>NC_140579.1:475825184-478225184 GCF_964204655.1 Triturus cristatus | reverse complement strand
GACCCCCTAAACTGCCTGAACATGACTGCACTGCCCTAAACCCTGAAACACCACCCCCCACACGACCCCCTACACTGCCCGAACACCACTGCTCTGCCCTAAACCCTGAAACACCACCCCCAGCAGGACACCCTACACTGCCCGAACTCCACTGCTCTGCCCTAAACCATAAAACACCACCACCAGCACGACCCCCTCCACTGCCCGAACACCACTGTACTGCCCTAAACCCTAAAACACCACCCCCAGCACGACAACCTACACTACCCAAACAGCACTGCACTACCCTAAACCCTAAAACACTACCCCCAGTACAACCCCCTACACTACACCAACACCACTGCACTACGCTAAACCCTAAAACACTACCCCCAGCACGACCCCCTACACTGCCCAAACACCACTGCTCTGCCCTAAACCCTGAAACACCACCCCCAGCAGGACACCCTACACTGCCCGAACTCCACTGCTCTGCCCTAAACCATAAAACACCACCACCAGCACGACCACCTCCACTGCCCGAACACCACTGCACTGCCCTAAACCCTAAAACACCACCCCCAGCACGACAACCTACACTACCCAAACACCACTGCTCTGCCCTAAACCCTAAAACACTACCCCCAGCACGACCCCCTACACTACCCAAACACCACTGCACTACCCTAAACCCTTAAACACTACCCCAGCATGAAACCATACACTACACAAACACCACTGCACTACCCTAAACCCTAAATCTACCCCAAGCACGACACCCTACACTACACAAACATCTCTGCACTGCCCTAAACCCTGAAACACTAGCCCCAACATGACCCCCTACACTGCCCGAACACCACTGCACTGCCCTAAACCCTGAAACACTAGCCCCAGCACGACCCCCTACACTGTGTGAACACCACTGCACTGCCCTAAACCCTGAATCACCAGCCCCAGCACGACCCCCTACACCGCCCCAACACCACTGCACTGCCCTAAACCCTGAAACACCACCCCCAGCATGACCCCCTACAGTGCCCGAACACCACGGCACTGCCCTGAACCCTGAAACATCACCCCCAGCACGACCCCCTATACTGCCCCTCACACCACTGCACTGCCCTAAACCCTGAAACACTACCCCCAGCAAGACCCCCTACACTGCATGAACACCACTGCACTATCCTAAACGCTAAATCACTACCACCAGCACGACCTCCTACACCTCCCGAAAACCACTGCTCTGCCCTAAACCCTCAAACAGCAGCTCCAGCACGACCCCTACACTGCCAGAACACCACTGCACTGCCCTAAACCCTCAAACACTAGCCCCAGCACGATCCCCTACACTACCTAAACACCACTGCACTGCGCTAAACCCTAAAACACTACCCCAGCATGACCCACTACACTACCCAAACAATTGCACTACCCTAAACCATAAAACACTACCCCCCGCACGACCCCCTATACTACCCAAACACCACTGCACTACCCTAAACCCTAAACCCTAAAACATTGACCACGCATGACCCCCTACACTGCCCAAAGACCACTGCACTACCCTAAACCCTAAAACACGCCTTCCTCCATTACACAAACACCGCTGCACTACTCTAAACCCTAAAACACTACCCCCAGCATGACCCCCTACACTAGACAAACACTGCTGCACTACACTAAACCCTAAAACACTACCCCTACACTACTCAAACACCACTGCACTACCCTAAACCCTAAACCAATATCCCCAGCACGACCCCCAACACTGCCCGAATGCCACTGCACTGCCCTAAACCCTGAAACACCAGCCCCCTGCAAGACCTCCTACACTGCCCGAACACCACTGCACTGACGTAAACCCTGAAACACCTCCCCCTTGCACGATCTCCTACACCACCCGAACGCTACTGCACTGCCCTAAACTCTGAAACACCACCCCCCTGCACGACCCCCTACAATGCCCGGATGCCACTGCACTGCCTTAAACCCTGAAACACCACCCCCAGCACGACCCCCTACACTGCCCGAATGCCACTGCACTGCCCTTATCCCTGAAACACATCCCTCTGCACAACCCCCTACACTGCCCAAACGCCAATGCACATCTCTAAACCCTGAAACACCTCCTCCCTGCATGACCCCCTAAACTGCCTGAACACCACTGCACTGCCCTAAACCCTGAAACACCACCCCCCACACGACCCCCTACACTGCCCGAAAACCACTGCTCTGCCCTAAACCCTGAAACTCCACCCCCAGCAGGACACCCTACACTGCCCGAACTCCACTGCTCTGCCCTAAACCATAAAACACCACCACCAGCACGACCCCCTCCACTGCCCGAACACAGCTGCACTGCCCTAAACCCTAAAACAGCACCCCCAGCACGACAACCTACACTACCCAAACACAACTGCACTACCCTAAACCCTAAAACACTACCCCCAGTACAACCCCCTACACTACACCAACACCACTGCACTACGCTAAACCCTAAAACACTATCCCAGCACGACCGCCTACACTATCCAAACAACACTGCACTACCCTAAACCCTAAAACACTACCCCCAGCACGACCCCCTACACTACCCAAACACCACTGCACTACCCTAAACCCTTAAACACTACCCCAGCATGAAACCATACACTACACAAACACCACTGCACTACCCTAAACCCTAAATCTACCCCAAGCACGACACCCTACACTACACAAACATCCCTGCACTGCCCTAAACCCTGAAACACTAGCCCCAACATGACCCCCTACACTGCCCAAACACCACTGCACTGCCCTAAACCCTGAAACACTAGCCCCAGCATGACCCCCTACACTGCCCGAACACCACTGCTATGCCCTTAACCCTCAAACACCAGCCCCAGCATGACCTCTACACTGCCCGAACACCACTGTACTGCCCTAAACCCTCATACACTAGCCCCAGCATGACCCCCTACACTGCCGAACACCACTGCACTGCCCTACATCCTGAAACTCTACATCCAGCACGACCCCCTACACTGCCCGAACATCACTGCAGAGCCCTAAACCATGAAACACCACCCTCGGCACGACCCCCTACACTGCCCGAACTCCACTGCATTGCCCTAAACCCTGAAACACCACTCCCAGCACGAACCCTACACTGCGTGAACACCACTACACTGCCCTAGACACTGAAACACCCCCAGCACATCCCCTACACTGCCCGAACGCCACTGCACTGCCCTAAACCCTGAAACACCACCCCCCGGCACGACTCCCTACACGGCCAAACAACACTGCACTGCCCTAAACCCTAAAACACCACCCCCAGCACGACCCCCTACATGGTCCGAACACCACTGCATTGCCCTAAACACTTAAACACCACACCTAGAATGACCCCCTACACTGCCCGAACGTCACTGCACTGCCCTAAACCCTAAAACACTATCCCAGCATGGCCCCCTACACTACACCAACACCACTGCACTACGCTAAACCCTAAAACACTATCCCAGCACGACCCCCTACACTATCCAAACACCGCTGCACTACCCTAAATCCTAAAACACTACCCCCAGCATTACCCCCTACACTACCCAAACACCACTGCACTACCCTAAACCCTAAAACACTACCCCAGCACGAAACCATACACTACACAAACACCACTGCACTACCCTAAACCCTAAATCTACCCCAAGCACGACACCCTACACTACAGAAACATAAGTGCACTGCTCAAAACCCTGAAACACTAGCCCCAACATGACCCCCTACGCTGCCCGAACACCACTGCACTGCCCTAAACCCTGAAACACTAGACCCAGTACGACCCCCCACACTGTCCGAACACCACTGCACTGCCCTAAACCCTGAATCACCAGCCCCAGCACGAACCCCTACACTGCCCGAACACCACTGAACTGCCCTAAACCCTGAAACACCACCCCCAGCATGACCCCCTACACTGCCCGAACACCACTGCACTGCCCTAAACCCTGAAACACCACCCCCAGCATGACCCCCTACACTGCCCAAACATCACTGCACAGCTCTAAACCCTGAAACACCACCCTCAGCACGACCCCCTACACTGCTCAAACACCACTGCACTACCCTAAACCCTAAATCTACCACAAGCACGACCCCCTACACTACACAAACATCACTGTACTCCCCTAAACCCTGAAACACTTGCCCCAGCACAACTTACTACACTGCCCGAACACCACTGCACTGCCCTAAACCCTGAAACACTACCCCCAGCAAGACCCCCTAGACTGCCCGAACCCCACTGCACTGCACTTAACCCTGAAGCACTATCCCTAGCACGACCCCCTACACTACCCAAACACCACTGCTCTGCCCTAAACCCTCAAACACCAGCCCCAGCACGACCTCTACACTGCCCGAACACCACTGCACTGCCCTAAACCCTCAAACACTAGCCCCAGCATGACCCCCTACACTGCCGAACACCACTGCACTGCCCTACATCCTGAAACACTACACCCAGCATGACCCCCTACACTGCCCGAACATCACTGCACAGCCCTAAACCCTGAAACACTACTCCCAGCACGACCCCCTACACTGCGTGAACACCACTACACTGCCCTACACACTGAAACACTGCCCCCAGCACGTCCCCTACACTGCCCGAACGCCACTGCACTGCCCTAAACCCTGAAACACCACCCCCCGGCACGACTCCCTACACGGCCAAACAACACTGCACTGCCCTAAACCCTAAAACACCACTCCCAGCACGACCCCCTACATGGTCCGAACACCACTGCACTGCCCTAAATACTTAAACACCACACCTAGAATGACCCCCTACACTGCCCGAACGCCACTGCACTGCCCTAAACCCTGAAACACCACCCCCTGCACGACCCCCTACACTGCCCGAACGCCACTGCACTGCCCTAAAACCTGAAACACCACCCCCGCACAACCCCCATACACTGCCCGAACACCACTGCACTGCCCTAAACCATGAAACACCACCCCCAGCAAGACTCCCTACACTGCCTGAACGCCACTGCACTGCGCTAAACCCAGAAAAACCAACCCCAGCAAGACCCCCTAAACTGCCCGAACACCACTGCCCTTAACCCTGAAACACCCCCCCCCTGCAAGACCCCCTACACTGCCCAACCACAACTGCTCTAAACCCTGAAACACCACCTCCTGCAAGACCCCCTGCACTGTCTAAACACCACTGCACTGCCCTAAACCCTGAAAGACCACCCTCTGCATGACCCCCTACACTGCCTGAACACCACTGCACTGCCCTAAACTCTAAAACACCACCCCCAGCATGACCCCTTCACTGCCCGAACACCACTGCACTGCCCTAAACCCTGAAACACCACCCCCTGCATGACCCCTGCACTGCCCAAACACCACTGCACTGCCCTAAACCCTAAAACACCACCCCAGCACAACCCCTATACTACCCAAACACCACTGCACTACCCTAAACCCTAAAACACTACCCCCAGCACGGCCCCCTACACTACACAAACACAACTGCACTGCCCTAAACCCTGAAATACCACCCCCAGCAATACACCCTACACTGCTCAAACACCACTGCACTGCTGTAAACTCTGAAACACTACCCCCAACAAGACCCCCTACACTGCCCGAACACCACTGCTCTGCCCTAAACCCTCAAACGTCAGCCCCAGCACGACCCCTACACTGCCCGAACACCACTACACTGCCCTAAACCCTCAAACACTACCCCCAGCAGTACAGCCTACACTACACAAACACCACTGCACTACCGTAAACCCTAAAACTCTGCCCCAGCACGACTCCCTACACTAAACAAACACCACTGCATTACCCTAAATCCTAAAACACTACCCCCAGCACGACCCCCTACACTACCCAATCACCACTGCACTACCCTAAACCCTAAAACACTACCCCCAGCATGACCCCCTACACTGCCTGAACACCACTGCACTGCCCTAAACCCTGAAACACTAGCCCCAGCACGACCCCCTACACTGCCCGAACACCACTGCACTGCCCTAAACCCTGAAACACTAGCCCCAGCACGACCCCCTACACCGCCCAAACACCACTGCACTGCCCTAAACCCTGAAACACCACCCCCAGCATGACCCCCTACACTGCCCGAACACCACGTCACTGCCCTAAACCCTGAAACACTACCCCCAGCAAGACCCCCTACACTGCCCGAACACCGCTGCACTACCCTAAACCCTAAAATACTACCCCTACACTCCACAAACACCACTGCACTACCCTAAACCACTACCCCCAGCACGACCCCTACACTACCCAAACACCTCTGTACTACCCTAAATCCTAAAACACTACCCCAGCACAACCCCCTACACTACCCAAACACCACTGCACTACCCTAAACCCTAAAACACTCCCCCCAGCATGACTCCTTATACTACCCAAACACCACTTCACTATCCTAAACCCTAAATCTACCCCCAGCGCGACCCCCTACACTACCCAAACACCACTGCACTACCCTAAACCCTAAATCTACCACCAGCACGACCCACTACACTACCCAAACACCACTGCACTACCCTAAACCCCTAATCTACCCTCAGCCCGACCCCCTACACTACCCAAAAAATACTGCACTACCCTAAACCCTAAAACACTACACCCAGCACAACCCCTACACTACACCAACACCACTGCTCTACGGTAAACCCTAAAACACTACTCCAGCACGACACCCTACACTACACAAACATCACTGCACTGCCCTAAACCCTGAAACACTAGCCCCAACTTGAGCCCCTACCCTGCCTGAACACCACTTAACTGCCCTAAACCCTGAAACACTAGCCCCAGCACAACCCCCTACACTGCCCGAACACCACTGCACTGCTCTAAACCCTGAATCACCAGCCCCAGCACAACCCCCTACTCCGCCCGAACACCACTGCACTGCCCTAAACCCTGAAACACCACCCCCAGCATGACACCCTACACTGCCCGAACACCACGGCACTGCCCTGAACCCTGAAACACCACCCCCAGCATGACCCCCTACACTACCCAAACACCACTGCACTGCCCTAAACCCTAAAACACTACCCCAGCACGACCCCCTACACTACACAAACACCACTGCATTACCCTAAACCCTAAATCTACCCCAAGCATGACCCCCTACACTACACAAACATCACTGCACTCCCCTAAACCCTGAAACACTAGCCCCAGCACAACTCACTACACTGCCCGAACACCACTGCACTGCCCTAAACCCTGAAACACTAGCCCCAGCATGACCCCTATCACTGCACTGCCATAAACCCTCAAACTCCACACCCAGCACGACCCCCTACACTGCCCGAACACCACTGCTCTGCCATAAACCCTCAAACACCAGCCTCAGCACGACCTCTACACTGCCCAATCACCACTGCACTGACCTAAACCCTCAAACACTAGCCCCAGCATGACCCCCTACACTGCCGAACACCATTGCACAGCCCTAAATCGAAACACCACACCCAGCACGACCCGCTATACTGCCCGAACATCACTGCACAGCCCTAAACCATGAAACACCACCCTCGGCACGGCCCCCTACACTGCCCGAACACCACTGCACTGCCCTAAACCCTGAAACACCACTCCCAGCACGAACCCCTACACTGCCCAAACATCACTGCACAGCTCTAAACCCTGAAACACCACCCTCAGCACGACCCCCTACACTGCCCAAACACAACTGCACTACCCTAAACCCTAAATCTACCCCAAGCACGACCCCTACACTACACAAACATCACTGTACTCCCCTAAACCCTAAAACACTAGCCCCAGCACAACTCACTACACTGCCCGAACACCACTGCACTGCCCTAAACCCTGAAACACTACCCCCAGCAAGACCTCCTAGACTGCCCGAACCCCACTATACTGCTCTAAACCCTGAAGCACTACCCCTAGCACGACCCCCTACACTGCCCGAACACCACTGCTCTGCCCTAAACCCTCAAACACCAGCCCCAGCACGACCCCCTACACTGCCCGAATATCACCACACAGCCCTAAACCATGAAACACCACCCTTGGCACGACCCCCTACACTGCCCGAACACCACTACACTGCCCTAGACACTGAAACACCGCCCCAGCACCTCCTCTACACTGCCCGAACACCACTGCACTGCCCTAAACCCTGAAACACCACCCCCCGGCACGACTCCCTACATGGCCAAACAACACTGCACTGCCCTAAACCCTAAAACACCACCCCCAGTATGACCCCCTACGTGGTCCGAACACCACTGCACTGCCCTAAACACTTAAACACCACACCTAGAATGACCCCCTACACTGCCCGAACGCCACTGCACTGCCCTAAACCCTGAAACACCACCCCCTGCACGACCCCATACACTGCTCGAACGCCACTGCACTGCCCTAAACCATGAAACACCACCCCCAGCAAGACTCCCTACACTGCCTGAACGCCACTGCACTGCTCTAAACCCAGAAAAACCAACCCCAGCAAGACCCCCTAAACTGCCCGAACACCACTGCCCTTAACCCTGAAACACCCCCCCCTGCAAGACCCCCTACACTGCCCAACCACCACTGCTCTAAACCCTGAAACACCACCTCCTGCAAGACCCCCTACACTGTCTGAACACCACTGCACTGCCCTAAACCCTGAAAGACGACCCTCTGCATGACCCCCTACACTGCCTGAACACCACTGCACTGCCCTAAACCCTAAAACACCACCCCCAGCATGACCCCTTCACTGCCCGAACACCACTGCACTGCCCCAAACCCTAAAACACCACCCCAGCACAACCCCCTACACTACCCAAACACCACTGCACTACCCTAAACCCTAAAACACTACCCCCAGCACAACCCCCTACACTACACAAACACAACTGCACTGCCCTAAACCCTGAAACACCACCCCCAGCATGACCCCCTACACTGCCCGAACACCACTGCACTGCCCTAAACCCTGAAACACCACCCCCAGCATGACCCCCTACACTGCCCAAATATCACTGCACAGCTCTAAACCCTGAAACACCACCCTCAGCACGACCCCCTACACTGCCCAAACACCACTGCACTACCCTAAACCCTAAATCTACCCCAAGCACGACCCCCTACACTACACAAACATCACTGTACTCCCCTAAACCCTGAAACACATGCCCCAGCACAACTTACTACACTGCCCGAACACCACTGCACTGCCCTAAACCCTGAAACACTACCCCCAACAAGACCCCCTAGACTGCCCGAACCCCACTGCACTGCACTTAACCCTGAAGCACTACCCCTAGCACGACCCCCTACACCACCCAAACACCACTGCTCTGCCCTAAACCCTCAAACACCAGCCCCAGCACGACCTCTACACTGCCCGAACACCACTGCACTGCCCTAAACCCTCAAACACTGGCCCCAGCATGACCCCCTACACTGCCGAACACCACTGCACTGCCCTACATCCTGAAACACTACACCCAGCACGACCCCCTACTCTGCCCGAACATCACTGCACAGCCCTAAACCATGGTATACCACCCTCGGCACGACCCCCTACACTGCCCGAACTCCACTGCACTGCCCTAAACCCTGAAACACCACTCCCAGCACGACCCCCTACACTGCGTGAACACCACTACACTGCCCTAGACACTGAAACACTGCCCCCAGCACGTCTCCTACACTGCCCGAACGCCACTGCACTGCCCTAAACCCTGAAACACCACCCCCCGGCACGACTCCCTACACGGCCAAACAACACTGCACTGCCCTAAACCCTAAAACACCACTCCCAGCACGACCCCCTACATGGTCCGAACACCACTGCACTGCCCTAAACACTTAAACACCACACCTAGAATGACCCCCTACACTGCCCGAACGCCACTGCACTGCCCTAAACCCTGAAACCCCACCCCCTGCACGACACCCTACACTGCCCGAACGCCACTGCACTGCCCTAAAACCTGAAACACCACCCCCGCACAACCCCCATACACTGCCCGAACACCACTGCACTGCCCTAAACCATGAAACACCACCCCCAGCAAGACTCCCTACACTGCCTGAATGCCACTGCACTGCGCTAAACCCAGAAAAACCAACCCCAGCAAGACCCCCTAAACTGCCCGAACACCACTGCCCTTAACCCTGAAACACCACCCCCTGCAAGACCCCCTACACTGCCCAACCACCACTGCTCTAAACCCTGAAACACCACCTCCTGCAAGACCCCCTACACTGTCTAAACACCACTGCACTGCCCTAAACCCTGAAAGACCACCCTCTGCATGACCCCCTACACTGCCTGAACACCACTGCACTGCCCTAAACTCTAAAACACCACCCCCAGCACGACCCCTTCACTGCCCGAACACCACTGCACTGCCCTAAACCCTGAAACACCACCCCCTGCATGACCCCTGCACTGCCCGAACACCACTGCACTGCCCTAAACCCTAAAACACCACCCCAGCACAACCCCTACACTACCCAAACACCACTGCACTACCCTAAGCCCTAAAACACTACCCCAGCACGACCCCCTACACTACACAAACACAACTGAACTGCCCTAAACCCTGAAATACCACCCCCAGCAATACACCCTACACTGCTCAAACACCACTGCACTGCTGTAAACTCTGAAACACTACCCCCAACAAGACCCCCTACACTGCCCGAACACCACTGCTCTGCCCTAAACCCTCAAACATCAGCCCCAGCACGACCCCTACACTGCCCGAACACCACTACACTGCCCTAAACCCTCAAACACTACCCCCAGCAGTACAGCCTACACTACACAAACACCACTGCACTACCGTAAACCCTAAAACTCTGCCCCAGCACGACTCCCTACACTAAACAAACACCACTGCATTACCCTAAATCCTAAAACACTACCCCCAGCACGACCCCCTACACTACCCAATCACCACTGCACTACCCTAAACCCTAAAACACTACCCCCAGCATGACCCCCTACACTGCCCGAACACCACTGCACTGCCCTAAACCCTGAAACACTAGCCCCAGCACGACCCCCTACACTGCCCGAACACCACTGCACTGCCCTAAACCCTGAAACACCAGCCCCAGCACGACCCCCTACACCGCCCAAACACCACTGCACTGCCCTAAACCCTGAAACACCACCACCAGCATGACCCCCTACACTGCCCAAACACCACGTCACTGCCCTAAACCCTGAAACACTACCCCCAGCAAGACCCCCTACACTGCCCGAACACCGCTGCACTACCCTAAACCCTAAAATACTACCCCTACACTCCACAAACACCACTGCACTACCCTAAACCACTACCCCCAGCACGACCCCCTACACTACCCAAACACTTCTGTACTACCCTAAACCCTAAAACACTACCCCCAGCACAACCCCCTACACTACCCAAACACCAGTGCACTACCCTAAACCCTAAAACACTCCCCCCAGCATGACTCCTTATACTACCCAAACACCACTTCACTATCCTAAACCCTAAATCTACCCCCAGCGCGACCCCCTACACTACCCAAACACCACTGCACTACCCTAAACCCTAAATCTACCCTCAGCACGACCCCCTACACTACCCAAACACTACTGCACTACCCTAAACCCTAAAACACTACCACCAGCACAACCCCTACACTACACCAACACCACTGCACTACGGTAAACCCTAAAACACTACTCCAGCACGACACCCTACACTACACAAACATCACTGCACTGCCCTAAACCCTGAAACACTAGCCCCAACTTGAGCCCCTACACTGCCTGAACACCACTTAACTGCCCTAAACCCTGAAACACTAGCCCCAGCACAACCCCCTACACTGCCCGAACACCACTGCACTGCTCTAAACCCTGAATCACCAGCCCCAGCACGACCCCCTACTCCGCCCGAACACCACTGCACTGCCCTAAACCCTGAAACACCACCCCCAGCATGACACCCTACACTGCCCGAACACCACGGCACTGCCCTGAACCCTGAAACACCACCCCCAGCATGACCCCCTACACTACCCAAACACCACTGCACTGCCCTAAACCCTAAAACACTACCCCAGCACGACCCCCTACACTACATAAACACCACTGCATTACCCTAAACCCTAAATCTACCCCAAGCACGACCCCCTACACTACACAAACATCACTGCACTCCCCTAAACCCTGAAACACTAGCCCCAGCACGACTCACTACACTGCCCGAACACCACTGCACTGCCCTAAACCCTGAAACACTAGCCCCAGCATGACCCCTATCACTGCACTGCCATAAACCCTCAAACACCACACCCAGCACGACCCCCTACACTGCCCGAACACCACTGCTCTGCCATAAACCCTCAAACACCAGCCTCAGCACGACCTCTACACTGCCCAATCACCACTGCACTGACCTAAACCCTCAAACACTAGCCCCAGCATGACCCCCTACACTGCCGAACACCATTGCACAGCCCTAAATCCTGAAACACCACACCCAGCACGACCCGCTATACTGCCCGAACATCACTGCACAGCCCTAAACCATGAAACACCACCCTCGGCACGGCCCCCTACACTGCCCGAACACCACTGCACTGCCCTAAACCCTGAAACACCACTCCCAGCACGAACCCCTACACTGCCCAAACATCACTGCACAGCTCTAAACCCTGAAACACCACCCTCAGCACGACCCCCTACACTGCCCAAACACAACTGCACTACCCTAAACCCTAAATCTACCCCAAGCACAACCCCCTACACTACACAAACATCACTGTACTCCCCTAAACCCTGAAACACTAGCCCCAGCACAACTCACTACACTGCCCGAACACCACTGCACTGCCCTAAACCCTGAAACACTACCCCCAGCAAGACCCCCTAGACTGCCCGAACCCCACTATACTGCTCTAAACCCTGAAGCACTACCCCTAGCACGACCCCCTACACTGCCCGAACACCACTGCTCTGCCCTAAACCCTCAAACACCAGCCCCAGCACGACCCCCTACACTGTCCGAATATCACCTCACAGCCCTAAACCATGAAACACCACCCTCGGCACGACCCCCTACACTGCCCGAACACCACTACACTGCCCTAGACACTGAAACACCGCCCCAGCACCTCCTCTACACTGCTCGAACACCACTGCACTGCCCTAAACCCTGAAACACCACCCCCCGGCATGACTCCCTACATGGCCAAACAACACTGCACTGCCCTAAACCCTAAAACACCACCCCCAGCATGACCCCCTACATGGTCCGAACACCACTGCACTGCCTTAAACACTTAAACACCACACCTAGAATGACCCCCTACACTGCCCGAACGCCACTGCACTGCCCTAAACCCTGAAACACCACCCCCTGCACGACCCCATACACTGCCCGAACGCCACTGCACTGCCCTAAACCATGAAACACCACCCCCAGCAAGACTCCCTACACTGCCTGAACGCCACTGCACTGCGCTAAACCCAGAAAAACCAACCCCAGCAAGACCCCCTAAAGTGCCCGAACACCACTGCCCTTAACCGTGAAACACCACCCCCTGCAAGACCCCCTACACTGCCCAAACACCACTGCTCTAAACCCTGAAACACCACCTCCTGCAAGACCCCCTACACTGTCTGAACACCACTGCACTGCCCTAAACCCTGAAAGACGACCCTCTGCATGACCCCCTACACTGCCTGAACACCACTGCACTGCCCTAAACCCTAAAACACCACCCCCAGCACGACCCCTTCACTACCCAAACACCACTGCACTACCCTAAACCCTAAAACACTACCCCCAGCACAACCCCTACACTACACAAACACAACTGCACGGCCCTAAACCCTGAAAAACCACCCCCAGCAATACACCCTACACTGCTCAAACACCACTGCACTGCTGTAAACTCTGAAACACTATCCCCAACAAGACCCCCTACACTGCCCGAACCCCACTGCACTGCCCTAAACCCTGAAGCACTACCCCTAGCACGACCCCCTACACTGCCCGAACACCACTGCTCTGCCCTAAACCCTCAAACATCAGCCCCAGCACGACCCCTACACTGCCCGAACACCACTACACTGCCCTAAACTCTCAAACACTACCCCCAACAGTACCCCCTACACTACACAAACACCACTGCACTACCGTAAACCCTAAAACACTGCCCCCAGCAGTACCCTCTACACTACCCAAACACCACTGCACTACCCTAAACCCTAAAACTCTGCCCCAGCACGACTCCCTACACTAAACAAACACCACTGCATTACCCTAAATCCTAAAACACTACCCCCAGCACGACCCCCTACACTACCCGATCACCACTGCACTACCCTAAACCCTAAAACACTACCCCAGCATGACCCCCTACACTGCCCGAACACCACTGTACTGCCCTAAACCCTGAAACACTAGGCCCAGCACGACCCCCTACACTGCCCGAACACCGCTGCACTGCCATAAACCCTGAAAACCCAGCCCCAGCACAACCGCCTACACCGCCCAAACATCACTGCACTGCGCTAAACCCTGAAACACTACCCCCAGCAAGACCCTCTACACTGCCTGAACACCACTACAGTATCCTAAACCCTAAATCACTACCACCAGCATGACCTCCTACACTGCCCGAAACCACTGCTCTGCCCTAAACCCTCAAACAGCAGCCCCAGCACGACCCCCTACACTGCCCGAACACCAATGCACTGCTCTAGCCTGAATCACCAGCCCCAGCACGACCCCCTGCACCGCCCGAACACCACTGCACTGCCCTAAACCCTGAAACACCACCCCCAGCATGACCCCCTACACTGCCCGAACACCACGGCACTGCCCTGAACCCTGAAACACCACCCCCAGCACGACCCCCTATACTGCCCCTCACACCACTGCACTGCCCTAAACCCTGAAACACTACCCCTGCACGACCCCCTACAATGCCCGAATGCCACTGCACTGCCTTAAACCCTGAAACACCACCCCCACCCCGACCCCCTACACTGCCCGAATGCCACTGCACTGCCCTTATCCCTGAAACACATCCCTCTGCACGACCCCCTACACTGCCCGAACGCCAATGCACATCTCTAAACCCTGAAACACCTCCCCCCTGCATGACACCCTACACTGCCTGAACACCACTGCACTGCCCTAAACCCTGAAACACCACCCCCCACACGACCCCCTACACTGCCCGAACACCACTGCTCTGCCCTAAACCCTGAAACACCACCCCTAGCAGGACACCCTACATTGCCCAAACTCCACTGCTCTGCCCTAAACCATAAAACACCACCACCAGCACAACCCCCTCCACTGCCCGAACACCACTGCACTGCCCTAAACCCTAAAACACTATCCCAGCACGACCCCCTACACTATCCAAACACCGCTGCACTACCCTAAACCCTAAAACACTACCCCCAGCACGACCCCCTACACTACCCAAACACCACTGCACTACCCTAAACCCTAAAACACTACCCCAGCACGAAACCATTCACTACACAAACACCACTGCACTACCCTAAACCCTAAATCTACCCCAAGCACGACACCTTACACTACAGAAACATCAGTGCACTGCTCTAAACCCTGAAACACTAGCCCCAACATGACCCCTACGCTGCCCAAACACCACTGCACTGCCCTAAACCCTGAAACACTAGAACCAGCACGACCCCCTACACTGTCCGAACACCACTGCACTGCCCTACACCCTGAATCACCAGCCCCAGCACGACCCCCTACACTGCCCGAACACCACTGCACTGCCCTAAACCCTGAAACACCACCCCCAGCATGACCCCCTACACTGCCCGAATACCACTGCACTGCCCTAAACCCTGAAACACCACCCCCAGCATGACCCCCTACACTGCCCAAACATCACTGCACAGCTCTAAACTCTGAAACACCACCTTCAGCACGACCCCCTACACTGCCCAAACACCACTGCACTACCCTAAACCCTAAATCTACCCCAAGCACGACCCCCTACACTACACAAACATCACTGTACTCCCCTAAACCCTGAAACACTTGCCCCAGCACAACTTACTACACTGCCCGAACACCACTGCACTGCCCTAAACCCTGAAACACTACCCCCAGCAAGACCCCCTAGACTGCCCGAACCCCACTGCACTGCACTTAACCCTGAAGCACTAACCCTAGCACGACCCCCTACACTACCCAAACACCACTGCTCTGCCCTAAACCCTCAAACACCAGCCCCAGCACGACCTCTACACTGCCCGAACACCACTGCACTGCCCTAAACCCTCAAACACTAGCCCCAGCATGACCCCCTACACTGCCGAACACCACTGCACTGCCCTACATCCTGAAACACTACACCAAGCACGACCCCCTACACTGCCCGAACATCACTGCACAGCCCTAAACCATGAAATACCACCCTCGGCACGACCCCCTACACTGCCTGAACTCCACTGCACTGCCCTAAACCCTGAAACACCACTCCCAGCACGACCCCCTACACTGCGTGAACACCACTACACTGCCCTAGACACTGAAACACCGCCCTCAGCACGTCCCCTACACTGCCCGAACGCCACTGCACTGCCCTAAACCCAGAAACACCACCCCTCGGCACGACTCCCTACACGGCCAAACAACACTGCACTGCCCTAAACCCTAAAACACCACTCCCAGCACGACCCCCTACATGGTCCGAACACCACTGCACTGCCCTAAACACTTAAACACCACACCTAGAGTGACCCCTACACTGCCCGAACGCCACTGCACTGCCCTAAACCCTGAAACCCCACCCCCTGCATGACCCCCTACACTGCCCGAACGCCACTGCACTGCCCTAAAACCTGAAACACCACCCCCGCACAACCCCCATACACTGCCCGAACGCCACTGCACTGCCCTAAACCATGAAACACCACCCCCAGCAAGACTCCCTACACTGCCTGAACGCCACTGCACTGCGCTAAACCCAGAAAAACCAACCCCAGCAAGACCCCCTAAACTGCCCGAACACCACTGCCCTTAACCCTGAAACACCACCCCCTGCAAGACCCCCTACACTGCCCAACCACCACTGCTCTAAACCCTGAAACACCACCTCCTGCAAGACCCCCTACACTGTCTAAACACCACTGCACTGCCCTAAACCCTGAAAGACCACCCTCTGCATGACCCCCTACACTGCCTGAACACCACTGCACTGCCCTAAACTCTAAAACACCACCCCCAGCACGACCCCTTCACTGCCCGAACACCACTGCACTGCCCTAAACCCTGAAACACCACCCCCTGCATGACCCCTGCACTGCCCGAACACCACTGCACTGCCCTAAACCCTAAAACACCACCCCAGCACAACCCCTACACTACCCAAACACCACTGCACTACCCTAAACCCTAAAACACTACCCCCAGCACGACCCCCTACACTACACAAACACAACTGCACTGCCCTAAACCCTGAAATACCACCCCCAGCATTACACCCTACACTGCTCAAACACCACTGCACTGCTGTAAACTCTGAAACACTACCCCCAACAAGACCCCCTACACTGCCCGAACACCACTGCTCTGCCCTAAACCCTCAAACATCAGCCCCAGCACGACCCCTACACTGCCCGAACACCACTACACTGCCCTAAACCCTCAAACACTACCCCCAGCAGTACAGCCTACACTACACAAACACCACTGCACTACCGTAAACCCTAAAACTCTGCCCCAGCACGACTCCCTACACTAAACAAACACCACTGCATTACCCTAAATCCTAAAACACTACCCCCAGCATGACCCCCTACACTGCCCAATCACCACTGCACTACCCTAAACCCTAAAACACTACCCCCAGCATGACCCCCTACACTGCCCGAACACCACTGCACTGCCCTAAACCCTGAAACACTAGCCCCAGCACGACCCCCTACACTGCCCGAACACCACTGCACTGCCCTAAACCCTGAAACACCAGCCCCAGCACGACCTTCTACACCGCCCAAACACCACTGCACTGCCCTAAACCCTGAAACACCACCCCCAGCATGACCCCCTACACTGCCCGAACACCACGTCACTGCCCTAAACCCTGAAACACTACCCCCAGCAAGACCCCCTACACTGCCCGAACACCGCTGCACTACCCTAAACCCTAAAATACTACCCCTACACTCCACAAACACCACTGCACTACCCTAAACCACTACCCCCAGCACGACCCCCTACACTACCCAAACACCTCTGTACTACCCTAAACCATAAAACACTACCCCCAGCACAACCCCCTACACTACCCAAACACCACTGCACTACCCTAAACCCTAAAACACTCCCCCCAGCATGACTCCTTATACTACCCAAACACCACTTCACTATCCTAAACCCTAAATCTACCCCCAGCGCGACCCCCTACACTACCCAAACACCACTGCACTACCCTAAACCCTAAATCTACCACCAACACGACCCACTACACTACCCAAACACCACTGCACTACCCTAAACCCTAAATCTACCCTCAGCACGACCCCCTACACTACCCAAACACTACTGCACTACCCTAAACCCTAAAACACTACCCCCAGCACAACCCCTACACTACACCAACACCACTGCAATACGGTAAACCCTAAAACACTACTCCAGCACGACACCCTACACTACACAAACATCACTGCACTGCTCTAAACCCTGAAACACTAGCCCCAACTTGAGCCCCTACACTGCCTGAACACCACTTAACTGCCCTAAACCCTGAAACACTAGCCCCAGCACAACCCCCTACAATGCCCAAACACCACTGCACTGCTCTAAACCTTGAATCACCAGCCCCAGCACGACCCCCTAATCCGCCCGAACACCACTGCACTGCCCTAAACCCTGAAACACCACCCCCAGCATGACACCCTACACTGCCCGAACACCACGGCACTGCCCTGAACCCTGAAACACCACCCCCAGCATGACCCCCTACACTACCCAAACACCACTGCACTGCCCTAAACCCTAAAACACTACCCCCAGCACGACCCCCTACACTACACAAACACCACTGCATTACCCTAAACCCTAAATCTACCCCAAGCACGACCCCCTACACTACACAAACATCACTGCACTCCCCTAAACCCTGAAACACTAGCCCCAGCATGACTCACTACACTGCCCGAACACCACTGCACTGCACTAAACCCTGAAACACTGGCCCCAGCATGACCCCTATCACTGCACTGCCATAAACCCTCAAACACCACACCCAGCACGACCCCCTACACTGCCCGAACACCACTGCTCTGCCATAAACCCTCAAACACCAGCCTCAGCACAACCTCTACACTGCCCAATCACCACTGCACTGACCTAAACCCTCAAACACTAGCCCCAGCATGACCCCCTACACTGCCGAACACCATTGCACAGCCCTAAATCCTGAAACACCACACCCAGCACGACCCGCTATACTGCCCGAACATCACTGCACAGCCCTAAACCATGAAACACCACCCTCGGCACGGCCCCCTACACTGCCCGAACACCACTGCACTGCCCTAAACCCTGAAACACCACTCCCAGCACGAACCCCTACACTGCCCAAACATCACTGCACAGCTCTAAACCCTGAAACACCACCCTCAGCACGACCCCCTACACTGCCCAAACACAACTGCACTACCCTAAACCCTAAATCTACCCCAAGCACGACCCCCTACACTACACAAACATCACTGTACTCCCCTAAACCCTGAAACACTAGCCACAGCACAACTCACTACACTGCCCGAACACCACTGCACTGCCCTAAACCCTGAAACACTACCCCCAGCAAGACCCCCTAGACTGCCCGAACCCCACTATACTGCTCTAAACCCTGAAGCACTACCCCTTGCACGACCCCCTACACTGCCCGAACACCACTGCTCTGCCCTAAACCCTCAAACACCAGCCCCAGCACGACCCCCTACACTGCCCGAATATCACCGCACAGCCCTAAACCATGAAACACCACCCTCGGCACGACCCCCTACACTGCCCGAACACCACTACAGTGCCCTAGACACGGAAACACCGCCCCAGCACCTCCTCTACACTGCCCGAACACCACTGCACTGCCCTAAACCCTGAAACACCACCCCCCGGCACGACTTCCTACATGGCCAAACAACACTGCACTGCCCTAAACCCTAACACACCACCCCCAGCATGACCCCCTACATGGTCGGAACACCACTGCACTGCCCTAAACACTTAAACACCACACCTAGAATGACCCCCTACACTGCCCGAACGCCACTGCACTGCCCTAAACCCTGAAACACCACCCCCTGCACGACCCCCATACACTGCCCGAACGCCACTGCACTGCCCTAAGCCATGAAACACCACCCCCAGCAAGACTCCCTACACTGCCTGAACGCCACTGCACTGCGCTAAACCCAGAAAAACCAACCCCAGCAAGACCCCCTAAGGTGCCCGAACACCACTGCCCTTAACCGTGAAACACCACCCCCTGCAAGACCCCCTACACTGCCCAAACACCACTGCTCTAAACCCTGAAACACCACCTCCTGCAAGACCCCCTACACTGTTTGAACACCACTGCACTGCCCTAAACCCTGAAAGACCACCCTCTGCATGACCCCCTCCACTGCCTGAACACCACTGCACTGCCCTAAACCCTAAAACACCACCCCCAGCACGACCCCTTCACTGCCCGAACACCACTGTACTGCCCCAAACCCTAAAACACCACCCAAGCACAACCCCCTACACTACCCAAACACCACTGCACTACCCTAAACCCTAAAACACTACCCCCAGCACAACCCCCTACACTACACAAACACAACTGCACTGCCCTAAACCCTGAAAAACCACCCCCAGCAATACACCCTACACTGCTCAAACACCACTGCACTGCTGTAAACTCTGAAACACTATCCCCAACAAGGCCCCCTACACTGCCCTAACCCCACTGCACTGCCCTAAACCCTGAAGCACTACCCCTAGCACGACCCCCTACACTGCCCGAACACCACTGCTCTGCCCTAAACCCTCAAACATGAGCCCCAGCACGACCCCTACACTGCCCGAACACCACTACACTGCCCTAAACTCTCAAACACTACCCCCAACAGTACCCCCTACACTACACAAACACCACTGCACTACCGTAAACCCTAAAACACTGCCCCCAGCAGTACCCTCTACACTACCCAAACACCACTGCACTACCCTAAACCCTAAAACTCTGCCCCAGCACGACTCCCTACACTAAACAAACACCACTGCATTACCCTAAATCCTAAAACACTACCCCCAGCACGACCCCCTACACTACCCGATCACCACTGCACTACCCTAAACCCTAAAACACTACCCCAGCATGACCCCCTACACTGCCCGAACACCACTGTACTACCCTAAACCCTGAAACACTAGGCCCAGCACGACCCCCTACACTGCCCGAACACCACTGCACTGCCCTAAACCCTGAAAACCCAGCCCCAGCACGACCGCCTCCACCACCCAAACACCACTGCACTGCGCTAAACCCTGAAACACTACCCCCAGCAAGACCCCCTACACTGCCTGAACACCACTACAGTATCCTAAACCCTAAATCACTACAACCAGCATGACCTCCTACACTGCCCGAAAACCACTGCTCTGCCCTAAACCCTCAAACAGCAGCCCCAGCACGACCCCCTACACTGCCCGAACACCAATGCACTGCTCTAGCCTGAATCACCAGCCCCAGCACGACCCCCTGCACCGCCCGAACACCACTGCACTGCCCTAAACCCTGAAACACCACCTCCAGCATGACGCCCTACACTGCCCGAACACCACGGCACTGCCCTGAACCCTGAAACACCACCCCCAGCATGACCCCTATACTGCCTGAACGCCACTGCACTGCGCTAAACCCAGAAAAACCAACCCCAGCAAGACCCCTAAACTGCCCGAACACCACTGCCCTTAACCCTGAAACACCACCCCCTGCAAGACCCCCTACACTGCCCAACCACCACTGCTCTAAACCCTGAAACACCACCTCCTGCAAGACCCCCTACACTGTCTGAACACCACTGCACTGCCCTAAACCCTGAAAGACCACCCTCTGCATGACTCCCTACACTGCCTGAACACCACTGCACTGCCCTAAACCCTAAAACACCACCCCCAGCACGACCCCTTCACTGCCCGAACACCACTGCACTGCCCTAAACCCTGAAACACCACCCCCTGCATGACCCATGCACTGTCCGAACACCACTGCACTGCCCTAAACCCTAAAACACCACCCCAGCACAACCCCCTACACTACCCAAACAGCACTGCACTTCCCTAAACCCTAAAACACTACCCCCAGCACGACCCCCTACACTACACAAACACAACTGCACTGCCCTAAACCCTGAAATACCACCCCCAGCAATACACCCTACACTGCTCAAACACCACTGCACTGCTGTAAACTCTGAAACACTACCCCCAACAAGACCCCCTACACTGCCCGAACACCACTGCTCTGCCCTAAACCCTCAAACATCAGCCCCAGCACGACCCCTACACTGCCCGAACACCACTACACTGCCCTAAACCCTCAAACACTATCCCCAGCGGTACCCCCTACACTACACAAACACCACTGCACTACCGTAAACCCTAAAACACTGCCCCAGCAGTACCCTCTACACTACCCAAACACCACTGCACTACCCTAAACCCTAAAACTCTGCCCAAGCACGACTCCCTACACTAAACAAACACCACTGCATTACCCTAAATCCTAAAACACTACCCCCAGCACGACCCCCTACACTACCCAATCACCACTGCACTACCCTAAACCCTAAAACACTACCCCCAGCATGACCCCCTACACTGCCCGAACACCACTGCACTGCCCTAAACCCTGAAACACTAGCCCCAGCACGACTCCCTACACTGCCCGAACACCACTGCACTGCCCTAAACCCTGAAACACCAGCCCCAGCACGACCCCCTACACCACCCAAGCACCACTGCACTGCCCTAAACCCTGAAACACTAGCCCCAGCATGACCCCTATCACTGCACTGCCATAAACCCTCAAACACCACACCCAGCACGACCCCCTACACTGCCCGAACACCACTGCTCTGCCATAAACCCTCAAACACCAGCCTCAGCACGACCTCTACACTGCCCAATCACCACTGCACTGACCTAAACCCTCAAACACTAGCCCCAGCATGACCCCCTACACTGCCGAACACCATTGCACAGCCCTAAATCCTGAAACACCACACCCAGCACGACCCGCTATACTGCCCGAACATCACTGCACAGCCCTAAACCGTGAAACACCACCCTCGGCACGGCCCCCTACACTGCCCGAACACCACTGCACTGCCCTAAACCCTGAAACACCACTCCCAGCACGACCCCCTACACTGCCCAAACATCACTGCACAGCTCTAAACCCTGAAACACCACCCTTAGCACGACCCCCTACACTGCCCAAACACAACTGCACTACCCTAAATCCTAAATCTACCCCAAGCACGACCCCCTACACTACACAAACATCACTGTACTCCCCTAAACCCTGAAACACTAGCCCCAGCACAACTCACTACACTGCCCGAACACCACTGCACTGCCCTAAAACCTGAAACACTACCCCCAGCAAGACCCCCTAGACTGCCCGAACCCCACTATACTGCACTAAACCCTGAAGCACTACCCCTAGCACGACCCCCTAGTCTGCCCGAACACCACTGCTCTGCCCTAAACCCTCAAACACCAGCCCCAGCACGACCTCTACATTGCCCGAACACCACTGTACTGCCCTAAACCCTCAAACACTAGCCCCAGAATGACCCCCTACACTGCCGAACACCACTGCACTGCCCTACATCCTGAAACACTACACCCAGTACGACCCCCTACACTGCCCGAATATCACCGCACAGCCCTAAACCATGAAACACCACCCTCGGCACGACCCCCTACACTGCCCGAACACCACTACACTGCCCTAGACACTGAAACACCGCCCCAGCACCTCCTCTACACTGCCCGAACACCACTGCACTACCCTAAACCCTGAAACACCACCCCCGGCACGACTCCCTACACGGCCAAACAACACTGCACTGCCCTAAACCCTAAAACACCACCCCCAGCACGACCCCCTACATGGTCCGAACACCACTGCACTGCCCTAAACACTTAAACACCACACCTATAATGACCCCCTACACTGCCCGAACGCCACTGCACTGCCCTAAACCCTGAAACACCACCCCCTGCACGACCCCCATACACTGCCCGAACGCCACTGCACTGCCCTAAACCATGAAACACAGCCCTTAGCAAGACTCCCTACACTGCCTGAACGCCACTGCACTGCGCTAAACCCAGAAAAACCAACCCCAGCAAGACCCCCTAAAGTGCCCGAACACCACTGCCCTTAACCGTGAAACACCACCCCCTGCAAGACCCCCTACACTGCCCAAACACCACTGCTCTAAACCCTGAAACACCACCTCCTGCAAGACCCCCTACACTGTCTGAACACCACTGCACTGTCCTAAACCCTGAAAGACCACCCTCTGCATGACCCCCTACACTGCCTGAACACCACTGCACTGCCCTAAACCCTAAAACACCACCCCCAGCACGACCCCTTCACTGCCCGAACACCACTGCACTGCCCTAAACCCTAAAACACCACCCCAGCACAACCCCCTACACTACCCAAACACCACTGCACTACCCTAAACCCTAAAACACTACCCCCAGCACAACCCCCTACACTACACAAACACAACTGCACTGCCCTAAACCCTGAAAAACCACCCCCAGCAATACACCCTACACTGCTCAAACACCACTGCACTGCTGTAAACTCTGAAACACTATCCCCAACAAGACCCCCTACACTGCCCGAACCCCACTGCACTGCCCTAAACCCTGAAGCACTACCCCTAGCACGACCCCCTACACTGCCCGAACACCAGTGCTCTGCCCTAAACCCTCAAACATCAGCCCCAGCACGACCCCTACACTGCCCGAACACCACTACACTGCCCTAAACTCTCAAACACTACCCCCAACAGTACCCCCTACACTACACAAACACCACTGCACTACCGTAAACCCTAAAACACTGCCCCCAGCAGTACCCTCTACACTACCCAAACACCACTGCACTACCCTAAACCCTAAAACTCTGCCCCAGCACGACTCCCTACACTAAACAAACACCACTGCATTACCCTAAATCCGAAAACACTACCCCCAGCACGACCCCCTACACTACCCAATCACCACTGCACTACCCTAAACCCTAAAACACTACCCCAGCATGACCCCCTACACTGCCCGAACACCACTGTACTGCCCTAAACCCTGAAACACTAGGCCCAGCACGACCCCCCTACACTGCCCGAACACCACTGCACTGCCCTAAACCCTGAAAACCCAGCCCCAGCACGACCGCCTACACTGCCCAAACACCACTGCACTGCGCTAAACCCTGAAACCCTACCCCCAGCACGACCCCCTACACTGCCTGAACACCACTACAGTATCCTAAACCCTAAATCACTACCACCAGCATGACCTCCTACACTGCCGAAAACCACTGCTCTGCCCTAAACCCTCAAACAGCAGCCCCAGCACGACCCCCTACACTGCCCGAACACCAATGCACTGCTCTAGCCTGAATCACCAGCCCCAGCAAGACCCCCTGCACCGCCCGAACACCACTGCACTGCCCTAAACCCTGAAACACCACCCCCAGCATGACCCCCTACACTGCCCAAACACCACGGCACTGCCCTGAACCCTGAAACACCACCCCCAGCACGACCCCCTATACTGCCCCTCACACCACTGCACTGCCCTAAACCCTGAAACACTACCCCCAGCAAGACCCTGTACACTGCCTGAACACCACTGCACTATCCTAAACCCTAAAACACTACCACCAGCACGACCTCATACACTGCCCGAATACCACTGCTATGCCCTAAACCCTCAAACAGCAGCCCCAGCACAACCCCTACACTGCCCGAACACCACTGCACTGCCCTAAACCCTAAAACACTACCCCCCTGGACGACCCCTACACTGCCTGAACGCCACTGCACTACCCTAAACCCTAAAACACCACCCCCCTGCACGACCCCCAACACTGCCCGAATGCCACTGCACTGCCCTAAACCTGGAAACACCACCCCCCTGCATGACCTCCTACACTGCCCGAACACCACTGCACTGCCGTAAACCCTGAAACACCTCCCCCTTGCACGATCTCCTACACCACCCGAACACTACTGCACTGCCCTAAACTCTGAAACACCACCCCACTGCACGACCCCCTACAATGCCCGAATGCCACTGCACTGCCTTAAACCCTGAAACACCACCCCCAGCACGACCCCCTACACTGCCCGAATGCCACTGCACTGGCCTTATCCCTGAAACACATCCCTCTGCACGACCCCCTACACTGCCCGAACGCCAATGCACATCTCTAAATCCTGAAACACCTCCCCCCTGCATGACCCCCTACCCTGCCTGAACACCACTGCACTGCCCTAAAGCCTGAAACACCACCCCCCACACGACCCCCTACACTGCCCGAACACCACTGCTCTGCCCTAAACCCTGAAACACCACCCCCAGCAGGACACCCTACACTGCCCGAACTCCACTGCTCTGCCCTAAACCATAAAACACCACTACCAGCACGACCCCCTCCACTGCCCGAACACCACTGCACTGCCCTAAACCCTAAAACACCACCCCCAGCATGACAACCTACACTACCCGAACACCACTGCTCTGCCCTAAACCCTGAAACACCACCCCCAGCAGGACACCCTACACTGCCCGAACTCCACTGCTCTGCCCTAAACCATAAAACACCACTACCAGCACGACCCCCTCCACTGCCCGAACACCACTGCACTGCCCTAAACACTTAAACACCACACCTATAATGACCCCCTACACTGCCCGAACGCCACTGCACTGCCCTAAACCCTGAAACACCACCCCCTGCACGACCCCCATACACTGCCCGAACGCCACTGCACTGCCCTAAACCATGAAACACAGCCCTTAGCAAGACTCCCTACACTGCCTGAACGCCACTGCACTGCGCTAAACCCAGAAAAACCAACCCCAGCAAGACCCCCTAAAGTGCCCGAACACCACTGCCCTTAACCGTGAAACACCACCCCCTGCAAGACCCCCTACACTGCCCAAACACCACTGCTCTAAACCCTGAAACACCACCTCCTGCAAGACCCCCTACACTGTCTGAACACCACTGCACTGCCCTAAACCCTGAAAGACCACCCTCTGCATGACCCCCTACACTGCCTGAACACCACTGCACTGCCCTAAACCCTAAAACACCACCCCCAGCACGACCCCTTCACTGCCCGAACACCACTGCACTGCCCTAAACCCTAAAACACCACCCCAGCACAACCCCCTACACTACCCAAACACCACTGCACTACCCTAAACCCTAAAACACTACCCCCAGCACAACCCCCTACACTACACAAACACAACTGCACTGCCCTAAACCCTGAAAAACCACCCCCAGCAATACACCCTACACTGCTCAAACACCACTGCACTGCTGTAAACTCTGAAACACTATCCCCAACAAGACCCCCTACACTGCCCGAACCCCACTGCACTGCCCTAAACCCTGAAGCACTACCCCTAGCACGACCCCCTACACTGCCCGAACACCAGTGCTCTGCCCTAAACCCTCAAACATCAGCCCCAGCACGACCCCTACACTGCCCGAACACCACTACACTGCCCTAAACTCTCAAACACTACCCCCAACAGTACCCCCTACACTACACAAACACCACTGCACTACCGTAAACCCTAAAACACTGCCCCCAGCAGTACCCTCTACACTACCCAAACACCACTGCACTACCCTAAACCCTAAAACTCTGCCCCAGCACGACTCCCTACACTAAACAAACACCACTGCATTACCCTAAATCCGAAAACACTACCCCCAGCACGACCCCCTACACTACCCAATCACCACTGCACTACCCTAAACCCTAAAACACTACCCCAGCATGACCCCCTACACTGCCCGAACACCACTGTACTGCCCTAAACCCTGAAACACTAGGCCCAGCACGACCCCCCTACACTGCCCGAACACCACTGCACTGCCCTAAACCCTGAAAACCCAGCCCCAGCACGACCGCCTACACTGCCCAAACACCACTGCACTGCGCTAAACCCTGAAACCCTACCCCCAGCACGACCCCCTACACTGCCTGAACACCACTACAGTATCCTAAACCCTAAATCACTACCACCAGCATGACCTCCTACACTGCCCGAAAACCACTGCTCTGCCCTAAACCCTCAAACAGCAGCCCCAGCACGACCCCCTACACTGCCCGAACACCAATGCACTGCTCTAGCCTGAATCACCAGCCCCAGCAAGACCCCCTGCACCGCCCGAACACCACTGCACTGCCCTAAACCCTGAAACACCACCCCCAGCATGACCCCCTACACTGCCCGAACACCACGGCACTGCCCTGAACCCTGAAACACCACCCCCAGCACGACCCCCTATACTGCCCCTCACACCACT
This sequence comes from Triturus cristatus, assembly GCF_964204655.1. Taxonomy (NCBI): domain Eukaryota; kingdom Metazoa; phylum Chordata; class Amphibia; order Caudata; family Salamandridae; genus Triturus; species Triturus cristatus. The sequence goes on along the minus strand of NC_140579.1, from coordinate 478,196,486 downwards.
GCACTGCCCTAAACCCTGAAACACTACCCCCAGCAAGACCCCGTACACTGCCTGAACACCACTGCACTATCCTAAACCCTAAAACACTACCACCAGCACGACCTCATACACTGCCCGAATACCACTGCTATGCCCTAAACCCTCAAACAGCAGCCCCAGCACAACCCCTACACTGCCCGAACACCACTGCACTGCCCTAAACCCTAAAACACTACCCCCCTGGACGACCCCTACACTGCCTGAACGCCACTGCACTACCCAAAACCCTAAAACACCACCCCCCTGCACGACCCCCAACACTGCCCGAATGCCACTGCACTGCCCTAAACCTGGAAACACCACCCCCCTGCATGACCTCCTACACTGCCCGAACACCACTGCACTGCCGTAAACCCTGAAACACCTCCCCCTTGCACGATCTCCTACACCACCCGAACACTACTGCACTGCCCTAAACTCTGAAACACCACCCCACTGCACGACCCCCTACAATGCCCGAATGCCACTGCACTGCCTTAAACCCTGAAACACCACCCCCAGCACGACCCCCTACACTGCCCGAATGCCACTGCACTGGCCTTATCCCTGAAACACATCCCTCTGCACGACCCCCTACACTGCCCGAACGCCAATGCACATCTCTAAACCCTGAAACACCTCCCCCCTGCATGACCCCCTACCCTGCCTGAACACCACTGCACTGCCCTAAACCCTGAAACACCACCCCCCACACGACCCCCTACACTGCCCGAACACCACTGCTCTGCCCTAAACCCTGAAACACCACCCCCAGCAGGACACCCTACACTGCCCGAACTCCACTGCTCTGCCCTAAACCATAAAACACCACTACCAGCACGACCCCCTCCACTGCCCGAACACCACTGCACTGCCCTAAACCCTAAAACACCACCCCCAGCATGACAACCTACACTACCCGAACACCACTGCTCTGCCCTAAACCCTGAAACACCACCCCCAGCAGGACACCCTACACTGCCCGAACTCCACTGCTCTGCCCTAAACCATAAAACACCACTACCAGCACGACCCCCTCCACTGCCCGAACACCACTGCACTGCCCTAAACCCTAAAACACCACCCCCAGCACGACAACCTACACTACCCAAACACCACTGCTCTGCCCTAAACCCTAAAACAATACCCCCAGCACGACCCCCTACACTACCCAAACACTACTGCACTACCCTAAACCCTAAAACACTACCCCCAGCACGACCCCCTACACTATCCAAACACCACTGCACTACCCTAAACCCTAAAACACTACCCCCAGCACGACCCCCTACACTACCCAAACACCACTGCACTACCCTAAACCCTAAAACACTACCCCAGCACGAAACCATACACTACACAAACACCACTGCACTACCCTAAACCCTAAATCTACCCCAAGCATGACCCCCCACACTGCCCGAACACCACTGCACTGACCTAAACCCTGAAACACTAGCCCCAGCACGACCCCCTACACTGCCCGAACACCACTGCACTGCCCTAAACCCTGAATCACCATCCCCAGCACGACCCCCTACACCGCCCGAACACCACTGCACTGCCCTAAACCCTGAAACACCACCCCCAGCATGACCCCCTACACTGCCCGAACACCACGGCACTGCCATGAACCCTGAAACACCACCCCCAGTACGACCCCCTATACTGCCCCTCACACCACTGCACTGCCCTAAACCCTGAAACACTACCCCCAGCAAGACCCCCTACACTGCATGAACACCACTGCACTATCCTAAACCCTAAATCACTACCACCAGAACGACCTCCTACACTGCCCGAAAACCACTGCTCTGCCCTAAATCCTCAAACAGCAGCTGCAGCGCGACCCCTACACTGCCTGAACACCACTGCACTGCCCTAAACCCTCAAACACTAGCCCCTGCACAACCCCCTACACTGCCTGAACACCACTGCATTGCCCTAAACCCTGAAACACTAGCCCCAGCACGACCACCTACTCTACCCAAACACCAATGCACTGCCCAAAACACTAAAACACTACCCCCCGCACGACCCTCTTCACTACACAAACACCAATGCACCTCCCTAAACCTTAAAACACTACCCCCAGCACGATCCCCTACACTACCCAAACACCACTGCACTGCGCTAAACCCTAAAACACTACCCCAGCATGACCCACTACACTACCCAAACAACTGCACTACCCTAAACAATAAACCCTAAAACACTACCCCCTGCATGACCCCCTACACTGCCTGAACACCACTGCTCTGCCCTAAACCCTGAAACACCACCCCCAGCAGGACACCCTACACTGCCCGAACTCCACTGCTCTGCCCTAAACCATAAAACACCACCACCAGCACGACCCCCTCCACTGCCCGAACACCACTGCACTGCCCTAAACCCTAAAACACCACCCCCAGCACGACAACCTACACTACCCAAACACCACTGCTCTGCCCTAAACCCTAAAACAATACCCCCAGCACGACCCCCTACACTACCCAAACACTACTGCACTACCCTAAACCCTAAAACACTACCCCCAGTACAACCCCCTACACTACACCAACACCACTGCACTACTCTAAACCCTAAAACACTATCCCAGCACGACCCCCTACACTATCCAAACACCACTGCACTACCCTAAACCCTAAAACACTACCCCCAGCACGACCCCCTACACTACCCAAACACCACTGCACTGCACTACCCTAAACCCTAAAACACTACCCCAGCACAAACCCATACACTACACAAACACCACTACACTACCCTAAACCCTAAATCTACCCCAAGCACGCCACCCTACACTACACAAACATCACTGCACTGCCCTAAACCCTGAAACACTAGCCCCAACATGACCCCCCACACTGCCCGAACACCACTGCACTGCCCTAAACCCTGAAACACTAGCCCCAGCACGACCCCCTACACTGCCCGAACACCACTGCACTGCCCTAAACCCTGAATCACCAGCCCCAGCACGACCCCCTACACCGCCCGAACACCACTGCACTGCCCTAAACCCTGAAACACCACCCCCAGCATGACCCCCTACACTGCCCGAACACCACTGCACTGCCCTAAACCCTGAAACACCACCCTCAGCACGACCCCCTACACTGCCCAAACACCACTGCACTACTCTAAACCCTGAAACACTAGCCCCAGCACAACTCACTACACTGCCTGAACACCACTGCACTGCCCTACACCCTGAAACACTACCCCCAGCAAGACCCCCTAGACTACACGAACCCCACTGCACTGCACTAAACCCTGAAGCACTACCCCTAGCACGACCCCCTACACTGCCCGAACACCACTGCTCTGCCCTAAACCCTCAAACACTAGCCCCAGCATGACCCCCTACACTGCCGAACACCACTGCACTGACCTACATCCTGAAACACTACACCCAGCACGACCCCCTACACTGCCCAAACATCACTGCACAGCCCTAAACCATGAAACACCACCCTCGGCACGACCCCCTACACTGCCCTAACTCCACTGCATTGCCCTAAACCCTGAAACACCACTCCCAGCACGACCCCCTACACTGCGTGAACACCACTACACTGCCCTAGACACTGAAACACCGCCCCCAGCACGTCCCCTACACTGCCCGAACGCCACTGCACTGCCTTAAACCCTGAAACACCACCCCCCGGCACGACTCCCTACACGGCCAAACAACACTGCACTGCCCTAAACCCTAAAACACCACCCCCCGCACGACCCCCTACATGGTCCGAACACCACTGCACTGCCCTAAGCAGTTAAACACCACACCTAGAATGACCCCCTGCACTGCCCGAACGCCATTCCACTGACCTAAACCCTAAAACACTATCCCAGCATGACCCCCTACACTACACCAACACCACTGCACTACGCTAAACCCTAAAACACTATCCCAGCATGACCCCTACACTATCCAAACACCACTGCACTACCCTAAACCCTAAAACACTATCCCCAGCACGACTCCCTACACTACCCAAACACCACTGCACTACCCTAAACCCTAAAACACTATCCCAGCACGAAACCATACACTACACAAACACCACTGCACTACCCTAAACCCTAAATCAACCCCAAGCACGACACCCTACACTACACAAACATCACTGCACTGCCCTAAACCCTGAAACACTAGGCCCAACATGACCCCTTACGCTGCCCGAACACCACTGCACTGCCCTAAACCCTGAAACTCTAGCCCCAGCACGACCCCCTACACCGCCTGAACACCACTGCACTGCCCTAAACCCTGAAACACCACCCCCAGCATGACCCCCTACACTGCCCGAACACCACTGCACTGCCCTTAACCCTGAAACACCACCCCCAGCATGACCCCCTACACTGCCCAAACATCACTGCACAGCTCCAAACCCTGAAACACCACCCTCAGCACGACCCCCTACACTGCCCAAACACCACTGCACTACCCTAAACCCTAAATCTACCCCAAGCATGACCCCCTACACTACACAAACATCACTGTACTCCCCTAAACCCTGAAACACTAGCCCCAGCTCAACTCACTACACTGCCCGAACACCACTGCACTGCCCTAAACCCTGAAACACTACCCCCAGCAAGACTCCCTAGACTGCCCGAACCCCACTGCACTGCACTAAACCCCGAAGCACTACCCCTAGCACGACCCCCTACACTGCCCGAACACCACTGCTCTGCCCTAAACCCTCAAACACCAGCCCCAGCACAACCTCTACACTGCCCGAACACCACTGCACTGCCCTAAACCCTCAAACACTAGCCCCAGCATGACCCCCTACACTGCCGAACACCACTGCACTGCCCTACATCCTGAAACACTACACCCAGCACGACCCCCTACACTGCCCAAACATCACTGCACAGCCCTAAACCATGAAACACCACCCTCAGAACGACCCCCTACACGGCCCGAACTCCACTGCACTGCCCTAAACCCTGAAACACCACTCCCAGCACGACCCCCTACACTGCGTGAACACCACTACACTGCCCTAGACACTGAAACACCGCCCCCAGCACATCCCCTACACTGCCCGAACGCCACTGCACTGCCCTAAACCCTGAAACACCAGCCCCAGCACGACCCCCTACACCGCCCAAACTCCACTGCACTGCCCTAAACCCTGAAACACCACTCCCAGCACGACCCCCTACACTGCGTGAACACCACTACACTGCCCTAGACACTGAAACACCACCCCCCGTCACGACTCCCTACACGGCCAAACAACACTGCACTGCCCTAAACCCTAAAACACCACCCCCAGCACGACCCCCTACATGGTCCGAACACCACTGCACTGCCCTAAACACTTAAACACCACACCTAGAATGACCCCCTACACTGCCCGAACACCACTGCACTGCCCTAAACCCTGAAACACCACCCCCTGCACGACCCTCTACACTGCCCGAATGCCACTGCACTGCCCTAAAACCTGAAACACCACCCCCGCACAACCCCCATACACTGTCCGAACGCCACTGCACTGCCCTAAACCATGAAACACCACCACCAGCAAGACTCCCTACACTGCCTGAATGGCACTGCGCTAAACCCAGAAAAACCAACCCCAGCAAGACCCCTAAACTGCCCGAACACCACTGCCCTTAACCCTGAAACACCACCCCCTGCAAGACCCCCTACACTGCCCAACCACCACTGCTCTAAACCCTGAAACACCACCTCCTGCAAGACCCCCTACACTGTCTGAACACCACTGCACTGCCCTAAACCCTGAAAGACCACCCTCTGCATGACCCCCTACACTGCCTGAACACCACTGCACTGCCCTAAACCCTAAAACACCACCCCCAGCACGACCCCTTCACTGCCCGAACACCACTGCTCTGCCCTAAAACCCGAAACACCACCCCCTGCATGACCCCTGCACTGCCTGAACACCACTGCACTGCCCTAAACCCTAAAATACCACCCCCAGCAATACACCCTGCACTGCTCAAACACCACTACACTGCTCTAAACTCTGAAACACTACCCCCAACAAGACCCCCTACACTGCCCGAACACCACTGCTCTGCCCTAAACCCTCAAACATCAGCCCCAGTACAACCCCTACACTGCCCGAACACCACTACACTGCCCTAAACCCTCAAACACTACCCCCAGCAGTACCCCCTACACTACACACACACCACTGCACTACCGTAAACCCTAAAACACTGCCCCCAGCAGTACTCTCTACACTACCAAAACACCACTGCACTACCCTAAACCCTCAAACACTAGCCCCAGCACGACCTCTACACTGCCCGAACACCACTGCACTGCCCTAAACCCTCAAACACTAGCCCCAGCATGACCCCCTACACTGCCGAACACCACTGCACTGCCCTACATCCTGAAACACTACACCCAGCACGACCCCCTACACTGCCAGAACATCACTGCACAGCCCTAAACCATGAAACACCACCCTCAGAACGACCCCCTACACTGCCCGAACTCCACTGCACTGCCCTAAACCCTGAAACACCACTCCCAGCACGACCCCCTACACTGCGTGAACACCACTACACTGCCCTAGACACTGAAACACCGCCCCCAGCACGTCCCCTACACTGCCCGAACGCCACTGCACTGCCCTAAACCCTGAAACACCAGCCCCAGCACGACCACCTACACCGCCCAAACACCACTGCACTGCCCTAAACCCTGAAACACCACCCCCAGCATGACCCCCTACACTGCCCAAACTCCACTGTACTGCCCTAAACCCTGAAACACCACTCCCAGCATGACCCCCTACACTGCGAGAACACCACTACACTGCCCTAGACCCTGAAACACCACCCCCCGGCACGACTCCCTACACGGCCAAACAACACTGCACTGCCCTAAACCCTAAAACACCACCCCCAGCACGACCCCCTACATGGTCCGAACACCACTGCACTGCCCTAAACACTTAAACACCACACCTAGAATGACCCCCTACACTGCCCGAACGCCACTGCACTGCCCTAAACCCTGAAACACCAACCCCTGCACGACCCCCTACTCTGCCCGAATGCCACTGCACTGCCCTAAAACCTGAAACACCACCCCGCACAACCCCCATACACTGTCCGAACGCCACTGCACTGCCCTAAACCATGAAACACCACCCCCAGCAAGACTCCCTACACTGCCTGAATGCCACTGCACTGCGCTAAACCCAGAAAAACCAAACCCAGCAAGACCCCTAAACTGCCCGAACACCACTGCCCTTAACCCTGAAACACCACCCCCTGCAAGACCCCCTACACTGCCCAACCACCACTGCTCTAAACCCTGAAACACCACCTCCTGCAAGACCCCCTACACTGTCTGAACACCACTGCTCTGCCCTAATCCCCGAAACACCACCCCCTGCATGACCCCTGCACTGCCTGAACACCACTGCACTGCCCTAAACCCTAAAATACCACCCCCAGCAATACACCCTGCACTGCTCAAACACCACTGCACTGCTCTAAACTCTGAAACACTACCCCCAACAAGACCCCCTACACTGCCCGAACACCACTGCTCTGCCCTAAACCCTCAAACATCAGCCCCAGCACAACCCCTACACTGCCCAAACACCACTACACTGCCCTAAACCCTCAAACACTACCCCCAGCAGTACCCCCTACACTACACAAACACCACTGCACTACCGTAAACCCTAAAACACTGCCCCCAGCAGTACCCTCTACACTACCCAAACACCACTGCACTACCCTAGACCCTAAAACTCTACCCCAGCACAACTCCCTACACTAAACAAACACCACTGCATTACCCTAAATCCTAAAACACTACCCCCAGCACGACCCCCTACACTACCCAATCACCACTGCACTACCCTAAACCCTAAAACACTACCCCCAGCATGACCCCCTACACTGCCCGAACACCACTGCACTGCCCTAAACCCTGAAACACTAGCCCCAGCACGACCCCCTACACTGCCCGAACACCACTGCACTGCCCTAAACCCTGAAACACCAGCCCCAGCACGACCCCCTACACCGCCCAAACACCACTGCACTGCCCTAAACCCTAAATCTACCCCAAGCACGACCCCTACACTACCCCAACACCACTGCACTACGCTACACCAACACCACTGCACTACGCTAAACCCTAAAACACTATCCCAGCACGACCCCCTACACTATCCAAACACCACTACACTACCCTAAACCCTAAAACACTATCCCCAGCACGACCCCCTACACTACCCAAATACCTCTGCACTGCCCTAAACCCTCAAACACTAGCCCCAGCATGACCCCCTACACTGCCGACCACCACTGCACTGCCCTACATCCTGAAACACTACACCCAGCACGACCCCCTACACTGCCCGAACATCACTGCACAGCCCTAAACCATGAAACACCACCCTCAGAACGACCCCCTACACTGCCCGAACTCCACTGCACTGCCCTAAACCCTGAAACACCACTCCCAGCACGACCCCCTACACTGCGTGAACACCACTACACTGCCCTAGACACTGAAACACCACCCCCAGCACGTCCCCTACACTGCCGGAACGCCACTGCACTGCCCTAAACCCTGAAACACCAGCCCCAGCACGACCACCTACACCGCCCAAACACCACTGCACTGCCCTAAACCTTGAAACACCACCCCCAGCATGACCCCCTACACTGCCCAAACTCCACTGTACTGCCCTAAACCCTGAAACACCACTCCCAGCACGACCCCCTACACTGCGTGAACACCACTACACTGCCCTAGACACTGAAACACCACCCCCCGGCACGAATCCCTACACGGCCAAACAACACTGCACTGCCCTAAACCCTAAAACACCACCCCCAGCACGACCCCCTACATGGTCCGAACACCACTGCACTGCCCTAAACACTTAAACACCACACCTAGAATGACCCCCTACACTGCCCGAACGCCACTGCACTGCCCTAAACCCTGAAACACCACCCCCTGCACGACCCCCTACACTGCCCGAATGCCACTGCACTGCCCTAAAACCTGAAACACCACCCCCGCACAACCCCCATACACTGTCCGAACGCCACTGCACTGCCCTAAACCATGAAACACCACCCCCAGCAAGACTCCCTACACTGCCTGAATGCCACTGCACTGCGCTAAACCCAGAAAAACCAAACCCAGCAAGACCCCTAAACTGCCCGAACACCACTGCCCTTAACCCTGAAACACCACCCCCTGCAAGACCCCCTACACTGCCCAACCACCACTGCTCTAAACCCTGAAACACCACCTCCTGCAAGACCCCCTACACTGTCTGAACACCACTGCACTGCCCTAAACCCTGAAAGACCACCCTCTGCATGACCCCCTATACTGCCTGAACACCACTGCACTGCCCTAAACCCTAAAACACCACCCCCCGCATGACCCCTTCACTGCCCGAACACCACTGCTCTGCCCTAAACCCCGAAACACCACCCCCTGCATGACCCCTGCACTGCCTGAACACCACTGCACTGCCCTAAACCCTAAAATACCACCCCCAGCAATACACCCTGCACTGCTCAAACACCACTGCACTGCTCTAAACTCTGAAACACTACCCCCAACAAGACCCCCTACACTGCCCGAACACCACTGCTCTGCCCTAAACCCTCAAACATCAGCCCCAGCACAACCCCTACACTACCCGAACACCACTAAACTGCCCTAAACCCTCAAACACTACCCCCAGCAGTACCGCCTACACTACACAAACACCACTGCACTACCGTAAACCCTAAAACACTGCCCCCAGCAGTACCCTCTACACTACCCAAACACCACTGCACTACCCTAAACCCTAAAACTCTGCCCCAGCACGACTCCCTACACTAAACAAACACCACTGCATTACCCTAAATCCTAAAACACTACCCCCAGCACGACCCCCTACACTACCCAATCACCACTGCACTACCCTAAACCCTAAAACACTACCCCCAGCATGACCCCCTACACTGCCCGAACACCACTACACTGCCCTAAACCCTGAAACACCAGCCCCAGCACGACCCCCTACACTGCCCGAACACCACTGCACTGCCCTAAACCCTGAAACACCAGCCCCAGCACGACCCCCTACACCGCCCAAACACCACTGCACTGCCCTAAACCCTAAATCTACCCCAAGCACGACCCCTACACTACCCCAACACCACTGCACTACGCTACACCAACACCACTGCACTACGCTAAACCCTAAAACACTATCCCAGCACGACCCCCTACACTATCCAAACACCACTACACTACCCTAAACCCTAAAACACTATCCCCAGCACGACCCCCTACACTACCCAAACACCACTGCACTACCCTAAACCCTAAAACACTACCCCAGCACGAAACCATACACTACACAAACACCACTGCACTACCCTAAACACTAAATCTACCCCAAGCACGACACCCTACACTACACAAACATCACTGCACTGCCCTAAACCCTGAAACACTAGCCCCAACATGACCCCCTACGCTGCCCGAACACCACTGCACTGCCCTAAACCCTGAAACACTAGCCCCAGCACGACCCCCTACACTGTCCGAACACCACTGCACTGCCCTAAACCCTGAATCACCAGCCCCAGCACGACCCCCTACACCGCCTGAACACCACTGCACTGCCCTAAACCCTGAAACACCACCCCCGGCATGACCCCCTACACTGCCCGAACACCACTGCACTGCCCTAAACCCTGAAACACCACCCCCAGCATGACCCCCTACACTGCCCAAACATCACTGCACAGCTCTAAACCCTGAAACACCACCCTCAGCACGACCCCCTACACCGCCTGAACACCACTGCACTGCCCTAAACCCTGAAACACCACCCCCAGCATGACCCCCTACACTGCCCGAACACCACTGCACTGCCCTAAACCCTGAAACACCACCCCCAGCATGACCCCCTACACTGCCCAAACATCACTGCACAGCTCTAAACCCTGAAACACCACCCTCAGCACGACCCCCTACACTGCCCAAACACCACTGCACTACCCTAAACCCAAAATCTACCCCAAGCATGACCCCCTACACTACACAAACATCACTATACTTCCCTAAACCCTGAAACACTAGCCCCAGCACAACTCACTACACTGCCTGAACAACACTGCACTGCCCTAAACCCTGAAACACTACCCCCAGCAAGACCCCCTAGACTGCCTGAACCCCACTGCACTGCACTAAACCCTGAAGCACTACCCCTAGCACGACCCCCTACACTGCCCGAACACCACTGCTCTGCCCTAAACCCTCAAACACCAGCCCCAGCACGAACTCTACACTGCCCGAACACCACTGCACTGCCCTAAACCATCAAACACTAGCCCCAGCATGACCCCCTACACTGCCGAACACCACTGCACTGCCCTACATCCTGAAACACTACACCCAGCACGACCCCCTACACTGACCGAACATCACTGCACAGCCCTAAACCATGAAACACCACCCTCAGAACGACCCCCTACACTGCCCGAACTCCACTGCACTGCCCTAAACCCTGAAACACCACTCCCAGCACGACCCCCTACACTGCGTGAACACCACTACACTGCCCTAGACACTGAAACACCGCCCCCAGCACGACCCCTACACTGCCCGAACGCCACTGCACTGCCCTAAACCCTGAAAGACCAGCCCCAGCATGACCCCCTACACCGCCCAAACACCACTGCACTGCCCTAAACCCTGAAACACGACCCCCAGCATGACCCCCTACACTGCCCGAACTCCACTGCACTGCCCTTAACCCTGAAACACCACTCCCAGCACGACCCCCTACACTGCGTGAACACCAATACACTGCCCTAGACACTGAAACACCAACCCCCGGCATGACTCCCTACATGGCCAAACAACACTGCACTGCCCTAAACCCTAAAACACCACCCCCAGCACGACCCCCTACATGGTCCGAACACCACTGCACTGCCCTAAACACTTAAACACCACACCTAGAATGACCCCCTACACTGCCCGAACGCCACTGCACTGCCCTAAACCCTGAAACACCACCCCCTGCACGACCCCCTACACTGCCCGAATGCCACTGCACTGCCCTAAAACCTGAAACACAACCCCCGCACAACCCCCATACACTGCCCGAACGCCACTGCACTGCCCTAAACCATGAAACACCACCCCCTGCAAGACCCCCTACACTGCCCAACCGCCACTGCTCTAAACCCTGAAACACCACCTCCTGCAAGACCCCCTACACTGTCTGAACACCACTGCACTGCCCTAAACCCTGAAAGACCACCCTCTGCATGACCCCCTACACTGCCTGAACACCACTGCACTGCCCTAAACCCTAAAACACCACCCCCAGCACGACCCCTTCACAGCCCGAACACCACTGCACTGCCCTAAACCCCGAAACACCACCCCCTGCATGACCCCTGCACTGCCCGAACACCACTGCACTGCCCTAAACCCTAAATTACCACCCCCAGCAATACACCCTACACTGCTCAAACACCACTGCACTGCTGTAAACTCTGAAACACTAGCCCCAACAAGACCCCCTACACTGCCCGAACACCACTGCTCTGCCCTAAACCCTCAAACATCAGCCCCAGCACAACCCCTACACTGCCCGAACACCACTACACTGCCCTAAACCCTCAAACACTACCCCCAGCAGTCCCCCCTACACTACACAAACACCACTGCACTACCGTAAACCCTAAAACACTGCCCCCAGCAGTACCCTCTACACTACCCAAACACCACTGCACTACGCTAAACCCTAAAACTCTGCCCCAGCACGACTCCCTACAGTAAACAAACACCACTGCATTACCCTAAATCCTAAAACACTACCCCCAGCACGACCCCCTACACTACCCAATCACCACTGCACTACCCTAAACCCTAAAACACTACCCCCAGCATGACCCCCTACACTGCCCGAACACCACTGCACTGCCCCAAACCCTGAAACACTAGCCCCAGCATGACCCCCTACACTACCCAAACACAACTGCACCACCCTAAACCCACCACCAGCACGACCCACTACACTACCCAAACACCACTGCACTACCCTAAACCCTAAAACACTACCTCCAGCACAACCCCTACACTACACCAACACCACTGCACTACGCTAAACCCTAAAACACTACCCCAGCACGACCCCCTACACTATCCAAACACCACTGCACTACCCTAAACCCTAAAACACTACCCCCAGCACGACCCCCTACACTACTCAAACACCACTGCACTACCCTAAACCCTAAATCTACCCCAAGCTCGACACCCTACACTACACAAACATCACTGCACTGCCCTAATCCCTGAAACACTAGCCCCAACTTGACCCCCTACACTGCCCGAACACCACTGCACTGCCCTAAACCCTGAAACACTAGCCCCAGCACAACCCCCTACACTGCCCGAACACCACTGCACTGCCCTAAACCCTGAAACACCAGCCCCAGCACGACCCCCTACACCTCCCAAACACCACTGCACTGCCCTAAACCCTAAATCTACCCCAAGCACGACCCCTACACTACCCCAACACCACTGCACTATGCTACACCAACACCACTGCACTACGCTAAACCCTAAAACACTATCCCCAGCACGACCTCCTACACTACCCAAACACCACTGCACTACCCTAAACACTAAATCTACCCCAAGCACGACACCCTACACTACACAAACATCACTGCACTGCCCTAAACCCTGAAACACTAGCCCCAACATGACACCCTACGCTGCCCGAACACCACTGCACTGCCCTAAACCCTGAAACACTAGCCCCAGCACGACCCCCTACACTGTCCGAACACCACTGCACTGCCCTAAACCCTGAATCACCAGCCCCAGCACGACCCCCTACACCGCCTGAACACCACTGCACTGCCCTAAACCCTGAAACACCACCCCCAGCATGACCCCCTACACTGCCCGAACACCACTGCACTGCCCTAAACCCTGAAACACCACCCCCAGCATGACCCCTACACTGCCCAAACATCACTGCACAGCTCTAAACCCTGAAACACCACGCTCAGCACGACCCCCTACACTGCCCAAACACCACTGCCCTACCCTAAACCCAAAATCTACCCCAAGCACGACCCCCTACACTACACAAACATCACTGTACTCCCCTAAACCCTGAAACACTAGCCCCAGCACAACTCACTACACTGCCCGAACACCACTGCACTGCCCTAAACCCTGAAACACTACCCCTAGCACGACCCCCTACACTGCCCGAACACCACTGCTCTGCCCTAAACCCTCAAACACCAGCCCCAGCACGACCTCTACACTGCCCGAACACCACTGCACTGCCCTAAACCCTCAAACACTAGCCCCAGCATGACCCCCTACACTGCTAAACACCACTGCACTGCCCTACATCCTGAAACACTACACCCAGCACGACCCCCTACACTGACTGAACATCACTGCACAGCCCTAAACCATGAAACACCACCCTCAGAACGACCCCCTACACTGCCCGAACTCCACTGCACTGCCCTAAACCCTGAAACACCACTCCCAGCATGACCCCCTACGCTGCGTGAACACCACTACCCTGCCCTAGACACTGCAACACCGCCCCCAGCATGTCCCCTACACTGCCCGAACACCACTGCACTGCCCTAAACCCTGAAACACCAGCCCCAGTATGACCCCCTACACCGCCCAAACACCACTGCACTGCCCTAAACCCTGAAACACCACCCCCAGCATGACCCCCTACACTGCCCGAACTCCACTGCACTGCCCTTAACCCTGAAACACCACTCCCAGCACGACCCCCTACACTGCGTGAACACCACTACACTGCCCTAGACACTGAAACACCAACCCCCGGCACGACTCCCTACACGGCCAAACAACACTGCACTGCCCTAAACCCTAAAACACCACCCCCAGCACGACCCCCTACATGGTCCGAACACCACTGCACTGCCCTAAACACTTAAACACCACACCTAGAATGACCCCCTACACTGCCCGAACGCCACTGCACTGCCCTAAACCCTGAAACACCACCCCCTGCACGACCCCCTACACTGCCCGAATGCCACTGCACTGCCCTAAAACCTGAAACACCACCCCCGCACAACCCCCATACACTGCCCGAACGCCACTGCACTGCCCTAAACCATGAAACACCACCCCCAGCAAGACTCCCTACACTGCCTGAACGCCACTGCACTGTGCTAAACCCAGAAAAACCAACCCCAGCAAGACCCCTAAACTGCCCGAACACCACTGCTCTTAACCCTGAAACACCACCCCCTGCAAGACCCCCTACACTGCCCAACCGCCACTGCTCTAAACCCTGAAACACCACCTCCTGCAAGACCCCCTACACTGTCTGAACACCACTGCACTGCCCTAAACTCTGAAAGACCACCCTCTGCATGATCCCCTACACTGCCTGAACACCACTGCACTGCCCTAAACCCTGAAACACCACCCCCAGCATGACCCCCTACACTGCCCAAACATCACTGCACAGCTCTAAACCCTGAAACACCACCCTCAGCACGACCCCCTACACTGCCCAAACACCACTGCACTACCCTAAACCCAAAATCTACCCCAAGCACGACCCCCTACACTACACAAACATCACTATACTTCCCTAAACCCTGAAACACTAGCCCCAGCACAACTCACTACACTGCCCGAACACCACTGCACTGCCCTAAACCCTGAAACACTACCCCCAGAAAGACCCCCTAGACTGCCTGAACCCCACTGCACTGCACTAAACCCTGAAGCACTACCCCTAGCACGACCCCCTACACTGCCCGAACACCACTGCTCTGCCCTAAACCCTCAAACACCAGCCCCAGCACGAACTCTACACTGCCCGAACACCACTGCACTGCCCTAAACCCTCAAACACTAGCCCCAGCATGACCCCCTACACTGCCGAACACCACTGCACTGCCCTACATCCTGAAACACTACACCCAGCACGACCCCTTACACTGACCGAACATCACTGCACAGCCCTAAACCATGAAACACCACCCTCAGAACGACCCCCTACACTGCCCGAACTCCACTGCACTGCCCTAAACCCTGAAACACCACTCCCAGCACGACCCCCTACACTGCGTGAACACCACTACACTGCCCTAGACACTGAAACACCGCCCCCAGCACGTCCCCTACACTGCCCGAACGCCACTGCACTGCCCTAAACCCTGAAAGACCAGCCCCAGCATGACCCTCTACACCGCCCAAACACCACTGCACTGCCCTAAACCCTGAAACACGACCCCCAGCATGACCCCCTACACTGCCCGAACTCCACTGCACTGCCCTTAACCCTGAAACACCACTCCCAGCACGACCCCCTACACTGCGTGAACACCACTACACTGCCCTAGACACTGAAACACCAACCCCCGGCATGACTCCCTACACGGCCAAACAACACTGCACTGCCCTAAACCCTAAAACACCACCCCCAGCACGACCCCCTACATGGTCCGAACACCACTGCACTGCCCTAAACACTTAAACACCACACCTAGAATGACCCCCTACACTGCCCGAACGCCACTGCACTGCCCTAAACCCTGAAACACCACCCCCTGCACGACCCCCTACACTGCCCGAATGCCACTGCACTGCCCTAAAACCTGAAACACAACCCCCGCACAACCCCCGTACACTGCCCGAACGCCACTGCACTGCCCTAAACCATGAAACACCACCCCCTGCAAGACCCCCTACACTGCCCAACCGCCACTGCTCTAAACCCTGAAACACCACCTCCTGCAAGACCCCCTACACTGTCTGAACACCACTTCACTGCCCTAAACCCTGAAAGACCACCCTCTGCATGACCCCCTACACTGCCTGAACACCACTGCACTGCCCTAAACCCTAAAACACCACCCCCAGCACGACCCCTTCACAGCCCGAACACCACTGCACTGCCCTAAACCCCGAAACACCACCCCCTGCATGACCCCTGCGCTGCCCAAACACCACTGCACTGCCCTAAACCCTAAATTACCACCCCCAGCAATACACCCTACACTGCTCAAACACCACTGCACTGCTGTAAACTCTGAAACACTAGCCCCAACAAGATCCCCTACACTGCCCGAACACCACTGCTCTGCCCTAAACCCTCAAACATCAGCCCCAGCACAACCCCTACACTGCCCGAACACCACTACACTGCCCTAAACCCTCAAACACTACCCCCAGCAGTACCCCCTACACTACACAAACACCACTGCACTACCGTAAACCCTAAAACACTGCCCCCAGCAGTACCCTCTACACTACCCAAACACCACTGCACTACCCTAAACCCTAAAACTCTGCCCCAGCACGACTCCCTACACTAAACAAACACCACTGCATTACCCCAAATCCTAAAACACTACCCCCAGCACGACCCCCTACACTACCCAATCACCACTGCACTACCCTAAACCCTAAAACACTACCCCCAGCATGACCCCCTACACTGCCCGAACACCACTGCACTGCCCCAAACCCTGAAACACTAGCCCCAGCACAACCCCCTACACTACCCAAACACAACTGCACCACCCTAAACCCACCACCAGCACGACCCACTACACTACCCAAACACCACTGCACTACCCTAAACCCTAAAACACTACCTCCAGCACAACCCCTACACTACACCAACACCACTGCACAACGCTAAACCCTAAAACACTACCCCAGCACGACCCCCTACACTATCCAAACACCACTGCACTACCCTAAACCCTAAAACACTACCCCCAGCACGACCCCCTACACTACTCAAACACCACTGCACTACCCTAAACCCTAAATCTACCCCAAGCTCGACACCCTACACTACACAAACATCACTGCACTGCCCTAAACCCTGAAACACTAGCCCCAACTTGACCCCCTACACTGCCCGAACACCACTGCACTGCCCTAAACCCTGAAACACTAGCCCCAGCACAACCCCCTACACTGCCCGAACACCACTGCACTGCCCTAAATCCTGAAACACCAGCCCCAGCACGACCCCCTACACCTCCCAAACACCACTGCACTGCCCTAAACCCTAAATCTACCCCAAGCACGACCCCTACACTACCCCAACACCACTGCACTACGCTACACCAACACCACTGCACTACGCTAAACCCTAAAACACTATCCCCAGCACGACCTCCTACACTACCCAAACACCACTGCACTACCCTAAACACTAAATCTACCCCAAGCACGACACCCTACACTACACAAACATCACTGCACTGCCCTAAACCCTGAAACACTAGCCCCAACATGACACCCTACGCTGCCCGAACACCACTGCACTGCCCTAAACCCTGAAACACTAGCCCCAGCATGACCCCCTACACTGTCCGAACACCACTGCACTGCCCTAAACCCTGAATCACCAGCCCCAGCACGACCCCCTACACCGCCTGAACACCACTGCACTGCCCTAAACCCTGAAACACCACCCCCAGCATGACCCCCTACACTGCCCGAACACCACTGCACTGCCCTAAACCCTGAAACACCACCCCCAGCATGACCCCCTACACTGCCCAAACATCACTGCACAGCTCTAAACCCTGAAACACCACGCTCAGCTCGACCCCCTACACTGCCCAAACACCACTGCCCTACCCTAAACCCAAAATCTACCCCAAGCACGACCCCCTACACTACACAAACATCACTGTACTCCCCTAAACCCTGAAACACTAGCCCCAGCACAACTCACTACACTGCCCGAACACCACTGCACTGCCCTAAACCCTGAAACACTACCCCTAGCACGACCCCCTACACTGCCCAAACACCACTGCTCTGCCCTAAACCCTCAAACACCAGCCCCAGCACGACCTCTACACTGCCCGAACACCACTGCACTGCCCTAAACCCTCAAACACTAGCCCCAGCATGACCCCCTACACTGCTAAACACCACTGCACTGCCCTACATCCTGAAACACTACACCCAGCACGACCCCCTACACTGACTGAACATCACTTCACAGCCCTAAACCATGAAACACCACCCTCAGAACGACCCCCTACACTGCCCGAACTCCACTGCACTGCCCTAAACCCTGAAACACCACTCCCAGCATGACCCCCTACGCTGCGTGAACACCACTACACTGCCCTAGACACTGAAACACCGCCCCCAGCACGTCCCCTACACTGCCCGAACGCCACTGCACTACCCTAAACCCTGAAACACCAGCCCCAGTATGACCCCCTACACCGCCCAAACACCACTGCACTGCCCTAAACCCTGAAACACCACCCCCAGCATGACCCCCTACACTGCCCGAACTCCACTGCACTGCCCTTAACCCTGAAACACCACTCCCAGCACGACCCCCTACACTGCGTGAACACCACTGCACTGCCCTAGACACTGAAACACCAACCCCCGGCACGACTCCCTACACGGCCAAACAACACTGCACTGCCCTAAACCCTAAAACACCACCCCCAGCACGACCCCCTACATGGTCCGAACACCACTGCACTGCCCTAAACACTTAAACACCACACCTAGAATGACCCCCTAAACTGCCCGAACGCCACTGCACTGCCCTAAACCCTGAAACACCACCCCCTGCACGACCCCCTACACTGCCCGAATGCCACTGCACTGCCCTAAAACCTGAAACACCACCCCCGCACAACCCCCATACACTGCCCGAACGCCACTGCACTGCCCTAAACCATGAAACACCACCCCCAGCAAGACTCCCTACACTGCCTGAACGCCACTGCACTGTGCTAAACCCAGAAAAACCAACCCCAGCAAGACCCCTAAACTGCCCGAACACCACTGCTCTTAACCCTGAAACACCACCCCCTGCAAGACCCCCTACACTGCCCAACCGCCACTGCTCTAAACCCTGAAACACCACCTCCTGCAAGACCCCCTACACTGTCTGAACACCACTGCACTGCCCTAAACTCTGAAAGACCACCCTCTGCATGACCCCCTACACTGCCTGAACACCACTGCACTGCCCTAAACACTGAAACACCACCCCCAGCATTACCCCCTACACTGCCCAAACATCACTGCACAGCTCTAAACCCTGAAACACCACCCTCAGCACGACCCCCTACACTGCCCGAACACCACTGCACTACCCTAAACCCAAAATCTACCCCAAGCATGACCCCCTACACTACACAAACATCACTATACTTCCCTAAACCCTGAAACACTAGCCCCAGCACAACTCACTACACTGCCCGAACACCACTGCACTGCCCTAAACCCTGAAACACTACCCCCAGCAAGACCCCCTAGACTGCCTGAACCCCACTGCACTGCCCTAAACCATGAAACACCACCCCCTGCAAGACCCCCTACACTGCCCAACCGCCACTGCTCTAAACCCTGAAACACCACCTCCTGCAAGACCCCCTACACTGTCTGAACACCACTGCACTGCCCTAAACCCCGAAAGACCACCCTCTGCATGACCCCTGCACTGCCCGAACACCACTGCACTGCCCTAAACCCTAAATTACCACCCCCAGCAATACACCCTACACTGCTCAAACACCACTGCACTGCTGTAAACTCTGAAACACTAGCCCCAACAAGACCCCCTACACTGCCCGAACACCACTGCTCTGCCCTAAACCCTCAAACATCAGCCCCAGCACAACCCCTACACTGCCCGAACACCACTACACTGCCCTAAACCCTCAAACACTACCCCCAGCAGTACCCCCTACACTACACAAACACCACTGCACTACCGTAAACCCTAAAACACTGCCCCCAGCAGTACCCTCTACACTACCCAAACACCACTGCACTACCCTAAACCCTAAAACTCTGCCCCAGCACGACTCCCTACACTAAACAAACACCACTGCATTACCCTAAATCCTAAAACACTACCCCCAGCACGACCCCCTACACTACCCAATCACCACTGCACTACCCTAAGCCCTAAAACACTACCCCCAGCATGACCCCCTACACTGCCCGAACACCACTGCACTGCCCCAAACCCTGAAACACTAGCCCCAGCACGACCCCCTACACTACGCAAACACAACTGCACCACCCTAAACCCACCACCAGCACGACCCACTACACTACCCAAACACCACTGCACTATGCTAAACCCTAAAACACTACCCCAGCACGACCCCCTACACTATCCAAACACCACTGCACTACCCTAAACCCTAAAACACTACCCCCAGCACGACCCCCTACACTACTCAAACACCACTGCACTACCCTAAACCCTAAATCTACCTCAAGCTCGACACCCTACACTACACAAACATCACTGCACTGCCCTAAACCCTGAAACACTAGCCCCAACTTGACCCCCTACACTGCCCGAACACCACTGCACTGCCCTAAACCCTGAAACACTAGCCCCAGCACAACCCCCTACACTGCCCGAACACCACTGCACTGCCCTAAACCCTGAAACACCAGCCCCAGCACGACCCCCTACACCTCCCAAACACCACTGCACTGCCCTAAACCCTAAATCTACCCCAAGCACAACCCCTACACTACCCCAACACCACTGCACTACGCTACACCAACACCACTGCACTATGCTAAACCCTAAAACACTATCCCAGCACAACCCCCTACACTATCCAAACACCACTACACTACCCTAAACCCTAAAACACTATCCCCAGCACGACCTCCTACACTACCCAAACACCACTGCACTACCCTAAACACTAAATCTACCCCAAGCACGACACCCTACACTACACAAAC
Organism: Triturus cristatus; assembly: GCF_964204655.1. NCBI lineage: Eukaryota > Metazoa > Chordata > Amphibia > Caudata > Salamandridae > Triturus > Triturus cristatus. The sequence goes on along the minus strand of NC_140579.1, from coordinate 478,174,645 downwards.
ATCACTGCACTGCCCTAAACCCTGAAACACTAGCCCCAACATGACACCCTATGCTGCCCGAACACCACTGCACTGCCCTAAACCCTGAAACACTACCCCTAGCACGACCCCCTACACTGCCCGAACACCACTGCTCTGCCCTAAACCCTCAAACACCAGCCCCAGCACGACCTCTACACTGCCCGAACACCACTGCACTGCCCTAAACCCTCAAACACTAGCCCCAGCATGACCCCCTACACTGCCAAACACCACTGCACTGCCCTACATCCTGAAACACTACACCCAGCACGACCCCCTACACTGACCGAACATCACTGCACAGCCCTAAACCATGAAACACCACCCTCAGAACGACCCCCTACACTGCCGAACTCCACTGCACTGCCCTAAACCCTGAAACACCACTCCCAGCATGACCCCCTACGCTGCGTGAACACCACTACACTGCCCTAGACACTGAAACACCGCCCCCAGCACGTCCCCTACACTGCCCGAACGCCACTGCTCTGCCCTAAACCCTGAAACACCAGCCCCAGCATGACCCCCTACACCGCCCAAACACCACTGCACTGCCCTAAACCCTGAAACACCACCCCCAGCATGACCCCCTACACTGCCCGAACTCCACTGCACTGCCCTTAACCCTGAAACACCACTCCCAGCACGACCCCCTACACTGCGTGAACACCACTACACTGCCCTAGACACTGAAACACCAACCCCGGCACGACTCCCTACACGGCCAAATAACACTGCACTGCCCTAAACCCTAAAACACCACCCCCAGCACGACCCCCTACATGGTCCGAACACCACTGCACTGCCCTAAACACTTAAACACCACACCTAGAATGACCCCCTACACTGCCCGAACGCCACTGCACTGCCCTAAACCCTGAAACACCACCCCCTGCACGACCCCCTACACTGCCCGAATGCCACTGCACTGCCCTAAAACCTGAAACACCACCCCCGCACAACCCCCATACACTGCCCGAACGCAACTGCACTGCCCTAAACCATGAAACACCACCCCCAGCAAGACTCCCTACACTGCCTGAACGCCACTGCACTGTGCTAAACCCAGAAAAACCAACCCCAGCAAGACCCCTCAACTGCCCGAACACCACTGCTCTTAACCCTGAAACAACACCCCCTGCAAGACCCCCTACACTGCCCAACCACCACTGCTCTAAACCCTGAAACACCACCTCCTGCAAGACCCCCTACACTGTCTGAACACCACTGCACTGCCCTAAACTCTGAAAGACCACCCTCTGCATGACCCCCTACACTGCCTGAACACCACTGCACTACCCTAAACCCTAAAACACTACCCCCAGCATGACCCCCTACACTGCCCGAACACCACTGCACTGCCCTAAACCCTGAAATACTAGCCCCAGCACGACCCCCTACACTACCCAAACACAACTGCACCACCCTAAACCCACCACCAGCACGACCCACTACACTACCCAAACACCACTGCACTACCCTAAACCCTAAATCTACCCTCAGCACGACCCCCTACACTACCCAAACACTACTGCACTACCCTAAACCCTAAAACACTACCCCCAGCACAACCCCTACACTACACCAACACCACTGCACTACGCTAAACCCTAAAACACTACCCCAGCACGACCCCCTACACTATCCAAACACCACTGCACTACCCTAATCCCTAAAACACTACCCCCAGCACGACCCCCTACACTACTCAAACACCACTGCTCTACCCTAAACCCTAAATCTACCCCAAGCTCCACACCCTACACTACACAAACATCACTGCACTAGCCCCAACTTGACCCCCTACACTGCCCAAACACCACTGCACTGCCCTAAACCCTGAAACACTAGTCCCAGCACAACGCCTTAGACTGTCCGAACACCACTGCACTGCTCTAAACCCTGAATCACCAGCCCCAGCACGACCCCCTACTCCACCCGAACACCACTGCACTGCCCTAAACCCTGAAACACCACCCCCAGCTTGACACCCTACACTGCCCGAACACCACGGTACTGCCCTGAACCCTGAAACACCACCCCCAGCATGACCCCCTACACTTCCCAAACACCGCTGCACTGCCCTAAACCCTAAAACACTACCCCCAGCACGACCCCCTACACTACACAAATGCCACTGCACTACCCTAAACCCTAAATCTACCCCAAGCACGACCCCCTACACTACACAAACATCACTGCACTCCCCTAAACCCTGAAACACTAGCCACAGCACGACTCACTACGCTGCCCGAACACCACTGCACTGCCCTAAACCCTGAAACACTAGCCCCAGCATGACCCCCATCACTGCACTGCCATAAACCCTCAAACACCACACCCAGCACGACCCCCTACACTGCCCGAACACCACTGCTCTGCCCTGAACCCTCAAACACCAGCCTCAGCACGACCTCTACACTGCCCAATCACCACCGCACTGACCTAAACCCTCAAACACTAGCTCCAGCATGACCCCCTACACTGCCGAACACCACTGCACAGCCCTAAATCCTGAAGCACCACACCCAGCACGACCCGCTACACTGCCCGAACATCACTGCACAGCCCTAAACCATGAAACACCACCCTCGGCACGGCCCCCTACACTGCCCGAACACCACTGCACTGCCCTAAACCGTGAAACACCACTCCCAGCACGACCCCCTACACTGCCCAAACATCACTGCACAGCTCTAAACCCTGAAACACCACCCTCAGCATGACCCCCTACACCGCCCAAACACCACTGCACTGCCCTAAACCCTGAAACACCACCCCCAGCATGACCCCCTACACTGCCCGAACTCCACTGCACTGCCCTTAACCCTGAAACACCACTCCCAGCACGACCCCCTACACTGCGTGAACACCACTGCACTGCCCTAGACACTGAAACACCAACCCCCGGCACGACTCCCTACACGGCCAAACAACACTGCACTGCCCTAAACCCTAAAACACCACCCCCAGCACGACCCCCTACATGGTCCGAACACCACTGCACTGCCCTAAACACTTAAACACCACACCTAGAATGACCCCCTAAACTGCCCGAACGCCACTGCACTGCCCTAAACCCTGAAACACCACCCCCTGCACGACCCCCTACACTGCCCGAATGCCACTGCACTGCCCTAAAACCTGAAACACCACCCCCGCACAACCCCCATACACTGCCCGAACGCCACTGCACTGCCCTAAACCATGAAACACCACCCCCAGCAAGACTCCCTACACTGCCTGAACGCCACTGCACTGTGCTAAACCCAGAAAAACCAACCCCAGCAAGACCCCTAAACTGCCCGAACACCACTGCTCTTAACCCTGAAACACCACCCCCTGCAAGACCCCCTACACTGCCCAACCGCCACTGCTCTAAACCCTGAAACACCACCTCCTGCAAGACCCCCTACACTGTCTGAACACCACTGCACTGCCCTAAACTCTGAAAGACCACCCTCTGCATGACCCCCTACACTGCCTGAACACCACTGCACTGCCCTAAACACTGAAACACCACCCCCAGCATGACCCCCTACACTGCCCAAACATCACTGCACAGCTCTAAACCCTGAAACACCACCCTCAGCACGACCCCCTACACTGCCCGAACACCACTGCACTACCCTAAACCCAAAATCTACCCCAAGCATGACCCCCTACACTACACAAACATCACTATACTTCCCTAAACCCTGAAACACTAGCCCCAGCACAACTCACTACACTGCCCGAACACCACTGCACTGCCCTAAACCCTGAAACACTACCCCCAGCAAGACCCCCTAGACTGCCTGAACCCCACTGCACTGCCCTAAACCATGAAACACCACCCCCTGCAAGACCCCCTACACTGCCCAACCGCCACTGCTCTAAACCCTGAAACACCACCTCCTGCAAGACCCCCTACACTGTCTGAACACCACTGCACTGCCCTAAACCCCGAAAGACCACCCTCTGCATGACCCCTGCACTGCCCGAACACCACTGCACTGCCCTAAACCCTAAATTACCACCCCCAGCAATACACCCTACACTGCTCAAACACCACTGCACTGCTGTAAACTCTGAAACACTAGCCCCAACAAGACCCCCTACACTGCCCGAACACCACTGCTCTGCCCTAAACCCTCAAACATCAGCCCCAGCACAACCCCTACACTGCCCGAACACCACTACACTGCCCTAAACCCTCAAACACTACCCCCAGCAGTACCCCCTACACTACACAAACACCACTGCACTACCGTAAACCCTAAAACACTGCCCCCAGCAGTACCCTCTACACTACCCAAACACCACTGCACTACCCTAAACCCTAAAACTCTGCCCCAGCACGACTCCCTACACTAAACAAACACCACTGCATTACCCTAAATCCTAAAACACTACCCCCAGCACGACCCCCTACACTACCCAATCACCACTGCACTACCCTAAGCCCTAAAACACTACCCCCAGCATGACCCCCTACACTGCCCGAACACCACTGCACTGCCCCAAACCCTGAAACACTAGCCCCAGCACGACCCCCTACACTACGCAAACACAACTGCACCACCCTAAACCCACCACCAGCACGACCCACTACACTACCCAAACACCACTGCACTATGCTAAACCCTAAAACACTACCCCAGCACGACCCCCTACACTATCCAAACACCACTGCACTACCCTAAACCCTAAAACACTACCCCCAGCACGACCCCCTACACTACTCAAACACCACTGCACTACCCTAAACCCTAAATCTACCTCAAGCTCGACACCCTACACTACACAAACATCACTGCACTGCCCTAAACCCTGAAACACTAGCCCCAACTTGACCCCCTACACTGCCCGAACACCACTGCACTGCCCTAAACCCTGAAACACTAGCCCCAGCACAACCCCCTACACTGCCCGAACACCACTGCACTGCCCTAAACCCTGAAACACCAGCCCCAGCACGACCCCCTACACCTCCCAAACACCACTGCACTGCCCTAAACCCTAAATCTACCCCAAGCACAACCCCTACACTACCCCAACACCACTGCACTACGCTACACCAACACCACTGCACTATGCTAAACCCTAAAACACTATCCCAGCACGACCCCCTACACTATCCAAACACCACTACACTACCCTAAACCCTAAAACACTATCCCCAGCACGACCTCCTACACTACCCAAACACCACTGCACTACCCTAAACACTAAATCTACCCCAAGCACGACACCCTACACTACACAAACATCACTGCACTGCCCTAAACCCTGAAACACTAGCCCCAACATGACACCCTATGCTGCCCGAACACCACTGCACTGCCCTAAACCCTGAAACACTACCCCTAGCACGACCCCCTACACTGCCCGAACACCACTGCTCTGCCCTAAACCCTCAAACACCAGCCCCAGCACGACCTCTACACTGCCCGAACACCACTGCACTGCCCTAAACCCTCAAACACTAGCCCCAGCATGACCCCCTACACTGCCAAACACCACTGCACTGCCCTACATCCTGAAACACTACACCCAGCACGACCCCCTACACTGACCGAACATCACTGCACAGCCCTAAACCATGAAACACCACCCTCAGAACGACCCCCTACACTGCCGAACTCCACTGCACTGCCCTAAACCCTGAAACACCACTCCCAGCATGACCCCCTACGCTGCGTGAACACCACTACACTGCCCTAGACACTGAAACACCGCCCCCAGCACGTCCCCTACACTGCCCGAACGCCACTGCACTGCCCTAAACCCTGAAACACCAGCCCCAGCATGACCCCCTACACCGCCCAAACACCACTGCACTGCCCTAAACCCTGAAACACCACCCCCAGCATGACCCCCTACACTGCCCGAACTCCACTGCACTGCCCTTAACCCTGAAACACCACTCCCAGCACGACCCCCTACACTGCGTGAACACCACTACACTGCCCTAGACACTGAAACACCAACCCCGGCACGACTCCCTACACGGCCAAATAACACTGCACTGCCCTAAACCCTAAAACACCACCCCCAGCACGACCCCCTACATGGTCCGAACACCACTGCACTGCCCTAAACACTTAAACACCACACCTAGAATGACCCCCTACACTGCCCGAACGCCACTGCACTGCCCTAAACCCTGAAACACCACCCCCTGCACGACCCCCTACACTGCCCGAATGCCACTGCACTGCCCTAAAACCTGAAACACCACCCCCGCACAACCCCCATACACTGCCCGAACGCAACTGCACTGCCCTAAACCATGAAACACCACCCCCAGCAAGACTCCCTACACTGCCTGAACGCCACTGCACTGTGCTAAACCCAGAAAAACCAACCCCAGCAAGACCCCTCAACTGCCCGAACACCACTGCTCTTAACCCTGAAACAACACCCCCTGCAAGACCCCCTACACTGCCCAACCACCACTGCTCTAAACCCTGAAACACCACCTCCTGCAAGACCCCCTACACTGTCTGAACACCACTGCACTGCCCTAAACTCTGAAAGACCACCCTCTGCATGACCCCCTACACTGCCTGAACACCACTGCACTACCCTAAACCCTAAAACACTACCCCCAGCATGACCCCCTACACTGCCCGAACACCACTGCACTGCCCTAAACCCTGAAATACTAGCCCCAGCACGACCCCCTACACTACCCAAACACAACTGCACCACCCTAAACCCACCACCAGCACGACCCACTACACTACCCAAACACCACTGCACTACCCTAAACCCTAAATCTACCCTCAGCACGACCCCCTACACTACCCAAACACTACTGCACTACCCTAAACCCTAAAACACTACCCCCAGCACAACCCCTACACTACACCAACACCACTGCACTACGCTAAACCCTAAAACACTACCCCAGCACGACCCCCTACACTATCCAAACACCACTGCACTACCCTAATCCCTAAAACACTACCCCCAGCACGACCCCCTACACTACTCAAACACCACTGCTCTACCCTAAACCCTAAATCTACCCCAAGCTCCACACCCTACACTACACAAACATCACTGCACTAGCCCCAACTTGACCCCCTACACTGCCCAAACACCACTGCACTGCCCTAAACCCTGAAACACTAGTCCCAGCACAACGCCTTAGACTGTCCGAACACCACTGCACTGCTCTAAACCCTGAATCACCAGCCCCAGCACGACCCCCTACTCCACCCGAACACCACTGCACTGCCCTAAACCCTGAAACACCACCCCCAGCTTGACACCCTACACTGCCCGAACACCACGGTACTGCCCTGAACCCTGAAACACCACCCCCAGCATGACCCCCTACACTTCCCAAACACCGCTGCACTGCCCTAAACCCTAAAACACTACCCCCAGCACGACCCCCTACACTACACAAATACCACTGCACTACCCTAAACCCTAAATCTACCCCAAGCACGACCCCCTACACTACACAAACATCACTGCACTCCCCTAAACCCTGAAACACTAGCCACAGCACGACTCACTACGCTGCCCGAACACCACTGCACTGCCCTAAACCCTGAAACACTAGCCCCAGCATGACCCCCATCACTGCACTGCCATAAACCCTCAAACACCACACCCAGCACGACCCCCTACACTGCCCGAACACCACTGCTCTGCCCTGAACCCTCAAACACCAGCCTCAGCACGACCTCTACACTGCCCAATCACCACCGCACTGACCTAAACCCTCAAACACTAGCTCCAGCATGACCCCCTTGTGAGAAGTTGGCCTGGTATATGATGCTCACTAGTTAAAGTGATCACCTTGTACCATGCCAAGCAACCCTTATGGTGTGGTTGTAAGTCAACCTTTTCGGACTAGCTGCCCTAGTGGTAGCGTAGGCTAAGCAGTCTTTGAGGCTAAACTCGTGATGCGTGTTAAGCAAGCTGTTTTACCATTAGCAACCCCCTTTTATACCAATGAAAGGACACCACACAGATATATATTCAAAATATATATGTATTTATTTCTCAAAGTAACCCCTAGTCTCTTTATGAGCACAGGAGCACAAATCGTCAAACAAGATTATCACAGAATACACAGAAGTTGCACTTTATATGGATAGGCCCTGGTGGCCACTCGAACCATATACTAAAATAGTGGTATAAGTACCACGAACAGAAAAGGGAAAAGGCCTAGGGCCTCTAGAATCGCTGGGCCTTCAAGGAGCTAACGTCAGTTAGTGACCAGGAGGTCCACGGGTGGCGTGTGCAGAGCAAATAGTCACACGCGTGCTCCCATAGGTTTCAATGGGTGCGTAAAAAGTACAAAGTTACTGCAAAAGGAATCTTCCGGATGACCTAGGAACTTAAGATTTGGAACACAGGCACTAGAGATGTAATACTACACTTGGGCACAGGTGTGCCAGCTTTACCTCACCCACAGGAAGCGGGTGCATAGGCCTCGAAGTGCGTCGGGTTTCTTCTATCGGTTCCGTGGGGCCTGTAGACAAAAGTGCTGCAGGCGGTCGGTCGGGAAGGGATGCAGTGGATCCAAGAGTGGATCGGAGATGTTGAAGACCTGAAAGCAGAGGGGACAGTGTTCACAGTCACTAGCCAGTGACCAGCGTGGCACCAGGTGGGTACCAGGCGATGTCGGGTGCAAACAGGTGATGAGGGGTAGCTTGTCTCCGCAGCCACGTGGTCCCTGAAGGTCGACGACGTCCAGGAGTCGGCTCACGAGCTGTCCCACGCAGGCTCTCGCTGTCGGCGGTGTCGGCGACTTGGTCGAAGCAAACAAGCCTTGGCAAAAGCAATTGTAGGAGGATTCGGAAGTCAGCTGTTGGTTCTGACCAGCAAGGTCAGAGGGATTGCTCCTTTGGAGAGGAGCAAGGGCCAGTCTGGAGCAACCAGACCAGCGGTGTTTTTCGTAGAGTTCGTCGCCAAGATGGCCACTAGCCAGCGGGCCAGCAACCGGTTAGGCGCGTCGAGTGGCAAAATGCAGAAGGGCCCCACGCAGATCGTGGAGATGCTGGAGGGCTCACCTTTGGTGCAAATGCTGCTCGAGAGTTGGGCTTCTCAGATCCCAAAGCACAACTTGGAGGGAGCCTCGGTTGTTGCACTTGTCAGCTTGTCGTAGTCGATCCAAGATGGCTGGCTCCACGTGTCTCGGTGCCTCCACGGGTCTCTTCTTTGCAGGGACTGTGGATCGGGCGGTGAGAGGTCTGGAGGTCCAGGTCTTGTCAGTCTCTGGGCTCGGGCTCCGGCGGGAGGCGGCGGCAAAGCGGACGTTGATTCGCTGGATGGTGCTTGCGTTAGCAAGGTGGTCACTCCCTGACCACAGGGGAGATTGGCTTCAGTCCTCTGTGCGGCAGAGCGTCGAAGTTCCCGTCTTCTTCTTAGTTTCAAGTTGATTCCAGGATGTCTGAAGTCTTAGGACACAGCTCCTACCTTTATTCGGATTCTAGGGGCCGGACTACCTGCTAGGTCCCTCCCTATGGGTGGGACCAGGAAGGGGGGTGGTTACACCCCCAATCCTTTGTCCAGCTCGCCCCAGGCCCGGGACTGGTGTGCCCCAGGACCGGTTTGAACTGGCATATGCCCCGAGGCTCCTTGTGAGCCACAGGCATGTCTGGTTTCTTTCAAGCCCTACCTGACCAATACACAAAATCCTGTCTGGGGTGGTGCATGCACCTCCCCTGGCAGGAAACCCTTTGTCCACACCTCCCAAGCTGGAAGGACTCCCAGCAGCAGGAGGGCAGACTTGTGTCTGTGGTGGCAGCATCCATTTTGTGGAGCTGAGGCTATGTCTGATTTTACCCGGGTTTCAGGTACTGTACATGTCGTGTCCCTCTAGAAGGGTGGAATGCTAACCCCGTCGCCAGAATTGGCGAGGGGTTAGTATTCCAATTCGTATGACACCTTACTCGACATGTTTTGATAAAGCCAAACCAAAGATAGCATTTAACCGCGAGGTTCATAATGCACTTAAGAGTATATGGTATGACGATATCTGGAAACAGTAGAAGGAAGTTGTTCCGACCACTGTAGACAGGCTCAGCTCATGCCAGAGCACCATCTCACATGGAACCAAGCACTCTGCCTTCAGGATTGTTAAGGCCTGCCATAGGAGTGACTTATAGGTTACCAGGTGTCCCATTTAAGGTTAGGTATAGGTATACTACACCTAAGTAAGAGGTGATTACACCAACTTACCCCAGCTGAGTGATCAGCCAGTTGTGTCAAATTGTTAGGCCAAGCCTGGGGTGGCATAATACATGCTGCAGCCCTTGGCAGGCCTTGGGTACACCAATGCCCTGGGTACCTAGTGTACACTGGTACAGGGGCTGACAGGGTGATCCACTTCCAATTGGTTATGCACCTAGGGTGCATAGTTTTAATTTAGTAGAGAGAACAGCAGGCTGGGGGTCTGATTGGCAGGCCCACAGCCTCAATATGTCAAAAACCAGTGAAGCAAAAAGCAAAAATTTGGGGTGACCATAGGATAGCAGACCCTACTCTCCTACACAACCCCCCCCCAAACGCTGGGACATTAAACTAGCCTTGACCAGTCTCGTCTTCATGTCCTAAGTGGAAGTACCTGGAGAGACCATCTGCATTCCCATGGTCAGTACCTGGCCGGTGCTCCACTGTAAAGTCCATCCCCTGTAGGGAAATGGACCACCTAAGCAGTTTGGGGTTTTCACCCTTCATCTGATTTAGCCACAAGAGGGGCTTATGGTCGGTCTGAATCTTGAAGTGAGTGCCAAACAAGTATGGCCTCAGCTTCTTCAGGGCCCACACCACAGCAAAGGCCTCCCTCTCAATAGCTGACCAATTCTTCTCTCTGGGGGTCAACCTTCTGCTAATAAAAGCAATGGGTTGGTCTTGACCATCTACATTAAGTTGTGACAGCACAGCTCCCACACCCAACTCAGAAGCATCTGTTTGGACAATAAACTCTTTGGAGTAGTCAGGACTTTTCAGGATAGGTGCAGAGCACATGGCCCCCTTCAGGTCATCAAATGCCTTTTGACAGCTTACTGTCCACTGAACCTTTTTGGGCATCTTCTTGGATGTCAGATCATTAAGAGGAGTCACAATGGACCCATAGTTCTTAACAAACTTCCTGTAGTACCCAGTCAAGCCCAAGAAAGCTCGAACTTGAGTCTGGGTGGTCGGAGGGGACCAGTCCTTGATGGATTGTATCTTACTCTCCAGTGGTTGAACTTGGCCTCCACCCACAAGGTGGCCCAAATATACAACCTTACTCTGCCCTATCTGGCACTTAGTAGCCTTGATAGTGAGGCCTGCCCTCTGCAGGGCCTCAAGAGCCTTCTTCAGGTGGATCAGGTGATCCTCCCAGGTGGAGCTAAAGACAGCAATGTCATCCAGATATGCTGCACAAAAGTCATCCAACCCAGTAAGGACTTGGTTCACCAGCCTTTGGAAGGTGGCAGGTGCATTCTTCAGACCAAAGGGCATCACCACAAACTGATAATGCCCACCTGGGGTTGAGAATGCTGTTTTGGCCTTAGACTCCTCAGCTAACCTGATTTGCCAATAGCCAGCTGTCAAGTCAAATGTGCTCAAAAACTTTGCAGAAGCTAGTTTGTCTATGAGCTCATCTGCCCTTGGAATAGGGTGTGCATCTGTCCTGGTGACAGCATTGAGTCCTCTGTAGTCCACACAGAACCTCATCTCTCTCTTGCCATCTTTGGTGTGAGGTTTGGGGACCAGAACCACTGGGCTAGCCCAGGGGCTCTCTGAGGGTTCAATGACACCTAATTCCAGCATTTTATGTACCTCAGCCTTTATACAGTCCCTGACGTGGTCAGGTTGTCTGTAAAGTTTGTTCTTTACAGGCAGACTGTCACCAGTGTCCACAACATGGGTACACCAGTCAGTTTGACTAGGTATCAAGGAAAACATATGTGAAAATGATTGTAGAACCTGTCTACATTCAGTCTGCTGATGGGCAGTGAGGTTGCCTCCAAGGGTCACTCCTTCAACTGAGCCATCTTCAGGGTTCTGAGACAACAGGTCTGGGAGAGGGTCACTCTCTTCCTCCTGTCCCTCATCTGTAGCCATGAGCAAGCCCATGTCTGCCCTGTCAACATATGCTTTAAGCCTGTTAACATGGAGTACCCTGTGGGGACTCCTGGGAGTTCCTAGGTCCACCAAGTAGGTGACCTCTCCCTTCTTTTCCAGGATTGTATGGGGTCCAGACCATTTGTCTTGGAGTGCTGCTGGGGCCACTGGCTCCAACACCCATACCTTCTGTCCTGGCTGATACTCAACCAAGACAGCCTTTTGGTCATGCCAAGCTTTCTGTAAGGCCTGGCTTGCCTCAAGGTTTTTAGATGCCTTCTCCATATACTCAGCCATCCTGGAGCGGAGACCAAGTACATAGTCCACTATGTCTAGCTTAGGCTTTTTGAGAGGTAACTCCCATCCTTCCTTCACCAAACACAGTGGGCCTCTCACAGGGTGCCCAAACAACAATTCAAAGGGGCTGTAGCCAACTCCTTTTTGTGGGACCTCTCTGTAAGCAAACAGAAGGCAGGGTAGAAGGATGTCCCATCTTCGCCTGAGCTTTTCAGGTAATCCTTTGATCATACCCTTTAGGGTCTTGTTGAATCTCTCAACAAGCCCATTGCATTGTGGGTGATAAGGGGTGGTGAACTTGTAGTTGACACCACATTCCTTCCACATAGCTGTTAAGTATCCTGACATAAAGTTGGTACCTCTGTCAGATACTACCTCCTTAGGAAACCCCACTCTGGAGAATACTCCCAGCAGGGCCCTGGCCACAACAGGAGCTGTAGTGGTCCTAAGGGGAATTGCCTCTGGATACCTGGTGGCATGATCCACTACCACCAGTATAAATCTGTTCCCAGATGCAGTGGGAGGATCCATGGGACCCACTATGTCTATTCCCACTCTTTCAAAGGGAACCCCCACCACAGGTAGTGGTATCAGGGGGGCCTTTGTTGTGCCACCTGATTTGCCACTGGCTTGGCAGGTAACACAGGAGCGACAAAACTCCTTTGTATCTTCATTCATATGGGGCCAGTGAAAGTGAGGGACAAGTCTGTCCCAGGTCTTGTTCTGGCCTAGGTGTCCTGCTAAAGGAATATCATGGGCCAAGGTAAGGAGGAAGCCCCTAAATTGCAGAGGTATAACCAACCTCCTGGTTGCACCAGGCTTGGGGTCTCTAGCCTCTGAATAAAGGAGCCCTTCATCCCAATACACTTTATGGGTACCTTGAGCATTCCCAGCAGCCTCAGCAGCAGCCAGCTGTCTGAGGGGTTCAAGAGAGGGACAGGATAACTGAGCCTGCCTCAAGTCAGCCCTTGAAGGTCCCCCTGTCCCCAGAAACTCAACCTGGTCAGGTTCAAGCTCTTCAGGGACAGTTCCTTCAGGGTCCTCTAGATCAGCTTCCTGGGAAGGCTGATCATCACTCTGAGGCAGGGGGGAAGGCACAGCCTTGACCCTCCTGTTCTTCTTCTTGGTAGGTGCTTGGTCCATTGTTCCAGGATCCAAGACCTGTGGTTCAGTGAGGCACTTTTTGGCCTGTGACCTGGTCACAGCAAGGACATGTGATGATATACCTAACATCTCTGCATGAGTCCTGTACTCCACTTCTGACCATAGAGAACTCTCTAGGTCATTGCCCAACAAACATTCTACTGGGAGGTCTGCACTAACCACAACCCTTTTGAGGCCAGTTACCCCTCCCCATGAGAAGTTAACAACTGCCACACTATGTGAAGTAGTGGCATTGCTGGCATTGGTCACCAGGTAGTTCTCACCTGGTATGTACTGTCCAGGATCCACAAAGCCTGGTGTCACCATAGTGACACTGGCACATGTGTCCCTGTAGGCTTGAGCCACTTTGTCATTAATTAAAGGAGTCTGTCTGTACTTGCCCAGGTTACTGGGGCTCACAGTCAGGGACAAATCAATGTCCCCATCACAGATCAAGACTGCCTGTGTAAGGGTTCTGTCTAAGTCAGAATCTCCTTCAGTTCCCATAGTGATTCCCACTACACCCTTTGTCTGGGGACCAACACTGCTAACAGTAGTACTGGGAGCAGGTGCCTTAGGGGCAACAGTGTTGGGGGCTCCACCCTTTTTGCAATCACTAGTCCAGTGAGTTGTATTTTTACAATGATTGCACCAGGGTTTCTTCTGACCTTCTTTCTTCTTCTTGGACTGTTGGGACCCACCCTCCTTAGCAGTAGTTTGGGGCCCTGTTGAAGACTTCTGGTCTTTAGGTTTCTGATCTCCACCCTTTTGGTCTGTTTTCTTCTGATCACCCCCTTGGCCCTGGTTCTGGTTCTTTTGCTTAACCCTGGTTCTGACCCATTTGTCTGCCTTCTTTCCCAATTCTTGGGGAGAGGTCAGATCAGAGTCAACCAAGTGTTGATGCAGTTGCTGGTTTTGACAGTTATTTAAAATCTGTTCTCTCATCATCAAATTGTACAATCCTGTAAAATCAGATACCTTACTTCCCAGCAACCAACCCTCCAAAGCCTTAGTGGCACATTCAATGTATTCAGACCAGTCCTGAGTCTGTGTCTTTTGGGTGTCTCTGAACATTAACCTGTACTGCTCAGTGGTTAAGCCTAACCCATCAACTAGAACACTCTTCAGGACTCTGTAGTTTCTGACATCCTCTTCTCTAACAGTGAGGAGTCTGTCTCTGCCTCTTCCTTCAAAGGAGAGCCAGAGGATTGCTGCCCACTGATCTTCAGGAACCTGCTGTACTTTGCAGGCTCTCTCAAGAGCAGTTATCCACTTGTGGATGTCATCCCCACTTTTGTAGGGGGGCACAACCTTAGACAGGTTTCTATTGTCGAAAACCCTATCTTTGTCCTTAGGGACAATGCTGCCACCAGTGGGTATAGACCCACTCTCTTTATGCTGTCTAGCCTTGCTAAGTTTCTCTTCCATCAGGGCTACTTCTAGCTCCTGCTTCCTGATCCTCAGCTGGGCCTCTTGCATCTTGGCCTCATGTTCCCTCCTCTGAGGGGTGGTCATCCTTCTCCTGGAGTGACCTTGAGAGCCTCTAGAGCCATGGGAAGCATTGGAGTCACCTGAGCGATTCCTTTGCCTTCCCAGCCCTGTGTTAAGTCCACTGGGGAGATCCAGTGGGTTGAACCCACTGTCAGTCCCCAATAGCCTTGGTTTAGCTGGGCCAAGTATAACACTTGGCACTGGGCTAGTTCTCCCTTCATCCTCACTACTGTCAGTATCCTTTTCACTCTCATCCTCTGTGGTAGGCATCCCATCTAAGGGGTGACTATTGGGAAGGGGTACTTCAGTGGCATCTTTAGAAGGGGGGCCTCCTGTTCCTGTCCCTAAGGGGGCTAACTGGGAAGCTTTCTTGAGTGCTCTCTGATTCTCATCATTCTGTAAGAGCTCTCTGAGCTCAGCAGAGTTTGGGTTCTTGGGCTGTTTAAGGCCTCTAAGAGTTGCCAAATGCCTGAGCTCATTCTGATTAAGGGTAGCAAAGCTGGATGGTGCCCTCTGGGGGTCACTCTCAACAGAGATGGGTACAGTGGACCCCTCTGCCCCGGCCATTGCTCTTAAGTGTGGGTGGATGTGTTGCAATCTACCTACACTTGGGTTTACCTACTAAACCTATCTAGTAGTTGTAGTCAGGGTGTGCTACTCCCTTTGCTCTACAACAACTAAGTTCAGTAGAACTTAAGTATATCTAATCTTGTTTTATATGTACCTACAGGTACCTATGTGATCTTTCAATTGGTAACCAAGAGATTACAATGGTAAAACACAGCAAGCTCAAATCCAACCGCTGCTCACCAATGTGAGAAGTTGGCCTGGTATATGATGCTCACTAGTTAAAGTGATCACCTTGTACCATGCCAAGCAACCCTTATGGTGTGGTTGTAAGTCAACCTTTTCGGACTAGCTGCCCTAGTGGTAGCGTAGGCTAAGCAGTCTTTGAGGCTAAACTCGTGATGCGTGTTAAGCAAGCTGTTTTACCAATAGCAACCCCCTTTTATACCAATGAAAGGACACCACACAGATATATATTCAAAATATATATGTATTTATTTCTCAAAGTAACCCCTAGTCTCTTTATGAGCACAGGAGCACAAATCGTCAAACAAGATTATCACAGAATACACAGAAGTTGCACTTTATATGGATAGGCCCTGGTGGCCACTCGAACCATATACTAAAATAGTGGTATAAGTACCACGAACAGAAAAGGGAAAAGGCCTAGGGCCTCTAGAATCGCTGGGCCTTCAAGGAGCTAACGTCAGTTAGTGACCAGGAGGTCCACGGGTGGCGTGTGCAGAGCAAATAGTCACACGCGTGCTCCCATAGGTTTCAATGGGTGCGTAAAAAGTACAAAGTTACTGCAAAAGGAATCTTCCGGATGACCTAGGAACTTAAGATTTGGAACACAGGCACTAGAGATGTAATACTACACTTGGGCACAGGTGTGCCAGCTTTACCTCACCCACAGGAAGCGGGTGCATAGGCCTCGAAGTGCGTCGGGTTTCTTCTATCGGTTCCGTGGGGCCTGTAGACAAAAGTGCTGCAGGCGGTCGGTCGGGAAGGGATGCAGTGGATCCAAGAGTGGATCGGAGATGTTGAAGACCTGAAAGCAGAGGGGACAGTGTTCACAGTCACTAGCCAGTGACCAGCGTGGCACCAGGTGGGTACCAGGCGATGTCGGGTGCAAACAGGTGATGAGGGGTAGCTTGTCTCCGCAGCCACGTGGTCCCTGAAGGTCGACGACGTCCAGGAGTCGGCTCACGAGCTGTCCCACGCAGGCTCTCGCTGTCGGCGGTGTCGGCGACTTGGTCGAAGCAAACAAGCCTTGGCAAAAGCAATTGTAGGAGGATTCGGAAGTCAGCTGTTGGTTCTGACCAGCAAGGTCAGAGGGATTGCTCCTTTGGAGAGGAGCAAGGGCCAGTCTGGAGCAACCAGACCAGCGGTGTTTTTCGTAGAGTTCGTCGCCAAGATGGCCACTAGCCAGCGGGCCAGCAACCGGTTAGGCGCGTCGAGTGGCAAAATGCAGAAGGGCCCCACGCAGATCGTGGAGATGCTGGAGGGCTCACCTTTGGTGCAAATGCTGCTCGAGAGTTGGGCTTCTCAGATCCCAAAGCACAACTTGGAGGGAGCCTCGGTTGTTGCACTTGTCAGCTTGTCGTAGTCGATCCAAGATGGCTGGCTCCACGTGTCTCGGTGCCTCCAAGGGTCTCTTCTTTGCAGGGACTGTGGATCGGGCGGTGAGAGGTCTGGAGGTCCAGGTCTTGTCAGTCTCTGGGCTCGGGCTCCGGCGGGAGGCGGCGGCAAAGCGGACGTTGATTCGCTGGATGGTGCTTGCGTTAGCAAGGTGGTCACTCCCTGACCACAGGGGAGATTGGCTTCAGTCCTCTGTGCGGCAGAGCGTCGAAGTTCCCGTCTTCTTCTTAGTTTCAAGTTGATTCCAGGATGTCTGAAGTCTTAGGACACAGCTCCTACCTTTATTCGGATTCTAGGGGCCGGACTACCTGCTAGGTCCCTCCCTATGGGTGGGACCAGGAAGGGGGGTGGTTACACCCCCAATCCTTTGTCCAGCTCGCCCCAGGCCCGGGACTGGTGTGCCCCAGGACCGGTTTGAACTGGCATATGCCCCGAGGCTCCTTGTGAGCCACAGGCATGTCTGGTTTCTTTCAAGCCCTACCTGACCAATACACAAAATCCTGTCTGGGGTGGTGCATGCACCTCCCCTGGCAGGAAACCCTTTGTCCACACCTCCCAAGCTGGAAGGACTCCCAGCAGCAGGAGGGCAGACTTGTGTCTGTGGTGGCAGCATCCATTTTGTGGAGCTGAGGCTATGTCTGATTTTACCCGGGTTTCAGGTACTGTACATGTCGTGTCCCTCTAGAAGGGTGGAATGCTAACCCCGTCGCCAGAATTGGCGAGGGGTTAGTATTCCAATTCGTATGACACCTTACTCGACATGTTTTGATAAAGCCAAACCAAAGATAGCATTTAACCGCGAGGTTCATAATGCACTTAAGAGTATATGGTATGACGATATCTGGAAACAGTAGAAGGAAGTTGTTCCGACCACTGTAGACAGGCTCAGCTCATGCCAGAGCACCATCTCACATGGAACCAAGCACTCTGCCTTCAGGATTGTTAAGGCCTGCCATAGGAGTGACTTATAGGTTACCAGGTGTCCCATTTAAGGTTAGGTATAGGTATACTACACCTAAGTAAGAGGTGATTACACCAACTTACCCCAGCTGAGTGATCAGCCAGTTGTGTCAAATTGTTAGGCCAAGCCTGGGGTGGCATAATACATGCTGCAGCCCTTGGCAGGCCTTGGGTACACCAATGCCCTGGGTACCTAGTGTACACTGGTACAGGGGCTGACAGGGTGATCCACTTCCAATTGGTTATGCACCTAGGGTGCATAGTTTTAATTTAGTAGAGAGAACAGCAGGCTGGGGGTCTGATTGGCAGGCCCACAGCCTCAATATGTCAAAAACCAGTGAAGCAAAAAGCAAAAATTTGGGGTGACCATAGGATAGCAGACCCTACTCTCCTACACCCCTACACTGCCGAACACCACTGCACAGCCCTAAATCCTGAAGCACCACACCCAGCACGACCCGCTACACTGCCCGAACATCACTGCACAGCCCTAAACCATGAAACACCACCCTCGGCACGGCCCCCTACACTGCCCGAACACCACTGCACTGCCCTAAACCGTGAAACACCACTCCCAGCACGACCCCCTACACTGCCCAAACATCACTGCACAGCTCTAAACCCTGAAACACCACCCTCAGCATGACCCCCTACACTGCCCAAACACCACTGCACTACCCTAAACCCTAAATCTACCCCAAGCACGACCCCCTACACTACACAAACATCACTGTACTCCCCTAAACCCTGAAACACTAGCCCCAGCACAACTCACTGCACTGCCCGAACATCACTGCACTGCCATAAGCCCTGAAACACTACCCCCAGCAAGACCCCCTAGACTGCCCGAACCCCACTGCACTGCACTAAACCCTGAAGCACTACCCCTAGCAGGACCCCCTACACTGCCCGAACGCCACTGCACTGCCCTAAACCATGAAACACCACCCCCAGCAAGACTCCCTACACTGCCTGAACGCCACTTGTTAGAAATGTGATTTCTGGTTGGCTAGGGCTTGTGCCAAAGCCAGGCAGAAACCACCACTCTAGTCAGGGCTGGGGAGTTACACGCCAAAGATAACCCCTGCTCACCCCCTTGGTAGCTTGGCACGAGCAGTCAGGCTTATCCCGGAGGCGATGTGTAAAGCGTTTGCGCGTGCACCCAGCAACAACACCCAAGGCCCACCACAAAGGAAACTCCACACAAGGTATTATATAAAAATAGCCTTTGTATTATACCAAAACACATTAGATAAAAACACACACTTTACAATGTGCCAACAGGCACGGGCAGAATTTACAATGGATTATATGTACAGGGGACAGGGCCACATGGACCACTGTCAGGAATTAGCACTTTTAGAACTTAGCACTTAGAACATAAGGTATAAAATTACTGTAGCACAAAATTACACATGTAGCACACAACCAGTAACTACTTGTAACAGGTAAGTACCACCTACGCAACCCTAACCACCTTAGGAAAATATTACGCAGGGAACTAGGACCTCGCTAGCACCACCTGTACTAGGAGAAAACAACCACCTAAGTATCACAATACCTGTAGGGGTAAACGCACATTACACATGATGCATCACTTTCAGAGGTGTAGGGAAGGAAAACACATGATGCATAAAATACATTCAGCGGTGTAAAAGAAGGCACATGACGCATAAAAACACATTCAGAGGTGCAGGGAAACACAATTGCGCAAGAACTCACATTAGCCACCACCTGTGGCAGTCCCTAGGCCAACTGGCCTTGTAGGGGGGCTAGGACGCCCTAGGTCCCAATGTCAGGGCAAGGCTGCGCAGGCTGCGCAAGCCCAAAGCGTGGAGGGCACAACCTACACGATGCAGCTGCCCACGAAGTGCTGGGCAGCTGGGGAAATAATGTATGCCTCTCGCTGGAGCCTCACAGGCTCAATAAACAAATGTGCCCCGTTAGAGCCTCGTGGGCTCGAAAGGAATGGTGCCCCTAACGTTGGAGCGCACAAGCGCTCTAAAATACACAAGGCTCACCAGCGTGGGAGCCTTCCTGGGCTCTTTAGAAAACAATGTGGGCCTCGTAGGAGCCTCTCGGGACTCGGTAACACCCCCTTCGGTGGAGTCCCACTCGGGGGACTTTTTAACAACACAAATGGCCCCCTGAGCCTTGCAGGCTCGGAAACAGCTGTGGGGCGCGTTGGAGCCTCGCGGGTTCTTGGAATAGGGTGGGCCCGTAGTTGGAGCGGCCCGCTGCCTTCCGGGGCCGCTCTTAATGTGACAGAGATGCCTCCGTATGTTGGAGCGCCACTCGTGCTCTTCCCACCACAATGCGGCCCTGCGTTAGAGCCTCTCGGCTCTTAAATGAAGACTGCCCGACGTCGGAGCGGCCCGCTGTCAGGTGCGGGGCCGCTCAGATAGCACGATGTGGAGCCCCAGGTATCCCCCACTCACCGAGAACTCTCGTCGGCTCCGGGGGCACTTCGGGGCTGGGGGGCAGTCACGGCGCCTCTTCTCTTCCTTCGGATCTCTGGGAAGCGCAGGGTAGGCTCCCGTCCGCTTCCGTGAATCAGAGGGTCGCTTCCTCCGGTGAGGCCCCGGTCACGTGGGCAACACTCCCTCCCGCTGGACCAATCCCAGCGCGGCAGGGAGATGACGAGGCGGGGACTCCGGGCCTGCGGCGGTGATTACCTCTGCTCTCTCCGAAGCACGGGGTGGGCTCCCGCCTTCGTATTAACGTACAAGTCAGCGGCAATAAGCGGGGTGGGCACCCGCCAACGAACGCCACAACAATGTCCCTGGCAGGGTGGGCACCTGCCGGGGGACTTCAGGATTGGCAAAGAACGGGGCAAATGCCGGGTGGGCACCGGCTTGCAGAAATAAAGCGCTCCTAGCGCTAAGGGCAGAAGTGAAAGCGCTCTCAGCGCTGAAGGCAAGTCCAGCGCTTCCAGGCGCTTAGAGATTTACAAATGAAGCGCTCCCAGCACTTAGGGGAGAATAATGACAAAAGTCCAGCAAAGTTCTCCCCTGCATACAGCAAGGCAGGGGTGGGGGGCAAGGCTGGACCCAGAGCCAGCTCACTGGGCCTCCAGGCAGGGAGGTAGTCCAAGTGGCGGTCCTCTGGTCCAGCAGCAGCAGCAGCCCCCCTCAGGCAGGATCCTGGAAGAGAACAACTTCAGTGGGGACACAGCCCCATTTTTATTCAGTAAAACCCTTTGTCTCAGGGTGCAGGGAAGGGGCGAACCAGTTACAACTGGTTCCTGAGCACTTTGTTTTGCTCATCCCCTCTCCCTATTCAGAGTGCAGGCCAGGGTCATCAGTCGCACCACAGGGGGCGGAGCCAGCATTGTGTGGGGAAAGCCCAGCCCTTTTCAGGACTCAGGTGTACTCCTCCCACCCATCTAGCTGCTGATCTCCCTATTCACCACTGGGTGACTCCCCCTGACTCTGGGGATTCCCTAGCCCGTCACCTGACCTCAGCCAGCCAATCACCAGACAAGGCACACATTTCACAATGCACACAGAAGTGCCCACTTCTAGAAGTGGCACTTCCACACTAGATACCTGCACGCCGCACACATCATCGCGCAGCATTTTATCACACGAGTCCGTACATACCAGACTCGACCCTGCACACCCCACGCATCAGGAACTACCAGGGACACATACATTCCCCATGCATTCCTATAGGAGGGCAGGCCTATCTCACCACATGCACTCAGAGGGCGCACGCACTTTACTCTGGGACACAGGGAAAGTGCGCAGAAACCAAAAATCATTACCACCAGGTCACCAGTAAAAGCAAAAAGTTCAGGGGTGAACCTGCCAGAAGGGCCAAGTCCAACACCACTGCACTGCGCTAAACCCAGAAAAACCAACCCCAGCAAGACCCCTAAACTGCCCGAACACCACTGCCCTTAACCCTGAAACACCACCCCCTGCAAGACCCCCTACACTGCCCAACCACCACTGCTCTAAACCCTGAAACACCACCTCCTGCAAGACCCCCTACACTGTCTGAACACCACTGCACTGCCCTAAACCCTGAAAGACCACCCTCTGCATGACCCCCTACACTGCCTGAACACCACTGCACTGCCCTAAACCCTAAAACACCACCCCCAGCACGACCCCTTCACTGCCCGAACACCACTGCACTGCCCTAAACCCCGAAACACCACCCCCTGCATGACCCCTGCACTGCCCGAACACCACTGCACTGCCCTAAACCCTAAAATACCACCCCCAGCAATACACCCTACACTGCTCAAACACCACTGCACTGCTGTAAACTCTGAAACACTACCACAAACAAGACCCGCTACACTGCCCGAACACCACTGCTCTGCCCTAAACCCTCAAACATCAGCCCCAGCACAACCCCTACACTGCCCGAACACCACTACACTGCCCTAAACCCTCAAACACTACCCCCAGCAGTACCCCCTACACTACACAAACACCACTGCACTACCGTTAACCCTAAAACACTGCCCCCAGCAGTACCCTCTACACTACACAAACACCACTGCACTACCCTAAACCCTAAAACTCTGCCCCAGCACGACTCCCTACACTAAACAAACACCACTGCATTACCCTAAATCCTAAAACACTACCCCCAGCACGACCCCCTACACTACCCAATCACCACTGCACTACCCTAAACCCTAAAACACTACCCCCAGCATGACCCCCTACACTGCCCGAACACCACTGCACTGCCCTAAACCCTGAAACACTAGCCCCAGCACGACCCCCTACACTGCCCGAACACCACTGCACTGCCCTAAACCCTGAAACAGCAGCCCCAGCATGACCCCCTACACCGCCCAAACACCACTGCACTGCCCTAAACCCTGAAACACCACCCCCAGCATGACCCCCTACACTGCCCGAACACCACGGCACTGCCCTAAACCCTGAAACACTACCCCCAGCAAGACCCCCTACACTGCCCGAACACCGCTGCACTACCTAAACCCTAAAATACTACCCCTACACTCCACAAACACCACTGCACTACCCTAAACCCTAAACCACTACCCCCAGCACGACCCCCTACACTACCCAAACACCTCTGTACTACCCTAAACCCTAAAACACTACCCCCAGCACAACCCCCTACACTACCCAAACACCACTGCACTACCCTAAACCCTAAAACACTCCCCCACCACGACTCCTTATACTTCCCAAACACCACTTCACTATCCTAAACCCTAAATCTACCCCCAGCGCGACCCCCTACACTACCCAAACACCACTGCACTACCCTAAACCCACCACCAGCATGACCCACTACACTACCCAAACACCACTGCACTACCCTAAACCCTAAATCTACCCTCAGTACGACCCCCTACACTACCCAAACACTACTGCACTACCCTAAACCCTAAAACACTACCCCCAGCACAACCCCTACACTACACCAACACCACTGCACTACGCTAAACCCTAAAACACTACCCCAGCACGACCCCCTACACTATCCAAACACCACTGCACTACCCTAAACCCTAAAACACTATCCCCAGCACGACCCCCTACACTACTCAAACACCACTGCACTACCCTAAACCCTGAAACACCACCCCCAGCATGATCCCCTACACTGCCCGAACTCCACTGCACTGCCCTAAACCCTGAAACACCACCCCCAGCACGACCTCCTACAATGCCCGAACTCCACTGCACTGCCCTAAACCCTGAAACACCACTCCCAGCACGACCCCCTACACTGCGTGAACACCACTACACTGCCCTAGACACTGAAACACCACCCCCCGGCACGACTCCCTACACGGCCAAACAACACTGCACTGCCCTAAACCCTAAAACACCACCCCCAGCACGACCCCCTACATGGTCCGAACACCATTGCACTGCCCTAAACACTTAAACACCACACCTAGAATGACCCCCTACACTGCCCGAACGCCACTGCACTGCCCTAAACCCTGAAACACCACCCCCTGCACGACCCCCTACACTGCCCGAATGCCACTGCACTGCCCTAAAACCTGAAACACCACCCCCGCACAACCCCCATACACTGCCCGAACGCCACTGCACTGCCCTAAACCATGAAACACCACCCCCAGCAAGACCCCTAAACTGCCCGAACACCACTGCCCTTAACCCTGAAACACCACCCCTGCAAGACCCCCTACACTGCCCAACCACCACTGCGCTAAACCCTGAAACACCACCTCCTGCAAGAACCCCTACACTGTCTGAACACCACTGCACTGCCCTAAACCCTGAAAGACCACCCTCTGCATGACCCCCTACACTGCCTGAACACCACTGCACTGCCCTAAACCCTAAAACACCACCCCCAGCACGACCCCTTCACTGCCCGAACACCACTGCACTGCCCTAAACCCCGAAACACCACCCCCTGCATGACCCCTGCACTGCCCGAACACCACTGCACTGCCCTGAACCCTAAAATACCACCCCCAGCAATACACCCTACACTGCTCAAACACCACTGCACTGCTGTAAACTCTGAAACACTACCCCCAACAAGACCCCCTACACTGCCCGAACACCACTGCTCTGCCCTAAACCCTCAAACATCAGCCCCAGCACAACCCATACACTGCCCGAACACCACTACACTGCCCTAAACCCTCAAACACTACCCCCAGCAGTACCCCTACACTACACAAACACCACTGCACTACCGTAAACCCTAAAACACTGCCCCAGCAGTACACTCTACACTACCCAAACACCACTACACTACCCTAAACCCTAAAACTCTGCCCCAGCACGACTCCCTACAATAAACAAACACCACTGCATTACCCTAAATCCTAAAACACTACCCCCAGCACGACCCCCTACACTACCCAATCACCACTGCACTACCCGAAACCCTAAAACACTACCCCCAGCATGACCCCTACACTGCCCGAACACCACTGCACTGCCCTAAACCCTGAAACACTAGCCCCAGCACAACCCCTACACTGCCCGAACACCACTGCACTGCCCTAAACCCTGAAACACCAACCCTAGCACGACCCCCTACACAGCCCAAAGACCACTGCACTGCCCTAAACCCTAAATCTACCCCAAGCACGACCCCTACACTACCCCAACACAACTGCACTATGCTACACCAACACCACTGCACTACGCTAAACCCTAAAACACTATCCCAGCACGACCCCCTACACTATCCAAACACCACTGCACTACCCTAAACCCTTAAACACTATCCCCAGCACGACCCCCTACACTACCCAAACACCACTGCACTACCCTAAACCCTAAAACACTACCCCAGCACGAAACCATACACTACACAAACACCACTGCACTACCCTAAACACTAAATCGACCCCAAGCACGACACCCTACACTACACAAACATCACTGCACTGCCCTAAACCCTGAAACACTAGCCCCAACATGACCCCCTACGCTGCCCGAACACCACTGCACTGCCCTAAACCCTGAAACACTAGCCCCAGCACGACCCCCTACACTGTCCGTACACCACTGCACTGCCCTAAACCCTGAATCACCAGCCCCAGCACGACCCCCTACACCGCCTGAACACCACTGCACTGCCCTAAACCCTGAAACACCACCCCCAGCATGACCCCCTACACTGCCCGAACATCACTGCACTGCCCTAAACCCTGAAACACCAACCCCAGCCTGACCCCCGACACTGCCCAAACATCACTGCACAGCTCTAAACCCTGAAACACTACCCTCAGCACGACCCCTACACTGCCCAAACACCACTGCACTACCCTAAACCCAAAATCTACCCCCAGCACGACCCCCTACACTACCCAAACACCTCTGGACTACCCTAAACCCTAAAACACTACCCCCAGCACAACCCCCTACACTACCCAAACACCACTGCACTACCCTAAACCCTAAAACACTCCCCCCACCACGACTCCTTATACTACCCAAACACCACTTCACTATCCTAAACCCTAAATCTACCCCCAGCGCGACCCCCTACACTACCCAAACACCACTGCACTACCCTAAACCCACCACCAGCACGACCCACTACACTACCCAAACACCACTGCACTACCCTAAACCCTAAATCTACCCTCAGCACGACCCCCTACACTACCCAAACATTACTGCACTACCCTAAACCCTAAAACACTACCCCAGCACAACCCCTACACTACACCAACACCACTGCACTACGCTAAACCCTAAAACACTACCCCAGCACGACCCCCTACACTATCCAAACACCACTGCACTACCCTAAACCCTAAAACACTACCCCCAGCACAACCCCCTACACTACTCAAACACCACTGCACTACCCTAAACCCTGAAACACCACCCCCAGCATGACCCCCTACACTGCCCGAACTCCACTGCACTGCCCTAAACCCTGAAACACCACCCCAGCATGACCCCCTACACTGCCCGAACTCCACTGCACTGCCCTAAACCCTGAAACACCACTCCCAGCACGACCCCCTACACTGCGTGAACACCACTACACTGCCCTAGACACTGAAACACTACCCCCCGGCACGACTCCCTACACGGCCAAACAACACTGCACTGCCCTAAACCCTAAAACACCACCCCCAGCACGACCCCCTACATGGTCCGAACACCACTGCACTGCCCTAAACACTTAAACACCACACCTAGAATGACCCCCTACACTGCCCGAACGCCACTGCACTGCCCTAAACCCTGAAACACCACCCCCTGCACGACCCCCTACACTGCCCGAATGCCACTGCACTGCCCTAAAGCCTGAAACACCAACCCCGCCCAACTCCCATAAACTGCCCGAACGCCACTACACTGCCCTAAACCATGAAACACCACCCCCAGCAAGACTCCCTACACTGCCTGAATGCCACTGCACTGCGCTAAACCCAGAAAAACTAACCCCAGCAAGACCCCTAAACTGCCCGAACACCACTGCCCTTAACCCTGAAACACCACCCCCTGCAAGACCCCCTACACTGCCCAACCACCGCTGCTCTAAACCCTGAAACACCACCTCCTGCAAGACCCCCTACACTGTCTGAACACCACTGCACTGCCCTAAACCCTGAAAGACCACCCTCTGCATGACCCCCTACACTGCCTGAGCACCACTGCACTGCCCTAAACCCTAAAACACCACCCCCAGCACGACCCCTTCACTGCCCGAACACCACTGCACTGCCCTAAACCCCGAAACACCACCCCTGCATGACCCCTGCACTGCCCGAACACCACTGCACTGCCCTAAACCCTAAAATACCACCCCCAGCAATACATCCTACACTGCTCAAACACCACTGTACTGCTGTAAACTCTGAAACACTACCCCCAACAAGACCCCCTACACTGCCCGAACACCACAGCTCTGCCCTAAACCCTCAAACATCAGCCCCAGCACAACCCCTACACTGCCCGAACACCACTACACTGCCCTAAACCCTCAAACACTACCCCCAGCAGTACCCCCTACACTACACAAACACCACTGCACTACCGTAAGCCCTAAAACACTGCCCCCAGCAGTACCCTCTACACTACCCAAACACCACTGCACTACCCTAAACCCTAAAACTCTGCCCCAGCACGACTCCCTACACTAAACAAACACCACTGCATTACCCTAAATCCTAAAACACTACCCCCAGCACGACCCCCTACACTACCCAATCACCACTGCACTACCCTAAACCCTAAAACACTACCCCCAGCATGACCCCCTACACTGCCCGAACACCACTGCACTGCCCTAAACCCTGAAACACTAGCCCCAGCACGACCCCTACACTGCCCGAACACCACTGCACTGCCCTAAACCCTGAAACACCAGCCCCAGCACGACCCCCTACACCGCCCAAACACCACTGCACTGCCCTAAACCCTAAATGTACCCCAAGCACGACCCCTACACTACCCCAACACCACTGCACTGCGCTACACCAACACCACTGCACTACACTAAACCCTAAAACACTATCCCAGCACGACCCCCTACACTATCCAAAAACCACTGCACTACCCTAAACCCTAAAACACTATCCCCAGCACGACCCCCTACACTACCCAAACACCACTGCACTACCCTAAACCCTAAAACACTACCCCAGCACGAAACCATACACTACACAAACACCACTGCACTACCCTAAACACTAAATCTACCCCAAGCACGACACCCTACACTACACAAACATCACTGCACTGCCCTAAACCCTGAAACACTAGCCCCAACATGACCCCCTTCGCTGCCCGAACACCACTGCACTGCCCTAAACCCTGAAACACTAGCCCCAGCGCGACCCCCTACACTGTCCGAACACCTCTGCACTGCCCTAAACCCTGAATCACCAGCCCCAGCACGACCCCCTACACCGCCTGAACACCACTGCACTGCCCTAAACCCTGAAACACCACCCCCAGCATGACCCCCTACACTGCCCAAACATCACTGCACAGCTCTAAACCCTGAAACACCACCCTCAGCACGAACCTTTACACTGCCCAAACACCACCGAACTACCCTAAACCCAAATTCTACGCCAAGCACGACCCCCTACACTACACAAACATCACTGTACTCCCCTAAATCCTGAAACACTAGACCCAGCACAACTCACTACACTGCCCGAACACCACTGCACTGCCCTAAACCCTGAAACACTACCCCCAGCAAGACCCCCTAGACTGCCCGAACCCCACTGCACTGCACTAAACCCCGAAGCACTACCCCTAGCACGACCCCCTACACTGCCCGAACACCACTGCTCTGCCCTAAACCCTCAAACACCAGCCCAGGCACGACCTCTACACTGCCCGAACACCACTGCACTGCCCTAAACCCTCAAACACTAGCCCCAGCATGACCCCCTACACTGCCAAACACCACTGCACTGCCCTACATCCTGAAACACTACACCCAGCACGACCCCCTACACTGCGCGAACATCACTGCACAGCCCTAAACCATGAAACACCACCCTCAGAACGACCCCATACACTGCCCGAACTCCACTGCACTGCCCTAAACCCTGAAACACCACTCCCAGCACGACCCCCTACACTGCGTGAACACCACTACACTGCCCTAGTCACTGAAACACCGCCCCCAGCACGTCCCCTACACTGCCCGAACGCAACTGCACTGCCCTAAACCCTAAAACACCAGCCCCAGCACGACCCCCTACACAGCCCAAACACCACTGCACTGCCCTAAACCCTGAAACACCACCCCCAGCATGACCCCCTACACTGCCCGAACTCCACTGCACTGCACTGCCCTAAACCCTGAACCACCACTCCCAGCACTACCCCCTACACTGCGTGAACACTACTACACTGCCCTAGACACTGAAACACCAACCCCCGGCACGACTCGCTACACGGCCAAACAACACTGCACTGCCCTAAACCCTAAAACACCACCCCCAGCACGACCCCCTACATGGTCCGAACACCACTGCACTGCCCTAAACACTTAAACACCACACCTAGAATGACCCCCTACACTGCCCGAACGTCACTGCACTGCCCTAAACCCTGAAACACCACCCCCTGCACGACCCCCTACATTGCCCGAATGCCACTGCACTGCCCTAAAATCTGAAACACCACCCCCGCACAACCCCCATACACTGCCCGAACGCCACTGCACTGCCCTAAACCATGAAACACCACCCCCAGCAAGACTCCCTACACTGCCTGAACGCCACTGCACTGCGCTAAACCCAGAAAAACCAACCCCAGCAAGACCCCTAAACTGCCCGAACACCACTGCCCTTAACCCTGAAACACCACCCCCTGCAAGACCCCCTCCACTGCCCAACCGCCACTGCTCTAAACCCTGAAACACCACCTCCTGCAAGACCCCCTACACTGTCTGAACACCACTGCACTGCCCTACACCCTAAAACACCACCCCCAGCACGACCCCTTCACAGCCCGAACACCACTGCACTGCCCTAAACCCCGAAACACCGCCCCCTGCATGACCCCTGCACTGCCCGAACACCACTGCACTGCCCTAAACCCTGAAACACTACCCCCAGCAAGACCCCCTAGACTGAAATAACCCCACTGCACTGCACTAAACCCCGAAGCACTACCCCTAGCACGACCCCCTACACTGCCCGAACACCCCTGCTCTGCCCTAAACCCTCAAACACCAGCCCCAGCACGACCTCTACACTGCCCGAACACCACTGCACTGCCCTAAACCCTCAAACACTAGCCCCAGCATGACCCCCTACACTGCCGAACACCACTGCACTGCCCTACATCCTGAAACACTACACCTAGCACGACCCCCTACACTGCCCGAACATCACTGCACAGCCCTAAACTATGAAACACCACCCTCAGAATGACCCCTACACTGCCCGAACTCCACTGCACTGCCCTAAACCCTGAAACACCACTCCCAGCACGACCCCCTACACTGCGTGAACACCACTACACTGCCCTAGACACTGAAACACCGCCCCCAGCACGTCCCCTACACTGCCCGAACCCCACTGCACTGCCCTAAACCCTAAAACACCAGCCCCAGCACGACCCCCTACACCGCCCAAACACCACTGCACTGCCCTAAACCCTGAAACACCACCCCCAGCATGACCCCCTACACTGCCCGAACTCCACTGCACTGCCCTAAACCCTGAAACACCACTCCCGGCATGACCCCCTACACTGCGTGAACACTACTACACTGCCCTAGACACTGAAACACCCACCCCCCGGCACGACTCCCTACACGGCCAAACAACACTGCACTGCCCTAAACCCTAAAACACCACCCCCAGCACGACCCCCTACATGGTCCGAACACCACTGCACTGCCCTAAACACTTAAACACCACACCTAGAATGACCCCCTACACTGCCCGAACGCCACTGCACTGCCCTAAACCCTGAAACACCACCCCCTGCACGACCCCCTACACTACCCGAATGCCACTGCACTGCCCTATAACCTGAAACACCAGCCCCACACAACCCCCATACACTGCCCGAACGCCACTGCACTGCCCTAAACCCAGAAAAACCAACCCCAGCAAGACCCCTAAACTGCCCGAACACCACTGCCCTTAACCCTGAAACACCACCCCCTGCAAGACCCCCTACACTGCCCAACCGCCACTGCTCTAAACCCTGAAACACCACCTCCTGCAAGACCCCCTACACTGTCTGAACACCACTGCACTACTCTAAACCCTGAAAGACCACCCTCTGCATGACCCCCTACACTGCCAGAACACCACTGCACTGCCCTAAACCCTAAAACACCACCCCCAGCACGACCCCTTCACAGCCTGAACACCACTGCACTGCCCTAAACCCCGAAACCACCCCCTGCATGACCCCTGCACTGCCCGAACACCACTGCACTGCCCTAAACCCTAAAATACCACCCCCAGCAATACACCCTACACTGCTCAAACACCATTGCACTGCTGTAAACTCTGAAACACTACCCCCAACAAGACCCCCTACACTGCCCGAACACCACTGCTCTGCCCTAAACCCTCAAACATCAGCCCCAGCACAACCCCTACACTGCCCGAACACCACTACACTGCCCTAAACCCTCAAACACTACCCCCAGCAGTACCCCCTACACTACACAAACACCACTGCACTACCGTAAACCATAAAACACTGCCCCCAGCAGTACCCTCTACACTACCCAAACACCACTGCACTACCCTAGACCCTAAAACTCTGCCCCAGCACGACTCCCTACACTAAACAAACACCACTGCATTACCCTAAATCCTAAAACACTACCCCCAGCACGACCCCCTACACTACCCACTCACCACTGCACTACCCTAAACCCTAAAACACTACCCCCAGCATGACCCCCTACACTGCCCGAACACCACTGCACTGCCCTAAACCCTGAAACACTAGCCCCAGCACGACCCCCTACACTGCCCGAACACCACTGCACTGCCCTAAACCCTGAAACAGCAGCCCCAGCACGACCCCTTACACCGCCCAAACACCACTGCACTACCCTAAACCCTAAAATACTCCCCCCACCATGACTCCTTATACTACCCAAACACCACTTCACTATCCTAAACCCTAAATCTACCCCCAGCGCGACCCCCTATTCTATCGAAACACCACTGCACTACCCTAAACCCTAAATCTACCACCAGCACGACCCACTACACTACCCAAACACCACTGCCCTACCCTAAACCCTAAATCTACCCTCAGCACAACCCCCTACACTATCCAAACACTACTGCACTACCCTAAACCCTAAAACACTACCCCCAGCACAACCCCTACACTACACCAACACCACTGCACTACGCTAAACCCTAAAACACTACCCCAGCATGACCCCCTACACTATCCAAACACCACTGCACTACCCTAAACCCTAAAACACTACCCTAGCACGACCCCCTACACTACCCAAACACCACTGCACTACCCTAAACCCTAAATCTACCCCAAGCACGATGCCCTACACTACACAAACATCACTGCACTGCCCTAAACCCTGAAACACTAGCCCCAACATGACCCCCTACACTGCCCGAACACCACTGCACTGCCCTAAACCCTGAAACACTAGCCCCAGCACAATCCCCTACACTGCCCGAACACCACTGCACTGCTCTAAACCCTGAATCACCAGCCCCAGCACGACCCCCTCCTCCGCCCGAACACCACTGCACTGCCCTAAACCCTGAAACACCACCCCCAGCATGACACCCTACACTGCCCGAACACCACGGCACTGCCCTGAACCCTGAAACACCACCCCCAGCATGACCCCCTATACTGCCCCTCACACCACTGCACTGCGCTAAACCCTGAAACACTACCCCCAGCAACACCCCCTACACTGCCTGAACACCACTGCACTATCCTAAACCCTAAATCACTACCACCAGCATGACCTCCTACACTGCCCGAAAACCACTGCTCTGCCCTAAACCCTCAAACAGCAGCCCCAGCACGACCCCCTACACTGCCCGAACACCAATGCACTGCTCTTGCCTGAATCACCAGCCCCAGCACGACCCCCTACACTGCCCGAACACCACTGCACTGCACTGCCCTAAACCCTGAAACACCACCCCCAGCATGACCCCCTACACTGCCCGGACACCACGGCACTTCCCTGAACCCTGAAACACCACCCCAGCACGACCCCCTATACTGCCCCTCACACCACTACTCTGCCCTAAACCCTGAAACACTACCCCCAGCAAGACCCCGTACACTGCCTGAACACCACTGCACTATCCTAAACCCTAAATCACTACCACCAGCACGACCTCCTTCACTGCCTGAAAACCACTGCTATGCCCTAAACCCTCAAACAGCAGCCCCAGCACAACCCCTACACTGCCCGAAAACCACTGCTATGCCCTAAACCCTCAAACAGCAGCCCCAGCACAACCCCTACACTGCCCGAACACCACTGCACTGCCCTAAACCCTCAAACACTAGCCCCAGCATGACCCCCTATACTGCCCGAACACCACTGCACTGCCGTAAACCCTGAAACACCACCCCCAGCATGACCCCCTCTGCAGCCCGAATGCAACTGCACTGCCCTAAACCCTAAAACACCACCCCCCTGCACGACCCCCAACACTGCCTGAATGCCACTGCACTGCCCTAAACCCTGAAACACCACCCCCCTGCAAGACCTCCTACACTGCCCGAACACCACTGCACTGCCGTAAACCCTGAAACACCTCCCCCTTGCACGATCTCCTAC
This sequence comes from Triturus cristatus, assembly GCF_964204655.1. NCBI lineage: Eukaryota > Metazoa > Chordata > Amphibia > Caudata > Salamandridae > Triturus > Triturus cristatus. The sequence goes on along the minus strand of NC_140579.1, from coordinate 478,140,715 downwards.
ACCACCCGAACGCTACTGCACTGCCCTAAACAATGAAACTCTGCCCCCCTGCAAGACCCCCTACAATGCCCGAATGCCACTGCACTGCCTTAAACCCTGAAACACCAACCCCAGCACGACCCCCTCCACTGCCCGAATGCCACTGCACTGCCCTTATCCCTGAAACACATCCCTCTGCACGACCCCTTACACTGCCCGAACGCCAATGCACATCTCTAAACCCTGACACACCTCCCCCTGCATGACCCCCTACACTGCCTGAACACCACTGCACTGCCCTAAACCCTGAAACACCACCCCCCACACGACCCCCTACACTGCCCGAACACCACTGCTCTGCCCTAAACCCTGAAACACCACCCCCAGCAGGACACCCTACACTGCCCGAACTCCACTGCTCTGCCCTAAACCATAAAACACCACCACCAGCACGACCCCCTCCACTGCCCGAACACCACTGCACTGCCCTAAACCCTAAAACACCACCCCCAGCACGACAACCTACACTACCCAAACACCACTGCTCTGCCCTAAACCCTAAAACACTACCCCCAGCACGACCCCCTAATCTACCCAAACCCTACTGCACTACCCTAAACCCTAAAACAATACCCCCAGTACAACCCCCTACACTACACCAACACCACTGCACTACGCTAAACCCTAAAACACTATCCCAGCACGACCCCCTACACTATCCAAACACCACTGCACTACCCTAAACCCTAAAACACTACCCCCAGCACGACCCCCCACACTACCCAAACACAACTGCACTACCCTAAACCCTAAAACACTATCCCAGCACGAAACCATACACTACACAAACACCACTGCACTACCCTAAACCCTAAATCTACCCCAAGCACGACACCCTACACTACACAAACATCACTGCACTGCCCTAAACCCTGAAACACTAGCCCCAACATGACCCCCTACACTGCCCGAACACCACTGCACTGCCCTAAACCCTGAAACACTAGCCCCAGCACGACCCCCTACACTGCCCGAACACCACTGCACTGCCCTAAACCCTGAATCACCAGCCCCAGCACGACCCCCTACACCGCCCGAACACCACTGCACTGCCCTAAACCCTAAAACACCACCCCCAGCACGACCCCTTCACAGCCTGAACACCACTGCACTGCCCTAAACCCCGAAACACCACCCCCTGCATGACCCCTGCACTGCCCGAACACCACTGCACTGCCCTAAACCCTAAAATACCACCCCCAGCAATACACCCTACACTGCTCAAACACCATTGCACTGCTGTAAACTCTGAAACACTACCCCCAACAAGACCCCCTACACTGCCCGAACACCACTGCTCTGCCCTAAACCCTCAAACATCAGCCCCAGCACAACCCCTACACTGCCCGAACACCACTACACTGCCCTAAACCCTCAAACACTACCCCCAGCAGTACCCCCTACACTACACAAACACCACTGCACTACCGTAAACCCTAAAACACTGCCCCCAGCAGTACCCTCTACACTACCCAAACACCACTGCACTACCCTAAACCCTAAAACTATGCCCCAGCACGACTCCCTACACTAAACAAACACCACTGCATTACCCTAAATCCTAAAACACTACCCCCAGCACGACCCCCTACACTACCCACTCACCACTGCACTACCCTAAACCCTAAAACACTACCCCCAGCATGACCCCCTACACTGCCCGAACACCACTGCACTGCCCTAAACCCTGAAACACTAGCCCCAGCATGACCCCCTACACTGCCCGAACACCACTGCACTGCCCTAAACCCTGAAACAGCAGCCCCAGCACGACCCCTTACACCGCCCAAACACCACTGCACTACCCTAAACCCTAAAATACTCCCCCCACCACGACTCCTTATACTACCCAAACACCACTTCACTATCCTAAACCCTAAATCTACCCCCAGCGCGACCCCCTATTCTATCGAAACACCACTGCACTACCCTAAACCCTAAATCTACCACCAGCACGACCCACTACACTACCCAAACACCACTGCCCTACCCTAAACCCTAAATCTACCCTCAGCACAACCCCCTACACTATCCAAACACTACTGCACTACCCTAAACCCTAAAACACTACCCCCAGCACAACCCCTACACTACACCAACACCACTGCACTACGCTAAACCCTAAAACACTACCCCAGCATGACCCCCTACACTATCCAAACACCACTGCACTACCCTAAACCCTAAAACACTACCCCAGCACGACCCCCTACACTACCCAAACACCACTGCACTACCCTAAACCCTAAATCTACCCCAAGCACGATGCCCTACACTACACAAACATCACTGCACTGCCCTAAACCCTGAAACACTAGCCCCAACATGACCCCCTACACTGCCCGAACACCACTGCACTGCCCTAAACCCTGAAACACTAGCCCCAGCACAATCCCCTACACTGCCCGAACACCACTGCACTGCTCTAAACCCTGAATCACCAGCCCCAGCACGACCCCCTACTCCGCCCGAACACCACTGCACTGCCCTAAACCCTGAAACACCACCCCCAGCATGACACCCTACACTGCCCGAACACCACGGCACTGCCCTGAACCCTGAAACACCACCCCCAGCATGACCCCCTATACTGCCCCTCACACCACTGCACTGCGCTAAACCCTGAAACACTACCCCCAGCAACACCCCCTACACTGCCTGAACACCACTGCACTATCCTAAACCCTAAATCACTACCACCAGCATGACCTCCTACACTGCCCGAAAACCACTGCTCTGCCCTAAACCCTCAAACAGCAGCCCCAGCACGACCCCCTACACTGCCCGAACACCAATGCACTGCTCTTGCCTGAATCACCAGCCCCAGCACGACCCCCTACACTGCCCGAACACCACTGCACTGCACTGCCCTAAACCCTGAAACACCACCCCCAGCATGACCCCCTACACTGCCCGGACACCACAGCACTTCCCTGAACCCTGAAACACCACCCCCAGCACGACCCCCTATACTGCCCCTCACACCACTACTCTGCCCTAAACCCTGAAACACTACCCCCAGCAAGACCCCGTACACTGCCTGAACACCACTGCACTATCCTAAACCCTAAATCACTACCACCAGCACGACCTCCTTCACTGCCTGAAAACCACTGCTATGCCCTAAACCCTCAAACAGCAGCCCCAGCACAACCCCTACACTGCCCGAACACCACTGCACTGCCCTAAACCCTCAAACACTAGCCCCAGCATGACCCCCTATACTGCCCGAACACCACTGCACTGCCGTAAACCCTGAAACACCACCCCCAGCATGACCCCCTCTGCAGCCCGAATGCAACTGCACTGCCCTAAACCCTAAAACACCACCCCCCTGCACGACCCCCAACACTGCCCGAATGCCACTGCACTGCCCTAAACCCTGAAACACCACCCCCCTGCAAGACCTCCTACACTGCCCGAACACCACTGCACTGCCGTAAACCCTGAAACACCTCCCCCTTGCACGATCTCCTACACCACCCGAACGCTACTGCACTGCCCTAAACAATGAAACTCTGCCCCCCTGCAAGACCCCCTACAATGCCCGAATGCCACTGCACTGCCTTAAACCCTGAAACACCACCCCCAGCACGACCCCCTCCACTGCCCGAATGCCACTGCACTGCCCTTATCCCTGAAACACATCCCTCTGCACGACCCCCTACACTGCCCGAACGCCAATGCACATCTCTAAACCCTGACACACCTCCCCCTGCATGACCCCCTACACTGCCTGAACACCACTGCACTGCCCTAAACCCTGAAACACCACCCCCCACACGACCCCCTACACTGCCCGAACACCACTGCTCTGCCCTAAACCCTGAAACACCACCCCCAGCAGGACACCCTACACTGCCCGAACTCCACTGCTCTGCCCTAAACCATAAAACACCACCACCAGCACGACCCCCTCCACTGCCCGAACACCACTGCACTGCCCTAAACCCTAAAACACCACCCCCAGCACGACAACCTACACTAGCCAAACACCACTGCTCTGCCCTAAACCCTAAAACACTACCCCTAGCACGACCCCCTAATCTACCCAAACCCTACTGCACTACCCTAAACCCTAAAACAATACCCCCAGTACAACCCCCTACACTACACCAACACCACTGCACTACGCTAAACCCTAAAACACTATCCCAGCACGACCCCCTACACTATCCAAACACCACTGCACTACCCTAAACCCTAAAACACTACCCCCAGCACGACCCCCCACACTACCCAAACACAACTGCACTACCCTAAACCCTAAAACACTATCCCAGCACGAAACCATACACTACACAAACACCACTGCACTACCCTAAACCCTAAATCTACCCCAAGCACGACACCCTACACTACACAAACATCACTGCACTGCCCTAAACCCTGAAACACTAGCCCCAACATGACCCCCTACACTGCCCGAACACCACTGCACTGCCCTAAACCCTGAAACACTAGCCCCAGCACGACCCCCTACACTGCCCGAACACCACTGCACTACCCTAAACCCTAATACACTACCCCCAGCATGACCCCCTACACTGCCCAAACACCACTGCACTACCCTAAACCCTAAAACACCACCCCCAGCACGACCCCCTACACTGCCCGAACACCACTGCACTGCCCTAAACCCTGAAACACTAGCCCCAGCACGACCCCCTACACCGCCCGAACACCACTTCACTGCCCTAAACCCTGAAACACCCCCCCCAGCATGACCCACTACACTGCACGAACACCACGGCACTGCCCTTAACTCTGAAAAACCACCCCCAGCACGACCCCCTATACTGCCACTCACACCACTGCACTGCCCTAAACCCTGAAACACTACCCCCAGCAAGACCCGCTACACTGCATGAACACCACTGCACTATCCTAAACCCTAAATCACTACCACCAGCACGACCTCCTACACTGCCCGAAAACCACTGCTCAGCCCTAAACCCTCAAACAGCAGCTCCAGCACGACCCCTACACTGCCCGAACACCACTGCACTGCCCAAAACCCTCAAACACTAGCCCCTGCACAACCCCCTACACTGCCTAAACACCAATGCACTGCCCTAAACCCTAAAACACTACCCCCGCACGACCCTCTTCACTACACAAGCACCAATGCTCCTCCCTAAACCCTAAAACACTACCCCAGCACGATCCCCTACACTACCCAAACACCACTGCACTGCGCTAAACCCTAAAACACTACCCCAGCATGACCCACTACACTACCCAAACAACTGCACTACCCTAAACCATAAAACACTACCCCCCGCACGACCCCCTACACTACCCAAACACCACTGCACTACCCTAAACCCTAAACCATTACCCCCGCATGACCTCCTACACTACCCAAAGACCACTGCACTACCCTAAACCCTAAAACACGCCTTCCTACATTACACAAACACCGCTGCACTACTCTAAACCCTAAAACACTACCCCCAGCATGACCCCCTACACTAGACAAACACTGCTGCACTACACTAAACCCTAAAACACTACCCCTACACTACTCAAACACCACTGCACTACCCTAAACCCTAAACCACTATCCCCCAGCACGACCCCCAACACTGCCCGAATGCCACTGCACTGCGCTAAACCCTGAAACACCACCCCCCTGCAAGACCTCCTACAATGCCCGAACACCACTGCACTGCCGTAAACCCTGAAACACCTCCCACTTGCATGATCTCCTACACCACCCGAACGCTACTGCACTGCCCTAAACTCTGAAACACCACCCCCCTGCACGACCCCCTACAATGCCCGAATGCCACTGCACTGCCTTAAACCCTGAAACACCACCCCCAGCACGACCCCCTACACTGCCCGAATACCACTGCACTGCCCTTATCCCTGAAACACATCCCTCTGCACGACCCCCTACACTGCCCGAACGCCAATACACATCTCTAAACCCTGAAACACCCCCCCCCTGCATGACCCCCAAACTGCCTGAACACCACTGCACTTCCCTAAACCCTGAAACACCACCCCCCCACACGACCCCTACACTGCCCAAACATCACTGCTCTGCCCTAAACCCTGAAACACCACCCCCAGCAGGACACCCTACACTGCCCGAACTCCACTGCTCTGCCCTAAACCATAAAACACCACCACCAGCACGACCCCCTCCACTGCCCGAACACCACTGCACTGCCCTAAACCCTAAAACACCACCCCCAGCACGACAACCTACACTACCCAAACACCACTGCTCTGCCCTAAACCCTAAAACACTACCCCCAGCATGACCCCCTACACTACCCAAACACTACTGCACTACTCTAAACCCTAAAACACTACCCCCAGTACAACCCCCTACACTACACCAATACCACTGCACTAGGATAAACCCTAAAACACTATCCCAGCATGACCGCCTACACTATCCAAACACCACTGCACTACCCTAAACCCTTAAACACTACCCCCAGCACGACCCCCTACACTACCCAAACACCACTGCACTGCCCTAAACCCTGAAACACCACCCCCAGCATGACCCCCTACACTACCCGAACACCACTGCACTGCCCTAAACCCTGAAACACCACCCCCAGCATGACCCCCTACACTGCCCAAACATCACTGCACAGCTCTAAACCCTGAAACACCACCCTCAGCACGACCCCTACACTGCCTAAACACTACTGCACTACCCTAAACCCTAAACCTACCCCAAGCACGACCCCCTATACTACACAAACATCACTGTTCTCTCCTAAACCCTGAAACACTAGCCCCAGCACAACTCACTACACTGCCCAAACACCACTGCACTGCCCTAACCCTGAAACACTACCCCGAGCAAGACCCCCTAGACTGCCCGAACCCCACTGCACTGCACTAAACCCTGAAGCCCTACCCCTAGCACAACCCCCTACACTGCCCGAACACCACTGCTCTGCCCTAAACCCTCAAACACCAGCCCCAGCACGACCTCTACACTGCCCGAACACCAGTGTACTGCCCTAAACCCTCAAACACTCACCCCAGCATAACCCCCTACTCTGCCGAACACCACTGCACTGCCCTACATCCTGAAACACTACACCCAGCTTCGACCCCCTACACTGCCCGAACATCACTGCACAGCCCTAAACCTTGAAACACCACCCTCGGCACGACCCCCTACACTGCCTGAACTCTGCTGCATTGCCCTAAACCCTGAAACACCACTCCCAGCACGACCCCCTACACTGCATGAACACCACTACACTGCCCTAGACACTGAAACACCGCCCCCAGCATATCCCCTACACTGCCCGAACGCCACTGCACTGCCCTAAACCCTGAAACACCACCCCCTGGAACGACTCCCTACACGGCCAAACAACACTGCACTGCCCTAAACCCTAAAACACCACCCCCAGCACAACCCTCTACATGGTCCGAACACCACTGCACTGCCCTAAAAACTTAAACACCATACCTAGAATGACCCCCTACACTGCCCGAACGCGACTGCCCTGCCCTAAACCCTAAAACACTATCCCAGCATGACCCCCTACACTACACCAACACCACTGCACTACGCTAAACCCTAAAACACTATCCCAGCATGACCCCCTACACTCTCCAAACACCACTGCACTACCCTAAACCCTAAAACACTACCCCCAGCACGACCCCTACACTACCCAAACACAACAGCACTACCCTAAACCCTAAAACACTACCCCAGCACGAAACCATACACTACACCAACACCACTGCACTACCCTAAACCCTAAATCTACCCCAAGCACAACACCCTACACAACACAAACATCACTGCACTTCCCTAAACCCTGAAACACTAGCCCCAACATGACCCCCTATGCTGCCCGAACACCACTGCACTGCCCTAAACCCTGAAACACTAGCCCCAGCACGACCCCCTACACTGCCCGAACACCACTGCACTGCCCTAAACCCTGAATCACCAGCCCCAGCACCACCCCCTACACCGCCCGAACACCACTGCACTGCCCTAAACCCTGAAACACCACCCCCAGCATGACCCCCTACACTGCCCAAACATCACTGCACAGCTCTAAACCCTGAAACACCACCCTCAGCACGACCCCCTCCACTGCCCAAACATCACTGCACTACCCTTAACCCTAAATCTACCCCAAGCACGACCCCCTACACTACACAAACATCACTGTACTCCCCTAAACCCTGAAACACTAGCCCCATCACAACTCACTACACTGCCCGAACACCACTGCACTGCCCTAAACCCTGAAACACTACCCCCAGCAAGACCCCCTAGACTGCCCGAACCCCACTGCACTGCACTAAACCCTGAAGCACTACCCCTAGCACGACCCCCTACACTGCCCGAACACCACTGCTCTGCCCTAAACCCTCAAACACCAGCCCCAGCACGACCTCTACACTGCCCGAACACCACTGCACTGCCCTAAACCCTCAAATACTAGCCCCAGCATGACCCCCTACACTGCCGAACACCACTGCACTGCCCTACATCCTGAAACACTACACTCAGCATGAACCCCTACACTGCCCGAACATCACTGCAAAGCCCTAAACCATGAAACACCACCCTCGGCACGACCCTCTAGACTGCCCGAACTCCACTGCACTGCCCTAAACCCTGAAACACCACTCCCAGCATGACCCCCTACACTGCGTGAACACCACTACACTGCCCTAGACACTGAAACACCACCCCCAGCACGTCCCCTACACTGCATGAACACCACTGCACTGCCCTAAACCCTGAATCACCAGCCCCAGCACCACCCCCTACACCGCCCGAACACCACTGCACTGCCCTAAACCCTGAAACACCACCCCCAGCATGACCCTCTACACTGCCCGAACACCACTGCACTGCCCTAAACCCTGAAACATCACCCCCAGCATGACCCCCTACACTGCCCAAACATCACTGCACAGCTCTAAACCCTGAAACACCACCCTCAGCACGACCCCCTACACTGCCCAAACATCACTGCACTACCCTAAACCCTAAATCTACCCCAAGCACGACCCCCTACACTACACAAACATCACTGTACTCCCCTAAACCCTGAAACACTAGCCCCATCACAACTCACTACACTGCCCGAACACCACTGCACTGCCCTAAACCCTGAAACACTACCCCCAGCAAGACCCCCTAGACTGCCCGAACCCCACTGCACTGCACTAAACCCTGAAGCACTACCCCTAGGACTACCCCCTACACTGCCCGAACACCACTGCTCTGCCCTAAACCCTCAAACACCAGCCCCAGCACGACCTCTACACTGCCCGAACACCACTGCACTGCCCTAAACCCTCAAATACTAGCCCCAGCATGACCCCCTACACTGCCGAACACCACTGCACAGCCCTAAATCCTGAAACACCACACCCAGCACGACCCGCTACACTGCCCGAACATCACTGCAAAGCCCTAAACCATGAAACACCACCCTCGGCACGACCCTCTACACTGCCCGAACTCCACTGCACTGCCCTAAACCCTGAAACACCACTCCCAGTATGACCCCCTACACTGCGTGAACACCACTACACTGCCCTAGACACTGAAACACCACCCCCAGCACGTCCCCTACACTGCCCGAACGCCACTGCACAGCCCTAACCCCTGAAACACCACCCCCAGCACGACTCCCTACACGGCCAAACAACACTGCACTGCCCTAAACCCTAAAACACCACCTCCAGCACGACCCCCTACATGTTCCGAACACCACTGCACTGCCCTAAACACTTAAACACCACAGCTAGAATTTCCCCCTACACTGCCCGAACGCCACTGCACTGCCCTAAACCCTGAAACACCACCCCCTGCACGACCCCCTACACTGCCCGAACGCCACTGCACTGCCCTAAAACCTGAAACACCACCCCCGCACAACCCCCATACACTGCCCGAACGCCACTGCACTGCCCTAAACCATGAAACACCACCCCAAGCAAGACTCCCTACACTGCCTGAACGCCACTGCACTGCACTAAACCCAGAAAAACCAACCCCAGCAAGACCCCCTAAACTGCCCAAACACCACTGCCCTTAACCCTGAAACACCACCCCCTGCAAGACCCCCTACACTGCCCAACCACCACTGCTCTAAACCCTGAAACACCACCTCCTGCAAGACCCCCTACACTGTCTGAACACCACTGCACTGCCCTCAACCCTGAAAGACCACCCTCTGCATGACCCCCTACACTGCCTGAACACCACTGCACTGCCTAAACCCTAAAACACCACCCCCAGCATGACCCCTTCACTGCCCGAACACCACTGCACTGCCCTAAACCCGGAAACACCACCCCCTGCATGACCCCTGCACTGCCCGAACACCACTGCACTGCCCCAAACCCTAAACCACCCCAGCACAACCCCCTACACTACCCAAACAGCACTGCACTACCCTAAACCCTAAAACACTACCCCCAGCACGACCCCCTACACTACACAAACACAACTGCACTGCCCTAAACCCTGAAATACCACCCCCAGCAATACACCCTACACTGCTCAAACACCACTGCACTGCTGTAAACTCTGAAACACTACCCCCAACAAGACCCCCTACACTGCCCGAACACCACTGCTCTGCCCTAAACCCTCAAACATGAGCCCCAGCACGACCCCTACACTGCCCGAACACCACTACACTGCCCTAAACCCTCAAACACTACCCCCAGCAGTACCCCCTACACTACACAAACGCCACTGCACTACCGTAATCCCTAAAACACTGCCCCCAGCAGTACCCTCTACACTACCCAAACACCACTGCATTACCCTAAATCCTAAAACACTACCCCCAGCACGACGCCCTACAATACCCAATCACCACTGCACTACCCTAAACCCTAAAACACTACCCCCAGCATGACCCCTACACTGCCCGAACACCACTGCACTGCCCTAAACCCTGAAACGCTAGCCCCAGCACGACCCCCTACACTGCCCGAACACCACTGCACTGCCCTAAACCCTGAAACACCAGCCCCAGCACGACCCCCTACACCGCCCAAACACCACTGCACTGCCCTTAATCCTGAAACACCACCCCCAGCATGACCTCCTACACTGCCCGAACACCACAGCACTGCCTCTAAACCCTGAAACACTACCCCCAGCAAGACCCCCTACACTGCCCGAACACCGCTGCACTACCCTAAACCCTAATATACTACCCCTACACTCCACAAACACCACTGCACTACCCTAAACCCTAAAACACTCCCCCAGCATGACTCCTTATACTACCCAAACACCACTTCACTATCCTAAACCCTAAATCATCCCCCAGCGCGACCCCCTACATTACCCAAACACCACTGCACTACCCTAAATCTATCACCAGCACAACGCACTACACTACCCAAACACCACTGCACTACCCTAAACCCTAAATCTACCCTCAGCACGACCCCCTACACTACCCAAACACTACTGCACTACCCTAAACCCTAAAACACTACCCCCAGCACAACACCTACACTGCACCAACACCACTGCACTATGCTAAACCCTGAAACACTAGCCCCAACTTGACCCCCTACACTATCCAAACACCACTGCACTACCCTAAACCCTAAAACACTACCCCCAGCACGACCCCCTAAACTACCCAAACACCACTGCACTACCCTAAACCCTAAATCTACCCCAAGCACGACACCCTACACTACACAAACATCACTGCACTGCCCTAAACCCTGAAACACTAGCCCCAACTTGACCCCCTACACTGCCCGAACACCACTGCACTACCCTAAACCCTGAAACACTAGCCCCAGCACAACCCCCTTCACTGCCCGAACACCACTGCACTGCTCTAAACCCTTAATCACCATCCCCAGCACGACCCCCTACTCCGCCCTAACACCACTGCACTGCCCTAAATCCTGAAACACCACCCCCAGCATGACACCCTACACTGCCCGAACACCACGGCACTGCCCTGAACCCTGAAACACCACCCCCAGCATGACCCCCTATACTGCCCCTCACACCACTGCCCTAAACCCTGAAACACTACCCCCAGCAAGACCCCCTACACTGCCTGAACACCACTGCACTATCCTAAACCCTAAATCACTACCACCAGCACGACCTCCTACACTGCCCTAAAACCACTGCTCTGCCCTAAACCCTCCAACAGCAGCCCCAGCACGACCCCCTACACTGCCTGAACACCAATGCACTGCTCTAGCCTGAGTCACCAGCCCCCAGCACGACCCGCTACACCGCCCAAACACCACTGCACTGCCCTAAACCGTGAAACACCACCCCCAGCATGACCCCCCTACACTGCCCGAACACCACGGCACTGCCCTGAACCCTGAAACACCACCCCGAGCACGACCCCCTATACTGCCCCTCACACCACTGCACTGCCCTAAACCCTGAAACACTACCCCCAGCAAGACCCCCTACACTGCATGAACACCACTGCTCTATCCTAAACCCTAAATCACTACCACCAGCACGACCTCCTACACTGCCCGAAAACCACTGCTCTGCCCTAAACCCTCAAACAGCAGCCCCAGCACGACCCCTACACTGCCCGTACACCACTGCACTGCCCTAAACCCTCAAACACTAGCCCTTGCACAACCCCCTACACTGCCTGAACACCACTGCACTGCCCTAAACCTTGAAACACTAGCCCCAGCACGACCCCCTACACTACCCAAACACCAATGCACTGCCCTAAACCCTAAAACACTACCCCCCGCATGACACTCTTCACTACACAAACACCAATGCACCTCCCTAAACCCTAAAACACTACCCCAGCACGATCCCCTACACTACCCAAACACCACTGCACTACCCTAAACCCTAAAACACTAACCCCAGCACGACCCCCTACACTACCCAAACACCACTGAACTACCCTAAAACCTAAAACACTACCCCAGCACGACCCCCAACACTACCCAAACACCACTGCACTGCCCTAAACCCTACAACACTGCCCCCAGCATGACCCCCTACACTGCCCGAACACCAATGCACTGCCCTAAACCATGAAACACTACCCCAGCACGACCCCCTACACTACCCAAATTCCAATGCACTGCCCTAAACCCTAAAACACTACCTCCAGCATGACCCCCTACACTACACAAATAGCACTGCACTACCCTAAACACTAAATCTACCCCAAGCATGACCCCCTACACTACAGAAACATCACTGCACTGCCTTAAACCTGAAACACTAGCCCCAGCACGACCCCCTACACTGCCTAACACCACAGTACTGCCCTAAACCCTGAAACACCACCCCCAGCATGACCCCCTACACTGCCCAAACACCACTGCACTGCCCTAAACCCTGAAACACCACCCCCAGCACGACCCCCTATGCTGCCCGAACACCACTGCACTGCCCTAAACCCTGAAACACCACCCCCAGCACGACCCCCTACACTCCCCGAACACCAATGCACCACCCTAAACCCTCAAAAACCAGCCCCAGCATGACCCCTACACTGCCCGAACACAACTGCACTGCCCTATACCCTGAAACATTAGCCCCAGCATGACCCCCTACACTGCATGAACACCACTGCACTGCTCTAAACACTGAAACACCACCCCCAGCATGACCCCCTACACTGCCTGAACACCACTGCACTGCCCTAAACCCAGAAACACCAACCTCCGGCCTGACCCCCTACACGGCACGAACACCAGTGCACTGCCCTAAACATTGAAACACCACCCCCCTGCACACCCACCTACACGGCCTGAACGCCACTGCACTGCCGTAAACCCTGAAACACCACCCCCAGCATGACCCCCTATACGGCCCGAACACCATTGCACTGCCCTAAACCCTGAAACACCACCCCCCACGACCCCCTACACTACCCCAACACCACTGCACTGCCCTAAACCCTAAAACACTGCCCCCAGCAAGACCCCCTACACTACACAAAGACCACTGCACTACCCTAAACCCTAAATCTACCCTAAACACGACCCCCTACACTACACAAACATGACTGCACTGCCCTAAACCCTAAAACACTACCCCAGCATGATCCCCTACACTACCCAAACACCAATACACTGCCCTAAACCCTAAAACACTACCCCCGCACGACCCCCTTCACTACACAAACACCAATGCACTGCCCTAAACCCTAAAACACTACCCCAGAATGATCCCCTATACTACCCAAACACCACTGCACTACCCTAACCCCTGAAACACCATTCCCAGCACAATCCCTTACACTGCCCGAACACCACTGCACTGCCCTAAACCCTGAAACACCACCCCCAGCCTGACCTCCTACACTGCCCGAACACCACTGCACTGCCCTAAACCCTGAAACACCACCCGCAGCTCGACCCCTACTCTGCTCGAACACCACTGCACTGCCCAAAACCCTGAAATACCACCCCCAGCACGACCCCCTACACTGCTCAAACACCACTGCACTGCCCTAAACCCTGAAACACCACCCGCTGCATGACCCCCTACACGGCCCGAATGCCACTGCACTGCCCTAATCCACCACCCCCAGCATGACCCCTACACAGCCCAAACGCCACTGAACTGCCCTAAATCCTGAAACACCACCCCCCTGCATGACCCCCTACACTGCCCGAACGCCACTGCACTACCCTAAACCCTGAAACACCCCCCCCCACACTACCCCCTACACTACTCCAATGCCACTGCACTGCCCTAAACCCTGAAACACCACCCCCCTTGTAGGAAGGTGGATATCTGACTATGGTTACCCCCAAATTTTTGCCTAGTGTCTAGCTGGTTTTTCGACTTAGTTGGCCTGAGATCCTGCCATTCAGGCTCTCAGGCTATCTGCTCTCTCTGTAAAATGGACTCCATGAACCCTAGGTACATACCCAATTGGTTGGATCACCCTGTCAGCCCCTGTACCAGTGTACACTAGGTACCCAGGGCATTGGTGTATCCAAGGCCTGCCAGGGGCTGAAGCATGTATTATGCCACCCCAGGCTTGGCCTAACAATCTGACACAACTGGCTGATCACTCAGCTGGGGTAAGTTGGTGTAATCACCTCTTACTTAGGTGTAGTATACCTATACCTAACCTTAAATGGGACACCTGGTAACCTATAAGTCACTCCTATGGCAGGCCTTAACAATCCTGAAGGCAGAGTGCTTGGTTCCATGTGAGATGGTGCTCTGGCATGAGCTGAGCCTGTCTGCCGTGGTCGGAACAACTTCCTTCTACTGTTTCCAGATATCGTCATACCATATACTCTTAAGTGCATTATGAACCTCGCGGTTAAATGCTATCTTTGGTTTGGCTTTATCAAAACATGTCGAGTAAGGTGTCATACGAATTGGAATACTAACCCCTCGCCAATTCTGGCGACGGGGTTAGCATTCCACCCTTCTAGAGGGACACGACATGTACAGTGCCTGAAACCCGGGTAAAATCAGACATAGCCTCAGCTCCACAAAATGGATGCTGCCACCACAGACACAAGTCTGCCCTCCTGCTGCTGGGAGTCCTTCCAGCTTGGGAGGTGTGGACAAAGGGTTTCCTGCCAGGGGAGGTGCGTGCACCACCCCAGACAGGATTTTGTGTATTGGTCAGGTAGGGCTTGAAAGAAACCAGACATGCCTGTGGCTCACAAGGAGCCTCGGTGCATATGCCAGTTCAAACCGGTCCTGGGGCACACCAGTCCCGGGCCTGGGGCGAGCTGGACAAAGGATTGGGGGTGTAACCACCCCCCTTCCTGGTCCCACCCTTAGGGAGGGACCTAGCAGGTAGTCCGGCCCCTAGAATCCGCTTAAAGGTAGGAGCTGTGTCCTAAGACTTCAGACATCCTGGAATCAACTTAAAACTAAGAAGAAGACGGGAACTTCGACGCTCTGCTGCACAGAGGACTGAAGCCAATCTCCCCTGTGGTCAGGGAGTGACCACCTTGCTAACGCAAGCACCATCCAGCGAATCCACGTCTGCTTTGCCGCCGCCTCCCGCCGGAGCCCGAGCCCAGAGACTGACAAGACCTGGACCTCCAGACCTCTCACCGCCCGATCCACAGTCCCTGCAAAGAGGAGACCCGTGGAGGCACCGAGACACGTGGAGCCAGCCATCTTGAAACGACTACGACAAGCTGACCAGTGCAACAACCGAGGCTCCCTCCAAGTTGTGCTTTGGGTCCTGAGAAGCCCAACCCTCGAGCAGCATCTGCACCAAAGGTGAGCCCTCCAGCATCTCCACGATCTGCGTGGGGCCCTTCTGCATTTTGCCACTCGACGCGCCTAACCGGTTGCTGGCCCGCTGGCTAGTGGCCATCTTGGCGACGAAATCTACGACAACCACCGCTGGTCTGGTTGCTCCAGACTGGCCCTTGCTCCCCTCCAAAGGAGCAGTTCCTCTGACCTTGCTGGTCAGAACCATCAGCTTAAACTCCTTGCCTACAACAATTGCTTTTGCCAAGGCTTGTTTGCTTCGATCAAGTCGCCGACACCGCCGACAGCGAGAGCCTGCGTGGGACAGCTCGTGACTCGACTCCTGGACGTCGTCGACCTTCAGGGACCACGTGGCTGCAGAGTCAAGCTACACCTTCCTTCCTGTTTGCACCCGACATCGCCTGGTACCCACCTGGTGCCACGCTGGTCACTGGCTAGTGACTGTGAACACTGTCCCCTCTGCTTACAGGTCTTCAACATCTCCGATCCACTCTTGGATCCACTGCATCTCTTCCCGACCGACCGCCTGCAGCACTTTTGTCTACAGGCCCCACGGAACAGATAGAAGAAACCCGACGCACTTCGAGGCCTATGCACCCGCTTCCTGTGGGTGAGGTAAAGCTGGCACACCTGTGCCCAAGTGTAGTATTACATCTCTAGTGCCTGTGTTCCAAATCTTAAGTTCCTAGGTCATCCGGAAGATTCCTTTTGCAGTAACTTTGTACTTTTTACGCACCCATTGAAACCTATGGGAGCACGCGTGTGACTATTTGCTCTGCACACGCCACCCGTGGACCTCCTGGTCACTAACTGACGTTAGCTCCTTGTAGGCCCAGCGATTCTAGAGGCCCTAGGCCTTTTCCCTTTTCTGTTCGTGGTACTTATACCACTATTTTAGTATATGGTTCGAGTGGCCACCAGGGCCTATCCATATAAAGTGCAACTTCTGTGTATTCTGTGATAATCTTGTTTGACGATTTGTGCTCCTGTGCTCATAAAGAGACTAGGGGTTACTTTGAGAAATAAATACATATATATTTTGAATATATATCTGTGTGGTGTCCTTTCATTGGTATAAAAGGGGGTTACTATTGGTAAAACAGCTTGCTTAACACGCATCACGAGTTTAGCCTCAAAGACTGCTTAGCCTACGCTACCACTAGGGCAGCTAGTCCGAAAAGGTTGACTTACAACCACACCATAAGGGTTGCTTGGCATGGTACAAGGTGGTCACTAGAACTAGTGAACAGCATATACCAGGCCAACTTCTCACATTGGTGAGCAGCGGTTGGATTTGAGCTTGCTGTGTTTTACCATTGTAATCTCTTGGTTACCAATTGAAAGATCACATAGGTACCTGTAGGTACATATAAAACAAGATTAGATATACTTAAGTTCTACTGAACTTAGTTGTTGTAGAGCAAAGGGAGTAGCACACCCTGACTACAACTACTAGATAGGTTTAGTAGGTAAACCCAAGTGTAGGTAGATTGCAACACATCCACCCACACTTAAGAGCAATGGCTGGGGCAGAGGGGTCCACTGTACCCATCTCTGTTGAGAGTGACCCCCCGAGGGCACCATCCATCTATGCTACCCTTAATCAAAATGAGCTCAGGCAGCTGGCAACTCTTAGAGGCCTTAAACAGCCCAAGAACTCTACCTCTGCTTTGCTCAGAGAGCTCTTGCAAGAAGATGAAAATCAAAAAGAGCTCAGGAAAGCTTCCCAGTTAGCCCCCTTAGGGACAGGAACAGGAGGCCCCCCTTCTGAAGATGCCACTGAAGTACCCCTTCCCAATAGTCACCCCTTAGATGGGATGCCTACCACAGAGGAGGAAAGTGAGAAGGATACTGACAGTAGTGAGGATGAAGGGAGAACTAGCCCAGTGCCAAGTGTTATACTTGGCCCAGCTAAACCAAGGCTATTGGGGACTGACAGTGGGTTCACCCCACTGGATCTCCCCAGTGGACTTAACACAGGGCTTGGAAGGCAAAGGAATCGCTCAGGTGACTCCAATGCTTCCCATGGCTCTAGAGGCTCTCAAGGTCACTCCAGGAGAAGGATGACCACCCCTCAGAGGAGGGAACATGAGGCCAAGATGCAAGAAGCCCAGCTGAGGATCAGGAAGCAGGAGCTAGAAGTAGCCCTGATGGAAGAGAAACTGAGCAAGGCTAGGCAGCATAGAGAGAGTGGGTCTATACCCACTGGTGGCAGCAATGTCCCTAGGGACAAAGATAGGGTCTTTGACAATAGGAACCTGTCCAAGATTGTGCCCCCCTACAAAAGTGGGGATGACATCCACAAATGGATGACTGCTCTTGAGAGAGCCTGCAAAGTGCAGCAGGTTCCTGAAGACCAGTGGGCAGCAATCTTATGGCTCTCCTTTGAGGGGAGAGGCAGAGATAGACTCCTCACTGTTAGAGAAGAGGATGTCAGAAATTACAGAGTCCTGAAGAGTGTCCTAGTTGATGGGTTAGGCTTAACCACTGAACAGTACAGGTTAATGTTCAGAGACACCCAGAAGACACAGACTCAGGACTGGTCTGAATATGTGGAATGTGCCACTAAGGCTTTGGAGGGTTGGTTGCTGGGAAGTAAGGTGTCTGATTATACAGGATTGTACAATTTGATGATGAGAGAGCAGATTTTAAGTAATTGTCAAAACCAGCTTCTCCATCAACACCTGGTAGACTCAGATTTGACCTCTCCCCAAGAATTGGGAAAGAGGGCAGATAAATGGGTCAGGACCAGGATCAGGCCTAAAAACCAGGGTGGTGACCAAAAGAAAGATACCACCAAGCCTCAAGAGAAGGGTGGGGATAAAGAAAAAGAGAAACCTTCCTCAGGGCCCCAAAACTCCACACAGGGTGGTGGGTCCCAAGCTCCCTCCTCTACCACAGCTAAAAAGCCCTACTGCCATGAGTGTAAAACTCCTGGGCATTGGAAAACTGACAGCGGTTGCCCAAGGGCTAAAAACAAAACTGTTCCTCCAATTACTCCTGTCACACCACCTATTACTGTCAGCAGTAATCCCCCAGGTGGTGGGAGTGCCCCCAGAAATCTGGGTGGGTTTACTTGGGGAACACAGGGGGACCCTGGCTTAGCCAATTCCCCTGCAGCAGATACTCTTGTCTGTGATGGTGGCATGGGGTTTGCCAACTTCACTGCCTGTCCCAACACTTTGGGTAGGTACAGACAGGAGCCCTACATCAATGGTACAAAAGCTGAGGCCTACAGAGACACTGGAGCTAGCATCACAATGGTGGCCCATTGGCTAGTTCCCTCTGAGCAGCTTTTGCCTGGTTTCTCCTACCAGGTGACTAACATTGATGGCAAACAAAACAGTCATCCCATGGCAGAGGTATGTCTCAGCTGGGGAGGGGTCACTGGCCCTAAAAGGGTAGCAGTGTCCCCAACCTTGCCTGTAGACTGCTTACTGGGGAATGACTTAGAACTCTCAGCCTGGGCTGGAGTTGAACAAGACACCCATTCTAAAATGGTAGGCCTGTCACAAAAGGGTAGGGGGGTTTTGCCATTCACAACCCCTGTCCAAATAGATTTCCTCCCTGAAAAGGTTGGAAGGGCAGTGGTAGCCACAGCCCAGGCACAGACAGACTTCCCTGTAGAGACTGGCAGAGCTGTGACAGT
Source organism: Triturus cristatus (assembly GCF_964204655.1). Taxonomy (NCBI): domain Eukaryota; kingdom Metazoa; phylum Chordata; class Amphibia; order Caudata; family Salamandridae; genus Triturus; species Triturus cristatus. The sequence goes on along the minus strand of NC_140579.1, from coordinate 478,120,811 downwards.
CACAGCTCAAACACAAACTGAGTGCCCCCCTGAAAAGGTTGGCAAGGCTGTAATGGTCTCAGCCTATACTCAGACTGACATAGGTGTAGTGAAGCCTGAAACTATGGATCACTCCACACAAACAGAGAGTAGTGGGGAGGAAGAAAAGTCTCCCTCTCCCCAGACATTAGGAAAAAGTCAGCCTCCTCAGGGAGCTGACCTCACCCCTTGTGAAGGAACTGCCCCAGAGGTAGCCAGGCCTGGCCTGGCAGAGCCTCTGATGTCAGTGGCCCCTTCCAAGGTGGGATCCAGTCTGGTGCAGGTAGCCTGCCTCTCTCTACCCTGCCTCAGTCAGCCCAGGGCTGCAGAGGTCAGGGAGGCCAGTGGACCCCCAGAGGGCCCCTGTCCACAAGAACCCCCCCATCAAAAGAATGAGGATTGCCTGGCTAGTAGCCCTAGTCAGGTGATGGGTAAAAACATTCCTGAGGGATCTCCTTTACAGGTAGTTAGGGACCTCCCCCAGGGGGATTCTGTTGGGCACAGGCAAACATGGGACCTTAGGGCCCCAAACCTGACCTGTCCCTCCAGTAAGCCCACAAAAGGGACCCAGCCTCCAGCTTTAGGTAGCCAGAGGCTGACCCTGAGAGCACAGTGCAACTCAGTTAAAGAAAGAAAGGCATCCATGGTGGAGGATGATTGGAGGAAGCTGAGGCCTCACTTTGAGGACACTCACTTCAGTACTCCATCTCAACACCAGCCTTTTACTTTGCCAAGACACACCACAGGTAGAGATTCCCTATGGTGGAGACCCTCTGATACCCTTAGGGTGAGGGATTGCTTAGTGGACCATGAGACAGGGGGTAACCATGCCAGTGCTGGTTCCTCCTTATATGGCCACTTGGGCAATATAGGCTTACCTGGTCAAGGTCAGCCTTATCTCCCTTCGTTTGGGGGGGGGTTGTGTAGGAAGGTGGATATCTGACTATGGTTACCCCCAAATTTTTGCCTAGTGTCTAGCTGGTTTTTCGACTTAGTTGGCCTGAGATCCTGCCATTCAGGCTCTCAGGCTATCTGCTCTCTCTGTAAAATGGACTCCATGAACCCTAGGTACATACCCAATTGGTTGGATCACCCTGTCAGCCCCTGTACCAGTGTACACTAGGTACCCAGGGCATTGGTGTATCCAAGGCCTGCCAGGGGCTGAAGCATGTATTATGCCACCCCAGGCTTGGCCTAACAATCTGACACAACTGGCTGATCACTCAGCTGGGGTAAGTTGGTGTAATCACCTCTTACTTAGGTGTAGTATACCTATACCTAACCTTAAATGGGACACCTGGTAACCTATAAGTCACTCCTATGGCAGGCCTTAACAATCCTGAAGGCAGAGTGCTTGGTTCCATGTGAGATGGTGCTCTGGCATGAGCTGAGCCTGTCTGCCGTGGTCGGAACAACTTCCTTCTACTGTTTCCAGATATCGTCATACCATATACTCTTAAGTGCATTATGAACCTCGCGGTTAAATGCTATCTTTGGTTTGGCTTTATCAAAACATGTCGAGTAAGGTGTCATACGAATTGGAATACTAACCCCTCGCCAATTCTGGAGACGGGGTTAGCATTCCACCCTTCTAGAGGGACACGACATGTACAGTGCCTGAAACCCGGGTAAAATCAGACATAGCCTCAGCTCCACAAAATGGATGCTGCCACCACAGACACAAGTCTGCCCTCCTGCTGCTGGGAGTCCTTCCAGCTTGGGAGGTGTGGACAAAGGGTTTCCTGCCAGGGGAGGTGCGTGCACCACCCCAGACAGGATTTTGTGTATTGGTCAGGTAGGGCTTGAAAGAAACCAGACATGCCTGTGGCTCACAAGGAGCCTCGGTGCATATGCCAGTTCAAACCGGTCCTGGGGCACACCAGTCCCGGGCCTGGGGCGAGCTGGACAAAGGATTGGGGGTGTAACCACCCCCCTTCCTGGTCCCACCCTTAGGGAGGGACCTAGCAGGTAGTCCGGCCCCTAGAATCCGCTTAAAGGTAGGAGCTGTGTCCTAAGACTTCAGACATCCTGGAATCAACTTAAAACTAAGAAGAAGACGGGAACTTCGACGCTCTGCTGCACAGAGGACTGAAGCCAATCTCCCCTGTGGTCAGGGAGTGACCACCTTGCTAACGCAAGCACCATCCAGCGAATCCACGTCTGCTTTGCCGCCGCCTCCCGCCGGAGCCCGAGCCCAGAGACTGACAAGACCTGGACCTCCAGACCTCTCACCGCCCGATCCACAGTCCCTGCAAAGAGGAGACCCGTGGAGGCACCGAGACACGTGGAGCCAGCCATCTTGAAACGACTACGACAAGCTGACCAGTGCAACAACCGAGGCTCCCTCCAAGTTGTGCTTTGGGTCCTGAGAAGCCCAACCCTCGAGCAGCATCTGCACCAAAGGTGAGCCCTCCAGCATCTCCACGATCTGCGTGGGGCCCTTCTGCATTTTGCCACTCGACGCGCCTAACCGGTTGCTGGCCCGCTGGCTAGTGGCCATCTTGGCGACGAAATCTACGACAACCACCGCTGGTCTGGTTGCTCCAGACTGGCCCTTGCTCCCCTCCAAAGGAGCAGTTCCTCTGACCTTGCTGGTCAGAACCATCAGCTTAAACTACTTGCCTACAACAATTGCTTTTGCCAAGGCTTGTTTGCTTCGATCAAGTCGCCGACACCGCCGACAGCGAGAGCCTGCGTGGGACAGCTCGTGACTCGACTCCTGGACGTTGTCGACCTTCAGGGACCACGTGGCTGCAGAGTCAAGCTACACCTTCCTTCCTGTTTGCACCCGACATCGCCTGGTACCCACCTGGTGCCACGCTGGTCACTGGCTAGTGACTGTGAACACTGTCCCCTCTGCTTACAGGTCTTCAACATCTCCGATCCACTCTTGGATCCACTGCATCTCTTCCCGACCGACCGCCTGCAGCACTTTTGTCTACAGGCCCCACGGAACAGATAGAAGAAACCCGACGCACTTCGAGGCCTATGCACCCGCTTCCTGTGGGTGAGGTAAAGCTGGCACACCTGTGCCCAAGTGTAGTATTACATCTCTAGTGCCTGTGTTCCAAATCTTAAGTTCCTAGGTCATCCGGAAGATTCCTTTTGCAGTAACTTTGTACTTTTTACGCACCCATTGAAACCTATGGGAGCACGCGTGTGACTATTTGCTCTGCACACGCCACCCGTGGACCTCCTGGTCACTAACTGACGTTAGCTCCTTGTAGGCCCAGCGATTCTAGAGGCCCTAGGCCTTTTCCCTTTTCTGTTCGTGGTACTTATACCACTATTTTAGTATATGGTTCGAGTGGCCACCAGGGCCTATCCATATAAAGTGCAACTTCTGTGTATTCTGTGATAATCTTGTTTGACGATTTGTGCTCCTGTGCTCATAAAGAGACTAGGGGTTACTTTGAGAAATAAATACATATATATTTTGAATATATATCTGTGTGGTGTCCTTTCATTGGTATAAAAGGGGGTTACTATTGGTAAAACAGCTTGCTTAACACGCATCACGAGTTTAGCCTCAAAGACTGCTTAGCCTACGCTACCACTAGGGCAGCTAGTCCGAAAAGGTTGACTTACAACCACACCATAAGGGTTGCTTGGCATGGTACAAGGTGGTCACTAGAACTAGTGAACAGCATATACCAGGCCAACTTCTCACACCCCTGCACGACCCCCTACACTGCCCGAACACCACTGCACTGCCATAAACCCTGAAACACCACCCCCCTGCACGAACCCCTACACTGCCCAAACGCCACTACACTGCACTAAACCCTGAAACACTAGCCCCAGCACGACCCCCTACACTGTCCAAACACCACTGCACTGCCTTAAACCCTGAAACACCACCCCTAGCAGGACCCCCTACACTGCCCGAATGCCACTGCACTGCCCTAAACCCTGAAACACCACCCCCGCACAACCCCCTACACTGCCCGAACACCACTGCACTGCCATAAACCCTGAAACAGTAGCCCCAGCACGACCCCCCACACTGCCCGAACACCACTGCACTGCCCTAAACCCTGAAACACCATCCCCAGCACAATCCCCTACACTTCCCGAACACCACTGCACTGCCCTAAACCCTGAAACACCACCCCCAGCCTGACCCCCTACACTGCCCGAACACCACTGCACTGCCCTAAACCCTGAAACACCACCCCCAGCTCGACCCCTACTCTGCTCGAACACCACTGCACTGCCCAAAACCCTGAAATACCACCCCCAGCATGACCCCTACACTGCTCAAACACCACTGCTCTGCCCTAAACCCTGAAACACCACCCCAGCAAGACCCCTACACTACCCTAAACCCTGAAGCAATACACCCAGCATGACCCCCTACACTACCCGAACACCACTGCTCTGCCCTAAACCCTGAAACACCACCCCCAGCAAGACCCCCATCACTGCGGAACACCACTGCACTAAACCCTGAAACACCACCCCCTGCAAGACTCCATACACTGCCTGAACACGACTGCACTGCCCTAAACCCTGAAACACCACCCCTGCACGACCCCCAACACTGTCTAACACACTGCACTGCCCTAAACCCTAAAACACTACCCCCAGCACGACCCCTTACACTACACAAACACCATTGCACTACCCTAAACAATACAGCACTACCCCAGAACGACCCCTACACTACCCAAACACCACTGCACTACCCTAAACCCTAAAACACTACCCCCAGCAGTACCCCCTACACTACCCAAACGCCACTGCACTACCCTAAAACCTAAAACATTACCCCTACACTTCCCAAAGACCACTGCACTACCATAAATCCTAAAACACTACCCCCTACACTACACAAACAGCACTTCACTACCCTAAACCCTAAAACACTACCCCCAGCATGACCCCCTTCACTACACAAACACCACTGCTCTACCCTAAACCCTAAACCACTACCCCAGCACGACCCCCTACACTGCCTGAACACCACTGCACTGCCTTAAACCCTTAAACACCACCCCCTGCATGACCCCCTACACTGTCCGAACACCACTGCACTGCCCTAAACCCTGAAACACCACCGCAAGCACGACCACCAACACTGCCCGAACACCACTGTACTGCCCTAAAACCTGAAACACCACAACCAGCACGACCCCCTACACTGCACGAACATTACTGCACTGCCCTAAACCCTGAAACACTAGCCCCAGCACGACCTCCTACACTGCCCGAACACCACTGCACTGCCCTGACCTAAACCCTGAAACACCACCCCAGCACACCTCCTACACTGCCCGAACACCACTGCACTGCCCTAAACCCTGAAACACCACCCTCAGCCCGACCCCCGACTCCCTACACTTCCCAAACACAACTGCACTTCCCTAAACCCTGAAACACCACCCCCAGCACGACCCCATACACTGCCCGAACACCACTATACTGCCCTAAACCCTGAAACACCACCACCAGCATGACCCCTAAACTACACAAACACAACTGCACTACCCTAAACCATAAAACACTGCCCCCAGCAGTACTCCCTACACTACCCAAACACCATTGCACTACCCTAAACCCTAAACCAATACCCCCAGCAGTACCCCCTACACTACCCAAACACCACTACACTACCCTAAACCCTAAACCACTACCCCTAGCACGACTCCCAACACAACCGAAACACCACTGCACTACCCTAAACCCTAAAACACTACCCCCAGCATGACCCCCTACCCTACACAAACACCTCTGCACTGCTCTAAACCCCGAAACACCACCCCCAGCCCGACCCCCTACACTGCCCAAACACCACTGCTCTTCCCCAAACCCTAAACCACTACTCCCAGCACGACACCCTACACTTTCCGAACACCACTGCACTGCCCAAGCCCTGGAACACCACCCCCAGCATGACCCCCTACACTGCTCAAACACCACTCCACTGCCCTAAACCCCGAAGCATCACCCCCAGCAAGACCCCCTACCATGCCCGAACACCACTGAACTGCCCTAAACCCTGAAACACTACCTCCAGCACGTCCCCTACACTGCCCAAACACCACTGCTCTGCCCTAAACCCTGAAACACCAGCCCCAGCACGATCCCTACACTGCCCAAACACCAATACACTGCCCTAAACCCTAAAACACTAGCCCCAGCAAGACCCCCTACACTGCCCTAACACCACTGCACTAAACCCTGAATCACCACCCCCTACAAAACCCTGTACGCTGCCCGAACACCACTGCACTGCCCTAAACACTAAAACACCACCCCCAGCTCGACCCCCTACACTGCCCGAACACCACTGCACTGCCCTATACCCTGAAACACCACCCCCCTGCACGACCCCCTACACTGCCCAAACACCACTGCACTGCCCTAAATCCAAAACACCACCCCCCTGCACGACCCCCTACATGGCCGGAACACCACTGCACTGCCCTAAACCCTGAAACACCACCCCCAGCACGATCCCCTACACTGCTCGAACACCACTGCACTGCCCTATACCCTAAAACACCAACTCCCTGCATGACCCCCTACACAGCCTCAGCACCACTGCACTGCCCTAAACTCTGAAACACTACCCCCAGCACGACCCCTACACTGCTCGAACACCACTGCACAGCCCTAGACCCTGAAACACCACCCCCAGTAAGACCCGCTACACTGCCGAACACGACTGCACTTGCCTAAACCCTGAAACACCACCCCCTGCACGACCTCCTACACTGCCTGAACACCACTGCACTGCCCTAAGCCCTGAAACACTACCCCCAGCACGACCCCCTACACTGTCCGAACACCACTGCACTGCCCTAAGCCCTGAAACACCACCCCCAGCACAACCCCCTACACTGCCTGAACACCACTGCACTGCCCTAAACCCTGAAACACCACCCCCTGCACGACCACCTACACTCTCCGAACACCACTGCACTGCCCTAAACCCTGAAACACCACCCCCTGCACAACCCCCTACACTGCCCAAACACCACTGCAATTCCCTAAATCCGGAAACACCACCCCCCTGCACAACCCCCTACACGGCCGGAACACCACTGCACTGCCCTAAAGCCTGAAACACAGCCCCCAACATGACCCCCTACACTGCCCGAACACCACTGCACTGCCCTAAACCCTGAAACACGAACCCCCTGCACGACCCCCTACACAGCCCGAGCACCACTGCACTGCCCTAAACTCTGAAACACTACCCCCAGTACGACCCCTACACTGCTTGAACACCACTGCACTGCCCTAAACCCTGAAACACCACCCCCAGTAAGACCCGCTACACTGCCGAACACCACTGCACTTGCCTAAACCCTGAAACACCACCCCCTGCACGACCTCCTACACTGCCCAAACACCACTGCACTGCCCTAAACCCTGAAACACCACCCCCTGCACGACCCCCTACACTGCCCGAACACCCCTGCACTGCCCTGATCCCTGAAACACCACCTCCTGCACAACCTCCTACACTGCCCAAACACCACTGTACTGCCCTAAACCCTGAAACACCACCCCCCTGCATGACCGCTTACACTGCCCGAACACCACTGCACTGCCCTAAACCCTGAAACACCACCCCCCTGCATGACCCCCTACACTGCCCGAACACCCCTGCACTGCCCTGATCCCTGAAACAACACCTCCTGCATGACCTCATACACTGCCCGAACACCACTGCACTTCCCTAAACCCTGAAACACCACCCCCCTGCATGACCCCTTACACTGCCCGAACGCCACTGCACTGCCCTAAACCCTGAAACACCACACCCCTGCATGACATCCTACACTGCCCGAATGTCACTACACTGCCCTAAACCCTGAAACAACACCCCCTACATGACACCCTACACTGCCCGAACATCACTGCACTACCCTTATCCCTGAAACACCACTCCCCACCCGACCCCCTACACTACCCGAAAGCCACTGCACTGCCCTAAACCCTGAAACACCACCCCCCGCAAGGCACCCTAAACTACCCGAACACCACTGCCCTAAACCCTGAAACACACCCCCTGCAAGACGCCCATCACTGCGGTACACCACTGCACTAAACCCTGAAACACCAACCCCTGCAAGACTCCGTACACTGCCTGAACACGACTGCACTGCCCTAAACCCTGCAACACGACCCCCTGCACGACCCCCAACACTGCCCGAACGCACTGCACTGCCCTAAACCCTAAAACACTACTCCCAGCACGACCCCCTACACTACGCAAACACCACTGCACCACCCTAAACAATAAAGCACTACCCCAGAATGACCCCTACACTACCCAAACACCACTGCACTACCCTAAACCCTAAAACACTACCCCCAGTAGTACCCCCTACACTACCCAAGCACCACTGCACTACCCCAAAAAGGAAAACATTACCCCTACACTTCCCAAAGACCACTGCACTACCATAAATCCTAAAACCCTACCCCCTACACTACACAAACAGCACTTCACTACCCTAAACCCTAAAACACTACCCCCAGCATGACCCCCTTCACTACACAAACACCAGTGCACTACACTAAACCCTAAAACACTACCCATAGCAGTACCCCATACACTACCCAAACACCACTGCTCTACCCTAAACCCTAAACCACTACTCCCAGCACGATCCCCTACACTGCCCGAACACCACTGCACTGCCATAAACCCTTAAACATCACCCCCTGCATTACCCCCTACAGTGTCCGAACACCACTGCACTGCCCTAAACCCTGAACCACCACCGCAAGCACGACCCCCAACACTGCCCGAACACCACTGTACTGCCCTAAACCCTGAAACACCACAACCAGCACGACCCCCTACACTGAACGAACATCACTGCACTGCCCTAAACCCTGAAACACTAGCCCCAGCACGACCTCCTACACTGCCCGAACACCACTGCACTGCCCTGACCTAAACCCTGAAACACCACCCCCAGCACAACCCCTACACTGCCTGAACACCACTGCACTGCCCTAAACCCTGAAACACCACCCTCAGCCCGACCCCCTACACTTCCCAAACACCACTGCACTTCCCTAAACCCTGAAACACCACCCCCAGCACGACCCCATACACTGCCCGAACACCACTGTACTGCCCTCAACCCTAAAACACCACCACCAGCATGACCCCTAAACTACACAAACACAACTGCACTACCCTAAACCATAAAACACTGCCCCCAGCAGTACTCCCTACACTACCCAAACACCATTGCACTACCTTAAACCCTAAACAAATACCCCCAGCAGTACCCCCTACACTACCCAAACACCACTACACTACCCTAAACCCTAAACCACTACGCATAGCACGACTCCCTACACAACCGAAACACCACTGCACTACCCTAAACCCTAAAACACTACCCCCAGCATGACCCCTACCCTACTCAAACATCACTGCATTGCCCTAAACCCTGAAACACTATCCCCAGCATGACCTCCTACACTGCCCGAATACCACTGCACTGCCCTGCCCTAAATCCGAAACACCACCCCCAGCACGACCCCCTACTCTGCCTGAACACCACTGCACTGCCCTAAACCCTGAAACACTACCCCCAGCATGACCACCTACACTGCTCAAACACCACTCCACTGCCCTTAACCCTGAAACACTACCCCCAGCACGACCCCCTACACTTCACCAACACCACTGCACTGCCCTAAACCCTGGAACACCACCCCCAGCATGACCCACTACAATGCTCGAACACTACTCCACTGCACTAAACCCTGAAACACCACACCCAGCACGACCCCCTACACAGCCGGAGCACCACTGCACTGCCCTAAACCCTGAAACACCAGCCCCAGCATGACCCCTACACAGCCCGAACACCACTACACTGCACTAAACCCTGAAACACTAGCCCCAGCATGACCCCCTACACTCCCGAACACCACTGCACTGCCCTAAACCCTGAAACACTAGCCCCCTCACGACCCCCTACACTGCCTGAACACCACTGCATTGTCCTAAACCCTGAAACACCACCCCCAGCACGACCCCCTATACTGCCCAAATACCACTGCACTGCCTACACCCTGAAACATCACCCCCAGCACAACCCCCTACACTGCCCGAATGCCACTGCACTGCCCGAAACACTGAAACCCCACCCCCCTGCATGACCACTTACACTGCCCAAATGCCACTGCACTGCCCTAAACCCTGAAACACCACCCCTCAGCAAGACCCCATACACTGCCTGAATATCACTGCCGTAAACCCCGAAACACCACCCCCTGCAAGACCCCCTACACTGCCCGAACACCACTGCACTGCCCTAAACCCTGAAACATAACCCACTGCACGACCCCCTACACTGCCCGAACACCACTGCACTGCCCTAAACCCTAAAACATCACCACAGCACGACCCCCTACACTGTCCGAACACCACTGCACTACCCTAAACCGTAAAACACCAACCCCAGCACGACCCCCTACACTGCCCGAACCTCACTGCACAGCCCTAAACCCTAAAACACCACCCCCAGCACGACCCCAACACTGCCCGAAGACCACTATACTACCCTAAACCCTAAAGAACTACCCCCGCACGACCCCCTACACTACTCAAAGACCACTGCACTACTCTAAACCTTAAAACACGAACCCCCAACACTACACAAAAACCACTGCACTACCCTAAACCCTAAAACACTGCCCCCAGCAGTACTCCCTACACTACCCAAACACCATTGCACTACCCTAAACCCTAAACCAATACCCCCAGCAGTACCTCCTACACTACCAAAACAACACTACACTACCCTAAACCCTAAACCACTACCCCTAGCACAACCCCCTACATAACCGAAACACCACTGCACTACCCTAAACCCTAAATCTACCCCAAGCACAACCCCCTACCCTACGCAAACATCACTGCACTGCCCTAATCTCTGAAACACTATCCCCAGCACGACCTCCTACACTGCGCGAACACCACTGCACTGCCCTGCCCTAAACCCTGAAACACCACCCCCAGCACGACCCCCTACTCTGCCCGAACACCACTGCACTGCTCTAAACCCTGAAACACCACCCCAGCCCAACCCCCTACACTGCCCAAACACCCCTGCACTACCCTAAACCCTGAAACACCACCACCAGCACAACCCTTACACTGCCCGGACACCACTGCACTACACTAAACCCTAAAACACTACCCCCCGCATGACCCCCTAGACTGTCCGAACACCACTGCACTGCCCTAAACCCTGAAACACTACCTCAAGCACTACCCCTACACTGCCCAAACACCACTGCTCTGTCCTATACCCTGAAACACCAGCCCCAGCACGACCCCTACACTGCCCGAACACCACTACATTGCCCTAAACCCTGAAACACAAGCCCCAGCACAACCCCCTACACTGCCCGAACACCACTGCATTACCCTAAACTCTGAAACACCACCCCCAGAACGACCCCCTATACTGCCCAAACACCACTGCACTGCCCTAAACTCTGAAACATCACCCCCAGCACAACCCCCTCCACTGCCCAAACGCCACTGCACTGCCCTTAGCCCTGAAACACCACCCTCCTGCACGACCCCCTACACTGCCCGAACCCCACTGCACTACCCTAACATCTGAAACACCACCCCCCTGCACAACCACCTACACTGCCCGAACGCCACTGCACTGCCCTAAACCCTGAAACACCACCCCCAGCAAGACCCCGAACGCTGCCCGAACATCACTGCCGTAAACCCCGAAACACCACCCCCTGCAAAACCCTTACACTGCCAGAACACCACTACACTAAACCCTGAATCACCACCCCCTGCAAGCCCCCGTACACTGCCCGAACACCACTGCACTGCCCTAAACCCTGAAACACCACCCCCCTGCACGACCCCCTACACTGCCCGAACACCACTGCACTGCCCTAAAGCCTGTAACACTGCCACCAGCATGACCCCATACACTGCCTGAACACCACTGCACTGCCCTAAACCCTGAAACACTACCCCAAGCACGACCCCCTACACTGTCCGAACACCACTGCACTGCCCTAAGCCCTGAAACACCACCCCCAGCACAACCCCCTACACTGCCCGATCACCACTACACTGCCCTAAACCCTGAAACACCACCCCCTGCATGACCCCCTACACTGTCCGAACACCACTGCACTGCCATAAACCCTGCAAGACCACCCCCTGCACGCCCCCTACATTGCCCGAACACCACTGCACTGCCCTAAATCCTGAAACACCCCCCCCTGCACGACCCCCTACACGGCCGGAACACCACTACACTGCCCTAAACCCTGAAACACCACCCCAGCACGACCCCCTACACTGCCCGAACACCACTGCACTGCCCTAAACCCTGAAACACCACCCCCCTGCACGACCCCCTACACAGCCCGAACACCACTGCACTGCCCTAAACTCTAAAACACTACCCTCAGCACGACCCCTACACTGGTGGAACACCACTGCACTGCCCTAAACCCTGAAACACCACCCCCAGTAAGACCCGCTACACTGCCGAACCCCACTGCACTTGCCTAAACCCTGAAACACCCCCCCTGCACGGCCTCCTACACTGCCCGAACACCACTGCACTGCCCTAAACCCTGAAACACCACCCCCTGCACGACCCCCTACACTGCCCGAACACGCCTGCAATGCCCTGATCCCTGCAACACCAACACCTGCACGACCTCCTACACTGCCCGAACACCACTGCACTGCCCTGAACCCTGAAACACCACCCCCCTTCATGTCCTCTTACAATGCCCGAACACCACTGCACTGCCCTAAACCCTGAAAAACCATCCCCCTGCATGACCCCCTACACTGCCCGAACACCCCTGCACTGCCCTGATCCCTGAAACACCACCTCCTGCATGACCTCCTACACTGCACGAACCCCCCTGCACTGCCCTAAACCCTGAAACACCACCCCTGCATGACCCCTTACATTGCCCGAACGCCACTGCACTGCCCTAAACCCTGAAACACCACACCCCTGCATGACAACCTACACTGCCCGAACGCCACTGCACTGCCCTAAACCCTGAAACACTACCCCCTACATGACACCCTACACTGCCCGAACACCACTACACTGCCCTTAACCCTGAAACACCACTCCCCGCCCGACCCCCTACACTACCCGAAAGCCACTGCACTGCCCTAAGCCCTGAAATACCACCCCCAGCAAGACACCCTTAACTACCCTAACACCACTGCACTAAACCCAGAAACACCACCCCCTGCAAGACCCCCATCACTGCGGAACACCACTGCACTTAACCCTGAAACACCACCCCCTGCAAGACTCCGTACACTGCTCGAACACCACTGCACTGCCCTAAACCCTGAAACACCACCCCCTGCACGACCCCCTACACTGCCCGAACACACTGCACTGCCCTAAACCCTAAAACACTACCCCAGCACGACCCCCTACACTACACAAACACCACTGCACTACCCTAAACCATAAAGCACTACCCCAGAACGACCCCTACACTACCCAAACACCACTGCACTACCCTAAAACCTACACCATTATGCCTATACTTCCCAAAGACCTCTGCACTACCCTAAATCCTAAAACACTACCCCCTACACTACACAAACAGCACTTCACTACCCTAAACCCTAAACACTACCACCAGCATGACACCCTTCACTACACAAACACCACTGCACTACACTAAACCCTAAAACACTAACCCCAGCAGTACCCCCTACACTACCCAAACACCACTGCTCTACCCTAAACCCTAAACCACTACCCCCAGCGCTACCCCCAACACTTCACCAACACCACTGCACTGCCCTAAACCCTGAAACACCACCCCCAGCAAGACCCCGAACGCTGCCCGAACATCACTGCCGTAAACCCCGAAACACCACCCCCTACAAGACCCCTACACTGCCAGAACACCACTACACTAAACCCTGAATCACCACCCCCTGCAAGCCCCCGTACACTGCCCGAACACCACTGCACTGCCCTAAACCCTGAAACACCACCCCCCTGCACGACCCCCTACACTGCCCGAACACCACTGCACTGCCCTAAACCCTGTAACACCACCACCAGCATGACCCCCTACACTGCCTGAACACCACTGCACTGCCCTAAACCCTGAAACACTACCCCCAGCACGACCCCCTACACTGTCCGAACACCACTGCACTGCCCTAAGCCCTGAAACACCACCCCCAGCACAACCCCCTACACTGCCCGATCACCACTGCACTGCCCTAAACCCTGAAACACCATCCCCTGCATGACCCCCTACACTGTCCGAACACCACTGCACTGCCATAAACCCTGCGAGACTACCCCCTGTACGCCCCCTACATTGCCCGAACACCACTGCACTGCCCTAAATCCTGAAACACCCCCCTGCACGACCCCCTACACGGCCGGAACACCACTGTACTGCCCTAAACCCTGAAACACCACCCCCAGCACGACCCCCTACACTGCCCGAACACCACTGCACTGCCCTAAACCCTGAAACACCACCCCCCTGCACGACCCCCTACACAGCCCGAACACCACTGCACTGCCCTAAACTCTGAAACACTACCCCCAGCACGACCCCTACACTGGTGGAACACCACTGCACTGCCCTAAACACTGAAACACCACCCCCAGTAAGACCCGCTACACTGCCGAACCCCACTGCACTTGCCTAAACCCTGAAACACCACCCCCTGCACGACCTCCTACACTGCCCGAACACTACTGCACTGCCCTAAACCCTGAAACACCACCCCCTGCACGACCCCCTACACTGCCCGAACACGCCTGCAATGCCCTGATCCCTGAAACACCACCTCCTGCACGACCTCCTACACTGCCCGAACACCACTGCACTGCCCTGAACCCTGAAACACCACCCACCTTCATGTCCTCTTACAATGCCCGAACACCACTGCACTGCCCTAAACCCTGAAAAACCACCCCCTTGCATGACCCCCTACACTGCCCGAACACCCCTGCACTGCCCTGATCCCTGAAACACCACCTCCTGCATGACCTCCTACACTGCACGAACCCCACTGCACTGCCCTAAACCCTGAAACACCACCCCCTGCATGACCCCTTACATTGCCCGAACGCCACTGCACTGCCCTAAACCCTGAAACACCACACCCCTGCATGACAACCTACACTGCCCGAACGCCACTGCACTGCCCTAAACCCTGAAACACTACCCCCTACATGACACCCTACACTGCCCGAACACCACTACACTGCCCTTAACCCTGAAACACCACTCCCCGCCCGACCCCCTACACTTCCCGAAAGCCACTGCACTGCCCTAAGCCCTGAAATACCACCCCCAGCAAGACACCCTTAACTACCCTAACACCACTGCACTAAACCCAGAAACACCACCCCCTGCAAGACCCCCATCACTGCGGAACACCACTGCACTAAACCCTGAAACACCACCCCCTGCAAGACTCCGTACACTGCTCGAACACCACTGCACTGCCCTAAACCCTGAAACACCACCCCCTGCACGACCCCCTATACTGCCCGAACACACTGCACTGCCCTAAACCCTAAAACACTACCCCAGCACGACCCCCTACACTACACAAACACCACTGCACTACCCTAAACCATAAAGCACTACCCCAGAACGACCCCTACACTACCCAAACACCACTGCACTACCCTAAAACCTACACCATTACGCCTATACTTCCCAAAGACCTCTGCACTACCCTAAATCCTAAAACACTACCCCCTACACTACACAAACAGCACTTCACTACCCTAAACCCTAAACACTACCCCCAGCATGACACCCTTCACTACACAAACACCACTGCACTACACTAAACCCTAAAACACTACCCCCAGCAGTACCCCCTACACTACCCAAACACCACTGCTCTACCCTAAACCCTAAACCACTACCCCCAGCGCTACCCCCTACACTTCACCAACACCACTGCACTGCCCTAAGCCCTGGAACACCCCCCCCAGCATGACCCACTACACTGCTCAAACACCACTCCACTGCCCTAAACCCTGAAACACCACCCCAGCACAAACCCCTACACTGCCCGAACACAACTGAACTGCCCTAAACCCTGAAACACTACCTCCAGCACGACCCCTACACTGCCTGAACACTACTGCTCTGCCCTAAACCCTGAAACACCAGCCCCGCACGACCGCTACACTGTCCGAACACCATTACACTGCCCTAAACCCTGGAACACTAGCCCCAGCACGACCGCTACACTGCCCGAACACCACTGCACTGCCCTAAACCCTGAAACACCACCCCAGCACGACCCCCTATACTGCCCGAACACCACTGCACTGCCCTAAACCCTGAAACACCTGCCCCAGCACAACCCCCTACACTGCCCGAATGCCACTGTACTGCCCTAAGCCCTGAAACACCACCCCTCTGCACGACTCCCTACACCTCCCGAACGCCACTGCACTAACCTAAACACTGAAACACCACCCCCCTGCACGACCACCTACACTGCCCGAACGCCACTGCACTGCCCTAAACATTGAAAGACCACCCACAGCAAGACCCCCTAAACTGCCCGAACACCACTGCACTGCCCTAAACCCCAAAACACCACCCCCAGCAAGACCCTATACACTGCCCTAATACCACTGCACTAAACCCTGAATCTCCACCCCAGCACTACCCCCTACACTGCCCGAACACCACTGCATTGCCCTAAACCCTAAAGCACCACCCCCAGCATGACCCCCTACACTGCCAGAACACCAATGCACTGCCCTAAACCCTAAAACACCACCCCAGCACAACCCCCTACAGAGCCCGAACACCACTGCACTACCCTAAACCCTAAAAGACTACCCCCCGCACGACCCCCTACACTACTCAAAGACCACTGCACTACCCTAAACCCTAGAACATCCAATACTACACAAACACCACTACCCTAAACCCTAAAACACTGCCCCCAACAGTACTCCCTACACTACCCAAACACCATTGCACTACCGTAAACCCTAACCAATACCCCCAGCAGTCCTCCCTACACTACCCAAACACCACTACACTATCCTAAACCCTAAACCACTACCCCTAGCACGACTCCCTACACAACCGAAACACCACTGCACTACCCTAAAGCCTAAAACACTACCCCCAGCATGACCCCCGACACTACCCAAACACAACTGCACTACCCTAAATCCAAAACACTACCCCCAGCACGACCCCCTACACTACACAAACACCACTGCACTACCCTAAACTCTAAATCTACCACAAGCACAATTCCCTACCCTACACAAACACCACTTCACTACACTAAACACTAAAACACTACCCCCAGCACGACCCCCTTCACTACACAAACACCACTGCACTACCCCAAACCCTAAACCACTACCCCTAGCACAACACCCTACACTGCCCGAACACCACTGAGATGCCCTAAACCCTGAAACACTACCTCCAGAACGACCCCTACACTGCCCGAACACCACTGCTCTGCCCTAAATCCTGAAACACCAGCCCCAGCACGACCCCTACACTGCCCGAACACCACTACACTGCCCCAAACCCTGCAACACTAGCCCCAGCACGACCCCCTACACTGCCCGAACACCACTGCACTGCCCTAAACCCTGAAACACCACCCCCAGCACAACCCCCTACACTGCCCGAACGCCATTGCACTGCCCTAAGCCATGGA
The DNA here is from genome assembly GCF_964204655.1 of Triturus cristatus. Taxonomy (NCBI): domain Eukaryota; kingdom Metazoa; phylum Chordata; class Amphibia; order Caudata; family Salamandridae; genus Triturus; species Triturus cristatus. The sequence goes on along the minus strand of NC_140579.1, from coordinate 478,103,080 downwards.
ACACCACCCCCCGCACGAACCCCTACACTGCCCAAAAGCCACTGCACTGCCCTAAACACTAAAACACCACCCCCCTGCATGACCACCTACACTGCCCAAACGCCACTGTACTGCCCTAAACCCTGAAACACCACCCCAGCAAGACCCCGTACACTGCCCGAACATCACTGCCATAAACCCCAAAACACCACCCCCTGCAAGACCCCCTACACTGCCAGAACACCACTGCACTAAACCCTGAATCACAACCCCCTGCAAGACCCCATACACTGCCCGAACACCACTGCACTGCCCTAAACCCTGAAACACCACCCACTGCACGACCCCCTACACTGCCCGAACACCACTGCACTGCCCTAAACCCTAAAACACCACCACAGCACGACCCCCTACACTGCCAGAACACCACTGCACTACCCTAAACGCTAAAACACCACCCCAGCACGACCCCTACACTGCCCAAACACCACTGCATTGCCCTAAACCCTAAAACACCACCCCCAGCACGACCCTCTACACTGCCCGAACACCACTGCACTGCCCTAAACCCTAAAACACCACCACAGCACGACCCCCTACACTGCCAGAACACCACTGCACTACCCTAAACGCTAAAACACCACCCCCAGCACAACACCCTACACTGCCCGAACACCACTGAGATGCCCTAAACCCTGAAACACTACCTCCAGAACGACCCCTACACTGCCCGAACACCACTGCTCTGCCCTAAATCCTGAAACACCAGCCCCAGCACGACCCCTACACTGCCCGAACACCACTACACTGCCCTAAACCCTGAAACACTAGCCCCAGCACGACCCCCTACACTGCCCGAACACCACTGCACTGCCCTAAACCCTGAAACACCACCCCCAGCACAACCCCCTACACTGCCCGAACGCCATTGCACTGCCCTAAGCCATGGAACACCACCCCCTGCACGAACCCCTACACTGCCCAAAAGCCACCGCACTGCCCTAAACACTAAAACACCACCCCCCTGCATGACCACCTACACTGCCCAAACGCCACTGTACTGCCCTAAACCCTGAAACACCACCCCAGCGAGACCCCGTCCACTGCCCGAACATCACTGCCATAAACCCCAAAACACCACCCCCTGCAAGACCCCCTACACTGCCAGAACACCACTGCACTAAACCCTGAATCACCACCCCCTGCAAGACCCCATACACTGCCCGAACACCACTGCACTGCCCTAAACCCTGAAACACCACCCACTGCACGACCCCCTACACTGCCCGAACACCACTGCACTGCCCTAAACCCTAAAACACCACCACAGCACGACCCCCTACACTGCCAGAACACCACTGCACTACCCTAAACGCTAAAACGCCACCCCCAGCACGACCCCTACACTGCCCAAACACCACTGCATTGCCCTAAACCCTAAAACACCACCCCCAGCACGACCACCTACACTGCCCGAACACCAGTGAACTGCCCTAAACCCTAAAACACCACCCCCAGCACAACCCCCTACACTGCCCGAACACCACTGCACTACCCTAAACCCTAATACACTACCCCCAGCATGACCCCCTACACTGCCTGAACACCACTGAACTACCCTAAACCCTAAAACACCACCCCCAGCACGACCCCCTACACTGCCCGAACACCACTGCACTGCCTTAAACCCTAAAACACCACACCCAGCATGACCCCCTACACTGCCCGAACACCACTGCACTGCCCTAAACCCTAAAACACCACCTCCAGCACGACCCTCTACACTGCCCGAACACCACTGCACTACCCTAAACCCTAAAACACTACCCCCGCACGACCCCCTACACTACTCAAAGACCACTGCACTACCGTAAAGCCTAAAACAGGAACCCCTAACACTACACAAACACCACTGCACTACACTAAACCCTAAAACACTGCCCCCATCAGTACTCCCTACACTACCCAAACACCATTGCACTACCCTAAACCCTAAACCAATACCCCCAGCAGTACCCCCTACACTACCCAAACACCACTATACTACCCTAAACCCTAAATCACTACCACTAGCACGACCCCCTACACAACTGAAACACCACTGCACTACCCTTAACCCTAAAACACTACCCCCAGCACGACCCCCTACACTACCCAAACACCACTGCACTACCCTAAATCCAAAACACTACCCCAGCATGACCCCCTACACTACACAAACACCACTGCACTACCCGAAACCCTAGACCTACCCCAAGCACAACCCCCTACCCTACACAAACATCACTGCACTGCCCTAAACCCTAAAACACTACCCCTACACTACACAAACACCACTGCACTACCCCAAACCCTAAACCACTACCCCCAGCACGACACCCTACACTGCCCGAACACCACTGAGATGCCCTAAACCCTGAAACACTACCTCCAGAACGCCCCTACACTGCCCGAACACCACTGCTCTGCCCTAAATCCTGAAACACCAGCCCCAGCACAACCCCTACACTGCCCGAACACCACTACACTGCCCTAAACCCTGAAACACTAGCCCCAGCATGACCCCCTACACTGCCCGAACACCACTGCACTGCCCTAAACCCTGAAACACCACCCCCAGCACAACCCCCTACACTGCCCGAACGCCGCTGCACTGCCCTAAGCCATGGAACAACACCCCCTGCACGAACCCCTACACTGCCCAAAAGCCACTGCACTGCCCTAAGCACTAAAACACCACCCCCCTGCATGACCACCTACACTGCCCAAATGCCACGGTACTGCCCGAAACCCTGAAACACCACCCCAGCAAGACCCCGTACACTGCCCGAACATCACTGCCATAAACCCCGAAACACCACCCCCTGCAAGACCCCCTACACTGCCAGAACACCACTGCACTAAACCCTGAATCACCACCCCCTGCAAGACCCCATACACTGCCCGAACACCACGGCACTGCCCTAAACCCTAAAACACCACCACAGCACGACCCCCTACACTGCCGGAACACCACTGCACTACCCTAAACACTAAAACACCACCCCCAGCACGACCCCTACACTGCCCAAACACCACTGCATTGCCCTAAACCCTAAAACACCACCCCCAGCACGACCACCTACACTGCCCGAACACCAGTGAACTGCCCTAAACCCTAAAACACCACCCCCAGCACGACCCCCTACACTGCCCGAACACCACTGCACTACCCTAAACCCTAATACACTACCCCCAGCATGACCCCCTAAACTGCCCGAACACCACTGCACTACCCTAAACCCTAATACACTACCCCCAGCATGACCCCCTAAACTGCCCGAACACCACTGCACTACCCTAAACACTAAAACACCACCCCCAGCACGACCCCCTACACTGCTCGAACACCACTGCACTGCCTTAAACCCTAAAACACCACACCCTGCATGAACCCCTACACTGCCCGAACACCACTGCACTGCCCTAAACCCTAAAACACCACCTCCAGTACGACCCTCTACACTGCCCGAACACCACTGCACTACCCTAAACCCTAAAACACTACCCCCGCACAACCCCCTACACTACTCAAAGACCACTGCACTACCCTAAAGCCTAAAACAGGAACCCCTAACACTACACAAACACCACTGCACTACACTAAACCCTAAAACACTGCCCCCAGCAGTACTCCCTACACTACCCAAACACCATTGCACTACCCTAAACCCTAAACCAATACCCCCAGCAGTACCCCTACACTACCCAAACACCACTACACTACCCTAAACCCTAAATCACTACCACTAGCACGACGCCCTACACAACTGAAACACCACTGCACTACCCTAAACCCTAAAACACTACCCCCAGCACGACCCCCTACACTACCCAAACACCACTGCACTACCCTAAATCCAAAACACTACCCAGCATGACCCCCTACAATACACAAACACCACTGCACTACCCGAAACCCTAGACCTACCCCAAGCACAACCCCCTACCCTACACAAACATCACTGCACTGCCCTAAACCCTAAAACACTACCCCCTACACTACACAAACACCACTGCATTACCCTAAACCCTAAAACACTACCCCCAGCAGTACCCCCTACACTACCCAAACACCACTGCTCTACCCTAAACCCTAAACCACTTCCCCCAGCACGACACCCTACACTTCCCAAACACCACTGCACTGCCCTAAGCCCTGGAACACCACCCCCAGCACGACCCCCTACACTGCCCGAACACCACTGAAAGGCCCTAAACCCTAAAACACTACCTCTAGCATGACCCCTACACTGCCCGAACAGCACTGCTCTGCCCTAAACCCTGAAACACCAGCCCCAGCACGACCCCTGCACTGCCTGAACACCACTACACTGCCCTACACAATGAAACACTAGCCCTAGCACAACCCCCTATATTGCCCAAATACCACTGCACTGCCTAAACCCTGAAACAACCCCCCAGCACAACCCCCTACACTGCCTGAATGCAACTGCACTGCCCTAAGCCCTGAAACCCCACCCCCCTGCACAACCACCAACACTGCCCGAACGCCACTGCACTACCCTAAACACTGAAACACCACCCCCCTGCACGAACACCTACACTGCCCGAACGCCACTGCACTGCCCTAAATCCTGAAACACCACCCACAGTAAGACCCCGTACACTGCCCGAATATCACTGCCGTAAACCCCTAAACACCACCGCCTGCAAGACCCCCTACACTGCCCGAACACCACTGCACTAAACCCTGAATCACCACCCCCTGCAAGACCCCGTACACTGACCAAACACCACTGCACTGCCCTAAACCCTGAAACACCACCCACTGCATGACCACCTACACTGCCCGAACACCACTGCACTGCCCTAAACCCTAAAACACTACCACAGCACGACCCCCTATACTGCCCGTACACCACTGCACTACCCTAAACCCTAAAACACCATCCCCAGCACGACCCCCTACACTGCCCGAACACCACTGCATTGCCCTAAACCCTAAAACACCACCCCCAGCACGACCCCCTACACTGCCCGAACACCACTACACTGCCTTAAACCCTAAAACACCACCCCCAGCACGACCCTCTACACTGCCCGAAAACCCTTGCACTACCATAAACCCTAAAGCACTACCCCCGCACGACCCCCTACACTATTCAAAGACCACTGCACTACCCTAAACCCTAAAACACGAACCCCCAACACTGCACAAACACCAATGTACTACTCTAAACCCTAAAACACTGCCCCAGCAGTACTCCCTACACTACCCAAACACCATTGCACTACCCTAAACCCTAAACCAATACCCCCAGCAGTACCCCCTACACTACCCAAATACCACTACACTACTCTAAACCCTAAAACACTACCCCTGGCACGACCCTCTACAGAACCGAAACACCACTGCACTACCCTAAACCCTAAAACACTACCCCAGCACGACCCCCTACACTACCCAAACACCACTGCACTACCCTAAATCCAAAACACTACCCCCAGCATGGCCCCCTACACTACACAAACATCACTGCACTGCCCTAAACCCTGAAACACTATCCCCAGCACAACCTCCTACACTGTCCGAACACCACTGCACTGCCCTGCCCTAAACCCTGAAACACCACCCCCAGCACAACCCCCTACACTGCCCGAACACCACTGCACTGCCCTAAACCCTGAAACACCACCTCAAGCCTGACCCCCTACACTGCCCGAACACCACTGCACTGCACTAAACCCTGAAACACCACCCCCAGCATGACCCCCTACACTGCCCGAACACCACTGCACTGCCCTAAACCCTGAAACACTACCCCCAGTACGACCCCCTACACTGCTTGAACACCACTGCCCTAAGCCCTGAAACACCACTCCCAGCACGACCCCCTAAACTGTCCGAACACCACTGCACTGCCCTAAATCCTGAAACATAACCCCCAGGAAGACCCCCTACACTGCCCGAACACCACTGCACTGCCTTAAACCCTAAAATACCACACCCAGCATGACCCCCTACACTGCCCGAACACCACTGCACTGCCCTAAACCCTAAAACACCACCTCCAGCACGACCCTCTACACTGCCCGAACACCACTGCACTACCCTAAACCCTAAAACACTACCCCCGCACAACCCCCTACACTACTCAAAGACCACTGCACTACCCTAAAGCCTAAAACAGGAACCCCTAACACTACACAAACACCACTGCACTACACTAAACCCTAAAACACTGCCCCCATCAGTACTCCCTACACTACCCAAACACCATTGCACTACCCTAAACCCTAAACCAATACCCCCAGCAGTACCCCCTACACTACCCAAACACCACTATACTACCCTAAACCCTAAATCACTACCACTAGCACGACCCCCTACACAACTGAAACACCACTGCACTACCCTAAACCCTAAAACACTACCCCCAGCACGACCCCCTACACTACCCAAACACCACTGCACTACCCTAAATTCAAAACACTACCCCAGCATGACCCCCTACACTACACAAACACCACTGCACTACCCGAAACCCTAGACCTACCCCAAGCACAACCCCCTACCCTACACAAACATCACTGCACTGCCCTCAACCCTAAAACACTACCCTCTACACTACACAAACACCACTGCACTACCCCAAACCCTAAACCACTACCCCCAACATGACACCCTACACTGCCCGAACACCACTGAGATGCCCTAAACCCTGAAACACTACTTCCAGAACGACCCCTACACTGCCCGAACACCACTGTTCTGCCCTAAATCCTGAAACACCAGCCCCAGCACGACCCCTACACTGCCCGAACACCACTACACTGCCCTAAACCCTGAAACACTGGCCCCAGCATGACCCCCTACACTGCCCGAACACCACTGCACTGCCCTAAACCCTGAAACACCACCCCCAGCACAACCCCCTACACTGCCCGAATGCCGCTGCACTGCCCTAAGCCATGGAACAACACCCCCTGCACGAACCCCTACACTGCCCAAACGCCACTGTACTGCCCTAAACCCTGAAACACCACCCCAGCAAGACCCCGTACACTGCCTGAACATCACTGCCATAAACCCCGAAACACCACCCCCTGCAAGACCCCCTACACTGCCAGAACACCACTGCACTAAACCCTGAATCACCACCCCCTGCAAGACCCCATACACTGCCCGAACACCACTGCACTGCCCTAAACCCTGAAACACCACCCACTGCACGACCCCCTACACTGCCCAAACACCACTGCACTGCCCTAAACCCTAAAACACCACCACAGCACGACCCCCTACACTGCCAGAACACCACTGCACTACCCTAAACGCTAAAACACCACCCCCAGCACGACCCCTACACTGCCCAAACACCACTGCATTGCCCTAAACCCTAAAACACCACCCCCAGCACGACCATCTACACTGCCACCTACACTGCCCGAACACCAGTGAACTGCCCTAAACCCTAAAACACCACCCCCAGCACGACCCCCTACACTGCCCGAACACCACTGCACTACCCTAAACCCTAATACACTACCCCCAGCATGACCCCCTACACTACCCGAACACCACTGCACTACCCTAAACCCTAAAACACCACCCCCAGCACGACCCCCTACACTGCCCGAACACCACTGCACTGCCTTAAACCCTAAAACACCACACCCAGCATGAACCCCTACACTGCCCGAACACCACTGCACTGCCCTAAACCCTAAAACATCACCTCCAGTACGACCCTCTTCACTGCCTGAACACCACTGCACTACCCTAAACCCTAAAACACTACCCCCGCACAACCCCCTACACTACTCAAAGACCACTGCACTACCCTAAAGCCTAAAACAGGAACCCCTAACACTACACAAACACCACTGCACTACACTAAACCCTAAAATACTGCCCCCAGCAGTACTCCCTACACTACCCAAACACCATTGCACTACCCTAAACCCTAAACCAATACCCCCAGCAGTACCCCCTACACTACCCAAACACCACTACACTACCCTAAACCCTAAATCACTACCACTAGCACGACCCCCTACACAACTGAAACACCACTGCACTACCCTAAACCATAAAACACTACCCCAGCACGACCCCCTACACTACCCAAACACCACTGCACTACCCTAAATCCAAAACACTACCCCAGCATGACCCCCTACAATACACAAACACCACTGCACTACCCGAAACCCTAGACCTACCCCAAGCACAACCCCCTACCCTACACAAACATCACTGCACTGCCCTAAACCCTAAAACACTACCCCCTACACTACACAAACACCACTGCATTACCCTAAACCCTAAAACACTACCCCCAGCAGTACCCCCTACACTACCCAAACACCACTGCTCTACCCTAAACCCTAAACCACTTCCCCCAGCACAACTCCCCACACTACCCAAACACCACTTCACTACCCTAAACCCTAAATCTACCCCCAGCGCGACCCCCTACACTACCCAAACACCACTGCACTACCCTAAACCCTAAATCTACCACCAGCACGACCTCCTACACTACACCAGCACCACTGCACTGCGCTATAACACTACCCCAGCACGACCCCCTACACTACCCAAACACCACTATACTACCCTAAACCCTAAATCACTACCACTAGCACGACCCCCTACACAACTGAAACACCACTGCACTACCCTAAACCCTAAAACACTACCCCCAGCACGACCCCCTACACTACCCAAACACCACTGCACTACCCTAAATCCAAAACACTACCCCAGCATGACCCCCTACACTACACAAACACCACTGCACTACCCGAAACCCTAGACCTACCCCAAGCACAACCCCCTACCCTACACAAACATCACTGCACTGCCTTAAACCCTAACACACTACCCCTACACTACACAAACACCACTGCACTACCCCAAACCCTAAACCACTACCCCCAGCACGACACCCTACACTGCTCGAACACCACTGCTCTGCCCTAAATCCTGAAACACCAGCCCCAGCACGACCCCTACACTGCCCGAACACCACTACACTGCCCTAAACCCTGAAACACTAGCCCCAGCACGACCCCCTACACTGCCCGAACACCACTGCACTGCCCCAAACCCTGAAACACTACCTCCAGAACGACCCCTACACTGCCCGAACACAACTGCTCTGCCCTAAATCCTGAAACACCAGCCCCAGCACGACCCCTACACTGCCCGAACACCACTACACTGCCCTAAACCCTGAAACACTAGCCCCAGCACGACCCCCTACACTGCCCGAACACCACTGCACTGCCCTAAACCCTGAAACACCACCCCCAGCACAACGCCCTACACTGCCCGAACGCCGCTGCACTGCCCTAAGCCATGGAACAACACCCCCTGCACGAACCCCTACACTGCCCAAAAGCCACTGCACTGCCCTAAACCCTGAAACACCACCCCAGCAAGACCCCGTACACTGCCCGAACATCACTGCCATAAACCCCGAAACACCACCCCCTGCAAGACCCCCTACACTGCCAGAACACCACTGCACTAAACCCTGAATCACCACCCCCTGCAAGACCCCATACACTGCCCGAACACCACTGCACTGCCTTAAACCTTGAAACACCACCCACTGCACAACCCCCTACACTGCCCAAACACCACTGCACTGCCCTAAACCCTAAAACACCACCACAGCACGACCCCCTACACTGCCGGAACACCACTGCACTACCCTAAACGCTAAAACACCACCCCCAGCACGACCCCTACACTGCCCAAACACCACTGCATTGCCCTAAACCCTAAAACACCACCCCCAGCACGACCACCTACACTGCCCGAACACCAGTGAACTGCCCTAAACCCTAAAACACCACCCCCAGCACGACCCCCTACACTGCCCGAACACCACTGCACTACCCTAAACCCTAATACACTACCCCCAGCATGACCCCCTACACTGCCCAAACACCACTGCACTACCCTAAACCCTAAAACACCACCCCCAGCCCGACCCCCTACACTGCCCAAACACCACTGCACTGCCTTAAACCCTAAAACACCACACCCAGCATGAACCCCTACACTGCCCGAACACCACTGAACTACCCTAAACCCTAAAACACCACCTCCAGTACGACCCTCTACACTGCCGGAACACCACTGCACTACCCTAAACCCTAAAACACTACCCCCGCACAACCCCCTACACTACTCAAAGACCACTGCACTACCCTAAAGCCTAAAACAGGAACCCCTAACACTACACAAACACCACTGCACTACACAAAACCCTAAAACACTGCCCCCAGCAGTACTCCCTACACTACCCAAACACCACTACACTACCCTAAACCCTAAATCACTACCACTAGCACGACCCCCTACACAACTGAAACACCACTGCACTACCCTAAACCCTAAAACACTACCCCCAGCACGACCCCCTACACTACCCAAACACCACTGCACTACCCTAAATCCAAAACACTACCCCAGCATGACCCCCTACAATACACAAACACCACTGCACTACCCGAAACCCTAGACCTACCCCAAGCACAACCCCCTACCCTACACAAACATCACTGCACTGCCCTAAACCCTAAAACACTACCCCCTACACTACACAAACACGACTGCATTACCCTAAACCCTAAAACACTACCCCCAGCAGTTACCCCTACACTACCCAAACACCACTGCTCTACCCTAAACCCTAAACCTCTTCCCCCAGCACGACACCCTACACTTCCCAAACACCACTGCACTGCCCTAAGCCCTGGAACACCACCCCCAGCACGACCCCCTACACTGCCCGAACACCACTGAAAGGCCCTAAACCCTAAAACACTACCTCTAGCATGACCCCTACACTGCCCGAACAGCACTGCTCTGCCCTAAACCCTGAAACACCAGCCCCAGCACGACCCCTGCACTGCCTGAACACCACTACACTGCCCTACACAATGAAACACTAGCCCCAGCACAACCCCCTATATTGCCCAAATACCACTGCACTGCCTAAACCCTGAAACAACCCCCCCAGCACAACCCCCTACACTGCCTGAATGCAACTGCACTGCCCTAAGCCCTGAAACCCCACCCCCCTGCACAACCACCAACACTGCCCGAACGCCACTGCACTACCCTAAACACTGAAACACCACCCCCCTGCACGAACACCTACACTGCCCGAACGCCACTGCACTGCCCTAAATCCTGAAACACCACCCACAGTAAGACCCCGTACACTGCCCGAATATCACTGCCGTAAACCCCGAAACACCACCTCCTGCAAGACCCCCTACACTGCCCGAACGCCACTGCACTAAACCCTGAATCACCACCCCCTGCAAGACCCCGTACACTGACCAAACACCACTGCACTGCCCTAAACCCTGAAACACCACCCACTGCATGACCACCTACACTGCCCGAACACCACTGCACTGCCCTAAACCCTAAAACACTACCACAGCACGATCCCCTACACTGTCCGTACACCACTGCACTACCCTAACCCTAAAACACCATCCCCAGCACGACCCCCTACACTGCCCGAACACCGCTGCATTGCCCTAAACCCTAAAACACCACCCCCAGCACGAACCCCTACACTGCCCGAACACCACTACACTGCCTTAAACCCTAAAACACCACCCCCAGCACGACCCTCTACACTGCCCGAAAACCACTGCACTACCATAAACCCTAAAGCACTACCCCCGCACAACCCCCTACACTACTCATAGACCACTGCACTACCCTAAAGCCTAAAACAGGAACCCCTAACACTACACAAACACCACTGCACTACACTAAACCCTAAAACACTGTCCCCAGCAGTACTCCCTACACTACCCAAACACCACTACACTACCCTAAACCCTAAATCACTACCACTAGCACGACCCCCTACACAACTGAAACACCGTTGCACTACCCTAAACCCTAAAACACTACAGCACGACCCCCTACACTACCCAAACACCACTGCACTACCCTAAATCCAAAACACTACCCCAGCATGACCCCCTACAATACACAAACACCACTGCACTACCCGAAACCCTAGACCTACCCCAAGCACAACCCCCTACCCTACACAAACATCACTGCACTGCCCTAAACCCTAAAACACTACCCCCTACACTACACAAACACCACTGCATTACCCTAAACCCTAAAACACTACCCCCAGCAGTACCCCCTACACTACCCAAACACCACTGCTCTACCCTAAACCCTAAACCACTTCCCCCAGCACGACACCCTACACTTCCCAAACACCACTGCACTGCCCTAAGCCCTGGAACACCACCCCCAGCACGACCCCCTACACTGCCCGAACACCACTGAAAGGCCCTAAACCCTAAAACACTACCTCTAGCATGACCCCTACACTGCCCGAACAGCACTGCTCTGCCCTAAACCCTGAAACACCAGCCCCAGCACGACCCCTGCACTGCCTGAACACCACTACACTGCCCTACACAATGAAACACTAGCCCCAGCACAACCCCCTATATTGCCCAAATACCACTGCACTGCCTAAACCCTGAAACAACCCCCCCAGCACAACCCCCTACACTGCCTGAATGCAACTGCACTGCCCTAAGCCCTGAAACCCCACCCCCCTGCACAACCACCAACACTGCCCGAATGCCACTGCACTACCCTAAACACTGAAACACCACCCCCCTGCACGAACACCTACACTGCCCGAACGCCACTGCACTGCCCTAAATCCTGAAACACCACCCACAGTAAGACCCCGTACACTGCCCGAATATCACTGCCGTAAACCCCGAAACACCACCGCCTGCAAGACCCCCTACACTGCCTGAACGCCACTGCACTAAACCCTGAATCACCACCCCCTGCAAGACCCCGTACACTGACCAAACACCACTGCACTGCCCTAAACCCTGAAACACCACCCACTGCATGACCACCTACACTGCCCGAACACCACTGCACTGCCCTAAACCCTAAAACACTACCACAGCACGACCCCCTACACTGCCCGTACACCACTGCACTACCCTAACCCTAAAACACCATCCCCAGCACGACCCCCTACACTGCCCGAACACCACTGCATTGCCCTAAACCCTAAAACACCACCCCCAGCACGACCCCCTACACTGCCCGAACACCACTACACTGCCTTAAACCCTAAAACACCACCCCCAGCACGACCCTCTACACTGCCAGAAAACCACTGCTCTAACATAAACCCTGAAGCACTACCCCCGCACGACCCCCTACACTATACAAAGACCACTGCACTACCCTAAACCCTAAAACACGAACCCCCAACACTGCACAAACACCAATGTACTACTCTAAACCCTAAACCACTGCCCCAGCAGTACTCCCTACACTACCCAAATACCATTGCACTACCCTAAACCCTAAACCAATACCCCCAGCAGTACCCCCTACACTACCCAAATACCACTACACTACTCTAAACCCTAAAACACTACCCCTGGCACGACCCTCTACAGAACCGAAACACCACTGCACTACCCTAAACCCTAAAACACTACCCCAGCACGACCCCCTACACTACCCAAACACCACTGCACTACCCTAAATCCAAAACACTACCCCCAGCATGGCCCCCTACACTACACAAACATCACTGCACTGCCCTAAACCCTGAAACACTATCCGCAGCACAACCTCCTACACTGTCCGAACACCACTGCACTGCCCTGCCCTAAACCCTGAAACACCACCCCCAGCACGACCCCCTACACTGCCCGAACACCACTGCACTGCCCTAAACCCTGAAACACCACCCCCAGCCTGACCCCCTACACTGCCCGAACACCACTGCACTGCACTAAACCCTGAAACACCACCCCCAGCATGACCCCCTACACTGCCCGAACACCACTGCACTGCCCTAAACCCTGAAACACTACCCCCAGCACGACCCCCTAAACTGTCCGAACACCACTGCACTGCCCTAAATCCTGAAACATAACCCCCAGGAAGACCCCCCTACACTGCCCAAACACCACTGCACTGCCCTAAACCCTGACACACTACCTCCAGCATAACCCCATACCCTGCCCGAACACCACTGTACTGCCCTAAACCCTGAAACACCACCACCAGCACGACCCGCTAAACTACACAAACACCACTGCACTACCCTAAACTATAAAACACTGCCCCCAGGAGTACTCCCTACACTACCCAAACACCATTGCACTACCCTAAACCCTAAACCAATATCCCCAGCACTACCCGCTACACTACCCAAACACCACTATACTACCCTAAACCCTAAACCACTACCCCTAGCACGACCCACTACACAACCGAAACACCACTGCACTACCCTAAACCCTAAAACACTTCCCCCAGCACGACCCCCTTTACTACACAAACATCACTGCACTACCCTAAAACACTACCCCAAGCAGTTCCCTCGACACTACCCAAACACCACTGCTCTACCCTAAACCCTAAATCACTACCCCAGCACGACCCCCTACACTTTCCGAACACCACTGCACTGCCCTAAGCCCTGGAACACCACCCCCAGCATGACCCCCTACACTGCACGAACATCACTGCACTGCCCTAAACCCTGAAACACTAATTGCCATCACGACCTCCTACACTACCCGAACACCACTGCACTGCAATGCCCTGCCCTGCCCTTAACCCTAAAACACCACCCACCAGCACAACCCCCTACACTGCCCGAAAACCACTGCACTGCCCAAAACCCTGAAACACCACCCTCAGCCCGACCCCTACACTTCCCGACACCACTGCACTTCCCTAAACCCTGAAACACCACCCCCAGCTCGACCCGCTACACTGCCCGAACACCACTGTACTGCCCTAAACCCTGAAACACCACCACCAGCACGACCCCTAAACTACACAAACACAACTGCACTACCCTAAACCATAAAACACTGCCCCCAGCAGTACTCCCTACACTACCCAAACACCATTGCACTACCCTAAACCCTAAACCAATACCCCCAGCAATACCGCCTACACTACCCAAACACCACTACACTACCCTAAACCCTAAAACACCACCCCCAGCACGACCCCCTACACTATTCAAAGACCAGTGCACTACCCTAAACCCTAAAACACGAACCCCCAACACTGCACAAACACCACTGTACTACTCTAAACCCTAAAACACTGCCCCAGAAGTACTCCCTACACTACCCAAACACCATTGCACTACCCAAAACCCTAAACCAATACCCCCAGCAGTACCCCCTACACTACCCAAACACCACTACACTACCTTAAACCCTAAATCACTACCACTAGCACGACCCCCTACACAACTGAAACACCACTTCACTACCCTAAACCCTAAAACACTACCCCCAGCACGACCCCCTACACTACCCAAACACCACTGCACTACCCTAAATCCAAAACACTACCCCAGCATGACCCCCTACAATACACAAACACCACTGCACTACCCGAAACCCTAGACCTACCCCAAGCACAACCCCCTACCCTACACAAACATCACTGCACTGCCCTAAACCCTAAAACACTACCCCCTACACTACACAAACACCACTGCATTATCCTAAACCCTAAAACACTACCCCCAGCAGTACCCCCTACACTACCCAAACACCACTGCTCTACCCTAAACCCTAAACCACTTCCCCCAGCACAACTCCCCACAGTACCCAAACACCACTTCACTACCCTAAACCCTAAATCTACCCCCAGCGCGACCCCCTACACTACCCAAACACCACTGCACTACCCTAAACCCTAAATCTACCACCAGCACGACCTCCTACACTACACCAACACCACTCCACTATCCTAAACCCTAAACCACTACCCCTAGCACGACCCCCTACACAACCGAAACACCACTGCACTACCCTAAACCCTAAAACACTACTCCCAGCACGACCCCCGACACTACCCAAACACAACTGCACTACCCTAAATCCAAAACACTACCCCCAGCATGACCCCCTACACTACACAAACACCACTGCACTACCCTAAACTTCAAATCTACCACAAGCACATCCCCCTACCCTACACAAACATCACTGCACTGACCTAAACCCTAAAACACTACCCGCTACATTACACAAACACCACTTCACTACCCTAAACCCTAAAACACTACCCCCAGCACGACCCCCTTCACTACACAAACACCACTGCACTACCCCAAACCCTAAAACACTACCCCCAGCACGACACCCTACACTTCCCGAACACCACTGCACTGACCTAAGCCCTGGAACACCACCCCCAGCATGACCGCCTACACTGCTCAAACACCACTCCACTGCCCTAAACCCTGAAACACCACCCCCAGCATGACTCCCTACACTGCCCGAACACCACTGAGATGCCCTAAACCCTGAAACACTACCTCCAGCACGACCCCTACACTGCCCGACCACCACTGCTCTGCCCTAAACCCTGAAACACCAGCCCCAGCACAACCGCTACACTGCCCGAACACCACTGCACTACCCTAAACCCTGAAACATCACCCCCAGCACAACCCCCTACACTGCCCGAATGCCACTGCAGTGCCCTAAACCCAGAAACACCACCCCCAGCAAGACCCCATACACTGCCCTAACACCACTGCACTAAACCCTGAATCACCACCCCCTGCGTGACCCCCTACACTGCCCGAACACCACTGCATTGCCCTAAACCCTAATGCACCACCCCCAGCATGACCCCCTACACTGCCCGAACACCAATGCACTGCCCTAAACCCTAAAACACCACCCCAGCATGACCACCTACAGAGCCCGAACACCACTGCACTACCCTAAACCCTAAAACACTACCCCCCACATGACCCCCTACACTACTCAAAGACCACTGCACTACCCTAAACTCTAAAACACGAACACCCAACACTACACAAACACCACTGCACTACCCTAAACCCTAAAACACTGCCCCCAGCAGTACTCCATACACTACCCAAACACCATTGCACTACCCTAAACCAATACCCCTAGCAGTACCCCCTACACTACCCAAACACCACTACACTATCCTAAACCTTAAACCACCACCCCCAGCACCACCCCCTACACTGCTCAAATACCACTCCACTGCCCTAAACCCTGAAACACCACCCCCAGCACGACCCCCTACACTGCCCAAACACCACTGAAATGCCCTAAACCCTGAAACACTAGCTCCAGCAAGACCCCTACACTGCCCGAACACCACTGCTCTGCCCTAAACCCTGAAACACCAACCCCAGCACAACCCCTTAACTGCACGGACACCACTACCCTGCCCTAAACCCTAAAACACCAGCCCCAGCATGACCCCCTACACTGCCCAAATACCACTGCACTGCCCTAAACCCTGAAACACCACCCGCAGCACAACCTCCTACACTGCCGGAACGCCACTGCACTGCCCTAAACCCTGAAACACCACCCCCTGCACGACCCCCTACACTGCCCGAATACCACTGCACTGCCCTAAACCCTAAAACACCACCCCCCTGCATGACCACCTACACTGCCCGAACGCCACTGTACGGCCCTAAACCCTGAAACACCACCCCCAGCATGACCCCGTACACTGCCCGAACATTACTGCCATAAACCCCGAAACACCACCCCCTGCAAGACCCCCTACACTGCCCGAACACCACTGCACTAAACCGTGAATCACCACCCCCTGCAAGACTCCATACACTGCCCGAACACCACTGCAATGCCATAACCCTGAAACACCACCCACTGCACGACCCCCTACACTGCCCGAACACCACTGCACTGCCCTAAACCCTAAAACACCACCACAGCACGACCCCCTACACTGCCCGAACACCACTGCACTACCCTAAATGCTAAAACACCACCCCCAGCACAACCCCCTACACTGCCCAAACTCCACTGCACTGCCCTAAACCCTAAGACACCACCCCCAGCACGACCACCTACACTGCCCGAACACCACTGCACTGCCCTAAACCCTAAAACACCACCCCCAGCACGACCACCTACACTGCCCGAACACCACTGCACTACCATAACCCTTAAAACACTACCCCCAGTACGACACCCTACACTGCCCAAACACCAATGCACTACCCTAAACCCTAAAACACCACCCCCAGCACGACCCCCTACACTGCCCGAACACCACTGCACTGCCCTAAACCCTAAAACACTACCCCCAGCATGACCCCCTACACTGCCCAAACACCACTACACTGCCCTAGACCCTAAAACACCCCCCTAGCATGACCCTCTACACTGCCTGAACACCACTGCACTACCCTAAACCCTAAAACACTATCCCCCGCACAACCCCCTACACTACTCAAAGACCACTGCACTACCCTAAACCCTAAAACACGAAGACCCAACCCTACACAAACACCACTAGACTACCCTAAACCCTAAAACACTGCCCCCAGCAGTACTCCCTACACTACCCAAACACCATTGCACTACCCTAAACTAATACCCCTAGCAGTACCCCCTACACTACCCAAACACCACTACACTATCCTAAACCCAAAACCACTACCCCTAGCACGACTCCCTACACAACCGAAACACCACTGCACTACCCTAAACCCTAAAACACTACTCCCAGCACGACCCCCGACACTACCCAAACACAACTGCACTACCCTAAATCCAAAACACTACCCCCAGCATGACCCCCTACACTACACAAACACCACTGCACTACCCTTAACTCTAAATCTACCACAAGCACATCCCCCTACCCTACACAAACATCACTGCACTGACCTAAACCCTAAAACACTACCCGCTACATTACACAAACACCACTTCACTACCCTAAACCCTAAAACACTACCCCCTGCACGACCCCCTTCACTACACAAACACCACTGCACTACCCCAAACCCTAAACCACTACCCCCAGCACGACACCCTACACTTTCCGAACACCACTGCACTGACCTAAGCCCTGGAACACCACCCCCAGCATGACCGCCTACACTGCTCAAACACCACTCCACTGCCCTAAACCCTGAAACACCACCCCCAGCATGACTCCCTACACTGCCCGAACACCACTGAGATGCCCTAAACCCTGAAACACTACCTCCAGCACGACCCCTACACTGCCCGACCACCACTGCTCTGCCCTAAACCCTGAAACACCAACCCCAGCACAACCCCTACACTGCCCGAACACCACTACCCTGCCGTAAACCCTGAAACACTAGCCCCAGCATGACCCCCTACACTGCCCAAACACCACTGCACTGCCCTAAACCCTGAAACATCACCCCCAGCACAACCCCCTACACTGCCCGAACGCCACTGCAGTGCCCTAAACCCAGAAACACCACCCCCAGCAAGACCCCATACACTGCCCAAACACCACTGCACTAAGCCCTGAATCACCACCCCCTGCGTGACCCCCTACACTGCCCGAACACCACTGCACTGCCCTGAACCCTAAAATACCACTGCCAGCACGACCCCCTACACTGCCCGAACACCACTGCATTGCCCTAAACCCTAAAGCACCACCCCCAGCATGACCCCCTGCACTGCCCGAACACCAATGCACTGCCCTAAACTCTAAAACACCACCCCAACACAACACCCTACAGAGCCCGAACACCACTGCACTACCCTAAACCCTAAAACACTACCCCCCGCACGACCCCCTACACTACTCAAAGACCACTGCACTACCCTAAACCCTAAAACACGAACACCCAACACTACACAAACACCACTGCTCTACCCTAAAACCTAAAACACTGCCCCAACAGTACTCCCTACACTACCCAAACACCATTGCACTACCCTAAACCAATACCCCTAGCAGTACCCCCTACAGTACCCAAACACCACTACACTATCCTAAACCCTAAACCACTACCCCTAGCACGACCCCCTACACAACCGAAACACCACTGCACTACCCTAAACCCTAAAACACTACTCCCAGCACGAGCCCCAACACTACTCAAACACAACTGCACTACCCTAAATCCAAAACACTACCCCCAGCATGACCCCCTACACTACACAAACACCACTGCACTACCCTAAACTCTAAATCTACCACAAGCACATCCCCCTACTCTACACAAACATCACTGCACTGACCTAAACCCTAAAACACTACCCCCATACTACACAAACACCACTGCACTACCCCAAACCCTAAAACACTACCCCCAGCACGACCCCCTTCACTACACAAACACCACTGCACTACCCCAAACCCTAAACCACTACCCCCAGCACAACACCCTACACTTCCCGAACACCACTGCACTGCCCTAAGCCCTGGAACACCACCCCCAGCACGACCCCCTAAACTGCTCAAACACCACTCCACTGCCCTAAACCCTGAAACACCACCCCCAGCATGACCCCCTGCACTGCCCCGACACCACTGAGATGCCCTAAACCCCGA
The DNA here is from genome assembly GCF_964204655.1 of Triturus cristatus. NCBI lineage: Eukaryota > Metazoa > Chordata > Amphibia > Caudata > Salamandridae > Triturus > Triturus cristatus. The sequence continues at coordinate 478,082,652 of NC_140579.1, read as the reverse complement.
AACACCACCCCCAGCAAGACCCCATACACTTCCCTAACACCACTGCACTAAACCCTGAATCACCACCCCCTGCATGACCCTGTACACTGCCCGAACACCACTGCACTGCCCTAAACCCTAAAACACCACCCCCAGCATGACCCCCTACACTGCCCGAACACCACTGCATTGCCCTAAACCCTAAAGCACCAACCCCAGCATGACCCCCTGCACTGCCCGAACACCAATGCACTGCCCTAAACTCTAAAACACCACCCCAACACAACCCCCTACAGAGCCCGAACACCACTGCACTACCCTAAACCCTAAAACACTACCCCCTGCACGACCCCCTACACTACACAAAGACCACTGCACTACCCTAAACCCTGAAACACGAACACCCAACACTACACAAACACCACTGCACTACCCTAAACCCTAAAACACTGCCCCCAGCAGTACTCCCTACACTACCCAAACACCATTGCAATACCCTAAACCAATACCCCTAGCAGTACCCCCTACACTACCCAAACACCACTACACTATCCTAAACCCTAAACCACTACCCCTAGCACGACCCCTTACACAACCGAAACACCACTGCACTACCCTAAACCCTAAAACACTACTCCTAGCACGATCCCCGACACTACTCAAACACAACTGCACCACCCTAAATCCAAAACACTACCCCCAGCATGACCCCCTACACTAAACAAACAGCACTGCACTACCCTAAACTCTAAATCTACCACAAGCACATCCCCCTACTCTACACAAACATCACTGCACTGACCTAAACCCTAAAACACTACCCCCTATACTACACAAACACCACTGCACTACCCTAAACCCTAAAACACTACCCCCAGCACGACCCCCTTCACTATACAAACACCACTGCACTACCCCAAACCCTAAACCACCACCCCCAGCACGACCCCCTACATTGCCCGAACACCACTGAGATGCCCTAAACCCTGAAATACTACCTCCAGCACGACACATACACTGCCCGAACACCACTGCTCTGCCCTAAACCCTGAAACATCAGCCCCAGCACAACCCCTTAACTGCACGGACACCACTACCCTGCCCTAAACCCTGAAACACTAGCCCCAGCATGACCCCCTACACTGGCCGAACACCACTGCACTGCCCTAAACCCTGAAACATCACCAACAGCACAACCCCCTACACTGCCCGAACGCCACTGCACTGCCCTAAACCCTGAAACACCACCCCCTGCATGACCCCCCACACTGCCCGAACACCACTGCACTGCCCTAAACACTAAAACACCAACCCTCTGTATGACCACCTACACTGCCCAAACGCCACTGTACTGCCCTAAACCCTGAAACACCACTCCCAGCATGACCCCGTACACTGCCCGAACATCACTGCCATAAACCCGGAAACACCACCGCCTGCAAGACCCCCTACACTGCCCGAACACCACTGCACTAAACCCTGAACCACCACCCACTGCAAGACTCCATACACTGTCCGAGCATCACTGCAATGCCCTAACCCTGAAACACCACCCACTACACAACCCCCTACACTGCCCGAACACCACTGCAGTGCCCTAAACCCTAAAACACCACCACAGCACGACCCCCTACACTGCCCGAACACCACTGCACTACCCTAAATGCTAAAACACCACCCCAAGCACAACCTCCTACACTGCCCAAACACCACTGCACTGCCCTAAACCCTAAAACACAACCCCCAGCATGACCACCTACACTGCCCGAACACCACTGCACTGCCGTAAACCCTAAAACACCACCCCCAGCACGACCCCCTACACTTCCCGAACACCACTGCACTACCCTAAACCTTAAAACACTACCCCCAGCACGACCCCCTACACTGCCCGAACACCACTGCACTGCCCTAAACCCTAAAACACCACCCCCAGCATGTCCCCCTACACTGCCCGAACACCACTGCACTGCCCTAGACCCTAAAACACCCCCAGCACGACCCTCTACACTACCTGAACACCACTGCACTACCCTAAACCCTAAAACACTGCCCCCTACGACCCCCTACACTACTCAAAGACCACTGCACTACCCTAAACCCTAAAACACGAACCCCCAACACTACACAAACTCCACTGCACTACACTAAACCCTAAAACACTGCCCCCAGCAGTACTCCCTACACTACCCAATCACCATTGCTCTACCCTAAACCCTAAACCAATACCCCCAGCATGACCCCCTACACTGCCAGAACACCACTGCACTACCCTAAACCCTAAAACACCACCCCCAACATGACCCCCTACACTGCCCAAACACCACTGCACTGCCCTAAACCCTAAAACACCACCCCCAGCATGACCCCTTCCACTGCCCGAACACCACTGCACTGCCCTAGACCCTAAAACACCCCCCAGCATGACCCTCTACACTACCCGAACACCACTGCACTACCCTAAACCCTAAAATACTACCCCCGCATGACCCCCTACACTACTCAAAGACCACTGCACTACCCTAAACCCTAAAACACTACCCCCAGCACGACCCTATACACTACCCAAACACCACTGCACTATCCTAAATCCAAAACACTTCCCCAGCACGACCCCCTACACTGCACAAACACCACTGCACTACCCTAAACCCTAAATCTACCCCAAGCACAACCCCCTACCTTACACAAACATCACTGCACTGCCCTAAACCCTAAAACACTACCCCCTACACTACAGAAACACGACTTCACTACCATAAACCCTAAAACACTAACCCCAGCATGACCCCCTTCACGACACAAACACCACTGCACTGCCCTAAACCCTAAAACACTACCCCCAGCAGTACCCCCTACACTACCCAAACACCATTGCAATACCCTAAACCAATACCCCTAGCAGTACCCCCTACACTACCCAAACACCACTACACTATCCTAAACCCTAAACCACTACCCCTAGCACGACCCCTTACACAACCGAAACACCACTGCACTACCCTAAACCCTAAAACACTACTCCCAGCACGATCCCCGACACTACTCAAACACAACTGCACTACCCTAAATCCAAAACACTACCCCCAGCATGACCCCCTACACTAAACAAACAGCACTGCACTACCCTAAACTCTAAATCTACCACAAGCACATCCCCCTACTCTACACAAACATCACTGCACTGACCTAAACCCTAAAACACTACCCCCTATACTACACAAACACCACTGCACTACCCTAAACCCTAAAACACTACCCCCAGCACGACCCCCTTCACTATACAAACACCACTGCACTACCCCAAACCCTAAACCACTACCCCCAGCACGACACCCTACACTTCCCGAACACCACTGCACTGCCCTAAGCCCTGGAACACCACCCCCAGCATGACCCCCTACATTGCCCGAACACCACTGAGATGCCCTAAACCCTGAAATACTACCTCCAGCACGACACATACACTGCCCGAACACCACTACCCTGCCCTAAACCCTGAAACACTAGCCCCAGCATGACCCCCTACACTGGCCGAACACCACTGCACTGCCCTAAACCCTGAAACATCACCAACAGCACAACCCCCTACACTGCCCGAACGCCACTGCACTGCCCTAAACCCTGAAACACCACCCCCTGCATGACCCCCTACACTGCCCGAACACCACTGCACTGCCCTAAACACTAAAACACCAACCCTCTGTATGACCACCTACACTGCCCAAACGCCACTGTACTGCCCTAAACCCTGAAACACCACCCCCAGCATGACCCCGTACACTGCCCGAACATCACTGCCATAAACCCCGAAACACCACCGCCTGCAAGACCCCCTACACTAGGGGTGGGCGGAATTTGCGGAATTAACCTTCGCAAATTATCGCGAGAATGTTTAAAATTATCGCAAACAAGCAGAAATATCGCAAAGATGCGGAAGTTTTTTTCCGGCATGTTCGCGAGATTTTCTGCATGGTTGCGGGTCGCCAACTTACCCATGTGGTTGCTTGCGGGCGCGGCCATCTTGTTTTGAGTTGTTCTCGCGGTGCATGATCGCGAGAAGAAAGACGTGATCGCGCGACGCATGACGTCACTGCGGGCGCGAACTGTCGCGAGACAGCGCAAATGGCTAAAAACAATACAACATCTCATGGAGAACGCGACCGGATCAAGAAAACTTGTCGGCGAACGCAGGGATTCAGGTAAGGCGATCGCGCGCGCGCGAGAATGTATCATTTTACAGCGCGAGCAAGAAACAAATTATCGCCAAGCTGCGGAAACCGGAATTTTTGACATTTTCGCGCTCTCCGCGGAACGCAAAAATGTCAAATTATCGCAATTTCCGCGAACGGAACGAAATTTTTGCCCAGGCCTACCCTACACTGCCCGAACACCACTGCACTAAACCCTGAACCACCACCCACTGCAAGACTCCATACACTGTCCGAGCACCACTGCAATGCCCTAACCCTGAAACACCACCCACTACACAACCCCCTACACTGCCCGAACACCACTGCACTGCCCTAAACCCTAAAACACCACCACAGCACGACCCCCTACACTGCTCGAACACCACTGCACTACCCTAAATGCTAAAACACCACCCCAAGCACAACCTCCTACACTGCCCAAACACCACTGCACTGCCCTAAACCCTAAAACACAACCCCCAGCACGACCACCTACACTGCCCGAACACCACTGCACTGCCGTAAACCCTAAAACACCACCCCCAGCACGACCCCCTACACTTCCCGAACACCACTGCACTACCCTAAACCTTAAAACACTACCCCCAGCACGACCCCCTACACTGCCCGAACACCACTGCACTGCCCTAAACCCTAAAACACCACCCCCAGCATGTCCCCCTACACTGCCCGAACACCACTGCACTGCCCTAGACCCTAAAACACCCCCAGCACGACCCTCTACACTACCTGAACACCACTGCACTACCCTAAACCCTAAAACACTGCCCCCTACGACCCCCTACACTACTCAAAGACCACTGCACTACCCTAAACCCTAAAACACGAACCCCCAACACTACACAAACTCCACTGCACTACACTAAACCCTAAAACACTGCCCCCAGCAGTACTCCCTACACTACCCAATCACCATTGCTCTACCCTAAACCCTAAACCAATACCCCCAGCACGACCCCCTACACTGCCCGAACACCACTGCACTACCCTAAACCCTAAAACACCACCCCCAACACGACCCCCTACACTGCCCAAACACCACTGCACTGCCCTAAACCCTAAAACACCACCCCCAGCATGACCCCTTCCACTGCCCGAACACCACTGCACTGCCATAGACCCTATAACACCCCCCCAGCATGACCCTCTACACTACCCGAACACCACTGCACTACCCTAAACCCTAAAATACTACCCCCGCATGACCCCCTACACTACTCAAAGACCACTGCACTACCCTAAACCCTAAAACACTACCCCCAGCACGACCCCATACACTACCCAAACACCACTGCACTATCCTAAATCCAAAACACTTCCCCAGCACGACCCCCTACACTGCACAAACACCACTGCACTACCCTAAACCCTAAATCTACCCCAAGCACAACCCCCTACCTTACACAAACATCACTGCACTGCCCTAAACCCTAAAACACTACCCCCTACACTACAGAAACACCACTTCACTACCCTAAACCCTAAAACACTAACCCCAGCATGACCCCCTTCACGACACAAACACCACTGCACTACCCTAAACCCTAAAACACTACCCCCAGCAGTACCCCCTACACTACCCAAACACCACTGCTCTACACTAAACCCTAAACCACTACCCCCAGCACGACACCCTACACTTCCCGAACACCACTGCACTGCCCTAAGCCCTGGAACACCACCCCGAGCATGAGCCACTACACTGCTCAAACACCACTCCACTGCCCTAAAGCCTGAAACACCACCCCCAGCACGACCCCCTACACTACACAAACACCACTGCACTACCCTAAACCCTAAATCTACCCCAAGCACAACCCCCTACCCTACACAAACATCACTGCACTGCCCTAAACCCTAAAACACTACCCCCTACACTACACAAACACCACTTCACTACCCTAAACCCTAAAACACTACCCCCAGCACGACCCCCTATATTTCCCAAATACCACTGCACTGCCTAAACCCTGAAACACCACCCCCAGAACAACCCGCTACACTGCCTGAATGCAACTGCACTGCCCTAAGCCCTGAAACACCACCTCCCTGCACGACCCCCAACACTGCCCGAACGCCACTGCACTGCCCTACAGACTGAAACACCCCCCCCCTGCACGACCACCTACACTGCCCGAACGTCACTGCACTGCCCTAAACCCTGAAACACCACCCACAGTAAGACCCGGTACACTGCCCGAATATCACTGCCGTAAACCCCAAAACACAACCCCCTGCAAGACCCCGTACACTGCCCGAACACCACTGCACTGCCCTAAACCCTAAAACACCACCACAGAACGACCCCTTACACTGCCCGAACACCCCACACTACCCTAAACCCTAAAACACCACCCCCAAAACGACCCCCTACACGGCCCGAACACCACTGCATTGCCCTAAACCCTAAAACACCACCCCCAGCATGACCCCCTACACTGCCCGAACACCACTACGCTGCCTTAAACCCTAAAACACCACCCCCTGCACGACCCTCTACACTGCCAGAACACCACTGCACTACCCTAAACAATAAAGCACTACCCCCCGCACAACCCCCTACACTATTCAAAGACCACTGCACTACCCTAAACCCTAAAACACGAACCCCCAACACTTCACAAACACCATTGTACAACCCTAAACCCTAAAACACTGCCCCCAGCAGTATCCCTATACTACCCAAATACCACGACACTATCCTAAACCCTAAACCACTACCCCTAGCACGACCCCCTACACAACCAAAACACCACTGCACTACTCTAAACCCTAAAACACTACCCACAACATGACTCCCTACACTACCCAAACACCACTGCAATACCCTAAATCCAAAACACTACCCAGCATGACCCCCTACAATACACAAACACCACTGCACTACCCTAAACCCTAAATCTACCCCAAGCACAACCCCCTACCCTACACAAACATCACTGCACTGCCCTAAACCCTAAAACACTACCCCCTACACTACACAAACACCACTTCACTACCCTAAACCCTAAAACACTACCCCCAGCACGACCCCCTATATTTCCCAAATACCACTGCACTGCCTAAACCCTGAAACACCACCCCCAGAACAACCCCCTACACTGCCTGAATGCAACTGCACTGCCCTAAGCCCTGAAACACCACCTCCCTGCACGACCCCCAACACTGCCCGAACGCCACTGCACTGCCCTACAGACTGAAACACCACCCCCCTGCACGACCACCTACACTGCCCGAACGTCACTGCACTGCCCTAAACCCTGAAACACCACCCACAGTAAGACCCGGTACACTGCCCGAATATCACTGCCGTAAACCCCAAAACACAACCCCCTGCAAGACCCCGTACACTGCCCGAACACCACTGCACTGCCCTAAACCCTAAAACACCACCACAGAACGACCCCTTACACTGCCCGAACACCCCACACTACCCTAAACCCTAAAACACCACCCCCAAAACGACCCCCTACACGGCCCGAACACCACTGCATTGCCCTAAACCCTAAAACACCACCCCCAGCATGACCCCCTACACTGCCCGAACACCACTACGCTGCCTTAAACCCTAAAACACCACCCCCTGCACGACCCTCTACACTGCCAGAACACCACTGCACTACCCTAAACAATAAAGCACTACCCCCCGCACAACCCCCTACACTATTCAAAGACCACTGCACTACCCTAAACCCTAAAACACGAACCCCCAACACTTCACAAACACCATTGTACAACCCTAAACCCTAAAACACTGCCCCCAGCAGTATCCCTATACTACCCAAATACCACGACACTATCCTAAACCCTAAACCACTACCCCTAGCACGACCCCCTACACAACCAAAACACCACTGCACTACTCTAAACCCTAAAACACTACCCACAACATGACTCCCTACACTACCCAAACACCACTGCAATACCCTAAATCCAAAACACTACCCCAGGCACGACCCCCTACACTACACAAACACCACTGCACTACCCTAATCCCTAAATCTACCCAAAGCACAACCCCCTACCCTACACAAACATCACTGCACTGCCCCAAACCCTGAAACACTATCCGCAGCACGACCAACTACACTGCCCGAACACCACTGCACTGCCTTAAACCCTGAAACACCACCCCCAGCCCAACCCCCTACACTGCCCAAACACCACAGCACTGTACTAAACCCTGAAACACCACCCCAGCACGACCCCCTACACTGCCCAAACACCACTGCACTGCCCAAAACCCTGAAACACCACCACCAGCACGACCCTCTAAACTGCCCGAACACCACTGCACTGCCCTAAACCCTGAAACACCACCCCCAGCCCGACCCCCTATACTGCCCAAATACCACTGCACTGCCTACACTCTGAAACATAACCCCCAGCACAACCCCCTACACTGCCCGAATGCCACTACACTGGCCTAAGCCCTGAAACACCACCCCCTTGCACGACCCCCTACACTGCCCGAATGCCACTGCACTGCCCTAAACACTGAAACACCACCCCCCTGCATGACCATTTACACTGCCCGAATGCCACTGCACTGCCCTAAACCCTGAAACACCACCCCCAGCAAGACCCCGTACACTGCCCAAATATCACTTCCGTAAACCCCGAAACACCACCCCCTGCAAGACCCCGTACAATGCCCGAACACCACAGCACTAAACCCTGAATCACCACCCCCTGCAAGACCCCGTACACTGCCCGAATACCACTGCACTGCCCTAAACCATGAAACACCATTCACTGCACGATCCCCTACACTGCCCGAACACCACTGCACTACCCTAAACACTAAAACATCACCCCCAGCATGACCCCCTACATGGCCCAAACACCACTGCATTGCCCTAAAACACCAACCCCAGCACAACCCCTACACTGCCCGAACACCACTACACAGTCCTAAACCCTAAAACACCACCCCCAGCATGACCCCTTACACTGCCCGAAGACCACTACACTACCCTAAACCCTAAACAACTACCCCCGCATGACCCCCTACACTACTCAAAGACCACTGCACTACCCTAAAGCCTAAAACACGAACCCCCAACACTACACAAACACCACTGCACTACCCTAAGCCCTAAAACACTGCCCCCAGCAGTACTCCCTACACTACCCAAACACCTCTGCACTACCCTAAACCCTAAACCACTACCCCTAGCACGATCCCCTACACAACCGAAACACCACTACACTACCCTAAATCCAAAACACTACCCCCAGCCCGACCCCCTACACTACGCAAACAACACTGCACTACCCTAAACCCTAAATCTACCACAGCACAACCCCCTACCCGACACAAACATCACCACACTGCCCTAAACCCAGAAACACCACCCCCAGCACAACCCCCCTACACTGCCCGAGCACCTCTGCACTGCTCTAAACCCTGAAACACCACCCCCAGCCCGACCCCCTACACTGCCCGAACACCACAGCACTGTACTAAACCCTGAAACACCACCCCAGCACGACCCCCTACACTGCCCGAACACCACTGCACTGCCCAAAACCCTGAAACACCACCACCAGCACGACCCTCTAAACTGCCCGAACACCACTGCACTGCCCTAAACCCTGAAACACTACCCCCAGCACGACCCCTAAACTGTCCGAACACCTCTGCACTGCCCTAAACCCTGAAACACCACCCCCAGCCCGACCCCCTACACTGCCCGAACACCACAGCACTGTACTAAACCCTGAAACACCACCCCAGCACGACCCCCTACACTGCCCGCACACCACTGCTCTGCCCAAAACCCTGAAACACCACCACCAGCACGACCCCCTAAACTGCCCGAACACCACTGCACTGCCCTAAACCCTGAAACACTACCCCCAGCACGACCCCCTAAACTGTCCGAACACCACTGCACTGCCCTAAACCCTGACACATCACCCCCAGGAAGACCCCATACACTGCCCAAACACCACTGCACTGCCCTAAACCCTGAAACACTATCTCCAGCACAACCCCATACACTGCCCGAACACCACAGCTCTGCCCTAAACCCTGAAACACCAGCCCCAGAACGACCCCTACACTGTCCAAACACCATTGCACTGCCCTAAACCCTGAAGCACCATCCCCAGCACCACCCCTACACTGCCCGAACATTCACTGCACTACCCTATACCCTAAAGCACGGAACCCAGCACCACCCCCTACACTGCCCGAACACCACTCTACTGCCCTAAACCCTGAAACTCCATCCCCAGCATGACCCCCTACACTGCCCAAACACCACTGCACTGCCCTAAACCCTTAAACACCACCCCCTGCACGACCCCCTACACTGTCCGAACACCACTGCACTGCCCTAAACCCTGAAACACCACGGCAAGCACGACCCCCAACACTGCCCGAACACCACTGTACTGCCCTAAACCCTGAAACACCACCCCCAGCATGACCCCCTACACTGCACGTACATCACTGCACTGCCCTAAACCCTGAAACACTAAGCCCCAGCACGACCTCCTACACTGCCTGAATACCACTGCACTGCACTGCCCTGCCCTTAACCCTAAAACACCACCCCCAGCACAACCCCCTACACTGCCCGAACACCACTGCACTGCCCTAAACCTTGAAACACCACCCTCAGACAGACCCCTAAACTTTCCGACACCACTGCACTTCCCTAAACCCATGAAACACCACCCCCAGCTGGACCCCCTACACTGCCCGAACACCACTGTACTGCCCTAAACCCTGAATCATCACCACCAGCACGACCCCTAAACTACACAAACACAACTGCACTACCCTAAAACATAAAACACTGCCCCCAGCAGTACTCCCTACACTACCCAAACACCATTGCACTACCCTACACCCTAAACCAATACCCCCATCAGTACCCCTACACTACCCAAACACCACTACACTACCCTAAACCCTAAACCACTACCCCTAGCACGACCCCTACACAACCGAAACACCACTGCACTACCCTAAACCCTAAAACACTACCCCCAGCACGAACCCCTACACTACACAAACACAACTGCACTACCCTAAACCCTAAATCTACCCCAAGCACAACCCCCTACCCTACACAAACATCACTGCACTGCCCTACCCTGAAACATTATCCCAGCATGACCTCCTACACTGCCCGAACACCACTGCACTGCCCTAAACCCTGAAAAACCACCCCCAGCATGACCCCCTACACTGCCCAAACACCACTGCACTGCCCTAAACCCTGAAACACCACCCCCAGCACGACCCCCTGCACTGCTCAAACACCAGTACACTGCCCTAAACCCTGAAACACCACCCCCAGCACGACCCCCTACACTGCCCAAACACCACTGAAATGCCCTAAACCCTGAAACACTACCTCCAGCACGACGCCCTACACTGCCCGAACACCACTGCACTGCCCTAAACCCTGAAACACCAGCCCCAGTACGACCCCTACACTGCCCGAACACCACTACACTGCCCTAAACCCTGAAACACAAGCCCCAGCACGACCCCCTACACTGCCCAAACACCACTGCACTGCCCTAAACCCTGAAACTCTAGCCCCAGCACGACCCCCTACACTGCCCGAACACCACTGCATTGCCCTAAACCCTGAAACTCCACCCCCAGCACGACCCCCTATACTGCCCAAATACCACTGCACTGCCTACACCCTGAAACATCACCCCCAGCACAACCCCCTACACTGCCAGAATGCCACTACACTGGCCCAAGCCCTGAAACACCACCCCCTTGCACAAGCCCCTACACTGCCCGAACGCCACTGCACTGCCCTAAACACTGAAACACCACCCCCCTGCATGACCATTTACACTGCCCGAATGCCACTGCACTGCCCCAAACCCTGAAACACCACCCCCAGCAAGACCCCGCACACTGCCCGAATATCACTGCCGTAAACCCCGAAACACCACCCCCTGCAAGACCCCGTACACTGCCCGAACACCACTGCACTAAACCCTGAATCACCACCCCCTGCAAGACCCCGTACACTGCCCGAACACCACTGCACTGCCCTAAACCATGAAACGCCATCCACTACACGATCCCCTACACTGCCCGAACACCACTGCACTGCCCTAAACCCTAAAACGCCACAACAGCACAACCCCTACACTGCCCGAACACCACTGCACTACCCTAAACCCTAAAACATCACCCCCAGCATGACCCCCTACATGGCCCAAACACCACTGCATTGCCCTAAACCCTAAAACACCAACCCCAGCACGACCCCTACACTGCCCGAACACCACTACACAGATCTAAACCCTAAAACACCACCCCCAGCATGACCCCTTACACTGCCCGAAGACCACTACACTACCCTAAACCCTAAACAACTACCCCCGAAAGACCCCCTACACTACTCAAAGACCACTGCACTACCCTAAAGCCTAAAACACGAACCCCCAACACTACACAAACACCACTGCACTACCCTAAGCCCTAAAACACTGCCCCCAGCAGTACTCCCTACACTACCCAAACACCTCTGCACTACCCTAAACCACTACCCCTAGCACGACCCCCTACACAACCGAAACACCACTACACTACCCTAAATCCAAAACACTACCCCCAGCACGACCCCCTACACTACGCAAACACCACTGCACTACCCTAAACCCTAAATCTACCCCAGCACAACCCCCTACCCTACACAAACATCACCACACTGCCCTAAACCCTGAAACACTATCCCCATCACGTCGTCCTACACTGCCCAACACCACTGCACTACCCTAAACCCTAAATCTACCCCAGCACAACCCCCTACCCTACACAAACATAACTGCTCTGCCCTAAACCCGGAAACACTATCCCCAGCACGACCTCCTACACTGCCCGAACACCACTGCCCTGCCCTGCCCTAAACCCTGAAACACCACTGCCAGCGCGACCCCCTACAATGCCCGAACACCACTGCACTGCCCTAAACCCTGAAACACCACCCCCAGCCCGACCCCCTACACTGCCCGAACACCACTGCACTGCCCTAAACCCTGAAACACCAACCCAGCACTACCCCCTACACTGCCCGAACACCACTGCACTCCCCTAAACCCTGAAACACCACCACCAGCACGACCCCTTACACTGCTCAAACACCACTTCACTGCCCTAAACCCTGAAACACTACCCCCAGCACAACCCCCTTCACTGCTCGAACACCACTGCACTGCCCTAAACCCTGAAACAGCACTCACAGTACGACCCCCTAAACTGTCCGAACACCACTGCAATGCCCTAAATCCTGAAACACCACCCCCAGGAAGACCCCCTACACTGCCCAAACACTACTGCACTGCCCTAAACCCTGAAACACCACCTCCAGCACGACCCCGTACACTGCCCGAACACCACTGCTCTGCCCTAAACCCTGAAACACCAGCCCCAACACGACCCCTACACTGTCCAAACACCACTGCACTGCCCTAAACCCTGAAACACCACCCCCAGCACGACCCCCAACACTGTCGGAACACCACTGTACTGCCCTAAACCCTGAAACACCACCCCCAGCACGACCCCCTACAGTGCACGAACATCACTGCACTGCCTTAAACCCTGAAACACCAGCCCCAGCATGACCTCCTACACTGCCCGAACACCACTGCACTGCCCTGCCCTAAACCCTGAAACACCACCCCCAGCACGCCCCCCTACACTGCCCAAACACCACTACACTGCCCTAAACCCTGAAACACCACCCCCAGCCCGACCCCCTACACTGCCTGAACACCACTGCACTACCCTAAACCCTGAAGCACTAGCCCCAGCACCACCCCCTACACTGCCCGAACACCCCTGTACTGCCCTAAACGTTGAAACACCATACCCAGCACCACCCCCTACACTGCCCGAACACCACTGTACTGCCCTAAACCCTAAAACACCATCCCCAGCAAGACCCCTACACTGCCCGAACACCACTGCACTGCCCTAAACCCTGAAACACCACGCCCTGCACGACCCCCTACACTGTCCAAATACCACTGTACTGCCCTAAACCCTGAAACACCATCCCCAGCACGACCCCCGACACTGCCCGAACACCACTGTACTGCCCTAAACCCTGAAACACCACCCCCAGCACGACCCCCTAAACTGCACGAACATCACTGCACTGCCCTAAACCCTGCAACACTAGCCCCAGCACAAACTCCTACACTGCCCAAACACCAGTGCACTGCCCAGCCCTAAACCCTGAAACACCACCCCCAGGACGACCCCCTACACTGCCCGAACACCACTGGTCTGCCCTAAACCCTGAAACACCACCCCCAGCCCGACCCCCTACACTACCCGAACACCACTGCTCTTCCCTAAACCCTGAAACACCACCCCATAGCACGACCCCCTACACTGGCCGAACACCACTGTACTACCCTGAAACACCACCAGCAGCATGACCCACTAAACTTTACAAACACCACTGCACTACCCTAAACCATAAAACACTGCCCCCAGCAGTACTCCCTACACTACCCAAACACCATTGCACTACCCTACACCCTAAATCAATACCCCCAGCAGTACCCCCTATACTACCCAAACACCACTATACTACCCTAAACCCTAAACTACTACCCCTAGCACGACCCCCTACACAACCGAAACACCACTGCACTACCCTAAACCCTAAAACACTACCCCCAGCATGACCCCCTATACTACCCAAACAGCAGTGCACTACCCTAAATCCAAAACACTACCCCCAGCACGACCCCCTACACTACAAAAACACCACTGCACTACCCTAAACCCTAAATCTACCCCAGAACAATCACCTACCCTACACAAACATCACTGCACTGCCCTAAACCCTGAAACACCACCCCCAGTCCGACCTCCTATACTGCCCGATCACCACTGCACTGCACTAAACCCTGAAACACCACCCCCAGTACGACCCCGTACACTCCCCGAACACCACTGCACTGCCCTAAACCCTGAAACACCACCACAAGCACGACCCCCTACACTGCCCGAACACCATTGCACTGCCCTAGACCCTGAAACACTACCACCAGCACAACCCCCTACACTGCTCGAACACCATTGCACTGCCCTAAACCCTGAAACACTAGTCCCAGCATGACCCCCTAAACTCTCCAAACACCACTGCACTGCTCTAAATCCTGAAACACCACCCCCAGGAAGACCCCCTACACTGCCCAAACACCACTGCACTGCCCTAAACCCTGAAACACTACCTCCAGCACGACCCCGTACACTGCCCGAACACAACTGCTCTGCCCTAGACCCTGAAACATCAGCCCCAGCACGACCCCTACACTGTCCAATCACCACTGCACTGCCCTAAACCCTGAAGCACCGGCACCAGCACCACCCCCTACACTTCCTGAACATCCACTGCACTACCCTAAACCCTGAAGCACTAGCCCCAGCACCACCCCTTACACTGCCCGAACACCACTGTACTGCCCTAAACACTGAACCACCATCCCCAGCACGACCCCCTACCCTACACAAACATCACTGCACTAAACCCTGAAACACTATCCCCAGCACGACCTCCTACACTGCGCAACACCACTGCACTGCCCTAAACCCTGAAACACCACTCCCAGCATGACCCCCTAAACTGTCCAAACACCACTGCACTGCCCTAAATCCTGAAACACCACCCCCAGGAAGACCCCCTACACTGCCCAAACACCACTGCACTGCCCTAAACCCTGAAACACTACCTCCAGCACGACCCCGTACACTGCCCGAACACCACTGCTCTGCTCTAAACCCTGAAACACCAGCCCCAGCACGACCCCTACACTGTCCAATCACCACTGCACTGCCCTAAACCCTGAAGCACCAACCCCAGCACCACCCCTACACTTCCCGAACATCCACTGCACTACCCTAAACCCTGAAGCACTAGCCCCAGCACCACCCCCTACACTGCCCGAACACCAATGTACTGCCCTAAATGCTGAAACACCATCCCCAGCACGACCCCCTACACTGCCCGAACACCACTGCACTGCCCTAAACCCTGAAACACCAACCCAACACTACCCCCTACACTGCCCGAACACCACTGCACTGCCCTAAACCCTGAAACACCACCACCAGCACGACCCCTTACACTGCTCAAACACCACTTCACTGCCCTAAACCCTGAAACACTACCCCCAGCACAACCCCCTTCACTGCTCGAACACCACTGCACTGCCCTAAACCCTGAAACAGCACTCACAGCACGACCCCCTAAACTGTCCGAACACCACTGCAATGCCCTAAATCCTGAAACACCACCCCCAGGAAGACCCCCTACACTGCCCAAACACTACTGCACTGCCCTAAACCCTGAAACACCACCTCCAGCACGACCCCGTACATTGCCCGAACACCACTGCTCTGCTCTAAACCCTGAAACACCAGCCCCAGCACGACCCCTACACTGTCCAATCACCACTGCACTGCCCTAAACCCTGAAGCACCAACCCCAGCACCACCCCTACACTTCCCGAACATCCACTGCACTACCCTAAACCCTGAAGCACTAGCCCCAGCACCACCCCCTACACTGCCCAAACACCAATGTACTGCCCTAAATGCTGAAACACCATCCCCAGCACGACCCCCTACACTGCCCGAACAAAACTGCACTGCCCTAAACCCTTAAACACCACCCCTGCACGACCCCCTACACTGTCCGAACACCACTGCACTGCCCTAAACCCTGAAACACCACCCCCAGCACGACCCCCAACACTTCCCGAACACCACTGTACTGCCCTAAACCCTGAAACACCACCCCCAGCACGACCCCCTACAGTGCACGAACATCACTGCACTGCCCTAAACCCTGAAACACTAGCCCCAGCATGACCTCCTACACTGCTCGAACACCACTGCACTGCACTGCCCTGCCCTAAACCCTGAAACACCACCCCCAGCATGACCCCCTACACTGCCCAAACACCACTGCACTGCCCTAAACCCTGAAACACCACCCCCAGCCTGACCCGCAACACTGCCCGAACACCACTGCACTTCCCTAAACCCTGAAACACCACCCCAGCACGACCCCCTACACTGCCCGAACACCACTGTACTGCTCGAAACCCTGAAACACCACCACCAGCACGACCCCTTAAACTGCCCAAACACCACTGCACTGCCCTAAACCCTGAAACACCACCCCCAGCCCGACCCCCTACACTGCCTGAACACAACTGCACTACCCTAAACCCTGAAGCACTAGCCCCAGCACCACCCCCTACACTGCTCGAACACCACTGTACTGCCCTAAACGCTGAAACACCATACCCAGCACGACCCCCTACACTGCCCGAACACCACTGTACTGCCCTAAACCCTGAAACACCATCCCCAGCAAGACCCCTACACGGCCCGAACACCACTTCACTGCCCTAAACCCTGAAACACCACGCCCTGCACGACCCCCTACACTGTCCAAATACCACTGCACTGCCCTAAACCCTGAAACACCATCCCCAGCACGACCCCCTACACTGCCCGAACACCACTGTACTGCCCTAAACCCTGAAACACCACCCCCAGCACGAACCCCTAAACTGCACGAACATCACTACACTGCCCTAAACCCTGCAACACTAGCCCCAGCACAAACTCCTACACTGCCCGAACACCAGTGCACTGCCCTGCCCTAAACCCTGAAACACCACCCACAGGACGACCCCCTACACTGCCCGAACACCACTGCTCTGCCCTAAACCCTGAAACACCACCCCCAGCCCGACCCCCTACACTACCCGAACACCACTGCTCTTCCCTAAACCCTGAAACACCACCCCCTAGCACGACCCCCTACACTGGCCGAACACCACTGTACTGCCCTAAACCCTGAAACACCACCAGCAGCACGACCCACTAAACTTTACAAACTCCACTGCACTACCCTAAACCATAAAACACTGCCCCCAGCAGTACTCCCTACACTACCCAAACACCATTGCACTACCCTACACCCTAAATCAATACCCCCAGCAGTACCCCCTATACTACCCAAACACCACTACACTACCCTAAACCCTAAACTACTACCCCTAGCACGACCCCCTACACAACCGAAACACCACTGCACTACCCTAAACCCTAAAACACTACCCCCAGCATGACCCCCTACACTACCCAAACAGCAGTGCACTACCCTAAATCCAAAACACTACCCCCAGCACGACCCCCTACACTACAAAAACACCACTGCACTACCCTAAACCCTAAATCTACCCCAGAACAATCACCTACCCTACACAAACATCACTGCACTTCCCTAAACCCTGAAACACCTCCCCCAGTCCGACCTCCTATACTGCCCGATCACCACTGCACTGCACTAAACCCTGAAACACCACCCCCAGTACGACCCCATACACTGCCCGAACACCACTGCACTGCCCTAAACCCTGAAACACCACCACAAGCACGACCCCCTACACTGCCCGAACACCATTGCACTGCCCTAAACCCTGAAACACTACCACCAGCACAACCCCCTACACTGCTCGAACACCACTGCACTGCCCTAAACCCTGAAACACCAGTCCCAGCATGACCCCCTAAACTGTCCAAACACCACTGCACTGCCCTAAATCCTGAAACACCACCCCCAGGAAGACCCCCTACACTGCCCAAACACCACTGCACTGCCCTAAACCCTGAAACTCTACCTCCAGCACGACCCCGTACACTGCCCGAACACAACTGCTCTGCCCTAAACCCTGAAACACCAGCGCAAGCACGACCCCTACACTGTCCAATCACCACTGCACTGCCCTAAACCCAGAAGCACCGGCACCAGCACCACCCCCTACACTTCCTGAACATCCACTGCACTACTCTAAACCCTGAAGCACTAGCCCCAGCACCAACCCTTACACTGCCCGAACACCACTGTACTGCCCTAAACACTGAACCACCATCCCCAGCACGACCCCCTACCCTACACAAACATCACTGCACTAAACCCTGAAACACTATCCCCAGCACGACCTCCTACACTGCCCAACACCACTGCACTGCCCTAAACCCTGAAACACCACTCCCAGCATGACCCCCTAAACTGTCCAAACACCACTGCACTGCCCTAAATCCTGAAACACCACCCCCAGGAAGACCCCCTACACTGCCCAAACACCACTGCACTGCCCTAAACCCTGAAACACTACCTCCAGCATGACCCCGTACACTGCCCGAACACCACTGCTCTGCCCTAAACCCTGAAACACCAGCCCCAGCACGACCCCTACACTGTCCAATCACCACTGCACTGCCTTAAACCCTGAAGCACCAGCCCCAGCACCACCCCTACACTTCCCGAACATCCACTGCACTACCCTAAACCCTGAAGCACTAGCCCCAGCACCACCCCCTACACTGCCCGAACACCAATGTACTGCCCTAAATGCTGAAACACCATCCCCAGCACGACCCTCTACACTGCCCGAACACCACTGCACTGCCCTAAACCCTTAAACACCACCCCTGCACGACCCCTTACACTGTCCGAAAACCACTGCACTGCCCTAAACCCTGAAACACCACCCCCAGCACGACCCCCAACACTTCCCGAACACCACTGTACTGCCCTAAACCCTGAAACACCACCCCCAGCACGACCCCCTACAGTGCACGAACATCACTGCACTGCCCTAAACCCTGAAACACTAGCCCCAGCATGACCTCCTACACTGCTCGAACACCACTGCACTGCACTGCCCTGCCCTAAACCCTGAAACACCACCCCCAGCATGACCCCCTACACTGCCCAAACACCACTGCACTGCCCTAAACCCTGAAACACCACCCCCAGCCTGACCCGCAACACTGCCCGAACACCACTGCACTTCCCTAAACCCTGAAACACCACCCCAGCACGACCCCCTACACTGCCCGAACACCACTGTACTGCTCTAAACCCTGAAACACCACCACCAGCACGACCCCCTACACTGCCCGAACACCATTGCACTGCCCTAAACCCTGAAACACTACCACCAGCACAACCCCCTACACTGCTCGAACACCACTGCACTGCCCTAAACCCTGAAACACCAGTCCCCGCATGACCCCCTAAACTGTCCAAACACCACTGCACTGCCCTAAATCCTGAAACACCACCCCCAGGAAGACCCCCTACACTGCCCAAACACCACTGCACTGCCCTAAACCCTGAAACTCTACCTCCAGCACGACCCCGTACACTGCCCGAACATCCACTGCACTACCCTAAACCCTGAAGCACTAGCCCCAGCACCACCCCCTACACTGCCCGAACACCAATGTACTGCCCTAAATGCTGAAACACCATCCCCAGCACGACCCCCTACACTGCCCGAACACCACTGCACTGCCCTAAACCCTTAAACACCACCCCTGCACGACCCCTTACACTGTCCAAAAACCACTGCACTGCCCTAAACCCTGAAACACCACCCCCAGCACGACCCCCAACACTTCCCGAACACCACTGTACTGCCCTAAACCCTGAAACACCACCCCCAGCACGACCCCCTACAGTGCACGAACATCACTGCACTGCCCTAAACCCTGAAACACTAGCCCCAGCATGACCTCCTACACTGCTCGAACACCACTGCACTGCACTGCCCTGCCCTAAACCCTGAAACACCACCCCCAGCATGACCCCCTACACTGCCCAAACACCACTGCACTGCCCTAAACCCTGAAACACCACCCCCAGCCTGACCCGCAACACTGCCCGAACACCACTGCACTTCCCTAAACCCTGAAACACCACCCCAGCACGACCCCCTACACTGCCCGAACACCACTGTACTGCTCTAAACCCTGAAACACCACCACCAGCACGACCCCCTACACTGCCCGAACACCATTGCACTGCCCTAAACCCTGAAACACTACCACCAGCACAACCCCCTACACTGCTCGAACACCACTGCACTGCCCTAAACCCTGAAACACCAGTCCCAGCATGACCCCCTAAACTGTCCAAACACCACTGCACTGCCCTAAATCCTGAAACACCACCCCCAGGAAGACCCCCTACACTGCCCAAACACCACTGCACTGCCCTAAACCCTGAAACTCTACCTCCAGCACAACCCCGTACACTGCCCGAACACAACTGCTCTGCCCTAAACCCTGAAACACCAGCGCCAGCACGACCCCTACACTGTCCAATCACCACTGCACTGCCCTAAACCCAGAAGCACCGGCACCAGCACCACCCCCTACACTTCCTGAACATCCACTGCACTACCCTAAACCCTGAAGCACTAGCCCCAGCACCACCCCTTACACTGCCCGAACACCACTGTACTGCCCTAAACACTGAACCACCATCCCCAGCACGACCCCCTACCCTACACAAACATCACTGCACTAAACCCTGAAACACTATCCCCAGCACGACCTCCTACACTGCCCAACACCACTGCACTGCCCTAAACCCTGAAACACCACTCCCAGCATGACCCCCTAAACTGTCCAAACACCACTGCACTGCCCTAAATCCTGAAACACCACCCCCAGGAAGACCCCCTACACTGCCCAAACACCACTGAACTGCCCTAAACCCTGAAACACTACCTCCAGCACGACCCCGTACACTGCCCGAACACCACTACTCTGCCCTAAACCCTGAAACACCAGCCCCAGCACGACCCCTACACTGCCCAATCACCACTGCACTGCCTTAAACCCTGAAGCACCAGCCCCAGCACCACCCCTACACTTCCCGAACATCCACTGCACTACCCTAAACCCTGAAGCACTAGCCCCAGCACCACCCCCTACACTGCCCGAACACCAATGTACTGCCCTAAATGCTGAAACACCATCCCCAGCACAACCCCCTACACTGCCCGAACACCACTGCACTGCCCTAAACCCTTAAACACCACCCCTGCACGATCCCTTACACTGTCCGAAAACCACTGCACTGCCCTAAACCCTGAAACACCACCCCCAGCACGACCCCCAACACTTCCCGAACACCACTGTACTGCCCTAAACCCTGAAACACCACCCCCAGCACGACCCCCTACAGTGCACGAACATCACTGCACTGCCCTAAACCCTGAAACACTATCCCCAGCATGACCTCCTACACTGCTCGAACACCACTGCACTGCCCTGCCCTAAACCCTGAAACACCACCCCCAGCATGACCCCCTACACTGCCCAAACACCACTGCACCGCCCTAAACCCTGAAACACCACCCCCAGCCCGACCCGCAACACTGCCCGAACACCACTGCACTTCCCTAAACCCTGAAACACCACCCCAGTATGACCCCCTACACTGCCCGAACACCACTGTACTGCCCTAAACCCTGAAACACCACCACCAGCACGACCCCTTAAACTGCCCGAACACCACTGCACTGCCCTAAATCCTGAAACACCACCCCCAGGAAGACCCCCTACACTACACAAACACCACTGCACTACCCTAAACACTAAATCTACCCCAGAACAACCCCCTACCCTATACAAACATCACTGCACTGCCCTAAACCCTGAAACACTATCCCCAGCACGACCTCCTAAACTGCCCAACACCACTGCACTGCCCTGCCCTAAACCCTGAAACACCACCCCCAGCACAACCCCCTACCCTACGCAAACATCACTGCACTGCCCTAAACCATGAAACACTATCCCCAGCACGACCTCCTACACTGCCCAACACCACTTCACTGTCCTGCCCTAAACCCTGAAACACCACCCTCAGCACGACCCCCTACACTGCCCGAACACCACTGCACTGCCCTAAACCCTAAAACACCAGCACGACCCCCTAAACTGCCCGAACACCACTGCACTGCCCTAAATCCTGAAACACCACCCCCAGGAAGACCCCCTACACTACACAAACACCACTGCACTACCCTAAACCCTAAATCTACCCCAGAACAACCCCCTACCCTATACAAACATCACTGCACTGCCCTAAACCCTGAAACACTATCCCCAGCACGACCTCCTACACTGCCAAATACCACTGCACTGCCCTGCCCTAAACCCTGAAACACCACCCCCAGCATGACCCCCTACACTGCCCAAACACCACTGCACTGCCCTAAACCCTGAAACACCACCCCCAGCCCTACCCCCTACACTGCCCGAACACCACTGCACTGCCCTAAACCCTGAAACACCACTCCCAGCACGACCCCCTACACTGCCCGAACACCACTGCACTGCCCTAAACCCTGAAACACCACCACCAGCTCGACCCCTACACTGCCCGAACACCATTGCACTGCCCTAAACCCTGAAACACCACCACCAGCTCGACCCCTACACTGCCCGAACACCATTGCACTGCCCTAAACCCTGAAACACTACCACCAGCACAACCCCCTACACTTTTTGAACACCACTGCACTGCCCTAAACCCTGAAACACCACTCCCAGCATGACCCCCTAAACAGTCCAAACACCACTGCACTGCCCTAAATCCTGAAACACCACCCCCCGGAAGACCCCCTACACTGCCCAAACACCACTGCCCTGCCCCAAACCCTGAAACACCACCCCCAGCCCGACCCCCTACACTGCCCGAACACCACTGCACTGCCCTAAACCCTGAAACACCACCCCAAGCACGACCCCCTACACTGCCCGAACACCACTGCTCTGCCCTAAACCCTGAAACAACACCCCCAGCCCGACCCCCTACACTACCCGAACACCACTGCACTTCCCTAAACCCTGAAACACCACCCCCAGCACAACCCCCTACACTGCCCAAACACCACTGTACTGCCCTGAACCCTGAAACACCACCAGCAGCACGGCCCCCTAAACTTTATAAACACCACTGCACTACCCTAAACCATAAAACACTGCCCCCAGCAGTACTCCCTACACTACCCAAATACCAATGCACTACCCTAAAGCCTAAACCAATAGCCCCAGCAATACCCCCTATACTACCCAAACACCACTACACTACCTTAAACTACTACCCCTAGCATGACCCCCTACACAACCGAAACACCACTGCACTACCCTAAACCCTAAAATACTACCCCCAGCACGACCCCCTACACTACCCAAACACCAGTGCATTACCCTAAATCCAAAACATTACCCCCAGCATGACCCCCTACACTACAAAAACACCACTGCACTACCCTAAACCCGAAATCTACCCCAGCACAACCCCCGACCCTACACAAACATCACTGCACTGCCCTAAACCCTGAAACACTATCCCCAGCACGACCTCCTACACTGCCCAACACCACTGCACTGCACTGCCCTAAACCCTGAAACACCACCCCCAGCCCGACCCGCAACACTGCCCGAACACCACTGCACTTCCCTAAACCCTGAAACACCACCCCCAGCACGACCCCCTACACTGCCCGAACATCACTGCACTGCCCTAAATCCAAAACATTACCCCCAGCATGACCCCCTACACTACAAAAACACCACTGCACTACCCTAAACCCGAAATCTACCCCAGCACAACCCCCGACCCTACACAAACATCACTGCACTGCCCTAAACCCTGAAACACTATCCCCAGCACGACCCCCTACACTGCCCAACACCACTGCACTGCACTGCCCTAAACCCTGAAACACCACCCCCAGCCCGACCCGCAACACTGCCCGAACACCACTGCACTTCCCTAAACCCTGAAACACCACCCCCAGCACGACCCCCTACACTGCCCGAACATCACTGCACTGCCCTAAACCCCGAAACACTATCCCCAGCACGACCTCCTACACTGCCCAACACCACTGCACTTCCCTAAACCCTGAAACACCACCCCCAGCACAACCCCCTACACTGCCCAAACACCACTGTACTGCCCTGAACCCTGAAACACCACCAGCAGCACGGCCCCCTAAACTTTATAAACACCACTGCACTACCCTAAACCATAAAACACTGCCCCCAGCAGTACTCCCTACACTACCCAAATACCACTACACTACCTTAAACTACTACCCCTAGCATGACCCCCTACACAACCGAAACACCACTGCACTACCCTAAACCCTAAAATACTACCCCCAGCACGACCCCCTACACTACCCAAACACCAGTGCACTACCCTAAAGCCTAAACCAATTGCCCCAGCAATACCCCCTATACTACCCAAACACCACTACACTACCTTAAACTACTACCCCTAGCATGACCACGTACACAACCGAAACACCACTGCACTACCCTAAACCCTAAAATACTACCCCCAGCACGACCCCCTACACTACCCAAACACCAGTGCACTACTCTAAATCCAAAACATTACCCCCAGCATGACCCCCTACACTACAAAAACACCACTGCACTACCCTAAACCCGAAATCTACCCCAGCACAACCCCCGACCCTACACAAACATCACTGCACTTCCCTAAACCCTGAAACACCACCCCCAGCACAACCCCCTACACTGCCCAAACACCACTGTACTGCCCTGAACCCTGAAACACCACCAGCAGCACGGCCCCCTAAACTTTATAAACACCACTGCACTACCCTAAACCATAAAACACTGCCCCCAGCAGTACTCCCTACACTACCCAAATACCAATGCACTACCCTAAAGCCTAAACCAATAGCCCCAGCAATACCCCCTATACTACCCAAACACCACTACACTACCTTAAACTACTACCCCTAGCATGACCCCCTACACAACCGAAACACCACTGCACTACCCTAAACCCTAAAATACTACCCCCAGCACGACCCCCTACACTACCCAAACACCAGTGCACTACCCTAAATCCAAAACATTACCCCCAGCATGACCCCCTACACTACAAAAACACCACTGCACTACCCTAAACCCGAAATCTACCCCAGCACAACCCCCGACCCTACACAAACATCACTGCACTGCCCTAAACCCTGAAACACTATCCCCAGCACGACCTCCTACACTGCCCAACACCACTGCACTGCACTGCCCTAAACCCTGAAACACCACCCCCAGCCCGACCCGCAACACTGCCCGAACACCACTGCACTTCCCTAAACCCTGAAACACCACCCCCAGCACGACCCCCTACACTGCCCGAACATCACTGCACTGCCCTAAATCCAAAACATTACCCCCAGCATGACCCCCTACACTACAAAAACACCACTGCACTACCCTAAACCCGAAATCTACCCCAGCACAACCCCCGACCCTACACAAACATCACTGCACTGCCCTAAACCCTGAAACACTATCCCCAGCACGACCCCCTACACTGCCCAACACCACTGCACTGCACTGCCCTAAACCCTGAAACACCACCCCCAGCCCGACCCGCAACACTGCCCGAACACCACTGCACTTCCCTAAACCCTGAAACACCACCCCCAGCACGACCCCCTACACTGCCCGAACATCACTGCACTGCCCTAAACCCTGAAACACTATCCCCAGCACGACCTCCTACACTGCCCAACACCACTGCACTGCCCTGCCCTAAACCCTGAAACACCACCCCCAGCACGACCCACTACACTGGCCAAACACCACTGCACTGCCCTAAACCCTGAAACACCACCCCCAGCACGACCCCCTACACTGCCCGAACACCACTGCACTGCCCTAAACCCTGAAACACCACAGCCAGCATGACCCCCTAAACTGTCCAAACACCACTGCACTGCCCTAAATCCTGAAACAACACCCCCAGGAAGACCCCCTACACGGCCCAAACACAATTGCACTGCCCTAAACCCTGAAACACTACCTCCAGCACGACCCCGTACACTGCCCGAACACCACTGCTCTGCCCTAAACCCTGAAACACCAGCCCCAGCACGACCCCTACACTGTCCAATCACCACTGCACTGCCCTAAACCCTGAAGCACCAGCCCCAGCACCACCCCCTACACTACCCGAACATCCACTGCACTACCCTAAACCCTGAAGCACTAGCCCCAGCACCACCCCCTACAGTGCCCGAACACCAATGTACTGCCCTATACGCTGAAACACCATCCCCAGCACGACCCCCTACACTGCCCGAACACCACTGCACTGCCCTAAACCCTTAAACACCACCCCTGCATGACCCCCTACACTGTCCGAACACCACTTCACTGCCCTAAACCATGAACCACCACCCCCAGCATGACCCCCAACACTTCCCGAACACCACTGTACTGCCCTAAACCCTGAAACACCACCCCCAGCACGACCCCCTACAGTGCACGAACATCACTGCACTGCCCTAAACCCTGAAACACTATCCCCAGCATGACCTCCTACACTGCCCGAACACCACTGCACTGCACTGCCCGGCCCTAAACCCTGAAAAACCACCCCCAGCATGACCCCCTACACTGCCCAAACACCACTGCACTGCCCTAAACCCTGAAACACCACCCCCAGCCCGACCCGCAACACTGCCCGAACACCACTGCACTTCCCTAAACCCTGAAACACCACCCCCAGCACGACCCCCTACACTGCCCGAACACCACTGTACTGCCCTAAACCCTGAAATATCACCACCAGCACAACCCCCTAAACTGCCCGAACACCACTGCACTGCCCTAAATCCTGAAACACCACCCCCAGGAAGACCCCCTACACTACATAAACACCACTGCACTACCCTAAACCCTAAATCTACCCCAGCACAACCCCCTACCCTACACAAACATCACTGCACTGCCCTAAACCCTGAAACACTATCCCCAGCACAACCTCCTACACTGCCCAACACCACTGCACTGCCCTGCCCTAAACCCTGAAACAACATCCCCAGCACGACCCCTACACTGCCCGAACACCACTGCACTGCCCTAAACCCTGAAACACCACCCCAGCACGACCCCCTACACTGCCCGAACACCACTGTACTGCTCTAAACCCTGAAACACCACCACCAGCACGACCCCCTACACTGCCCGAACACCATTGCACTGCCCTAAACCCTGAAACACTACCACCAGCACAACCCCCTACACTGCTCGAACACCACTGCACTGCCCTAAACCCTGAAACACCAGTCCCAGCATGACCCCCTAAACTGTCCAAACACCACTGCACTGCCCTAAATCCTGAAACACCACCCCCAGGAAGACCCCCTACACTGCCCAAACACCACTGCACTGCCCTAAACCCTGAAACTCTACCTCCAGCACGACCCCGTACACTGCCCGAACATCCACTGCACTACCCTAAACCCTGAAGCACTAGCCCCAGCACCACCCCCTACACTGCCCGAACACCAATGTACTGCCCTAAATGCTGAAACACCATCCCCAGCACGACCCCCTACACTGCCCGAACACCACTGCACTGCCCTAAACCCTTAAACACCACCCCTGCACGACCCCTTACACTGTCCAAAAACCACTGCACTGCCCTAAACCCTGAAACACCACCCCCAGCACGACCCCCAACACTTCCCGAACACCACTGTACTGCCCTAAACCCTGAAACACCACCCCCAGCACGACCCCCTACAGTGCACGAACATCACTGCACTGCCCTAAACCCTGAAACACTAGCCCCAGCATGACCTCCTACACTGCTCGAACACCACTGCACTGCACTGCCCTGCCCTAAACCCTGAAACACCACCCCCAGCATGACCCCCTACACTGCCCAAACACCACTGCACTGCCCTAAACCCTGAAACACCACCCCCAGCCTGACCCGCAACACTGCCCGAACACCACTGCACTTCCCTAAACCCTGAAACACCACCCCAGCACGACCCCCTACACTGCCCGAACACCACTGTACTGCTCTAAACCCTGAAACACCACCACCAGCACGACCCCCTACACTGCCCGAACACCATTGCACTGCCCTAAACCCTGAAACACTACCACCAGCACAACCCCCTACACTGCTCGAACACCACTGCACTGCCCTAAACCCTGAAACACCAGTCCCAGCATGACCCCCTAAACTGTCCAAACACCACTGCACTGCCCTAAATCCTGAAACACCACCCCCAGGAAGACCCCCTACACTGCCCAAACACCACTGCACTGCCCTAAACCCTGAAACTCTACCTCCAGCACGACCCCGTACACTGCCCGAACACAACTGCTCTGCCCTAAACCCTGAAACACCAGCGCCAGCACGACCCCTACACTGTCCAATCACCACTGCACTGCCCTAAACCCAGAAGCACCGGCACCAGCACCACCCCCTACACTTCCTGAACATCCACTGCACTACCCTAAACCCTGAAGCACTAGCCCCAGCACCACCCCTTACACTGCCCGAACACCACTGTACTGCCCTAAACACTGAACCACCATCCCCAGCACGACCCCCTACCCTACACAAACATCACTGCACTAAACCCTGAAACACTATCCCCAGCACGACCTCCTACACTGCCCAACACCACTGCACTGCCCTAAACCCTGAAACACCACTCCCAGCATGACCCCCTAAACTGTCCAAACACCACTGCACTGCCCTAAATCCTGAAACACCACCCCCAGGAAGACCCCCTACACTGCCCAAACACCACTGAACTGCCCTAAACCCTGAAACACTACCTCCAGCACGACCCCGTACACTGCCCGAACACCACTACTCTGCCCTAAACCCTGAAACACCAGCCCCAGCACGACCCCTACACTGCCCAATCACCACTGCACTGCCTTAAACCCTGAAGCACCAGCCCCAGCACCACCCCTACACTTCCCGAACATCCACTGCACTACCCTAAACCCTGAAGCACTAGCCCCAGCACCACCCCCTACACTGCCCGAACACCAATGTACTGCCCTAAATGCTGAAACACCATCCCCAGCACAACCCCCTACACTGCCCGAACACCACTGCACTGCCCTAAACCCTTAAACACCACCCCTGCACGATCCCTTACACTGTCCGAAAACCACTGCACTGCCCTAAACCCTGAAACACCACCCCCAGCACGACCCCCAACACTTCCCGAACACCACTGTACTGCCCTAAACCCTGAAACACCACCCCCAGCACGACCCCCTACAGTGCACGAACATCACTGCACTGCCCTAAACCCTGAAACACTATCCCCAGCATGACCTCCTACACTGCTCGAACACCACTGCACTGCCCTGCCCTAAACCCTGAAACACCACCCCCAGCATGACCCCCTACACTGCCCAAACACCACTGCACCGCCCTAAACCCTGAAACACCACCCCCAGCCCGACCCGCAACACTGCCCGAACACCACTGCACTTCCCTAAACCCTGTAACACCACCCCAGTATGACCCCCTACACTGCCCGAACACCACTGTACTGCCCTAAACCCTGAAACACCACCACCAGCACGACCCCTTAAACTGCCCGAACACCACTGCACTGCCCTAAATCCTGAAACACCACCCCCAGGAAGACCCCCTACACTACACAAACAGTACTGCACTACCCTAAACACTAAATCTACCCCAGAACAACCCCCTACCCTATACAAACATCACTGCACTGCCCTAAACCCTGAAACACTATCCCCAGCACGACCTCCTAAACTGCCCAACACCACTGCACTGCCCTGCCCTAAACCCTGAAACACCACCCCCAGCACAACCCCCTACCCTACACAAACATCACTGCACTGCCCTAAACCATGAAACACTATCCCCAGCACGACCTCCTACACTGCCCAACACCACTTCACTGTCCTGCCCTAAACCCTGAAACACCACCCTCAGCACGACCCCCTACACTGCCCGAACACCACTGCACTGCCCTAAACCCTAAAACACCAGCACGACACCCTAAACTGCCCGAACACCACTGCACTGCCCTAAATCCCGAAACACCACCCCCAGGAAGACCCCCTACACTACACAAACACCACTGCACTACCCTAAACCCTAAATCTACCCCAGAACAACCCCCTACCCTATACAAACATCACTGCACTGCCCTAAACCCTGAAACACTATCCCCAGCACGACCTCCTACACTGCCAAATACCACTGCACTGCCCTGCCCTAAACCCTGAAACACCACCCCCAGCATGACCCCCTACACTGCCCAAACACCACTGCACTGCCCTAAACCCTGAAACACCACCCCCAGCCCTACCCCCTACACTGCCCGAACACCACTGCACTGCCCTAAACCCTGAAACACCACTCCCAGCACGACCCCCTACACTGCCCGAACACCACTGCACTGCCCTAAACCCTGAAACACCACCACCAGCTCGACCCCTACACTGCCCGAACATCATTGCACTGCCCTAAACCCTGAAACACCACCACCAGCTCGACCCCTACACTGCCCGAACACCATTGCACTGCCCTAAACCCTGAAACACTACCACCAGCACAACCCCCTACACTTTTTGAACACCACTGCACTGCCCTAAACCCTGAAACACCACTCCCAGCATGACCCCCTAAACAGTCCAAACACCACTGCACTGCCCTAAATCCTGAAACACCACCCCCCGGAAGACCCCCTACACTGCCCAAACACCACTGCCCTGCCCCAAACCCTGAAACACCACCCCCAGCCCGACCCCCTACACTGCCCGAACACCACTGCACTGCCCTAAACCCTGAAACACCACCCCAAGCACGACCCCCTACACTGACCGAACACCACTGCTCTGCCCTAAACCCTGAAACAACACCCCCAGCCCGACCCCCTACACTACCCGAACACCACTGCACTTCCCTAAACCCTGAAACACCACCCCCAGCACAACCCCCTACACTGCCCAAACACCACTGTACTGCCCTGAACCCTGAAACACCACCAGCAGCACGGCCCCCTAAACTTTATAAACACCACTGCACTACCCTAAACCATAAAACACTGCCCCCAGCAGTACTCCCTACACTACCCAAATACCAATGCACTACCCTAAAGCCTAAACCAATAGCCCCAGCAATACCCCCTATACTACCCAAACACCACTACACTACCTTAAACTACTACCCCTAGCATGACCCCCTACACAACCGAAACACCACTGCACTACCCTAAACCCTAAAATACTACCCCCAGCACGACCCCCTACACTACCCAAACACCAGTGCACTACCCTAAATCCAAAACATTACCCCCAGCATGACCCCCTACACTACAAAAACACCACTGCACTACCCTAAACCCGAAATCTACCCCAGCACAACCCCCGACCCTACACAAACATCACTGCACTGCCCTAAACCCTGAAACACTATCCCCAGCACGACCTCCTACACTGCCCAACACCACTGCACTGCACTGCCCTAAACCCTGAAACACCACCCCCAGCCCGACCCGCAACACTGCCCGAACACCACTGCACTTCCCTAAACCCTGAAACACCACCCCCAGCACGACCCCCTACACTGCCCGAACATCACTGCACTGCCCTAAATCCAAAACATTACCCCCAGCATGACCCCCTACACTACAAAAACACCACTGCACTACCCTAAACCCGAAATCTACCCCAGCACAACCCCCGACCCTACACAAACATCACTGCACTGCCCTAAACCCTGAAACACTATCCCCAGCACGACCCCCTACACTGCCCAACACCACTGCACTGCACTGCCCTAAACCCTGAAACACCACCCCCAGCCCGACCCGCAACACTGCCCGAACACCACTGCACTTCCCTAAACCCTGAAACACCACCCCCAGCACGACCCCCTACACTGCCCGAACATCACTGCACTGCCCTAAACCCCGAAACACTATCCCCAGCACGACCTCCTACACTGCCCAACACCACTGCACTTCCCTAAACCCTGAAACACCACCCCCAGCACAACCCCCTACACTGCCCAAACACCACTGTACTGCCCTGAACCCTGAAACACCACCAGCAGCACGGCCCCCTAAACTTTATAAACACCACTGCACTACCCTAAACCATAAAACACTGCCCCCAGCAGTACTCCCTACACTACCCAAATACCAATGCACTACCCTAAAGCCTAAACCAATAGCCCCAGCAATACCCCCTATACTACCCAAACACCACTACACTACCTTAAACTACTACCCCTAGCATGACCCCCTACACA
Organism: Triturus cristatus; assembly: GCF_964204655.1. Taxonomy (NCBI): domain Eukaryota; kingdom Metazoa; phylum Chordata; class Amphibia; order Caudata; family Salamandridae; genus Triturus; species Triturus cristatus. The sequence continues at coordinate 478,049,459 of NC_140579.1, read as the reverse complement.
ACCGAAACACCACTGCACTACCCTAAACCCTAAAATACTACCCCCAGCACGACCCCCTACACTACCCAAACACCAGTGCACTACCCTAAATCCAAAACATTACCCCCAGCATGACCCCCTACACTACAAAAACACCACTGCACTACCCTAAACCCGAAATCTACCCCAGCACAACCCCCGACCCTACACAAACATCACTGCACTTCCCTAAACCCTGAAACACCACCCCCAGCACAACCCCCTACACTGCCCAAACACCACTGTACTGCCCTGAACCCTGAAACACCACCAGCAGCACGGCCCCCTAAACTTTATAAACACCACTGCACTACCCTAAACCATAAAACACTGCCCCCAGCAGTACTCCCTACACTACCCAAATACCAATGCACTACCCTAAAGCCTAAACCAATAGCCCCAGCAATACCCCCTATACTACCCAAACACCACTACACTACCTTAAACTACTACCCCTAGCATGACCCCCTACACAACCGAAACACCACTGCACTACCCTAAACCCTAAAATACTACCCCCAGCACGACCCCCTACACTACCCAAACACCAGTGCACTACCCTAAATCCAAAACATTACCCCCAGCATGACCCCCTACACTACAAAAACACCACTGCACTACCCTAAACCCGAAATCTACCCCAGCACAACCCCCGACCCTACACAAACATCACTGCACTGCTCTAAACCCTGAAACACTATCCCCAGCACGACCTCCTACACTGCCCAACACCACTGCACTGCACTGCCCTAAACCCTGAAACACCACCCCCAGCCCGACCCGCAACACTGCCCGAACACCACTGCACTTCCCTAAACCCTGAAACACCACCCCCAGCACGACCCCCTACACTGCCCGAACATCACTGCACTGCCCTAAATCCAAAACATTACCCCCAGCATGACCCCCTACACTACAAAAACACCACTGCACTACCCTAAACCCGAAATCTACCCCAGCACAACCCCCGACCCTACACAAACATCACTGCACTGCCCTAAACCCTGAAACACTATCCCCAGCACGACCCCCTACACTGCCCAACACCACTGCACTGCACTGCCCTAAACCCTGAAACACCACCCCCAGCCCGACCCGCAACACTGCCCGAACACCACTGCACTTCCCTAAACCCTGAAACACCACCCCCAGCACGACCCCCTACACTGCCCGAACATCACTGCACTGCCCTAAACCCTGAAACACTATCCCCAGCACGACCTCCTACACTGCCCAACACCACTGCACTGCCCTGCCCTACCCTGAAACACCACCCCCAGCACGACCCACTACACTGGCCAAACACCACTGCACTGCCCTAAACCCTGAAACACCACCCCCAGCACGACCCCCTACACTGCCCGAACACCACTGCACTGCCCTAAACCCTGAAACACCACTGCCAGCATGACCCCCTAAACTGTCCAAACACCACTGCACTGCCCTAAATCCTGAAACAACACCCCCAGGAAGACCCCCTACACGGCCCAAACACAATTGCACTGCCCTAAACCCTGAAACACTACCTCCAGCACGACCCCGTACACTGCCCGAACACCACTGCTCTGCCCTAAACCCTGAAACACCAGCCCCAGCACGACCCCTACACTGTCCAATCACCACTGCACTGCCCTAAACCCTGAAGCACCAGCCCCAGCACCACCCCCTACACTACCCGAACATCCACTGCACTACCCTAAACCCTGAAGCACTAGCCCCAGCACCACCCCCTACAGTGCCCGAACACCAATGTACTGCCCTATACGCTGAAACACCATCCCCAGCACGACCCCCTACACTGCCCGAACACCACTGCACTGCCCTAAACCCTTAAACACCACCCCTGCATGACCCCCTACACTGTCCGAACACCACTTCACTGCCCTAAACCATGAAACACCACCCCCAGCATGACCCCCAACACTTCCCGAACACCACTGTACTGCCCTAAACCCTGAAACACCACCCCCAGCACGACCCCCTACAGTGCACGAACATCACTGCACTGCCCTAAACCCTGAAACACTATCCCCAGCATGACCTCCTACACTGCCCGAACACCACTGCACTGCACTGCCCGGCCCTAAACCCTGAAAAACCACCCCCAGCATGACCCCCTACACTGCCCAAACACCACTGCACTGCCCTAAACCCTGAAACACCACCCCCAGCCCGACCCGCAACACTGCCCGAACACCACTGCACTTCCCTAAACCCTGAAACACCACCCCCAGCACGACCCCCTACACTGCCCGAACACCACTGTACTGCCCTAAACCCTGAAATATCACCACCAGCACAACCCCCTAAACTGCCCGAACACCACTGCACTGCCCTAAATCCTGAAACACCACCCCCAGGAAGACCCCCTACACTACACAAACACCACTGCACTACCCTAAACCCTAAATCTACCCCAGCACAACCCCCTACCCTACACAAACATCACTGCACTGCCCTAAACCCTGAAACACTATCCCCAGCACAACCTCCTACACTGCCCAACACCACTGCACTGCCCTGCCCTAAACCCTGAAACAACATCCCCAGCACGACCCCTACACTGCCCGAACACCACTGCACTGCCCTAAACCCTGAAACACCTCCACCAGCCCGACCCCCTAAACTGCCCAAACACCACTGCACTGCCCTAAATCCTGAAACACCACCCCCAGGAAGACCCCCTACACTACACAAACACCACTGCACTACCCTAAACCCTAAATCTACCCCAGCACAACCCCCTACCCTATACAAACATCACTGCACTGCCCTAAACCCTGAAACACTATCCCCAGCACGACCTAATACACTGCCCAACACCACTGCACTGCCCTGCCCTAAACCCTGAAACACCACCCCCAGCACGACCCCCTACACTGCCCGAACACCACTGCAATGCCCTAAACCCTGAAACACCACCCCCAGCCCGACCCCCTACACTGCCCAAACACCACTGCACTGCCCTAAACCCTGAAACACCACCACCAGCTCGACCCCTACACTGCCCGAACACCATTGCACTGCCCTAAACCCTGAAACACTACCACCAGCACAACCCCCTACACTGCTCGAACACCACTGCACTGCCCTAAACCCTGAAACACCACTCCCAGCATGACCCCCTAAACTGTCCAAACAACACTGCACCGCCCTAAATCCTGAAACACCACCCCCAGGAAGACCCCCTACACTGCCCGAACACCACTGCACTGCCCTAAACCCTAAAACACCAGCACGACCCCCTAAACTGCCCGAACACCACTGCACTGCCCTAAATCCTGAAACACCACCCCCAGGAAGACCCCCTACACTACAGAAACACCACTGCACTACCCTAAACCCTAAATCTACCCCAGAACAACCCCCTACCCTATACAAACATCACTGCACTGCCCTAAACCCTGAAACACTATCCCCAGCACGACCTCCTACACTGCCCAACACCACTGCACTGCCCTGCCCTAAACCCTGAAACACCACCCCCAGCATGACCCCCTACACTGCCCAAACACCACTGCACTGCCCTAAACCCTGAAACACCACCCCCAGCCCGACCCCCTACACTGCCCGAACACCACTGCACTGCCCTAAACCCTGAAACACCACTCCCAGCATGACCCCCTACACTGCCCGAACACCACTGCACTGCCCTAAACCCTGAAACACCACCACCAGCTCGACCCCTACACTGCCCGAACACCATTGCACTGCCCTAAACCCTGAAACACTACCACCAGCACAACCCCCTACACTTTTTGAACACCACTGCACTGCCCTAAACCCTGAAACCCCACTCCCAGCATGACCCCCTAAACAGTCCAAACACCACTGCACTGCCCTAAATCCTGAAACATCACCCCCCGGAAGACCCCCTACACTGCCCAAACACCACTGCCCTGCCCCAAACCCTGAAACACCACCCCCAGCCCGACCCCCTACACTGCCCGAACACCACTGCACTGCCCTAAACCCTGAAACACCACCCCAAGCACGACCCCCTACACTTCCCGAACACCACTGCTCTGCCCTAAACCCTGAAACAACACCCCCAGCCCGACCCCCTACACTACCCGAACACCACTGCACTTCCCTAAACCCTGAAACAACACCCCCAGCCCGACCCCCTACACTACCCGAACACCACTGTACTGCCCTGAACTCTGAAACACCACCAGCAGCACGGCCCCCTAAACTTTATAAACACCACTGCACTACCCTAAACCATAAAACACTGCCCCCAGCAGTACTCCCTACACTACCCAAATACCAATGCACTACCCGAAATCCTAAACCAATAGCCCCAGCAATACCCCCTATACTACCCAAACACCACTACACTACCCTAAACCCTAAACTACTACCCCTAGCATGACCCCCTACACAACCGAAACACCACTGCACTACCCTAAACCCTAAAATACTACCCCCAGCATGACCCCCTACACTACCCAAACACCAGTGCACTACCCTAAATCCAAAACATTACCCCCAGCCCGACCCCCTACACTGGCCAAACACCACTGCACTGCCCTAAACCCTGAAACACCACCCCCAGCACGACCCCCTACACTGCCCAAACATCACTGCACTGCCCTAAACCCAGAAACACTATCCCCAGAACGACCTCCTACACTGCCCAACACCACTGCACTGCCCTGCCCTAAACCCTGAAACACCACCCCCAGCACGACCCACTACACTGGCCAAACACCACTGCACTGCCCTAAACCCTGAAACACCACCCCCAGCACGACCCCCTACACTGCCCGAACACCACTGCACTGCCCTAAACCCTGAAACACCACTCCCAGCATGACCGCCTAAACTGTCCAAACACCACTGCACTGCCCTAAATCCTGAAACAACACCCCCAGGAAGACCCCCTACACCACCCAAACACAATTGCACTGCCCTAAACCCTGAAACACTACCTCCAGCACGACCCCGTACACTGCCCGAACACCACTGCTCTGCCCTAAACCCTGAAACACCAGCCCCAGCACGACCCCTACACTGTCCAATCGCCACTGCACTGCCCTAAACCCTGAAGCACCAGCCCCAGCACCACCCCCTACACTACCCGAACATCCACTGCACTACCCTAAACCCTGAAGCACTAGCCCCAGCACCACCCCCTACAGTGCCCGAACACCAATGTACTGCCCTATACGCTGAAACACCATCCCCAGCACGACCCCCTACACTGCCCGAACACCACTGCACTGCCCTAAACCCTTAAACACCACCCCTGCACGACCCCCTACACTGTCCGAACACCACTGCAGTGCCCTAAACCCTGAAACACCACCCCCAGCATGACCCCCAACACTGCCCGAACACCACTGTACTGCCCTAAACCCTGAAACCCCACCCCAGCATGACCCCCTACAGTGCACGAACATCACTGCACTTCCCTAAACCCTGAAACACCACCTCCAGCCCGACCCCCCACACTGCCCGAACACCATTGCACTTCCCTAAACCCTGAAACACCATCCCCAGCACGACCCCCTACACTGCCCGAACACCACTGCTCTGCCCTAAACCCTGAAACAACACCCCCAGCCCGACCCCCTACACTACCCGAACACCACTCCACTTCCCTAAACCCTGAAACACCACCCCCAGCACAACCCCCTACACTGCCCAAACACCACTGTACTGCCCTGAACCCTGAAACACCACCAGCAGCACGGACCCCTAAACTTTATAAACACCACTGCACTACCCTAAACCATAAAACACTGCCCCCAGCAGTACTCCCTACACTACCCAAATACCAATGCACTACCCTAAAGCCTAAACCAATAGCCCCAGCAATACCCCCTATACTACCCAAACACCACTACACTACCCTAAACCCTAAACTACTACCCCTAGCATGACCCCCTACACAACCGAAACACCACTGCACTACCCTAAACCCTAAAATACTACCCCCAGCACGACCCCCTACACTACCCAAACACCAGTGCACTACCCTAAATCCAAAACATTACCCCCAGCATGACCCCCTACACTACAAAAACACCACTGCACTACCCTAAACCCGAAATCTACCCCAGCACAACCCCCGACCCTACACAAACATCACTGCACTGCCCTAAACCCTGAAACACTATCCCCAGCACGACCTCCTACACTGCCCAACACCACTGCACTGCCCTGGCCTAAACCCTGAAACACCACCCCCAGCACGACCCACTACACTGCCCGAACACCACTGCACTGCCCTAAACCCTGAAACACCACCCCCAGCCCGACCCCCTACACTGGCCAAACACCACTGCACTGCCCTAAACCCTGAAACACCACCCCCAGCACGACCCCCTACACTGCCCGAACATCACTGCACTGCCCTAAACCCTGAAACACTATCCCCAGCACGACCTCCTACACTGCCCAACACCACTGCACTGCCCTGCCCTAAACCCTGAAACACCACCCCCAGCACGACCCACTACACTGGCCTAACACCACTGCACTGCCCTAAACCCTGAAACACCACCCCCAGCACGACCCCCTACACTGCCCGAACACCACTGCACTGCCCTAAACCCTGAAACACCACTCCCAGCATGACCCCCTAAACTGTCCAAACACCACTGCACTGCCCTAAATCCTGAAACAACACCCCCAGGAAGACCCCCTACACAGCCCAAACACAATTGCACTGCCCTAAACCCTGAAACACTACCTCCAGCACGACCCCATACACTGCCCGAACACCACTGCTCTGCCCTAAACCCTGAAACACCAGCCCCAGCACGACCCCTACACTGTCCAATCACCACTGCACTGCCCTAAACCCTGAAGCACCAGCCCCAGCACCACCCCCTACACTACCCGAACATCCACTGCACTACCCTAAACCCTGAAGCACTAGCCCCAGCACCACCCCCTACAGTGCCCGAACACCAATGTACTGCCCTATACGCTGAAACACCATCCCCAGCACGACCCCCTACACTGCCCGAACACCACTGCACTGCCCTAAACCCTTAAACACCACCCCTGCACGACCCCCTACACTGTCCGAACACCACTTCACTGCCCTAAACCATGAAACACCACCCCCAGCATGACCCCCAACACTTCCCGAACACCACTGCCCTGCCCTAAACCCTGAAAACCCACCCCCAGCATGACCCCCTACACTGCCCAAACACCACTGCACTGCCCTAAACCCTGAAACACCACCCCCAGCCCGACCCGCAACACTGCCCAAACACCACTGCACTTCCCTAAACCCTGAAACACCACCCCCAGCACGACCCCCTACACTGCCCGAACACCACTGTACTGCCCTAAACCCTGAAATATCGCCACCAGCACAACCCCCTAAACTGCCCGAACACCACTGCACTGCCCTAAATCCTGAAACACCACCCCCAGGAAGACCCCCTACACTACACAAACACCACTGCACTACCCTAAACCCTAAATCTACCCCAGCACAACCCCCTACCCTACACAAACATCACTGCACTGCCCTAAACCCTAAACCCTGAAACACTATCCCCAGCACAACCTCCTACACTGCCCAACACCACTACACTGCCCTGCCCTAAACCCTGAAACAACACCCCCAGCACGACCCCTACACTGCCCGAACACCACTGCACTGCCCTAAACCCTGAAACACCTCCACCAGCACGACCCCCTAAACTGCCCGAACACCACTGCACTGCCCTAAATCCTGAAACACCACCCCCAGGAAGACCCCCTACACTACACAAACACCACTGCACTACCCTAAACCCTAAATCTACCCCAGCACAACCCCCTACCCTATACAAATATCACTGCACTGCCCTAAACCCTGAAACACCACCCCAAGCACGACCCCCTACACTGCCCGAACACCACTGCTCTGCCCTAAACCCTGAAACAACACCCCCAGCCCGACCCCCTACACTACCCGAACACCACTGCACTTCCCTAAACCCTGAAACACCATACCCAGCACAACCCCCTACACTGCCCAAACACCACTGTACTGCCCTGAACTCTGAAACACCACCAGCAGCACGGCCCCCTAAACTTTATAAACACCACTGCACTACCCTAAACCATAAAACACTGCCCCCAGCAGTACTCCCTACACTACCCAAATACCAATGCACTACCCGAAAGCCTAAACCAATAGCCCCAGCAATACCCCCTATACTACCCAAACACCACTACACTACCCTAAACCCTAAACTACTACCCCTAGCATGACCCCCTACACAACCGAAACACCACTGCCCTACCCTAAACCCTAAAATACTACCCCCAGCATGACCCCCTACACTACCCAAACACCAGTGCACTACCCTAAATCCAAAACATTACCCCCAGCATGACCCCCTACACTACAAAAACACCACTGCACTACCCTAAACCCGAAATCTACCCCAGCACAACCCCCAACCCTACACAAACATCACTGCACTGCCCTAAACCCTGAAACACTATCCCCAGCACGACCTCCTACACTGCCCAACACCACTGCACTGCACTGCCCTAAACCATGAAACACCACCCCCAGCCCGACCCCCTACACTGGCCAAACACCACTGCACTGCCCTAAACCCTGAAACACCACCCCCAGCACGACCCCCTACACTGCCCGAACATCACTGCACTGCCCTAAACCCAGAAACACTATCCCCAGCACGACCTCCTACACTGCCCAACACCACTGCACTGCCCTGCCCTAAACCCTGAAACACCACCCCCAGCACGACCCACTACACTGGCCAAACACCACTGCACTGCCCTAAACCCTGAAACACCACCCCCAGCACGACCCCCTACACTGCCCGAACACCACTGCACTGCCCTAAACCCTGAAACACCACTCCCAGCATGACCGCCTAAACTGTCCAAACACCACTGCACTGCCCTAAATCCTGAAACAACACCCCCAGGAAGACCCCCTACACCGCCCAAACACAATTGCACTGCCCTAAACCCTGAAACACTACCTCCAGCACGACCCCGTACACTGCCCGAACACCACTGCTCTGCCCCAAACCCTGAAACACCAGCCCCAGCACGACCCCTACACTGTCCAATCACCACTGCACTGCCCTAAACCCTGAAGCACCAGCCCCAGCACCACCCCCTACACTACCCGAACATCCACTGCACTACCCTAAACCCTGAAGCACTAGCCCCAGCACCACCCCCTACAGTGCCCGAACACCAATGTACTGCCCTATACGCTGAAACACCATCCCCAGCACGACCCCCTACACTGCCCGAACACCACTGCACTGCCCTAAACCCTTAAACACCACCCCTGCACGACCCCCTACACTGTCCGAACACCACTGCAGTGCCCTAAACCCTGAAACACCACCCCCAGCATGACCCCCAACACTGCCCGAACACCACTGTACTGCCCTAAACCCTGAAACCCCACCCCAGCATGACCCCCTACAGTGCACGAACATCACTGCACTTCCCTAAACCCTGAAACACCACCTCCAGCCCGACCCCCCACACTGCCCGAACACCATTGCACTTCTCTAAACCCTGAAACACCATCCCCAGCACGACCCCCTACACTGCCCGAACACCACTGCTCTGCCCTAAACCCTGAAACAACACCCCCAGCCCGACCCCCTACACTACCCGAACACCACTCCACTTCCCTAAACCCTGAAACACCACCCCCAGCACAACCCCCTACACTGCCCAAACACCACTGTACTGCCCTGAACCCTGAAACACCACCAGCAGCACGGACCCCTAAACTTTATAAACACCACTGCACTACCCTAAACCATAAAGCACTGCCCCAGCAGTACTCCCTATACTACCCAAATACCAATGCACTACCCTAAAGCCTAAACCAATAGCCCCAGCAATACCCCCTATACTACCCAAACACCACTACACTACCCTAAACCCTAAACTACTACCCCTAGCATGACCCCCTACACAACCGAAACACCACTGCACTACCCTAAACCCTAAAATACTACCCCCAGCGCGACCCCCTACACTACCCAAACACCAGTGCACTACCCTAAATCCAAAACATTACCCCCAGCATGACCCCCTACACTACAAAAACACCACTGCACTACCCTAAACCCGAAATCTACCCCAGCACAACCCCCGACCCTACACAAACATCACTGCACTGCCCTAAACCCTGAAACACTATCCCCAGCACGACCTCCTACACTGCCCAACACCACTGCACTGCCCTGGCCTAAACCCTGAAACACCACCCCCAGCACGACCCACTACACTGCCCGAACACCACTGCACTGCCCTAAACCCTGAAACACCACCCCCAGCCCGACCCCCTACACTGGCCAAACACCACTGCACTGCCCTAAACCCTGAAACACCACCCCCAGCACGACCCCCTACACTGCCCGAACATCACTGCACTGCCCTAAACCCTGAAACACTATCCCCAGCACGACCTCCTACACTGCCCAACACCACTGCACTGCCCTGCCCTAAACCCTGAAACACCACCCCCAGCACGACCCACTACACTGGCCAAACACCACTGCACTGCCCTAAACCCTGAAACACCACCCCCAGCACGACCCCCTACACTGCCCGAACACCACTGCACTGCCCTAGACCCTGAAACACCACTCCCAGCATGACCCCCTAAACTGTCCAAACACCACTGCACTGCCCTAAATCCTGAAACAACACCCCCAGGAAGACCCCCTACACGGCCCAAACACAATTGCACTGCCCTAAACCCTGAAACACTACCTCCAGCACGACCCCATACACTGCCCGAACACCACTGCTCTGCCCTAAACCCTGAAACACCAGCCCCAGCACGACCCCTACACTGTCCAATCACCACTGCACTGCCCTAAACCCTGAAGCACCAGCCCCAGCACCACCCCCTACACTACCCGAACATCCACTGCACTACCCTAAACCCTGAAGCACTAGCCCCAGCACCACCCCCTACAGTGCCCGAACACCAATGTACTGCCCTATACGCTGAAACACCATCCCCAGCACGACCCCCTACACTGCCCGAACACCACTGCACTGCCCTAAACCCTTAAACACCACCCCTGCACGACCCCCTACACTGTCCGAACACCACTTCACTGCCCTAAACCATGAAACACCACCCCCAGCATGACCCCCAACACTTCCCGAACACCACTGCCCTGCCCTAAACCCTGAAAACCCACCCCCAGCATGACCCCCTACACTGCCCAAACACCACTGCACTGCCCTAAACCCTGAAACACCACCCCCAGCCCGACCCGCAACACTGCCCAAACACCACTGCACTTCCCTAAACCCTGAAACACCACCCCCAGCACGACCCCCTACACTGCCCGAACACCACTGTACTGCCCTAAACCCTGAAATATCGCCACCAGCACAACCCCCTAAACTGCCCGAACACCACTGCACTGCCCTAAATCCTGAAACACCACCCCCAGGAAGACCCCCTACACTACACAAACACCACTGCACTACCCTAAACCCTAAATCTACCCCAGCACAACCCCCTACCCTACACAAACATCACTGCACTGCCCTAAACCCTGAAACACTATCCCCAGCACAACCTCCTACACTGCCCAACACCACTACACTGCCCTGCCCTAAACCCTGAAACAACACCCCCAGCACGACCCCTACACTGCCCGAACACCATTGCACTGCCCTAAACCCTGAAACACCTCCACCAGCACGACCCCCTAAACTGCCCGAACACCACTGCACTGCCCTAAATCCTGAAACACCACCCCCAGGAAGACCCCCTACACTACACAAACACCACTGCACTACCCTAAACCCTAAATCTACCCCAGCACAACCCCCTACCCTATACAAATATCACTGCACTGCCCTAAACCCTGAAACACTATCCCCAGCACGACCTAATACACTGCCCAACACCACTGCACTGCCCTAAACCCTGAAACACCACCCCCAGCCCGACCCCCTACACTGCCCAAACACCACTGCACTGCCCTAAACCCTGAAACACCACCACCAGCTCGACCCCTACACTGCCCGAACACCATTGCACTGCCCTAAACCCTGAAACACTACCACCAGCACAACCCCCTACACTGCTCGAACACCACTGCACTGCCCTAAACCCTGAAACACCACTCCCAGCATGACCCCCTAAACTGTCCAAACAACACTGCACCGCCCTAAATCCTGAAACACCACCCCCAGGAAGACCCCCTACACTGCCCAAACACTACTACACTGCCCTAAACCCTGAAACACTACCTCCAGCACGACCCCGTACACTACCCGAACACCACTGCTCTGCCCTAAACCCTGAAACACCAGCCCCAGCACGACCCCTACACTATCCAATCACCACTGCACTGCCCTAAACCCTGAAGCACCAGCCCCAGCACCACCCCCTACACTGCCCGAACTCCACTGTACTACCCTAAACCCTGAAGCACTAGCCCCAGCACCACCCCCTACACTGCCCGAACACCACTGTACTGCCCTAAACCCTAAAACACCACTCCCAGCACGACCACCTACACTGCCCGAACGCCACTGCACTTCCCTAAACCCTGAAACACCACCTCCAGCCCGACCCCCCACACTGCCCGAACACCACTGCACTTCCCTAAACCCTGAAACACCACCCCCAGCATGACCCCCTACACTGCCCGAACACCACTGCACTGCACTAAACCCTGAAACACCACCCCCAGCATGACCCCCTACACTGCCCGAGCACCATTGCACTGCCCTAAACCCTGAAACACTACCACCAGCACAACCCCCTACACTGCTTGAACACCACTGCACTGCCCTAAACCCTAAAACACCACTCCCAGCATGACCCCCTAAACTGTCCAAACACCACTGCAATGCCCTAAATCCTGAAACACCACCCCCAGGAAGACCCCCTACACTGCCCGAGCACCATTGCACTGCCCTAAACCCTGAAACACTACCACCAGCACAACCCCCTACACTGCTTGAACACCACTGCACTGCCCTAAACCCTAAAACACCACTCCCAGCATGACCCCCTAAACTGTCCGAACACCACTGCAATGCCCTAAATCCTGAAACACCACCCCCAGGAAGACCCCCTACACTGCCCAAACGCCACTGCACTGCCCTAAACCCTGAAACACCATCCCCAGCACGACCCCCTACACTTCCCGCACACCACTGCACTGCCCTAAACCCTTAAACACCACCCCTGCACGACCCCCTACACTGCCCGAACACCACTGTACTGCCCTAAACCCTGAAACACCACCCCCAGCACGACCCCCTACAGTGCACGAACATCACTGCACTGCCCTAAACCCTGAAACACTAGCCCCCACATGACCTCCTACACTGCCCGAACATCACTGCACTGCACTGCCCTGCACTAAACCCTGAAACACCACCCCCAGCACAACCCCCTACACTGCCCAAACACCACTGCACTGCCCTAAACCCTGAAACACCAGCCCCAGCCGGACCCCCTACACTGCCCGAACACCACTGCACTTCCCTAAACCCTGAAACACCACCCCCAGCACACCCCCCTACACTGCCCGAATACCACTGTACTGCCCTAAACCCTGAAACACCACCACCAGCACGACCCCCTAAACTGCCCGAACACCACTGCACTGCCCTATATCCTGAAACACCACCCCCAGGAAGACCCCCTACACTACAAAAACACCACTGCACTGCCTTAAACCCTAAATCTACCCCAGCACAACCCCCTAACCTACACAAACATCACTGCACTGCCCTAAATCCTGAAACACTATCCCCAGCACGACCTCCTACACTGCCCAACCCACTGCCCTGCCCTAGACCCTGAAACACCACCCCCAGCATGACCCCCTACACTGCCCGAACACCACTGCCCTGCCCTAAACCCTGAAACTCCACCCCAGCATGACCCCCTACACTGCCCGAACACCACTGCACTGCCCTAAGCCCTGAAACACCACCCCCAGCCCGACCCCCTACACTGCCCGAACACCACTGCACTGCCCTAAACCCTGAAACACCACCCCCAGCATGACCCCCTACACTGCCCGAACACCACTGCACTGCCCTAAACCCTGAAACACCACCACCAGCTCGACCCCTACACTGCCCGAACACCATTGCACTAGCATAAACCCTGAAACACTACCACCAGCACAACCCCCTACACTGTCCAAACAACACTGCACCGCCCTAAATCCTGAAACACCACCCCCAGGAAGACCCCCTACACTGCCCAAACACCACTGCACTGCCCTAAACCCTGAAACACTATCTCCAGCACGACCCGTACACTACCCGAACACCACTGCTCTGCCCTAAACCGTGAAACACCAGCCCCAGCATGACCCCTACACTGTCCAATCACCACTACACTGCCCTAAACCCTGAAGCACCAGCCCCAGCACCACCCCCTACACTGCCCGAACACCACTGCACTACCCTAAACCCTGAAGCATTAGCCCCAGCACCACCCCCTACACTGCCCGAACACCACTGTACTGCCCTAAACCCTGAAACACCATCCCCAGCACGACCCCCTACACTGCCCGAACACCACTACACTGCCCTAAACCCTTAAACACCACCCCTGCACGACCCCCTACACTGTCCGAACACCACTGCAGTGCCCTAAACCCTGAAACACCACCCCCAGCACGACCCCCAACACTGCCCGAACACCACTGTACTGCCCTAAACCCTGAAACCCCACCCCAGCATGACCCCCTACAGTGCACAAACATCACTGCACTTCCCTAAACCCTGAAACATCACATCCAGCCCGACCCCCCACACTGCCCGAACACCATTGCACTTCCCTAAACCCTGAAACACCACCCCCAGCACGACCCCCTACACTGCCCGAACACCACTGCACTGCACTAAACCCTGAAACACCACCCCCAGCACGACCCCCTACACTGCCCGAACACCACTGCACTGCCCTAAACCCTGAAACTCCACCACCAGCACGACCCCCTACACTGCCCGAACACCATTGCACTGCCCTAAACCCTGAAACATTAGCCCCAGCACCACCCCCTACACTGCCCGAACACCACTGTACTGCCCTAAACCCTGAAACACCATCCCCAGCACGACCCCCTACACTGCCCGAACACCACTACACTGCCCTAAACCCTTAAACACCACCCCTGCACGACCCCCTACACTGTCCGAACACCACTGCAGTGCCCTAAACCCTGAAACACCACCCCCAGCACGACCCCCAACACTGCCCGAACACCACTGTACTGCCCTAAACCCTGAAACCCCACCCCAGCATGACCCCCTACAGTGCACGAACATCACTGCACTTCCCTAAACCCTGAAACACCACCTCCAGCCCGACCCCCCACACTGCCCGAACACCATTGCACTTCCCTAAACCCTGAAACACCACCCCCAGCACGACCCCCTACACTGCCCGAACACCACTGCACTGCACTAAACCCTGAAACACCACCCCCAGCATGACCCCCTACACTGCCCAACACCACTGCATTGCCCTAAACCCTGAAACACCACCAGCACGACCCCCTACACTGCCCGAACACCATTGCACTGCCCTAAATCCTGAAACACTACCACCAGCACAACCCCCTACAATGCTCGAACACCACTGCACTGCCCTAAACCCTAAAACACCACTCCCAGCATGACCCCCTAAACTGTCCAAACACCACTGCACTGCCCTAAATCCTGAAACACCACCCCCAGGAAGACCCCCTACACTGCCCAAACACCACTGCACTGCCCTAAACCCTGAAACACTACCTTCAGCACGACCCCGTACACTGCCCGAACACCACTGCTCTGCCCTAAACCCTGAAACACCAGCCCCAGCACGACCACTACACTGTCCAATCACCACTGCACTGCCCTAAACCCTGAAGCACCAGCTCCAGCACCACCCCCTACACTTTCCGAACATCCACTGCACTGCCCTAAACCCTGAAGCACTAGCCCCAGGACCACCCCCTACACTGCCCGAACACCACTGTACAGCCCTAAACGTTGAAACACCATCCCCAGCACAACCACCTACACTGCCCGAACACCACTGCACTGCCCTAAACCCTTAAACACCACCCCTGCACGACACCCTACACTGTCCGAACACCACTGCACTGCCCTAAACCCTGAAACACCAACCCCAGCACGAACCCCAACACTGCCCGAACCCCACTGTACTGCCCTAAACACCACCCCCAGCACGACCCCCTACAGTGCACGAACATCACTGCACTGCCCTAAACCCTAAAACACTAGCCCCAGCATGACCTCCTACACTGCCTGAGCACCACTGCACTGCACTGCCCTGCCCTGCCCTAAATCCTGAAACACCACCCCCAGCACGACCCCCTACACTGCCCGAACACCACTGCACTGCCCTAAATCCTGAAACACCACCCCCAGGGAGACCCCCTACACTACACAAACTCCACTGCACTACCCTAAACCCTAAATCTACCCCAGCACAACCACTACCCTACACAAACATCACTGCACTGCCCTAAACCCTGAAACACTATCCCCAGCACGACCTCCTACACTGCCCAACACCACTGCACTGCCCTGCCCTAAACCCTGAAACAATACCCCAGCACGACCCCTTACACTGCCCGAACACCACTGCACTGCCATAAACCCTGAAACACCACCCCCAGCCCGACCCTCTACACTGCCCGAACACCACTGCACTGCCCTAAACCCTGAAACACCACCCCCAGCACGACCCCCTACACTGCCCGAACACCACTGCACTGCCCTAAACCCTGAAACTCCACCACCAGCACGACCCCCTACACTGCCCGAACACCATTGCACTGCCCTAAACCCTGAAACACCACATCCAGCCCGACCCCCCACACTGCCCGAACACCATTACACTTCCCTAAACCCTGAAACACCACCCCCAGCACGACCCCCTACACTGCCCGAACACCACTGCACTGCACTAAACCCTGAAACACCACCCCCAGCACGACCCCCTACACTGCCCGAACACCACTGCACTGCCCTAAACCCTGAAACTCCACCACCAGCACGACCCCCTACACTGCCCGAACACCATTGCACTGCCCTAAACCCTGAAACATTAGCCCCAGCACCACCCCCTACACTGCCCGAACACCACTGTACTGCCCTAAACTCTGAAACACCATCCCCAGCACGACCCCCTACACTGCCCGAACACCACTACACTGCCCTAAACCCTTAAACACCACCCCTGCACGACCCCCTACACTGTCCGAACACCACTGCAGTGCCCTAAACCCTGAAACACCACCCCCAGCACGACCCCCAACACTGCCCGAACACCACTGTACTGCCCTAAACCCTGAAACCCCACCCCAGCATGACCCCCTACAGTGCACGAACATCACTGCACTTCCCTAAACCCTGAAACACCACCTCCAGCCCGACCCCCCACACTGCCCGAACACCATTGCACTTCCCTAAACCCTGAAACACCACCCCCAGCACGACCCCCTACACTGCCCGAACACCACTGCACTGCACTAAACCCTGAAACACCACCCCCAGCATGACCCCCTACACTGCCCAACACCACTGCATTGCCCTAAACCCTGAAACACCACCAGCACGACCCCCTACACTGCCCGAACACCACTGCACTGCCCTAAACCCTGAAACACCACCCAAGCCCGACCCCCTACACTGCCCGAACACCACTGCACTGCCCTAAACCCTGAAACATCACACCCAGCATGACCCCCTACCCTGCCCGAACACCACTGCACTGCCCTAAACCCTGAAACACCACCACCAGCACGACCCCTACACTGCCCAAACACCATTGCACTGCCTTAAATCCTGAAACACTACCACCAGCACAACCCCCTACACTGCTCGAACACCACTGCACTGCCCTAAACCCTGAAACACAACTCCCAGCATGACCCCCTAATCTGTCCAAACACCACTGCACTGCCCTAAATCCTAAAACACCACCCCCAGGAAGACCCCCTACACTGCCCAAACACCACTGCACTGCCCTAAACCCTGAAACACTACCTCCAGCATGATCCCGTACACTACCCGAACACCACTGCTCTGCCCTAAACCCTGAAACACCAGCCCCAGCACGACCCCTACACTGTCCAATCACCACTGCACTGCCCTAAACCCTGAAGCACCAGCCCCAGCACCACCCCCTACACTGCCCAAACACCACTGTACTACCCTAAACCCTGAAGCATTAGCCCCAGAACCACCCCCTACACTGCCCGAACACCACTGTACTGCCCTAAACCCTGAAACACCATCCCCAGCATGACCCCCTACACTGCCCGAACACCACTGCACTGCCCTAAACCCTGAAACACCACCCCCAGCACGACCCCCTACAGTGCACGAACATCACTGCACTGCCCTAAACCCTGAAACACTAGCCCCAGCATGACCTCCTACACTGCCCGAACACCACTGCACTGCACTGCCCTGCCCTAAACCCCGAAACACGACCCTCAGCACGACCCCCTACACTGCCCGAACACCACTGCACTGCCCTAAACCCTGAAACACCACCCCCAGCACGACCCCCTACACTGCCCGAACACCACTGCACTGCCCTAAATTCTGAAACACCACCCCCAGGAAGACCCCCTACACTACACAAACACCATTGCACTACCCTAAATCCTAAATCTACCCCAGCACAACCCCCTACTCTACACAAACATCACTGCACTGCCCTAAACCCTGAAACACTATCCCCAGCACAACCTCTTACACTGCCCAACACCACTGCACTGCCCTGCCCTAAATCCTGAAACACCACCCCCAGCACAACCCCCTACAATGCCCGAACACCACTGCACTGCCCTAAAACCTGAAACACCACACCCAGCCCAACCCCCTACACTGCCCGAACACGCCTGCACTGCCCTAAACCCTGAAACACCACCCCCAGCACAAACCCTACACTGCCCGAACACCACTGCACTGCCCTAAACCCTGAAACACCACCACCAGCACGACCCCCTACACTGCCCGAACACCATTGCACTGCCCTAAACCCTGAAACACTACCACCAGCACAACCCCCTACACTGTTCGAACACCACTGCACTGCCCTAAACCCTGAAACACCACCCCCAGCATGACCCCCTACACTGCCCAAACACCACTGCTCTGCCCTAAACCCTGAAACACCACCCCCAGCCCGACAACCTACACTGCCCGAACACCACTGCACTGCCCTAAACCCTGAAACACCACCAGCAGCACAACCCCCTACACTGTTCGAACACCACTGCACTGCCCTATACCCTGAAACACCACCCCCAGCATGACCCCCTACACTGCCCAAACACCACTTCTCTGCCCTAAACCCTGAAACACCACCCCCAGCCCAACCCCCTACACTGCCTGAACACCACTGCACTGCCCTAAACCCTGAAACACCACCACCAGCACGACCCCCTACCCTGCCCGAACACCATTGCACTGCCCTAAACCCTGAAACACTACCACCAGCACAACTCCTACACTGTTCGAACACCACTGCACTGCCCTAAACCCTGAAACACCACCCCCAGCATGACCCCCTACACTGCCCAAACACCACTGCTCTGCCCTAAACCCTGAAACACAACCCCCAGTCGGACCCCCTACACTACCCGAACACCACTGTACTTCCCTAAACCCTGAAACACCACCCCCAGCACAACCCCCTACACTGCCCGAACATCACTGTACTGCCCTCAACCCTGAAACACCACGAGCAGCACGGCCCCCTACACTTTACAAACACCACTGCACTACCCTAAACCATAAAACACTGCCCCCAGCAGTACTCCCTACACTACCCAAACACCATTGCACTACCCTAAAGCCTAAACCAATAGCCCCAGCAATACCCCCTATACTACCCAAACACCACTACACTACCCTAAACCCTAAACTACTACCCCTAGCATGACCCCCTACACAACCGAAACACCACTGCACTACCCTAAACCCTAAAATACTACCCCCAGCACGACCCCCTACACTACCCAAACACCAGTGCACTACCCTAAATCCAAAACAATACCCCCAGCATGACCCCCTACACTACAAAAACACCACTGCACTACCCTAAACCCGAAATCTACCCCAGCACAACCCCCGACCCTACACAAACATCACTGCACTGCCCTAAACCCTGAAACACTATCCCCAGCACGACCTCCTACACTGCCCAACACCACTGCACTGCCCTGGCCTAAACCCTGAAACACCACCCCCAGCACGACCCACTACACTGCCCGAACACCACTGCACTGCCCTAAACCCTGAAACACCACCCCCAGCCCGACCCCCTACACTGGCCAAACACCACTGCACTGCCCTAAACCCTGAAACACCACCCCCAGCACGACCCCCTACACTGCCCGAACATCACTGCACTGCCCTAAACCCTGAAACACTATCCCCAGCACGACCTCCTACACTGCCCAACACCACTGCACTGCCCTGCCCTAAACCCTGAAACACCACCCCCAGCACGACCCACTACACTGGCCAAACACCACTGCACTGCCCTAAACCCTGAAACACCACCCCCAGCACGACCCCCTACACTGCCCGAACACCACTGCACTGCCCTAGACCCTGAAACACCACTCCCAGCATGACCCCCTAAACTGTCCAAACACCACTGCACTGCCCTAAATCCTGAAACAACACCCCCAGGAAGACCCCCTACACGGCCCAAACACAATTGCACTGCCCTAAACCCTGAAACACTACCTCCAGCACGACCCCATACACTGCCCGAACACCACTGCTCTGCCCTAAACCCTGAAACACCAGCCCCAGCACGACCCCTACACTGTCCAATCACCACTGCACTGCCCTAAACCCTGAAGCACCAGCCCCAGCACCACCCCCTACACTACCCGAACATCCACTGCACTACCCTAAACCCTGAAGCACTAGCCCCAGCACCACCCCCTACAGTGCCCGAACACCAATGTACTGCCCTATACGCTGAAACACCATCCCCAGCACGACCCCCTACACTGCCCGAACACCACTGCACTGCCCTAAACCCTTAAACACCACCCCTGCACGACCCCCTACACTGTCCGAACACCACTTCACTGCCCTAAACCATGAAACACCACCCCCAGCATGACCCCCAACACTTCCCGAACACCACTGCCCTGCCCTAAACCCTGAAAACCCACCCCCAGCATGACCCCCTACACTGCCCAAACACCACTGCACTGCCCTAAACCCTGAAACACCACCCCCAGCCCGACCCGCAACACTGCCCAAACACCACTGCACTTCCCTAAACCCTGAAACACCACCCCCAGCACGACCCCCTACACTGCCCGAACACCACTGTACTGCCCTAAACCCTGAAATATCGCCACCAGCACAACCCCCTAAACTGCCCGAACACCACTGCACTGCCCTAAATCCTGAAACACCACCCCCAGGAAGACCCCCTACACTACACAAACACCACTGCACTACCCTAAACCCTAAATCTACCCCAGCACAACCCCCTACCCTACACAAACATCACTGCACTGCCCTAAACCCTGAAACACTATCCCCAGCACAACCTCCTACACTGCCCAACACCACTACACTGCCCTGCCCTAAACCCTGAAACAACACCCCCAGCACGACCCCTACACTGCCCGAACACCACTGCACTGCCCTAAACCCTGAAACACCTCCACCAGCACGACCCCCTAAACTGCCCGAACACCACTGCACTGCCCTAAATCCTGAAACACCACCCCCAGGAAGACCCCCTACACTACACAAACACCACTGCACTACCCTAAACCCTAAATCTACCCCAGCACAACCCCCTACCCTATACAAATATCACTGCACTGCCCTAAACCCTGAAACACTATCACCAGCACGACCTAATACACTGCCCAACACCACTGCACTGCCCTAAACGCTGAAACACCACCCCCAGCCTGACCCCCTACACTGCCCAAACACCACTGCACTGCCCTAAACCCTGAAACACCACCACCAGCTCGACCCCTACACTGCCCGAACACCATTGCACTGCCCTAAACCCTGAAACACTACCACCAGCACAACCCCCTACACTGCTCGAACACCACTGCACTGCCCTAAACCCTGAAACACCACTCCCAGCATGACCCCCTAAACTGTCCAAACAACACTGCACCGCCCTAAATCCTGAAACACCACCCCCAGGAAGACCCCCTACACTGCCCAAACACTACTACACTGCCCTAAACCCTGAAACACTACCTCCAGCACGACCCCGTACACTACCCGAACACCACTGCTCTGCCCTAAACCCTGAAACACCAGCCCCAGCACGACCCCTACACTATCCAATCACCACTGCACTGCCCTAAACCCTGAAGCACCAGCCCCAGCACCACCCCCTACACTGCCCGAACTCCACTGTACTACCCTAAACCCTGAAGCACTAGCCCCAGCACCACCCCCTACACTGCCCGAACACCACTGTACTGCCCTAAACCCTAAAACACCACTCCCAGCACGACCACCTACACTGCCCGAACACCACTGCACTTCCCTAAACCCTGAAACACCACCTCCAGTCCGACCCCCCACACTGCCCGAACACCACTGCACTTCCCTAAACCCTGAAACACCACCCCCAGCATGACCCCCTACACTGCCCGAACACCACTGCACTGCACTAAACCCTGAAACACCACCCCCAGCATGACCCCCTACACTGCCCGAGCACCATTGCACTGCCCTAAACCCTGAAACACTACCACCAGCACAACCCCCTACACTGCTTGAACACCACTGCACTGCCCTAAACCCTAAAACACCACTCCCAGCATGACCCCCTAAACTGTCCAAACACCACTGCAATGCCCTAAATCCTGAAACACCACCCCCAGGAAGACCCCCTACACTGCCCGAGCACCATTGCACTGCCCTAAACCCTGAAACACTACCACCAGCACAACCCCCTACACTGCTTGAACACCACTGCACTGCCCTAAACCCTAAAACACCACTCCCAGCATGACCCCCTAAACTGTCCAAACACCACTGCAATGCCCTAAATCCTGAAACACCACCCCCAGGAAGACCCCCTACACTGCCCAAACACCACTGCACTGCCCTAAACCCTGAAACACCATCCCCAGCACGACCCCCTACACTTCCCGCACACCACTGCACTGCCCTAAACCCTTAAACACCACCCCTGCACGACCCCCTACACTGCCCGAACACCACTGTACTGCCCTAAACCCTGAAACACCACCCCCAGCACGACCCCCTACAGTGCACGAACATCACTGCACTGCCCTAAACCCTGAAACACTAGCCCCCGCATGACCTCCTACACTGCCCGAACATCACTGCACTGCACTGCCCTGCACTAAACCCTGAAACACCACCCCCAGCACAACCCCCTACACTGCCCGAATACCACTGTACTGCCCTAAACCCTGAAACACCACCACCAGCACGACCCCCTAAACTGCCCGAACACCACTGCACTGCCCTATATCCTGAAACACCACCCCCAGGAAGACCCCCTACACTACAAAAACACCACTGCACTGCCTTAAACCCTAAATCTACCCCAGCACAACCCCCTAACCTACACAAACATCACTGCACTGCCCTAAATCCTGAAACACTATCCCCGGCACGACCTCCTACACTGCCCAACCCACTGCCCTGCCCTAGACCCTGAAACACCACCCCCAGCATGACCCCCTACACTGCCCGAACACCACTGCCCTGCCCTAAACCCTGAAACTCCACCCCAGCATGACCCCCTACACTGCCCGAACACCACTGCACTGCCCTAAGCCCTGAAACACCACCCCCAGCCCGACCCCCTACACTGCCCGAACACCACTGCACTGCCCTAAACCCTGAAACACCACCCCCAGCATGACCCCCTACACTGCCCAAACACCACTGCACTGCCCTAAACCATGAAACACCACCACCAGCTCAACCCCTACACTGCCCGAACACCATTGCACTAGCATAAACCCTGAAACACTACCACCAGCACAACCCCCTACACTGTCCAAACAACACTGCACCGCCCTAAATCCTGAAACACCACCCCCAGGAAGACCCCCTACACTGCCCAAACACCACTGCACTGCCCTAAACCCTGAAACACTATCTCCAGCACGACCCGTACACTACCCGAACACGACTGCTCTGCCCTAAACCGTGAAACACCAGCCCCAGCATGACCCCTACACTGTCCAATCACCACTACACTGCCCTAAACCCTGAAGCACCAGCCCCAGCACCACCCCCTACACTGCCCGAACACCACTGCACTACCCTAAACCCTGAAGCATTAGCCCCAGCACCACCCCCTACACTGCCCGAACACCACTGTACTGCCCTAAACCCTGAAACACCATCCCCAGCACGAGCCCCTACACTGCCCGAACACCACTACACTGCCCTAAACCCTTAAACACCACCCCTGCACGACCCCCTACACTGTCCGAACACCACTGCAGTGCCCTAAACCCTGAAACACCACCCCCAGCACGACCCCCAACACTGCCCGAACACCACTGTACTGCCCCAAAACCTGAAACCCCACCCCAGCATGACCCCCTACAGTGCACGAACATCACTGCACTTCCCTAAACCCTGAAACACCACATCCAGCCCGACCCCCCACACTGCCCGAACACCATTGCACTTCCCTAAACCCTGAAACACCACCCCCAGCACGACCCCCTACACTGCCCGAACACCACTGCACTGCACTAAACCCTGAAACACCACCCCCAGCACGACCCCCTACACTGCCCGAACACTACTGCACTGCCCTAAACCCTGAAACTCCACCACCAGCACGACCCCCTACACTGCCCGAACACCATTGCACTGCCCTAAACCCTGAAACATTAGCCCCAGCACCACCCCCTACACTGCCCGAACACCACTGTACTGCCCTAAACCCTGAAACACCATCCCCAGCACGACCCCCTACACTGCCCGAACACCACTACACTGCCCTAAACCCTTAAACACCACCCCTGCACGACCCCCTACACTGTCCGAACACCACTGCAGTGCCCTAAACCCTGAAACACCACCCCCAGCACGACCCCCAACACTGCCCGAACACCACTGTACTGCCCTAAACCCTGAAACCCCACCCCAGCATGACCCCCTACAGTGCACGAACATCACTGCACTGTCCGAACACCATTGCACTTCCCTAAACCCTGAAACACCACCCCCAGCACGACCCCCTACACTGCCCGAACACCACTGCACTGCACTAAACCCTGAAACACCACCCCCAGCATGACCCCCTACACTGCCCAACACCACTGCATTGCCCTAAACCCTGAAACACCACCAGCACGACCCCCTACACTGCCCGAACACCATTGCACTGCCCTAAACCCTGAAACACTACCACCAGCACAACCCCCTACAATGCTCGAACACCACTGCACTGCCCTAAACCCTAAAACACCACTCCCAGCATGACCCCCTAAACTGTCCAAACACCACTGCACTGCCCTAAATCCTGAAACACCACCCCCAGGAAGACCCCCTACACTGCCCAAACACCACTGCACTGCCCTAAACCCTGAAACACTACCTTCAGCACGACCCCGTACACTGCCCGAACACCACTGCTCTGCCCTAAACCCTGAAACACCAGCCCCAGCACGACCACTACACTGTCCAATCACCACTGCACTGCCCTAAACCCTGAAGCACCAGCTCCAGCACCACCCCCTACACTTTCCGAACATCCACTGCACTGCCCTAAACCCTGAAGCACTAGCCCCAGGACCACCCCCTACACTGCCCGAACACCACTGTACAGCCCTAAACGTTGAAACACCATCCCCAGCACAACCACCTACACTGCCCGAACACCACTGCACTGCCCTAAACCCTTAAACACCACCCCTGCACGACACCCTACACTGTCCGAACACCACTGCACTGCCCTAAACCCTGAAACACCAACCCTAGCACGAACCCCAACACTGCCCGAACCCCACTGTACTGCCCTAAACCCTGAAACACCACCCCCAGCACGACCCCCTACAGTGCCCGAACATCACTGCACTGCCCTAAACCCTAAAACACTAGCCCCAGCATGACCTCCTACACTGCCTGAGCACCACTGCACTGCACTGCCCTGCCCTGCCCTAAATCCTGAAACACCACCCCCAGCACGACCCCCTACACTGCCCGAACACCACTGCACTGCCCTAAATCCTGAAACACCACCCCCAGGAAGACCCCCTACACTACACAAACTCCACTGCACTACCCTAAACCCTAAATCTACCCCAGCACAACCCCTACCCTACACAAACATCACTGCACTGCCCTAAACCCTGAAACACTATCCCCAGCACGACCTCCTACACTGCCCAACACCACTGCACTGCCCTGCCCTAAACCCTGAAACAATACCCCAGCACGACCCCTTACACTGCCCGAACACCACTGCACTGCCATAAACCCTGAAACACCACCCCCAGCCCGACCCTCTACACTGCCCGAACACCACTGCACTGCCCTAAACCCTGAAACACCACCACCAGCACGACCTCCTACACTGCCCGAACACCATTGCACTGCCCTAAACCCTGAAACACTACCACCAGCACAACCCCCTACACTGCTCGAACACCACTGCACTGCCCTAAACCCTGAAACACCACTCCCAGCATGACCCCCTAAACTGTCCAAACACCACTGCACTGCCCTAAATCCTGAAACACCACCCTCAGGAAGACACCCTACACTGCCCAAACACCACTGCACTGCCCTAAACCCTGAAACACTACCTCCAGCATGACCCCGTACACTGCCCGAACACCACTGCACTGCCCTAAACCCTGAAGCACCAGCCCCAGCACCACCCCCTACACTTCCCGAACATCCACTGCACTACCCTAAACACTGAAGCACTAGCCCCAGCACCACCCCCTACACTGCCCGAACACCACTGTACTGCCATAAACCCTGAAACACCATCCCCAGCACGACCCCCTACACTGCCCGAACACCACTGCACTGCCCTAAACCCTCAAACACCACCCCTGCACGACCCCCTACACTGCCCGAACACCACTGTACTGCCCTAAACCATTAAACACCACCCCCAGCACGACCCCCTACAGTGCACGAACATCACTGCACTGCCCTAAACCCTGAAACACTAGCTCCAGCATGACGTCTTACACTGCCCGAACACCACTGCACTGCACTGCCCTGCCCTAAACCCTGAAACACCACCCCAGCACGACCCCCTACACTGCCCGAACACCACTGCACTGCCCTAAACCCTGAAACACCACCCCAGCCCGACCCCCTACACTGCCCGAACACCACTGCACTGCCCTAAACCCTGAAACATCACACCCAGCATGACCCCCTACCCTGCCGGAACACCACTGCACTGCCCTAAACCCTGAAACACCACCACCAGCACGACCCCTACACTGCCCAAACACCATTGCACTGCCTTAAATCCTGAAACACTACCACCAGCACAACCCCCTACACTGCTCGAACACCACTGCGCTGCCCTAAACCCTGAAACACAACTCCCAGCATGACCCCCTAATCTGTCCAAACACCACTGCACTGCCCTAAATCCTAAAACACCACCCCCAGGAAGACCCCCTACACTGCCCAAACACCACTGCACTGCCCTAAACCCTGAAACACTACCTCCAGCACGATCCCGTACACTACCCGAACACCACTGCTCTGCCCTAAACCCTGAAACACCAGCCCCAGCACGACCCCTACACTGTCCAATCACCACTGCACTGCCCTAAACCCTGAAGCACCAGCCCCAGCACCACCCCCTACACTGCCCAAACACCACTGTACTACCCTAAACCCTGAAGCACTAGCCCCAGAACCACCCCCTACACTGCCCGAACACCACTGTACTGCCCTAAACCCTGAAACACTAGCCCCAGCATGACCTCCTACACTGCCCGAACACCACTGCACTGCACTGCCCTGCCCTAAACCCCGAAACACGACCCTCAGCACGACCCCCTACACTGCCCGAACACCACTGCACTGCCCTAAACCCTGAAACACCACCCCCAGCACGACCCCCTACACTGCCCGAACACCACTGCACTGCCCTGCCCTAAACCCTGAAACAATACCCCAGCACGACCCCTTACACTGCCCGAACACCACTGCACTGCCATAAACCCTGAAACACCACCCCCAGCCCGACCCTCTACACTGCCCGAACACCACTGCACTGCCCTAAACCCTGAAACACCACCACCAGCACGACCTCCTACACTGCCCGAACACCATTGCACTGCCCTAAACCCTGAAACACTACCACCAGCACAACCCCCTACACTGCTCGAACACCACTGCACTGCCCTAAACCCTGAAACACCACTCCCAGCATGACCCCCTAAACTGTCCAAACACCACTGCACTGCCCTAAATCCTGAAACACCACCCTCAGGAAGACACCCTACACTGCCCAAACACCACTGCACTGCCCTAAACCCTGAAACACTACCTCCAGCATGACCCCGTACACTGCCCGAACACCACTGCACTGCCCTAAACCCTGAAGCACCAGCCCCAGCACCACCCCCTACACTTCCCGAACATCCACTGCACTACCCTAAACACTGAAGCACTAGCCCCAGCACCACCCCCTACACTGCCCGAACACCACTGTACTGCCATAAACCCTGAAACACCATCCCCAGCACGACCCCCTACACTGCCCGAACACCACTGCACTGCCCTAAACCCTCAAACACCACCCCTGCACGACCCCCTACACTGCCCGAACACCACTGTACTGCCCTAAACCATTAAACACCACCCCCAGCACGACCCCCTACAGTGCACGAACATCACTGCACTGCCCTAAACCCTGAAACACTAGCTCCAGCATGACGTCTTACACTGCCCGAACACCACTGCACTGCACTGCCCTGCCCTAAACCCTGAAACACCACCACAGCACGACCCCCTACACTGCCCGAACACCACTGCACTGCCCTAAACCCTGAAACACCACCCCAGCCCGACCCCCTACACTGCCCGAACACCACTGCACTGCCCTAAACCCTGAAACATCACACCCAGCATGACCCCCTACCCTGCCGGAACACCACTGCACTGCCCTAAACCCTGAAACACCACCACCAGCACGACCCCTACACTGCCCAAACACCATTGCACTGCCTTAAATCCTGAAACACTACCACCAGCACAACCCCCTACACTGCTCGAACACCACTGCGCTGCCCTAAACCCTGAAACACAACTCCCAGCATGACCCCCTAATCTGTCCAAACACCACTGCACTGCCCTAAATCCTAAAACACCACCCCCAGGAAGACCCCCTACACTGCCCAAACACCACTGCACTGCCCTAAACCCTGAAACACTACCTCCAGCACGATCCCGTACACTACCCGAACACCACTGCTCTGCCCTAAACCCTGAAACACCAGCCCCAGCACGACCCCTACACTGTCCAATCACCACTGCACTGCCCTAAACCCTGAAGCACCAGCCCCAGCACCACCCCCTACACTGCCCAAACACCACTGTACTACCCTAAACCCTGAAGCACTAGCCCCAGAACCACCCCCTACACTGCCCGAACACCACTGTACTGCCCTAAACCCTGAAACACTAGCCCCAGCATGACCTCCTACACTGCCCGAACACCACTGCACTGCACTGCCCTGCCCTAAACCCCGAAACATGACCCTCAGCACGACCCCCTACACTGCCCGAACACCACTGCACTGCCCTAAACCCTGAAACACCACACCCAGCACGACCCCCTACACTGCCCGAACACCACTGCACTGCCCTAAATTCTGAAATACCACCCCCAGGAAGACCACCTACACTACACAAACACCATTGCACTACCCTAAATCCTAAATCTACCCCAGCACAACCCCCTACTCTACACAAACATCACTGCACTGCCCTAAACCCTGAAACACTATCCCCAGCACAACCTCTTACACTGCCCAACACCACTGCACTGCCCTGCCCTAAATCCTGAAACACCACCCCCAGCACAACCCCCTACAATGCCCGAACACCACTGCACTGCCCTAAAACCTGAAACACCACACCCAGCCCAACCCCCTACACTGCCCGAACACGCCTGCACTGCCCTAAACCCTGAAACACCACCCCCAGCACAAACCCTACACTGCCCGAACACCACTGCACTGCCCTAAACCCTGAAACACCACCACCAGCACGACCCCCTACACTGCCCGAACACCATTGCACTGCCCTAAACCCTGAAACACTACCACCAGCACAACCCCCTACACTGTTCGAACACCACTGCACTGCCCTAAACCCTGAAACACCACCCCCAGCATGACCCCCTACACTGCCCAAACACCACTGCTCTGCCCTAAACCCTGAAACACCACCCCAGCCCGACAACCTACACTGCCCGAACACCACTGCACTGCCCTAAACCCTGAAACACCACCACCAGCACAACCCCCTACACTGTTCGAACACCACTGCACTGCCCTATACCCTGAAACACCACCCCCAGCATGACCCCCTACACTGCCCAAACACCACTTCTCTGCCCTAAACCCTGAAACACCACCCCCAGCCCGACCCCCTACACTGCCCAAACACCACTGCACTGCCCTAAACCCTGAAACACCACCACCAGCACGACCCCCTACCCTGCCCGAACACCATTGCACTGCCCTAAACCCTGAAACACTACCACCAGCACAACTCCTACACTGTTCGAACACCACTGCACTGCCCTAAACCCTGAAACACCACCCTCAGCATGACGCCCTACACTGCCCAAACACCACTGCTCTGCCCTAAACCCTGAAACACCACCCCCAGCCGGACCCCCTACACTACCCGAACACCACTGTACTTCCCTAAACCCTGAAACACCACCCCCAGCACAACCCCCTACACTGCCCGAACATCACTGTACTGCCCTCAACCCTGAAACACCACGAGCAGCACGGCCCCCTACACTTTACAAACACCACTGCACTACCCTAAACCATAAAACACTGCCCCCAGCAGTACTCCCTACACTACCCAAACACCATTGCACTACCCTAAAGCCTAAACCAATACCCCCAGCAGTACCCCTATACTACACAAACACCACTACACTACCCTAAACCCTAAACTACTACCCCTAGCATGACCCCCTACACAACCGAAACACCACTGCACTACCCTAAACCCTAAAACACTACCCCCAGCACGCCCCCTACACTACCCAAACACCAGTGCACTACCCTAAATCCAAAACACTACCCCAGCACGACCCCTACACTACGAAAACACCACTGCACTATCCTAAACTCTAAATCTACCCCAGCACAACCCCCTACCCTACACAAACATCACTGCACTGCTCTAAACCCTGAAACACTATCCCCAGCACGACCTCCTACACTGCCCAACACCACTGCACTGCCCTACCCTGAAACACCACCCACAGCACGACACCCTACACTGCCCGAACACCACTGCACTGCCCTAAACCCTGAAACACCACCCCCAGCCCGTCCCCCTACACTGCCCAAACACCACTGTACTGCCCTAAACCATGAAACACCACCCCCAGCACGACCCCCTACACTGCTCGAACACCACTGCACTTCCCTAAACCCTGAAACACTGCCACCAGCACAACCCCCTACACTGCTCAAACACCACTGCACTGCCCTAAACCCTGAAACACCACTCCCAGCATGACCCCCTAAACTGTCCAAACACCACTGCACTGCCCTAAATCCTGAAACACCACCCCCAGGAAGACACCCTACACTGCCCAAACACCACTGCACTGCCCTAAACCCTGAAACACTACCTCCAGCACGACCCGTACACTGCCCGAACACCACTGCTCTGCCCTAAACCCTGAAATACCAGCCCCAGCACGACCCCTACACTGTCCAATTACCACTGCACTGCCCTAAACCCTGAAGGACCAGCCCCAGCACCACCCCCTACACTTCCTGAACATCCACTGCACTACCCCAAACCCTGAAGCACTAGCCCCAGCACCACCCCCTACACTGCCCAAACACCAATGTACTGCCCTAAACGCTGAAACACCATCCCCAGCACGACCCTCTACACTGCCCGAACACCACTGCACTGCCCTAAACCCTTAAACACCACCCCTGCACGACCCCCTACACTGTCCGAACACCACTGCACTGCCCTAAACCCTGAAACACCACCCCCGGCACGACCCCCAACACTGCCCGAACACCACTGTACTGCCCTAAACCCTGAAACAATACCCCCAGCACGACCCCCTACAGTGCACGAACATCACTGCACTGCCCTAAATCCAAAACACTACCCCAGCAAAACCCCTACACTACAAAAACACCACTGCACTACCCTAAACTCTAAATCTACCCCAGCAAAACCCCCTACCCTACACAAACATCACTGCACTGCTCTAAACCCTGAAACACTATCCCCAGCACGACCTCCTACACTGCCCAACACCACTGCACTGCCCTGCCCTAAACCCTGAAACACCACCCCCAGCACGACCCCCTACACTGCCCGAACACCACTGCACTGCCCTAAAGCCTGAAACACCACCCCCAGCACGTCCCCCTACACTGCCCAAACACCACTGTACTGCCCTAAACCATGAAACACCACCCCCAGCACGACCCCCTACACTGCTTGAACACCACTGCACTGCCCTAAACCTTGAAACACCACCACCAGCACGACCCCTACACTGCCCGAACACCATTGCACTGCCCTAAACCCTGAAACACTGCCACCAGCACAACCCCCTACACTGCTCGAACACCACTGCACTGCCCTAAACCCTGAAACACCACTCCCAGCATGACCCCCTAAACTGTCGAAACACCACTGCACTGCCCTAAATACTGAAACACCACCCCCAGGAAGAAACCCTACACTGCCCAAACACCACTGCACTGCCCTAAACCCTGAAACACTACCTCCCGACCCCGTACACTGCCCGAACACTACTGCTCTGCCCTAAACCCTGAAACACCAGCCCCAGCACGACCCCTACACTGTCCAATCACCACTGCACTGCCCTTAACCCTGAAGCACCAGCCCCAGCACCACCCCCTATACTTCCCGAACATCCACTGCACTACCCTAAACCCTGAAGCACTAGCCCCAGCACCACCCCCTACACTGCCCGAACACCAATGTACTGCCCTAAACGCTGAAACACCATCCCCAGCACAACCCCCTACACTGCCCGAACACCACTGCACTGCCCTAAACCCTGAAACACCACCCCTGCACGACCCCCTACACTGTCCGAACACCACTGCACTGCCCTAAACCCTGAAACACCACCCCCGGCATGACCCCCAACACTGCCCGAACACCACTGTACTGCCCTAAACCCTGAAACACCACCCCCAGCACGACCCCCTACAGTGCACCAACATCACTGCACTGCCCTAAACCCTGAAACACTAGCCCCAGCATGACCTCCTACACTACTCAAACACCACGGCACTGCACTGCCCTGCCCTAAACCCTGAAACACCACCCCCAGCATGACCCCCTAAGCTCCCCGAACACCACTGCACTGCCCTAAACCCTGAAACACCACCCCCAACCTGACCCGCAACACTGCCCAAACACCACTGCACTTCCCTAAACCCTGAAACACCACCCCCAGCACGACCCCCTAAACTGCCCGAACACCACTGCACTGCCCTAAATCCTGAAACACCACCCCCAGGAAGACCACCTACACTACACAAACACCACTGCACTACCCTAAACCCTACATCTACCCCAGCACAACCCCCTACCCTACACAAACATCACTGCACTGCCCTAAACCCTAAAACACTATCCCCAGCACGACCTCCTACACTGCCCAACACCACTGCACTGCCCTGCCCTAAACCCTGAAACACCACCCCCAGCACGACCCCCTACACTGCCCGAACACCACTGCACTGCCCTAAACCCTGAAACACCACCACCAGCCCGACCCCCTAAACTGCCCGAACACCACTGCACTGCCCTAAATCCTGAAACACCACCCCCAGGAAGACCCCCTACACTACACAAACACCACTGCACTACCCTAAACCCTAAATCTACCCCAGCACAACCCCCTACCCTATACAAACATCACTGCACTGCCCTAAACCCTGAAACACTATCCCCAGCACGACCTCCTACACTGCCCAACACCACTGCACTGCCCTGCCCTAAACCCTGAAACACCACCCCCTGCACGACCCCCTACTCTGCCCGAACACCACTGCACTGCCCTAAACCCTGAAACACCACCCCCAGCCCGACCCCCTACATGGCCCGAACACCACTGCACTGCCCTAAACCATGAAACACCACCCCCAGCACGACCCCCTACACTGCCCGAACACCACTGCACTGCCCTAAACCCTGAAACACCACCCCCGGCACGACCCCCAACACTGCCCGAAACACCACTGCACTGCCCTAAACCCTGAAACACCACCACCAGCACAATCCCTACACTGCCCGAACACCATTGCACTGCCCTAAACCCTGAAACACTACCACCAGCACAAACCCCTACACTGCTCGAACACCACTGCACTGCCCTAAACCCTGAAACACCACTCCCAGCATGACCCCCTCAACTGTCCAAACAACACTGCACTGCCCTAAATCCTGAAACACCACCCCCAGGAAGACCCCCTACACTGGCCAAACACCACTGCACTGCCCTAAACCCTGAAACACTACCTCCAGCACGACCCCGTACACTACCCGAACACCACAGCACTGCCCTAAACCATGAAACACCACCCCCAGCACGACCCCCTACACTACACAAACACCAAGGCACTACCCTAAACCCTAAATCTACCCCAGCACAACCCCCTACCCTATACAAACATCACTGCACTGCCGTAAACCCTGAAACACTATCCCCAGCACGACCTCCTACACTGCCCAACACCACTGCACTGCCCTAAACCCTGAAACACCACCCCCTGCACGACCCCCTACACTGCCCGAACACCACTGCACTGCCCTAAACCCTGAAACACCATCCCCCAGCCCGACCCCCTACATGGCCCGAACACCACTGCACTGCCCTAAACCATGAAACACCACCCCCAGCACGACCCCCTACACTGCCCGAACACCACTGCACTGCCCTAAACCCTGAAACACCACCACCAGCACAACCCCTACACTGCCCGAACACCATTGCACTGCCCTAAACCCTGAAACACTACCACCAGCACAACCCCCTACACTGCTCGAACACCACTGCACTGCCCTAAACCCTGAAACACCACTCCCAGCATGACCCCCTCAACTGTCAAAACAACACTGCACTGCCCTAAATCCTGAAATACCACCCCCAGGAAGACCCCCTACACTGGCCAAACACCACTGCACTGCACTAAACCCTGAAACACTACCTCCAGCACGACCCGTCCACTACCCGAACACCACTGCACTGCCCTAAACCATGAAACACCACCCCCAGCACGACCCCCTACACTGCCCGAACACCACTGCATTGCCCTAAACCCTGAAACACCACCACCAGCACGACCCCTACACTGCCCGAACACCATTGCACTGCCCTAAACCCTGAAACACTACCACCAGCACAACCCCCTACACTGCTCGAACACCACTGCACTGCCCTAAACCCTGAAGCACCAGCGCCAGCACCACCCCCTACACTGCCCGAACACCACTGTACTACCCTAAACCCTGAAGCACTAGACCCAGAACCACCCCCTACACTGCCCGAACACCAATGTACTGCCCTAAACGCTGAAACAGCATCCCCAGCACGACCCCCTACACTGCTCGAACACCACTGCACTGCCCTAAACCCTTAAACACCACCCCTGCACGACCCCCTACACTGTCCGAACACCACTGCACTGCCCTAAACCCTGAAACACCACCCCCAGCATGACCCCCTACACTGCCCAAACATCACTGCACAGCTCTAAACCCTGAAACACCACCCTCAGCACGACCCCCTACACTGCCCGAACACCACTGCACTGCCCTAAAGCCTGAAACACCACCCCCAGCACGTCCCCCTACACTGCCCAAACACCACTGTACTGCCCTAAACCATGAAACACCACCCCCAGCACGACCCCCTACACTGCTTGAACACCACTGCACTGCCCTAAACCTTGAAACACCACCACCAGCACGACCCCTACACTGCCCGAACACCATTGCACTGCCCTAAACCCTGAAACACTGCCACCAGCACAACCCCCTTCACTGCTCGAACACCACTGCACTGCCCTAAACCCTGAAACACCACTCCCAGCATGACCCCCTAAACTGTTGAAACACCACTGCACTACCCTAAACCCTACATCTACCCCAGCACAACCCCCTACCCTACACAAACATCACTGTACTGCCCTAAACCCTAAAACACTATCCCCAGCACGACCTCCTACACTGCCCAACACCACTGCACTGCCCTGCCCTAAACCCTGAAACACCACCCCCAGCACGACCCCCTACACTGCCCGAACACCACTGCACTGCCCTAAACCCTGAAACACCACCACCAGCACGACCCCCTAAACTGCCCAAACACCACTGCACTGCCCTAAATCCTGAAACACCACCCCCAGGAAGACCCCCTACACTACACAAACACCACTGCACTACCCTAAACCCTAAATCTACCCCAGCACAACCCCCTACCCTATACAAACATCACTGCACTGCCCTAAACCCTGAAACACTATCCCCAGCACGACCTCCTACACTGCCCAACACCACTGCACTTCCCTGCCCTAAACCCTGAAACACCACCCCCTGCACGACCCCCTACTCTGCCCGCACACCACTGCACTGCCCTAGACCCTGAAACACCACCCCCAGCCCGACCCCCTACATGGCCCGAACACCACTGCACTGCCCTAAACCACGAAACACCACCCCCAGCACGACCCCCTACACTGCCCGAACACCACTGCACTGCCCTAAACCCTGAAACACCACCACCAGCACAACCCCTACACTGCCCGAACACCATTGCACTGCCCTAAACCCTGAAACACTACCACCAGCACAAACCCCTACACTGCTCGAACACCACTGCACTGCCCTAAACCCTGAAACACCACTCCCAGCATGACCCCCTCAACTGTCCAAACAACACTGCACTGCCCTAAATCCTGAAACACCACCCCCAGGAAGACCCCCTACACTGGCCAAACACCACTGCACTGCCCTAAACCCTGAAACACTACCTCCAGCACGACCCCGTACACTACCCGAACACCACACTGCCCTAAACCATGAAACACCACCCCCAGCACGACCCCCTACACTACACAAACACCACTGCACTACCCTAAACCCTAAATCTACCCCAGCACAACCCCCTACCCTATACAAACATCACTGCACTGCCCTAAACCCTGAAACACTATCCCCAGCACGACCTCCTACACTGCCCAACACCACTGCACTGCCCTGCCCTAAACCCTGAAACACCACCCCCTGCACGTCCCCCTACACTGCCCGAACACCACTGCACTGCCCTAAACCCTGAAACACCACCCCCAGCCCGACCCCCTCCATGGCCCGAACACCACTGCACTGCCCTAAACCATGAAACACCACCCCCAGCACGACCCCCTACACTGCCCGAACACCACTGCACTGCCCTAAACCCTGAAACACCACCACCAGCACAACCCCTACACTGCCCGAACACCATTGCACTGCCCTAAACCCTGAAACACTACCACCAGCACAACCCCCTACACTGCTCGAACACCACTGCACTGCCCTAAACCCTGAAACACCACTCCCAGCATGACTCCCTCAACTGTCCAAACAACACTGCACTACCCTAAATCCTGAAACACCACCCCCAGGAAGACCCCCTACACTGGCCAAACACCACTGCACTGCACTAAACCCTGAAACACTACCTCCAGCACGACCCGTCCACTACCCGAACACCACTGCACTGCCCTAAACCATGAAACACCACCCCCAGCACGACCCCCTACACTGCCCGAACACCACTGCACTGCCCTAAACCCTGAAACACCACCACCAGCACGACCCCTACACTGCCCGAACACCATTGCTCTGCCCTAAACCCTGAAACACTACCACCAGCACAACCACCTACACTGCTCGAACACCACTGCACTGCCCTAAACCCTGAAGCACCAGCCCCAGCACCACCCCCTACACTGCCCGAACACCACTGTACTACCCTAAACCCTGAAGCACTAGACCCAGAACCACCCCCTACACTGCCCGAACACCAATGTACTGCCCTAAACGCTGAAACAGCATCCCCAGCACGACCCCCTACACTGCTCAAACACCACTGCACTGCCCTAAACCCTTAAACACCACCCCTGCACGACCCCCTACACTGTCCGAACACAACTGCACTGCCCTAAACCCTGAAACACCAACCCCGGCACGACCCCCAACACTGCCCGAACACCACTGTACTGCCCTAAACCCTGAAACACCACCCCCAGCACGACCCCTACACTGCCCGAACACCACTGTACTGCCCTAAACCCTGAAACACCACCCCCAGCACGACCCCCTACAGTGCACGAACATCACTGCACTGCCCTAAACCCTGAAACACTAGCCCCAGCATGACCTCCTACACTGCCCGAACACCATTGCACTGCACTGCCCTGCACTAAACCCTGAAACACCACCCCCAGCACAACCCCCTACACTGCACGAACACCACTGCACTGCCGTAAACCCTGAAACACCACCCCCAGCCCGACCCCTACACTGCCCGAACACCACTGCACTTCCCTAAACCCTGAAACACCACCCCCAGCACAACCCCCTACACTGCCCGAACAACACTGTACTGCCCTAAATCCCCGAAACACCACCACCAGCCCTACCCACTAAACTGCCCGAACACCACTGCACTGCCCTATATCCTGAAACACCACCCCCAGGAAGACCCCCTACACTCCACAAACACCACTGCACTACCCTAAACCCTAAATCTACCCCAGCACAACCCCCTAACCTACACAAACATCACTGCACTGCCCTAAATCCTGAAACACTATCCCCAGCACGACCTCCTACACTGCCCAACACCACTGCACTGCCCTGCCCTAAACCCTCAAACATCACCCCCAGCACGACCCCCTACACTGCCCGAACACCACTGCTCTGCCCTAAACCCTGAAACACCACCCCCAGCCCGACCCCCC
Organism: Triturus cristatus; assembly: GCF_964204655.1. Lineage (NCBI taxonomy): Eukaryota > Metazoa > Chordata > Amphibia > Caudata > Salamandridae > Triturus > Triturus cristatus. Next base: position 478,010,175 of record NC_140579.1, on the reverse strand, counting down.
TACACTGCCCGAACACCACTGCACTGCCCTAAACCCTGAAACACCACCCCCAGCACGACCCCCTACACTGCCCGAACACCACTGCACTGACCTAAACCCTGAAACACCACCACCAGCACGACCCCCTACACTGCCCGAACACCATTGCACTCCCCTAAACCCTGAAACACTACCACCAGCACAACCCCCTACACTGTTCGAACACCACTGCACTGCCCTAAACCCTAAATCTACCCCAGCACAACCCCCTAACCTACACAAACATCACTGCACTGCCCTAAATCCTGAAACACTATCCCCAGCACGACCTCCTACACTGCCCAACACCACTGCACTGCCCTGCCCTAAACCCTCAAACATCACCCCCAGCACGACCCCCTACACTGCCCGAACACCACTGCTCTGCCCTAAACCCTGAAACACCACCCCCAGCCCGACCCCCCTACACTGCCCGAACACCACTGCACTGCCCTAAACCCTGAAACACCACCCCCAGCACGACCCCCTACACTGCCCGAACACCACTGCACTGACCTAAACCCTGAAACACCACCACCAGCACGACCCCCTACACTGCCCGAACACCATTGCACTCCCCTAAACCCTGAAACACTACCACCAGCACAACCCCCTACACTGTTCGAACACCACTGCACTGCCCTAAACCCTGAAACACCACTCCCAGCATGACCCCCTAAACTGTCCATACACCACTGCACTGACCTAAATCCTGAAACACCACCCCCAGGAAGACCCCCTACACTGCCCAAACGCCACTGCACTGCCCTAAACCCTGAAACACTACCTCCAGCACGACCCCGTACACTGCCCAAACACCACTGCTCTGCCCTAAACCCTGAAACACCAGCCCCAGCACGACCCCTACACTGTCCAATCACCACTGCACTGCCCTAAACCCTGAAGCACCAGCCCCAGCACCGCCCCTACACTTCCCGAACATCCACTGCACTACCCTATACCCTGAAGCACTAGCCCCAGCACCACCCCCTACACTGCCCGAACACCACTGTACTACCCTAAACCCTGAAACAACATCCCCAGCACGACCCCCTACACTGCCCGAACACCACTACACTGCCCTAAATCCTTAAACACCACCCCTGCACGACCCCCTACACTGTCCGAACACCACTGCAGTGCCCTAAACCCTGAAACACCACCCCAAGCACGACCCCCAACACTGCCCGAACACCACTGTACTGCCCTAAACCCTGAAACACCACCCCCAGCATGACCCCCTACAGTGCATGAACATCACTGCACTGCCCTAAACCCTGAAACCCTAGCCCCAGCATGACCTCCTACACTGCCCGAAGAGCACTGCACTGCACTGCTCTGCCCTAAACCCTGAAACACCACCCCAGCACGACCCCCTACACTGCCCAAACACCACTGCACTTCCCTAAACCCTGAAACACCACCTCCAGCCCGACCCCCCACACTGCCCGAACACCACTGCTCTGCCCTAAACTCTGAAACACCAGCCCCAGCTTGACCCCTACACTGCCCGAACACCACTACACTGCCCTAAACCCTGAAACACCACCCCCAGCACGACCCCCTACACTGCCCGAACACCACTGTACTGCCCTAAACCCTCTAACACCACCACCAGCACGACCCCCTAAACTGCCCGAGCACCACTGCACTGCCCTAAATCCTGAAACACCACCCCCAGGAAGACCCCCTACACTACACAAACACCACTGCACTACCCTAAACCCTAAATCTACCCCAGCACAACCCCCTACTCTACACAAACATCACTGCACCGGCCTAAACCCTGAAACACTATCCCCAGCACGACCTCCTACACTGCCCAACACCACTGCACTGCCCTGCCTAAACCCTGAAACACCACCCCCAGCACGACCCCCTACACTGCCCGAACACCACTGCACTGCCCTAAACCCTGAAACACCACCCCCAGCCCGACCCCCTACACTGCCCGAACACCACTGCACTGCCCTAAACCCTGAAACACCACCCCAGCACGACCCCCTACAGTGCCCGAACACCACTGCACTGCCCTAAACCCTGAAACACCACCACCAGCATGACCCCTACACTGCCGAACACCATTGCACTGCCCTAAACCCTGAAACACTACCACCAGCACAACCCCCTACACTGCTCGAACACCACTGCACTGCCCTAAACCCTGAAACACCACTCCCAGCATGACCCCCTAAACTGTCCAAACACCACTGCACTGCCCTAAATCCTGAAACACCACCCCCAGGAAGACCCTCTACACTGCCCAAACACCACTGCACTGCCCTAAACCCTGAAACACTACCTCCAGCACGACCCCGTACACTGCTCGAACACCACTGCTCTGCCCTAAACCCTGAAACACTAGCCCCAGCACGACCCCTACACTGTCCAATCACCACTGCACTGCCCTAAACCCTGAAGCACCAGCCCCAGCACCACCCCCTACACTGCCCGAACACCACTGCACTGCCCTAAACCCTGAAACACCACCCCCGGCACGACCCCCAACACTGCCCGAACACCACTGTACTGCCCTAAACCCTGAAACACCACCCCCAGCATGACCCCCTACACTGCCCGAACACCACTGTACTGCCCTAAACCCTGAAACACCACCCCCAGCACGACCCCCTACAGTGCACGAACATCACTGCACTGCCCTAAACCCTGAAACACTAGCCCCAGCATGACCTCCTACACTGCCCGAACACCATTGCACTGCACTGCCCTGCACTAAACCCTGAAACACCACCCCAGCACAAACCCCTACACTGCACGAACAGCACTGCACTGCCCTAAACCCTGAAACATCACCCCCAGCCCGACCCCCTACACTGCCCGAACACCACTGCACTTCCGTAAACCCTGAAACACCACACCCAGCACAACCCCCTACACTGCCTAAACACCACTATACTGCCCTAAACCCTGAAACACCACCACCAGCACTACCCACTAAACTGCCCGAACACCACTGCACTGCCCTATATCCTGAAACACCACCCCCAGGAAGACCCCCTACACTCCACAAACACCACTGCACTACCCTAAACCCTAAATCTACCCCAGCACAACCCCCTAACCTACACAAACATCACTGCACTGCCCTAAATCCTGAAACACTGTCCCCAGCACGACCTCCTACACTGCCCAACACCACTGCACTGCCCTGCCCTAAACCCTGAAACATCACCCCCAGCATGACCCCCTACACTGCCCGAACACCACTGCACTGCCCTAAACCCTGAAACACCCCCCCAGCCCGACCCCCTACACTGCCCGAACACCACTGCAATGCCCTAAACCCTGAAACACCACCCCCAGCACGACCCCCTACACTGCCCGAACACCACTGCACTGACCTAAACCCTGAAACACCACCACCAGCACGACCTCCTACACTGCCCGAACACCATTGCACTGCCCTAAACCCTGAAACACCACCACCAGCACGACCTCCTACACTGCCCGAACTCCACTGCACTGCCCTAAACCCTGAAACACCACCCCCAGCACGACCCCCTACACTGCCCGAACACCACTGCACTGACCTAAACCCTGAAACACCACCACCAGCACGACCCCCTACACTGCCCGAACACCATTGCACTCCCCTAAACCCTGAAACACTACCACCAGCACAACCCCCTACACTGTTCGAACACCACTGCACTGCCCTAAACCCTGAAACACCACTCCCAGCATGACCCCCTAAACTGTCCATACACCACTGCACTGACCTAAATCCTGAAACACCACCCCCAGGAAGACCCCCTACACTGCCCAAACGCCACTGCACTGCCCTAAACCCTGAAACACTACCTCCAGCACGACCCCGTACACTGCCCGAACACCACTGCTCTGCCCTAAACCCTGAAACACCAGCCCCAGCACGACCCCTACACTGTCCAATCACCACTGCACTGCCCTAAACCCTGAAGCACCAGCCCCAGCACCGCCCCTACACTTCCCGAACATCCACTGCACTACCCTATACCCTGAAGCACTAGCCCCAGCACCACCCCCTACACTGCCCGAACACCACTGTACTACCTTAAACCCTGAAACAACATCCCCAGCACGACCCCCTACACTGCCCGAACACCACTACACTGCCCTAAACCCTTAAACACCACCCCTGCACGACCCCCTACACTGTCCGAACACCACTGCAGTGCCCTAAACCCTGAAACACCACCCCAAGCACGACCCCCAACACTGCCCGAACACCACTGTACTGCCCTAAACCCTGAAACACCACCCCCAGCATGACCCCCTACAGTGCATGAACATCACTGCACTGCCCTAAACCCTGAAACCCTAGCCCCAGCATGACCTCCTACACTGCCCGAAGAGCACTGCACTGCACTGCTCTGCCCTAAACCCTGAAACACCACCCCAGCACGACCCCCTACACAGCCCAAACACCACTGCACTTCCCTAAACCCTGAAACACCACCTCCAGCCCGACCCCCCACACTGCCCGAACACCACTGCTCTGCCCTAAACTCTGAAACACCAGCCCCAGCTTGACCCCTACACTGCCCGAACACCACTATACTGCCCTAAACCCTGAAACACCACCCCCAGCACGACCCCCTACACTGCCCGAACACCACTGTACTGCCCTAAACCCTCTAACACCACCTCCAGCACGACCCCCTAAACTGCCCGAGCACCACTGCACTGCCCTAAATCCTGAAACACCACCCCCAGGAAGACCCCCTACACTACACAAACACCACTGCACTACCCTAAACCCTAAATCTACCCCAGCACAACCCCCTACTCTACACAAACATCACTGCACCGGCCTAAACCCTGAAACACTATCCCCAGCACGACCTCCTACACTGCCCAACACCACTGCACTGCCCTGCCTAAACCCTGAAACACCACCCCCAGCACGACCCCCTACACTGCCCGAACACCACTGCACTGCCCTAAACCCTGAAACACCACCCCCAGCCCGACCCCCTACACTGCCCGAACACCACTGCACTGCCCTAAACCCTGAAACACCACCCCAGCACGACCCCCTACAGTGCCCGAACACCACTGCACTGCCCTAAACCCTGAAACACCACCACCAGCATGACCCCTACACTGCCGAACACCATTGCACTGCCCTAAACCCTGAAACACTACCACCAGCACAACCCCCTACACTGCTCGAACACCACTGCACTGCCCTAAACCCTGAAACACCACTCCCAGCATGACCCCCTAAACTGTCCAAACACCACTGCACTGCCCTAAATCCTGAAACACCACCCCCAGGAAGACCCTCTACACTGCCCAAACACCACTGCACTGCCCTAAACCCTGAAACACTACCTCCAGCACGACCCCGTACACTGCTCGAACACCACTGCTCTGCCCTAAACCCTGAAACACTAGCCCCAGCACGACCCCTACACTGTCCAATCACCACTGCACTGCCCTAAACCCTGAAGCACCAGCCCCAGCACCACCCCCTACACTGCCCGAACACCACTGCACTGCCCTAAACCCTGAAACACCACCCCCGGCACGACCCCCAACACTGCCCGAACACCACTGTACTGCCCTAAACCCTGAAACACCACCCCCAGCATGACCCCCTACACTGCCCGAACACCACTGTACTGCCCTAAACCCTGAAACACCACCCCCAGCACGACCCCCTACAGTGCACGAACATCACTGCACTGCCCTAAACCCTGAAACACTAGCCCCAGCATGACCTCCTACACTGCCCAAACACCATTGCACTGCACTGCCCTGCACTAAACCCTGAAACACCACCCCAGCACAAACCCCTACACTGCACGAACAGCACTGCACTGCCCTAAACCCTGAAACATCACCCCCAGCCCGACCCCCTACACTGCCCGAACACCACTGCACTTCCGTAAACCCTGAAACACCACACCCAGCACAACCCCCTACACTGCCTGAACACCACTATACTGCCCTAAACCCTGAAACACCACCACCAGCACTACCCACTAAACTGCCCGAACACCACTGCACTGCCCTATATCCTGAAACACCACCCCCAGGAAGACCCCCTACACTCCACAAACACCACTGCACTACCCTAAACCCTAAATCTACCCCAGCACAACCCCCTAACCTACACAAACATCACTGCACTGCCCTAAATCCTGAAACACTATCCCCAGCACGACCTCCTACACTGCCCAACACCACTGCACTGCCCTGCCCTAAACCCTGAAACATCACCCCCAGCATGACCCCCTACACTGCCCGAACACCACTGCACTGCCCTAAACCCTGAAACACCCCCCCAGCCCGACCCCCTACACTGCCCGAACACCACTGCACTGCCCTAAACCCTGAAACACCACCCCCAGCACGACCCCCTACACTGCCCGAACACCACTGCACTGACCTAAACCCTGAAACACCACCACCAGCACGACCTCCTACACTGCCCGAACACCATTGCACTGCCCTAAACCCTGAAACACTACCACCAGCACAACCCCCTACACTGTTCGAACACCACTGCACTGCCCTAAACCCTGAAACACCACTCCCAGCATGACCCCCTAAACTATCCATACACCACTGCACTGACCTAAATCCTGAAACACCACCCCCAGGAAGACCCCCTACACTGCCCAAACACCACTGCACTGCCCTAAATCCTGAAACACCACCCCCAGCACGACCCCCTACACTGCACGAACACCACTGCACTGACCTAAACCCTGAAACACCACCACCAGCACGACCCCCTACACTGCCCGAACACCATTGCACTGCCCTAAACCCTGAAACACTACCACCAGCACAACCCCCTACACTGTTCGAACACCACTGCACTGCCCTAAACCCTGAAACACCACTCTTAGCATGACGCCCTAAACTGTCCATACAGCACTGCACTGACCTAAGTCCTGAAACACCACCCCCAGGAAGACCCCCTACACTGCCCAAACACCACTGCTCTGCCCTAAACCCTGAAACACCAGCCCCAGCATGACCCCTACACTGTCCAATCACCACTGCACTGCCCTAAACCCTGAAGCACCAGCCCCAGCACCGCCCCTACACTTCCTGAACATCCACTGCACTACCCTAAACCCTGAAGCACTAGCCCCAGCACCACCCCCTACACTGCCCGAACACCACTGTACTGCCTTAAACCCTGAAACAACATCCCCAGCACGACCCCCTACACTGCCCGAACACCACTACACTGCCCTAAACCCTTAAACACCACCCCTGCACGACCCCCTACACTGTCCGAACACCACTGCAGTGCCCTAAACACTGAAGCACCACCCCAAGCACGACCCCCAACACTGCCCGAACACCACTGTACTGCCCTAAACCCTGAAACACCACCCCCAGCATGACCCCCTACACTGTCCGAACACCACTGCAGTGCCCTAAACCCTGAAGCACCACCCCAAGCACGACCCCCAACACTGCCCGAACACCACTGTACTGCCCTAAACCCTGAAACACCACCCCCAGCATGACCCCCTACAGTGCACGAACATCACTGCACTGCCCTTAACCCTGAAACCCTAGCCCCAGCATGACCTCCTACACTGCCCGAACACCACTGCACTGCACTGCCCTGCCCTAAACCCTGAGACACCACCCCAGCACGACCCCCTACACTGCCCAAACACCACTGCACTTCCCTAAACCCTGAAACACCAACTCCAGCCCGACCCCACACACTGCCCGAACACCACTGCTCTGCCCTAAACTCTGAAACACCAGCCCCAGCTTGACCCCTACACTGCCCGAACACCACTACACTGCCCTAAACCCTGAAACACCAACCCCAGCACGACCTCCTACACTGCCCGAACACCACTGTACTGCCCTAAACCCTGAAACACCACCACCAGCACGACCCCCTAAACTGCCCGAAAACCACTGCACTCCCCTAAATCCTGAAACACCACCCCCAGGAAGACCCCCTACACTACACAAACACCACTGCACTACCCTAAACCCTAAATCTACCCCAGCACAATCCCCTACCCTACACAGTCTGTCTCAAAAACTTTATTCGATTCAGAACAAAGGAATCATAAAAGTCAAACAATTTCATTTACAAACATTATTTCAAAATCATTTTTTAAAAAGGCATTCTTACAATTATAACACTAAACTGTTAAAATTCATTAGCTAAAATAATCACAAATAAAACCCCATAGCTGTTACTTCCAATCAAATTAAATGATTTCATTGGTTCTTCATGCCAGGGCATACATTAAAGTGCCGGTCAAAACAAATAGAGAATCAGAAAATCACGATGCAATGATATACAATATAGATAATCAAGGGTCAACTTCATGGTGCCCGATTTAGCCGTAACGTTTCCTGATCAAAAGTGACATCCGTATAAAATTTAGCATTGCACAGCAAACACCAGGTGAAGATAGGGATAGTAAATGATCATAGCCCTCTTCATAATGGCATGGTTGCTTTTCCTTAAGGATCGGCTTAATAAACCTGATTCTCGGGTCCTTATATAGGGAACAGAAAAGAACAATGTGCATCGTGCTTTGGCTATCTTTGTCATTACAAGGACAGGGTGGCAGTCTCTCACACCAACCCCCCTGTTTAGGAAACGCAAAGAGAAAATGCAGGGTGTGTAACCTAAACCTTGTCAAGTAGAATCGCCATTGCACATGGTTTGTAAAAGATAAATAAAACTGGTGCAGCAAAGTAGCCTTAGGGGCATAAGGGCTAACCAGGGAATTCACAAACGGTGATTTCCAATAAGTTGTTTTAATTACAGCTTTGATGTTTCCCTGTATATTTTCGGGGTTGTCAAATATGTCACCCAGGCCTAATTTATGAAACATTTCATTTACATAAGATAGCCAGGGGATCTGTTTCATGTTTGCCAACTTTAAACAATCCCGGAGGATATCTCTAGTAAGCTGTAAGTCCTCTGATTGCCATATTTTGCCCCATAACAATAAAGGGGAAAGGCGAATGGTGTCACTCACGTAACTTAGACCTAATTCGTTGTGGACAAATCTGTTTGAGGAGCCTGATGGAGTAGCCAATACACGCTTTAAAAATTTATTCTCCATAATCTGTAGTGAGTCAGGGCTTTCAATCCCTTAAACTCCTGCCCCATAAGTAGCAACCGACAAACATTTAGCTTTATACAAAGTTTTTAAATGTGTGACAGGTTTTTGTCCTAGTTTGCCACAGAAACGGAACAGACTCTCTATAGAGCGACTAGCACTTTGAACTCGGGTCTGCATTAACGGGGCCCAACTTAGTTTGTTGTTAAAAAGGTTACCCAGATAATTAAAGTTTTCAACCTTTTCAATGGTAGAGTTGTTAACTACAAACTTTCTAGTCTTAGTGCCCTTTGGGCCACAGACCATGGCGAAGGATTTGGCAAAGTTAACCTTAAGGTCTAGGTCCAACATGAATTTGTGGAAGGCATCAAGACAGTGCTGCATACTGTTTCCTGTGAGTGTCATAAGTACCGTATCGTCGGCGTAAGAAAGCATTGGAATGCTCCTGCCGTTGACCTTTGGAAAGTCATAACAATTATCCAACAGATATTTTTCCAGGCCATTGGTGTACACAAGAAACAGAAAAGGAGCTAATATGCATCCTTGTCGGACGCCCTCAGTTGAGAGGATAGACTTAGTTTTCTCTCCCCCTGGCCCAAACCTTATGGCTACAGTAGTTGATTCATGGAGTCTACGGAGCAAGGTGACCAAGGGTTCCTCGAAGCCCATGACCTCCATCATTTGCCACAACTTGCTCCGAGACACAGTGTCAAATGCACTTGAAAGGTCCATGAAGGCAAGGTGGATGGAGGATTTCCTTGCCTTCATGTATTTACCTATGATCAGGGCCAGGTTCAGGCACTGTTCTACAGTACCTTTACCTTTCCTGAACCCATATTGGGAATCCACAATAAGGCCCACCGAATCTGCCCAAGTTTCCAATCTAGCTAAAATGACCCTACCCAATATCTTACACGATGCATCAATTAATGAAATTGGGCGATAGCATCGGGGATCTGATCTATCGCCCTTCTTAAAAATTGGCACCACTATTGCCTCCTTCCATGATGCCGGAATACGGCTAATAACGACTGCTCTAAAAACATTTAATAACAGGAGGGCCAAAACCTTAATATTATGTTTAAAAAAGTCCAAAGGCACTAGATCAGGGCCGGGTGCTTTTAATGGTATGCCTTTCGACAGAGCATCTTCCACTTCCTGTAAGGTGAACGACGCGCTCAAGGACAAGGAAGACTGAGAGACCACCAAATCCCTAACATCTCCTTGTGATGGTTCATTGGATAGAGTACCATGTGGGTTAAAAATCTTCCCAAAGTGTGATTCCCATGTTTCACATGCAATCTGCATCACAATGTTATCCTTGCCATTACTTGTAAAAAGGGGGCGATTAATAACTTCCCAAAAGAGCCTGCTGTCCTTCAATTCCGAGGCCTTCTCTAAATCTTCCCAAGCTTGGTTTTTTAGGTCCAGCTTCCTTGTTCTTATGGCTTCTTTGTATGCCAGTCTAGATGCTCTAACCACTTCTGTGTCCCTGGGTTTTTGTTTTAATGCCGCTTTCAAGGATCTGTGTGTTGCCGAACATGCGGCGTCAAACCATCTAGGACCAAGCATTTTGCTTTTACCAATTGGTTTTGTGAGGCGTTCGGCTACATACCCACATAAAGATTCAAAATTCCCTATAACCTTTTCAGGTGTGGTTGTAGGTGTTAAACATGCCTCGAACTCAGAGCTATATCTATTTAGGATCTCAGCCTCAAGACCTACCGCGTCTATTTTGCCCCATTTAAGTGTAATACCTTTGTTCCTACTATACTTTACAGGTTGCTCCCAGACAGAGTGTTTGGGTTTAACGGGACAAAGCAAGGATAAATTTAGAGGATTGTGATCACTGGCAGCATTAGCGATTACTTCCAGCTTGTCAACATGATGGAGGTGTCCACTAGAGACAATTACAAAATCAATAAAACTCATCATACCTCTACTTCCCTGAAACGTCGGTATTGGAGCAGAATTTGGACCAACCCAGGGTTCCACTATACATAGATCATTTAAGATAATGATGTTGTTTAGAGCGTCCCCCTGTGGTGTATGTTTGAAGTGTAACAGGGGTTGGTCATGGGAGTCACTTAAACCACACGCCTTCGAGTCCCCGTAGGTGCATAATGAGCAGTTAAAATCTCCCACCCAAATGACAAATAGTAGGGGTTGCGCGAGGCGTGCCCTGGCTATGGCCTCCTCCAAATTCAACATTACGCTTGTCTCTTTGTTGTCAAAGATGTTGTAATACCAATTAATCAGCAGCAATGGTTCAGGAAACAAATTAACCAACATTAACACTTGAAACCATGGGGAATCAACTATCTTAGAAATTACAAGTTTACATAGTTTTAAGGATGTTGCCATCATTAGGCCCCCTTTTGCCCTACCCGCTTGTGAGGGTATCGCAAGGGTATTAAAAGCTTGAAAGCCCTCGATGTTCTGAGTGGATCGGCTCCAAGTTTCCTGAAAGCACAGGATGTCATAGTCACCCACAAAATCTAGCCATGCCTCGTCCTCCAATCTTGAGGCGAGCCCAGCGATATTCCAGGAGATAAGGCGCATCCTTACAGCGCTTTGATTTTGTCTACCTAATTCAGTTAGTGCTTCCGGATTATGCCTTAAGATGATTGGACTTGATTCGCTTTCTTTAGTGTGGCCAGCCTCAGGAACTTGGGGGTTGGATGTACAATCATCACCAACAGAAACATTTTCCCGTGAATTATCAACACAGTTTTCTCCCTTCTCCCTCTGGCTCGGCTCTCCTGATATCAGAGCATTTGTGTCGCCGGGAGAACTCAATGATAGTCAGTCTATCTCTTCCAACCCTGCAAGTGCATCAAAGCGGTTTCTTAGGGGGATATTACTAGGAAACCGTCCTAGATAGTCTTCCCCTTGGAATCGTGGTCTCAGATCATTATGCCGGGTTTGCAAGGGGTTGTTATTGTTATAAATTGATCCCCTAAAGAAACCGTCGCACTGTTGCCGGGGGCCCCAGTTGTTTTGGATTGGCCAATCGGCTCTATTTCTCCGGTCCCACCCATGGTGTGTTTCACTGTTTGATGTCTGCCCAGTGTTTTTATAAAGCAAAGTCGCGGGAGGAAGATGCAAATTTGGATAAAAATATTCTAGACCTATACATTGAATATCCCCAGCTCTAGTAAATCTTGGTTTACCGCAGATGATATTTTTTACCCAAGTATCACTGAAGTTGATCAGAATACAGTCCCCCTCTAGGTCCTTATCACTTGGGCCCACCCAGGGAACTCTGCGTACGCTAAGTATTTTTGTTTTAGATTCAGGAGGGAGTGGTCTGTTGTTATTGAGCCAGTATATTACTTTGTTTTTTAATTCCTGGTTCGATTCCATTTTGTTGAACAAAACTGGGGGTACTCCTGTGAGTATTGCCATAAAAGGAGCTGAATCTGGAGGCAAATTTACAGGTTTGTTTTGACCCTTGGGTGGTTCCCTGTTTGGAAGTAAGAACTTCTGATGTTAGTGCTGTGCTACCCATATTTTGGTTAGGGGGCCCCACAATGCCCACCACTGCAGGTTTGGTACGAGCTAAAGGAACAGATTTTGTTCGTGCTAAGGGGACCGATGCTGCCTTAGGGTCAGCAGGTATAAGTGTTTCGGGTGGTTTGCTGGCATTTTTATTTACTTCCCCTTTCTTTAAATTACTATTATTGGCGATACTGTTTTTATTATAGTTATTAGTACCCCCCGCCTCGGGTAATTTGTTTTTAATTACTAGAGTTTCAAGGGAGTCAGCATTAAGAGAGATAAGGTGTTCCAGTTGGTCTAGTTTTAGATTAACAATTTGAATTTTCTCTAAAACAGGCAACAAAAGCATCTGAACCGATTTCTCAATTACCCCCAAGAGACGATCATTATTATTAGTGTTGAATGAGAAGATTTTCTGTCCCGCGTCAGCTGGGTGAGTGCCCTTTTGTTTGGTTAGATTTGTCGGGACTTTAGATGGCGTTGGCTTCGCTGACTTAGTTCTAGTTCCTTTTCTATGGTTTCCCCCTCTTTTACGTTTGTTCAGATTGTTTGATTCCCGCTCACAGTCTACTACTTGATCTTGTATATGGATGGGCCCATTGCTGCTCAAATTGCCGTCTAAGGCATTATCCCCCATAGTACCTGATGAAATAGGTATAAGAGTAGATGTGGATGCTTCAATTTGGGAATCCCCTGGGTCTGCTATCATAATTGTCTGAGAGTCAGAGAGTGCCACTAGGTTTGGACTAGCCTCTAGGTTGCTATCTGCACTATCAGCATTCTTCTCGGGAGTGGGTGCCTTATTGGGTGTGATTTTAAAGGCAATATCTCCCAGGGATGAGCGTTTGCCTGTTATTAGATCTAAGGACAAGCGCTTTTCGGTAAGGGTTATTTCTTTTTCCAGGATAACAGTTGCCCGAGTTATGAAATCGTCTAAGGTTCCAGTGGCTTTCCCATTGTTCGTTTTTACGGTAACCTGTCTACCCTTCCCTGAACGCAAAGACATCATATGGGTTCTGGGAAACAACTAAATGAATAGTAGTACTATAACTTACAATCAAACAGTTTAAAATGAGAAGTCTGGGATGAAGAGGGAGAGCAGCCCAGATGGAGCGGGCGTGGGTGCCTGGGACACCTAGAGAGTGGAGTCACAGCCCACTTGCTCGCAGCCCTCTGCCCCTGTTTTTCCCCAACAGCAGCTTTAATCCAGTGAGGAAAGCGCCCCTCTGCACAGCGGAATCCGGGCTACGGTTTCCGCGAGGCGTGGGCAGAATTGCGTTAAGTGACCTCAAGGAATCCAAGATGGCAGTACCAGGTTTGCTAGGAGGTCCCAGAGAGTACAAGGTAAGCCGGTATTTGCTCACCCGGTCTTTGGGTGCGGGGGTGCGGGGGTGGGGAAGGAGGGAGAGCAGCCCAGATGGGGCGGGCGCGGGTACCTGGGGCTCCTAGAAAATGGAGTCCCAGCCCTCTTGCTCGCAGCCCTCAACCCTCAACCCCTGTTATATCCCAACAGCGGCTTTGACCAATGAAGAAAAGAAAAGAAAAACGCTCCTCTATGAGGCAATGCCCACACAGCGTGAAGGAAGCTGGAATTAATGACAGCAAGCAAAGAAAGGAGGGAACAAAGGAGTGTAAAATGCTCCCACAATGAGAGGCAAGAGAAATTTTCACAGTACCTTAGTCAACAGTCCTAGTGGAAGGGCAGAATCCAGGAACATACATGGAACATACAAGTTAAGGGGGGTGGCCCTGCCCTGGCTCCAACTGGCGATGACGGGCAAGGACGGGCCCGCCCTTGGCCCGGGCTTCGCCCGGGCGCGTCCCGCGCAGCGGGGCGCTTGGGAGGCTTAAATGCAGCCCGGGCGCTGCGATGACGTTAGCAGTGGGCGCCCGGGACTGAGCACTCTGGGGGTTGAAGTTTTTCAAAGGGCCGTTCCCCTCACGGCAGTGATGGTAGCAGAGTTCGTGGTGTCCGTGGTGCAAGGGGCGAACAGGTGAGCCCGTGTGTTGAGCCGTTCTCCTCACGGCGTGCTCGTGCAGTTAATAAATCTCCACCAGGTCTAGGTTCATGTACTCACAATGCGACAAGCAGCAATGCTCTTAATGAAAGTTCCAAAATACGTAATCCCAAAAAAGGCTCCACACTGAGAGATAAAGAGCAGGTACCACGGGATTAAATGTAAGGCAGAAATAAAGTCACGCAAATCACTGCGTCAATGCCCCATAAATGTTCCTTTTTCCTTTGAAATGAGCACAAGGACGCTGTTTAAAAGGCACAGCGCAGTAGTAAAGGACGGATACTTATTTACGCGAAGAAACCAATGCAATCAGCTGTTTCCAAACACAGCATGAAACGAAGACTGAAAGCTGCTACGAGAGAATAAATTGCTAAGACTCTCTCGAGAAAGAAAAGCAATTAAACACAGTGTCTGACACGGGATGAGTGCTCCAGCTCTTCTCTCCGTCTGTTTAGAAATGAAATACCTTTAAATCCAAGAAGTTGTCAGAAACAGAGACTGCTTCACCCTGACAAGCTCCGTAACCTCCGAAAATCAGATAGGTCTCACCCTACACAAACATCACTGCACCGCCCTAAACCCTGAAACACTATCCCCAGCATGACCTCCTACACTGCCCAACACCACTGCACTGCCCTGCCTAAACCCTGAAACACCGCCCCCAGCACGACCCCCTACACTGCCCGAACACCACTGCACTGCCCTAAACCCTGAAACACCACCCCCAACCCGACCCCCTACACTGCCCGAACACCACTGCACTTTCCTAAACCCCTAAACACCACCCCCAGCACGACCCCCTACACTGCCCGAACACCACTGCACTGACCTAAACCCTGAAACACCACCACCAACACGACCCCCTACACTGCCCGAACACCATTGCACTGCCCTAAGCCCTGAAACACTACCACCAGCACAACCCCCTACACTGTTCGAACACCACTGCACTGTTCTAAACCCTGAAACACCACTCCCAGCATGACCCCCTAAACTGTCCAAACACCACTGCACTGACCTAAATCCTGAAACACCACCCCCAGGAAGACCCTCTACAATGCCCAAACACAACTGCACTGGCTTAAACCCTGAAACACTACCTCCAGCACGACCCCGTACACTGCCCGAACACCACTGCTCTGCCCTAAACCCTGAAACACCAGCCCCAGCACGACCCCTACACTGTCCAATCAGCACTGCACTGCCCTAAACCCTGAAGCACCAGCCCCAGCACCGCCCCTACACTTCCCGAACATCCACTGCACTACCCTAAACCCTGAAGCACTAGTCCCAGCACCACCCCCTACACTGCCCGAACACCACTGTACTGCCCTAAACCCTGAAACAACATCCCCAGCACGACCCCCTACACTGCCCGAACACCACTACACTGCCCTAAACCCTTAAACACCACCCCTGCACGACCCCCTACACTGTCCGAACACCACTGCAGTGCCCTAAACCCTGAAACACCACCCCAAGCACGACCCCCAACACTGCCCGAACACCACTGTACTGCCCTAAACCCTGAAACACCACCCCCAGCATGACCCCCTACAGTGCACAAACATCACTGCACTGCCCTAAACCCTGAAACCCTAGCCCCAGCATGACCTCCTACACTGCCCGAACACCACTGCACTGCACTGCCCTGCCCTAAACCCTGAAACACCTACCCAGCACGACCCCTACACTGCCCAAACACCACTGCACTTCCCTAAACCCTGAAACACCACCTCCAGCCCGACCCCCCACACTGCCCGAACACCACTGCTCTGCCCTAAACTCTGAAACACCAGCCCCAGCTTGACCCCTACACTGCCCGAACACCACTACACTGCCCTAAACCCTGAAACGCCATCCCCAGCACGACCCCCTACACTGCCCGAACACCACTGTACTGCCCTAAACCCTGAAACACCACCACCAGCACGACCCTCTAAACTGCCCGAACACCACTGCACTGCCCTAAATCCTGAAACACCACCCCCAGGAAGACCCCCTACACTACACAAACACCACTGCACTGCCCTAAACCCTAAATCTACCCCAGCACAACCCCCTACCCTACACAAACATCACTGCACCGCCCTAAACCCTGAAACACTATCCCCAGCACGACCTCCTACACTGCCCAACACCACTGCACTGCCCTGCCTAAACCCTGAAACACCACCCCCAGCACGACCCCCTACACTGCCCGAACACCACTGCACTGCCCTAAACCCTGAAACACCACCCCCAGCCCGACCCCCTACACTGCCCGAACACCACTGCACTGCCCTAAACCCTGAAACACCACCCCAGCACGACCCCCTACAGTGCCCGAACACCACTGCACTGCCCTAAACCCTGAAACACCACCACCAGCATGACCCCTACACTGTCGAACACCATTGCACTGCCCTAAACCCTGAAACACTACCACCAGCACAACCCCCTACACTGCTCGAACACCACTGCACTGCCCTAAACCCTGAAACACCACTCCCAGCATGACCCCCTAAACTGTCCAAACACCACTGCACTGCCCTAAATACTGAAACACCACCCCCAGGAAGACCCTCTACACTGCCCAAACAACACTACACTGCCCTAAACCCTTAAACACTACCTCCAGCACGACCCCCTACACTGCTCGAACACCACTGCTCTGCCCTAAACCCTGAAACACTAGCCCCAGCACGACCCTACACTGTCCAATCACCACTGCACTGCCCTAAACCCTGAAGCACCAGCCCCAGCACCACCCCCTACACTGCCCGAACACCACTGCACTGCCCTAAACCCTGAAACACCACCCCCGGCACGACCCCCAACACTGCCCGAACACCACTGTACTGCCCTATACCCTGAAACACCACCCCCAGCATGACCCCCTAAACTCCCCGAATACCACTGTACTGCCCTAAACCCTGAAACACCACAACCAGCACGACCCCCTACAGTGCACGAACATCACTGCACTGCCCTAAACCCTGAAACACTAGCCCCAGCATGACCTCCTACACTGCCCGAACACCATTGCACTGCACTGCCCTGCACTAAACCCTGAAACACAACTCCAGCACAACCCCCTACACTGCACGAACACCACTGTACTGCCCTAAACCCTGAAACACCACCCCCAGCATGACCCCCTACAGTGCACAAACATCACTGCACTGCCCTAAACCCTGAAACCCTAGCCCCAGCATGACCTCCTACACTGCCCGAACACCACTGCACTGCACTGCCCTGCTCTGCCCTAAACCCTGAAACACCACCCCAGCACGACCCCCTACACTGCCCAAACACCACTGCACTTCCCTAAACCCTGAAACACCACCTCCAGCCCGACCCCCCACACTGCCCGAACACCACTGCTCTGCCCTAAACTCTGAAACACCAACCCCAGCTTGACCCCTACACTGCCCGAACACCACTACACTGCCCTAAACCCTGAAACGCCATCCCCAGCACGACCCCCTACACTGCCCGAACACCACTGTACTGCCCTAAACCCTGAAACACCACCACCAGCACGACCCCCTAAACTGCCCGAACACCACTGCACTGCCCTAAATCCTGAAACACCACCCCCAGGAAGACCCCCTACACTACACAAACACCACTGCACTGCCCTAAACCCTAAATCTACCCAAGCACAACCCCCTACCCTACACAAACATCACTGCACCGCCCTAAACCCTGAAACACTATCCCCAGCACGACCTCCTACACTGCCCAACACCACTGCACTGCCCTGCCTAAACCCTGAAACACCACCCCCAGCACGACCCCCTACACTGCCCGAACACCACTGCACTGCCCTAAACCCTGAAACACCACCCCCAGCCCGACCCCCTACACTGCCCGAACACCACTTCACTGCCCTAAACCCTGAAACACCACCCCAGCACGACCCCCTACAGTGCCCGAACACCACTGCACTGCCCTAAACCCTGAAACACCACCACCAGCATGACCCCTACACTGCCGAACACCATTGCACTGCCCTAAACCCTGAAACACTACCACCAGCACAACCCCCTACACTGCTCGAACACCACTGCACTGCCCTAAACCCTGAAACACCACTCCCAGCATGACCCCCTAAACTGTCCAAACACCACTGCACTGCCCTAAATACTGAAACACCACCCCCAGGAAGACCCTCTACACTGCCCAAACAACACTGCACTGCCCTAAACCCTTAAACACTACCTCCAGCACGACCCCCTACACTGCTCGAACACCACTGCTCTGCCCTAAACCCTGAAACACTAGCCCCAGCACGACCCCTACACTGTCCAATCACCACTGCACTGCCCTAAACCCTGAAGCACCAGCCCCAGCACCACCCCCTACACTGCCCGAACACCACTGCACTGCCCTAAACCCTGAAACACCACCCCCGGCACGACCCCCAACACTGCCCGAACACCACTGTACTGCCCTATACCCTGAAACACCACCCCCAGCATGACCCCCTAAACTCCCCGAATACCACTGTACTGCCCTAAACCCTGAAACACCACAACCAGCACGACCCCCTACAGTGCACGAACATCACTGCACTGCCCTAAACCCTGAAACACTAGCCCCAGCATGACCTCCTACACTGCCCGAACACCATTGCACTGCACTGCCCTGCACTAAACCCTGAAACACAACTCCAGCACAACCCCCTACACTGCACGAACACCACTGTACTACCCTAAACCCTGAAGCACTAGCCCCAGCACCACCCCCTACACTGCCCGAACACCACTGTACTGCCCTAAACCCTGAAACGCCATCCCCAGCACGACCCCCTACACTGCCCGAACACCACTGCACTGCCCTAAACCCTTAAACACTACCCCTGCACGACCCCCTACACTGCCCGAACACCACTGTACTGCCCTAAACCCTGAAACACCACCCCCAGCACGACCCCCTACAGTGCATGAACACCACTGCACTGCCCTAAACCCTGAAACACCACCCCAGCCCGACCCCCTACACTGCCCGAACACCACTGCACTTCCCTAAACCCTGAAACACCACCCCAGCACAACCCCCTACACTGCCCGAACACCATTGTACTGCCCTAAACCCTGAAACACCATCCCCAGCACGACCCCCTACACTGCCCGAACACCACTGCACTGCCCTAAACCCTTAAACACAACCCTGCATGACCCCCTACACTGCCCGAACACCACTGTACTGCCCTAAACCCTGAAACACCACCCCCATCACGACCCCCTACAGTGCACAAACACCACTGCACTGCCCAAAACCCTGAAACACCACCCCCAGCCCGACCCCCTACACCGCCCGAACACCACTGCACTTCCCTAAACCCTGAAACACCATCCCCAGCACAACCCCCTACACTGCCCGAACACCACTGTACTGCCCTAAACCCTGAAACACCCCACCAGCACGACCCCCTAAACTGCCCGAACACCACTGCACTGCCCTAAATCCTGAAACACCACCCCCAGGAAGACCCCCTACACTACACAAACACCACTGCACTACCCTAAACCCTAAATCTACCCCAGCACAACCCCCTAACCTACACAAACCTCACAGCACTGCCCTAAATCCTGAAACACTATCCCCAGCACGACCTCCTACACTGTCCAACACCACTGCACTGCACTGCCCTAAACCCTGAAACACCACCCCCAGCACGACCCCCTACACTGCTCGAACACCACTGCTCTGCCCTAAACCCTGAAACACTAGCCCCAGCACAACCCCTACACTGTCCAATCACCACTGCACTGCCCTAAACCCTGAAGCACCAGCCCCAGCACCACCCCTACACTGCCCAAACACCACTGCACTGCCCTAAACCCTGAAACACCACCCCCGGCACGACCCCCAACACTGCCCGAACACCACTGTACTGCCCTATACCCTGAAACACCACCCCCAGCATGACCCCCTACACTGCCCGAACACCACTGTACTGCCCTAAACCCTGAAACACCACAACCAGCACGACCCCCTACAGTGCACGAACATCACTGCACTGCCCTAAACCCTGAAACACTAGCCCCAGCATGACCTCCTACACTGCCTGAACACCATTGCACTGCACTGCCCTGCACTAAACCCTGAAACACCACTCCAGCACAACCCCCTACACTGCACAAACACCACTGTACTACCCTAAACCCTGAAGCACTAGCCCCAGCACCACCCCCTACACGGCCCGAACACCACTGTACTGCCCTAAACCCTGAAACACCATCCCCAGCACGACCCCCTACACTGCCCGAACACCACTGCACTGCCCTAAACCCTTAAACACTACCCCTGCACGACCCCCTACACTGCCCGAACACCACTGTACTGCCCTAAACCCTGAAACACCACCCCCAGCACGACCCCCTACAGTGCATGAACACCACTGCACTGCCCTAAACCCTGAAACACCACCCCAGCCCGACCCCCTACACTGCCCGAACACCACTGCACTTCCCTAAACCCTGAAACACCACCCCAGCACAACCCCCTACACTGCCCGAACACCATTGTACTGCCCTAAACCCTGAAACACCATCCCCAGCACGACCCCCTACACTGCCCGAACACCACTGCACTGCCCTAAACCCTTAAACACCACCCTGCATGACCCCCTACACTGCCCGAACACCACTGTACTGCCCTAAACCCTGAAACACCACCCCCATCACGACCCCCTACAGTGCACGAACACCACTGCACTGCCCTAAACCCTGAAACACCACCCCCAGCCCGACCCCCTACACCGCCCGAACACCACTGCACTTCCCTAAACCCTGAAACACCATCCCCAGCACAACCCCCTACACTGCCCGAACACCACTGTACTGCCCTAAACCCTGAAACACCCCACCAGCACGACCCCCTAAACTGCCCGAACACCTTTGCACTGCCCTAAATCCGGAAACACCACCCCCAGGAAGACCCCCTACACTACACAAACACCACTGCACTACCCTAAACCCTAAATCTACCCCAGCACAACCCCCTAACCTACACAAACCTCACAGCACTGCCCTAAATCCTGAAACACAATCCCCAGCACGACCTCCTACACTGTCCAACACCACTGCACTGCCCTGCCCTAAACCCAGAAACACCACCCCCAGCACGACCCCCTACACTGCCCGAACACAACTGCACTGCCCTAAACCCTGAAACACCACCCCCAGCCCGACCCCCTACACTGCCCGAACACCACTGCACTGCCCTAGACCCTGAAACACCACCCCATCACGACCCCCTACACTGCCCGAACACTACTGCACTGACCTAAACCCTGAAACACCACCACCAGCACGACCCCCTACACTGCCCGAACACCATTGCACTGCCCTAAACCCTGAAACACTACCACCAGCACAACCCCCTACACTGTTCGAACACCACGGCACTGCCCTAAACCCTGAAACACCACTCCCAGCATGACCCCCTAAACTGTCCAAACGCCACTGCACTGCCCTAAACCCTGAAACACTACCTCCAGCATGACCCCGTACACTGACCGAACACCACTGCACTGCCCTAAACCCTGAAGCACCAGCCCCAGCACCACCCTCTACACTTCCCGAACATCCACTGCACTACTCTAAACCCTGAAGCACTAGCCCCAGCACCACCCCCTACACTGCCCGAACACCACTGTACTGCCCTAAACCCTGAAACACCATCCCCAGCACGACCCCCTACACTGCTCGAACACCACTGCACTGCCCTAAACCCTTAAACACCACCCCTGCATGACCCCCTACACTGTCCGAACACCACTGCACTGCACCGCCCTGCCCTAAAGCCTGAAACACCACCCCCAGCACGACCCCCTACACTGCCCGAACACCACTGCACTTCCCTAAACCCTGAAACACCACCCCCAGCCCGACCCCCCACACTGCCTGAACACCACTGCACTTCCCTAAACCCTGAAACACCACCCCCAGCACGACCCCCTACACTGCCCGAACACCACTGTGCTGCCCTAAACCCTGAAACACCACCACCAGCAGGACCCCCTAAACTGCCCGAACACCACTGCACTGCCCTAAATCCTGAAACACCACCCCCAGGAAGACCCCCTACACTGCCCAAACACCACTGCACTGCCCTAAACCCTGAAACACCAGCCCCAGCACAACCCCTTCACTGCCCAAACACCACTGCATTGCCCTAAACCCTGAAACACTACACCCAGCACGACCCCCTACAGTGCTCGAACACCACTGCACTGCCCTAAACCCTGAAGTACCAGCCCCAGCACCACCCCCTACACTGCCCGAACATCCACTGCACTGCCCTAAACCCTGAAACACCACCCCCCTGCACAACGCCCTACACGGCCCGAACACCACTGCACTGCCCTAAACCCTGAAACACCACCCCAGAACCAAGGGTAGGTGGCATTCTCCTGCAGTTAAACTCAAATGCCCACCCGGTTAGCCATGGTAGCCTCGCTGGGTGGTGAGCCAACATAGTGCTGCCGTCCCAAGAAATGGGGAAACAAGGTGTCAAGCACGTAAGGCTACTATGTAAAAGAACATTTGGCACATCCAGTGATCAACAATGATTAGAATTTAACAGAGCAGGTGATTTTCCACCTATGGGGTTCCCCAAGGGTAGGCAGTGTGAACGTCCCTGCCCCGCTTTCCGGGAATATTCTAGGATGGGTGTATTTAGGACTTAGTAATTCCTTAATGTTAGGCACCATATCGCAAACATTGCGCACTGTATTAAATCAGGCAGATTCTCTTAGCGGGTATGCCTAGGGGGTTTCACCACAGAGGGAGCTAACCTGGCGGAATTCCTATTAGGAATAAGGAATGCAGGGCAAGGGCAGGAGGACACCCTTGCTCTTGGCTCTATTATTGTAATAATATGATTAATGCAATGAAGTATTATACTACTACTACCCTTGCTCCTTGTCACATACTTCTAGTTAGGAACATTCCTGGGCGTCATGATTTAGACAGCAAAGGGACTGTTCAAATGTTAAGTATAATCCTTCTCGCCCTAATAGCCAAAGTAGGCAGGCGGGTGAAGGAGCGGTCTCCTAACAATTGGGCTGCAGTCCCAGAGATGGGAGACACAGGTGTTCAGGCACACACGGTGCTAGAAGGACGGCAACTAGGTGAGATAAGCAAATAGATGGGGCAATGTGAGCATTGGTGTCTGAAACCGTCCCGCCCAGAGTTGGCATGGGGCTAGGTCATGTGAGGCAGTGGAACTTTCCCACAGAAGGGTGAATAGTTCTTGGCACAGGTTCACAGGCCAGAAGGGTCTTTGGTTTCATCGGACACCAGCTGATCCAGGCCAATGTCAAGGGCTATTGTAATAGATGGGGTTCATCCATCACCAGTAGGGAGGGATCTCTTCCCTTAGATTTGCAGGAGGCCTGGGAATGAGCGTTTGTAGGTGAGAAATGCACTGTTTTGGTGAGATCAGCAACTACATGGGTCAAGGTGAGCTCTGGTGGTCTGAGATGATCCCCCGCAGAGGTCGGAGCTAAGTCAGAGGAGGCCGAAGAACATCCCTGTAAGAAGGAATTGTTCATGGCCTAAGTTCTCAGACCAGAGGGGCCTGGGTTTCATCAGACACAAGCTGATTCAGGCTAATGTTAAAGGCTACTTTGCTAAAGATGGGGTCCATTGTCACCATTGCCATCCAGGCGTACGCCTAGGTTAGGTTGACATACATGGGGTGCATTTGTCACAGGTGAGCATGGACACTTTCCGCTGGACATGCACGAGGCCCTAGAAAGCAGGTTGCAGGTCAGAAATGAGCTGTTTTGGTGGGGGAGCTCTGGCGGTGACAGGTGCCGCCTCCAGAGCTGTGGCGGAGTTACAGGGCTAACTGGAAGCAGACGGGTACAGTAAGGGTAGCTCTGCGGCAGACTGGTACAGTAAGGGTACCTCTGCGTGGCACAGTAAGGGTGCCAGAGCCAAAGACCAGGATCCTCAGGGCAGGTTACTGGAAAACCGCGACGGCGCCCCGTTAGTCCTTCGGGCGGTTGGGGGCCTGACCAACCGGGGGTTTGCCCTGCTACGCTCTGCCCTGGAAAGGGTGTGAGTAATACGAGACCAACGTGTCACCTGATCCGGAAGAGGCTCACCAAAGATGTAACACTGTCTGGGTATCCCACAGTGCTGGCTCATCAGGCGGGTGGGGGCAGCATAGGTTGGTACAGCTGCCCGCCCTTGGATCGCTGTAAAATAACCCACCATATTGCATACTTTGTATGGAATAAACCTGCAGCAATATTTTCCCAGAACAAAAGTTGACTTGTGTATTTATTTGTGCATGCATGCTCAGACGGTGGGTGGGGGTAAGTTGCCGATAATGGAGTCCTGCTCATTGTTGCCACTTAGGCCAGCCTAAATACACATGACTCTCGTGGCCACACACAGTCCCTGTCTGTGAACAAACAGGGCAAGGCTGAACACTACAAACCCACACAAGGAGCAGCAGTGTGCTGTGCCGGTGTCAAGTAACAGTAACAATAACACACTGACAGTGTGACCTCAAGCGGCAGTGAAGCATCATTCGTGGCTTCCGGTGTGACTCTGTGTGCCACTCACGTCATCACTTACATAGAACATTACCCCCTGGGGGCACAGGCATCGCCTCACGCTGACAGCGTAAGGCACATGAGTGTCACCAGAGACGTATGTGACCCTCATGAGCCCAGAGATGTCAAAGGTGGCTTAAAGCACTACCCCCTGAGGCACTGACATCACCACTGATTTACTATGTGATCAGTGAGGTACAGGCAGGGCTTTAAGTGGGGAAAAAAACCTGGGGATTCTCTGAAAGGGGTGTGGCAAATCTCTTAAAGGGGTGAGTCCTATCCAAGTAGGGGCGTGGTCTAAATAAAGATATGTGTGGATAACGCCATACACCCTCCCCAGAGGCTCAAGTAGAGCCAAATTTCGGGGGGGGGTTTAAAAAAACATTGTGGGGGGGCTAATTATTCAAGCAATAGGCAGAGTGGAGCTGCAGGGGCTTTGCAAAGAGGTGAAAAACAACAAAGCCTCATTAACAAGCAAATGGTCTTTTAAAGACCTGTGAAGTACTCGGGTGCGTCTGTGTGTTTGGAGGCTTGTTGTAGGATCGCAATCTTACGCTTACCCAAAATAAGGCGCTAAATCTATGAAATTACAAGTTTTTTTATTATCCTTAGTTCTACTTAACTTACCCAACAAACAAAGCTTTACTCAGAAAGATTCAGAGATAGGTGCCTGAAAAGTCATTAATTAAAGAGATGACTTTCTGTCCTAAACTGTGATACTTCCCCACAGTCCTGCATCATATGATAAAAATCTGCATGAAAAGATCTACAGAGTGCACAAAGGTCAGCGGCCTCAGGATCTAGCCTGGCAATTCCAGCTAGAGCAAAATAAGTTTGGTGCAAGACAAAAAAAAAAGAAAATGGACTACCTCTGCGAGGCCCGAAAATAGAGCCCAATAGAGACCCGTTTCGAGGCCCTCTGAAAATAACTACCAATGCTCAGACCCGGCCCACTTAAAGCCCTGCCTCTCTCCATTTTCTGCTCTTCTCCCTTTCCCTTAAATGGAAGGAGCAGCGCCTATTGTGACGTGAGCTCACTCTATGTTTTTGCTTCACACCTCACGCCAGTTCAAGCATCTGCCTGACCGCTGTTATCATGCAGATGCGGCAATTAGGCCAATAACCGCCAGAACCCAGCCCTGCCCAGTCTGCAGCAGCTGAAAGGTATGCCGTGTTGTATTGCCCTTTCAGTCCATGGCAGCCTGGCCCAGGTGAAGTGGGGGCCACCTTGGGCTCGCACAATTGCACCATCGTAGTTAGATGGCCATGGGCAGCTGGCCACATTGCCCATGCCCAGCGCCAGCCCTGCTCCTAGGTTTCAAATCTTCTTTCATCTCAACTGCTGTTGCATTTTCTTAATGTTTTTCTTTCGCTTTCTGCCCTCGCTTGCTTCTCTTTGAAGAATTTCTTCTACGCATCCCTTTCTCTTAAAGTCACAGCTTGCAGTTCGTAGGTTCCTCAGGTCCTTGTTTCTCTGTGCCATATCTCTGCAAATTAGTCCATGCTCTCCTCATTTCGTGCTCGTCCTCTGTCCCATGAATTGCGCCGCTTCACAGATGACAATCTAAAATGCCCACGTCTTACCTTCACCGGTGGTTCAGACTAAATCAACCATTTCCAACCATCACTTTGTGCTGCCAAAATTTGGTTTTTAGCTACGGACTACCTCTGCGAGGCCCGAAAATAGAGCCCGATAGAGACCAGTTTCGAGGCCACCTGAAAATAACTGCCAGTGCTCAGACCCGGACAGACCCCGCCCACTTAAAGCCCTGGGTACAGGAAACTCTGGTGATTAAACTTAAATGTGAACAAGTGGATATCAGAAATCAGCAGCGGATTACAGTATGAGAAACATACTAACATGCTAACTTAATATTGACCTGTGGGCACCAATATCACCACTGCCGTAGAGTGGCCCTTTGAGACACAAATGTCAACACCCACTAAGTATGTGACGCGATGAGGTGCAGACAACTCCACTGACTTACTGTGTGATCCTGTGAGGTGCAGAAAACATCACTGACTGCAGAGAGGCGCAGAAAACACCACTGACTTACAGCAAGGCACTACTGGACACACTTATCACCCCGTTTTACAGTGGGATCTTATTGTAATGATGTAAGGGGCACTAGGACCCTGCCGAGGGAAAATGAGGACGGGGGGAAAGGGAGGAGCCGGGAACCAGAAACGGCGGTTAGCCGATACCTGGGGTACTGCGTGGTTCGAAATAAAGAAGTTCCACAACAGACACCGAGTGTTCGTGTTCCTTGTCCCTGCAGGACACTACATCTGGCGACGAGCGTTGGGAGACGCAATACGCAAAGGAAGGCTAACCTGGTGTGGCCCCTGGGAAAGGGAAGCACCTAGCTGCGTGGTGGAGCCGGAAAAGTAAAGAATAGCGGGATCGTCCTCGCGCGCTGGGAGCCCACCCCAGCCATCCGGGAGCGTGTCGAACTGCCCAGAGCTCGCCCCGCCACACCGCGTGTGCGTGTAGCACATACTGAGGGTTAGAGCCTGCTGCCTGCCTACTCGCTGGGAGCCCACCCCGGCGGTGACTTCATTCAAAAAAAAGAAGGGGAGCCGAAGAAAGAGCTGCCTCACCTGGTGCCTGGCCGGAGAAAGTGCCGATCGAAACTGACAAGCGGTGAGTGAGAGAGAGCGTGAATAAATAACATAGTTCCACGGTGAAGAAAAGGCCAAATCTCGTTGCACACGAGACTCTCGTGGCGGCCATTTTGAAGTCAGGCAGTGTTATCCAATCCCCTGTCAGGGATATTCGGCGGCTATTTTGAAGTCAGGCAGAGAACCTGAAATAGCAAACAAGCACTGGTGAGTGCAACAAACACAGCAAACAAGCACTGACGAGTGCAACGAACATTATAAACAAGCACTGGCGAGTGCAACAAACATTATAAACAAGCACTGGCGAGTGCAACAAACATAGCGAACAAGCACTGGCGAGTGCAACGAACATAGCAAACAAACACTGGCAAGTGCAACGAACATTATAAACAAGCACTGGCGAGTGCAACAAACATTATAAACAAGTACTGGTGAATGCAACGAACATAGCAAACAAGCACTGGCGAGTGCAACGAACATAGCAAACATGCACTGGCGAGTGCAACGAACAGTATAAACAAGCACCGACAAGCACAACAAACAACGAGATAATGGACGTCACTGCGGCTCCCATGGGTGTGCTGGGAGTTTCGTTCCTACACCCTCCAGAGCCCCTCACTCTTGAATCGGGCGGGGGCATGGGCCTGCGGTGGCAAGAATGGCTAGAAGACTTCACGGACTTCATGAAAGGGTCTCATGTAACAGACCTGGAACAGAAAATGATTGCCCGCAAGAATCTGGTCGGCAAAGAAGTTGGACAGATCATAAAAGAACTGCCTCTTGAGTCCGCTAACTCATATGACAAAGTCTGTGACGCACTCAACTGCAAGTTCCTACACAAAAAAAAATTCGACTATGAGCGATACACTTTCAACCTAGCTTCACAGGAAAAAGGAGAACAAATGGTTGCGTTTGTCACACGTCTGAGATGTCTGGCAAGATACTGTGAGTTTGATAACTTCTCCACCGAAGATGCCCTCCGACTAAGGATAATAGAAGGCTGCCTATCAGAACCACTGAGGCGCAAACTGCTAAAGAAAAGCTACCCACTAGAAGAGATTGAAGAAATGACAAGAGTCGAGGATCAAGCAGATGAACACGCAAAGAAGATGGAAGCCGGGAGAAGTGAAAAATGAGAACAGGCGTTCAGAATGCAGTCTCGACAAGCGCATGGATGGTCCTCACCTCAAGTGCGCTCCTCCAGATCCAAGAAGCAATACCACTCGTCAAGCAACTCACGCCAAAGCGCGAACAACACTCAGAAACGATCAGAAAGACAATTGAAATGCTACAGGTGCGGCTACGACTTCCCGCATGCAGACGCTTGTCCGGCACTAGGACAACAATGTCGGAAATGTGGCAGGAGCAACCACTTTGAAAGCATGTGCGGCACATCACACAAGGATGACCAACGAAGACAGCCCCGGCAACACCATCCCTCGGGCAGTCGTCATCACATCAGAGCAGTTCAGGAGAGACGAGACTCATCCACAGGGTCGTCACAATCCAGCTGTCACTCCTGCCGGACCTGGCAATCTCGACGGTCGTCATCGAGAGAATCCAGCTCCCTCTCACCCATCCCCCAAGACCGAAACGAATATATCCACTTCGTGGCTGATCCTGACCGGCTAAAAGAATACCCACGGGTAGACCTCAGAGTTGGCTCTCTTTGCACCAAGTTCGTACTGGACAGTGGAGCGTCACGAAACTACCTACCAGTAGCGGAATATCAAAGAATGCGGCCGCCTCCCAAACTAATCGACGCCCATGTGCAGGTGTACACGTGGATGTCAAAGAAACCACTGCCATGTCTTGGGAAGTTCGCAACGGATCTATCGTATCGCGATCGCACAATACAAGCCTACATTCACGTCATTGAAGGGCCAGAGGCAGACAGTTTGTTAAGTCTGCCCACTGCAGAAAGACTAAAGCTGATAGACATACTATACAAAGTGGATGACAAACTAGAGGTCATTCAAAAGTTCCCCAAACTTTTCCAAGGTCTCGGAAAAATGAAAAACTGCCAAGTCAGACTGCACATCAATGAACAAATCACACCAGTGGCCCAACACCACAGAAAGATCCCATTCCACTTGCAAGAAGCAGTAGAGAAAGAGTTACAGGATCTACTAGAGGCTGACATTATAGAGAGAACTGATGGGCCCACGCCATGGGTCTCCCCGGTCGTAGTAGTCCCAAAGAAAGGAGAGACAAGCCAAGTCCGCCTGTGTGTGGACATGAGAGCACCTAACACCGCGATAGAGAGAGAGAGACACCCAGGCCCCCACATCAGCGACATGATAACGTCACTCAACGGAGCAAAAATATTTTCAAAACTAGACCTCAACAAAGGGTATCACCAATTAGAGCTGCACGAGCGGTCCAGATACATCACGACGTTCTCAACGCACCTAGGGCTATTCCGATACAAAAGACTCAGTTTTGGGGTGTCCTCAGCAGCAGAAATATTTCAAGAAGCAATCAGAAGAACTAATCATCATGTGTCCCATGTACTAATTTATAGCGATGACATCCTGGTATACGGAGCAACAACTCAAGAACATGACAGAGCGCTAGATCGGGTTTGTCATGCACTGACGGAGGCAAACCTCACACTTAACATGGATAAGTGTGAATTCCACAAACCAACGCTGACATTTTTTGGACACATATTTTCCAGAAATGGCATGAAGCCAGATCCTGAAAAAGTAGCAGCGCTAAATGACACACCGGGCCCAGAGGACGTTGGCGACGTACGTTCGTTCCTAGGCATGGCCAGCTACTGCTCCAGATATATACCAGACTGCGCCACAATAAGTCACCCCCTGAGAACACTCACCAAACAAGGGCAGCCGTTCCTGTGGTCCACTCACTGTGACGGGCGTTCAGAGAGATCAAGAAAGCGGTAGAGTCGGCCAACAACTTGGCCTACTTCAATCCAAAAAAAAAGACAGAGATCACAGTGAACGCCAGCCCAGTGGGGCTAGGAGCCATCCTAGCGCAATATGACAGAGAAGAGGACCGACGGCACATTGTAGCATATGCCAGCAGGAGTCTAACAGACACAGAGAGAGCCTATTCCCAGCCAGAAAAGGAAAGCTTGGCCGTCGTATGGGCGTGTGAACATTTCCACATATTCATCTTCGGAAAACACTTCACCCTGGTCACTGACCATCAGGCTCTGATTACAATATTTGGAAACCCTCGAGCAAAAATGCCGCCACGGATAGAGAGATGGGGCCTCAGGCTACAAGAATACACATACACCATCATACACAAGCCCGGAAAAGCTGAAAACCCTGCTGACTATATGTCCAGGCACCCGACCAAGTCGAGCCGATGCGAGCAATCGATTGCGGACGAATACATTAATTTCGTGGTAGATCAGGCGAGACCCCCCGCAGTCCCGCTGGAAGCCATCTGCGAAGCGACACAATCTGACGTCACCCTACAAGAAGTGAAGAGCAGGATACAGACGAACAGCTGGCGACAGGCGCACACAAAGGAACAAAATGACCAAGAGATGGCAGGTTCATGAAGAACTATCCATAGCGACCAACGGTCTCATCTTAAGGGACACGCGAATTGTGATCCCACGACAACTAAGACAAGGGGTCATAAACTTGGCACATGAAGGACACCGGGGCATAGTAGCAACGAAAAGAACACTCCGTGAAAGAGTCTGGTTTCCAACACTGGACCAAATGGTGGAAACAACACTGAAGGACTGCCCACAATGTCAACTGGTGAGCCGTCCAGATCCCCCGGCACCGCTACAAATGTCTCCACTACCGGAGGGCATCTGGCAACACGTTGCCATTGATTTCTTTGGGCCATTCAAGTCAGGCCAATATGTGTTGGTCATCATGGACGAATATTCCAGATTCCCCATTGCACAACTATGCTCATCCACAAAAGCATCCTGCGCCATATCAATACTCGAGGAAGTTTTTGCCGGGTGGGGGATTCCTCAAGTGGTGAAATCCGACAACGGGCCCCCATTCAACAGCCACGACTTTGCCGATTTTGCCCAACACCTCAACTTTAAACACCGGAAGATCACACTACTATGGCCGCAGGCGAACGGAATGATTGAACGTTTCATGTCCACGATCAAGAAAGCAATACAACAGGCGGAACTCACTCGAAAGAGCATCCAGACAGCACTGAACGAGGTACTAAGAGCCTATCGAAACACACTCCACTCCACCACGGGCAAGTGTCCGGCCACCCTCATGCTAGGACGGCCCACGCGCACTAGACTACCAATGATAGGTGCCCCCGCGAGTGAACAATACCGCGACTCTGACCATGAAGATATTGCAGCCACAGACAGGCTGAAGAAAGAGAAAAGGAAGGTCTACGCGGATGAACGGCGACGTGCCTCTCCCGCTGATATCAGAGAAGGAGATTGGGTGTTAGCGCGACAAGAGCAACACCGAAAGACTGACTGCAGATATCATGAAACTCCGCTGAAAGTCGTGCAACAGAAAGGGACTATGATCACTGCGGAAACTGACGGAAGACGAGTCACCAGGAATGTGACATATTTCAAAAAGTGCAGCCCGAATGTCAAGGAATTACTAACTGAACTGCGTGTTGAGAAAAGAGAACCAGAGACACCGCCCCGCTGCAGTCAGGCCCTGATGGAAATGACTGGCGAACATGAGCGAGGCAGTACTGATCATCAATCACGCCCCCAGCGGACGATTAAGAAACTGTCTCGCCTGATTGAAGAACTGTAAAGTTGAAAATAGTTTCTTTTGTTGTTTCTATTTTGTTTGTTTACAAAGGGGGAGATGTAATGATGTAAGGGGCACTAGGACCCTGCCGAGGGAAAACGAGGGCGGGGGAAAAGGGAGGAGCCGGGGACCAGGAACGGCGGTTAGCCGACACCTGGGGTACTGCGTGGTTTGAAATAAAAAAGCTCCACAACAGACACCGAGTGTTCGTGTTCCTTGTCCCTGCAGGACACTACACTTATGTGGGATATAAACATCTCCACTGACTTACTGTGTGATCCTGTGATGCTCAGACAGCAACACTGACTTATAGCAAGACACTACTGGACACACTCATCACCTCTGGTTTGCAGTGGGACCTTATGTGTGACATATAAACATCCCCACTGATTTACTTAAATGTGATCACATGGTACACAACCACCACCCCCGAATTACAGTGTCACTCTGTGAAGAACAAAGACTATGAAAGATCACCTGCAACTTACAATGTAACTCCGTGGGGTCACAAACATCACCGCTGCCTATGAGTCACGGGAATACCAGCACTGACCTTCAGTGTTCACCTAAGTGGCACGGGTCCATTACCGCAGGCTTACAGGATGACCCTATGGGGCTTGAGGAGATCATCACTGGCTTACAGCATGATCATACAGTGGACAAGCATCAAGACTGAGTTCCCTCTGATTTTATGCTTCCGAGAATAGACACTCCCATGGTTTCACAGTCTGACCAGCCAGGCCGCTATTACCACTACTTTCAAAGTGGGCCTCCAGGGCAAGTGATCATTACTGCTGCTTTACAATGTGATCTTAGGGGCTCAAGGATATTGCCACCAGTTTAAAAGTGATGTTGTGGGATCAAACATCTCCAATGACTTAATGTGACTGAAATGGGCACGAAATAATCTATTGAGAGGAAATAAAACTGCTGTGCAGACCTTAATAAAATACACCACTGTGATATTTAGCTGGGGAACGTTCTAAAATATACGAGCTAATCACACTTTCTATGGGTAATTTTAGATTTAAAAGGCTCACTAACCCAATGTTCAGGTATTTCGAAAACATTTGCTCAAATCTATATTAACACCTCATCAGGGTGCCTTTCATTCTTTGGCCGACATTTTCAGGGTAAAATCGGCAAGACCTGGGCCACTTAACACCAAAAACCTTTACAGAAGAGAACTAGAAAACTACAGGGCTGCATGGTTTTGGGTAGGCCTGGGCGTAGTTCGCGAAGTAGCACTTCGCGAAGCTACGCAAAGTGAAGTTCGCACTACGCGAGCTACGCGTAGCACTTTGTGAACTGCGTAGTACCTTGTTCGCACTGTGCCAGATGTCGTTTTCAATGATTGCACAGTGCGAACAAGCAACCGGCACTGTGCAATCATTGAAAATGGCATCTTGCACA
This sequence comes from Triturus cristatus, assembly GCF_964204655.1. NCBI lineage: Eukaryota > Metazoa > Chordata > Amphibia > Caudata > Salamandridae > Triturus > Triturus cristatus. The sequence goes on along the minus strand of NC_140579.1, from coordinate 477,976,223 downwards.
GTGCGAGCTGTAGTTTTCTGCTGCTCGAGTAGATTTTTACTCGAGCTTCAGCTTTCTCAACGCGAACTGGTAGTTTCTCATCGCGAGCGGTCGCGAGCATACGCGACCACTCGCAATGAGAAACCTGACCTCCTCGCGTTGGGAATCTCGCCGGGAGGTTTATTTTCCATGCTCGCGATCGCCAACTTGCAGTTGCTGATCGCGAACAAGGAAAAAGTCTCGCCGGGATGTCATTTTGCTTGCTCGCGGTCTCCAACTTGACGTTGAGGACCGCGAGCAAGCAAAAAATGACCGCAGCACTACGCAACACTACGCTACGCGTGTTCGCACTGTGCTACGTGCAGTTCGCGTAGTGCGAAGTAGCGCAAACTTCGCAAACTACGCGAGCGTAGCGTAGTGCTTTGCCCAGGCTTAGTTTTGGGCACATGGCCACCTTACTTCATTGTGACCTGTCACCTTACAGCACATTATAGCCATATTCATGATTTGTTCAAATATGTTTTTCCCCTCAGGGTTCCCCGGTATATCCCAGACTCTCCTATGGGTCTACAGTAGGTTCTATTACGTTGACGGATTGATAGAGCCGGTTTTGACCTCGTTGACCCGATAACTTCCTTCATCAGCTCCAGTTGTGGGTGAAACCCTGGAGGTCACAAGATTCATGGCCTTTTAGGTGTGCAGAGACAGACCAATGGACAGGCAGATGACTTTTATTCAAATAGGTGGGCAGTCTCTGACTCCGGCGAGCATTTGCCACATTTTTGGGAAATCTCAGCCCAGACTAGCGCACAGCCCCACTCGCCCTACGCCTCCTGCTGTGTTTGACAAAGGCTAGCTCAAGAGATGACACTTTTTTATGACCCGCCATTTCAAAGATCCCTCTCAAGAGGATAGAACAATCTGTCTGGCCTGTGCGAAGACTTTTATATTATTTTATTTAGTTTTATCATGAGTACCTGGAGTATTTCGACAAAAAATGCTGTACATAGCAACTTCAAAGTAGCATATAGGTCAAAATACAATTTGGGTGGTAAACACATCAAACAAGACATGGTGAGGAAATGTGTAAGCAAGCAAATGTGTAAGTAGTGGGTGATAAATAAGGAACAGAACATTGACTTGCATGAACATTTGGGTTATGTACCTATTTGTCTCAAACGCGTGGTCAGCACTTGGAATGGAGAGTATACAATAAAGATGGCCGCATTGGTGTAGTACTGGGGAGCCACTGGAATTCCAGTCACGGGACCATCAATTGTCAAGCTTCCAGCACCGAGGACTTAGTAAGCATTCCAGCTACACGAGGGCTTGGGCTGAGGCCATCCCCCTTAATTTGTGTGGTTCTCTCCTCAGTGACCCACATTAGAAGATTGGAGGTTGAATATTACAATGAACAGATTTGTGTAGTGCTACTACGGAACTTATTTGAAATTTTTTTGCAACTGACACAAATAGGCACAGAAAGTTGCAACTGACATAAATATGCACAAAAAAGAAGACAAGATGGTAGAAAGCGGCCTCAAGGGCCACTGATTACCTTTCCTTAACGGTTCTGTTTAACACCTGTTTGGTATATTTAATAATTTTTAGTGCAACGCAGCGCAGCGCAGCAACCAACATTGCTGTGCCTAGTCTACTAATATATGGCACTGTTACTCTCTGCCCAAGTGCTGGTGCACAAGCAGGCTGCCTACAGGCATGCACACACCTTTGCACTATGGTGCAAATGTGTATGTGTAATTTATAGCATAGGTTTTACACTGGAAGAGTGCCTTTGCAGCACAAAACACCATGCCAAAACAAAGTTTAAAGCTTTTCATACACTGGATGTGTGCTGTACCGTGCAGCACGCATGTAATGTCTTGAGAAGTTAGGAAGAATTAAAAGATTTTTCTAACTTAATGCGTGCCTCAAAGAGGTGTTATTTTTTGGTGCGAATCCCAGTTCACTATTGTTAGTTGATGGGACTCAGAGTAAAAAAAAAATAGGTGGGAGTGTCAGAATGCCCATGCACCATGGGACGCCCCCTTGATGCAAAGTAGTGCTTTGCACTATTTGTGCTACTTTAAGGCTACATTCCAACACAAGTGAAGTTTCATGCTGGACGGTAAATACTATGGGCCTCATTTACAAGAAAGTGCCCCAGCGCTGCACCACAAGCCCTTTGGCTGTGCCATGCTACGCAGCTTTCAAAACACAGGGATGTGTCATAGCTACAAGGATATGACAGATCCCCTTGCTCTCCCCTGCGCTGGCGCACAATTTGCTGCCATGCGTCAACACAGGCACCCTTGCACCATGATGCAAGGATGCCTGCGTCACAGGAATGATTGTTTATGTGCAGGAAGGTGCCCCTTCCTGCACATAAACAATCTGAAATGGCGTTTTTGAACTCTTATGTGTGCTGCATTAGCACACATAGACCTTGCTAAACATCATTGATTTAATGAGTGTTTATGTGCAGGAAGGGACAACTTCCTGCACATAAACAATCACCAGAGGTGATTTCCTCGTTTTATGTGTGCTGCAGAATTTAGCACGCATAGAAAGAGTAAAAAAAACAAGGAGAACTGAATACATTTCTCCTCGTTGCGCTTTCCTACACCTCCCCTGGGGTTCAGACGCATTTCCAGGTTTTGATTTCTCATAAATCTGGAAATGTGTCAAGTTCCATGAGTGTTGCGTGGGAACACCCATAGCAACACCCATGTAATGCCCCATTTCATGCAAAATGCTGCGTGTAAAGGGGGCATATTTAAAAGGACAGGAAAAGCCACGCACAATGGCTTTTCCTGTTCTTGTAAATTTGGGGCAGCAAAATTCGCCACTGGTGCATCACAAAAAGTGACGCACGGGTGGCGCAAGGGGCTTGTAAATAAGCCCCTATATCAACACTTTTCACCAGTTTGCGTCACTTTTCGTGACCTTGCTTGGGACTAAATGTTAATAGACCTTACCCTATGTGTGGTGCCTAGTACTCCTGAGTGAGAGCTTTTACAATCATCCTGCAGCTAGAGGAGCTTCTGCGTGTCGTATGCATATAGTTGGCCACCACATCCTGTTAGCCTATTATCAATCTCTGCTGCCAGCTGTTCATTGGCCCGCTGTGCCAACCCTTCACCAAGGACACCCACCGTTTGCGGGACCTGCACAAGTGTCTGCTATAAAGCCTGAGGGCCAGTGTCAGATGCGATCCTGTATACAGGCTGACTATGTGCCATATTGGCAAGGAGACAAGCAGAGGCTCACAGGGAGACTTTCTGCTTGCTTGACCTGGTTCAATGGCATCCTGAAAGTAGGAAGGGTAGGAGCGAGGAGCAGGTTTTTGCTTGCAGGTGGATTTAGTTAAGGTGCCAGAGATTATCTAGGATTTTCCATTTCCGCCAGTGCTGAGTAGGGTCACGCGGCTTCACTCATTACCTCCTCGTCAGCCCTCCCCATCCCAGTCCAAACCACATGAGCATAGCTCCTCCCACCAGAAACTTTCAAGCCAAACTCTAAGCCCATCCCTTCCCTCCAGGCCACTCCCATATCCTGTGACATATAACCCATGACCCCCCAATCCATATCCTGTTGTTTATTTCTGCTTGCGGTTCCAGGCATGACTCTTCGTGGGGGGGCCTGCCGCCTCCCATCAGTAAGGATGTGGTCCGTCGGCTTAAACTGCCGACTTTGGTGCAGGAAACCAGGGTTTGAGCCTCGAGGTCGCGTCCACATCCTGTGATTCTGGGCAAATCACTTAATCTCCCCGTGCCTGAATATGTAATGTAAATACGGAGCTCATGTACAGCGCTCCAATACCTTTGGGTCGAGTTTGCGCTATATAAAAGATGCGAGAAAAAAAAAAGTGTGTGGCATTGAGCAGCTGTTGTTTTTCCCTGCGCGCCTGCCTGGGTGTGTTTTTAAGTCCCTGCTATAGCAGGACCAGGGTTTTAGGGGCCGGGCTACCTGCTATGGGGTAGTGCCGGCCCTGCTGTCGCTTCCCCTCTTCCGGGTTTGTTCCCTGCTCTAGCGGGAACACCTGGGGAGGGAGGGGAGGTGTGTGGGCACGGCTTTGCCTTTATCGGCGCACAGAGAGCTTAGCTGTATGGCTCCTCCTCAGAGGTCTTCTCTGCGGGGGGTGCTCGGTTCTCGTTTCCGAGTCCTAGTTGCCCCGGTGTTAGATGCAGTATCTCCTGCCTTGTGGGACCCGCAGGGTGCTAGAGTGTTTTATTGGGCGGCCGGGTGCCGTTCCCCGGTATTGAACTCTGTTGATGGGTTGCTGTGAGCTGGGTGCAGGGACCGGGTGGGCCCTCTTGTTAACGGCTGGTTCCCCTCTCTATGTGGCATTGCCACCTGTTTGAAGGGGCTGCGGAGTTTCCCGGTTTTCCCGGCTGCGTGCAACCTATGGCCTGGCGATTGCGGTCTCTGCCCCTATTCCCATGGTGCTAGGTTCGGCGCCAGGGGTGTCAGTCTATCCTGAGTGTGCATTTGGGGTGTGTACAGGGATGACGGGCGTGGCTTGGGAGCCTTTCCTGGAGTGTTCTCTGTTCCCGTTGTGGGCGGCTTCTGGGGCGCGGTCAGTTTTTCATTACAGATGGGGCCTGCTTCGGTCAGTAGTTTTAAGGGTTAGCTACGGTGTCTCTGATTGGCAGGTTTTGGAGCCGGCCTCTTGTCCTGTTGGGGATTGGCTAGGGGTCATGGTGTTTTCACTGATTAGCCCTTAAGTATTGGTTGATTGGTCGGTGTATTTATAGGAGGTTCACTACTCTGCTTTCCTGTGTCCATCATGGAGGGTAGAGGTTCAGATGTGGGTGAACTCAGATATGAGGACGAGGTGGTGGTTGCTGGGCATTCCGCTGCTCCTTCCCTGGCTGAGGTGCAGAAGATGATTGAGGCCGCAGTGGCTGCGGCTTTTATGGCTCATGATCCCAAGGGGCCTAAGAGGCAGAAATTGGATGCCTCGGCTGAGGTTGATCCGGACGTGAAGTCGGATGAAGAAGTGAAGGGTCGTTTTGTCCAGGGGGTGGACCTTCACAGTGTTCTGAAACATGTTTGGGACAATTTGGGGTTCCCTAGTCCCTTGAAAGGTTGGCATTCGGAAGACTTTTTCGCCAATTACCAGAAGAAGGAGCCTGAATGCCTTCCTATTAATAAATCTGTGAGAAATGTGCTGGAAGGAGAGTGGAAGGATGTTGACAGACATTCCTTTCCCCAGTTTCTCGCTAAGAGGTATCCTTTACAGGGGTTCAATGAGGAATTTCCGTCTGTGGTGAAGGTAGATTCCCTGCTGGCTGGTGTGGCATCTCAGAGCCTGGTGGTGTCCGAGGATGCGGTTCCCTCTGATCCTGGGGACAAGCGGGTGGAAAGGGCTTTGATGTGGTCCTTTGCTGCCTCTAATCTTGCGGTTCGGTCTGCGAGGACCGTCAGGGTATTTCTGAGCAACTCTTGTAGGATGAGGATCACTCAGAATCTTTGTCCATGTTGGAGCAACAGTTGTGCTTCCTGGCGGAATTGTCCTTCGACTCCCTTAGTGCGGCGGCTGCTGCTGCTGGGGCCTCAGTGGCTGCTCGGAGACAGTTGTGGCTTAAGCCTTGGAAAGCGGAGGCTGCTCAGAAAGCTGCCATGATGAAGCTTCCCTTCACAGGTTCTAAACTGTTTGGGGAGCCATTGGAGGCGTTAATTAAGAAGACAGCGGAGGACAAAAAGTTGATGGCTACGGTCTGCTCCTCGCAGAGAGGGAAGTTTGCAGGTTATAAGCGGCCGCTTGGGTAGGCGTTTCAATCCAAGATGGCTGTCCAGCCCTTTTGTGGTCGGGGACGTGGCCCAGGTGTCCCTTCCTTCCACAAAGTCCCGGGGTCAACAAGGTGCCTCCTCTTCTTCAGGGCCCTCCAAGTCATGACTATGTGGGGAGTTCGTTGGTGGCACCAGTTGGGGGTTGCCTCACGTCTTTTTTTCCTGTTTGGGAGGAATTCGTTCGGGATCAGTGGGTCCTGCAGGTTATCCGGCTGGGCTACAGGATCGAGTTTGGTGTTCCTCCAGTGGATGTGTTCACAGCTACCCCTGTTCCCAGATCTCGGGTCAAGTGTCGGGCTCTGTTGGACGGCATTCAAGACCTGCTTTCCAAAGGGGCTGTGATGAGGGTGCCTGTGAGTCAGCAGGGTCGGGGGGTTTACTTGATCCTGTTTCTCATCCAGAAGCTGAATGGGGCAGGACGGTAGTCCTGTCTTGGATCTGAAGGCTGTAAATTTGTGTATTCCTCCTTGGTCCTTCAAAATGGTGACTCTGCAGTTGATTCTTCCCTTCTTGTCGGTGGGGTATTTCCTGGCTTCTCTGGATCTCTGGGACACCTACTTTCATGTGCCAGTGCATGCAGCTTCGCTGAGGTTCCAGCGTTTCTGCGTGGGAGTGGATCATTACCAGTTCCAGGTATTGCCGTTTGGACTGTCTGCCTCTCCTAGGGTATTTACTAAAGTGTTGGCACCCTTGGTGGGGTTGTTGCATGCTCAGGGGATCCAGGTATTTCCTTACTTGGACGATTGGTTGATTTCTTCCTCTTCTTTCCTTCAGGCTCAGGCCCATTCGCAGAAGGTTTGCAGGCTCCTTCAACAGTTCCAGTAGATTCTGAACTTGGATAAATCCCATATTTGCCCCACTCAGGAACTGCTGTTCATTGGGGGGGTTTTCAACATCAAGTTGGTAAAAGTCTTCCCGTCGGAACCCCGCAGACTGCCTCTGATGCGTGAGGGTGTTGGGGGCTCAGTCTTCCACGGCTCGCCAGTGGTTGTGTGATGTCGGCTACTGTGATGATTTTGTTCCTTGGGGCCGTTTGCACTTGTACCCCCTAGTGAATCCTATTCTGGGGTATTGGGATCCGGCCTCTCTGGATTACGAACTGTCGATTCTGGGGGTGTGGCTATTGCCCAGGAGTTGTTCTGTTGGCTGGGGGATCAGAACATCTTGCAGGGGTCGCCCTTTGCGTGCCAGGAGACATTGGTCCTGACGACCGATGCCAGTGAACTAGGTTGGAGGGCGGTGTTGGCTCAGGAGTCGGTGCAGGAGCTTTGGTCTGTGCTGGAGGCGGGAATGTCTTAGAATTGGAGGGAGTTGAAGGCAGTTCAATTGGCCTTGGCTCATTTTCTGCCTTTGTTGTATTCCGCTTTAGGTGTCCGTATATAGGTTTTCCTGAAACATGTCCTAATATAGGCACAATTCGCATTGCCCTTATATAGGCATAAGATCCCAGTCCTTATTTAGGCATTAGCCATGCTATCCAAATACAGGCATGGTCCCCTAAATCAGTCCACCCCAACGTCACAGCGAGTTCTTAGAAACCAGACCGTTAAGCTCTTGGGAGTTCCCCTAGCACAGGATTATTGATTTCTCCAAGAACTCATTTATTATGCATGAACCGCTATTCCTTAAGGGTTCATCCCTGACGTCTTCCTCTGTCCGACTCTGCATCAATGCTAACATTCCAAGGCACCTACCAGGTATAAATATACCTTCCCTTGCCCAAGCAAGTAGGAGGAGACCTCGACTTTAGAGGAGCCTGTGTTCCTGCCTGACACACTGACAAGAGACGCTGTCATCCCTGCTCGCAGAGAATCCAGCTTCCAGTGTTCTGACTCCCTTCGCGGGGTGTTAGAGTTCAAGACCGGGAAAGAGATTCCCACCTCTCTCATTTTCAAGGTATGGAGCTGACTAGAACCTAGAGGGACTCTAGGCATACCAGACTTGGCATACCAGACTATAGCATACCATACAATAGAATACATTACCTACTTCTTACCTTGTACTACACTTAGGTTAGGTACACTGGGGTAGAAGTAGTTAGAGAAGCATCTTATGAGTACTCGCATGTTTAGCTCATGTTATTTATGTATATGAATATATGTGTCATAGCTAAAAGATAATGCTAGCACAGTATTATTTCTTTCTACTGCTTATGCTGTACATAATATATCTTGCATACTGTCTTACGATTGTAATAGCTCATATCTTTTACACGAGAAACAAGACTGTTCAATAAATCCTTTTATTGAAATGCCCGTCTATTCTTTCTGTGTAACTCTGATGAAACTAAGCATGCACGATTAGCTGAGTGAAACTTTTATCTGTTGTTTCCACGATTCTGAGAGTGTTCCGATTCTAAAGGGAAACAAAGTTGTCATGTTTATGCGGTTGCCAGAAACTACTCCCTTCTTGTTTACAAGGAGTTTCTAATGGCCTCTGAGTTAGCTGGCGCAAAGTAATTAAGTTTAATATACTCGATAGGGGCATACTGACCTCAGTCCTATGTCAAATCTATAGGGTATATTATTCCAATGCGCAGAGCCTATTAGGGAAATAGGAACTGCACTACATGGCGTCCAACGTTTGGTAAGGCACTAATTTAATGCTAGATACTGAGTAACTCAGTCGTGCTTTTCTAAGAGACCCTACTCACATACTCCATAAGACGTCTGGAGAGGGTAAGTCTAAGTATCCGGCAAAGCTGAATAGGTCGGGCGTGGTCTGGCCACGTAGGAAGATGGCCGCCTAACTGTGAGGCTCTGCTCTGGGCCGGCACTCAAATGGACTGAACATCTATTTGCAGGTGTCTAAGGATGTTCTTTTGGCATTTCTGAGCAATCGAACATTGAAGCTGTCAGCTGTGAAAATTCTGTCCTGCTAGACCATCTCTAACTGGCTTTTCTGAAGTGTGGATACATTGTGGCTTGCCGGGCCTTGCAGAATCCTAGGATCCCTGGTGCTTGCGTAACCTGAACTCCCGATGACCTCACTGCTAACCAGCCCTTTTTATAATCATCTATAACTGAAGTGTTGTATTCTGAGGAAAAAACCACTCACAATTCACTGCTAATACAACAATTTACAGAAATTCTTCTGTCTCATATTATTAAGTTGCCTTTTTAAGCATTTTTCCACAGTTCCTTTTCAAGCAAGAAACATTGTTTCAATGCACTTCTGCCAGGCCCAGCAGTATTTTATGTTCTCTGGGTTAAGGTTAAGCTTTTTTCAACTGCTTCAGTGAAATAGGAAACATTGCTTCAACACATGGCTGCCAGGCCCAGTAATAATGTATGTTTCCTGGAGCATGTGTGACTTGTATTCCTGCTGACTCCTCTGCTAAATGGACTAACAATGGAAAATGTATTTATGAAAAAAGGCAGCTTTACTTTTGGCTAAAAGTAATTGGTGTACAGACTGTTAAAAAAGGAAGTGAGTTGATAGCACATTATATTCACTGCTTACCTGCTAATTGGGCTACAAGTGTTGCAGGCCTCAGTCTGGATGTAATATTCCCGGTCTCATATTTTATATATGATGAATGACAACTCCACTTGAGGCTTAACATAATCAAAGTGCAGAATTGCGCAATCTGCATTTTTTTCTCTCACATGAGGATTATTACTGAAAGAAAGTGAGGGAAATCATTGTTGCAGTGATTTTTCCAGCATTCCCTGAAAGGTTTAATGCTGTCTGCATGTACATCAATATGCATCAATGCTATTCATATAGCGCAAACTCCTCATTTATTTTTCTCCTCACAACTTAAGTATTTCTCTCATGATAATTTTCATTAAAATAAGGAGATTTTTCAGCTGCAGGTTTACTGGTTGCTTACTTTTCTAATCTACATAAAACTGCTGCGATATTTTCCTCAATGCTTTTTGACTCCAGTAGCACTTGATTATATCTTGCTTTTTGGATCACTCTACTTGAAGGGTTGTTTGTCTGCAGTTTTAAATATTCCCCGACATTTGAAGTTAGAAGTGAATGTCTAATAACAAGAGTGGAAACACACCTTCTCATTCACTTTTATTTGCTGATGTATTAAAACAACCACGCAAGATGTCTGGAAAAAACTCCACTGCATCAACTTCTAATAAGGCACATAATACTTCCTTGGCGGTATCCAATGCTGCCATGGATCGTCTTTTCCAAGAAATTTCAACAATCAGCTGTCGGCTAACAGACATGGATATAAACATTTCATCTCTTACCTCAGAAACTAAATCAATACGAGCTGACATAGCACTATTCCATACTAAAACAGAGGGTCTTGATCAACGTTTGACAATTGTTGAAAATAAAATCGCATCAACGCAGTCTAGAGATGAAGAACTTCCTTTTCTGCATAGTAAGTTAGTGGATTTAGAAGACCGCAGCAGAAGAGACAATATTCGTTTTTTTGGATTTCCAGAAAAAATTGAAGGCCAGAATACCAGAGCCTTTTTGTGTGATGTACTCCCTAAATTAGTTGGCATACAGTTCGATCCACCGCTTGAGATCCAGAGAGCAAATCGATTAGGTCATCCACGGCACGGTAAAGACACACGTCCAAGACTCCTTATTGCTTGTTTCCTAAGGCATGAGCAAGTTCGACAACTACTGATAGCAGCACGTACTCAGGGTTCCTACTCTTATGACGGTTATGAAATACGATTGGCAGCTGATTTTTCCCGTGACACCAATGAAAGAAGGAAAGCGTTTCTCTCCATGAGACCTCAATTGAGGAAATTAGACATTAAGTATGGTTTGTTTGATCCAGCACGCTTTCGAGTCTCTAAGAATGGGGACACCAGAGACTTCTACAATCCAGATGAATTACAACGTTTTTTGGTTGACATGACATCTCAAGACATGGACACGCAGTCTCCTACCCCTGCTCCTTCTCGGAATCCTCAAGCTATTCCCACATCTGTGGATGACATGCATCGCAATCTACATGAATCCCGTCAAAGAGGCAGAGAATTTAAACGGTCTATTCGCAGTCAAGATGATACATCTTCCACCTTAAACATTGTCTCCACCTTAACTCAGGAACAACGTCGAGATAAGTCCCGTTCTCCTCTAAAGTCTGCCTCTAATGAGAAATAATTTTGATGTCATGGCTCCTATATAACTTATTAAGCCATAGGTTGCAGGTACGTTTGCTTATGTCTCTCTAATTGACAGACATAGATGATCTCTGTGCTGTTTTACTGGTTAAATTCTCTTGTCCTTTTGGAATGTTCTATTTATTTTCCTATATTCATGAATAGATAGTCACAACTCTGTAGCATTTTACATATATTAGTCATCAAAATGTCTTAGTATTAACTTTTCATGCTTATTTTTTATTAGGGCTATTATTTAGGTTATGGATTTTGATTATTCACTACTATTATACTTCTTGATGATGTCCTTTATAGGTTATTAGTGCATGATTTATCTATCACATGCAATATAGTTATTTTATCTATGATGACTATTTGACCTATTCTTAGATATTTATATATTTCAAATCCTATATCTTTATCAATATTTAGTTTACTATGACTTAAATCTTCTAATATATTTCCAAAATGTTATAATATAAATGTTATGCTCTCTTAATATGCTATCCTTTAAAGGGCAGATTTTATATCCCTTTATATTCCTTACCAGCTTAGTTCATATTTTCTATTTTTACTTTATTTTATTCTTTCAGGGTTTTCTTTCCTAGCTTCTCATATCAATGTTATTGGCCACTTTAAATTTTTTCCTTCTTTTTTCTCTCTTTAAATGTTCTAGCCCTGGATTTTCCTTATTAATGGAGTCCCGGCCCAGAGCGGTGCTATAGTGCGCCCAGACCCGCGGTTAAAAGTCTATTGTTATTCTATTATACTCTTTCTATGATTCTTTTGTAGTCTATAAATCTTTCTTTATTTGCTTTCTATACTTTATCTTTATTTATCTTTCTTATTGGTGGCTTTTTTCCTTTCCTCCTCTATATCCATTTTCATCACATCTTTTTGCAAGTCTCTCTCTTTTTTTTTTTTAATTGTATTTTATTTATTTATTTTTATTTCTAACATGGTCCTTGCTCATGATTTATTTGCTATATCCTGGAATGTCAATGGATTAACACACTATATCAAACGGAAGAAGGTTCTTTCCTATTTACAATCTAAAAAGGTGGATGTGGCTCTTCTTCAAGAGACTCATCTAAAGACACTCGAGTCTGAAAAACTTCGTAGAGATTGGGTGGGTAAAGTTATCCACAGTAGTATCAGCAATGGGTCTTCTTCAGAAGCAGGCCCTACTCGAAAATGTGGGGTAGCAATCCTTATCAGAAAAACATTACCAGTTTGTGTACTTAAAACATGGGAAGACTCACAAGGCAGATATGTTTTTGCAAAAATGTGCATTGGTAATATTCATATATGTGTGGGTTCAGTTTATGCTCCTACTGGTGCTAAAAAAGATTTCTTTCTACGTTTGAATCGTTTGCTGTCGGAGATTGATGCTTCACAATACATCATCGGAGGCGATTGGAACCTGGTGAGAGATCCAGTTTTGGACAAAACTGGACCTCTTGATAAGAATAATGCAGCGGACAGAGCCCTTATGAATGATATCATTGCAGACAACGGCCTTATAGATCATTGGCGCTTATCACACCCAAATGATGATGAATATACATTCACATCTCCGTCCTATGGCACCTTATCAAGATTGGATTACTTTTTAATTTCTCAAAAAACGGTCCAATCAATCCAAGATTCTTGTATTTTGGAGGCATCCATCTCTGATCATTCTCCGGTCCTCTTGTGCCTACAGACTGGGACACCCAAACCAGGTCGTAAACCCTGGAGAATGAACATCCAACGTCATAAAACACCCCTTGGTAAAAAACAATTGCAAGAACATCTTCATGATTATCTCACATTTAATCAAAATTCAGTGGATTCTCACAGGGTCATATGGGCTGCTGCTAAAGCTGATATTCGTGGTAGACTTATGCGAGATGCAGCCCAGTTCAACAAACAAAATATTGCTAAACAAAATCAATTGGAACAAGACATTACCAATTTCACACGTATATATACTAAAAGCCCTACTTTACAAAATCGAAAATTACTGGAACAATCACGCATGGCATTAAATTCTCTTTTCACCTCCAAGGCGGAATATGCCTTACAAAAAATGAAAGGAAGACATTATGAACAGGGTGAAAAAGCGGGTAGACTTCTAGCAGCACAATTGAAGCAAAGAGAGGTTGCTATGGCTATCCCTGCTTTACAATCCTCTAAGGGTTCCATGTTAACATGTCCTCAGGATATTGCTAATGAATTTGCCACATACTATAAATCTTTATACACTCCAGACGCCCATATAGATCAGGGTAAAATGTTGTCTTTTTTAAATGGATTAGAACTACCATATCTTTCTGATGAAGATAGATCCATACTGGATGAAGACATTAGTAAAGAAGAGATTTCTCACGCTATCCTTAAACTTCCTTATCACAAAGCACCAGGGGAGGATGGTTTTCCAGCAGAATTTTATCGCTGGTCCGGAGATAAAATTATAGACTGTTTGCATGCGGCATTTCAAGAAGCGAACGTACTTCCACCTTAGGTTATATATCTAATAAAGCAGTAATAGCAGTTTTACCAAAACCAGGAAAAGATCCACTTCTTTGTAGCAGTTATCGTCCCATTTCACTTCTTAACTGTGACATTAAAATTCTAGCTAGTATTCTTGCTTCTCGTCTGCGCAGAGTTATTCCCTCTCTCATTCATAATACCCAGGTGGGCTTTGTACCTGGTCGATCTTCCAGAAATCATTTACGCTCCCTAGCTCACACTCTGCATACTGCTAAATCTTTACAGGATGATGCTTTGGCATTATCATTAGACGCTGAAAAGGCATTTGTTAGAGTGGAGTGGGATTATTTATTCCTAATCTTAGAAAAATTTGGTTTGGGAGAACAATTTATAAGAAAGATTAAATTGTTATATGAACAACTCACTGCACTGGTCAATTGTGGAGGATTTACTTCCAATACTTTTACTATACAGCGAGGCACCCGCCAGGGATGCCCCCTCTCCCCGCTTTTATTTTTATTAGCCATTGAACCTTTAGTGGCCGCTATTCGGCAATCTTCCAATGTGGTTGGTATTTCCTTACCGGTGGGTGAATCTAAACTTTATCTATATGCGGATGATATACTGCTCACTATTACTGATTTAAACAGATCTTTACCATCGTTACATCAAATTATAGAGGAATTTTCTTCTTTTTCTGGGTATAAAATAAATTGGGATAAGAGTGAAGCACTTCCCATTTCAGATGGCACCTCAAGGGATGTGATACAGGGATATCCATTTCATTGGCAACCTTCTCGGTTAAAATATTTAGGTATCTTGGTAAATAAGGGATTGGACGCCATGGTATCAGATAATTTAGGGCCTTTAATCATTCAGATGCAACGAGATTTTGATAAATGGAAAGCGCTGGGTCTGTCTTTATGGGGTAGAGTTCAAACGGTGAAGATGGTTACGTTACCGCGCTTTCTTTATATTCTTGGTATGCTTCCTCTTCATGTTCACTTATCCACATTGTGCCTTATAGATTCCAAAATTAAATCTTTCATATGGGGTTCTATTAAACCTCGTCTGGCTATACATAAATTAAATGCTCATCATCCCAATGGTGGTCTCAGTCTTCCCTCCATTGAACATTATACCATTGCCTTGCATTTATCACAGCTCTCATACATGCTCCAAGATAATTTAAATACACCACATTGGGTCCATGTTGAGCGACATCTTCTCGCTGCAACAAATGGTCTTGCAGTTTTATATGGATCTGGTTCAAGCCGAATAGATCCACGTAACCCCCTATTGTCTGCAATGCGTAAGATATGGCAAAGAGCGCATCGTATCGTGGGTAAGGGTGGGCGTAGTTCGCGAAGTAGCACTTCGCGAAGCTACGCAAAGTGAAGTTCGCACTACGCGAGCTACGCGTAGCACTTCGCGAACTGCGAAGTAACATGTTCGCACTGTGCAAGATGTTGTTTTCAATGATTGCACAGTGCGGACAAGCAACCGGCACTGTGCAATCATTGAAAATGGCATCTTGCACAGTGCGAGCTGTAGTTTTCTGCTGCTCGAGTAGATTTTTCCTCGAGCTGCAGCTTTCTCAACGCGAACTGGTAGTTTCTCATCGCGAGCGGTCGCGAGCATACGCGACCCCTCGCAATGAGAAACCTGACCTTCTCGCGTTGTGAATCTCGCCGGGAGGTTTATTTTCCATGCTCGCGATCGCGAACAAGGAAAAAGTCTCGCCAGGATGTCATTTTGCTTGCTCGCGGTCGCCAACTTGACGTTGAGGACCGCGAGCAAGCAAAAAATGACCGCAGCACTACGCAACACTACGCTACGCGTGTTCGCACTGTGCTACGTGCAGTTCGCGTAGTGCGAAGTAGCGCGAACTTCGCTAACTACGCGAGCGTAGCGTAGTGCTTCGCCCAGGCCTAATCGTGGGCATTAATTCTCGTTTACATGTAAAGGCTCCTATATGGAACAACTCCAGAATACGCATTAAAGGTAGAAGCTTTCTATGGCCTCAATGGAAATCGGCAGGCATTCTCACACTAGACCAAATTCTCCATGACGGGGATCTTAAACCTCTATCACAGTTAACGGATGAATTCAACTTACCCCCGCTGCAGCATGCCAAATACGATCAACTTAGAAAATCTCTTCTCAAAGCTCTTGGTGCCACACCTTGGTCATTATCTATATCACCAATAGTGTTTTATTTACAAATTTGGGGCAAACAGAAAGGTGTCATTTCAGGTCTCTACAAAACAATTACATCTCAATTATTTTCACACCCATTATCCTGCGATCTCCGACATAAATGGCAAACACGTTTACAGACTTCTTTTTCAGATATGGAATGGATGAATATACTAGATGGTTTGGATAAGGGAGCTCGAGAAGCTCGTTTAAAGTTTTGCTTATTTAAAATTCTACATGACTGGCATTGGTCTCCGGTTAGATTATATAAGGCAGGCTTGTTACCGCATTCCAATTGTTGGAGATGTAATGCTTCTGGATGAGATATTGTTCATATTCTTTGCACGTGTCCATTGGTTAAACATTATTGGTCTTACATAGGTCAGACCTTACATAAGTCTATCTCACTGCATTTACCCCTCTCCACAGCTAATATTATATTACATGATTTCAGAAATGTTGCCACTCTTTCTAAACCACAATCTCGTTTCCTACATACCGCGCTTGCAACTGCTAAAATCTGTATATTAAGACAATGGAAATCTCAAGAGTCCTGGTTATCTGCTATGATTCAAAATGCTTCGCATGAAAGGATTATATATAATATTCAAGATCAACTAGAGTTATTTTCACAGATATGGAATCCTTTTTTACTTTCTTAACATGTTTGTGTTTGTTATCATTTCGTTTTTAAAACTTGATTGTGTATGCTTTTTCACTCTTTCCTTTATATATTGTTATATATATTTATTGTCCTAGATAGCATAATATTAAATATTGTTTTATATATGAATTTACTTTTTAATCTCTATCATATGATCCTTACCCTTATTACTTGTATTTGAGTTTTCTTGTTTTTGTTTAATGATTCTGAAATGCTAATAAAAAATTTCAACACAAAAAAAAAAGCTGAATAGGTCAAAAATCCTATATATTAGCTGTTTGGTTTGTTTAACGTTGAAGGATACAGTGTTCCAAAATATTGTGCACCTTATCTTTGTTTCCTTGAAACTTGTTCTACATTTTTCAAAAACTAAGTCCCTTAACGGGGATAATAACACCGAGAACGGTGTAGCTGCGGCTGACCCAGTCATAACAGCTTTTAATTTTACAGGTTTAAATGAAACCGATGAGGGTGTTATAAACATCCCTCCAAACTTAAGGAGAGCCATCACTCTAAAACTTATAAAACACGGCCTAACACCAAGAGGTGGTAGAGCAGTTTTCGTGATAGAGGCACACGAATCCTTTCAGACAGAGGTATTCTATTCATGGATTGTATTCCCAGAATCAAATCCAATAACAAAAATATTTCACTTCTTTAAAGAAGATGAACCACCTGAGGAATATATTCCTTTAGAGGATATTGAAAATCCACTTACATACCAGGAGATAATCTTTGGTTTAAAGGCGCCCTAAAACATCACAAAAACATTACCAGGCTCGGTCCACTAGGTAGACCAGGAGCAACGTGGCCGATTCTAGCCGGCTACACACCTCATCCTGACATTGAAGAGATGTCAGACGAGGAATTACTCACTCACCTACAAGAGTTAATAAAAATTTACAGACAATTAGTCCAATATGTCATGCGGACTTTCACAGTCCAACCACCAATGATCATTCCAAATCAAACCCCTCAACAAGGGTATACACTAAACATTACTCCACAGACTTTACACGCAGTCATGGGTAAAATGCCCACCATACGTGAACAAATTTCATTCTGCATAGCTCAAAAAATTAGTCAAATCGAAGCAGTATTTCCAAATACTAGCCCTTATGAGAAACACAGAATCCTAACAATCTGTTTACCAATGGGGATCACACCACAACTGGAAGACTGCACCACTTGGGGCACAGTCTTTGCTGCCATCTATACTAAAACACATGGTCTTCCGTCAATTGCAGTAATACCAGATGTCTTGAAAAAAATTCAAAATGAATACGGGGCAGAGTCTGCTCTGAATTTAGGTATGTAATTACTGAAAAACTTCGACCAGGTCTCAACAATAATATTATCTAATATTAAAGGGGAGGCAGCATCAGTGGCGATCCGTCAACGCTTAAGGGAATTTGATGTAATGGAACATCAACATGAACTACCCAGAATAATAGAAAAATCTTATGCAGAATTAGGCAGAGACAGTTTGGGTGAAAAACCTTTGAAGCCAAAACTGTCTGAAGGTCCTGAGAAGGACTCTATTGAACAAAATCCTACATCTTCGAAAAAGAAGTGGGAAACTAATAAACAAAATTCAAAAGAGAAACTTTCTCAATCCCAAGGTAGGTCTCCTCAAAAGGAGCCCTCTGAAAGGAGGTATAACCTCAGGAATAGGGATAATTTTAGAAAACCTGACAGGTATCAGGATACTGATACATGTTCCTCTCATACCTATCAGATATCGTCACAGACATCAGAAAGAAGAGGAAGGTCAGATCACAAAGAAGAACGCATGAAGTCCAAAGACGATCAACACGTTCAGAAAAATAAATCAAAACCTCAATTCACCAAAAAGAAGGTAGCAGGTCTGAAGATCAGACATGCCGAGAATACTGAGAACACAGTTCAAGAACGGAGAATGGGCTCAAACAATGCTGGACAGTGCAGCATAAGTAACAATAGCTCGCCAGAACCTGAAGGAACCTCTGGAGATAGTGGACTTGAATGAGTATATCACAGTAGAGACTGTAGACACCAGGGTTAGTACTCCACAAAAGTTATATGAAATAACACTCCGGATCGAGGGAGACATACCAAGAAAAGTGAAAGCACTCTTTTGGGAGAAACTTTCAAGGGGTTATGATATACTTCTAGCAGAACAGGACTGGCCACCAAAATTTGTCAGGGAGTGCCCACATGGCGAGGACATCATTATGCCAGCTTTCTCCAACCATATTCCAATTCACCTCAAATATACTTATGCCAGGAAATAGGCAGTTGCGCAGGCCCCAGCATTACACAAAAATCATGTAGGATGGGATGAGGACTCACCTTACCACAAAATACAGCTACAAATACCTCCTACTTCACAAAGACAGTACCCAATAAAGCAAGAAGCAAAAAACAGGTCGGGGAGATCTTAGATCAACTTGAATACCAAGGGGTGATTGAAACATGCACCTCCTCAATGAACAATCATTTGTTTCCTGTATCGTAACAAGATAATACGTATCGTCTAGTTTTGGATTACAGACATTTGAACACTTGTTCCAAAACATTTGCTGTGCAAAATGCACATAGTACAGCATTAATGAATAACATTGTGTGTAAAAAATATAAAACCACATTGGACATTTCAAATGGTTTCTTTTGTCAAAACATAGCACCTGAAAGCAGGTACTTAACATCTTTCTCAATAATGGGGACTCAGGGTCAATTTTGTCGACTTCCACAAGGGTTCAAAAACAGCCTGGGGTATTCTCAGCAAGAGTAACAGAGTTACTACAAATTTATGATGATGAGGCATTGTCATATGTCGATGACATCTATCTGACAGACGATGACCTAGATAAGCACTTGAACAGGGTGAGTACCATTATACTGGGCCTCACCTCTGAGGGCTATAAATTCAACTTTAAAAAATCCAGAATTGCTCATCTCAATGTCCTTTTCCTAGCATATGAGCTTTCAAGTGAAGGCAAAAGCCTGGCAGCTAACTTTTTGGAATAGTGTGCGCTGCTCCAACCTCCAAAAACGCTAAAAAATGTACAATCCATCTTGGGTTTCCTAAGTTTAGGAAGTACTTACATTCTAAATTATGCAGAAAGGGTTAAACCTCTCTACGAATTAAGTATTCAGACCATGAGGAGGGTCAGAGCATTAAGATCCAGCACCAGACACTTATTGAGTGCGACAGCCTCTAATTTCTTTTCAAACCTCGGTGCATTTGGTCTGACGTGTGACCCACATGCACCCCAATTTATGAGGTACAAGTACCTCCACTAACAAAAGCACAAAATTGACCCAGCACCCGAGAAACACAACTAATATATAGGAACATATTTGAGCCCTGAAGAAGTCCCAAGAACGGGATGAAATGCGGTGGCAAGCAATTTTGTTGTGTCTGCTAAGAATTTTGGAATAAAAGGATCGAGTTCCTACAATCAAAATACCATCTTTTTGTTTTTTCATTGGGAAGTTATGTGTTCTATTTTGCTTTGGCTATAGAAATATCATGCTACATTGCTGTCATATAATATATTAGTTGTGTTTCTCGGGTGCTGGGTCAATTTTGTTCTCTCTACGAATTAATCGAACCTGATTTTTCAACAAAACATTGGACACAGGAACGCACAGACATCCTGCGTTCACTCCAAGCTAACATATTAACAACAAATCACTTACAAACACGTGTAAATAAACGCAATTTAGTGATCCGAATAAATGCGGATTCACCTATTTAACATTTAATGAGGGGGAAAAAGTACCAATAGCATACAAATCACATTTGTATACACAAGCAGAAATGTGCTTCACTTCAACAGAAAAAATACTGACAGCAGTTCAAACCGCTGTAGCAAAAGAAAGAGCACTAGCTCAGGGGAAACGCATTATTGTCGTGTCTCCAGTACCAGCCTTAGAGGCGGTTAGAAAAGCGAGCATTCCAAATGCAAAAGCTTTACATACTAAATGGATACAATCGGTTAATTCTCTGGCAGCAACAGATGTTGAATATGTTTTTGATCCTGATTTAAAAACACAAGCGTTCCTGCAATATGAACATGAATGTACTCTGCCCACTGAAAATCTGCCTCTCGATCAGTACGAATTTATAATTTATACTGATGGATCAGCACAACTCGCTACAAGAAGTAAGCAAGCTTACAGTGCAGCGTGGGCAATCGCTAAAGGTCGCATGCGCGATGGTAACTTCCGACCAATGGTCACTAAAACTCAATCTCTAGGAGATTGTACAGCTCAGCGAGCTGAACTACAAGCATTCAAACTGGCACTTGAAAGTACAGACTGCGAATTCACCACACTTATAGTGTGCGATTTCTTTTACTGTGTTCAGTCATATAATGAATATTTACAGAATTGGCTTGAAAACAGATTCAAAGATGCAAAAGGTGGCACAATAAAGCATAAAACGCTTTGGGAACAAATAGTTCAGTTGAGAAACGAACTACCAAAAGCTCACCTGATACACACATGAGTCATCAACGTGATGGCGTTCACGTTGCAGGGAATTCATTGGCTAATGAAGCCCCAAAAGGGGCGGTTCAGACGGCTTCCGTAGCTGCGATCACTCGTTCAAAAACGAGAATAGACAGTGAGATATTTTTGGCTATCAATGCTTCAAGCAAAGGCAGTGGTGCAGCGTTACCAAAGAAATTTCCACTCACGTACTCTTATGTAATTGATGCAAACAACGTTCCTTTTGCTCAAATCCCTGGAGTGGTGATAGGGTAATTCCAAACAGGGAACATAGAGCAGCTTTGATTTATGAAGCACATCTTGGGGAGGGTCTGTCACATCAGGGGATCTCTAAAACAATATTAACATTAAAAGAGATGTACTGGTGGCCTGGAATGAATACACTGATTCACATCTTTATCAATGACTGCAGAGACTGCAATAGACAGCGTAGTGCAGAACGCCATCAGACACCTGACTACAAAGTAGCCTGCCCAGTACAGACACAATTGTTAGACAGCATTAGACTATCTACTCGCAGGCGTCCTTTATGACAAATGCATTCCCACAAACATTAAGTCAAGGTTCCTATGGGTGTGGCCTTAGCGCTTGGCTGACGCTCTGTTATAAAAGATTTGCGAGTCTTTATCAGCACATAGGCAATTGGCACACTACATTCTGACCAGGGCCCTGCGTTTAGCTCTCGGGCTTACAAAGAAGCCATGGCCAGTTTGGGCGTAGCATTGCAGCACTCCTCTCCGTTTCATCCTGAGGGAAATTCTGTTGTGGAAAGGAAAAACTGGGACATAAAGCAGTCTATAACAGCTAGAGTATTAGGTTTGGGTGATGGGTGGGTCAAACATCTTTATGGGGTCCAACGCTCATTAAATAATTTGGCAAGAAGTTCTCTAAGGGGGGTCACTCCATATGAGGTCCTATTTGGGACAAGAATGTGGGTTCCTGATCTCGAATGTAAAGGCACAGTAGTGGAAAATAAACCCTTTGATATCAAAGATCGCTTGGCCGTTTTACAGGATCTAAATGAACTAAGATCGAAACAAAGCAACGTGTTCTTGAAGCCAACCACTACTGGGGAAAAACCAGCAGTCCCAGCAAGGCCTGTCTGGATCCCAAAAGTTGGGGATCTAGTCAGAGAGAAGATTGCGGACAAGAAGGAATTTGGACCTTCTTACAGACAACCAGTACCTGTCCTAGCCGTCCACGGAAGAAGAACAGTACTTCTGCCACACCTTGCTGGAAAAAAGAAGAAGAGATTTGTGTCAATCGACCTCATCAAACCACACTATGTGGCCGATATTAAATAGTAGGCCTTGTGGACTCCGACCTAGTAGCAGACGCCATCCTCTCGCTACTATCCAAGAGGTTCAGACTGAAAGACTCATAACCATCGAGAATTCAGAGGTAAGAGATGAAGGACTAAGCAACAATGCTATGGAACTCATCCCTCTTGAAACTCAAGTAGCAGTTCGTCCAGATACACCTGTCTACAGCAACGTAACACGTGATCAACTGGTTCCAGCGATTTCGACGAATCCTGATGCAATTCCAACAATTAACCGAACTGCTTCTGGCTACTTCATTAACTTTGATACGTTTGCTGAGGATCCAAGTAAGCCTGAATCGACGCCAGCCCTAAAAACTTTCAACAAGTACAAGAATTTTTTCATTTTCTTAAAGACACTTATCTGGTTTCACCATGGATTGAAATATGGATTATTTCTGGAATATTTTTCTTTCTGCTTTGGCTAGCTTTGGTAATGACTCTTAGCGTGCTTATGAATGGCAGATACATTCATTTGGACACTAAAGCCACACAAATCTTCCCATCGTGAAGCAAGAAGCTTGTCAGCAGTGAACATCACAGCCGTTCTTATACAGGATGGTATAGTTTGGGACAAAACCGATTTCGACATATTCGGCCAGACGGAACTTTTGAAGATTCCACATTTATTTAAAATTTCATTAAGTGACTTTATTACCTCCAGTACCTATTCTGATGATTGGGACTTTGAGACTGTTAATAAAATGATGTCTGATCTAGAAAGGTCTGCTGCTTTCTCTAACAATGGAAACTTAGAGGGTTCATCAGACTACGAACAGGCTTTATTGTTATAAACACTATGGTCATCATTTCTTGCATAAATCTGCAACACGTAGAAATGTGTTTATGTTTAACCAATGGGAACATTGTCCTACACCACCAAAGGGTAGTTCAAAAACATTTGCAAATAAGTTTCCATATTTTTCAGGGTACAATACATCTGATCCAGAAACATTTTTCTATAGAAATGTACACAAAACAGAACAGAAAAATATGTTAACTAATACAAAACAGATTTATTCTGCAGCCTTTATTGCCCAAGTGTCGAGACAAGGGTTTGACTTTTGGAAAGACACAATTGACACAAAAACTGTCTGGAGTTCTAAAGATTGGCAAGTGCAGGGGATAGAAGCTTTGTTTAGTGCCAGTATCATCCCACATCAAATAATGTTTTTGAATGACACTGTGCAACAAACATCTTGCCTTGGATTAGCCAAGATCAAAGACATGAACACACCTTCTGTACCAACACCTGCAAGTAATAACACTACACAGGGAGAGGCCACAGTAGACACAATACTACAAAACAACAGATCAGATCCTGATTGGGAAAAATGGTTGCTCTGGCCCACAGACACAAACATCTGTCAAGAAAGATTCCTGAATAGAATACAGGGCTTTACTATCCATAGGCTAGACCCACGTTATGTTCAACGATAGCATCCGGGGGTAGTAACAACATACATTGTAGGAAAATTGTGCCTCGACTGGTTACAAAAATCTATACTCGAGGATGTGAAACAACACTTAACTTTACTTAAAGAAGACGCAGACCGTAGGGAATTCTTGCTAGGACCAAGAAAACCGCATCAAAAACGTTTCATATATGCCGGCATTTATGCTGCTTATAATGAAATATGGAAGGTTTCACAGGCAGAGGTCGTAGAAAGAATACGTGAGCTTGATCGAATTAACTTAGAGAAATCTCTCACTGTGGTTGACAATGGGTTACCAACTTTGTCATCCAGAATATATTCACTGGACAACATTGTATCCTCTGCTATTGATATACTGGAACAAGATTTAGCCATGTTACAACAAGCCAATCTCAGTTACGTTCTATTACGTTATTAGGCTGGACGCTGCAATCCTTGTGTGCAGGCTATGTGCCTTGGCCTTTTATCAACATGTCGTCTCTGTTTTCAGAATTCAATCTCATGGATAAACAGATCGAACTGGTACAAAGGGAGCAGAGTATACAGTGCTGAGCATTGAAAAACTGGAAAAATAACCATTTACGGTAGCAGAAAAACCAGCTACAGAATGGCTTATCCATGGCAAAATAACTCTGCCTGTCACTATTTTTCATTTTCAGTATTGCCTCAAACAAATGCAAGCAGGCAAATATGAAAGGTTGGGTAAAGAATACATTAAGACATCCTGGGATTTACCTTACGAATACAGATGTTGGAGTGGGGGTCGTGAAGTGTTTATAAGCGGTACACACTGTGAAAATGCACTGAGCGGATCACTCATATGTCAGGACATTTCTTTACACGGGACTTGTAATGGTTCTATGGCAAACTTGTCCTGCCACCTGCAAGGTACACCAGCTGCTGTGATTAATCCAATGCTTGGCCAACTTTCTAACGGGAGTTACTGAGGTCATGTTGAATGATCAAAGTTGCTGTGGCATGTTGCCAGGAATCCCATATCTGGTAACGGTTAGCTCCAGGGTTACTTGTTGTATGCAACTATTGTTCCCCCAAATAGACACAGTCAGGGAGTCACCTCTATGGCCTTCATTGAATGTTTCTTTTATACGTTTTGATACTTTAAGCAGAATGAAAGCCAACAGACCGTGCCTTTGACCTTGGCCAAAGAATCCTATGAGCTACAAATTGCAAGGACTTCGGCTGAGATACAGGCTCTAATACGTACAAACTGCCCTATACATTTCGTAGAAATTATGGGATGTATCTTAAACATGTCTGATACGAGCGGGATTGTACATGTATTTAAGACCATATGTTCAGGACTGTTAACACCTTTTCAGCCAGTCCTCGGAATCATTCCAAACTTCGTGCATTCGGTGTTTGGTGGTCTGCCATTACTTCTAGCACTCTTTGCAGGAATCCTGTTTCTATTCCTACTACTTCGCTATGGCAAGCCTATCCAGCGGCGTCACTCCCAGCAACTTGGAGAAAGCTTTCCTAGAATGGAAGTGCCGTGAGCGCATAGTGCAACGTTTGGGCATACCTCGTCTACAAGAACTTAATACAACATGGTTTCTGTTATTTGGACCAATCTGGCAAGATTGCATCTTACCTGTTCTACGCTGCCTGCTTTGCAGTGAAGAATGCGTGCTAGACATCTGTCTAACACTCCCATCAGTCATGCCAATGGATATTGATACTCTGCTGGACCCAATAACGGCCCATGCTCTGTGTTGTCCCCAGAAGCGACCAATCCTGATGACGGCATTCGTTGAGATCTTACAGACACTTCCTGCTGCTGCTGAGATACGAGATGGATCAACAGGCACACAGGTAACAACGGACGTGAACATTGCTGCAGCATCCCATGCTAAAGACGATACTTCACATCACTGTGCAGTTAACCTTCTAAACGAGGTGTTCCAACTGTCACTTACATCGGTAGACAATTTTTTGTCTACAGGAGCAGATTATTTCATGTTTACACCAGACCCATACACTGACTTTGATTCGGCTCACAGTGTACCGGGGAAGCTATGAATTTGGCCTCCATATTTTCAAAACAGAACAAAACTTGGAACTCTTCCTGAAATTGATTTTGTTTTCTCTAAATTTGAAAATACATGGTGATTCAATATGCTTACAGTAGAACTATTCATATAGAACGGACTTCTTTGAATACTTCAAGGGACACATTGTCACCTTATTTACCACTATTTCATTTAGTACCCTGTTATGAAATGGCTTTGGTTTTTAAATAATTGTCAACCATTTCATCATATGTATATATTTCTATTCATTCATATTGCATTCATTTCCGATATATGCTTAGAATGAAAAACTGCTTTAAAAATGTACAGCGCCTTTGCATTACAGGTTTAGCTAATGTTTAAAAAAAAAAAACTTCTTTTAGTATGCTTTTACAAATTATTTTTTACAACATGTGGTACTCAGTTTTAATGTTTAGCATTTAGTATTATCGTTCATTCGAAAGTGGAGTGGGTGTTGTATTCCGCTTAGGTGTTCGTATATAGGTTTTCCTGAAACATGTCCTTATATAGGCACAATTCGCATTGCCCTTATATAGGCATAAGATCCCAGTCCTTGTTTAAGCATTAGCCATGCTTTCCAAATACAGGCAAGGTCACTTACATCCGTCCACCCCAACGTCACAACGAGTTCTTAGAAACCAGACCCTTAAGCTCTTGGGAGTTCCCCTAGCACAGGATTATTGATTTCTCCAAGAACTCATTTATTATGCATGAACCACTATTCCTTAAGGGTTCATTCCTGACGTCTTCTTCTGCCCGACTCTACGTCAATGCTAACATTCCAAGGCACCTACCAGGTATAAATATACCTTCCCTTGCCCAAGCAAGTAGGAGGAGACCTCAACTTTAGAGGAGTCCGTGTTCCGGCCTGACACACTGACAAGAGACTCTGTCATCCCTGCTTGCAGAGAATCCAGAATCGCAGAGAGTTCTGGAGCTGACTAGAACCTAGAGGGACTCTTGGCATACCAGACTTGGCATACCAGACTTGGCATACCAGACTATAGCATACCATACTATAGAATACATCACCTACTTCTTACCTTGAACTACACTTAGGTTAGGTACACTGGGGTAGAACTAGTTAGAGAAGCATCTTATGAGTACTTGCATTTTTAGCTTATGTTATTTATGTATATAAATATATGTGTCATAGCTAAAAGATAATGCTTGCGCAGTATTATTTCTACTGCTTACGCTGTACATAATATATCTCGCATACAGTCTTATGATTGTAACAGCTCATATCTCTTACACGAGAAACAAGACTGTTCAATAAATCCTTTTATTGAAACGCCCGTCTATTCTTTCTGTGTAACTCTGAAGAAACTAAGCATGCACGATTAGCTGAGTGAAACTGTCATCTATTGTTTCCACGATTCTGAGAGTGTTCCAATTCTAAAGGGAAACAAAGTTGTCATGTTTATGCGGTTGCCAGAAACTACTCCCTTCTTGTTTACAAGGAGTTTCTAGTGGCCTCTGAGCTAGCTGGCACAAAGTAATTAAGTTTAATATACTCGATAGGGGCATACTGACCTCAGTCCTATGCCAAATCTATAGGGAATATTATTCCAATGCGCAGAGCCTATTAGGGAAATAGGAACTACACTACACCTTGGGTCCTCCAGAGAGATGTGATGGTGCGGTTAGACAACACGGTGGTGGTGTGTTACGTCAACTACCAGGGGAGTGCAAAGGTGGCTTCCCTTAACTTGTGGGCTCAGCAGATCTGCCAGTGGGCAGAGTCGCACTTGTTGTCTCTGAGGGCTTTTCATCTACCAGGGGTTTTGAACTCGGAGGCGGATCGCCTGAGCAGGGTGCTTCTCTCCCTGTCTGACATGTTCCTGATGCAGGAGGTGTTTGGTTGCCTGATGGCCGGGTTCGGGGTCCCGGTGGTGGACCTGTTTGCAGCTCAGGGGAACGCTTTGAGGGAGAGGTTTTGTTCTCTGGTTCAGTCACACGTGGTTTGGAAGGTGGATGCCCTGTTCTTCCGGTGGGAGGGGGGCCTGATGTATGCTTTTCCCCCGATTGCTCTAATTCCGCAGGTCCTGCTGAAAGTCAAGCTGGATAGGGCCTTGGTAGTCCTGGTGTCTCCAGATTGGTCCAGGAGACCTTTGTTCCCTCTGTTGTTGAGGTTGGTGGTGGGGCCTTGCTGGAGGTTGCCGGTGGTCCCTTGTCCCCTGTCGTTTCCCCCTCTGTCTTGGGGTCTGTCTGGTCCGCCTGGTGACTGGCAGGTTGGCTGTTGAGAGGATGAACCTCGTGGCTTTAGGGTGTTCTCCTTCAATGGCTGAGTTTATTCAGCAGTCCAGGAGCCCTTCGACTCTCAAGTCCTATGCCAGACATTGGGTGTCATTTCTGACTTGGTGTACGGCTCGGTGTTGGTCTGCATTGGAGGTGGATCCGGTGCGTATCTTGGACTTTTTGAAGGATGGGTTTGACTTAGGTCTGGCTGTGTCCGCCCTGAGGGCTCAGTGGGCGGCTATACGGGCCTTTAGGGGTTCGAACTGTGAGCCGGTGGTCCCCTTGGTGTCCCGGTTGTTGAGGAGTTGTTTCCTCCAGAAACCTGTCATTAAGTCCTTTGCTCCTAGTTGGGATCTTCCTCTGGTGTTGAGGGCCTTGCAGGGGGATCCTTTTGAACCTCTGCATGAGGTGTCTTTGCGGTTTTTGACGATCAAGGTTCTTTTCCTTGTCGCTATTACCTCGGCTTGGAGGATTGGTGAGTTGGGCTCCTTGCTTTGTTCTGTGCCCTTTTTGTGCTTTTTTCCTGATCGGGTTGTTCTGCGGCCTGATCCTTCCTTTGTTCCCAAGGTCCCTTCCTCGTTTCACTGCTCAGAGGATCTGGTTTTACCTGTTTTCTGTCCGTATCCTCTTTCAGAGGTTGAGGTGCGGATGCACTGTTTGGACATTCGGCGGGCTCTGGAGGTGTACTTGCTGCATACTAAACCTTTTTGTAAGGTGGATTCCCTTTTTGTGACCTCTGGGCTAGCTGGTCAAGGTTTGAAGCCTTCTGGGGCTATTCTCAGTCAATGGCTGCGGTGGGTTATGGGAGCTGCGTATGAGGCTTGTGGTGTGTTGGCACCTGGGTCGGATCAGGGGAGATCAACTCGGGGTTGGCTGCTTCCTGGACTTGTTTTCAAGGGGCTTCCATGGCCGAGATCTGCAGAGTTGCTACCTGGATTTCTCCTCATACCTTTATGTCCCCTTATCGTTTGGTGGTGGGTGGGACTGTGTCTGCTGGGTTTGGGGACACAGTGTTGCGTTCTGCTCAGGTGGTGTGACTTTCTGCTTGTGCTAATAAAGTCTGTTTTTGCTGCTGAGTGAAGCCGATTCTTGCTTTGGTGTCTGCTCATGTGGTTTGGACTGGGATGGGGAGGGCTGACGAGGAGGTAATGTCCGGTTACTTACCGGTAATATTCATTAATCCGAGTCCTAGCCCTACCCGTTCCAGTCTGGGTTCCCATCCCTCCCTCCCTGTTCGGCTTCTTGTGCTTGGTGGTACAGGATGTGGATAGGGAGGTCATGGGTTATATGCCACAGGATGTGGGAGTGGCCTGGATGGAAGGGATGGGCTTAGAGTTTGGCTTGGAAGTTTCTGGAGCATGGAGCTATGCTCATGTGGTTTGGACTGGGACGGGGAGGGGTGCGACTCAGAGTAATGAATATTACCGGTAGGTAACCAGACATTCACCATGATATCTCGCTTCTCAGTACAGCGACGGCTGCATACAGCTTCTACCTTCATCCACCATGTTGTTTTCTAGGACGCGAGGGAAGGAAAGAGTCGTACTTGGATGTCGAGCTTTGACGCCAGTTGTGCCTTAAATTAGATTAATATTTAGGGCCACTCTCCCATCATCTTTCTAAAATTGTTGGAGAAACTGTTTCTCTACCCGGCTGGATAACTCCCCATTAGTGTTTTGTTTCCGATGCCTTAGGAGCGGATGTGGCTTAATGGCTAAAGCGGCCAACTTTGACACTGGGGAACCAGGTTCGAGTCTGGCAGGAGGTTCAAATCACTTAATCTCCCAGAGCCTAGAGATGAATGTCCTTTGGGTCGAGTTCGCGCTATACAAAAATGTAAAAAACACAAACATGATAAGTGCGCGAAGGAGAATGTATTGACCTATAAAATGTCTCGAAAATGTCTCGGAGGATTTATATCGTTTGCATTATGGGATGATGTTGAAAACAAGTATTGCACATTCAATAAATGAAGTAGCACTACATTCCAGCAAACATAACTAACCTTGGCACCATGGCGAGTAGGGGCAATCCTACCCTAAACTCGCCAACACTGGTCTATGAGTAAAGCTGAAACTCTGAATCTAGCACAACCGACAGACGGCGCAAAGACGCTGTCCCTTTCACGATTCTCTGCTGCCCTCTTGTGGTCAATTGGCATACGACAACAAAAATTTAAAGAAACGAAGCATACAAATTACGCATAAAATGTGCAGTGCTGAGACACAGCACCTAAACTAAAATCGGCAACGACAAGCTTCTAATGTGATACTCAGCTCTGGGCAATTTCCAGAGGAATGGACGGCAGGACTCATTACATCAGTTACAAAAACACAGACCAACCAGAACTCAAAACTGGACAGCATACTCATAATGCAGACCATCTCCTTAACCACACAGATTGTTTTAATTAACTGGTCTGAGTAGAAGGGATTATTCCCATCATATTTATTTTCAATTTATTACGTCGTTAGGTCTCGCCTGACCCAGCGCTTGCGCTGGTCTGGCGAGACTTAAAGTAAGGGCTTCAAAAAATGCAACCGCCGGCCACAGCATGCAGTGCATGTGCGCGGGCGCGCACTTGAGCAGAAGCGCCATATGGCGTGATTACTGCTGTGCGCTCACCACTCGTGCACATGCACTGCAAGCTGTGGCCGGCAGTAGCATTTTTCCCCTGCCACGGCAGTCATTTCTCGAAGCGGGCGCTTGTGCTTTTATTTTTCTGTTTATTACTTCTATGTAGTAATGGCGGCACCCGTGCTTTAGCTTAAACATCTTAGGCTAAAGTCGGGTGCTGAGATTGCTTCAAGAGTAAAGAAATAGACAATTCTTTACTTTTGAAGCAATCTCGGCACCTGACTTTAGCTTAAGATGTTTAGGCTAAAGCACGGGTGCCGTCATTACTACAGAGCAGTAATAAACAGAAACAAGCATTGGCATAGCCAATAGGTCTCGCTTTTGGGACCTTATAAGTATTTAGTTATGCAACTGTTGCATGGCTAAACACTTACAAGGTCCCAAAGGCGAGACCTACTGAATACTGAATACTGAAATATTTATAAAGCGCTCGAATGCCGAGGCGTCTTGGCGCTGAGATAACGTAGAGAATGGTGAGAGTGGATCATTGATGAGGAGAGAAAAGCCAGGTTTTTAATGCTTTCCTAAAACATTGTTTAGATTTTTGTGAGCGCAGGTGGGAGGGTAGAGAATTCCACAATCTGGAGGCCTGGTATGAAAAAGACCTGCCGCCCCATCGCATTCTTCTTATTCTTGGGTGGCATATTAGATCATGGTTGGCTGACCTTAGTGCACGCAATGGCACATAGCGGGGGAGAAGTTTAGACAGGTCATCAGGTCCAGTGCCATACAAAGATTTCTGGACCAGGCAAAGGGCCTTAAATTGTATTCTGGCTTTAACTGGAAGCCAGTGAAGTTCCCTAATAGCTTTTGACGTAGGGTGACGGTAGGGTAGATTTAGTAGAGCCCTAGCTGCTGCGTTTTGAATTGCCTGGAGTTTGTTAATTTGTTTTTCACCTGTGCCCAAGTAGAGTGCATTACAATAATCCACTCGGGACATTATCAGGGCAGCCATTACAGTCTTCTTTAGAGTAGGGGGGATGTAGGGTAGGATTTTCTTTAGGACTTTAATGTTGTAGAAACAAGTGGAAGTGACCTGGTTTACCTGCGTTTTACAGGAGAGATCCTTATCCATCAAGAAGCCAAGATTTCTGACTTTATCAACCGGATTGGGGCAGGGGCCTGCCTCCTGAGGCCACCATAGGTTGCTCCAGACAGATGGTTTCTGACCGAACTCAATTATCTCGGTTTTGTCCGCGTTTAATTTAAAAAAATTACAACTCATCCAGTTTCTAACATCCAGAAGGCAGTTTTTGAAGCGTTCTGCCGTAGCTTCGATGGACTGGGACACTGACACTATGATTTGAGTGTCATCGGCATAAGACACTACTTGAAGGCCATGAGGTCGAATTAGGGCAGCCAGGGGAGTGACATACAGATTAAAAAGGGTAGGCGACAGTGCCGAGCCCTGAGGGACCCCACCTGGAAGGGAGAATTCGTCAGAGTGAAAACCTGCCCAGTGTACTTGTTGGATACGAGAGTCTAAGAAGGAGGTTAACAGGGTAAGTGCCGTGCCCGTGAAGCCTAAAGTTTTGAGTCTATTTAATAGGATGGAGTGGTTTACGGTATCAAAAGCCGCCGTAAGATCCAGTAAGACCAGAGCCGTTCTGCCGCCCTCGTCCATTTCCCTTCGGATGTTTTCAGTGGCCATAATAAGGGCGGACTCTGTCGAGTGATAAGGGCGGAAACCATGCTGAGAGGGATCCAGGAGTTTGTTTTGGTCCACATATCTCATCATTTCCTGGTTTATAGCTTTTTCAAGAATCTTAGCTGGCAGGGGGAGGCAGGATATTGGCTGGTAGTTCTTTAGTACCATTGGATCCAAGGAGTCCTTTTTGAGAATCGGTCGGATACAAGCCTTTTTCCAGCAGCTAGGAAAGTCACCAGAGGAGATGATGTTATTGAGCAGCGGGGTCAGGCCAGCCGCTACCGTTTGAGGGATCAGGTGTAGAATGCGTGGTGGACAAGGGTCTAGAGGGGACCCCGACTTCATCAGAGCAATTAGGTCTGCCACCTGAGTCTCCTCCAGCAGCGGAAAACAGGAATAGCCAGGCCCAGACGAGTGGGCAGTGTCGACATTGTCGTTAGGTATAGTTAAAGCAGATGAGCTCAAATCATCATAGACATTCTGGACCTTTTGCTGGAAGAAGGTTGCAATATTGGTCACGAGGTCCTGGTTAGGGGTAAAAACAGTGTCGCGGGGGCTCTTAGTCAGTTGAGTGACCGTTTTAAATAGTTCTCTGGTGGTATTAGAGGCTGCCTGAATTTTGTTTGTAAAATATAATGACTTGGCCTGAACTATTGCTGTCTTACACTCCTGTAGGGCTTTTGTGTATATTAATTTGTTTAGGGCACTACCTATTGGCTATGCCAATGCTTGTTTATGATATAGCTTTAGGAGCCAGGTTCACAATTATGGGTAGATCCCATGTCACAGGGCCCAAATCGGAATATAAAACTGGAAACATTGTAGGTGGTCCAGGAGTAAGTAAGGCCTATTCACTTGTGACTGGTATGTGTTTGATCCACTGCAAGATTGGACAATGCAGTAAATGTCAATGTATAATAACGCTTCCTATGTCATTCAATGCTCAAAACTGACACGCTACCCCTCTACTACACGTCCCCTCTGCTCCTGGGACTTCTCATTACGCACTACCCCCCTCTGCACCCAACCTTCTCTGTTCACACACTGCACCCTCTACTACCTGTCCCTTTTGCGTCATCACTGCCCTCTCTGCTCCCGGCACTACCCCCTCTGTACACAGCCATCCCTGCTCACACACTGTCCAGTCTGTGTACAGAGGCACACTGCGGTCTCAGAGTCCCCCCCCCCCCCTCTGCTCCTACACTTCCCTCTCTGCTACCTCTGCAGGTGCCCAGCCATTTCTGATCCCTGCCCGTCTGCTGACACTGTGGCCTCTGTGCACTCTGGCCCTTCTGTTCATGCTCTGCCCTCTGTGCACCTTGTCCTGTTCGCTCCCTGCCTCCTTCTGCTCACACACTGTCCTCTCGGGGTCCATGCCCATCCTGCTCACACGCTGCCCTCTCTGCACCCTGAAATGGAAATATAGAAGTGCAGGAGCAGTGCTGAGAAGTATCAATACTATCCCTTTCAAATGAAAGAAGAGCAGCTACTGAGTGCCTCATAGTACCGTCCCAATTTAAGCACAGCCTATAATCCTCCCTATTTGCATATACATTGCCTATGCAGCTGACACACTACTGTTTGTGCTCCTTGCAGGGCCGGCCTAAATCGGATTGACTCGTACAGCGACCTGGACGTAAAGAAAAAATGATGTTTGTTGTGGGGGCGGGAGGCGTGTTGTGGTGTGACTGCAGGTTGTGTGAGGACGATGGAAAGAGGGTAGAAGGTTGATGGGGTGATAACAATTATGCTGCTGTACATTAAGGGCTGATTACTAAGTCTTTAACAGGACCCGATTGAGACCAAGTGGGATGGACGAGCTACTGTTGGTAAAAAATTAAGTCAGGCAACTCCCTGATGCACCCCTCGGAATATTGGCCCTGGCTCCTTGCAATTTCTGCCCAGGCACTGTGATGGAGCGTGGGTCACCAGCTCAGGTTACACACACACACATACCTAATACTCACCTGGGCCCATAACATTCACACAGATAAGCTAGTAAACCCCGCTGACATCAATTTTGAGTTTTACCTGTAATTTGATATTCACCTTTACCAAGTCTTACCAACGTGATCTCCTTAATAATTCCTTTACTCATTGAATCAGGTTGCTGAGATAGTTTAAGGTGGAAAATGACATTTAACTTTAAACTTGAAATAACCACAAACTCAAAAGTTTAAAGTCTTTATCTAAATCAATAATTTTGTGAGTTAGAATCAATTACAGTTTAAACACATTCTTCCAAGAGGCAAATTAAAGTCAAATATAGCAATGTCATAGTAATGATCATTGAAACGGTACCTGAAAAAAGGAAAAAAAGAGAGCAGGTACAAAGACAGGTTTCGCAGAATTATATTTACCTAAGTGATAGATGAACCCAACTCCTTGAAGATGGGCCAGATAGAATCTCCCAAGACAGGATATAGATGGAGGATCGGGAAGATTCAGATCTGGGAAGGTGACCTCTTCTAAAGTGCAACACCAGCGTCGCACCCCTCTCTGGTACTACTCTCCTCGGGTGTCCCTCTTCCGAAATCCCCTTCTAGCTGATTAGATTATCGATCAGTATCTAATTTTCTCGAGCAGAGTTTCTTGCAGCAGCAAGGTCTGAGACAGCGTCTCGGACAGAATCTGTAGCAGCATACTTGTTGGGTCGGAGACGAGTTGGAATGACAGATCTGACAAGTCTGACAAAAAATCTCTAGCTAACTTACCTCAATTATACTATTCTGTATTCATGTATCACCCCAAAAGTTTCAATATTCGTGTTTTTCCCCTATTCTGATTGGTCAGGGTGAGGAGGTGAGTTCATCACACCATACTAAAAGTAATATTTTCTGTTTGGGCCATTTTTCTATGTTTCCGCCCCTTAATTTACTTTCCCAATGCTTTATTCCCACCCGTATTTCACATTATGATCAATACAAGTTAATAGTTTTCTTTCCCAGGCGTCTTCGTCCAATGTGGCCTTGGCTGTAATTAAAGTGTGCCATCATAGTTTCCGGCAGGTTTCTATGCACATGCGCGCGGATCAGGTTGGGTAAAGATTTCAGTCACCCTCCGAGGCCCAAATATGAACTAATAATAAAGTCAGAAAAAGACACGTTAGAATGCGACACTAAATGATTTCACTGTATACCACTATTCTCTACTCTATCCCTATTTACTTATTTGAATCTTTTCGCATTAGTGCTTAGTAGAATTTATAGGTTTTAGTTTAAGCGATAACGTGTATTATCATGTGAGTTTCAAGCGGTCATATTTAAAGCTATTGCGCAGCTGTAAAAGTTTTTCCCCCATGCACAGAAAGCGTCATACTACGTAGGTGCAGTAGACGTATGCGCAGTGAAGTTCCCGCATTTTTGGTGGCCATTTTAAGATACTCGGGTTACTTGTTAGTAATACACATAGAAAAGCATCCCCTAGATACAGTATGTTTGTATGTAATGCAATATTAGTATTTTACAAGACTTGGTGGTTACGTGGTTACATGTCATTTGAGAGGATTGCATACAAGCAAGTTTCTTAAATACGAAACCTTGCTCCATTAATCTCCTCTCTGATGGCATTTAATGCCATCACTAATTTCTACTAAATCGAATGCCAACTTTAGCACATCTCGATTTCTTCTTCAACCCTTTCATTTCTTTCTTTCTCCTTTTTGCATTGTAATCCTCTCATTCTTTTGTAAAAGTCTCCTTTTAATTCCTCTAATTGTATTTCTTCAAGTTTTCTTATCTTACCCCTTTCATTCATTTCGTATCTCCTTCTCCCTTTACAGCATTTGTACCAAAACATTATTGTTAATACTACTAGTGTTATTCCCATTATGGGCAGTATTATGTGACCTAGAATACCATTACCTATGTTGGAGAACCAACTACCTAAGTTAGAAATGCTATTTGTCAACTTCTTCCATACACTTTCAACTTCCAGTGGTTTCAACTCTTCTTCTAATTTCGTAATATTTTTAATGTATCTTCCAATTTCAACACTTTTATCTGTAATATACGTGCAACAATGTTGCGTTTTCAATAATTTACAGACTCCACCTTCTTTTGCCAATAATATGTCAAGAGCAAGTTGATTTTGCATAACCATAGATCTGACCACAACTAATTCGGTGTTGATCATCAAGAATCTCCCAGCAGTGTCAGTAGATAACCGATCAACTACTGTAGACAACTGACAAATTTTCCGTGAATTTAGAAGAACTCCCACTGAAGGTATCAATGCACCAAAAATGTCACCTACTATCTCAGAAAAACTAGCTCTTTTTATACGTGTTAGTCCATCATTATCTTCATTGCTTCCAGTGATTCTTTTTACATGGTATACTTTAGGGAATACTATTCCAAAATAGCAAATCCCATACCAATGGTCTGGCAGCCTAAAATAGGCTTTATTGCCACACACATAATAGATTCCAGGAAATACTGTATCTGTCTCTCCTTTTAGTCCCCATCCCCCAATTACTAAGAAATTATGTTCACATTCACTGGAACCAATAAACATATTGTTATATTCAGTCTTTAACCTATGGAGACAGATTTTTCCTTTCTTTTCAAAATCCAAGGACATAACAGCATGAGTCTTGCCATTTGCATAATGCTCTTCCTCCTCAGCAATTTAGGTATCTGAGGTTTAGGTGAAGAAGCTCTTCTTTGAAAATCCTGTCTACTTGTTTCAACTAAATTAAAAAATATTTTCTCTTCTTCATGCAATTTACAAGTTAAATTGTGCTTATGTGCTTCAGCTATATCTATTGCTTTCATTGTTAGAAAATATTCACCCATAAATTGTGAGTCTCTCGTGCTAAGGACAGGGTTCATGCTCTTTCGCATAAGAACCTCAGAAAAGATCACATCTACATTAGAATAATAATACTGCAATTTCCCTATCTATAAAATAAGCTTGCTAAAACACTACACGAAATACCATATGTCAATGGTAAATGATGATATGTTACTCCTTCCGCTACAGATGTGGGTAATTTCTTACACACATAGCAATCACTAACCTTCATGGTCTCTGCATATTGTACTAACAGGTTTGTAAAAACATTTAAGTCTGTATCATTTTTATTCACAGTGTGATGCAAATCTAACTCATCTGGTGCTTCTAATTCTACTTTGTCTCCTTTGATGGTATCTACCCTTTCATGTGTATTAGTGCTATTTTGCACATTTGTAACCATCAAATAAGGAATGGCCATGGGTAGTACTAACCATATTATGAGTACTAAAAATATACTACATATACATATTCTACAACCTTTCTTTACAGAATTCAGTTTTCCAGCAGCTCTATTGTCAGCCATTTATCAAATGGGATAAGAAGATTTTTCTTCTTAACTTTAGTATTTTAACTTTGTGACAGAATATAAAGGGGATAATTATTTTCAAGTTGGTCTCACTTCTTCATCAATTTGCTCTGCATTTAAGCTTTCATCATCTTCTCCAATTATTTCCAAATTCTCTAAATTTTCAAGAATAATGCACATCCATTCAGGACCTTTGAATTTAATATTTACTAATTTCAATCTTGGACTTCTTTGTTTTGGTATTTCAGTTGATGGTCCAGATCGACTGGATACTTCGTCTACTTGCTCTGGTTCTTCTGTTATGGGTTTAAACCGGTATTTCACTCTCTTGATAACACTAGGCCAATTATCGCCTCTTCTCATTCTTTTAGCTTGTACTGCGCTTACACTTTCTTCAAGTGTTCTTTTATTTTCACTAAGTTGTGGCACAACTTGATTATGTTCGTTTTCTGAATTCCTCTCTACCTGACCTTGTCCAGGGCTTATTATTTTAATGTCATCTGCCTGGATGCATTCTTCTTCCCTAATTTGACCCTGTTCAGGTTCAGTTTTAATTGGCTTTTCTTCTTTTACCTGAACTTGTTTGACTTTTCCTGTCTGATCCTGCTCAGGTCTTTCTGTTTCTTGATTTTCTTCTGCCTGAACATGTTCTCTAAGACCTATCTGTCCCTCCTCAGACTCTGGGGCTGTGATTTCGACTTTGTCTGTCTGAGTAAATTGCTCTTTCCTTATCTGGTCCTGCTCAGGTTCCCTAACAATCGTGTTTTCACTTACCTAAGCCCGTTCTTCTGTTCCTACCTGGTCCTCACTCTTTTCCTGACTAACTAATCTAGTTTAGCTCCTTGTTGTTACAATTTCTTCAGGTATCTCAACTACTGGGATCCACTCATCCTGACTGGTGATTGGTTGTTCTTGGTCAGCTACTTCAGGATTTATTATTCGGGATCCATCAGCTCCTTCACCTGCTTGAGTCAGTTGAGGTTCTTCCTCGTCAAGTGCTGGTACTCTTTTAGTATGGCTTGCATGAATCCAATTAGGGAAACCTGCACATTTTACTGCTGTTGTTGTAACCAATATAACCTGGTGTGGTTTATCCCACCTTGGTGCTAGGCACGATTCTCGAGTGTGATTCTTCACTACAACCCAGTCACTGGAATTCAGATCATGTGCTTGGTTTGGCTGCCCGGAGACTGCCTCTTCTCCAACCTGGTGAGATATAGAACGCACTTGGTCAGCCAACTCTTTGCAATACTCCGGTACCAAATCATCAGTTATATTTAACAGCTTGTGTCCTGGTATACATGCCTGCCTCATTGCTCTTCCCATGATTATTTCATGGGGACTCAATCCGGTACTCTTGTCTGGAATACTTCTAAGTCCGATCAGAACAAGAGGTAAAGCATCAGGCCAGTCCAGTGGAGTGGATGCACACACCTTTCCCAGACTTGATTTAATTGTGCCATTCAATTGTTCTACCACTCCAGATGCCTCTGCGCGGTATGCGCAGTGCGGCTTTTGTTCAATTTTAAATGCTTCACAAATTAATCAAATTATTTCATTATTAAAATGAGACCCTCGGTCTGATTCAATAGTTACTGGAAAACCGAAACGTGGTATAAGCTCTCTTAATAGGAGTTTGGGCACTGTCAAGCTGTCATTTCTTCTGGTGGGGTATGCCTCCACCCACTTTGAAAATAAACAAACGATGACTAGTACATATTTCAATCCTCGAGAAACAGGCAGCTGAATGGAATCAATTTGAAGTCTTAAAAAAGGACCGTCAGCTTTTCCAATTTTTCCCGTACAGACTATTGTTTTCTTGCCGGGATTCATTTGTTGGCATGTCAAGCATCTTTGGCAAAGACTCTCTGCAATGTTCCTGAACCTTGGATTAAACTAATCTCATCTGAAGAGTCTAATCATTGCATCTCTGCCTATGTGGGTGTCTCCATGATACATCCTAGCCATGGGTGCAAGCATACAGTCTGGCAATACAGGTCTATCATTTAAGTAAACCCATACACCATCTTCTGCCCTTCTCTGACAACCAATCTTCTCCCACTCTTCTCTTTCCTTTGCCTCTGCTTCATCTTGGAGTTCTCTTACTTCTCTCCATGTTTGTAATCCTGACAACAGCATAAGTTGGCAGCTGATTCCACAATTTTCAGCTTTCCTGTTTACTGCCATTTGAAATTTTGCGCATTGTTGGGAAACCTGGTCAGCATATCGATTACCTGTGGTCACACGGTCATTTCCTGACTTATATGCCGCACATTTGACCACTGCCACTTCTTTTGGTAATTGTATTGCTTCAAGCAAATCTTTTACAAAATTTCCGTTTTTAATGGGAGACCCTGAAGGAGCCAGGAAGTTTCGCTGCATCCAAAGCTGGCCAAAGTCATGCACCACCCCGTAACCATACTGACTGTCAGTGTAAATGGTTACTCTCCATTTTTTTCCCATTTTTGCAAGCTTTAATTAAACTATCAATTCGGCTACTTGTGCAGACTTGACTTCTGGTAAATAGGATGGTTCGACTATTCCAGCCAACGTACACACAGCATAGGCAGCACTCAAACCTCCCTCCTCATGACGCATACATGAGCCATCTACAAAAAACTTGTGCTCAGCATCTTTCAAAGGCTCATCCTGTATGTCAGGACGGGGTTTAGTACTGAGTTCTGTTACATCAAGACATTCGTGTTCAGCTTCATCTTTCACTTCCTCATTGTATGGATCTGGCAACAAGGTAGCTGGGTTAAGAACAGTTCATCTGATTATGGTCACATTTTCTGCTCCTAATATGATCCTTTCATATTGTGGCAATCTGCTCGGAGTGAGATACTGGATTCGAGTTCTTGTTAAAAGAATCACAACCGCATGAGGGACATATACCTTAATAGGGTGTCCCATCACAATTGACTCACTTTGTTTCATACTTACACACATTGCAGCCACAGCTTTTAAGCATCTTGGCAATGCAGATTCTACAGGATCTAGGGTAGGAGAAAAATATGCCACAGGACATCACATTAGACCAAATCTCTGTGTTGGGACTGAGAGGGCACAATTATCTCTCTCACAACTGAATAATGCAAATTCTTTAGAACAATCCGGCATACCTAGAGCAGGTGCTTCACATAAACAATTTTGCAATCTTACAAAAGATTGCATGCTCTGATCATCCCACTCTACTGGGTCTTTTGCTTGTTTCTATGTCATTTGTATCAAGGGTTTTGCCAGTAGAGAAAACCCTACAATCCATTGCCTGCAATATCCCACAACCCCAAGAAACATTCTTATTTCTTTTTGTGACAGCGGTAGTTTCATTTGCTTTATTATTTTTATTCTTTCAGCGGTAACTCTCCTTAATCCTCATTCTATTTGGTGTCCCAATTATTTTACTTTGTTTCTGCAGAATTGTAATTTTTCAGGGGACACTTTATATCCACCTTTATGCTAGATGGTTCAATAGGGCAATGGGATCAGCTACACAGTCACACCGTGTTTTAGACGCGACCAATAGGTCATCAATATACTGCACCAGGACTGACTCTCGAAGTAGTACCAATGTCTCAAGACATTTTTTCAAAATTTGGTTACAGATCGAAGGACTTTCTGTGTACCCTTGAGGAACGCGATTCCAAACATAAATACGATCCTCAAATTTAAATGAAAATAAAAACTGACTATCGGGATGCAGTGGGATAGAGAAAAAAGCATGACATAAATCAATTACGGTAAACCATCTTGCATTCCATGGTATTTGGTACAAAATTAATTCAGGGTTGGGTAATATAGGGCAACATGGCACAACAATCTTGTTTATCTTTCTTAAATCTTGAACTACCCTATATTTTCCATTTGGTTTCCTAATGCCAATTATAGGTGAATTACAGGGACTACTCATATTTTCTTTTAAGATGCCCTGTTCGACCATTCGATCAATCTCTGCTGCAACACCAGCCTTTACTTCGGGACTCATCTTGTATTGTCGAGTATTTGGATAGACTGCACCTTCTTTCACAGTCACTTTAACAGGGTCTACATCTGTCATTAACCCTACTTCTTTTCCTGTAAAATCCCACACTTCAGGATTCACTGTCGTTTTGACCTCATCTGGTAAGTCATCTTTGGTCATCACTGAATATAATTCATCTACTTCTGTTCCTTGTTTAGCTAACATGATTTTATATATTCTATCTTCGTCTGGGGTTTGAATGGCAACACCATCCGGTGTGCAAAATATGGTGCAATTCATTTTGTACAACAAGTCGCTTCCTAATAAATTTACAGGACTAGAAGCGCACCCTACAAACTTGTGCATTTCTTTATAAATTTCCAAATGCACACCTTCATTGGTTTTGTAATAGGGGTCCTAATTTGTTTATTCGAAACGCCCACTACTTGGATCGCTTCTCCCGAGAGGGGTAGGTTTGGGATGTCTGCTGTTCTCACAGTAGTACGGGTAGCACCAGTGTCAACAAAAAGGTAATGTAATTTCCTTCTACCTTTCCATCAATGTATGGACCTGACTGATCTACCGGTAAGGATGTGCCAAGTACGCACTCCTCTTCCTCCCCTCTCAGGCACCGTCATTGATCTTGATCTCCAAAATACGTATCCTGCAAAAGAAACTGCGATGTTACATAATTTTTCTTACCACTTCCTTCTTGGAATCCTTTGTCCGCACTGTACTTGGCTTGACTCACAAAATTTTGCAAAGGGGCAGGTGGCAATTGACTCTGTAGGTTTACAACCTGCTGTGGTTGACTCATTAGCACCTCATTCTGCGTCTGTGGATTAAAATTTTGTTGTTGTATGCTTTTACACGCTTTTTCTTGGCCTCTTCTCTGCTCAACCACCCTTTTGGTTTACCTCCATTATTTTCACCTTGACCTTGCCCCCGTCCTGTATTTCCTGACTGATTTTGTAACTGGAGTTCTTGCTGTTCTGTTAATTTCACTTGAGCCCACATCATCTTTTCTTCTAAATTCTTTCGTCTATTGTCAATTTCATCTCCACAATATTTTGCATATTTTAAAATCTCATCTATTGGGTTTGCTTGCCAGCACAAGTTATGCTGCTTAATCATTTCAGATATTTCTTTTCGTAACCCTGACACAAACCGATACACAAAATACGTCATGTCCTTATCCCCAATACTCTCAAATCCACTATACTGTTTGAACACCTGTAGGAGGCGCTCATAATACGCATGTACAGACGCATCTTTTTCCTGGGTTGTTCTATCTATTTTTATCCAATGTGTTTCCTTTGGGGGAATTATCCCTTTTAAGAAAGTGATTACTTGGTTACATTTCTTCATAACCTCCTCTGATGGAGCTCCTGTTTTCTCATTTCTCGAGTACTCATCATTAGGCCAATCGACTGTAATTTTACATTCAGTCCACAAATCAGCAGGCACCACTATATCAAAAAGACCATCTAGATCCTGCAAAAAAAACTTTCACTACTTTCACAAACCTTTCAACTTGCCTGTACCATTCCACTGGTTTTTCTCTCAACTTAGGGAAATCATTTGTAAATGATAAAATATCCTGTCGGGTCCATGGAACATGTACATAACCCCCTCCTAGAACTTCTATCATTGGGTACAACCTTTCCGCCTTCTCTGTTTCTCTCATTAAATATTCAGATGTTACGCGATTTGTTTGGGCTTCCTCCTTTCTTTGACCACCGAACTTTCCACCTGTCTAAGTCTCCCTATTTCTGCAATATAGTCATTAATTCTCTAACCTGCAATTTTCTTCCTGACACGTTCATGTTCTCCAAATCCTTATCGGAAAATTCTTCTCTATAAGGTTTTTGCAATACTTTGGCCCTATTTATATTCCCATTTCAGAAGCTAAATTTATCAATTGTTCATGACATTTTTTTGTGTTTCGGGTTATGCTTCTGTAAATAAACAGCAATTCTTCCTCATTATACGTATTTAACCTATCTAATCCTACATTTCCAGCTATCATTTCTTCCAATTCAACTCTTAATTTAAATATGTCTAATATTTTTGGTGGTGGATTTGGTTTCTCTATTTCTCTATTTCCTGTGCCCATCTAGACAACTTTCGCCTGTCTTTGCATCTCCCTGGAGAGGGGCTGTGTCAGAGAATGGGAGCTGCGTGCGGGTGACAGGCGCACGCTGTAGCTTTCGCTGGTCACATGAGGTGCTGCAGCTTCCCGGAGGAGGAAAGGAAGGACTTCCAGCCGGCATCACCGCCACAGCCACAGAGCGGAGTATCAAGGTAGGGGAGGCGAGGTGCACACGTGGGGCTTCAGCATGGTGGTGGATGGGGGGAGCAAAAGGCTGTTTTTTGAGCAAATGCACTTTACTCATAAAAAGAGTTTAGAAACAAACTGTCCGTACTAACGTACTAACTAAATGTTCGTTTTCCATTGGGGTGTCTAATAGTGGAAATATATCTTGGCTATCGCTTTAAATATCTCTGGCCCCAGCTGTGCGTGGCCGTAATTTCTTTCAGAATTTTGCTTAATTCATACATGTACTATAGGCTCAGAGGGGAGACGGTCTAGCTGTAATATTTGTAGGGCACACCTACCTGTAAGCACACCTGCACGAAAGTGTCTAGTTATACACAAGGTGTACCTTAGTAGAAAGTGGGATAACTCGGGAGGTAGGTGCCTGCTGGCGAGATATGTGTGCGTCCTGCATGCTGTATGGTTTGGCAGGACTGCCTCTACCTGATAGCTGTTTATGTCGATATTATGAGTACCACAGGTCCAGGTTTGGTTATTTCAACAATCGAAACTTGCAGCGCTCCAAAAGACTGGGTTCAAGTGCTATGAAACAAGCTAGTATAATTGGAAAACCACACCAAACCAAGGGGCATATCAGCAACAACTGACGGTAATTATCGCTAAGCGCAGTTAGCGCTAGGATAATTATCGCCGGCTAGCGTGGATTTTTATCGCTGAGATAGCGTACTATTAGCAACGCTTATCTCAAAGTGATAAAAATTCTAGCTCTAACTGCCAAACGTGAGATTATCGCTGGAAACCCAGCGATAATCCGACGAAGTTTGGCGATAGCTTGCTGATAGGGCCTCACATACTTAGCCATGCTATCCACCTTACATAGGATATCATGGCTAAGTAAGTTTCAAAGCAGGCGTAAAGAAAGTAGCGATAACAGAGGTTATCGCTACTTTTCTTGTCGCTATGCTGCTTTGCGTGAGGCTTGATAATAGGAGAAATGTCGCTAGGCGACATTTCTCCCGTTATCTTGGGGAGGAACGCCCACTTTGCATTTCATTAGAGATGCAAAGATGGGCGTTAGGAATTCAGGCGCTAATGCTAGGTTTCACGCGATAGTGTGACCTTGCTGCGATAGCGATAAAATTATCGTCGCTTTTCGACCGAAAATGGCCGCAAAAACGGCGATAATTATATATCGCCGCCTTGTAGATATGCCCCCAAATTCTTCCGTCTTTGCGTGCCATTTTTGGTCAATGCTGCCATCTATTCTTTTTTTTTTTCTTCTTTTGTTCTCAATAT
The DNA here is from genome assembly GCF_964204655.1 of Triturus cristatus. Lineage (NCBI taxonomy): Eukaryota > Metazoa > Chordata > Amphibia > Caudata > Salamandridae > Triturus > Triturus cristatus. The sequence continues at coordinate 477,931,331 of NC_140579.1, read as the reverse complement.
ATTGTTCAAACGGGATGGATTTGGGAATGACCTTTGGAAAACGCGAATAGTCTGCACATTTCCCATGGTTAGCTGATTTTGAGAAGCAGAATAATTGTGGCAGTAAATTGTACGCAGTCTGCCTATGCGCTTTACAGCTCTTAAAGCAACCCTTTGTAACTGAGCCTCCAGCGACGTTTCGATCATCGACAAAACCGTTTGGTGCAAGTTTAAGTAGGGGAAGAAATGTCATCTACTGGCTCAATTGTATTATTTAGAACTACGACGATAGGATTCAAATCACGGATTACCTGTCTCACGGGTGATCCTCGGTGTTGGACAGGCCTCACAGACGGCTTGCTCCCTCCCCGCTCGACAGGGCCCGAACTCCGGCCCACCTGGCATATCCCCACGACAAGCACCTGTACTCCGTCTCCCGACGGACCCTCTGCCCTCGGACCCCTACTCATCACGGGGTCCAGCCCCACCGGCTTCCCCGGCCGGGTCAAGCCGCCATCGGGGGCCCTGCACCACGCGGCCGCATGGCCTCCCCTCGACCCTAACCCCGGGCCTGGCCGGCCCCGACATCCCGGCACCACCATCCACCCAGGAGGTGAGCGGACCACTTGGCAAGTCAATGGGAGAACGAACTGTCAAGGGCTCTCCCCCGCCAGGTGCCGATCGCCCCCAGCTCCCCCAGGCACTGGCTCCACCCCCTGCTGGGTGTCTGGACACCTTCATCCCGGACCCTCCGACCTCCAAGTGCGAGGGTCCGGACATCAAAGGGCACCAGCCCTATAACTGAGGCAGCTCCGGAGCAGGAAGGCAGTTGTATCCTGGAGTCGAGAGACACCGAGTGAACTCAAACTTGACGGTCTACTGGCGCTGCCGTAGCCCGCTCTTGTGAACCATCGTCCTGCCTGCTGGCGCTGCCGCGGCCTTCTGCAACAGTCATCTTCCTGGGACCTGCTGGCGCTGCCGCGGCCCGTTGTAACGACCATCCTCACCGGGACCTGCTGGCGCTGCCGCGGACCGTATATCTCCCGGGGACCTGCTGGCGCTGCCGCGGCCCGGTGTAACGACCATCCTCACCGGGACCTGCTGGCGCTGCCGCGGACCGTATATCTTCCGGGGACCTGCTGGCGCTGCTGCGGCCCGTTGTATCGACCATCCACACCGGGACCTGCTGGCGCTGCCGCGGCCCGTACCACCTAACCACCAAGCTCGAGGATTGTGAGCTCATCATCATCTCATCAGAACTACCTGATTGGTAAATAGACTGCCCCGCTACCCCCTTCCCTACCTTGCGAGACTCTAATCGAGGGGACCCCTGAGTCCAGACCTCCTTGTACCATTCAACCGTACCTTAAATAAGGGCTTATAAAGAACACTGAACCTTATCCGTGTGTGATATCTGTCTGTGGGGGGGGGGGAAGTTACTTGTCTGTACGATCGCTGGAGACGGCTCTCCCCGGAGACCTCTCCTCCTGACCCCGGCCGACCCTCCCGGTCCGTCTACCTTTTCTAACATTGGTGGCCAGCGGCGCGATCCGAATCAACGCGTAATCGTACAGAGAGTAGCTCACCCCACGACAAAACACGATGTCGACCAAAGATAGCAGCTCCACCGAGAAGTTCCAAATGGAGAAATTAGAAGAATACAACCACCGCGAACTGAGACAATTTTGCATAGAACTTGGCATTGCTACCACCGGCCTGAGTACCAAGGATGATCTAAAGCGCGCTCTTGAGTCATGGACAGAAACTGGGGTCGCAGGACCCTCCGACCAAAGCAGCGTCACACCAGACCAAAACAGCATCACACCAGAGGGGAACGCCACGGCTCCCGAGGAACGGGGAACGGGCCTCTCGCAGGAGGAGATACGAGAAAGAGACAGAGTCAGATTACACGAATTAGAGATGGCACGACTCAAGATGGATGGGGAACTCAAGTTAGCTGAACAGAAACTCAACCTCGAGCATATGCGGCTTCGAGAGGAACGAGAAGAAAAGCAGAGACAGAGAGAGCTGGAAGAGAAAAAAATAACGCTCGAGCACGAGCGCCGACTGGCGGAAATAGAACTGCGCAAACAGAATAAGGAACTGGGGGTGCCTGAGCGACCACACACCCCGGGGCCAATTGAGAAAAAAGTTCACATCCCCAAGGATGTGGTCCGCGAGTATGTCCGAGAAGACGACATACAACAGTGGTTTAAAGCCTATGAGATCGCAATGACCTCCCACCGGATCGACCGGAGTGATTGGGGAGCCGGACTTTGGGGGAGATTTATCAACGAGGGTCGCGATGCCCTACTACAGCTCCCCGATCACCAAATGTCGTCCTACGACCACATGAAGGCTGCCCTCCTCGCCCGCTACGGCCTCACGCCCGAGATGTACCGCCAGAGGTTCCGAGACTGCACCCGGATCCCAGGTACAACTTGGGTAGAATACGTGAACTATTTCAGCCGGGCCTTCGAGGGTTGGATCAAGGGAAGTCAGGTCACCACCTACGAACAACTCTTCAACCTTATGGTATGGGAGCACCTGTCAAACAACTGTTTCGTCGAGCTCAGGCAGCACCTACTCGACAGTAAGCTGACTGACCCCCGGCAGCTCGCCGCCGAAGCTGACCGATGGGAAAGCACCCGAGTGGGCCGGAGAGGGCCACACGAGCAGAATCGAAGCAACCAAAGCCAGCACCGTCCTCGGGGTGGAGGAGGAGGCCAGGGGCGAGGGAGAGACGCCTTGCCGGCAACCCCCGTGGCCAGCACCCCGCCTCCGGCCGGCCGGAGCAACCCCCCGTTGCGTCCTGGGTTCCGGGCCAACGTCACGTGCCACCGATGCCAGCGAGTCGGCCACTACGCCAATGACCCGAGCTGCCCGCAGAACCAAACACCCAAGCCCCGCCAGGTAGCTGCCGCTGCCCTCGGGGAAGAGCAATCATCGGAGGGACCCGAAGAGTATGAGCCGGCCCAGCAAGGGTGGGAACCGGCCGCCATGGTCCTGGCATGCTTAGGGGGAAGAGACATGGTTCCGCGGGCTCCCCTACCCGCCAACACCAGAAAATACGGTCAGTGGGTGACCATTAATGGACAGAGAGCCGAGGCCTTGCGTGACACCGGCGCCAGCGTGACGGCCGTCCGCTGTCACCTGGTAAAGCCCGAGCAGATCCTGCCGAACATTCTCTGCCCCGTCCGATCGGCGGATAACTCTGAGAGCATGTGTAAGATGGCCTGCGTCCCGTTTGAATGGGGAGGGGTCTCCGGCCTACTGAAGGTGACGGTCCGGGACGATGCCCCCGTGGACTGCCTCCTGGGGAATGACCTCGAGAGTTCCCCGTGGGCCACCGTCGAGAAAAGAGAGCACTTGGGGATGCTGGGCCTCCCGGACTGGGCCTGCGTAACCACCCGATCCATGGCCGCCCGTGCCGCCCCCCGATCAGAAGAAACCGAATGGCCAGCACCTCCGCCCCCGGTTGCCCCCGTAGAGGACAACGGCGAGTCCGACCTCCCGGACCCGACTACCGAAGAAGACGCGCAACACCAGGACCTCCCGGATCTGGCTCAGTGGCGGCAAGAAGGGGGGCCCACCCAAGAACAGTTCCGCCAGGAACAAAAGACCTGTCCCTCCCTCGAGGGACTCCGCCAACAAGCCAGCACCCAAAACGCCGGGGACACCACCGGAACCCACTGGGTCTACTGGGATAACGACCTGCTCTACAGCGAGCAAAGAATCGCCGAGCTGGGGGCCGGTCGAGTTCTGGTGGTACCGCTCCGCTTCCGAGACTTTCTGCTCAACCTGGCCCACGACGTCCCCCTGGCTGGACACCTGGGCCAGGACAAAACGTACAGTCGCCTGGTGACCCACTTTTTCTGGCCGAAAATGAGGAATGACGTCCTGAACCACTGCCGATCTTGCCCCACGTGCCAAGCCAGCGGGAAGAGTGGTCGGAAGCTGAAAGCCCCTCTGCAACCCTTCCCTGTGGTCACCACCCCGTTCGAGAGGGTGGGGATAGACATTGTGGGACCTCTGGACCCCCGCACGGCGCAAGGACACAGGTTCATCTTGGTACTAGTGGACCATGCCACCCGCTACCCCGAGGCGGTGCCCCTACGGACAGTGACCGCTCCGGTGGTTGGCCGGGCCCTGATGGGGATCTTCTCCCGGGTAGGCTTCCCCCGAGAAGTCGTCAGCGACCGAGGTACGAATTTCATATCCAAATACATGAAGTCCCTCTGGCAACAATGCGGGGTCACCTACAGATTCACGACCCCCTATCACCCCCAAGGGAACGGACTAGTGGAGCGTTTTAACCGCACTCTCAAAGGGATGATTGGGGGATTGGAAGAGCCTCTCCGTCGCCAGTGGGATGTACTGCTCCCGTGCCTCCTCTTCGCCTACCGAGAAGTTCCCCAGAAGTCCCTCGGTTTTAGCCCCTTTGAACTCCTCTACGGGCACCCTGTGCGAGGGCCCCTCAGCCTAGTCAAGGAAGGTTGGGAGATGGCCCCCCTCACGACCCCTCCAGACGTCTTCAAATACATCCTGGCCTTACGAAACCAGACCCGGCGCTTCAGGGAGATGGCCAAGGCGAACCTCGAGGCCAGCCAGGAGGACATGAAGAGGTGGTATGATCACAATGCCTCCTCCGTTGAATTCGAGCCTGGGCAGCAAGTATGGGTGATGTCCCCCACCGAACCATGTGCCTTGCAGGATAAGTGGACGGGGCCCTTCAAAGTGGTCGAGCGCAAAAGCCCCGTCACTTACCTCATCGACATGGGGTCTTCCCGGAACCCCCTTCGGGTCCTCCACACCAACCGGCTCAAACCACACTTTGTGCGATCCGAACTAAGCCTCTTGATGGCTACAGACAGTGGCACGGAAGAAGACTCCGAGCCCCTCCCGGATCTCCTGAAGACTCAGGAGAAGGACGGCTCCATGGACGGGGTCCGGCTCTCTGACGCCCTCACTTCGGAGCAACGCCAGGACTGCCGGGACCTCCTGCTGCAGTTCGCTGCCCTGTTCTCCCTCACCCCCGGGGTCACCCCCGGGTGTCTGCACGACGTAGACACCGGGGACAGTCCCCCTGTCCGGCACCGGGCCTACCGCGTACCAGATCGGGTACGGGCCTGCATACAGGAGGAAGTGGCCAAGATGCTCACGATCGGGGTCATCAAGCCCTCGGACAGTCCCTGGGCCAGTCCGGTCGTATTAGTTCCCAAGGCCGCTGCCCCCGGCTCCGTCCCTGAACTGAGATTCTGCGTCGACTACCGGGGCTTGAACGCTGTCACCCGGACCGACGCTCATCCCATCCCCCGAGCAGACGAGCTGATCGACCGGCTGGGTGCCGCCCGCTACCTTAGTATCTTCGACCTAACGGCGGGCTACTGGCAGATCGGCCTCACACCCAGGGCCCAGGAACGGTCAGCCTTCTCTACCCCCGATGGCCACTATCAATTTAAGGTCATGCCCTTTGGCATGAAGAATGCCCCCGCCACGTTCCAACGCCTTGTGAACCAGGTCTTGGCGGGACTTGAAGAATTCAGCGCTGCCTACCTGGACGATATCGCTGTATACAGCCGCCACTGGTCCGACCACCTCCGTCACCTCCAGGAGGTCCTACACGCCCTCCAGCGGGCCGGCCTCACCATTAAGGCCGGCAAGTGCCAGATTGGCCAAGGGTCTGTGACCTACCTTGGGCACCAAGTGGGGAGCGGGCTGGTGGCCCCACTACAACTTAAGATTGCTGCCATCCAGTCCTGGCAGCCCCCCGTTACCCAGACCGAAGTCCGAGCCTTCCTGGGGCTCACCGGCTACTACCGGCGGTTCGTGAAGGACTACGGCAGCATCGTGGGGCCCCTCACGGGTCTCACATCCAAGAACCAACCGAAGCGGGTCAACTGGACTCCTGATTGTCAAGCGGCCTTCGAGGAGCTGAAGGCCGCCCTGTGCACCGCCCCGGTGCTCCAGGCCCCCGATTACAGTCGGGAATTTGTGGTGCAGACCGACGCCTCCGACCACGGCATCGGAGCCGTCCTCTCTCAGTTGAACCCCGAAGGTCATGACCAGCCGGTGGCCTTCATCAGTCGACGTCTCCTGGCCCGAGAACAGCGTTGGAGCACCATCGAGAGGGAGGCATTTGCAGTAGTGTGGGCCCTCAAAAAGCTCCGACCCTATCTCTTCGGTACCCACTTCCGGGTACAAACCGACCATCGACCCCTGCAATGGCTGATGCAGATGCGGGGGAAAAACCCAAAACTCTTGCGCTGGTCCATTTCCCTGCAGGGAATGGACTTCACCGTGGAGCACCGACCAGGCCAAGACCACGCCAACGCGGATGGCCTGTCCCGCTTTTTCCGCCTCGACGAAGAGAGTCCCCAAGGAGATGGGTGACTCTCCCCGCCTTCAGCTGGGGGGGACGCATGTTGGACAGGCCTCACAGACGGCTTGCTCCCTCCCCGCTCGACAGGGCCCGAACTCCGGCCCACCTGGCATATCCCCACGACAAGCACCTGTACTCCGTCTCCCGACGGACCCTCTGCCCTCGGACCCCTACTCATCACGGGGTCCAGCCCCACCGGCTTCCCCGGCCGGGTCAAGCCGCCATCGGGGGCCCTGCACCACGCGGCCGCATGGCCTCCCCTCGACCCTAACCCCGGGCCTGGCCGGCCCCGACATCCCGGCACCACCATCCACCCAGGAGGTGAGCGGACCACTTGGCAAGTCAATGGGAGAACGAACTGTCAAGGGCTCTCCCCCGCCAGGTGCCGATCGCCCCCAGCTCCCCCAGGCACTGGCTCCACCCCCTGCTGGGTGTCTGGACACCTTCATCCCGGACCCTCCGACCTCCAAGTGCGAGGGTCCGGACATCAAAGGGCACCAGCCCTATAACTGAGGCAGCTCCGGAGCAGGAAGGCAGTTGTATCCTGGAGTCGAGAGACACCGAGTGAACTCAACCTTGACGGTCTACTGGCGCTGCCGTAGCCCGCTCTTGTGAACCATCGTCCTGCCTGCTGGCGCTGCCGCGGCCTTCTGCAACAGTCATCTTCCTGGGACCTGCTGGCGCTGCCGCGGCCCGTTGTAACGACCATCCTCACCGGGACCTGCTGGCGCTGCCGCGGACCGTATATCTCCCGGGGACCTGCTGGCGCTGCCGCGGCCCGGTGTAACGACCAACCTCACCGGGACCTGCTGGCGCTGCCGCGGACCGTATATCTTCCGGGGACCTGCTGGCGCTGCCGCGGCCCGTTGTATCGACCATCCACACCGGGACCTGCTGGCGCTGCCGCGGCCCGTACCACCTAACCACCAAGCTCGAGGATTGTGAGCTCATCATCATCTCATCAGAACTACCTGATTGGTAAATAGACTGCCCCGCTACCCCCTTCCCTACCTTGCGAGACTCTAATCGAGGGGACCCCTGAGTCCAGACCTCCTTGTACCATTCAACCGTACCTTAAATAAGGGCTTATAAAGAACGCTGAACCTTATCCGTGTGTGATATCTGTCTGTGGGGGGGGGGGGAAGTTACTTGTCTGTACGATCGCTGGAGACGGCTCTCCCCGGAGACCTCTCCTCCTGACCCCGGCCGACCCTCCCGGTCCGTCTACCTTTTCTAACATTTCGGCAAATAATTTGAGCTACTGTGCATCATTTCCCAAAATGGGAACTCTTAGAAACAGACGAAATGTGTGTATTGCTTGCTATAAGCAATTAGGGGCATAGGGCTTTATCTCCGCTTTTTTGGCTTTAAAAGCCAAAGAAGAGGAGATAAAAATATCACCCTATCAACACCAGGGTGCTAACATGCAAAATCGCATGTTAGCACCCTTTTTCACTACGCTTCCCATTGCATCTCTAATAAGATGCAAAGTGGGCGTTCCAGAGCAAAATAATAGGAGAAATGTCGCTAAGCGACATTTCTCCTATTATCAAGCTTCACGCTAACCCTGTTAGAGACAAAAAAAGTAGCGCTAACCACGGTTAACGCTGCTTTTTTACGTCTGCTAATTTTCAGACTTATAAGAATAGCAATGGGGTAACCCAGTATCCCTCAGAACCTGGGCAATTGTATACAAAGGTAACAGTTGGTTCTGTCGGGTATGAATAATTTCTTTAAACTGTTGAAGCATTCCTTGAATTATTTACAAGGGAAAATAATTTAATCACAAAAACTACACACAATGGGACCATAAAGGGTATTCAAGGTTTTATAAATTACTTCATTTATAAATACCCAAATTGAATTGCATGACTGTCAAAATACGAAAACAAATAAAGAATTTTTGTGACAAGGTGACATATGGTGCTCAGTGATGTGTTGGTGGTGCGTAATATATACAAAGTGACTGTGAGAATTTTGACGATTCAAAAAGGCCAGAAAAACAGGTAATCGAATAGTTCTGCAGGTTGAGTGAATAAGTCTTTATGCAGAGTCTTTCAACTGATCCGGGGGGTGTTTGTCGACGTTTCAACCCTGGAAGCGCACTACTGTCTAGTCAATGCGGGTCTTCATCAGGACATAGAAAGGAGGTGACAGCCTGTAGAATGGTAAAGTGTATGGTCAGGTGTATGTAATGGGGATACTGGGACTATTACAGCATGCAAGGTGAAAACTCACCTAAGAAGGCCCAATGTTGCTTATAGGGCGTTTTGGTGCTCTGTTGGATCAGGTAGGTGCTTATCTATTCTTCAGTCAGGTTTCTTAAACGTCTCAGGATACTAATGGATATCCTGAGACGTTTAAGAAACCTGACTGAAGAATTAGAATACAACCACATTTCAACGCTAGGTGAGTCCATATTAGCGTATAGATAAGCACCTACCTGATCCAACAGAGCACCAAAGGGCAATTAGTGACTACTTTCCACTCCCTCCTTTCTCATAGAATTAGTGTGGTACAGGAGATTCTTGCTCCTTTTGAAGATTTGCCAAACGAAGAGTTTTGAAAACACCCTATAAGCAACATTGGGCCTTCTTAGGTGAGTTTTCACCTTGCATGCTGTAATAGTAAATGCTGTAAAAAACCGCACTGGAAAAGATCTCTCTCATGGCGCGTGGTCAGCCGACAGCGATGTGAGAACAAGACGTCCGGTGTCAGAGGCAAGCATTGTTAACTTTGCGACCTTCAGCAACTGCACCGTCTCTGCTTCATCTCCACTGACCGAAGGTGGAAGAGGCTGAGAACACGGCGCTGTGAGGCTTTTCGGGTGAATGGATAGCGGGTGACGTGAAAACCGGTCCCACTCCAGCCCCATCACAGGTCTCATTATGAATTGACCGGCATTTGCAGTGTAAATACCGGAAAGCCAGAATTAAGGTTACCGGCTGGTATATTCATTCATAGCAAGCTCAGTTAATAAGAGTTTTCCCTCAAAAAGGACAATGACTGCTCGCATTCGGATTAGCAGGTGCATTTACGAACAGTTTTCTAATCCACCATTTCAGTGAAAAAAATTGTGACATTTTCTGCCTGCTCTGTTGTGAGACTGTTAGTGGGCGTGTTGATCCGGGGCGCAGGGGGCACTTGTGCCTGTCTGGGGGAACATTAACTGCTTCCCCTGGGCTGTAGTAGGCAGCGGCAGGGCTGTGCACTGCTACCTGCAGTAGCCCGACACACGGCAGCCTGGGTCTCTGGACAAGGAGTTATTGTGTCAGATTATTGCAAATTGCGCATTTTGCCAAGAGTTATCACCACTCTGGGTGAAATAACACCTTGTAAGATACCGCGCTATGCAATGTAATAGGTGTTGCTTTTGGTACTGTAAATAACAATGCCTTTTAATTTTTTTAAAGGCATAGTCATTTACAATGTCAATAGCTCAAAATAATGTCATTGCGAGACCTATTGATTGCAAATGCTTGTTTTTGTTAGGCTGGGGAGATCAGGGGGCATATTATCAACGGCCAGCGATAATTATCGCTGGCCGTGCTTAGCGATAATTTTATTATCGCAAGCTATCTCTGGAATTTATCGCCCTGGTAGCGCGTAATTAACAACGCGTTTCTCCAGGGCGATAAAAATTCCAGAGATAGCGAGGTAATCGCCCTTTTGCAGGGAACATCGCTGGTTTTCCAGCGATGTTCCCTGCAAAATAGCGATAACCTTGCTGATACGTCCCACAGGGTTGTATCAGCATAATCCACCCCAATGTTGGGGATAGGTAAGTCTGCATTTTAGCAGACGTTAGTTTTTGGAGAAAGCAGCTGTTTTTTCAAAAAAACGAACGTGTGCTAAAATGCTGGGGCAGCCTTGTAAAATATCGCGATGTGAACATCAGCGATATTTGCAAGGTTGTCCATCCGGGGTACGCCCAGTGACGCCCACTTTGCATCTCATTAGAGATGCAAAGGGAGGCTTCGGGAAAAAGGGTGCTAACATGTGATTATGCATGTTAGCACCCTCTTGTAAATAGGGTGATAGTTTTATCTCCGCTTCTTTGGCTTTTTAAGCGGAGAAAAACGCGAGAAAAAAGCGGAGAAAAACGCGATACATGAACGCGGAAAAAGTTGCGATGTGGCCAATCGCGATACAAAAATCAGCAATAACCAGCGACAGGCCTGCAATTCCCACGCGTCATGCGGGAAAATGCACTATAAAAGCAGAACAAAAAAAGGCCAAAAAAACTAAACTGCGTAGCACCATGGATGCACCCCGACCGAGTGCAGAGGACAATGCAAACCCCATAAGCCCCACAGACGGCCAGTAAGGAACCTTGGGGTCGGGGAAGGCCAAGGAGAAGAGGAAGAGGAAGACGCGCTTCAGTCCGCAGGAAAACAGGAACATCATTACGGAGGTGATAGAACACTACCAACAACTGTTCGGCACCTCCAATGTGTCATTGGCAACAAAGACGCAAATATGGCAGACAATATTGGACCATGTGAATGCAGTTGCAGCGTTGAGGAGGACAATGGAAGAGGTCAAGAGGCACTGGAATGATGTGAAGGGCAAAACCAAGAAGAAACTCGATGCCACCATGAAAGCAGCAAAGCTTATTGGAGGTGGGGGTCCAGCAGCACACCAGGAGCTGGATTACATGGAAAAAATGGTGGCCACAGTCATCAGTCAGGATACGGTGCCAGGAGTTGGGGATCCGGACACTGCTCAACATGACCTGGCACAACATCAACAGGGTGAGTACCGACCAGGGACATGGAGGACGGGGGGATATGGGCACAATGGCACACATGCACAATTAAGTAGAGCACATTACACACCCACAATATCTCTGGATCATGTCCCTGATCCCCGTGGCACACTGCAGCAAACATTCAAACACCAAGTAGGCCCCCGTGCCCCATGTCCCCAAAGGGGTCCCACACCACACATCACCAATCTCCTCACCAACACATGCACACGTGCGAAACCCAGCAAAGATGCGTATTTGTGAGCCACACTGACAATGCAAGTGACACCACATGACGATTAGCATGTCTGCAGCCCAATCATCATGACATTGTGCACGCCATGACACTGAGGTGGATGAGTGTGGACCACATCCGGAAAGGAGCAGGTCACACTCTGACACATCCACGTGCACAAACAACCCCTGACGTCAACAAAACATCTGCGGACAAACCATGCCCAAGTGTCACAACTCGACCAAGAGCCCAATTCACCCAAGTCCGCTACATTTCAGCACTGTAGAAGCACAGAAGTCAAAGGCACTCCGCCTGAAAGGGATAAGGGGCCACCAAATCAGAGCTGCAGGGGTGACTCACCCACAATGCAGCACACACACATAAGAATGAGAGCACCTCAACATTGACAACAATGTTGTACAAACTGCAAAACTTTCACAACAGAACACAAGACACAACTGGTGCCGCATGTGTGTCCAACATGGCCAGTCACATCTGGCATAGCAGGAAACTGTGAGATGACAAGGCACGAGTACAACCTCACATCCCTGATGTAGTACAAATGTCCACTGTCCCACATCAAATAGGCATCTCCCCACAAACATTCACAATGTACATTGTCATGCAGTTTGTATGTAAACTTCGCCAATGCATCAACATACATGGAACACACTGTGAAACTGCATCTCCCCTTTACATTGCAGAGGGACAATCAACACCTCCTGCAGAGCAGATCCTACATCACATCAGTGATAATGGAGACGACCCCCAGGACATCGACCTAGACGAACTCCAACGGTTCATGGACACCCTCTGCAGCCCACCTCCAGTGGCACGTCAGCCCAGCACCATCGATGTGAGCCCACCCAGCAGAAAACACCCACCACCACGTCTGGCTCCCAGCACCTCACCGAAGAACACATGGCGTTCCAACTCCGTGTGTTAGACTGCCAGAAGGAGCTGGCTGAACAGGTGCGGGTGGGGTTTGAACTCATGGCAGCCAAACTAGATGCCATACGTGGGTGTCTAAGTCCCATCAGAGACCACTTACACTCCCTAACAGACACCCACAGTCTGCCCCATGCCGTCCAACAATCCATGGCTGGCGTCACTGGAGTCATGACTCGGAGACAACATCAACTGTCCAGTCAGAGTGGCTACAGGGATGTCATCCGTGATTTGGGAAACATAAGGAGGGTCATGGAGAACATGGAGCGGATGCAGGCGCAAAGAATGTCTACCGCGGCTACACACGAGAAAGCTGTAGGTGGGATCTTCCATGCCCTGGTGATCCTCATCATGGGAGTGGTGCCACAAGACATTGAGCAGCTAAATGCTGCTGCTACTTCTACATCCACATCTCCGGCCCCTGATGTGTCAGTGTCACACAGTGCTGCAGACCAAACACCACCACCCACATGTGAGGCACATGAAACGTTAGAGGCCGAAGATGAGGATGAATCTGCTTTAGTGGTGCTCCAGTGGAAAGGGGCAAATTTACATATCCTCCCTATCAGGAGTAATTCCTTTACATTATATACATTATATACATCAGTACCTATAGAATCCTAACCTTAACATCAAGGCACTCCACCACTTGGTCGATGGACCAATTAGTTGGACTGGTTGATGGTGATTTAGAACCAGCTAAAACACATTTAAAGTTTCGGAACCTTTCGGTTAACTTTCAATACCTTATTAAAGAATCACAAACTCATTTCTTATTAATCAATGTTTAGTTTATCTAATTAATTCACTCTGTTAGCATATTCAGGATTACAGTTCAAATTGGATTTCTATTAAGTGATTTCCAAGCTTTGATCTTGAACACAAATTTACAGAACATTATATTTACCTAAATTTGAATATTGGCGACCATTTCCAGAAGAACCCGTCAACCCACAGCATAAATCAAATCCCTTCAGATGCAATCGTCCTTTATAATCAAAGATAAACCCAAGTAAGTCCAGGAAATCTCCCTCCGCACGACGCAGTCCCCACAATTTAGCCAAGGGACCAGGCGGTCGCACCAACAATCCAGCAAATCGATCCTTCACACCAACAGTCACCAAAGGGATACTGATACAGACCTTTTTTTCCTCTTCTAAATTCCCCTCTTATATACCTTTTTTCTCCTTACTTTTAGGACAATGTGCAACAATTTAGGAGTAGAAGTGTTCTGATTGGCTAAATCCTCTGAATTTTGCAATACTTTTCAATATTCCCAGGTTTGCCTGTTTCCCATGAGACCGGGCATGACATTCCCCAATTGTATTCTTTTTCGTAGTTTCACAGGCGAAAGTTCAGAAGTAACAACATGTAAACCTTCTTGCACAAGTCGCTATTGTCCTCTCAGTCATTCACACTGGTTTGGGTCTTGGCAGTCCTCCACGTTCCTATCCTTGACAAGGAACATTTCTTCTTTCTTCGGAGGTCGCCTTGAGATCTTCATTGCCATCCGAGTCTGCGCAGTAGGCATTGCGCTCACATGACGGTGGCCATTTCCGAACTCCATCTTAAGTATTGCGGCCTAGTAGGTCCGAATGCCAACTTAAGCAAAAACAAACATAACAGTAATTAATATATGGAAATGAAGATTCTAATATTAAACCCACACTAATCCCAATATAATATATATTAGGATTTTCCTAGCTCGTAGCAACATTTAAAGCAATAATACTCACCATTCTGCAACACTGGAAGCACAAACCATCACAAAAGCAACATAAATCATGCAATTCTCTATTTCAACACATCCTACGGTTAGTTTGTGTACCATAGTTAATCATTTAATTATTAGCCATGCAATAAGCATTTTAGTCCCATGTATATTTCGTGTTTATTAAGGTGTAAATAGTTGATTAGTATTTCCACTCCAAACTAATTAGTACAAATTAATATTTAGATCGATTACGTATTTAAATTTCATGCAAAATAGAGAAGGTATACAAAACTTTGCTTTACCTGCTCCATCAGTGGTAAGTAGGAAGCAGTAGCATTCATCTTTGCCATATGGCTTCTTTCTGCTTGGTTCTGCCCTCTGCATCATGCCCTGGAATCACACCTTCCACTGTCCCCCGATACACTCAGCGACACTAACCTTGCACCTCGACATGGACTGCCATATATTGTTTGCAAAACAATGACACAGCAATTAGCCTGCGTACTGGACAGTTTCCCTTCCGAGTGACTTGTCAATCTCTAAAGGACTCTGGCTGGCCCTCCACGGGGCAACACTGTAAAGTGTTGTCTGCATGGCCCAGTACTAAGACAGCTTCAACACTCCACCGAACGTGAATAATATATTCCAATACACACAGATGTGTCATGTCCATGATTAATCAAGTATGAAAGCATGGACGAATGTAGGGGCAGTGATTCCCCCTTATGTCCATGTTGCTCATGTTGTGGGACTTGAGTCACAGGGTGCATCCCTGCATCATGGTGGTACATATCTGACCCCAAAAGAAGCCCTGTTGTCAATTGTAGGTCACAAATGAAAGCCTATATGTAATGAATTGGGACACACGTGAGATGCTGATGAGTGGGATTCCGTACTGTCTTTGACACACAGAAATGGCATTTCGAATACGTGACACCCCAAACAGCCTCTCTGTACAGAGGTGACACACCCACCATCTATTTCCAATTTTTGAGATTGTTAGCACTACATGTTGCACTTACACTTGTCAGAGTGATGTGCTTGTACAGAGGAGAGACATGCACTCAGGGAATGTGTGTTGGAATGGATTTATGTGCACACGCTGTGCCTGTGGTCATTTTGTACTGTCCCATGATTGCTAAGGACTGTGACAATGTGACGTGCTCATGTGAAGAAATTATCAATGATGGTGTTCCTACAGGCTATTCCTGCTGCAGCTGCAGTGGGGTGTGGTCCACCTGCCTCATCTTCCTCATCATCATCCAGTGCATCTGGCACTTGTAGCCATGGGGCATTGGTGCGTACACATATGTTGTGCAACACACAACATGCAACGATCATCTTGCACATGATGTCTGGGCTGTACAGGAGCCTTCCACCTGTGATGTCCAGGCACCTGAAACGTGACTTCAACTCACCAAATGTGTGTTCCACGATGCCCCTGGTGCATTTGTGGGCTGGATTGTACTGCCACTGGGCCTGTGTGTTCGGGGCTCGGAGGGGTGTCATCATCCAAGGGCAGAGTGCATATCCTTGGTCACCTGTGACAGTTCAGTGAGACATGAGTCAATAGTAGGTTCTGCATGATGTGTTGGCAGGCTCACTGGTTCATTGGTGTGTGAAATGTTTGACTTAGTGATTCCTGTTTGACATGTACTGCTTGTAGCAAATGAGTGGCATCAATGTGTATTACGTAGCCTCACTGCTGCTCCTCCCTCCACCCGAGCCTATTTACTAGTGTGCGCAGCGCGGTTGCATCACTTGCACTCCTACGGCACACCATTGTCATGTCGGTCTGCGCATGCCCACAAGCCTGACAATGACACTGTGATGTTGTGAGCGGCCACGTGTGTGTAGGCCTATGGTAAGGATAGGACAGATGTAGAGTTCATGGCTGGCTGAACTCACAATGCGGTTGAGGGTAGATCTTTGGCTTATGCGGCTGTAATAGCGACACACACAACAGTTGGCATGTATGATCCCGGACCCCAAGCGGGCTTGCGCTCCCTCATTTACCCCTTCTGCCGAGGCGCACTCCGGGGCCATGCTACATTGCAACACTGACCATTGCGGGACGGGTGGCGCCGACACTACAACAGAGACACACGCATTAGTTACTTCCTTGGCAAGGCCAAAACTTTACCACGCAAAGAGCCCCGGGTTGATTAACCACACCCCTACGCTGGACTGTCGTACATCAGTCCACTCCGCTTACACTTACAGGGGGGTACGACACAGCTACATGTCCCAGGTCTAGCCCACTGCCTGAGGTGACATGGTTGCGTCCGCTGTACACAGCACAATGTCATGTGGTAGGGTCTGGGGCCCTCATGCATACATAATGACCACACGGAAACACACTTATATAGTTTGTGGAACTGACTACGGGCACGTGCGCCAGGCCCCTTTTATTGCCAGGGTCACATGTCCAGTGATGCCTGTGCTGGATGGGTGATGGGTGAGTGTAAGCCAGCCCTCAGGGAGTGGTTGGTGCTGGCAACAACTACAACAGTGATCAGACAATCAGTAGTTCAAAGTTCAAACAGCAAGGGTCCATGACTTGAGCTGCACAGAGTTAGTGGCCCTGGATGCACTGCAGCCGGCACACGCACACCGCCATGGGACGGTGACTTGCGGTGCACTGAGGTAGGGCCACGAGAGCTGAGCGGGTCCTCGTCGATGTCGAAGGTGAATGTCGCGGAGTGTTTCGGGGGACAGTGGAAGGTGTTCTTCCAGGGCATGATGCAGAGGGCAGAACCAAGCAGAAATAGGCAATATGGAGGAGAGGAATGCTACAGACTCGTTCTTAACACCAAGTCAGTATCAGCTACATGATGATGGAGACAACCCCCAGGCCATATACTCAGACGCCACCTAAGTTCAACCAGAGAGTGTCCATGAATTTTGGGGCACAAAGTTAGTGGCACCAGAGCTGAAAGGGGATGCAGTCCGCGATGAGGCCTGTGCAATGATATAAATATAATATAGAACGGATGGCCCTACAAAGACTCAAAAATAACCATAACATCGTTATAAAACCGGCGGACAAGGGGGGCGCTACTGTCATCCTGGATCGCTCAATGTACCATGAAGAGTGCCTACGACTACTAGCAGATACCAACAGCTATGCCATACATCAAACAGATCCCACTAAACATATTATGAACAGAATAAAAACCATAGTGGAAGAGGCACTCAGTAACGATTGGGTTACGAGACAAGAGGCTGACTTCTTGACCAATACGGAACCTAGGATGCCAAGATTCTACATCCTCCCAAAAATCCACAAGAATCGGATGCCCCCCCCGGGGAGACCTATCGTATCAGGGATTGGATCTGTGCTGGAACCCCTATCACAATTTTGTGATTGGTTCCTGCGGCCAATTGTAAAGGAGGCCGCATCCTATCTAAGGGACACTAAAGATGTCCTCTGCCTCCTAAGAGATCTGGAGATAGATCCCGTCAGTGATTGGCTTATAACTATGGACATTGAAGCCCTTTACACGAGTATACCTCAACAAAGAACACTGGAAGTCGTAGAAAACATCATTCTACGCAGGCAATGAGATTTCATCACCCCCCAACACTTTGTTATGGAATGTGCAGAACTGGCCCTCACAGAAAACTTTTTTCAATATGAACAAACCATCTACCATCAAATAACAGGAACTTCGATGGGGAGCACTTTTGCCCCTAGTATGGCCTGTCTGTACGTCCAACAATTTGAGGATGACTTTGTCAACAACCCAGCGAACCCGTTTCTAAGTCATCTTTAGATTTGGAAACGGTATATAGACGATGTACTGATTGTATGGAATGGAACAGAAGAAGATGCAACCGCTTTTGTTCATTGGGTTAACTCTCAAGACAGACACCTAAAGTTTACCCATTCCATCCACAAGGACCACGCAATCTTTCTAGACCTGGACATCACACTCACTGGTAGAGGGTTTTCAACCAAAGTCCATAATAAACCCACAGACAAAAACAGTTTACTTTTATATGAAAGCTACCACCCAAAAGCCCTCAGACAGAACCTTCCGGTCGGCCAGTTTCTACGGATAAGAAGGAATTGTTCTGAAAAAGAAACCTATACAGAACAAGCGAGACACCTTGAGAACAAACTCATAGCACGGAACTACCCTAGAAAAATGGTTAAGAGGGCCAACAAAAGAGCAAGCAATAACCCCAGAGAAGCCCTACTGGAGGACACCGAGCAAGTGAAAATGAACAGACAAGTATGTGTCACTACATTTACACCAGCATCAAACTCTATACAGAAAATCATCAGAAAAAGATGGCATATACTGAACAGCGCTGGGAAACAATGGGAAACACCTCTGTTTGCATACAAACGCAACAGAAATCTAAGGGATGAACTGGTACATGCCCAGATGACCACATTGGAGGACACTGAACAACCTAGACTCTGGGACCAACCACGTGTAGTGGGTCATTTTGCCTGTGGTATGTGCAATTCTTGCAACCTCACGAAAAACACCAAAGAGGTTGACATAGGCACTGGAAAACCCTGGAAACTCAATACATTTAGCAATTGTAACACGGAGAATGTTGTCTATCTCCTAACTTGTCCCTGCATGCTTCAGTATGTAGGGATGACTACTAGGAAGATAAGAACTCGTATCAACGAACATCGAAGCACTATCAGGTGCAAAAAGAGCAATACTAAGTTGACTCGCCATTTCTCTGAAGCAAACCATAAAGAAACAGACCTTAGTTGGACTGTACTTGAAGTCATGAGAAAAGGGAAATCTGACCTTACAACCAACCTTCTTTTTAGAGAGCAACGATGGGTTTACCGCCTCCGAAGCCATGAGAAGGGTCTCAATGACGATATTCCATGGCAGCAACTGACACGATAGAAGGATCAATATACTTAGAATACACTATCATTTTCCAAATATGTACATGTGTTTTTCATAAAACTGAGGCTACACCGTGGTCTGAACTCATACATCACACTCTAGCACCAGCTGCCATACGCAACACCTTGTATAAGCATTTATATGTATGGGACGTACACGCCTTGCCAGAATCTAAAGATGACTGTGATAACATTGTTAAGTCTTTATTCATGACAGCACCTCTTGACTACTGTATGTATGAGAGCGATCCTTCAAAACCACAGAAGTCCATCGTACGGGAGGTCGCCCCTGTTTATGATTATATAAACATCCATGGACCCAAGAGTTGCGCTTGCCACTTATGACCCTGCATGAAGTATAGTGATTACTCAACCACATGATAAAGAATCCGCTTCTCACATGACTTGCATGAGATCCTCACAATCATCGCACGTAATAATATCTCGCATACCCAACACGGAGTTACCTCCACTCCGAGGCCAACATCCGGAGGATCGCGCCACCACCCCAAGAGCACTCACTACATGTGCGTTTCTATGTCAACAATACATCCATCTGATTAACGGACACGCCCCCCGCATCGGGTCCTCCTATCAGAGTGGGCTTTAGAATTGCCTCCATAGTGCATCCTATGAAAATACCCCTCCTGCAGCACAACATCGCCTGCATAGACCTCTCGATGCGTACCATTGGCCGCTAACACCCAGCCTCCTCTCAACGAATTACGTGCGTCTCCAGAGACTCTCACACGCCTCCTTCCGACATCGTTGCTCCAGGCAGCAGCAGCCGGGGACACCGGGAATCATTTACGCGCTGTTCACTCACGCTAATTGTTACGTCCTTGCTAATTAAGCACCGGGAAGTAACCACTATATATTCTTCACCCGTTCCCTGTCATTCTCACATCGGGAGGACCGGGAGCGGACGTATAGGTTGCAGACCGCGCTGATCACCAGTTACAGTAAGGGTGTGTCTGAAGTGATTGATGGTTGATTGAGCTAGACAGTATGGGCATGTGAAAAGGTGGAACGGTACTGACTCACCTCACGAGTCTGGCTAAACATGACGATACATCCCTTTTTAACATAACGCTTTTACTGAAGAACTGTTCTATCATGTTTTCTCTTACAGAGGAAACACAACTGTGGTTTTCTTCTCCGCCTCTTCTCCCATGAGGCAACTTGTCCAAACTATTAGGGTAAGCCTGGTGGCAGCACCGTCTGCCACCACACTTTTCGCACTAGTGTACACAAATAGAGTGCCACTAAGTCACGCACACACTTGTGTCACGCACGACACCCAATGCATGCATTGTTTTGTCTTTTTTCTTTCCTCCTTTTTTTTACAGGTACAAACGACCCAGCGAGTTACATTGTCTTTCAAAACTCTATTTCAGGCTTCACTATTGGAAGCAGCTCTTAGACGGTGAGGTGTGACCTATGCCACACTCCCGCAGTGGTGACACATTACCAAATGTGGTAAGAACGGAGCCCAGTATTCTTTTATTTAGGTCCTGATGAATGCCGCGGACCCTTCGGGGCCACCCAGGCAGAAACATGTCGACCACCCACGAGACCACTCACTAGACGGTTGGGAACAATAAACATCCCAATCACCGTCGTACTTATATTTTAATATCATATAGTTTTCATCACATATTAAAGAATTGCTACTGATTACTATAATGATTTTTAACTTCACTCACATAGTCACGGGCCCCCACTCCATCACTTAGAAGTGCATCCTTGTCGTCAAGTGTATGCCCGCCCTCCATCAAACGAAGGTTTTGGAGGGCGAGGACTGGTCAATGATGAAGCATGACACCAGGTGGTGTGTGAGACCAGTCCGTATCTTTTTGTGAGATGCCCACACTCACGACGTTCTTGTAACTCGTTTGGGTTATCACACTAGGAGCAGCTCTTTTGTGATGAACGTTTAATATTGGAGGCTGCTGCTCCTAGAATCCCAGGCCTCTAGTTTCCTCCTCCACATATCCAGTGGAGTTCTCTTGTGATTGGATTATGTACAGCTGATGGCTGTGGGAACAAATCAAGGGGTACCTTCCCTATAACAAGGGATTTGTTCTATTATACAGAGTTCTGTTAATAGGATTATCACACCAGACAAATTGTGTGTCTGAACTTGGGCAACAAGGTCCGAGTCTAAAACCTGACTAAAGGTCACATCTATAACTACCCTAATTTCAAGATGGACACCGAACTCTCATTTGGGGATGAAGTTCTAGCAGAGATTCTGAACACCCCATCTCTACTGGCGGAAACTATTGTTACACAAACAGTACAAAACTCAGACGAGTGGGAAGCGTTATCCACTAAGAAAAAAGAGCAAATACGAACAGCTCTCCATGGGGCATTCATGACAGAATACCTCCGAAAAAACACCGCCCCGAGAGGATTGATTGTCACCAATGAGCCTAGACTCTTCCTTAACAACAAAGAGTTTAGAATTAACTGGTCCAGCATCGCTTGGAAGTGTACGAAAGATTGGCTCATCCTGATCATTAACACCGCGAGACAATTGGCCGATGCTCTCCTAGTTGAAATCCAGCAGAGCGAAAGTAGGCTAAAAACTACAGTACAACTATCAACCTTCAAGAAAAAGTTGGATGAGATTAATAAAGACCACTCAGAATATAAGGAATATCTAACTCAATCCAAATTGACGAAACTGAAGAAAGATGTACTGAAGTTCAGTAAGGAAACGGTCTATCCATATATAACAGATGAACATTACGATAAACCAACCCCACAACATACAGGGAGAAAACAACGTTTCAGACCTACCCCACAAAATTGGACATTCAGTTCAGGAGATGAAAGAAGTGATTCCAGTGGTGACGAAGGCTCAGGACCACCTCTCGGTAGACAACCTCACTATCAACCTCTGATGCAAATCCAACAACCGCAACACCCTCCCTTCGGCTACTGGCAACAACCGTATTTCCCACCGGGATTTGGCTATCCCCCCGGCCCCCCTTCTTTTTTATTCCAGGGCAGGGGCAGAGGGAGAGGCCGACAAAAAAGAAGAAACGCAAGGGTCCAATGGGAAGACCAACAACAACAACCACAAGGGATGACAACCAGGAGCAGAGGGAGAACGGAGATGCCTTCAATCAGCAGGGATTAACAAACATTGTTAACATAAGTACATACACCCTCACAACCGAAGAAAAGTCCGTCCTTGAGAAAGGTCTGGGCTTTGTTCCCACACCAAGAAACGACCCCTTTAGCCTTAATATGGAATTGGCACAATTTTTTCGCAAACTTAAACTCCGCGACTTCTTTGGCGAAACAACAGAAACTAGTGAAGATGCCAGAAAATCGACAGGGCTACGTAATAAATCAACCTTCCAACCTCCTATGCAGAGTATCTCGTGTGAAGTACTAGCATTCGAACACGCTGTACTCAGAGACATTGAGAAAATAGATTTTCAGAACACCAAAGGGTTTGATAATCTAACGGGGAGAGAACGGATGGCCCTACAAAGACTCAAAAATAACCATAACATCGTTATAAAACCGGCGGACAAGGGGGGCGCTACTGTCATCCTGGATCGCTCAATGTACCATGAAGAGTGCCTACGACTACTAGCAGATACCAACAGCTATGCCATACATCAAACAGATCCCACTAAACATATTATGAACAGAATAAAAACCATAGTGGAAGAGGCACTCAGTAACGATTGGGTTACGAGACAAGAGGCTGACTTCTTGACCAATACGGAACCTAGGATGCCAAGATTCTACATCCTCCCAAAAATCCAGAAGAATCGGATGCCCCCCCCGGGGAGACCTATTGTATCAGGGATTGGATCTGTGCTGGAACCCCTATCACAATTTTGTGATTGGTTCCTGCGGCCAATTGTAAAGGAGGCCGCATCCTATCTAAGGGACACTAAAGATGTCCTCTGCCTCCTAAGAGATCTGGAGATAGATCCCGTCAGTGATTGGCTTATAACTATGGACATTGAAGCCCTTTACACGAGTATACCTCAACAAAGAACACTGGAAGTCGTAGAAAACATCATTCTACGCAGGCAATGGGATTTCATCACCCCCCAACACTTTGTTATGGAATGTGCAGAACTGGCCCTCACAGAAAACTTTTTTCAATATGAACAAACAATCTACCATCAAATAACAGGAACTTCGATGGGGAGCACTTTTGCCCCTAGTATGGCCTGTCTGTACGTCCAACAATTTGAGGATGACTTTGTCAACAACCCAGCGAACCCGTTTCTAAGTCATCTTAAGATTTGGAAACGGTATATAGACGATGTACTGATTGTATGGAATGGAACAGAAGAAGATGCAACCGCTTTTGTTCATTGGGTTAACTCTCAAGACAGACACCTAAAGTTTACCCATTCCATCCACAAGGACCACGCAATCTTTCTAGACCTGGACATCACACTCACTGGTAGAGGGTTTTCAACCAAAGTCCATAATAAACCCACAGACAAAAACAGTTTACTTTTATATGAAAGCTACCACCCAAAAGCCCTCAGACAGAACCTTCCGGTCGGCCAGTTTCTACGGATAAGAAGGAATTGTTCTGAAAAAGAAACCTATACAGAACAAGCGAGACACCTTGAGAACAAACTCATAGCACGGAACTACCCTAGAAAAATGGTTAAGAGGGCCAACAAAAGAGCAAGCAATAACCCCAGAGAAGCCCTACTGGAGGACACCGAGCAAGTGAAAATGAACAGACAAGTATGTGTCACTACATTTACACCAGCATCAAACTCTATACAGAAAATCATCAGAAAAAGATGGCATATACTGAACAGCGCTGGGAAACAATGGGAAACACCTCTGTTTGCATACAAACGCAACAGAAATCTAAGGGATGAACTGGTACATGCCCAGATGACCACATTGGAGGACACTGAACAACCTAGACTCTGGGACCAACCACGTGTAGTGGGTCATTTTGCCTGTGGTATGTGCAATTCTTGCAACCTCACGAAAAACACCAAAGAGGTTGACATAGGCACTGGAAAACCCTGGAAACTCAATACATTTAGCAATTGTAACACGGAGAATGTTGTCTATCTCCTAACTTGTCCCTGCATGCTTCAGTATGTAGGGATGACTACTAGGAAGATAAGAACTCGTATCAACGAACATCGAAGCACTATCAGGTGCAAAAAGAGCAATACTAAGTTGACTCGCCATTTCTCTGAAGCAAACCATAAAGAAACAGACCTTAGTTGGACTGTACTTGAAGTCATGAGAAAAGGGAAATCTGACCTTACAACCAACCTTCTTTTTAGAGAGCAACGATGGGTTTACCGCCTCCGAAGCCATGAGAAGGGTCTCAATGACGATATTCCATGGCTACAACTGACACGATAGAAGGATCAATATACTTAGAATACACTATCATTTTCCAAATATGTACATGTGTTTTTCATAAAACTGAGGCTACACCGTGGTCTGAACTCATACATCACACTCTAGCACCAGCTGCCATACGCAACACCTTGTATAAGCATTTATATGTATGGGACGTACACGCCTTGCCAGAATCTAAAGATGACTGTGATAACATTGTTAAGTCTTTATTCATGACAGCACCTCTTGACTACTGTATGTATGAGAGCGATCCTTCAAAACCACAGAAGTCCATCGTACGGGAGGTCGCCCCTGTTTATGATTATATAAACATCCATGGACCCAAGAGTTGCGCTTGCCACTTATGACCCTGCATGAAGTATAGTGATTACTCAACCACATGATAAAAAATCCGCTTCTCACATGACTTGCATGAGATCCTCACAATCATCGCACGTAATAATATCTCGCATACCCAACACGGAGTTACCTCCACTCCGAGGCCAACATCCGGAGGATCGCGCCACCACCCCAAGAGCACTCACTACATGTGCGTTTCTATGTCAACAATACATCCATCTGATTAACGGACACGCCCCCCGCATCGGGTCCTCCTATCAGAGTGGGCTTTAGAATTGCCTCCATAGTGCATCCTATGAAAATACCCCTCCTGCAGCACAACATCGCCTGCATAGACCTCTCGACGCGTACCATTGGCCGCTAACACCCAGCCTCCTCTCAACGAATTACGTGCGTCTCCAGAGACTCTCACACGCCTCCTTCCGACATTGTTGCTCCAGGCAGCAGCAGCCGGGGACACCGGGAATCATTTACGCGCTGTTCACTCACGCTAATTGTTACGTCCTTGCTAATTAAGCACCGGGAAGTAACCACTATATATTCTTCACCCGTTCCCTGTCATTCTCACATCGGGAGGACCGGGAGCGGACGCATAGGTTGCAGACCGCGCTGATCACCAGTTACAGTAAGGGTGTGTCTGAAGTGATTGATGGTTGATTGAGCTAGACAGTATGGGCATGTGAAAAGGTGGAACGGTACTGACTCACCTCACGAGTCTGGCTAAACATGACGATACATCCCTTTTTAACATAACGCTTTTACTGAAGAACTGTTCTATCATGTTTTCTCTTACAGAGGAAACACAACTGTGGTTTTCTTCTCCGCCTCTTCTCCCATGAGGCAACTTGTCCAAACTATTAGGGTAAGCCTGGTGGCAGCACCGTCTGCCACCACACTTTTCGCACTAGTGTACACAAATAGAGTGCCACTAAGTCACGCACACACTTGTGTCACGCACGACACCCAATGCATGCATTGTTTTGTCTTTTTTCTTTCCTCCTTTTTTTTTTACAGGTACAAACGACCCAGCGAGTTACATTGTCTTTCAAAACTCTATTTCAGGCTTCACTATTGGAAGCAGCTCTTAGACGGTGAGGTGTGACCTATGCCACACTCCCGCAGTGGTGACACATTACCAAATGTGGTAAGAACGGAGCCCAGTATTCTTTTATTTAGGTCCTGATGAATGCCGCGGACCCTTCGGGGCCACCCAGGCAGAAACATGTCGACCACCCACGAGACCACTCACTAGACGGTTGGGAACAATAAACATCCCAATCACCGTCGTACTTATATTTTAATATCATATAGTTTTCATCACATATTAAAGAATTGCTACTGATTACTATAATGGTTTTTAACTTCACTCACATAGTCACGGGCCCCCACTCCATCACTTAGAAGTGCATCCTTGTCGTCAAGTGTATGCCCGCCCTCCATCAAACGAAGGTTTTGGAGGGCGAGGACTGGTCAATGATGAAGCATGACACCAGGTGGTGTGTGAGACCAGTCCGTATCTTTTTGTGAGATGCCCACACTCACGACGTTCTTGTAACTCGTTTGGGTTATCACACTAGGAGCAGCTCTTTTGTGATGAACGTTTAATATTGGAGGCTGCTGCTCCTAGAACCCCAGGCCTCTAGTTCCCTCCTCCACATATCCAGTGGAGTTCTCTTGTGATTGGATGATATAAACTCTGCCATAAATAAATCAAGGCTCAGTTCCAAATGTGTGACCTACTTGACCGCAGTGTAGGCCGGAGGCAGTGGTTAGCAGGGGCCCACAGCCAGGTGTCGTTGGCTTGCGATGCCCAGAGTTAGTGGCACCAGAGCAGTTGTTGGTAGTGTTTGATCACCTCCATCACGAGGATCCTTTGCTCCTCCAGACAGAACCGCGTCTTCCTCTTACTCCTCTCCTTGCGTACAATGATATGAACTCGGCCATTGAAAAATAAAGACTCAGTTCCAAATGTGTGACCTACTTGACCACAGTGTAGGCTAAAGGCAGCAGTCAGAAAGGGACCAGAGACACGTATCATTGGAATGCAATGCATAGAGGTGGTGGCACCACATCGAAGGGAGTACAGTGATATAAAATGTCCCATTAACGTATGAACTCGGCCATCATGATATCAATACTCAGTTTCAAATGTGTGACCTACTAGACCACAGTGTGGGCCGGAGGCAGCGGTGGAGTACGTCAACAAGAAAGGAGTGCTGCGGGCCTGTCTCGCGGAGGCCAGCGATGATCTGAGGAGGCTGCCAAGGTCACGGGCCTTGGGCTTTTAAGCATGCACCGGCTCGTGGTGGGCCCTCTTTGACACACGCCGGTGTCGGCAGGTGAGCAGTGAGGCCTGGGTGCGCAGGGGCGGCCAAGACGGGTCTGGGGACCAGCGGCCTGGGGTGCAGTAGGCGCACAGGATCACTGGCACCACCGCTCACGGCATCGGCCTCGCGGCGGGGTGAGAGGCATCGCCCTGGCAGACACGTTGGCCATTCCAGAAGAGAACCATCTCCAGAGCAACGTGCTTTTCATTCACACCCCTACGCTAGCCTGGCGTACGCTGGGCCAGCCCCTCTGCTCACACTTGCAGGGGGTGACGTAACAAGCTACATTTCCGCAATCTTCCCCACTGGCTGAGCCAACATGGTTGCATCCACTGTCCAGTACACTCCAAACACCAGCAGTGTATGTCGACATGGACATGTTTGTGGTCTGCAGTCTGGCCAGCACATCCACGCCACACTTAGTATTGTGTACATTCTCATTCATGGGTCACTTGCCTCCTTTGCCCATGCCTGGTTCCCACCTCTCCCCACGTTCTGCTATTGTGTGGCTGAGGTGCCATGCCGTTGATGGCTTGTGTACATGGCCAGCCCGGGTTACCACAGTAAGTTGTGCTGTCGTGTCTGGTAGGTGGGCATGTTGTTTGGCATGTTGTATGTGAGTTTGTAACATGTGCATTCCCAGAGTTGTGAGTTGCATGATTGTTGAGTTGTGGTGTGTGGTGTGTTCATTTGGTACTTACCAACGAGCAATGCATTCACGTAGGTGCCAGCCTCAAAGCACTGGTTGATGATGGATTGTCGGAAGATGAAGGAATCATGCACACAGCCTGGGTTGTTGGCGATGACATTGGTGAAGAGTCCCAGGTGGTCCTCTATTGCCTGCACATTGATGGAATGCATGTGCTTCCTGTTGCGGTAATTGCGTGCAGTGGCGGCAGGGGACACGAGGAGTACATGTGTGCAGTCGATTGCCCCCAACACGTGCGGGAAGCCAGCTATGGCGTAGAAGCCTTGCTTGGTCTCCAGCTGTTCCAGCACAGTGTGGGGGAAGTGAAGGTGCTGGGGTACCAAGCTGATGATGGCTTACAAGACAGGTGTGAGGAACTTTGATAGGGCTGGCTGTGAGACTCTTCCGACTCTGGCGGTTGTTGGTTGGAAGGTACCAGAGGCCAACAGGTGCAGCACAGCCAGCAGCTTTGTCTGCGGAGGGATGTTGGTTGTCCGCTGTGTTGGTACCGTCAGCCTGTGGGCAATGATGGTCAGGATGCGGAGGATGGTTGTCCTTTTGAGCCTGTAGTGGGCAATGACATCCTCTGGTGTTATGTCTGTGAGGCTGGTGCGTTTTCTGAAGGTCCGCTGTCTTTGACTGCGCTGCCTCTGTGGTAGTCCAGGGGGGCAGGAGGGATGCCGGGCCTGGGGGTGGTGGCGGTGGGTGTTGTGGCCCTGTTGGGGCTCCGAGCTCCATGATCAGTAGCTCCATGCATCTGTTGTTCTTCAGGTGTGGCTCTGGCCTGGGCTCCCTTTTATGGTGCAGGTTGTCGTCCGACTTAACACCAGGTAAGAGCAGGTGTTAAATCCCTGCTGCTAACGTGCCTCATCGCATGTTTTGGGATCCTATCTCTGATCTGGCTGGTCGTTGAGAATGTTGCGAAGTGGTGTTGTCGCAGCTTTTTGCACGGGAACACCTACTCTGCATCTCATTAGCCTTAGTTACCGATGTCATCTGTGGTGATGTTTTTTGCGGCTGCTATCGCAGGAAAACTGGTGATATCGGTTGTTAGCACCAGCTTGTGAATGAGGCGTTAAATTAATCGCCAGTTAGGCTGCGATAAAGTGACGCTAACTCGGCAATAAGTCCTTGAGAATATGCCCCTAAATATTATAACTAATCAAATTAACTAAAATTCCAACATATTCTTTTATGTTTCACAGATTATACTTCACAATAACTCCACCCATAAGACCCCAAAACAAACATTACGTTCGAAAACAAATACAAAATCAACAGAAGAGAAAAATATAATACAAAGTAAGTATATAAATTAACCAGAAAATAAACCTAGCTATGAAAAAACGATAAATGTAATAAAAAACAAATTATTAATAACAAATACATTTCTCTTAACAGCTTCTACAAACTTCAACAAAAAGCAACATCAACGAAAGAAACTTCATCAGCTATATTCAGTACGTATTTTTTTTCAATTAAATAAAGAGACCAAAAAAGCTAAATAAATAAATATACTAATATTAAAACCTTTTATTTTATATTTTACAGATTACACCTCAATAAAACTCTACCGAAAAATGTCAAAACAAAGATTAACTTAGAAAACAAAGAAAAAAGCAACACTACAGAAAAATATAAAAATAATTAAGTATATAAATTAACCAACAAATACTACAAACTAATTTTAAAAAATTCAAAAGTAAATAAAACAAATATTTTGCCAGCTTCTAAAAACTGCAACCTACAACAAAATCATTGAAATAAAAATCATCAACGAAAAATAGTAAGTATTCTTTTTCCTCAACTAAATATTAATACAACTAAATAATTAAAATAACAATTCCCTACCTGAGTACCTTACGAGATCAATCTCGGCCCAGAGCCAGACGTGGACGGGCGCAGACGGGCTTGCCTCTGCTTTGGCATTGATTAAGTAGTGTGGTGGCGGTAATCACTAGACCATGCACCACCGGAAGTGCCGAAAAACAAGGCCTGAAGCAAGGGAGCCTGGATGGCGCTGCAACGCCCTCTGCACAAACGGCACACAGCCGCTGCAGAATGGGTGGGAGCCACTTCAGGAAAGGAAATGAGGAGCGTGCAAGTACAAAGTGGCAAAGACAGTGAGTAACATGAGAGAACACACTCACTATGACTTACTAATAAAGTGGTTAAAAGAGCGCAGGCTAACAGTTTCACACCAAGCAGCAAAATTAAAAGGCAACAAGGGTTAAGATCATGTTACCATAAAACAAGGGCCAGGGAGATTTGGAGACCGGTGGTGTTCACTCCCAACTATTATATAATTCGCACAAAGAAACACCTGGGGCTTAAACAATGCGTTTTGCATGCTCTGCTAGCCTCACCACTCTGTTTGCCTCAATAGGGTTGTTTATCATCTATCAAAACATCCGAAGCACTCATCCTGATTAGAGAAGGAATTGTAGCCTGCACCATGATCTCCTGCCACGGTGCGAGGAGAATGCCTATGATGATGCATGCCACCTCTGGTGAGTGAGTGATTTCTTCCTAAAAAAAGAATACTTTTTGTTTTGCTAGGTTTCTGATTTTCCTTTGTGTGTTTCTTTGTGTAAATGAGCCTTCATCATCCCTGGCCCTCTGCTGTACCCTCCGTATGCCACCTGCTGCTGCAATGGGACTCTGAGATTATTGATCCTCATCTCCCAGCATGGTGCACTATCCCATTGGGTGACGGCGGCGCCATGAATCTTGAACCATTTAAAATAGTGTTCTTTTATAGCCATCCCTGACATATCGATGTTCAAGTTGCAGTTTAGTGTTTTTAGGTCTCGCCTTGGCGAGACTATTGTAAGGGGGTTTTAAAAGAGCTCCCAAAAAGCGGATTGCATGGCTAGCACGCGCACAATCACGCGCATCGTGCCGCCATGCAATCCGCTTTTTGGGAGCACTTCAAAGAGTCCGCTCCCCCCCCTGGAATGCGCTCCCCCGCCCCCAAGCGCGCGCGCCACGCTCTGCCGGGCTTGTCTTTTTTTTCCGTTTTTTTATTAAACTTTAAGCGCGAGGCGCGTGCGGCCAATGCTTGTTTCCTTTTCCTAGCAGGTTGCCTGCTTCCTAGTTATACAGAGTCGTGATCTGTTTCCCAATCCTGTTTAAACTAGAGCTGGGCATGTAGACAGTACGCACACATCTGCTACATACAGTATGCTATTTCGTTCCTTGCCCGTGTTTGGGCGCACCCAGTTCTCTTTTAGTCACCCTTCTCTTCTGGATAGCGTTTCTGCCCGCGAAAGCTCCACTCCTTTACCTGTGTTCTTCGGTGCTTTTTATCCTCCAGCGGGCTGCAGCTTGAGCATTTTATGTCGCATTACCCCGGGGCAGCTGACGTGAGCAAACACAGCGTGTCCCAATGGGAAACGGCCATTCTGTGCTCGCCGCCTTCTTGTGTCGTCATATGTTCAGGGTCACGACTTTGTCCGTGAAGAAACACGTGTTGCTTTTACTAAGCTAGAAATAAATATTCTTTCCCACGCAGGACGTTTGATCTAAAGAATACACGAGTCGAGAGGCTAGTACGGAAGCTGTAAATTAGATATTTATGCTAAAACCAGCCGCTTCTCACAGGAAGGTTAACTCTGATAGTGTCCATTGATACACCTCATTAGGGTGAAAGCACCAAGTCTCACCAAAGTATTACTTCCGTTCCTAGTGGCGGGTTCGCTGGGGCCAATCGAGGGATTGTTTACAAACAAGCCACTTGCTGTGAAGATCGCCTGTCTTGCCTTTTTATGTGTTTTTTTACTTTACCCTTCCGAGGTCAGGAATGAAATGCAGACTGCATTTTAGGGGTTTTGTTTTGCCCTCGAGCTCTGGATGCCCAATGAACAAAAATCAACTTTTTCATGCTTAGAGAGCAGCCTAGGATGTTCCTGGGCCTTCATTGGACTGGGTGTTAATGGCTGTATTGAGCGTTTTCTTCTAGCTTCCACTGTTTATTCACAGTTAAAATCACCTAAACCCTAATGTTAATCATTTTGTGTGGTTTTTTTTTTCCTGTCCAGACAAGCAATAGGTTTGATTCGAAATGAAAGTGGTAGGAGTCCCTTCTTCCAACAAGCATTGGCTTCGCCAATAGGTCTCGCTTTTGGGACCTTGGTTCAACAACATCAACTGCTGCATGGGTAAACACTTATAAGGTACAAAGTTTAGCCATGCAACAGCTGATGTTGTTGCACCAAGGACATTGTGCTGTAAAACTAAATACTTAAAAGGTCCCAAAAGCGAGACCTATTGGCTATGCCAATGCTTGTTTTCTACTGGACCAGTGGAAATAAGACACAGACAGGACCACCATGACTCTCTTTTGGTGGCCCCAGTACCTGTGGGTGTACCTTCAGTTGAAAAACTCCACTCTGAATGGTAGGTTTTGTGATATATGCACTTGCAAGAAAAAGGGTATCTCAGCGACAAATACTGGGAAGCCCCAAACTTTAGGTTTAGGAACAAGCTGGTCACTTCTCTGGTCCTAGAATTTCAGTTACATGGAC
Organism: Triturus cristatus; assembly: GCF_964204655.1. Taxonomy (NCBI): domain Eukaryota; kingdom Metazoa; phylum Chordata; class Amphibia; order Caudata; family Salamandridae; genus Triturus; species Triturus cristatus. The sequence continues at coordinate 477,899,176 of NC_140579.1, read as the reverse complement.
GTTGCCCCCCCTCCCCCAAAGTAGCCCCTGGTGGCCAGCCAGGTGGCTGCTTAGACACCTGGACGCTGCAATGAACTGCCAAGGATTGATGAGGATGGGAATCCTTTTGTTTCAATTATGGGTTTTTAGGATAGTAATTTGTATTTTCTTTTGTATCTAGGAGCATTCTTGGATATACTCAGTGGCTACATATTGTCGATCTTAAGCACCAGTACTCCTGCCTGTATCCCACCCTCACACACTCAGTTTTGAGAGAGAAGACATGACCGCTTGTGAAGCAGTCACTGTAGAATGACACTGATCGTAGGGCTCAATATTTTCTAGCCCCTAATGAGAGGGAACTACATGAATTTGTAAGGTTCATTCTCAGGCCCACAAGGTGCTAGGATCTTCTGTTTTTCCTTATTGATCATAGATTTAGGCTTGCCGCTAACTTATCTGCTATTAAAGTCCATTTCTTTTTCTAAAAGTAAAGTATTTTTTCACATTTAAGCCCTTCTCTGTTACACTGTATATTTGGTCTCTGAATACCTATACTTCCCAGGAGAAGCTGTGGCTGCCCAGCCCCGCCAACCTGAGAGACCTAGTGCTAAAACAGAGTAGTTGGGCATTCAGTTGAAGTACTTTGGTAAATGACCCCATTCACACTGGATAACCTCGGAGTATCCCAGAACCTAAAGCAAATTCCTGGGACGTGTGGTAATTGCAGCCTAACCCCAACAATAATCCTGTAACCCCCATGCTTTAGCTTTACTATAGCCTTTGACCTAACTACAACCCTTACATTATTCCAAAAACGAACCCATCCCTAAACCTGACTCTGACCCTCTCCTAGCCCTTGGTCCTAATCCTCTCACCTACCCTAACCAATAACCCTTATCTTAGGGTTAGCCCTTTCCCTGACCACAGATCTAAACGAAGTCCATCCCGTACCCTATTTATTAACACAAACTATAACTTAGCCTCACCCCTTATGCTTAAATTCAATGTATTTAAAATACTTTGGGGCAGATTTACAAGCCCCTTGCATCACTTTTGCGCCGCTGTTGCGTCTCTTTTTGTGACGCGATGGCTGAGTAAAAATGCGGCCCATTTACAATGGGACACATCTAGGGAGATGTGCCATGTTGTAAAGCCCTGCGTCACATTATACCTACGTCAGGTATAATGTATGCAGGGTGGGCGTTCCCACAGACGCAAAAAAGCCTTGTAGAAGTGACACAGTAAAATCTACAAGATTTCATTGTGCCAGTTCTAGGACACCGCTGCGTCAAAACCTTACGCCTGCTTGGAGCAGGCGTAAGGAGTGATGATTCACAATGAGGATAGGCCTTATCATGCATTGCTGGAGTTGTGTCGTGCTTGCGACACGAATCCAGCAATGCGTGACTTTTGTGCAAACAGATGCGTCAGAATTTCTGGTGCATCTGTCAATCCTTGAGCCATGGTGCGCCGCACTGAAATACGGCGCATCCATGGTGGCGCAAGGGTTTCTCATGATGGCGCAGGCAAAGTGACACATCTCTACAAATGCGTCACTTTCTTGTAAATCTGCTCCTTATTTTATTGTAAGTATTCCCAAGCATCGGTAAAAAAGAAACACATTTTCATTTATTTTAAACCAACCGTTTTGTAAACTAAATTAGCAGTAAATCACATTTAGTTTTAGTTTGATAAAGCACAACTTGTTTTATCACTACCATTTTACTGCAAACCCCTGGTTTCAGAATCATTTGAATGGTTCATCAAGCTTCATGAGATTTTTTTTATTTAAAGTTGTGATTGGCAAGTGACCCTTAATTCCATCTCTCAGCTTTTTATGGTAAAGTCCATGGGGCAGATTTACAAGGAACTGACGCATCTGTAAAGATGCGTCAGTTTCCCTGCGCAAAAAACCCTTGCGCCACCATAGTGCGCCGTATCCACAATACGGCGCACTATGGTGCAAGGATTGACAGATGCATCAGAAATTCTGACGCATCTGCTTCAAGCAGGCGTAAGGTTTTGACGCAGTGGGGTCCTAAAAGTCACGCATTGAAATCTTGTAGATTTCACTCCTTCACTTTTACGAGGCTTTCCTGCGTGGGAATGCCTACCCTGCATACATTATACCTGATGCAGGTATAATGTCACGCAGGGCTTTACAACGTGACGCATCTCCCTAGATGCGTCACGTTGTAAAATTGCCGCATTTCTACGCCACCGTTGTGTCTCAAAAGGCCCCTGGGGTGAAGTCACGAGCCAAAAATCTAGCCCTCAATTAGCCATATCTGAGATACAACCCCTGAAGTCTGGTACACCAGGGAGCCCAGCGAATAGCATTGCAGTGCTCCTGCCAACTCCAGCGCCCAGTTTGCCATTGATGACTGAGAGATCAGTTTGCATTTTTGTTGTTCTCTCCGTGTTGACCATGCCCAGTGCAACAGCATTACTGATTACTGAAGAGCCTCAGTCTCAAACCCCTCCCTCCTCTAAGCCGCGTTGCCTGGATGACAGTAACCCTGTGCCAGTTGCCCTTTGGCATCCTGCAAAAACATTTGAAATTGAGGCAGGATCTGTGTTCCAGGGTGTGCGATGAATATTTTGACTATGCTGTTTGTTGCATCGAACTATTTTGCTGATTACTCCCTAGATAGTAAAGTGATCTTTATTGTATACAGTTAGTTAAAACCATTACAATCATTTAAAACAAAAATAGTGAAAAAAATAAGAATATACTATCAATTATAAAATCTCAAATCAAGACATGATGCTTTCTCCATGATGCATGCTGCAAAGTAAGGACAGTCATTATGTAGTAATAAAATTCAGATGCAGCGTTTAGTTTGCCGACAATAAAATACATATGCAAAGTTAATAACAATGTACAATTTCAAATCAAGACATAAAGCTGTCTTCAAGGTGCACGTTGCGAAAATATAAAAGAAAGTCATATTGTTGCTACAAAATTCAAACTGCAGGTTTGAGTTAACAATCAGCAGTGGCCCGTGCAGGTAAGAGCAGTGAGCCGGGTGGGGGTGGACCAGTTGGGGGATTCGACAGGCGACCACGAGGGAAAATTAAATAAGTAATCAATTTTCCCTCATGTTCGTCTGTGGAAATCTCCCCCCCCCCTCACCTGGCCCCACCGCTCTTACCTGCACAGGCTGCTGATGTTAACAACAGTAAAGTGAGTGTGCAAAGCAGATAATAGCAGCATTGAATTATGTTTAAAAGAAGCTGATGCACATAAAAAGCACATATTGTGTTTGAAAATCTACAAATAGTAACAAGCATTGGCATAGCCAATAGGTCTCGCCTTTAGGACCTTATAAGTATTTAGTTATGCAACACGTTCGGATTGTAGACAAGCAGAAAAAAGGCACGGAAGAGGGTGGCCCTCCCATGAACAGCCTTTCTGCGGTTTATTTTACACACCATGATCATTCAACCTCTGGCCTCTCAGCTGAGTCTACCCACAGTAGTAATCGGGAGCATTCTGCATGTTTTTAACCATGTTGTCTCTTGGCAGCCGGTTGGCAGTGATATCCCAGCACCAAGAAGCCTTCTGGGTGACATACGTCACTTTTAAAAAGTCGCCCTAAGGTTAGGAGTAGGACTGCACTGCTCTCCACTGGGTACGAGGCAGCGATCGCTCACTCATACCCATGAGACAAGGGGGCAAATACTGACGTGTTTGATTCAGTGGTGTATGTGACCTTTGAACCACAGCCCCTACAACACACCCCTTCACTCCCACCAAAGTGCTTCCAGCCCAGAGACGCAAATAATACTGCCCCAGTCACAGAGACGGGGGTCCTGAACCGCCTGACTTGGGACCTTGGGTCAGTGGACATGCCGTCAGAAGAGAATGAGCAAATATTGTGTGATTGAAGGTTTTCTATATTCTACAACAAGGCGAGAGGGGTGTCTAAAAATATAAACACCTCAAGAAATGGTGTAAGGAAATCGGGAGGGGAAAGGAAAAAATAAAAAGATTTTTTTTCTTCCTTTGTATGATGAACCACGTTGTCCTCTTTACTTTGAAAAAGTCATAAAATAGTTTTTTTTCTGCTGGTTCTTTAAGCACTTCGAAAGTGCATATGCATAAAAAAAGACCGAGATATTGGCTCTTAATATTGATCTTAATGTTCTACCTGATAATTTGAGAATCCAAGCTATGAAAACTGACCCAATTAGATATTTGGGTATTTACGTCACTAATCAGTATTATAAATTATTTGAACTAAATTATCTTAGAACTAAACAGAAGATTAAGAGCCTTTTCGAACAATGGTCAATACTCCCCCTTACAATTATAGGGAGAGTCTCCTTGATTAAAATGTCCATTCTTCCTCTATTAATCTTTTTGTTCTTAAATGTCCCTATTCGCCTTAATCAAACCTATTTTAATGAATTAGATACTTTGTTTAGGGAATTTATTTGGGCAAAAAAGGTTCCCAGAATAAAATTAAGTACAGTACAGCTGCCCATAAATCAAGGAGGTCTAGCACTTCCGCAGATACGAACATATTATCAGGCTGCCCTATTGAATTTAGTCGCTGACCTAACTTTTTATAAGTGCATTTATGATAGCTTTTTTATTGATAAAATGATAATAGAAGGGGGAACGCAAATGCCCGCTTTTTTAAAAACTGCTAAATTACCCAAGAGGACCCGCTATAAGTCTCTACGAGAAGTTCAGTTTAGGCTTCAAGCAGTTTTTAAAAAAAATAGCTCCTCTGGCTTTCAATTTTTGGGTCTGGGAGAATGCAACAGTCTGGGCCTACAATTGCAACTAAGACATATTGAGATTTGGAGGAACTGTGGGTTTTCTCAACTTAAACACTTATCGCCCATAACAAAATAATATCCTGGCAAGAGATAATGGATAGGACAGAAGGTTGTAGAAAGCCCACATTTCTTGAATATATGCGGATAGCTCATTTTATTTCCAATATGGAGGGTATTTTGAATACTCCACACTATACCATGGTAGAACTCTATGACTTCAAGCTTTTGGGACTGGGGAAATGGTATTCTGTATTGCGGAAGGATGAACAGGCAAAAGGGACAGTCTCCCATATCGAAAAAATAGCAAGGGATACTGGTTGCAGATTTAGCCCTAGGGAATGGGAAAAAATATGCCTTCTAGGGCATAGGTCTCTACGTGCCGCTAATTTTAAAAGAATGTCCTTTCTATCAAGATGGCTTGCTTATTGGACCCCATCTATGATTCAGAAACGATATCCAGACCATCCCAATAGGTGTTTCCGCTGTCACCAGGAGGAGGAAGGAGGATGGCTACACATTTTTTTTTCTTGCCCTCAACTGGTACAGTTCTGGGGGGAGATTTTCAATGATTTGGGAGCAGTTATAGGCATAAGTGTTTCTCCCCAGGCCGAAACTGCATTATTCGGGTATTCCAGGGACGAGGCCAATTTATCTAGCTCCAATAGGGTTCTTGTAGCAATATCTTGTATGGTGGCGCGTTCTTTGATACTTCAAAATTGGAAATCTAAGGAGATTCCAAATCATCTAAATTGGTTAAATAAAATGAAAAGGATTTGGAAATTTGAAGAGGCATATGCCAAAAGAGTAGGGGGTATAAGGAAATATAAGAAAAATTGGAAAAAGTTTGAAGAATTACTCCTACTCAAGGATAGGTCTTAGAGATGGCGCGGGGATTTTTTAATTGCTAAAGAACAATGCAATTTTAATTATTAAATTATCATTGATCCCCAAATGGATTGGGGAAACGATTTTCTACTTGTACAAGTTTTATACTGGGGTCAATGATGTTAATGTTGCTCTCCTTTTATGTGATTTCAGCAGCTTTTAAATGGTTGCCATTGGTATTTTGTATTTTACCCAGTTGCCTGATATGTTGTATTTTACGACTAAGCTTTGCTGCTAGTACAATTGCACTTTAAACAGTAATAATGTTAATAATACTGTATTCTAACAAGGTAGATTTTGGTTGCATATATATTGATACTTTAATTTAGAACCTAATTAGGTCTTTAGAGCTATAAGATGAGTTGTGTTTTATGCGACTCCGTAGTTTTATCTTGCATTTGCACCTTATTCGTTTATACTTTTATTCGATGCTAAGAGTACTGTATTTGTCAAGGTTAACTCTGACTGCTATGGCATTGGGCATTATAATCTGGATTTTAATATTAGTCTTGAGTGATTTAAGATGAATCTTATGTCTCAGCTGAGTTATAAGTTAACTCGTAGTTATATCTTGCATTTGCACTTTATCTGCCAACTTGTCAATAGACAGTGGAAGAATATGTGACTGCCTACAAAATATGAAAATGCATTGCACTTTTTACTTTGCTTAGTAAGTAGCCTATTAACAACCAACATCAATGGTGGGTCTAATTCTGGTTTCAAATGTTGCATTTGCACTTTATCTGTGATGCTAAGAGTACTGTATTCGCCAAGGTTAACTTCGGCTGCTATCGCACTGGGCACTTTAATCGGGATTTTAATTTTTTGTCTTGAGTGAATTTTGTGTCTGTCTTGTGTCTTAGTTGAGCTATAAGTTAACCTGTGGCTACATTTTGCATTTGCACTTTATTTTTTTTTTATTTTTTATTTTTTTTTGTCAACAGACAATGAAATTATATGTGACTGTTTATAAAATATGAAAATGCATTGCACTTTGCACTTTGTTTAGTAAGTAGCCAATCAACATCAATGGTTGGTCTAATTGTGGTGTTTCTAATGTTGCTCTTGAAAAATATGCATGTACCTTTTTGCTCTGCTCAATAAAAAAAAAAAAAAAAAAAAAAAAAAGAAAGTGCATATGCAAAACGTTTTGGTGTGGTTGCTGAAGGTGACAGAGTGATCATGTCATCTGTGCGCTCCTATGACTGTCTAGAGGGGGAGGGGTCAATGATCAAATGGTCGTTGTATACTCTGGCTTGCCGATAGGGTCTCTAAGAGAAATAGTCTGATGTGGGCTTGAGAGAAAAACGTTGTCACTGAATGACCGAAATGCATTGGGTGGATTTATTAAGACGGAGGAATCAAGTTTCTTAAACATGCCTGTGAATAGGCCCAGAAGGGCAATTTTCGTGCAAATTAAATGCGTGAAATAATGGAAATTTGATCCTTTGAAGTGACGGACAAGGATTGTAAAACTTTGGAAATAAATGGATAAACTTTTGTTACACTACTGATTACGTGTTTACTTGATTCACAAATGTGTACCCGGCTGTGCAACTGTTCTGTGATTCGGAAAACTGAGTATCACTACTCTTCGATGAATTCTAAAGTTGCGCAATTGGGACGGAGAGCAAAAAGAGTGTATGCACGCCAACATTGAGAAAATGATGCAGAGGAACTCGTGTACAATGAAGGGTGTGCTTCAGGTTCATTAAAAATGTAGAAGCTAATATGTGTCGGTGCGGTAATAAACCACTTAATTGAAAAAGGGGGGTGTCATGACCGTCAAACCTCACCTGGTCCCATTCGTCAGGTAGCATAGAGAAAGAAGGATAGGCGGGGTCCTCTCTGTGGACCTAAATCAGCAAAATTACAGTGTTTAAATACCGCAATTTAATGTTCAAATGAAAAAACAAGAGAGATATAATACCTCTATTACCTGGTGTAGAAATTCGTACTTTCTTGTATACATGATAACGTGATAATGATAAATTAAGTGGGGCCTTTTTGGGAGGTTTCACAAATACCTCTAGGGTCCACAAAGGATTCCCTGGAACAAAGTGAAAATGTATTTTTTTAAAAAGGTGGGTAAAAACAAATATCTAGTCTTGAGGTGTAAGCTATGGCAAATGCTCCAAACCCCACCACGAAGTCCACTTTAATTACAAAGAAAAATGGGACTGAACAAATCTGACCTCAAGCATCTAGCTCTGTCCACGATGAAGTGCGGTGGAAAAACGACAAGGTAAGCGTGCACGCCAGTCCTGCAGCGTGTTGAGAGGAAAATTCCTCTATATGCAACAGCCTCCAAACTGTCAAACGATGAGCGATATGTCAAGCGTGTGACGAGGAGGTCCGCGTCATCGTGATGGCTTCATGTTACCACTGGTTACCAAAAAACATTGCCCGATGCATACACTAGCAAGTACACAACCTCACGATTGTTGAAAAGTGAATGATCAGTAACGGTTTAAGGCAACTTTAGCAAATATTTTCCCAAGGAAAAGAATGATATCTGTCATCACTATTGGAATCATTTAGAAAGAATGTTGCTAAACCCTACATCAAAAGATGGTACAACATCTGGCTCTGTCCACAATGAAGTGCGGTTAAAAATGGCAAATTAGTCAGAGAGGACGCTACTTACGCTTGCCCGCAAGTCCTGCAGCGCATTTAGAGGAAAAATTCTCTATGCGTGGCAGCCAGCAAACTGTCAAATGCTGCACGATGTGTATAAAAGTGTGACAAGAGGGTCCACGTCATCATGATGGCTTTGTGTTACCCCAAGTAACAAGGAAATATTTCCTGAATACTTAGCTAGTGTGTACAAATTATGCTGATCGTAGAAAATAGGGTATAGGCTAATGTGACCGATAAATGCTCAGTAATGATATACAGCAGCTTTGTATAACTTCGTTCTAAGCCAAAGTAAAATATATCAGTTAACACTTTTGCACCTATTTTGAAAGAATTGTTGAAAAAATAATGGCTCTTAATATATCTAAGTGTAGTATCAGACAGAGTGCTTGTATGGGACATTATCAAATTACTAAACTATACTCAGCTTAACTCTACATTAAAAGACGGGGTGCTAGACATTATCACCTTATTGAAATTAACTTATTTAAAAATAAGTGATCACAGTGTACAAAATAGAATAATTATGATTCAGCGTGGTTTTGTTGGACATAACCAAGTTGCTAAACTGTACATAGTTTAAACATTCATCCAAATGATATATACAAGTTGGTTGATTACTATCAGAGTACCACTGAATTATAAATAAATGAAAACATAAATGTTATATCAGTTCTATCCTAACCCATGTTCAGGCGGGGCCACCTGTCTGCATATCTCCTCTGACTCATTCAGACCACGTTTAACTGTGTTGAGCACATGTATCCATTTGTACTCTCTCATGTTTAAGGTCAAGGTTATATCTCTGCCTTTGTGGTTTTGAATTACCTTCTCTATCACCCACCACTTATTGTTTGCTGCATTCGTTCAAAATGCTCGCTCAGTGGACACCCTTGTGTTTTACACCTAATCCTTGAACAGTGGTGTAGATTCTGGTTTTGATCTTCTGCCGCATTTGCCCCACATACATCATGTTACATGTGCATGTGATTACATAAATCACATCTGTGAGAAGCACCTTCCTACAACATCCATTGAATGCAATTTGTGTGATGCTTCAATGTCCTGATGAGGCCCGAAAGGAATAGGGGCTGAAACGCGTGGACAGTTGGTGCTTGCAGGAATCCCCTAAATAAAGAAAGAGTTGTATTTAATTGGATATACACAATGTAAAATGTTTTTGGAGATGTAGTTTGAACCTCATGTGTATATATGATTACCTCGCAGTGGATTGCTGTTAGTGAGGGTGCAAACACTGAAACTTGGACCTGGGGGGTAGGAAACAATATGTGACTAATTGAAGACGTAAATATCTGACTAATTAAATATATATGTATATGTTTGTGTAAAATGTTTTGTTGTTTTTGTTTAGCTTTGAATTTTACATGAAATTGTAAACAATTAAAACAAAGATAATAATTGTTCTGATCGGAAATAAATATTGGTTTGTGGTTTTTGATGGATATAATTAATTGAGATGGGACGATGCACCATTGAATAGGATAATTTGATATATCCTATAGTTACTACGACGGTATCTATTCCTACACATCATTATTGTGTATAGTGTGATATTTCTTAGCCCAGGTAGTGGAGGGTTATTTGGGCAAACCCAGTGATTCTTTAAGCTTCAATGTGTATTGGCACTGTAGATAAATGAATTCCTTCCTTTCCATGGTAAGGTCGCATGCCTTACAATGACCACATTTAAAATGCCCCACTATGGGTGGTAATATCAACTGGGCCCTTAAATCCGGAGTTCGTGGTGTCTTAAGATATGAGCTGAGCACAAAGTCTTTTACATTTCTACCCCTTTTGAAAGCATATAGAGGCTTCGCTTGTGTGTTAAGTTAATCCGAGATTAAATCCCAGTATTGGTTGATGATCCTCGGATCTCTGTACTCCTGGTGCTAATTGTGGTAACACACACTATCTTGTTGTTGGATACATCTTCCCTAGCATGCACCTCCAACAGGGTATCTCGTTGGCAATACCATGTCCTTTTTCTAGCTCTCCTCAGCTGACCCATGGGGTACCCTCTCTCTCTCAGCTGTTGTAAAAGTAGGTCTGTCTCTCTGAAAAAATGAGCCCTACGTGTGCATTTTCTCGGATCTGGTAATACTGACCGTAGGGCAGATTATCCCTTAGGTTCCTGGGATGGTGGCTAGAATACCTGATCAGTGTATTTCACTCTATCAGTTTCCTGGACAGTTTAGTGTACAGTACACTATCTAACACTCTTAGAATCAAGTCGAAAAAGTTGATCTTATCCCTACTATGGGTGATAGTAAATTGGATATCTGGGGATTAGCAATTCAGGCATGTAAAGAAATCTTTAAGTAGAGATTCATTAACTGTCCAAATCATCAGCATATCATCAATATACCTTTTTAAAAGGGTAATGTTCTCTAGAAATGGATTCTCCATGCTGTTTACAAAATTATCTTCATATTTGTCCGTGTAAAGATTTGCCAAGTCCGGATCTAATCCAGACCCCATTGCAATGCCTTTAGTCTGGAAAAATAATTCATCATGGAATATGAAAAAATATGTACAGCACTAATATATGTTTTCCATGTTTATGAACAGTCCTGTGTTTTCCTTTTTTGGACATTTGTGTCACTTTAAGATATGTGAAGAATTCATATATCTTAGTAAGTAAGTAATTCTATTTGTGCCAGTAACAAGTTTATTTTTGTTTTTCTGAATGAATATATATATCATTCCATGCATTGGTTGTTTCCTAAGCTTCCAGGACACAATTGAAATTAAAAACAAGACATTTTACATTACACTACAGAACCAATTGTTTATATATACTAGTGTGGAATTTAGCCACATTGTGGAGAAGTGCTATTAATCTATAATTGACCAGATCAGATCTAGAACCCCCTTTATGAATGGGATGAATTATGGCCCCATGCCATGAGTCGGGAATTGTAGAACTCTTCGAGAAGTAGTCAAGGAGCATAGAGAGCAGGGTCGGATTGAGATCACAATTCGGCCTGGGCACCCCCAAAAAAGTGGCCCACATTCCCTGATCACACCTGTTTGTGAAACAGTATTTGGCTAGTCTCATTGGGCTCATTTTTAGATAAATGTTTGATAAATTATGTATTTTAAATCTCTTAGCACCAAAAACATTGGTGAAAACTAGAAGCACCGCATTTTATCCGGTTGAGCTAGGTGAAATAAAGTGGCCCAATGGCACAGCTCCTGATTTGGCTATGTTTGCCCTCTGGCCGTTTTTTTAACTGTCATTATCGGTATTTTAGTGTCCTGGCTAATACGAAAATGAAAAAAATCACCTATAGCTGGTATTTTCTCCGCTGATCAATATGTACTTTAAACAGTATATGTAAGGTGAAAGCAGTTTAAAATGTGTCCTAAAGCTGCTTTAATGATCCGTGACTGATAGTTAAAACTAAGCAAAGGCAGAAAATACATGTTTTGAAGGAATATGGACGTTTTTATTAATGTATAAAGAATCCTTTTTCATCATTATGCTCCAGCCTTTGCAGAAGCTTAAAACATAAGCAAACAGAAGGTTATTTTTTATTGCCGTTTTATATAGCTTGAACTAAGCCCAAGGGCAGCAATTATGTGAGCAACAGTTAAGTGAACAACCCCTCCCTTCCCCCAAGGCCTGAAAGATACTAGAGCGGAGGTGCCAACAATAGACCCTTAGATATCAGTGAGCCCCTTTCACTTACTCTCCCCCTCCCTAGCCAACTATAGACTCAGGGTGATCGCCTGGTAGGGGAGGGGCAAAGCGGCCTTCTGCACTTCATTGCAGGAGGTGTCTCTCCTCCTGTTTTCTGCTTGCCTGCACCAGCACTAGAGTGCGACCTGGCTCTTCCACAGAGACATAGAGCCCAGATACCCCTGCGGTGACAGTGTTGCAATTTACCAATGCTGTTTGTTTGTGGTTCATTACTGAAGATCAAATTAATTTTTATTTTGGTCCTTGAGCAATTAAGTAATTTGCCCAGAATGACAGGACGTTGTTGAGCAGAGTCTGGGACTCAAACCCAATTTCATTGTTCTAAATTTGGCAGCTCTGACCTAACATTACATTCTCTCAATTTGCCTTGCTGAGAAGCACCTTTCCCAGCGAGGCCTATGCAAACATACACCACCACCACCCTCACCCCCTACCCGCACCCACCAACCAAGGCCTGAAAGATACTGGAGCGGATGTGCCAGCAGGCCCCTTTCACTTACTCTCCTCCTCCCCAGCCAACTATAGCCTCGGGCGATGGCCTGGTAGGGGAGGGGTGAAAAAAAGCACAGAGTTGCTGCTGCTCCAGGGGAGATGATGTGATGATGGGCCAACGGCCATTTCACGTGCCCCCAGCCAGGCTGCTGCACTCTCAACACCCCGCCTCACTTAAACAGCACAGCAGGGGAGTGTATGTCTGTACCAGCCCCATGGGGGCCAAGATAAAGTCTGCAACAGTTAACACAACACTGGCCTAGCGATGCTGCTGAAACTACCACCTCAGAGCCTGTCTGCCCACATTACAGTGGCCTGGCAGGGAAGACTGTAAAGCTCTGTGGACCGGTTTACAGAACTGCTAATGAAAACCGGCCCACAGGTGACCCTTACGCAGCAGGGGCGGCTCTAGGCTCATGGTGGCCCTGTGCAGGGAGCGCAGGTAGGGGGCCCCGGAAGAGGGGGTCCGGGCGGGGCGGAGCTCAGGAAGGTGTGTTAATAAAACGTCCAGAAAAGGCGTTAGAGGACCAGTAACATGGTAACAGAAAAACGACGTTTTCTTTTTGAGTGCTCATCACTTGGATACTTTGTTTTAGAATCTGGGTCTCTGGAGGGACCCCTTTCAACAAGAAAAACACGTTGCGCGTCCGTAAGAGAGTTCGGCCACAAAGTAGGATCCCTCCAATCACATAAATCATATTCAGAACACGGGTCTGTAACATGGTCTTGCTCTTTGGCTTCCTCTTCAATACCAGCATCATCCGTCTGTAAACTCTGAACCTCCTTCAGAATGCCAGATGTTGATGGACCGATGAATGATGTTTCAGTTTCTCTGTCTGAGGGTCTTTTGTAATAATCCTCATCCTGAGTTGGTAATTGCTGCATGTTTGTATCAATTTCAGAGTCACCTTGTTCATTTTCATTGGTCTGCTCATGAGTATCATTCTGCTCATGGATATCATCATTTTTTTGTTCTTCTTTATGGTCGTCAGCGCCTGTTTTACCTAGTGCATCAGCAGTACTCTGGCCAGAGGATTCTCCATCTTTAGGTTTCCCGTGGGTGATAAAGTTCCGGATTGCTCCTTCCTGTGACACTACGAAAGCCTGCTGAGCCACCTTTCTCTTTCGTTTCGAATAACCAGATTTGTGTACTCGAATTCTCTTCATTTTGCTTGCAATGCAGCGGGCGAGGCTAGCAGTGGGTAGGGAAAAAAAGAAGACAATCAGCAGTGGCGGCTGCTGAAAGATTTTGATGTGTCATTTTTATTTTCTTGCAAAAACAACAGTTGATGGACAGAATGCAGAACGATGTCATACATTCACCCCAGTACAGAGATCTGGGCCTAAATCCATCGTTTTTTTGCTCACCACACCACCCCAGTTCAGACATGGCCATATGCAAATCAGCCTTGACCCTGTGCCTCATGGGAACAGTCCAGCCCGAACTGCCAAGCCATGTCTTCCCTGGACTACACAATGAAGGACCAGCATACCTTAATGAACGAGTGAATTTCCACCAACCTACCAGGAAAATATGTTCCAGAACCATCTCCCTAGCAGCCACCCAATGCAGCCGCTGATAAAACAGTGGAGGCCGCTACTTCTCCCACCTGGCAGTGAAGACCTGAAAACCCTCCCCCTGCACCTCAGAGCCTCACCATCGCTCCAGCAGTTCAGGAAGGACCACAAGACCTCGCTGTTCAACCAACAAGCAGCATGATCCAGCAGCATGAATCCCACACCGCCTCGAGACCCTTATGTGTGAAGCAGCTGAGCTTTACAAACCCTGACTGATTGATAGTAATTACCCTTCCCACTACATGTATGACACATTATGAGGACTAGCCACATATGGAAGGTTTATTTGAAGAGTGTTAGGGTAGATCATGTGACTTGGCATACAAGGTCTATTTTCTCAGTCCACTGAGAACAGTAGAGCCTGGAGAATAGTTCATGATCTATTTGGGAAGTGACCTTAGCAGGAAGAGAGTAAGCTACCTTGAAATCATGGCACACAGAGACCTGTCTCAGTACGTCACTAACTGATCCTGAAGACAGCCTACAGGTAACCAAAGACTCGTCCACTTTACCACATTGTCAAAAGACAAAATACAATATATTTAATTAAGGTTTCTTGTATAGTGCCATATTCCAGCAACCAGTTCTGCTCGCTTTACAGAGCACCTATTAAACAAGGATTAATTACAGTGAGTCCTAAGGCTATGAAAAGGTACTAGAGGTTCACTGAAGCAAAATTAATGTGCAAGGAACATCCAGTCAGGAGACAACTTTCAAGCAGACGTACGAATCACTAGCACAGCGTACCAACGACCCCATGGGCCGTGGCATAAGCAAGGAAAATGGCCCCTTTGGCTGCTGCTCAGGAAGTAAAATATAGCAATTATCAGGGTTCAATGGGCCCCTGAGGGTTTTGGGTCTCAGTACCACTGTACTTGCTGAACCAATGGTAACTATGGTGCAGATTGGGGTGTACAAATTCTCCCTACTTCCACGGATAGAGTAAATTCACAGATACACGCACATACACTCATCATACGCTTGGGCCCATTTCACTAACATGCACTCAGATTACTCTATCAGCACTGAACCTGTGGAAAGAAAACCTTCTAAACACCCTGCATCTACACTACGGTCGATAAGACCTAATTGACACTGTCTTGAGTCATGATTTAACCAATAATAATCAACAATAATCAAAATAGAGTACTCAATAATTGACAAGAAATAACCACCAACACAGTATTTCAAATAATGGTAATTTATCTAAAATTAGTTCAAAGAAAATCAATTTAAAAGCAAAATCATTATTCTCATAATTACCTATTCTAGCTAAATGTCATAAGCGAGTCAGGACAGGTCTCTCGATAGAAGTCTCTCAAGTCACCGTCCTCACAGCATCGATCCTCACCAACGCAAATTCGGAAAGAAGTGGCCTCAGAATCCAAGATGCAATGACCACAGACCCTCTCTAGTCTAGTATATTTATAATAAATTTAACAAAAGAAGGCAACATAAAATGTTTTAGATATCCGCTGAACCGCTGAGCAGAACGAGCAGGAAAGGATGTAGCATCGCTACATTTGGAAAAATCTCCGCTCAGAAAAAACCACAAAACTAAAAAGACGGAAGACGGAACTAAATCTTGAAAATGTTTCTTTTTCATGTTCATATTTCCTCGGAACCAGCATGGTGATCACAATTTCATTGTGGCTCCTTTGTCTTCCAAGGACATTTGGATGTCCGCCCAAAGCTGCTGTCCTCACGGAAAACTTTTAACCAGGCGAAGACTGTGGTCAGATGACTCTCGACCATGTTCAGCAAGGCCTTCTCATCAAAATCTCAGCACTCGAATGTAGGCTTTAAACGGCAGCCATTTTTAACTAGGCCAAAACGTACCATCTTAATTAAAAGAGACAAAAACAACGTTACCACAGCATAGTGATTAAACAGTGTTAACCCCACTAATACCCTTATGTGTATGTAATTATCTAGCCTTTGCAACACACGAAAAGCATTAGTAAACGACATTCAAAAACGTTTTTGTGCTTTAAAAATAAACAGCACTCAGCAACATTTATTTAATTAAACATGCACATTATTAGTAAGCAACACGAACGCATCCCCACGTGTAGTTTCTATTGTTAATTCGTATTGGTTAATCAGAACATTTACACAAAACAAATAATTAATAATTATGAATTAATAATTTTAATTTCTTTCGACAATAGACAAACCAGAGCTTTAAAAACCCAATAGATTTTCAACAGAAAACTCTGCTCCAGCAATCCCCCCTTTGGTGATATTATCACCAAATAAACAACCCAAAAAAAAAATTAGTAAAATTTTAGTCCCATTTTAGGAGAAATTGGAAATGTCTTTTTCTTTTTCACAACACTAGACACCAGACTCCCTTTCATCATCCCTCTTTGTCTCCAAATAAACACTCTCCCTCAATTCTTCTAATTCTATTTCTTGTGGATCTCTTTTTCTTTTATTTCTCTTTTCAATATTTCTTTTAATTAACTTCTTTTTCCCTCCCCTGTTTTTACAACACAAACACACCAATCTTAGTATCAATAAAGCAACAATTATACAAGTCAAAGGAAACAATATCTTACCTATAATAGTATTACCTATTTTTGCAATAAAACTCTTAACAGCAACTATTTTATTAGCTATTTTAGTCCAAATACTCTCAGCTTCCAGTGGTACTAATTCTTCATGCAAATCAGTAATATTTTTGATATAGACCTTCAGGTCTTTGCTTTCGTCTGGAATGTAAGTGCAACAATGTTGAACTTTCAGTATTCCACAGATCCCACCCTCCTTGGCTAATAGAATATCAAGGGCAAGTCGATTTTGCATAGACATGGCACGTACGGCAATCAATTCCGTATTCACCAAAACAAACCCTCCAGCGGTATTTGTCGATAAGCGATCCACCACTGTTGACAGTTTCCGAATTCCATATGCATTCAAAGAAACTCCCACTGCTGGAATTAAAGCTCCAAAAATGTCACCCACTATTTCTGACCAAGTTTCTCTCTTAAAACGTGTTAGTAAATTAATATGTTCTACATCTTCTATTCTATCTATATGAAAAATCTTTGGAAAGACCAAGCCCACATAACACGTGCCATACCAATGGTCAGGCAACTTGTAATAAGCCTTGTTCCCACAACCATAATACACTCCTGGGAAAACTGGATCCTCTCCTCCTCTAAAACCCCATCCTGTTGCAATGAAGTATGTATCATGACACTCACTAGTCCCAACAAGGTATGTATCATATTGGGATTTCCTTCTTGTAATGCACAGCTTACCCTTCTGTGGTGCATCTAAAGCTAAAGTTGGACTAGCTCCATTTCTCAATTCTTTTCCCATCTCAATGTCCCAAATTGTCTCACTCACTTTGTTTTTCCCTGCCTTTTCATGCATGCTCAATCTCCTTTCCTCCACCATGTTTAGGAAAGCTTTCTCCTCTTCTTTCAAACTGCAAGTTAAATTATTCTTAAAAATGTAATCTAATGTTAATTCTTCTTTCTCAATAAAAATCTCACCAAAAATGTTAGCTTCTTTAGCTGGATTCAGCTTTTCATTCATAGGCAATTGCCCAAAAATGCTATCTTTGTTGGACATCTCATAATCTATTTTCCCTAGCAAATAAAAAACACTACTTAACACACTACAAGAAATTCCATACGTAGCTGGTAAATGGTGATAAGTAACACCCTCTGAAACGGATGCAGGTAATTGCATACAAACGTAGCAATCCCTAACTTCCATTGTCTTCACATATTCATACAACAATTTCGAAAAAACATTACTAGAAAAATCATTAATTGACCTATCTTTATGCATGTAAATATTACTAATTCTAGTTGGAACTACTTTTTGTGAACTTTTCTCTACATTAGTCTCATTCTCAGTATGTATTTCAAATGTACCTATTGTAACTCTAAATGTAACTAATAAAGCTAAAACACCCCATAGTAGCATCAATAATCCAGTACAGCAACAGCACATTCTACACCATCTTTTCAAAAAGGCACATCTACTTTGATTTTTCTCTATGTTAGCCATTTTACTACTTTGACCGTGTCTTTTGACTTAGCCTCTACTACTCCACTACTGTACTACTCTTTATTTCTGGATTACTTCAGACAGCTAAATTTCAGACTTTCTCCTTTTCACTTTTCTCCAAGTGATTTCTTCAGTTCACTCAATTTGGATATTCATCACTTTTCCCTCCTTCTTCTTCAGTAACATCAAATTGTATCAGATCATCAACAACATCCTGTGCATCCGACTCTTCTCCAATGTCAGTCAGGATAACTTTTAAGATTCCAACAGATTTTTCCTCTTCCTCAACCACTTTTCTCAAGATCCCCTCCGGATTGTCTCGATTCACTGTTTCTTCTTCTTCTCCTCCTTCAGACAGTGCCACATAAGACCATTCCGGTGATCTGTACTTTTGGTTGGGTCTTCTAATTCTCTTTATCTCCTCGGGTTCTCTTGACTCCTTTTGCTCCTTTCTTTTTACTTCATTTTGACTCGACACCTCATTCACTTGTTCAGCTTTCGATGTATTTGCTCTTATCAGTCTGTATCTCAGCCTCTTTACTCTGTTGTTAGGCCAAAAATCTCCTCTTACAACCTTTTTCGGTCTTGTTTCTGTAATATTTCTTTCTCCAATCCAAGTTCTTTTTCTCAGAACTCGACCTTCTGATTTTTCATTCTCACTTTCATCCGATTCTGTTTCAAATGCCTCTTGTTCTTCAGCAGTTTTCTTTCGCTCCACAGTCTTTTTCACCACTTTTTGAGACTTCCCTACTTCTTTCCCTCCTCGAGTCTCCGACACGCAATCTTCTTGCTGTCTACTTGTCCCTTCACCTAGCTTATCAGGAATGTTCCCTACACCTCCTCGGGGGTCTTCCGCAATCTGTCCCTCTCTATCTTCTTCTGACCCTACTTCTTCAGGTATAATCTCAAGTGGTTCTTCAATCTCCTCTTCTGATTCAGGAGTAGTTTCTGTGGAATTACTCTTTTCTCTTCTTTTTCCTCCACTGCTTTTTGGAACTTCAGGCTCTCTTACAGAATCTGATCTCCTTTCTGAGACTCTCAATGGTTCTCTTAAAGTCTTTTCTGCTTCTTTTTCTGAACTTTGATTTTTTCTCACTGGTTCTGGGTCTTCATCATCACTGGAATCTGATTCTTCAAAATATTCCTTGCCAGTCCCATCCTTTGGGTTTGGAACTCTCAGAGTATGACTCGCATGTACCCAGTTTTTCACACCAGCACACTTCACTGCAGTTGTCGTAGTCAAAATAACTTGTCTTGGTCTTCCCCATCTTGGAACCAAGCAATTTCTTCTTCTGTGTACTTTAATCCTCACCCAGTCCCCTGGACTCAGATCATGAGCTTGCTTCTTCTCAAGTGTGGTAGCTTCTTCTCCAACCTGGTGAAACACAGAATGAACTGCGTCAGCCGGGCCTTTACAGTAATCCAAAATCATGTCATCAGTTATTGTCATCAACTTATTGACAGGTACAAATGCATGACGCATTGCACGTCCCATCAAAATCTTGTGCGGACTCAACCCAGTAGTTCTATCTGGAGTAGATCTAATAGTCATTAGCACTAGAGGCAAGACATCAGGCCATTTCATTCCAGTGGCTAAACACATCTTACCAATCCTGTTCTTGATTGTGCCATTTATCTGCTCAACCACACCAGAAGCCTCTGGCCTGTATGCACAATGTAGCTTTTGCTGTATGCCCAATGCTTCACAAATCAAACTCATGAGCTCATTATAGAAGTGTCCACCTCTATCAGACTCAATCGTTACTGGAAACCCGTACCTAGGAATCAACTCTCTTAACAGTAACTTTGCCACTGTTATTCCATCATTTCTCCTAGTCGGATAGGCCTCCACCCATCTTGAGAACAAACAGACTACCACTAGAACATACCTCAGTCTGTTCACTTGGGGCATTTCAATGAAATCTATCTGCATTCTCGTGAAAGGACCACCTTCTCTGGCTATCGTTCCCAGACTCGCCACTGTCTTTTTCCCAGTGTTAAATTGCTGGCAAATCAAACATCTTTGACAGATGCTCTCTGCAATTGTCCTGAACTTTGCATTGTACCAAGTCTGTTTAAAAGACCTGATCATCGCATCCCTTCCCAAATGTCCCTGGCCATGATACATCCTTGCCATTGTCGACAGCATTGAGTTGGGCATAACTGGTCTGCCATCTCTATAGACCCAAACATGGTCTGTTTCTCTTGGGGCACACCCCTTGATCCAGTCTTTCTTTTCTTCCTTTCCTGCCTCATCCTGCAACTGTTTCACTTCATCCCACGTTTCTAGGACATTAGTAAACATCACAGAACAAAAAGACATTTCCCCTTCTCGCTCCCTATTAATTGAGTGATTGTTCTTTGCACAATATTGTGCAATGTCGTTGGCAAATCTGTTTCCAACTGTCACAAAATCATCTCCTTGTCCATGAGCAGCACATTTTACAACTGCTAATTCTTTAGGCAGCTGTATCGCCTCAAGCAATTTCCCAATCACTTCAGCATTCTTTATTGGAGTCCCACTCGACGTCAAGAAACCTCTCTGTAGCCAAAGTTGGCCAAAATCATGCACAACTCCAAATCCATACTGACTATCAGTCATCACAGTCACTCTCAGATCTTTGCCAATCTCACAAGCTTTCGTCAATGCCACCAATTCTGCAACTTGTGCGGATTTCACTCCTTTCAATGGTGACGCTTCCATCACTTCTGAAACTTTGCACACTGCATATGCTGCACTCAGCACACCCTCATCATTCCTCAGACATGATCCATCCACAAACAACACATGATCACTCTCAAGTAAGGGAAGATCCCTTATGTCTGGTCTTGGTTTTGTACAGTAATCCAGCACATCCAAACAATTGTGATCATCTTCTGTCTTCACACCCACATTTTCAATATCCGGCAATAATGTCGCTGGATTCACATTCACACATCTCTCCAAAGTCACATTTGATGCTCCCAAAATGACTTTCTCATATTTAGTCAGCCGACTATGTGACATGTACTGAGTTCTGCTTCTTGTCAAAAGAATTGCCACATTATGAGGTACGAATACCCTTACAGGATATCCCATTATAATTCCCTCACTCTGTTCCAGACTTCTGCATGTTGCAGCCACAGATTTCAGACAACCTGGTAAACCTACAGCTACAGGGTCAAGTGTCGATGAGAAGTACGCAATAGGCCTTCTCAGTAATCCATGCTTCTGGATTAACACTGAAAGTGCACATCCATTTCTCTCACTACAGTACAATTCAAACTCTTTTTCATAGTCTGGCATACCCAAAGCAGGGGCTTCACACATTCTGCTCTTCAGCTCCTCAAATGCTGCCATTTGTTCTCCATCTAGTTCCAATGGATCTGTCATCTAACTTTTTGTCAGCTTATCCAGTGGCTTTGCTATCAGGGAGAAATTAATTATCCACTGACGACAATAACCCACCATTCCCAGGAACATTCTCACTTCTCTCTGGGTCTTTGGGGCTTTCATTTCTCTGATAATTCTGATCCTGTCATCAGTCACTTTTCTCAGACCTTTTTCAATATTGTGTCCAAGATAATGCACCTCTTTCTTGCAAAATTGCAATTTAGCTGGAGATACCTTTAACCCTCCATCTGCCAGATGATTCAGTAAAGCTATGGTATCTACTTCACAAGCTTCACGTGTCTTTGATGCCACAAGCAAATCATCAATATACTGCACTAGCACTGAGTTTTCAGGCATAATCAAGCTCTCCAATGATTTTTTCAATAACTGATTGAATATCGAAGGACTCTCCGTATACCCCTGTGGGATACGACACCATGCTAAAATACGCTGGCCAAACCTAAATGCAAAAATCGGCTGGCTGTCATGATGCAATGGAATTGAAAAGAAAGCATGACACAAATCAATCACTGTGTACCACTCAGCATCATGTGGAATCTGATACAAAATCACTGACGGATTTGGCACAATAGGACAACATGCCACCACAATTTGATTAACTTTTCTCAAATCCTGTACAATCCTGAACTTCCCATTAGGTTTCTTTAGCCCCATTATCAGTGAGTTACACGGGCTACTCAATAGTTCTCTTAAAATTCCTTGCTGAATCATTTTCTCAATAATAGGAGTTATTCCCTCAATTATTTCTGGTGTCATTTTGTACTGAGGAATGTTAGGATAAGTAATTCCCTCTTTCACTGAAATTTTCACAGGATCTACATTATTCATCAATCCAACATCCTCTCCAGTAAAATCCCAAACTGTCCTTTTCACTGTCTCTCTCAGCTCTTGAGGCAAATCCTCCGGATCAAACACAGCATATGCACCAATTAACTCACTCTCTCTATTTTCTAGAGTCATTCGGTACAAAACATCCTCATCTGGTGTTTCAAAAGCTATTCCATCCGGTGTACAAAAAATTGTACAGTTCATTTTACAAAGCAGATCCCTGCCTAACAAGTTCACTGGACTAGTGTCACAGACAACAAATCTGTGCATGTCTGAAAATTTCCCTATTTGTACTCTTACTGGTTTAGTAAGACGTGTCTTGATTTGTGTATTGGCTACACCAACTACTTGGATTGCTTCATCCGAGAGAGGAAGATTTCTAATATCTGTTGACCTGACAGTTGATCTTGTCGCACCTGTGTCTACTAAAAAAGTAACACCTTCTTCATTTATTTTCCCATCCACAAATGGTCCTGCCTGGTCTATTTCTAGAGTTGCACCAAGTATGCACTCTTCCTCCTCTCTTCGGCACCGTCAATAATCACCTTCAGACTCACTCCCTTCATTCTTTAACAAGTACTGCTGTACCTGGTTAGAACGCCTTGGTTTGTTTACCTGCTCATCATTGTAGAATCCCGAATCCTGATTGTACTTTTGTGATCCTCTATTCTGCGGCAAGGGCGGTTTTGGCTCTTGACTCTGCTGTTTCACAACAGAAGGTTGTTGCTGCTGTCGATTATTCCCTTCGTTCTGCACCTGTTGATTTAAGGGTTTACTCTCATTATTCGCTAATGGTGGATTGGTACATTCAGATCTCCAATGTCCCAGTTGGCCACAGTTGTGACACGGGAACTTCTTTTTGGCTTCCTCAAGATTCCCCTTTCCTTTCCCTGCATATCTGGGCCTATTCCCTGAATTATTTCCTGCATTATTCGCCTGTTCCACCAACTGTGCTTCCTGTCTTTCCGCAACTTTCACTTGTGCCCACATTGCTTTCTCTTTCAGCTTTCTCTGTTTTGCTTCAATTTCATCACTGAAGTATTTTGCATGTCTCAAAATCTCATCTATTTTCTTGCTCTGCCAGTCCACTGTATGCTCACGAATTCTCTCACTAATCTCAGGTCTCAGGCCATATACAAATCTGCATACAAAATGACTCAAATCCTTGTCACCCAGGTGTTCATCCCCACTGAATTGTTTAAAAGCCAGTATCAGCCTCTCATAAAAAGCATGAACCGATTCTTTTGCTTTCTGGTGTGTTCGATCTATTTTAACCCAGTCTGTCTCTTTTGGAGGTACTTTATTTTTCAGGTATACGATCACCTGCTCATACTTTCTCATTACCTCTGGATCTGGTGCTCCTGTTCTCTGATCTCTTGGATATTCCTCAGTAGGCCAACTTACAACTATTTTACACTCAGCCCACAAGTCTGCTGGAACAATTATATCAAACAGACTATTCAGGTCAATCCACAGCACTTTTGACAATTTCACAAACCTGTCTACCTGCTTATACCACTCAACGGGTTTTTCTCTCAGTCGAGGGAAATCATTCGTAAATGATAAAATATCCTGTCTGGTCCATGGAACATGTACATATCCTCCTCCAGGTATTTCTCTCATAGGATAAGCATCCACTGTTTTCTCTTTTTCTCTCACAGGAAAGGCTGAATAAGTCCTATCCCCTGATTCTTCTCTTTTCTTGTACCACCTATCCTTCCACTTCTCAACATCACCCCATTTTCGCAATAAAGCGATCATCTCTTTAATCTGTCCTGTTCTACCAGCACCATTCAGATTTTCAATATCTTTGTCTGTGAAATCCATCCTGTAAGACTTCTGCAAAGCTTTCACTTTATCAATGTCAACTCCGTGCTCATTCGCTATTGCTCTTAATCTGTCATGTGTATTTTTAGCTCTCCAGGTGATATTTTTACACATAAATAACAGTTCACCATCATGATGATTTTTCAGAATTTCCGTAGGAACTGTCCCTGCAACAAGCTCTTCTAATTCTACACGTAACCTAGCCACATCAATTGCCTGTGAATCTTTATTCCTCTTTTGAAGAACTTTCATCCATTCATTCAAATCTTCAGCTGTTATTTCAGTAGATTTTCTCACTGGAACCACTTTCTTCTGCGGTTCTAAAATCGGCATCCCTGAACAACTAGCTTCACTAGCATCCAATCTTGAATTAGACTGTATCTCTAATCCTTCACTACATGTCTCATGTCTGGATTGTCTCAAATCATCATTTTCTGTCCTTTTTCCTGAATCTCCTGAGGGACCAGCCAAACTTGTCAATCTATTCCCAACATATGGAATCACCAAACTATTTTCACCCGTCCTCTGCTTATCAAAACAGGCATTACCGGACCTATAGTTACAGGCACCGTAACAGCTTCTAGATTCTTTGTCAGCTCTCTAATCTTTTCAGTCAACTCCGATGTAGTTCTGGCTAATTCTCTCGTATTCTCGTCATCACTTCGATTCTCTCTCTCCCTGAAAGGATTACCACTTCTTAACTCAGGTATCACATTTTCTGTCTCAATGATACGCAATGTATCTCTTATCGGAGAAACAACTGGTGTGCTCTCTTCTGGTTCTGGTCTATATGGAGGTGGTCTTTTGTAAATCATGTCATTCAAGACTTCATCCTCATACTCATTAACTCCATATCTTCTCACTTCTGCCTCAGGAACCCTTTCTGTACCCTTCTCTTCAACTGTTCTCATAGGGTATAATCCCTCTGACATACTAGCATCTCGCCATCTCTTCATTCGATCATGATGAGTTTCACGATCATGTCTCCTTCCAAACATGTATCTGTAATTTCCCCCAGACCTCTGTTTTTCTCGCTCATGTACTTCCTCTTCCCATTCCACTAAAGCCTCAAACTGTGTCGGCCTTGGTCTTGGGTCAAGACACAACATCTTTTCCCGCAAATTTTTCAACACGGCCAAATTAAATGAACCATGTTCTGGAAATGCTAGAACACCATCTTCTTTAGTATACCTAACCCAATTTTCCAACCATATACAGGTATGATACCCATATCTCGCAGCCATGAAGGATGCAGGCGTTTTCGATGGAGGTAACAATTCACCTTCTCTTGTTTTAACATCTTTATCCTTGTCGAACCAATTTTTAATCTTTCTGAACAAAGATTTTTTCTTTTTCTCTTCTTGGTAATACATTTTAACGTTTACCAAAACTTTCTAATCCCTTCCGTAATACAACTAAATAGTACGATGTTTTATCCAATAACAGCGCGACTCACACTAACGCACCAATCCTGGAGCGTCTACGTCACTAGAGTACAAGGTGACTCTTTCCAATCCTTGCGCGGCTCACACCAACGCACCAATCTCAGCGCGAGCACTGTTCTGATCTAATATCCAATCAGAGCGCGGTCTGTTTGACGTCAGCAGTCGCTGCAGTCTCTCCTGCTCCTGTCTCCTGTCAGTCGTCTACCCCTCCTTTACAAAACTTCTCAGTAGACTTCGTGTCAGATTCTACAAAATCTATTAGTTACAACATATAAACATCTCCATTGTCTGCTTCGCTAACCAAAGAATAGTAAAGAAAATCTATTTCACAAGAATTCCGTTGACACAGTAGCACATCCCTCTACTCTGCCCTTCTAACATGCATTCATTAACTGTTTCCTCTAGGACTGCTCCAAAGAGTCTTACAATCAACTAAATGTATGAGCATTCACGCACATTCATACAAGAAAATGTAGTACATACACACAGAATCCTGCTTTTCCCGAGAACAGCGAACAATCTGCCCCACTACAGAATTATAACATACGTTAACCAAGCAGTACTTACCTCTGCCCACTCCTTCAAACAAGCTCAGAGAATACCTGTTACTCCTCCCGCGATAAGCTTTAACGGTGAACCTTACGGATCCCTGAGACTTAAGACCAGAGTTTCACAGATAACCTTCGCTACCATACACACTCCTTTTATACCAGAAATATTTCTAATAGTAACACACAACGATGTCACTAATTCCGAACACAGACAATGTGACGCGCAACTTCAATTGTCACACGTTTTTCCTGCATACGTACAGGACCAACAATCCCGTCTTTCCCGAGAGCAGCATATACTTCCCTCTGCCCTACTACGGAACTGCTACCAGCTCCCAAATTCCAGAAGCACTACATAAAACTCAACATGATGACTCCAACATATAGTATTAGTACATATACCAACATCAATCAATAATCAATAAATCAAAAGCCAATGTACAAGCAATCTAATCAGATCAAGACAATCATCAAAACCATCAAATGCTGCTACCAGGAAATTGGTGCAGATTGGGGTGTACAAATTCTCCCTACTTCCACGGATAGAGTAAATTCACAGATACACGCACATACACTCATCATACGCTTGGGCCCATTTCACTAACATACACTCAGATTACTCTATCAGCACTGAACCTGTGGAAAGAAAACCTTCTAAACACCCTGCATCTACACTACGGTCGATAAGACCTAATTGACACTGTCTTGAGTCATGATTTAACCAATAATAATCAACAATAATCAAAATAGAGTACTCAATAATTGACAAGAAATAACCACCAACACAGTATTTCAAATAATGGTAATTTATCTAAAATTAGTTCAAAGAAAATCAATTCAAAAGCAAAATCATTATTCTCATAATTACCTATTCTAGCTAAATGTCATAAGCGAGTCAGGACAGGTCTCTCGATAGAAGTCTCTCAAGTCACCGTCCTCACAGCATCGATCCTCACCAACGCAAACTCGGAAAGAAGTGGCCTCAGAATCCAAGATGCAATGACCACAGACCCTCTCTAGTCTAGTATATTTATAATAAATTTAACAAAAGAAGGCAACATAAAATGTTTTAGATATCCGCTGAACCGCTGAGCAGAACGAGCAGGAAAGGATGTAGCATCGCTACATTTGGAAAAATCTCCGCTCAGAAAAAACCACAAAAATAAAAAGACGGAAGACGGAACTAAATCTTGAAAATGTTTCTTTTTCATGTTCATATTTCCTCGGAACCAGCATGGTGATCACAATTTCATTGTGGCTCCTTTG
The DNA here is from genome assembly GCF_964204655.1 of Triturus cristatus. Taxonomy (NCBI): domain Eukaryota; kingdom Metazoa; phylum Chordata; class Amphibia; order Caudata; family Salamandridae; genus Triturus; species Triturus cristatus. Next base: position 477,871,750 of record NC_140579.1, on the reverse strand, counting down.
TCTTCCAAGGACATTTGGATGTCCGCCCAAAGCTGCTGTCCTCACGGAAAACTTTTAACCAGGCGAAGACTGTGGTCAGACCATGTTCAGCAAGGCCTTCTCATCAAAATCTCAGCACTCGAATGTAGGCTTTAAACGGTAGCCATTTTTAACTAGGCCAAAACGTACCATCTTAATTAAAAGAGACAAAAACAACGTTACCACAGCATAGTGATTAAACAGTGTTAACCCCACTAATACCCTTATGTGTATGTAATTATCTAGCCTTTGCAACACACGAAAAGCATTAGTACACGACATTCAAAAACGTTTTTGTGCTTTAAAAATAAACAGCACTCAGCAACATTTATTTAATTAAACATGCACATTATTAGTAAGCAACACGAACGCATCCCCACGTGTAGTTTCTATTGTTAATTCGTATTGGTTAATCAGAACATTTACACAAAACAAATAATTAATAATTATGAATTAATAATTTTAATTTCTTTCGACAATAGACAAACCAGAGCTTTAAAAACCCAATAGATTTTCAACAGAAAACTCTGCTCCAGCAACTATGCCCCTAGTATGGACAGAGAAGGCTGCTTCACCAACTGCAAACTGAGGACTAGTTAAACTAGTTTTCTCTGCTAGTCACATGACAAGCACTGGAATGTAATTAAAGAAATGATCAAGAAGCCAGTCTCCTACCAAGGTCTCTGCAAAAGGGCATTAGATTGAGTTAACATGGGTAGGCACTGCCATCCTATTCCAGGCGTCCATCCATAGGTGCTTGCATTTCATGTCTGCCTCAACACCATATAAACAGACATAACCAAATGCCAAGTACATTCGAACACTCGATGTTTTAAAAGATTTGTGCAGGCAGATCCACTCATTAGATCACAAGTATCCGCTTCATACTCTGTTTTCATGATTGTTGATAAGTAATTGTAATCATTTTAATGAATCCTTAACATTACATCTAACACCTCGTACCCTGCTCTCCTCTTCCCCCCAATACGACCGTGCCTCCCAAGTTACACCTCCAAAAGTCACCATGCCTCCCCTCAGCCAAAGTAAACACCGTCCCTGCACTCCTGACTCACATTTCCCTCAACATACAGCGCCGATCTGTACCACTCCCTACCCCTGGCGCACGGTGACCACCTCTCCGACCCGCGCCCTCTCAGAGATGAATCGTGAGAGAGAGGCTCTCTCTCACGATTCATCATGCCCTCCCTTCCCATGACCACCAGAATACCTCCAGCTTGCCACCTCACATGGCTTACCTCCACCCAGACCCAAAGTACACACCATCTACAATAACATCCTCACCCAACCTGCCCCACGCCCCCGGCTCCTCACCCCCACGGGCTGGGATACATTCCTATGCCTGATCTGCCCTCCTCCCCAGGGCTCCCCACACCCTCGTCCAATGGCTCGCCTTCCCTCGGGTTCACTCTGCAGTGGCACACGCTGACCTCCTCACTCCCCCTCCCCATGCCCTGACCCTCGTGCTGCTCACCTCGCAGCTGGCACCAAAGGTTGCACACTGGCATGCTATCCTCTGCAAGGCGGCCTTTCTTGCCCAGGGTCTCTAGGCGCGCCGGTGCATGGCCTCGGCCGGTCTCGGTGCTGCTCGCTGCACGCCGGGCACGGGTGCTGCCACCCCTCCTGCCGCCAGTGATGCATGGTGCTTCTGTAACCCCTTCGCTGCAGGACTCACGGGCACTGCGCATGCGCGCGCATGCGAGCCTCCGGAGGTGCCAGATCTGGACTATTAAAACAAGCTCGATTCTCCTGGAAAAAAAGTTCTAAACAAGCACAAGACCTACCAGACGAGCCCGAAACAAGGCCGACCCCACACAAAGACGAGACTGGGTTAGAAAGGAAAAGAGTATAAGAACAACCATTCAGCGTGCATCACATTAGATTTAGCACGCCTCAGTCGTTTATGCGCCAAATCCCTGCCAGGGGCCGCCACGAATATGTATTGTATCCGATTCCTCGTGGTGGCCCCTGGGGTTTGGTGGCCCTGTGCAGGTGCACAGCTTGCACATGCCTAAGGCCGCCCCTGTACGCAGCAGCCCATCGCCCAATTCCCGACTGCCCGACTTCCCAATCCAATGCTGATAGAGAGCCTTTCTGCCCAGAATAGAATGCCTTGTTTGAAATGAGCTCGAGGGAGGCCGATCGGCCCGGAGCCCCGTCTATTCTGACCTTCGACATCACATTATCCAGCCCCTTTGTCAGAAGCGCCATGCCCCTGGCTAACTCCCTTGATAGGTTACATGTCAGCGAGCTCTCCACCTTTGCAGACAAGCTCCCAAAAAAACTAGGAGAGGGAGGAAAAACAAAGCTAATTCCGTAGGGCTCCTTTGAGGTGCCCACTGACTTCTAATAACAAACATTATCGCACACCTGAGAAATATTGAGTTTATTGAGTGTTATTTATTGCATCATAATATACCTGAGTGTAAACCCTTATCCCCTCCCTAGAAAGAGGCTTCACTGCTTCCATGTACTACCCCCAGAGAGTCAAGCATACCACGGTAGTAACCTGGAGCGCACTCATACCTCAGGCCATGTTACACTAGCAGTAAAATACAGTACAGGCAGCCGGGAACAACCAATCATTTATAAAACTGGATTAAAATATAAACCAAATGATTATCAAATGTATCACCTGTGCCCATCACAGAGCTGACGCTGTGAAACAATTCAACTCTGATAATATGTCACAGATCCCAAAAAAATGCAACCTGTTACTCAAAACTCCATTAATCCTGAATCTGAAATCGCCCCCGGTACAAGGTGTGACGTTAGCGTCACGCGCAATGGAATTCTTCATCCTCAGCACTTAATAAAGTGACAACCCAAAAACAAGCAGCTGCTATGAAAACAATGCTGCTGCTGTACGTAACCGCTAGAGGGCGCAGAACGCCCACTTGAGATCGAAGCGCTGACGACCCGTTCACAAAGCATTTGAATGTAGGTGTCGTCATCCACATAGAAAGGCAGCAGTGGGCATCTGACATGTGACTGTCTGATCGTATCATCACTGGATCAGGGCCAGCCCCAGGGGTAGAGGCAGTGGCGTCACTAGGGTTGGAGTCACCCGGTGCGGGTAACTCATGGTGTCACCCCCTTACGACTTATCCCATGAATCCATGATGGACCTCCTCGAGGAGATGTATTCATCTGTGCGGCACCCACGGAGGGAGTCCCTCTTCTTCTAGGGCCTTTCCAAGCCCGCTCCTCTACACCGGAGTCTAAAGCACTGCAGAGGTGTTACCCATCCTTTCATAACTTCTCCCCTTGCTCCTGGCCAACATAGAAAAGTCTTAACCATGGGCGGAAAATGTGGAGTGTGGCTTTGACGTATTCCTTCGAGGCAGAGACGCCTGCCCCATTCCAATGTAGCTCTGCACCCGTCAACGGTTACAACAATGCCAATTGTCTTACCAGGCACAGTGTCATTGCCATTCATTCTGCTCAAGACATCACTCAACAACTTTCTTTAACACGGAAGACGAGAGGGCAAAAATGTTGCCAAATAAATAATACAGGGCACAAGTAAATTGTTTGAGAGCCTGTAACTCTATTAACCAATTGGTTTCCATCACCAAAGAACGTTACATGATAAAAACGAATGCTACTTTTTAATTTATATTCAGAAGTGCAGAGCCAGTGTTTACCTTTCTGACTCTTCCTTTTCAGTGCATTATTTCTCACGCACTGAGCAGCAGTGCCACTCGTTTTGACACAGGGGTGCAGGTGTATGTGAGGCCACTGCGAATGGCTACTTTTGTTGACTACGCACCTATTAGGCTTTTAGCGCGGACAAACATCTTATATGCTGCACCTGAGTCACTTCACGCCATGAGGCGCGCAGGAAGAAAATAGGAAGAAAATATTAAACCAGCTGGTGCCTAATGAGTCATATTGACAACCGCCTTGAAACTGTTCCGAAAAGCACTAGGGACATCAAGAAGGACCCCGGATGGTGATCGTCAGCAAGTTAAAGCAACGTGTTCGCCTCAGGCTGGAAAGTAGCTCATAGAGTCTTCTTGCAGAGAAGAGCAGCAGCCATGGTAAAAGGGGGAAGTAGAAAGCAGCAGATTAGAGCTTGTGCGAAGAGGAGCACAAAGAAGGGTGCAAAGGGGCCAAAACCCCTGGACGATTATTATAGGAGAGTTCCAGCTGGAATCTCGGGGGCTCAACATTTGACTCCAGTGCTATTATGATAGCGGATAATGACAGTGACAGGACGTCAAAGAGAGGTGGTCGAGAGCCCTCCCCGAGAAAGAGGGGCTTAGCATCAGTAATGAAATGGACTTGGATGCCCCCAAAGTAATGAAAAGGCTCCAACGTATCAAACAGTCACCAAGAATAGTGTCAGAAGTTGTGATACCTATGCCACTCACATACAGGCGTGATAGAACTTTCCTCAGGTTCATTAGTAGTGCCCTGTCAAGGGGGCGACAAACCCATTTAGTCGTCTACAAGGATGTCAGGCTCCAGGTCCCCACAACAGGCTCGACTCGGTGAAATCACTGTAGAAATACACACCAAGGATGCAGTGAGTGTTCTAATGGACCTAATGGAAACTATCCCAACCAGCCCCTTGACATCAAGAGACAGCTGTATTGAGCTGAGTGGAAACAGACCTATGCCGTGGTTGGGGGTGCAATAGCAAGGGGCTAGTCTGCTCAGTATAACACACACACATCTGACGTCCCATGACAATTTCCAGGAGACCAGGAATGAAAAAAGCCAAGACTTGCACAAAAACCAAGATATCCTGCATCAATTAATGCCACACTTTTAGAAGCCACTAATGCCCTCACTTGGCAGTCACATAAGCTGGAGGTCCAAATGGACATTATGCAAACTATAGCACTGGCCATCGCTAGAACACTTGGAAAAAAAGAGCTACTCCAAAAGACTGCCACTGCAGAATCATAGTGGAGAAACTAGCAACGTTGCCTGAAGTTTTTATATCGATGATTAAGGACCTGAAAAATCTCCTTTAAACAGCTGTGCCAAAACAAGCATAGAAACAAGTATAGAAACAGAGGCAATATTGCAAATGATAAGGAGCTCGAAATCCAATTAAGGCCAGGGAGCCAGAGAGAGGAGGGGTCCCTGACGGAAGCCCAAACATCAGATACCCATCACCAAAATGACTCAAAGGTGCAGACATCCTTGCCAAACAGAGCCAGCAGCAGTAACAACAATTTAATGTTGGCTGGCCTGAATTCAGAAGGCAATATTATTTGCATTACAAATATATAATTAGCATTAAAAATAGCACAAGCAACATAAGCAAAAAAAAAGCAAAGATAGAAGAATCATCCAGTATAAAACTCTTTCCGATATATGACACAAGAAAGGCACCCCGAGGGTCACAAGAGATCCTGAATCCACGGCCGTAGAGGGGGAGGGTCCAGCCCCAAGCCAAATGTCAGCACAAAAAGATTCTATGCCATCTCAAGAAGCAGATGGTCTGGGCCCAGGGTAACTAAGAGGAGGGGGGAATAGATTGAGCCTGCCAGGCTATGCAGGAAGATCTAAACGATTCAAAAAGAAAAACCTCTGGGTTAGTAGTAATACATGGTGAGTTGCCACATAGTGGAGAGGAAAGTGTCAGATTGATTGATACCCAGACGGAAAGCACGGCCCAAGAACTTCCAATAAACAAAGGGCATACTTTCAAACACACCGAAGGGAAGAATGGGGGTGCCACCAGAGGCGTTGCTAGAGCTTGTGGCGCCCGGGGCTATCCCTCAGATTGCCGCCCCTGGGGAGGGGGGGTTGCTGGGGAAAAAGGACGGCGAGCACTTGAAAGAGGTCCGAGAGACACGTAGTATCGCCGCTAATAGTTACCTCGATCATGCAAATTACATGCACATACATGACACGGTCCAAGGCTACACAGTTGAATACACCGGTGACTGGCAGTGACTGGCAGTACAAAAGAGAACACACAGACTGCATGATCTATCTGGGGACTCAGAAAAACCGCATGTGACATCCATCAGAGAGCTGCGTGAATAATTACCTGGTAATCCCCTCAGCACAATGCAAACATGCACATACATGACACTGTTCAGGGATCTATCATCTACAGCTGACATTAAATGACCATTCACCATGGTCCCCCCATTAAAGCAGTGCACTTTGTGATCTGCATGGTACATGTTCTTTGCAGCAGGCACATTAACCCTCTGTGCTACCTTTCCAGGAGTCAACACTTCCACTAGCCAAAACTCAGATCTCTCTCTAGGAAGAACATTAAGCACCAAAGTTATCATGCCATTTTTATTGTTTCTGAAAATTGCTGGAGGCCAGGAAGGAGGCAGCAAGTTTTTTTTAAACCATAATATACTTGCAAACACTACGCACCCACCCGAAATAGGTACCCAGTGCGGTCACACCGTTCACATCGCCCTAACCTGCTCAAGGTTCATGTGACCTCAGTGACAGAGTCACAGTGACTGGATCACTGTTGCTCTAGGGTGTGCTGCTTCGTAGGCCTGCCCGCAAGACTGGAGATGAACTTCAGTATGGATTGTGGTGGACAGGCCTTCAAGGTTAACCCACAATTGACACCACAAGGGTACACCTGCTTGTGCTAAGACATCAAGCCTTCGAAGGTCTAGTGGGGCCTTCTAAGGTCTAGCATGGGAATGTGCTCCCTCAGTAGAGTGGTCTGGTGGACTGGTCATGAAGGCTGAACCCAGTTCCCCAGTTCCAAATTCGACAGCTCTAGCCATAGTGCCACATCCTCTCCCCCACTGAACACCATACTTCCCCACTGAGAGAAACTCGCACTGCCTTCAGCTATAACCTAATTGTGCCCGCTATAAACACTTGGATGTGGCTCAATTCAAATTATGCACTTGATAAGAGTAATATCCTACCTAAGAAAAAAAGTAAAAGCAACCACTCATATGGAATGCAAGATTAAGTAAAGCATGTGAAATGTAAGGAGAAACAACATGGTTACCTTAACGATCTCTCACTCACTATTCAGAAACCAGTGAGTGGTTTTACCTGAAAAGTTAAGGACATGACCAGAGGGCCCTGAAGGGAACCGTTTCAATGTCCATTGCTTATATCCTTACAAAACGTAAGCAGTATGGTATAAAAAGACCACATCCAAAAACACAGAGCCATGGTACACATTTTGTTTTCCAATCCACCCATCAACCAGGTATTGCAGTCCCTCCAGGAATGGTACACTTTCCCACCTGGGAACAACAATCCTGTTCAAAGAAAGACGAGAAAACAAAAGTAGCGCTTCACTGGCAAACTCTGTAAAGTGATGCTGATTTATTTGGATGTAAATAAAACCAATCTGGCCACTTTGCAACCACTCTGTCTTGCTTTTTTTAGTTATGTATTTATTTTTCATATTTAAAACCTATTTCTCTCCATCCCGCTGCACTTTGGAATAGAAAAATGTCAGAAAAAGGGCATTTCTCGCAAGAGTGTTTTTCTTTTTTGGATCCATTTCACAGGGAAGCAACTAAATGAAAGAAGGAAAGATAGGTTGTGAACCGTTTCTTCAAGTCACGGTTTTCAGTAAGTGAGGAGCAAGACAGAAAGAGAGGGAATAATAGGAAGAGAGGTGGGGACAGCTGCCAGCACAAAAAAGAAGAGGACATTGCCAGAGTCCTATTCCTTCTCTGCCCGTCCACGAAAGCAAGCCGAGTCTTATCTAAATGCCTTTGTCCTCCCCCACAATAGTGCCGCATGGGGCAGACCGCCCCCACCCCACCGCCCCACCCTAGCTATGCCACTGGGTGGCACTTACCAGCTGCAGGCTGCAGAGGAAGACAAGCGTGCACAAGACAAGCGTGCACCTGGCGCTGCAAAACCCCATGGGCAGTGATGAAAATGGTGGGGCCGGGAGCCACATCACGTGAGTGACGTTTTGAACATCGTCTGGACGCCCACGTCGTAGCTTAATTGGACAATAATCTTGGCCGGTGGCCGGGTAAGGTTCGACAGACAGTAATATTATTTAGCATTTTGGTGTCATGGACTCCGTGACACCAAAATGCAAAATAATATTACTGTCTGTCGAACCTTACCCGGCCGCCGGCCAAGATTATTGTCGACACGGACCACGGTGTCACCCCATGCGATGGTGTCACCCGGTGCGGTCCGCACCCCCCGCACCCCTCTAGTGGCGCCACTGGGTAGAGGTAGGCGACCCAACAAATTAATGGGAAGAGCCGAGCCTTGAAAATGTTTGCTATGTAAATCATAGACCAAATATCACAAAAAATTTGATAGTCTCGTCAAAATTAAAAAAAGTTTCTCTTTAGCATTTGGAAGCATTGCCATTTAATACGTCACATTAAATCACTGCACTGAGAAGTACTTATTAAAAGTGATTGTATTTTAATATGAACCATTAGTGAACTGCGATGCAAGATTTTTATACAACTGGGACTGTATTATGGAAGTGCCCTTGGGGCGCAACAGGTGTTTGCACCCGCTTTACGCGACCCGGGGGCACTTTGATATTACAGAAGGGGCCGAAGACGCTTGTGCGTCCCCTTCTGTATTACCGATAGTGCTGGCATACATAAAGCACCAGCGCTATCTTCAGAGGGTGTTCCCTCATGAACCTTGTGTTCTGTGCTAGACCTCAGTGTTCTACTGGAAGTGTACCAATGAAGGAAACCCTTTGCATCTGCATCGTTCTGTATTATAGATGCGGGCGCAAAAGAAAAAAAGCTGTCAAGAGGCGCACTAACAGTGCGCCTCCTGGTGGCAGCCCTCTGGAGAGAGTAAAGGGGTACCATGGACCCCCCCGACATCCCCTTGCAGGCAGGTGCAGCTACTCACTGCATCCAGCTGCAAGGGGATCTCTAATCCCCCTTAAAATTGCAGGTGGTTTGCCGCCTGCACTGTGAAACACAGACCAGTGTCAAAGCAGGCACTCTGTTTTTCACATGAATACGCTGCTCCCAGGGCAGCGCGAGTTTGCGGCTGCCCTAGGGGCAGCGCATTCCATGTAATAGGGCACACTTACCCTGTTTGCGCCCCTGTTTTAAAGTGCCCAGTCGCAAACAGGGAAAGTGCGGCCTTTACAAAATAGGACCTATGGTATTCTGAACTTACATATTTGAAAGTGCTTTCATATGAGATAATGAAGAAACAGGAGTGTGGGTGAAATAAAATATTTGCCTAATATCACACAATTTAAGTGGGAAAGTTGCAAGTAATTCAGGGTTTCCAGTTTAACTTTGTACAAATCAGCCAGTAACTGGGTATCTATTTGTTTTGCTTTATGTTAAAGCTTTGTTTTGACCTCTTAGTGCATTTTTTACAGTTTTTAAATATAGCCCAATCTCAACCCGAAGTCCGAGCGCTTTACATGAGAACCTGTTTCATCATACAGAGTCACATGCATTGTTTATAAGCACAGGGAGATTACATGCTTAGCCCAGAATCACTGGATGTTGCGCCATGCTGAGACTTGAACCTGGTTCCACAGTTCCACAGTCGGCAACTCTGGCCATAACGCCACATCCTGGGTAGAGGAAGGGTGGCAGGCAGAAGGCACATAAAAGCACAGCCCGCGATGGGCTCGAGATTTCAACAGGACCTCGAACTGAGCCAGAGCCAGACTTTATGCTCGAGATTGGCTCGAGCTTTCATTGGTTCGCCCACCTGTGCCCTGGAGGCTAGTAGACTAATCAACCAACCATAGGCCTGGAACTTTGAGGGGAAGAAGGTGAATAAACGAGAGGCAATGCCTGGATCTGGAACAGATCTGTGCCCAAACAACAGTAAATTTTGGAGTGGGTCTAATGCCCTTACTCAGAGAACCCCTACTAATCCCTCAAGGCAGCAAGAAAGTGGAGAAAAGGGGATAGGCGCAGCCATAACGGAAAATAATAGACCCTTCATTCAGAATGACTTAGCACTCAAGAACACAAGCTAAAGGAGATGACGAGGACTTTGCCCATCCTGTCTAAGATGTGTTTGTTTACTTTGTACAAACAAACCACATCCAGTCTCCAGCTTTTCCAGTGCTTACCCATCTCTGTGACTGGGCAGAAATAAATTTATTCTGAATACCAATAAGGTGTGCCTGATGTTACTGGCCCTTTTGATCCCGCTCTATGCTCATTAAACGCCCAGAGAGTGTTCTATGTCCTTCATTACCTCCAACACCCCCCCAGTGGTGCGAGCTTCCTTTGCGCTCTCTTGCCGTTCCTCATTTTACCTCACGTAGACTGGAACGGTAGACCTTTTGGTGTGAGAACGTCTGCACTTTATTATATTTTACAAGTTGGTAGTGGTACATGCATTTTCACAATAGCTTCAGTCATTAATATGTTCGTGACATGTGGATATCTTGTGTGTAAATCTATTCAGCTCATAACTGATCATGCAGTAAACATCAATTCCTTTTATTATGCAAAAGTTGGTCGCACACTGCTCGTCACACCAGCAAGTTGCCCCAAGGGACTGTGGTAGATATAGTGGCGACGGCGGGTACGCCTGTGCCACGATGTATAGAGAACAGTATGTGTTTGCGTTAGCCATCCCTGGACACGTGTTTCGAGGTAGTTGCCTCTCGTCAGCAGGGAGCAGGTCAGTGTAAAGGGGTGCCGCGTGGACTGCCAAAATGTAATTAAAACAGGTCAAGTACCTCTCATGGCGCGCAGGTGCAGATCCAAGGCTCGTCAGCCCGTTGGCTCAAGGGAGCCGTAATAAATTATGCAAAAGTTGGTCGCACACTGCTCGTCACACCAGCAAGTTGCCCCAAGGGACTGTGGTAGATATAGTGGCGACGGCGGGTACGCCTGTGCCACGATGTATAGAGAACAGTATGTGTTTGCGTTAGCCATCCCTGGACACGTGTTTCGAGGTAGTTGCCTCTCGTCAGCAGGGAGCAGGTCAGTGTAAAGGGGTGCCGCGTGGACTGCCAAAATGTAATTAAAACAGGTCAAGTACCTCTCATGGCGCGCAGGTGCAGATCCAAGGCTCGTCAGCCCGTTGGCTCAAGGGAGCCGTAATAAATTATGCAAAAGTTGGTCGCACACTGCTCGTCACACCAGCAAGTTGCCCCAAGGGACTGTGGTAGATATAGTGGCGACGGCGGGTACGCCTGTGCCACGATGTATAGAGAACAGTATGTGTTTGCGTTAGCCATCCCTGGACACGTGTTTCGAGGTAGTTGCCTCTCGTCAGCAGGGAGCAGGTCAGTGTAAAGGGGTGCCGCGTGGACTGCCAAAATGTAATTAAAACAGGTCAAGTACCTCTCATGGCGCGCAGGTGCAGATCCAAGGCTCGTCAGCCCGTTGGCTCAAGGGAGCCGTAATAAATTATGCAAAAGTTGGTCGCACACTGCTCGTCACACCAGCAAGTTGCCCCAAGGGACTGTGGTAGATATAGTGGCGACGGCGGGTACGCCTGTGCCACGATGTATAGAGAACAGTATGTGTTTGCGTTAGCCATCCCTGGACACGTGTTTCGAGGTAGTTGCCTCTCGTCAGCAGGGAGCAGGTCAGTGTAAAGGGGTGCCGCGTGGACTGCCAAAATGTAATTAAAACAGGTCAAGTACCTCTCATGGCGCGCAGGTGCAGATCCAAGGCTCGTCAGCCCGTTGGCTCAAGGGAGCCGTAATAAATTATGCAAAAGTTGGTTGCACACTGCTCGTCACACCAGCAAGTTGCCCCAAGGGACTGTGGTAGATATAGTGGCGACGGCGGGTACGCCTGTGCCACGATGTATAGAGAACAGTATGTGTTTGCGTTAGCCATCCCTGGACACGTGTTTCGAGGTAGTTGCCTCTCGTCAGCAGGGAGCAGGTCAGTGTAAAGGGGTGCCGCGTGGACTGCCAAAATGTAATTAAAACAGGTCAAGTACCTCTCATGGCGCGCAGGTGCAGATCCAAGGCTCGTCAGCCCGTTGGCTCAAGGGAGCCGTAATAAATTATGCAAAAGTTGGTCGCACACTGCTCGTCACACCAGCAAGTTGCCCCAAGGGACTGTGGTAGATATAGTGGCGACGGCGGGTACGCCTGTGCCACGATGTATAGAGAACAGTATGTGTTTGCGTTAGCCATCCCTGGACACGTGTTTCGAGGTAGTTGCCTCTCGTCAGCAGGGAGCAGGTCAGTGTAAAGGGGTGCCGCGTGGACTGCCAAAATGTAATTAAAACAGGTCAAGTACCTCTCATGGCGCGCAGGTGCAGATCCGAGGCTCGTCAGCCCGTTGGCTCAAGGGAGCCGTAATAAATTATGCAAAAGTTGGTCGCACACTGCTCGTCACACCAGCAAGTTGCCCCAAGGGACTGTGGTAGATATAGTGGCGACGGCGGGTACGCCTGTGCCACGATGTATAGAGAACAGTATGTGTTTGCGTTAGCCATCCCTGGACACGTGTTTCGAGGTAGTTGCCTCTCGTCAGCAGGGAGCAGGTCAGTGTAAAGGGGTGCCGCGTGGACTGCCAAAATGTAATTAAAACAGGTCAAGTACCTCTCATGGCGCGCAGGTGCAGATCCAAGGCTCGTCAGCCCGTTGGCTCAAGGGAGCCGTAATAAATTATGCAAAAGTTGGTCGCACACTGCTCGTCACACCAGCAAGTTGCCCCAAGGGACTGTGGTAGATATAGTGGCGACGGCGGGTACGCCTGTGCCACGATGTATAGAGAACAGTATGTGTTTGCGTTAGCCATCCCTGGACACGTGTTTCGAGGTAGTTGCCTCTCGTCAGCAGGGAGCAGGTCAGTGTAAAGGGGTGCCGCGTGGACTGCCAAAATGTAATTAAAACAGGTCAAGTACCTCTCATGGCGCGCAGCAAGAAAGTGGAGAAAAGGGGATAGGCTCAGCCATAACGGAAAATAATAGACCCTTCATTCAGAATGACTTAGCACTCAAGAACACAAGCTAAAGGAGATGACGAGGACTTTGCCCATCCTGTCTAAGATGTGTTTGTTTACTTTGTACAAACAAACCACATCCAGTCTCCAGCTTTTCCAGTGCTTACCCATCTCTGTGACTGGGCAGAAATAAATTTATTCTGAATACCAATAAGGTGTGCCTGATGTTACTGGCCCTTTTGATCCCGCTCTATGCTCATTAAACGCCCAGAGAGTGTTCTATGTCCTTCATTACCTCCAACACCCCCCCAGTGGTGCGAGCTTCCTTTGCGCTCTCTTGCCGTTCCTCATTTTACCTCACGTAGACTGGAACGGTAGACCTTTTGGTGTGAGAACGTCTGCACTTTATTATATTTTACAAGTTGGTAGTGGTACATGCATTTTCACAATAGCTTCAGTCATTAATATGTTCGTGACATGTGGATATCTTGTGTGTAAATCTATTCAGCTCATAACTGATCATGCAGTAAACATCAATTCCTTTTATTACATAACTTTGGAATTCAATACATGCCATAAATCATCATAACTGTCAGAACCACTCTTTTAATGGTTGACCATGTATCACTTTCCATCACCATGCGTCCCGCTGTGACAGTTCATTATGTTGCTTACGAAGCACATCGTGTAGCGTGCTACTAAATGTCTGGCGTTCATGGCCCTGTGGCCATGCCTGGCCTGCAATTGCTGTGTCCACCCTGCGTTGACCACTTCTTAGCCCTTTGTTTGCCCTCCCCTGTCCCTGCTATCAGGCATCACAAGGACCCTGTCCGGCAATTGTTCTTTATGTCCTCACGTGATGTCATTTATTTGAAATCATTGCTGCTCTCCCCGCCCCTTTCTTTTAGTCCATAATCCTGTGTTTGCCCGGTCCAGTTACAGTAGTAGGGTTCTGGCCATATGTATGCATGCCCAAGTAGCTCTGAGCTCGCTTAGGCTGCCCCCCTCCCCTGGCAAGCTGCGCGTGTCTCACCATCTGCTGCAGTGGAGCTGTGCTTTTCGCCGCTGGGGTCTTGTCAGGCACCGCCGTGTAGGCATTACGTGCCCCTACAGGCATCGCTGTGTAGGCATCATGTGCCCCCTATGTTGCCTGATTCTCTTTCGCTGGTGCTCCATTCCTTGTTGGCCACCGGCCTGTTAGCGCACCCCCTGTGTGGGGCCGCAAGAGGTGCTGTGGCCCCCTTTCAGGTGTGTCCCTTAAACCCCGGTTTCCACTTGTGCTTCTGTGGTAATCCCACCTGTGCTTCTTTTGGTCCTTCCTGCCTCTTGACTTGATGCTCCCAGAGCTACTGCTGCTGCTGGACCTCTGCCTAGGCCGCCTTGCTCGCTTCACATACCTGCCACCTCTGGGAGGGCTTTCTCCAGAACTGCTGCTGCAGTTTCTGCCCTTCATGCCGCCTGTTTGCCTTCCTTCCTTTTGCACATTGGTCTGTTCCTGTCCTTTTTGCAGGCCCATCACCTGCTCAAACAGCCAGTCACTCCCGTGCTGACCAGCAATTCTTTCACCCGCCTGATGAGTTGTGTTAAATCCCTGTCCTCCTGTGCCTGCGCATGTCTCCCATGCCTTTGTCTGCAAGATGGGAGTGGCTCACCTTCTCTGTTGACCTCTGTCCTCTCTGACACCATCCCTGAATCTTGGGGGCATATGACGGGTTCTTTTTTCTACCCTCTCTTTGATGTTGGGGGACGCCGCCAACTCATTGCTCCCCGTATCATTGAGCCACGGGAGGCGGGTGGTGCCACTTTTATCTCTCTTTTCTCCACTCACGGCTGCACCCCTAAGCCTTATTGCATCTGGTGTGGGCCTAGCAACCGCTCTGTTTAGACTGTCAAGAGGGTTGGGAGGAGCGTTTTGGTTGGCGCACTACTCCCTACTCACCGCCGCTCTCCTCCGTCTACCGTCTACACTGTACAGCCACTCCTGCTATCATATGTTTCCACTTATCAGTAGGAACTGTGCATTATTTTGGACACCATAAATGTTGGGATGGTGCCAGACTGATTCTATGCAACCCCTCAGGATATGTTGGCCTATAGACAAGCTAGCTTTGGGCAACCACAGAACATGACAACCCTGATTCCCCCAGGAATTGTGATAACAGATCTAGAACCTTTTTGCTCAGTCACTCATACTCTCTCAGAGAGCTATACAAGAAAAACACAAAGGGGCGTTTTCAATATTTATTGAACCATTGTGATTCTTGTATAAAATATATGCGCTGCAATAATCAATAGGTATGCCCAGACGTGGGTCTCTTGCTCACTGTGCCACTGGATTTAAGCTAGTCTGGCTGAAGAAGGGTGACATACCCTGAAACCGGTCCCAGGATGCTTGTTTCCGGTCCAGGGAGGACCTGGCCTGGCAGTTCGGTCTGGACTCTTCCCATGGGGCACAGGGTCAAGACTGATTTGCATATGGCTGGGTTCAAATTGGGGTGACGTACTGGGCAAAAGAACGATGGATTTAACCCAGATCTTTTGACTGGGAGAGAATGTTTGCATTGTCAGCATTCCGTCTATCATTTGTTTGCTCTAACACGCAATAATCAATAGAAGCAGATAAAATTGATTAGCAATATAAGGACAGTGAAGAGAATGAACAATTTCACCATTGTGATAAACAAAGTATATATGCTGGCATATAAATACTGGGTATAGTATATTCCTACTATGTGTTCCCTAACCTAGTTTACCTAGGGTAAGAGTTCTGCCAAGAATCCCCTATTGGATAATCTAACCCCCCCATTACCGCAAGGCAAGGTATGTAGGTCCCTGTCTTGGCCACAAGTTGGACATCCCTCCTCGCAGAGGCAAAATAGAAACCAGCTGAGCTGAGACAATCTCATAATGACAGCAGAGTGCTCCTCTGATTTGAGCACAGAAATACATGGGTATTTATAGAACAGTATTCATGCTTCCGTATCGATGCTCCAGCCAAGCTGACATTGTTTATTGTCTCTTTGATAGCCCTGTTGCCTGATGGACAAAATAACAAACAGCAACATTTGCACAATGTGTGTTGAGGCCTTGTACAACATTTTCAAGCTGTCGTGATAGTGTACTAATGAAGTGGTTTTGTAAGCAACGTGGATTTAGAGAAACTAATCCTGTACTGACACGCAAGCAAATGTGTGCCAAAAGTCATTGGGTGGAAGAGAAGGCAACTTAAGAAAAGTGTACAAGTAAAAATGTCAGTGTTTCTTCCCAAACCTAACTGAGGCACATGACACTGCTTCGGGCACGGCCGAGGAGCAGCCTCCTGGAGTACCTTGCTCCCCACGGTCGGTGTGCCGCTCCAGCTAGCTTCTTCCTGAGTTGTCGCAGTGGGAGGGTGCTACTTGCCTCCCCGAGTCTCCTGCACGTGGTCCCATTAGCCAACTCCCCCATCGCTCACCGCCCACACTCACAACTGCCTCACTGGTACTTCCTGGTTCTCCAACATTGCAACATCGCGACGACGATGATTGCGATGACGATTGTGGCAACAGTGAGGGGTCCATTTGTCCCGTCCCCTTTTGGCCATATCGAAGGTCCTGACTAGGCCTGGGCCAAAATTCCGTTCCGTTCGCGGAAATTGCGATAATTTGGCATTTTCGCGTTCCGCGGAAAGCGCGAAAATGTCAAAATTTCCGCATTCCGCAGCTTAGCGATAATTTGTTTCTTGCTCGCGCTGTAAAAAAATACATTCTTGCGTTCGGGCGATCGCCTTACCTGAATCCCCGCGTTCGCTGACAAGTTTTCCCGACCCGGTCGCGTTCTCCACAAGATATTGGATTGTTGGTAGCCATTTTGCGCTGTCTCGCAACAGTTTGCGCTCGCATTGTCGCGCGATGACGTCATTTGTTGCGCGAACACGTCATTCTTCTCGCGATCATGCACCGCGCGAGTATGAGAAGATTGAGATCTCGAACACGTCATTCTACATCGCGAGCGAGAGGGTGAGGACGCGGGCACGTCCAATCGAACGCGAACAGGAGAAAGAGACCCCGAACACGTCATATCCAACGCGACAGGGACGAAGAGAACGCAATCATGTCATTTTCGACACGCCGGCGGAAGTAATGTGAAGCTCGAGAACTCGAACATGTAAAATTTTCAATTTGGAGAGGAATATCAGCTCTAGCAGCATGAAACCTTCTGCAAATGCTGATTTTGGATGAAAACAACTCCTTACATTGACATTTGGCTGTCCTTTTTTTCTGCAAGGAGTCCTTTTTTAAAAAGGTGGAGAGAGGGAGGAAGTGACACAGAATCTCCAACTTCCTGTTCCTGTCCAGCAGGCTCCTCCCAGTGCTTTGTCCATCTCCTGCTCATTCTGCCTTTGGATTTGGAGCTGGAAAGATCACTCTTTTTGTCTGCTGCATCATTGCAATTGGATTTGAGGATTTTTGGAATAGGATATTTTACAAGTAAGTGGTTGTTGTGTCTGTTTAATTGTGGGCATTGCAGTTGTTGTACTTGTAACTACAATTTATTTTTGATAATTATCATCATTCCTTTAAAAAAAGAAAAAATGTTGTGGGTAGTAGTCGTAGGCCCGAGCTAGCCATGGGCATGGCCTCATGGGTGTGTGCATGATGAAGCAACTGTTCCTTTTGGTGTTTTTTGAATGTATTTCATTTTCAAGCACATTTAGGGCATGGATGGCATTGGATTGAGTTGGGGAAATGTGCTTTTTGGGGGTGGCCTTTCTGATGTTGTTGGGCCTGGCCATGTGGCTGGTGGCCATTTTGAAGCCTAGGCCTGCAAGCTTGCCTGGCCTTGTCTGCCAACAGGCCTGATTTCATCCACTAGGATCAGAGCAGGTAGCCACCGCTTTATTAATCTAGTGTTTTCTGTGTGGTCTGTTGAATTTAGCCTTCATTTAGGGCATGGATGGCATTGGATTGAGTTGGGGAAGTGTGCTTTTTGGGGGTGGCCTTTCTGATGTTGTTGGGTCTGGCCATGTGGCTGGTGGCCATTTTGAAGCCTAGGCCTGCAAGCTTGCCTGGCCTTGTCTGCCAACAGGCCTGCTTTTTCATCCACTAGGATCAGAGCAGGTAGCCACAGCTTTATTAATCAAGTGTTTTCTGTGTGGTCTGTTGAATTTAGACATCATTTAGGGCATGGATGCCATTGGATTGAGTTGGGGAAGTGTGTTTTTTGGGGTGGCCTTTCTGATGTTGTTGGGCCTGGCCATGTGGCTGGTGGCCATTTTGAAGCCTAGGCCTGCAAGCTTGCCTGGCCTTGTCTGCCAACAGGCCTGCTTTTTCATCCACTAGGATCAGAGCAGGTAGCCCCAGCTTTATTAATCTAGTGTTTTCTGTGTGGTCTGTTGAATTTAGACATCATGTAGGGCATGGATGGCATTGGATTGAGTTGGGGAAGTGTGTTTTTTGGGGGTGGCCTTTCTGATGTTGTTGGGCCTGGCCATGTGGCTGGTGGCCATTTTGAAGCCTAGGCCTGCAAGCTTGCCTGGCCTTGTCCGCCAACAGGCCTGCTTTCATCCACTAGGATCAGAGCAGGTAGCCACAGCTTTATTAATTTAGTGTTTTCTGTGTGGTCTGTTGAATTTAGACTTCATTTAGGGCATGGATGGCATTGGATTGAGTTGGGGAAGTGTGCATTTTGGGGGCGGCCTTTCTGATGTTGTTGGGCCTGGCCATGTGGCTGGTGGCCATTTGGAAGCCTAGGCCTGCAAGCTTGCCTGGCCTTGTCTGCCAACAGGCCTGGTTTTTCATCCACTAGGATCAGAGCAGGTAGCCACAGCTTTATTAATCAAGTGTTTTCTGTGTGGTCTGTTGAATTTAGACATCATTTAGGGCATGGATGGCATTGGATTGAGTTGGGGAAGTGTGTTTTTTGGGGTGGCCTTTCTGATGTTGTTGGGCCTGGCCATGTGGCTGGTGGCCATTTTGAAGCCTAGGCCTGCAAGCTTGCCTGGCCTTGTCTGCCAACAGGCCTGCTTTTTTATCCACTAGGATCAGAGCAGGTAGCCACAGCTTTATTAATCTAGTGTGTTCTGTGTGGTCTGTTGACTATAGACTTCATTTAGGGCATGGATGGCATTGGATTGAGTTGGGGAAGTGTGCTTTTTGGGGGTGGCCTTTCTGATGTTGTTGGGCCTGGCCATGTGGCTGGTGGCCATTTTGAAGCCTAGGCCTGCAAGCTTGCCTGGCCTTGTCTGCCAACAGGCCTGCTTTTTCATCCACTAGGATCAGAGCAGGTAGCCACAGCTTTATTAATCAAGTGTTTTCTGTGTGGTCTGTTGAATTTAGACATCATGTAGGGCATGGATGGCATTGGATTGAGTTGGGGAAGTGTGTTTTTTGTGGTGGCCTTTCTGATGATGTTGGGCCTGGCCATGTGCCTAGTGGCCATTTTGAAGCCTAGGCCTGCAAGCTTGCCTGGCCTTGTCTGCCACCAGGCCTGCTTTTTCATCCACTAGGATCAGAGCAGGTAGCCACAGCTTTATTAATCTAGTGTTTTCTGTGTGGTCTGTTGAATTTAGACTTCATTTAGGGCATGGATGGCATTGGATTGAGTTGGGGAAGTGTGCTTTTTGGGGGTGGCCTTTCTAATGTTGTTGGGCCTGGCCATGTGGCTGGTGGCCATTTTGAAGCCTAGGCCTGCAAGCTTGCCTGGCCTTGTCCGCCAACAGGCCTGCTTTCATCCACTAGGATCAGAGCATGTAGCCACACCTTTATTAATCTAGTGTTTTCTGTGTGGTCTTTTGAATTTAGACTTCATTTAGGGCATGGATGGCATTGGATTGAGTTGGGGAAGTGTGCTTTTTGGGGGTGGCCTTTCTGATGTTGGTTGTCTTAAAGACATGCTTTTGTTGTATATGTCTGGTCACTGGTGTGTTGTTGGTGTGCAATGCATGCACCCTGCAGACCTTTTTGGGGCCTGTGAATGTTCGTATTTACATTTTGTTGCATTAAAAAGGCAGAGTAGTGTGCTTTAGCATGCATCCTTTACCTGGCTTTTATAGGCCTTTTGTCAGCTCCTGGTGTTCTGTTCTCCAGGCCCCCGGCTTGTTTGTGATTTGTGAGTGTCCATGTGGGTGGTGGCCTTTTTTGGTGTTTGGACTGGGAGTTATTAGTGTCCTGCTTTTGCCATAGGCCTGCATGGTTTTCCTATTGGCTATTTGGCTTACTGCTTCCATCCATCCACCACCTTTGCCAGCAGCAGCTCCATGGATGCTGAGATGCTCAAATAATTTAATGGCAAATAGGGTCCACCCCACTTCCATTACATTTGTATTTTGGTGGTTATTATTAACTTTCCTATCCTTACTGAGAGTGTAGTGTGTGGCTGTACACAGTAGTATAACATAGCCCTAGTTAAAAAAAAAAGTCATAAATGGCTAGACTATCTTTTGTTTGCACTAGTACAGTACTAAGTAACTGAACCACAACAACAAATGCAACATTTCACTGATGTTCTTCTCCTGGCTTATTAGGAGGTGTCATCAGCATCACCTGGCTACCCGTTGTACTGCCAGCCAGACAGAAGTCCTGCTGCGCATCACGTCCACGTGTGACCAGAACTTGTTGTGCATCTGCATCCTGCCTGACATCTGAAGAAGATGGCCCCAAAGAAAGGTACCAGGTCCAGTACCAAGAAAGTTGCCGGTGAGAAGAAGGAACAGAAAAAGGAAGTGCCATTAACCACGACTGGTGGTGTGCCGGCCAATGTTTTTTTTGGCACCCAAAAAGTTACGCCTGCAGTAGCGTTGTCCGGGAACCAAGCTGGGAGCAGCACAGCGGTCCAACCACACCAACCTAGGCACAAGGGCTTTAGTGTCGCAGAGGTAGCCAGTCTACTAAAGAGCAGCGATGGTGAAGAAATGTCATTACCGCAAAGTAGTACACAATCAAGTTCAACGCAGGCGCAAACTCAGCAGATCAGTGTGCAGCCGCAACAAGAACAGCAGCAGCCGCCGCAACAAGAACAGCAGCAGCCGCCGCAACAAGTACAGCAGCAGCCGCCGCAACAAGAACAGCAGCAGCCACCGCAACAAGAACAGCAGCAGCCGCCGCAACAAGAACAGCAGCAGCCGCCGCAACAAGTACAGCAGCAGCCGCCGCAACAAGAACAGCAGCAGCCACCGCAACAAGAACAGCAGCAGCCGCCGCAACAAGAACAGCAGCGGCCGCCGCAACAAGAACAGCAGCAGCCGCCGCAGCCCACCATAGTAGTTGTTGCTCCTGACGTAGGGGCATTTCAGGAAATCGAGCTTCCTGCAGACAAAGTAGAGCAAAGTGAAACCACTGTTTCAGAAGATCTATTGTCTTCCAGACCACCAGCAAGGAAAAGGAGGCTTATTCCATCATCTTCTTCTTCAAGCCCCGCTTCTGATGATCGTGATGCCACTTGGCTCCCACCAGCTCAGTCTGAGAGTGATATATGCCACAAGACAATGCTTCTGAAAAGGAAGGTCCCAGAAAAACTTAGAGTTATGGAGGTAGATGTAGAAGAGGGGGGTGATGCGGATGTTGATGAAGACGAGCCAGTCATCACGCACATTACTCCACCCCAAAGGGATTGGAAACCAACATTCTCACCCTATCCAGAAAGGCTCCTACTGAGCGGGATGTAGCACGGATATCACCAACGCAGCTTACACCACCACTACCTCCAGCTGCCATATTTTCCAAGGCCCGGCAGGGACCTACATCCAGCTCAACCATCTCAGTAGGTAGTGGTAGTAAAAGTCACAGCCTAGGTGCACAGGGTCACATTTCAAGCACCCCCTCCAGTTCATCTGGTGTTGGAAGTGGCACATCCAGCAGTGCCAGAAAGTTCTCCTCCCCAGTTTGGGACTTCTTTTCTGTTAGCGCCAAGGAGGAGAACATTGCTATATGCTCAATTTGTCGGCAAGGTGTTCGGCGTGGTAAGCTTGGTACAAACTATGGTACCGGAGGACAAGCAAGTCATCTAAGAATACACCACACTATCGTGTGGGATGATCACCTACTTAAGTTAAAATAAAGTAGAAAAACTCAACCCATTGAAGTTGGTCAGGATGAATCAGAGACCGATATTATTGCGGTGGCAGGTGAAGAAGAGGGAGGCATTTCTAGCCCTGTCGTAGTAGTGCATTGGTAACGCCCACATCGTCCTCAGTAACATCTGAGTGGCACCGCAGTAAGAGCCATACTCAGAGTCTGGGTGAGACACCAAGGCGACCGGCGAATACCTCAATGAGACAATCTGTGTTGTTGAGCCTTAGTGGGTTAATGAAAACAGCACCACTAAGGAAAGTAAGCCAGCCTACCATTGAGAGCATGTTTAGGTTGGAGGGGCAGTTCCAACGCAACCACCCAACGGCACGATTGTACAATGCGAAGCTGGCTAAAATGTTAGCGCTGGACCTTCTTCCTTTTTCATTTGTGGAAGGGGTGGGTTTCCTTGAATTTGTGTCTGCCATCTGCCCGAAATGGAATGTTCCCAGCCGGTCCTATTTCGCAAGAATTGCTGTTCCGGCACTACATCATGATGTGCTGGAACTGGTTGGACAAGCTTTGCAGCAGAGTGCTGTGCACAATATCCACCTGACAACAGACATGTGGAGCAGTTGCCAAGCCACAGATTACATGTGCATCACTGCACACTGGATCTCTTTTGTGGGGGTTAGAGATAAACTATCTGCACGAGGTGTTGTTGACACAGCTGCGATTTTTGAAGGTACTCGGAAACATGCAACTGTAGCCATGTTCGCCATGGAGAAATCTCATACGGCTGAAAACATTTTACACGAGTTTCGCAGCAAGGTTTTGGAATGGCTGCGGCCCAGAAGGCTTGCTATTGGTTTTGTTGCCACAGACAATGGCAGTAATGTACTTAAGGCCATGGAACTTGGTTCCTATTTCAGGGTTCCGTGTTTGGCGCACTGCATAAACATTATAGTTCAAGACTTTCTGAAAAAAGAACCCATAGTCAGCAATTTACTGGCAATCTGCCGAAGAATATGCACTAATT
This sequence comes from Triturus cristatus, assembly GCF_964204655.1. NCBI lineage: Eukaryota > Metazoa > Chordata > Amphibia > Caudata > Salamandridae > Triturus > Triturus cristatus. The sequence goes on along the minus strand of NC_140579.1, from coordinate 477,848,885 downwards.
TCAGCCATTCTTTTAAAGCTCGGAAGCAGCTGAGGATCATCCAATGTGAACATAGGATGCCAGTCAAGGCACTCATCCAGGAGGTGGCAACACGTTGGAACTCAACGTATTACATGCTTGATCGTCTGTATGAGCAGTACAGGTCACTCCATGAATATGTCTGGAACAGATGAGGGGATGCTACTGTTAAAGGCATGAACCTTGACATGGAGCAATGGAGCCTAATTAAATGCCTGACTGAGATGCTGTCTCCTTTTGAGGTCTTCACACGTGAAGTCAGCAAGGAGGACTGTACAATGGGCCAAGCTATCCCATTATTGCAAATGCTAGAGCATGAGCTGAATAATGTGTCTGAATCATACAAAGGTGTAGAGGACAGAAGGCAAGCCCATGACTTGAGGGAGAGCTTATCCCGGCGCTTAGCTGAAAATGTAAGGATACAAAATAAAATTTTGTCACAAGAACATTACATTTGTGCCACAATTCTGGATCCACGTGCAAAATTAGGACTACTGAAGACATTCCTTGCTTTTTCCGACATTGATGTTGCCCGCTACAAAACTTGTATAGCTGAAGCAGCCAGTAAGTTGGAAAACGAAGGGCTGCTAATTAAAAGCCCGAAAGATCAACCCACAACAAGTACTGAAGCAGGCCATGCAGAATCAAGTGCATCTTCGTCGGCTGAGGGCAGTGTGTTTGGCTCACAATCACAACACTCACCATCACTATCGACTACAGAAACAATAACTGGATCATTAGGCCGAGTACAATCATTATCATTACAGGATTGATATGTAAAGATGGGCCTTTGTAAGCACAGTGCTGATGCACAGAAAAAACAGCACAAAAGCTTACCAGCAGCAACCCTGAACATTGAGCGGATGGTCCAGGCCTATCTGGACGACCCAACAGAGGTGTACGTTGATCAAAACCCATTGCAGTATTGGTATAGGAAAAGGTCTGAATGGCCACAGCTCAGCAGGCTGGCGATAAGCTATCTGGCTTGCCCTGTCGCAAGCGTCTCTTCCGAACGTGTTTTCAGTGCTGCTGGTTCCATTGTAACATTGAGAAGGACCAGTCTATCTCCAAAAAACGTGGAGAGGTTAACAATGATCAAAATGAATCAGCACTTCATACCACCGAAATACACAATACATGAATCAACGGAGGAAGATGAGGACAGCGGCTCAGTTGACGGAAGTATTGTGTCAGATGATTACCTACTACTGGCTGAACCCCCAGAGTTTGAGGACGAGCTATACTTCCCTGACAATTAGGCTCGCACTTACTGTCTTCCTCCCTTTTTTCCCCCTTTGTTTATGTGTCTGCCGTTCCAGTTATAAACTTGTGAATCACAACAAATCCATTACCACCGTCTTCTAATCTTCTAATTTAATATACAAGTTTCAGGTGTCTGCTATTTGACAGTACAGTCCTCCGAATCCAGCCCCTCCGCTCCATCATACTGAATCTCCTGCTCAATTCCATTTCCCTCATGAATGATCATTGGATGATGGTAACAACAAATTCAAACTTTCCTAGTCCTTCCAAAAGAAGTGGAGCATGACTACTATAGCTATCCTCCTTTCAGAGCCAAGAGAGACTGGCCATTAACTGAAAATAAGATGGAACAGGTAATGATTGATGCCATGCATTGGACGCAGAGTCGCAGACTGAATGATTTAGATTTTGTTGTGTTTGTTGTGCATGAATTTATGTAATTGTGCACTGCCACTAATCAACTTTCTACAGAACACACTAAACGTAACTCAAGGTGAATTCAATTTTCCCCTTCTTGCAAATAAGAAATCTGTACTTCTCCTGCAGCTTGGTGATACATTGCTTTTAATTCAATACAGGAAGGGGACTCCCTCAATCTGCGCAATGAGTATGATTGCCACAACAGCACCGTCCATCGTGATGATGGCGAAATAGACGGCCCGTTAACTTAAGATGAGAAGGAACAGGTAATGATTGATGCCATGCATTGGACGAAGAGTCGCAGACTGAATGATTTAGATTTTGTTGTGTTTGTTGTGCATGAATTTATGTAATTGTGCACTGCCACTAATCAACTTTCTACAGAACACACTAAACTTAACTCAAGGTGAATTCAATTTTCCCCTTCTTGCAAATAAGAAATTTGTACTTCTCCTGCAGCTTGGTGATACATTGCTTTTAATTCAACACAGGAAGGGGACTCACTCAATCAGCGCAATGAGTATGATTGCCACAACAGCACCGTCCATCGTGATGATGGCGAAATAGACGGCCCGTTAACTTAAGATGAGAAGGAACAGGTAATGACAATTAATGGCATGCATTGGACACCTGACTCTGAGCGATTGGTCTTTGTGTTTCCGTTGTTTGTTTGTTGTGCACAAAGTGATGTCAAAGTGTACTAGTAATCTATCTTTCTATATACAATAAAGAATGACTCAAGTCAGCAATATTTATATTTCTACTCTTGTTGTGTTGTGTCATAAAAATGTTACTTATACTGCAGGTCGATCTTCACAGTCAGTCAGTAAAAGTATCAGAGATGATGATGAAGTCAGGAGGACGTTTCATGAGTGGCATAAAACGGAAAAGCCTAAAGGTAAACACGTCCACAACAACCACAGCAGACCCAAATGTCTGTGTAGAAGTTGAATAGAGTGTAGCGGTGGGATGACTGCAGTGCATTGATTTTACTAACTTAAACTGTAAAATGCTGTGAGAAGTTGGCCTGGTATATGATGTTCACTAGTTAAAGTGACCACCTTGTACCATGCCAAGCAACCCTTATGGTGTGGTTGTAAGTCAACCTTTTCGGACTAGCTGCCCTAGTGGTAGCGTAGGCTAAGCAGTCTTTGAGGCTAAACTCGTTAAAGCGTGTTAAGCAGGCTGTTTTACCAATTGCAACCCCCCTTTATACCAATGAAAGGACACCACACAGATATATATTCAAAATATATATGTATTTATTTCTCAAAGTATCCCCTAGACTCTTTATGAGCACAGGAGCACAAATCGTTAAACAAGACAATGTTATAATATACAGAAGTTGCACTTTATATGGATGGGCCATGGTGGCCACTCAAACCATATACTAAAATAGTGGTATAAGTACCACGAACAGGAAAGGGAAAAGGCCTAGGGCCTCTAGAATCGCTGGGCCTACAAGGAGCTAACTTCAGTTAGTGACCAGGAAGTCCATGGGTCGCCTGTGCTGTGAGGAAAGTTACACGCGGGCTCCCATAGGTTTTCAATGGGTGCGTAAAAGTTTAAAAGTTACTGCAGAAAGGGTCTTCTGGATGGACTACCATCTTAAGATTCAAAACACAGACACTAGAGATGTTTCTCTACACTTGGGCACCGGAGTGCCAGCTTTACCTCACCCACAGGAAGCGGGTGCATAGGTCTCAAAGTGCGTCGGGTTTCTTCTATCGATGCAATGGAGCCTGATGACAAAGATGCTGCAGGCGGTCGGTCCAGAAGAGATGCGGTGGATCCAAGAGTGGATCGGAGTTGTAGAAGACCTGAAAGCAGAGGGGACAGTGTTCACAGTCACTAGCCAGTGACCGGCGTGGCACCAGGTAGGTACCAGGCGATGTCGGGTGCAAACAGGTGATGAGGTGTAGCTTGTCTCCGCAGCCACGTGGTCCCTGAAGGTCGACGACGTCCAGGAGTCGGTTCACGAGCTGTCCCACGGAGGCTCTCGCTGTCGGCGGTGTCGGCAACTCGAAAGAAGCAAAAAAGCCTTGGCAAAGGCAGGAGTCGTGGAAAGAGAGGAAAGCTGATTGTTCTGACCAGCAAGATCAGAGGGGCTGCTCTTTTGGAGAGCAACTAGAGCCAGTCTGGAGCAACCAGACCAGCATCGTTGATTTCAAAATAGGTCGCCAAAATGGCCACTAGCCAACGGGCCAGGGACCAGGCAGGCGCGTCGAGATGCAAAGTGCATAGGGGCTCCACGCAGATCGTGGAGATGCTGCAGGGCTCACCTTTGGTGCAAATGCTGCTCGGTGGTTGGGCTTCTCAGGACCCAAAGCACAACTTGGAGGGAGCCTCTGTCGTTGCGCTTGCAGCTTGTCGTTGGTCTTCCAAGATGGCTGGCTCCACGTGTCTCGGTGCCTCCACGGTTCCCTTCTTTGCAGGGACTGTGGATCGGGCGGTGAGAGGTCTGGAGGTCCAGGTCTTGTCAGGCTCTGGGCTCGGGCTCCGGCAGGAGGCGGCGGCAAAGCAGATGTCGAATAGCTGGTTGGTGCTTGCGTTAGCAAGATGGTCACTCCTTGACCATAGGGGAGATTTCCTTCAGTCCTCTGTGCAGCAGAGCATCGAAGTTCCCGTCTTCTTCTTTGTAGTAAGTTGATTCCAGGATGTCTGAAGTCTTAGGACACAGCTCCTACTTTTAAGCAGATTCTAGGGGCCGGACTACCTGCTAGGTCCCTCCCTAAGGGTGGGACCAGGAAGGGGGGTGGTTACACCCCCAATCCTTTGTCCAGCTCGCCCCAGGTCCGGGGCTGGTGTGCCCCAGGACCGGATTGAACTGGCATATGCACCGAGGCTCCTTGTGAGCCTCAGGCATGTCTGGTTTCTTTCAAGCCCTACCTGACCAATACACAAAATCCTGTCTGGGGTGGTGCTCGCACCTCCCCTGGCAGGAAACCCTTTGTCCACGTCTCCCAAGCTGGAAGGACTCCCAGCAGCAGGAGGGCAGACTTGTGTCTGTGGTGGCAGCATCCATTTTGTGGAGCTGAGGCTATGTCTGATTTTACCCGGGTTTCAGGTACTGTACATGTCGTGTCCCTCTAGAAGGGTGGAATGCTAACCCCGTCGCCAGAATTGGCGAGGGGTTAGTATTCCAATTCGTATGACACCTTACTCGACATGTTTTGATAAAGCCAAACCAAAGATAGCATTTAACCGCGAGGTTCATAATGCACTTAAGAGTATATGGTATGACGATATCTGGAAACGGTAGAAGGAAGTTGTTCCGACCACTGCAGACAGGCTCAGCTCATGCCAGAGCACCATCGCACATGGAACCAAGCACTCTGCCTTCAGGATTGTCAAGGCCTGCCATAGGAGTGACTTATAGGTTACCAGGTGTCCCATTTAAGGTTAGGTATAGGTATACTACACCTAAGTAAGAGGTGGTTACACCAACTTACCCCAGCTGAGTGATCAGCCAGTTGTGTCAAATTGTTAGGCCAGGCCAGGGGTGGCACAATACATGCTTCAGCCCCTGGTAGGCCTTAGATACACCAATGCCCGGGGTACCTAGTGTACACTGGTACAGGGGCTCACAGGGTGATCCAATTCCAATTGGTTATGTACCTAGGGTACATGGAGTCCATTTTAAAGAGAGAGCAGATGGGCTGAGATCCTGAATGGCAGGATCTCAGGCCAACTAAGTCAAAAAACCAGCTAGACACTAGGCAAAAAATTTGGGGGTAACCATAGTCAGATATCCACCTTCCTACACAACCCCCCCCAAACGAAGGGAGATAAGGCTGACCTTGACCAGGTAAGCCTATATTGCCTACGTGGCCATATAAGGAAGAACCAGCACTGGCATGGTTACCCCCTGTCTCATGGTCCACTAAGCAATCCCTCACCCTAAGGGTATCAGAGGGTCTCCACCATAGGGAATCTCTACCTTTGGTGTGTCTTGGCAAAGTAAAAGGCTGGTGTTGAGATGGAGTACTGAAGTGAGTGTCCTCAAAGTGAGGCCTCAGCTTCCTCCAATCATCCCCCACCATGGATGCCTTTCTTTCCTTCACTGAGTTGCAGTGTGCTCTCAGGGTCAGCCTCTGGCTACCTAAAGCTGGAGGCTGGGTCCCTTTTGTGGGCTTACTGGAGGGACAGGTCAGGTTTGGGGCCCTAAGGTCCCATGTTTGCCTGTGCCCAACAGAATCCCTCTGGGGGAGGTCCCTAACTACCTGTAAAGGAGATCCCTCAGGAATGTTTTTACCCATCACCTGACTAGGGCTACTAGCCAGGCAATCCTCATTCTTTTGATGGGGGGGGGGGGTTCTTGTGGACAGGGGCCCTCTGGGGGTCCACTGGCCTCCCTGACCTCTGCAGCCCTGGGCTGACTGAGGCAGGGTAGAGAGAGGCAGGCTACCTGCACCAGACTGGGTCTCACCTTGGGAGGGGCCACTGACATCAGAGGCTCTGCCAGGCCAGGCCTGGCTACCTCTGGGGCAGTTCCTTCACAAGGGGTGAGGTCAGATCCCTGAGGAGGCTGACCTTTTCCAAATGTCTGGGGAGAGGGAGACTTTTCTTCCTCCCCACTACTCTCTATTTGTGTGGAGTGATCCATAGTTTCAGGCTTCACTACACCTATGTCAGTCTGAGTATAGGCTGAGACCATTACAGCCTTGCCAACCTTTTCAGGGGGGCACTCAGTTGGTGTTTGAGCTGTGACTGTCACAGCTCTGCCAGTCTCTACAGGGAAGTCTGTCTGTGCCTGGGCTGTGGCTACCACTGCCCTTCCAACCTTTCCAGGGAGGAAATCTATTTGGACAGGGGTTGTGAATGGCACAACCCCACTACCCTTTTGTGAAAGGCCTACCATTTTAGAATGGGTGTCTTGTTCAACTCCAGCCCAAGCTGAGAGTTCTAAGTCATTCCCCAGTAAGCAGTCTACAGGCAAGGTTGGGGACACTGCCACCCTTTTAGGGCCAGTGACACCTCCCCAGCTGAGACATACCTCTGCCATGGGATGACTGTTCTGTTTGCCATCAATGTTAGTTACCTGGTAGGAGAAACCAGGCAAAAGCTGCTCAGAGGGGACTAGCCAATGGGCCACGATTGTGATGCTAGCTTCAGTGTCTCTGTAGGCCTCAGCCTTTGTACCATTGATGTAGGGCTCCTGTCTGTACCTACCCAAAGTGTTGGGACAGGCAGTGAAGTTGGCAAACCCCATGCCACCATCACAGACAAGAGTGGTTGCTGTAGGGGAATTGGCTAAGCCAGGGTCCCCCTGTGTTCCCCAAGTAAACCCACCCAAATTTCTGGGGGCACTCCCACCACCTGGGGGATTACTGCTGACAGTAATAGGTGGTGTGACAGGAGTAATTGGAGGAACAGTTTTGTTTTTAGCCTTTGGGCAACTGCTGTCAGTTTTCCAATGCCCAGGAATTTTACATTCATGGCAGTAAGGCGTTTTACCTGTGGTAGAGGAGGGAGCTTGGGACCCACCACCCTGTGTGGAGTTTTGGGGCCCTGAGGAAGATTTCTCTTTTGTTTTATCCCCACCCTTCTCTTGAGGTTTGGTGGTATCTTTCTTTTGGTCACCGCCCTGATTTTTAGGCCTGATCCTGGTCCTGACCCATTTATCTGCCCTCTTTCCCAATTCTTGGGGAGAGGTCAAATCTGAGTCTACCAGGTGTTGATGGAGGAGCTGGTTTTGACAGTTACTTAAAATCTGTTCTCTCATCATCAAATTGTACAATCCTGTATAATCTGAAACCTTACTTCCCAGCAACCAACCCTCCAAAGCCTTAGTGGCACATTCAACATATTCAGACCAGTCCTGAGTCTGTGCCTTCTGGGTGTCTCTGAACATTAACCTGTACTGTTCAGTGGTTAAGCCTAACCCATCAACCAGGACACTCTTCAGGGCTCTGTAGTTTCTGACATCCTCCTTTCTAACAGTGAGGAGTCTATCTCTGCCTCTACCTTCAAAGGAGAGCCATAAGATTGCTGCCCACTGGTCTTCAGGAACCTGCTGCACTTTGCAGGCTCTCTCAAGAGCAGTCATCCATTTGTGGATGTCATCCCCACTTTTGTAGGGGGGCACAACCTTGGACAGGTTCCTATTGTCAAAGACCCTATCTTTGTCCTTAGGGACAATGCTGCCACCAGTGGGTATAGACCCACTCTCTGTAGGTTGCCTAGCCTTACTCAGTTTCTCTTCCATCAGAGCTACTTCTAGCTCCTGTCTCCTGATTCTCAGCTGAGCTTCCTGCATTCTGGCCTCATGCTCCCTCCTCTGAGGGGTGGTCATCCTTCTTCTGGAGCGACCTTTAGAGCCTCTAGAGGCATGAGAAGCATTAGATTCACCTGAGTGATTCCTTTGCCTCCCAAGCCCCTGGTTAAGTCCACTGGGGAGATCCAATGGGATGATCCCATTGTCAGTCCCCAATAGCCTTAGGTTAGCTGGGCCACGTATAACACTTGGCACTGGGATAGTTCTCCCTTCATCCCCACTAACATCTGTATCCCTATCACTTTCATCCTTTGTAGTATGAATCTCATCTAAGGGGTGATTATTGGAAAGGGGTACCTCAGTAGCATCTTCAGAAGGGGGGGCCTCCTGTTCCAGTCCCTAAGGGGCCTAACTGGGAGGCTTTCTTGAGAGCTTTCTGATCTTCATCAGCTTGTAAAAGCTCCCTGAGTTCAGCAGAGGTAGGGTTCTTGGGCTGTTTAAGGCCCCTGATATTTGCCAACTGCCTGAGCTCATTTTGCTTTAGGGTAGCAAAGATGGATGGTGCCCTCTGGGGGTCTCTCTCAACAGAGATGGGTACATTGGACCCCTCTGCCCCAGCCATTGCTCTTAAGTGTGGGTGGATGTGTTGCAATCTACCTACACTTGGGTTTTCCTACTAAACCTATCTAGTAGTCAGGGTGTGCTACTCCCTTTGCTCTACAACAACTAAGTTCAGTAGAACTTAAGTATATCTATCTTGTTTTATATGTACCTACAGGTACCTATGTGATCTTTCAATTGGTAACCAAGAGATTACAATGGTAAAACACAGCAAGCTCAAATCCAACCGCTGCTCACCAATGTGAGAAGTTGGCCTGGTATATGATGTTCACTAGTTAAAGTGACCACCTTGTACCATGCCAAGCAACCCTTATAGTGTGGTTGTAAGTCAACCTTTTCGGACTAGCTGCCCTAGTGGTAGCCTAGGCTAAGCAGTCTTTGAGGCTAAACTCGTTAAAGCGTGTTTAGCAGGCTGTTTTACCAATTGCAACCCCCCCTTTATACCAATGAAAGGACACCACACAGATATATATTCAAAATATATATGTATTTATTTCTCAAAGTATCCCCTAGACTCTTTATGAGCACAGGAGCACAAATCGTTAAACAAGACAATGTTATAATATACAGAAGTTGCACTTTATATGGATGGGCCATGGTGGCCACTCAAACCATATACTAAAATAGTGGTATAAGTACCACGAACAGGAAAGGGAAAAGGCCTAGGGCCTCTAGAATCGCTGGGCCTACAAGGAGCTAACTTCAGTTAGTGACCAGGAGGTCCACGGGTCGCGTGTGCAGTGAGGAAAGTTACACGCGGCTCCCATAGGTTTTCAATGGGTGCGTAAAAGTTTAAAAGTTACTGCAGAAAGGGTCTTCTGCATGGACTACGATCTTAAGATTCAAAACACAGACACTAGGGATGTTTCTCTACACTTGGGCACCGGAGTGCCAGCTTTACCTCACCCACAGGAAGCGTGTGCATAGGTCTCGAAGTGCGTCGGGTTTCTTCTATCGATGCAATGGAGCCTGATGACAAAGATGCTGCAGGCGGTCGGTCCAGAAGAGATGCGGTGGATCCAAGAGTGGATCGGAGTTGTAGAAGACCTGAAAGCAGAGGGGACAGTGTTCACAGTCACTAGCCAGTGACCGGCGTGGCACCAGGTAGGTACCAGGCGATGTCGGGTGCAAACAGGTGATGAGGTGTAGCTTGTCTCCGCAGCCACGTGGTCCCTGAAGGTTGACGATGTCCAGGAGTCGGTTCACGAGCTGTGCCACGCAGGCTCTCGCTGTCGGCGGTGTCGGCGACTCGAAAGAAGCAAACAAGCCTTGGCAAAGGCAGGAGTCGTGGAAAGAGAGGAAAGCTGATTGTTCTGACCAGCAAGATCAGAGGGGCTGCTCTTTTGGAGAGCAGCTGGGGCCAGTCTGGAGCAACCAGACCAGCATCGTTGATTTCAAAATAGGTTGCCAAAATGGCCACTAGCCAACGGGCCAGGGACCAGGCAGGCGCGTCAAGATGCAAAGTGCAGAGGGGCCCCACGCAGATCGTGGAGATGCTGGAGGGTTCACCTTTGGTGCAGATGCTGCTCGGTGGTTGGGCTTCTCAGGACCCAAGGCACAACTTGGAGGGAGCCTCTGTCGTTGCGCTTGCAGCTTGTCGTTGGTCTTCCAAGATGGCTGGCTCCACATGTCTCGGTGCCTCCACGGGTCCCTTCTTTGCAGGGACTGTGGATCGGGTGGTGAGAGGTCTGGAGGTCCAGGTCTTGTCGGGCTCTGCACTCAGGCTCCGGCAGGAGGTGGCGGCAAAGCAGACGTCGAATAGCTGGTTGGTGCTTGCGTTAGCAAGATGGTCACTCCCTGACCATAGGGGAGATTTCCTTCAGTCCTCTGTGCAGCAGAGCATCGAAGTTCCCATCTTCTTCTTTGTAGTAAGTTGATTCCAGGATGTCTGAAGTCTTAGGAAACAGCTCCTACCTTTAAGCGGATTCTAGGGGCCGGACTACCTGCTAGGTCCCTCCCTAAGGGTGGGACCAGGAAGGGGGGTGGTTACACCCCCAATCCTTTGTCCAGCTCGCCCCAGGTCCGGGGCTGGTGTGCCCCAGGACCGGATTGAACTGGCATATGCACCGAGGCTCCTTGTGAGCCTCAGGCATGTCTGGTTTCTTTCAAGCCCTACCTGACCAATACACAAAATCCTGTCTGGGGTGGTGCTCGCACCTCCCCTGGCAGGAAACCCTTTGTCCACGTCTCCCAAGCTGGAAGGACTCCCAGCAGCAGGAGGGCAGACTTGTGTCTGTGGTGGCAGCATCCATTTTGTGGAGCTGAGGCTATGTCTGATTTTACCCAGGTTTCAGGTACTGTACATGTCGTGTCCCTCTAGAAGGGTGGAATGCTAACCCCGTCGCCAGAATTGGCGAGGGGTTAGCATTCCAATTCGTATGACACCTTACTCGACATGTTTTGATAAAGCCAAACCAAAGATAGCATTTAAACGCGAGGTTCATAATGCACTTAAGAGTATATGGTATGACGATATCTGGAAACGGTAGAAGGAAGTTGTTCCGACCACTGCAGACAGGCTCAGCTCATGCCAGAGCACCATCTCACATGGAACCAAGCACTCTGCCTTCAGTATTGTCAAGGCCTGCCATAGGAGTGACTTATAGGTTACCAGGTGTCCCATTTAAGGTTAGGTATAGGTATACTACACCTAAGTAAGAGGTGGTTACACCAACTTACCCCAGCTGAGTGATCAGCCAGTTGTGTCAAATTGTTAGGCCAGGCCAGGGGTGGCACAATACATGCTTCAGCCCCTGGTAGGCCTTAGATACACCAATGCCCTGGGTACCTAGTGTACACTGGTACAGGGGCTCACATGGTGATCCAATTCCAATTGGTTATGCACCTAGGGTACATGGAGTCCATTTTAAAGAGAGAGCAGATGGGCTGAGATCCTGAATGGCAGGATCTTAGGCCAACTAAGTCGAAAAACCAGCTAGACACTAGGCAAAAAATTTGGGGGTAACCATAGTCAGATATCCACCTTCCTACAAATGCTATGTTTAGAATGGATAATGTGCTTTGCGTTTGTCCAACTCTTTGAGAGAAAAAAAAAAGGACTCTAAAGTGTTAACGTAGGATGTGCTACTGCTAAGCACTGTGGGCCTGCTCTCTCCTGTTACTGTTGAAGGTCAATGCTGGAAACAGACTAGAGTAGAGATGATGCATACATGCCACCTCGGAAAGTGTTCTTGTTGCACTACACCATAACTTGTGCATTTGTTTCAACTTTGTTTCTCAATATCCCCTTTGGTTTTCCCATCTACAATTACAGGTCGGGCCTTGCCCTATACTTTGGAAAACATTACAATGCATTCTTACCTTACCAATAAATCAACATTTTTTTTCCAGCCGGGCAGTGGTGAGTGGCGAGGCGACACACCCAAGATTGATGGACGAGAGGAGCAAGAGGAATGCCGAGATGCAAATCCAGTCCACATTTTTTACCAGGATAACACAGTAACAGTATCCACTTTAATCTTCTTTTAAATAATTTGATTAATATTTTGTATACAATCTTTACAACAGTGTGTTCTTGGAGTTGTTATTATCATCATTAGGTTTGCTCTGTGTTTACGATTCTTCCCTACCAATATTTAAAATTTCTATTTGCTATCTGTAAAAGTGTTAAGGCCGGAACAACAGAACAAGAACTAGAAGTATATGTAATCCGGGTCTCATCATCATGCATGCATTGCCTTTTTCTCCCTTAACATATGGATATGGTAGTCTTCAATGATTGTCGTTTGTTTGTCTATGTATGCATGCTGTTTTTCTATGTCAAACCTTTCCCAAAAACCCCCTTCCCATCCATTCAACAAACCCTAACCCTCTTCCCCCGCGCTGTGTGACTTATTGTCGAGGTGTAACTAAATTAAATGTACACCAATACTTAATCACACACTTGCTGGGGCGGATGTGGTGAAAGCAACACTACTTCAATTTCAAGGCAGAGCGATGATCTTCTTCTGCTTGGCCACCCATGAGTAGGATGTTGATGGAGCAGGGTTTTTACTTTAAAACCAAATACCTGTTTCATTTTCGCATGTTATAATTAAAAGTACTACTGATTAATTAATAACTATTAAAGATGTGTCGAGTCTGGTCTAATAAACCTTATTAACAGAAGAATTACACGTGGGAATGCTATTGCATGGCTAAAATAATAAGTGAACTAAGTTGGTGAGCAAACTGACAGAAATAGATGTTGCTTATGTGATGTTATTATGTTTTGCGCTTATAATTAATACGCATTAATGGCTTTTGATGTCGCAGATGGCTAGATAAATACATACACATAAGGGTATTAGCAGGGGAATAACACTGTATAATCATTTCCGTGCAGTAATTCTGTTTTGTGTTTCATTTTACTTAAGTTGACCAATGTGGCCTACTAAAACATGGCTACCACCCGCAGCCTGCATTCGAGTTGATGGAAATTTTGCAAGGAGGCTTCGCGCTGCCTGTGACCTTGCCCTCCTGACGAACTGAAAAGCCATGATCATGACGACAAATCCGGGAGAGATGCCAAATGCCCCTGAACATGAAATGTGTTGCTTAACCAAATACTGACTTTATGAACTTGTAATGATCCCACGAATGGGATACAATTTATCTAAAAGAGACATCCGTAGAAGTAACGAATTAGTTATGGACTCTTTATTTCTATTCATTATTTGAGACGATCAATGTGTGTGAAAATTTACCAATGTAACCCAGTGTACTAAGACGACATTATTTCCGCCATTCATCCGTTTGTACAATATGATTGCAACATTTTGGAATGTAATTTTCGTATAAATATTAGTAGACTAGAGAGGTCTAGTGCCACTTCTTCCCGAACTGATGATTAGAGGTCCCGATGCTGACGAAGAGAGGACGGTGACTCTACATGACGGCTAGGAACTCTGACTATTTTGCTGAGGACCGGTTCTGACTTAGGATCTGACTTTTAGCCAGAATAGGTAAATATGAGAGAAATGAACTTGCATTTTAATTGGCTTTTCATACAATTTTAGATAAACAAATATTCTGTTTGAATCACTGTGTCGGGTGGTTATTTTATTGTCATGTTATTGAATTTATTTGCATGTCTAAAAATGTTTTCACCAGATCTATAGCAACTAGTTGATGCCATTGACCTCAGGGTACATGCAGATTGGTTAGGTATCAAGAAAGTGTTTCCCCTTATACAGGGCACGGATAGAGTGGTAGGATGAATGTTGGTGTAATGGGCCCCACCAGCGTGTGATGTGTGTGTGCGTGTGTGACTGTGAAATCACTCTGTCCGTGGAAGTAGAGGGGATTCGGAAGCTCCGATCTGCACCAGTTTCTTGGTAGCAGAATGATGGTTAACTATTGTCTTGATCTGGCGAATTTGCGTGTATATAGGCTTGTTGATTATTGATTGATATTGATGTTTGTACTAACACTATATCTTAAAGTCGTATTGAGTTTTGTGTAATGTGTACGGCTTCTGGGACGTAGGAAGTCGGTGACAGTTCCGTAGAGGGGCAGAGGGAGTGCTGCTCTCGGAAAAAGGCGGGATTGTTGGCCCTGTGTGTAGACAGGGGAAAACGTGTGACAATTGAAGTTGCGCGTCGCATTGTCTGGGTTCGATGAGGTAGCATCACAGTGTGTTGCCATTAGAAACGTATTTTCTGTGTGAGAGAGGTGTATATGATAGCGAAGGTTATCTGTGAAGTTCTGGTCTTAGGTATCAGGGCTCCTTATGGCATTCCGTTAACGCTTATCACTGGGAAGGTAATAGGTATTCTCTGAGCTTGTTAGAAGGACAGAGCAGAGGTAAGCGCTGCTTTGTTAACGTGTGATATAATTCTGTAGTAGGACAGACTGTTCGCTGTTCTCGGGAAAGACAGAATTCTGTGTGAATGTACAACATTTTCTGGTGTGAAAGTGCGTGAATGAGAAGGCAGTCTGGTTAATTGTGAAACTCTTAGGAGCATTCCGGAGAAAACAGTTAATTGGTGCTTGTTAGAAGGGTAGAGTAGAGGGATGTGCTACTTTATCAACGGAAGTAACGATTCCGTAGTAGGGCAGAGGTAAGCGCTGCTCTCGGGAAAGGCGGAATTCTCGTGGGAAAGGTCTTTAGCTGTTCTGTGGCTAGCGAAGCAGACAATGGAGATGTTTGTATGTTGTAACTAACAGACTCGTAGAAGTTGAAACAAAGTCTACCAAGTAGTCTTGTAAAGGAGGGGTAGACGAGAGAGACAAGAGACAGGAGCAGAAGCTGCTGCAGCGACTGCTGACGTCAGGAAGACCGCGCTGGGATTGGACTGTGGGTTAGAACGGTGGAAGCACGGTAATTGGTGTGCTAGTGTACGCCGCGCAAGGATTGGGAGACATACAGGGTGACGTAGACGCTCCAGGATTGGTGCGTTGGTGTGAGTCGCGCTGGGATTAGTGGACGGAGTCAGTGACGTAGACGCTCCAGGATTGGTGCGTTAGTGTGAGTCACGCTGCAATTGGACAGGAGATCGTACAGTTGTAGAAGGACAAAAGGGTTGCGGAAAATAAGAAAATGTATTACCATGCTGAGGAGAAGAAAAAGAAATCCTTGTTTAGTAAAGTTAAGAACTGGTTTGACAAGGATAAGGATATTGTGACTAGGGAAGGACAGTTACTTCCTCCGATAAGAACCCCCGCATCCTTCATGGTTGCGAAATATGGGTATCATACCTGTATTTGGTTGGACAACTGGGTAAAGTATACTAAAGACGATGGAGTTTTAGCATTCCCAGAGCATGGCTCATTTAATCTGGCCATAATGAGGAACTTACGGGAGAGGATGATGGGCCTAGAGCCTCGGCCTAGTCCAACGCAATTTGAGGCATTGACTGAATGGGAAGATGAAGTGCATGAGCGAGAAAAGCAGAGGAGTGGAGGGAATTACCGGTATATGTTTGGGCAAAAGTATGATCGCGAAACCCATCATGACCGGATGAGAAGATGGCGAGATGCCAGTATGACTGAGGGATTATATCCTATGAGAACAGTAGAAGAGACAGAAGGGAGAAAGTGTACAGAGAAAGAACATAAGGTAGAAACAAGGAGGTATGGGGCGAATGAGTCTGATGATGATGTCCTAGAGGACATGCTCTACAAAAGACCACCCCCGTATAGACGAGAACCAGAGGTAGGAACAGCAGTGACCCCAATGAGAGACACCCTGAGGATTATTAAGACAGAGGGTACCACCCCTGGGTTGAAAAGCAGTTGTTCTCTGGCGGAAAGAGAAAGAGAGAGAGAAAGAGAGAGAGAAAAAGAGAGAGAAAGCGAGAGAGAAAGAGAGAGAGAAAGGGAGAATGAAGTTGAGGATGAAAAGACCAGAGAACTAGCAAGGACTACCTTTGAATTGACAGAGAAAATCAGGGAACTGACTAAAAATCTTGAGGCAGTTACGGTGCCTGTGACAATAGGTCCAGTTATGCCGATTTTCGACAAGCAGAGGACGGGCGAAAGTGGTTTGACAGTTCCATATGTGGGCAATAGATTAATTGTTCCTCCAGAGCAGGCAGAAATGAGAGCAGGAGAAACACAGTGGAAAACGGGTGAAAATCAGTGGAGACATACCATATGTGGAGGAGAATTGAGTGTGCAGACTAACTCGAGTTTGAACTCTGGATGTGTGGAAGGGAACAGAGGATCAATCCTAGAACCACAGAGAGTGTCAGAACCAGGGGGTGCAGAAAAATCTATGGGAATAACTGCTGAGGATTTGAATGATTGGCTGAAGGCCTTGCAGAGGAAAGAAAAAGAATCCCAGGGAATTGATGTAGCTAGGCTACGTATGGAGATGGAGGAGCTGATTGTAGGAACAATCCCTACAGAAACGCTGAAAAATTATCAGGAAGGGGAGATTCTATTTTTATGTAAAAGTATCACATGGAGAGCAAAGAACATACATGACAGGTTAAAAGGAATAGCCAATGAAATGGGGGTTGACATGGATAAGGTAAAAGCTTTACAAAAGCCTTACCGAGTGGATTTTACGGATAAAGACATTGAGAATCTGAACAATGCAGGCCGGACAGGACAGATTAAGGAGATGATTGCTTTGCTGAGAAAATGGGGAGATGTGGAGAGATGGAAAGACTGTTGGTATAGAAAACGAGAGGATGCAGCAGACAGAACTTACTCAACATTCCCCCTGAAAGAAAAAGAGAAAGCAGTGACAGCTTACCCCATGAGGGAGATTCCAGGAGGTGGGTACGTACATGTCCCATGGACCAGACAGGATATTTTGTCATTTACTAATGATTTCCCTTGACTAAGGGAGAAGCCCGTCGAGTGGTATAGACAGGTCGACAGATTTGTGAAGTTCTCAAAAGTGCTGTGGATCGACCTGAATAGTCTGTTTGATATAATTGTACCAGCAGACCTGTGGGCTGAATGTAAAATAGTCATAGACTGGCCCACTAAAGAATACCCAAGGGATCCAAAGACAGGAGCTCAAGACCTGGAGGTTATGAAAAAGTATGAACAGGTTATGGCGTTCCTGAAAAATAAGATACCCCCCAAGGAAACAGACTGGGTTAAAATAGATCGAACACATCAGGAAGTGAAAGAATCAGTTCATGCTTACTATGAAAGGCTAATATTGGCTTTCAAACAGTTCAGTGGAGAGGAACATCTGGGTGACAAGGATCTGAGCCATTTTGTATATAGATATGTGTATGGCTTGCGACCTGAAATCAGTGAAATGATAAGGCAGCATACCGTAGACTGGCAGAGCAAAAAGATTGATGAGATCCTGAGACATGCAAAATAGTTCAGTGATGAAATTGAGGCAAAGCAAAGGAAACTGAAGGAAAAGGCAATGTGGGCACAGGTGAAAGTTGCAGAAAGACAGGAAGCTCAGTTGGTTGAACAAGCAAATAACCCAGGAAATAAACCCAGGTTTGGCACAGAAAAAGGGAAAGGCAATATTGAGGAAGCAAAGAAAAGGTTCCCCTGCCACAACTGTGGAAAATTAGGGCACTGGAAATCCGAGTGTACCCACCGTCTACTAATGATGACAATCCATCATTGAATTCACAGGTGCAGAGTGAGGGGTGTGGTCAGCATCAGCAACAGCAGAAGGCTGTTAAGCAGCAGAATCAGGTGCCAAAACCACCCTTGCCACAGAGAAGAGGATCCCAGAAGTACAGTCAAGAGTCGGGGTTCTACGATGAAGAGCAGGTAATCAAGCCAAAACGCGCAAGCGCTGTATCTCAATATTGGCTGACAAATGAGGGAAGTGATTCCGAGGGAGACTTTTGACGGTGCCGAAGAGAGGAGGAGGAGTGCGTAGTTGGCGCAACTCTAGAAATAGACCAGGCAAGACCTTTTTTAGATGGAAAAATCAATGGTGAAAGTGTTACTTTTCTAGTTGACACCGGAGCCACGAGATCAACTGTCAGGTCAGCTGATATAAAGAATCTTCCTCTCTCGGATGAAGCCATCCAAGTAGTTGGTGTGTCTAACACACAGATTAAAACTCTTCTTACTGAACCAGTAAGGGTTAAAATTGGAAAATTCTCAGACATGCACCGATTTGTGGTGTGTGACACTAGTCCTGTGAACTTGCTAGGCAGGGACCTGCTGTGCAAGATGAATTGCACTATTTTCTGTACTCCAGATGGAATAAACTTTGAAACACCAGATGAGGATGTCCTATAAAGAATGACCATGGATAACAGGGAATGTGAGGCTTTGGGAACATATGCTGTGTTTTATCCAGATGCATTACCCTCAGAATTGAAACAGACAGTGAAAGCAGCAGTTTGGGATTTTACTGGAGAAGATGTGGGCCTGATGAGAAATGTAGATCCAGTAAAAATTACTGTAAAAGAGGGAGTGGTTTACCCAAACATTCCACAATACAGACTGACACCTGAAATAATTGAAGGAATAACACCCATAATTGAGAAAATGATTCAGCAGGGGGTGTTAGGAGAAATATTGAGCAGCCCATGTAATTCACCAATAATGGGACTAAAGAAACCTAATGGAAAGTTCAGAATAGTACAGGATTTGAGAAAAATTAACAAGATTGTTGTGTCATGCTGTCCCATTGTGCCAAATCCATCAGTGATTTTGTATCAGATTCCCCATGATGCAGAATGGTATACCGTAATCGATTTGTGTCATGCTTTCTTTTCAATCCCGTTGCATCATGACAGCCAGCCAATATTTTCATTTAGATTTGGAGAGCGAATTTTGGCATGGTGCCGAATTCCACAAGGGTATACAGAGAGCCCTTCGATATTTAATCAATTGCTGAAGAAATCTCTGGAAAGTCTAACAATGCCTGAAAATTCAGTTTTGGTCCAATATATTGATGACCTGCTTGTGGCATCAAAAACACGTGAAGCCTGTGAAGTAGACACCATTGCTTTACTGAATCACTTGGCAGATGGAGGATTAAAGGTATCTCCAGCCAAATTGCAGTTCAGCAAAAAAGAAGTCCAGTATCTAGGACATAACATTGAGAAAGGCCTGAGAAAAGTGACCATTGACAGGATTAAAATCATTAGAGGGATGAGAGCCCCAATGACACAAAGAGAAGTGAGAATGTTCCTGGGAATGGTGGGTTACTGTCGTCAGTGGATAAGTAAGTTTTCCTTGATTGCCAAGCCATTGATTAAATTGACCAAAAGTGCGGTGAAAGACCCATTGGAACTAAACCCCGAAGAGATGGCTGCATTTAAAGAGTTAAAGAACAGACTATGTGAAGCTCCTGCCCTAGGAATGCCAGATTACGAAAAAGAATTTGAGCTGCACTGTAGTGAGAGAAATGGATGTGCACTTTCAGTGTTAATCCAGAAACATGGACGTCTGAGAAGGCCAGTTGCATACTTCTCATCAACACTTGACCCAGTAGCTGTGGGTTTACCAGGTTGTCTGAAAGCAGTAGCTGCTACATGCAGAATGTAGGAAGGTGGATATCTGACTATGGTTACCCCCAACTTTTTTGCCTAGTGTCTAGCTGGTTTTTCGACTTAGTTGGCCTGAGATCCTGCCATTCAGGGTCTCAGGCTGTCTGCTCTCTCTTTAAAATGGACTCCATGTACCCTAGGTACATTCCCAATTGGTAAGGATCACCTTATTGGACCCTGTACAGTGTACCCTAGGTACCCAGGGCATAGGTGTACCCTAGGCCTCCCAGGGGCTGCAGCATGTATTATGCCACCCCTGGTCTGGCCTTCCAATCAGACACAACTGGCTGATCACTCAGCTGGGGCAAGGTCGTGTAATCACCCCTTGCTTAGATATAGTATGCCTATAACTACCCTTAAAATAGACACATGTGTACCTATCAGCCACTCCTATGGCAGGCCTTAACAATCCTGGAGGCAGAGTGCTTGGTAACATGTGAGATGGTGCTCTAGCATGAGCTGAGCCTGTCTGCAGCTTTCGGAACCATGTCCTTATAGCTGTTCTATGATATAGCCTACCATATACTCTTAAAGTGCCTTATAATCTTAAACGGTTATGGTAACTATGGTTTGGCTTTATCAAAACATGTTGTGTAAGGTGTCTAACACTTTGGAATAATACCCCTATACCATTTCTGGTGATGAGGATATTATTCCCCCCTTCTAGAGGGAGAGACATGTTAAAATCCTACTTTGCTGTTTAACTCTAACCAAAGCCTCAGCATCACAAAATGGATGCTGCTGCCACAGACACAAGTCTGACCTCCTGCTGCTGGGAGTGATCCCGGCAAGGGAGGCTTGGACAATAGGTTTCCTGCTTGGGGAGGTGCTAGCACCTCCCCAGACAGACTTTAGTGTATTGGGGCAGGGAGGGCTGAAAGGAATGAGACATGCCTGGGGCACACAAGGTGTCCCATGCATAGTCCAGTTCATACCGGTGCTGGGGCACTCCAGCCCCAGTCCTGGCGCGAAACTGGACAAAGGGAAGGGGGTGTAACCACCCCCCTCCCAGGTCCCACCCATAAGGCGTGACCTAGCAGGTAACCCAGCCCCCCAGATTAGTATAAGAGTGGTAGCTGGGCCCCAGGAGATTAGATTATCCTGAACCTGCAACTTGAACAGAAACTCTGGACCTTCGACATTCGACGAAAGAAGAAGACTGAAGAATCTCCCTTGTGGCCAAGGAGTGGCTACCCTGTGCAAACAGGCACCATCAAGAGACTACCCTTTGCTTTGCTGAAGTTCTACGAGGGACCGACTGCAGAGCCTGACCAGAGCCTTGACTTCCAGACTTCTCCGACCCTGATCCACATCCACAGCCGAGCTGAGATCCGTGGAGGCGACGAGAGACATGGGACCGGCTACCTGGGAAAAGTTGGGAGTATCTTCCAGCACAGCTTCTGAGGCACCCTCGAAGTTGTGCACCGGGGATTGAGAAGCCCCAACCCCAAGCACCATCTGCACCGAAGATCAGCCCCCCACACTCCACTAGTCCTGCGTGGGGCCCTTCTGCATTTTCCTGCTTGCCGCGTCTGTCCGGTTGCTTGCCCGTTGGCTAGTGGCCTTTGTGATGACGCACCCTGAAATCTTCACTGCTGGTTTGGCTCCTCCAGACTGGCTCCCGCTTCCTTGCAAAAGAGAAGCACCCCAGACCTTCCTGGTCTGCACCAGAAGCAAGTCCTCCGTTCTTCGTGGGTTCCGCTTGCTAAGGCTTGGTGAGTCCTAGTTCGACTTCGACGCCGCCGACAGCAAGAGCCTTCGTAGGACAGCTCGCCTCCTGGTCCTGGCCGTCCTCAACATCTCCTGGTACCCGTGGCTGCAGCGACAAGCTTCACCTTTCACCTGCAATCTTCACGACATCGCCTGGTTCCTTCCTGGTTCCACGTGGTCACTGGCTAGTGACCTTGACTCTGTCCCTTCTGCTTGCAGGTATCCTCTCTTCTTGATCCCGGCCTTGGGATCCACCGGACACTCTTCACTGACTGCCTGTCAGCAACTTTCCTTCAGGCATCCATAGAAGTCCACGACGAAACCCGACGCAAGTTCACACCTATGCACCCGCAGCCCGTGGGCTAGGTAACTTGGGTACTTCGGTGCTCACAAGGGTAGTGACTATCCTAGGGTCTAGTTTCCGAGTCTCGACTCTCTAGCTGCTTCAGAAGTGTCCTTAAACTGTTAATTTCTAACTGCTAGTAATTCTATCGACTTTTACGCATTACGCGTGAGCGTTTCCACTCTGCACCTGAATCCCGTGGGCCTCCCACTTCCTAACTGTTGCTAGTGTAGTGTAGCCCCAGCGATTCCCTAGGCCTAGGCCTATCCTATTTCCGTGACAGTGGTCCTTATACCACTTCTTTAGTATATGGTTTGCGTGGCCCCTAGGGCCTAACTGTATTACTTACCTGTGTGACTTAATGTATGCTTGAATAAGACTGTGTTGTACTTACCTCTAATCTCATAAAGAGAGCTGAGGGTTTGACTAGAATAAATACACTTTATTTTATATATATATCTGTTGTGGTGTCCTTTCCTTTGGTATTCAAGGGATTATATATGGTATCACAGCTGGCTTCACATGCCATTCAGAGTTTAGCCTAAGACTGCTCTTGTCCATGCTACCACTAGGATAGCTGGTCTATAAGGTTGGCTTTACAACCAATCACCATAAGGGTTGTTTGGACTGATATAAGGTGTACACTAGAACTAGTGACATCATACATCAGGCCAACTTCTCACATTGGTGAGCAGCGGTTGGGATCTGAGCTTGCTGTTGTAATACCATTGTAATCTTGAGATACTAAATTGAAAGATCACACAGATATTGTTTAGGTACATATAACATAGATTATAATACTTAAGTCCTACTGGACTTAGTGGTTGTAGGTTGAAGGGAGTAACACACCCTGACTACAACTACTAGAGAGGTTTAGTAGATACAACTAGTGTAGGTAGGTGCACACACCACACCCTCACTAGAATCATGTCCCTGAATGGAGATCACACTGATACTCCCTCAGGAGAGGAGAATCCTGGACAGATTCCCTCTAGATATGATGCATTCACTTTCCAGGAGATGAGACAACTGTGTACCTTCAGGAGATTAAAACAGGGTTCCAACCCTACCCTTAGACAGCTAGTGGAGCTTCTGGAGGCCTATGATGCTGAAAGAGCTGCCACGTATGGTGCCATAGCTGCAGATAAGGGTCTACCCACCACAGATGAGTCAGATGGGACTTCAGATGAAGAGGTAGACAGCCATGGCCAAGTAGGAAGACTTAGCCAGGCTAACCTAAGCTTACATGGGAGTTTGCATGGGGTCCCCCATACAGACCCCCAAGTGGGCTTAACCAGAGAAGCAGGAGAGACAGATCCCCTTCAAGGGAATCCATCCACTCCCATGTCTCTAGCATCTCTAATGCTTCTTCTCGCAGGGGAATGACTTCCCCTGAGAGAAAGGAGCATGAAGCCAGAATGAGGGAAGCTAATCTGAGGATTCAGAGGGAAGAACTTGCCCTTGCCAAGGAGAAGCTTGCTCTGGCTAGAGAGCAAAAATTGTGTGGGTCAGAACCCACTGGTGGCAGCAACATTCCTAGAGATAGGGATAGGTCTTATGACCATAGAAACCTAAGCAAGATAGTCCCCCCATATCAGAATGGAGATGACATCCACAAGTGGATGACTGCTTTGGAGAGGGCCTGCAAAGTACAGCAGGTACCCCAGAGTCAGTGGGCAGCTATCTTGTGGCTCTCTTTTTCTGACAAAGGTAGAGACAAGCTCCTCACAGTTAGTGATGAGGATGCTAACAATTACAAAGTCCTGAAGAGTGCTCTGATAGATGGGTTTGGCTTAACCACTGAGCAATATAGGTTGTTGTTCAGAGACACCCAGAAGACACAGACACAGGACTGGCCTGATTTTGTGGATTGTGCCACTAAGGCTTTGGAAGGTTGGTTAACTGGCAGCAAGGTGCAGGACTATACAGGATTGTACAACTTGATTATGAGGGAGCAGATCCTTAGTAATTGTCAGAACCAGCTTCTCCATCAACACCTGGTAGACTCAGATTTGACCTCTCCCCAAGAATTGGGAAAGAGGGCAGATAAATGGGTCAGGACCAGGATTAGGCCTAAAAATCAGGGTGGTGACCAAAAGAAAGATACCACCAAGCCTCAAGAGAAGGGTGGGGATAAATCAAAAGAGAAATCTTCCTCAGGGCCCCAAAACTCCACACAGGGTGGTGGGTCCCAAGCTCCCTCCTCTACCACAGTTAAAAAGCCTTACTGCCATGAGTGTAAAACTCCTGGGCATTGGAAAACTGACAGCAGTTGCCCAAAGGCTAAAAACAAAACTGTTCCTCCAATTACTCCTGTAACACCACCTATTACTGTCAGCAGTAATCCCCCAGGTGGTGGGAGTGCCCCCAAAAATTTGGTTGGGTTTTCTTGGGGAACACAGGGGGACCCTGGCTTAGCCAATTCCCCTACAGCAGCTACTCTTGTCTGTGATGGTGGCATGGGGTTTGCCAACTTCACTGCCTGTCCCAACACTTTGGGTAGGTACAGACAGGAGCCCTACATCAATGGCAGAAAAGCTGAGGCCTACAGAGACACTGGAGCTAGCATCACTATGGTGGCCCATATGCTAGTTCCCTCTGAGCAGCTTTTGCCTGGTTTCTCATACCAGGTAACTAACATTGATGGCAGACAGAACAGTCATCCCATGGCAGAGGTATGTCTCAGCTGGGGAGGTGTCACTGGCCCTAAGAGGGTGGCAGTGTCCCCAACCTTGCCTGCAGACTGCTTACTGGGGAATGACTTAGAACTCTTAGCCTGGGCTGGAGTTGAACAAGACACCCATTCTAAAATGGTAGGCCTTTCGCAGAAGGGTAGTGGGGTTGTGTCAGCCACAACCCCTGTCCAAGTAGATTTCCTCCCTGAAAATGTTGGAAGGGCAGTGGTAGCCACAGCCCAGGCAAAGACAGACTTACCTGTAGAGACTGGCAGAGCTGTGACAGTCACAGCTCAAACCCAAACTGAGTGCCTCCCTGAAAAGGTTGGCAGGACTGTAATGGTCTCAGTCCATACTCAGACTGACATAGGTGTAGTGAAGCCTGAAACTATGGATCACTCCACACAAACAGAGAGTAGTGGGGAGGAAGAAAAGTCTCCCTCTCCCCAGACATTAGGAAAAGGTCAGCCTCCTCAGGGATCTGACCTCACCCCTTGTGAAGGAACTGCCCCAGAGGTAGCCAGGCCTGGCCTTCCAGAGCCTCTGATGTCAGTGGCCCCTTCCAAGTTGGGACCCAGTCTGGTGCAGGTAGCCTGCCTCTCTCTACCCTGCCTCAGTCAGCCCAGGGCTGCAGAGGTCAGGGAGGCCAGTGGACCCCAAGAGGGCCCCTGTCCACAAGAACCCCCCCATCAAAAGAATGAGGATTGCCTGGCTAGTAGCCCTAGCCAGGTGATGGTTAAAAACATTCCTGAGGGATCTCCTTTACAGGTAGTTAGGGATCTCCCCCAGAGGGATTCTGTTGGGCACAGGCAAACATGGGACCTTAGGGCCCCAAACCTGAACTGTCCCTCCAGTAAGCCCACAAAAGGGACCCAGCCTCCAGCTTTAGGTAGCCAGAGGCTGACCCTGAGAGCAGACTGCAACTCAGTGAAAGAAAGAAAGGCATCCATGGTGGAGGATGATTGGAGGAAGCTGAGGCCTCACTTTGAGGACACTCACTTCAGTACTCCATCTCAACACCAGCCTTTTACTTTGCAAAGACACACCAAAGGTAGAGATTCCCTATGGTGGAGACCCTATGATACCTTTAGGGTGAGGGATTGCTTAGTGGACCATGAGACAGGGGGTAACCATGCCAGTGCTGGTTCTTCCTTATATGGCCACTTAGGAAATAGAGGCTTACCTTGTCAAGGCCAGCCTTATCTCCTTTCGTTTGGGGGGGGGGGTTGTGTAGGAAGGTGGATATATGACTATGGTTAACCCCAACTTTTTTGCCTAGTGTCTAGCTGGTTTTTCGACTTAGTTGGCCTGAGATCCTGCCATTCAGGGTCTCAGGCTGTCTGCTCTCTCTTTAAAATGGACTCCATGTACCCTAGGTACATTCCCAATTGGTAAGGATCACCTTATTGGACCCTGTACAGTGTACCCTAGGTACCCAGGGCATAGGTGTACCCTAGGCCTCCCAGGGGCTGCAGCATGTATTATGCCACCCCTGGTCTGGCCTTCCAATCAGACACAACTGGCTGATCACTCAGCTGGGGCAAGGTCATGTAATCACCTCTTGCTTAGATATAGTATACCTATATCTACCCTTAAAATAGACACATGTGTACCTATCAGCCACTCCTATGGCAGGCCTTAACAATCCTGGAGGCAGAGTGCTTGGTAACATGTGAGATGGTGCTCTAGCATGAGCTGAGCCTGTCTGCAGCTTTCGGAACCATGTCCTTATAGCTGTTCTATGATATAGCCTGCCATATACTCTTAAAGTGCCTTATATTCTTAAACGGTTATGGTAACTATGGTTTGGCTTTATCAAAACATGTCGTGTAAGGTGTCTAACACTTTGGAATAATACCCCCATACCATTTCTGGTGATGAGGATATTATTCCCCCCTTCTAGAGGGAGAGACATGTTAAAATCCTACTTTGCTGTTTAACTCTAACCAAAGCCTCAGCATCACAAAATGGATGCTGCTGCCACAGACACAAGTCTGACCTCCTGCTGCTGGGAGTGATCCCGGCAAGGGAGGCTTGGACAATAGGTTTCCTGCTTGGGGAGGTGCTAGCACCTCCCCAGACAGACTTTAGTGTATTGGGGCAGGGAGGGCTGAAAGGAATGAGACATGCCTGTGGCACACAAGGTGTCCCATGCATAGTCCAGTTCAAACCGGTGCTGGGGCACTCCAGCCCCAGTCCTGGCGCGAAACTGGACAAAGGGAAGGGGGTGTAACCACTCCCCTCCCAGGTCCCACCCATAAGGCGTGACCTAGCAGGTAACCCAGCCCCCCAGATTAGTATAAGAGTGGTAGCTGGGCCCCAGGAGATTAGATTATCCTGAACCTGCAACTTGAACAGAAACTCTGGACCTTCGACATTCGACGAAAGAAGAAGACTGAAGAATCTCCCTTGTGGCCAAGGAGTGGCTACCCTGTGCAAACAGGCACCATCAAGAGACTACCCTTTGCTTTGCTGAAGTTCTACGGGGGACCGACTGCAGAGCCCGACCAGAGCCTTGACTTCCAGACTTCTCCGACCCTGATCCACATCCACAGCCGAGCTGAGATCCGTGGAGGCGACGAGAGACATGGGACCGGCTACCTGGGAAAAGTTGGGAGTATCTTCCAGCGCAGCTTCTGAGGCACCCTCGAAGTTGTGCACCGGGGATTGAGAAGCCCCAACCCCAAGCACCATCTGCACCGAAGATCAGCCCCCCACACTCCACGAGTCCTGCGTGGGGCCCTTCTGCATTTTCCTGCTTGCCGCGTCTGTCCGGTTGCTTGCCCGTTGGCTAGTGGCCTTTGTGACGACGCACCCTGAAATCTTCACTGCTGGTTTGGCTCCTCCAGACTGGCTCCCGCTTCCTTGCAAAAGAGAAGCACCCCAGAACTTCCTGGTCTGCACCAGAAGCAAGTCCTCCGTTCTTCGTGGGTTCTGCTTGCCAAGGCTTGGTGAGTCCTAGTTCGACTTCGACGCCGCCGACAGCAAGAGCCTTCGTGGGGCAGCTCGCCTCCTGGTCCTGGCCGTCCTTGACGTCTCCTGGTACCCGTGGCTGCAGCGATAAGCTTCACCTTTCACCTGCAATCTTCACGACATCGCCTGGTTCCTTCCTGGTTCCACGTGGTTACTGGCTAGTGACCTTGACTCTGTCCCTTCTGCTTGCAGGTATCCTCTCTTCTTGATCCCGGCCTTGGGATCCACCGGACACTCTTCACTGACTGCCTGTCAGCAACTTTCCTTCAGGCATCCATAGAAGTCCACGACGAAACCCGACGCAAGTTCACACCTATGCACCCGCAGCCCGTGGGCTAGGTAACTTGGGTACTTCGGTGCTCACAAGGGTAGTGACTATCCTAGGGTCTAGTTTCCGAGTCTCGACTCTCTAGCTGCTTCAGAAGTGTCCTTAAACTGTTAATTTCTAACTGCTAGTAATTCTATCGACTTTTACGCATTACGCGTGAGTGTTTCCACTCTGCACCTGAATCCCGTGGGCCTCCCACTTCCTAACTGTTGCTAGTGTAGTGTAGCCCCAGCGATTCCCTAGGCCTAGGCCTATCCTATTTCTGTGACAGTGGTCCTTATACCACTTCTTTAGTATATGGTTTGCGTGGCCCCTAGGGCCTAACTGTATTACTTACCTGTGTGACTTAATGTATGCTTGAATAAGACTGTGTTGTACTTACCTCTAATCTCATAAAGAGTGCTGAGGGTTTGACTAGAATAAATACACTTTATTTTATATATATATCTGTGGTGGTGTCCTTTCATTTGGTATTCAAGGGATTATATATGGTATCACAGCTGGCTTCACATGCCATTCAGAGTTTAGCCTAAGACTGCTCTTGTCCATGCTACCACTAGGATAGCTGGTCTATAAGGTTGACTTTACAACCAATCACCATAAGGGTTGTTTGGATTGATATAAGGTGTACACTAGAACTAGTGACATCATACATCAGGCCAACTTCTCACACAGAAGTCTGGAACAGAGTGAGGGAATCATAATGGGATACCCTGTGCGGGTATTTGTACCTCATGATGTGGCAATCCTTTTAACAAGGAGCCGGACACAGTTCATGTCTCATAGTCGGCTGACTAAATATGAGAAAGACATTCTTGGTGCTACAAATGTGAGCCTTGAGAGATGTGTGAATGTGAACCCAGCAACACTGTTGCCTGATACTGAATGTGTGGGGGTGAGAAATGAAGTTGATCATGACTGCCTGGATGTGCTTGATTACTGTACAAAACCAAGACCTGACATAAGAGATCTGCCACTGCCTGAGAGTGACCATGTGCTGTTTGTGGATGGATCTTGCTTGAGAACGGATGAAGGAACACTGAGTGCTGCATATGCTGTGTGTACAGTTTCAGGAGTTGTAGAAGCATCACCTTTGAAAGGAGTTAAATCCGCTCAGGTGGCAGAATTGGTGGCACTAACAAAAGCCTGCAAGATTGGGAGAAATGTGAGAGTGACTGTGATGACTGACAGCCAGTATGGCTTTGGAGTTGTCCATGATTTTGGCCAGCTATGGCTACAAAGAGGTTTCCTGACCTCAAGTGGAACTCCCATAAAGAATGCTGAAGTGGTTGGAAAATTGCTAGAGGCGATACAGCTGCCTAAAGAACTAGCAGTTGTAAAATGTGCTGCTCATGGTCAAGGTGATGATTTTGTCACTGTTGGGAACAAATTTGCCAATGACATAGCACAATACTGTGCAAGGAATAATCATTCCATTAATCGGAGTAAAGAAAGAGAAATGTCTTCTTGTTCCTTAATGTTTACTAATGAGGTGGGAACATGGGAGGAAGTGAAACAGCTGCAGGATGAGGCAGGAGATGAGGAAATGAAAGATCGGGTGAAAGCTGGTTGTGCACCAAGGGAAAAAGATCATGTGTGGGTCTATAGGGATGGAAGACCAGTCATGCCAAATAGCATGCTATCAACAATGGCAAGGATGTATCATGGCCAAGGACACCTGGGGAGGGATGCTATGATAAGGGCATTTAAGCAGACCTGGTATAGTCCAAAATTCAGGCTGATAGCAGAGAGTCTCTGTCAGAGATGTCTGATATGTCAGCAATTCAATCCTGGAAAGAAAACAGTGGTGAGCCTAGGAACCATAGGCAGGGAGGGAGGACCCTTCACAAGAATGCAGATAGATTTCATCGAAATGCCCCAAGTCAACAGATTGAGGTATGTCCTGGTGGTGGTCTGTTTGTTCTCCAGGTGGGTGGAGGCATATCCAACAAGAAGAAATGATGGGATAACAGTGGCTAAGCTATTGTTAAGAGAATTCATCCCAAGGTATGGGTTCCCAGTGACCATTGAATCAGACAGAGGAGAACATTTTTATAATGAAATCATGGGTTTGATCTGTGAAGCATTGAGTGTACAGCAGAAGCTACATTGTGCTTACCGACCAGAGGCTTCTGGTATGGTTGAACAAATGAATGGTACCATCAAAAACAGAATTGGCAAAATGTACCTAGCCACAGGAATGAAATGGCCCGATGTCTTGCCTCTAGTCCTGATGACCATTAAGTCTACTCCAGACAGAACAACAGGTTTGAGTCCACATGAAATTATCATGGGATGTGCTATGAGACATGCATTTGTACCAGTCAACAAACTGATGACTATAACTGATGACATGATTTTGGATTACTGTAAGGGCCTGGCTGACGCAGTTCATTCTGTGTTTCACCAGGTTGGAGAAGACGCCACCACACTCGAAAAGAAACCAGCCCATGATCTGAGCCCAGGGGACTGGGTAAGAATAAAGGTCCACAGAAGAAGGAATTGCCTGGTTCCAAGGTGGGGAAGGCCAAGACAAGTCATTCTGACCACAACGACTGCTGTGAAGTGTGCTGGAGTGAAAAATTGGATACATGCAAGTCACACATTGAGAGTTCCAAATCCAAGAGACGGCACTGGAAAAGAATACTTTGAAGAATCAGATTCCAGTGATGATGCAGACAGTGAGGCAGTAAGAAGGAAAAAGAATCCTGAAAGTGGGGAAAGTGAGTCAAGAGAAATTTTCATCCCACTAGAAGAGGTTCTGAAAAGAACAGTGCAAACCGCAGAGGCGAGTTCAGATTCTGAAGAAGTACCTGAGGTTTCAACTAACAGTAACCTACACAAAAAGAAAGAAAGAAAAGAAAAGAACATTACAACAGAAGTGACACCTGAATCAAATGAGATAATTGGACAGGTTCCACTTGAGATAATCCTTGAAGAAGAAGGGACAGAAAAAGAAAGAGAGGGAAAGATTGCGGAAAAACCCCGAGGAGGTGTAGGGAACATCAACAACAAGCTAGGTGAAGGGACAAGTAGACAGCAAGAAGATTGCGTGTCGGAGACCCGAGGAGGGACAGAAGTAGGGAAATCTCAAGTGGTGGAAAAGGAGACTATTGAAGAAAAGGAAGCTGTTGGAGAAAAGAAAACTGTTGATGAACAAGAGGCAACTGAGACAGAATCTGATGAAAGTGACAATGAGATACATGGAGGACGAGTTCTGAGAAAGAGAACTTGGCTTGGAGAAAGAAACAATAAAGAAGGAAGACAAAAGAGAAATGCTAAAGGAGATCTTTGGCCCAATAAGATAAAGAGACTGAGGTATCGACTGACATGAGTTAACTCTTCGAAAGCTGAACAAGTGAATGAAGTGTCAAGTCAAAATCCAACTAAAGAAGAAGAAACAAAGATACCTGAGAGAATTAAAAGAATAAGAAAACCAAACCAGAGGTATAAGTCACCAGAATGGACGTATGTGGCACTGCCTGAACAAGGAGAAGAGGCAGAAAGTCAAGGAAGTCCAGAGGAGGCTTTACTGAAAGTGGTTGCTGAAGAAGAAGCTGTGGGAATCCTGAGAGTTATCTTGTCCGACATTGGGGAAGAGACGGATGTTCAGGACCTAATACACTTTGATGATGATGAAGAAACAGTGGAAAGTGATGAAAATCCAAATTGAATAAATCCAAAGGAATCATTTGGAGAAGAAAAGAAAGAAAGTAATACTAAAACTAGTAGACTGTAATAATATGTTGGGTACTTGCTACCCTAAAGTTCGGTAGTGGAGTAGAAGAGGCTAAGTCACAAGACACGGTAAAATTAGCAAGATGGCTGACACTAACAATAATCAAAGTAGATGTACTTTTCTGAAAAGATGGTGCAAGATGTGCTGCTGCTGTACAGGATTATTAATGCTGCTTTGGAGCGTGCTGGCTCTACTGATTTCTTTTTGAGTAACTATAGACACGTTAGAAGGACATACTGAGAACAAGACTAATATAGGGAAAAGTTCACAAAAGATAGTACCAACTAGAACTAGCAATGTACATATACATAAGGATAGGTCAATTAATGATTTTTCTAGCAATGTTTTTTCAAAATTGTTGTATGAATACGTAAAGACAATGGAAGTAAGGGATTGCTATGTTTGCATGCAATTACCTGCCTCTGTTTCGGAAGGAGTGACTTATCATCATCTTCCGGCTACGTATGGAATTTCATGTAGTGTGTTGATTAGTATATTTTATCAGTTAGGAAAATTAGATTATAATATGTCTAATATAGATAATATTCTTGGGCAATTGCCTATGAATAAAGAACTGAATCCTGCAAAAGAAGCTAACACTTTAGTTGAGATTTTTTTAGAAACTAGAGAATTAACCTTAGAATATGTTTTTAGAAACAATTTAACTTGCAGTTTGAAAGGAGAAGAGAAGAATTTTCTAGACATGGTTGAGAGAAGAAGGTTGAACATGCACAAGAAAGCAGAAGGGCATAAAATGAGTGAAACAATGTGGGACATTGAGAAAGAAAAAGAATTGAAAATTGGAGCCAGTCCAACTATGGCTATAGATGCACCACAGAACGGCAAATTATGCATTATCAGGCCTGCCTGCCTCATTTTACAAGACTTTTGCCCGCTTCTCGTGCCGCATTTGGCTGCCATGTATAATGACTCTTTTGAGAGCGGTCACTTTCCACCTTCGCTTCGCGAGGCTATGTTATCTCTTCTGCTCAAACCGGATAAGCCCCCCGATCTCCATGACTCCTATCGCCCTTTGTCCCTCATAAATACGGATAATAATATTTTTGCCAAATTGCTTGCTTCACGTCTTCTCCCTCTCATGCAGCATATCGCCTGCCCAGACCAGTCTGGCTTCATTCCCGGCCGTGCAACACCTCATAATCTTCAGACTATTTTCTCCGTCCTCCATTAGATAAATCCAGCGCTCCCTGCTGTGGCTGCCCTACTCGAGGCCACCAAGGCGTTCCACACCCTTTAATGGCCCTTTCTATTCTCCCTTCTTGCATGCCTCGGCTTCAGTTCAGTCTTTATTCACAAGATCTCGCTCCTGTACACTCTTCCTACCACCCATCTCTGGATTAATGGCCTCATTACAGATCCCATCCCTATTGGACGTGGTACCCGTTAGGGGTGTCCGCTCTCGCCTATGCTGTTCGCCATCGCAATGGAGCCATTGGCGGCTAGACTCCGTCAACACCACACACAGAGGGGCATTGGGTTTGCGGCCCGCGCCCTATGGTCTCCATGTATGCGGACGACGTTACTCTTTATGTCCGCAATCCCCAGGAAAGTCTCAATCCTCTGGTGCACGAGGTCATCAGGTTTAGCGGCTATTCCGGTGTTCAGGTGAACTGGAACAAATCGGTCCTCTTCCCTCTCACTGACGCCACTAGGCACTTCCCCCCGAACTACCCCTTTGTGTGTATGGATGGCCCCACTCATTATTTGGGGGTCTGGCTGAGCAGAGATGTCGACGAACTTTGGCGAGCCAACTTCGGTCGCACGGTGGACTGCCCCTGTCGCTGGCCGGTCAAGTAGCTATCGCCAAGATGGTAGTACTTCCAACATTTTTATATTTATTCCTGAACATCCCTATTCCTCTCACTGCCCACTTTTTTTGCAGGGTCCGCTCCCTGATCATCTCTCTCATCTGGGCTGGCAAACAGCCGAGGATCGCTTATGATACTCTTACACTTCCGATGGCGTGTGGCGGCCTCAGCGCCCCCAACATCCAGCTTTACGCATTGTGTGCCCAGGCCAGCTTCTTGCATTTCTGGCTTCACCCTACCCCTTTCCAACCTCACGTGACGGTCGAAGCTGATCTCGCTGCCCGTGGCCGCTCACGACGGCCCTGTTTGCCCCAGCCAAACTCCCACGCAATGAGATAGATACGGTTGAGACTTTACGCTGGGCTTGGGAGGGCATGCGCCGCCTTTCCGATGCTCCCATGCTCTCAGCCTCAACGATGCCGATCGTTCGGTACCCGGCTTTCCCCCCTCTACAGCCCTCTGGTATGGCTAAACATGCCACCTGTTTAAGGTTAACCACAGTTGCAAATCTCTACCCGGGTAACACCTTTTACTCTCTCGCGGATGATTCCGGTCCTATGGACAATTTACTCTTCTATCAGTTACGTGCAATCTGCAGGGAGCTGCATCCCACGTTCCCTCAGCCTCCTTCCTCGATGAGCACGCTGGATTTTCTGTATTTGTCTCCTTCCCCGCAGAAGTTGGTAGCCAAACTATACGCCCTCACGCTGGCAGCCTCATCCATATCCACTGACCGCGCCCACGCAGCATGGAGTGCGGACCTAGGTATCGGCATCCCCAGGCTGACTGGATTTACTGTTGCAAGCAGACTAAACGTTTGTCTCCAAATTACCGCCTGTGTCTTATTCATTTTAAATACTTGCATAGGTTATATCGCATCCCCGTCCAGCTGCATAAGCTGGGACTTATTCCAAGTCATAGATGCATGCGCTGTTCTGCACCTGCGGCAGACTTCTCACACCTTGCCTGGCTCTGCCCTAGGGTCTCTGCTTATTAGCATGAAGTCTGCACAGCCATCTCAGAGATCACCTTCTCGCCAGTTCAGCCCACTCCTTCGCTTTGCCTCTTAGGCTTTGTCAAATTCTGCCCAGATACCTCACATCGTCTGACCGCCATGCTGCTTATCCTCGCGCGGTGTAGGGTTTCTATGTGCTGGAGTCACAAACCTGCACCTAAGTTCACCTATAGCTTGAGGATGCATCACGTTGTCAGACTATACTGTCTGAATTCTGGGACCTCAAGCCTGCTAGATCTCACCCACTCCATATCTGGGGCCACCTTGTATCATATCTCCTGTCCCGCACCTCTCCCGGCCCTGCTACCTCTCCTGCGCTCCCCACCAGCTCACCGCCTGTGGCGGCTGCTGATGACGGTCAGAAATTTGCCTTTTTCCTGCCCCTTTTCCTTTTGGCTGGTCCAGTCACCTTTGCTATAGTCTGTGAGCCCCCTGTAAATTGCCATTATCATCTAGTCAAGGCCAAGACATACCTGCCATGCCACTGTCCTTCGGTGTTGTGTGCTAATAATTCACACTGTAACCCTCATTGTGTCTTTTGTTTATGGTGCTTTGTCCTATTGCAAATCTAACCTGTCTATTTGCTTTGATCAATAAAGGTTTTTTGAAAAATTAAAAAAAATAACATTGAGGCTGGAAGAGAACCTTCTTATTCATGGAATAAATACCTTTCTGAATCTACACTATGTGTCCTGCAATCTTTGCTGCAATCTTTGAAGCAAATCTTTTCACACTGGTGACGATGGATGGGATTGTGTAGAAAGTGATAAGAAAGGTCTCAACAATTTAATTGTTCTGGATCGTTGTTTAACAAGATTTTGCTGGTCAACACACGGTAGGAATTAACTTTTGTACTACTACTGTCTGACTGAGGAGGCGCTGGGTGTGTTTTTTCCCTCTCGTCATTTGTGACTGTCGGAACTTATTGAGGGAGTTTGTGTACTGAAGTGGAGCTAGAAGATTCTGATCGCAACGCTTAGAGACCTTTTTGTGTATAATAAAATATAAAGCGGATTGGCTGAAAGATCGCATATTTCTTACAACTTTCATTCTTAGGGTGTGTAATGTTAAAGGCTATCCTTGAAATCACCTCAACGCTAGAATAACATTGCAGGCTGATTTTTGTTGAGCATTTATGAGAAAAGCTTTGAAAATCTTTCCCACGTTCGTCTGAACGTTTCGGTGATTGTGTTGTGAATAGGATGAAGCGGCTTAACTATTTCCCAGTGTTGTGGAGAATCATGGGAGGGAAAGTACGTTTGATGCCGCCATCAACAGCTGAAACATTTCAGTTGGGTGTGCGAGTCAATCACAAGTTATGCTTATTATGCTTCACTTGACAATTGCTTTGAATTAAGCAGACGGGTAATTGTGGGTTTTTGCTGGAAATCTGTATGATATTGAAGCCGTTGATATTGTGGGAACGCTGTTTTCCAAAGAGGCAGTCTGAGCGTGTCACTAAGTATTAAACAAATATGTGATTGTAGATAGATACCCTTTACCAAATATTACAGATATGCTCACGTTACTTGGTGGTGCAAGAGGTTTCTCTATCATAGATCTCACATTAGCCTACCACCAGATTATCCTTGATAAGGAATCACGTGACATTACAACATTTATCACTCCATTTTGGTAAGTTCAGATATGCAAGGTCACTCTTTGGTTTGGTGTCTGCTGCATCAGGTTTTCAGAGAGCTTTAGAAATAGTACTTAAGGGTTGAAAAGAAATAGGGATATATCAGAATAATATGATAGTATTTGGAAAAACTGTGACTTAGCATGATGAGAGGGAGAGACAGGTTATGAGAAAACTTGAAATTTCAGATTTGACTGCGAAATAAGAAAAATGCAAATTCAGAAAAGAATCCATAGATTATTTGGGACACACCATTACTGGTGAGGGCATAATTCCCAAAAAAGACCTAATTAACACTATGCATAGTTTGATCACCCCAGCCACCAAAGAGGAGTTGATGAAATGTCTAGGTATGACTGAATACTATAGTAAATTTGTCAAGGTTTTGCAGAAATGTGCTCAGTGATGAGAAACTTATTCAGGAAAGGGATAGAATTCATTTACGACGATGCAAGCCTTAAGGGGATGGAAGCAGTCCTGCAGTGAAGGGAACAGGGCTCAAAATAAACCATTTTGTTCATTTTATGAAGTCTTATGGGTTCAGAAAATTGCTACACTGTTATAGAGAAAGAAGGACTTGCAGTATTATGGACAGTCAAAATGCTGAAAAACGTCTTATGGGGCAGCAAATTTAAAATCAGAAAAGAACACAAACCTTTATGTGAAATTCTTAAAAGAAAAGATATAGATGCAGTCTCAGGCAGGATTACGAAATGTGTGATTGCTCTTCAGGAGTATTATTTTGAAATGAAATACATTCCAGGTATAAATAACACTGTAGCTGACAACTTATCTAGGTTAGTATCCTTGAAGGAGGAGACTCCAGGTGAAAATTGTGAAAATTATGATAGGGAGTTTGAGCAAGAAATTGTCTGTGAAATTGGTGATGCCAGTGTGTCAGAAGAGAAATGGCAGTCAGAACTAAAATTTGATAAAACCATACAAAAAGTTCTACACTTATGGAAAACTGGATGAGGTGACAGCAATAAAAGAAGTGAAGAAAGCCGAATGCTCTGGGGAATTAAAAATGACTTATCAGAAAGTCATGGGTTACTATTCAGAGGGACCAGACTTTTCCCTTCTCTTACGATGAGAGAAGACCTTATGTTGTTAGCTCATAGTGGACATCAAGGGATTTCTAGAGCTAAGGAGAGGTTAAGAATGATGTATTGGTGGCCAGGTATGTATTAGCAGGTAGAAGGAATGATTCAAGAGAGCATGAAATATGCTTCAATTTAAAAGCCCATGAAACCAAGGGTACAGCCTATGGTGATTAGAGAGCGTCCTGATGAGCCATGGTAAGAGGTTGTTTTGGACATGCTTGTTCCACTACGAAGTGATGATTGTGAAACATACATTATATTTTTGATGGATATGTATTTAAGATGGCCTGAGATACATCTTACATGAGTTTTTGAAACTAAACATGTGGTGAGATTCTTGAAAGAAATGTTTGGAAGGGAAGGTCTTCCATATACATTACTACCAGACAATGGAGTTCAGTTAGTCTCCAAAGAAATTGACATTTTTTTAGTAGAGTGTGGAATAAAATACACAAAAATGTGCAGTGTAGCATGCAGAAACAAATGGAATGGTATAATGTTTCAACAGATTAGTAAAGGAGACTATTCACATGGCCAGAGATAATGATTTAGTCTGGAAGGAGGAAGTCCGCAAAAGAGTAGAAGCTTACACAATCACACCACACTCTCCTACTGGTAGAACTCCTTTTGAAATTTTTTGTGGTAGACATCCATGTACATTAATACATCTTGGTTGGGTCAATGATTTAAAAAAAAGAATCGCCTGCAGTAGATGGGTGTAAAGAGTGGGGATTGAGGGAAGAAAGAATAATACAAGCATGCAAACAACACTATGATAGGAGTAAGTCAGTGAAGGAAACAAGAGTTGTTGTGTGTGCTCTAGTCATGATAAGTAAACCAAATTAAAAGGACGTTGGATACAAACTTTCCAGACCTATTGAGGTCATAAAGATCTTCAAAAATACAGTGATGACTGAAGATCACAGAATATGGAACTTGAATAGAGGGGACATTTATAAAGGGAGGATAGCTCAGGGAAGCATGTCTGCTGATATGTCAGGGGGGAAGAAAACTGAGAATATGATAGAAGCCAGGGAAAGATCTTGTAGAGATATTAAAGCTCCTAAGTATTATGAAGATTACGTAAGGTGAATATTTTGCAATGTTTATCTGGATGTGGATATCATTTTGAACAGAAATGTTGTATTCTTTTCACGTGGCGTATGAGGTGTGCAACCAGCCTAGTTTTGGTATTTTATATATTTAATCACTAATAGGTTGTGTTTTATTCTGTTAAATAGTTCCTATATTTATTATTTGATTAAAAGGAGTAGATGTGTGAAATGTACATATTAAGTGAGATTGTTTAATCACTAATAGGTTTTGTTTTATTCTGTTAAATAGTTCTTATATTTATTGTTTGATTAAAAGGAGGAGATGTGTGATATGTACATATTAAGTGAGATGAATCGGTCTGTGATGGCTGTAGCTTTCATCTCGCGGAATGTTGGTGGGCAATGATGTAATGAAATGTTGGAGGCTGGTTGGCAGTTGCAAGAGACACGGCTGCTTGCCCACAGTTGCGGATGGATGAGATCTTCTTGTTCATGGAATAAATACCTTTCTGAATCTATACTTCGTGTCCTGCAATTTTTAAAGTGAAGCTTTTCACAGTGAGGTTAGCTGCTGTCCCCTCTAGGGCGGCTGATGGCTCATGGTACTTACCACCTCACTTGAGTCATTCCTTACAGTAAATCAGTGATTGGGCTACATTACTGCCACTTTTCACCCCGTCCCAAAGCTTTCTTCTCTTTTTATGACTCCAAATGCAGTCTTCTCATAAAACACCTCTTTCCCTTCCCACTTCCTGTTTTGGAGTTTTCCCATAAACACCTCTCTCCCATCCCACTTCCTGTTTTAGATTTCTCCCATAAACACTTCTCTCCCATCCCACCTCCTGTTTTGGAGTTTTCCCATAAACACCTGTCTCTCATCCCATTTCCTGTCTTTTGGTTGAACCTTCTGGGAAGGCTGCTCAGGTGCTTTTCCCTCTCAGGCGTGTAGTGGTCTCCCTTTTCACTTTACAGTACAGCTTTGATAAGGAGCTACAATTACTTTACTCAAAGTTCAAAGGGCATTCTTTATCGATGCAGTAGGAGGGGTCCTGTACATTAATTTATGGTTCATTAGCCTGTTTTATGCTGTCCTAAGAGGGGCTAGTGACCCACATGATAGTCAGGTTTTAATAACAGGCGTTACCTCAGTTGTTGTGTGTCTCTCCCCTGCAGCGGTGAGGATTGAAGGATATGTTAACCCGACAGTACGCTCTTGGGTGTGGTGGTGAGGCAGCCTGTCCTCGAATTCCCAATCAAGCAGTCACTTTTTGCTTTTTGTATTCAATCTATGCAAGTAATGAGCCCTCCGCCTCCTTTCCTCTCCTACATGTGTGAGCTCAAGGTTACAGAATGGCCTTCTTTGATACGCTGCCTGGATTGGTCACTTCCTTAAAACAAAAGAGGAGAAAAAGGCTGAGATGGAGATACAGGAGGAACAGCAAATGAGAATGCTACCTGTTTTTAAGGTACAAATCTTCTGGTTAATAGGGGTATTTATGATTTATATGTGTAGAAGAATGGCCTTATTTTCAAGCATTTTTGGTTAGAATGTAACTTGCTGACAGATCTCCTAGACACCCTGGGGCATATTTACAATAACTGGCGCATCCCTGCATATCAGCAGGGATGAGCCAGTTCTTGTGCGCCATAGCTCCGCCACCATGGATGCACCGCATTTACAATGCGGCGCACCATGGGGCAAAAACGGCACAGATGCGTTACGCATCTGTGCAGTAAAAGTGGTGCTGGAGCGGGTAGTACAAAATTTTGTATACCCCCCATTCTGCATGTTTATAGTAATCTGAATAATCAACTAATGGTAATATTATTAATTCGTTTGAAGTGAAAAGTCACCAATTATATTAACAAAAGAATTACACGTGGGATTTGCATTTTGCATGGCTAAACTAATTGTATACTAATATATGTACGCATACTAATGGTAGAAAATTAGAGTATTGCATAATATATGTTGCTTTTGTGATGTAATTGTAAATTGTACCAGATGACATCACTGGGTGAATATAAACGCTTTGAATATTGCTTTTATGCTAGATAATTACTTACACATAGGGGAATTAGTGAGGGTTTAACATTTTATTAGCCATTTCAATGTTTTAATTACGTTTTGTGTTTGTTTTGCTTAAGTTGACCATTTGGGCCTTCGTGAAGATGGCTGACTGAGACGCACAACGTGACTGCTATTGTCCCACGAGGTTTTGGGTGAAGTGCGCCGGCGCCACCGCCAGCAACAATGGCCTCGTCCTGACCCCAGGAGAGATGTACCCACCAAGGTCATACTGGGAGAGTTGATACATTTTGACATTAAAATCATTATAAAAGACGGTAGAATAGGGAGTTAAAAAGTCCTGTTGTTCGATTTGTCTTGCTGCGAATTTCCTGACATTATGCTGACAGAGAGGACGGTGACACTGCTGGA
Source organism: Triturus cristatus (assembly GCF_964204655.1). NCBI lineage: Eukaryota > Metazoa > Chordata > Amphibia > Caudata > Salamandridae > Triturus > Triturus cristatus. Next base: position 477,808,557 of record NC_140579.1, on the reverse strand, counting down.
CAGCTGTTGTCCTGAATCTTTGAGAGACTGAATTACGGCCTGACTTTGATGGATTTAAAGATTTTTCCACGACTTGACTGACTTAGAGGACGACTAATAGCCAGATTAGGTAAATATGATGTTCTGCGGTTTGGACGATGAGTTTCTAAAAATGTTCAATTTAATTAGATAAACGATGTTTTGATTAATTAACAAACATGTTGTGTTGATTATTTGAAGAAATTAGATTAAGAGGAGAGTATAAATAAATGAATTGAATTACCAAACTATAATACAACTAACTGATTCATCTCCAAATGAAGGGAATATCACGAGGTTTGAAGTTAATAAAAGTATTCAATGCGCATTAGGGTTTAGGTGAAAAGATATTCCTTTCATGTCAGCATTTGGAAACTTATCCCTCTAGGGAAACAGATCAATAAAGTGTGAGTGTTGGTGTTATGGGCCCCACCAATGAATGTATTTGAGTGAATGTGATATTGCGATATTTGGTCTGTGACGAAGGGGGAATTTGACATTCCACGCTGCATCAGTTTTTCTGGTAGCAGGATGATGGTTGTTATTGTTTTGGTTTGGTGAATATAGCTTGTAAATTGCTTATTGATTATTTGTTATTGATTGATATTGGTTTATGTATTAACACACTATGCTGAGTCGCGTCGAGTTCTATGTTGTTTGCATGACTTCTGGGATGTAGGAAATCGGAAGTTTGTAACAGTTCTGTAGTAGAGCAGAGGTAAGCGCTGTTCTCGGGAAAGACGGAATTGTTGTTGCCCTGTAGGTACACAGGGAGAAACGTGTAACGATTGAAGTTGCACGACGCATTGTCTGGGTTCGATTCAGTGACATTGTCGTGTGTTGCCATTAGAGACATTTTCTGTGTGAGAGAAGTGTATTTGATAGCGAAGGTCACCTGTGAAATTTTGGTCTTAGGTAGCAGGAGTCCAAATGTTATTCCGATAACGCTTATCACTGGAAAGGTAATAGGTGTTCAATGAGTTTGCTAGAAGGATAAAGTAGAGGGAAGTGCTACTTTGTTAACGTATGTCATAATTCTGTAGTAGGACAAACTGTTCGCTGTTCTCGGGAAAGACAGGATTCTGTGTGAATGTACTAAATTTTCTTGTATGAAAGTGCGTGAATGTGAAGGCATTCGGGTTAATTGTGAAACTCTAGTTCTATTTCTCAGGAGCATTGGATCTCCAAGCATGTGTCTTAATTCTGGAGAAACGGTTAGCTAATGCTTGTTAGAAGGGTAAGGTAGAGGGATGTGCTACTGTATCAACGGAAGTAACGATTCCGTAGTAGGGCAGAGGTGAGCGCTGCTCTCGGGAAAGACGGAATTCTCGTTAGAAAGGTCTTTTGCTATTCCTTGGTTAGCGAAGTGGACAATGGTGGTGTTTTTGTGTTGCTACTAACAGAATTGTAAATCTGAAACAAAACTTACTGAGTGGATTCTGTAAAGGAGGGGTAGACAGGAGCAGGAGCTGCGGCAGCGGCTGTTGACGTCAGAATGACCGCGCTGGGATTGGCCAGTTAGTCGGAAACGTAGAACGCTCCGGATTGGTGCGTTAGTGTACGCCGCGCTAGGAGTGGAGAAGCACAGGGTGATGTAGACGCTCCGTATTGGTGCGTTAGTGTGAGTCACGCTACGGTTGGACAGAATAGCGGTACAGTTGTAAGGAGAGATTAGCGATACACGGAAGACAGGAAAATGTATTACGATCCACCAGAAAAGGAGAAAAAGTCCTGGTTTGGTAGAATTAAAAAGTGGTTTAAAAAGGACAAACCGATTGTAACTAGGGAAGGACAGTTACTTCCTCCACCAAAAACCCCCGCATCCTTTATGGTTGCGAAATATGGATATCACACCTGTATTTGGTCAAGTATACTGAAAAGGACAGAGTGTTGGCTTTTCCAGAACATGGTTCATTTAATTTGGCAGTTTTGAGAAATTTAAGAGAGAAAATGATGAATTTAGAACCAAGACCTAGACCGACACAATTTGAAGCTTTGACAGAATGGAAAGATGAGATGCATGACCAAGAAAGACAGAGAAGAGGCGGAAGGTATAGGTACATGTTTGGTAGGTCATACGGACATGAGAATCATGATGATCGAATGAGAAGGTGGCAGAATGCGAGTATGACTGAGGGTTTGTTTCCCGTAAGAGCTGCAGGAGAGAATGAAGGAAGAAAATGCGTAGAAAAGAGACATCATGTGGAATCGAGAGGGTATGGAATGAATGAATCAGAGGATGATGTTCTTGAAGACATGTTCTATAAAAATCCACCCCCATATCGGCCAGAACCAAAAATATTAAACCCAAGTGCCCCAATGAAAGAAACAGTGCGACTCATAAAATCGGAACCAGAGTTCCAAGATTTGGGAAAAAACAATTCCATTAGAGAGGTAGAAAAGAAGTCCGGAGGTAAAATAAATGATGAAAATTCAGCAGAACTAGCAAAGACGACCCTAGAATTAACAGAGAAAATAAGAGAATTGACCAAAAATCTGGAAGCTGTAACAGTTCAGTAACGATAGGTCCAGTAATGCCTATTTTTGATAAACAGAAAGATAGCAAACATAAACAGGTTGACCAACCAAAAATGAGTCAAACTGATAATCCATGGAGACAGACAATAAGTATGATTGAACCAAATGTTTCAAATAATTCGTTTGTAGGCCAGAACTGTGCAGAAAGGCGTAGAACAACAGTGGAGTCAATATTAGAAACACAAAAGGATTTTGGACAAGGAAATGTAGAGAAGTCAGTAGGGCCATCTACAGAGGAATTAAGTGAATGGTTGAGAAGCTTGCAGAAGAAAGACAAAGAATCTCAGTCAATAGATGTGGCTAAACTACGAATGGTACTGGAAGAGTTAATAGTAGGAACTATCCCTACGGAGAAGTTAAAAACTTACCAAGATGAGGAGTTGTTATTTCTGTGTAAAAGCATAACGTGGAGAGCAAAAAGTCTCCATCAAAGATTAGAAGAAGTGGCAAATGAAATGGGTATAGATATTGAAAAGGTAAAAGCACTACAGAAACCATATCGGGTAGATTTCGCTGTAAAGGACATTACAAATATGAATACCACAGGACGAATGAGTCAGATTAAGGAAATAATTATTTTGTTGAGAAAATGGGGAGATGTGGACAAATGGAAAAGTAGATGGTATCGAAAACGAGATGATGTTTCAGATAAAACCTTTTCAGCTTTCCCTGTTAGAGAAAAAGAGAAGGTGGTAACACAATGCCCTATGATAGAAATTCCAGGAGGAGGATATGTACATGTCCCATGGACTAGGCAAGATATTTTGTCATTTACAAATGACTTCCCTCGACTACGTGAAAAACCTGTCGAGTGGTATAGACAGATGGACAGATTTGTAAAATTGTCCAAAGTATTGTGGATTGATCTAAACAGCCTGTTTGGCATAATAGTACCAGCAGATCTATGGACAGAGTGCAAAATCATGATAGATTGGCCAACACAAGAATACCCAAGAGATCCAAAAACAGGGGCTCCAGACCCCGAGGTAATGAAGAAATACGAACAGGTTATTGCGTTTCTGAAAATCAAAGTACCTCCTAAAGTGACAGACTGGGTAAACATTGACAGAACACATCAGGAAAGCAAAGAGTCAGTACACAAATATTATGAGAGGTTAATTTAGGCCTTTAAACAATTTAGTGGGGACGAAAATCTGAGTGAAAATGATCTAAGTCATTTTGTATACAGGTTTGTATATGGTCTTCGTACAGAAATTAGTGAGATGATAAAACAGCATACCGTAGACTGGCAAAATAAGAAAATAGATGAAGTACTGAGACATGCTAAATATTTCAGTGATGAGATCAAAGCAAAACAGCGAAAATTGAAAGAAAAGGCTATGTGGGCACAAGTAAAGGTAGCGGAGAGACAGAAAGCTCAATTAGCAGAACACGCAGGATCAAGACAAAAATTTTGTCCTGGGAAAGGTAAAGGAAATATCGAGGAAGCTAAGAAGAAATTTCCGTGTCATAATTGCGGTAGGATAGGGCATTGGAAATCCGAGTGTAAATTTCCCCCGAGTTCTAACGATGAAAATGCATCATTGAATCCACAGGTGCAGAATGAGGTGAGTGGTCAACCACAGCGACAGCAGCAGGTTGTAACACAACAGAATCAGGTGCCAAAACCACCTTTTCAACAGAGCAAAAATTCCCAGAAGTATAGTAATGAAACGGTATTCTACAACAGAGAACAGGTAAATAAACCGCTGCGCGCTCCAGCGCTGCTTCGCAGTATTGGCTGCAACGCGATGAGAGTGATTCAGAAGAGGGTTATTGATGGTGCCGAAGGGAGGAAGAAGAGTGCGTACTTGGCGCAACGGTAGAAGAAGACCAGACAGGCCCATTTGCAGATGGAAAAGTTAATAATGAAAATATTACTTTCCTAGTTGATACTGCTGCTACTCGATCAACTGTTAGATCAGCTGATGTCAAGAATCTTCCTCTCTCGGATGAACTGATCCAAGTAGTTGGTGTATCCAACAGGCAGATTAAAACTTACCTTACAGATCCAGTGAAAGTTAGCATAGGGAAATTTTCTGAAATGCACCGCTTTGTCATGTGCGACACTAGCCCTGTGAACTTGTTAGGTAGAGATTTGTTGTGCAAGATGAATTGCACTATATTTTGTACCCCAGATGGAATAGCATTTGAAATACCAGATGATGATGTACTGTATAAAATTACAATGGCAAACAGGGAGAAGGAGGTTACTGAAACCTAGGCTGTATTTAACCCTGATGAATTACCTAAAGAATTAAAACAATCTGTTAAGGCAGAAGTTTGGGATTTCACAGGAGAAGACGTGGGATTAATGAGAAATGTAGATCCAGTAAAAATAACCATGAAAGAAGGAGTAAGTTATACAAATGTCCCTCAATATAAATTGACACCTGAAATAATTGAAGGAGTTACTCCTGTGATTGAGAAAATGATAAAACAAGGAATTTTGAGAGAACTAATGAGTAGTTAATGTAATTCACCAATAATGGGACTGAAAAAGCCTAGTGGAAAGTTCAGGATAGTACAAGATCTGAGAAAGATAAACAAAATTGTTGTGTCATGTTTTCCCATTGTACCAAATCCATCTGTGATTTTATATCAGATTCCCCATGACGCAGAATGGTATACAGTAATTGATCTATGCCATGCTTTCTTTTCCATCCCATTGCACCACGACAGTCAGCAAATTTTTGCATTTCATTTCGGTGAGCGTATTTTGGCTTGGTGCCGAATTCCACAGGGGTATACAGAAAGCCCCTCAATATTTAATCAGCTATTGAAGAAGTCCTTGGAAAATCTAGAAATGCCGGAAAATTCAGTGTTGTTCAATACATCGATGACCTACTTGTGGCATCGAAAACCCGTGAAGCTTGTGAGGTAGACACGATAGCCTTGCTGAATCATTTGGCAGATGGGGGACTAAAAGTGTCACCATCGAAATTACAATTTTGTAAGAAGGAAGTACAATATTTAGGACATAACATTGAAAAAGGACTGAGAAGAATAACAATAGACAGAATCAGGATCATAAAGAGAATGAGTCCACCTATGACCCAAAGAGAAGTGAGAATGTTTCTGGGAATGGTTGGATATTGTCGTCAATGGATCAGCAATTTTTCGTTGATCGCAAAACCTTTGGTACGGCTGACAAGAAGTGATGTGAAAGATCCCATTGATTTGAACAAAGAGGAATTGGCAGCATTCAAAAAATTGAGAGATGCGTTGTGTGAGGCACCTGCGTTGGGTATGCCTGATTATGAGAAAGAATTTGAGTTGTATTGTAGTGAGAGAAATGGATGTGCACTCTCTGTTCTAGTACAGAAGCATGGAAAACTGAGGAGACCAATTGCATATTTTTCATCAATGTTGGACCTAGTAGCTGTAGCTCTACCTGGGTGTTTGAAAGCAGTAGCTACTACATGTCGGAGTTTGGAACAGAGTCAGGGAATTGTGATGGGATATCCTGTGAAAGTGTTCGTACCTCATGATGTGGCGATCCTTTTAACAAGAAGTCGTACTCAGTATATGACACATAGGTGCTGATTCGGATCCTGGAAAAAATTTCCCTGTACGACTCGTATCCGGTCTTTTTACCTTATGAATCGTACAAGTGCCGTACAAACTGCCATGTACGATTCGCATGGGAAAAAGTCCATACGAATCGCATTGGGAATAATTCCCCACACGTCCTCGGGTCGGAAAATGTGTCCGACACGTCCCCGGAGGATTTACCGTACAAATGTGAAAATTGAAGTCCGACCGCGCAAGTATGATCCATCCCGTGCGTCCGATGTTACAACCGTATGGAAAAAACACCGTCCGCACCGAACTCCCATAGCAACCATGGAGACATGTGCCCACATACGCGCCGAACACCCCCCCAGCCCCCGTATGTATGCGCCGAACCACCCCCCCAGCCCTCGTATGTACGCGCCGAACCCCCACCAGTGCATGTACACCCCCGTACATACGGACCGTACACCCACCCGTGTATATACACCCGTGTACGTTCGGCCCGTACCCCCACCCGTGTATGTATGGAGCGTACCCCCACCCCAACAGTGGATGTACGGACCGTACCCCCAGCCGCATATGTATGGAGCGTACCCCCACCCCAACAGTGGATGTACGGACCGTACCCCCAGCCGCGTATGTATGGAGCGTACCCCACCCCAACAGTGTATGTACGGACCGTACCCCCACCCGTGTATGTACACCAGTGTATGTACGCACCGTACCCCCACCCGCGTATGTATGGAGCGTACCCCCACCCCAACAGTGGATGTATGGACCGTACCCCCAGCCGCGTATGTATGGAGCATACCCCCACCCCAACAGTGGATGTACAGACCGTACCCCCACCCGCGTATGTATGGAGCGTACCCCCACCCCAACAGTGTATGTACGAACCATACCCCCGCCCGCTTATGTATGGAGCGTACCCCCACCCCAACAGTGTATGTACGGATCGTACCCCCACCCGTGTATGTACGGAGCGAACACACACTCCACCAGTCTAAGTACGGAGCGCACCCCAGGCACCAACACCAGCACCCTCACCCAACATCGCGCATGTACGAGTCGTACCAAGCCAGAGACAAGGACAGCACTGTACAACAAAATGGCCGATGTACGCACCGTACAGACGCTAAAAACACACGTACACAACCAGGACAAAGCAAAACAACACAAGAAGACCCCATTCGAATCGCACAAAGCCACAAAACATGTCCAACAAGCACAAATACAACCTATTCACTGACCTGCAACTGCCAAACTCCCAAACAGAGGCCCAAAACACAACCACTCCTTATAACACGCCCACCCAAAGTTCAAACACAGCCACACCCACCAATGAACCAATAAAAAGGCCCAACACACACAAACCATGATCCTTTGCAACAGACCCACTGCTGCCAGACCACACAGAGAAACAACTGCACCATACTACAACCTCCACTACACCTTACACCTGCACACCTTCACACAACCACCTTCACAAACACCCCCTCATCACATTCACACACACACCTGCACAACCACACCCACACACCCACAACCATCCACACCCACACCCCCCACAACCATCCACACCCACACCCCTCACCATGCCCACTAACAAGAATCCAAAGTTCACTAGCCGAGAGTTGGAGGTCCTTGTCGACGAAATCATCAGAGTCGCCCCACACCTCTTTGGAACATTGGTCAGACAGACCAGCATTTCCGAAAAATCAGCCATGTGGCAGACGATTGTCGATGCTGTGAATGCTGTTGGGTCCACCAGAAGGACCAGGCATGAATGCCAAGCCAGGTGGTACGATCTGCGGAGGACGGTCCGCCGCAAAATGACCGACGACCACAACCAGGCCAACACCACTGGAGGAGGGCCGCCCCGCAGACGTGTACAATACCATCCCTGGGAGGAGAAGGTGATGGCCATGCTGCCGGTGGTGGGAGTGGAGGGAGTAGAAGGACTCCGAGAGCCTGGTGAGTACACAAACAACTCACCTCACATGGGGGGAACGTCATCCACAACCAAACTCACAATCATGCACGCAACCACCCCAAAGCTATCGCATGACTCAACCACACTCCATAAACACGCACATGCCACTAGCGCCACCATGCCCCATGCACCCAGCTAGACAATGCCAAGTCACAGGCCACAGAAAACACCAACACAAGACACGGTAACCCGGATGGCGGGAGTGTGGGCCTCAAAAATCACATAGTGCAACTCAGAAGCAGACAACAATGCCCTCAGTCCATATGGCCTAGGTCACAGCCAGACAAACAGTGTGTCCCCACACAGGAAAGACTTGCCTGCAAATGGCGGACGCCTTGCATGAAGACATGGGGGTGAAGGCACTTTTTGCACATGACAGCAGCTAATGAACAGCCAACACTGTGAAAGAGTGGCAGCACACACCACCACAGCAGCAGCGCAGACACAGACACTACACCCAATGGGTGCCTGGAGATCAGAAACAAACTCACATGAACAAGCCAAGGGCCATTCAAAGATCTGAAAACAGTGTGTGCCTAGGACGCTGGGCTGAGGTGACAGAGGGTGACACACAGAGGGAGAGGGGGAGAGAGAGGGAGGGAGACACAGGGAGATGGACAGAGGGAGGAGGCTGACACAGGGAGGGAGGGAGAGGGGGACAGAGAGGGAGTGAGAAAGGGAGACACAGGGAGACCAATTCAGCCTTGGGTGGTGTGGGAATGTCTGCTCGTCAGCAGGTGGACTGCGTGCATGTAGACAAGGGTGGCCAGTGCCTGAATCCCCCTCTCTTCTCCATGGCAAAACACTGGGCCATGTGTCAACCTGTGCACGAGCACAACGCCAGCTACCTGCATCATTTTTTTTTTTTTTTTTTTAAACCGTTTTTATTGCAGAATCACAGGATTATCACTGTACATACATTACGGGTCTGCACCTCAATCACCTGTGCCAGATCTTCAGTAGGCTAGGATGCCTCCGTACACAGCTTATTAGCCCACATCCCGGAGGCCGGGCAGCGTCAACAGGAGGGACAGCGTCCCCTAACGACCTCAGCGGCTAATGTCGTTGGCTTACTCATAGGACGTCTACTTTCCGCTTTGAAATGTTTTCTCCCCCCCCCTCCTCCCCAACAAAACCCATCCCCTAATCCTAACCCCGAGTGCCCTCGCCCTCCCTCCCCACCCCAACAGTGCTCTCATCGACGCCTGGCGGAGGCTCGAATAAGTGGATTCAGGTACTTTTGTGTCGTGTCCAGCTACCTGCATCATATAAGTGTGTGGAACAACTCCATTTGCCCACGTACAGTGCAACACGGAAGGCGCCAATGCATGGCTCGCCACACCTGCTCACTCCACTGCTGACTGCAGTCACAATTGACGCAGCAAGTAAGACTGTGTCACACATAGGTAAAGTCTCAAAAGCTGTGGCCAAGGGACATACCCATGCACAAGTGCACTGTGAGTGGAATGCAAGACATATCCAAATACCCAGAGGAAATGTGCCAACTTTGAAACGAATGAAACATGGATGTTGCATGGAACAAAAATAACATTGTCTCTCTCACACACACGTCAACGTCGTGGATCACCCCCCAACACTGGGGGGGAAGACTCACAGGACCTGTCTCTGCGGGATGATGATCCCACCGGCAGCGACGACTCTCACCACTCTGTGGACGACCCCGACCAACCTGGCCCCTCTGGTGTCCAACCACCTGCAGCACCTGCGTCAGGTACAACTGGGCCAACCACCACCCCCACTCCTGCCACATCCCAGGAGACACCCAGGATCCCTGCCCCACCACCACAACGCAGCCAGGCTGACCAGGAGGAACACGGTGTACCGGGCACCCAGGAGGAGGCAGGCGACAACGCAAATGCCAGGGGTCCCGGAGACCCGATATGCCCACAAGGGCAGGCCAGGCGCAAGTGGGCAGGGGTGGTGGGAGTGGAGGACGGCGGAGGCGCGAGCCTGACCAGTTGGCTGCGGAATGGGTATATTCCCATGTAAGAAACATACTGGACACATACCGGCAGGACACCACGGGCATGAGCCAGGTTGTGTCCACCCTCTACGAGATGAAGGGGACCCTCGTGGAGATCAAGACCCAGCAGGCCCAGCAACATGCGGAGCAACATGCCTGTCAACAGCGACACCAAGGACGGATGGAGGACAGACAGGCTGAGCTCGTGACGGTGCTCACGGGAATTAACCGTTCACTCCGTCGGATAGCCGACAACATGGGCAACCCTCCCTGTGCCACCAGGCGAAGAACATCACCACCCACAGGGAGGGATCAGGAGGAGGAGGATACATCCGACGGAGCATCCCAAGCATCGTCACGACCTGCTTCTGAGGGTTCCCGCAGGAGGGCGGGTCGTCCACGGAAAAGACCGTGAGGGTCGGCGCAACAGCACCATCTCCCAGGACACCTGGCCTGGCACCTGGCCCACTGGCCCAACAGCAGCACATCAGCAAATGACATTCTCTGCCACATGGACTTGCTGGTCACTGTCTGACCAATGTTGACGAACACTGTGGCATGGACTCTGATGATTTCCAATGGCAAGGATACCAACTCCCCCAGTGAACTTTGGATTCCACACACCCGGAAAGCCCCTCTTGTCATACCCCCCCCCCAACACGCACCCCAACACAAATAAAAACTTACACGATCAAGAGATGATGCCTACATTTTGCATTATTACATTACATGTGTCTTGTAAAGTCTAACCATGCCTGACTTCTTATATGACTTCAACCATCCATACCCTGGGGCCTAAGTCTGGCACAGGACACACATGGGTCACAATGTATTAGGCAAGACAGACATGGAGCACCATACACACCCGTGATGGGCCCAACCAGCTGAGGGGGTGGCCGCACAACCGTGCCGACAGACATATTGAGTACAGCAACAGTCATGCGCAGAGGTCAGGGATCATGTGGAGTGTCCTGGGGGGCACCCAGGTATGTGTAGACAGGTGGCAGAACCATGTCCTGCAAGCTTGAGTCAGGTGGATGCAGAGAATGGTGGCCTGGCCAACGTTGGATGCATGGGAATGGTACATGTCACAATACCCACACAGTCATGGACATCATGCACAATACAGAGTCTAATCCCAGACAAACAGCTTGCATCTTGCTACTCTACACATAGACACATAGCCACTATCACTGAGAACCATGCCAGACATGCCGTATGCACCGTGGCAACACACCAGCATTGACTGAGAAGAGGCACCTTGGAGGCATAGGGACACCTTTATTAGTCATGTATTCCGGAATGCAGAGGCAACTCGGAGTACACATACACAGGTCATGTGGAGTAACATGTGGGTCCAACACTGGCACCCCCCTTCTGCACCACAAATGCTTGATATCCATGGAACTGGCACACAAGTGTCGGGTAACATCTAAACACCCCCTGCTGCTCACGGAGAGGCTGCCATACACCATTGATCCTCTGATGTGGAAGTCCCACACCATGTCAAGCCAATGCAAACTGTATGTGTCCGAGGGCAGTGTTACACACATTGATGCCTTCATCACAATCCACTATCCCATTACAGATGACTGGCAACAAGTCTGACCATCTATTCAGGTGAATCCAGCTACATGTCATGTGTCCCATGGTGATGTGACATGTCTGCAGAGGAACCAAACATCGACGGGGGCAGTGTGCACACATCGTAAACAACTGCCACACCCAATACACCCCTGATGCATCCCTTACCCTAAGGAGACTTCCAAACTTGTCCGTGCGTGTAACGCTGAGTCAGCACACGAAGACGTGTCCATGAGGAATAGCAGTGCCACAACAATGCAACCAGCAGACGGCATGCGCAAGTACCTGGGGATGAGAGACACACAAGAAGTCAGCCACAAAAAGCTCATCCACTTGCATGTGCATGTACTCGACACATATAAGGATGACAACATGCTTATATGTGACTGCGGAAATACACTCATCACTGGCACCATCACTCGAGTGACACATCCACACACACCTCTGACTCACATGGCATACATGCAGATGGACACACACATTGCAACACATGCCACACAAGGACCAATGCGTGCACACTCAGACACTGGTACTCACCCCTAAGCAAAGAAGTCGCGTATGAGCCGACTCTGGATGTCCTCTTGCGGCTCCACATCCTCCACATCACTAGCCCCATTGCCAAGCCCTTCGTCCTCCACGGGTGGATGGTCCTGATTATCTTGATCCAGGATGAGTGGCACAGCTTTCTCAACTGCCATGTTGTGCAGCATGCAGCAGACCATGAAGATTTTGCAGACCTTCACCGGGGCATATGGGAGGGCGCCGCCGGTCTTGTGTAGGCACCTGAATCGGCTCTTCAGGAGGCCAAATGTCCTCTCTATCACTCGCCTTGTCCGGCCATGGGCGGTGTTGTAGCGGAGCTGGGCCGGCGTGCTGGGGTTGCGGAGAGGTGTGATCAGCCATGGCATGTTGGGATAGCCAGCGTCCCCTACAACGAAACCACATGGACAAAAGTAGGACAGGAGAAGCAGTCGGGCAGGAAGTCTACGCAAAATACAGGACAGACAAAGTGTACACACCAACAACGCATTCTCGTTCGTTGCGCAGCTGCGTCATCATTTCAGGCACCCTGCTACGCCTCATGATGTAGGCATCGTGTGCTGATCCTGGAAAACGAGCACAGACATGTGAAATCACCATGTTGGACAGACACACCACAAGGGCATTGATGGAGTGGTAGTGCTTGCGATTCCTGTACGCTACCTCCTGTGCCTGTGGTGGGACCAAAGCCACATGTGTCCCATCTATGGACCCAATGACATGGGGCATCCCTCCCAGGGCATAGAATCCACGCTTGACACCTGTCAACTGTTCAGGAGTTGGGAAATGGATAAACTCATCCAGGTGAAGCAACATGGCCTCTAAAAAATCATGCAGCACACGGCTGAACATGGTCTGGGACATGCCACCAACATGAGCTATGGTATATTCAAAGGTACCCGTGGCAAAAAAATGTAGGGCTGCCATTACCTTCAGCTTGGGTGTCAGTGCCGTAGGATACCTGTGCAGCGGTTGCAGGTGTGGTGCCAGCCTTGCCGTCAACTCCTCAATCAACGGTTGGGGGAAGCAGTAGCAGCGTATACAGTCATTCTCCCGCATGTCAGCCAAGTCCGGAATTGGTCGGGGAAGAGGCGGCGCTCTGCAATAATTTGAAAGTGACAAGGAAGAGTGAGTGCACCACAACAACAATTTATATGTACTGAGCACATGTTAATCTGTCAATACACATATGCTCTATACGGAGTCAGGTATGTGCTACATGCCCTGGACACGTATGGCTGCCAGGTGACACTCCTACCAAGACCCAGCTACACATGGGGATTGTGAACCTCCACATCCCATGGCATGGGACTAGCTGTGTCCCAGTGTAAGTGAACAGCCAGACGCAATACAGGAGTGACATACATCAACAAATCAGAAGATGTAGGATGTTGATTGCAGAGACAGGTAGCGGAACACTAGAGCCACAGGTCACATGACATAACACTAGGACAGCCCACACACCTTGCCATGAAGGTGTACATGTCATGACTGATCACACATACATTGAGAGTATGCAGACAGGTCCTTGTTACGCTACTCCGTGTCCCATGCATACATACACACCTTACATCCGATACCACATGTGGCCTGGTGTGCGTAACAGTGTGCCATGGCCATCTACACACAGACACATGTTGGTTGCAGCAACTGCAGATGCATTTGAGGGAACACCAACATCAAGCTAATGGGAACACACCACACATACATGACATAGTCACATCGTGCAACGTGGGTAGTCACATGTCAGGTGTGGTAACCCCTGTAGCGGGCATCAGGGGACACTTGCGTGTGTTGTTGACTGTGCCATGCCAGTGACGCTTATCTCAAGTGTTCTGTACGACATGCACACATGTCAAAGGAGTGAAGGGCATGTCTGGCACATAGTGCACCATCACACATAACATCTGTACACATCTCATCATACATCTATTGCCTTCACAACTCAGGAGTAATGTGCCACATCACAGCCTTTCACACCTGTGCCCCACACATGTAGTACTGCACAGACAATGCCTTGATGTCCATCCATGGACAAGTATGTCAGCTCTATTCCTTTCTCTGTGCTGCCTGTCACCACTGTTATGTGTGAAAGGCACCGTACATTCGCTCTGAGGGCGTGTGTACGTTCCCTATCACTATGGGAGTGCTGCCGTAGGCCTACCCATAGTGATAGTGAGCGTACACGCGTGTGTATGGTCCGTATCACTATGGGTACGCATACGCGAGCACACCCATAGTGATAGTGAGCATACACGTGTGTGTACGGTCCGTATCACTATGGGTTTGCTCGCGTATGCGTACCCATAGTGATACGGACCGTACACACGCCTGTACGGCCCGTTGCTATGCATTTGGGGTGCCCTAGGGCCACGGAACGCACCGTACCTGTGTGTGAATCTCCAAATTACATAGGGGACACATGAGGGACAAGTATGAAGCCAGAGATGCATGCTGGTTGCCATGGAGACCGAGTTTAAACTTTGAATTTGTTGAATGAGGTGGCCTGCAAAAGTCAGTTTGAAATAATCTACTTTGTTGCAAAGTTGTTGTTGAAATGACATCATGCTGAATTCTAAAAAAATCTAACCCCCTCACAGGGGTAGGTTTAAATGGATTGGAGGAAACATAGGATGCAAATGTGAGTGACCAATCACTCTATACTCCTGTGCATGAAACAGGCCAGCAAGGCAGATATAAGGCAGCCAGGCCCCATGAGAGAGCACTTGCCCGCACATCTTTTGATTCAACAACACTGCTGCTGCTCGTGATTCCCTGGCACCATGTCAAGGTCTGTGGAGAGGGCCCAGCCTTTCACCCTGGAGGAGAATGTGGCATTGCTGGATGTCATCCTCCCACAGTACCCCATGCTGTATGGCCGACCAGGGTTTCAGGTGAGTGCTGAGTCCACTAGCACAGACTGTGGCCCTTTTTTGTGACTGTGACTTCTGGCATTGTGTCTAGGTGTGACACACATGCATTGTACTGTAGGGTGGGTCCCAGGGGGGGAATGCCTAATGTCTCCCAGCCAGAGCATGCTGTGGTGCATGTCTGCCGTCCTCACTTGCATTGTGCTTACTGTGACAATCACTGCATGGTGCATGCCACATTCTGCCTGTCTAATCCTCCTGGGAATGTTGCTTCTACAGTCCTCATGTGATTCTGTGGTCACCCCAGTGTGACAGGTGACTGTACCCACAGATGTGTGTTTGTTCAGTGTACCTGTGCTGAGAGTGTCCACATGATGTGTTCGTACCCTGGACATCGGTGTCTGTGTAAGTCCCCTGTCATGTGGGTGGGTGCATATGTGGAGTGTAGCACCCCAGCTGCATGAGGGATGGATATACCCTGCCCATCTGATGTGAGCAGGGAGCAGTGCTGTGTGTCTGACGTGCAGAGCCAGCCCCACACCTGTGAGCCCCCCCCAGTCTAGTGGCACATGTGCAGAGTGAGGTTTGTAGCTGCATTTGGCAATGGCAGGTGAATGTCCTGTGCCTGTGTGTGTCTGTGTACTCTGCTGAGGTAGCGTCAGTGGCCTGTGGCATGTGACTGCTTTGAGGTGCTGCACATAATCCTGGTGTACCTTCTGATGCACAGTGTGAGTCTGGATCATTTATTGTGTCGAACCCCTCATGCCACCTGTGTACTTTCAATGGCACGTGGTGCATTTGCCCTTACACAGAGAAAAATATCCCTATGACAAAGGTGTAATGCTTTGGCTGCATACTATGCCTTGTTGAAACCAGCAAAATTGTTCTAATGTGTGTCTCTGTGACATGTGGCAGGTGTATTGATGTAGTCTCACTTTTTCAGCCCCACAGGTAGGCGCCTCTGCCAAGGAGCAGATCTGGAGGGACGCCGTCAGTGCCGTGAGGAGGACGGATGGTCGCAAGCGGCGCCTGGCCCAGGTGAGAAAACGCTGGCAGGATATCCGGTGCTGGACGCGGAGGATCGCACGGGTCCTGCTGGGGGACTCACCTGTGGGCCCTAAGAACCATGGGCGTCGCCGTCTGACCCACATCCACAAGCGTGTGCTGGCGGTGGTCTTTCCTGACATGGACAGGCGCTTACGGGAGAAACAGCAGCAGGAAGGGGGTAGGTACATGTGTGTTTGTTGTGTGTCACCAGCATTTGTAAGTGCGCAGTTGCATGGATACACTGCCAGTGTTTAAATGTGCGGTGCAGGTCCTGTCACCCACAGTATAGCGGTGCTGTCCTTCCTCCCTTCCCCTCCTTGCCATGTGTTCCCTGGTCTGTGTGTAGTCACTCTTTCACAAGGTCATCTGGGCTGCCAGTTTATCCACGTGACCAATGCTTGCAGCATCATGTGTGGGGGTGGTGTGTAACAGGTTTTGGGACCTTGCCTGTGCCCTGTCCAGTTCAGTACTTGTGGGGTCCATGTCAATTGGCACTGATGCTGAGTCCAGACATAGGAGTATGTCTCTGAAGTGTAATGCCTTACAGAAAGCATGTCCTATGTTGTGGCCTGTGACATGATGTGCATGAGTGTGCGATACGCAGAGTGCAGGGATGGTGGCCTGTGTTGCAGTCATTACCATTCAGGACCATGGAATATTGTGGCCACTACTGTCCCCTGGGGCATATTTTGCTAGGTATCATGTGTGTCATCACAATATGTGGACACTCTCAGTGTCTACAGCATAGGATGTGCTCTGTGCCATTGTCCCCTGGCACCATGTATATTTACGTAACGTGTTCTACAAGTGTCTACTGTACAGCCTGACCTAATTTTCCTCGTTCATACTCATGGTGGCCAGTGCCTGTGTGTCTTGTTACAATTATCTGATGATGGCCATTTGTAAATGAGATCGTTGTACAGGCGCACATGGGGTATTTTGGGTCCAATATGGGTTTCTGGCAGCCCATGTGTATTTCTCCCAGACTAAGAGATGCAAGTGCTTCCTGTGTCTCATCAGATTGTCTCATGTAGGGGGTGGTTGGTGCGTGCAAGGCCTACATGTCGACACCTGAAATCTCATTGCTCGGTCTGGCCAGTGTGTGATGTTTGTCTGGACATACACTCAAGGTGCAGTGACCCATTCATGTTGGGCATGTCTTTAAGTATTACCTTTGCAGCATGTGCCTCAAGTTCATGGAGATGGTCCCTGCTCATCCCTAGTTACGGCAACGCTGTGTGGTGCAGATGCAGTGCTGGATTGTCCCCAGAGCCTGGCTCCTCTGTCCAAATCCATATCATGTCATTTGCAAATGTGTCATGCTCTCCATAGTTTCTCAGTGGCATGGTGGGTGAACCAACTGTGTGTTGCAGGGCCTATATATGTACCTTGTATTGTAGATGTTACTCATCTTTCTTTTCAGGCTATGCACTGTAACCTATGTAGATTTGACTCATGTGACATATGTATACAGGTGTCTGATTAATTCCTGTTTATTCACCTTGCCCACAGCATCGTCGGGGGACACGGATGGAGACACCGGCACGGACCGTGCGGAGGGACCGAGCACCAGTGCCAGCAGTGACATCTTAGCTGGCACATTGAGTGGAACTGAGGCCGAGGGGAGTGAGCCGGAGGACCTGTCCACTGCCACCACAGAATATGAAGCTGACGGGTCCGAGGCTGAGCTCTCCGAGGGGGCGGAGGCTAATCCAACAGCTGACAGCAGCACAACATCTCTCCCCGCCCCCTCCATTGCCATCACCGGCCTCCCACTTGCTCGTGTCCCTTCCCGGCGTGCTAGGTCACCACGTGTCTCCTTCCTGCCAGGCACCGCACCCCCTGCCCCTGTCTCCACTGCTGCCGCCAATGCCGAGTCTGTGGACATCTTGCGGCAGTTGCAGGTTGGTCAGGCTGCGATGCTTAATGTCCTCCATGGCCACAGCCGAGTGCTCAACAACATGGAGGCATACTTGGAGGGCATTTCAGCATCGCAGGCTGACCAACGCAACTTGCTGCGGTCTATTGACTCGACACTGACTGCAGCAGTGGGTCTCCTGCAGCACTTCGTCCCACCCCCTACCCATGCCCCATCCACACTTCCCACTCCCATGCCTGTCCCACGTACACCCAGACGTCAGCATGCACACACCCCACCAGACACAGGCACCACACCAGCAGGGAAGGACAAGCGCACACCTGGCACGCACACACAGGGTGAAGTAGGCACACCCACTGGGTCGGGGGGCAAACGTAAGACACGCAGCCAGAGTGGGAGTCCGCATTTTGCAAAATCCACTCCCTCCAAATCCACTCCCCTCAGCTCTCCTGGCCACAAATCCAGCAAGGACTCCTTCATGGCCCCTCTGTCCCTGAGCCCCACAGTGTCACCACCCGGCAAGCGCTCAAAGGAGTCCCCGGTCAGGGTGGTTGAGTCCCCCCCCTGTCCACACCCTCCCCGGGTAGCGCTGCGACCCATCCCTGTGACCCCCCCCCCCTCCTTGGGGCCTGTGGTTCCTTCGGGTGCAGGGGAGACACTGGGCGACCTGGCAGTAGTGTGCAGCGCCGTGCTCCAATCCACCTTTGGCGCTGCCCCACCCCCTGTGTTGGAGTCGTCCGTCCCTGCACCCACAACACCTACCCTTGCCCCTCCTGTCCCTGCGGTGCCTGGTCCTTCCCCCCAACATGATGCCCCCCCCCCCCCTGTGGAAGACAAAGGAGTCTGACTGTGCAGGCAAGCTAGGGGACACACGTACCACTGTGTCCCCCATCCGGATTTGAGTCATGGACTGCCCTATGGGCCTTGTATATATTGACATTTATGATGATTATTACTTACATCCTGCTGAATAAAGCAATTTGTTTTTTCCATGGAACACTACTGTTTATCTGGTATTGCTGTTGGTGGACCTGCTCCATGATTTTGGGTGGTGATAATGTGTTGGGTGTGTGGGAAATGTAGTCTTGTGCTGGTCATAGGGTGGACCCTGGTATCTGTGTGCCATCACAAGCTGTTGGCTAAATTACGTTGTTCATGTAAGCAGTTACTGCATGGTGACATCGTCCCAAGGTGTGTTCCTTCCTCTGTGTAACCTGACATCTTCCCTGCAGGGTGTTTCCAATATGTGGTGCTGAGCTGTGTCTACATCAGCTGGGTGTGTGACGGACTCCTTCAACTTTGCACATGCATGCTGAGCGATGTCTCCACCTGCATCATTCGTGGCATCCTTGGTGGTCACTGTACTTGTGTATGTAGACTGTTGACATGACTTCATGTGGACATGTTCTCTTTTAGGCGCTATGCATGTGTGTACTCCCAGCCTCGCACACATGTGGTACATGTACTGCAGGGTCTTTGTGCACCTGACTGACATTTGTGGGCATTGTATCTGTGGGTACTCCACCCTTTGCGTTCCATGGGCACTGCTGAGAGGACTCTACACCCACCCCTCCTGTGTCTGGGCACTGCTGGGAGGACTCTGCACACACCCCTCCTGTGTCTGGGCACTGCTGGGAGGACTCTACACCCTCCCCTCCTGCGTCTGGTCACTGCTGGGAGGACTCTATACCCACCCCTCCTGCGTCTGGGCACTTCTGGGAGGACTCTGCACCCACCCCTCCTGTGTCTGGGCACTGCTGGGAGGACTCTGCACCCACCCCTCCCGTGTCTGGGCACTACTGGGAGGACTCTGCACCCACCCCTCCTGTGTCTGGGCACTGCTGGGAGTGATAGGCACCCCCCCTCCTGCGTCTGGGCACTGCTGGGAGGACTCTGCACACACCCCTCCTGTGTCTGGGCACTGCTGGGAGTGATAGGCACCCACCCCTCCTGTGTCTGGGCACTGCTGGGAGGACTCTGCACCCACCCCTCCTGTGTCTGGGCAATGCTGGGAGGACTCTGCACCCACCCCTCCTGTGTCTGGGCACTGCTGGGAGTGATAGGTACCCACCCCTCCTGCGTCTGGGCACTGCTGGGAGGACTCTGCACCCACCCCTCCTGTGTCTGGGCACTGCTGGGAGTGATAGGCACCCACCCCTCCTGCGTCTGGGCACTGCTGGGAGGACTCTGCACCCACCCCTCCTGCGTCTGGCCATGTACGCTCCATACATACACGGGTGGGGGTACGGTCCGTACATACACTGTTGGGGTGGGGGTACGCTCCATACATACGCGGGTGTGGGTACGGTCCGTACATACACTGTTGGGGTGGGGGTACGCTCCATACATACGCGGGTGAGGGTACGGTCCGTACATACACTGTTGGGATGGGGGTACGCTCCATACATACACGGGTGGGGGTACGGTCCGTACATACACTGTTGGGGTGGGGGTACGCTCCATACATACGCGGGTGGGGGTACGGTCCGTACATACACTGTTGGGGTGGGGGTACGCTCCATACATACGCGGCTGGGGGTACGGTCCATACATACACTGTTGGGGTGGGGGTATGCTCCATACATACGCGGGTGAGGGTACGGTCCGTACATACACTGTTGGGGTGGGGGTACGCTCCATACATACGTGGGTGTGGGTACGGTCCCTACATACACTGTTGGGGTGGGGGTACGCTCCATACATACGCGGGTGAGGGTACGGTCCGTACATACACTGTTGTGGTGGGGGTATGCTCCATACATACACGGGTGGGGGTACGGTCCGTACATACACTGTTGGGGTGGGGGTACGCTCCATACATACGCAGGTGGGGGTGCGGTCTGTACATACACTGTTGGGGTGGGGGTACGCTCCATACATACGCGGGTGGGGGTACGGTCCGTATATACACTGTTGGGGTGGGGGTACGCTCCATACATACGCGGGTGGGGGTACGGTCCGTACATACACTGTTGGGGTGGGGGTACGCTCCATACATACGCGGGTGAGGGTACGGTCCGTACATACACTGTTGGGGTGGGGGTACGCTCCATACAAACGCGGGTGAGGGTACGGTCCGTATGTACCCATGCCCACGCTGTGGAATGCTTGTGCGGCCCGTACCAGGCCTTTGGCACATGGGTACGGGCCGTACCGCCATTGTTGGGGTGACGTAGGTGTGGGCGTGGTATGACTCGTACCCACGCTCTTAAGGCGTGGGTACGGTACGTACCTGTATTGTTGTGTTGCCGGTTCGCGTCATCGCCCACTTCCGTTGTGGCGGACGCTGGCGTTGCTGGACACGCCCCCACCCCCTCGAAGTGACCAGGGCCTGGAGGTCAGGTATGTCCAGGGCATGTGTGCTGTGTGACTTGGGTGGGGGTTTTGTGTCCTGCCCCTGCCCCCTCCTTTGCCCCTGGGTGTTTTTCTGACCTTCTGCGGCATCTGCGTCGGTACCTGTAGAGGAGGTCGAATGCTATGAGGGCCGGGATGACACGTAGGTTCGGGTCCATGTCTGTCCGTCGCGTACAGGTACTCCTTGTGCGCGTCATCCTGATTTCCCGGCAGTTTTTGGCTGCCGGAAAATATTTTCCGTGCGGGATGACGTCGGTGCGAATCGTACTTCCTGGTTCGTGGAACGCAGGCTGCATGCGTCCCGACGTCACGTCGGCGCTTTTCCGGATGTCATTTGTATATTTATTTTCCTCGGTTGGTGTTTTGTACGAATCGTACGGAAATAGTGTTTCCGTGCGAATCGTACTTGCATGTTTGTAAAGTTTTACAACCGGGTACGAGTCGGACGGAGAAAACCCTCCGACCGACGGTTTGTACCCGGTTTCTCCAGGATCCGAATCGGCACCATAGTCGGCTGACTAAGTATGAAAAGGTCATATTAGGTGCAACAAATGTAAGTCTTGTAAGATGCTTGAATATGAATCCTTCAACAGTGTTGCCTGATGCAGAGAATGTGGAAGTAAGAGATGAAGCAGATCATGACTGTCTGGATGTACTTTATTCTGTACGAAACCACGACCTGACATAAAAGATGAACCCTTACCAGAAAGTGATTTTGTTATGTTTGTTGATGGGTCTTGTTTGAGGACAGATGATGGAGTGTTAAGTGCAGCATATGCAGTATGCACAGTTGCAGCAGTAATGGAAGCATCCTATTTGAAAGGAGTAAAATCGGCCCAAGTAGCTGAACTTGTTGCTTTGACGAGAGCATGCAAGATTGGGAAAAGTTTGAGAGTGACTGTGATAACCGATAGCCAGAATGGCTATGGAGTTGTCCACGACTTCGGCTAGCTATGGCTGCAGAGAGGATTCTTAACCTCAAGTGGAACTCCCATTAAGAATGCTGAAGTCGTTGGAAAGTTGCTTGAGGCGATACAGCTGCCTAGGCAATTGGCCGTTGTAAAGTGTGCTGCCCATAGTCGCAGTGGTGATTATATCACCACTGGAAATAAATTTGCGAATGACATGGCGCAATACTGTGCACGAAATCAGAATTCAATTAATCGGGCTAAGGAAAAAGAGATGATTTCTTGCACTTTGATGTTTACTAACACTGTGGGAACATGGGAAGAAGTAGGACAATTGCAGGAAGAAGCAGGAGAGGAGGAAATAAAGCAGTGGGTAAAAGCAGGATGTGCAACCAGAGAGAAAGATCATGTGTGGGTCTATAGAGATGGAAGACCAGTCATGCCTGATAGCATGATGTCTGCCATGGCACAAATGTATCATGGTCAGGGACACATAGGGAGTGACGCTATGATCAGGTCCTTTAAGCAAACCTGGTATAATGCAAAGTTTAGACTTGTAGCAGAAAGTCTTTGTCAGAGATACCTAATATGTCAGCATTACAATCCAGGAAGAAAGACAGTAGTGAGTCTAGGAACAATAGGTCGAGAAGGAGGGCCTTTTACCAGAATGCAAGTGGACTTCATTGAAATGCCTCCCTGTAACAGGTTGAGGTATGTCTTGGTTATGGTCTGTCTATTTTCCAGATGGGTAGAGGCATTTCCAACAGGAAGAAATGATGGGATGACAGTGGCAAAATTACTTTTGAGGGAATTCATCCCTAGATTTGGGTTCCCAGTGACAATTGAATTAGACCGAGGAGGACATTTTCATAATGAGATCATAAAACTGATATGTGAAGCATTGAATGTACGACAAAAACTACATTGTGCCTACCGACCAGAGGCTTCTGGTGTGGTGGAACAGATGAATGGTACTATCAAAAACAGGATAGGGAAAATGTGTTTAGCCACAGGTATGAAATGGCCTGATGTCTTACCTCTAGTACTCATGACTATTAGATCAATTCCAGATAGAACTACAGGGTTAAGTCATCATGGGACGAGCCATGCGCCACGTGTTTATACCAGTCAACAAGCTGATGACTATAACTGATGACATGATGTTGGAATACTGTAAAAGCCTGGCTGACGCAGTTCATTCTTTGTTTCATCAGGTTGGTGCGGATGCCACCTCCCTTGAAAAGAAGCCAGCCCATGATCTAAGCCCAGGGGACTGGGTAATGATAAAAGTCCACAGAAAAAGAAACTGTTTGGTTCCCAGGTGGGCAACACCCAGAGAGGTCATCTTGACCACAACAACAGCTGTGAAGTTTGCTGGATTGAAGAACTGGATCCATGCAAGTCATACTTTGAGAATTCCAAATGCAGTAGACAGCACAGAAAAGGAGTATTTTAACGAATCAGAATCCAGTACTGAGTCAGATGACGGAGAGCCAAAAGACAAAGAAAACCCTGAAAGGGGGGAAACAGAACCAAGTTTAACTTTTGTCCCCAGAAGTAATTCCCTGAGGAGAAGATTACAGATTTCTGATACCAGTTCAGACTCAGAGACAGAACAAAGAGCACAATCTTCCAGGAAAGAACAAGGAAAGAACAAAGAAAAGGACAGTGAAGAGACGATAAAAGAGATTCATGAGAAGGAAGTGCCAGAGGAAAGATTAAGAGAAATTCCACCTTAAACAACACATTTAGATGGACAGGTGCCAGATACAGAGAGAGAGGGAAAGATTATTGCGGAAGACCCCCGAGGAGGTGTAGGGAACTCCAACATTCAGTTAGAAGCAGGGACAAGTAGTCAGCAGGAAGATTGCGTGTCGGAGATTCGAGGAGGGACAGAAGTAGGGAAAACAAAAGAAGTGGTGGAAAAAGAAACTGTTGAGAGTAAAAAGCAAGTTGAAACCGAGTCAGAGGAAAGAGAAGATGAGATACCTGAAGGTCGAGTTCTAAGAAAGAGAGCTTGGAGAACTGCAAAGAATGATAAAGGGGGTAAATTGAAAAGAACTGCAAAAGACGACGTTTGGCAGAATAAAATAAAAAGATTGAGATATCGACTGATACAAGTAAATTCACCAAGGGCTGAACAGGTGAATGAAGTGACGAGTCAGGAGAAATCAAAAGAAGAAGAAACAATTGTAGTTAAAGAAAGCAGAAGAACAAGGAAACCTAACCAGAAGTATAAATCACCAGAATGGACATATGTGGCCCTGCCTGAAGTAAAAGAAGAGGCGGATAGCCAAGGAAATCTAGAGGTGGTTGTACCGGAAGTGGTTGAGGAAGGCGAAGAATCATAAATCCTGAGAGTTATCTTGTCCGATATTGGAGAAGAAGCGGATGTTCAGGGCATTCTGTATACCGAAAACGAAGGAAAAGTGAAAAATGATGAAATGCCAAACTGAATGAGACAAGAAAACTATTGATGGGAAGACAATAAAATACTGAAAAAGACAAAAACTGGTTGAACCGAGTAGGTGCTTAGAGCCTTGAGTTAGAAAAACTAGTAGTGAAGTAGAAGAGGCTAAGTCAAAAGACATAGTCCATTTTAGCAAAGATGGCAAACATAGATAGTAGCAAAGGTAGATGTACATTTTTGAGGAGATGGTGTAAAATGTGTTGTTGTACAGGATAATTAATGCTTCTATGGAGTATACTTGCTCTACTGATCTCATTTAAAGTTACTATAAATACATTAGAAGGACATAGTGAAAACATAACTAATATAGGGAAGATTCAAAAGGTAGTTCCGACTAGAATAGATAAAAATTATTTACATAAAGACAGGTCTATAACTGATTTTTCTAATAATGTGTTTTCAAAATTGTTGTATGAATATGTAAAGACAATGGATGTAAGGGACTGCTACGCGTGTATGCAGTTACCTGCCTCTGTATCGGAGGGAGTGACTTATCACCACCTTCCAGTAATTTATGGAATAACATGTAGTGTAATAGCTAGTTTATTTTATCAAACAGGTAAATTAGAGTATTATTTTTCAGATGTACCGTCAATTAACAAACTAAACAAGGTAAAACCTGCAAAGGTATTAGGTGAATTTTTCTTAGAGACTAAAGAACTAACATTAGAATACATATTTAGAAATAATTTGACTTGCAGATTAAAGAAAGAGGAAAATACATTTTTAGATATGGTTGAAGAAAGGAGATTGAAAATGCAAAGAAAGGCTTCAGAAGGAAAGGTGGAGAAGACAGTCTGGGATGTAGAGATAGAAAAACACTTGAAAGGGGAACCAAGTCCAACTATGGCTTTAGATTGGCACCAGAAAGGGAAATTGTGTATTAGAAGGAATCAAACAGCATATGATAATTATATTGTAGGGAATAGCGAGTGCCATGATACATACTGAATCATGGGTGGATGGGGATTTAAAGGTGGAAAAGATCCAGTTTTTCCTGGAATGTATTTCATTTGTGGGAACAGGGCATATTATCGTTTGCCAGACCATTGGTATGGCACATGTTATGTAGGCCTGGATTTTCCAAAGATTTTTCATATGGATAGAGGAGAAGATGGTGTACATAGTTTAGGTAGTTATTTAGCATGTAGTAAGAGAGAATCTTGGATAGAAATTGTGGGTGACATTTTTGGAGCATTAATACCAGCAGTGGGAATATCTCTGAATGCAAACAAAATTAGAAGACTTTCAACAGTAGTGGATCGCTTGTCAACAAGCACCGCTGGAGGTTTCTTATTGGTAAATACTGAAATGGTTGCCATGCGTGCTATGGTAATGCAAAATCGACTTGCCCTTGATATATTATTGGTAAAAGAGGGTGGAGTCTGTGGAATGCTGAAAGTTCAACATTGTTGTACTTACATTCCTGACGAAAGTAAAGATTTGAAAATTTATATTAAAAATATTACAGAATTGCATGATGAAATTGCACCACTGGAGGTTGAAGGTGTTTGGGAAAAGATTGGAAAGAAATTATCAGCTATTAAAGATTTCGTAGTAAAACTAGGTAGTACGTTTTTAGGTAAGATATTATTTCCATTAACATGTGTGATTTTCATAGTATTAATAATCAGATTAGGATGTATTTGTCGTAAAAAGGATAAAAACCTGAAAACGTTAAGAGAAAATTTAAGGAGAAGAGATAAGAAACAAGAAAGTGAATTTGAAGAAATAGAATTGGAGGAAATCAAGGAGAGCATGTATAAATCAGCAAAATGAGAAGAAACAGGGGAAACTGAAATATGAATAAAAACAAGAAATCACTTTGATATTCCGTAAAAGGGATACAAAATTGTGTTGGTGTGGTGATATAATCACCAAAGGGGGGATTGCTGGAGCGGGTAGTACAACATTTTGTATACCCCCCATTCTGCATGTTTATAGTAACTAATGGTAATATTATTAATTATTTGAAGTGAAAACTCACCAATTATATTAACAAAAGAATTACACGTGGGATTTGCATTTTGCATGGCTAAACTAATTGTATACTAATATATGTACGCATACTAATGGTAGAAAATTAGAGTATTGCATGATATATGTTGCTTTTGTGATGTAATTGTAAATTGCACCAGATGACATCACTGGGTGAATATAAACGCTTTGAATGTTGCTTTTATGCTAGATAATTACTTACACATAGGGGAATTAGTGAGGGTTTAACATTTTATTAGCCATTTCAATGTTTTAATTATGTTTTGTGTTTGTTTTGCTTAAGTTGACCATTTGAGCCTTCGTAAAGATGGCTGACTGAGACGCACACGTGACTGCTATTGTCCCACAAGGTTTTGGGTGAAGTGCGCCTGCGCCACCGCCAGCAACAATGGCCTCGTCCTGACCCCAGGAGAGATGTACCCACCAAGGTCATACTGGGAGAGTTGCCAGGACCTCAACAATGAACTGTCTTTAAAACCGGAACCAGCAAGTGCGATGACTTAATCTTACGGGCTATGTGAGAACTTCACCGAGTGACCCCAAATCCACCAATCAGGACTGTCTAAAACTCATTCTTGATACATTTTGACATTAAAATCATTATAAAAGACGGTAGAATAGGGAGTTAAAAAGTCCTGTCGTTCGATTTGTCTTGCTGCGAATTTCCTGACGTTATGCTGACGGAGAGGACGGTGACACTGCTGGACAGCTGTTATCCTGAATCTTTGAGAGACTGAATTGCGGTCTGACTTTGATGGATTTAAAGATTTTTCCACGACTTGACTGAGTTAGAGGACGACTAATAGCCAGATTAGGTAAATATGATGTTCTGTGGTCTGGACGATGATTTTCTAAAACTTTTCAATTTAATTAGATAAACGATATTTTAATTAATTAACAAACATGTTGTGTCGATTATTTGAAGAAATTAGATTAAGAGGAGAGTATAAATAAATGAATTGAATTACCAAACTATAATACAACTAACTGATTCATCGCCAAATGAAGGGAATATCACGAGGTTTGAAGTTAATAAAAGTATTCAATGCGCATTAGGGTTTAGGTGAAAAGATATTCCTTTCATGTCAGCGTTTGGAAACTTATCCCTCTAGGGAAACAGATCAATAAAGTGTGAGTGTTGGTGTTATGGGCCCCACCAATGAATGTATTTGAGTGAATGTGATATTGGGATATTTGGTCTGTGACGAAGGGGGAATTTGACATTCCACGCTGCATCAGTGGCGCATTGCTGGATTTGCATCGCAAGCGCGACGCAGCTCCAGCAATGTTCTGGGGGGCCCTATCTTGTTAATGCTGCGTCAATCCTTACGCCTGCTTCAGGTAGGCGCAGGGTTTTGACGCAGCATCGTCCTAAAAGTGACTGAGTGAAATCTTGTAGATTCCACTTTTAGGAGGCGTCCTGCGCCGGAACGCACCCCCCTGCGCAGGAACGCCTACATGTGGCGCAGGGCTTTACAACGTGACGCATCTCCCAGATGCGTCACGTTGTAAGTACCCCGCACCATGGCGCAGGATTTGCGCCACCGCTGCGTCACGAAAGTGACGCAACGGCGGCGTAAATGAGGCACAAGGGGCTTGTAAATCTGCCCCCCTTTCCCTGAGCCCGTCCTCTATTTAAGGTAGGTTCTCAGGGGCAGATTTACAAGCCCCTTGCGCCTCTTTTACACCGTCGTTGCGTCACTTTTGTGACGCAGTGGCGGCGCAAAACCAGCGCCATGCTGCGGGGTATTTAAACGTGACGCATCTGGGAGATGCGTTACGTTGTAAAGCCCTGCGCCAGAAGTAGGCGTTCCTGTGCAGGGGGGGCAGTCCGTCGCAGGAACGCCTCCTAAAATTGGCTGAGTGAAATCTACAGGATTTCACTCAGTCACTTTTGAGCACATGCTGCGTCAAAACCCTGCGCCTGCTTGAAGCAGGCGTAAGGATTGACGCAGCATGTACAGATAGGGCACCCCAGAGCCTTGCTGGAGCTGCGTCGCGCTTGCGACGCAACTCCAGCAATGCGCTGCCTTTACGGCACAGATGTGTCACGCATCTGTCCGTTTTTGCCCCATGGTGCGCCGCATTGTAAATGCGTCGCATCCATGGTGGCAGAGCCGTGATGCACAATAACTGGCGCATCCCTGCTGATATGCAGGGATGCGCCAGTTATTGTAAATCTGCCCCTGAGAGTCTAGGATTGTGATTGTCACTCCTGACCCCTACCGCCATGGGGAAACATTTGCATAAAGCTCACCTTTGATCACCTCTGTCTCCTGGTGATTAATACCTTTATAAGCATGTTTCAAGAATATCCAGGGAAAGGACTCTGGTGTTGTCAGGTGTGGACCTTCAAAGAAAAGTAAAGTCCGTGCCTGTTGCCTATAATCGACAAAGGGCAGTTTCTTCTCCTACTCTAGCTCACAACGACTCCTTGACAACGAAGGACCTGAACCACGACTCATTAAACAACGACCTGAACCTCGGGAGTCTTTTAGCCATAAGGCATTTACAACAACCGAGTTTTAACAATGCCCAAGATTAAATGTTCCTCATATGGCCAGTAGATGGCAATCTTGGGTTGTATATGACAGATGTATAAAAAATACATAGTAAAAAAAAATGGCATTAAAATGTAAGTATTTTAGAGAGTATTAAAGGTAAATATTATGTGTATTATATATATATATATATATATATATATATTTATATATATATATATATTATCTACTGGCGGTCGCCAGTAGATAGTTATAGTTACAACCTAGTTTCCATAGGAAATCTCAAAATTCTATTTTGAATAACTTTGGCGCCGGTTGACGAATCCTCGCGAAATTTTCAAAACAAATGGGGCGCTCCGTTCAGCTCCTACCCTGAAAGTCTCGGGGTGATTCGTCAAGCGGGGGCCGAGAAAAAGGGGGGTCCCAAAACGCGTTTTCCCCATGCATTTTTCCATAGGACCTTTAGTCGCAGCTACAGCCCGAACAGCTGAACAGAATTACGTGAAATTTGGCAGTGAGGTAGCCATAAGGTCAAGGAAGTGCCTTTTGCAGGTCTGGTGTAAAGCTGTTCAGTATTTCCTGAGAAAATAGCATTTAAAAGCATATCAATATCTATACGCGCGCACCGTGCGCGCACTTTGCGCGCACCCTGCCGTGCGCGAGCGCAATTCTGATTGGTTGTTAGATGTCGGTAAACATTCGAATCGGTCGAAACCAGGAAGTGTCGGCCGCCATTTTGTCTCTCGCAGTCTGAGGGGGTGGAAAAAAAAGGTGGAGAACGTGAAAAGGGGGCAGAGTGGACAGTTCCTGACCCCCTAGCCTTGGTCAGGGGGTCACAGAAGGACCCCCAAGGGAGAAAAATACATAACTTAGCATTTAAAAAACCGTACAAATTCACTGAAAAAACCATAGGTTTCACA
Organism: Triturus cristatus; assembly: GCF_964204655.1. Lineage (NCBI taxonomy): Eukaryota > Metazoa > Chordata > Amphibia > Caudata > Salamandridae > Triturus > Triturus cristatus. Next base: position 477,778,437 of record NC_140579.1, on the reverse strand, counting down.
CACGTTATAGTTACGAATTAGCATTTAAAAAACCTTGCAAATTCACTTAAAAAACCATAGGTTTCACACATGTTATAGTTAGCTGGACATTTCACTCGTAAAAAACCAATGAAATTCCCCCGTTATAGTTAGTGCAGGCAACTATAACTCACGCGACCGCAATCCTCTGTTGATGACGTCAGATATTACATCACTGATGACATATGTGTCTTTATGAAAAATAAATATTTGTAATATATGTATAGCTAAAGATTAATGGAAGAAGACATGGGTAAATAAGTGTCTAAATACAGTGATGTAATATCTGACGTCATCAGCAGAGGATTGCGGTCGCGTGAGTTATAGTTGCCTGCACTAACTATAACGGGGAATTTCATTAAGGGTAGGTATGAATTTTTGGGATTGCAAGGGCATTTTTAGTGTTTAGGGTGGGTGTGGGTTTTTGGGTGGAAAGGGAATTCATAGGGTTTAGGGTGGGTATAGGTTTTTGGGTGGAAAGAGAATTTGTAAGGTTTGTTGTGGGTGTAGGTTTTTAGACTGCAGTTTTTCAAGCGGTAGTTGTTCCAACATACAACCTGTTTTGAGTCTCCTCTCCTATCTCTTCCTGGATGTTGCCAGATTATGAGGACGATGAGGATAGATTTTCAACAGGATCTCCTACCCCAAGATGAAAATATATTCAGAGTGAGGCTATAAAACAGATTGTTAGTTACCTATTTATCCTCTAACCTTAATCTGCCGATGGAAGATGAACAACCGAGTACTAGCAGTGACTGTTTTTGAAAGTTTCCCACATCTCTTCCCAGGGTATCCATTGTTCCTGTGGTCATGAATCTTCTGAAAAGGGAATGGAAAGATTCTGGTAGTTTCGTCCCTAGACACTATCCTCTAGCAAATGGGGACACTGACCTTCCAGAGAACCTTACTGTTGATCCTCTTTTAGCGAGCCTGACTGCGGGGCCTTCCCTTCTATCGAGGGGCCTTCCCTTCTATCGAGGGTTGGGAGTTTGTCTGATCCTGTTGGCAAGAAAGTAGAAGCTCTGAAGCGGTCACATGCATGTCTAAGTCTTGCTCTTGCGTTGTGAGATAAATGCAGCCTACACTTATCAGCCATTGGTTAAAGACCTTCGGGCTCTTTCCTCTAGCATACAACAGGGAGAGGATCTCTCACAATTATTGGGGAGAATGGAGGTCCAAGCAAGATATCGCTTGGATTTATGGTATGATAACTTAAGGGCTTCTGCGATGACTTGTGCTGGATCAGTTGCTCCTAGACGTCATTTATATCTGCACAGTGTGAAAGCTGATGCTGCTCAAAAGAACGGTCTACTCCGAATGCCCCATATGGCAAGTTGTTGGTTTGGTGAAAAACCTGAAGAAGTCTGTAGAAAACCATTTAAATTCCAAAAGCATGCTCAGCCTTTTCGCTCAAAACAAATATTTTCGGAGGACAAGAAAAGAAGATATGATGGATTCAAGAAAAGAAGAAATGATTTTGCTTTCCAACGGTCAATATTTCAGCCTAGAGGTGGCTACTCTAGCTCCCCTACACAACAGATGGGGTAAAGGCGGACGAAAACAAGTTCCTGGCTAGTCCGAATAGCTGGCCATTCTAGTTGGGGTCTCCTTCATCAATTGCAGCAAATTTGGAAGGACTCCCTTTCTGGTAGCTGAGCTTTTCAGGGATATTCCATTGAGATTTACTCCCAGTTCCCAGATCCTCAGTTTGTAACCAAGGCATGGCCATCAGATGACGCCAAGAGAATTTTGCTACAGGAGGACATTTCTTTCTTATTCATGAAAAGGGTCATTATTTCCGTTCCCCTCAGAAGAAGGGAAAGGGGTGTTATTCTTGAGTTAAAGAAAGCATTAAGAGATCTTCGCATGATTATCGACCTTCACCTTCTCAGTCGGTACATTCCCAAGGTCTGCTTCAACATGAACACCCCTCAGAGACTTATCTCTTGAATCAGAAAGGGAGACTTCTTAACCAAGGTAGACCTGCAGGAAGCATATCGGCTTGTTCCGATCGCTCACTCACACCAAAAGTATCTTTGATTTGCCATCAACAGTCACCATTGGCAATTTCAGGTCCCACCCTTTGGTCTCAAAACCTCACCCAGAATGTTCATCAAGGTTTTGGGGCTTCAGTCCTTTACATGCTTAGTGAACACTCTTATTCCCCTACCTGTACAATCTCTTGATTCAATACTTGACAATGGACCAGGTTCTTAGGGACACTCAATTAGCTATCAACACCTTGTTGAGTTTCGGTTTTCTCATCAATTAGTCCAAGTCCTGCCTTCATCTGGTCTAAATGATCGAATACATAGGTGTACATTCCACTAGACACATCAAAGAGATGTGTATTCCTACCAGACACCAGAAGGGAGAGACTCCAGTCACACCTTGCGGAGCTGTTGACCAGATCAGAAACTCCAGCACGGCAGTGGTTGCTGATCCAGGGAGATGCAGTAAATATGCTACTTTCTTTTTACTGTCACTGGTACGACAATTCTACACACATTTCTCAGACTCTTTTTCCACAATTATTTCTTCTTTTCTCTAGGCAGCAACAGTGAACATTATTGGGAAACAGTTTTTGCAACGCGATTTTTACATCGCAGTGCATTTAACATGCATTTGTTACCCTGCATTTGTTTAGCATGTACAGGCCTTTACCACACATGCCTTTACTTCGCATTTAAGGTAACTATAGGAGGCTGGGGTGTCTCCCCCCAAAAAGATTCTAAAAAACATATCCTGCAGTACTGGATACCAAGTATGATTCTGGTGACTTAAGATGTTCGGGACCTTCTCTCTTAGTGGTTGGTTCCAGCATCTCTAAGTCAGGAAACAATGTTTGCTTACGCCAATCCTGTGGTTGTAACAACCAATGCCATTCAAATGGGTTGGAGGGCTGGTCTGGGAGATGTCTCTGCAGAGGGCCAGTGGGAAGCAGCAGAGAAGAGCAGATCATCAAACTGGAGGGGGCTCAGGGCGGTCTGAAATTCTTTCCAGAGCTTCTCTTACCTCTTGTTGGGCAAAGCTGTACTCATCAGAACAGATGCAAAAAGAACAATTGATGGACAGAATGCAGAACTCACCACGCCACTGGATTCAAGCTAGCCTGGCTGATGAAGGGTGATGCCCTGAAACTGGTCCCAGGATCCTTGTTTCTGGTCCAGGGAGGACCTGGCTTGGCAGTTCGGGCTGGACTGTTCCCACAAGGAGCAGGGTCAAGACTGAGTTGCATATGGCTGAGTCCAAACTGGGGTAGTTCGGTGAGCAAAAGAATGATGGATTTAACCCACATCCTTGTGACTGAGGGTGAATGTTTGCATTGTCCAGCATTCAGTCCATCAATTGTTTCTTTTGCTCATCAGAACAGATAACAGGGTTGTTATGTCTTACTTTACTCACCAATTCAGTAGGGGATCCTGCTCCCTCAATCAACTAGCTCAACAGATCTGTGAATGGAACGAGGCCAATCTGTTGCACCTAAGGGCTATTCTTATCAGCTGGGACCTGAATTATCATGCAGATTATCTAACAGAGTTTTTCCTTCCTCTCAAGAGCTTGTATTGAGTCCTCCAGTTTTTCAGGAGATATGCTGCAGATGGGGGATTCCGTAAATCAATCTCTTTCCAACTCAGCACAACTCGAAGACCATGCGTTTCTTCTTTAGGTTCAGAGAACCAAATGGAACTGGCGTTGACGCTCTATACAGTCAATGACTGAGCAGGCTGCTTCATGACTTTCTGCCAAATTCCCTTGAGTGCCAGGCTCCTTGCACAGCTGAAAAGGGAATGGGCAGAAATGGTTATAGTGGTTCTGTTTTGGATAAGGAGACCTTGTTTCCCATTGCTGTGCCAGTTAGCAATGGATCAGGTTTGGATTCACCTGTATGTCCCTCTCCTTTGTGTTACCCTCCTCTGGAGGGTGACATGATTGCCCATCTACATCTCTTGGTTTGGAGGTTGAAAGATAGGGGATCTCGAAGAGGGCTATTTCTAGTTCAGTGGCTCAGGTTCTTTAGGTGTCTAGGTGTTCCTCTACTAATAAATCCTATAATCATCACTGGTCATCCTTTTCTTCCTGGTGCGCTACAAGGTTAGTTTCTCCAACTACAGCTTTGCTTTCAAAAGCTTTGCAATTTCTTTAATATGGTTTTCATAAAAGACTTTCTATCTCCACTTTTAGATTACAATGGGCAACCATCAGATTCTTTCGGGAACTTTGGGACTATTTCCCCTCTATTGAACCTTTCATTTCAAAGCTCTTTAGAGGGTTTTCTTAGTTATGCCATAAAGCGAAGAAGCAAAGAATCCTTTCCCTTCTTGGGATCTTCCTTTGGTTCTTTTTTTTTCATGCTTCTCCGTTTGAACCTCTGGAATAAATCTCGGAAAAATTCCTGACGCTTGAGGTACTTTTTCTTGTTGTTATCACACAGCTAGATGTATCAGAGAAATTAGGGCTTTGGTCTGGAAAACATCCGTATTGTTTTATCCTTGGATACCAAACTCTTACCCAAGGTCAATTGTAGATTTCACAGAGAGTAAGTGATAGTTCTCCCTGCCTTAAACTCTTCAGATCTTACTGATAATCTTCATTACTCTGATTCTTTCTCACTTGTCCCAGTACATACAACCCTTCCTCCCTCCTAACCCCTCATCATCCTATTCTGGTATTAGAAGAGCTTGTACATAACAGGAAGTGGGATGGGAGAGGTGTATTATGGTAAGACTCCATTTGGAGTCATAAAAAGAGAAGCGATCATTTGGAAGGGGTGAAAAGTGGCAGTAATGTAGCCACATTACTCATTTATGTAAGTACTGAGACGAGTGAGTTAGAACTGAAGTAATGACGATAACCAGTAAGTAATTCTTCTATTTTCGATGAGCGGCGAATGTGACAAACAGCAGAGGTGGATTGCACTTAGCTAAAACCCACTGATTGCTTTTTTGTTCTGGGGTTAGCCAAGACCTTTTAATTTTGCTAGAAATTAAATATATATAATTTACTTCAGTATAGTGGCCGTCTGCCAGCCTGCTTCAGCCGTTGGTCTGTTCAAGTGCCATTCACATTTTGATTCTGCCCACCACAGCATACAGGATGGGGAAATGGCTCGTCCCACTTGTGCCATAGGCAGTCTATGACTTGAGTGACAATAATTTGCTCTTCCACAAGGATCCCATCCGCACATTAATTAGTTCCCTTCAGTACCAGGCACTGCAGTGGCAATTCATGCTTTTCACAGCAAAAATGTGTATTATGCTTTAGGCATTTTGTGCTCGTTGCGATATTTGGTGTATTCCTGTGCCAAGCACCACCCAGACTCTTCTCCACCAGCAAGCTCTCACTGTAAGTGCCCGTGTGTGTCAGCCTGTCTGGTTCGGGTGGGACTGTGCAGTCAGAAACTATATGAGTCAATATTAGAGTGTAGAAAAAGCTGCTTTAATGAAACAGGTGCAAATTCCAGGTAAAACAACCCCTTGGCAATATGTAATACAAACTATATTTAAACCTCGGACTCACTAAACATCAAACAACCTACCAGCCTCCTCCCTCTCTCCCAAAGAACCCTTAACATGCCTAATTCAAACTCCTCACTCCAAGCTTTGCCCATCCAAACATCAAATTGTATCCTCTAAACATGTTAACTTTATATTGCCTGCCAAATTACCCCACTCTCCTGGGTCTCTCATCCTGGGCGCTTTAAAACCTGCCCAAATAATAAACGTCCCTCAACCTGATGCACCTGGAGGGCGATCCCCAAGCAGGGATCCACCCACTATGCTCCAGGGCGGGGGCCTTTGCTCACCCCATAATAATTTTGGCAAATTCAGTCTTTCTGCCCCCGGGGGGGGGGGGGTGGCAGAAAGCCCACTAGATACCAGGGATTTGTTTCTAATTTTAATCAGGGGTGGGGGCTGCCCAATATGGGCATGCCAATGCCCCTACCCCGACGCAAAATTACAGTCTTTCTGCCCTCCCCCCGGGGCCTGTCCGCGGGTACTTGACCCACCCACAAGAGTGAGGTACCATTTTTATCGAGAGACCTGGGGGAACGCTGGATGGTAGGGATTTTGTGTCAGCCCAGTGATCCTACAACTTTCCCACACATAAATTTGAAAAACATTTGATTTTTTCACCAAAATTTGAGGTTTGCAGGGGATTCTGGGTAGGGAAACGCTGGTGGTTCTCCGGGTCTCTAGTTTTCAGAAATGTGTGGGTTTGGTAGGTTTCCCAAGATGGCCGCCGAGCCCGGGGCCAAAAACCCAGGTGACCCCCTTTGCAAAGCCAGGTTGCTTTGTGATAGGTAATGTTGATGTCTCCTCAATACGTTTTAGGCCCTTGCCGGTCACGGGTACTTGCTGCACCCACGCGAGTGAGGTACCATTTTTATCGGGAGATCTGGGGGAACGCTGGGTGGTAGGAAATGTATGGATCCACGCAGATTTCAGAACTTTCCATCATAGAAATATGATGAAAATGTGCGTTTGTTGACAAAGTTTGAGGTTTGCAAGGGATTCTGGGTAACAGAACCTAGTGAGAGCCAGACAAGTCACCCAATCCTGTATTTCCCTGGCTGTCTAGTTTTACAAAATATATGGGTTTGCTAGGTTTCCCTAGGTGCCGGCAGGGCTATGGTTCAAAATCTTCAGCTAGGCACTTTGCAAACAAAGAGGCAGTTTTCACTGTGAAAATATGGTGTGTCCACATTGCACTTTGGGCTGCTTCCTATTGTGGGGGCACTAGGCCTACCCACACAAGCGAGGTACCATTTTTTTAGTAAGACATTGGGGAATGCGGAGCGGGTGGAAATTTGTGGACCCATGCAGATTCCAGAACTTCCCACCACAGAAATGTGAGGAAAATGTGCTTTTTTTACAATGTTTGAGGTGTGCAAGGGATTCTGGGTAACAGAACCTGGTGAAAGTCAGGCAAGTCACCCCATTATTGATTTCCCTGGGTGTCTATTTTTCATAAATGTATAGGTTTGCTAGGTTTCCCTTGGTGCCGGCAGAGCTAGGGTACAAAATCTACAGCTAAGCACTTTGCAACAAAAGGTCAATTTTCACTGTAAAAATGTGGGGTGCCCACTTACATTTTGGGCCGTTTCCTGTCGCGGGCACTAGGCCTACCCACACAAGTGAGGTTGCAATTTTTCTCGGAAGACTTTGGGGAATGCGGGGTGGGTAGAATTTCGTGGATCCACGCAGATTCCAGAACTTCCCAAAACAGAAATGTGAGGAAAATGTTTTTTTTTTTACAAAGTTTGAGGTTTGAAAGGTATTCTGGGTAATATAGCCTGGTGAAAGCCAGACAAGTCACCCCATTCTGTTTTTCCCTCGGTGTCTAGTTTTTAAATTAAAAATGTATAGATTTGCTAGGTTTCCCTAGGTGCCGGCAGAGCTAGGGTTCAAAATCTACAGCTAGGTACTTTGCAAAAAAAGGGTCCGTTTTCATTGTGAAAATGTGGTGTGTCCACGTTGCATTTTGGGCCGTTTCCTGTCGCGGGCACTAGGCCTACCCACACAAGTGATGTACCATTTTTCTCGGAAGAATGCGGGGTGTGGGGAATTTTGTGGATCCACGCAGATTCCAGAACTTCCCACCACAGAAATTTGAGGAAAATTTGTTTTTTGACAAAGTTTGAGGTTTGCAAGGTATTCTGGGTAACAGAGCCTGGTGAAAGCCAGACAAGTCACCCATCCTGAATTTCCCTGGGTGTCTAGTTTAAAAAAATATATAGGTTTGCTAGGTTTCCCTAGGTGCCGGCAGAGCTTGGGTTCAAAATCTACAGCTAGGCACTTTGCAAAAAAAGGTCAATTTTCATTGTAAAAATGTGGTGTGTCCACGTTGCGTTTTGGGCCGTTTCCTGTTGCGGGCACTACACCTACCCAGACAAGTGAGGTACCATTTTTATCAGGCGACTTAGGGGAACACAGAATTGTAGAGCAACTGTTATTACCTGTTATTTCAATGCATTTCTGCCTACCAAATGTAAGACAATGTGTAAAAAAGAAGTCATTTTGAAAAATGTCCTATTATTCACATGCCAGTATGGGTACCCACAATTTCGGAGATGTGCAAATAGCTACTGTTTCTAAACTCTATATTTTTTTCCCATTTCAGAAATACATAGGTGTCTTTCATACCGATTTTTGCCTGTTTATATTTTCCCAAATGAATTGCTATATACACGGTACACAATAAAAAACCATTGCAAGACACTGCTCAGGAATTGGCTCTGGGTTCCTCGGGTTCTTGGTGAACCTACAAGTCCTATATATCCACACAAACAGAAGGGTCCAGCGGATGTAACGGTATATTGCTTTCAACCATCTGTCAAACTTATTAGAAGTTAAAGGTGAAAACGTTGGCAGAAATGGCTGTTTTTTTAAACTTATTTTCAATTTTTCCTATTTTCAACTGTTAGTTTCTATAAAAAAACCTTGAAGGATCTACACAAATGACCCCTTGCTGAATTCAAAATGTTGTCTACTTTTCAGAAATGTATAGCTTTCCAGGATCCATCATTGCTTTCATACCCATTTGTACCATTAACTGGAAGGAGGTTAAAAGCACAAAAAATAGCAAAAATAGGCTATGTCCCAGTAAAATGCAAAAACTGTGTAAACATTTTTGGTTTTCTGGCAAAATTCTGCTTGTCCCTGAAAGCTGGGGAGATGGTGATTTCAGCACCACAACCTCTTTGTTGATACCGTTTTCAGTGGAAAAAACAGATGCTTTCATCTGTAGCCCTTTTTACCAATTTTTCCACAAAAAACAACATATAGCTGTATTTTGGCTGATTTCTGGGTTCTCTTCAGGGGAATCAACAAACCCTGGGTACCTTTGAAATCCCCATAATGTTGGAAGAAAAGGACACAAATTTTCTGTGGATCCCTTATTTGGTCAAAAATTTACAGGGGCCTAAGAGCGAACTACCCCGGATAGCCAAAAAAAGGCTTAGCACAGGGGGGGAAAAGGCCTAGCAGAGAAGGGGTTAAAGCATACTTCCATGGGGCATGAATGTCTAAGCAGCTAGTACTGTGAGACTTGAGCGCTTGCCTCTTCCACTTGGAATGGGAGTTGAGAGATCTGGAAATTCAGTACTTTGTCATGAATGACCCACAGATATTGTCTCAGATTTGCTGCAAATTGTGTGAGTATCAAAATTATACTCAGAGGAAAACTCATTACCTGCACAAGGAGGCCACTGCGCACAGATATAGGGAGGATGTCAGAGCTGGAAAAACTCTTGCGTCCTTGTTTAGTAAGAACCAACACAGCTCCTAAATCATGGCACTCCTTGATCAGGAGGGCAACCATGCCACTCTACTGAGGACATTATACGCAAGATGAGAATATATTACACTGCACTGTATAGCTCCCAGCATACTGCTCCCTCTAACAAAATGGAGGCATACATTGACTCATTCAGCTGCTGTAGTTAGATGAAGCCCATAGACATTATGTAGATGTGCCGTTTGATGATGAATATATCATTCGGGCCAAAAGGAGCATGCCAAGTGGCAAGGCTCTGAAACTGGATGGCCTCACCATCCTGTTCCATTAAGAATATGCAGATATATTCAACGGAGGCCTGCACCGATCGGGGGTGGAGGGGCGGCAGTGAGAGGGGGGTTCGGTGAGGGTGAATAAAAAATGTAATTCAACTTACCTGCTGGCTGCTCCTTCTGGTCACGTCTCTCATCCTCCAGCTGACAGGAACAAGAAGCTGCCTGGAAGCACCCAGGCTCCCCTGAGCCAATCACAACGCTGCAATGCAGCATTGTGATTTGTCTGAGAGCCGTGGCTCGGTGCTCAGATGGGGAATGGGGGCCTGGACATGTTCTCCGCCCCAGCTGTAATGCAGTTTGGGTGAAGAAGAGGGAAAGAGCGCATGACTGTTATGGTCAGCCCAAAAGGGCCTGCCAAACAGTCATTGCGCACTTGGTAGTCTGGGCAAACCACTCCTTGGCTGCTCTGTTAGCTCCGCCCCACCTTGCCTTGCAAAGCTGCCTCGGAAAAATAAAATTATAATTACTGAGTTCTTATCATTTCATTCTTTCTTATACTGCTGAAAAAAACAGTGGGGTGATGCTCCTCCGCCTTAGCGGAGGAGCTGCCACTGGATATATTGGCCCCACATTTGCAGTGTATGTACCAGGAGGACAGAGCCACTGGCGAGCTTTCTCCATCGGTGAGGGAGGCGCAACTGGACACTGTCCTCAAATCTCATAAACACCCTGATCATTGCGATTCATAGCTAAGACTCATTGCGGACAGATCACTTCCGCTTTTCCTTACTTATATTGCGAGATCGGATCAGTCTGGATTTGTGTCAGGAAGATCCACAGGATACAATTTGTACACCCTGGACTGGGTACAACTGCCCTGACTAAAGCAGGGAGAATCCCAATCACCAAAATGGCGATACTGCTGAAATTCTTATATCTTTTTTGTCATATTACCATGGTGCCGACGAGGACCTTTCTGGGTCGCGTTACATGACCAGGGCTCGAGTCGGGGGTACACGCAGGTACACGGTGTCTCCCCACTCTTTTTACAGGGTGGCCGCCGTCCCCCCTGCCAAGAACTTGGGCCCCACGGGGCGTGGATGAAAAAGGAAACCGTTCATGTAAGCGGTATTGTCCTAATTGCAGTAATATGAAACGGTGTTCATTTGACGTCCTGCGACTTTAAAACACAAATCGGCGAAGGACTGGGTTAATCGCGCAGCATTCATGGCGATTCTTTGCTACCTAGTGTGGGTATTCGATTTAGCCACGGGGTAGCTTCATCTAGTAATGCAGAGCCCCCAGCTTTCCCAGAGTCTTGCGTGAGTAGTTCCTTCAATCCAGGTTTTTGCTTTGTATACGATGTCTTTATGTGCGCATTTTCTAATGGGATAAGCAGGACTACAAGGGGCATATCAACAAGGGCTTTATCTCTGCTTTTTTGGCTTTAAAAGCCAAAAAAGCAGAGATAAAACTAGCGCCCTATCAGCAACCCTTTTACTCTATGCTGCTCTAATGAGATGCAAAGGGGGCGTTCCAGAGTAAAATAATAGGAGAAATGTCGCTAAGCGACATTTTTCCTATTATCAAGGATATCGCTTACCCTGTTAGAGATTTTAAAAAAGCAGCGCTAACCGTGGTTAACGCTGCTTTTTTACGTCTGGTATTTTTCTGACTTAGCCATGATATCCTATGTAAGGTGGATATCATGGCTAAGTATGTCTATCCCTATCAGCAAGCTATCGCCAAACCTTGTGGGATTATCGCTGTATTTCTTTTTATTTTTATTTTTTTTTTATTGAGCATGATCTGTAGTATTCATTCAAACAATTTCTTTTCGAAAAATAAAAGAATAAATTCTTAATACAACAAAAGTACATCAGAAAAAAGAACAAAATCATTACAGCACAATACAAATGCACAGTTGATATAAAAGATAGAAGATACAGAGTAGAACTTTACACTGTTTTACATCATCAAATCATGTCGGCCCTTCTCTTATCAGGGGGGTGATCTTACATTGGAATACCAGTTGGAAATTGGGGCCCAGATCTGGGTACCCCGGGCTCTAGCTTTCCTACCTCTTGTGCTATATATAGCTATCTCCTGCTTATATGTGGCAAGAAATCGGCTAAGCCACATCTGAAAGGTGGGTACATTGGGATCTTTCCAACAAGCCGCCAAAATGATACGAAAGACGGCAGTACCCAGGAAGACAATCCTCTGTTCCTCCAAACTGTACCCTAAGGATTCGTCATAACCTAGAAGAAATAGGGTAGCGGAGGATCTAAAATTCCGCCCGAATATTTGAGTCCAAAATCCTCCGATCAATGTTTGTAAATTATCTAGTTTCGGACAATCGGCAAACATGTGAATTAAATTTGCCTGTCCCTGTCTACATCTGGGGCAGCAATCATCTACTCGCATTCCCCAGGTAAAGAGTTTAGCCGGGGTAAAATAAAGGTTGTAAATAGTTTTGAAATATTGTGCTTTGAGGTTAGGTGCTAAAAATAATGTTGTGTAAAGAGTTAGGGAATAGTCAATATCTACATCTGGGTTTCCGAGTTTTTGTGCCCAGGATCTCTCGACACGATCTAAATCGTCTTTAGAGGATTGAGAAAATATATCATATAAAGTACCTATCCTAGTAACTCGTTTCTCAATAATAGAGAAAAAATAAAAACTATCTAAATTAATGTTGAGTGTAGAATTACGGATATTGGTGAAGACTTGGAAATATTTTAGATAATCCGTGGATGGAATATCAAATCTCTGTTGTAATCCCTCAAAAGATGGAATAACATTCTGTCCAAAAAAATGACCAAGTGTATATATGCCTAGATTCTCCCATCTCCTAGAGACATTATCTATCAGAGATGATGAAATGATCTTACTATGCCAAAGAGAGGTGTATCTTGTTATTTTAGGTATACCTAGTTGTTTGGAGGCAAGTTTCCAGATTTTCCATGCGTCTCCAATCACCTTAAACTTGGTCTTTTTGTAATAGGACGATTCAAGTTGTTTCAAAAATAGCCCTTGACATTTATCACCTAATCCAAGTTCAAAAATAGAAGGAATATAGGAGTCTATGTTGGGTAGATTGGCTGGTTTAGCTTTAAAGAGAGGGCCCATTTGTTGGAGTAATGTCGCCCAGAGATAAAATGTCAGGTTCGGGATACCAAGGCCACCTCTATGTAGGGGGAGAGTTAATAATGGTAATGCTCTCCTTATTTTACCATAGTTCCATATAAATTTAGATATTGTGGAATCAAAGATTTTAATAATACTACCGTCGGCCATCAATGGAATAGCCCGGAACAGATAAAGTATTCTAGGAAATATGCTCATTTTAATATAATTCGCTCTCCCTATTATTGAAAGATGTAGGTTATCTACCCTCTTAAGATCTGTTTTTACTACCTTGATCAAAGGATCATAATTAAGCCGGTTGATCTCTTTTACCTCAGGAGAAATATTTACACCGAGATAGGTTGCGTTTTTGACTTTATAGGGACTGTCACATATAGTATTATTTGTACATAACACCATGGTTTTGTCTCTGTTAAGTGAGTAACCAGAATAAAATCCAAAAACCTGGGTTATTTGTTCTATTTCTGCTACTGCATCATCCGGTTTCGTTGTAAGCACGGCAATGTCGTCGGCGTATGCCAATATTTTAGTAGAATATGAACCCACCTTAACTGGTTGCATTTGGGGGGAGTTAAGAAGCTTTAAAATTAAAGGATTAATTACTAGGGCAAATAATATCGGGGAACAAGGACAGCCCTGCCTAGTGCCTCTTTTTACCTCTATAAACTCTGACTCAAAGCCATCAATGGATAGTTTAGCCCTAGGGCTGATATACAGGGCTTTTAGGGCTTTGATGAAGCCTGGGCCGAAGTTATTGTATTCCATAATTTCCCATAAGAACCGCCAAGACACTCGATCAAATGCCTTTTCGGCATCGAGTAAGACCATCGACATCTCTCCCCACGTGGCGCCCATGATGTCAAATAAGGCAATGGCTCTACGGGTATGGTCAGTTGTTCCTCTCCCGGGGATAAAGCCGTGTTGCCATGGGGATACCAGATGTTCGATGATCCCCCTCATTCGGTTTGCAAGTATCTTGGAGTATAGCTTTGAGTCAGAGTTTATGAGTGAGATAGGTCGATATGAAGATGGAAGCTGGGGGGGTTTTCCCTTTTTTGGAAATATTGCTACGTTAGTGTGTTTCCAAGACTCTGGTGTAGCTGAGTGATGTTGTATTCCTAGAAACAGGTCTAGTAAATAGGGTAGTATCTGTTTGCCCAACACCTTATATAACTCTAAGGGGATCTTGTCAGGACCAGCCGCCTTCCCATTAGCTAGGTCCGACAATGCAGTTTCTAATTCTACCATTGTAATTTCTTTCTCTAATTCTTCTCTACCTCCTCGATCGAGTATTCTAGATAGCTCTGGTTCCGGCAACCACTCACTGAGAAAGGTTTTCGTGTCTCTTGTAGATAGATGCTCGTTATCGTTTTGGTATAGTTTTTGGTAGTATTTTCGAAAGACATCTACAATATCTTGAGGGGAGGTGTACTGTTGGCCCTCATATTCTATATTCTTTATTTTATTGTATGTCTCTTTTTGTCTAGTTTAAAGAGCTAATTGCCTCCCTACTTTTTCCCCTGCTTCATAAATTCTGTTTCTATTGGCTTGATATATTTCCGCTGCTTTTTGCGTTAGCGAGCTATTAATTTCTGTTTTTAAAATCAATAATTTTTGCAGTGTATCAGAGGTTGATATTCCTTGCTGGATTTGTTTAGCATGTACTATTTCCAGGTTAATAAGTTCCGCCTTAAGTTGCTTATTAATACTATCCTGAGTTTTCTTACATTTAGCTACAAACGCTATAGTCTCTCCTCTAATTACTGCCTTAAAACAGTCCCATACACTGAATCTGGGTGCACTATATTGATTACAATCAAAGAAAGATTGAGCAGATGATGTAATATGGTTAATATAATCTGGGTTCGTAAAAAGCTTCCGGTCAAATGACCATTGGATATTAGGTCTATTAAAGCTATCCAATTCAAAAATTAACGTAAGTGCGTTGTGGTCAGAGATGGTTTTGGGATCTTTAATTATGTCAATTAGGGCTGTCCTATGTATTGATGTCATAATGTAGTCTAATCGAGCATACTTATTATGGGGATAGGAATAATAGGTGAAGCCGTTATCATTCTGCCTCAAAATGTCCCAAGTATCCCTTAAGTCATGACTATCCATCAGACAGGATACTGCCCTATAGACTTTGGGTTTCCGGCCACTATAGTTCTGTGGGAGTCTGTTGTTTACTGATTTTTCTATATTTATGTTAAAATCCCCACACAGGATAAGTGGACCGGCCCAAGAAGCCAGTTCTAATTCAAGTTCGATAAAGAGTTGTGGGTCATCCAAATTAGAGCCATAGAGTGAACAAATGGTTATATCCAATTCTAATTGAACCACAGCCCACCTACCATGTTTGTCGACAAGTCGGCGTCTAGGACTCCCCAAACCGGGTTTTGCCAAAATAGCGACCCCCCGTGTTTTAGATGTTTGAGATGTCGCTGCCATCAAATTATATCCAGGAATTTTTAATAGATTTTTATCACATCCAGCTATGTGGGTCTCCTGAATACAAAGGATGTCAACAGGGTCCTGACGTAACAGTTGAAAAAATTGGGCCCTTTTTCTACAACATCGCAATTTTACTCTCCCCATTCAAAACTATTCCCCATTGGACCAGTACCATCAATGTTAAATAATTTGCACCACCACCAGCCGACTTTAAATTCGATATTCACCTTGTTATTCCTATCCCCGTTCTGATTAAGCAAAATAATTAATATAGAACTCCAATCGCTTAAGAAAATTAGAATAACAAAAAAGCCTTTAAAGGTTCCTATACTACAGGTCAAGCTCATTTCTGTATTTTTCCCCCCCGATATCCCCTCCCCCTCCCCCTCCCTACAAACCCCTGCAACCCACCCCCCACCCTCCCCCACCCGTAATGTGAGGCAATTAGACTCTATAAGAGTCTTTAGTGATGGAGAGATGCTCCCAAGCCAAGTTTAGACTGAAAAAATAACATTGAAAACATAAAAAAGAGAAAAAAAAGGGGGGAAGAAAACCAAAAAATAATAAGGAAGATATAGAGAGGCATATAGAAGCATATAAAGACAAGTAGGTCTAATGTATCTTTGTATCTTTGTGTCTTTATAAAATCTGAATAATGTCCAATACGCTCTCTATTCTCCTCTCCCTTATCATCAAGTCCAATTTCCAAATTCTTTGTTCTGTGTTTTCAGTATTTCTCAACATCGCTAGTAGACCATTAAGTGATACTATCTAGAAATTCTTTGGCTTTTATTTCCGAAGTGAAAAATTTGGTCTGGCCATTGTATAGAACTTTCAGTTTGGCTGGGTTATTAAGATAGACTAGAGCTTTCTTCTCCATAAAGGGTTTGATAAGTTGTCGCATGCGCCACTTCCTTTCCACCGTAGTGTGGCAAAAATCCGGTCTCAAAAAATAGGAAATGGAGTCCCTAGTCCGTCGAGCTTCTGGCCTGACTCTATCCGAGATAGCTTGTCGAAGAAGAAAGTTTCCAAAAAATACAAGAACTGCTCGTGGATAATTTTCTTGCTTCCAAGTGGATTTTATGGTGATTGGAGTTCTATGCACCCGTTGCACCTCAAGCTCCCAGTTCCATGAAGAAAGCTCAGGAAGTGTATCTTTAAAAAGTTGGATGATGAAGGCTCGAATATCAGTACCTTCAATATTTTCAGGTATTCCGAGAACGCGTAGGTTGTTACGTCGTAAGCGATTCTCCATGTCCTCGAGCTTCCATCTAACATCACTCAATTCTGCTTCATGTAATTCAACTTGTTTCTGTGTGGCTGCAGCCTCTGCCTCATTAGTGACTATACGGTCTTCCATTTCTGTCATTCGGGTGTTAAAGGTATTAACTGATCTTGACAATTTACGCACTACACCCTGGACCTTATGTAGAGCTAGTTGTGCTTTGCGTCCATCCCTTGATGTCTCTTCTCGATGGGAGGCGATAGCCAGGAGGACTGTATCCATCACCGTGGAGAGCGTAGCATCCTGTTGATTTGGAGAGCACCGCTGCGTCGATTGAGAGCCGGTGGCATGTTCTTGAGACCCCAGTGCAGTAGGGGGGAGTAATCCCAAGTCAATCCCTGGGCCCTTTTCTTCCGTATGGTAGCTCTTTTATTTTCCCTGGATTCTGCCGTTCTCACCTCGTGGTCACTCTCCGTCTCTGAGCCAGTGTTAGTTTCAATGTCAAGTTCAGAGTCGTCTGACCATCTCGCGTCTTCTATCCCTTCTGATATTGAGTAGAAGTCTGAAGGATCCCTGTCAGTGTCGGTAGGATCGGGAGTTATCTCGTCTCCATCAGCTTTCTCCTTGCCATCAGGAGCCTCCAGCAAATCTCCCAAATTTTTTGAGGTGGCGCCAAAATCTGCTGTCTCCAGATCATTCTCTGGCATATTGCATATAGGTTGGTATTGCAATACTTGCCCTTCCTGCACAGCCACAGCCACAGTAATTGGGGTTGTACCGACCGTTGGTATAGTTTCCAGTACTGTTACTGGTGCTGACGCGAGTAAGCCTGCTGAGGTGGTCTGTATCAATGATGTTGAAGAGGCTAATGAGACAGTAGAAAAAACAGGAGTATCACATAAGGAAAGATTCTCCATATCTTGTGTTCCAGCATTAGGGTCTGTCCCAGCCTTAAGGTCTATTATTCCTGCCAATGCAGCTGTAGGCTCCTTGTATATCATAGGGCCGTCCACTCCTATAATTATAGAAGCATTTCCACTAGTATTCACTATTTCCCTGTCCTTAATTATGCCATTCTGAGTTTGTCCACTAGGTCCACTAGGTGTCGCTATAGACCCAGGAATAGCTCTCAAGCTATCCGCGGTTAGAGAAGCTGTTGGTTTCTTTGATGGGAAAACCTGGGTCTGGGCCGGAGCAGACACTGGAGCGGGAGTCCTCCAGAGCAGCTCGATCACGGATGGATCAGCTACGGGCGTATTCGGCTGCTGTCTTGGGGCCCCCGCTGATTTTCCAACTCCCACGCCGAGATCTGCAACACTGCCGCTGCCCTCCAAACGTGTGCCGCCTCGCTTCGCCACAAACTCTTTGTCTCAAAGAGCCTGCTTCGCTGCTCTGGTCTTGGCTGCAGCAGCGGCTATCGTAGCGGCGCTTTTCGGCGCCATGCTAGAGGGTACACAGGAGACACTCCGGAAAGGCAGAGCCGGTTGATCTATCTCTGGGGGTCCGTCTTGCTTCACGCGAGTAGCTACTCCGCTGGCCTGGACACGGGCGATTAATCGCAACACAAGCAATCCAATCAGAGAGGTACAGAACGAGAAACGCAGCTGTAATGGACTCGGGTCCGGCGCAGACACCAAAGGTTGATCTTCCACTCTGCTCCCGGACATCACACCAGGATCGCAACCTGGGACTTTAAAAAGCAGCGAAGAATGAGGTAAGTCCTTTTACTTTCATCATTATTTTCTAATTAAAGCCGGACATCTTTCTTTCGTCCATAGTTTGTTTTTAGTCTGTTTTTAGAGCGCTGGCTTGGGAGCTGCCTCAGAGCGGTCTAGCAGGCCGCTGCCATCTTGCCTCCGAGGACTCTCTATCGCTGTATTTCCAGCGATAATCTCACAATTGGCAGCTTGCGCTCTGAGATAAGCGTTGCTGACAGCACGCTATCTCCGTGATAAAATTCAGAGTTGGCCAGCGATAATTATGCTCATGCTAAGAGCGCTGAGCGATAATTATCGCCGGCCCTTGCTGATATGCCCCCAAGTTCCAGAATACAGAGTAAAAACTTGGACTGGACGGTGGAAACGTGCGAGCTCTGCTTTTCATGAGGTCATGAGGTAATTTGCATATTGTCAGTCCCCCCACTTTTATAGGACTTGTGCCCTGTACATGACTATTGATTAGTCTTGCCTGGGTAGGTCGACGACCTCGGCTAGCATTGGAGGTGCTAACATTGTCGTTTGAGAAGCATGACATCTGTGCCCCAGACATGAGGCTCTATTAGTACCGCACCCAGGCTCATTATCTCAAGCAATGGCTCTATCCAATACCATGTCTGCCACACATTGCAGTAGAGTCGGAAAATGACGCTGCCTTCCCCTTGAATATCATCGTTTGCTCTGCACTGACGCACCCGAGGGCGAGCTTAACATAGTGAAATGCACGGTATGGGCATGGTGAAGCCTTTGCCGCAGAGCACGCTTGCTTGGTCTCTACTCTTCTACCCTGCACATACCCTGAAATCCGGCCTTACCACTCACGTGGTATGAGCGGGTTTGCCAACAACTACAAAGCATGAACGTAGAGATAACATGTGACCTATGCCCTGGCAGTACCTTAGTAGAGGTACGCACTATACAGGAAACTGTGAATTGCACTCTTCTCCTTTATCACCGTATGAACGGCGCCTGTGGATGCTACCTTTCCTCAGGCGCCTTCCAGCCTGGGGGAATTAGATCTGGTCCTGGCATTATCTTCTCCAAAGAGGCTGAATGCAATACTTTACTACACCATGCAGGCACCGCTCCAGTGGCTATGTCCAAGGCACAAACGGAGTGGCAAAAGGAGCTGGGCCCAACCAGCAGTGGAGGTATTGTTGCACTCAGCTATCCCCAGCTACAGACTGCGCCTCATACATATTAAGTACTTGCATAGAATTTACTGAATGCCCCTCCATCTGCACAAAATGAGCCTCAGCTCAGATGCACAATGCAGCAGATGTGAGGCTGATGGGACAGGCTTCTGGCATTTGGCCTGGCAGTGCTACAAAATAGCAGAAGCTCAGGCTCAAGTGATTGGGCGCATAGAGGAGGTGACAGTGGTGGAGATGCCCCGGTCGCCTGTGGTGGCACTGTTGAGATATCTGGGACAGTTTTTGCACACAAATCTCACATTGATTGTTGGTTAAAGGACATTAATGTCACTTACTCCAACTCCCAACCCAGCTTCAAATAAGGACTTATAATAGTTAACTTCCAACGCCCTAGTTTTTGAATCTCTTCCTTCGACCATCCTCTCAACTCAGCCTCAGTTGCCATCCCAATTCGAAAAGAATGCATACCAAATTCAGTCTCAGGCAACCCAATCACTGCTAAAGCCTTTCTGATGGCCCCAGAACTTGGATTACTGAAACTTTAGAGCTGTCACTGTGCCTGAAAACCTTCCCTGCTCTGATCACACCCCTGGTATACCTCCTCCACCATCACATAGGACCAAAATGCTTACCCGGGTAAAACCACAACTGCACACATGCTTCATTCCAGCTGATCTGTTTTCGACCTTAGTACCCACACCTGAACAAACTCACTTTTGTCTGTGACTTCCTCTCTTCGTACACCGTCTTTCTTGTTGGACCCCACTACCACTGACACTTAAAAAACTAAAAAAAACAGCCAAGCCACAATCACTTAAACAAGCATTGGCATAGCCAATAGGTCTCTCCTTTGAGACCTTATAAGTATTTAATTATGCAGCACAATATCCTTGGTGCAACATGAACTGTTGCATGGCTAAACACTTATAATGTCCCAAAGGTGAGACCTATTGGCTATGCCAATGCTTGTTTTATTTTGAAGCCCATTTATCATATTTTTAACATGACATATGTGCTCGATGTATCTTCCTCATATGCTGAGGGCTCGGCTCGTGTTATGGTTGGTGGAGGCAAGCTACATCCTTGTCTCGGCTCTGCCTGTTAATTCACGGTGGCATCTGTATAGAATGAAGAGCGATTTCTATAGCGGTTTTATATAGCGCGCATTCGACCAGAAGGTTTCGAAGCGCTTTACATGAGCACCAGTTACGTTACACAAGGACACATTCATTTTTTGGGAGGCACGGGGAGATTAAGTGATTTGCCCCGAATCCCAGGATGTTCAGCCGACGTCGAGGCTCGAAACTGGTTCCCAAGTTCCAAGGTTGGCAGCTCTGGCCGTTAGGCCACATCCTCTCTTTGTCAGACTGAGGGGTTCACTAGTCTTCACTTCACTGCCTTCCAGGGGGTGGGGGTGTTTTCTATAGCAGGGCCCTACAGTGAGAAAGCAGTGATTTACACAAAACCAATTCCGAGAAGCCAGCACTGAATGCGAAATGCGCAGCTTCTTTATTGCCCATCTTTTGATAAATGGTGGATTTATTTAAACCTCGGATTACTTATTGAAGAAGAGTTCAGGAGAGAAGGGCAGGGGAGATCTTTTAAATGTTCACTCTGGAAGCAATAAATAAACGTAAACATCGAGTTGAAACACTATCCTGAGAAATGGCATGTGCCCTTTTTTTAAATTAATTTTAAATGAGAGAGAGAGGGAGAGAGTGTGTGCGTGTTTTTTTTAATGTATAGTTTCGTAGCAGGGGCGTCTCAAAGATAAGGGCGTACAGTATGTAGAAGAGAAATGATATGCAGGACCAGGTTAAACCGGATTACTAAAACTATGATGTGTTGGAGGGGGAGAGAGGGTGCGGGGGGGGGGGGGGTCGTGACCTGGGCTCTTTGCAATACACCAAATTGCACAGCTGGTTCACACAATTTTTACTGTTTCAAGCACATCGAGATGAAGTGATCTGCCCAGAATCACACGATGTACCACGCGAAGCGGCAAAGCCACGATTGTACCGCAGATATCCAGGATGCCAACTCGGGCTCAAGAAACTTGTCCGCGTCTCCCATTTAAAGCAACTCTGACATTTAACAAACCTCGGGTGATCTGGTGACTGCATAGAATTAACAAGTTATCTTCCAATACGAGACACCTCCTCTGATGGCCAGGAATGTTTATGTTCTGTGAAAATTAAGGGGCATATCAGCAAGGCGAGGCGATAAAATTATCGCCGCTTTTGCGGCCATTTTCGTCCGAAAAGCGGCGATAATTTTATCGCCTAATTAGCAAGCTCACGCTGAAAACTTGCGTTAGCGTAGGAATTCCTAATGCCCAGCTTTGCATCTCTAATGAGATGCAAAGTGGGCGTTCCTGACATGACAGGAGAAATGTCGCTAAGCGACATTTCTCCTATCATCAAGCCCCACGCTATGAAGCATAGCGGCAAGGAAAGTAGTGATAACCCCTGTTATCGCTACTTTCCTTACGCCTGCTTCAGGACTGACTCAGCCATGATATCCTATGGAAGGTGGATATCATGGCTAACTTTGTGAGTCCCTATCATCAAGCTAACGCCACATTGCGTGAGATTATCGCTGATCTCACGTTAGGCTGTTAGCGTGAGGATTTTTATCGCTTTTGAGATAAGCGTTGCTGATAGCACGCTATCTCAGCGATAAAAACCCACGCTAGCCGGCGATAATTATCCTAGCGCTAAGTGCGCTTAGCGATAATTATCGCCGGTTGTTGCTGATATGCCCCCAAGTCCTATCGCAAGAACAATCCTGTACTACTGTTTCTGATTCCATTTCTCTTGCGGCGCTCTAGCGCACATGTGCACTTTTTTGTTCTATATTTAAAGCGCTTTCCCATTTTCGCATACCTTCTGAAACAAACAGAACACACACGTAGACTTTTGTCTCAATACATACACGTTTTCTTTGAGTTTCTGGGCCCAAATTGCATGCGCTGCCCGGGTGGTATTATTTTTTTAATGAGGCGCTATTTTACATAGGCGCCATATTACACAGGTGTGCTATATAAATGGAACGCGCGAGGTAACATTAGGAAAGGCTGGATAACATAATGCATAACGTCGCACGAACATTCTTGGATTGCTTAATTTGGACACGTGCGGGTGCTGCAATATTTAGGTAGATGCAAATGTTCATTGTAACTTGACAACCGGTGCAGATTTCGGTGCAAATGGCAAAGAGACACGGTTTGCTCCAACTTTTCTTTCTCCGTCGGTACTTTTTTGCGCAGTAGGGCTTACTATGTGTATTACGCCCATGTTGGCACACATGCGCAATGATTTTGACATTGCAAAACAGCATTGCGTGCCAAAAATTGCGTTAAACAGCAAACACGTACAAAAAATACTGTGGTGCTAAACAGCACATTTGTGCAAATTACCACCTCTCCTGCTGTTATGCAATTTACAGTGGACAGTTGGTCATGGACCGGGAAATGCAATGTTCCCAAAATGATAATAATAAACAGAATCCAACGAAATGCACGCGTATTATTGACTTTGGACCGTATTCCTATTTCGGATCAATGTAAAACAGAAATAAAGTTTCCCTGTGATATCAAAGACCGCCACGGCGCTTCATTGACCCTTCCGTCCAGCAGAGGTGATGCGAACAAAAGATAATTATTTACAAAATGGTCAATTAAAGCTTTCCTTATCAGGTGCGACGCACGCACAATAGCCTCCTAGGGGAGTGAAAAGCGGCCACAGGCTCTCGAGGATGCCTGAAACAGCCCAGGCGGGAGAGCTTTTCACAGCAGATTAAAAAAACATACGCTAACAATTGTCATGTAGTTACATCATTTTGCATTTCTTTAACATAGGGTTCATTGTCTATTTAAAACTTACAGGTTTCGCCCAATGTCTCCCTTCCTATAACTTTAGAACCCTTTACATCACAAAAAGGAACATTTACATACCCGAAGGGCTTAAATAAAAGGTACAAGAGGCGAATGTGTGCATCCTTCGAGCTAGAAGTCACTCTGTGGGACTTGAGAAGAGATATTTGGGGCAGCGAGAAGTAACATCAAAAACACATGATTATGGCAAGAGATTGCCAGTCATGGATCAAACTCCTGGCAGAACTGGACGAGTAAAGCATGTACTGCGTAAGTAAGCAACAAAGTGGTAAGTCAGTGCAAGATTAAACTGGGCCGGCAGGCCCGTGCCTGACATTTTATCCTATCGTTAAATGTGTGCAGTTTTTGTTCTCTCCTAGTGCCAAATCTGTTCTGCTTCCCTGATATTTAATCTGGGGTACGCTATAAAGTCACCTGCGTAATTGAGCTGTGTGACACAGTGACAGAACCTTTTGTTTTTTGTTTTTTAATGCTGAGGGGGGAGGAGTGGCCTTTTCACGTGACATCGCTTTCGGTTTTCTGTAAATGTTGTCCTTATTTCTACAGTTACCGGGACTTCTTTAGGTTACATTGCGCCGTAAACCGCACCAGACCAGCTCTAGAAGCGAACCCCCTGTCCTGTCACGTGCTCGAGCCAGTGTCTTGGAACATAACTCGCCTCGCAGAAACATATCAGTACCACGGGTCAATTAAGTGAAAAGCGCACCGGGAAGCGCCAGTTCGAAGGGTGTTGTTTAAAAATAATAACCGGTATCACGAAAAGTAATAAGATTATATTTGTCTACATGTAAATATTTCGGAAGCTTTCAAATGAAGACATGCCCATCAGGAACGAGGCAGTGTCATGCGAAGCACGTTCCGCTTTCACTTTCCTCCTTTGTGAAAGGTTTGTTATCTTTATGGGGCCATGTGTTTGAAACACATGGCCCCATAAAGATAACAAAGCTTTTGCGACGACAGTAAGTCAAGTGAGCCAGTCCAAGTGGGATGGCTCAAATAGAGAAAACAGTACGTCAGCAAGTGCTCTTTCTCAATGGCTGGCCGCCGTTTAGCATAAACGATGACGCCAGCCAATGGGAAAGAGGGGCGGGGCTTAAAGCCCGATACTGACCCTAAATCATTAAATCTTGCCAGCTAGACTGCGCATGTGCGCAGTCTTACGCTAGGCTCGACCTAAAAAGAATGCACTCTTGCCTATCCCTACAAATTTATGGAAGGGCACCAATTAACCTCTTTAAAAAAGCCTAACGCCACTGGCCTCCTAACCCTTCTCCTAGCTCCCCTTTCATGAACCCAACCTTCCAGTGTCCTTCTCCTCATTTCACCAGCTGACGGCTCATAACTCTAATAAATTTCCCCCAAAAAGGCCAGACCTGCCAATTAACCTGCAAAAGTCACCACAGACAAACTCTTTTGAAGTTTACCATATCCGACCATCGCTGTTTAGCACCATGTTCGGCAGTCCTTCTTCTAGGTCCAAAGCCAAAATCTCTGCCCATACTTGACTATACGTCTGCCATGTGGATTCTGACAAAGAACCTCCGATCAATTCCATCATATGGTTCATCCAATGGTTGACAGTTGCCTCACCATCGATGTCTTCCCCTCGCCTGCCCATGGTGCCAGCCCATGGAATCACTGCAACTGTGTGAGAAGTTGGCCTGGTATATGATGTTCACTAGTTAAAGTGACCACCTTGTACCATGCCAAGCAACCCTTATGGTGTGGTTGTAAGTCAACCTTTTCGGACTAGCTGCCCTAGTGGTAGCGTAGGCTAAGCAGTCTTTGAGGCTAAACTCGTTAAAGCGTGTTAAGCAGGCTGTTTCACCAAATGTAACCCCCTTTTATACCAATGAAAGGACACCACACAGATATATATTCAAAATATATATGTATTTATTTCTCAAAGTAACCCCTAGACTCTTTATGAGCACGGGAGCACAAATCGTTAAACAAGACAATGTTATAATACACAGAAGTTGCACTTTATATGGATGGGCCCTGGTGGCCACTCAAACCATATACTAAAATAGTGGTATAAGTACCACGAACAGGAAAGGGAAAAGGCCTAGGGCCTCTAGAATCGCTGGGCCTACAAGGAGCTAACTTTAGTTAGTGACCAGGAGGTCCACGGGTTGCGTGTGCAGTGAGGAAAGTCACACGCGTGCTCCCATAGGTTTTCAATGGGTGCGTAAAAGTTAAAAAGTTACTGCAGAAAGGATCTTCTGGATGGACTACGATCTCAAGATTAGAAACACAGACACTAGAGATGATTCTCTACACTTGGGCACCGGAGTGCCAGCTTTACCTCACCCACAGGAAGCGGGTGCATAGGTCTCGAAGTGCGTCGGGTTTCTTCTATCGATTCAATGGGGCCTGATGACAAAGATGCTGCAGGCGGTCGGTCCAGAAGAACTGCGTTGGATCCAAGGGTGGATCGGAGTTGTAGAAGACCTGAAAGCAGAGGGGACAGTGTTCACAGTCACTAGCCAGTGACCGGCGTGGCACCAGGTAGGTACCAGGCGATGTCGGGTGCAAACAGGTGGTTAGGTGTAGCTTGTCTCCGCAGCCACGTAGTCCCTGAAGGTCGACGACATCCAGGAGTCGAGTCACGAGCTGTCCCACGCAGGCTCTCGCTGTCGGCGGTGTCGGCGACTCGAAAGAAGCAAACAAGCCTTGGCAAAGGCAGGAGTCGTGGAAAGAGAGGAAAGCTGATTGTTCTGACCAGCAAGGTCAGAGGGGCTGCTCTTTTGGAGAGCAGCTAGGGCCAGTCTGGAGCAACCAGACCAGCATCGTTGGTTTCAAGTTTCGTCGCCAAAATGGCCACTAGCCAACGGGCCAGGGACCGGGCAGGCGCGTCGAGGTGCAAAGTGCAGAGGGGCCCCACGCAGATCGTGGAGATGCTGGAGGGCTCACCTTTGGTGCAGATGCTGCTCGATGGTTGGGCTTCTCAGGACCCAAAGCACAACTTGGAGGGAGCCTCTGTCGTTGCGCTTGCAGCTTGTCGTCGGTCTTCCAAGATGGCTGGCTCCACGTGTCTCGGTGCCTCCACGGGTTCCTTCTTCTCAGGGACTGTGGATCGTGCGGTGAGAGGTCTGGAGGTCCAGGTCTTGTCGGGCTCTGGGCTCGGGCTGGAGGCGGCGGCAAAGCAGACGTTCAATAGCTGGTTGGTGCTTGCATTAGCAAGATGGTCACTCCCTGACCATAGGGGAGATTTCCTTCAGTCCTCTGTGCAGCAGAGCGTCGAAGTTCCCGTCTTCTTCTTGTGGTTAAGTTGATTCCAGGATGTCTGAAGTCTTAGGACACAGCTCCTACCTTTAAGCGGATTCTAGGGGCCGGACTACCTGCTAGGTCCCTCCCTAAGGGTGGGACCAGGAAGGGGGGTGGTTACACCCCCAATCCTTTGTCCAGCTCGCCCCAGGTCCAGGGCTGGTGTGCCCCAGGACCGGATTGAACTGGCATATGCACCGAGGCTCCTTGTGAGCCTCAGGCATGTCTGGTTTCTTTCAAGCCCTACCTGACCAATACACAAAATCCTGTCTGGGGTGGTGCTCGCACCTCCCCTGGCAGGAAACCCTTTGTCCACGTCTCCGAAGCTGGAAGGACTCCCAGCAGCAGGACGGCAGACTTGTGTCGGTGGTGGCAGCATCCATTTTGTGGAGCTGAGGCTATGTCTGATTTTACCCGGGTTTCAGGTACTGTACATGTCGTGTCCCTCTAGAAGGGTGGAATGCTAACCCCGTCGCCAGAATTGGCGAGGGGTTAGTATTCCAATTCGTATGACACCTTACTCGACATGTTTTGATAAAGCCAAACCAAAGATAGCATTTAACCGCGAGGTTCATAATGCACTTAAGAGTATATGGTATGACGATATCTGGAAACAGTAGAAGGAAGTGGTTCCGACCACTGCAGACAGGCTCAGCTCATGCCAGAGCACTATCTCACATGGAACCAAGCACTCTGCCTTCAGGATTGTCAAGGCCTGCCATAGGAGTGACTTATAGGTTACCAGGTGTCCCATTTAAGGTTAGGTATAGGTATACTACCCCTAAGTAAGAGGTGGTTACACCAACTTACCCCAGCTGAGTGATCAGCCAGTTGTGTCAAATTTGTTAGGCCAGGCCAGGGGTGGCATAATACATGCTTCAGCCCCTGGTAGGCCTTAGATACACCAATGCCCTGGGTACCTAGTGTACACTGGTACAGGGGCTCACAGGGTGATCCATGGTTATGCACCTAGGGTGCATAGTGTCAATTTAGTTAGAGAGAACAGCAGGCTGGGGGTCTGATTAGCAGGCCCACAGCCTCAATATGTCAAAAACCAGTGAAGCAAAAAGCAAAAATTTGGGGTGACCATAGGATAGCAGACCCTACTCTCCTACACAACCCCCCCCCCAAACGCAGGGACATTAAACTAGCCTTGACCAGTCTCGTCTTCATGTCCTAAGTGGAAATACCTGGAGAGACCATCTGCATTCCCATGGTCTGTACCTGGCCGGTGCTCCACTGTAAAGTCCATACCCTGTAGGGAAATGGACCACCGAAGCAGTTTGGGGTTTTCACCCTTCATCTGATTTAGCCACAAGAGGGGCTTATGGTCGGTCTGAATCTTGAAGTGAGTGCCAAACAAGTATGGCCTCAGCTTCTTCAGGGCCCACACCACAGCAAAGGCCTCCCTCTCAATAGCTGACCAATTCTTCTCTCTGGGGGTCAACCTTCTGCTAATAAAAGCAATGGGTTGGTCTTGACCATCTACATTAAGTTGTGACAGCACAGCTCCCACACCCAACTCAGAAGCATCTGTTTGGACAATAAACTCTTTGGAGTAGTCAGGACTTTTCAGGATAGGTGCAGAGCACATGGCCTTCTTCAGGTCTTCAAATGCCTTTTGACAGCTTACTGTCCACTGAACCTTTTTGGGCATCTTCTTGGATGTCAGATCATTAAGAGGAGTCACAATGGACCCATAGTTCTTAACAAACTTCCTGTAGTACCCAGTCAAGCCCAAGAAAGCTCAAACTTGAGTCTGGGTGGTTGGAGGGGACCAGTCCTTGATGGATTGTATCTTACTCTCCAGTAGTTGAACTTGGCCTCCACCTACAAGGTGGCCCAAGTACACAACCTTACTCTGCCCTATCTGGCACTTAGTAGCCTTGATAGTGAGGCCTGCCTTTTGCAGAGCCTCAAGTACCTTCTTCAGGTGGATCAGGTGATCCTCCCAGGTGGAGCTAAAGACAGCAATGTCATCAAGATATGCTGCACAAAAGTCATCCAACCCAGCAAGGACTTGATTCACCAACCTTTGGAAGGTGGCAGGTGCATTCTTCAGACCAAAGGGCATCACCAAAAATTGATAATGCCCACCTGGGGTTGAGAATGCTGTTTTGGCCTTAGACTCCTCAGCTAATCTGATTTGCCAATAGCCAGCTGTCAAGTCAAATGTGCTCAAAAACTTAGCAGAAGCTAGTTTGTCTATGAGCTCATCTGCCCTTGGAATAGGATGTGCATCTGTCCTAGTGACAGCATTGAGTCCTCTGTAATCCACACAGAACCTCATCTCTCTCTTGCCATCTTTGGTGTGAGGTTTGGGGACCAGAACCACTGGGCTAGCCCAGGGGCTCTCTGAGGGTTCAATGACACCCAGTTAAAGCATTTTGTGTACCTCAGCCTTTATACAGTCCCTGACATGGTCAGGTTGTCTGTAAAGTTTGTTCTTCACAGGCAGACTGTCACCAGTGTCCACCACATGGGTACACCAGTCAGTTTGACTAGGTATCAAGGAAAACATGTGTTGAAATGATTGTAGAACCTGTCTACATTCCATCTGCTGATGATCAGTGAGGTTGCCTCCAAGGGTCACTCCTTCAACTGTGCCATCTTCAGGGTTCTGAGACAACAAGTCTGGGAGAGGGTCACTCTCTTCCTCCTGTCCCTCATCTGTAGCCATGAGCAAGCCCATGTCTGCCCTGTCAACATATGCTTTTAACCTGTTAACATGGAGTACCCTGTGGGGACTCCTGGGAGTTCCTAGGTCCACCAAGTAGGTGACCTCTCCCTTCTTTTCCAGGATTGTATGGGGTCCAGACCATTTGTCTTGGAGTGCTGCTGGGGCCACTGGCTCCAACACCCATACCTTCTGTCCTGGCTGAAACTCCACCAAGACAGCCTTTTGGTCATGCCAAGCTTTCTGTAAGGCCTGGCTTGCCTCAAGGTTTTTGGATGCCTTCTCCATATACTCAGCCATCCTGGAGCGGAGACCAAGTACATAGTCCACTATGTCTTGTTTAGGCTTTTTGAGAGGTAACTCCCATCCTTCCTTCACTAAACACAGTGGGCCTCTCACAGGGTGCCCAAACAACAATTCAAAGGGGCTGTAGCCTACTCCTTTTTGTGGGACCTCTCTGTAAGCAAACAGAAGGCAGGGTAGAAGGATGTCCCATCTTCGCCTGAGCTTTTCAGGTAATCCTTTGATCATACCCTTTAGGGTCATGTTGAATCTCTCAACAAGCCCATTGCATTGTGGGTGATAAGGAGTGGTGAACTTGTAGTTGACACCACATTCCTTCCACATAGCTGTCAAGTATCCTGACATGAAGTTGGTACCTCTGTCAGAAACCACCTCCTTAGGAAACCCCACTCTGGAGAATACTCCCAGCAGGGCCCTGGCCACAACAGGAGCTGTAGTGGTCCTAAGGGGAATTGCCTCTGGATACCTGGTGGCATGATCCACTACCACCAGTATAAACCTGTGCCCAGATGCAGTGGGAGGATCCATGGGACCCACTATATCTATTCCCACTCTTTCAAAGGGGACCCCCACCACAGGTAGTGGTATTAGGGGGGCCTTTGTTGTGCCACCTGATTTGCCACTGGCTAGGCAGGTCACACAGGAGCGACAAAACTCCTTTGTATCTTCATTCATGTGAGGCCAGTGAAAGTGAGGGACAAGCCTGTTCCAAGTCTTGTTCTGCCCTAAGTGTCCTGCTAGAGGAATATCATGGGCCAAGGTAAGAAGGAAGCCCCTAAATTGCAGAGGTATAACCAACCTCCTGGTTGCACCAGGTTTTGGGTCTCTAGCCTCTGAATAAAGGAGCCCTTCATCCCAATACACTTTATGGGTACCTTGAGCATTCCCAGCAGCCTCAGCAGCAGCAAGCTGTCTGAGGGGTTCAAGAGATGGACAGGTTAACTGAGCCTGCCCCAAGTCAGCCCTGGAAGGTCCCCCTGTCCCCAGAAACTCAACCTGATCAGGTTCAAGCTCTTCAGGGACAGTTCCTTCAGGGTTCTCTAGATCATCTTCCTGGGAAGGCTGATCATCACTTGGAGGCAGGGGGTAAGGCACAGCCTTAACCCTCCTGTTCTTCTTCTTGGTAGGTGCTTGGTCCATTGTTCCAGGATCCAAGACCTGAGGTTCAGTGAGGCACTTTTTGGCCTGTGACCTGGTCACAGCAAGGACATGTGGTGATATGCCTAACATCTCTGCATGTGTCCTGTACTCCACTTCTGACCATAGAGAACTCTCTAGGTCATTGCCCAACAAACATTCTACTGGGAGGTCTGCACTAACCACAACCCTTTTGAGGCCAGTCATCCCTCCCCATGAGAAGTTAACAACTGCCACACTATGTGAAGTAGTGGCATTGCTGGCATTGGTCACCAGTTAATTCTCACCTGGTATGTACTGTCCAGGGTCCACAAAGCCTGGTGTCACCATAGTGACACTGGCACATGTGTCCCTGTAGGCTTCAGCCACTTTTTCATTTATTAAAGGAGTCTGTCTGTACTTGCCCAGGTTACTGGGGCTCACAGTCAGGGACAAATCCATGTCTCCATCACAGATCAAGACTGCCTGTGTCAGGGTTCTGTCTAAGTCAGAATCTCCTTCAGTTCCCATAGTGATTCCCACTACACCCTTTGTTTGGGGACCAACACTGCTAACAGTAGTACTGGGAGCAGGTGCCTTAGGGGCAACGGTGTTGGGGGCTCCACCCTTCCTACAATCACTAGTCCAGTGAGTTGTATTCTTGCAATGTTTGCACCAGGGTTTCTTTGGACCTTCTTTCTTCTTCCCTTTAGGCTGGGACCCACCCTCGTTAGTACTAGTTTGGGGCCCTGTTGAAGACTTCTGGTCTTTAGATTTCTGATCTCCACCCTTCTGGTCTGTTTTCTTCTGATCACCCCCTTGGCCCTGGTTCTGGTTCTTTTGCTTAACCCTGGTTCTGACCCATTTGTCTGCCTTCTTTCCCAATTCTTGGGGAGAGGTCAGATCTGAGTCAACCAAGTGTTGATGCAGTTGCTGGTTCTGACAGTTATTTAAAATCTGTTCTCTCATCATCAAATTGTACAATCGTGTATAATCAGATACCTTACTTCCCAGCAACCAACCCTCCAAAGCCTTAGTGGCACATTCAATGTATTCAGACCAGTCCTGAGTCTGTGTCTTCTGGGTGTCTCTGAACATTAACCTGTACTGTTCAGTGGTTAAGCCTAACCCATCAACTAGGACACTCTTCAGGACTCTGTAATTTCTGAAATCCTCCTCCCTAACTGTGAGGAGTCTATCTCTGCCTCTTCCTTCAAAGGAGAGCCATAAGATTGCTGCCCACTGGTCTTCAGGAACCTGCTGCACTTTGCAGGCTCTCTCAAGAGCAGTCATCCATTTGTGGATGTCATCCCCACTTTTGTAGGGGGGCACAACCTTGGACAGGTTCCTATTGTCAAAGACCCTATCTTTGTCCTTAGGGACAATGCTGCCACCAGTGGGTATAGACCCACTCTCTTTAGGTTGCCTAGCCTTGTTCAGTTTTTCTTCCATCAGGGCTACCTCTAGCTCCTGCTTCCTGATACTCAGCTGGGCTTCCTGCATTCTGGCCTCATGTTCCCTCCTCTGAGGGGTGGTCATCCTTCTCCTGGAGTGACCTTGAGAGCCTCTAGAGGTATGAGAAGCATTAGATTCACCTGAGTGATTCCTTTGCCTCCCAAGCCCCTGGTTAAGTCCACTGGGGAGATCCAATGGGATGATCCCATTGTCAGTCCCCAATAGCCTTAGGTTAGCTGGGCCACGTATAACACTTGGCACTGGGCTAGTTCTCCCTTCATCCTCACTACCTTCTGTATCAGTACCCTTCTCACTTTCATCCTCTGTAGTATGAATCTCATCTAAGGGGTGACTATTGGAAAGGGGTACCTCAGTAGCATCTTCAGAAGGGGGGCCTCCTGTTCTAGTCCCTAAGGGGCCTAACTGGGAAGCTTTCTTGAGAGCTTTTTGATCTTCATCAGCTTGTAAAAGCTCCCTGAGTTCAGCAGAAGTAGGATTCTTGGGCTGTTTAAGGCCCCTGATATTTGCCAACTGCCTGAGCTCATTTTGATTTAGGGTAGCAAAGAGAGTTGGTGCCCTCTGGGGGTCACTCTCGACAGAGATGGGTACCTTGGACCCCTCTGCCCCCTCCATTGCTCTTAAGTGTGGGTGGATGTGTTGCAATCTACCTACACTTGGGTTTACCTACTAAACCTATCTAGTAGTTGTAGTCAGGGTGTGCTACTCCCTTTGCTCTACAACAACTAAGTTCAGTAGAACTTAAGTATATCTATCTTGTTTTATATGTACCTACAGGTGCCTATGTGATCTTTCAATTGGTAACCAAGAGATTACAATGGTAAAACACAGCAAGCTCAAATCCAACCGCTGCTCACCAATGTGAGAAGTTGGCCTGGTATATGATGTTCACTAGTTAAAGTGACCACCTTGTACCATGCCAAGCAACCCTTATGGTGTGGTTGTAAGTCAACCTTTACGGACTAGCTGCCCTAGTGGTAGCGTAGGCTAAGCAGTCTTTGAGGCTAAACTCGTTAAAGCGTGTTAAGCAGGCTGTTTCACCAAATGTAACCCCCTTTTATACCAATGAAAGGACACCACACAGATATATATCCAAAATATATATGTATTTATTTCTCAAAGTAACCCCTAGACTCTTTATGAGCACGGGAGCACAAATCGTTAAACAAGACAATGTTATAATACACAGAAGTTGCACTTTATATGGATGGGCCCTGGTGGCCACTCAAACCATATACTAAAATAGTGGTATAAGTACCACGAACAGGAAAGGGAAAAGGCCTAGGGCCTCTAGAATCGCTGGGCCTACAAGGAGCTAACTTTAGTTAGTGACCAGGAGGTCCACGGGTTGCGTGTGCAGTGAGGAAAGTCACACGCGTGCTCCCATAGGTTTTCAATGGGTGCGTAAAAGTTAAAAAGTTACTGCAGAAAGGATCTTCTGGATGGACTACGATCTCAAGATTCGAAACACAGACACTAGAGATGATTCTCTACACTTGGGCACCGGAGTGCCAGCTTTACCTCACCCACAGGAAGCGGGTGCATAGGTCTCGAAGTGCGTCGGGGTTCTTCTATCGATTCAATGGGGCCTGATGACAAAGATGCTGCAGGCGGTCGGTCCAGAAGAACTGCGTTGGATCCAAGGGTGGATCGGAGTTGTAGAAGACCTTAAAGCAGAGGGGACAGTGTTCACAGTCACTAGCCAGTGACCGGCGTGGCACCAGGTAGGTACCAGGCGATGTCGGGTGCAAACAGGTGGTTAGGTGTAGCTTGTCTCCGCAGCCACGTGGTCCCTGAAGGTCGACGACGTCCAGGCGTCAAGTCACGAGCTGTCCCACGCAGACTCTCGCTGTCGGCGGTGTCGGCGACTCGAAAGAAGCAAACAAGCCTTGGCAAAGGCAGGAGTAGTGGAAAGAGAGGAAAGCTGATTGTTCTGACCAGCAAGGTCAAAGGGGCCGCTCTTTTGGAGAGCAGCTAGGGCCAGTCTGGAGCAACCAGACCAGCATCATTGGTTTCAAGTTTCGTCGCCAAAATGGCCACCAGCCAACGGGCCAGGGACCGGGCAGGCGCGTTGAGGTGCAAAGTGCAGAGGGGCCCCACGCAGATTGTGGAGATGCTGGAGGGCTCACCTTTGGTGCAGATGCTGCTCAATGGTTGGGCTTCTCAGGACCCAAAGCACAACTTGAAGGGAGCCTCTGTCGTTGCGCTTGCAGCTTGTCGTCGGTCTTCCAAGATGGCTGGCTCCACGTGTCTCGGTGCCTCCACGGGTTCCTTCTTCTCAGGGACTGTGGATCGGGCGGTGAGAGGTCTGGAGGTCCAGGTCTTGTTGGGCTCTGGGCTCGGGCTCCGGCTGGAGGCGGCGGCAAAGCAGACGTTCAATAGCTGGTTGGTGCTTGCGTTAGCAAGATGGTCACTCCCTGACCATAGGGGAGATTTCCTTCAGTCCTCTGTGCAGCAGAGCGTCGAAGTTCCCGTCTTCTTCTTGTGGTTAAGTTGATTCCAGGATGTCTGAAGTCTTAGGACACAGCTCCTACCTTTAAGCGGATTCTAGGGGCCGGACTACCTGCTAGGTCCCTCCCTAAGGGTGGGACCAGGAAGGGGGGTGGTTACACCCCCAATCCTTTGTCCAGCTCGCCCCAGGTCCAGGGCTGGTGTGCCCCAGGACCGGATTGAACTGGCATATGCACCGAGGCTCCTTGTGAGCCTCAGGCATGTCTGGTTTCTTTCAAGCCCTACCTGACCAATACACAAAATCCTGTCTGGGGTGGTGCTCGCACCTCCCCTGGCAGGAAACCCTTTGTCCACGTCTCCGAAGCTGGAAGGACTCCCAGCAGCAGGAGGGCAGACTTGTGTCGGTGGTGGCAGCATCCATTTTGTGGAGCTGAGGCTATGTCTGATTTTACCCGGGTTTCAGGTACTGTACATGTCGTGTCCCTCTAGAAGGGTGGAATGCTAACCCCGTCGCCAGAATTGGCGAGGGGTTAGTATTCCAATTCGTATGACACCTTACTCGACATGTTTTGATAAAGCCAAACCAAAGATAGCATTTAACCGCGAGGTTCATAATGCACTTAAGAGTATATGGTATGACGATATCTGGAAACAGTAGAAGGAAGTGGTTCCGACCACTGCAGACAGTCTCAGCTCATGCCAGAGCCCTATCTCACATGGAACCAAGCACTCTGCCTTCAGGATTGTCAAGGCCTGCCATAGGAGTGACTTATAGGTTACCAGGTGTCCCATTTAAGGTTAGGTATAGGTATACTACCCCTAAGTAAGAGGTGGTTACACCAACTTACCCCAGCTGAGTGATCAGCCAGTTGTGTCAAATTTGTTAGGCCAGGCCAGGGGTGGCATAATACATGCTTCAGCCCCTGGTAGGCCTTAGATACACCAATGCCCTGGGTACCTAGTGTACACTGGTACAGGGGCTCACAGGGTGATCCACTTCCAATTGGTTATGCACCTAGGGTGCATAGTGTCAATTTAGTTAGAGAGAACAGCAGGCTGGGGGTCTGATTAGCAGGCCCACAGCCTCAATATGTCAAAAACCAGTGAAGCAAAAAGCAAAAATTTGGGGTGACCATAGGATAGCAGACCCTACTCTCCTACAAACTGCAAACTATCGAAAGCATCTGCAATATCATTTCCCACTTCTGTGATATGCCGAGCCATAAATGTCACATTGTATCACAAACATTCCATCACAAAAATCTGCAACAGCGGCACAACTTTCAAATCCCTAGCTGACTGCCTGGTGAAAATAATAACAACTGCCATGTTTTCCATGTTGAAAAACACCCTCTCAGTAGCAAAGTTCTTACCCCACAGACACAATGCAACCACCAAGGGAAAGAACTCCAAAAAAGCAATGCTGGGGCCACTGTACTTAGATTCTGGTCAAGACTCAGCACACCAGTGCCCTTGCCAAAAGACACCAAAACTAGAACTACCCGCCGCATCTGAAATCATGACTAATCTGCCTCCTCTCCCATTCCTGGGAAAACCGTTGCTGCCCCTCAGAAAAGGTCTGCCACCCTTTCAAATCCACCTTCACCCCTGATGGCTGCGTGAACCCAGAGAGAACCAAACTCAATCTCTGTCAAAATCAAAATGTACAATCTTCACCCAGACTATGAATGATTTCTGTTTTGCCAAGCATGGCAGAAGCCATAGGAGTCTATTGATGAGTTCTTTAACCGCCTCAAAGAACTGGCAAGCATGTGCACACTCCCAGACAAGGCTAATGAGCTGAGAGCACAATTTATCCAAGGGTGCGCAAGCTCTAAGCTCCGTGAAAAAATCCTGCAGGAACCCAGAATGTCAATGCAATATATCCTATCTCTAAGGCGTTCCAAAGAAGTATTCTAAAGTCTATGCAGCCCATATGGACCTGAGTCCTCCTGCTACCATAAAAGAAGAACAGTCAATGCCATTTGCAAGGACACACAAGCAAGCCAAAGCCAGAATCCACCAAACAGAAAGTACCTAGTCGCACCTGCGGATGGTATGGTGGCCCCTACCCCATTCAAGGGAATGCCCTGCCAAAGGGAAGTCCTGCAGCACTTGTGCCAAGTTCAACCACTTCTCAAAGGTGTGCTGCTCTTCCCCCTACAAGCGGCGTCCATCCACCTTGAAGAAACCTGTCGGCGCAGTGGAGTCTCACCTGGCAGAGCCAGCTGACAGAGACTTGGACTACGATGAAGACGTAGGAGTAATCCACATGGTCAGAGCAATTGACTCGCCCCGCCGAGCATACCAGTCGACACCCATGTACCAGGTAGCCATTCAAGGTCACCCAGTCTCAGCCCTCATCGACACAGGGGCCTCCATAAACCTGATGGCGCCTAACGTCTATCGCAATCTGTCAAAACCTCCGGCCCTGTGCTGCTCCAGAGTTCAGGTTTATGCCTTCAGTAACTGCTCACCTCTACAGCTACACACTGGAATTCCAAGGTTTATGTGTCCTTGGAAAGCACTGGGTTCCTCCTCCGCTGTCACATCGCTCAGGAACTTCACCTGGTCGAATTTCCTTCAGCAACCATGCCAAAGACCTAGATAAACATGGGCAAGACTTTGTTACTCTGTTCCATTGCATCGGCTGCCTGCTTGGCCTTGCATTTCACCTTCACATAGATGACACAGAAGCCCCAGTGGCAATTTGACATCGCAGAAATGCTTTTCATCTCCGCCCGAGGTGGAAAAAGAACTGAAACTCCTAAAGAAAGTTGGCATCATCGAAAGGGTAAGAGGGCTGACTGCCGAAACAGTCAGATGCCGTACGCATAGCAAGGTCATGAGTACCCAATTTAGCCATCAACCAAGAGCGCCACCTCTCGCCCATCATATATGACATTATTGGCGACCTATCAGGATCAAGGTGGTTTTTGAAGATGGACCTCCTATCCGGTTATCACCAAATACCTCTACATCCAGATTCATGCCCAATTACCACATTATCTATGCATGCCAGGCTCTAGAGATGTACTTACTCAGTCTACACCACATCTCCAGTGCAGCCAAAGTCTTTCAGTACATTGTCGAAAAAGTTCTACAAGGCCTCCCTGTCATACTGAATGTGAGTGACGACATCTTGGTATATGCCCCAACCGTCAAAGCACTTGTGACTTCCTAAAGAATGACATCAGTTTCCTTGGGTACCATTTCTCTGACAAAGGAATTGGCCTCGATCCTGACAAAGT
The DNA here is from genome assembly GCF_964204655.1 of Triturus cristatus. Lineage (NCBI taxonomy): Eukaryota > Metazoa > Chordata > Amphibia > Caudata > Salamandridae > Triturus > Triturus cristatus. The sequence goes on along the minus strand of NC_140579.1, from coordinate 477,740,770 downwards.
GCATCAGCTCCCTCTTCAGTGCCAGCGTCCGCAGCTTCCTGGGTATGGTTACGTACTGCGGGCATTTCATACATAATCTCTCAGAACTCGCCAAATCCCTCCATTGACTCACTAAATCCACCAGCCCCTAGGTCAGGGGAGAAGAATAAGAAGAGGCATTTATGAGTACCAAGGCAGTGCTGTCTGCCAAAACCACCTTGCTATATTTCTATCCCCAGAAAGACTCGCAACTCGTCCTGGATGCCAGCCCCACAAGGTTAGGTGCTGTGCTCTCCAAACATCAAGTATGTGGGGATTGGGCACCCATTGCCTATACCAGCCAGACACTTACCCCTACCGAGCAATGAATGCTACTCCCAGATTGAACATGAAGCCATTGCCATTCTGTAGGGGTGCAAGCACTTTCATATCTACTTGTACGGGCATCCAATGACAGTGGTCACAGATCACAAACCTTTGGAACCACTGTTTCGGGGGTCATCGTCCAATCCGCCCCAAGAATTGAGAAATGGATGCTGCAGCTGCAGGAGTTTCATTTCACAGTGGAGTACCGGCCAGGCACTTGTAATGCAGCTGACTTACTATCATGCAATGCCCTCCCTCCACACCTTGAAGTCGGTGGACAAATGTAAAATGGAGAAATACTTTAATCTAGTAGCGGACAGGTACAGACTAATCCCCATCTCCCTGGCTGACATGGTGGAACCCACCAAGCAGGATGAATGTCTTCAAATTGGCTCACAAGGCAGTTTGGGAGTCCGGGCGAGGATCGGGAGTAGGACGTACATGCGCTGACTTATCATGGTGGAAGCGCGTATGGAATGGACATAGTTGTTTTTTTGGATAATACGGAGTTCATGGAATTTGAACGATTTTCAATTTTGAATAAATATTATGGAGTTCACCCAGTCACAAAGAACGTTTGGCCTTTGAAACAAGAGATTTATTTAATCCTTGACGTTGAACCGTGCACATTACACATCAAGAAGGACTGCCCGTTTAATATTGAGAGAAGCCTTGAGAAAGTCCAGGAGGACGAAACGCGCGTCGGCTTCCGTGTTTGTTGTCTATAATTGGAATAAAATAGAGTGACCTGATACATCACCTTCTGTGGATTTCTTATTGGAAGCTTGCCAATCGAAACTACAAAAACTGTTTTTTCTTTGCTGAACTACTAATTGAGGATCAAAGTGACAGTGTTTTGGTGTGCTTTGGTGCATAGATTTAACATCTTCAAAATGGCATCTAAGCTATGCTATCTGGAGACTGGCAACCACTTCGCAACCCAGCATCGTACCACAATGCTGAAGCAAGATCAGCACTCCTGTCACTCCACCATATCCGCCAGGAGTTGTCCGTGACCGACAATGGCTGCCTAATGAGACTTGTGCTCCCTGACAGTCTATGACACAAAGCTGTTCTCCTAGCTCATGGGGACAACAGGAAGTTGTGAAGTCGATAAACAGACTAAGAAGCAAGATCTGGTTTCCTGGCCTAGACCAGAAGTTGGAAGAGGTTGTGCATGCCAAACCACTGGCCAACCTGATACCCCAGCATCCGTCATCACAGAAGGGGGCCCCACTGCTCCTTGGCAGAGGGTCAGTGCTGACTTCTGGAGTCTTCTTGATGGCTCCCACACAGTCCTAGTCGTGGACGACTACTCCCGCTACCCCGAAGTAGAAATCGTCTCCACCTCAGCCGCATCGGAAGCCATTCTGAAGATATAGAAGTTGCTAGCCACTCATAGCCCATTCAGAGGAATCCGAGCCGACAATGGCCCTCCTTTCAACAGCCAAAAATGGGCTGAGTACCTACACTCCAGGGCCACCAAGTACTGCCGCATCACGCCCTGCTGGCCCCAAGCCAACGGGGAAGTGGAGCACCTGGTCAGGACTCTAACCAAAGTGTTCCGCATTGCAGTGGCAAAGAACAGCAATGTTGAATGTGCCATTTATAACTTTTTGCAAGAGTAAAAACTCATCCTCATTCTACAACTGGCATTGCCCCAAGCGGATTGTGTTTCGGATTAACCCTAACCAACCGCATTCCCCTTCACCCCACTGGGCAAACCAACCAAATCAATGAGTTGAAGTATGTACAAAGCTAGTTGTATATCGAATTACGCGAAAATGTTTCTCTTTTGATCCATGTATTTAATGCTCCTGGGGTGTCGCTCTCCGGACCAGAGCGTAGACAAAAACTCAAATCAATAGCACCTCCTTGAACTAGGGGGTGTCCACCTAGGCACTAAATGAAAATCCTTGACCGTGGTCGAGGATGTTTTTAATTTATGTTTTAAATAATAACAGTAATCCAAATTCCTCTTACGTTATTCCTTTGATTTATTCTCCATAAACATAAATAAAGTCAAGTCATGGTATTTGACCAAACGACTTCAATGTCCAGCATGCATTGCAACATAATCTTCTGTTTCAAACATGAATTAAATCTCCCAAACTTTTAACACATCCCTATGCATTTCGGGCTTTCGCCCTTCATCAGAGGTTCGTTTAGGATCGTCATGTTGATTAGTTCAGATGTTAGAGGTGTGTTTGTGACTCCGTATATGTCCTCGAGACCTAAAATCATCTAATGCTGTGCTGCGCTGAATTTCTACCTGAACCTGACTAAGCGGCTGTGCACCCAGCATCTGTACTCCATGAACAGCGTTAGCAGTCTGGCCGAGCACCCGCTGTATACTGTAATTTGTTATGTAATATTCTGTGTCAGTTTGGTGTTTTTCAAATCCATGATAAAGGAGGAATATAGTTTTGCGATGTATCAGGCATTACCCCCTCATGGGTCCTCCCCGTTCCAGTCCTAACTAGGGGTGGGCGGAATTTGCGAAAGTGACTTTCGCAAATTATCGCGAAAATGTTAAAAATCTCCGCAAACACGTGGAAATATCGCGAAGATGCGGAAGTTTTTTTCCCGCCGGTTCGCGGTATTTTCTGCGTGGTCGCGGCTTGCCAACTTACCCATGCGGTTGCTCGCGGGCGCGGCCATCATGTTTTCACTCTTCTTGCGGTGCATGATCGCGAGAAGAAAGACGTGATCGCGCGACCAATGACATTACTGCGGGCGCGAACTGTCGCGAGACAGCGAAAATGGCTACCAACAATCCAACATCTCGTGGAGAACGCGACCGGATCGGGAAAACTTGTCGCCGAACGCGGGGATTCAGGTAAGGCGATCGCGCGCGCGCAAGAATGTATTATTTTACAGCGCGAGCAAGAAACAAATTATCGCTAAGCTGCGGAATGTGGAAATTTTGACATTTACGCGCTCTCAGCGGATCGCGAAAATGTCAAATTATCGCAATTTCCACGAACGGAACGGAAATTTAGCCCAGGCCTAGTCCTAACAACGTGAGGCAGTCCTGCCTCCACCCAGCCAATCACAAAGCCAGTATGTTTAAACTACATAAGCCCCGCCCACTGTTCTGCTTGATTTTCCCGGCCTTCTTGTGTTAACAAGTGATTGAATGTGACTTCAGTCTCTTACCATTCAAGCCTAAGGGTTAGAGTAGTGAATGGAGCCTATTTACTAGGCACTTCGACATGATTCTGTGCTCTTCCCCATAGATCAGGGCTTGCACACATAGCCTAGGGGATAGATTTGTTAGTATTAGAGATAACCTGTCCTGTAGTGAGGGTATTTCATGGAGCTGTGCTGAATTCAGGCCTGGTAGTCCTCAAACGGGAGAGACTCCATCTTTCTTTCTGCTCCGGCAGCTTGGGATGCTTCTAGGTCAAAAGTAATGTTTTAGTTATGAGGTGTTATTCGCTTGGAGAGAACCGGTTCAGGCCGGCCCTTATCGAAGGATTGTATTTTTCTTCATGCCGAAGACACTACATCAGGCCGGCCGGCTGGGAACGTGTCCTTGGTACGGGGAGGTACAAGAATTTGGTGGGCGGCAGGTTACGGGCCGGAATTTTCCATGAGGAAATGCACCTCTATATTAGTGAAAGTCTGAGGCAGTTACATGTTCAGTCTGTAGGCGGCATCTTGCCGTTAGCAGTAAAGCTACTACTTATTCCAGGGAAGACAGACGCCATCTTGAAGGCGGAGAAGAACCGAGAGACAGATGCTTTCCTAACAGAATAGCCAGAGAGGAGAGAGTAGCCGATAAGGAAGAGGTCTTAGTGACTCGGAGAAGGGTGATTCCAGGCGAGCCGAGGCACAGACGAGAAGGGAGCCTAGATGACCACTGAGTGCAGGCTACATACAACTAAGGTGATGTCGACCCTTTCTTATTAGAGTGTACAACTTAATCTTTCACTTTTCTTTGCAGGTTATGTGTTATGTCGTAATGTTATGTGATTGTGTATGTAATGAGTAATAAAGTATCCAGTTTGTAGTGAACCAACATGTGCTGCGTGTTCTTGTATAAGAGGGTAGCCTATTCTTCTGGTCAGCTGCGGCTACATGAACAGATGTTAACCCTGATCAGGTAAGTGGTAACTGAATAGAGGAAAGAGGAGCCCCTCGAACCTGAGAACAGGCTATGCCCGAACTGGCAATCCTTGTGTGATCTGATGAATAGTGAGACTGATTCCCTTTTTGTATGTTATGGTGATCATAGGATGAACTGTCGTATGAGACTGCCGTCTAGGTAGAGAGGTCTGGATTCGTAGGGGATCGCGAGGCCGCCAATTGTGCTGATACTGTCGTATGGGCAGAGAGGTCTGGGTTCGTATGGGACCGCGAGGCCGCCACTTGTGATACTGTCGTATGGGCAGAGAGGTCTGGATTCGTAGGGGATCGCGAGGCCGCCGATTGTGCTGAGACTGCCGTCTGGGTAGAGAGGTCTGGGTTCGTATGGGACCGCGAGGCCGCCACTTGTGATACTGTCGTATGGGCAGAGAGGTCTGGATTCGTAGGGGATCGCGAGGCCGCCAATTGTGCTGATACTGTCGTATGGGCAGAGAGGTCTGGGTTTGTATGGGACCGCGAGGCTGCCACTTGTGATACTGTCGTATGGGCAGAGAGGTCTGGATTCGTAGGGGATCGCGAGGCCGCCGATTGTGCTGAGACTGCCGTCTGGGTAGAGAGGTCTGGGTTCGTATGGGACCGCGAGGCCGCCACTTGTGATACTGTCGTATGGGCAGAAAGGTCTGGATCCGTAGGGGATCGCGAGGCCGCCGATTGTGAGGTCTTGGTATGCATAGTAGGAATCCCCTGTCCTTAGGTGATAGGTATATGTGGTTGCAGGATTGTAAATAGGTTCTAGGGAGGGGGTAACGTTCTGGCTGGGTTAGTGAGGCTCTGATGAGCGGGTTCTATCTGATCCGAAAACCCAAGCAGAACATTTGGCGTCACGAACCGTTTACGAAACATGTGTGCGTTGTGGTTGTATTGTGTTTGCTTTCGGTGCGTGCGTGGTTTCGTTTGTATATTATTTCTATATAATTGTTTCTTCTTTTCTTTTTTCTCTTTCTTCGTTTTCTTTTTCTCTTTTTCTTTCTTTTCAACAATGTTTTCTAGAAAGTCGAAATCTACTTTTAAGTTGCCCGTTGATATTCCCGGCTGGGATTCAACGCCTTATGAAGCCTTAGCCCGTGAGTGGGCTGATTCTACTGGTTTGAGTGAGAATTGGAATTCTTTTTTGGAGCTGGCGGAGCCTGCTAATGTGATTACTTGTTTACAGAAGGCGCCGGTATCTAAGGGTGATGAGCTTCCAGTTTTGGGGCGCAGAGGTTGGATTGTTCTGTCTGCGTACAGGATTCTGCATGAGAGGTTGTTGAAGTTGCAGAAATCGCATAAGGATGTGGAAGCGAACTTTGTTGAAATTCAGAATGCTCATACTTTGTTGCGGTGTCAAAATAAGTTGCTTGCTGACAAACTTGAGACGTACCAAACTATTGCCGAGAGGGCGGCTGTGCGAATTGCTCATTATAAATACAAAAATCGGCGTGGTCGGGTTTCGAAGCGAAAGGTGCGTCTGGTCGTGGCGAAAGCCGGGCTGGATTGGAATCCTGATGAATGGGATGGTAATATCTGGAACTCGAGTGATTCTCCTTCCTCGGGTGAGGAGTCTGCCGAGCGCGAGTCCTCTCGCTCCGGCCGTGCTTGTAAATCTGCTTCTTGCGCCTCTGATGGTGCACCCCGTGATTGCGCTCGTCCTTCGAGCGGGGTCGATGCTTCTTCCACTGATTGTTCCTCTACATGTACTGGTCGAGCTCCTTGTGATGCTCGTCCCGCGGTCTCGGCGCATCCAGTTTTTCGACGGAAGGTGCAGCAGGCTCCCGGTGCTCCGAATGGTATTGCTTTAGACTCTTTGGAGGATTTTACTCAACAAGAAATTAGTGATATTTTGCAGCGATTTCGGCAGCGAGTTGGTGAGCCCTTGCTCACATGGATGGTGCGCCTTTATGAACTGGGCGCTGCTGGCATTATGTTGGATGCTGGCGATTGTTTGAAGTTTTGTTCCTTGAGTTCGGATTCTACTGTACAGGATCATTTTCGTAACTTTAATGGTGATGGTCAAATTTCTTTGCTTCAATTGGCGACTGAGGGTTGTAATCAAAAATATCCTACTGAGTCTGACTGGCCTCTATATGACAAACCGTGGTATACTTTGCGCGATGCTGCGCAACGTCTCAAAGAGGAGGTGATGAAAACGGCAATTTTTCTGAATACTGCTGACCGGTTGCTTGATGGTTTCTTGACGTCTTCTGTGCGGAATCGTATTATTCGTTCTTCCCCTGTTGCTTATAAGCAGGTCATGATGACTTTATTGATTAATCAGACTGGTAACATGTTATCTGTGGTGCTGGAATCGGTACGCCAACTCGGTGAGTTGGGTGAGTGGTTTAAACCTGAACGGCAGTCCCGGCCTGACACTCGTACTCCTGGTGACAATAAATTTACTAGACGTGATATGTTTTTTGCTCTTATGGCTGATGGTGTGCGGAAGGAGGACATTGATGGTGAGACTACTTCTCGTTTGTGGGAAATGTTTCGCAAACGTGGCTTAGATCGAAAGGAGGGTGCCCGGCGTGTTCGGACAACTGAGTGTGATCGTGGTTTTTCTGACGGTAGCGGTGATGACGACCGCCGTGGGTGCTCTGATCGTCGTGATGATCGACGTTATGCGCGTGATTTGTCCCCCCGTCGTGAGAGAGACAGGGAGAGAGAGGGGGAAAGAGAGAGGGGGAGAGATGATTATGTTAACAGCAGACGTAGAGATGATAGGGATCAATCCCCTGAGTTGAGAAGGAGAGAGGATCGACACATATTGGCCGATCGAAACCCGCAGTACAATGCAGGGAACAGTAATCCATTTCGTAATGGAGATGGATATGAACAGGAGGTATCGATACCTAGGAACCGTGAGAGTCTTTATCCTGATTTATCCTGGTACACAGAACACAATAAAAAGGACTAGGAAATAGGTCAAGCTCCAGTACACAGATGGGCTCACAGAGATAATAGACCCTATGTAGATATTGATATTTATTGGAGACATCATAATATCCAAAGGGCCCGAGCATTGGTAGATACAGGAGCGGAGGCCACTCTTATTCATGGAAAATCAAAGAAGTTTAAAGGTCAGCCTTTTACAATTACCGGATTAGGTGGAAAGGAAACTCCCGCAGTTCAAACCTTACTTGAAATGAGAATAGGTAGAATTCCTAGAAAAGAATACTCTGTATTAGTGGTGCCACTCTTAGAATTCATAATTGGAATTGATATTTTGAAAGGAATGACTTTGCACTTAGATGATGGATGTTACCAATTTGGAACTAAACATTATATATCGTCCAGGCCTGTACGGGTTGGTCGTTTAAGAATGCCCCCCATAAAAGTTCCCCGGGCGACAAAAGTGGTTCGTCAGAAGCAGTATCGTATTCCAGGTGGTCATGAAGAGATTAGTACCACTATTCAGGAGTTGGTGGATGCAGGAGTTATAACCCCAGTTACTTCTGCTTGGAATAATCCTGTTTGGCCTGTACGTAAGAGTGATAATTCTTGGCGCATGACTGTTGATTATCGAGAATTGAATAGACACACACCCTCTTTGACTGTTGCAGTACCGGATGTTGTTACCCTAATTGAAAGAATCCAGAAACATCCAGGTACATGGTATGCGTCCATTGATATTGCTAATGCTTTCTTTTCGATTCCGATTGCCCCTGAGTGTCAGGAACAATTCAGTTTTACGTGGAACGGGCGTCAGATGACGTTTAGAAGTCTTCCTCAGGGCTATGTGCATAGTCCTACGATATGTCACCGGCTGGTGGCAGAGCATCTGGCTGAGGTACCAGTTCATCCACAAATTCAGATATGTCACTATATTGATGATATTTTGATCCAAGGTGAATCACAAGAGGAAGTTCAGACCCAATTGGATAGAGTCATTGAGTGCTTGCGTGAGAAAGGTTGGGAAATCAACCCGGATAAATTACAAGGTCCGTCCCAGGCTGTGAAATTTTTGGGTATTAATTGGCATGAAGGGCACCGAGAAGTGATCCCTCAGGTTAAACAGAAAATTCTTGATTTTGCAGTTCCGAGAAATAGGAAAGAAGCCCAAAGCTTCATTGGTTTGTTTGGATTTTGGCGCCAGCATATTCCTCATTTGAGTCAAATATTGGCCCCTTTGTACCAGGTCACTCGTAAAAAGAATGCATTTGAATGGGGTAAACCACAGCAAGATGCGTTCAGTCTGGCAAAAGAAGCAATTCAGCATGCTCTGGATTTATGGCCTGTATGTGATGGTGATGTGGATTTGAATGTGTCTGTACAAGGCCTTTATGCGAATTGGAGTTTGTGGCAGAAACAAGGCAAGAGTAGAGTACCGTTAGGTTTCTGGACCAAAAAGTTACCTGATGCTGGTGAGCGTTATACACCTTTTGAGAAACAGTTACTTGCATGTTATTGGGCTCTGGTGGATACCGAGCAATTGACTTTGGGACATGATATAGTTTTGCGACCTGAAATTCCTATCATGCAGTGGGTTATGAGTTCGCCGAAAACACACCGAATTGGACACGCTCAAGAGGCGAGTGTGATTAAATGGAAATGGTATATACAAGACAGGGCACGTGTGGGACAAAAAGGAGTTGCATCTTTGCATGAGCAGGTGGCACGGGCGCCATCAACTGAAACTGAGAGTGAATGTTCCGTACCTTTAGTACAGGAATCTCCTGTTAAGTGGGGTAAACCTTTTGATGATTTGTCCGCAGAGGACAGAAACCATGTCTGGTTTACGGATGGTTCAGCAAGGTTCATAGGGACGAAACGGCATTGGAAGGCAGTGTCCTATAATCCGATCACACAAAAATTGCTGAGTACAACTGGTGAGGGTAAGAGCAGTCAATTTGCTGAACTCTATGCTGTTTATCAAGTTCTGAAACAAGAGTTACCTGGCACATGTCATATTTTTACCGATTCTTGGTCTACTGCCAATGGATTGGCAGTTTGGTTACCGACTTGGCATTCCCATAGTTGGAAAATCCATTCCAAAGAACTGTGGGGAAAAGAATTATGGCAGGAGATTTGGGAAATGCTCCCACAGAGTACTGTTACAATCTTCCATGTGGATGCTCATACCCCGATAGACTCTCTTGACAAATTCTTTCATAACATTGCAGATGAGAAATCTAAAATTGCTGAAGCAGTGGTGGACACGCAAGATTCTGATATTGCGGGATTGGCGAAATGGGCCCACCAGAAAGCAGGACACTTTGGAGAGAAAGCCACTAGCAGGTGGGCTGCTGATCGAGGAATTTATATGCCCCTAGATTTAATTAAAAATGTTATTCTACATTGTCCCATTTGTCAGCATATCAGGCAGCGCAAAGTGCCCCAAATTGTTAAAGGTCATTTACATCGCGGGAAATTGCCCGCTCAAATTTGGCAGATTGATTACATTGGTCCACTTCCTATGAGTAGGAATTGTCAATATGTTTGCACCATTGTTGATACATACAGTGGCCTGTTGGTGGCCCTTCCCTGTAAGCAAGCTACCCAATTGAATACTATTAAAACATTGGAATTGATTATGATGTATTATGGTGTGCCATTCCAAATTCAATCTGATAATGCATCCCATTTTCGTGGAAGATTGGTACAGGAATTCTGTGTGGAAAACAATATTGAATGGGTGTTTCATATACCATATTATCCACAGGCCTCGGGTCTTGTGGAGAGGTTGAATGGCCTGCTGAAAGACCAATTGCACAAATTAACAGATGACAAGTATAAGAATTGGCGAGATTTTTTGCCTCAAGCGCTATTGTTTTTGAATAACCGTCCTTTTTTTTTAAAATGCTGAATCCCCACTTATGCGTTTGTTTCCTCCGAATGTTGATGCTGAGCCCAATGAGATCAGAGAGACTGTGATGTACTGGGAGATTACTCCCGGAGCTTTGGCTCCATGCAGAGCGACCCCAGGGTCGGCAGGTTTAGACTTGCATGCCATGGATGACACCATTATAAAAAGTAAAGATCGAGTCATCATTGAAACCGGTGTTGGTGTTCATATACCAACTGGAAATTTCGGATTAATTGCCCCTAGATCGGGGCTGGCTGTAAAAGGCATTCAGGTGCTTGGAGGAATCATTGATAGTGATTATCAGGGAGAGATTAAGGTGCTCCTGCTGAATAGCAGTGAGGTTGACTTACTGATACATAAAACTGACCGAGTGGCTCAATTGCTAATAATGCCTGTCTTCAGTGGTGAGATGACAAAAGGCACTGCCCCAACGTTGCTAACTGTACGAGGCCAGGAAGGTTTTGGCTCCACAGATAATCCTGGGGCCAGAGTTTGGGTGCAGTCGCCTAAGAATCCCCCTGAACAAGCAGAAGTGATTGCAACCGGTCAAGACAACACCATTTTAGTTATGAGACCAGGGAAAGATAGCTGGGAAGCAGTCCCGGCTGACAAATGTTACTTACGAGAATGAATAATGCCTGTATTTGATTCTTTTTCAGATCATTCTTTGGACTGTTGCTGCAGGATGTGTCGGCGTTGGACTCCTTTTGGAATGGTACGACGAGAGAGGAGGGATCCCATCAACCCGGGCTGAGTTGAGAACCCGAGTGTCGCGTTCCTTCGTTGCGTGGGATTCGTCGCCGAACTTTTGGGTTACATTGGCCAAGCAAGTGACGAAGACCCCTCATTTCTGCTTGACACCGTTGAGATCGGTAACGGATATACTGGCAACTTGTTTGGTTGCTGTCCCTGCTTCATTGGAGACTCTGGCTCATATTTTTAATATAACAAATGCTCGCCCCAATGTTCTTCTGGGCGATTTCGCTGCCCATGAGTATTGCCCCTTGTGTACTGTACTGTCAGACCCGATACCGCCTGTCCAGTCCCAAATAGTTACCTATAATATCACACAAAGTGATTTATGTTTTTTCCTTACTTGTGATCCTAGTGCGATTTCGGAATGTATGCGTTTAAAATTGAAAGGTGCCACTTCATTCACCGCTCATGAACGAACTTTGTGCTTTCAAAGGACACCGAAAACATGTACTTCTGTTCAGAATAACATGACTTGCAAGAGTATGGTAGTTACCCCCAGTCATTATCGTACGATGTTACTACCTGCCGGATGGCTTTTCTCATGTGGTAATACTTCCTGGCCATATATCCCCGCAAATATTTCTGGAGGCCCTTGTGCCATTACTAGACTGAGCTTACTAATGTTCTCGTCACATCCGAATGCCAACTCTCGTGTGGTCCGAGATACAGTGAGGTTACAGGAGGATTGTGACTCATCTTTGCATTTATATTCCAAGTCTGAATACCTTAGCCTGGCTGTTTCAATTGTTGGTGTTCCTGCTTTGGCAGTTTATAATGCCAAATCTATTGGGAAAATGGCCTGCTGGATGGTAAAATCCATCAATCATACTTCTACAATCCTGTCTGACATGCTATTAGACGCCCAGGGTGAACGAAGGGCTATCTTGCAAAATCGAGCGGCCATTGATTATCTTTTGCTTAAACATGGACACGATTGTTCTGATTTTGAGGGTCTTTGTTGTTTTAACTTGTCGGATCATACAAAATCCATTCAGGTTCACATTGATAAATTACATGACTTGACAGAAGAAGTTAGAAAACACATTGACCAGGGCTGGTTTGACTGGCTCTTTAATTGGTTACCTGATTTGCATTTGTTACGTCAAATATTAGGAGGTATTCTGATTGCTATTGGCATTTTGATTTCTATCTGTTGCTTTATTCAGTGTATTCCTTCACTACTTCAATTCTGCACACCTGGTACTAGACATAGATCAGTTAGTCTTGTTTCATATTATTCTTCCACAGATGTTAGTTCTGTTTAAAGAATGTATAATAGACTGAAGTCAAGGGTGAAATGTTCTGCTTGATTTTCCCGGCCTTCTTGTGTTAACAAGTGATTGAATGTGACTTCAGTCTCTTACCATTCAAGCCTAAGGGTTAGAGTAGTGAATGGAGCCTATTTACTAGGCACTTCGACATGATTCTGTGCTCTTCCCCATAGATCAGGGCTTGCACACATAGCCTAGGGGATAGATTTGTTAGTATTAGAGATAACCTGTCCTGTAGTGAGGGTATTTCATGGAGCTGTGCTGAATTCAGGCCTGGTAGGCCTCAAACGGGAGAGACTCCATCTTTCTTTCTGCTCCGGCAGCTTGGGATGCTTCTAGGTCAAAAGTAATGTTTTAGTTATGAGGTGTTATTCGCTTGGAGAGAACCTGTTCAGGCCGGCTCTTATCGAAGGATTGTATTTTTCTTCATGCCGAAGACACTACATCAGGCCGGCCGGCTGGGAACGTGTCCTTGGTACGGGGAGGTACAAGAATTTGGTGGGCGGCAGGTTACGGGCCGGAATTTTCCATGAGGAAATGCACCTCTATATTAGTGAAAGTCTGAGGCAGTTACATGTTCAGTCTGTAGGCGGCATCTTGCCGTTAGCAGTAAAGCTACTACTTATTCCAGGGAAGACAGACGCCATCTTGAAGGCGGAGAAGAACCGAGAGACAGATGCTTTCCTAACAGAATAGCCAGAGAGGAGAGAGTAGCCGATAAGGAAGAGGTCCCAGTGACTCGGAGAAGGGTGATTCCAGGCGAGCCGAGGCACAGACGAGAAGGGAGCCTAGATGACCACTGAGTGCAGGCTACATACTACTAAGGTGATGTCGACCCTTTCTTATTAGAGTGTACAACTTAATCTTTCACTTTTCTTTGCAGGTTATGTGTTATGTCGTAATGTTATGTGATTGTGTATGTAATGAGTAATAAAGTATCCAGTTTGTAGTGAACCAACATGTGCTGCGTGTTCTTGTATAAGAGGGTAGCCTATTCTTCTGGTCAGCTGCGGCTACATGAACAGATGTTAACCCTGATCAGGTAAGTGGTAACTGAATAGAGGAAAGAGGAGCCCCTCGAACCTGAGAACAGGCTATGCCCGAACTGGCAATCCTTGTGTGATCTGATGAATAGTGAGACTGATTCCCTTTTTGTATGTTATGGTGATCATAGGATGAACTGTCGTATGAGACTGCCGTCTAGGTAGAGAGGTCTGGATTCGTAGGGGATCGCGAGGCCACCAATTGTGCTGATACTGTCGTATGGGCAGAGAGGTCTGGGTTCGTATGGGACCGCGAGGCCGCCACTTGTGATACTGTCGTATGGGCAGAGAGGTCTGGATTCGTAGGGGATCGCGAGGCCGCCGATTGTGCTGAGACTGCCGTCTGGGTAGAGAGGTCTGGGTTCGTATGGGACCGCGAGGCCGCCACTTGTGATACTGTCGTATGAGACTGCCGTCTGGGTAGAGAGGTCTGGGTTCGTATGGGACCGCGAGGCCGCCACTTGTGATACTGTCGTATGAGACTGCCGTCTAGGTAGAGAGGTCTGGATTCGTAGGGGATCGCGAGGCCGCCAATTGTGCTGATACTGTCGTATGGGCAGAGAGGTCTGGGTTCGTATGGGACCGCGAGGCCGCCACTTGTGATACTGTCGTATGGGCAGAGAGGTCTGGATTCGTAGGGGATCGCGAGGCCGCCGATTGTGCTGAGACTGCCGTCTGGGTAGAGAGGTCTGGGTTCGTATGGGACCGCGAGGCCGCCACTTGTGATACTGTCGTATGGGCAGAGAGGTCTGGATTCGTAGGGGATCGTGAGGCCGCCAATTGTGCTGATACTGTCGTATGGGCAGAGAGGTCTGGGTTTGTATGGGACCGCGAGGCCGCCACTTGTGATACTGTCGTATGGGCAGAGAGGTCTGGATTCGTAGGGGATCGCGAGGCCGCCGATTGTGCTGAGACTGCCGTCTGGGTAGAGAGGTCTGGGTTCGTATGGGACCGCGAGGCCGCCACTTGTGATACTGTCGTATGGGCAGAAAGGTCTGGATCCGTAGGGGATCGCGAGGCCGCCGATTGTGAGGTCTTGGTATGCATAGTAGGAATCCCCTGTCCTTAGGTGATAGGTATATGTGGTTGCAGGATTGTAAATAGGTTCTAGGGAGGGGGTAACGTTCTGGCTGGGTTAGTGAGGCTCTGATGAGCGGGTTCTATCTGATCCGAAAACCCAAGCAGAACACCCACCTACCGCCATGCCTGTTTTTTTTCTGCTTCAACGGCGGTCGGAATGCTGGTGCTCCCGGTTCCTGTTTCCTGGTCTGGATTTTCTTCAGGATGGTGCCGTGAGTGTTTAAAATTACAGTTTTATGTTTCTGCATTGTTTTCCTTGTTGTTTTATCGACGCGTCCGCTCTGGTATTCCAGTCGACCGCGCTCCTGTTCTGGGGTCAGGGACGCTCCCCGTTCATGTGCTGGGCTGGGGCGGGGAGTTTTTGTTGGTTTCCTGGCCCCGGGTCGTTCCGTGCTGGGACTCTCATGCAGCATCCGGCCGCTGTGGCCATTCTCTTTTGACTATGGCTCTGGGTGGAGACTACTACGCTGCCCTTTTTTACATTTTTTTTAATTTTTATTTCCTTCGCCTTTCTCACCTTTGCGTGATTGGGTGATTGGGGGCAGTATTTATTGGAGGTTGCTGGGCACTTCCTTTGATTGTGTGGTGAGTTCCTGTTAGTTGGATTTCTCGCCATGAGTGAAGGGGCTTCTTCACCTGTGCTTGCTAAGGCGCTTTCAAAGCAGCATAATGTTCAGGATCTACAGGAGGATGACGTCTTGCAGATTTCTAGAGCGGATTTACAGGATTTGATTAATTCTGCGGTCCAGTCTGCACTGCTGGAGCCTGCAGCTAAGCGGGCTAAGGATGATGAGGAAGACATGGACAATTCCCCTAAGGGAAAGTACGTCCATGGCAAGGTTTTTTCTGACATGCTGATCCATATTTGAGAGGTGCTTGGGTTTGACCCTAAATCCCTGGCTGAGGAGGGATTTTACGCTCAGTATAGTTCCTCTGTGGTGGATGATCTCCCCTTCCATGATGTCCTAAGGGATGTCCTCACAAAGGAGTGGCTTGAGGTGGATAAGCAGGGTATTCCGCGATTCCTGGGGAAGCGGTATCACCTAGCGGACTTTGATTCCCAGTTTCCTGCGATTCCAAAGGTTAATTCTCTTTTGTCCTCTATGGCTTCCGCCTCTTCTTCCTCTTTGTCCTCGGAGGAGGCTTCCCTGTCTGATCTGGTGGAGTGTAAGGTGGAGTCTGCTCTCAAGCGTTCTTACGCAGCTTCTCACTTTGGGGTGTGTGCTAGCACTTATGCGGCCTATGCTTCGCAGGTCCTGCTTAAGGATTTCAAGAAACTGTTTGACTGTCTTCAGGATCAGGGGGACCCTACTCCTGTGTTGGCTCAAATGGAGGTCTTGGCACAATTCCTCTCGGATGTCACTTTTGATTCCTTATGGGCTTTTTCCTCAGCTGCTGGGGCGGCGGTGGCTGGGAGGAGGTCTCTATGGACAAAACCTTGGCGTCTTGAGGCTGCACAGAAGGCCTTGGTCCATAAACTGCCTTTTGAGGGTCCCCGTCTTTTTGGAGATGCTTTGAATACGATGTTGCAGTGCCCTGCGGAGGAGAAGAAATTGTTGAAGCCTTTTCAGCTTGCTCCTAAGAAAAGGTCTTTCTTCCAGAAGCAGGGGTTTCAAGGGGTTTTGTCCTCTCAGCCCATTCGTGGTCGGGCCCATGGTCGGGGGGCCTTGTTCCATTATAAGTTCTGGCCTCAGCAACAGCCGCAGCAGCAACAGCCTGCCTCTGGTGCAGGACAGAAGTGACTATGCCGCTGTGGGGGCTCGTCTCCGTTTGTTTCTGGACCGTTGGTCAGCTCTGATTTCCAACCAGTGGGTCTTGTCTGTCATCAGGTGGGGTTACCAGATTCCCTTCCGGGGCCCTCCCCCTCTGGATTGTTTTCTGGCTACCCCGTTGTCAAGAGACCCCGTGCGGCGATCTGCCATGTTGTCCGGCGTCGCCATGTTGTTACGGAAAGGTGCTGTGGTGCCGGTTCCAGTGGAGGAATTGGGCCTGGGGTTCTATTCCCATCTGTTTCTGGTTCCAAAGCCCGATGGTTCCTTCCGCCCCATATTGAATCTCCGTTCCCTGAACAAATTGGTACGGTTGGATCATTTTCAGATGGTCACGTTACAGTATGTCATTCCCCTCATCCAGGAGGGCGATTTTTTGGCTTCCCTGGACTTAGAGGGCGCTTATTTTCACGTTCCGGTCCATCCTGCCAGTCAGCGATTCCTGAGGTTTGCTGTCCAGGGGAGGTATTTCCAGTTTCAGGTTCTGCCGTTCGGCCTCTCCACTGCTCCCAGGACTTTTACCAAGGTATTGGCTCCTGCTGTGGGGGTTTTGCAACATCGGGTTTCTCCGTGTTTCCCTATATTGATGATTGTTTGGTGTCTGCTTCCTCTTCTCCTCAGGCTCTTCTGGCTGTGGAGCCTATGTTGTCCCTGTTCCAGGAGCTGGGGTTCAAGGTGAATTTGGCCAAATCTCATCTGGAACCTGTTCAGAGACTTCAGTTCATCGGGGGTCTGTTTGACACCTCTCTGGGGGCGGTGTTTCTCCCTCCTGTTCGGATGCTTTCCCTGCAGACTCTGTTGCGGGATCTGTTGAGTTGTCCCTCTGCGCCGGCTCGTGTTTGTTTGCGGGTCCAGGGTTTGATGGCTGCGACCACTGCTGTAGTTCCTTGGGCTCGCCTCCATCTCAAACCCCTGGTCACTCATCTGTTGGCTCGGTGGGACCCTTCCCGGGGGGATTACGAGGCTCTGGTTCCTCTCTCTCCTGTTCTGGTTCGGGACATGGACTGGTGGCTTTGCACTCCCAATTTGGAGAAGGGGGTGCGGTTTTGTCTTCCTCCTCCCCTTTTGTTGACGACGGATGCCAGTCTTTGGGGTTGGGGGGCCACTTTGGGGTCCTTGGAGGCCAAGGGTCGGTGGTCTCGGGGGGACGGCGCCCGTTCCTCGAACTGGTGGAAGTTAGCGGCCATCTGGGAGGCGGTGCAGTTCTTTCAGGTTCATCTCCTCGGGACAAATCTGTTGGTTCGTACCAACAACGAGGTGGCTCGTTATTACCTGAACCATCAAGGGGGGACCAGGTGCGCGTCTCTGAACATGTTGGCCTCCATGATTTGTGCTTGGGCAGAATCTCATCTGTTGGCCTTGAGGGCGGTGTACATTCCGGGACAGTTGAATTTTCATGCGGACGCTCTGAGCCGCAACCTTCCATCTTCTGTTCTGTACCATCTCTCTCTTCCTCTGTTCCAGTCCCTTTGCCTTTGGTTCGGGACTCCATGGATCGATCTTTTTTGCGTCTCCTCTCAACTCTCTCAATCCCTGGTTTTGATCGGAGGTACTGTGTCCTCATGCTTGGGCGGTGGATGCTCTTTCGATTCCCTGGCCTTCCGGTCTTCTGTATGCATTCCCTCCCATTCCCCTCCTCCCGAGGGTGCTGCAGAAGATTCGGGGGGAGAAGGTTTCGGTCATGTTGATTGCTCCTTTCTGATCTCGCCGCCTTTGGTTTCCTCTCCTTTTGCGGCTGGCAGAGGGTCGGTTTGTTCGGCTTCCTTTGTGTACGTCTCCTCTTCAGTTTCCGCTTCTGTCTCTGCCTTGTCTTCGTTGTTTGCAGCTGACGGCTTGGCTCTTGAGCGGTTGAAGTTGGAGTCTTTGGGCTGTTCGTCTGTGGTGGCTCGTGACATCCAGTTAACTCTCCGCCCTTCAAACCTTAAGTGCTATGGTCGTCATTGGGGTTCTTTTGTTTCTTGGTGTTCTTCTCATGGGGTGGATCCTGTACTGGGTGTTCCTACTTCTGTGTTGGACTTTCTCCGAGATGGTTTTTTGAAAGGCCTTTCCCCTTCCACGTAGTCTGCTCAGTGGGCGGCGGTTCATGCTTGTCGGGGTCCTGGAGCCTCCTTGGAGGGTGTTGCCCTTTTGGTTAGTCAGCTTCTTCAGAGTTTTCGGCTTCTTCGGTGTTAGAAATGGGATTTCTGGTTGGCTAAGGCTTGCACCAAAGCCAGGCAGAAACCACCACTCTAGTCAGGGCAAGGAAGTTAGACGTCAAAGATAACCCCTGCTCACCCCCTTGGTAGCTTGGCACGAGCAGTCAGGCTTATCCCGGAGGCAATGTGTAAAGCATTTGCGCACGCACACAGCAACAACATCCCAGGCACACCACAAAAGGAACTCCACACAAGGTTATATATAAAAATAGCCTTTGTATTATTAGAACACATTAGAATAGTAAGCACATATTATACAGGGTGCCACCTGGCACTGGGTCATATCTACAAGGGATTATTTACACATGACAGGGCCACCTGGACCACTGTCAGAACCATCACAAAGTGAACTTAGTAAATGCCGAACATATCATAAACATAGAACACAACCAGTAACCACTGGTAATCACTTTACTTAGCATCAACCTGTAACATAAACTACATTATGCACAGTATCACATCAGGCGCGAATTACATTCTGCGCCAACCTCCCCAGCATAAACACATTATGCAATTCTCTCATAAGTCTAAACGCATTGGACCCTAACCTCCTAAGCATAACTCACATTAGGGGCATAAATCACACAGTGGGACATAATCTCACTAGCATCAACACATTAGATGCAAAACAACCTCATAATCCTAGGAATCACATTTAGAGGTATAGAACACAGTTGCGTAAATCATTCTACTTGGATCACATTTCCTAGCACCCAAAATCACAGAAGGGCCTGGCGCCCTATAAACCTAACAATCTCCTTGGCCAACTGGCCATCCCAAAGAGGGGTTCAAATGCCCTCTGTCCAAAAGTCAGGGCGAGCTGCCTGTGCAGCAAGTCAAGGGTGCGCACTTTGCGCAGGCCTAAACGTAGCAGCTGGCACTAAGTGCTGCGCAGATGTGTAGGAAAAGATGGGGGCGAAGGAGTGCGTCTCACTCCTGAATTCAGCATGTCCCCTAAAATAAAGCAAGGCCTAAACGGTGCAGCTGCCCACTACTTGCTGGGCAGCTGTGAAAGTTAAAAATGAGGCAGGGGCTCTCAATGGCCCATAGAAGCAATGTGCAAAACGTTGGAGCCAAGCACGGCTCTAGAAATAAATAATGCGAACGTGGGAGCCACACGGGGCTCTGATAATAATTAGGCCACATCGTTGCAGATACCCGTGCTGGTGCGGCGTAGCTGGGAATTAGAAAGGAGGGGGCCCCGGCACCTCTGTGCCCTTGGGACCCCACTGGGGTGCTTTAAATAAAGATGGCCCACGTTGGAGCGCAGTAGCGCTCAAAACAAACATGCCCTAACCGGTGTAGCCACCTAGGTTCAATAAACAAAAACATGCCCCCTTATCGCTGCAGCTGCCCCTTTTGTAAAGATAGGTGGGCCTCGTTGGAGCGGTCCGCTGTCAAGTGGGGCCGCTCGGGAATCAACACAAAAAGGGACCACCCCGAGCCCTCTCCTTACCGGGCTCCTGGCGTGTGGTCTCTTCCATGCGGTGTGGGCCGGAACCAACAATGTGCCTTGGGCCCTCGGCGCCGCAACCTCCATACGGCGGGGCTCTCGATTTAACTGCTGCCCCTGCGGGGCTCTCCCTCCTTACGGGAGCCCTGCCTCACTTGGGTACCATGCTTCACCCCCTCCTCGGGACCGGGACTTGTAGAGGGAGCCTGCGAGGCTCTGGGCGGTGAGCGGAACTTCCTTTCCTCAAGCGGAAGTCCCGCCCCGCTCCAGGCGCCTGGCCGCCTGACTTCCGGTTTTGCCGTGGGCCGCGGCGGTGACTTTTCCTCGGCAGCAATAGGGGTAGGCTCCCTCGAGAATGAACATAAATGTAGAAGCGGGGTGGGCACCCGCGTTGGGCCCAAATAAGCGAGGTGGGCACCCGCATTAATTATAAAATTAAAACGAAGACGCAGGGTGGGCACCTGCGCACTGAAAGATAAAAATAAGCGGGTTGGGCTCCCGCCGCCATTATCATCGCGGGGGAATCCCTATGCTGGGGATTCCCTCTTAAAGGGCTTACAAAGGAAATAAGTACAGCGCTCCCAGGGGCAACCAGGGCCGCCAAAGTCTCTTTAGGGTCCTGGAATCCAAGCAAGGCAGAAGGGTCCCAAGAAGAAGTCCTCCAGGCAACCAGGGGCAGGGCAGAGCCCAGGGAGGCAAGCCTTCCCCTGGGCCCCAGCAGCAGCACACCCCTGGCAGATTCGAGTCCAAGAACAAGAACATTTTCATGGGGTCACAGCCCCTCTATTTATATCAGCAAATCCTTTGTTTTACAACTGTAGGGCAAGGGGGAGAACCAGATACAACTGGTTCAGGAGCACTTTGTTTTACTCAGCTCCCCTCTCTATTCACAGGACAGGCCAGGGACATCAGACGCACCACAGGAAGTGGAGCCAGCATTGTGGAGGGAAGGCCCAGCCCTATTCAGGTCCCAGGTGCAACTCCTCCCTCCCATCTACATGCAGATCTCCCTATTCACCACCGGGCAGACTCACCCTGGCTCCTGGAAATCCCAAGCCCTCTCAGCTCCTGTCAATCACAAGCCAGACATGCAATTCACATCAGGCAGGCAGACACACAGTACACAGAAATGCCAACTTCTAGAAGTGGCACTTCTCCACTAGTCACCATAAATCTGCGCACACCATTGCGCAGCATTTATTCTCACTAGTTCGCACATCCTAAACTCGACCCTGCACTCCACTCACATCAGGAATTACCATGGACACACATATCCTCCATGCATTCCTATGGGAGGGCAGGCCAATCTCACCACACGCACTCAGAGAGTGCACGCACTTTACAGTGGGCCACAGTGCTAAAGTGCCCAGAGGCCTAAAACCACTACCACCATGCCAGAGCTTAAGGCAAAAAGTTCAGGGGTGAACCTGCCAAAAAGGGCCAAGTCCAACAGTCGGCCGGTCTCTCCTGTTCTTGTTCCTTCTTGGGATTTACCTACTGTTTTGCGGGGTCTACAGTTGCCCCCTTTTGAGCCTTTGATGGAGGAAGATTTGTTGTGGCTGTCCGTTAAGGTGGCTTTCTTGTTGGCCATTACCTCCACTCGCCGGTTGGGTGAGTTGGGTGCCTTGCTCATTTTGTTTCCTTATTTGCAGTTCCTTCCGGATCGGGTCGTTTTACGGCTTGATCCGGCCTTCCTGCCTAAGATTTCTTCAAGTTTTCATTTGCAGCAGGAGGTGATTCTTCCTGATTTACCTGCTGAGGGGGAGTCCCTTGTTCCCCCTTCCTTGGATGTTCGCAGGGCTCTCCAGATATATTTCCAACGTTCCCTGAGGTTCCGGATTTCTCCTGCCCTGTCTCCTGTGGGGGTGTGGCTAAAGAGAAGAAGGTTTCCACATCCACGATCAGTCGGTGGGTGCGTTTGGTGGTCTGCCAATTTTACAAGTCTTTGGCTTTGCCTCCTCCGTCTCATGTGCAGGGTCGTTCGACGCGTTCTGTCTCTTCTTCCTGGGCTGAGGCGGCGGGGGTCTCTATCCAGGAGATTTGTAGGGCAGCCACTTGGCAGTCTGATCACACATTTGTGCGACATTATAGGCTTGATGACAGTTTTTCTGTTGGCGTCTTGAACGCTGTTGTTCATTGATCTTTTATTGATTAAAGTTTTGTACTCTGCATGGATCCCTGGTGTCCTGCGTTTTTTATTGGTTCTCTGCTTGTGAGTTCCTCACGTTGTTAGGACTGGGATGGGGAGGACCCATGAGGGGGTAATGTCTTGTTACTGACCGGTAATCTTCATTACCCCGATTAGGGTCCTCCCCGTCCCAGTTCTCGACCCTCCCTCCCTCCCGCTGTGTTTGTGTCGGAGTCTTGTTGATAACAGGCATGGCGGTAGGTGGGCGGGGCTTATGTAGTTTAAACATACTGGCGTTGTGATTGGCTGGGTGGAGACAGGACTGCCTCACGTTGTTAGGACTGGGACGGGGAGGACCCTAATCAGGTTAATGAAGATTACCGGTAAGTAACAAGACAACACCATGTGGGACGCCCACGGTAGGAGGGCCTGAGATCATCATCCTAAGGGCATAAAACTACTGGTTTAGTCTGACACGTGTGTGGCCGGAAATAGCCAGGTAGAAACGGGTGTGGTTAGATGTAAGACCACCAAAGTACTTGCGCGGTGTTGTCTCCATGCTTTGGCTGCTGTTGCGGTTCTGTGACACTACATGGCCCTCCCCCACATAAATCTTGCATTTGGCCGCAACTCCATTTCTTTGCTTGCTCTCCAGGCCTGAGGGGGCTACCACCCCTGGAGAGCCAGCCCGCAAGGGTTGCCTCATCCACACCCCCAAATCTCCCATCGTGGGCTTTACCATCTGAACCTTGACTCTCCTCTGACTTGTAGCAATACGTCTTTTTTGCACTTACTTCATAGACAATCAATGATGCAACTTGCTTCCCAGATTAACTTCATTCACAATTTCATGTGAATTTCAACATGGCACCTGCTATGAACCTCTCCAATATCCATTCAAAGCGTGCTCGAGCTTTCCAATTCTACAATGTGCAACTTCCTGTCAAGGCCATTTCCAGGCACTTTGGAAGGAAGCATCTGCCTCGTGTTTACACGTTGATTTCAGTAGAATGCAGATCTCCTGGTTCGCGTAATTGATGGGAAACACATTAAAAATGACCCGAGAAAACAAAAAAAATGTAGATATAGATACAAATAAAGCATGACTTTACCGACTCAAAAGCTGTGCTCCATTGTGTTTTTTTTTTACACCTTATGATGTGCGCACAGTTCTGTAAAATACATCTAAAAAGACTGGCGCGAGGCTCTTACCTGAAATCATTTCAAACCTCACTTGTGCTAGTTTGTTCTGACAGAACTTCCGTGTGTGCTGTTTTGAGCGCTGTATTGGCCTACCAGGACAGTGCCTACCAGGACAGTGGCCTAACAGGACAGTGTCTACCAGGGCAGGGCCTACCAGGACAGTGCCTACCAGGACAGTGGTCTACCAGGGCAGTCCCAACCAGGACAGTGCCTACCGCAGCAGTGGCCTCCCAGGACAGTGCCGACCAGGACAGCACCTACCAGGGCAGTGGCCTAACAGGACAGTATCTACCAGGGCAGGGCCTACCAGGACAGTGCCTACCAGGACAGTGGTCTACCAGGGCAGTCCCAACCAGGACAGTGCCTACCGTAGCAGTGGCCTACCAGGACAGTGCCGACCAGGACAGCACCTACCAGGGCAGTGGCCTAACAGGACAGTGTCTACCAGGGCAGGGCCTACCAGGACAGTGCCTACCAGGACAGTGGTCTACCAGGACAATGCCTACTAGGACAGTGCCTACCAGGGCAGTGGCCTACCAGGACAGTGCCTATCAGGACAGTGGTCTACCAGGACAGTGCCTACGCGGACAGTGCCTACCAGGACTGTGGTCTACCAGGACAGTGCCTACAAGGACAGTGCCTACCACGGAAGTGGCCTACCAGCACAGTGCCTACCACGACAATGCCTACCAAGACAGGGCCTGCCAGGATAGTGCCTACCACAACAGTGGCCTATCAGGACAGTGCCTACCAAGACAGTGCCTACCATGGCAGTGGCCTACCAGGACAGTGCCTATCAGGACAGTGCCTACCATGACAGTGGCCTACCAGGACAATCCCTACCAGGACAGTGACCTATCAGGGCAGTGGCCTACCAGGACAGTTCCTACCTGTGCAGGGCCTACCAGGACAGTGGCCTACCAGGACAGTGGCCTACCGGGACAGTGCCTACCAGGACAGTGGCCTACCAGGACAGTGCCTATCAGGACAGTGCCTACCATGACAGTGGCCTACCAGGACAATGCCTACCTGGACAGTGACCTATCAGGGCAGTGGCCTACCAGGACAGTGCCTACCTGTGCAGGGCCTACCAGGACAGTGGCCTACCAGGACAGTGGCCTACCGGGACAGTGCCTACCAGGACAGAGTCCTACCAGGACAGTGCCTACCAGGACAGAGGCCTATCAGGACAGTGCCTACCAGCACAGTGCCTACTGGGACAGTGCCTACCGGGACAGTGGCCTACCAGGACTGTGCCTACCAGGACAGTGCCTACAGGGACTATGCCTACCACGACAGTGCCTACCAAGGCAGGGCCTACCACGGCAGTGACTACCACGACTGTGGCCTACCAGGACAATGCCTACCAGGACAGGACAATGCCTACCAGGACAGTGACCTATCAGGGCAGTGGCCTACCAGGACAGTGCCTACCTGTGCAGGGCCTACCAGGACAGTGGCCTACCAGGACAGTGGCCTACTGGGACAGTGCCTACCAGGACAATGGCCTACCAGGACAATGCCTACCAGGACAGAGGCCTACCAGGACAGTGCCTACCAGGACAGTGCCTACTGGGACAGTGCCTACCGGGACAGTGGCCTACCAGGACTGTGCCTACCACGACAGTGCCTACCGGGACAGTGCCTACCAAGACAGTGCCTACCATGGCAGTGGCCTACCAGGACAGTGCCTATCAGGACAGTGCCTACCATGACAGTGGCCTACCAGGACAATCCCTACCAGGACAGTGACCTATCAGGGCAGTGGCCTACCAGGACAGTTCCTACCTGCGCAGGGCCTACCAGGACAGTGGCCTACCAGGACAGTGGCCTACCGGGACAGTGCCTACCAGGACAGTGGCCTACCAAGACAGTGCCTATCAGGACAGTGCCTACCATGACAGTGGCCTACCAGGACAATGCCTACCTGGACAGTGATCTATCAGGGCAGTGGCCTACCAGGACAGTGCCTACCTGTGCAGGGCCTACCAGGACAGTGGCCTACCAGGACAGTGGCCTACCGGGACAGTGCCTACCAGGACAGAGTCCTACCAGGACAGTGCCTACCAGGACAGAGGCCTATTAGGACAGTGCCTACCAGGACAGTGCCTACTGGGACAGTGCCTACCGGGACAGTGGCCTACCAGGACTGTGCCTACCGGGACAGTGCCTACCGGGACTGTGCCTACCACGACAGTGCCTACCAAGGCAGGGCCTACCACGGCAGTGCCTATCACGACTGTGGCCTACCAGGACAAGGCCTACCAGGACAGGACAATGCCTACCAGGACAGTGACCTATCAGGGCAGTGGCCTACCAGGACAGTGCCTACCTGTGCAGGGCCTACCAGGACAGTGGCCTACCAGGACAGTGGCCTACTGGGACAGTGCCTACCAAGACAGTGGCCTACCAGGACAGTGCCTACCAGGACAGAGGCCTACCAGGACAGTGCCTACCAGGACAGTGCCCACTGGGACAGTGCCTACCGGGACAGTGGCCTACCAGGACTGTGCCTACCGGGACAGTGCCTACCGGGACTGTGCCTACCACGACAGTGCCTACCAAGGCAGGGCCTACCAAGACAGTGCCTACCATGACAGTGGCCTACCAGGACAATGCCTACCAGGACAGGGACCTACCAGGGCAGTGGCCTACCAGGACAGTGCCTACCTGTGCAGGGCCTACCAGGACAGTGGCCTACTAGGACATTGGCCTACCGGGACAGTGCCTACCTGTGCAGGGCCTACCAGGACAGTGGTCTACCAGGACAGTGGTCTACCAGGACAGTGCCTACCGGGACAGTGCCTACCAGGACAGTGCCTACCAGGACAATGCCTAACACAACAGTGGCCTACCAGGACAGTTCCTACCTGTGCAAGGCCTACCAGGACAGTGGCCTACCAGAACAGTGGCCTACCGGGACAGTGCCTACCAGGACAGTGGCCTACCAGGACAGTGCCTATCAGGACAGTGCCTACCATGACAGTGGCCTACCAGGACAATGCCTACCTGGACAGTGACCTATCAGGGCAGTGGCCTACCAGGACAGTGCCTACCTGTGCAGGGCCTACCAGGACAGTGGCCTACCAGGACAGTGGCCTACCGGGACAGTGCCTACCAGGACAGAGTCCTACCAGGACAGTGCCTACCAGGACAGAGGCCTATCAGGACAGTGCCTACCAGGACAGTGTCTACTGGGACAGTGCCTACCGGGACAGTGGCCTAACAGGACTGTGCCTACCGGGACAGTGCCTACCGGGACTGTGCCTACCACGACAGTGCCTACCAAGGTAGGGCCTACCACGGCAGTGCCCACCACGACTGTGGCCTACCAGGACAATGCCTACCAGGACAGGACAATGCCTACCAGGACAGTGACCTATCAGGGCAGTGGCCTACCAGGACAGTGCCCACCTGTGCAGGGCCTACCAGGACAGTGGCCTACCAGGACAGTGGCCTACTGGGACAGTGCCTACCAAGACAGTGGCCTACCAGGACAGTGCCTACCAGGACAGAGGCCTACCAGGACAGTGCCTACCAGGACAGTGCCTACTGGGACAGTGCCTACTGGGACAGTGGCCTACCAGGACTGTGCCTACCGGGACAGTGCCTACCGGGACTGTGCCTACCACGACAGTGCCTACCAACGCAGGGCCTACCAAGACAGTGCCTACCATGACAGTGGCCTACCAGGACAATGCTTACCAGGACAGTGACCTACCAGGGCAGTGGCCTACCAGGACAGTGCCTACCTGTGCAGGGCCTACCAGGACAGTGGCCTACTAGGACATTGGCCTACCGGGACAGTGCCTACCTGTGCAGGGCCTACCAGGACAGTGGTCTACCAGGACAGTGGTCTACCAGGACAGTGCCTACCGGGACAGTGCCTACCAGGACAGTGCCTACCAGGACAGTGCCTACCACAACAGTGTCCTACCAGGACAGTGCGTGCCTGTGCAGGGCCTACCAGGACAGTGGCCTACCAGGATAGTGCCTACCACGACAGTGTCCTGTCAGGACAGTACCTACCTGTGCAGGGCCTACCTGGACAGTGGCCTACCGGGACAGTGCCTACCAGGGCAGGGCCTACCAGGACAGTGCCTACCAGGACAGTGCCTACCATTGCAGGGCCTACCAGGACAGTGCCTACCAGGACATTGCCTACCACGGCAGTGGCCTACCAGGACAGTGCCTATCAGGACAGTGCCTACCACGACCGTGTCCTACCAGGACAGTGCCTACTATGACAGTGTCCTACCAGGACAGTGCCTACCCGTGCAAGGCCTACCAGGACAGTGGCCTACCAGGACATTGGCCTACCGGGACAGTGCCTACCTGTGCAGGGCCTACCAGGACAGTGGTCTACCAGGACAGTGGTCTACCAGGACAGTGCCTTCCGGGACAGTGCCTACCAGGACAGTGGCCTACCAGGACAGTGCCTACCACAACAGTGTCCTACCAGGACAGTGTGTGCCTGTGCAGGGCCTACCAGGACAGTGCCTACCAGGACAGTGGCCTACCAGGATAGTGCCTACCATGACAGTGGCCTACCAGGACAGTGCCTACCAGGACAGTGCCTACCACGGCAGTGGCCTACCAGGACAGTGCCTATCAGGACAGTGCCTACCATGACAGTGGCCTACCAGGACAATGCCTACCAGGACAGTGATCTACCAGGGCAGTGGCCTACCAGGACAGTACCTACCACAATAGTGTCCTACCAGGACAGTGCCTACCACGGCAGTGGCCTACCAGGACAGTGCCTATCAGGACAGTGCCTACCATGACAGTGGCCTACCAGGACAATCCCTACCAGGACAGTGACCTATCAGGGCAGTGGCCTACCAGGACAGTTCCTACCTGTGCAGGGCCTACCAGGACAGTGGCCTACCAGGACAGTGGCCTACCGGGACAGTGCCTACCAGGACAGTGGCCTACCAGGACAGTGCCTATCAGGACAGTGCCTACCATGACAGTGGCCTACCAGGACAATGCCTACCTGGACAGTGACCTATCAGGGCAGTGGCCTACCAGGACAGTGCCTACCTGTGCAGGGCCTACCAGGACAGTGGCCTACCAGGACAGTGGCCTACCGGGACAGTGCCTACCAGGACAGAGTCCTACCAGGACAGTGCCTACCAGGACAGAGGCCTATCAGGACAGTGCCTACCAGCACAGTGCCTACTGGGACAGTGCCTACCGGGACAGTGGCCTACCAGGACTGTGCCTACCGGGACAGTGCCTACAGGGACTATGCCTACCACGACAGTGCCTACCAAGGCAGGACCTACCACGGCAGTGACTACCACGACTGTGGCCTACCAGGACAATGCCTACCAGGACAGGACAATGCCTACCAGGACAGTGACCTATCAGGGCAGTGGCCTACCAGGACAGTGCCTACCTGTGCAGGGCCTACCAGGACAGTGGCCTACCAGGACAGTGGCCTACTGGGACAGTGCCTACCAGGACAATGGCCTACCAGGACAATGCCTACCAGGACAGAGGCCTACCAGGACAGTGCCTACCAGGACAGTGCCTACTGGGACAGTGCCTACCGGGACAGTGGCCTACCAGGACTGTGCCTACCACGACAGTGCCTACCGGGACAGTGCCTACCAAGACAGTGCCTACCATGGCAGTGGCCTACCAGGACAGTGCCTATCAGGACAGTGCCTACCATGACAGTGGCCTACCAGGACAATCCCTACCAGGACAGTGACCTATCAGGGCAGTGGCCTACCAGGACAGTTCCTACCTGCGCAGGGCCTACCAGGACAGTGGCCTACCAGGACAGTGGCCTACCGGGACAGTGCCTACCAGGACATTGGCCTACCAGGACAGTGCCTATCAGGACAGTGCCTACCATGACAGTGGCCTACCAGGACAATGCCTACCTGGACAGTGATCTATCAGGGCAGTGGCCTACCAGGACAGTGCCTACCTGTGCAGGGCCTACCAGGACAGTGGCCTACCAGGACAGTGGCCTACCGGGACAGTGCCTACCAGGACAGAGTCCTACCAGGACAGTGCCTACCAGGACAGAGGCCTATTAGGACAGTGCCTACCAGGACAGTGCCTACTGGGACAGTGCCTACCGGGACAGTGGCCTACCAGGACAGTGCCTACCTGTGCAGGGCCTACCAGGACAGTGGCCTACCAGGACAGTGGCCTACTGGGACAGTGCCTACCAGGACAGAGGCCTACCAGGACAGTGCCTACCAGGACAGTGCCTACTGGGACAGTGCCTACCGGGACAGTGGCCTACCAGGACTGTGCCTACCGGGACAGTGCCTACCGGGACTGTGCCTACCACGACAGTGCCTACCAAGGCAGGGCCTACCAAGACAGTGCCTACCATGACAGTGGCCTACCAGGACAATGCCTACCAGGACAGGGACCTACCAGGGCAGTGGCCTACCAGGACAGTGCCTACCTGTGCAGGGCCTACCAGGACAGTGGCCTACTAGGACATTGGCCTACCGGGACAGTGCCTACCTGTGCAGGGCCTACCAGTACAGTGGTCTACCAGGACAGTGGTCTACCAGGACAGTGCCTACCGGGACAGTGCCTACCAGGACAGTGCCTACCAGGACAATGCCTACCACAACAGTGGCCTACCAAGACAGTTCCTACCTGTGCAGGGCCTA
The DNA here is from genome assembly GCF_964204655.1 of Triturus cristatus. Classification (NCBI taxonomy): domain Eukaryota; kingdom Metazoa; phylum Chordata; class Amphibia; order Caudata; family Salamandridae; genus Triturus; species Triturus cristatus. The sequence continues at coordinate 477,710,943 of NC_140579.1, read as the reverse complement.
CCAGGACAGTGGCCTACCAGAACAGTGGCCTACCGGGACAGTGCCTACCAGGACAGTGGCCTACCAGGACAGTGCCTATCAGGACAGTGCCTACCATGACAGTGGCCTACCAGGACAATGCCTACCTGGACAGTGACCTATCAGGGCAGTGGCCTACCAGGACAGTGCCTACCTGTGCAGGGCCTACCAGGACAGTGGCCTACCAGGACAGTGGCCTACCGGGACAGTGCCTACCAGGACAGAGTCCAACCAGGACAGTGCCTACCAGGACAGAGGCCTATCAGGACAGTGCCTACCAGGACAGTGCCTACTGGGACAGTGCCTACCGGGACAGTGGCCTACCAGGACTGTGCCTACCGGGACAGTGCCTACCGGGACTGTGCCTACCACGACAGTGCCTACCAAGGCAGGGCCTACCACGGCAGTGCCCACCACGACTGTGGACTACCAGGACAATGCCTACCAGGACAGGACAATGCCTACCAGGACAGTGACCTATCAGGGCAGTGGCCTACCAGGACAGTGCCCACCTGTGCAGGGCCTACCAGGACAGTGGCCTACCAGGACAGTGGCCTACTGGGACAGTGCCTACCAAGACAGTGGCCTACCAGGACAGTGCCTACCAGGACAGAGGCCTACCAGGACAGTGCCTACCAGGACAGTGCCTACTGGGACAGTGCCTACTGGGACAGTGGCCTACCAGGACTGTGCCTACCGGGACAGTGCCTACCGGGACTGTGCCTACCACGACAGTGCCTACCAAGGCAGGGCCTACCAAGACAGTGCCTACCATGACAGTGGCCTACCAGGACAATGCTTACCAGGACAGTGACCTACCAGGGCAGTGGCCTACCAGGACAGTGCCTACCTGTGCAGGGCCTACCAGGACAGTGGCCTACTAGGACATTGGCCTACCGGGACAGTGCCTACCTGTGCAGGGCCTACCAGGACAGTGGTCTACCAGGACAGTGGTCTACCAGGACAGTGCCTACCGGGACAGTGCCTACCAGGACAGTGCCTACCAGGACAGTGCCTACCACAACAGTGTCCTACCAGGACAGTGCGTGCCTGTGCAGGGCCTACCAGGACAGTGGCCTACCAGGATAGTGCCTACCACGACAGTGTCCTGTCAGGACAGTACCTACCTGTGCAGGGCCTACCTGGACAGTGGCCTACCGGGACAGTGCCTACCAGGGCAGGGCCTACCAGGACAGTGCCTACCAGGACAGTGCCTACCATTGCAGGGCCTACCAGGACAGTGCCTACCAGGACATTGCCTACTACGGCAGTGGCCTACCAGGACAGTGCCTATCAGGACAGTGCCTACCACGACCGTGTCCTACCAGGACAGTGCCTACTATGACAGTGTCGTACCAGGACAGTGCCTACCCGTGCAGGGCCTACCAGGACAGTGGCCTACCAGGACATTGGCCTACCGGGACAGTGCCTACCTGTGCAGGGCCTACCAGGACAGTGGTCTACCAGGACAGTGGTCTACCAGGACAGTGCCTTCCGGGACAGTGCCTACCAGGACAGTGGCCTACCAGGACAGTGCCTACCACAACAGTGTCCTACCAGGACAGTGTGTGCCTGTGCAGGGCCTACCAGGACAGTGCCTACCAGGACAGTGGCCTACCAGGATAGTGCCTACCATGACAGTGGCCTACCAGGACAGTGCCTACCAGGACAGTGCCTACCACGGCAGTGGCCTACCAGGACAGTGCCTATCAGGACAGTGCCTACCATGACAGTGGCCTACCAGGACAATGCCTACCAGGACAGTGATCTACCAGGGCAGTGGCCTACCAGGACAGTACCTACCATAATAGTGTCCTACCAGGACAGTGCCTACAACGACAGTGTCCTACCAAGACAGCGCCTACCTGTGCAGGGCCTACCAGGACAGTGGCCTACCAGGACATTGGCCTACCAGGACAGTGCCTACCTGTGCAGGGGCTACCAGGACAGTGGCCTACCAGGACAGTGGCCTACCAGGACAGTGCCTACCAGGACTGTGGCCTGCCAGGGCAGCGGCCTACCGGAACAGTGCCTACCAGGACAGTGGCCTACCGGGACAGTGCCTACCAGGAGAGTGCCTACCACGACAGTGGCCTAACAGGAAAGTGCCTACCAGGACAGTGCCTACCATGGCAGTGGCCTACCAGGACAGTGCCTATCAGGACAGTGCCTACCATGACAGTGGCCTACCAGGACAATGCCTACCAGGCCAGTGACCTACCAGGACAGTGGCCTACCAGGACATTGGCCTACCAGGACAGTGCCTACCTGTGCAGGGCCTACCAGGACAGTGGCCTACCAGGACAGTGCCTAAAAGGACAGTGGCCTACCAGGACAGTGGCCTACCGGGACAGTGCCTACCAGGACAGTGCATACCAAGACAGTGGCCTACCAGGATAGTGCCTACCAGGACAGTGCCTACCGGGACAGCGCCTACCGGGACAGTGCCTACCACGACAGTGCCTACCAAGGCAGGGCCTACCAGGACAGCGCCTACCACGACAGTGGCCTACCAGGACAGTGTCTACCAGGACAGTGCCTACCATGGCAGTGGCCTACCAGGACAGTGCCTATCAGGACAGTGCCTACCATTACAGTGGCCTACCAGGACAATGCCTACCAGGACAGTGACCTACCAGGGCAGTGGCCTACCAGGACAATGCCTACCAGGACAGGACAATGCCTACCAGGACAGTGACCTACCAGGGCAGTGGCCTACCAGGACAGTGCCTACCTGTGCAGGGCCTACCAGAACAGTGGCCTACCAGGACAGTGGCCTACCGGGACAGTGCCTACCAGGACAGTGGCCTACCAGGACAGTGCCTCCCAGGACAGTGGCCTACCAGGACAGTGCCTACCGGGACAGTGCCTACCAGGACAGTGCCTACCAGGACAGTGGCCTACCAGGACAGTGCCTACCGGGACAGTGCATACCACGACAGTGCCTACCAAGGCAGGGCCTACCAGGACAATGCCTACCACGACAGTGGCCTACCAGGACAGTGCCTACCAGGACAGTGCCTACCACGGCAGTGGCCTGCCAGGACAGTGCCTATCAGGAGAGTGCCTACCATGACAGTGGCCTACCAGGACAATGCCTACCAGGACAGTGATCTACCAGGGCAGTGACCTACCAGGACAGTGTCTACCACAACAGTGTCCTACCACGACAGTGCCTACTACGACAGTGTCCTATCAGGACAGTGCCTACCTGTGCAGGGCCTACCAGGACAGTGGCCTACCAGGACATTGGCCTACCGGGACAGTGCCTACCTGTGCAGGGCCTACCAGGACAGTGGTCCACCAGGCCAGTGGTCTACCAGGACAGTGCCTACCAGGACAGTGCCTACCAGGACAGTGGTCTACCAGGACAGTGGTCTACCAGGACAGTGCCTACCAGGAAAGTGCCTACCACAACAGTGTCATACCAGGACAGTGCCTACCACGACAGTGTCCTACCAGGACAGTGCCTACCTGTGCAGGGCCTACCAGGACAGAGGCTTACCAGGACATTGGCCTACCAGGACAGTGCCTACCTGTGCAGGGCCTACCAGGACAGTGGCCTACCAGGACAGTGGCCTACCAGGACAGTGCCTACCATGACAGTGGCCTACCGGGACAGTGCCTACCAGGACAGTGGCCTACCAGGACTGTGCCTACCGGGACAGTGCCTACCAGGACAGTGGCCTCACAGGATAGTGCCTACTACAACAGTGTCCTCCCAGGACAGTGCCTACCTGTGCAGGGCCTACCTGGACAGTGGCCTACCGGGACATTGGCCTACCAGGACAGTGCCTACCTGTGCAGGGCCTACCAGGACAGTGGCCTACCAGGACAGTGCCTACTGGGACAGTGCCTACCTGTGCAGGGCCTACCAGGACAGTGTCCTACCAGGACAGTGCCTACCGGGACAGTGGCGTACCAGGACAGTGCCTACCACAACAATGTCCTACCAGGACAGTGCTTTCCTGTGCAGGGCCTCCCAGGACAGTGGCCTACCAGGACAGTGGCCTACCAGGACAGTGCCTACCATGACAGTGGCCTACCGGGACAGTGCCTACCAGGACAGTGGCCTACCAGGACAGTGTCCTACCGGGACAGTGGCGTACCAGGACAGTGCCTACCACAACAATGTCCTACCAGGACAGTGCCTACCTGTGCAGGGCCTAGCAGGACAGTGCCTACCAGGACAGTGGGCTGTGGAGGCTGCTGTCCATTACAGCTGTGAGATCAGCTGACAGTCAAGCACAAACCAGCCCCATCCGGACAAAGTATTCTTAATTCGTCTGCTTGTGCTTCGAGAGCTGCGTGCGCAGCGGGCCGTCGCCGGCGCCTCCATTCCTGTTCATAGCAGCAGTGATGCCAGGCCATGAAGAGTCCATAAATAACTGCCCTTTTTAGAGAGCTGCCTTGTTTATGGACTCCAGCAGCGGCTCCAGACTCGAAGTGACTGCAGCAGACAGTTTTAAAGCGAGTACATGCCAGATGTGAGGAGTAGCTGCTGCTGTTTGTCCGATGCGTCACGGTGCACATGGCATGCAATGTGGGGAGTGTACCCAGAATTCATGACCAGGGAGAGAAGAAAAATAAAGCTCGCGCTTATAGGGATGTTACAACCAGTGATTTAAATGGGCCAGTCCCTACAGGTACTGAGTATCGTCTCTTCTAACCTCCCCTGAGTACCAACACTTTTCAAGGAGTGTACGGTGCTCATGATGATCCTGCTCATCGTGCTGGTGCTGCTGAGAAGGCCGTCAGAGTGTCCCATCTCTGGGCCCTCTGACACACACACAGCGTCAGTGAATCCATGTACTATTTGCATCGAGTCAAGGCTGCCCAGTTGTTGAGAAGTGCCGGGTCACTCAATGGCTGGTAGAACAGGGTCCAAGGAGACGCTGATTGGTCTGTAACAGTCGCACTGTCAGTGTGACACGGTTTCGCAGTCACCTTGAACAAAATCTACGCAGGCCAGTAAGAGCAGGAGCAGAAAAAGCTGTGGGAGCTCTAAGGTTTTTAAAAGAAATGTCTGGAATGCTGTGTGTGCCCATGCGCGTGCTTGCTTGTGTCTCTGTGTGTGCACATGTAAACATAGAAAGATAACTGCAATGATCACACAGCGCTGAGCCAAGGACACACAGCACTGAATGAAGATGCCAAAGTGCTTGCTCGGCACTGCCCGATGCCAACCTAATGTTACTCAGCAGTGATGCAAAACGACGGCGTTAGCGGTGTGCATCGGGGGTGCAGACTTCACCATCTCCCAGGTCACCTGGCCTGGCCCTCTGGCGCAACAGCAGCACCTCATCCAATGACATTCTCTGCCATATGGACTTGCTGGTCACTGTCTGATCAATGTTGACAAAGACTGTGGCATGGACTCTGATGACTTCCAATGGCAAGGATACCATCTCACCCAGTGAACTTTGGATTCTATTCCCCCGGTACAGCACCTAATTGCATCCCCCCAAACACATACCCCACAACCAATAAAAATATTAGAAATCACGAGATGATGCCGTCATTTAGCATTATTCCATTACATGTGTGTGTTGGCAAGTCAAACCATGCCTGAGTTTTGAAGTAACTCCAACCATGCATACCCTGGGGTCTGAGTCTGGCACAGGACACACATGGGTCACAATGTATCATCCAATACAGACATGGAGCACCATACTCACCCGTGATGGGCCCAACCAGCTGAGGGGGTGCCTGCACAACTGTGCGGACAGACCAATTTCGAAGAGCAACAGTCATGCGCAGAGGTCAGGGATCATGTGGAGTGTCCTGGGGTGGGAGTCCCAGGTATGTGTAGCCAGGTGGGAGAACTATGTCCTGCAAGCAGGAGTCAGGTGGATGTGGAGAATGGTGGCCAGGCCAAGGTTGGATGCATGGAGATGGCACAATGGGGTCTTGGATGACAGTGCCACAAGGTTGTGTTGGGGGCGTGGTCGTGGGCTGCATCCTGAGTGTGGCCGTGGATTGTGAAGGTCATCCTGCAGCTGACAGTGATCCATTGCCGCTATCCCTTTTGGACGGTGATGTGGCTGGGTTGCCGGATGTTGAAGCAGAGCTGTGCAGATGCACCCTGGATGTGGACAAGTGTCATGGGAGTTGTAAGGTACTCCTCCCTAGAGTGCAGGGTAGGATTGGACATGGATGTCAAAGTTGACCTGGGGGATGGTCTGTCTTGCCTTGAGGTGGACCGAACAGTGGACCTTGTGCATAATGCAGAGTGTGCTGAGGCCTGAGGTACAGATGCTGGTGATCAGCATAGCACATGTGAGCAAGCATTCCATGATGCACACCTGCTCGTGTGCGTGGACACTGTGTGCCTGTGCAGGGCCCTTGCGGGTGGGACACAAGCAGTTGACCCAGCTGTAAGGGGACAATCCGCAAATGAACACCTCAGTCGTGTACAAGTCCAGCATCAGGTGGCCAACGTGCAGCCATCTGCCAATGGATACCATGCATTCTTCAATATGGGAACTGGCAAGGACTGCGTCTTTGGGGAGCGTGAGGAGCACCTGCCTGTCAATGGGACACCAGATGATGATGAGATGCAGTGCGCATGTCATGGTGTAGAGGGGTATCCTGGACACATTGTAGACTGACACGCTGAGACATGATACCTGTGCCATGTGTCCCACAACGACACCATACTACATGCAGAGGCCTGGAGTACCACTCACATGGCCATGTTGGGGTACAGAGCCGGTGGGGAGTAGGAGGGACATGACCTGGTTGGTGTGACAGGGCCTGGAAGGAGTGCCAGCGCTGTGTAGGCAGGTGGAGTTGCACACTCATTATGCAAAGGTGTTGTGTGGGCGAAGAGTGCATGCCTGAGTGTATGCAACAGATGTATTGGATGGACATTGCTTGGTGGGTGGCCTCAACATCATGGTTTAGCGTGATGTGGCATATGCAAGGACATGAGGCAAGTGCAATGTGCACGTAGCGTGTGCAGACGGTCCAGCCTTGGCCACCGCAACTGTGTCACACACAAGCAGATTACACCAAAATGAATGGGTGGAGGGAGGAAGGGGGGTGCGTCTTAGAGGTGTGTGTGTGAGGGCAAATATAGAAACTCTGTGTGCCCTTGCTGCAGGGCCTGCAGCAGCATGAGCCATGTCCTGGAAACCATGCCAGAAGTTGCACACTAGCACAAGCATGTCATAAAGGACTACTGCAAAAGGTGTATGAGAAGGGAGGAGTGTCTGGTTCAACATGGCACACACACAGACAATGGATGCACATGCAGCAAAGTGGCCGTTGTGGGGACTGAGATGGCAAAATACCTACACAGCCATGTACATCGTGCACAATACATATCATAATCCCTGACAACCAGCTTGCATCTTGCTACTCTACACATAGACTCATATGCACAATCTGTGACAACTATGCCAGACATGCCGCATGCACAGTGGCAAGAGACCTGCATTGACAGAGATGAGGCACCTTGGAGGCTGAGGGACACCTTTATTAGTCATGTTTGCCGGAAGGCAAATGCATCTATATTAACAGATGCACAGGTCATGTGGATGAAAATGTGGAACCTACACTGGCACCCCCCTTTGCACCACAGATGCAGGAAACCCATAGAACTGGCACACAAGTGACAGGTTTGAGGCAAACACCCCGTGCTGCTCACGGAGAGGCTGCAATTCACCATTGAACCACTAATGGGCATGTCCCACACTATGTCAACCCGGTTCATCCCTTTATGTTTCCGAGGGTAGTGTTACACACATTGATGCCTTCATCACAATCCACAATCACATTACAGATGACTGTCACCAAGTGTGACTATCAATTCAGGTGAATCCAGCTCCATGTCATGTGACCCATGGTGATTCTACATGTATGCTAAGTAACCAAACATGAACAGGAGCAGTGCACACACATTCCAAACACATAGCACACCCAAAAAGCCGTGGTGCATCCCTTACCCTAAGGTGATTTTTCGACATGTCCGTGCATGTTACGCTGATTCAGCACATGTTGCTGTATTCATGAGGAATAGTAAGAGCACAACAATGCCACCAGCAGACAGCATGCGCAAATACCTGGGGGTGAGAGACACACAAGAAGTGAGCCAAAAGAAGCACATCCGCATGCATGGGCATGTACTCGACACGTATAAGGTTGTCAACATGCTAGGTGAAAATAGTGTCTCAGGTAAGACATACTGTTATTACACCATCACTCGAGTGACACATCCAAACACACCTCTGACTCACTTGCCAGACATGCAGATGGACCCACACATTGCAACACATGCCACACAAGGCTCAATGCGTGCACACTCAGACAGGGCAACTCACCACTAAGCAAAGAAGTTGCATATGAGCTGACTCCGGATGTCCTCTTCCTCCTCCTCCTCAACATCACTTGCCTCGTCACCAAGCCCCTCGTCCTCCACGGGTGGATGTTCCTGCTCATCCGGATCCAGGATGAGTGGCACAGCTTTCTCCACTGCCATGTTGTGCAGCATGCAGCACACGAGGAAGATTTTGCAGACCTTCAACGGTGCATATGGGAGTGCGCCGCCGGTCTTGTCGAGGCACCGGAATCGGCTCTTCAGGAGGCCAAAGGTCCTCTCTATCACTCGCCTGGTCTGCCCATGGGCGTTGTTGTACCAGTGATCGGCAGCCATTCTGGGGTTGCGGAGAGGTGTGATCAGCCATGGCATGATGGGATAGCCAGAGTCCCCTACATGGAAACATCATGGAAAGAAGTGGGTCAGGAGAAGCAGTAAGACAGAAAGATGATGCTAAAGACAGGAGTAAAAGAGTATAACCACCAACAAGACATGCTCGTTCGTTGCGCAGCTGCAGCATCATTTCAGGCACCCTGCTACGCCTCATGATGTAGGCATCAAGCCACATGTGTCCCATCAATAGACCCAATGACATGGGGCATCCCTCCCAGGGCATAGAGGTCACCCTTGACACCTGTCAACTGCTCAGGAGTTGGGAAATGTATAAACTCATCCAGGTGAACCAACATGGCCTCTAAAAAATCATGCAGGACACGGCTGAACATGGTCTGGGACATGCCACCAACATGAGCAATGGTATGTTGGAACGTACCCGTGGCAAAGAAATGTAGGGCTGCCATCACCTTCATCTTGGGTGTCAGTGCAGTAGGATACCTGTGTAGCGGTTGGAGGTATGGTGCCAGCCTTGCTGTCAAGTTCAGAATCAACCGTTGGTTGAAGCGGTAGCGGCGTATACAGTCACGTTCCCTCAGGGCAGCCAAGTCTGGGATTGGTCGGGGGAGAGGCGGAGCCCTGCAGTAATTTGGAAGGGACAACGAAGAGTGAGTACAGTACAACAACACTGTCAATGTACTGAGCACATGTTGAACAGCCAATACACATATGCTACATGCAGAGTCAGGTCTGTGCAATATATCCTGGACACGTATGCCAGGCAGGTGACACTCCTACCAAGAGCCATCTACAAACGTGGATTCACAAGCTCAACATGACATGGCATGAGACTAGCTGTGGGCCAGTGTAAGTGAACAGGCAGACGCATTACAGGAGTGACAGACATCCACATGTGTGCAGGAGAAGGATGTTTATCATACAGACAGGTTGCGGAACACTAGAGGCACAGGTCACATGTCCCTGAAAAAAGGACAGACCACACACCTTGCCATGAAGGGGTACATGTCAAAACTGATCACACATACATTGATACTACGCAGATATGTCCTTGTCTCGCAAGTCCATGTCCGATGCATACATACACACGTTACGTCTGATTCCACATGTGTCCTGGTGTGCATAATAGTGTGCCATGCCCATCCACACACATGCACATGTTGGATGCAGCAACTGCAGATGCATTTGACAGAACACCAACAGCAAGCTTATGGGAACACATGACACACACATGACATACTCTTATCGTGCAACGCCGGTAGTCACATGTCAGGTGTCATTATCCGTGTACCTGGCATCAGGGGACAGTTGCGGGTGTTGGCGGCTGTGCCATGCCAGTGACGCAGTGCTCAACAAGTCTGTACTACATGCACACATGTCAAAGGTGTGAAGGGGATGTGTGGCACATAGTGCACCATCACACATGTCATGTGTACACAGCTCATCACACATCTACTGGGTTCAAACATGAGGAGATTTGTGCAACATCACAGCCTGACACACCTAGGCCCGAGACATGTAGGACTGCACTGACAATGACTTGATGTCCAGTCTCGGCCAAGTATGACAGCTCAATTCCTTTCTGTGTGCCGCCTGTCACCAGTGTATGGTGTGAAACGCACCGTACACACGCTCTGAGGGCGTGTGTAGGGTCCTTATCACTATGGTAGTGCAGCCGTAGGCGTACACCATAGGGATACGGTCCGTACACGCGAGTGTAGGGTCTGTACCACTATGGTTGTGTCGCCGTAGGCGTACGCCATAGGGATACGATCCGTACACGCGTGTGTAGGGTCCGTACCACTATGGTTGTGTCACCGTAGGCGTACGCCAAAGTGATACGGTCCGTACACGCGTGTGTAGGGTCCGTACCACTATGGTTGTGTCGCCGTAGGCGTACGCCATAGGGATACGGTCCGTACACGCGTGTGTAAGGTCCGTATCACCATGGCGTACGCGTACGGCAACACTACCATAGTGATACGGACCCTACACACGCGTGTACGGACCGTATCCCAATGGCGTACGCCTACGGCGACACAACCATAGTGGTACGGACCCTACACACGCGTGTACGGTCCGTATCCCTATGGCGTACGCCTACGGCGACACAACCATAGTGGTACGGACCCTACACACGCGTGTACGGACCGTATCCCTATGGCGTACGCCTACGGCGACACAACCATAGTGGTACGGACCCTACACATGCGTGTACGGTCTGTATCCCTATGGCGTACGCCTACGGCGACACAACCATAGTGGTACGGACCCTACACACGCGTGTACGGACCGTATCACTGGAATAGTGGTGCCCTAGGGGCGTGGAACGCCCCGTACCTGTGTGTGTATAGTGAAATTACATAGGGGACACATGAGGGACAATTATAAGGGCCTAAATGCATGCTGGTTGTCATGGAGACCCAGTTTCAAGTTCAAATGTTTTCATCAGGTGGCCAGCAGAAGTCGGTTGGAGACAATATACAAAGTTGCAAAGTGGTTGTTGACTTGACATCATGCTCATTTTTTATAACATGCAAAGGCTCCCACTGGGGTAGGTTTAAAGGGATTGGAGGAAACGTAGGATACAAATGAGATTGACCAATCACTCTGTACTCCTGTAAATGAAACAGGCCGGCAAGGCAAATATAAGGCAGCCAGGCCCCATTAGAGAGCACTTGCCTGCACTACCTTTCATTCCACACCACTGCTGCTGCTCGTGATTCCTCTGGCACCATGTCCAGGTCTGTGGAGAGGGCCCAGCCATTCACCCAGGAGGAGAATCAGGCCCTGCTGGACGTGATCCTCCCACAGTACCCTTGCCTGTATGGGAGACCAGGGGAGCAGGTGAGTGCTGACTCCATTAGCTCAGACTGTGCCCCTGTTTTGTGACTGTCACTTCTGGCATTGTGTCCAGGTGTGACAGACATGCAATGTTCTTCAGAGTGGGTCCCAGGGGGGGGAATGCCTCATGTCTCCCATGCAGAGCATGTTGTAGTGCATGTCTGCACTCCTCACTTGCATGGTGCTTACTGTGACAATCACTGCATGGTGCATGCCACATTCAGCCTGGCTAATCCTCTTGGGAATGTTGTTTCTACAGTCCTGATGTGATTCTGTGTTCCCCCCAGGGAGACAGGTGACTATACCCACAGATGTGTGTGAGTTGAGTGTACCTGTGGTGAGAGTGTCCAAATGATGTGTTCGTCCCCTGGACATTGGTGTGTGTGTAAGTCCCCTGTCATGTGGGTGAGTGTCTATGTGGAATGTTGCACCCCAGCTGCATGAGGGATGCATATACCCTACCCATCTGATGTGAGCAGGGAGCAGTGCTGTGTGTCTGACGTGCTGAGCCTGCCCCACACCTGTGACACCCCCGGTCTAGTGCCACATGTGCAGAGTGATGTTTGTACCCGCAGCTGCCAATGGCAGGTGATTGTCCTGTGCCTGTGTGTGTCTGTGTACCCTGCTGAGGTTGCGCCAGTGGCCTGGGGCATGTGACTGCTTTGAGGTGCTGTACATAATCGTGGTGTAGCTTGTGATGCACAGTGTGAGCCGGGATCAGTGATTGTGTTGTACCCCTCATTCCACCTGTGTACTTTCAATGCCACGTCGTGCATTTGGCCTTCCCCAGAGGATAATGTCCCTATGATGAAGGTGCAATGATTTTGCTGCATACTATGCCCTGTTCAAACCAGCCAAATTGTTCAAATGTGTGTCTCTGTGACATGTAGCAGGTGTATTGATGTTGTCTCACTTTGTCATCCTCACAGGTAGGCATCCATGCCAAGGGGGAGATCTGGAGGGAAGCCGTCAGTGCCGTGAGGTCGGTGGAGGGTCGGAAGCGGCGCCTGTCCCAGGTGAGGAAACGCTGGCAGGATATCCGGTGCTGGACCAGGAGGATCGCCCAGGTCCTGCTGGGGGACTCACCTGAGAGCCACAAGAACCGTGGGCACCGGCGCCTGACCCACCAGATGAAGCGTGTGCTGGCGGTGGTCTTCCCTGACTTGGATAGGCGCCAAGCGGAGAAGCAGCAGCAGGAAGGGGGTAGGTACATCTGTGTTTGTTGTGTGTCACCAGCTTTTGGAAGTGCGCAGTTGCATGGATACACTGCCAGGGTTCATATGTGCAGTACATATCCTGTTCCCCAAAGTAAACCGGTGCTGTTCTTCCTCCCTTCCCCTCCTTGACACGTGGTCCCTGGTCTGTGTGTAGTCACTCTTGCACAAGGTCATCTAGGCTGCCAGTTAATCCAAGTGCCCAATGCTTGCAGCATCATGTGTGGGGGTGGTGTGTAACATGTGTTGGGACCTTGCCTGTTCCCTGGCCAGTTCAGTCAATGTGGGGTCCATGTTAGTTGGCACTGATGCTGAGTCCCGACATAGGAGTGTGTCTGAAAAGTGTACTGCCTTACAGCATGCATGACCAATGTTGTGGCCTCAGACATGATGTGCATGAGTGGCAGATATGCATAGTGCAGGGACGTTTGCTTCTGTTGCAGTCATATCCATCCCGGACCATGGAGGAGTGTGGCCACTACAGTCCCCTGGGGCACCTTTTCCTAGGTATCATGTGTGTCATCCAACAATGTGGACATTCACTCTGTCTTGAGCATAGGTTGGGCTCTGTGGCATTGTACCCTGGCCTAATGTGTATATACGTAAAGTGTGCTACATGTGTCCACTGTACAGGGTGACCCAATTTGGCTTGTGCATACTCACAGTGGCCGGTGCCTGTGTGTTTTGGTACAACTATCTGATGATGGTTGTTTGTCAATTTTATGTGTGGACAGGCGCACAAGGTTTAGTTCGTGTACATTCAGGATTTATTGAAGGGCATTTTAGTAATCCCTGAGTGAGAGGTGTAAGTACTTCCTCTGTGTCACTCACATTGTCTCAGGTAGGGGGGGTTTGTGCGGGAAAGGCCTACATGTCCAAACCGTATGTGTCCTTGCCAGGTCTGGCTTGTGTGTGATGATTGTCTGGACATACACTCAACATGCAGTGACCCAGTCATGTTGGGCAGGGTTTAATGCATTTGCTAAGCAGCATGTGCCAAAGACATGGTTCCTGCTCATCCCTTTTTTGGCTACGGTGTGTGGTCCAGATGCTGTACTCGACTGTCCCCAGTGACTTGCTCCTCTGTCTAATTTGATATCAAGTTCTTTGCTGTTGTGTCAGGCTCTCCATTGTTTCTCAGTGGCATGGTGGGTCAACCAACTGTGTGGTGCAGGGCCTACATATGTGCGTAGTATTGTAGATGTTACTCATGTTGCTTTTCATGCTATGCACTGTGACCTATGTAGTTTTGAATCATGTGTCATATGTAGACAGGTGTCTGATTATTTCCTGTCTCTTCACCTTGCCCACAGCAGCGTCGGGGGAAACCTAGGGAGGCACTGGCACGGAAATTGAGGAGGGATCCAGCAGCGGTGCCACCAGTGCTGGCGAGTCTGTCTCAGCGAGTGGCACGGAGGCGGAGGGGAGTGCGGCGGAGGACCTGTCCAGTCCCACCACCGACTATGACGCTGACGGGTCCGAGGCTGAGCTCCCTGAGAGGGCGGACGCTGCTCCCAGAGCTGAGAGCAGCACTCCATCTGTCGCCGCCTCCTCCATTCACATCACCCGCCTCCCACCTGCTCGGGTCCCTTCCCACCGTGCTAGGCGCCTACAGGTCTCCTTCGTGCCAGGCACCGCACCCCGTGCCCCTGTCTCCCCTGCTGCTGTCAATGCAGAGTCTGTGGACATTCAGCGGCAGTTGCAGGTTGGTCAGGCATCGATGCTTACTGTCCTCATGAGCACACCAGACTGCTGACACAGATGTTGTCGTACATGGAGGGCATGTCAGCAGCAATGTCTGATCAACGGATGTTGCTGAAGTCCATAGACTCCTCACTGACTGCAGCAGTGGATCTCCAGCAGCGCTCCGTCCCCCCCTACCCCTGCACCATCCACACTTCCCACTCCCATGCCTGTCCCACGCACACCCAGACGTCCCCATGCACGCACCCCACCAGACACAGGCAGCACACCACCAGGGAAGGCCAAGCACACTCCTCCAGTCATGCACACACAGGGGGAAGTAGGCACACCCACTGGGTCTGGGGGCAAACGGCAGGCAAGCAGCCACAGTGGGAGTCCGCAGTCCTCAAGACCCACTTCCTCAAAAACCACTCCCCTTAGCTCTCCTGGCCAACTGTCAGAGAAGGAGTCCCTCGTGGCCAGTGTGTCCCTCAGCACCAGTGTGGCACCACCCCGCAAGCGGTGGAGGCAGTGCCCGGCCAGGGTAGTTGAGTCCCCCCCCCTGTCCACACCCTCCACCAGACTGCTGACACAGATGGTGTCGTACTTGGAGGGCATGTCAGCAGCGATGTCTGATCAACGGATGTTCCTGAGGTCCATAAACTCGTCACTGACTGCAGCATTGGATCTCCAGCAGCGCTCTGTCCCCCCCCTACCCCTGCACCATCCACACTTCCTACTCCCATGCCTGTCCCACGCGCACCCAGATGTCCCCATGCACGCACCCCACCAGACACAGGCAGCACACCACCAGGGAAGGCAAAGCGCACTCCTCCAGTCATGCACACACAGGGGGAAGTAGGCACACCCACTGGGTCTGGGGGCAAACGGCAGGCACGCAGCCAGAGTGGGAGTCCACATTCCTCAAGACCCACTTCCTCCAAAACCACTCCCCTTAGCTCTCCTGGCCAACTGTCACCGAATGAGTCCTTGGTGGCCACTGTGTCTCTCAGCCCCAGTGTGGCACCACCCCGCAAGCGGTGGAGGCAGTGCATGGCCACGGGAGTAGAGTCCCCCCCTTGTCCACCCCCCCCCCCCGGGAGCGCTGCAACCCATCCCTCCGACCCCCCCCCTCCTTGGGGCCTGTGGTTCATTCGGGTGCAGGGGAGACGCTGGGTGACCTGGCAGTAGTGTGTAGCGCCGTGCTGGAACCCACCTATGGCGCTGCCCCACCCCCTGTGGTGGAGTCATCCGTCCCTGCACCCACAACACCTACCCTTGCCCGTCCTGTCCCTGCGGTGCCTAGTCCTTCCCCCCCACATGATGCCCCCCTTCTGTGGATGAAATGGACATGTGAACTGTGCAGGCAAGCTAGGGGACACACGTCCCGATGTGTACACCCCCAGGACTTTGCTGATGTGGACATTTAAAACAATTATTTTGAATGCTGAATAAAGCATTTTGTTTTTCTTTTGCACACTAATGCTTTCCTGGTGGTGCTGCTCCATGATTTGGGGTGGTGATAATGTGTTAGGTGTCTGGGAAATGTTGCAGTGTGCTGCTCATGGGGTGGACCCTGGTATCTGTGTGCCATCACAAGGGCTCTGCAAATAATCTTTGATCACGTGTGCTCTTAATGTATGGTGATATTGTCCCAAGGTGTGTTCCTTCCTCTATGGACCCTGACATCTTCCCTGCAGGCTGTTTCCCAATTGTTGTGCTGAGCTGTGTCTACATATCCTGGATGTGTGACGGATCCCTTCAACTTTGGCCATACCTGCTCAGCAATGTCTCCACCTGCATCATTTGTGGAATCCTTGGTGAGCACTGTACTAGTGTATGGAGTATATTGACATGACTTCATGTGGACATGTTCCCTTTTACGCCCTATGCATGTGTGTACTCCCAGCCCCGCACACATGTGTTACGTGTTCTGCAGGGTCTTTGGTCACCTGACTGACAATTGTGGGCATTGTATCTGTGGGTACTCCACCCTTTTCCTTCCATGGGAGGCAACAACTTGTTGGCTGCCCCAGCACCTGTACATTCCTATCAGTCCTGGAATGTGCGTGACAGTGTGTGTTCCCTTTGGGTCTCTTAGTTTAGTAGGGTGACACATGAGTATACAGTCTTGTTGCATGCTCTCATTGTGTGTATTTTGCTGCCAGCACCAGGGGTGGGTATGCATGTGTCATATGTCTGGGCACTGCTGGGGGGACTCTGCGCCCACCCTTCCTATGTCTGGGCACTGCTGGGAATGATAGGCACCCACCCCTCCTAGGTCTGGGCACTGCTGGGAGTGATAGGCACACACCCCTCCTATGTCTGGGCACTGCTGGGAGGACTCTGCACACACCCCTCCTATGTCTGGGCACTGCTGGGGGGACTCTGCACCCACCCCTCCTATGTCTAGCCACTGCTGGGAGGACTCTGCACACACCCTCCTATGTCTGGGCACTGCTGGGAGGACTCTGCACACGCCCCTCCTATGTCTGGGCACTGCTGGGAGGACTTTGCACACACCCCTCCTATGTCTGGGCACTGCTGGGAATGATAGGCACCCACCCCTCCTAGGTCTGGGCACTGCTGGGAGTGATAGGCACACACCCCTCCTATGTCTGGGCACTGCTGGGAGGACTCTGCACCCACCCCTCCTATGTCTGGCCACTGCTGGGAGGACTCTGCACACACCCCTCCTATGTCTGGGCACTGCTGGGAGGACTCTGCACCCACCCCTCCTATGTCTGGCCACTGCTGGGAGGACTCTGCACACACCCCTCCTATGTCTGTGCACTGCTGGGAGGACTCTGCACACACCCCTCCTATGTCTGGGCACTGCTGGGGGGACTCTGCACCCACCCCTCCTATGTCTGGGCACTGCTGGGAGTGATAGGCACACACCCCTCACATGTCTGGGCACTGCTGGGAGGACTATGCACCCACCCCTCCTATGTCTGGGCACTGCTGGGAATGATAGGCACCCACCCCTCCTAGGTCTGGGCACTGCTGGGAGTGATAGGCACACACCCCTCCTATGTCTGGGCACTGCTGGGGGGACTCTGCACCCACCCCTCCTATGTCTGGGCACTGCTGGGAGTGATAGGCACACACCCCTCATATGTCTGGGCACTGCTGGGAGGACTCTGCACACACCCCTCCTATGTCTGGGCACTGCTGGGAGGACTCTGCACACACCCCTCCTATGTCTGGGCACTGCTGGGAGGACTCTGCACACACCCCTCCTATGTCTGGGCACTGCTGGGGGGACTCTGCACCCACCCCTCATATGTCTGGGCACTGCTGGGAGGACTCTGCACACACCCCTCCTATGTCTGGGCACTGCTGGGGGGACTCTGCACCCACCCCTCATATGTCTGGGCACTGGTGGGAGGACTCTGCACCCACCCCTCCTATGTCTGGGCACTGCTGGGAGTGATAGGCACACACCCCTCCTATGTCTGGGCACTGCTGGGGGGACTCTGCACCCACCCCTCCTATGTCTGGGCACTGCTGGGGGGACTCTGCACCCACCCCTCATATGTCTGGGCACTGCTGGGAGGACTCTGCACACACCCCTCCTATGTCTGGGCACTGCTGGGGCTGATGGCCACACACCCCTATGTGTCTGTCCACTGGCGTGGTATGCGTGGTACGGGTCGTACCCACGCTCTGGGGACACCATTGTTGGGGTGCCGTAGGGGTACGCACCGTACCCATGCCTTTAGGACGTGGGTACGGCTCGTACCAAGCGTACCCCTACATCACCACTGCAATGGTGGTACGGCTCGTACCCATGCCTTTGGGATGTGGGTACGGGCCGTATCGCCATTGTTGGGGTGACGTAGGGGTGGGCGTGGTACGACCCGTACCCACGCTCTTAAGGCGTGGGTACGGTGCGTACCACAACTGTTGTGTTGCCGGTTCGCGTCCATGTTGACTTCCGTTGTGGCGGACGCAGGCCTTGGTGGAGACGCCCCCACCCCCAAAGTGACCAGGCCCTGGGGGTCAGGTATGTACAGGGCATGTTTGATTTTGGACTTGGGTGGGGGTTATGTTTCCTGTGCCTGCCCCCCCCCCCTTTGACCCTGGGTGTTGTTCTGACCTTCTGCGGCATCTGCGTCGGTTCCTGTACACCACGTGGACTGCAATTAGGGCCGGGATGACACGTAGGTTGGGGTCCATGGCTGTCCGTCGCGTACAGGTGCTCCTTGTGCGCGTCATCCTGATTTCCCGACAGTTTTTGGCTCCCGTAAAATATTGTCCGTGCGGAGTGACGTCGGTGCGAATCGTACTTGCTGGTTCGTGAAACGCTGCCTGACTCCGTCCGGACGTCACGTCCGCGGTGTCCTGGATCGTAATTGTGGGTATTTTTTGTTCGGTCGGTGTTTTTTACGATTCGTACGCAAATGGTGTTTGCGTATGAATCGTACTTGCATGTTTGTAAGGTATTTCGACCGGGTACGAGTCGGACGGAGAAAACGCTCCGTCCGACGGTTCGTACCCGGTTTATCCAGGATCGGAATCGGCCCCTAGGTCTCAAACACTAAACCACGACACCTGACTAAAACACAACTAACACCTACAACACACCCAAAACACGACGAGCTAACAAGAAATACACTATATACATCATAACTACACTTAAACATAAGTATTTTGTAACATATAATACTTAAAATTCCCCTAACCTTACTGAACGCGACGCAGCTTCCAACCGCGAGCTTCTCCACTCCAAAATGACCCAAAAGAACATTACGCGGTTACGAAATAGTCCCAGTAAAAAAAAAATATCTGCTTAAATCCCTTAAAAATAAATAATACAGTGAAAAAAGCATAGTAATGAACTGTAAATATTACAAAAAAAAATCTTAATCTTCAAGAATTACTTTGTAATTATTTGTACTTAATAAAATTATATTCATAATGAATATAAATACATATGTATTATTATTATAATGCATTACTTTGCTTTTATAACTCTACACATTATACAAAATTCTTCATAATTAAAGAATTTTTTTTAATAACACTTACCAGTTAAAAAAATTTTTGGGACATTATGTAAAAGTGTTATAATTAATAACATTAATATTTCATATAATAATATTATTAATTACATTTAGAATTACATGCCATAAGTATATACTTTTTTCAATTTGTAAATATTGTCAACAACACCATTATAATCTCAAAATATTATTCTGAAATAAAATAGCCAATGATTTATTGTATGTATAAATGCTATAAAACATTTTCTAGAGAAATACTCTAAATATCATGTTTTTCTGACAATTGTTAAAAATGTTTATTTTGTAAATGATCAATACTTATATTATAAAATGTGATTATATCAAGAAATGTTGTTTTCCTTAAAACATTACATAAATTATGAAAAAATATTATTTTCATTAAGTCTACTAATGTATACTCCATTCTGTAAATAAAAATAACAAAAAAATGTGTCTACTTTCTTCCACAAAAATAAAGCTTGTTCAAAAAAATAAAGGTCTCGTTATTTTGTAAAAGATTTATTAGTATATCATGTTTTACTAACATATATTTTTAAATAATTGTTTTTTTTAATATTCTAATAAATAAATATTTTCAATTATTCAATAATAAAATATACTTGATTGACACAATACAAATACATACTAACTCCACATAATATACATATCTTATAGTAATAAAATTAGAATTAAATATGTTATAATATTTCTACAATTAATAATATAAATTGTTTAAATCCCAAAAAAACTTCCATACACATAGGTGCCGATCACGATCCGGTAAAAACCGGGTACGAACCGTCGGACGGAGCATATTCTCCGTCCGACGCGTACCCGGCCGAAAAAATATACAAACATGGAATTACGATTCGCACGGAAACACCATTTCTGTACGAATCGTACAAAACCCCGACCGACGAAAATAAACGTACAAATGCGATCCGGGAAAGCGCCGACGTGACGTCGGGACGCACGTAGCCTGCCATTCACGAACCAGGAATCACAATTCGCACCGACGTCATCCCGCACGGTGAATATTTTCCGGCTGCCAAAAACTGCCGGTAAATCAGGACGACGCGAACAAGGAGTACCTGTACGCGACGGACAGACATGGACCCGAACCTACGTGTCATCCCGGCCCTCATAGCAGTCGACCTCCTCTACAGGTTACAACGCAGACGCCGCAGAAGGTCAGAACAACAAAGGGAGGGGGGAAAGGGGGGGCAGGGGCAGGCCACAAAACCCCCACCAAAGTCACACAGCACACATGCCCTGGACATACCTGACCCTCAGGCCCTGGTCACTACCGAGGGGGTGGGGGCGTGTCCAGCAAAGCCAGCGTCCGCCACAACGGAAGTGCTTGACGACGCGAACCGGCAACACAACAATACAGGTACGTCCCGTACCCACGCCTTAAGAGCGTGGGTACGAGTCGTACCCCGCCCACACCTACGTCATCCCAACAATGGCGGGACGGCTGTACCCACGTGGCAAAGGCCTGGGTACGGCCCGCACAAGCATTCCACAGCGTGGGTACGGATATGTACGGACCATACCCCAACCCCGTATGCATGGAGCGTACCCCCAACCCCAACAGTGTAAGTACGACCCGTACCCCCACCCGCGTACGTATGGAGCGTACCCCCCATGCCAACAGTGTACGTACGGACCGTACCCCCACCCCGTATGCATGGAGCGTACCCCCACCCCAACAGTGTAAGTATGACCCGTACTCTCACCCACGTACGTATGGAGCGTACCCCCCACCCCAACAGTGTAAGTACGACCCGTACCCTCACCCGCGTACGTATGGAGCGTACCCCCACCCCTACAGTGTAAGTACGACCCGTACCCTCACCCGCGTATGCATGGAGCGTACCCCCCACCCCAACAGTGTAAGTACGACCCGTACCCTCACCCGCGTACGTATGGAGCGTACCCCCCACCCCAACAGTGTAAGTACGACCCGTACCCTCACCCGCGTACGTATGGAGTGCACCCCCACCCCAACCGTGTATGTACGACCCGTACCCTCACCCGCGTACGTATGGAGCGTACCCCCACCCCAACAGTGTAAGTACGACCCCTACCCTCACCCGCGTATGCATGGAGCATACCCCCCACCCCAACAGTGTAAGTACGACCCTGTGAGAAGTTGGCCTGGTATATGATGTTCACTAGTTAAAGTGACCACCTTGTACCATGCCAAGCAACACTTATGGTGTGGTTGTAAGTCAACCTTTTCGGACCAGCTGCCCTAGTGGTAGCGTAGGCTAAGCAGTCTTTGAGGCTAAACTCGTGAAGCGTGTTAAGCCAGCTGTTTTACCAAATGTAACCCCCTTTTATACCAATGAAAGGACACCACACAGATATATATTGAAAATATATATGTATTTATTTCTCAAAGTAACCCCTAGACTCTTTATGAGCACAGGAGCACAAATCGTTAAACAAGAATACGTTAGAATACACAGAAGTTGCACTTTATATGGATAGGCCCTGGTGGCCGCTCAAACCATATACTAAAATAGTGGTATAAGTACCACGAACAGAAAAGGCAAAAGGCCTAGGGCCTCTAGAATCGCTGGGCCTACAAGGAGCTAACTTCAGTTAGTGACCAGGAGGTCCACGGGTTGCGTGTGCAGAGCAAATAGTCACACGCGAGCTCCCATAGGTTTTCAATGGGTGCGTAAAAGTTACAAAGTTACTGCAAAGAGGACCTTCCGGATGGACTATGAACTTAAGATTCAAAACACAGACACTAGAGATGATACTCTACACTTGGGCACCGGAGTGCCAGCTTTACCTCACCCACAGGAAGCGGGTGCATAGGTCTCGAAGTGCGTCGGGTTTCTTCTATCTGTTCAATGGAGCCTGTGGACAAAGATGCTGCAGGCGATCGGTCCGGAAGAGATGCGGTGGATCCAAGGGTGGATCGGAGTTGTAGAAGACCTGTAAGCAGAGGGGACAGTGTTCACAGTCACTAGCCAGTGACCAGCGTGGCACCAGGTGGGTACCAGGCGATGTCGGGTGCAAACAGGAAGGAAGGTGTAGCTTGTCTCTGCAGCCACGTGGTCCCTGAAGGTCGACGACGTCCAGGAGTCGGTTCACGAGCTGTCCCACGCAGGTTCTCGCTGTTGGCGGTGTCGGCGACTTGATCGAAGCAAACAAGCCTTGGCAAAAGCAATTGTTGTGGGAAACGAAATAAGCTGATGGTTCTGACCAGCAAGGTCAGAGGGACTGCTCCTTTGGAGGGGAGCAAGGGCCAGTCTGGAGCAACCAGACCAGCAGTGTAGTTCTTGAAGTTCGTCGCCAAGATGGCCACTAGCCAGCAGGCCAGCAACCGGTTAGGCGCGTCGAGTGGCAAAATGCAGAAGGGCCCCACACAGATCGTGGAGATGCTGGAGGGCTCACCTTTGGTGCAGATGCTGCTCGGGTGTTGGGCTTCTCAGATCCCAAAGCACAACTTGGAGGGAGCCTCGGTTGTTGCGCTTGCAGCTTGTCGTGGTCTTTTCAAGATGGCTGGCTCCACGTGTCTCGGTGCCTCCACGGGTCTCCTCTTTTCAGGGACTGTGGATCAAGCGGTGAGAGGTCTGGAGGTTCAGGTCTTGTCAGTCTCTGGGCTCGGGCTCCGGCGGGAGGCGGCGGCAAAGCAGACGTTGATTCGCTGGATGGTGCTTGCGTTAGCAAGGTGGTCACTCCCTGACCACAGGGGAGATTGGCTTCAGTCCTCTGTGCGGCAGAGCGTCGAAGTTCCCGTCTTCTTCTTGTAGTTAAGTTGATTCCAGGATGTCTGAAGTCTTAGGACACAGCTCCTACCTTTAAGCGGATTCTAGGGGCCGGACTACCTGCTAGGTCCCTCCCTAAGGGTGGGACCAGGAAGGGGGGTGGTTACACCCCCAATCCTTTGTCCAGCTCGCCCCAGGCCCGGGACTGGTGTGCCCCAGGACCGGATTGAACTGGCATATGCACCGAGGCTCCTTGTGAGCCTCAGGCATGTCTGGTTTCTTTCAAGCCCTACCTGACCAATACACAAAATCCTGTCTGGGGTGGTGCACGCACCTCCCCTGGCAGGAAACCCTTTGTCCACACCTCCCAAGCTGGAAGGATTCCCAGCAGCAGGAGGGCAGACTTGTGTCTGTGGTGGCAGCATCCATTTTGTGGAGCTGAGGCTATGTCTGATTTTACCCGGGTTTCAGGTACTGTACATGTCGTGTCCCTCTAGAAGGGTGGAATGCTAACCCCGTCGCCAGAATTGGCGAGGGGTTAGTATTCCAATTCGTATGACACCTTACTCGACATGTTTTGATAAAGCCAAACCAAAGTTAGCATTTAACCGCGAAGTTCATAATGCACTTAAGAGTATATGGTATGACGATATCTGGAAACAGTAGAAGGAAGTTGTTCCGACCACTGCAGACAGGCTCAGCTCATGCCAGAGCACCATCTCACATGGAACCAAGCACTCTGCCTTTAGGATTGTTAAGGCCTGCCATAGGAGTGACTTATAGGTTAACATGTGTCCCATTTAAGGTTAGGTATAGGTATACTACACCTAAGTAAGAGGTGGTTACACCAACTTACCCCAGCTGAGTGATCAGCCAGTTGAGTCAAATTTGTTAGGCCAAGCCTGGGTTGGCATAATACATGCTTCAGCCCCTGGCAGGCCTTAGATACACCAATGCCCTGGGTACCTAGTGTACACTGGTACAGGGGCTCACAGGGTGATCCACTTCCAATTGGTTATGCACCTAGGGTGCATAGGGTAAATTTAGTAGAGAGAACAGCAGGCTGGGGGTCTGATTGGCAGGACCACAGCCTCAATATGTCAAAAACCAGTGAAGCAAAAAGCAAAAATTTGAGGTGACCATAGGATAGCAGACCCTACTCTCCTACACAACCCCCCCAAACGCAGGGACATTAAACTAGCCTTGACCAGTCTCGTCTTCATGTCCTAAGTGGAAGTACCTGGAGAGACCATCTGCGTTCCCATGGTCAGTACCTGGCCGGTGCTCCACTGTAAAGTCCATCCCCTGTAGGGAAATGGACCACCTAAGCAGTTTGGGGTTTTCACCCTTCATCTGATTTAGCCACAAGAGGGGCTTATGGTCGGTCTGAATCTTGAAGTGAGTGCCAAACAAGTATGGCCTCAGCTTCTTCAGGGCCCACACCACAGCAAAGGCCTCCCTCTCAATAGCTGACCAATTCTTCTCTCTGGGGGTCAACCTTCTGCTAATAAAAGCAATGGGTTGGTCTTGACCATCTACATTAAGTTGTGACAGCACAGCTCCCACACCCAACTCAGAAGCATCTGTTTGGACAATAAACTCTTTGGAGTAGTCAGGACTTTTCAGGATAGGTGCAGAGCACATGGCCTCCTTCAGGCCATCAAATGCCTTTTGACAGCTTACTGTCCACTGAACCTTTTTGGGCATCTTCTTGGATGTCAGATCATTAAGAGGAGTCACAATGGACCCATAGTTCTTAACAAACTTCCTGTAGTACCCAGTCAAGCCCAAGAAAGCTCGAACTTGAGTCTGGGTGGTTGGAGGGGACCAGTCCTTGATGGATTGTATCTTACTCTCCAATGGTTGAACTTGGCCTCCACCTACAAGGTGGCCCAAATACACAACCTTACTCTGCCCTATCTGGCACTTAGTAGCCTTGATAGTGAGGCCTGCCCTTTGCAGAGCCTCAAGAGCCTTCTTCAGGTGGATCAGGTGATCCTCCCAGGTGGAGCTAAAGACAGCAATGTCATCAAGATATGCTGCACAAAAGTCATCCAACCCAGTAAGGACTTGGTTCACCAGCCTTTGGAAGGTGGCAGGTGCATTCTTCAGACCAAAGGGCATCACCACAAATTGGTAGTGCCCACCTGGGGTTGAGAATGCTGTTTTGGCCTTAGACTCCTCAGCTAATCTGATTTGCCAATAGCCAGATGTCAAGTCAAATGTGCTCAAAAACTTAGCAGAAGCCAGTTTATCTATGAGCTCATCTGCCCTTGGAATAGGATGTGCATCTGTCCTGGTGACAGCATTGAGACCCCTGTAATCCACACAGAACCTCATCTCTTTCTTGCCATCTTTGGTGTGAGGTTTGGGGACCAGAACCACTGGGCTAGCCCAGGGGCTCTCTGAGGGTTCAATGACACCTAATTCCAGCATTTTGTGTACCTCAGCCTTTATACAGTCCCTGACGTGGTCAGGTTGTCTGTAAAGCTTGTTCTTTACAGGCAGACTGTCACCAGTGTCCACCACATGGGTACACCAGTCAGTTTGGCTAGGTATTAGGGAAAACAGATGTTGAAATGATTGTAGAACTTGTCTACATTCAGTCTGTTGATGGGCAGTGAGGTTGCCTCCAAGGGTCACTCCTTCAACTGAGCCATCTTCAGGGTTCTGAGACAACAGGTCTGGGAGAGGGTCACTCTCTTCCTCCTGTCCCTCATCTGTAGCCATGAGCAAGCCCATGTCTGCCCTGTCAACATATGCTTGTAACCTGTTAACATGGAGTACCCTGTGGGGACTCCTGGGAGTTCCTAGGTCCACCAAGTAGGTGACCTCTCCCTTCTTTTCCAGGATTGTATGGTGTCCAGACCATTTGTCTTGGAGTGCTGCTGGGGCCACTGGCTCCAACACCCATACCTTCTGTCCTGGCTGAAACTCAACCAAGACAGCCTTTTGGTCATGCCAAGCTTTCTGTAAGGCCTGGCTTGCCTCAAGGTTTTTGGATGCCTTCTCCATATACTCAGCCATCCTGGAGCGGAGACCAAGTACATAGTCCACTATGTCTTGTTTAGGCTTTTTGAGAGGTAACTCCCATCCTTCCTTCACTAAACACAGTGGGCCTCTAACAGGGTGCCCAAACAGCAATTCAAAAGGGCTGTAGCCAACCCCCTTTTGTGGGACCTCTCTGTAAGCAAACAGAAGGCAGGGTAGAAGGATGTCCCATCTTCGCCTAAGCTTTTCAGGTAATCATTTGATCATACCCTTTAGGGTCTTGTTGAATCTCTCAACAAGCCCATTGCATTGTGGGTGATAAGGGGTGGTGAACTTGTAGTTGACACCACACTCCTTCCACATAGCTGTCAAGTATCCTGACATGAAGTTGGTACCTCTGTCAGAACCTACCTCCTTAGGAAACCCCACTCTGGAGAATACTCCTAGCAGGGCCCTGGCCACAACAGGAGCTGTAGTGGTCCTAAGGGGAATTGCCTCTGGATACCTGGTGGCATGATCCACTACCACCAGTATAAATCTGTGCCCAGATGCAGTGGGAGGATCAATGGGACCCACTATATCTATTCCCACTCTTTCAAAGGGGACCCCCACCACAGGTAGTGGTATTAGGGGGGCCTTTGTTGTGCCACCTGATTTGCCGCTGGCTTGGCAGGTCACACAGGAGTGACAAAACTCCTTTGTATCTTCATTCATGTGAGGCCAGTGAAAGTGAGGGACAAGCCTGTCCCAAGTCTTGTTCTGGCCTAAGTGTCCTGCTAAAGGAATATCATGGGCAAAGGTAAGAAGGAAGCCCCTAAATTGCAGAGGTATAACCAACCTCCTGGTAGCACCAGGCTTGGGGTCTCTAGCCTCTGAATAAAGGAGCCCTTCATCCCAATACACGTTATGGGTACCTTGAGCATTCCCAGCAGCCTCAGCAGCAGCCAGCTGTCTGAGGGGTTCAAGAGAGGGACAGGATAACTGAGCCTGCCTCAAGTCAGCCCTTGAAGGTCCCCCTGTCCCCAGAAACTCAACCTGATCAGGTTCAAGCTCTTCAGGGACAGTTCCTTCAAGGTCCTCTAGATCAGCTTCCTGGGAAGGTTGATCATCACTCTGAGGCAGGGGGGAAGGCACAGCCTTGACCCTCCTGTTCTTCTTCTTGGTAGGTGCTTGGTCCATTGTTCCAGGATCCAAGACCTGTGGTTCAGTAAGGCACTTTTTGGCCTGTGACCTGGTCACAGCAAGGACATGTGGTGATATACCTAACATCTCTGCATGTGTCCTGTACTCCACTTCAGACCATAGAGAACTCTCTAGGTCATTGCCCAACAAACATTCTACTGGGAGGTCTGCACTAACCACAACCCTTTTGAGGCCAGTTACCCCTCCCCATGAGAAGTTAACAACTGCCACACTATGTGAAGTAGTGGCATTGCTGGCATTGGTCACCAGGTAATTCTCACCTGGTATGTACTGTCCAGGGTCCACAAAGCCTGGTGTCACCATAGTGACACTGGCACATGTGTCCCTGTAGGCTTGAGCCACTTTTTCATTAAATAAAGGAGTTTGTCTGTACTTGCCCAGGTTACTGGGGCTCACAGTCAGGGACAAATCTATGTCCCCATCACAGATCAGGACTGCCTTTGTCAGAGTTCTGTCTAAGTCAGAATCTCCTTCAGTTCCCATAGTGATTCCCACTACACCCTTTGTCTGGGGACCAACACTGCTAACAGTAGTACTGGGAGCAGGTGCCTTAGGGGCAACAGTGTTGGGGGCTCCACCCTTTTTACAGTCACTAGTCCAGTGAGTTGTATTCTTGCAATGATTGCACCAGGGTTTCTTTTGACCTTCTTTCTTCTTCCCTTTAGGCTGGGACCCACCCTCTTTAGCAGTAGTTTGGGGCCCTGTTGAAGACTTCTGGTCTTTAGATTTCTGATCTCCACCCTTTTGGTCTGTTTTCTTCTGATCACCCCCTTGGCCCTGGTTCTGGTTCTTTTGCTTAACCCTGGTTCTGACCCATTTGTCTGCCTTCTTTCCCAATTCTTGGGGAGAGGTCAGATCAGAGTCAACCAAGTGTTGATGCAGTTGCTGGTTTTGACAGTTATTTAAAATCTGTTCTCTCATCATCAAATTGTACTATCCTGTATAATCAGATACCTTACTTCCCAGCAACCAACCCTCCAAAGCCTTAGTGGCACATTCAATGTATTCAGACCAGTCCTGAGTCTGTGTCTTTTGGGTGTCTCTGAACATTAACCTGTACTGTTCAGTGGTTAAGCCTAACCCATCAACTAGGACACTCTTCAGGACTCTGTAATTTCTGACATCCTCTTCTCTAGTAGTGAGGAGTCTGTCTCTGCCTCTTCCTTCAAAGGAGAGCCAGAGGATTGCTGCCCACTGGTCTTCAGGAACCTGCTGCACTTTGCAGGCTCTCTCAAGAGCAGTCATCCATTTGTGGATGTCATCTCCACTTTTGTAGGGGGGCACAACCTTAGACAGGTTCCTATTATCAAAGACCCTATCCTTGTCCTTAGGGACAATGCTGCCACCAGTGGGTATAGACCCACTCTCTTTATGCTGCCTAGCTTTGCTCAGTTTCTCTTCCATCAGAGCTACTTCTAGCTCCTGCTTCCTGATCCTCAGCTGGGCTTCTTGCATTCTGGCCTCATGCTCCCTCCTCTGAGGGGTGGTCATCCTTCTCCTGGAGTGACCTTGAGAGCCTCTAGAGGTATGAGAAGCATTAGATTCACCTGAGTGATTCCTTTGCCTCCCAGACCCCTGGTTAGGTCCACTAGGGAGATCCAATGGGATGATCCCATTGTCAGTCCCCAGTAGCCTTAAGTTAGCTGGGCCACGTATAACACTTGGCACTGGGCTAGTTCTCCCTTCATCCTCACTACTTTCTGTATCCTCACCACTTTCCTCCTCTGTAGTATGATTCTCATCTAAGGGATGGCTATTGGAAAGGGGTACTTCAGTAGCATCTTCAGAAGGGGGGCCTCCTGTTCCTGTCCCTAAGGGGCCTAACTGGGAGGCTTTCCTGAGAGCTTTCTGATCTTCATCAGCCTGTAAAAGCTCCCTGAGTTCAGCAGAAGTAGGATTCTTGGGCTGTTTAAGGCCCCTGATATTTGCCAACTGCCTGAGCTCATTTTGATTAAGGGTAGCAAAGATGGATGGTGCCCTCTGGGGGTCACTCTCAACAGAGATGGGTACAGTGGACCCCTCTGCCCCAGCCATTGCTCTTAAGTGTGGGTGGATGTGTTGCAATCTACCTACGCTTGGGTTTACCTACTAAACCTATCTAGTAGTTGTAGTCATGGTGTGCTACTCCCTTTGCTCTACAACACTAAGTTCAGTAGAACTTAAGTATATCTAATCTTGTTTTATATGTACCTATAGGTACCTATGTGATCTTTCAATTGGTAACCAAGAGATTACAATGGTAAAACACAGCAAGCTCAAATCCAACCGCTGCTCACCAATGTGAGAAGTTGGCCTGGTATATGATGTTCACTAGTTAAAGTGACCACCTTGTACCATGCCAAGCAACCCTTATGGTGTGGTTGTAAGTCAACCTTTTCGGACTAGCTGCCCTAGTGGTAGCGTAGGCTAAGCAGTCTTTGAGGCTAAACTCGTGAAACGTGTTAAGCAAGCTGTTTTACCAAATGCAACCCCCTTTTATACCAATGAAAGGACACCACACAGATATATATTCAAAATATATATGTATTTATTTCTCAAAGTAACCCCTAGTCTCTTTATGAGCACAGGAGCACAAATCGTCAAACAAGATTACAGTAGAATACACAGAAGTTGCACTTTATATGGATAGGCCCTGGTGGCCGCTCACACCATATACTAAAATAGTGGTATAAGTACCACGAACAGAAAAGGGAAAAGGCCTAGGGCCTCTAGAATCGCTGGGCCTACAAGGAGCTAACTTCAGTTAGTGACCAGGAGGTCCACGGGTTGCGTGTGCAGAGCAAATAGTCACACGCGTGCTCCCATAGGTTTTCAATGGGTGCGTAAAGGTTACAAAGTTACTGCAAAAAGGATCTTCCGGGTGGACTATGAACTCAAGATTGGAAACACAGACACTAGAGATGATACTCTACACTGGGGAACCGGAGTGCCAGCTTTACCTCACCCACAGGAAGCGGGTGCGTAGGTGTCGAAGTGCGTCGGGTTTCTTCTATCTGTTCAATGGAGCCTGTGGACAAAGATGCTGCAGGCGGTCAGTCCGTAAGGGATGCGGTGGATCCAAGGGTGGATCGGAGTTGTAGAAGACCTGTAACCAGAGGGGACAGTGTTCACAGTCACTAGCCAGTGACCAGCGTGGCACCAGGTGGGTACCAGGCGATGTCGGGTGCAAACAGGAAGAAAGGTGTAGCTTGTCTCTGCAGCCACGTGGTCCCTGAAGGTCGACGAAACCCAGGAGTCGGTTCTCGAGCTGTCCCACGCAGGCTCTCGCTGTCGGCGGTGTCGGCGACTTGATCGAAGCAAACAAGCCTTGGCAAAAGCAATTGTTGTGGAAAACGAAATAAGCTGATGGTTCTGACCAGCAAGGTCAGAGGGACTGCTCCTTTGGAGGGGAGCAAGGGCCAGTCTGGAGCAACCAGACCAGCGGTGTATTTCTTGAAGTTCGTCGCCAAGATGGCCACTAGCCAGCGGGCCAGCAACCGGTTAGGCGCGTCGAGTGGCAAAATGCAGAAGGGCCCCACGCAGATCATGGAGATGCTGGAGGGCTCACCTTTGGTGCAGATGCTGCTCGAGTGTTGGGCTTCTCAGATCACAACTTGGAGGGAGCCTCGGTTGTTGCACTTGCAGCTTGAGGTGGTCGTTTCAAGATGGCTGGCTCCACGTGTCTCGTTGCCTCCACGGGTCTCCTCTTTTCAGGGACTGTGGATCGGGCGGTGAGAGGTCTGGAGGTCCAGGTCTTGTCAGTCTCTGGGCTCGGGCTCCGGCGGGAGGCGGCGGCAAAGCAGACGTTGATTCGCTGGATGGTGCTTGCGTTAGCAAGGTGGTCACTCCCTGACCACAGGGGAGATTTCCTTCAGTCTTCTGTGCAGCAGAATGTCGAAGTTCCCGTCTTCTTCTTAGTTTCAAGTTGATTCCAGGATGTCTGAAGTCTTAGGACACAGCTCCTACCTTTAAGCGGATTCTAAGGGCCGGACTACCTGCTAGGTCCCTCCCTAAGGGTGGGACCAGGAAGGGGGCTGGTTACACCCCCAATCCTTTGTCCAGCTCGCCCCAGGTCAAGGCTGGTGTGCCCCAGGACCGGTTTGAACTGGCATATGCACCGAGGCTCCTTGTGAGCCTCAGGCATGTCTGGTTTCTTTAAGCCCTACCTGACCAATACACAAAATCCTGTCTGGGGTGGTGCACGCACCTCCCCTGGCAGGAAACCCTTTGTCCACACCTCCCAAGCTGGAAGGACTCCCAGCAGCAGGAGGGCAGACTTGTGTCTGTGGTGGCAGCATCCATTTTGTGGAGCTGAGGCTATGTCTGATTTTACCCGGGTTTCAGGTACTGTACATGTCATGTCCCTCTAGAAGGGTGGAATGCTAACCCCGTCGCCAGAATTGGCGAGGGGTTAGTATTCCAATTCGTATGACACCTTACTCAACATGTTTTGATAAAGCCAAACCAAAGATAGCATTTAACCGCGAGGTTCATAATGCACTTATATGGTATGATGATATCTGGAAACAGTAGAAGGAAGTGGTTCCGACCACTGCAGACAGGCTCAGCTCATGCCAGAGCACCATCTCACATGGAACCAAGCACTCTGCCTTCAGGATTGTTAAGGCCTGCCATAGGAGTGACTTATAGGTTAACATGTGTCCCATTTAAGGTTAGGTATAGGTATACTACACCTAAGTAAGAGGGGGTTACACCAACTTACCCCAGCTGAGTGATCAGCCAGTTGTGTCAAATTTGTTAGGCCAGGCCAGGGGTGGCACAATACATGCTTCAGCCCCTGGTAGGCCTTAGATACACCAATGCCCTGGGTACCGAGTGTACACTGGTACAGGGGCTCACAGGGTGATCCACTTCCAATTGGTTATGCACCTAGGGTGCAGAGTGTAAATTTAGTAGAGAGAACAGCAGGCTGGGGGTCTGATTGGCAGGCCCACAGCCTCAATATGTCAAAAACCAGTGAAGCAAAAAGCAAAAATTTGGGGTGACCATAGGATAGCAGACCATACTCTCCTACACTGCTGCACACCGCACACTGCTGCATGCTGCACAATTCTGCATGCCGCACACTGCTGCACGCCACTCACTGCTGCATGCAGCTGCACGCCACACACTGCTGCATGCCACACACTGCTGCATGCCGCACACTGCTGAACGCCGCACACTGCTGCACACCACACACTGCTGCATGCCACACACTGCTGCACGCCACACACTGCTGCATGCCGCTGCACGCAACACACTGCTGCACGCCACACACTGCTGCATGCCACACACTGCTGCATGCCACTGCACGCCACACATTGCTGCACGCCACATACTGCTGCACGCCACACACTGCTGCACACCGCACACTGCTACACGAAACACTGCTGCACGCCACCCACTGCTGCACGCCGCACACTGCTGCATGTCTCACACTGCTGCACGCCACACACTGCTGCACACCGCACACTGCTACACGCCGCACAATGCTATACGAAACACTGCTGCACGGCACACACTGCTGCACGGCACACACTGCTGCACGCCGCAGACTGCTGCACGCTGCATGCTGCTGCACGCCGCACACTGCTGCATGCCACACACTGCTGCACGCCGCACAATGCTACACGAAACACTGCTGCACGCCACACACTGCTGCATGCCACACACTGCTGCATGCCGCTGCATGCAACACACTGCTGCGTGCCACACAGTGCTGCACGCAGCACACTGCTGCAGGCCGCACACTGCTGCACGCCGCACACTGCTACACGAAACACTGCTGCACGCCACAAACTGCTGCACGCCGCACAATGCTACATGAAACACTGCTGCACGCCACACACTGCTGCACGCCACACACTGCTGCATGCCACACACTGCTGTATGCTGCTGCAGGCCACACACTGCTGCACGCCACACACTGCTGCATGCCACACAGTGCTGCACGTAGCACACTGCTGCAAATCGCACACTGCTGCACGCCGCACATTGCTGCATGCCACACACTGCTGCATGCCGCACAATGCTACACGAAACACTGCTGCATGCCACACACTGCTGCAAGGCACACACTGCTGCACTCTACACACTGCTGCACTCTGCTGCATTACTCACTGCTGTATACTGCATGACACTGCTGCACGCAGCACACTGCTGCATGCAGCACACTGCTGCATGCCACACACTGCTGCATTACACACTGCTGCATTACACACTGCTGCACGTCGCACACTGCTGCACGCCTCACACTGCTACACGAAACAATGCTGCACGCAGCACACTGCTGCATGTCGCATACTGCTACACGCCGCACACTGCTGCACGCCACACACTGCTGCACGCCACACACTGCTGCATGCCGCTGCACGCCAAACACTGCTGCATGCCACACACTGCTGCACGCAGCACACTGCTGCTCACTGCACACTGCTGCACGCCGCACACTGCTGCATGCCGCACACTGCTACACGAAACACTGCTGCACGCCACACACTGCTGCATGCCACACACTGCTGCACACCACACACTGCTGCACACCGCACAATGCTACACGAAACACTGCTGCACGCCACACACTGCTGCACGCCGCACACTGCTGCATGCCTCACACTGCTGCACGCCACACACTGCTGCATGCCGCACACTGCTGCACGCTGCACAGTGCTGCACGCCACACACTGCAGCATTCGAAACACTGCTGCACGCCACACACTGCTGCACGCCACACACTGCTGCACACCACACACTGCTGCATGCCACACACTGCTGCATGCCACACACTGCTGCACGCTGCACACTGCTACATGAAACACTGCTGCACACCACACACTGCTGCACACCACACACTGCTGCACGCCACACACTGCTGCACGCAGCACACTGCTGCTCACCCCACACTGCTGCATGCCGCACACTGCTACACGAAACACTGCTGCAGCATTACTCACTGCTGTATGCTGCACAAAACTGCTGCACGCAGTACACTGCTGCACGCCGCTGCATGCCACACAGTGCTGCATGCCTCACACTGCTACACGAAACACTGCTGCACGCCACACACTGCTGCACACCGCACACTGCTGCACGCCACACACTGCTGCATGCCACACACTGCTACACGCCGCACGTTACCGAACGCCACAAACTGCTGCATTACACACTGCTGCACGCTGCTGCACGCCACACACTGCTGCATGCCTCACACTGCTACACAAAACACTGCTGCACGCCGCACACTGCTGCACGCCACACACTGCTGCACACCACACACTGCTGCACGCCGCACACTGCCGCATGCCGCACACTACCGCACGCCACACACTGCTGCATTACACACTGCTGCGTTACACACTGCTGCATTACACACTGCTGCACGCCGCACACTGCTGCACGCCACACACTGCTGCACGCCTCACACTGCTACACAAAACACTGCTGCACACCTCACACTGCTGCACGCCACACACTGCTGCACGCCGCACACTGCTGCATGCTGCACACTACCGCACACCACACACTGCTGCATTACACACTGCTGCATTACACACTGCTGCACGCTGCACACTGCTGCACGCCGCACACTGCTGCATGCCTCACACTGCTACACGAAACACTGCTGCATGCCTCACACTGCTGCACACCTCACACTGATGCACGCCACACACTGCTGCACGCCAAACACTGCTGCACGCTGCTTCACACCACACAGTGCTGCATGCCTCACACTGCTACAAAAAACACTGCTGCACGCCACAAACTGCTGCACGCCGCACACTGCTGCACGCCACACACTGCTGCATGCTGCACACTGCTGCACGCCGCACACTACCGCACGCCACACACTGCTGCATTACACACTGCTGCATTACACACTGCTGCATTACACATTACTGCATGCCGCACACAGCTGCATGCCTCACACTGCTACACAAAACACTGCTGCACGCAGCACACTGCTGCTCACCGCACACTGCTGCATGCCGCACACAGCTGCACACCGCACACTGCTGCATGACACTGCTGCATGCCGCACACTGCTGCACGCCGCTGCCCGCCACACAGTGCTGCATGCCGCTGCACGCTACACACTGCTGCATGCCACACACTGCTGCATGAAACACTGCTGCACGCCACACACTGCTGCACGCCACACAATGCTACACGAAACACTGCTGCACGCCACACACTGCTGCACGCCACACACTGCTGCACGCCACACACTGCTGCACACCGCACAATGCTACACGAAACACTGCTGCACGCCACATACTGCTGCACGCCGCACACTGCTGCATGCCTCACACTGCTGCATGCCACACACTGCTGCATGCCGCACACTGCTGCACGCCGCACAGTGCTGCACGCCACACACTGCTGCATACCTCTGCACGCCACACACTGCTGCATGCCAAACACTGCTGCACGCCACACACTTCTGCACGCCACACACTGCTGCATGCCACACACTGCTGCATGCCGCTGCAAGCCACACACTGCTGCACGCCTCCCACTGCTGCATGCCACACACTGCTGCATGCCACAAACTGCTGCACGCCACACACTGCTGCACACCACACACTGCTGCACGCCACAAACTGCTGCATGCCGCAGCACGCCACACACTGCTGCACGCAACACACAGCTGCACGCCACACACTGCTGCATGCAGCACACTGCTGCACGCCGCACACTGCAGCACGCCACACACTGCTGCATGCCACACACTGCTGCACACCACACACTGCTGCACGCCATACACTGCTACACGCCACACACTGCTGCACGCCACACACTGCTGCATGCCACAAACTGCTGCATGCTGCTGCACACCACACACTGCTGCACGCCACACACTGCTGCACGCCACACACTGCTGCACGCAGCACACTGCTACACGCCGCACACTGCTGCACACCTCACACTGCTGCACACCACACACTGCTGCACACCACACACTGCTGCACGCCGCACACTGCTACATGCCACACACTGCTGCACACCACACACTGCTGCACGCCACAAACTGCTGCATGCCGCTGCACGCCACACACTGCTGCACGCAACACACTGCTGCGCGCCACACACTGCTGCACGCAGCACTCTGCTGCACGCCGCACACTGCTGCATGCCGCTGCACGCCACACACTGCTGCACGCAACACACTGCTGCACGCCACACACTGCTGCACACCACAAACTGCTGCATGCCGCTGCACGCCACACACTGCTGCACGCAACACACTGTTGCACGCCACACACTGCTGCTCACCGCACACTGCTGCACGCCGCACACTGCTGCATGCCGCACACTGCTACACGAAACACTGCTGCACGCCACAAACTGCTGCACGCCGCACACTGCTGCACGCCACACACTGCTGCATGCCACATACTGCTGCACACCGCACAATGCTACACGAAACACTGCTGCACGCCACACACTGCTGCACACCGCACACTGCTGCACACCTCACACACACACTGCTGCGTGCCACACAGTGCTGCACGCAGCACACTGCTGCACGCCACACACTGCTGCACGCCACACAATGCTACACGAAACACTGCTGCATGCCACAAACTGCTGCACGCCGCACACTGCTGCACACCACACACTGCTGCACGCCACACACTGCTGCATGCCACACACTTCTGCATGCCGCACACTGCTGCATGCCGCAC
This sequence comes from Triturus cristatus, assembly GCF_964204655.1. Classification (NCBI taxonomy): domain Eukaryota; kingdom Metazoa; phylum Chordata; class Amphibia; order Caudata; family Salamandridae; genus Triturus; species Triturus cristatus. The sequence continues at coordinate 477,673,917 of NC_140579.1, read as the reverse complement.
ACTACCGCACGCCACACACTGCTGCATTACACACTGCTGCATTACACACTGCTGCACGCCGCACACTGCTGCATGCCACACACTGCTGCATGCTGCACACTGCTGCATGCTGCACACTGCTGCACACCGCACACTGCTGCACACCACACACTGCTGCACACCACACACTGCTGCATGCCGCTGCACACAACACACTGCTGCATGCCACACACTGCTGCATGCCCCTGCATGCCACACATTGCTGCATGCCACATATTGTTGCACGCCACACACTGCTGCACGCAGCACACTGCTGCATGCCGCACACTGCTACATGAAACACTGCTGCACGCCACACACTGCTGCATGCCACACACAGCTGCACGCCACACACTGCTGCATGCCGCACACTGCTGCACACCTCACACTGCTACATGAACACTGCTGCACGCAGCACACTGCTGTATGCCTCAAACTGCTACACGAAACACTGCTGCACGCCTCACACTGCTGCACGCCACACACTGCTGCATGCCACACACTGCTGCAAGCCACACACTGCTGCACGCCTCACACTGCTGCACGCCTCACACTGCTGCACACAGCAGACTGCTGCACACCGCACACTGCTGCATGCCTCACATTGCTGCGTGCTGCACACTGCTGCACGCCGCACACTGCTACACGCCACACACTGCTGCACGCCACACACTGCTGCATGCCACAAACTGCTGCATGCCGCTACACGCCACACACTGCTGCACGCCACACACTGCTGCACGCCACACACTGCTGCACGCAGCACACTGCTGCATGCCGCACACTGCTGCACACCTCACACTGCTGCACGCCACACACTGCTGCACTCCACACACTGCTGCACGCCGCACACTGCTACATGCCACACACTGCTGCACACCACACACTGCTGCACGCCACAAACTGCTGCATGCCGCTGCACGCCACACACTGCTGCACGCAACACACTGCTGCACGCCACACACTGCTGCACGCAGCACACTGCTGCACGCAGCACACTGCTGCACGCCGCACACTGCTGCATGCCTCTGCACGCCACACACTGCTGCACGCAACACACTGCTGCACGCCACACACTGCTGCACGACACAAACTGCTGCATGCCGCTGCACGCCACACACTGCTGCACGCAACACACTGTTGCACGCCACACACTGCTGCACGCAGCACACTGCTGCACGCCGCACACTGCTGCACGCTGCACAATGCTATACGAAACACTGCTGCACGGCACACACTGATGCATGCCACAGACTGCTGCACGCTGCACACTGCTGCACGCCGCACACTGCTGCATGCTACACACTGCTGCACACCACACAATGCTACACGAAACACTGCTGCACGCCACACACTCCTGCACGCCACACACTGCTGCATGCCACTGCATGCAACACACTGCTGCGTGCCACACAGTGCTGCACGCAGCACACTGCTGCAGGCCGCACACTGCTGCACGCCGCACACTGTTACACGAAACACTGCTGCACACCACACACTGCTGCACGCCACACACTGCAGCACTCCACACACTGCTGCATGCCGCTGCACACAACACACTGCTGCATGCCACACACTGCTGCATGCCCCTGCATGCCACACATTGCTGCACGCCACATATTGTTGCACGCCACACACTGCTGCACGCAGCACACTGCTGCACGCCGCACACTGCTACATGAAACACTGCTGCACGCCACACACTGCTGCATGCCACACACAGCTGCATGCCACACACTGCTGCATGCCGCACACTGCTGCACACCTCACACTGCTACACGAACACTGCTGCACGCAGCACACTGCTGTATGCCTCACACTGCTACACGAAACACTGCTGCACGCCTCACACTGCTGCACGCCACACACTGCTGCATGCCACACACTGCTGCAAGCCACACACTGCTGCACGCCTCACACTCCTGCACGCCTCACACTGCTGCACACAGCAGACTGCTGCACACCGCACACTGCTGCACGCCTCACATTGCTGCGCGCTGCACACTGCTGCACGCCGCACACTGCTACACGCCACACACTGCTGCACGCCACACACTGCTGCATGCCACAAACTGCTGCATGCCGCTGCACACCACACACTGCTGCACGCCACACACTGCTGCACGCCACACACTGCTGCATGCAGCACACTGCTGCACGCCGCACACTGCTGCACACCTCACACTGCTGCACGCCACACACTGCTGCACGCCACACACTGCTGCACGCCGCACACTGCTGCATGCCGCACACTGCTACACAAAACACTGCTGCACGCCACAAACTGCTGCACGCCGCACACTGCTGCACGCCACACACTGCTGCATGCCACATACTGCTGCACACCACACACTGCTGCACGCAACACACTGCTGCGCGCCACACACTGCTGCACACAGCACACTGCTGCACGCCGCACACTGCTGCATGCCGCTGCACGCCACACACTGCTGCACGCAACACACTGCTGCACGCCACACACTGCTGCACGCCACAAACTGCTGCATGCCGCTGCACGCCACAAACTGCTGCACGCAACACACTGTTGCACGCCACACACTGCTGCTCACCGCACACTGCTGCACACCGCACACTGCTGCATGCCGCACACTGCTACACGAAACACTGCTGCACGCCACAAACTGCTGCACGCCGCACACTGCTGCACGCCACACACTGCTGCATGCCACATACTGCTGCACACCGCACAATGCTACACGAAACACTGCTGCACGCCACACACTGCTGCACGCCGCACACTGCTGCACACCTCACACACACACTGCTGCGTGCCACACAGTGCTGCACGCAGCACACTGCTGCACGCCACACACTGCTGCACGCCACACAATGCTACACGAAACACTGCTGCACGCCACAAACTGCTGCACGCCGCACACTGCTGCACACCACACACTGCTGCACGCCACACACTGCTGCATGCCACACACTGCTGCACGCCGCACACTGCTGCATGCCGCACACTACCGCACGCCACACACTGCTGCATTACACACTGCTGCATTACACACTGCTGCACGCCGCACACTGCTGCATGCCACACACTGCTGCATGCTGCATACTGCTGCATGCTGCACACTGCACACTGCTGCACACCACACACTGCTGCACACCATACACTGCTGCATGCCGCTGCACACAACACACTGCTGCATGCCACACACTGCTGCATGCCCCTGCATGCCACACATTGCTGCATGCCACATATTGTTGCACGCCACACACTGCTGCACGCAGCACACTGCTGCATGCCGCACACTGCTACATGAAACACTGCTGCACGCCACACACTGCTGCATGCCACACACAGCTGCACGCCACACACTGCTGCATGCCGCACACTGCTGCACACCTCACACTGCTACACGAACACTGCTGCACGCAGCACACTGCTGTATGCCTCAAACTGCTACACGAAACACTGCTGCACGCCTCACACTGCTGCACGCCACACACTTCTGCATGCCACACACTGCTGCAAGCCACACACTGCTGCACGCCTCCCACTGCTGCACGCCTCACACTGCTGCACACAGCAGACTGCTGCACACCGCACACTGCTGCATGCCTCACATTGCTGCGCGCTGCACACTGCTGCACGCCGCACACTGCTACACGCCACACACTGCTGCACGCCACACACTGCTGCATGCCACAAACTGCTGCATGCCGCTGCACGCCACACACTGCTGCACGCCACACACTGCTGCACGCCACACACTGCTGCACGCAGCACACTGCTGCACGCCGTACACTGCTGCACACCTCACACTGCTGCACGCCACACACTGCTGCACTCCACACACTGCTGCACGCCGCACACTGCTACATGCCACACACTGATGCACACCACACACTGCTGCACGCCACAAACTGCTGCATGACGCTGCACGCCACACACTGCTGCACGCCACACACTGCTGCACGCCACACACTGCTGCACGCAGCACACTGCTGCACGCAGCACACTGCTGCACGCCGCACACTGCTGCATGCCGCTGCACGCCACACACTGCTGCACGCAACACACTGCTGCATGCCACACACTGCTGCACGACACAAACTGCTGCATGCCGCTGCACGCCACACACTGCTGCACGCAACACACTGTTGCACGCCACACACTGCTGCACGCAGCACACTGCTGCACGCCGCACACTGCTGCATGCTGCACAATGCTATACGAAACACTGCTGCACGGCACACACTGCTGCATGCCACAGACTGCTGCACGCTGCACACTGCTGCACGCCGCACACTGCTGCATGCCACACACTGCTGCACACCACACAATGCTACACGAAACACTGCTGCACGCCACACACTCCTGGACGCCACACACTGCTGCATGCCACTGCATGCAACACACTGCTGCGTGCCACACAGTGCTGCACGCAGCACACTGCTGCAGGCCGCACACTGCTGCACGCCGCACACTGTTACACGAAACACTGCTGCACACCACACACTGCTGCACGCCACACACTGCAGCACTCCACACACTGCTGCATGCCGCTGCACACAACACACTGCTGCATGCCACACACTGCTGCATGCCCCTGCATGCCACACATTGCTGCACGCCACATATTGTTGCACGCCACACACTTCTGCACGCAGCACACTGCTGCACGCCGCACACTGCTACATGAAACACTGCTGCACGCCACACACTGCTGCATGCCACACACAGCTGCACACCACACACTGCTGCATGCCGCACACTGCTGCACACCTCACACTGCTACACGAACACTGCTGCATGCCTCACACTGCTGCACGCCACACACTGCTGCAAGCCACACACTGCTGCACGCCTCACACTCCTGCACGCCTCACACTGCTGCACACAGCAGACTGCTGCACACCGCACACTGCTGCACGCCTCACATTGCTGCGCGCTGCACACTGCTGCACGCCGCACACTGCTACACGCCACACACTGCTGCACGCCACACACTGCTGCATGCCACAAACTGCTGCATGCCGCTGCACACCACACACTGCTGCACGCCACACACTGCTGCACGCCACACACTGCTGCATGCAGCACACTGCTGCACGCCGCACACTGCTGCACACCTCACACTGCTGCACGCCACACACTGCTGCACGCCACACACTGCTGCACGCCACACACTGCTGCACGCCACACACTGCTGCATGCAGCACACTGCTGCACGCCGCACACTGCTGCACACCTCACACTGCTGCACGCCACACACTGCTGCACGCCACACACTGCTGCACGCCGCACACTGCTACATGCCACACACTGCTGCACACCACACACTGCTGCACGCCACAAACTGCTGCATGCCGCTGCATGCCACAAACTGCTGCACGCAACACACTGCTGCACGCCACACACTGCTGCACGCAGCACCCTGCTGCACGCCGCACACTGCTGCATGCCGCTGAACGCCACACACTGCTGCACGCAACACACTGCTGCACGCCACACACTGCTGCACGCCACAAACTGCTGCATGCCGCTGCATGCCACACACTGCTGCACGCAACACACTGTTGCACGCTACACACTGCTGCTCACCGCACACTGCTGCACGCCGCACACTGCTGCATGCCGCACACTGCTACACGAAACACTGCTGCACGCCACAAACTGCTGCACGCCGCACACTGCTGCACGCCACACACTGCTGCATGCCACATACTGCTGCACACCGCACAATGCTACACGAAACACTGTTGCACGCCACACACTGCTGCACGCCGCACACTGCTGCACACCTCACACACACACTGCTGCACGCTGCACACTGCTGCACACCTCACACACACACTGCTGCGTGCCACACAGTGCTGCACGCAGCACACTGCTGCACGCCACACACTGCTGCACGCCACACAATGCTACACGAAACACTGCTGCACGCCACAAACTGCTGCACGCCGCACACTGCTGCACACCACACACTGCTGCACGCCACACACTGCTGCATGCCACACACTGCTGCACGCCACACAATGCTACACGAAACACTGCTACACGCCACACACTGCTGCATGCCACACACTGCTGCATGCCGCTGCATGCAACACACTGCTGCGTGCCACACAGTGCTGCACGCAGCACACTGCTGCAGGCCGCACACTGCTGCACGCCGCACACTGTTACACGAAACACTGCTGCACGCCACAAACTGCTGCACGCCGCACAATGCTACATGAAACACTGCTGCACGCCACACACTGCTGCACGCCACACACTGCTGTATGCCGCTGCATGCCACACACTGCTGCACGCCACACACTGCTGCATGCCACACAGTGCTGCACGCAGCACACTGCTGCAAATTGCACACTGCTGCATGCCGCACACTGCTGCACGAAACACTGCTGCACGCCACACACTGCTGCACGCCGCACAATGCTACACGAAACACTGCTGCATGCCACACACTGCTGCAAGGCACACACTGCTGCACGCTACACACTGCTGCACGCTGCTGCATTACTCACTGCTGTATACTGTATGACACTGCTGCACGCAGCACACTGCTGCATGCCACACACTGCTGCATTACACACTGCTGCATTACACACTGCTGCACGCCGCACACTGCTGCACACCTCACACTGCTACTCGAAACACTGCTGCATGCCTCAAACTGCTGCACGCCGCACACTGCTGCACGCTGCACACTGCTGCATGCCACACACTGCTGCATGCCACACACTGCTGCACACCGCACACTGCTACACGCCGCACAATGCTACACGAAACACTGCTGCACGGCACACACTGCTGCATGGCACACACTGCTGCACGCTGCACACTGCTGCACGCCGCACACTGCTACACGCCTCACACTGCTGCACGCCACACACTGCTGCACGTCACACACTGCTCCATGCCGCTGCAAGCCACACACTGCTGCACACCACACACTGCTGCATGGCGCACACTGCAGCACGCCGCACACTGCTGCACGCCGCACACTGCTGCATGCCGCACACTGCTACACGAAACACTGCTGCACACCACACACTGCTGCATGACACACACTGCTGCACGCCACACACTGCTGCGCGCCACACATTGCTGCACGCCGCACAATGCTACATGAAACACTGCTGCACGCCACACACTGCTGCACGGCACACACTGCTGCACGCCGCACACTGCTGCATTACTCACTGCTGCATGCTGCATGACACTGCTGCATGCAGCACACTGCTGCATGCCACACACTGCTGCACGCCACACACTGCTGCATGCCGCTGCACACCACACAGTGCTGCATGCCTCACACTGCTACACAAAACACTGCTGCATGCCACAAACTGCTGCACGCCGCACACTGCTGCACGCCTCACACTGCTACACGAAACACTGCTGCACGCCTCACACTGCTGCACGCCGCACACTGCTGCATGCCGCACACTGCTACATGCCGCACACTGCTGCACACCACACACTGCTGCATGCCATACACTGCTGCACGCCACACACTGCTGCACGCCACACACTGCTGCATGCCGCTGCACGCAACACACTGCTGCACGCCACACACTGCTGCATGCCACACACTGCTGCACGTCACACACTGCTGCATTACATACTACTGCACGCCACACACTGCTACACGAAACACTGCTGCAGCATTACTCACTGCTGTATGCTGCACGACACTGCTGCACGCAGCACACTGCTGCATGCCGCACACTGCTGCACGCCGCTGCACGCCACACAGTGCTGCATGCCTCACACTGCTACACGAAACACTGCTGCACGTCACACACTGCTGCACACCGCACACTGCTGCACGCCGCACACAGTGCTGCATGCCTCACACTGCTACACGAAACACTGCTGCACGCCACACACTGCTGCACACCGCACACTGCTGCACACCGCACACTGCTCCATGCCACACACTGCTGCACGCCGCACACTACCGCACGCCACACACTGCTGCATTACACACTGCTGCATTACACACTGCTGCACGCCGCACACTGCTGCATGCCTCACACTGCTACACGAAACACTGCTGCACACCTCACACTGCTGCATGCCTCACACTGCTGCATGCCGCACACTGCTGCATGCCGCACACTGCTGCACGCTGCACACAGTGCTTCATGCCTCACACTGCTACACGAAACACTGCTGCACGCCACACACTGCTGCACACCGCACACTGCTGCACGCCGCACATTACCGCACGCCACACACTGCTGCATTACACACTGCTGCATGCTGCACACTGCTGCACGCCGCACACTGCTGCATGCCTCACACTGCTACACGAAACACTGCTGCATGCCACACACTGCTGCACACCTCACACTGCTGCACGGCTCACACTGCTGCATGCCTCAAACTGCTGCATGCCGCACACTGCTGCATGCCGCACAATTCTGCACGCCGCACACTGCTGCACCCCACACACTGCTGCATGCAGCTGAATGCCACACACTGCTGCACGCCACACACTGCTGCATGCCGCACACTGCACACTGCTGCACGCCGCACACTGCTGCACACCACACACTGCTGCACGCCACACACTGCAGCACGCCACACACTGCTACATGCCGCTGCATGCAACACACTGCTGCATGCCACACACTGCTGCATGCCCCTGCACGCCACACATTGCTGCACGCCACATACTGTTGCACGCCACACACTGCTGCACGCAGCACACTGCTGCACGCCGCACACTGCTACATGAAACACTGCTGCACGCCACACACTGCTGCATGCCACACACTGCTGCACGCCACACACTGCTGCATGCCGCACACTGCTGCACACCTCACACTGCTACACGAACACTGCTGCACGCAGCACACTGCTGCATGCCTCACACTGCTACACAAAACACTGCTGCACGCTGCACACAGTGCTGCATGCCTCACACTGCTACACGAAACACTGCTGCACGCCACACACTGCTGCACACCGCACACTGCTGCACGCCGCACACTACCACATGCCACACACTGCTGCATTACACACTGCTGCATTACACACTGCTGCACGCCGCACACTGCTGCATGCCTCACACTGCTACACGAAACACTGCTGCATGCCACACACTGCTGCACACCTCACACTGCTGCACACCTCAAACTGCTGCATGCCGCACACTGCTGCATGCCGCACAATTCTGCACGCCGCACACTGCTGCACGCCACTCACTGCTGCATGCAGCTGCACTCCACACATTGCTGCATGCCACACACTGCTGCATGCCGCACACTGCTGCATGCTGCACACTGCTGCATGCCGCACACTGCTGCACACCACACACTGCTGTACGCCACACACTGCAGCACGCCACACACTGCTGCATGCCGCTGCACGCAACACACTGCTGCATGCCACACACTGCTGCACACCTCACACTGCTGCACGGCTCACACTGCTGCACGCCTTAAACTGCTGCATGCCGCACACTGCTGCATGCCGCACAATTCTGCACGCCGCACACTGCTGCACGCCACACACTGCTGCATGCAGCTGCACGCCACACACTGCTGCACGCCACACACTGCTGCATGCCGCACACTGCTGCATGCTGCATGCAGCTGCATGCCACTCACTGCTGCACGCCACACCCTGCTGCACGCAGCACACTGCTGCATGCTGCACACTGCTGCACACAGCAGACTGCTGCACACCGCACACTGCTGCATGCCTCACATTGCTGCGTGCCGCACACTGCTGCATGCCGCACATTGCTACACGCCGCACACTGCTGCACGCCACACACTGCTGCATGCCACAAACTGCTGCATGCCGCTGCACACCACACACTGCTGCACGCCACACACTGCTGCACGCAGCACACTGCTGCACGCCACACACTGCTGCACACCTCACACTGCTGCATGCCACACACTGCTGCACGCCACACACTGCTGCATGCCGCACACTGCTACATGCCACACACTGCTGCACACCACAAACTGCTGCATGCCGCTGCACGCCACACACTGCTGCATGCCGCTGCACGCCACACACTGCTGCACGCCACACACTGCTGCACGCCACACACTGCTGCACGCAGCACACTGCTGCACGCCGCACACTGCTACACACCGCACAATGCTACATGAAACACTGCTGCACGGCACACACTGCTGCACGGCACACACTGCTGCACGCCGCACACTGCTGCATGCCGCACACTGCTACACGCCACACACTGCTGCACGCAGCACACTGCTGAACGGCGCACACTGCTGCATGCTGCACACTGCTACACGAAACACTGCTGCACGCCACATACTGCTGCACGCCACACACTGCTGCACGCTGCACAATGCTATACGAAACACTGCTGCACGGCACACACTGCTGCATGCCACAGACTGCTGCACGCTGCACACTGCTGCACGCCGCACACTGCTGCATGCCACACACTGCTGCACGCCACACAATGCTACACGAAACACTGCTGCACGCCACACACTGCTGCATGCCACACACTGCTGCATGCCACTGCATGCAACACACTGCTGCGTGCCACACAGTGCTGCACGCAGCACACTGCTGCAGGCCGCACACTGCTGCACGCCGCACACTGTTACACGAAACACTGCTGCACACCACAAACTGCTGCACGCCGCACAATGCTACACGAAACACTGCTGCACGCCACACACTGCTGCACGCCACACACTGCTGTATGCCGCTGCATGCCACACACTGCTGCACTCCACACACTGCTACATGCCACACAGTGCTGCACGCAGCACACTGCTGCAAATCGCACACTGCTGCACGCCGCACACTGCTGCACGAAACACTGCTGCACGCCACACACTGCTGCACGCCGCACAATGCTACACGAAACACTGCTGCATGCCACACACTGCTGCAAGGCACACACTGCTGCACGCTACACACTGCTGCACGCTGCTGCATTACTCACTGCTGTATACTGTACGACACTGCTGCACGCAGCACACTGCTGCATGCCACACACTGCTGCATTACACACTGCTGCATTACACACTGCTGCACGCCGCACACTGCTGCACGCCTCACACTGCTACACGAAACACTGCTGCATGCCTCACACTGCTGCACGCCGCACACTGCTGCACGCCGCACACTGCTGCACGCCACACACTGCTGCATGCCACACACTGCTGCACACCGCACACTGCTACACGCCGCACAATGCTACACGAAACACTGCTGCACGGCACACACTGCTGCACGGCACACACTGCTGCACGCTGCACACTGCTGCATGCCGCACACTGCTACACGCCTCACACTGCTGCACGCCACACACTGCTGCACGTCACACACTGCTCCATGCTGCTGCAAGCCACACACTGCTGCACACCACACACTGCTGCATGGCGCACACTGCAGCACGCCGCACACTGCTGCACGCCGCACACTGCTGCATGCCGCACACTGCTACACAAAACACTGCTGCACACCACACACTGCTGCATGACACACACTGCTGCACGCCACACACTGCTGCGTGCCACACATTGCTGCACGCCGCACAATGCTACATGAAACACTGCTGCATGCCACACACTGCTGCACGGCACACACTGCTGCATGCCGCACACTGCTGCATTACTCACTGCTGCATGCTGCACGACACTGCTGCATGCAGCACACTGCTGCATGCCACACACTGCTGCACGCCACACACTGCTGCATGCCGCTGCACACCACACAGTGCTGCATGCCTCACACTGCTACACAAAACACTGCTGCATGCCACAAACTGCTGCACGCCGCACACTGCTGCACGCCTCACACTGCTACACGAAACACTGCTGCACGCCTCACACTGCTGCACGCCGCACACTGCTGCATGCCGCACACTGCTACACGCCACACACTGCTGCACACCACACACTGCTGCACACCATACACTGCTGCACGCCACGCACTGCTGCACGCTGTTAGACGGACCGGGAGGGTCGGCCGAGGACAAGGGGAGAGGTCTCCGGGGAGAGCCGTCTCCAGTGATCGTACAGACGAGTAACTTCCCCCCCACAGATGTACACCACACAAAGATAAGGTTTCGACGTTCTTTATAAGCAATCTTTAGGTACGATAGAATGGTACAAGGAGGTCAGGACTCAGGGGTCCCCTCGATTCTAGTCTCTTGGTTGGGAAAGGGGGTAGCGGGACAGTCTTGTTACCAATCTGGTAGCTGAGATGGTATGATGGATAGCTCACAATCCTCGAGCTCGGCTTTCTAGATGGACGGGCCGCGGCGGCGCCAGCAGGTCCCGGTGAAGGTGGTAGTTACAACGGTCCGCGGCAGCGCCAGCAGGTCCCAGTGAAGGTGGTAAGTACAACGGTCCGCGGCAGCGCCAGCAGGTCCCAGTGAAGGTGGTAGTTACAACGGTCCGCGGCAGCGCCAGCAGGTCCCAACGAGGATGGAGGATGCAGAAGGCCGCGGCAGCGCCAGCAGGCAGGACGATAGTTCGCAAGGCAGGGCTACGGCAGCGCCAGTAGTCCGTCAGGGATGAGTTCTTCACGGTGTCTCTCGACTCCAGGATGCAACTGCCTTCCTGCTCTGGAGCTGCCCCAGTTATAGGTCTGGCGCCCTTTGATGTCCGGACCCTCGCACTTGGAGGTCGGGAGGTCCGGGATGAGGGAGTCCAGACACCCAGCAGGGGGGTGGAGCCAGTGCCCGGGGGAGCTGGGGGGCGATCGGCACCTGGCGGGGGAGAGCCATCGACACTTCTTTCTCCCATCGACCTGCCAAGTGGTCCGTTCACCTCCTGGGTGGATGGTGGTGCCGGGATGTCGGGGCCTGGCCAGGCCCAAGGTTAGGGTCGAGCTGAGGCCACGCGGCCTCGTGGTGCAGTGTCCAAGATGGCGGCCGGGCCGGGCGAGGGAGCCGGTAGGGGTTCGGTCCCATGATACAGAGAGGTCCGGGGGCAGGAGTCCCGTCTGGGGACGGGGTGCGGGTTGTTTCTGTGGGTAACACCTGGAGGGCCGGGGCTCGGGCCCTGTCATGCGGGGAGGGAGCAAGCCCTTCACGTGGCCTGTCCAACACACGCCACACACTGCTGCATGCCGCTGCACGCAACACACTGCTGCACGCCACACACTGCTGCATGCCACACACTGCTGACTGCTGCACGCCGCACACTGCTGCACACCACACACTGCAGCACGCCACACACTGCTACATGCCGCTGCATGCAACACACTGCTGCATGCCACACACTGCTGCATGCCCCTGCACGCCACACATTGCTGCACGCCACATACTGTTGCACGCCACACACTGCTGCACGCAGCACACTGCTGCACGCCGCACACTGCTACATGAAACACTGCTGCACGCCACACACTGCTGCATGCCACACACTGCTGCACGCCACACACTGCTGCATGCCGCACACTGCTGCACACCTCACACTGCTACACGAACACTGCTGCACGCAGCACACTGCTGCATGCCTCACACTGCTACACAAAACACTGCTGCACGCTGCACACAGTGCTGCATGCCTCACACTGCTACACGAAACACTGCTGCACGCCACACACTGCTGCACACCGCACACTGCTGCACGCCGCACACTACCGCACGCCACACACTGCTGCATTACACACTGCTGCATTACACACTGCTGCACGCCGCACACTGCTGCATGCCTCACACTGCTACACGAAACACTGCTGCATGCCACACACTGCTGCACACCTCACACTGCTGCACAGCTCACACTGCTGCACGCCTCAAACTGCTGCATGCCGCACACGGCTGCATGCCGCACAATTCTGCACGCCGCACACTGCTGCACGCCACACACTGCTGCACGCCACACACTGCTGCATGCCGCACACTGCTGCATGCTGCACACTGCTGCACGCCGCACACTGCTGCACACCACACACTGCTGTACGCCACACACTGCAGCACGCCACACACTGCTGCATGCCGCTGCACGCAACACACTGCTGCATGCCACACACTGCTGCACACCTCACACTGCTGCACGGCTCACACTGCTGCACGCCTCAAACTGCTGCATGCCGCACACTGCTGCATGCCGCACAATTCTGCACGCCGCACACTGCTGCACGCCACACACTGCTGCATGCAGCTGTATGCCACACACTGCTGCACGCCACACACTGCTGCATGCCGCACACTGCTGCATGCTGCATGCAGCTGCATGCCTCACACTGCTGCACGCCACACACGGCTGCATGCAGCACACTGCTGCACGCCGCACACTGCTGCACACTGTTAGACGGACCGGGAGGGTCGGCCGAGGACAAGGGGAGAGGTCTCCGGGGAGAGCCGTCTCCAGCGATTGTACAGATGAATAACTTCCCCCCCACAGATATACACCACACAAGGATAAGATTTAGCGTTCTTTATAGGTGATTTCTTAAGGTACGATGAAATGGTACAAGGAGGTCTGGACTCAGGGGTCCCCTCGATTCGAGTCTCTTGGTTTGGGGAAAGGGGGTAGCGGGACAGTCTGGTTACCAGTCTGGTAGCTGAGATGGTATGGTGGATAGCTCACAATCCTCGAGCTCGGTGTTCTAGCTTGGACGGGCCGCGGCAGCGCCAGCAGGTCCCGGTGAAGATGGTCGTTACACGGTCCGCGGCAGCGCCAGCAGGTCCCGGTGAAGATGGTCGTTACAAGGTCCGCGGCAGCGCCAGCAGGTCCCGATGAAGGTGGTCGTTACAACGGTCCGCGGCAGCGCCAGCAGGTCCCGACGAGGATGGATGTTGCAGAAGGCCGCGGCAGCGCCAGCAGGCAGGACGATAGTTCACAAGGCAGGGCTACGGCAGCGCCAGTAGTCCGTCAAGGATGAGTTCTCTCGGTGTCTCTCGACTCCAGGATACAACTGCCTTCCTGCTCTGGAGCTGCCCTAGTTATAGGTCTGGCGCCCTTTGATGTCCGGACCCTCGCACTTGGAGGTCGGGGGGTCCGGGATGAGGGAGTCCAGACACCCAGCAGGGGGTGGAGCCAGCGCCTGGGGGAGCTGGAGGGTGATCGGCACCTGGCAGGGGAGAGCCCTCGACGCTTCTTTCTCCCATTGACCTGCCAAGTGGTCCGTTCACCTCCTGGGTGGATGGTGGTGCCGGGATGTCGGGGCCGGCCAGGCCCAGGGTTAGGGTCGGGCTGAGGCCGCGCGGCCTCGTGGCGCAGTGTCCAAGATGGCGGCTGATCCGGCCGGGGGAGCCGGTAGTGGTTCGGCCCCATGATACATGGATGTCCGGGGGCAGGAGTTCTGTTGGGAGACGGGGTGCTGGTTGCCCTTGGGGGTAACACCTGGGAGTCCGGAATTTGGGCCCTGTCGTGCGGGGAGGGAGCAAGCCCTTCATGTGGCCTGTCCAACATGCGTCCCCCCCAGCTGAAGGCGGGGAGAGTCACCCATCCTCTTGGGGACTCTCCTCGTCGAGGCGGAAAAAGCGTGACAGGCCATCTGCGTTGGCGTGGTCTTGGCCCGGTCGATGTTCCACAGTGAAGTCCATTCCCTGCAGGGAGATGGACCAGCGCAATAGTTTTGGGTTTTCCCCCCGCATCTGCATTAGCCACTGCAGGGGTCGATGATCGGTTTGCACCCGGAAGTGGGTACCGAAGAGATAGGGCCGGAGCTTTTTGAGGGCCCACACCACTGCGAAGGCCTCCCTCTCGATTGTGCTCCAGCGCTGTTCTCGGGCCAGGAGGCGTCTGCTGATGAAGGCCACCGGCTGGTCAAGACCCTCAGGGTTCAGCTGGGAAAGAACCGCCCCGATGCCGTGGTCGGAGGCGTCCGTTTGTACAATGAATTCCCGACTGTAATCGGGGGCCTGGAGCACAGGGGCGGTGCACAGGGCGGCCTTCAGCTTCTGGAAGGCCGCTTGACAGTCGGGGGTCCAGTTAATCTTCTTCGGGTGGTTTTTGGACGTGAGACCCGTGAGGGGCCCCACAATGCTGCCATAGTCCCTCACGAACCGCCGGTAGTAGCCGGTGAGTCCCAAGAAGGCTCGGACCTCGGTCTGCATGACGGGGGGTTGCCAGGACTGGATGGCAGCAATTTTGAGTTGCAGAGGGGCCACCAGACCGCTTCCCACCTGGTGTCCGAGGTAGGTCACGGACCCTTGACCAATTTGGCACTTGCCGGCCTTAATCGTGAGGCCGGCCCGCTGGAGGGCCTGCAGGACCTCTTGGAGGTGGTGGAGGTGGTCGGACCAGTGGCGGCTGTACACAGCGATATCGTCCAGGTAGGCGGCGCTGAACTCTTCGAGCCCCGCCAAGACCTGGTTCACTAGACGTTGAAAAGTAGCTGTGGCATTCTTCATGCCGAAGGGCATGACCTTGAAGTGGTAGTGGCCATCGGGGGTAGAAAAGGCGGACCGATCCTGGGCCCGGGGTGTGAGACCGATCTGCCAGTAGCCCGCTGTGAGGTCGAAGATGCTGAGGTAGCGGGCGGCCCCCAGGCGGTCGATCAATTCATCCGCTCGGGGGATAGGATGAGCGTCGGTCCGGGTGACAGCGTTCAAGCCCCGATAGTCGACGCAGAATCGGAGTTCAGGAGTGGTGCCGGGGGCAGCGGCTTTGGGGACCAGCACGACCGGGCTGGCCCAGGGGCTGTCCGAGGGTTCGATGACCCCGAGCGTGAGCATCTTGGATACTTCCTCTTGGATGCAGGCCCGCACCCGATCTGGTACGCGGTAGGCCCGGTGCCGGATAGGGGGACTGTCCCCGGTGTCCACGTCGTGCAAGCACCAAGGGGTGATCCCTGGGGTGAGGGAAAACAGTGTAGCAAACTGCAGCAGGAGGTCCCGGCAGCCCTGGCGTTGCTCTGGGGTGAGGGCATCGGAGAGCCGGACCCCGTCCATGGAACCGTCGTTCTCCTGGGTCTTCAGGAGATCAGGGAGGGGCTCGGAGTCTTCTTCCGCCCCACTGTCTGTAGCCATCAGGAGGCTGAGTTCCGAGCGCACAAAGTGGGGTTTGAGTCTGTTGGTGTGGAGGACCCGGAGGGGATTCCGGGGGGACTCCATGTCGATGAGGTAGGTGACGGGGCTCTTGCGTTCGACCACTTTGAAGGGCCCCGTCCACTTATCTTGCAAGGCACATGGTTCGGTGGGGGACATCACCCACACTTGTTGACCAGGTTCGAATTCGACGGAGGAGGCATTCTGATCGTACCATTTTTTCATGTCCTCCTGACTGGCCTCGAGGTTCGCTTTTGCCATTTCCCTGAAGCGCCGGGTCTGATTGCGTAGTGCCAGGAGGAACTTGAAGACGTCTGGGGGGGTCTTTAGGGGGGCCATCTCCCAACCTTCTTTGACTAGGCTGAGGGGCCCTCGCACAGGGTGCCCGTACAGGAGTTCGAAAGGGCTAAAGCCGAGGGACTTCTGGGGAACTTCTCGATAGGCGAAGAGGAGGCACGGGAGTAGTACATTCCACTGGCGACGGAGGGGCTCTTCCAATCCCCCAATCATTCCCTTGAGGGTGCGGTTGAATCGCTCAACTAGTCCGTTCCCTTGAGGGTGATAGGGGGTCGTGAATCGGTAGGTGACCCCGCACTGTTGCCAGAGGGACTTCATATATTTAGAGATAAAGTTTGTGCCTCGGTCGCTGACGACTTCTCGGGGGAAGCCCACCCGGGAGAAGATCCCCATTAGGGCCCGGCCGACCACCGGAGCTGTTACAGTTCGCAGGGGCACAGCCTCGGGGTAGCGGGTGGCGTGGTCCACCAGTACCAGGATGAACCGATGTCCTTGTGCTGTGCGGGGGTCCAGGGGCCCCACAATGTCTATTCCTACCCTCTCGAACGGGGTGGTGACCACTGGGAAGGGTTGCAGAGGGGCTTTGAGCTTACGGCCGCTCTTCCCGCTGTTCTGGCACGTGGGGCAGGACCGGCAGTGGTTGAGGACGTCGTTCCGCATCTTCGGCCAGAAAAAGTGGGTCACCAGGCGACTGTAGGTTTTGTCCTGGCCCAGGTGTCCAGCCAGGGGAACATCGTGGGCCAAAGTTAGTAGGAAGTCTCTGAAACGGAGGGGCACCACCAGCACTCGACTGGCCCCTAACTCCGCGATTCTTTGTTCACTGTATAGCAGGTCGTTATCCCAATAGACCCAATGGGTTCCGGTGGAGTCCCCTGCGCTCTGGGCGCTGGCTTGCTGGCGGAGTCCCTCGAGGGAGGGGCAGGTCTTCTGTTCCTGGCAGAACTGTTCCTGGGTGGGCCCCCCTTCTTGACGCCACTGAGCCAGGCCGGGAAGGTCCTGGGGCTGGGCGACCCCTTCGGGCGTTGGCTCTGGGGAGTCGGTATAGCCGTTGTCCTCTACTGGAGCGACCGGGGGAGGAGGTGCTGGCCATTCTGGTTCTTCTGGTCGGGGGACGGCACGGGCGGCCATGGACCGGGTGGTTACGCAGGCCCAGTCCGGGAGGCCCAGCATCCCCAGGTGCTCTCTTCTTTCGACGGCAGCCCACGGGGAACTCTCAAGGTCATTCCCCAGGAGACAGTCCACGGGGGCATCATCCCGGACCGTCACCTTCAACATGCCGGAGACCCCTCCCCATTCGAAGGGGACGCAGGCCATCCGACACAGACTTTCGGAATTGTCGGCTGAGCGGACGGGGCAGAGAATGTTCGGCAGGATCTGCTCTGGTTTCACCAGGTGACAGCGGACGGCCGTCACACTGGCCCCTGTGTCACGTAGGGCTTCGGCCCGGCGCCCATTAATGTTCACCCACTGGCCATATTTCCGGGTGTTGGCGGGTAGGGGAGCCCGCGGGACCATGTCTTTTCCCCCTAGGCACGCTAGAACCATGGCGGCCGGTTCCCACTCTTGTTGTGCCTGCTCATATTCTTCCTGTTCCTCGGAGATTTGTTCTCCCCCCAGGGCGGCGGCAGCTACCTGGCGGGGCTTTGGCGTTTGGTTCTGCGGGCAGCTCGGGTCATTGGCGTAGTGGCCGACTCGCTGGCATCGGTGACACGTGACGTTGGCTCGGAACCCCGGGCGCATCGGGGGGTTGCCCCGGCCGGCCGGGGGCGGGGTGATGGGCACGGGAGTGGCCAGGATGGTGTCTCTCCCTCGCCCCTGGCCTCCTCCTCCTCCTCGGGGACGGTGCTGACCTTGGTGGTTTCGGTTTTGCTCGTGTGGCCCTCTCCGGCCCACTCGGGTGCTTTCCCACCGGTCAGCTTCGGCGGCGAGTTGCCGTGGGTCAGTCAATTTACTGTCGAGGAGGTGCTGCCTGAGCTCGACGAAGCAGTTGTTAGACAGGTGCTCCCACACCATAAGATTAAAGAGTTGCTCGTAGGTCGTTACGTGGCTTCCCTTGATCCAACCCTCGAAGGCTCGGCTGAAATAGTTGACGTATTCCACCCAAGTTGTACCCGGGATCCGGGTGCAGTCTCGGAACCTCTGGCGGTACATTTCGGGTGTGAGCCCATATCGGGTGAGGAGGGCAGCCTTCATGTGGTCATAGGATGACATCTGATGATCTGGGAGCTGTAGTAGGGCATCGCGGCCTTCGTTGACGAACCTCCCCCATAGGCCGGCTCCCCAGTCACTCCGATCGATCCGGTGGGAGGTCATGGCGATCTCGTAGGCTTTGAACCACTGTTGTATGTCGTCCTCTCGGACATACTCTCGGACAACATCCTTGGGGATGTGGACTTTCTTCTCGGTTGCTCCCGGGGTGTGCGGTCGCTCAGGCACCCCCGGTTCTTTATTCTGTTTCCGAAGTTCTATTTCCGCCAGTTTGCGCTCGTGTTCGAATGTTAGTCTTTTTCTTCGAGCTCTCTCTGCCTCTGTTTTTCTTCCCGTTCTTCTCGGAGCCGCAGATGTTCTAGATTTAGTTTTTGCTCGGCTAACTTTAGTTCACCGTCCATCTTGAGTCGTGCCATTTCCAACTCATGTAATCTGGTTCTTTCTCTTTCTTGGATCTCTCCCTGCGAGAGGCCCGTTCCTCGCTCCTCGGGAGCTGTGGCGTTCCCCTCTGGTGCTACACCGTTTTGGTCGGGGGATCCGGCGACCCCGGTTTCCGCCCACGACTCAAGGGCGTGCTTCAAATCGTCTTTGGTACTCAGGCCGGTGGTAGCAATGCCTAGTTCCAGGCAGAATTGTTTAAGTTCGCGATGGCTATACTCTTCCAATTTATCCATCTGGAATTTCTCGGTGGAACCGCTCTCTTTGGTTGACATCGTGGTTTTGTCGTGGGGTGAGCTACTCTCTGTACGATTACGCGTTGATTCGGATCGCGCCGCTGGCCACCAATGTTAGACGGACCGGGAGGGTCGGCCGAGGACAATGGGAGAGGTCTCCGGGTAGAGCCGTCTCCAGCGATCGTACAGATGAATAACTTCCCCCCCACAGATATACACCACACAAGGATAAGATTTAGCGTTCTTTATAGGTGATTTCTTAAGGTACGATGAAATGGTACAAGGAGGTCTGGACTCAGGGGTCCCCTCGATTCGAGTCTCTTGGTTTGGGGAAAGGGGGTAGCGGGACAGTCTGGTTACCAGTCTGGTAGCTGAGATGGTATGGTGGATAGCTCACAATCCTCGAGCTCGGTGTTCTAGCTTGGACGGGGCGCGGCAGCGCCAGCAGGTCCCGGTGAAGATGGTCGTTACACGGTCCGCGGCAGCGCCAGCAGGTCCCGGTGAAGATGGTCGTTACACGGTCCGCGGCAGCGCCAGCAGGTCCCGATGAAGGTGGTCGTTACAACGGTCCTTCGGCAGCGCCAGCAGGTCCCGACGAGGATGGATGTTGCAGAAGGCCGCGGCAGCGCCAGCAGGCAGGACGATAGTTCACAAGGCAGGGCTACGGCAGCGCCAGTAGTCCGTCAAGGATGAGTTCTCTCGGTGTCTCTCGACTCCTGGATACAACTGCCTTCCTGCTCTGGAGCTGCCCTAGTTATAGGTCTGGCGCCCTTTGATGTCCGGAACCTCGCACTTGGAGGTCGGGGGGTCCGGGATGAGGGAGTCCAGACACCCAGCAGGGGGTGGAGCCAGCGCCTGGGGGAGCTGGAGGGTGATCGGCACCTGGCGGGGGAGAGCCCTCGACGCTTCTTTCTCCCATTGACCTGCCAAGTGGTCCGTTCACCTCCTGGGTGGATGGTGGTGCCGGGATGTCGGGGCCGGCCAGGCCCAGGGTTAGGGTCGGGCTGAGGCCGCGCGGCCTCGTGGCGCAGTGTCCAAGATGGCGGCTGATCCGGCCGGGGGAGCCGGTAGTGGTTCCGCCCCATGATACATGGATGTCCGGGGGCAGGAGTTCCGTTGGGAGACGGGGTGCGGGTTGCCCTTGGGGGTAACACCTGGGAGTCCGGGGTTTGGGCCCTGTCGTGCGGGGAGGGAGCAAGCCCTTCATGTGGCCTGTCCAACACACACCTCACACTGCTGCACGCCACACACTGCTGCACGCCACACACTGCTGCACGCCGCACACTGCTACATGCCACACACTGCTGCACACCACACACTGCTGCATGCCACAAACTGCTGCATGCCGCTGCACGCCACACACTGCTGCACGCAACACACTGCTGCATGCCACACACTGCTGCACGCAGCACACTGCTGCACGCCGCACACTGCTGCATGCCACACACTGCTGCACGCCACACACTGCTGCATGCCACACACTGCTGCATGCCACACACTGCTGCACGCCACACACTGCTGCACGCCGCACACTGCTACATGCCACACACTGCTGCACACCACACACTGCTGCACGCCACAAACAGCTGCATGCCGCTGCACGCCACACACTGCTGCACGCAACACACTGCTGCACGCCACACACTGCTGCACGCCACAAACTGCTGCATGCCGCTGCACGCCACACACTGCTGCACGCAACACACTGCTGCACGCCACACACTGCTGCACGCAGCACACTGCTGCACGCCGCACACTGCTGCATGCCACACACTGTTGCACGCCACACACTGCTGCACACCACACACTGCTACACACCGCACAATGCTACACGAAACACTGCTGCACGGCACACACTGCTGCACGCCGCACACTGCTGCATGCCGCACACTGCTACACGCCACACACTGCTGCACGCAGCACACTGCTGAACGGCGCACACTGCTGCATGCTGCACACTGCTACACGAAACACTGCTGCACACCACATACTGCTGCACGCCACACACTGCTGCACGCTGCACAATGCTATACGAAACACTGCTGCACGGCACACACTGCTGCATGCCACAGACTGCTGCACGCTGCACACTGCTGCATGCCGCACACTGCTGCATGCCACACACTGCTGCATGCCACACAATGCTACACGAAACACTGCTGCACGCCACACACTGCTGCACGCCACACACTGCTGCATGCCACTGCATGCAACACACTGCTGCGTGCCACAAAGTGCTGCACGCAGCACACTGCTGCAGGCCGCACACTGCTGCACGCCGCACACTGTTCACGAAACACTGCTGCACGCCAGAAACTGCTGCACGCCGCACAATGCTACACGAAACACTGCTGCACGCCACACACTGCTGCACGCCACACACTGCTGCACGCCACACACTGCTGCATGCCACACAGTGCTGCACGCAGCACACTGCTGCAAATCGCACACTGCTGCACGAAACACTGCTGCACGCCACACACTGCTGCACGCCGCACAATGCTACACGAAACACTGCTGCTTGCCACACACTGCTGCAAGGCACACACTGCTACACGCTACACACTGCTGCACGCTGCTGCATTACTCACTGCTGTATACTGTACGACACTGCTGCACGCAGCACAATGCTGCATGCCACACACTGCTGCATTACACACTGCTGCATTACACACTGCTGCACGCCGCACACTGCTGCACGCCTCACACTGCTACACGAAACACTGCTGCGTGCCTCACACTGCTGCACGCCGCACACTGCTGCACGCCGCACACTGCTGCACACCACACACTGCTGCATGCCACACACTGCTGCACACTGCTACACGCCGCACAATGCTACACGAAACACTGCTGCACGGCACACACTGCTGCACGGCACACACTGCTGCACGCTGCACACTGCTGCATGCCACACACTGCTACACGCCTCACACTGCTGCACGCCACACACTGCTGCACGTCACACACTGCTCCATGCCGCTGCAAGCCACACACTGCTGCACACCACACACTGCTGCATGGCGCACACTGCAGCACGCCGCACACTGCTGCACGCCACACACTGCTGCATGCCGCACACTGCTACACGAAACACTGCTGCACACCACACACTGCTGCATGACACACACTGCTGCACGCCACACACTGCTGCGCGCCACACATTGCTGCACGCCGCACAATGCTACATGAAACACTGCTACACGCCACACACTGCTGCACGGCACACACTGCTGCACGCCGCACACTGCTGCACACTGCTGCATTACTCACTGCTGCATGCTGCACGACACTGCTGCATGCAGCACACTGCTGCACGCCACACACTGCTGCACGCCACACACTGCTGCATGCCACTGCATGCAACACACTGCTGTGTGCCACACAGTGCTGCACGCAGCACACTGCTGCAGGCCGCACACTGCTGCACGCCGCACCCTGTTCACGAAACACTGCTGCACGCCAGAAACTGCTGCACGCCGCACAATGCTACACGAAACACTGCTGCACGCCACACACTGCTGCACGCCACACACTGCTTTATGCCGCTGCACGCCACACACTGCTGCACACCACACACTGCTGCATGCCACACAGTGCTGCACGCAGCACACTGCTGCAAATCGCACACTGCTGCACGCCGCACACTGCTGCACGAAACACTGCTGCACGCCACACACTGCTGCACGCCGCACAATGCTACACGAAACACTGCTGCATGCCACACACTGCTGCAAGGCACACACTGCTGCACGCTACACACTGCTGCACGCTGCTGCATTACTCACTGCTGTATACTGTACGACACTGCTGCACGCAGCACAATGCTGCATGCCACACACTGCTGCATTACACACTGCTGCATTACACACTGCTGCACGCCGCACACTGCTGCACGCCTCACACTGCTACACGAAACACTGCTGCGTGCCTCACACTGCTGCACGCCGCACACTGCTGCATGCCGCACACTGCTGCACACCACACACTGCTGCATGCCACACACTGCTGCACACCGCACACTGCTACACGCCGCACAATGCTACACCAAACACTGCTGCACGGCAAACACTGCTGCACGCTGCACACTGCTGCACGCCGCACACTGCTACACGCCTCACACTGCTGCACGCCACACACTGCTGCACGTCACACACTGCTCCATGCCGCTGCAAGCCACACACTGCTGCACACCACACACTGCTGCATGGCGCACACTGCAGCACGCCGCACACTGCTGCACGCCGCACACTGCTGCATGCCGCACACTGCTACACGAAACACTGCTGCACACCACACACTGCTGCATGACACACACTGCTGCACGCCACACACTGCTGCGCGCCACACATTGCTGCACGCCGCACAATGCTACATGAAACACTGCTGCACGCCACACACTGCTGCACGGCACACACTGCTGCACGCTGCACACTGCTGCACACTGCTGCATTACTCACTGCTGCATGCTGCACAACACTGCTGCATGCAGCACACTGCTGCACGCCACACACTGCTGCACGCCACACACTGCTGCACGCCGCTGCACACCACACAGTGCTGCATGCCTCACACTGCTACACAAAACACTGCTGCATGCCACAAACTGCTGCACGCCGCACACTGCTGCACGCCTCACACTGCTACACGAAACACTGCTGCACGCCTCACACTGCTGCACGCCGCACACTGCTGCATGCCGCACACTGCTACACGCCGCACACTGCTGCACACCACACACTGCTGCACGCCATACACTGCTGCACACCACACACTGCTGCACGCCACACACTGCTGCATGCCGCTGCACGCAACACACTGCTGCACGCCACACACTGCTGCATGCCACACACTGCTGCATGCCCCTGCACGCCACACACTGCTGCACGTCACACACTGCTGCATTACATACTACTGCACGCCACACACTGCTACACGAAACACTGCTGCAGCATTACTCACTGCTGTATGCTGCACGACACTGCTGCACGCAGCACACTGCTGCATGCAGCACACTGCTGCACGCCGCACACTGCTGCACGCCGCTGCACGCCACACAGTGCTGCATGCCTCACACTGCTACACGAAACACTGCTGCACGTCACACACTGCTGCACACCGCACACTGCTGCACGCCGCACACTGCTGCACGCCGCACACTGCTGCACGCCGCACACAGTGCTGCATGCCTCACACTGCTACACGAAACGCTGCTGCACGCCACACACTGCTGCACACCGCACACTGCTGCACACCGCACACTGCTCCACGCCACACACTGCTGCACGCCGCACACTACCGCACGCCACACACTGCTGCATTACACATAGCTGCATTACACACTGCTGCACACCGCACACTGCTGCAGGCCGCACACTGCTGCATGCCTCACACTGCTACACGAAACACTGCTGCATGCCTCACACTGCTGCACGCCTCACACTGCTGCACGCCGCACACTGCTGCACGCTGCACACAGTGCTGCATGCCTCACACTGCTACACGAAACACTGCTGCACGCCACACACTGCTGCACACCGCACACTGCTGCACGCCGCACACTACTGCACGCCACACACTGCTGCATTACACACTGCTGCATTACACACTGCTGCACGCCGCACACTGCTGCATGCCTCACACTGCTACATGAAACACTGCTGCATGCCACACACTGCTGCACACCTCACACTGCTGCACGGCTCACACTGCTGCACGCCTCAAACTGCTGCATGCCGCACACTGCTGCATGCCGCACAATTCTGCACGCCGCACACTGCTGCACGCCACACACTGCTGCATGCAGCTGCATGCCACACACTGCTGCACGCCACACACTGCTGCATGCCGCACACTGCTGCATGCTGCACACTGCTGCACGCCGCACACTGCTGCACACCACACACTGCTGCACGCCACACACTGCAGCACGCCACACACTGCTGCATGCCACACACTGCTGCATGCCCCTGCACGCCACACATTGCTGCACGCCACATACTGTTGCACGCCACAAACTGCTGCATGCAGCACACTGCTACATGAAACACTGCTGCATGCCACACACTGCTGCATGCCACACACTGCTGCACGCCACACACTGCTGCATGCCGCACACTGCTGCACACCTCACACTGCTACATGAACACTGCTGCACGCAGCACACTGATGCATGCCTCACACTGCTACACAAACACTGCTGCACGCTGCACACAGTGCTGCATGCCTCACACTGCTACACGAAACACTGCTGCACGCCACACACTGCTGCACACCGCACACTGCTGCACGCCGCACACTACCGCACGCCACACACTGCTGCATTACACACTGCTGCACGCCGCACACTGCTGCATGCCTCACACTGCTACACGAAACACTGCTGCATGCCGCACACTGCTGCACACCTCACACTGCTGCACGGCTCACACTGCTGCACGCCTCAAACTGCTGCATGCCACACACTGCTGCATGCCGCACAATTCTGCACGCCGCACACTGCTGCACGCCACACACTGCTGCATGCAGCTGCACGCCACACACTGCTGCACGCCACACACTGCTGCATGCCGCACACTGCTGCATGCTGCACACTGCCGCACGCCGCACACTGCTGCACACCACACACTGCTGCACGCCACACACTGCAGCACGCCACACACTGCTGCATGCCGCTGCACGCAACACACTGCTGCATGCCACACACTGCTGCATGCCCCTGCACGCCACACATTGCTGCACACCACATACTGTTGCACGCCACACACTGCTGCACGCAGCACACTGCTGCACGCCGCACACTGCTACATGAAACACTGCTGCACGCCACTGTTGGACCTGGCCCTTTTTGAAGGGTCATCCCTAAACTTTTTGCCTTCCTCCTGTATTTTTTCTGACCTGGTGTTGGCTGATTTATGACTCTGGGCACCTTACCACTGCTGACCAGTGCTAAGGTGCATATGCTCTCCCTATGGTAAAATGTATACATTGATTGGTGTCCATGATTGGTTTATTTGGTTTACTGTCAGCCCCTAGTAAAGTGCACCAGGAGTGCCAGGGCTTGTAAATACAAATGCTGCTGGTGGGCTTGCAGCACTGGTTGTGCCACCCACAGAAGCGGCCTAGTAAAATGTGTCTAGGATCTGCCACTGCAGAACCTGCGCGGAGTCTGGTACTGTCGCGCTGACTGCGCAAGTGCACCCACTTGCGAGTCCCTAAACCTTCCCTTAACTACATATTAGTCACCCCTCTGGTAGGCCCAAGGGCAGGGTGCATTGTAGGCATAAGGTAGGACATGCCCTGATGTGTGTGGCATGTCCTAATAGTGAATTACAGCCATTTTCGTTTTTCACTATTGAAGGCTACCTGTTCTCCATAGGCCAGAATGGGCTACTGGAATTAGTACACCCTGTAATCCCAGTGGACTCATAGAGCATGGTAGAAAGTTATGTTTAGTATGCCTGAACTCAGAATAATAAAATACTGTTGGACTTGGCCCTTCTGGCAGGTTCACCCCTGAACTTTTTTTTGCTTTTTATTGGTTAGTTGGTGTGGTGATTTTTCGTTTCTGCGCACTTTCCCTGTGTCCCAGGGTAAAGTGCGTGCGTGCTCTGAGTGCATGTGGTGAGATAGGCCTGCCCTCCCATAGGAATGTATGGGGAATGTATGTGTCCCTAGTAGTTCCTGATGCGTGGGGTGTGCAGGCCCGAGTTTGGTATGTGCGGACTCGTGGGAGTGAATGCTGCGCGATGATGTGTGCGGCGTGCATGTACCTAGTGTGGAAGTGTCACTTCTAGAGGTGGGCACTTCTGTGTGCAGTGTGTCTGTCGCGTGATTGGCTGGTCATGTCATGTGACGGGCTAGGGATTCCCCAGAGTCAGGATGAGTCACCCAGTGGTGAATGGGGAGATCAGCAGCTAGATGGGTGGGAGGAGTACACCTGGGTCCTGAATAGGACAGGGTTTTCCACACACAATGCTGGCTCCGCCCCCTGTGGTGCGACTGACGACCCTAGCCCTGCCAGTGAATAGGGTGAGGGGCTGAGCACATCAAGGGTGCTCCCCAACCAGCTGCGACTGGTTTTCCCCCTCACCCTGAACCCAGAACAAAGGGATTTGCTGTATAAAAATGGGGCTGTGTCCCCACAGAAACTGTTCTCTGCCAGGATCTTACCTGAGGGGGGCTGCTGCTGCTGCTGCTGGACCAGAGGACCGCCACCTGGACTACCTCCCTGCCTGGAGGCCCAGTGAGCTGGCTCTGGGTCCAGCCTTGCCCCCCCACCCCTGCCCTGCTGCATGCAGGGGAGAACTTTGCTGGACTTGGTGTCTGTGGGCATCCCTAAGCGCCTGGAAGCGCTTTTATTTTTCTTAGCGCTAGAAGCGCTTTATTTCTGAAAGCCGGTGCCCACCCGGCGTTTGCCCCGTATTTGCCGATTCTAGAGTCTCCTGGCAGGTGCCCACCCTGCCAGGGACATTGCCGTAACTGTAAGCGGGTGCCCACCCCGCGGAACATTGTTTTATTATCACGAGGGAGCCTACCCCTCTCATTGCCAAGATTTAAAAATCACCGCTGCAGCCCGGGACATCCAGGAAGTCAGGCGGGCCGGGGGCGGGCCGCCGGGACAACCGGATCAGGAAGTAGGAGGGCGGGAGCCTACCCCGCCTCCCACCGAAGACTGGCGGTTTGATTCGAAGCCCCGGAGCAGGCAGGAGCCTACCATGCACCCCGGGGCCCTCAGGAGAAGCGCCGTGTCCCCCACCCAGGTGGGAGCCCACCCCGCACTGGGACGCGTGGCCTTCGTGTTCGGGGCCCGTAGGCTCCGCATTACCGACCAAGCCCCGCAGTCCAGAGAAGTCGGAGCGCTGTGTGCTCCGCTCCAGATTGGCCCAGCGGAGATCGACCCACCAGCGTGAGCCTTCCCCGCCGCGAAGAGTCCGGTGAGTGGGGGGGGCTCCTGGCTGCCCGGTGACTGGGGGGTGCGCTCCAACCCCGGGGGCATTGGCGCATTGCTGGATTTAGAGTCCGTAGGGACTCCAACGTTAGGGGCCAGCATTCTTTGCCTGGGAGCCCACGAGGCTCCACCTCATACGGGGGCAGTTCTTTTGGTGCACAGAGCGGCCCCGGAAGGCAGCGGGCCGCTCCGTTACCCCCCCACATTTGTGCACGAGCCCATCGAGGCTCCAACAGCGGGGGACATTCTCGTTATTCAGAGCCCCGTGAAAGCTCCAACGATGGGGGCATTTCGTTTATGCTCAGAGCGGCCCCGGAAGGCAGCGGGCCGCTCCTACGTTATCTGGGGGCACAATTCTTTCTATTAGAGCCACGAGGCTCCATCATCTGCCCCCCTCCTTTCTGTAAGAGCCCAGAGGGGCTCCACGCTGGCGATATGTTCTGAGAAGGCACAGTGGTGCCCCAGCATTACTCCAGTTGCCCAGCACTTAGTGGGCAACTGCCACGTGTAGGTTGTGCTTTGTGCTCCTGGCTGGCGCAGCCTGCGCCGCTTGCCCCTGACTTTGCTGGGACATAGGGCGTCCTAGCCCCGACAAGGCCAGTTGGCCTAGGGACTGCCACAGTGGTGGCTTATGTGAGTTTTTGCGCTGTTGTTCCTACCGGCACCTCTGAATGTATGTTTATGCGTCATGTGCCTTGTTTGACACCGCTGAATGTTTTTAGGCACCATGTGTTTTCCTTTCCTACACCTCTGAATGTGATACATCATGTGTAATGTGCGTTTACCCCTACAGGTATTGTGATACTTAGGTGGTTGTTTTCTCCTAGTACAGGTGGTGCTAGTGAGGTCCTGGTTCCCTGCGTGACATTCTCCTAAGGTGGTTAGGGTTGCGTAGGTGGTACTTACCTTTACCAGTAATTACTGGTTGTGGGCTACATGTGTTATTTTGTACTACAGTATTATTCCTATGTTCTAAGAGTGCTAATTCCGGACAGCGGTCCATGTGGCCCTGTCCCCTGTATATATAATCCCTTGTAAATTCTGCCCGTGCCTGTTGGCACATTGTAGAGTGTGTGTTCTTATCTAATGTGTTGTGGTATAATACAAAGGTTATTTTTATATAATACCTTGTGTGGAGTTTCCTTTGTGGTGGGCCTTGGGTGTTGTTGCTGGGTGCGCGCGCAAACGCTTTACACATCGCCTTAGGGATAAGCCTGTCTGCTCGTGCCAAGCTACCAAGGGGGTGAGCAGGGGTTATCTTTGGCGTGTAACTTCCTTGCCCTGACTAGAGTGGTGGTTTCTGCCTGACTTTGGCGCAAGCCTTAGCCAACCAGAAATCCCATTTCTAACATTGGTGATCAGCGGTGGGATTTGGACTTGCGTTTGCGCTGTACCGCAGAGGCAACTGGCCGCACTACAAAACTCTGCATTTAGATAAATCACATGGTATAGGGATTATTGTTCTAAGGTTGCTTTTAAATGTAATTTCTTTGGAAATGTGTTTCTTGTGCACTGTGAGTTAGGTGTCCCTAGCTCGGGAGGGTAGATCATCCCCCTAGTGCATTGGGTTTCTGGATTCACCAGAGGGTGGGATCCAGTGGTGGCAGCGTAATAGTGTCCAATACATTTGTCCCCCGCCCTGCGCCCAGAGTTGGTACCTGTGTCACGTGGTGGTCAGGTTGAGGAATCAGGGGTGGTAGAAACTGCCTTACCAGTCCGAGGGGAGGGTTGTGTGTGTGGATGAATGGTGTGTGGCACTAGGCAAGTGAGTGTGAGTTCTCTGGGTTAGAGAGCTTGCTGAATCTTTTTGTGAATTGTGTGCTCCTGTGTGAAACTCAGACCCCTAGGTCCCCTGTATAATCTTTTTACCATAACGTCCGCCAGAATGGAGCCTGCTTGTGATCCCTATGAGCTAGCTTGGCGCCAGAGGCAGGAGTTAGAAAGGTCCTGTACAGGGAGAGAGTCCGACACTCGGTACGAACTTCAGGACCACCTGGTCCTATGGCAAAAGGGTCCATGGGATCTTGAGCACAGTATGGAAAGGGCCCGGGCCTCACACCTGGAGGGTGGTGGGTGCCCTGAAGAGTCAGAAGAGGAGGTAGAGGATGACAATACCTGGACGCCAGTAGAGAGTGAAGACCCCATAGGTAGGGAGTCCCTTGCTGGGTCCAGCGTAGGAGGCAGCTCCTCATCCCTTTCCCTGTCCCCAGAGGAGTGGGAAGATAGGAGGAAAGAAAGGGAGCACCAGCTGACGTTAGAAAAGCTCAGGTTGCAGCATGCCCAGGCGATGGCGCAGCTGGAGGTCAAAAGACAGATGGCGGAGGCTGAGAGGGCCTTTGCCAGAGAGAAACTAGCTCTGGAGGGTGGGTTATCCCCTGAGCGCTGTTGTGGTTTTCTGGACTCCTCAGGGAGGGTTGAGTCCAGTGGTAGCAGCCAGATAGATTCCAGTGTAGGAAATCCCAGTCCCAGTTCCCCCAGTCTGGTACCTGTTTCCCAGGAGGAGGAGTTAAGGTTGAAATTCAGGGGCAGTAGGAAGCTGTCTCACCAGTCTTGGGAGGAGTTTGTGGATGACTGTCAGGATGCACTGGTGGAATGGCTGATGGTTAACCCGGAAGAGGATTTGAAGGCAGTGATCAAAATGATTATCAAAGAGCAGATGCTCAGTAGTTG
This sequence comes from Triturus cristatus, assembly GCF_964204655.1. NCBI lineage: Eukaryota > Metazoa > Chordata > Amphibia > Caudata > Salamandridae > Triturus > Triturus cristatus. Next base: position 477,642,154 of record NC_140579.1, on the reverse strand, counting down.
TTCTCCAGGGTTGCGCCAACACCTGCAGAGGTACGACTCTTTTTGTCCTTGGGAGCTTGCAGAGGAAGCAGAGCACTGGGAAAGTGCTAGAGGTCCTCTAGTGTCATTAGAGAGTAATTCCAACAGTAGTGGTTCAGAGATCCTCCAGCCCAGCGTGGTGGAGGAGGCTCAGTGTAGCCCAGCTAGGTCCCAGGATAGCGAGGAGGGTGTAGGGGCTCACTGCCTGGCTCAGTGGAGCAGGAGTGAGAGGGTGACCGAGGGTCCCCAGACGCACGAAACCCTGCCTCAGGACTTGGATGGTTTCTTGAGGGAACACCAAGTTGGGGACCTAGGCTGTCCTGTTACTCCACTTGAGGAAGATCTCTTAGTGTGTAGAGGACCTGGAGCACCTATAACCAGGGCTCCTGTGGTTCTAGAGTCTGGCAGTACCGCTCCGGTAGGGAGGGTACAGGAGTCCAGTGTGAGGAGTGATTGGGGGATGAGTTCCCCAGTGGAAGAGCCTGTGGGTCAGGGACTACCCAGTTGGGCTAGGATCCCGTGTAGTGACCAGGATGGCACCACTTCTGTTCTGGGGGATCTCCGCGCACTGTCAGGTGGACAGGGGACGGGAGATCAGCGCCAGACAGACAGTCGCTCGACATATGTGTCATTTGATAGCCTCAGGGGGATGGAGTGGAAATCCCCAGAAGTCCTGGAGTGCCAGGCAATTATTCCACCAAAGGTTCTAGGCCGGAGGTTGGGAGGCCAGGTTCAGGATCAGCCTGACCTGAAGGGTGGGACGTCTGTAACCAGCGTCCCGACCAGTTCTTCTTCCAGAGGTACCGCCCCAGTTGGTAGGGAGCAGGGTTCTGGAAGGGGGTGCAGAGGGTGGGAGAGCCCACCTCTGGCCCCGGTACAATCTGAGGGGTTAAACCCTGGGTTGGAATGGCGTTCTAGGTGTACCCCTCGCCAGAGGAGGAGGAACCCTAGGAGAAGAGGTAGGGGGAGGAGAGCCTTCCCTGAGACTCCTGGTCCGCCTGAGGGCGTAGACCCTAGGCTGGAGAACCAGTGGCAGTCTAGTTCTGTCTTGCAGAGAGGAAGAGTGGAGAATGGCCGCTATGTGCCAGGGGTTACTACCCCCCACTCTGTGATTAGGCAAGGACCGGTGGCACCTGGGTGGCCTAGGGCCTGGTCTTGGCCGCGGACAGCTTGGGAGTACCAGTGGGGTAGGCCAGTTGGTCCAGACAGTGGTGTTAGAAAGAATTCTACGGGTTCACCGTGGCGTAGAACCGGAGGGTGTCCCTGCAGTTGCGGGCCCGCGTCCGTGTTCTATCGCCCCAAGCAGGGAAGTCCATCACGGTGGTGATTGGGCTTGTGAGAAGTTGGCCTGGTATATGATGCTCACTAGTTAAAGTGATCACCTTGTACCATGCCAAGCAACCCTTATGGTGTGGTTGTAAGTCAACCTTTTCGGACTAGCTGCCCTAGTGGTAGCGTAGGCTAAGCAGTCTTTGAGGCTAAACTCGTGAAGCGTGTTAAGCCAGCTGTTTTACCAAATGTAACCCCCTTTTATACCAATGAAAGGACACCACACAGATATATATTCAAAATATATATGTATTTATTTCTCAAAGTAACCCCTAGTCTCTTTATGAGCACAGGAGCACAAATCGTCAAACAAGATTACAGTGGAATACACAGAAGTTGCACTTTATATGGATAGGCCCTGGTGGCCACTCAAACCATATACTAAAATAGTGGTATAAGTACCACGAACAGAAAAGGGAAAAGGCCTAGGGCCTCTAGAATCGCTGGGCCTACAAGGAGCTAACGTCAGTTAGTGACCAGGAGGTCCACGGGGGGCGTGTGCAGAGCAAATAGTCACACGCGTGCTCCCATAGGTTTCAATGGGTGCGTAAAAAGTACAAAGTTACTGCAAAGAGGATCTTCCGGATGGACTAGGAACTCAAGATTTGGAACACAAGCACTAGAGATGTAATACTACACTTGGGCACAGGTGTGCCAGCTTTACCTCACCCACAGGAAGCGGGTGCATAGGCCTCGAAGTGCGTCGGGTTTCTTCTATCTGTTCCGTGGAGCCTGAAGACAAAGATGCTGCAGGCGGTCGGTCCGGGGGAGATGCAGTGGATCCAAGAGTGGATCGGAGATGTTGAAGACCTGTAAGCAGAGGGGACAGTGTTCACAGTCACTAGCCAGTGACCGGCGTGGCACCAGGTGGGTACCAGGCAATGTCGGGTGCAAACAGGAAGAAAGGTGTAGCTTGTCTCTGCAGCCACGTGGTCCCTGGAGGTCGACGACATCCAGGAGTCGGTTCACGAGCTGTCCCACGCAGGCTCTCGCTGTCGGCGGTGTCGGAGACTTGATCGAAGCAAACAAGCCTTGGCAAAAGCAATTGTTGTAGGAGATGAAATAAGCTGATGGTTCTGACCAGCAAGGTCAGAAGGACTGCTCCTTTGGAGGGGAGCAAGGGCCAGTCTGGAGCAACCAGACCAGCGGTGTATTTCTTGAAGTTCGTCGCCAAGATGGCTACTAGCCAGCGGGCCAGCAACCGGTTAGGCGCGTCGAGTGGCAAAAATGCAGAAGGGCCCCACGCAGATCGTGGAGATGCTGGAGGGCTCACCTTTGGTGCAGATGCTGCTCGGGTGTTGGGCTTCTCAGATCCCAAAGCACAACTTGGAGGGAGCCTCGGTTGTTGCACTTGTCAGCTTGTCGTAGTCGTTCCAAGATGGCTGGCTCCACGTGTCTCGGTGCCTCCACGGGTCTCCTCTTTTCAGGGACTGTGGATCGGGCGGTGAGAGGTCTGGAGGTCCAGGTCTTGTCAGTCTCTGGGCTCGGGCTCCGGCGGGAGGCGGCGGCAAAGCAGACGTTGATTCGCTGGATGGTGCTTGCGTTAGCAAGGTGGTCACTCCCTGACCACAGGGGAGATTGGCTTCAGTCCTCTGTGCAGCAGAGCGTCGAAGTTCCCGTCTTCTTCTTAGTGTTAAGTTGATTCCAGGATGTCTGAAGTCTTAGGACACAGCTCCTACCTTTAAGCGGATTCTAGGGGCCGGACTACCTGCTAGGTCCCTCCCTAAGGGTGGGACCAGGAAGGGGGGTGGTTACACCCCCAATCCTTTGTCCAGCTCGCCCCAGGCCCGGGACTGGTGTGCCCCAGGACCGGTTTGAACTGGCATATGCACCGAGGCTCCTTGTGAGCCACAGGCATGTCTGGTTTCTTTCAAGCCCTACCTGACCAATACACAAAATCCTGTCTGGGGTGGTGCACGCACCTCCCCTGGCAGGAAACCCTTTGTCCACACCTCCCAAGCTGGAAGGACTCCCAGCAGCAGGAGGGCAGACTTGTGTCTGTGGTGGCAGCATCCATTTTGTGGAGCTGAGGCTATGTCTGATTTTACCCGGGTTTCAGGCACTGTACCTGTCGTGTCCCTCTAGAAGGGTGGAATGCTAACCCCGTCGCCAGAATTGGCGAGGGGTTAGTATTCCAATTCGTATGACACCTTACTCGACATGTTTTGATAAAGCCAAACCAAAGATAGCATTTAACCGCGAGGTTCATAATGCACTTAAGAGTATATGGTATGACGATATCTGGAAACAGTAGAAGGAAGTTGTTCCGACCACTGCAGACAGGCTCAGCTCATGCCAGAGCACCATCTCACATGGAACCAAGCACTCTGCCTTCAGGATTGTTAAGGCCTGCCATAGGAGTGACTTATAGGTTACCAGGTGTCCCATTTAAGGTTAGGTATAGGTATACTATACCTAAGTAAGAGGTGATTACACCAACTTACCCCAGCTGAGTGATCAGCCAGTTGTGTCAAATTGTTAGGCCAAGCCTGGGGTGGCATAATACATGCTTCAGCCCTTGGCAGGCCTTGGGTACACCAATGCCCTGGGTACCTAGTGTACACTGGTACAGGGGCTGACAGGGTGATCCACTTCCAATTGGTTATGCACCTAGGGTGCATAGTTTTATTTTAGTAGAGAGAACAGCAGGCTGGGGGTCTGATTGGCAGGCCCACAGCCTCAATATGTCAAAAACCAGTGAAGCAAAAAGCAAAAATTTGGGGTGACCATAGGATAGCAGACCCTACTCTCCTACACAACCCCCCCCCAAACGCTGGGACATTAAACTAGCCTTGACCAGTCTCGTCTTCATGTCCTAAGTGGAAGTACCTGGAGAGACCATCTGCATTCCCATGGTCAGTACCTGGCCGGTGCTCCACTGTAAAGTCCATCCCCTGTAGGGAAATGGACCACCTAAGCAGTTTGGGGTTTTCACCCTTCATCTGATTTAGCCACAAGAGGGGCTTATGGTCGGTCTGAATCTTGAAGTGAGTGCCAAACAAGTATGGCCTCAGCTTCTTCAGGGCCCACACCACAGCAAAGGCCTCCCTCTCAATAGCTGACCAATTCTTCTCTCTGGGGGTCAACCTTCTGCTAATAAAAGCAATGGGTTGGTCTTGACCATCTACATTAAGTTGTGACAGCACAGCTCCCACACCCAACTCAGAAGCATCTGTTTGGACAATAAACTCTTTGGAGTAGTCAGGACTTTTCAGGATAGGTGCAGAGCACATGGCCTCCTTCAGGTCATCAAATGCCTTTTGACAGCTTACTGTCCACTGAACCTTTTTGGGCATCTTCTTGGATGTCAGATCATTAAGAGGAGTCACAATGGACCCATAGTTCTTAACAAACTTCCTGTAGTACCCAGTCAAGCCCAAGAAAGCTCGAACTTGAGTCTGGGTGGTTGGAGGGGACCAGTCCTTGATGGATTGTATCTTACTCTCCAGTGGTTGAACTTGGCCTCCACCTACAAGGTGGCCCAAATATACAACCTTACTCTGCCCTATCTGGCACTTTGTAGCCTTGATAGTGAGGCCTGCCCTTTGCAGAGCCTCAAGAGCCTTCTTCAGGTGGATCAGGTGATCCTCCCAGGTGGAGCTAAAGACAGCAATGTCATCCAGATATGCTGCGCAAAAGTCATCCAACCCAGTAAGGACTTGGTTCACCAGCCTTTGGAAGGTGGCAGGTGCATTCTTCAGACCAAAGGGCATCACCACAAACTGGTAGTGCCCACCTGGGGTTGAGAATGCTGTTTTGGCCTTAGACTCCTCAGCTAATCTGATTTGCCAATAGCCAGCTGTTAAGTCAAATGTGCTCAAAAACTTTGCAGAAGCTAGTTTGTCTATGAGCTCATCTGCCCTTGGAATAGGGTGTGCATCTGTCCTGGTGACAGCATTGAGTCCTCTGTAATCCACACAGAACCTCATCTCTCTCTTGCCATCTTTGGTGTGAGGTTTGGGGACCAGAACCACTGGGCTAGACCAGGGGCTCTCTGAGGGTTCAATGACACCTAATTCCAGCATTTTATGTACCTCAGCCTTTATACAGTCCCTGACGTGGTCAGGTTGTCTGTAAAGCTTGTTCTTTACAGGCAGACTGTCACCAGTGTCCACCACATGGGTACACCAGTCAGTTTGACTAGGTATCAAGGAAAACATATGTGAAAATGATTGTAGAACCTGTCTACATTCAGTCTGCTGATGGGCAGTGAGGTTGCCTCCAAGGGTCACTCCTTCAACTGAGCCATCTTCAGGGTTCTGAGACAACAGGTCTGGGAGAGGGTCACTCTCTTCCTCCTGTCCCTCATCTGTAGCCATGAGCAAGCCCATGTCTGCCCTGTCAACATATGCTTTAAGCCTGTTAACATGGAGTACCCTGTGGGGACTCCTGGGAGTTCCTAGGTCGACCAAGTAGGTGATCTCTCCCTTCTTTTCCAGGATTGTATGGGGTCCAGACCACTTGTCTTGGAGTGCTGCTGGGGCCACTGGCTCCAACACCCATACCTTCTGTCCTGGCTGAAACTCAACCAAGACAGCCTTTTGGTCATGCCAAGCTTTCTGTAAGGCCTGGCTTGCCTCAAGGTTTTTGGATGCCTTCTCCATATACTCAGCCATCCTGGAGCGGAGACCAAGTACGTAGTCCACTATGTCTAGCTTAGGCTTTTTGAGAGGTAACTCCCATCCTTCCTTCACCAAACACAGTGGGCCTCTCACAGGGTGCCCGAACAACAATTCAAAGGGGCTGTAGCCAACTCCTTTTTGTGGGACCTCTCTGTAAGCAAACAGAAGGCAGGGTAGAAGGATGTCCCATCTTCGCCTGAGCTTTTCAGGTAATCCTTTGATCATACCCTTTAGGGTCTTGTTGAATCTCTCAACAAGCCCATTGCATTGTGGGTGATAAGGGGTGGTGAACTTGTAGTTGACACCACATTCCTTCCACATAGCTGTCAAGTATCCTGACATAAAGTTGGTACCTCTGTCAGATACTACCTCCTTAGGAAACCCCACTCTGGAGAATACCCCCAGCAGGGCCCTGGCCACAACAGGAGCTGTAGTGGTCCTAAGGGGAATTGCCTCTGGATACCTGGTGGCATGATCCACTACCACCAGTATAAATCTGTGCCCAGATGCAGTGGGAGGATCCATGGGACCCACTATGTCTATTCCCACTCTTTCAAAGGGGACCCCCACCACAGGTAGTGGTATTAGGGGGGCCTTTGTTGTGCCACCTGATTTGCCACTGGCTTGGCAGGTAACACAGGAGCGACAAAACTCCTTTGTATCTTCATTCATGTGAGGCCAGTGAAAGTGAGGGACAAGTCTGTTGTAACATTTGTCCCAAGTCTTGTTCTGGCCTAGGTGTCCTGCTAAAGGAATATCATGGGCCAAGGTAAGAAGGAAGCCCCTAAATTGCAGAGGTATAACCAACCTCCTGGTTGCACCAGGCTTGGGGTCTCTAGCCTCTGAATAAAGGAGCCCTTCATCCCAATACACTTTATGGGTACCTTGAGCATTCCCAGCAGCCTCAGCAGCAGCCAGCTGTCTGGGGGGTTCAAGAGAGGGACAGGATAACTGAGCCTGCCTCAAGTCAGCCCTTGAAGGTCCCCCTGTCCCCAGAAACTCAACCTGATCAGGTTCAAGCTCTTCAGGGACAGTTCCTTCAGGGTCCTCTAGATCAGTTTCCTGGGAAGGCTGATCATCACTCTGAGGCAGGGGGGAAGGCACAGCCTTGACCCACCTGTTCTTCTTCTTGGTAGGTGCTTGGTCCATTGTTCCAGGATCCAAGACCTGAGGTTCAGTGAGGCACTTTTTGGCCTGTGACCTGGTCACAGCAAGGACATGTGATGATATACCTAACATCTCTGCATGAGTCCTGTACTCCACTTCTGACCATAGAGAACTCTCTAGGTCATTGCCCAACAAACATTCTACTGGGAGGTCTGCACTAACCACAACCCTTTTGAGGCCAGTTACCCCTCCCCATGAGAAGTTAACAACTGCCACACTGTGCGAAGTAGTGGCATTGCTGGCATTGGTCACCAGGTAGTTCTCACCTGGTATGTACTGTCCAGGGTCCACAAAGCCTGGTGTCACCATAGTGACACTGGCACATGTGTCCCTGTAGGCTTGAGCCACTTTTTCATTAATTAAAGGAGTCTGTCTGTACTTGCCCAGGTTACTGGGGCTCACAGTCAGGGACAAATCAATGTCCCCATCACAGATCAAGACTGCCTGTGTCAGGGTTCTGTCTAAGTCAGAATCTCCTTCAGTTCCCATAGTGATTCCCACTACACCCTTTGTCTGGGGACCAACACTGCTAACAGTAGTACTGGGAGCAGGTGCCTTAGGGGCAACAGTGTTGGGGGCTCCACCCTTTTTGCAATCACTAGTCCAGTGAGTTGTATTTTTGCAATGATTGCACCAGGGTTTCTTTTGACCTTCTTTCTTCTTTTTGGACTGTTGTTGGGACCCACCCTCCTTAGCAGTAGTTTGGGGCCCTGTTGAAGACTTCTGGTCTTTAGATTTCTGATCTCCACCCTTCTGGTCTGTTTTCTTCTGATCACCCCCTTGGCCCTGGTTCTGGTTCTTTTGCTTAACCCTGGTTCTGACCCATTTGTCTGCCTTCTTTCCCAATTCTTGGGGAGAGGTCAGATCAGAGTCAACCAAGTGTTGATGCAGTTGCTGGTTTTGACAGTTATTTAAAATCTGTTCTCTCATCATCAAATTATACAATCCTGTAAAATCAGATACCTTACTTCCCAGCAACCAACCCTCCAAAGCCTTAGTGGCACATTCAACATATTCAGACCAGTCCTGAGTCTGTGTCTTTTGGGTGTCTCTGAACATTAACCTGTACTGTTCAGTGGTTAAGCCTAACCCATCTACCAGAACACTCTTCAGGACTCTGTAATTTCTGACATCCTCTTCTCTAACAGTGAGGAGTCTGTCTCTGCCTCTTCCTTCAAAGGAGAGCCAGAGGATTGCTGCCCACTGGTCTTCAGGAACCTGCTGTACTTTGCAGGCTCTCTCAAGAGCAGTTATCCATTTGTGGATGTCATCCCCACTTTTGTAGGGGGGCACAACCTTAGACAGGTTCCTATTATCAAAGACCCTATCTTTGTCCTTAGGGACAATGCTGCCACCAGTGGGTATAGACCCACTCTCTCTAGGTTGCCTAGCCTTGTTCAGTTTTTCTTCCATCAGGGCTACTTCTAGCTCCTGCTTCCTGATCCTCAGCTGGGCTTCCTGCATTCTGGCCTCATGTTCCCTCCTCTGAGGGGTGGTCAGTCTCCTTCTGGAGTGACCTTGAGAGCCTCTAGAGCCATGGGAAGCATTGGAGTCACCTGAGCGATTCCTTTGCCTTCCAAGCCCTGTGTTAAGTCCACTGGGGAGATCCAATGGGGTGAACCCACTGTCAGTCCCCAATAGCCTTAGTTTAGCTGGGCCAAGTATAACACTTGGCACTGGGCTAGTTCTCCCTTCATCCCCACTCACATCTGTATCCCCATCACTTTCTTCCTCTGTGGTAGGCATCCCATCTAAGGGGTGACTATTGGAAGGGGGTACCTCTGTGGCATCTTCAGAAGGGGGGCCTCCTGTTCCTGACCCTAAGGGGGCTAACTGGGAAGCTTTCTTGAGTTCTCTCTGATTCTCATCATTCTGTAAGAGTTCTCTGAGCTCAGCAGAGGTAGGGTTCTTGGGCTGTTTAAGGCCTCTAAGAGTTGCCAGATGCCTGAGCTCATTCTGATTAAGGGTAGCAAAGCTGGATGGTGCCCTCTGGGGGTCACTCTCAACAGAGATGGGTACAGTGGACCCCTCTGCCCCGGCCATTGCTCTTAAGTGTGGGTGGATGTGTTGCAATCTACCTACACTTGGGTTTACCTACTAAACCTATCTAGTAGTTGTAGTCAGGGTGTGCTACTCCCTTTGCTCTACAACAACTAAGTTCAGTAGAACTTATGTATATCTAATCTTGTTTTATATGTACCTACAGGTACCTATGTGATCTTTCAATTGGTAACCAAGAGATTACAATGGTAAAACACAGCAAGCTCAAATCCAACCGCTGCTCACCAATGGGAGAAGTTGGCCTGGTATATGATGCTCACTAGTTAAAGTGATCACCTTGTACCATGCCAAGCAACCCTTATGGTGTGGTTGTAAGTCAACCTTTTCGGACTAGCTGCCCTAGTGGTAGCGTAGGCTAAGCAGTCTTTGAGGCTAAACTCGTGAAGCGTGTTAAGCCAGCTGTTTTACCAAATGTAACCCCCTTTTATACCAATGAAAGGACACCACACAGATATATATTCAAAATATATATGTATTTATTTCTCAAAGTAACCCCTAGTCTCTTTATGAGCACAGGAGCACAAATCGTCAAACAAGATTACAGTGGAATACACAGAAGTTGCACTTTATATGGATAGGCCCTGGTGGCCACTCAAACCATATACTAAAATAGTGGTATAAGTAACACGAACAGAAAAGGGAAAAGGCCTAGGGCCTCTAGAATCGCTGGGCCTACAAGGAGCTAACGTCAGTTAGTGACCAGGAGGTCCACGGGTGGCGTGTGCAGAGCAAATAGTCACACGCGTGCTCCCATAGGGTTCAATGGGTGCGTAAAAAGTACAAAGTTACTGCAAAGAGGATCTTCCGGATGGACTAGGAACTCAAGATTTGGAACACAAGCACTAGAGATGTAATACTACACTTGGGCACAGGTGTGCCAGCTTTACCTCACCCACAGGAAGCGGGTGCATAGGCCTCGAAGTGCGTCGGGTTTCTTCTATCTGTTCCGTGGAGCCTGAAGACAAAGATGCTGCAGGCGGTCGGTCCGGGGGAGATGCAGTGGATCCAAGAGTGGATCGGAGATGTTGAAGACCTGTAAGCAGAGGGGACAGTGTTCACAGTCACTAGCCAGTGACCGGCGTGGCACCAGGTGGGTACCAGGCAATGTCGGGTGCAAACAGGAAGAAAGGTGTAGCTTGTCTCTGCAGCCACGTGGTCCCTGGAGGTCGACGACGTCCAGGAGTCGGTTCACGAGCTGTCCCACGCAGGCTCTCGCTGTCGGCGGTGTCGGCGACTTGATCGAAGCAAACAAGCCTTGGCAAAAACAATTGTTGTAGGAGATGAAATAAGCTGATGGTTCTGACCAGCAAGGTCAGAAGGACTGCTCCTTTGGAGGGGAGCAAGGGCCAGTCTGGAGCAACCAGACCAGCGGTGTATTTCTTGAAGTTCGTCGCCAAGATGGCTACTAGCCAGCGGGCCAGCAACCGGTTAGGCGCGTCGAGTGGCAAAAATGCAGAAGGGCCCCACGCAGATCGTGGAGATGCTGGAGGGCTCACCTTTGGTGCAGATGCTGCTCGGGTGTTGGGCTTCTCAGATCCCAAAGCACAACTTGGAGGGAGCCTCGGTTGTTGCACTTGTCAGCTTGTCGTAGTCGTTCCAAGATGGCTGGCTCCACGTGTCTCGGTGCCTCCACGGGTCTCCTCTTTTCAGGGACTGTGGATCGGGCGGTGAGAGGTTTGGAGGTCCAGGTCTTGTCAGTCTCTGGGCTCGGGCTCCGGCGGGAGGCGGCGGCAAAGCAGACGTTGATTCGCTGGATGGTGCTTGCGTTAGCAAGGTGGTCACTCCCTGACCACAGGGGAGATTGGCTTCAGTCCTCTGTGCAGCAGAGCGTCGAAGTTCCCGTCTTCTTCTTAGTGTTAAGTTGATTCCAGGATGTCTGAAGTCTTAGGACACAGCTCCTACCTTTAAGCGGATTCTAGGGGCCGGACTACCTGCTAGGTCCCTCCCTAAGGGTGGGACCAGGAAGGGGGGTGGTTACACCCCCAATCCTTTGTCCAGCTCGCCCCAGGCCCGGGACTGGTGTGCCCCAGGACCGGTTTGAACTGGCATATGCACCGAGGCTCCTTGTGAGCCACAGGCATGTCTGGTTTCTTTCAAGCCCTACCTGACCAATACACAAAATCCTGTCTGGGGTGGTGCACGCACCTCCCCTGGCAGGAAACCCTTTGTCCACACCTCCCAAGCTGGAAGGACTCCCAGCAGCAGGAGGGCAGACTTGTGTCTGTGGTGGCAGCATCCATTTTGTGGAGCTGAGGCTATGTCTGATTTTACCAGGGTTTCGGGCACTGTACATGTCGTGTCCCTCTAGAAGGGTGGAATGCTAACCCCGTCGCCAGAATTGGCGAGGGGTTAGTATTCCAATTCGTATGACACCTTACTCGACATGTTTTGATAAAGCCAAACCAAAGATAGCATTTAACCGCGAGGTTCATAATGCACTTAAGAGTATATGGTATGACGATATCTGGAAACAGTAGAAGGAAGTTGTTCCGACCACTGCAGACAGGCTCAGCTCATGCCAGAGCACCATCTCACATGGAACCAAGCACTCTGCCTTCAGGATTGTTAAGGCCTGCCATAGGAGTGACTTATAGGTTACCAGGTGTCCCATTTAAGGTTAGGTATAGGTATACTATACCTAAGTAAGAGGTGATTACACCAACTTACCCCAGCTGAGTGATCAGCCAGTTGTGTCAAATTGTTAGGCCAAGCCTGGGGTGGCATAATACATGCTTCAGCCCTTGGCAGGCCTTGGGTACACCAATGCCCTGGGTACCTAGTGTACACTGGTACAGGGGCTGACAGGGTGATCCACTTCCAATTGGTTATGCACCTAGGGTGCATAGTTTTATTTTAGTAGAGAGAACAGCAGGCTGGGGGTCTGATTGGCAGGCCCACAGCCTCAATATGTCAAAAACCAGTGAAGCAAAAAGCAAAAATTTGGGGTGACCATAGGATAGCAGACCCTACTCTCCTACAGGGCTGCCCTGCGTTTTGGCTGGAAGGGGGTTGTGTTGGACTTGGCCCTTCTGGCAGGTTCACCCCTGAACTTTTTTTTGCTTTTTATTGGTTACTTGGTGTGGTGATTTTTCGTTTCTGCGCACTTTCCCTGTGTCCCAGGGTAAAGTGCGTGCGTGCTCTGAGTGCATGTGGTGATATAGGCCCGAGTTTGGTATGTGCGGACTCGTGGGAGTGAATACTGCGCGATGATGTGTGCGGCGTGCATGTACCTAGTGTGGAAGTGCCACTTCTAGAGGTGGGCACTTCTGTGTGCAGTGTGTCTGTCGCGTGATTGGCTGGTCATGTCATGTGACGGGCTAGGGATTCCCCAGAGTCAGGATGAGTCACCCAGTGGTGAATGGGGAGATCAGCAGCTAGATGGGTGGGAGGAGTACACCTGGGTCCTGTATAGGACAGGGTTTTCCACACACAATGCTGGCTCCGCCCCCTGTGGTGCGACTGACGACCCTAGCCCTGCCAGTTAATAGGGTGAGGGGCTGAGCACATCAAGGGTGCTCCCCAACCAGCTGCGACTGGTTTTCCCCCTCACCCTGAACCCAGAACAAAGGGGTTTGCTGTATAAAAATGGGGCTGTGTCCCCACAGAAACTGTTCTCTGCCAGGATCTTACCTGAGGGGGGCTGCTGCTGCTGCTGCTGGACCAGAGGACCGCCACCTGGACTACCTCCCTGCCTGGAGGCCCAGTGAGCTGGCTCTGGGTCCAGCCTTGCCCCCCCACCCCTGCCCTGCTGCATGCAGGGGAGAACTTTGCTGGACTTGGTGTCTGTGGGCATCCCTAAGCGCCTGGAAGCGCTTTTATTTTTCTTAGCACTAGAAGCGCTTTATTTCTGAAAGCCGGTGCCCACCCGGCGTTTGCCCCGTATTTGCCGATTCTAGAGTCTCCTGGCAGGTGCCCACCCTGCCAGGGACATTGCCGTAACTGTAAGCGGGTGCCCACCCCGCGGAACATTGTTTTATTATCACGAGGGAGCCTACCCCTCTCATTGCCAAGATTTAAAAATCACCGCTGCAGCCCGGGACATCCAGGAAGTCAGGCGGGCCGGGGGCGGGCCGCCGGGACAACCGGATCAGGAAGTAGGAGGGCGGGAGCCTACCCCGCCTCCCACCGAAGACTGGCGGTTTGATTCGAAGCCCCGGAGCAGGCAGGAGCCTACCCTGCACCCCGGGGCCCTCAGGAGAAGCGCCGTGTCCCCTACCCAGGCAGGAGCCCACCCCGCACTGGGACGCGTGGCCTTCGTGTTCGGGGCCCGTAGGCTCCGCATTACCGACCAAGCCCCGCAGTCCAGAGAAGTCGGAGCGCTGTGTGCTCCGCTCCAGATCGGCCCAGCGGAGATCGACCCACCAGCGTGAGCCTTCCCCGCCGCGAAGAGTCCGGTGAGTGGGGGGGGCTCCTGGCTGCCCGGTGACTGGGGGGTGCGCTCCAACCCCGGGGGCATTGGCGCATTGCTGGATTTAGAGTCCGTAGGGACTCCAACGTTAGGGGCCAGCATTCTTTGCCTGGGAGCCCACGAGGCTCCACCGCATATGGGGGCAGTTCTTTTGGTGCACAGAGCGGCCCCGGAAGGCAGCGGGCCGCTCCGTTACCCCCCCACATTTGTGCACGAGCCCATCGAGGCTCCACCGGCGGGGGACATTCTCGTTATTCAGAGCCCCGTGAAAGCTCCAACGACGGGGGCATTTCGTTTATGCTCAGAGCGGCCCCGGAAGGCAGCGGGCCGCTCCTACGTTATCTGGGGGCACAATTCTTTCTATTAGAGCCACGAGGCTCCATCGTCTGCCCCCCTCCTTTCTGTAAGAGCCCAGAGGGGCTCCACACTGGCGATATGTTCTGAGAAGGCACAGTGGTGCCCCAGCATTACTCCAGTTGCCCAGCACTTAGTGGGCAACTGCCACGTGTAGGTTGTGCTTTGTGCTCCTGGCTGGCGCAGCCTGCGCCGCTTGCCCCTGACTTTGCTGGGACATAGGGCGTCCTAGCCCCGACAAGGCCAGTTGGCCTAGGGACTGCCACAGTGGTGGCTTATGTGAGTGTTTGCGCTGTTGTTCCTACCGGCACCTCTGAATGTATGTTTATGCGTCACGTGCCTTGTTTGACACCGCTGAATGTTTTTAGGCACCATGTGTTTTCCTTTCCTACACCTCTGAATGTGATACATCATGTGTAATGTGCGTTTACCCCTACAGGTATTGTGATACTTAGGTGGTTGTTTTCTCCTAGTACAGGTGGTGCTAGTGAGGTCCTGGTTCCCTGCGTGACATTCTCCTAAGGTGGTTAGGGTTGCGTAGGTGGTACTTACCTTTACCAGTAATTACTGGTTGTGGGCTACATGTGTTATTTTGTACTACAGTATTATTCCTATGTTCTAAGAGTGCTAATTCTGGACAGCGGTCCATGTGGCCCTGTCCCCTGTACATATAATCCCTTGTAAATTCTGCCCGTGCCTGTTGGCACATTGTAGAGTGTGTGTTCTTATCTAATGTGTTGTGGTATAATACAAAGGTTATTTTTATATAATACCTTGTGTGGAGTTTCCTTTGTGGTGGGCCTTGGGTGTTGTTGCTGGGTGCGCGCGCAAACGCTTTACACATCGCCTCAGGGATAAGCCTGTCGGCTCGTGCCAAGCTACCAAGGGGGTGAGCAGGGGTTATCTTTGGCGTGTAACTTCCTTGCCCTGACTAGAGTGGTGGTTTCTGCCTGACTTTGGCGCAAGCCTTAGCCAACCAGAAATCCCATTTCTAACAAATACTTCTTTTAGTAAAGTTTATTTTAATATCCTGCGTTTGTAAATACTACTTTTAGAAAGTTAGTATTTACTGACCTGGCCATTTCAGTCCGCCTCTGCTGTGTGTGTGTGTTCTGCCTAGCAACAGTAAGGAGCAGGGCTGGGGAATTCCAAGAGACAGGCTGGCTGCCAGGTGGTGGGTAGAGAGATTACACCAGGATGGGTGGGAGGAGTCCACCCTTGACTCTGAATAGACCTGTGCCCTGCCAGCACAAAGCCGGCTCCGCCCCCTGTGGAGCGGCTGATGTCTCTGCCCTGCTGCTGAAAGGAAAGAGCAGAGTCACCATAACAAAGTGCTCCAGAACTGGACTGAGCCAGGCCCAGGCCCCCTGGCGACAAAGAACAAAGGATTTGTGCTTTAAAAGAGGGAGCCCTGCTCCTAAGAAATCAGATCCTGTTTACGCAACGACGAACCTCTGCCTGAAGGAGAAGGACCTGGAGAAGCTGAAGGAGGAGTACTGTCTCTCTGCCTGAGAGACTGGCCTGCAGTGGGTGCCTGTCTGCTGGAAGGAGAGGAAAAGACTACAGAAAAAGACTTTGATTCAACTTGCGCTTTTAAACAATCTCCAAGGGCTTGCTTGTGAACTTGCCCCCTGATCTGCGCCCCAGGAACAGTGGGCGCAACCTATCCCCCAGAAGAGGAGAAGTAGCTGGACGTAATTCCGTGACACTGATCCCCAGAGAACCTGTGTGCCTCTCCCCCTTTCTCTACACCGCGACATCTGCCACCTGGGACTACCACGAGCACCGCCAGGACCTGCCTACCAGGTCCAAGCACCGCAAGTACCAGCCCCTCCGAGCCGTAGCTCGCAACGCGGAGAAAGGCACCTGAAGGCCTGCTCACCGAGCCCTGGCGACCCTGTGCCGTCAAGATCACCGCGAGGCCCTGTGCACACTTGTGATCCACTGAAAAGCCGATCGCGCTGCAACGCGCTGTGAATTGTTCCGGAGCTGCTTCCCCCTCCTCTGCCCTGGTCGTGTGGTTGAGACCTTCTTCGGGTGCCCCACGAAGCACCGCCGCCCTCTGACTGCGAGGGACGACACCGTGACGTGGGACACTGCTCCGTCGTAACCCGAGGCCGCCGTGACCATCCCCGTGCGGAACAAAAGGTATTGGTGGCTCCGCGCGCTAAAGTACGGCCCGTACTGACCTTCGTACGAGCCGTACCAACATTGGAAATAATTGGGATTGTTGTGCGCTGTTTGTACGGCCGGTACCTGCCTTGTACGAATCGTACCTGCCTTTGTAATATTTTGACTGATACGTTCGAGTCGTACTGGCATTGATAGTACTTTGTTCGAGTCGTACTGGCATTGAGCATTGATAGTACTTTGTTCGAGTCGTACTGGCATTGATAGTACTTTGTTCGAGTCGTACTGGCATTGAGCATTGATAGTACTTTGTTCGAGTCGTACTGGCATTGATAGTACTTTGTTCGAGTCGTACTGGCATTGATACGTACTCTGTTCGAGTCGTACTGCCTTTAGAAATCACTGTGCCCGGGGCCGTAGTTCGAACCGTACTGATTCAGGTCTGAACCGTACCGCATTGAAAAGCATTGCCAGTGCTCACGCGGGAAGCGTGAGACTCGGCAAGCGTACTCGTGCTCACGCGAGAAGCTTGAGAAACGGCAAGGCCCTTTAAAAACCTTGCCCAAAGCATAACAAAGGCGCTACGAAGTGCGCAGAACACCCAAGAAGCTTATTTTAAACAGAACTGTGCCCTTTTTATTATCTGTGGACTGCCCTTAAGCATTTAAAGAGTAACTGGATTGATCTTTATCAAGAGAACTGTATTTTTGCAACCTGCCTGAAAGAAAACCTTTTATATAAAGACTTCTATTTTTGATAAATACAGCCTTGTGTCTTTTGTGTGGTGGGGTGGTGATTATTGTGTGGGGCAACCTGAACGCTTAACCTTATGCCCTCTGGAAATTTAGCCTGACTGCTCGCGCCACGTTACCTAGAGGGTGAGCAGGGGTTATTTTTAAAGAGGTGATCCTTTGCCCTGACTTAGATGAAAAGGGTCCCTGCTTGTCGCAAGTGCATACCTGCGCCAACCAGAGACCCCGGATTCTAACATTGGTGGCAGCGGTGCGGATTTACGGATTTGCGTTCTTGGTGTCTGCGCAGTGATTACTAGCCATTGCACAGTGAGGCAGCGCCAGCAGGTCCCAGTGAAGGTGGTAGTTACAACGGTCCGCGGCAGCGCCAGCAGGTCCCGACGAGGATGGAGGATGCAGAAGGCCGCGGCAGTGCCAGCAGGTCCCAGTGAAGGTGGTAGTTACAACGGTCCGCGGCAGCGCCAGCAGGTCCCGACGAGGATGGAGGATGCAGAAGGCCGCGGCAGTGCCAGCAGGCAGGACGATAGTTCGCAAGGCAGGGCTACGGCAGCGCCAGTAGTCCGTCAGGGATGAGTTCTTCACATTGTCTCTCGACTCCAGGATACAACTGCCTTCCTGCTCTGGAGCTGCCCCAGTTATAGGTCTGGCGCCCTTTGATGTCTGGACCCTCGCACTTGGAGGTCGGGAGGTCCGGGATGAGGGAGTCCAGACACCCAGCAGGGGGGTGGAGCCAGCGCCCGGGGGAGCTGGGGGGCGATCGGCACCTGGCGGGGGAGAGCCATCGACACTTCTTTCTCCCATCGACCTGCCAAGTGGTCCGTTCACCTCCTGGGTGGATGGTGGTGCCGGGATGTCGGGGCCTGGCCAGGCCCAGGGTTAGGGTCGAGCTGAGGCCACGCGGCCTCGTGGTGCAGTGTCCAAGATGGCGGCCGGGCCGGGCGAGGGAGCCGGTAGTGGTTCGGCCCCATGATACAGAGAGGTCCGGGGGCAGGAGTCCCGTCTGGGGACGGGGTGCGGGTTGTTTCTGTGGGTAACACCTGGAGGGCCGGGGCTCGGGCCCTGTCATGCGGGGAGGGAGCAAGCCCTTCACGTGGCCTGTCCAACAGCCGCACACTGCTGCACGCCGCACACTGCTGCATGCCTCACACTGCTACACGCCTCACACTGCTGCACACCGCACACTGCTGCACACCGCACACTGCTGCACGCCGCACACTGCTGCACGCCACACACTGCGGCATGCCGCACACTGCAACACGCAGCACACTGCTGCACACCACACACTGCTGAACGCCACACACTGCTGCACGCCACACACTGCTGCATGCCACACACTGCTACACGCCACACACTGCTGCACACCACACACTGCTGCATGCCACAAACTGCTGCATGCCACTGCACGCCACACACTGCTGCACGCCACACACTGCTGCACGCCTCACACTGCTGCACGCCTCACACTGCTGCACAAAGCAGACTGCTGCACACCGCACACTGCTGCACGCCTCACACTGCTGCACGCCGCAGACTGCTGCACGCCGCACACTGCTACACGCCACACACTGCTGCATGCCACACACTGCTGCACGCCACAAACTGCTGCATGCCGCTGCACGCCACACTGCTGCACGCCACACACTGCTGCACGCCACACACTGTTGCATGCAGCACACTGCTGCACGCCGCACACTGCTGCACACCTCACACTGCTGCACGCCACACACTGCTGCACACCACACACTGCTGCACGCCGCACACTGCTACACGCCACACACTGCTGCACACCACACACTGCTGCACGCCACAAACTGCTGCATGCCGCTGCACGCCACACACTGCTGCACGCCACACACTGCTGCACACAGCACACTGCTGAACAGCGCACATTGCTGCACGCTGCACACTGCTACACGAAACACTGCTGCATGCCACACACTGCTGCACGCCACACACTGCTGCACGCCACACACTACTGCACGCCGCAAAATGCTACACGAAACACTGCTGCACGCCACACACTGCGGCACGGCACACACTGCTGCACGCCACACACTGCTGCATGCCATACACTGCTGCACACTGCTGCATTACTCACTGCTGCATGATGCATGACACTGCTGCACACAGCACACTGCTGCATGCCGCACACTGCAGCACGCCGCACACTGCTGCACACCGCTGCATGTCACACAGTGCTGCATGCCTCACACTGCTACACGAAATACTGCTGCACGCCACATAGTGCTGCACGCCGCACACTGCTGCATGCCACACACTGCTGCAATGCCGCACACTGCCGCACGCCGCACACTACCACACGCCACACACTGCTGCATTACACACTGCTGCATTACACACTGCTGCATTACACACTGCTGCACGCCGCACACTGCTGCATGCCTCACTGCTACACAAAAAACTGCTGCACGCCTCACACCGCTGCATGCCTCACACTGCTGCATGCCGCACACTGCTGCACGAGTCGCACTGCTGCACGCTGCACACTGCTGCATGCCGCACACTGCTGCACGCCACACACTGTTGCACGCCGCACAATGTTACACGAAACACTGCTGCACGCCACACACTGCTGCATGCCGCTGCATGCAACACACTGCTGCGTGCCACACAGTGCTGCACGCAGCACACTGCTGCACGCCGCACACTGCTACACGAAACCCTGCTGCACGCCACACACTGCTGCATGCCACACACTGCTGCACGCCACACACTGCTGCACGCCACACACTGCTGCACGCCGCACAATGCTACACGAAACACTGCTGCACGACACACTCTGCTGCATGGCACACACTGCTGCACGCCGCACACTGCTGCACGCCACACACTGCTGCATGCCGCTGCACATCACACAGTGCTGCATGCCTCACACTGCTACACGAAACACTGCTGCATGCCACAAACTGCTGCACGCCGCACACTGCTGCACGCCACACACTGCTGCATGCCGCACAATGCTACACGCTGCACACTGCTACACGAAACACTGCTGCACGCCGCACACTGCTGCACGCCACACACTGCTGCACGCCGCACACTACCGCACACCACACACTGCTGCATTACACACTGCTGCATTACACACTGCTGCATTACACACTGCTGCACGCCGCACACTGCTGCACGCCTCACACTGCTACACGAAACACTGCTGCACGCCTCACACTGCTGCACGCCTCTGCGCGCCACACATTGATGCACGCCACACACTGCTGCACGCCACACACTGCTGCACGCAGCACACTGCTGCACGCCGCACACTGCTACACGAAACACTGCTGCACGCCACGCACTGCTGCATGCCACACACTGCTGCATGCCATACACTGCTGCCCGCCGCACACTGCTGCACACCTCACACTGCTACACGAACACTGCTGCACGCCGCACACTGCTGCACGCCGCACACTGCTGCATGCCTCACACTGCTACACGCCTCACTGCTGCACACCGCACACTGCTGCACACCGCACACTGCTGCACGCCGCACACTGCTACACACCGCACACTGCTGCATGCCGCACACTGCTGCACGGCACACACTGCTGCACGCCACACACTGCTGCATGCCACACACTGCTGCACGCCGCACAATGCTACACGAAACACTGCTGCACGCCACACACTGCTGCACGCCACACACTGCTGCACGCCACACACTGCTGCACACTGCTGCATTACTCACTGCTGCATGCTGCACGACACTGCTGCACACAGCACACTGCTGCACGCAGCACACTGCTGCATGCCGCACACTGCTGCACGCCACACACTGCTGTACACCGCTGCACACCACACAGTGCTGCATGCCTCACACTGCTACACGAAACAATGCTGCATGCCACAAACTGCTGCACGCCGCACACTGCTGCACGCCACACACTGCTGCACACCGCACACTACCGCACACCACACACTGCTGCATTACACACTGCTGCATTAAACACTGCTGCATTACACACTGCTGCACGCCGCACACTGCTGCACGCCTCACACTGCTACACGAAACACTGCTGCACGCCTCACACTGCTGCACACCTCTGCACGCCACACATTGATGCACGCCACACACTGCTGCACGCCACACACTGCTGCACGCAGCACACTGCTGCACGCCGCACACTGCTACACGAAACACTGCTGCACGCCACGCACTGCTGCATGCCACACACTGCTGCATGCCATACACTGCTGCACGCCGCACACTGCTGCACACCTCACACTGCTACATGAACACTGCTGCACACCGCACACTGCTGCACGCCGCACACTGCTGCATGCGTTACACTGCTACACGCCTCACACTGCTGCACACCACACACTGCTGCACACCGCACACTGCTGCACACCGCACACTGCTGCACACCGCACACTGCTGCATGCCGCACACTGCTGCACGGCACACACTGCTGCACGGCACACACTGCTGCACGCCGCACACTGCTGCATGCCACACACTGCTGCACACAGCACACTGCTGCTCACCGCACACTGCTGCATGCCGCACACTGCTGCACGCCGCACACTGTTACACGAAACACTGCTGCACGCCACACACTGCTGCACGCCGCACAATGCTACACGAAACACTGCTGCACGCCACACACTGCTGCACACCAAACACTGCTGCATGCCACACACTGCTGCATGCCGCTGCATGCCGCACACTGCTGCACGCCGCACACTGCTGCATGCCACACACTGCTGCACGCCACACACTGCTGCATGCCGCACACTACCACACGCCACACACTGCAGCATTACACACTGCTGCATTACACACTGCTGCATTACACACTGCTGCACGCCGCACACTGCTGCATGCCTCACACTGCTACACAAAACACTGCTGCACGCCTCACACTGCTGCACGCCTCACACTGCTGCACACCGCACACCGCACACTGCTGCACGCCTCACACTGCTGCATGCCTCACACTGCTGCACGCCGCACACTGCTGCATGCCTCACACTGCTGCACGCCGCACACTGCTGCATGCTGCACACTGCTGCATGCCGCACACTGCTGCACGCCACACACTGCTGCAAGCCGCTGCACGCCACACACTGCTGCACGCTGCACACTGCTGCACACCACACACTGCTGCACGCCACACACTGCTGCACACCGCACACTGCTACACGCCGCACAATGATACACGAAACACTGCTGCATGGCACACACTGCTGCACGCCACACACTGCTGCACGCCACACACTGCTGCACACTGCACACTGCTACACGCCGCACAATGCTACACGAAACACTGCTGCATGGCACACACTGCTGCACGGCACACACTGCTGCACGCCGCACACTGCTACACGCCTCATACTGCTGCACGCCACACACTGCTGCACGCCACACACTGCTGCATGCCGCTGCAAGCCACACACTGCTGCACGCCACACACTGCTGCATGGCGCACACTGCAGCATGCCGCACACTGCTGCACACCGCACACTGCTGCACGCCGCACACTGCTACATGAAACACTGCTGCACGCCTAACACTGCTGCATGCCACACACTGCTGCACGCCACACACTGCTGTGTGCCACACACTGCTGCACGCCGCACAATGCTACACGAAACACTGCTGCACGGCACACACTGCTGCACGCCGCACACTGCTGCACACTGCTGCATTACTCACTGCTACATGCTGCACGACACTGCTGCATGCGGCACACTGCTGCACGCCACACACTGCTGCACGCCACTGCACACCACACAGTGCTGCATGCCTCACACTGCTACACGAAACACTGCTGCATGCCACAAACTGCTGCACGCCGCACACTGCTGCACGCCACACACTGCTGCATGCCGCACACTGCTGCACGCCGCACACTACCGCACGCCACACACTGCTGCATTATACACTGCTGCATTACACACTGCTGCATTACACACTACTGCACGCCACACACTGCTGCACGCCTCACACTGCAACACAAAACACTGCTGCACGCCTCACACTGCTGCACGCCGCACACTGCTGCATGCCGCACACTGCTACATGCCACACACTGCTGCACACCACACACTGCTGCACACCATACACTGCTGCACGCCGCACACTGCTGCACGCCACACACTGCTGCATGCCGCACACTGCTGCACGCCGCACACTACCGCACGCCACACACTGCTGCATTATACACTGCTGCATTACACACTGCTGCATTACACACTACTGCACGCCGCACACTGCTGCACGCCTCACACTGCAACACAAAACACTGCTGCACGCCTCACACTGCTGCACGCCGCACACTGCTGCATGCCGCACACTGCTACATGCCACACACTTCTGCACACCACACACTGTTGCACACCATACACTGCTGCACGCCACACACTGCTGCACGCAGCACACTGCTGCTCACCGCACACTGCTGCACGCCGCACACAGCTTCACACCGCACACTGCTACACAAAACACTGCTGCAGCATTACTCACTGCTGTATGCTGCACAACACTGCTGCATGCAGCACACTGCTGCACGCCGCACACTGCTGCACGCCGCTGCCCACCACACAGTGCTGCATGCCTCACACTGCTCCACGGAACACTGCTGCACACCACACACTGCTGCACACCGCACACTGCTGCACGCCGCACACTGCTGCACGCCGTACACAGTGCTGCATGCCCCACACTGTTACACGAAACACTGCTGCACGCCACACACTGCTGCACACCGCACACTGCTGCACGCCACACACTGCTGCACGCCGCACACTGCTGCACGCCGCACACTACCGCACGCCACACACTGCTGCATTACACACTGCTGCATTACACACTGCTGCACGCCGCACACTGCTGCACGCCACACACTGCTGCATGCCTCACACTGCTACACGAAACACTGCTGCACGCCGCACTCTGCTGCACGCCACACACTGCTGCACGCTGCACACTACCGCACACCACACACTGCTGCATTACACACTGCTGCATTACACACTGCTGCATTACACACTGCTGCACGCCGCACACTGCTGCACGCCTCACACTGCTACACAAAACACTGCTGCATGCCTCACACTGCTGCACGCCTCTGCATGCCACACATTGATGCACGCCACACACTGCTGCATGCCACACACTGCTGCACGCAGCACACTGCTGCACGCCGCACACTGCTACATGAAACACTGCTGCACGCCACACACTGCTGCATGCCACACACTGCTGCATGCCATACACTGCTGCACGCTGCACGCCGCACACTGCTGCACACCTCACACTGCTACACGAACACTGCTGCACGCCGCACACTGCTGCACGCCGCACACTGCTGCATGCTGCCTCACACTGCTACACGCCTCACACTGCTGCACACCGCACACTGCTGCACACCGCACACTGCTGCACGCCGCACACTGCTACACACCGCACACTGCTGCATGCCGCACACTGCTGCACGGCACACACTGCTGCACGCCACACACTGCTGCATGCCACACACTGCTGCACACCGCACAATGCTACACGAAACACTGCTGCATGCCACACACTGCTGCACGCCACACACTGCTGCACGCCACACACTGCTGCACACTGCTGCATTACTCACTGCTGCATGCTGCACGACACTGCTGCACACAGCACACTGCTGCACGCAGCACACTGCTGCATGCTGCACACTGCTGCACGCCACACACTGCTGCACGCCGCTGCACACCACACAGTGCTGCATGCCTCACACTGCTACACGAAACACTGCTGCATGCCACAAACTGCTGCACGCCGCACACTGCTGCACGCCACACACTGCTGCACACCGCACACTACCGCACACTACACACTGCTGCATTACACACTGCTGCATTACACACTGCTGCACGCCGCACACTGCTGCACGCCTCACACTGCTACATGAAACACTGCTGCACGCCTCACACTGCTGCACACCTCTGCACCCCACACATTGATGCACGCCACACACTGCTGCACGCCACACACTGCTGCATGCAGCACACTGCTGCACGCCGCACACTGCTACACGAAACACTGCTGCACGCCACGCACTGCTGCATGCCACACACTGCTGCATGCCATACACTGCTGCACGCCGCACACTGCTGCACAACTCACACTGCTACATGAACATTGCTGCACACCGCACACTGCTGCACGCCGCACACTGCTGCATGCCTCACACTGCTACACGCCTCACACTGCTGCACACCACACACTGCTGCACACCGCACACTGCTGCACGCCGCACACTGCTGCACACCGCACACTGCTGCATGCCACACACTGCTGCACGGCACACACTGCTGCACGGCACACACTGCTGCATGCCGCACACTGCTGCACGCCACACACTGCTGCACGCAGCACACTGCTGCTCACCGCACACTGCTGCATGCCGCACACTGCTGCACGCCGCACACTGCTACACGAAACACTGCTGCATGCCACACACTGCTGCATGCCGCACAATGCTACACGAAACACTGCTGCATGCCACACACTGCTGCACACCAAACACTGCTGCACGCCACACACTGCTGCATGCTGCTGCATGCCGCACACTGCTGCACGCCACACACTGCTGCACGCCACACACTGCTGCATGCCGCACACTACCGCATGCCGCACACTACCGCATGTTACACACTGCAGCATTACACACTGCTGCATTACACACTGCTGCATTACACACTGCTGCACGCCGCACATTGCTGCACGCCGCACACTGCTGCACGCCTCACACTGCTACACAAAACACTGCTGCACGCCTCATACTGCTGCACGCCTCACACTGCTGCACACCGCACACTGCTGCACGCCTCACACTGCTGCACGCCTCACACTGCTGCACGCCGCACACTGCTGCATGCCTCACACTGCTGCACGCCGCACACTGCTGCATGCTGCACACTGCTGCATGCCGCACACTGCTGCACGCCACACACTGCTGCATGCCGCTGCACGCCACACACTGCTGCACGCCGCACACTGCTGCACGCCACACACTGCTGCACGCCACACACTGCTGCACACCGCACACTGCTACACGCCGCACAATGATACACGAAACACTGCTGCATGGCACACACGACTGCACGCCACACACTGCTGCACGCCACACACTGCTGCACACCGCACACTGCTACACGCTGCACAATGCTACACGAAACACTGCTGCATGGCACACACTGCTGCACGGCACACACTGCTGCACGCCGCACACTGCTACACGCCTCACACTGCTGCACGCCACACACTGCTGCACGCCACACACTGCTGCATGCCTCTGCAAGCCACACACTGCTGCACGCCACACACTGCTGCATGGCGCACACTGCAGCACGCCGCACACTGCTGCACACCGCACACTGCTGCACGCCGCACACTGCTACACGAAACACTGCTGCACGCCTAACACTGCTGCATGCCACACACTGCTGCACGCCACACACTGCTGTGTGCCACACACTGCTGCACGCCGCACAATGCTACACGAAACACTGCTGCACGGCACACACTGCTGCACGCCGCACACTGCTGCACACTGCTGCATTACCCACTGCTGCATGCTGCACGACACTGCTGCATGCGGCACACTGCTGCACGCCACACACTGCTGCACGCCGCTGCACACCACACAGTGCTGCATGCCTCGCACTGCTACACGAAACACTGCTGCATGCCACAAACTGCTGCATACCGCACACTGCTGCACGCCACACACTGCTGCATGCCGCACACTGCTGCACACCGCACACTACCGCACGCCACACACTGCTGCATTATACACTGCTGCATTACACACTGCTGCATTACACACTACTGCACGCCGCACACTGCTGCACGCCTCACACTGCAACACAAAACACTGCTGCACGCCTGTTCTGCTTGGGTTTTCGGATCAGATAGAACCCACTCATCAGGGCCTCACTAACCCAGCCAGAACGTTACCCCCTCCCTAGAACCTATTTACAGTCCTACAACCACATATATCTATCACCTAAGGAAAGGGGATTCCTACTATGTATACCAAGATCTCACAATCGGCGGCCTCGCGATCCCCTACGAATCCAGACCTCTCTGCCCAAACGACAGTATCACAAGTGGCGGCCTCGCGGTCCCATACGAACCCAGACCTCTCTGCCCATACGACAGTATCACAAGTGGCGGCCTCGCGGTCCCATACGAACCCAGACCTCTCTGCCCAGACGACAGTATTACAAGTGGCGGCCTCGCGGTCCCATACGAACCCAGACCTCTCTGCCCAGACGACAGTATCAGCACAAGTGGCGGCCTCGCGGTCCCATACGAACCCAGACCTCTCTGCCCAGACGACAGTATCACAAGTGGCGGCCTCGCGGTCCCATACGAACCCAGACCTCTCTGCCCATACGACAGTATCACAAGTGGCGGCCTCGCGGTCCCATACGAACCCAGACCTCTCTGCCCAGACGACAGTATTACAAGTGGCGGCCTCGCGGTCCCATACGAACCCAGACCTCTCTGCCCAGACGACAGTATCAGCACAAGTGGCGGCCTCGCGGTCCCATACGAACCCAGACCTCTCTGCCCAGACGACAGTATCAGCACAAGTGGCGGCCTCGCGGTCCCATACGAACCCAGACCTCTCTGCCCAGACGACAGTATCACAAGTGGCGGCCTCGCGGTCCCATACGAACCCAGACCTCTCTACCCAGATGGCAGTCTCATACGACAGTTCATCCTATGGTTACCATAACATACAAAAAGGGCTCACTATTCATCAGATCACACAAGGATTGTCAGTTTGAGTACAGCCTGTTCTCAGGTTCGAGGGGCTCCTCTTTCCCTTATTCAGTTACCACTTACCTGATCAGGGTTAACATCTGTTCATGTAGCCGCAGCTGACTAGAAGAATAGGCTACCCTCTTATACAAGATATTTGATTACATACATAATCACATAACATTACGATATAACACATAACCTGCAAAGAAAAGTGAAAGATTAAGTTGTACACTCTAATAAGAAAGGGTCGACATCACCTTAGTAATATGTAGCCTGCACTCAGTGGTCATCTAGGTTCCCTTCTCGTCTGTATCTCGGCTCGCCGGGAGTCACCCTTCTTCGAGTCACCGGGACCTCTCCCTTATCGGCTACTCTCTCCTCTCTGGCTATTCTGCTAGGAAAGCATCTGTCTCTCGGTTCTTCTCCGCCTTCAAGATGGCGTCTGTCTTCCCTGGAATAAGTAGTAGCTTTACTGCTAACGGCCAGATGCCGCCTACGGACTGAACGTGTAACTGCCTAAGACTTTCACTAATATAGAGGTGCATTTCCTCATGGAAAATTCCGGCCCGTAACCTGCCGCCCACCAAATTCTTGTACCTCCCCGTACCAAGGACACGTTCCCAGCCGGCCGGCCTGATGTAGTGTCTTCGGCATGAAGAAAAATACAATCCTTCGATAAGGGCCGGCCTGAACCGGTTCTCTCCAAGCGAATAACACCTCATAACTAAAACATAGCTTTTGCCCTAGAAGCATCCCAAGCTGCCGAAGCAGAAAGAAAGATGGAGTCTCTCCCGTTTGAGGCCTAACAGGCCTGAATTCAGCACAGCTCCATGAAATACTCTCACTATAGGACAGGTTATCCCTAATATTAACGAATCTATCCCCTAGGCTATATATGCAAGCCCTGATCTATGGGGAAGAGCACAGAATCATATCAAAGTGCCTAGTAAATAGGCTCCATTCACTACTCTAACCCTTAGGCTTGAATGATAAGAGACTGAAGTCACATCCAATCACTTGTTAACACAAGAAGGCCAGGAAAATCGAGCAGTACATTTCACCCTTGACTTCAGTCTATTATACATTCATTAAACGGAACTAACATCTGTGGAAGAATAATATGAAACAAAACTAACTGATCTATGTCGAGTACCAGGTGTGCAGAATTGAAGTAGTGAAGGAACACACTGAATAAAGCAACAGATGGAAATCAAAATGGCGATAGTAATCAGAATACCTCCTAATATTTGGCGTAAGAAATGCAAATCAGGTAACCAATTAAAGAGCCAGTCAAACCAGCCCTGATCAATGTGTTTTCTTACTTCTTCTGTCAAGTCATGTAACTTGTTAATGTGAGCTCGAATGGATTGTGTATGATCAGACAAGTTAAAACAACAAAGACCCTCAAAATCGGAACAATCGTGTCCATGTTTAAGCAAAAGATAATCAATGGCCGCTCGATTTTGCAAGATAGCCCTTCGTTCACCCTGGGCGTCTAATAGCATGTCCGACAGGACTGTGGAAGTATTATTAATGGATTTCACCATCCAGCAGGCCATTTTCTCAATAGATTTGGCATTATAAACAGCCAAAGCAGGAACACCAATAATTGAAACAGCCAGGCTAAGATATTCGGACTTAGAATATAAATGCAAAGATGAGTCACAATCCTCCTGTAATCTCACTGTATCTCGAATCACACGAGAATTGGCATTTGGATGTGAGGAAAACATGAGTAGGCTCAGCCTAGTAATGGCACAAGGGCCTCCAGAAATATTTGCGGGGACATATGGCCAGGAAGTATTACCACATGAGAAAAGCCATCCGGCAGGTAGTAACATCGTGCGATAATGACTAGGGGTAACTACCAAACTCTTGCAAGTCATATTGTTCTGGACCGAAGCACATGTTTTCGGTGTCCTTTGAAAGCACAAAGTTCGCTCATGAAGGGTGAAGGAAGTAGCACCTTTCAATTTTAGACGCAGACATTCAGAAATTGCACTAGGATTACACGTAAGGAAAAAACACATATCTCCTTGTGTGATATTATAGGTAACTATTTGGGACTGGACGGGGGGTATCTGGTCTGGTAGTTCAGTACATAGGGGGCAATACGCATGGGTGGCAAAATCGCCCAGAAGAACATTGGGGCGGGCCTTTGAAATGTTAAAAATATTAGTCAAAGTTTCCAGCGAGGCAGGGACAGCAACCAGACAGGTCGCTAAGATGTCGTGTACAGATCTCATCGGCGTCAAACAAAAGTGAGGGGCATCGGTCACCCTTTTCGCCAGTAAGGTCCAAAAGTTCGATGACAAATCCCACGCAGCGAGGGAACGCGACACTCGGGTGCGTAGCTCATCCCGGGTTGACGGGATTCCTCCTCTCTCGTCGAACCAACCCGAAAATAGTCCGACGACGACACATCCTGCAACAGCAGTCCAAAGAATGATCTGAAAGAGAATCAAATACAGGCATTAATCATTCTCGTAAGTAACATTTGTCAGCCGGGACCGCTTCCCAGCTATCTTTCCCTGGTCTCATAACTAAAATGGTGTTATCATGACCGGTGGCAATGACCTCTGCTTGTTCAGGGGGATTCTTAGGCGACTGCACCCAAACCCTGGCCCCAGGGTTATTTGTGGAGCCAAAACCTTTCTGGCCTCGTACAGTTAGCAAAGTTGGGGCAGTGCCTTTTACCATCCCACCACTGAAGACAGGCATTATGAGTAATTGAGCCACTCGGTCAGTGCGATGGATCAGCAAGTCAGCCTCACTGCTATTCAGCAGGAGCACCTTAATCTCTCCCTGATAATCACTGTCAATGACCCCTCCAAGTACCTGAATGCCTTTTACAGCCAGCCCCGATCTAGGGGCGATTAATCCAAAATTCCCGGGTGGTATATGAACACCAACACCGGTCGCAATGATGACCCGATCTTTACCTTTTATAACGGTGTCATCCATGGCATGCAAGTCTAAACCTGCCGACCCTGGGGTCGCTCTACATGGAGCCATAGCTCCGGGAGTAATTTCCCAGTACATCACAGTCTCTCCGATTTCATTTGGCTGAGCATTAACATTCGGAGGGAACAAACGCATAAGTGGAGATTCAGCATTTAGAAAAGGACGATTATTCAAAATTAATAGCGCTTGGGGCAAAAAGTCTCGCCAATTCTTGTATTTGTCATCTGTCAATCTACGCAGCTGCTCCTTCAGCAGACCATTCAATCTCTCCACAAGACCCGAGGCCTGCGGATAGTACGGGATATGAAATACCCAGTCAATATTGTTTTCCACACAGAATTCCTGTACCAATCTTCCACGAAAATGGGATGCATTATCAGATTGAATTTGGAATGGCACACCATAATACATCATAATCAATTCCAATGTTTTAATGGTATTCAATTGGGTAGCTTGCTTACAGGGAAGGGCCACCAACAGGCCACTGTATGTATCAACAATGGTGCAAACATATTGACAATTCCTACTCATAGGGAGTGGACCAATGTAGTCAATCTGCCAAATTTGAGCGGGCACTTTCCCGCGATGTAAATGACCTTTAACAATTTGGGGCACTTTGCGCTGCCTGATATGCTGACAAATGGGACAATGTAGAATAACATTTTTAATTAAATCTAGGGGAATATAAATTCCTCTATCAGCAGCCCACCTGCTAGTGGCTTTCTCTCCAAAGTGTCCTGCTTTCTGGTGTGCCCATTTCGCCAATCCCGCAATATCAGAATCTTGCGTGTCCACCACTGCCTCAGCAATTTTAGATTTCTCATCTGCAATATTATGAAAGAATTTGTCAAGAGAGTCTATCGGGGTATGAGCATCCACATGGAAGATTGTAACAGTACTCCGTGGGAGCATTTCCCAAATCTCCTGCCATAATTCTTTTCCCCACAATTCCTTGGAATGGATTTTCCAACTATGGGAATGCCAAGTCGGTAACCAAACTGCCAGTCCATTGGCAGTAGACCAAGAATCGGTAAAAATATGACATATGCCAGGTAACTCTTGTTTCAGAACTTGATAAACAGCATAGAGTTCAGCAAATTGACTGCTCTTACCCTCACCAGTTGTACTCAGCAATTTTTGTGTGATCGGATTATAGGACACTGCCTTCCAATGCCGTTTCGTCCCTATGAACCTTGCTGAACCATCCGTAAACCAGACATGGTTTCTGTCCTCTGCGGACAAATCATCGAAAGGTTTACCCCACTTAACAGGAGATTCCTGTACTAAAGGTATGAAACATTCACTCTCAGTCTCAGTTGATGGCGCCCGTGCCACCTGCTCATGCAAAGATGCAACTCCTTTTTGTCCCACACGTGCCCTATCTTGTATATACCATTTCCATTTAATCACACTCGCCTCTTGAGCGTGTCCAATTCGGTGAGTTTTCGGCGAACTCATAACCCACTGCATGATAGGAATTTCAGGTCGCAAAACTATATCATGTCCCAAAGTCAACTGCTCGGTATCCACCAGAGCCCAATAACATGCAAGTAGCTGTTTCTCAAAAGGTGTATAACGCTCACCAGCATCAGGTAACTTTTTGGTCCAGAAACCTAACGGTACTCTACTCTTGCCTTGTTTCTGCCACAAACTCCAATTCGCATAAAGACCTTGTACAGACACATTCAAATCCACATCACCATCACATACAGGCCATAAATCCAGAGCATGCTGAATTGCTTCTTTTGCCAGACTGAACGCATCTTGCTGTGGTTTATCCCATTCAAATGCATTCTTTTTACGAGTGACACGGTACAAAGGGGCCAATATTTGACTCAAATGAGGAATATGCTGGCGCCAAAATCCAAACAAACCAATGAAGGTTTGGGCTTCTTTCCTATTTCTCGGAACTGCGAAATCAAGAATTTTCTGTTTAACCTGAGGGATCACTTCTCGGTGCCCTTCATGCCAATTAATACCCAAAAATTTTACAGCCTGGGACGGGCCTTGTAATTTATCCGGATTGATTTCCCAACCTTTCTCACGCAGGCACTCAATGACTCTGTCCAATTGGGTCTGAACTTCCTCTTGTGTTTCGCCTTGGATCAAAACATCATCAATATAATGACACATCTGAATTTGTGGATGAACCGGTACCTCAGCCAAATGCTCTGCCACCAGCCGGTGACATATCGTAGGACTATGTACATAGCCCTGAGGAAGACTTCTAAACGTCATCTGACGCCCATTCCACGTAAAACTGAACTGTTCCTGACACTCAGGGGCAATCGGAATCGAAAAGAAAGCATTAGCAATATCAATGGACGCATACCATGTACCTGGATGTTTTTGGATTCTTTCAATTAGGGTAATAACATCCGGTACTGCAACAGTCAAAGGGGGTGTGTGTCTATTCAATTCTCGATAATCAACAGTCATGCGCCAAGAATTATCACTCTTACGTACAGGCCAAACAGGATTATTCCAAGCAGAAGTAACTGGGGTGATAACACCTGCATCCACCAACTCCTGAATAGTGGTACTAATCTCTTCATGACCACCCGGAATACGATACTGCTTCTGACGAACCACTTTTGTCGCTTGGGGAACTTTTATGGGGGGCATTCTTAAACGACCAACCCGCACAGGCCTGGACGATATATAATGCCTAGTTCCAAATTGGTAACATCCATCATCTAAGTGCAAAGTCATTCCTTTCAAAATATCAATTCCAATTATAAATTCTAAGAGTGGCACCACTAATACAGAGTATTCTTTTCTAGGAATTCTACCTATTCTCATTTCAAGTAAGGTTTGAACTGCGGGAGTTTCCTTTCCGCCTAATCCGGTAATTGTAAAAGGCTGACCTTTAAACTTCTTTGATTTTCCATGAATAAGAGTGGCCTCCGCTCCTGTATCTACCAATGCTCGGGCCCTTTGGACATTACGATGTCTCCAATAAATATCAATATCTACATAGGGTCTATTATCTCTCTGAGCCCATCTGTGTACTGGAGCTTGACCTATTTCCTAGTCATCTTTACTGCGTTCTGTGTACCAGGATAAATCAGGATAAAGACTCTCACGTTTCCTAGGTATCGATACCTCCTGTTCATATCCATCTCCATTACGAAATGGATTACTGTTCCCTGCATTGTACTGCGGGTTTCGATCGGCCAATGTGTGTCGATCCTCTCTCCTTCTCAACTCAGGGGATTGATCCCTATCATCTCTGCGTCTGCTGTTAACATAATCATCTCTCCCCCTCTCTCTTTCCCCCTCTCTCTACCTGTCTCTCTCACGACGGGGGGACAAGTCACGCACATAACGTCGATCATCACGACGATCAGAGCGCCCACGGCGGTCGTCATCACCGCTACCGTCAGAAAAACCACGATCACACTCAGTCGTCCGAACACGCCGGGCACCCTCCTTCCGATCCAAGCCACATTTGCGAAACATTTCCCACAAACGAGAAGTAGTCTCACCATCAATGTCCTCTTTCCGCACACCATCGGCCAGAAGACCAAGAAACATATCACGTCTAGTAAGTTTATTGTCACCAGGAGTACGAGTGTCAGGCCGGGATTGTCGTTCAGGTCTAAACCACTCACCCAACTCACCGAGTTGGCGTACCGATTCCAGCACCACAGATAACATGTTACCAGTCTGATTAATCAATAAAGTCATCATAACCTGCTTATAAGCAACAGGAGAAGAACGAATAATACGATTCCGAACAGAAGATGTCAAGAAACCATCAAGCAACCTGTCAGCAGTATTCAGAAAAATTGCCGTTTTCATCACCTCCTCTTTGAGACGTTGCGTAGCATCGCGCAAAGTATACCACGGTTTGTCATTCACAGGCCAATCAGATTCAGTAGGATATTTTTGATTACAACCCTCAGTCGCCAATTGAAGCAAAGAAATTTGACCACCAACATTAAAGTTGCGAAAATGATCCTGTATAGTAGAATCCGAACTCAAGGAACAAAACTTCAAACAATCGCCAGCATCCAACATAATGCCAGCAGCGCCCAATTCATAAAGGCGCACCATCCATGTGAGCAAGGACTCACCAGCTCGCTGCCGAAATCTTTGTAAAATATCACTAATTTCTTGTTGAGTAAAATCCTCCAAAGAGTCTAAAGCAATACCATTCGGAGCACCGGGAGCCTGCTGCAACTTCCGCCGAAAAACCGGATGCACCGAGACCGCGGGACGAGCATCACAAGGAGCTCGACCAGTACACGTAGAGGAACAATCAGTGTAAGAAGCATCGACCCCACTCGAAGGACGAACGCAATCATGGAGTGCACCATCAGAGGCGCAAGAAGCAGATTTACAATCACGGCCGGAGCAAGAGGACTCGCGCTTGGCAAACTCCTCACCCGAGGAAGGAGAATCACTAGAGTTCCAGATATTACCATCCCATTCATCAGGATTCCAATCCAGTCCGTCTTTCGCCACGACCAGACGCACTTTTCGCTTCGAAACTCGACCACGCCGATCTTTGTATTTATAACGAGCAATTCGCACAGCCGCCCTCTCGGCAATAGTTTGGTACGTATCAAGTTTGTCGGCAAGCAACTTATTTTGACACCGCAACAAAGTATGAGCATTCTGAATTTCAACAAAGTTCGCTTCCACATCCTTATGCACATTCTGTAATTTCAACAGCCTCTCATGCAGGATCCTGTACGCAGACAGAACAATCCAACCTCTGCGCCCCAAAACGGGAAGGTCATCACCCTTAGATATGGGCGCCTTCTGTAAACAAGCGATCACAGCAGCCGGCTCCGCCAGTTCCAAAAAAGAATTCCAATTCTCACTCAAACCAGTAGAATCAGCCCACTCACGGGCTAAGGCCTCATAAGGCGTTGAATCCCAGCCGGGAATATCAACGGGCAACTTAAAAGCAGATTTCGACTTTCTAGAAAACATGTTTGAAAATAAAGAAAAAGAGAGAAAGAAAAAGAAGAAAGAGAAAAGAAAACTACACTCACAGTTATGTAAAAATAATAAACAAACGAAACCACACACGCACCAGAAGCAAACACAATACAACCACAATGCACACAGGTTTCGTAAACGGTTCGTGACGCCAAATGTTCTGCTTGGGTTTTCGGATCAAATAGAACCCACTCATCAGGGCCTCACTAACCCAGCCAGAACGTTACCCCCTCCCTAGAACCTATTTACAGTCCTACAACCACATATATCTATCACCTAAGGACAGGGGATTCCTACTATGTATACCAAGATCTCACAATCGGCGGCCTCGCGATCCCCTACGAATCCAGACCTCTCTGCCCAAACGACAGTATCACAAGTGGCGGCCTCGCGGTCCCATACGAACCCAGACCTCTCTGCCCATACGACAGTATCACAAGTGACGGCCTCGCGGTCCCATACGAACCCAGACCTCTCTGCCCAGACGACAGTATTACAAGTGGCGGCCTCGCGGTCCCATACGAACCCAGACCTCTCTGCCCAGACGACAGTATCAGCACAAGTGGCGGCCTCGCGGTCCCATACGAACCCAGACCTCTCTGCCCAGACGACAGTATCACAAGTGGCGGCCTCGCGGTCCCATACGAACCCAGACCTCTCTGCCCATACGACAGTATCACAAGTGGCGGCCTCGCGGTCCCATACGAACCCAGACCTCTCTGCCCAGACGACAGTATTACAAGTGGCGGCCTCGCGGTCCCATACGAACCCAGACCTCTCTGCCCAGACGACAGTATCAGCACAAGTGGCGGCCTCGCGGTCCCATACGAACACAGACCTCTCTGCCCAGACGACAGTATCAGCACAAGTGGCGGCCTCGCGGTCCCATACGAACCCAGACCTCTCTGCCCAGACGACAGTATCACAAGTGGCGGCCTCGCGGTCCCATACGAACCCAGACCTCTCTACCCAGATGGCAGTCTCATACGACAGTTCATCCTATGGTTACCATAACATACAAAAAGGGCTCACTATTCATCAGATCACACAAGGATTGTCAGTTTGAGTACAGCCTGTTCTCAGGTTCGAGGGGCTCCTCTTTCCCTTATTCAGTTACCACTTACCTGATCAGGGTTAACATCTGTTCATGTAGCCGCAGCTGACTAGAAGAATAGGCTACCCTCTTATACAAGAACACGCAGTACATGTTGGTTCACTACAAACTGAATATTTTATTACTCATTACATACATAATCACATAACATTACGATATAACACATAACCTGCAAAGAAAAGTGAAAGATTAAGTTGTACACTCTAATAAGAAAGGGTCGACATCACCTTAGTAATATGTAGCCTGCACTCAGTGGTCATCTAGGTTCCCTTCTCGTCTGTATCTCGGCTCGCCGGGAGTCACCCTTCTTCGAGTCACCGGGACCTCTCCCTTATCGGCTACTCTCTCCTCTCTGGCTATTCTGCTAGGAAAGCATCTGTCTCTCGGTTCTTCTCCGCCTTCAAGATGGCGTCTGTCTTCCCTGGAATAAGTAGTAGCTTTACTGCTAACGGCCAGATGCCGCCTACGGACTGAACGTGTAACTGCCTAAGACTTTCACTAATATAGAGGTGCATTTCCTCATGGAAAATTCCGGCCCGTAACCTGCCGCCCACCAAATTCTTGTACCTCCCCGTACCAAGGACACGTTCCCAGCCGGCCGGCCTGATGTAGTGTCTTCGGCATGAAGAAAAATACAATCCTTCGATAAGGGCCGGCCTGAACCGGTTCTCTCCAAGCGAATAACACCTCATAACTAAAACATAGCTTTTGGCCTTGAAGCATCCCAAGCTGCCGAAGCAGAAAGAAAGATGGAGTCTCTCCCGTTTGAGGCCTAACAGGCCTGAATTCAGCACAGCTCCATGAAATACTCTCACTATAGGACAGGTTATCCCTAATATTAACGAATCTATCCCCTAGGCTATATATGCAAGCCCTGATCTATGGGGAAGAGCACAGAATCATATCAAAGTGCCTAGTAAATAGGCTCCATTCACTACTCTAACCCTTAGGCTTGAATGATAAGAGACTGAAGTCACATCCAATCACTTGTTAACACAAGAAGGCCAGGAAAATCGAGCAGTACAACGCCTCACACTGCTGCACGCCGCACACTGCTGCATGCCGCACACTGCTACACGCCGCTCACTGCTGCACACCACACACTGCTGCACACCATACACTGCTACACGCCACACACTGCTGCACGCAGCACACTGCTGCTCACCGCACACTGCTGCACGCCGCACACAGCATCACACCGCACACTGCTACACGAAACACTGCTGCAGCATTACTCACTGCTGTATGCTGCACGACACTGCTGCATGCAGCACACTGCTGCACGCCGCACACTGCTGCACGCCGCTGCCCACCACACAGTGCTGCATGCCTCACACTGCTCCACGAAACACTGCTGCACACCACACACTGCTGCACACCGCACACTGCTGCACGCCGCACACTGCTGCACGCCGTACACAGTGCTGCATGCCCCACACTGTTACACGAAACACTGCTGCACGCCACACACTGCTGCACACCGCACACTGCTGCACGCCGCACACTGCTGCACGCCGCACACTGCTGCACACCGCACACTACCGCACGCCACACACTGCTGCATTACACACTGCTGCATTACACACTGCTGCACGCCGCACACTGCTGCACGCCGCACACTGCTGCATGCCTCACACTGCTACATGAAACACTGCTGCACGCCTCACACTGCTGCACTCCCTCACACTGCTGCACGCCACACACTGCTGCACGCCACACACTGCTGCACACCTCACACTGCTGCACGGCTCATACTGCTGCACGCCTCAAACTGCTGCACACTGCACACTGCTGCATGCTGCACAATTCTGCACGCCGCACACTGCTGCACGCCACACACTGCTGCATGCAGCTTCACGCCACACACTGCTGCACGCCACACACTGCTGCATGCCGCACATTGCTCAACGCCGCACACTGCTGCACACCACACACTGCTGCATGCCACACACTGCTGCACGCCACACACTGCTGCATGCCGCTGCACGCAACACACTGCTGCACGCCACACACTGCTGCATGCCACACACTGCTGCATGCCACTGCACGCCACACATTGCTGCATGCCACATACTGCTGCACGCCACACACTGCTGCACACCGCACACTGCTACACGAAACACTGCTGCACGCCACCCACTGCTGCATGCCACACACTGCTGCACACCACACACTGCTGCATGCCGCACACTGCTGCACACCTCACACTGCTACACAAACACTGCTGCACGCCGCACACTGCTGCATGCCTCACACTGCTGCACGCCACACACTGCTGCACACCGCACACTGCTACACGCCGCACGATGCTATACGAAACACTGCTGCACGGCACACACTGCTGCACGGCACACACTGCTGCACGCCGCAGACTGCTGCACGCTGCACGCTGCTGCACGCCACACACTGCTGCATGCCACACACTGCTGCACGCCGCACAATGCTACACGAAACACTGCTGCACGCCACACACTGCTGCATGCCACACACTGCTGCATGCCGCTGCATGCAACACACTGCTGCATGCCACACAGTGCTGCACGCAGCACACTGCTGCAGGCCGCACACTGCTGCACGCCGCACAATGCTACATGAAACACTGCTGCACGCCACACACTGCTGCACGCCACACACTGCTGCACACCACACACTGCTGTATGCCGCTGCAGGCCACACACTGCTGCACGCCACACACTGCTGCATGCCACACAGTGCGTCACGCAGCACACTGCTGCAAATCGCACATTGCTGCACCCTGCACACTGCTGCACGCCACACACTGCTACACGCCGCACAATGCTACACGAAACACTGCTGCATGCCACACACTGCTGAATGCCACACACTGCTGCACTCTACACACTGCTGCACGCTGCTGCATTACTCACTGCTGTATACTGCACGAAACTGCTGCACGCAGCACACTGCTGCATGCCACACACTGCTGCATTACACACTGCTGCATTACACACTGCTGCACGTCGCACACTGCTGCACGCCTCACACTGCTACACGAAACACTGCTGCACGCAGCACACTGCTGCATGTCGCACACTGCTACACGCCGCACACTGCTGCACGCCACACACTGCTGCACGCCACACACTGCTGCATGCCGCTGCACGCCACACACTGCTGCATGCCACACACTGCTGCACGCAGCACACTGCTGCTCACCGCATACTGCTGCACGCCGCACACTGCTGCATGCTGCACACTGCTATACGAAACACTGCTGCACGCCACACACTGCTGCACGCCACACACTGCTGCACGCCACACACTGCTGCACACCGCACAATGCTACACGAAACACTGCTGCACGCCACACACTGCTGCACGCCGCACACTGCTGCATGCCTCACACTGCTGCACGCCACACACTGCTGCATGCTGCACACTGTTGCACGCCGCACAGTGCTGCATGCCACACACTGCTGCATACCGCTGCACGCCACACACTGCTGCATGCCAAACACTGCTGCATGCCACACACTGCTGCATGCCACACACTGCTGCACGCCACACACTGCTGCATGCCGCTGCAAGCCACACACTGCTGCACGCCACACACTGCTGCATGCCGCACACTGCTGCACGCCGCACACTGCTGCACGCCGCACACTGCTACACGAAACAATGCTGCACACCACACACTGCTGCATGCCACACACTGCTGCACGCCACACACTGCTGCACGCAGCACACTGCTGCTCACCCCACACTGCTGCATGCCGCACACTGCTACACGAAACACTGCTGCAGCATTACTCACTGCTGTATGCTGCACAACACTGCTGCACGCAGCACACTGCTGCACGCCGCTGCGTGCCACACAGTGCTGCATGCCTCACACTGCTACACGAAACACTGCTGCACACCACACACTGCTGCACACCGCACACTGCTGCACGCCACACACTGCTGCACGCTGCACTCTACCGCACGCCACACACTGCTGCATTACACACTGCTGCATTACACACTGCTGCATGCTGCACACTGCTGCACGCCGCACACTGCTGCATGCCTCACACTGCTACACGAAACACTGCTGCATGCCTCACACTGCTGCACACGATCACACTGCTGCACGCCACACACTGCTGCACGCCACACACTACCGCACGCCACACACTGCTGCTTTACACACTGCTGCATTACACACTGCTGCATTACACACTACTGCACGCCGCACACTGCTGCATGCCTCACACTGCCACACAAAACACTGCTGCACGCCTCACACTGCTGCACGCCGCACACTGCTGCATGCCGCACACTGCTACACGCCGCACACTGCTGCACACCACACACTGCTGCACGCCATACACTGCTGCACGCCACACACTGCTGCAATCAGCACACTGCTGCTCACCGCACACTGCTGCATGCTGCACACAGCTGCACATTGCACCCTGCTACACGAAACACTGCTGCAGCATTACTCACTGCTGTATGCTGCACGACACTGCTGCATGCCGCACACTGCTGCACGCCGCTGCCCGCCACACAGTGCTGCATGCCTCACACAGCTCCACAAAACACTGCTGCACACCACACACTGCTGCACACCGCACACTGCTGCACGCCGCACACAGTGCTGCATGCCCCACACTGCTACACAAAACACTGCTGCACGCCACACACTGCTGCACACCACACACTGCTGCATGCCGCACGCTGCTGCAAGCCACACACTGTTGCACGCCGCACACTACCGCACGCCACACACTGCTGCATTACACACTGCTGCATTACACACTGCTGCACGCCGCACACTGCTGCACGCCGCACACTGCTGCACGCCGCACACTGCTGCATGCCTCACACTGCTACACGAAACAATGCTGCATGCCTCACACTGCTGCACTCCCTCACACTGCTGCACGCCATACACTGTTGCACGCCACACACTGCTGCACACCTCACACTGCTGCACAGCTCACACTGCTGCACGCCTCAAACTGCTGCACGCCGCACACTGCTGCATGCCGCACAATTCTGCACGCCGCACACTGCTGCACGCCACTCACTGCTGCATGCAGCTGCACGCCACACACTGCTGCACGCCACACACTGCTGCATGCCGCACACTGCTGAACGCCGCACACTGCTGCACACCACACACTGCTGCACGCCACACACTGCTGCATGCCACACACTGCTGCATGCCGCTGCACGCAACACACTGCTGCACGCCACACACTGCTGCATGCCACACACTGCTGCATGCCACTGCACGCCACACATTGCTGCACGCCACATACTGCTGCACTCCACACACTGCTGCACACTGCACACTGCTACACAAAACACTGCTGCACGCCACCCACTGCTGCATGCCACACACTGCTGCACACCACACACTGCTGCATGCCGCACACTGCTGCACACCTCACACTGCTACACGAACACTGCTGCACGCCGCACACTGCTGCATGCCTCACACTACTGCACGCCACACACACACTGCTGCACACCGCACACAGCTACATGCCGCACAATGATATACGAAACACTGCTGCACGGCACACACTGCTGCACGGCACACACTGCTGCATGCCGCAGACTGCTGCACGCTGCTGCACGCCACACACTGCTGCATCCCACACACTGCTGCACGCAGCACAATGCTACATGAAACACTGCTGCACGCCACACACTGCTGCACGCCACACACTGCTGCATGCCGCTGCATGCAACACACTGCTGCGTGCCACACAGTGCTGCAC
Organism: Triturus cristatus; assembly: GCF_964204655.1. Taxonomy (NCBI): domain Eukaryota; kingdom Metazoa; phylum Chordata; class Amphibia; order Caudata; family Salamandridae; genus Triturus; species Triturus cristatus. The sequence goes on along the minus strand of NC_140579.1, from coordinate 477,599,761 downwards.
GCAGCACACTGCTGCAGGCCGCACACTGCTGCACGCCCCACACTGCTACACGAAACACTGCTGCACGTCACAAACTGCTGCACGCCGCACAATGCTACAAGAAACACTGCTGCACGCCACACACTGCTGCACGCCACACACTGCTGTATGCCTTTGCACGCCACACACTGCTGCATGCCACACACTGCTGTATGCCACACAGTGCTGCACGCAGCACACTGCTGCACGCCGCACACTGCTGCACGCCGCACACTGCTACACGCCTCACACTGCTGCACGCCACACACTGCAGCACGTCACACACTGCTGCATGGCACAAACTGCTGCATCCCGCTGCACGCCACACACTGCTGCACGCCACACACTGCTGCACACCACACACTGCTGCACGCCACACACTGCTGCACGCCACACACTGCTACATGCCACACACTGCTGCACACCACACACTGCTGCACGCCACACACTGCTGCACGCTACACACTGCTGAACACTGCTGCATTACTCACTGCTGTATACTGCATGACACTGCTGCACGCAGCACACTGCTGCATGCAGCACACTGCTGCATGCCACACACTTCTGCATTACACACTGCTGCATTACACACTGCTGCATGCCGCACACTGCTGCACGCCTCACACTGCTACACGAAACACTGCTGCACGCCGCACACTGCTGCACGCCGCACACTGCTGCATGTTGCACACTGCTACACACCGCACACTGCTGCACGCCACACACTGCTGCACGCCACACACTGCTGCATGCCACTGCATGCCACACACTGCTGCCTGCCACACACTGCTGCACGCAGCACACTGCTGCTCACTGCACACTGCTGCACGCCACACACTGCTGCACGCCACACACTGGTGCACGCCTCACACTGCTGCACGCCGCACACTGCTGCATGCCGCACACTGCTTGTAGGAGAGTAGGGTCTGCTATCCTATGGTCACCCCAAATTTTAGCTTTTTGCTTCACTGGTTTTTGACATATTGAGGCTGTGGGCCTGCCAATCAGACCCCCAGCCTGCTGTTCTCTCTACTAAATCTATACTATGCACCCTAGGTGCATAACCAATTGGAAGTGGATCACACTGTGAGCCCCTGTACCAGTGTACACTAGGTACCCAGGGCATTGGTGTATATAAGGCCTGCCAGGGGCTGAAGCATGTATTATGCCACCCCAGGCTTGGCCTAACAAATTTGACACAACTGGCTGATCACTCAGCTGGGGTAAGTTGGTGTAACCACCTCTTACTTAGGTGTAGTATACCTATACCTAACCTTCAATGGGACACATGTTAACCTATAAGTCACTCCTATGGCAGGCCTTAACAATCCTGAAGGCAGAGTGATTGGTTCCATGTGAGATGGTGCTCTGGCATGAGCTGAGTGTAGGAGAGTAGGGTCTGCTATCCTATGGTCACCCCAAATTTTTGCTTTTTGCTTCACTGGTTTTTGACATATTGAGGCTGTGGGCCTGCCAATCAGACCCCCAGCCTGCTGTTCTCTCTACTAAATTTACACTATGCACCCTAGGTGCATAACCAATTGGAAGTGGATCACCCTGTCAGCCCCTGTACCAGTGTACACTAGGTACCCAGGGCATTGGTGTACCCAAGGCCTGCCAGGGGCTGAAGCATGTATTATGCCACCCCAGGCTTGGCCTAACAATCTGACACAACTGGCTGATCACTCAGCTGGGGTAAGTTGGTGTAATCACCTCTTACTTAGGTGTAGTATACCTATACCTAACCTTAAATGGGACACATGTTAACCTATAAGTCACTCCTATGGCAGGCCTCAACAATCCTGAAGGCAGAGTGCTTGGTTCCATGTGAGATGGTGCTCTGGCATGAGCTGAGCCTGTCTGCAGTGGTCAGAACAACTTCCTTCTACTGTTTCCAGATATCGTCATACCATATACTCTTAAGTGCATTATGAACCTCGCGGTTAAATGCTATCTTTGGTTTGGCTTTATCAAAACATGTCGAGTAAGGTGTCATACGAATTGGAATACTAACCCCTCGCCAATTCTGGCGACGGGGTTAGCATTCCACCCTTCTAGAGGGACACGACATGTACAGTACCTGAAACCCGGGTAAAATCAGACATAGCCTCAGCTCCACAAAATGGATGCTGCCACCACAGACACAAGTCTGCCCTCCTGCTGCTGGGAGTCCTTCCAGCTTGGGAGGTGTGGACAAAGGGTTTCCTGCCAGGGGAGGTGCGTGCACCACCCCAGACAGGATTTTGTGTATTGGTCAGGTAGGGCTTGAAAGAAACCAGACATGCCTGTGGCTCACAAGGAGCCTCGGTGCATATGCCAGTTCAAACCGGTCCTGGGGCACACCAGTCCCGGGCCTGGGGCGAGCTGGACAAAGGATTGGGGGTGTAACCACCCCCCTTCCTGGTCCCACCCTTAGGGAGGGACCTAGCAGGTAGTCCGGCCCCTAGAATCCGCTTAAAGGTAGGAGCTGTGTCCTAAGACTTCAGACATCCTGGAATCAACTTGAAACTAAGAAGAAGACGGGAACTTCGACATTCTGCTGCACAGAAGACTGAAGGAAATCTCCCCTGTGGTCAGGGAGTGACCACCTTGCTAACGCAAGCACCATCCAGCGAATCAACATCTGCTTTGCCGCCGCCTCCCGCCGGAGCCCGAGCCCAGAGACTGACAAGACCTGGACCTCCAGACCTCTCACCGCCCGATCCACAGTCCCTGAAAAGAGGAGACCCGTGGAGGCAACGAGACACGTGGAGCCAGCCATCTTGGAACGACCACGACAAGCTGCAAGTGCAACAACCGAGGCTCCCTCCAAGTTGTGCTTTGGGATCTGAGAAGCCCAACACCCGAGCAGCATCTGCACTAAAGGTGAGCCCTCCAGCATCTCCACGATCTGCGTGGGGCCCTTCTGCATTTTGCCACTCGACGCGCCTAACCGGTTGCTGGCCGCTGGCTAGTAGCCATCTTGGCGACGAACTTCAAGAAATACACCGCTGGTCTGGTTGCTCCAGACTGGCCCTTGCTCCCCTCCAAAGGAGCAGTCCCTCTGACCTTGCTGGTCAGAACAATCAGCTTATCTTGTTCTCCACAACAATTGCTTTTGCCAAGGCTTGTTTGCTTTGATCAAGTCGCCGACACCGCCGACAGCGAGAGCCTACGTGGGACAGCTCGTGAACCGACTCCTGGATGTCGTCGATCTCCAGGGACCACGTGGCTGCAGAGACAAGCTACACCTTTCTTCCTGTTTGCACCCGACATTGCCTGGTACCCACCTGGTGCCACGTTGGTCACTGGCTAGTGACTGTGAACACTGTCCCCTCTGCTTACAGGTCTTCAACATCTCCGATACACTCTTGGATCCACCGCATCCCTCCCGGACCGACCACCTGCAGCATCTTTGTCCACAGGCTCCACGGAACAGATAGAAGAAACCCGACGCACTTCGAGGCCTATGCACCCGCTTCCTGTGGGTGAGGTAAAGCTGGCACTCCTGTGCCCAAGTGTAGTATTACATCTCTAGTGCCTGTGTTCCAAATCTTGAGTTCCTAGTCCATCCGGAAGATCCTTTTTGCAGTAACTTTGTACTTTTTACGCACCCATTGAAACCTATGGGAGCACGCGTGTGACTATTTGCTCTGCACACGCCACCCGTGGACCTCCTGGTCACTAACTGAAGTTAGCTCCTTGTAGGCCCAGCGATTCTAGAGGCCCTAGGCCTTTTCCCTTTTCTGTTCGTGGTACTTATACCACTATTTTAGTATATGGTTCGAGCGGCCACCAGGGCCTATCCATATAAAGTGCAACTTCTGTGTATTCTACTGTAATCTTGTTTGACGATTTGTGCTCCTGTGCTCATAAAGAGACTAGGGGTTACTTTGAGAAATAAATACATATATATTTTGAATATATATCTGTGTGGTGTCCTTTCATTGGTATAAAAGGGGGTTGCATTTGGTAAAACAGCTGGCTTAACACGCTTCACGAGTTTAGCCTCAAAGACTGCTTAGCCTACGCTACCACTAGGGCAGCTAGTCCGAAAAGGTTGACTTACAACCACACCATAAGGGCTGCTTGGCATGGTACAAGGTGATCACTTTAACTAGTGAGCATCATATACCAGGCCAACTTCTCACATTGGTGAGCAGCGGTTGGATTTGAGCTTGCTGTGTTTTACCATTGTAATCTCTTGGTTACCAATTGAAAGATCACATAGGTACCTGTAGGTACATATAAAACAAGATTAGATATACATAAGTTCTACTGAACTTAGTTGTTGTAGAGCAAAGGGAGTAGCACACCCTGACTACAACTACTAGATAGGTTTAGTAGGCAAACCCAAGTGTAGGTAGATTGCAACACATCCACCCACACTTAAGAGCAATGGCTGGGGCAGAGGGGTCCACTGTACCCATCTCTGTTGAGAGTGACCCCCAGAGGGCACCATCCATCTTTGCTACCCTTAACCAGAATGAGCTCAGGCATATGGCAACTCTTAGAGGCCTTAAACAGCCCAAGAACCCTACCTCTGCTGAGCTCAGAGAACTCTTGCAAAATGATGAAAATCAGAGAGAGCTCAAGAAAGCTTCCCAGTTAGCCCCCTTAGGGACAGGAACAGGAGGCCCCCCTTCTGAAGATGCTACAGAAGTACCCCTTTCCAATAGCCATCCCTTAGATGAGAATCATACTACAGAGGAGGAAAGTGGTGAGGATACATAAAGTAGTGAGGATGAAGGGAGAAATAGCCCAGTGCCAAGTGTTATACTTGGCCCAGCTAAACTAAGGCTATTGGGGACTGACAATGGGATCATCCCATTGGATCTCCCCAGTGGACTTAACCAGGGGCTTAGGAGGCAAAGTGTAGGAGAGTAGGGTCTGCTATCCTATGGTCACCCCAAATTTTTGCTTTTTGCTTCACTGGTTTTTGACATATTGAGGCTGTGGGCCTGCCAATCAGACCCCCAGCCTGCTGTTCTCTCTACTAAATTAAAACTATGCACCCTAGGTGCATAACCAATTGGAAGTGGATCACCCTGTCAGCCCCTGTACCAGTGTACACTAGGTACCCAGGGCATTGGTGTACCCAAGGCCTGCCAGGGGCTGCAGCATGTATTATGCCACCCCAGGCTTGGCCTAACAATCTGACACAACTGGCTGATCACTCAGCTGGGGTAAGTTGGTGTAATCACCTCTTACTTAGGTGTAGTATACCTATACCTAACCTTAAATGGGACACCTGGTAACCTATAAGTCACTCCTATGGCAGGCCTTAACAATCCTGAAGGCAGAGTGCTTGGTTCCATGTGAGATGGTGCTCTGGCATGAGCTGAGCCTGTCTGCAGTGGTCGGAACAACTTCCTTCTACTGTTTCCAGATATCGTCATACCATATACTCTTAAGTGCATTATGAACCTCGCGGTTAAATGCTAACTTTGGTTTGGCTTTATCAAAACATGTCGAGTAAGGTGTCATACGAATTGGAATACTAACCCCTCGCCAATTCTGGCGACGGGGTTAGCATTCCACCCTTCTAGAGGGACACGACATGTACAGTGCCTGAAACCCGGATAAAATCAGACATAGCCTCAGCTCCACAAAATGGATGCTGCCACCACAGACACAAGTCTGCCCTCCTGCTGCTGGGAGTCCTTCCAGCTTGGGAGGTGTGGACAAAGGGTTTCCTGCCAGGGGAGGTGCGTGCACCACCCCAGACAGGATTTTGTGTATTGGTCAGGTAGGGCTTGAAAGAAACCAGACATGCCTGTGGCTCACAAGGAGCCTCGGTGCATATGCCAGTTCAAACCGGTCCTGGGGCACACCAGTCCCGGGCCTGGGGCGAGCTGGACAAAGGATTGGGGGTGTAACCACCCCCCTTCCTGGTCCCACCCATAGGGAGGGACCTAGCAGGTAGTCCGGCCCCTAGAATCCGAATAAAGGTAGGAGCTGTGTCCTAAGACTTCAGACATCCTGGAATCAACTTGAAACTAAGAAGAAGACGGGAACTTCGACATTCTGCTGCACAGAAGACTGAAGAAAATCTCCCCTGTGGTCAGGGAGTGACCACCTTGCTAACGCAAGCACCATCCAGCGAATCACCGTCTGCTTTGCCGCCGCCTCCCGCCGGAGCCCGAGCCCAGAGACTGACAAGACCTGGACCTCCAGACCTCTCACCGCCCGATCCACAGTCCCTGAAAAGAGGAGACCCGTGGAGGCACCGAGACACGTGGAGCCAGCCATCTTGAAACGACTACGACAAGCTGACAAGTGCAACAACCGAGGCTCCCTCCAAGTTGTGCTTTGGGATCTGAGAAGCCCAACCCCCGAGCAGCATCTGCACCAAAGGTGAGCCCTCCAGCATCTCCACGATCTGCGTGGGGCCCTTCTGCATTTTGCCACTCGACGCGCCTAACCGGTTGCTGGCCCGCTGGCTAGTGGCCATCTTGGCGACGAACTCTACAAAATACACTGCTGGTCTGGTTGCTCCAGACTGGCCCTTGCTTCCCTCCAAAGGAGCAATCCCTCTGACCTTGCTGGTCAGAACCAACAGCTGATTTCCGAATCCTCCTGCAATTGCTTTTGCCAAGGCTTGTTTGCTTCGATCAAGTCGCCGACACCGCCGACAGCGAGAGCCTGCGTGGGACAGCTCGTGAGCCGACTCCTGGACGTCGTCGACCTTCAGGGACCACGTGGCTGCGGAGACAAGCTACCCCTCATCACCTGTTTGCACCCGACATCGCCTGGTACCCACCTGGTGCCACGCTGGTCACTGGCTAGTGACTGTGAACACTGTCCCCTCTGCTTACAGGTCTTCAACATCTCCGATCCACTCTTGGATCCACTGCATCTCTTCCCGACCGACCGCCTGCAGCATCTTTGTCCCAGGCTCAACGGAACAGATAGAAGAAACCCGACGCACTTTGAGGCCTATGCACCCGCTTCCTGTGGGTGAGGTAAAGCTGGTACTCCGGTGCCCATGTGTAGTAATACATCTCTAGTGCCTGTGTTCCAAATCTTAAGTTCCTAGGTCATCCGGAAGATTCCTTTTGCAGTAACTTTGTACTTTTTACGCACCCATTGAAACCTATGGGAGCACGCGTGTGACTATTTGCTCTGCACACGCCACCCGTGGACCTCCTGGTCACTAACTGACGTTAGCTCCTTGTAGGCCCAGCGATTCTAGAGGCCCTAGGCCTTTTCCCTTTTCTGTTCGTGGTACTTATACCACTATTTTAGTATATGGTTTGAGTGGCCACCAGGGCCTATCCATATAACGTGCAACTTCTGTGTATTCTGTGATAATCTTGTTTGACGATTTGTGCTCCTGTGCTCATAAAGAGACTAGGGGTTACTTTGAGAAATAAATACATATATATTTTGAATATATATCTGTGTGGTGTCCTTTCATTGGTATAAAAGGGGGTTGCTATTGGTAAAACAGCTTGCTTAACACGCATCACGAGTTTAGCCTCAAAGACTGCTTAGCCTACGCTACCACTAGGGCAGCTAGTCCGAAAAGGTTGACTTACAACCACACCATAAGGGTTGCTTGGCATGGTACAAGGTGGTCACTAGAACTAGTGAACAGCATATACCAGGCCAACTTCTCACATTGGTGAGCAGCGGTTGGATTTGAGCTTGCTGTGTTTTACCATTGTAATCTCTTGGTTACCAATTGAAAGATCACATAGGTACCTGTAGGTACATATAAAACAAGATTAGATATACTTAAGTTCTACTGAACTTAGTTGTTGTAGAGAAAAGGGAGTAGCACACCCTGACTACAACTACTAGATAGGTTTAGTAGGTAAACCCAAGTGTAGGTAGATTGCAACACATCCACCCACACTTAAGAGCAATGGCCGGGGCAGAGGGGTCCACTGTACCCATCTCTGTTGAGAGTGACCCCCAGAGGGCACCATCCAGCTTTGCTACCCTTAATCAGAATGAGCTCAGGCATTTGGCAACTCTTAGAGGCCTTAAACAGCCCAAGAACCCAAACTCTGCTGAGCTCAGAGAGCTCTTACAGAATGATGAGAATCAGAGAGCACTCAAGAAAGCTTCCCAGTTAGCCCCCTTAGGGACAGGAACAGGAGGCCCCCCTTCTAAAGATGCCACTGAAGTACCCCTTCCCAATAGTCACCCCTTAGATGGGATGCCTACCACAGAGGATGAGAGTGAAAAGGATACTGACAGTAGTGAGGATGAAGGGAGAACTAGCCCAGTGCCAAGTGTTATACTTGGCCCAGCTAAACCAAGGCTATTGGGGACTGACAGTGGGTTCAACCCACTGGATCTCCCCAGTGGACTTAACACAGGGCTGGGAAGGCAAAGGAATCGCTCAGGTGACTCCAATGCTTCCCATGGCTCTAGAGGCTCTCAAGGTCACTCCAGGAGAAGGATGACCACCCCTCAGAGGAGGGAACATGAGGCCAAGATGCAAGAGGCCCAGCTGAGGATCAGGAAGCAGGAGCTAGAAGTAGCCCTGATGGAAGAGAAACTTAGCAAGGCTAGACAGCATAAAGAGAGTGGGTCTATACCCACTGGTGGCAGCATTGTCCCTAAGGACAAAGATAGGGTTTTCGACAATAGAAACCTGTCTAAGGTTGTGCCCCCCTACAAAAGTGGGGATGACATCCACAAGTGGATAACTGCTCTTGAGAGAGCCTGCAAAGTACAGCAGGTTCCTGAAGATCAGTGGGCAGCAATCCTCTGGCTCTCCTTTGAAGGAAGAGGCAGAGACAGACTCCTCACTGTTAGAGAAGAGGATGTCAGAAACTACAGAGTCCTGAAGAGTGTTCTAGTTGATGGGTTAGGCTTAACCACTGAGCAGTACAGGTTAATGTTCAGAGACACCCAAAAGACACAGACTCAGGACTGGTCTGAATACATTGAATGTGCCACTAAGGCTTTGGAGGGTTGGTTGCTGGGAAGTAAGGTATCTGATTTTACAGGATTGTATAATTTGATGATGAGAGAACAGATTTTAAATAACTGTCAAAACCAGCAACTGCATCAACACTTGGTTGACTCTGATCTGACCTCTCCCCAAGAATTGGGAAAGAAGGCAGACAAATGGGTCAGAACCAGGGTTAAGCAAAAGAACCAGAACCAGGGCCAAGGGGGTGATCAGAAGAAAGCAGACCAAAAGGGTGGAGATCAGAAACCTAAAGACCAGAAGTCTTCAACAGGGCCCCAAACTACTGCTAAGGAGGGTGGGTCCCAACAGTCCAAGAAGAAGAAAGAAGGTCAGAAGAAACCCTGGTGCAATCATTGTAAAAATACAACTCACTGGACTAGTGATTGCAAAAAGGGTGGAGCCCCCAACACTGTTGCCCCTAAGGCACCTGCTCCCAGTACTACTGTTAGCAGTGTTGGTCCCCAGACAAAGGGTGTAGTGGGAATCACTATGGGAACTGAAGGAGATTCTGACTTAGACAGAACCCTTACACAGGCAGTCTTGATCTGTGATGGGGACATTGATTTGTCCCTGACTGTGAGCCCCAGTAACCTGGGCAAGTACAGACAGACTCCTTTAATAAATGAAAAAGTGGCTCAAGCTTACAGGGACACATGTGCCAGTGTCACTATGGTGACGCCAGGCTTTGTGGATCCTGGACAGTACATACCAGGTGAGAACTACCTGGTGACCAATGCCAGCAATGCCACTACTTCACATAGTGTGGCAGTTGTTAACTTCTCATGGGGAGGGGTAACTGGCCTCAAAAGGGTTGTGGTTAGTGCAGACCTCCCAGTAGAATGTTTGTTGGGCAATGACCTAGAGAGTTCTCTATGGTCAGAAGTGGAGTACAGGACTCATGCAGAGATGTTAGGTATATCATCACATGTCCTTGCTGTGACCAGGTCACAGGCCAAAAAGTGCCTCACTGAACCTCAGGTCTTGGATCCTGGAACAATGGACCAAGTACCTACCAAGAAGAAGAACAGGAGGGTCAAGGCTGTGCCTTCCCCCCTGCCTCAGAGTGATGATCAGCCTTCCCAGGAAGCTGATCTAGAGGACCCTGAAGGAACTGTCCCTGAAGAGCTTGAACCTGACCAGGTTGAGTTTCTGGGGACAGGGGGACCTTCAAGGGCTGACTTGAGGCAGGCTCAGTTATCCTGTCCCTCTCTTGAACCCCTCAGACAGCTGGCTGCTGCTGAGGCTGCTGGGAATGCTCAAGGTACCCATAAAGTGTATTGGGATGAAGGGCTCCTTTATTCAGAGGCTAGAGACCCCAAGCCTGGTGCAACCAGGAGGTTGGTTATACCTCTGCAATTTAGGGGCTTCCTCCTTACCTTGGCCCATGATATTCCTTTAGCAGGACACCTAGGCCAGAACAAGACCTGGGACAGACTTGTCCCTCACTTTCACTGGCCTCATATGAATGAAGATACAAAGGAGTTTTGTCGCTCCTGTGTTACCTGCCAAGCCAGTGGCAAATCAGGTGGCACAACAAAGGCCCCCCTGATACCACTACCTGTGGTGGGGGTTCCCTTTGAAAGAGTGGGAATAGACATAGTGGGTCCCATGGATCCTCCCACTGCATCTGGGCACAGATTTATACTGGTGGTAGTGGATCATGCCACCAGGTATCCAGAGGCAATTCCCCTTAGGACCACTACAGCTCCTGTTGTGGCCAGGGCCCTGCTGGGAGTATTCTCCAGAGTGGGGTTTCCTAAGGAGGTAGTATCTGACAGAGGTACCAACTTTATGTCAGGATACTTGACAGCTATGTGGAAGGAATGTGGTGTCAACTACAAGTTCACCACCCCTTATCACCCACAATGCAATGGGCTTGTTGAGAGATTCAACAAGACCCTAAAGGGTATGATCAAAGGATTACCTGAAAAGCTCAGGCGAAGATGGGATATCCTTCTACCCTGCCTTCTGTTTGCTTACAGAGAGGTCCCACAAAAAGGAGTTGGCTACAGCCCCTTTGAATTGTTGTTTGGGCACCCTGTGAGAGGCCCACTGTGTTTGGTGAAGGAAGGATGGGAGTTACCTCTCAAAAAGCCTAAGCTAGACATAGTGGACTATGTACTTGGTCTCCGCTCCAGGATGGCTGAGTATATGGAGAAGGCATCTAAAAACCTTGAGGCAAGCCAGGCCTTACAGAAAGCTTGGCATGACCAAAAGGCTGTCTTGGTTGAGTATCAGCCAGGACAGAAGGTATGGGTGTTGGAGCCAGTGGCCCCAGCAGCACTCCAAGACAAATGGTCTGGACCCCATACAATCCTGGAAAAGAAGGGAGAGGTCACCTACTTGGTGGACCTAGGAACTCCCAGGAGTCCCCACAGGGTACTCCATGTTAACAGGCTTAAAGCATATGTTGACAGGGCAGACATGGGCTTGCTCATGGCTACAGATGAGGGACAGGAGGAAGAGAGTGACCCTCTCCCAGACCTGTTGTCTCAGAACCCTGAAGATGGCTCAGTTGAAGGAGTGACCCTTGGAGGCAACCTCACTGCCCATCAGCAGACTGAATGTAGACAGGTTCTACAATCATTTTCACATATGTTTTCCTTGATACCTAGTCAAACTGACTGGTGTACCCATGTTGTGGACACTGGTGACAGTCTGCCTGTAAAGAACAAACTTTACAGACAACCTGACCACGTCAGGGACTGTATAAAGGCTGAGGTACATAAAATGCTGGAATTAGGTGTCATTGAACCCTCAGAGAGCCCCTGGGCTAGCCCAGTGGTTCTGGTCCCCAAACCTCACACCAAAGATGGCAAGAGAGAGATGAGGTTCTGTGTGGACTACAGAGGACTCAATGCTGTCACCAGGACAGATGCACACCCTATTCCAAGGGCAGATGAGCTCATAGACAAACTAGCTTCTGCAAAGTTTTTGAGCACATTTGACTTGACAGCTGGCTATTGGCAAATCAGATTAGCTGAGGAGTCTAAGGCCAAAACAGCATTCTCAACCCCAGGTGGGCATTATCAGTTTGTGGTGATGCCCTTTGGTCTGAAGAATGCACCTGCCACCTTCCAAAGGCTGGTGAACCAAGTCCTTACTGGGTTGGATGACTTTTGCGCAGCATATCTTGATGACATTGCTGTCTTTAGTTCCACCTGGGAGGATCACCTGATCCACCTGAAGAAGGCTCTTGAGGCTCTGCAAAGGGCAGGCCTCACTATCAAGGCTACTAAGTGCCAGATAGGGCAGAGTAAGGTTGTGTATTTGGGCCACCTTGTAGGTGGAGGCCAAGTTCAACCACTGGAGAGTAAGATACAATCCATCAAGGACTGGTCCCCTCCAACCACCCAGACTCAAGTTCGAGCTTTCTTGGGCTTGACTGGGTATTACAGGAAGTTTGTTAAGAACTATGGGTCCATTGTGACTCCTCTTAATGATCTGACATCCAAGAAGATGCCCAAAAAGGTTCAGTGGACAGTAAGCTGTCAAAAGGCATTTGATGACCTGAAGGAGGCCATGTGCTCTGCACCTATCCTGAAAAGTCCTGACTACTCCAAAGAGTTTATTGTCCAAACAGATGCTTCTGAGTTGGGTGTGGGAGCTGTGCTGTCACAACTTAATGTAGATGGTCAAGACCAACCCATTGCTTTTATTAGCAGAAGGTTGACCCCCAGAGAGAAGAATTGGTCAGCTATTGAGAGGGAGGCCTTTGCTGTGGTGTGGGCCCTGAAGAAGCTGAGGCCATACTTGTTTGGCACTCACTTCAAGATTCAGACCGACCATAAGCCCCTCTTGTGGCTAAATCAGATGAAGGGTGAAAACCCCAAACTGCTTAGGTGGTCCATTTCCCTACAGGGGATGGACTTTACAGTGGAGCACCGGCCAGGTACTGACCATGGGAATGCAGATGGTCTCTCCAGGTACTTCCACTTAGGACATGAAGACGAGACTGGTCAAGGCTAGTTTAATGTCCCAGCGTTTGGGGGGGGGTTGTGTAGGAGAGTAGGGTCTGCTATCCTATGGTCACCCCAAATTTTTGCTTTTTGCTTCACTGGTTTTTGACATATTGAGGCTGTGGGCCTGCCAATCAGACCCCCAGCCTGCTGTTCTCTCTACTAAATTAAAACTATGCACCCTAGGTGCATAACCAATTGGAAGTGGATCACCCTGTCAGCCCCTGTACCAGTGTACACTAGGTACCCAGGGCATTGGTGTACCCAAGGCCTGCCAGGGGCTGCAGCATGTATTATGCCACCCCAGGCTTGGCCTAACAATCTGACACAACTGGCTGATCACTCAGCTGGGGTAAGTTGGTGTAATCACCTCTTACTTAGGTGTAGTATACCTATACCTAACCTTAAATGGGACACCTGGTAACCTATAAGTCACTCCTATGGCAGGCCTTAACAATCCTGAAGGCAGAGTGCTTGGTTCCATGTGAGATGGTGCTCTGGCATGAGCTGAGCCTGTCTGCAGTGGTCGTAACAACTTCCTTCTACTGTTTCCAGATATCGTCATACCATATACTCTTAAGTGCATTATGAACCTCGCGGTTAAATGCTAACTTTGGTTTGGCTTTATCAAAACATGTCGAGTAAGGTGTCATACGAATTGGAATACTAACCCCTCGCCAATTCTGGCGACGGGGTTAGCATTCCACCCTTCTAGAGGGACACGACATGTACAGTGCCTGAAACCCGGGTAAAATCAGACATAGCCTCAGCTCCACAAAATGGATGCTGCCACCACAGACACAAGTCTGCCCTCCTGCTGCTGGGAGTCCTTCCAGCTTGGGAGGTGTGGACAAAGGGTTTCCTGCCAGGGGAGGTGCGTGCACCACCCCAGACAGGATTTTGTGTATTGGTCAGGTAGGGCTTGAAAGAAACCAGACATGCCTGTGGCTCACAAGGAGCCTCGGTGCATATGCCAGTTCAAACCGGTCCTGGGGCACACCAGTCCCGGGCCTGGGGCGAGCTGGACAAAGGATTGGGGGTGTAACCACCCCCCTTCCTGGTCCCACCCATAGGGAGGGACCTAGCAGGTAGTCCGGCCCCTAGAATCCGAATAAAGGTAGGAGCTGTGTCCTAAGACTTCAGACATCCTGGAATCAACTTGAAACTAAGAAGAAGACGGGAACTTCGACATTCTGCTGCACAGAAGACTGAAGAAAATCTCCCCTGTGGTCAGGGAGTGACCACCTTGCTAACGCAAGCACCATCCAGCGAATCACCGTCTGCTTTGCCGCCGCCTCCCGCCGGAGCCCGAGCCCAGAGACTGACAAGACCTGGACCTCCAGACCTCTCACCGCCCGATCCACAGTCCCTGAAAAGAGGAGACCCGTGGAGGCACCGAGACACGTGGAGCCAGCCATCTTGAAACGACTACGACAAGCTGACAAGTGCAACAACCGAGGCTCCCTCCAAGTTGTGCTTTGGGATCTGAGAAGCCCAACCCCCGAGCAGCATCTGCACCAAAGGTGAGCCCTCCAGCATCTCCACGATCTGCGTGGGGCCCTTCTGCATTTTGCCACTCGACGCGCCTAACCGGTTGCTGGCCCGCTGGCTAGTGGCCATCTTGGCGACGAACTCTACAAAATACACTGCTGGTCTGGTTGCTCCAGACTGGCCCTTGCTTCCCTCCAAAGGAGCAATCCCTCTGACCTTGCTGGTCAGAACCAACAGCTGATTTCCGAATCCTCCTGCAATTGCTTTTGCCAAGGCTTGTTTGCTTCGATCAAGTCGCCGACACCGCCGACAGCGAGAGCCTGCGTGGGACAGCTCGTGAGCCGACTCCTGGACGTCGTCGACCTTCAGGGACCACGTGGCTGCGGAGACAAGCTACCCCTCATCACCTGTTTGCACCCGACATCGCCTGGTACCCACCTGGTGCCACGCTGGTCACTGGCTAGTGACTGTGAACACTGTCCCCTCTGCTTACAGGTCTTCAACATCTCCGATCCACTCTTGGATCCACTGCATCTCTTCCCGACCGACCGCCTGCAGCATCTTTGTCCCAGGCTCAACGGAACAGATAGAAGAAACCCGACGCACTTTGAGGCCTATGCACCCGCTTCCTGTGGGTGAGGTAAAGCTGGTACTCCGGTGCCCATGTGTAGTAATACATCTCTAGTGCCTGTGTTCCAAATCTTAAGTTCCTAGGTCATCCGGAAGATTCCTTTTGCAGTAACTTTGTACTTTTTACGCACCCATTGAAACCTATGGGAGCACGCGTGTGACTATTTGCTCTGCACACGCCACCCGTGGACCTCCTGGTCACTAACTGACGTTAGCTCCTTGTAGGCCCAGCGATTCTAGAGGCCCTAGGCCTTTTCCCTTTTCTGTTCGTGGTACTTATACCACTATTTTAGTATATGGTTTGAGTGGCCACCAGGGCCTATCCATATAACGTGCAACTTCTGTGTATTCTGTGATAATCTTGTTTGACGATTTGTGCTCCTGTGCTCATAAAGAGACTAGGGGTTACTTTGAGAAATAAATACATATATATTTTGAATATATATCTGTGTGGTGTCCTTTCATTGGTATAAAAGGGGGTTGCTATTGGTAAAACAGCTTGCTTAACACGCATCACGAGTTTAGCCTCAAAGACTGCTTAGCCTACGCTACCACTAGGGCAGCTAGTCCGAAAAGGTTGACTTACAACCACACCATAAGGGTTGCTTGGCATGGTACAAGGTGGTCACTAGAACTAGTGAACAGCATATACCAGGCCAACTTCTCACACAAAGGAATCGCTCAGGCGACTCTAATGCTTCTCATGCCTCTAGAGGCTCTCAAGGTCACTCCAGGAAAAGGATGACCACCCCTCAGAGGAGGGAACATGAGGCCAGAATGCAGGAAGCCCAGCTGAGGATCAGGAAGCAGGAGCTAGAAGTAGCCCTGATGGAAGAGAAACTGAGTAAGGCTAGGCAACCTAGAGAGAGTGGGTCTATACCCACTGGTGGCAGCATTGTCCCTAAGGACAAAGATAGGGTCTTTGATAATAGGAACCTGTCTAAGGTTGTGCCCCCCTACAAAAGTGGGGATGACATCCACAAATGGATGACTGCTCTTGAGAGAGCCTGCAAAGTGCAGCAGGTTCCTGAAGACCAGTGGGCAGCAATCCTCTGGCTCTCCTTTGAAGGAAGAGGCAGAGACAGACCCTCACTGTTAGGGAGGAGGATGTCAGAAACTACAGAGTCCTGAAGAGTGTTCTAGTTGATGGGTTAGGCTTAACCACTGAACAGTACAGGTTAATGTTCAGAGACACCCAAAAGACACAGACTCAGGACTGGTCTGAATACATTGAATGTGCCACTAAGGCTTTGGAGGGTTGGTTGCTGGGAAGTAAGGTATCTGATTTTACAGGATTGTATAATTTGATGATGAGAGAACAGATTTTAAATAACTGTCAAAACCAGCAACTGCATCAACACTTGGTTGACTCTGATCTGACCTCTCCCCAAGAATTGGGAAAGAAGGCAGACAAATGGGTCAGAACCAGGGTTAAGCAAAAGAACCAGAACCAGGGCCAAGGGGGTGATCAGAAGAAAACAGACCAAAAGGGTGGAGATCAGAAATCTAAAGACCAGAAGTCTTCAACAGGGCCCCAAACTACTGCTAAGGAGGGTGGGTCCCAACAACAATCCAAGGGAAAGAAGAAAGAAGGTCAAAAGAAACCCTGGTGCAATCATTGCAAGAATACAACTCACTGGACTAGTGATTGTAGGAAGGGTGGAGCCCCCAACACTGTTGCCCCTAAGGCACCTGCTCCCAGTACTACTGTTAGCAGTGTTGGTCCCCAGACAAAGGGTGTAGTGGGAATCACTATGGGAACTGAAGGAGATTCTGACTTAGACAGAACCCTGACACAAGCAGTCTTGATCTGTGATGGGGACATTGATTTGTCCCTGACTGTGAGCCCCAGTAACCTGGGCAAGTACAGACAGACTCCTTTAATAAATGAAAAAGTGGCTCAAGCCTACAGGGACACATGTGCCAGTGTCACTATGGTGACACCAGGCTTTGTGGACCCTGGACAGTACATACCAGGTGAGAATTACCTGGTGACCAATGCCAGCAATGCCACTACTTCACATAGTGTGGCAGTTGTTAACTTCTCATGGGGAGGGGTAACTGGCCTCAAAAGGGTTGTGGTTAGTGCAGACCTCCCAGTAGAATGTTTGTTGGGCAACGACCTAGAGAGTTCTCTATGGTCAGAAGTGGAGTACAGGACTCATGCAGAGATGTTAGGTATATCATCACATGTCCTTGCTGTGACCAGGTCACAGGCCAAAAAGTGCCTCACTGAACCTCAGGTCTTGGATCCTGGAACAATGGACCAAGCACCTACCAAGAAGAAGAACAGGAGGGTCAAGGCTGTGCCTTCCCCCCTGCCTCAGAGTGATGATCAGCCTTCCCAGGAAGCTGATCTAGAGGACCCTGAAGGAACTGTCCCTGAAGAGCTTGAACCTGATCAGGTTGAGTTTCTGGGGACAGGGGGACCTTCAAGGGCTGACTTGAGGCAGGTTCAGTTATCCTGTCCCTCTCTTGAACCCCTCAGACAGCTGGCTGCTGCTGAGGCTGCTGGGAATGCTCATGGTACCCATAAAGTGTATTGGGATGAAGGGCTCCTTTATTCAGAGGCTAGAGACCCCAAGCCTGGTGCTACCAGGAGGTTGGTTATACCTCTGCAATTTAGGGGCTTCCTTCTTACCTTGGCCCATGATATTCCTTTAGCAGGACACTTAGGCCAGAACAAGACTTGGGACAGGCTTGTCCCTCACTTTCACTGGCCTCATATGAATGAAGATACAAAGGAGTGTTGTCGCTCCTGTGTGACCTGCCAAGCCAGTGTCAAATCAGGTGGCACAACAAAGGCCCCTCTAATACCTCTACCTGTGGTGGGGGTCCCCTTTGAAAGAGTGGGAATGGATATAGTGGGTCCCATGGATCCTCCCACTGCATCTGGGCACAGATTTATACTGGTGGTAGTGGATCATGCCACCAGGTATCCAGAGGCAATTCCCCTTAGGACCACTACAGCTCCTGTTGTGGCCAGGGCCCTGCTGGGAGTATTCTCCAGAGTGGGGTTTCCTAAGGCGGTAGTATCTGACAGAGGTACCAACTTTATGTCAGGATACTTGACAGCTATGTGGAAGGAATGTGGTGTCAACTACAAGTTCACCACCCCTTATCACCCACAATGCAATGGGCTTGTTGAGAGATTCAACAAGACCCTAAAGGGTATGATCAAAGGATTACCTGAAAAGCTCAGGCGAAGATGGGACATCCTTCTACCCTGCCTTCTGTTTGCTTACAGAGAGGTCCCACAAAAGGGGGTTGGCTACAGCCCCTTTGAATTGTTGTTTGGGCACCCTGTAAGAGGCCCACTGTGTTTGGTGAAGGAAGGATGGGAGTTACCTCTCAAAAAGCCTAAGCAAGACATAGTGGACTATGTACTTGGTCTCCGCTCCAGGATGGCTGAGTATATGGAGAAGGCATCCAAAAACCTTGAGGCAAGCCAGGCCTTACAGAAAGCTTGGCATGACCAAAAGGCTGTCTTGGTTGAGTTTCAGCCAGGACAGAAGGTATGGGTGTTGGAGCCAGTGGCCCCAGCAGCACTCCAAGACAAATGGTCTGGACCCCATACAATCCTGGAAAAGAAGGGAGAGGTTACCTACTTGGTAGACCTAGGAACTCCCAGGAGTCCCCACAGGGTACTCCATGTTAACAGGTTAAAAGCATATGTTGACAGGGCAGACATGGGCTTGCTCATGGCTACAGATGAGGGACAGGAGGAAGAGAGTGACCCTCTCCCAGACCTGTTGTCTCAGAACCCTGAAGATGGCTCAGTTGAAGGAGTGACCCTTGGAGGCAACCTCACTGCCCATCAGCAGACTGAATGTAGACAGGTTCTACAATCATTTTCACATGTTTTCCTTGATACCTAGTCAAACTGACTGGCGTACCCATGTGGTGGACACTGGTGACAGTCTGCCTGTAAAGAACAAGCTTTACAGACAACCTGACCACGTCAGGGACTGTATAAAGGCTGAGGTACACACAATGCTGGAATTAGGTGTCATTGAACCCTCAGAGAGCCCCTGGGCTAGCCCAGTGGTTCTGGTCCCCAAACCTCACACCAAAGATGGCAAGAGAGAGATGAGGTTCTGTGTGGACTACAGGGGTATCAATGCTGTCACCAGGACAGATGCACACCCTATTCCAAGGGCAGATGAGCTCATAGACAAACTAGCTTCTGCAAAGTTTTTGAGCACATTTGACTTGACAGCTGGCTATTGGCAAATCAGATTAGCTGAGGAGTCTAAGGCCAAAACAGCATTCTCAACCCCAGGTGGGCACTACCAATTTGTGGTGATGCCCTTTGGTCTGAAGAATGCACCTGCCACCTTCCAAAGGTTGGTGAATCAAGTCCTTACTGGGTTGGATGACTTTTGTGCAGCATATCTTGATGACATTGCTGTCTTTATCTCCACCTGGGAGGATCACCTGATCCACCTGAAGAAGGCTCTTGAGGCTCTGCAAAGGGCAGGCCTCACTATCAAGGCTACTAAGTGCCAGATAGGGCAGAGTAAGGTTGTGTATTTGGGCCACCTTGTAGGTGGAGGCCAAGTTCAACCACTGGAGAGTAAGATACAATCCATCAAGGATTGGTCTCCTCCAACCACCCAGACTCAAGTCCGAGCTTTCTTGGGCTTGACTGGGTACTACAGGAAGTTTGTTAAGAACTATGGGTCCATTGTGACTCCTCTTAATGATCTGACATCCAAGAAGATGCCCAAAAAGGTTCAGTGGACAGTAAGCTGTCAAAAGGCATTTGATGACCTGAAGGAGGCCATGTGCTCTGCACCTATCCTGAAAAGTCCTGACTACTCCAAAGAGTTTATTGTCCAAACAGATGCTTCTGAGTTGGGTGTGGGAGCTGTGCTGTCACAACTTAATGTAGATGGTCAAGACCAACCCATTGCTTTTATTAGCAGAAGGTTGACCCCCAGAGAGAAGAATTGGTCATCTATTGAGAGGGAGGCCTTTGCTGTGGTGTGGGCCCTAAAGAAGCTGAGGCCATACTTGTTTGGCACTCACTTCAAGATTCAGACCGACCATAAGCCCCTCTTGTGGCTAAATCAGATGAAGGGTGAAAACCCCAAACTGCTTAGGTGGTCCATTTCCCTACAGGGGATGGACTTTACAGTGGAGCACCGGCCAGGTACTGACCATGGGAATGCAGATGGTCTCTCCAGGTGCTTCCACTTAGGACATGAAGACGAGACTGGTCAAGGCTAGTTTAATGTCCCTGCGTTTGGGGGGGGGGGGTGTTTAGGAGAGTAGGGTCTGCTATCCTATGGTCACCCCAAATTTTTGCTTTTTGCTTCACTGGTTTTTGACATATTGAGGCTGTGGGCCTGCCAATCAGACCCCCAGCCTGCTGTTCTCTCTACTCAATTCACACTATGCACCCTAGGTGCATAACCAATTGGAAGTGGATCACCCTGTGAGCCCCTGTACCAGTGTACACTAGGTACCCAGGGCATTGGTGTATCTAAGGCCTGCCAGGGGCTGAAGCATGTATTATGCCACCCCAGGCTTGGCCTAACAAATTTGACACAACTGGCTGATCACTCAGCTGGGGTAAGTTGGTGTAACCACCTCTTACTTAGGTGTAGTATACCTATACCTAGCCTTAAATGGGACACCTGGTAACCTATAAGTCACTCCTATGGCAGGCCTTAACAATCCTGAAGGCAGAGTGCTTGGTTCCATGTGAGATGGTGCTCTGGCATGAGCTGAGCCAGTCTGCAGTGGTCGGAACAACTTCCTTCTACTGTTTCCAGATATCGTCATACCATATACTCTTAAGTGCATTATGAACCTCGCGGTTAAATGCTATCTTTGGTTTGGCTTTATCAAAACATGTCGAGTAAGGTGTCATACGAATAGGAATACTAACCCCTCGCCAATTCTGGCGACGGGGTTAGCATTCCACCCTTCTAGAGGGACACGACATGTACAGTACCTGAAACCCGGGTAAAATCAGACATAGCCTCAGCTCCACAAAATGGATGCTGCCACCACAGACACAAGTCTGCCCTCCTGCTGCTGGGAGTCCTTCCAGCTTGGGAGGTGTGGACAAAGGGTTTCCTGCCAGGGGAGGGGCGTGCACCACCCCAGACAGGATTTTGTGTATTGGTCAGGTAGGGCTTGAAAGAAACCAGACATGCCTGAGGCTCACAAGGAGCCTCGGTGCATATGCCAGTTCAATCCGGTCCTGGGGCACACCAGTCCCGGGCCTGGGGCGAGCTGGACAAAGGATTGGGGGTGTAACCACCCCCCTTCCTGGTCCCACCCTTAGGGAGGGACCTAGCAGGTAGTCCAGCCCCTAGAATCCGCTTAAAGGTAGGAGCTGTGTCCTAAGACTTCAGACATCCTGGAATCAACTTGAAACTAAGAAGAAGACGGGAACTTCGACGCTCTGCCGCACAGAGGACTGAAGCCAATCTCCCCTGTGGTCAGGGAGTGACCACCTTGCTAACGCAAGCACCATCCAGCGAATCAACGTCTGCTTTGCCGCCGCCTCCCGCCGGAGCCCGAGCCCAGAGACTGACAAGACCTGGACCTCCAGACCTCTCACCGCCCGATCCACAGTCCCTGAAAAGAGGAGACCCTTGGAGGCAACGAGACACGTGGAGCCAGCCATCTTGAAATGACCACGACAAGCTGCAAGTGCAACAACCGAGGCTCCCTCCAAGTTGTGCTTTGGGATCTGAGAAGCCCAACCCTCGAGCAGCATCTGCACCAAAGGTGAGCCCTCCAGCATCTCCACGATCTGCGTGGGGCCCTTCTGCATTTTGCCACTCGACGCGCCTAACCGGTTGCTGGCCCGCTGGCTAGTAGCCATCTTGGCAAAGAACTTCAAGAAATACACCGCTGGTCTGGTTGCTCTAGACTGGCCCTTGCTCCACTCCAAAGGAGCAGTCCCTCTGACCTTGCTGGTCAGAACCATCAGCTTATTTCGTTTTCCACAACAATTGCTTTTGCCAAAGCTTGTTTGCTTTGATCAAGTCGCCGACACCGCCGACAGCGAGAGCCTGCGTGGGACAGCTCGTGAACCGACTCCTGGACGTCGTCGACCTTCAGGGACCACGTGGCTACAGAGACAAGCTACACCTTTCTTCCTGTTTGCACCCGACATCGCCTGGTACCCACCTGGTGCCACGCTGGTCACTGGCTAGTGACTGTGAACACTGTCCCCTCTGCTTACAGGTCTTCTACAACTCCGATCCACCCTTGGATCCACCGCATCTCTTCCGGACCGACCGCCTGCAGCATCTTTGTCTTCAGGCTCCATTGAACAGATAGAAGAAACCCGACGCACTTCGACACCTACGCACCCGCTTCCTGTGGGTGAGGTAAAGCTGGCACTCCGGTGCCCCAGTGTAGAGTATCATCTCTAGTGTCTGTGTTTCCAATCTTGAGTTCATAGTCCACCCGGAAGATCCTTTTTGCAGTAACTTTGTAACTTTTACGCACCCATTGAAAACCTATGGGAGCACGCGTGTGACTATTTGCTCTGCACACGCAACCCGTGGACCTCCTGGTCACTAACTGAAGTTAGCTCCTTGTAGGCCCAGCGATTCTAGAGGCCCTAGGCCTTTTCCCTTTTCTGTTCGTGGTACTTATACCACTATTTTAGTATATGGTTTGAGCGGCCACCAGGGCCTATCCATATAAAGTGCAACTTCTGTGTATTCTACTGTAATCTTGTTTGACGATTTGTGCTCCTGTGCTCATAAAGAGACTAGGGGTTACTTTGAGAAATAAATACATATATATTTTGAATATATATCTGTGTAGTGTCCTTTCATTGGTATAAAGGGGGGTTACATTTGGTAAAACAGCCTGCTTAACACGCTTCACGAGTTTAGCCTCAAAGACTGCTTAGCCTACGCTACCACTAGGGCAGCTAGTCCGAAAAGGTTGACTTACAACCACACCATAAGGGTTGCTTGGCATGGTACAAGGTGGTCACTTTAACTAGTGAACATCATATACCAGGCCAACTTCTCACAGTATGGTACTCCCCACATAGATAGTACCACACTCACATCCCAAGATGTATACCACATAAGTGGTATTACAATTGATAAACTGATTGATGTTATATATCCGTGGGCTATTGTAGGAAAAAGTCTTCGTTCTATTTTTTCCATTCCTACAGACATTACAAGTACCACAAGTAAAGAAGCCATTTGGTTTCTTTGGTATCTAATTTCATTGTTCTGTGGGGTCATAACATAGCTGGGGCAAAGCTGTTTCCTCAGCGAAATCCCTCTTCTGTATGTAATGGCAGGCATATTCGTAATGCAATCCGTTAACCCCGAAAAAGAGGTAAGGAAATGCCAGTTTTTACGCAAAGCATTAAAAATGCCATTACTATGGGTAGTATATTGTGTGATAAAC
Source organism: Triturus cristatus (assembly GCF_964204655.1). Taxonomy (NCBI): domain Eukaryota; kingdom Metazoa; phylum Chordata; class Amphibia; order Caudata; family Salamandridae; genus Triturus; species Triturus cristatus. The sequence continues at coordinate 477,576,346 of NC_140579.1, read as the reverse complement.
CTCACTCTGTTGTCATTCTTGCCACTATCTCGTGCAGTGGTCTTGTCAAGTAATGTAAAATCCCTGTCTATGCAAAGTATTCTCTGTTCAGCCTTATCTAAGTTCTTACTGCTATAACCTCTCTTTTCAAATCTTCTCCTTGTTTCCTTCACATTTGATAGAATGGTTTTCTTTGTACTACAGTTCCTCCTAATACGAGTCAACTCGCCGAATGGAATATTGTTGATAACAGAGCTGGCATGAGCACTAGATGGATGCAACACAGCATTGCATGCTGTCTCCTTTCTATATACTTTACTCTGTACCACCCCGTCCTCAATATAAAAATTGATGTCCAAGAAATTAATATTATCCTTATGATAGGACATCGTAAGTTTAACATTGAAAACATTATCGTTTAAGTACACAAAATATTGCTGTAACATTTCAATAGATCCAGACCAAAGGCAGATGATATCATCTATGTACCTCCCCCAGACACAATAAATTCCGTCCAGGGGGAGGCACTTCGGGCCCAGGCATGCTCCTTCTCGTACCACCCCATAAAGAGGCAGGCGTATGCAGGTTATGGGAGGACGGGCGGTTTGCGTCTTTTCACATATAGGTGACACTTAAGCCATATATGTCCCCTTTATTATTCTTTAATTTGTCATCTAACATGATGTGAGTTAATCGGCAGTAGCGTTTTTTCCTGTGTGGCATAGTGGTTAAATATTGGCCTTACATTTGTCAGTATTTTTATTTTCTTCTGCTCTTTATAGTAGGACGGGTGTTTGTGCATGCGTTAATTTGTAGACACCGAAACTTTAGGTGGTTACATGGTTGTCTATTGTAACCGCTTGCTGTATAAACTTTGTTGTGTTGTCTCTCAGTGTCTTTTTGCTTCATGTATTGCAGAGGCAATATAAGTTTATTACTATATATGTGTTTCCTTGTGTCCACTGTTGTTAGATTTCTGGAACCCTATTGGTTGCACTCTTATTATGGAGTGACACAACAAAATATCTAAGGGATATATTCCTAGATGTATGTGTTCGGTACACATTCACTTCATGATGAATACCTTTTCTATTTCGGGTGAGATTTTTTGATGACTTTGATTGATTTTGAAGCCAATAATATGAATTCTCTATGTATAAATTCTATTTATCTTGTTATTTGGATTGCATATCCTTTATCTTGATTATTATATCGTCTGTAGATACTTATTTGATTATTAACATATTGCTTTTTTTAAAATATAAATGCTTTTGCTGCTTGATAATGTTTTTAATGAGATTGTGTCTCTGAGTATACTGTGGTGCTGAAAGGGGCTTAGTTACTTGCTCTTTGTTCTGATTTTTTAGGACATATTGTTTATAAAATGAATTATTATACTCTGTCTCACATATATATATATATATATATATATATATATATATATATATATTACCTACTGGCGGTCGCCAGTAGGTAGTTATAGTTAGGACCCTGTTTCCATAGGAAAACCGCAACATTCTATTTGGAATAACTTTGGCGCCGGTCTACGAATCCTCGCGAAATTTTCAAAATAGGTGGGGCGCTGCGCTCCGCTCCTATCCTGAAAGTCTCGGGGGGATTCCTCAAGCGGGGGCTGAGATAAAAGGGGGGTCCCAAAACGCGTTTTTCCCATGCATTTTTCCATAGGACCTTTAGACACAGCTACAGCCCGAACGGCTGAACAGAGTTCCTTGAAATTTGGCAGAGAGGTAGTCTACAGGTCAAGGAAGTGCCTTTTGTAGGTTTGGTGTAAATCTGTTCAGTATATTCTGAGAAAATAGCCTTTAAATCAATATATATATCTGAGCCAGCTTACGGTGCGCTTACCGTGCGCTTACCGTACGCGTACGGTGACGTGCGCGAGCGCGATTCTGATTGGCCGTTAGATCTTAGTAAACATTCGAATCGGTCGAAACCAGGAAGCGGCGGCCGCCATTTTCTCTCTCGCACTCTGACAGGGGGTTGAAAAACAAAGGGCAAAAACGTGTAAAGGGGCTGTTTAGACAGCTCCCAAGCACCTAGCCATGTTGAGGGAGTCCCCAACGATCCCCCAAGTGAAAAAAGGCAATTTTAATTTTTTCGAAAATTTCGCCGATTACGCTTACCGTACGCGTACGGTAATAAATAATAAAAAAAATCAAAAAATATCCACACTCTCCCCACCCCATGTGCAAATGGTGCCCGAAGTGCACCAATTGTGCATGGCATTTCACAGTAAAGCTAAACATATATTTTAGCTGTCACAACGATGCTCATCATATGTCCTCCATGTGCGCACGGTGCGCGAAGCGCATCGTGCGTTCATGGCCCATCTAGCGTAACGTGGGCACGCGGTGCACGAAGTGCACCGTGCGCGCACGGAACGAACTGCGTTAAGTGGGCGCGCACGCCACGAATGGCGTAAAGTAACTTAGCATTTAAAAAAACGTACAAATTCACTGAAAAAACCATAGGTTTCACACACGTTATAGTTAGGAATTAGCATTTAAAAAACCTTGCAAATTCACTGAAAAAACCATAGGTTTCACACATGTTATAGTTAGCTGGACATTTTACTGATAAAAAACCAATGAAATTCCCCCGTTATAGTTACTGTAGGCAACTATAACTCACGCGACCGTAATCCTCTGCTGATGACATATGTGTCTTTATGAAAAAAAAATATTTGTAATATATGTATAGCTAAAATTTAATGGAAGAAGACATGGGCAAATAAGTGTCTAAATACAGTATTAGCATCAGCAGAGGATTGCGGTCGCGTGAGTTATAGTTGCCTACAGTAACTATAACGGGGGAATTTCATTGGTTTTTTATCAGTAAAATGTCCAGCTAACTATAACATGTGTGAAACCTATGGTTTTTTCAGTGAATATATATATATATACACACATTCTTTTTATATACATTAGACTGTCGTATTTAGGAACTTTTCAGGCACATGGGACTGCTTTTCATTGCATTTTTACTAACGAAGGCTACAAAGATTCTATTTTGGTGAGTGTCTGGCTATACTTATTATTTTTAATTTTTGTGGCTTGATGTTTCTCTTATGGACTACCTATGAATTCCATTATAATTCCATTACCCTCAAAAAATTAAACCTTGCCTAAAATCAATGAATTATATGTGTGGGAATATTTTTGGGATTTGGAATGAGATAGGGTATGCATATATGCTATTAGTTTGGCATGTGTTCATATCACATTTGTATTTGTTGTTTATATACGTTTTAAATGTTTTTCACCTTCTGTTGTTATATACTTATGTTATACTTTTTGTGCTGCTTATCTGTGTTGATTCTTCTTTGTGGTGATATTATTTACAAATTAATATTTTTGTTGTAATTGTTGTTTATATATGTTGCATTGTTATTTATGTGTTGTCATGTTGCTTGTTTCAGCCCTGAAGAAGTTCTTGTGTAGAACGAAACACGTTGGCTGAGTTTTATCTTTTTGTACTACAAGAATAAAAGAAAAACTAAGGACATCTTTTCGTATTTGGACTTTTTTTGCTGGTGCACCTTCCTTTTTTGCTTCTATCCTCTTCATCTGGCTCTCAGTGGAGATGTTCTACGGCGAAATCCAGAAGACTTGTGCACAGGAATTGAATATAATTTTGATTCGTTGGGATTTAAGTGCTAAACTAGGAGTCAGTCGTAGTTTCTTCTGTTTCAATATTTTCTAATTTTGACTGTTTGTGCACTTATCCCCTCAGTAATATAGAAATAATTTAAACATGTCGAAATTTGATGATGGTCGGGAAGAGATGGCATACAATCTCTTTGGCACAGGGATCTCTAAGGAGAGAGTTACTCAAGAATCAACGCATAGGAACAGTTTAAAAACATTATTCATAAGACTTGAACGTTTGAAAAAACAGGAACTTAGTCGATGGTGGGAAATGGCAAGGTTCCAAGGTGTTTACGCATCTTAATTTTCCCCACCTTTGAGGATCTTAGTGATGTTTTACTTAAAGAATGGGAATGTAACTTGGAGGGAGCATCACAGACTATGATGAAAATGTTGGTTAATCATGCGATGGAGAAAGGGGAAAAACTCCAGGAAGAGATTATTGCAATTGAAAAATGAATTGGTGAAATGGAGGAAAAGGACCTGATAGAAAAAAACTATGCCATTTTAAAACAGGTCATAGATAATCATCAGATATATTTAAGAGATAAAAAGCTTAGAAAAATCAAAAGAGATGACAGGGACTATCGTGATGGAAGAATCTATACTTTTCATAAAAAATTTGATAATGTACAAGGCTTAGAAGATAAGAAAAGAAACAGAGATGACAAGGGTGAAAGTGATGATACAAGTTCTATCAGTAATGTATCAGTTTCATCACAGGGCCGTACCGCCTCATCATCTTTGGTACATGATGTCCCTTTAGGGGAAGGGGCCTCGTCCTTCCAGAAGGAACTTGCGAAATTACGCATTTCCAGCAGACTCCAACAAAAGAAAGAACAGCTAAAACCAGGCGGGGAGGGAGGAGGTCCAAAGGGAAACCCCAAAACTATAATTGGCAAGGCAGACATCTCAGCCAGGGCCAAGAAGATAAATACCAACTAGTACCAAATAATGATATTGTCATTACAGATACTGATGACTGTTGTCATTTAAAAATTGTTAATCTTTCTAACAAAATACTTGATAATGATGAGATCAGTGTCTTTAATAAAGGTTTAAATTTCTGTCCGACTCAAAGTGGGGATTTGGTCAATACTCATGTGGACTTATTTAAGTTTGTGAGGATCTTAAAACTTTGTGATTTTTTCTCCAATAGACCACAGGAACAAAATGGGGGTGTATCTTTCCGAGAGCCGGACTCTCATACAATTGCTGATGTCAGGAATATACAATGTCTTCTATCTATTTGTGATGATGAAGGTTGTGACATGCCCACCCTATTAAATGAGTTTGATATTAAACAGGATGGTCATGTGGAGAGTGGTTTGCGCCCTAATTCCAAATTTATGCCTGGCTTTGGTTATGATTTGAATATTGATGTCTTCCATAAGAAAATGTCGGAAGAACTATATGCCTTAGAAATGTCTAATAAATATAAACCTCAGATAACACAGAATATCTCCCAAATTGAGAGATTGGCTATACAACGTTTAAAGGAAGATACTACCATCGTAATACGTGAGGCAGACAAAGGTGGTAATTTGGTCATTATGAACCGTATAGACTATCTCAATGAGATTAATCGACAACTTGGTGACAACTCCTGTTACAGATATATTACATGTAATCCTATCCCTAACCTTACCATCACAATAAATGCCAGACTTAATGAATGGAGAGACATATGTCTTATCTCTGAAGACGAATACAGATATCTTAAGGTTGACTGTCCATCTTACCCCTGTATTTACAACTTACCCAAAATACACAAGGGTGGTTCCTTCCCCCTGGGAGACCTATCATTTTGGGGGTGTGGTCACCTACCAAAAAACTATTGTATAATTGAAACGGATGAAAGAACCTAGTGAGTACAGGCGCTCACCCTATCCGTATAGTAGTATGAGGGAAGTATCTGGTAGGTGCTCAAGGAGAGAGGGGTCATCCACCCTTCTCAATAATGATCCCAACAGGTCACAATCATAAATAAATCAAAATCCGAGCACAACTAGTATATCCATAACAATGTGAAAGTCACAGTATACAGTATAATGACAGTAGGTAGAGCATATGTAAATGTCTTCTCTGTATTCACTCATTCGTTGGTCCAGCCAACACGTGTTTCGTCGCCCGGGAGTACCCACGACTTCCTCAGGGCTGGAAAATAAATATAAAGTTTCTGTGTGACACGTACAAAACGAAACAATAACAACTGTTGTGTGATACAAATGGAGCCTACAATAGAATCAAGGCATGCTCATATATAGACAGCATGTAGTGTGGAAAATCACAATAGATTGAGTTAGCGTGACTATCTAAGTTTGTTGATATCAAACTACACAAACATGTACTTGACCTACCATCATATGTAAAGGACAGTAAAGACATTCTGGTAAAATTTAGGGACTTCCCATGGTCTGATGAACTTCTGTTTGTGACTTTCGACGTCGAAAGCTTATACACCTGTATCGACAAACAATTTGGGACTATGGCCATGCGCTCATTCCTGGACAGGGAGGGCACTGAGTTCTATGAATATAATTAAATGATTGCTGAAATGGTTGACATCATTCTTATGAACAATTTCTTCCTACATGATACCTGCTGGTACCAACAGATCAAAGTTGTTGCGATGGGTTCCAGGTTTGCTCCCTCGTACGCCTCCCTCTTTATGGGGTGGTACGAAAAGGAGCATGCCTGGGCCCGAAGTGCCTCCCCCTGGACGGAATTTATTGTGTTCTGGGGGAGGTACATAGATGATATCTGCCTTTGGTCTGGATCTATTGAAATGTTACAGCAATATTTCGTGTACTTAAACGATAATGTTTTCAATGTTAAAGTTATGATGTCCTATCATAAGGATAATATTAATTTCCTGGACATCAATTTTTATATTGAGGACGGGGTGATACAGAGTAAAGTATATAGAAAGGAGACAGCGTGCAATGCTGTGTTGCATGCATCTAGTGCTCATGCCAGCTCTGGTATCAACAATATTCCATTCGGCGAGTTGACTCGTATTAGGAGGAACAGTAGTACACAGAAAACCTTTTTATCAAATGTGAAGGAAACAAGGAGAAGATTTGAAAAGAGAGGTTATAGCAATAAGACCTTAGATAAGGCTGAACAGAGAATACTTTGCATAGACAGGGATTCGACATTACTTGACAAGACCACTGCACGAGATAGTGGCAAGAATGACAACAGAGTGAGGTTTATCACACAATATACTACCCATAGTAACAGCATTTTTAATGCTTTGCGTAAAAACTGGCATTTCTTTACCTCGATTTTGGGGTTAAAGCATTGATTTACGAATATGCCTGCCATTACATACAGAAGAGGGATTTCGCTGAGGAAACAGATTTGCCCCAGCTATGTTATGACCCCTCAAAACAATGGAAATTGGATACCAAAGAAACCAAATGGCTTCTTTACTTGTGGTACTTGTAATGTCTGTAGGAATGGAAAAAATAGAACGAAGACTTTTTCCTACAATAGCCCATGGATATATAACATCAATCAGTTTATCAATTGTAATACCACTTATGTGGTATACATCTTGGGATGTGTGTGGTACTATCTATGTGGGAGTACCATACGATCCTTAAAAATTTGCATACAAGAACACAGAAGAGCTATACTCAATAGGGACACCAGATATCCTATTACTGAACATTATAACATTAAACATAATGATAGTAATATTTCCTGGTTCCATGGCATTGATCATGTTCCTACAGGCAGGAGAGGTTTGAATCGTGAACTGGCACTCAGACAGTTAGAGTCAAAATGGATTTGTCGCTTGCGGGCCACCACGTTGGGACATAATTCTGATATGTATTATTTTCTTTAAGATATGTTTTGGTTATTCGGACATCATTTTATTTTTGATGCATTTGATGTAGTATACTTCCTCGTTGCTGATTGTGAGCTTATTGGTCAATTTTATTCTATGTCTTCTTTTAGTAGGGTATTGTCTTATTCTACCATTGCTTTTTGAATACGGAATACCATTCCAACATGGCGCCCAAACATGAAGTCCATATTGTTAATCTATAATGATGGTCCTGTATTGCCATGAATTTTGGACTTCGCTCATGCTTTTCATAACATTCCTGCTGAAGTATAACAATATCTGGGTTAATTTCCCTTTTACCATTCCATAATTTCGCCCCATTTCTTAGCGTACTAATGTGACGTACGATGACCTTTTCAATAACAACATCGGGGGCGTGTATTTATATAATGTGGTCTCGTATTGTTACTTGATTTATCAACCCACGTTATTTATCATAGTTCGATTTAACTAAGTCTTTACCCTTGTTGCTTGCTTATATAGCCTTAACAATAGTGGGGGTAGGTCCCCCCTTTTTTCCATCATTAATTTGCCCGGTCTTTTTCTTCCTAATTACTTTTTTTACCCCTTTTTTTATCTGTATTACATATTTTATCTGTATTACCTTTCTATCATGGCGCCAAATTTTCCTGTGTACGTATTGATGGTACACACGATGACTGTCTTTGTAACAGCATCGGGGGATTGTATGTAATCTTTTTATTTCCATTACGGATATGTCCGTTCTTTTTATGGTGTCTTTTATTTCAAGTTTCATTTGTACTACCATTCCATCATGGCGCTCCATTTTTGATCATATCACCGTGACGTACGGGGACTTCTGTTTACGGTCAGGTGACCGATACTTCCTGTGCTTATAAAAATCAGGCAAAATAGAGCACCATGCTGAGTATACCGTCGCTTATCTTTTTGGCAGTCAGTGTTACGGGACTTCCAAGGTAGGTGTATTTCTCTGTATGACATAGCAGTGGGGCTTTGTTTTTTTCGTCTGCCGATGTGATTACTGTACTTGCAGGTTATGGGAGGACGGGCGGTTTGCGTCTTTGGCCTCCCCCAAGTCTCAGATGGGAGCTTGAGGTACCGACGGAAAGTGCGGGGCCTCTTAGTACCTGAGCAGTGTCCAGGTGAGGTGAGGTCTATTGCCCTACCACAAAGGAATTCACAGTAATCATTGTGAATCGGAGGGTTAATGTCCATGGTTGTTACAGGTTGTACCGTTTCAAACCAGTTTTATTATAATTTGTTTTTGGTGATGGTGGTGAATTCTATATTTCACTATTAGGAGTGCAACTATTATACGAGCAGAGGCCCTGACGAATGCCAACATGTTGGCCCTTATGTAGACAGATAATTGTCACTGTCTTCTTTTGCACTGTTCTATTTTTTAATTAGGAGGCGTGTCCAGTCCGTAGAATAAAGTATTTAGAAGGAGGACATTCCATCCTATTTTAAATCACTTTTTTGTTCGTTGCACTATTTCTTCTTACTTTACCATCAAAAGATCAGTCATCATGGACGGTTTGTGTATTTGGTGGACCAAATCCTGATACAACAATAAGGTGCGGAGCTGAGTGTCCCACTGATCAGGGGACCAGCCTCATTTGCACATGGGTTTGGCCAAATGATAGGACTGATCATTGAGTCTAATTTGATGGAAACCCTTTACAATCTGTTGTGGATTAATCAGCCATTTTACGAATAATCGATGATGTACCGGTTTTATCTTTTTGTACTACAAGAATAAAAGAAAAACTAAGGACCTCTTTTCGGATTTGGACTTTTTTTGCTGGTGCACCTTCCTCTTTTGTTTCTATCCTCTTCATCTGGCTCTCAGTGGAGTTGTTCTACGGCGAACTCCGGAAGACTTGTGCACAGGAGTTGAATATAATTTTGATACATTGGGATTTAAGTGCTAAACTAGGAGTCAGTCGTAGTTTCTTCTGTTTCAATATCAACTGGATAAGGGGCCATCCTGCTCCAACAACAGAGGACTGGCCAATGGGCACCAGTGGCATATGCCAATAGCGATTTGAACGAAACTTAGCAGAGGTACTCCCATATTGTACAGCCACTATTGCCATCCTGTAGGGTTGCTGACACTTCCACATGTACCACATGACTTAGAGAGATATCTCAAAACATATCCTGTTGTAAAAGTCTCAAAGGGGCAGTTGGTGACCCAGGGGTAACTGGGATAAACTCAGGAGTTTGTCCGCCATAAAGTCACAATGGCACTAGCAATGTAGTCATCAATAGTGAATGTGATTTGATGCCAGCACCGAAATGCAAGGAACTGCCTTTGAACTCAGATGTCCTGCCACCAACTGCCATCAAAGTCCAAAACCAGCAGGATGAACATCAGCACAATTTGAGGGTGGCACTCTGCTCCATTTCAGAGATAATGAGACTTTGTGGCCTAATCTGTGAGGAACTGGTATTCCGGAAAAGACACTAGAGGAAATGGGTGGGCTGTTTTTTGTTTGTTATAATCGTTGAGGATGTGTTTGCCTTATTTAATTTTTGAGGAGGAATATTATGTCCACTGAATACAGAGACATAAATGTGATCAAGGGGCAAGATTATTTACATGTTGTTTTCCCCGGTGAGAAATGGCTGTTTGTTATGGCATGAGTGAAGTAAAATAAGTTAATAAATAAAGGTGCTGAGCGTGTGCAAAGTTAGCTATTTAAGTACCAGCAGAAGTTGACTAACTGCTTGCGAGTCATTACCATTTAGACCAACCCAGGCTGGCAGCGCAACACCGGAGCTTTCTACCTCACAGTTCCCCCAAGCACCTTTAACTGGCCTGTACCCTGAGCAACCTACATTCACTTTTCCCCTTGAGAAACTGCTTCCTAATGTCTTCAACTATCACAATCCTCCACCAATGGTGTTTTCCTCCCCACTCTAAAATCTTAGGGCAGCAGCCAAATGTGCCTTTGTTTTCTAAACAAGCATGAGCAATGTCAGTCAATTTGGCATTTTTGCATGGAGGCCACTTGAGGGTCGCAGCTGGCTTGCCCATTGCAACCCTTGGAACTTCCTCTGTGGCCCCTAGCCTCGGAGGTTACAGGTAGGTTTAGGAGAGAGAACAGATGAGAGATAAAGAGGTGATAATGGAAGAGAATGAGGAAACCCGATCGTTTTTGTTCTACATGGTAGAACAAAAACACATAAGGATAGGTGACTTTGAAAAAATATTATCTAATTGGACATTAATGATTGGATTTTGATTATTTTTTAAAATGCTCCTCCCTTGCGTTGAATGTATTTCCACTAGAACGAACATGATCCCTCCATTAGACCTGCACTCCTTGGCAGTCGGCCTGAACTTCTGACTTTGACACGGGGGCAACCTGCTTTTTGCACCGACAGCGACCTCTTCAGGGACCCCGCAACGCAAAGCGCCAGCTGAAGCACTTCACGTGGAACTGGACTGAATATAAGATACACTTTCCACTGGTCCCTGTATCCAATCTGACCTGACCCATGCCCCATTGCAGTGGGGTTGAACTTATAAATTTGACCCCGTCCAGCACAACCAGATAACTACACCTGGTATTTGGAGCTTCTTGGCACTATTTTCACCTAAAACTTCAAAAATTCAGTAATCTGGGTTTACTTATTTGATTTTTGTCATTTTGGTGACCTTTATTGATTAAAATTCAATCTATTTTTCAAAACTGGTTTTAAATTGTTCTTGCGTTGTCTTTCACTTTATTATTGGTTGAGTGCTGCCTAAATATTTTGGACGGTGCCTCTAAGTTAAGCCTGATTGCTTTTGTGCCAGGCTACCACAGGGTTAAGCACAGTTTATTTAGTTACTTTTATGGTTCACCCTGATATGGAATGTGTTAACAATTTGAGTGGGGCGCTCACCCCTCTCAACAAATAGCCTGATTTCTTACAGAAGGGTTCAAGATGGAACTCAAAGGGGTGTACAGCTCAGCATTGTTGGACTTGGCCCTTTTTGCAGGGTCATCCCACAACTGTTTGCCTTCCTCCTCTATTTTATCTGACCTGTTGTTGGTGGTTTTATGGCTCTGGGCACTTTATCACTGCTGATCAGTACTAAAGTGCATGTGCTCGCTATGGTAAACTTCGTAAGATTGGTCTACACCAGTTTGGCATATTTAATTTACATATCAGTCCCTTGTACAGTGGCATCCCATATACCCAGAGCCAGTAAATGAAATACTACTGGTGGGCTTGCAGTGTTTCTTGCGCCACCCACCATAGTTAGCCTTTCAAACCTGTCTCAGGCCTCTGCCACTGCAGGACCTGCGCGTGCAGTTTACTGCCGCGGTGACGTCACATATAAAGTGGTTGCCACGTCTGCGACTTCACTTTTACTACGTATCAGTCACCCCTAAAGTAGGCCCTAGCTAGCCCTATGGGCAGGGTGCGGTGTAGATAGAAGGTAGGACATGTGCATTACCTGTGTGACATGTCCTGGTAGTGATAAATAGCCTATTTGGTTTTTCACTGCTGTGAGACTGCCCTCTCATAGGGATGCATTGGGGATTCCCGGATATGTGCTTCAGTGGTAATTCCTGATCTGAGAGGGGTAGCATGATCAAGAGTGGTATGTTTGGAATAGTAGAGATAAATCCTGCTTATTGGTGAAAGCGGATTTATTGTTACTATTTTAGAAATGCCACTTTTAGAAGTGGGCATTTCTGTGTGCTGTGTGTCTTTGTGCCTGCCTGGATGTATATTGACCATCTGGTTCTGACTGACAGGAGAGAGAGGATGTGCATTCACTCCAGCCAGTCCCTTGGGGGAGTTTAGGTGTGTCCTGCCCTGCCTGGGCGACTCAGCGCAAAGCTGAATAGACCTTGGCTGAATTTAGAGTAGCGGGAAGAGTTTCCCCTGGCACCTGAATAGGCCTGGTCTGCATTTGGACTGGTGGGAGGAGTAGCACTTGCACCTGAATAGGGCTGTGCCTGCCTTCCACAATGATGGCTCTGCCCCCTGTGGTGTGCCTGGAGCCAAGGCTAACACTACGAATGCAGGGTTGTGCACTATTAATTGTATTTTTGAAGTCCCCCCAGAACTGGTTTGGACTGGGCTCAGAGCCCTGTGCCAGGGGAGCACAAATACATGTTGACTATAAGTACTGGGGCCGTGACCCCATGTCTGTTGAACTTGTGGAACTGGAAGAAGACACTGTGTGGGACTTGTGGCCGGCAGGCTGCTGGACTGACAGGAGGAACTGCCTAGGGACTGGACTATCCTGGGGGGGCTGAGAGAAGGACTGCCCCTCTGTGCTGAGGTCCCTTTGTGCTGGCCTGCCTGGCTGCGCCTAGCGGATGTGTCCTCAGCACTCTTCTAGGAGCACTGCTGTACCCCTGGCCTGGGCGGACTCGAGTGCTTCTTTACTTTGGGCTTGTGGCCTTGAACCTAAGCATGAGGTGCGTGCTGTGGCCAGCGTTCCAAAGCCCAAAGTGTGGGCTCGTGCCTCAGTACAGCGTGTGGAGAGTGTTGTCTTTACTGTGCCCCTCAGCGCTTCGCCTGCACACCAGAAGCACGTGGTGGGCACATTTGATTTAATTGCCAGGAGCCCCAGAAGTGGGTTCCAACCTTGAATGCGGCGGAGCAAAGCAAACGGAAGCCAGGCAGAGGCTGAGCCTGGTTGTGGGCGGGGCTCCCACAAGGAAGAGGAGAGCTCCGTGTGTTGCCTGAGCAGTGGGAGACCCTGGCCGGGCAGGGCAGGGCAGAGCGGGCGCGACGGAGACTTTGCTCCGTATCCCACCGCCGCAGCACATCACCAGTCGGAGGGAGGAGGCATGGGAGAGGAGAGCTGAGGGGTTGCAGCACCCTCCCTCTCCTGGCTGGTGCTGGCCTTCACATCCAGGTATTTCCCTAACCTGGCCCGAGGCCGGGGTGGTGAAGTGCGCCGCATTACTGACATTGTTGCAGCTGCGCCGCATGGTCGCAGGCAGCTGCACTCTTACCTGTTGTTGGGGACATTTTTGAGTGGCATCATGGGGCGAGCCCAGTTGGGGCCCCAAATTCAGAATTTGGCACATTTCTGCATTTCATAAAAGGAGGGGGGCGGAGGCTTCTGTGTGCCATGCTGAGTGGAGAATTACTGCATCATATATGATAATGTGGACACTGGTAAATCAGAGGTGTTGGGCCCTTATGTAATGATTCATAGATCGAGAATATCCACAGTGATGGTGGATTTATAATGTGTGCATGCTACTAGTCTTTACTATGGTGCACTGTTGAGGATGTGTAGGCATAATGTGTCATGCTAAAGTACTGGTCCTACCAGTAGTTACTGGGTGGGGGCAACTATAATGTTTGTGACAGAGGCCCGATTGGCCAAAGTGATTTGTGTAATCACTGTGAAGTCATGAGAAGTGCCTGGTGGCACAGTGTAATATATGTGATTGTGATCTAATGTGTTTTTATGGATAACACAAAGGCTATTTTTATATAACCTTGTGTGGAGTTTCTTTTGTGGTGTGCCTAGTGTGTCACTGCTGTGTGAGTGTGTTGCACAAACGCTTTACACATTGCCTGTGGGATAAGCCTGACTGCTCTGCCAATCTACCAAGGAGGTGAGCAGGGGTTATCTTCAGCATGTAACTTCCTTGCCCTGACTAGATTGGTGGGTTCTGCCTGGCTTAGGTGAATACCGTAGCCAACCAGAAACCCCATTTCTAACAAGCATGAAAAGGGTGAACATTTTGTAATCGTGGAAAGCACTAGGTGCAATGTTAAACAGAGCTGAATATGTGGGAATGGCACAAAGTGTAAAGGAGAGAGAGTGTGATTTACAAGACAAGCACAGGGACAAAGGAGAGCTAAGGGCGAAAGAGGGAAGCAGTGTGCCAAAAAAGGGAGAGAAGGCGGATTCGGGGAGCATAGGGTGCAGCCCACACCATGTATGATTGCAGACTGCAAGAGGGTTCAGCAGGAGTGGAGGTACCTCAGGGAACACAGCTTGGAAGGGTGACAAGCACAGTGCAAAGCATGTAGCAGGGTGCAAGAGAAGCACAACGTACAAGGTATATCGCTGGATGCAGAGAAGGATGTACACAGCATCGTGCAGTGGAAGCGCACAGTGCAGGTGGGGAGGATCACATGGAGAGTGCAGTGAACATGACAACCACGAAATGTGAAAGGAAGTACGGGTGGGAAGGTGCAAAGGGAAGTGCAGTAAGCAGTGGGAGTGTACATAGAAGAGCACAGTCATCAAGGCGAAGAGCGTCCAAGGTGCAAGGGTGCAGAGGACAAGGTGTGAGGGAGATTGCAGGGTGACGTTTACCTTTAATACACACAAAATGTACAGAATAGACAGCAGCTGCGTGTTTCTCCTGATACACACAAACATAGCATTAGTATCATGGGTCATAGCAGAGTATGCTGAACAAACACACAGGCACACAACTCGCGCTCGCGTAGCAATCAGCAGTTCAGTCAGCCATCGCGCGCACATAACAGGTGTAGTACGGGCAGCTTCAGTGCGTTCCCCCCTCCCACACACACACACGCACACATGGTATTGACCACTTGGCTAGGTATAGCTGGTGGGTGAGAGCACCAAGCACTGTCACCTGCTGGGCAGTTTTTCTTTCAGGGCACTCAGTGCATCCAGGCGTGCAGAGCCGTGCAGGTGAAGTTTGAGCCCTGCGTGCGCCTACAGAAGGCACTTTAGCATCAACTCAGAATGTGTTTCGGCCCGGAAGGTGAGACGTGGAGCTTGACAACAGAGGCACGGTTAGGCCGAGGGGCCTGCTGGCGATGTTCCATTCACGAGGCAATTACAGCCCTTGTGTTTGTGAGCACCACAGCTGCTGCAGGGCAGAGCCTAGTCCGACTGAGTCAGCCGATCTCTATCGCACGCGCCACATGGCCAATGATTCCCCTGGCTGATATTACACACGTAATTTACAAAGTCAAAGACTCCCCCGGCTGATATTGTACAAATTATTATAAACTCAAGGAGTCACCCCGCTGATAGTATAGAAGTAATTAATTACAAACTCAAAGAGTCCCCCTGCAGATAGTATAGAAGTAATAAATTACAAACTCAAAGAGTCCCCCGGCTGATATTATACAAGTTATTACAAACTCAAAGAGTCACTCGACTGATATTATACAAGTTATTAAAAACTCAAGGAGTCACCCCACTGATATTATACAAGTAATTAATTACAAACTCAAAGAGTCCCCCGGCTGATAATATAGAAGTAATTAATTACAAACTCTAAGAGTCCCCCTGCTGATAGTATAGAAGTAATTAATTACAAACTCAAAGAGTCCCCCGGCTGATATTATAAAAGTTATTACAAACTCAAGGAGTCACCCCACTGATATTATACAAGTAATTAATTATAAACTCAAAGAGTCCCCCGGCTGATAGCATAGAAGTAATTAATTGCAAACTCAAAGAGTCTCCCTGCTGATAGTATAGAAGTAATTAATTACAAACTCAAAGAGTACCCCTGCTGATATTATACAAGTTATTACAAACTCAAAGAGTCACTCGACTGATATTATACAAGTTATTAAAAACTCAAGGAGTCACCCCACTGATATTATACAAGTAATTAATTACAAACTCAAAGAGTCCCCCGGCTGATAATATAGAAGTAATTAATTACAAACTCTAAGAGTCCCCCTGCTGATAGTATAGAAGTAATTAATTACAAACTCAAAGAGTCCCCCGGCTGATATTATACAAGTTATTACAAACTCAAAGAGTCACTCGACTGATATTATACAAGTTATTAAAAACTCAAGGAGTCACCCCACTGATATTATACAAGTAATTAATTACAAACTCAAAGAGTCCCCCGGCTGATAATATAGAAGTAATTAATTACAAACTCTAAGAGTCCCCCTGCTGATAGTATAGAAGTAATTAATTACAAACTCAAAGAGTCCCCCGGCTGATAGTATACAAGTTATTACAAACTCAAGGAGTCACCCCACTGATATTATACAAGTAATTAATTATAAACTCAAAGAGTCCCCCGGCTGATAGCATAGAAGTAATTAATTACAAACTCAAAGAGTCCCCCTGCTGATAGTATAGAAGTAATTAATTACAAACTCAAAGAGTCCCCCGGCTGATATTATACAAGTTATTACAAACTCAAAGAGTCCCCCGGCTGATATTATACAAGTTATTACAAACTCAAAAAGTCACCCGGCTGATATACAAGTTATTACAAACTCAAGGAGTCACCCCACTGATATTATACAAGTCATTAATTACAAACTCAAAGAGTCCCCCGGCTGATAGTATAGAAGTAATTAATTACAAACTCTAAGAGTCCCCCTGCTGATAGTATAGAAGTAATTAATTACAAACTCAAAGAGTCCCCCGGCTGATAGTATACAAGTTATTACAAACTCAAGGAGTCACCCCACTGATATTATACAAGTAATTAATTACAAACTCAAAGAGTCCCCCGGCTGATAATATAGAAGTAATTAATTACAAACTCTAAGAGTCCCCCTGCTGATAGTATAGAAGTAATTAATTACAAACTCAAAGAGTCCCCCGGCTGTTATTATACAAGTTATTAAAAACTCAAGGAGTCACCCCACTGATATTATACAAGTAATTGATTACAAACTCAAAGAGTCCCCCGGCTGATAATATAGAAGTAATTAATTACAAACTCTAAGAGTCCCCCTGCTGATAGTATAGAAGTAATTAATTACAAACTCAAAGAGTCCCAAGGCTGATATTATACAAGTTATTACAAACTCAAGGAGTCACCCCACTGATATTATACAAGTAATTAATTATAAACTCAAAGAGTCCCCCGGCTGATAGCATAGAAGTAATTAATTACAAACTCAAAGAGTCCCCCTGCTGATAGTATAGAAGTAATTAATTACAAACTCAAAGAGTCCCCCGGCTGATATTATACAAGTTATTACAAACTCAAAGAGTCCCCCGGCTGATATTATACAAGTTATTACAAACTCAAAAAGTCACCCGGCTGATATACAAGTTATTACAAACTCAAGGAGTCACCCCACTGAGATTATACAAGTCATTAATCACAAACTCAAAGAGTCCCCCGGCTGATATTATACAAGTTATTACAAACTCAAAGAGTCACTCGACTGATATTATACAAGTTATTAAAAACTCAAAGAGTCACCCCACTGATATTATACAAGTAATTAATTACAAACTCAAAGAGTCCCCCGGCTGATAATATAGAAGTAATTAATTACAAACTCTAAGAGTCCCCCTGCTGATAGTATAGAAGTAATTAATTACAAACTCAAAGAGTCCCTCGGCTGATATTATACAAGTTATTACAAACTCAAGGAGTCACCCCACTGATATTATACAAGTAATTAATTATAAACTCAAAGAGTCCCCCAGCTGATAGCATAGAAGTAATTAATTACAAACTCAAAGAGTCCCCCTGCTGATAGTATAGAAGTAATTAATTACAAACTCAAAGAGTCCCCCGGCTGATATTATACAAGTTATTACAAACTCAAAGAGTCCCCCGGCTGATATTATACAAGTTATTACAAACTCAAAAAGTCACCCGGCTGATATACAAGTTATTACAAACTCAAGGAGTCACCCCACTGAGATTATACAAGTCATTAATCACAAACTCAAAGAGTCCCCCGGCTGATATTATACAAGTTATTACAAACTCAAAGAGTCACTCGACTGATATTATACAAGTTATTAAAAACTCAAAGAGTCACCCCACTGATATTATACAAGTAATTAATTACAAACTCAAAGAGTCCCCCGGCTGATAATATAGAAGTAATTAATTACAAACTCTAAGAGTCCCCCTGCTGATAGTATAGAAGTAATTAATTACAAACTCAAAGAGTCCCCCGGCTGATATTATACAAGTTATTACAAACTCAAGGAGTCACCCCACTGATATTATACAAGTAATTAATTATAAACTCAAAGAGTCCCCCGGCTGATAGCATAGAAGTAATTAATTACAAACTCAAAGAGTCCCCCTGCTGATAGTATAGAAGTAATTAATTACAAACTCAAAGAGTCCCCCGGCTGATATTATACAAGTTATTACAAACTCAAAGAGTCACTCGACTGATATTATACAAGTTATTAAAAATTCAAGGAGTCACTCCACTGATATTATACAAGTAATTAATTACAAACTCAAAGAGTCCCCCAGCTGATAATATAGAAGTAATTAATTACAAACTCTAAGAGTCCCCCTGCTGATAGTATAGAAGTAATTAATTACAAACTCAAAGAGTCCCCCGGCTGATAATATACAAGTTATTACAAACTCAAGGAGTCACCCCACTGATATTATACAAGTAATTAATTATAAACTCAAAGAGTCCCCCGGCTGATAGCATAGAAGTAATTAATTACAAACTGAAAGAGTCCCCCTGCTGATAGTATAGAAGTAATTAATTACAAACTCAAAGAGTCCCCCGGCTGATATTATACAAGTTATTACAAACTCAAAGAGTCCCCCGGCTGATATTATACAAGTTATTACAAACTCAAAAAGTCACCCGGCTGATATACAAGTTATTACAAACTCAAGGAGTCACCCCACTGATATTATACAAGTCATTAATTACAAACTCAAAGAGTCCCCCGGCTGATAGTATAGAAGTAATTAATTACATCCCCCGGCTGATAGTATAGAAGTAATTAATTACAAACTCAAAGAGTCCCCCGGCTGATAGTATAGAAGTAATTAGTTACAAACTCAAAGAGTCCCCCGGCT
Organism: Triturus cristatus; assembly: GCF_964204655.1. Taxonomy (NCBI): domain Eukaryota; kingdom Metazoa; phylum Chordata; class Amphibia; order Caudata; family Salamandridae; genus Triturus; species Triturus cristatus. The sequence goes on along the minus strand of NC_140579.1, from coordinate 477,557,108 downwards.
GATAGTATAGAAGTAATTAGTTACAAACTCAAAGAGTCCCCCTGCTGATAGTATAGAAGTAATTAATTACAAACTCAAAGAGTCCCCGGCTGATATTATACAAGTTATTACAAACTCTGAGTCACCCGGCTGATATTATACAAGTTATTACAAACTCAAAGAGTCACCAGGCTGATATTATACAAGTTATTACAAACTCAAAGAGTCAACCGGCTGATATTATACACGTTATTACTCAGTCAGAGATTCACCCGGCTAATATATAATTATTTACAAAGTCAGTGCTTGTGCCTAGAATCACAAAATAGCGATCATAAATGGGCAAGTTGCCAGTTCCTGGAGCCCACCCTTTTCCTTGTCTGATTTCAGGTAGGCCTATAGAGAATCATTTCAAATCTTTTCATGAGCTGTCCTGTTGGTTTAAATTCACAGCAAGGAAGCCTATCACTAAATGCTAGTAACCTACGGGTGGTCCTAGTAGTGGAGCCTAGAAGGAGCTGTACTTTGTGGATCATTACAAACTGAAGGAGGAGCAGTTCGCCAGTAGACCCTCGCCCCCAAGTCATCCAGGGAATAGGGTCAGTTTAAGAATCAGACTTTTGTAGAGACTGTGGAAGGGCGGGACATTTACAACAGAGGAGCAGTGCTGAGGAGCAGGGGTATGTCATGGAGAGAGAAGTGATCTTTCCAGGGAGAGTGCTGCCAAAAGTTTAGATACCAGGCAAGGAGCTAGAGCACCACCAATGGCCCAGCCCCCCAATTACTGCCTACTTTATGAAATTTCCACATGATCAACATAGGCAGCTGTTGCAGCATGCAGTACAGCTTTTTAAGAGAGGTCATTCCCAACCGAATGATTCCTCCTTTCTTCAGCTCGATTCTCTCCTCCTCTCTCCGATCCTCACTATACCTTACTTTCCCACACCTGATTAACTACATCTTCTACTCTTTCCTTTGCTCTAGCCTTCCATACCCCTTCCACCCCAATGATTTATTTCGCCTCATATTTCAGTCTTCCTTCTTCTTACCATCTCCTGTCATGTCTAGTACTTCTCACAACCATTGTCAGACTTTCCCCCAATAGATTTCCAAATCCTCACTACTAACTCCATAAACTCTCTCCTCTGCTTCTTGGAGCATGAAGACCAATCTACAGCCTCTCCCTCCCCAAAATATCTCTATCCACCCATTACCCACATCACTAAAAACTCCTACATCTCATGCACCTTCATCTCGCACAGTCTCTGCTGCATGGTCATCAATACAAGGCCTATAAACAAAAACACACCTTAATATCCAAAACCTGAAAACTGCCATAAAACCTAAAATTATCTTCATCACTGAAACCTGACTATGAACTGATTCTGTCCTCACCCTTCCCAAGGCCGCAGTAACCAAATCATCACTAGCAATCGTCACATAAGTGCCAGTGGTGGTGTATCAGTTACCTTCAATTCCCTCCAAGAACTCCTTACCAACCTTAAGCTTCCAAGACTTAACTGAGCAAGAATGCAAATCACTACTCACCCTTTGCCCTTCTTGTTTTACCTACTTTTGCTAATTTCTCTTGATATACATACCTTCACCAAACAACACATCAGTCATGATACCTGTCGCAATGTTATTTTGGGCATGTTATATTATGTTATGTTGATTTGTATAGTGCACTAATCACCCAAGAGGGTATCCAGGTAATTGGGCAAGGTGTGTTAGTGTGTTGTCCCAAGGTGCTTATATGGAGAGCCAGGTCTTCAGTTTCCTGCGGACTCAATAAGTGAGGAGGAGGCTCTGAAGTGTTGAGGGAGGTCGCTCCATATCTTGGATGCGATGTAGAAGAATGAGCAATCTCCAGTTTTGCTTTTGCGGATGCAGGTGTCTGTGCAAGTGGTAGTGAGGTAGAGCATAGGTGTCTGGTGGGTTGGTGAAAGTATGTGCAGCTGTTCAGGTGTTGTGTAGGGCTCTGTATGTGAGAGTGAGAAGTTTGATTTAGCTACATCTGTGAATGGGAGGACAGTGAAGGTTCCTGAGGTGTCGTGTGATGTGGGTGCAGTGTGGGAGGTCGCATATGAGTTTTCTGGCTGTGTTCTGTATGGACTAGAGTCTGTGTAGGATGTGTTTACATATTCTGGCATAGAGATTGTTGCAGTAGTCCATCCTACTTGTGATAAGTGCTTGTGTGCTGGTTCGTCTGGTGTTCTGAGGCAAACATTTGAAGATCTTCTGTAGCATGCATAGGATGTGGAAGCAGGAGGTGCACATTGAGTTGACTTGAGCTGTCATTTTGAGCTTGTCATCTGGGACAATCCCTATATTTCTTGTGTGGTCTTTGGATGTGGGTGTAGGTCCTAGCTCTGACTGCCACCAGGAGGAATATTTTGGGGAGGTATTTTTGCCAAAGACAAGTACGTCCATCTTGTTAGAGTTGAGCTTTAGGCATTTGGTTCACATCCTGTCTGCTACAATGTTCATGCAGTTGGTGAAGTTGGTTATTGTGGTGTTTGTCTTTTCCGTCAGGTTGAGGATGGGTTGGGTGTCATCGGCGTAGGAGATGACAATGATGTCTTGTGATCAGATGATTTTGGCAAGCGGTGTCCTGTATATGTTGAAAAGAAAGGGGCTGGATGACAATCCTTGTAGGACAACACATTTTAGTTTCTTGGTATCTAATGTGAATGGTGGCAGTCAGGCCCTTTGGGTTCTTCAGTGAGGAAGGAAGAGATCCATTGGAGCGTAAATCCTTGAATGCCAATCTTGTGGAGTCTTCTGATGAGGGTTTTCTGGGAGACAATGTTGCAGGCCACAGAGAGGTCAAGCAAGATCACAATCATCCACTACAACCTCTGATTCTTTAGTAGATTTCAACATTTGATTTGACTAACTTCCTTCAAACCCAATCTCTCCTTGGAACACAGTGTTCTCTCCACCAGGTCTCATCAGGCTGACTGGAAATCTGCTCATCACCTCAAATGACCAACAAATCTGCTTCAACTTGAGCCAACCTGCAACTCTTATTACTATGATAAGTACAGGCCATGGAGTAAGCTCATCTTCACCATGCTTCAGACTAACCTGGTCAACTTAGTACCTTTAATCCATCACAGAAGGGCAGCCACTCTAACTCTGGCCCATCAAACCCTTCAACAAGATGATACCCCTGTAGACCTCCTCACATCTGTCATACCTACCAAAATTATGGTTCCACCAAAATCTAAGTGCCCTGAAAATGGAGTCCTTGAATGCCAATAGAAAATCACAAACCACCCTAGTGACGTATTATTTTCCCATAAATATTCAAGGAAGTACAAAACGTCCACAAGAAAAGGAAAAATGCTCCACTACTCCTGTTGCATTTCTGAAGTAACATGGCCATCCAAAATAGTTCTCAAAATCATTTCAGAATCCCATAGCCCAAAATGCAGAGGGCACAATTCCTCATTCTAAAGACCTCTGAAGTACATTTGCAGAGCTCTTTGTTTCGAAAGCAACAACCCAGGAAACGCACCTCAGAACCTGTGCTAGCCAGCCAACCACCTCCTCTTTTCACACAGTGATCAACATTTGGAGGATGCGAAGATAACAATCAACAGAAATGGAGATACCACACTATTACTTTGGGAGTTTTCACCTGCTTTTGATGTGATCCACTATCATGCACTACAATAGAAGCTCAAGGGTGTTAGAGTTCAAGGTTCCACCCTTAGCTGGACTTGATCTTACTGCTCAGACAGTTCCAGCGTTGTCTCTCTTCTACATTTCTCTTCAAGTCTTTTCAACATCAGTACCTTCCACCCGCAAGGTTCCTTGATTACCCTACCCCTCTTCAATGCATAAATGAGCTATCAATTGGACATCATCAAATTGATTCAACCTTATCTGCTACTGGTAATGTTGGCATTGTAATATTATTATTATTGTTATGGACTGTAACACTCTTCCTTTCTAAAATAAAGAAGGGTTTAAAAAATATGCAACCTACTGCACTTAGGCGGAAGACTCCCAGATCGCACTCAAGCTTGAAAACCTGGCAGACATAGACTCCTGTGCTCTTAGGCAATGCCTCAAAGATGTGGACCAATGTATGCCTCTCAACTAGCTTTGGTCAAAGTCTCACTCTGTCACCATCTGGCCTCAGGAACTTGGTCTTTCTCCAATCACATTGACAGAAGTAGGAAATCTGGGATGATCATGAACTGATCATAATACCAGAAGTAAAGCAAGTTAACAAAATTGCCTTCTTCCTTCACCTAAGATTGCAATAGAGGGTCATGGCTTACATATACTTGGTGCTGTTGCACCTTACCAACACCTCTACTGAACCTGTCTCGAAGATTACAAAGAATATATAATTTTCCATATGCAACCACATATTCTCATTCCCGCAAGGCCTCCATTGTTTGCCATTCGACACACACATCTCATTCAAGGTTCCCTGCCTTGCCCATAGGATCATCTATCACAACGACTCATCCTTCCACACTACAGCTAAAAAGGACATTGTGTGCAAACCTGGCCCCGTTCTTGACCATCCAGTTCTTTAAGAAGAAGTGCATTGGTGCCAGTTCTTTCTCTGTTTAGGCATTCAAGCACTGAAACTTTTTTCCAACTTTCAGAAGTGGTAATACAAGGATTCCACAATCAATAATAGTTCATGTGAGCTGGCTGAGGCAACATACTTTGGGGACAGGCAGGTCTCCTGATGGTTCTTTGGCTTGTGTCATCTTTGCAGCTTACTCGGGTGATGAGATTCGCCACCATTTCTTGGGAGTGGGGCAGCCTTCTGCAAGAGAACACTTTATGGTTTACCACACCTTCATTCTGTATTCCATGTTGCCCTTGATGTTCCCCAAAGGGTCTGGCCGAGGCCTCTGAGGTAGAAGGAACAGCATAGTTGCAGTCATCTTGGAGGGAAGGGTCAGGGATTGATCAGAGCATGCGCCTGGGATAAAAGAGCAGTAAAGGAGGAGTCACTTTACAATGGCAATTGACTTCAGATTCCATCCTGGAGGCCATTTTGAGAAGCTCAATATAAAAGGGAAAACAAGCATTTGCAATGCAATAGGTCTCGCATTTACGAGAGTTTAAGCGATTGGCATTGTAAATGACAATGCCTTTTATTTATTTGTTTAGTTAATTAACACATAAATAAAAGGCATTGTCATTTACAATGCCAATTGCTCAAACCCTTGTAAATGCAAGACCTATTTCATTTCAGAGAAGCGACCGCCATTGTCCCGGGCAGCTTAGAAAGTGAAAGCGCGCATGGCGCGCTGAATGTTGCAGGAAAGCATGTTGTGCCTGCAGTAGGAAAAACCCGTTAAAGAAAATAGTGCTTACAGACTTTGTAACAACAAAAGTAAAAGGACCAGTCCGCATGCGAGGTTACAAATGAAGACGAGGGGGTATTAAGAAGGGACTAACGAGTCTATTAACGAATCAGAAGCCAGCATTTACAAAGGACATTAACACAAGCCAATGATAAATATGGGCGGAGAGTGGGCAGGGCTTCAAGTCCATATTCGAATACAGCATGCCTTGCAGAGCAGTGCATGCGCTGCCCAGGCTCGACCTAAAAATAGCAATATACAGGTGGTATTCAAGCAGCTTTTTCTTTTGAATGCACCCCTACATCTCGCCATGCATTCTTCTTGCTGTCTAGAATTTGAGCCCCTTTCTTTTCAAGTATGTTTTTTATATAAATCTTGTATTGACATTTTCAGTAAAAAGAAGAATCCAAAATCGAGCACAGTTAAAATACCAAGGCATTACACACCTGGTAACTTTAAAAACTTTCTCCCCTGCCCCCCCGATTCTCCTGACCCCCGCTTAACAGTATGATTTTCAACATTGCTGGATGATTCCGCCATGGCCTTTTATTCAGAAACGAACACTGTGTCCAGGGCACCCCAAATATTACCTCTGTAGTCATTCCAGTGTCCTCAAATTTTAAACCATTTTCGAGGGCAGCCCCAGTGTTCGTAGACAGCCCTTTTGGTCAGCATGCACCAGTCCATGTTGTGTTTCCAACCTTCTAACAGGGGCACTTGTTCCACTCTCCACATCTTGGCAATGTTCCTTTCTGCAATGGCCAGCCCCAACGTGAACCATATACATTCCATACAGAGCAGGTCTGTTTCCTCCTTGCTATTCAGGAGACACCAGTTTGATGTCGGAGTGAGGGAGGATCCACTTACTTCATTTACTTCCAAGTATGATCGCTATACCTTCTCTTTCGGTACAACTTCTGTATTGATCTCTTGTGCACCGACTTGCATCTTCTTCTAGGCCTGCCTTTGGAAAACCTCCTGCTTGAATCTGGATGTGTACAAGATCATATTTTAGATGACTTCCGCTTATAGTCGCTAGTGTTGCCTTGCCGTGTTACTCCTTCCAGGTGTGGGAATCCACTATTCTTCTGTCCCTTCCTTGTGCAATACTTACTGCTTCTTCTCCTGCAACTTCCTATTGGAAGATTCTGCTGATCCTTCTGTCCCTTCCTTCCTTTTGCAAAACTTTATTCCAAATGTGTCCCTACAACATTCCTAATCATGTCTTATCTTCTCCATCCCCGTCCCTTGCAAATTTTGTTTTCCTCATGTTTCCTCACCTGTCTGGTCATCAGAACTAGCTGCTCTTCCATTTATTTTTGTCTGTGACGATTTCACTCTAGGTAAAGGGAGTTCCAAGGGATGGCAGAAATTGGAAGGTGTAACAGTGGAGCATTTCCTCAACGTTCTTCCTTTTAATTTCACAGTCACCGCATTTCTATCTGAGTGTACTCATGATGTGACTTCCTTAACTTTGAAGTTTCCTGACAGAAACCAAAATTCAGATTCATAGACTCCAGCCTTCAGCTCGCAACCACTTTTTCCCAGAGTCGCCATCAACTAAGTCTCTGAAGTGGCATAGGTTTGATAACTACTGTCTCCTTGCAAGACTGTTTCTGATACCATCAAGGATAAGAGCCACTCAGATTTGCTTGGAATTTGGGAAGATGCTAAAGACTTGGTTGTCCCAAAATAAATGGCTTTCTTTACAGGGGGCCTGTGTTATGCCACTGATAATACTCTAAACTGAGTCTACGTCAGTCAATAATCTTTTATTCGGATATTGAAACATCCAAGCAAGAACATAACAATTACAAATTCCAGCAATACATTAATATAACAAAATATCCTTAAAATGTTTAAAATATGACAGTTCATCAGGGTTTTATCCAAGGCCTTAATAGCTAAATACCTATGGCAAAGCAACAAGACACAGTATTTGTAAAGTGCAGAGTTTTGACAGATTCAGTGCAGGTGGCACTAACAGCATAACATTTTAAGAATGCATAATCATAACCAAATTAGGACAATAATATTGGCTATATCAATTTAAAACATCATAACGCTTCCCAAGTTCAATAAATCGTTCATTTCATAATTAGATTGGGACCTTATCTAAGACTGCAATAGGGACCAAAATATGCATTGGGGCATTTAAAAAACAACTTTAATCATAATACCCGACCCTCTCCACCCTAAAACAAAGTTGTTTACACTTCGCCTCTACTCTTCCTTAGTTTTGCAGCTAGTCTTAAAAAATTCACTGTGCAGAACAATGTGAGGGGGTCTGCTGAAAGTTTCATGTATAAGAGTGCCACCCTTACCTGGGTAAATTTGTTTTTTCTTAAAATAGTTTTTAAAAAGATTGCCCTTGGGTACTCATATAACGGACAAAAAAATACAAAAAGAAGGGTATCCTGCGGAGATCCCAGATCGCAGCCGCACGGACCCTTTGACAAAACATCTTTTGTGTACCCTGCAGGGACAGCTAAAATATGGTGTAAAAGATCTAATCTAAATCTGATCATTAAAAATCTGTCATTTTTATTATATATATACACCAGGTAAGGTTCTAATCCTGCTACAGATTTTGTTAAAATGTGGGCTCTCACTGAACCTTTCAATATTTCACTGTCTTCTCGTGCGCAAGCAAGGCGCCTAAGATGTTCAGCTTTTATGGCAGCTTTTACCTGGGGCATCAAGGTCGTGGGCTCATCAAAGTAGTTTGCGAATCCCAACCACTTCAAAGTCTCCTTCACATATTTAAGCCAGGGTATCCGGAGTCCTTTGTCCCTGTTAATGCAGTCCTTTATTATTTGTCTACTTAGACTAGCCTCAGGGTTGGTCCAGATTTTAATCCAGCACATTATTGGTTTAGTGCTTATCCTGTCACTAATGTAAGGAATCCCTAGCTCCTCATGGGCAATGTAGGCAGGTATACTCTGGGGAACTTGCAAAATCCTTCTAAGGAACTTATTTTCTTCTAATTGTATCAAGGACGTATTTCGGAATCCCCATACCTCGCTCCCGTACATGGTTTTAGAGCAACAAATTGAATTATATAAATGCAATATTTCATTTGGTGACCAACGGCCTAATCTCGAGGCTCGATTCATAATTGAGCCCATTGTACTCGTTTGTTGCTTACATTTCTCTGAGATTAGTGAATTAAAATTGAGGTGTTTATCAAATAATATCCCTAAATAATTAAAAACCTCAACCTTCTCTAATTTGTGTCCCCCAATTTTAAAGCTAAAATTCTTTGTTGGTCTTTTTCCTGCTTCCATTATGTAGGATTTTGTGAGATTAGGAGATAAATCTAAATTTGCCATAAACCTTCTAAAGCCGTCGATGAGAGACTGAAGTCCCCTCCCTGTACGGGATAAGAGGACTGCGTCGTCCGCGTATAAAAGGACGGGTATACTTCTTTTGCCAACTCTTGGACAGTCAACCCCCAAGTCCACAAGTGCTTTGTCCAAACCATTTATATATAACGTAAATAAAAAGGGCGCCAAAATGCAACCTTGTCTCACGCCTCTAGTACATGGGAAATGTTCGGTAAGGTTCCCCTCATTACTATATCTGACCTGAGCTGTTGTATTTTGGTGTAGTGTTAGAAGGATGTATATTAGTCCTGTATCGACCCCCAGCAGCTCAAGAGTCTCCCACAACTTATCACGATTCACCCGGTCAAAAGCTGCTGTCAGGTCCATAAAGGCCAAAAAGACCGTCCCCTCGCCTGCCACGGTGTACTTTGCCACCAAGTTATACAGGTTAAGGCACTGGTCCGTGGTAGAACGACCAGGTCTAAAACCATACTGCACGTCAGTAATGATCTCATTTTCCTCTGCCCAGTCCGTCAGACGGTTCAGGATAACCTTCCCTAGTACTTTTACGGTCACATCTATTAATGAGATCGGACGGTAACATTTGGGGTCACACTTGTTGCCCTTTTTAAATAGGGGTACAATGCTAGCCGTTGACCATGACCTGGGCATTCCCATTTCCACTGCCGTATTGAAGACTCGCGTGAGTATAGGTGCCCAGAGATCAACCTGTGACAAAAATAAGTCAGGGGGAATCCCATCCGGGCCTGGGGCCTTATTGCGTGTTAAGGCATATATTCCTTCTTTGATCTCGCCCAACTCAAACTGCGGCAATGAACCCGGTGGAGAGCCAACAACTGCGATTTGTCGAGCAGTAGGGCTACCATGGTTATACAGATTCCTAAAGTGGGATACCCATGCTTCAGGCAAGACGTGACAAGCCATCTTCTCATTATTCGGTGCCTGAAAACTGGGATCGTTGATCACCTTCCAGAATCTCGTCATGTCTCTATTTTCGGCTGCCTCCCTCAGGTTCTCCCAGGCCTCACATTGGATGGTGTATTTTCTCTTTTTTATGGCCGATTTGTATTGAGCCCTACAATCCATTATCCTACTCCTATCCTTGGGAACCATTTTGAGTGCCAACTTCAGCTCTTTTTGAGCTCTAGAGCAGGCTTTATCAAACCATTTTGGTGCAAGATTAAACGTGGACGCTGGTTTTGCCCTCAATAACCTATCAATGTCCCTTGCCGTACTTTCAAAAGCACTTTAGTTCTCTACCCTCGATTTCCTGGTCTAAGCACTTCCATATGCCACTTTCCGGGGGGGTAATAAGCTTTTTATAAAATGCTTCTCTATCTATGTTAGTCCATCTTATGCGCCTAACCTGATCAACTGCTTTCAATGTTCCCCTCGTCATCAAATTCCTTGGCTGGGTAAATAAATCTGTATCCCTCAAGGACAATACCAAAGGGTTATGATCGCTAAAAATGCTGATTTCTATACTAAAATCTATAATCCTGCCTTTGAAAACATGTGAGACAAAAATAAAATCGATAATTGTATCCCTCCCCCTGCCTTTAAAGGAGGGATTAATAATATTAGAGTTCCTAGTCCTGATTACATCCATCGTGGGGGCAAGATCGTACAAACCCAGGATCTTACTTAACTCGCCACCTTCCCTTGTATGCTCTAGATGCCAGTCTGTTGTGACAGGACAGGAATCCCATTTTCCCCCTCCCCATTTCAAATATGGGCATTGGTGACAGTTAAAGTCGCCCAATAAAATCAGGTTGGGGTGACTGTCTTCCGTGTCATGTAAACCTGCCAATCTTTCATTGAGCTCATTCAACCTCTGCATTGATTGGCCCGCATTGTAAAAATTTATCAAAACAAATTTTAGGCCCTTCTTGCAATAACTAATACCTTGGATGTTATCCGAGCTCCAGCCCAGGACCTCCCAAGACCCTTGTAGGGCCAGAGACACATACGTTATTAAGCCCCCCCTTGCTCGACCCATTACAGAATTTTGGGCAGGAACAAAAAACATTTTATATCCCTCCAGATGTGGGGCACTACTGTCAGTTTCCCACGTTTCCTGCAAACAGATAATAAGGAACTGTCGGCTAAAGTCTAACCATTCCTTATTTTTTATTTTAGTTGAGATCCCTGCAATATTCCACGAAACTACCCTTAGTTCTTCGGCCACTTGTATTATCACTCTCCTGACTGGGTTGACCTGCCCTTTCGGAGAGGATCTAGCTACACTACTTGATGATAATGCAATACACTTTCCTAAAGGGTTGTGTAAAGCCTCATTATGGGGGATGGCAGGTAAAGGTGATTTTCCCACAGGACCGGCAATGTCCTTTGACACTGAGCTAACAGGAACAAAGACAATCTTCTTGTTTACACCTTGGGCCAGTCAATCCAGTTCATCCATTGCTGCCGCCTCAGACAACAGGGTGAACCTATTTGATGTTAAACCCAGTCTATTAGCCCCTCCATGGGTGATCTCCCTTCTCCTAAGTGCCATTTGATCTGACTCTTTTAAGTTATCCCTATAAAAAAAGTTCAGGGGGAGCATTTTTATGTTCGTTCCCATATCAAAAACCCCATAACTGGAAATTAGTAACTCTTTCACCAGCTCAGGGTACCTAAAATTAACAATAACGCCGTCTCCTGCGAACTTTTTCTCGGAGGCTCCAACCCAGGCTACCCTCCTTGCCATGAGAATATGGCTACTCTGCGAATTAGGCACCTTCATGTTATTAAGCATCCAATGTTTGACCTTGTTTATCAGGGAGCTTGTTGACTCTTCTCTAGCTTGGTTGAGTGCTGGGACCCCCACTAGAACCATCGTGTAGGGACAAGAAGCAGGAGGTAAGTCCAGCGTCTGCAGCCCCGGTGTGCAGTGCACCTCCTCATTTGTAATACTATTAGGGACTGCGGCCGTTTTTGTGCAGCCTTCCTGTTGTGGCATGTGGGAGACAGGAGCGATAAAAGTACCTTTGTCCGTACCTTTGTCCTTACCAGTAATGGAGTTAACTCCCCTTGTGTTTCCTTCCCTCCTACTGTTATTTACACAAGCACTACCTGAGCAAGGTACAATCCCTGTCCCTTCCTTTTGCGAGTTTGATAGAGGCGCAGGAGGTCCTCCATTATTTAATTCTAGAAGCCTACTGACTTTCTCGTCCACTATCTTAATATATTCCACTAAGGGGCCCAGATGTTTAGAGATGAGTGCCACCAGGTTGGCCTCTAATGTTTTTGTTATCTCCCGAGACCAATCTGCCTCATTTCTAGAGGAGCCATTTTTACATTGTTGACACACTGAACTATTAACCCCATCCTCTACCATTAAGGGTGTTTTTCTCGCCCCTCCTTTTTTGGGTTTGGTATCTGTTCTTTTTTTGCACACCCCGTTGTTATGCGGATTACCCATAGTACTTGTAGCCTCTAAAACGCCTACGTCTGTCGGAGAAGCTAAAACGAGTAATGATATTTTGGAACGGGTAACCACCTCCCTATCCTTTCTCCTTGGTGCATTAGGCTCATTCTCCACTCCCAACTCGGCACCCCCCCCGCTCTCGGACTCCCTTTCGCCCCTTTCCCCGACAAATCTGCCAACACTTCTACCTCTAAACTCAAAGGGGAATGTTCGGGCTGGTGCATGGTCTTTTCAGGCCCCACAGAATTCATTAACTCCAATTCCAATTCCCCAGACGAAGGCGTGTTAGCATGAACTTGTGCTATAGTGACTCGCTGGGTTGCGCTATGCGCAGGGGGGTCCTGGTCTACTGGAATAGTTGTACCTGGCGTGACACACTTTGATATTTTCCCCAGTGATGAACGTTTGTGTGCCAAAAGGGAGTCGAGAGACAGCCTTCGTTCCGTTAACTGTATTTCGTGCGACACCAAACACTCGGCTCTCGTAATAAAGGCATCCAAAGTTCCCTTAATTCCGCCTCCTGTCTTGGTAGGGATTTTCTTTGTTGTTTTACCCATGTTGGGGCTTTGAGGGACAAAGTAATATAATGTAATAATATATTACGCATTCCTTTACCCTTCTTTAACAACAAATGACCGTTAATGGTGACACACAGATTTTTAACACAAATCACTAACCAACACTACAAGCCCACCCTGACAAACGTAATGAGAATAACGATACCCCTTACCAAGGCCCGTGGATAGTCCTTGAGTGCCTTTCGAGGGGACTCTACGTGCAAAGCAAACAGTGAGCTGGGAGCACCATCCCTCGTAGTGTCTCTAGAGTCCCTCAGTCAATACGATATACTGCAGCGACAGGAACAGTTTTAGAAACCAAGAGATGCGGCCCAGCCCGGCCTCCCTCGGCCCCTGACGGCCACAGACGGCCCGCCCTTTGCCCGGGCTTAGCCCGCGCGCGTCCCGCGCTGCGTTGAGCCTGTGGAACTTTTGAATGGGCTGGGCGCGGGCTGATGTCGTCACAGCCGGGCGCCCAGCAACGAGGCTTCTGGGTGTTGTGGTTCTTTGGCCGTTTCCCTCACGGCGTTATCTGGGCTGTAAGAGAGCTCGATTCTCCCCCACAGTAGCCGTTCCCCTCACGGCGGTAGCAAGAAGAGAGTGGCAAGGTCTCCGGCAAGGTCCTCAGGCAATTTGTGATACTGACGAAACGAGTTGACCTCCCAGTTGACCTGCCAGTGTTTCCTGTCAAAACCGGAAACCAGCAGGCCGCTAACGGACATATACACGCCACTTCCTACTTCTGACAGAATGCTTCCACTACAGTCTACGTAACCCCCACCTTTCAAGCACACCGAAAGTATAGACACAGATACAAAATCACACATCTTGACTGCAGAACGAAGAAAAGTATACAAGACCTCTAAACATTTCCAATTCCAATTCCCAGTTCCATCAAAACTGCAATTCTACATGCATAGATTATGCTACCTATCCCTCCATTAGAAAGGGTTGGCATAATCAAAATTGTTTACAGGGCAATGACAAAAATATTGAATCGAAAATATTGTGTCAAAATTGTCACTGAAAAATATCAAGTAACAGAATATAGAAAAAATACAGTTGTATACAAAATTGTTTGCTTTAATATTCTTCTATTAAATCTTGCTTTTTAACATATATCAGTTATTGAATTAAATGCATGTGTAAATATTAATATAATTGTTGTAAAATTTTCAGTTTGTAATTTTTCATGTGTAATTAAAATTGTTTTACATTCAATTAGCAAATTATAATTTAGTAGAGGGTTGATTGGTTTATAGGGGAATAGATCGGGAACGTATTTAAATGATTAATTGTTATTTTTAATTTTCGATTTTTTTAATGTTAATTAAATATTTGATTGGTGATTAATTATATAAATTAATTGTTGTTTTTAATATTTAATTATATTTTGGAATTGTTAATGTGTTTTTTCTTGTATAGTTAAATTAGTAATTTATATTTTTGTTGTGGGTTGCTGGGTTTGTAGAGGAATAGGGTAGGAAGTTCATTAAATTATATATTGTTAAGGTATTTTTTCTGATAATTAAATATTTAATTGGTAATTAAGTTTTTTAATTGAGCGTTACCAATTTTATTTTTTAATGCATTGCTAATTGAATAACAAGTGTATTTATTATTTAAATGTACTTTGTATTTATCAGTGCTTTTTATTTTATTTTATTTAATATGTATTTTTAATTATATATTTATACATTTTCAGTTCAACATACACGAGTCAAGTCAAGTCAAGTCAAAACCACTTTATTCGATTAATTAAAATCATAAAAGTATACTACACGATTAAATACATAAAATCTTGCAATTCACAAATCTACAATTAAAAACAATTCCTAATGAAATTTCATAATAGACCATAATCAACGTGAAATCTTAATACAGGATCAAATTCCATATATCAAATAGGCTCCACATCCTGTATAGGTTTTAGTCTGACCCTCCTTTCTCTAACAGCTGCCACCAAGAAGCTAGCAACACAGAACATAGTTAATGGACATTCAAGCATGCTTAGGAACAATAGAGCTGGCTTGTACTGTGTAAAGTTCCTACTCTTTAACAAAGGAATAATAAACCTCTTCCTGGCGTTTTTAAAAAAGGAGCAAAATAGCATAAAGTGCGTAGTGTCTTGTGGAGAAATATCATCGCACTTGCAGGGGGCGACATCTTCAAGCCTATTCCAGCCAGCCACATCCCAAAGAACTATGTGTATTTGATTGAACCGGAATTTAGTCAACAGCCATTTGTGAAAGGGGTTGGTTACCACTGTAAGATATAAGGACAACCCTGAGAGCTGGGATACCAGGACGTGTCCCCTGACAGAGGGTTTACGAAGTTCGTCTTCTTCCCGCACGGCCTCCCTTAGCTTCGTAAAATTAGATTTTACCCACTCAAGATCTGCCTTACAAAGAATTTCAGGGTTAAAAAAGATTTCTGGTCTCCCAATGTAGGCAGCTAACCTCTCGATATTTGACAACCATTGAATTTTATTCATGTTGTCAAGTCGAGTACAGTCCTTTAGGATTTTATGATTTAAAGTAAGTTTCGGGTTTAGCCAAATTTTGATCCATAGCAGTAGTGGGGCTAATTTAATCATGTCTGCTATGTAACCTAACCCGAGTTCCAAATGGACTGAATAAGAAGCGGTTGATTGTGGGAGGCCAAGGAGGGTACGAAGAAATTTGTTTTCCTCCGTTTGGATTGCGTCGGGTTTAATGTAACCCCAGATTGATGCCCCATACCTTACAATGGAAACTGTTTTGGCTTTGTAGATTGTTAGTATTGCCTCTGTCGGTTTTCCTCCCAACCTTTTTGCAAAGCCAAGTACAGCCGCAGATGAGCTTCTTATGGAGTTTACCTTTATAGAAAGCTGAGGGGACCATGAGTCCTTGTCATCAAAGACTACTCCCAAGTAAGTGAAAGTCTTTACTCTTGAGATTTCGGCTCCCCTACAGAAAAAAGGCTTTACCTTGTTTTTCGCATGACCTAACGACATAGCATGAGATTTGCCGTTATTGACCACCAGATCCAGGCTATGCATGAAGTCCCCGAACGAGTCCAGCAATCTTTGCAGCGCCAGGGGAGTCCTGGCCAGCAGGACTGCGTCGTCCGCGTATAGGAGGACCGGGATCGGGGTACCTCCCATACGCGGGATGTCCTGCGTTGCAGCCAGCAGATTTTGTTCCAGGGAATTTATGTATAGGGTGAACAACATGGGCGCAAGAATGCATCCCTGTCGTACCCCTCTGCTAGACTTAAAGCTGGCCGTGCACTTCCCCTCAGTCGTCATCCTTATCGAGGCATTCAGATCTTGGTGGAGCTCTGAAAGAAAATACACAAGGGGAGGGTCAAGTCCCATCTCCAGGAGCATTGTCCACAGCTTTGACCTATTTACGAGATCAAAGGCCGTGGACAAATCCATAAAGCCCAGGTAAACGGAGCCCCCAGCCGCCTTAGTGTATTTGTCTATTATTAAAAGGAGGTTCAGACATTGATCCTCCGTGCTCCGGCCGGCTCTGAAGCCATACTGTGCATCGGACAAGATGTTATTATCCGAGGCCCAATTTGTTATCCTAGCAAGTATGACTTTCCCCAAGATTTTTATAGAGGAGTCTATCAAGGATATGGGCCTATAGCATTTAGGGTCAGCCCTCTGGCCTTTCTTGAACACCGGTATTATGGTAGAATGTGACCAGGATTTGGGAAAACCTACAATAGCCGAGGAGTTAAATACATTAGTCAATATATTGGCCCAAAACACCGGGTTTGCCTTATACAAATCGGTGGGGACCCCGTCCGGGCCAGGAGCCTTCTTTCCAGCAGAGTCTTCAATTGCTTTTATAATTTCTCCTATATGAAAACTAACTGGGGTTAAAGTAGAAGCCGAGTCTTGCCCGTTTAGGGGTTCTAAATCTAAGTGACTACCATATATGTTTTTAAAGTGACTCAACCAGTCCTCCTCTGCTATATTAGTTTCCAACACTCCATTTTTAACATCGGAAAAAAGAGGAGTGTTGATAATGGACCAAAATTTCGCACTGTCTTTTAAAGTTGCCTTATCCATAAGATCGGCCCAGGCGTTGTGTTTAATTTCTTTTTTCCGGACCATCAGTGCTTTTTTATAGTCGCTCCTTAGCTGCGACACTAAGATTTTATTCCTCGGACTAGCCTGAAGTGCATTTTTAAGGTTAATATGAGCTTTGGTGCAGTTATGATCGAACCAGCCGGAGACTCCATTCTTAGGTGCTGGTCTACTTATACTAGTTAGGTCCTTTGACACTAGGGAGCATATGGCTTCAAACGAGGAAATTACTTCCTTCCCCGTAGAAAGTTGGTCCCCACATATTTCCAAGTCCAGGGCCGCCTCTAGCTTTATTGAGTTGAAAAATTCCTCTGGAACTACCTTAGACCAGTTTAGCCTTCTTCCCTGATCCTTTGCCCTAACTTCAGTGTCCATCTTGTGTGAGGTTAAGGTATTTAAAAGTGAAAGGCCATCTAACATTTCGATTACCACCGGGTTATGGTCACTAAAAATAGAGGGAATCGCGTTATAAAAACAAACATATTTTAAAAGTCCAGATGAAAGAAATATGTAGTCAATAATAGTGTTACTATCCCTTCCAATAAAGGTGGGCACCCGTACGTTTTGTTCATGAAAGCCTGGTTGGTACAACTGATTTTCGATAAGAAGTTTTTCCAGAGCTTCACCCTTACTCGAGTGCTCAAAATGCTGAGGGGATGTCAGATCTGGTCCGTCAATATCAGGTAAGCAACAATTATGACTACATAAGTGTACATTAAAATCGCCTAGCAAAATATAATAGCAGAAAGTGGTTTGCTTCAAAGAACAAGTATTTAAAAAATTCGCCAACCATAGCAAGTGTTCATTCGGCAAGACCTCTTGTTGGGAATTATAGCAATTTACCAGCAATAATTTTCTATTATTGGAGAGTTTAAATTCCTTTATAAGAAAATTATTGCATGAACAAGTTATCCTGCTAACGATTCCTTTTAGTTTCACCGAAAGCATAACCACTAAGCCTCCTGAGGCCCTTCCGGAAACTGATTTTGAAGCTGGAACAAAATGAGATGTAAAACCATCTAACCAAAAATTACATTCAGTTTCCCAGGTCTCTTGAAGTGCCAGAATGTCATAATCCTTCAGGAAACTTAACCAGGATGAATTATCTCTCTTGGCACGTAAACCCGCAATATTCCACGTTAACATTTTGATCAACTTTTTAGGTGAATCCCCCTTACAGTTATCGGCAGGCAGATGACTAACATCAATACCTGCAGGTGATACGGGGGGCTGATCCTCTACATAGAGGGCCTGAACCGGTGATGACTCATCCCCCCCCTGAAGACCAGCCTCCTGTCAGTCGCACATATCCAACAGAGAGAGTGCCTCGAAACGATTAGATGTGGGTATATTTGCCCCACCCATAAACTGATGGGCAGCACCTACCCCCTGGTGGAGAAAAAGCATCGAATCCGATGCTGGGATGGGATTTCTCTGTCTAGTCAAGTGGAAACAATCTCTAGGGGGGAGATGGGTGTAAAAGAATCCAAGGGGACGCACCTGAATGCTATTAGCATCTTGTGCCAAGGATGCTGCTCTCAGTAAGACAGTAGCCACATGTTGTGTGTATCTAAAATTGGCTATGACACAATCTCCATTAGCTGATTTTTTGGAGGGCCCAATCCAATTTACCCTTCGAGTACTTAAGATGTCATTAGCCATGTTAAGAGGGAACCCACACTTCCTATGTAACCACGACACTGTCTTTTGCTTGGAAGAATCGTGCGATTCCACGTGCAAGGGAACTGCCTGCCTATCCTGAGGTGGGACATTGGTTAAAATCACAACGTAAGGGGAGCAAGCCGGGGGTAGGTTAATAAATCTAGCTTTCATTACCACCTCTACTTTATGCGCTGGGACCTGCTCCTTTACTACTGGGCTAGCTGGGTTTGAGGCTATAGTAATCATAGGAGGTGTTGGC
This sequence comes from Triturus cristatus, assembly GCF_964204655.1. Taxonomy (NCBI): domain Eukaryota; kingdom Metazoa; phylum Chordata; class Amphibia; order Caudata; family Salamandridae; genus Triturus; species Triturus cristatus. The sequence continues at coordinate 477,538,448 of NC_140579.1, read as the reverse complement.
GTGGCTATAGCATTATTGCTAACGGGCTGAGATGGAATCTGTGGGTTTTCTACTCTAACTAGGTTATCATGCCCAGCTGCACGCTGCCCCTTCTTTTTGTTGCTGTCTACCCAGTCTAAATGTTTTGTTAATAATCCTCCCAACCTTTTAACCTCATCAGCGACCATATCAAGTTTCAGTACCAGAGGTTGCATAAGTAGATCTAATTTTGTGTCAAGTAAAACCTCAAAGGAGCTGAGTAATTGTGAAAAATGGTCAGGGAATAATGGGGTTATTGCACCAAAACTGCTGTTTAACAGCTCGTCTGGACCGATATGAGCTTTTTCCCCAATGTCGACCCTTCTACTTCCTTTGGTAGAGGCCCCCCCCTTTTTAGTTTGTTGCTTTCTGCAGTTCCTAACTGGTCTGGGAACATGTGTAGCCTCGACTATCGCATCACTCGCAGGATTCACATCTAGGTCTAGAGGGTCCATGTAAACCTGGGCTGTGGCCATAACAGTAGCGTTGGCTTGAATATGGGAAGGGGAGACACAAATACCTTTGTCCAAAGGGAAACTCTAAGCATTTATAGGGTTTTGGGGGTTCTCCTGGAGGCTATCCATCCCCAAGGAAGCCCGTCGGTCACTGTTAATTTTATTGACCTTTTTTACTAAATAGTTGTCAAGAGGGCCTGACCCCGATAGACCCGGTTCCCTTAGACTTATAGGCATGGTCAAGGCAAAACAAAATAGCAAATGTCAATAACAAAAGGTTATGAAAATTAATTGGTAGTTCGACTGTGCAGTCAACCCTTTGACGAGATACCAGCTTAGATGTCTTCAACGTTCTGAGACTCCTAGGATCGATGAAAACGGTAGGGCCCAGCCCAGCCTCGGACAGTCCCGGACTGTCACAGACTGTCCGCCCTTAGTCCGGGCTTCGTCCGGCGGCGTCCGCGCGTGTCCGCTGCGCGTATGCGGCGAGGCGCTTTAACGGCGCCGGTAGGAAGGCAAAGTGTGACCAGGTGCGGGCGATAGCAGCAGGCCCCCTGGGATCTGTAGTCCGCCCAAATCCTCGCGTCTGACAGGCGAGGCGCTTTAACGGCGCCGGCAGGAAGGCAAAGTGTGACCAGGTGCGGGCGATAGCAGCAGGCCCCCTGGGATCTGTAGTCCGCCCAAATCCTCGCGTCTGACAGGCGAAGCGGCTCCCAACATACACATTCATCATTATAACATGTTACATTTAGCATTCTGCAAATCCACCGTATAAGCCACATGTTAGTGATCATTCAGTCTATTGTTAAAACTCTTAACGACAACCTGGTAGCTACTAAAAAATATTTTACCCATTCAGTAGTATTTCAAAATCTTAAATATTAAAGCGTGGTGTCCTGTGCTTTGGTCATCGTCCTTAGATACTGCTTCGCAGCCCGCTAATCTTTGCAGGAAAGTTCTTCCAATTATATCCATCCAGTATTTCAGTTTTAAACCCCCACCCCTACCCCCGCACAAAGATAGTTATCTGTGGTTGCAAATGCAGACACTAAATCTGTTCTTTTTATCGTGGTGGCCATTTTGCATAACCCTAGGAGTTCTTCTAGTTTTAAGGCCATAGTCTCTGGTATTGCAGAGATGAGCTAGCAAGATGGCGTTGTAACAGGATTGCTCTCTATGAGCTCCTGAGGGTTGGGATCAGTATCCAGTGAAAATCCCCGAGTTACCCTGCCATCCAACCCCCTACTTTACCATCCCTGAAATACCTTTCTCTCTGGGTCTGGAGAGATGCCGACGAAGAGCCTGCCACCGCAGCCCAGACCGAGGAAAGAAAGCAACCAGGCTGAGCTATGGAGAGGATTAAGTCCCGATGGGTCGCAATGGCCTGTACCGGAGTCTCTCTCCCTCGAACGACATGGGATGCAGAGTGGCAGATGAGAGCCTTGGCCCGCCACAGTGATGCAGCGTGGAATTTTAAATCCTCCCTTCATCACAGATCAAATATCACACTAGCACATTCACTAAATACATTCACTGGTGGGGCCCATAACACCAACACTCACACTTCATTGATCCGTTCTCACGGGAGAGATAAATTGTCCAAACACTGACATGAAACGAATACCTTGTCAACTAAAGAACTTAATTTACTTGAACATACATTAAGTACTTTTATTAAAATCAGATCCTCGAGATATTCCCTCAATTTTGTCGATGGATCAGTTAGTTGATATTGGATATTTGGTGACTCAATTCTTTAATCTACATTTAATCTTATTCTAATTTCTCTAAATAAATCACCCGACACATTTGTTTGTTAGAACAATAATTTTGTTTATCTAATCAATTGCAATTTTAATAAATCATAAACCAAATCACCGAACATCATATTTACCTAATCTGGCTATTAGTCGTCCTCTAAGTCAATCAAGTCATGGGAAAGCCTTTAATTCATCAAAGTCAGGCAGCAATTCAGTCTGTCAAAGGTTCAGGATAAACAGCTCTCCAGCAGTGTCACCGTCCTCTTCGTCAGCGTCAGCATTCCCAGCCTTAAGGCGCCTTGCATCGCATAGCATTGTCCCTCTCTATTCTACCATCTTTTATAATAAATTTAATGTCAAAATGTAACAAAAATCAGTATTAGAAAGTCCTTTTTGGAGGATTTGGGGTCATTCGGTGAAGTTCTCATATAGTCTATTTAGTTAGATCATCACACTTGCTGGTTCCGGTTTTAAAGACAGTCTTTTGTTTAGCAAACTTGGCAACTCTCCCGGTGCATCCTTGATGGGTACATCTCACATGAGGTCAAGACGAGGCCACTGGTTGCTGGCTGTGGCGCAGGCACACTTCACCCGAAAACTTGTGGAATGATAGCTGTTTCGTCGTGTCCATGGGTCGGCCATTTTTACGAAGGCCCAAATTGGTCAACTTAAGCAAAACAAACACAAAACGTAATTAAAACATTGAAATGGCTAATAAAATGTTAAACCCTCACTATTTCCCCTATGTGTATGTAATTATCTAGCACGATAGCAACATTCAAAGCGTTTATATTCACCCAACGATCTCATCTGGTGCAACTTACAATTACATCACAAAAGCAACATATATCATGCAATGTTCTAATTTCTACTATTAGTATGCGTACATATATTAGTATACAAATGAGTTTAACCATCCAAATGCAAGTCCCACGTGTAATTCTTTCATTAATATTGTTGGTTAGATACCACTTCAAACAGATTAATAATATTACAATTAATAGATTATTCGGATTAATATAAACATGCAGAAATGGGGGGGGTATACAAAATGTTGTACTACCTGCTCCAGCAACAGTTTCTCCGGAGGAGTTTTGGTGCATCTTGATTGCTAACGAGTTTCCGGAGCTGTCTCCGGGACTGGCCGAGGTGGGACAGAAGAAAGCCGTGGTCGCAGGACCTGAGGGGAGCATCTTGTCCTGAAGATAGAAGGTCCCCTGCCTGCTAGTGCCGAGGCCTTCTCTCCTGAAAGGAGACGAGCCACATTCGGAACAAGAGCGGCGGTCCGCCATCCTGACTCCTGTGGGGAGGAGATCATCGGGGGCCCAGGATGAGCAACCTCCAACATCGTCTGATAGGAAGGCCTTTATTGACGACGCCTGCGTTGGCAGCGGCTGAAGAGTCTTGGGCGAGTCTTTCTGCCTCCGTGGCGGAGGCGGCTCCCGGCAAAGACTCAGCGGGGCATCGGCGATGATTCAGCGGGGCATCGGAGCACGGGTAAGTGAAACGGCCACGCTTCAGTCTTCCCAGACTCGCTTTCTTGGACGGCCGGAGAGCGCTCCGCAGGGCGTCTCTCCCGTTTCACTGGACATTGTTGATCTGCACTATGACTGAGCACCCATGGCCTCTTAGCTACAGCTGAGACGGTCTGATTGCGGTCTACACTATGTGATCTGCCTCATGAATGTGCACACACGGCCCAAAAACAGCTGAGACGGCTTGATTACGATCTGCACCATGTGAATTGCCCCATGCCTGTGCACACTCGGCACTTAGAAACAGCTGAGACGGCCTTGATTGCGACCGTGGTATGGTGGTTGAATCCCTTGCGGACTTGCCCCCTCTGTCGACTGGAGGGCTGGCAGCCTGGCCCAGAGGGATTTTGGCCTAATGCCCCGGTGCACACTGGATTTGTTGTTGTTTAGCACTTTCTTAGGCAGCTAACTAGATTTGTGCACCTTGAGATAATTCACTGTTGGTTCGACTGATAGGCACCATTTTCTTTTGTATGTTCCTGCTCAGCCATTTTGAGGCTACTAGATTTGGATAAACCACAGAGACAGAAGAGGTCCTCACCTCTCCCTCGTCATAAAAATAGAAAGAGGACTGATCGAACATTAGCAGCGGGCATCTTGCCATGGGCACCCTACTAACTAGTTTCTGCTGCTTGCAGGCCACACCTGCTACCATCCGCCTCTCTACATAATCATACATGGAGTGACCTTTTATCTCTCTCCATGGAAATAGAAAAAGGGGACAACCTTTGTACAAAGAAGATAGAAACCATCTTGGATTGATCAGTAATTGGCATTTCCCTCATTATTTAGACCAACCGTACACCGCAACAAGACGCAAATGCGCAACTAACCTCTCCTCCCATCGATTCATATAGAGCCAGAACTCTCAGTCATTAACTATGCACCCCCCAAACCCCACCCGGAACTCTAAACTCGTGCGTTACAGACCCAACTCATGGTCCATAAATTACCCAGAAAATGTGACCAGTAATGCTAAAAAGAACCTAAAGCAGTAGACCACTACCACACCGCGACTAATGGCAAGATAGAAACTAACTTCATCTTTTACACAAATCGCCAGACTAAGTGGAAAAACACCTTCCTTCTTCACTTGCAAGTCACCAAGTCAGTAAATATTCCCTATGGCGAAAAAATCTCCATAACCGTCACCCCTACCTTTAAAGGGGAACTCACAATCTCCATCTTGAGAACAGGAAACATTCTCATACAGGCCACTGACCAGCACCTCACCACTTTTGATCGGCACTTTCCAACATTACTCTCCTCTCTAACTCATCAGTACCATCAAACTCAATGTCTCCTATCCCCCCCACCTGACAGATAACCCGGAACCGACCCAATCTCTCTCCCCGGACGACCCACGCTACAACTCATGGACATCCACCATCACTAATTATAATCTCACTACTCCTATCATCACACTCCGCCATCAAACACCCTCTACAATGGCTTCAACTGATACCACCAGGTACCGCAAATGCACAGTTACTAAACACCACAAGGCTGATCCTGAGCTAGGCAGATCGGACTCAGACGACAGTATTTCCATTACTGAACCCACTACAGGCACCGCCCCCTCGACTTCAGGAGACCCGACTCTACCCTCGCAAACTATCCTCAACTCCACTACTGTCCCTACTCCTCCTGCCCAAACCATCTCCATATCCAACGTCACCGATGATCCCTCGGACACTGACCTCCCTCAAACCACTGCACACTCTCCCTCCCCGCACCTAATGCCATATGCCCAAACCGCCCCCACTTCTAATCACACTGCCAATCCCCTGGACACGGACTTCCTCCTAACCATTGCTCACTCCCCTCCCTTGGACCTAAGACCCACAACACCTCCTCCTAAACTCTTGACCAGAAGCAACAACGGCCAGACTCCTCACGTCCAATCTATCCCCACTCCTAGTCCCAATAATGCCACTCAATCCCACAACCTAGTACTCGCTCCTTCCACAGACCCTAATCATACACTGCTCCCGACAAAGGCAATATGCCTTTTCAGCGCACTTACCCAGCTACTGACCCGAATGGAGCAGAAAATAGACTCCCTAGCGGCAGATATCCTACACCTACAACAAGACCTTCCCAACCGGATTAAGCCACCTTGCTCACACACTCCGGATAGCTACACACCTTCCCCCATACAGCCTCTTCCATTCCCCCACTTGGCACCCCATGGCCCACCAATCCTATGAGGAATCAGGCACATCGACCTAGCTGAGCTCTCCGCCCCATTTCAGAACAAGAAGCAGATGATATCAACGAGTCTAATCTCGCAATAAGCCAGAACACGGCTCCTTTTGCAATCCCAGTTGTAGTGAGCACTAATAGAATTCCTAGACCTGTCCTCTCGCCCAGACCCCCTGCTCAATACACTTCTATAGATACAGCACACACCAACACTGAGGCTCCCCGTCCTCTGTCGTGCATGCTCCTCAACTGTAGATCAGTAGTACAACACGCCACAGAGATTGCTGAAGTTATACTTGCGGAAGAAATAGACATCGCATTCCTCACAGAATCCTGGCTCAGTGACCATTCTTCCCCCATCCTAGACCTTCTCACCCCTCCAGGCTACAACATCATCAGACACGACAGACCAATCAAAACAGGTGGTGGCCTAGCTATCATTCACAAAGAAGGAATACAGCTTACCAGATTAAAATCCACAGAATACCTGACACTTGAGTACCTAAGAGTTGAACTTACAGTCAAAGGCACCACACTCATCAAATTTCACACCATCTACCGTCCTCCTGATGAACGACCCTCTTCGCTGAAGAACTAACCGACCTAATAACTCGTTTCTCCCTAACAGACACAGAAGACATGTTCCTGGGTGACTTCAATATCCACTGGAACAACCCAGAAGACACTACAACCCAGAACCTCCCCAACCTGCTTGAAATTACCAACCTCAAACAACTCTGCAATGAACCAACACACATCAAAGGAGCAACACTGGATACGATCATCACCAAAAATTAGCTGGTCTCTTTGAGATTGATTTCTCCCATTGACTGGTCGACCACCACCTCATACTGTTTAATATTGACTCACATGTCAGAAACCAACAAATACAACCAGACAAACCTAAGCACTGGACCAGGGACATCAAAGGAGTCCCCATAACCGAACTGGAATCCAGGATTCATGCCCATCTACAACCCCAGCCTTCCACTATGACGGCTGATGACCTCACAGCCCAATTTAATTCCACAATGACAGAAGTGTTAGATCAAGTAGCACCACTCAAACTCAAACATTTGAGATCTATCAAATCTAAATCTTGGTTTAACGTGGATCTTAATAACAAAAGATGACAACTCAGACAATCGGAAAGGACTTGGAGACTCAACCCTTCGACTCTTCACCTAGCGCAACTTTATGCATCCTCATGTCCTGTGATGTTATGCAATTTTTCTTTTCCTTTGTGTATGTAAAGCGCTCTGATACCCACGGGTCTAGCTAGCACTATATAAAACTTTATAAATAGATAAAGTAAAAAATAAAAAATGCCAATTCACAACTTTATAATTCCAGCGGCTATGTGGGGCGGGGGGGAGGTTTGGGGGTGGAGGTATTGGGGGGAGGGCTTCTGGAGCGCACCTGTACATTGCTATGGCTTTTTTGGCCAATATGAGCACATAGTCCAGGAACTTATTAGCCACCGCCATTTCTTACAGTAATATAGTCTCAGAAAGCAAATTTCTCTATTAAGCAAGTTACCTCTGTGCAGTAAGTTATCAATGTCATCCAGAACCTCACAATTGTCAGGCAATACGAAGCCATGTAAGAAGTCTGCGTCCAGGGGAGGTGCCTCTGGTGCATTTTTACAATCTGTGCCAGAAATGGTGTTCAATCTGTGGGGCGTGAGATATGTATTGTTAACATAATTGAACTGGTGCATTCTTACCTCTAGCAGCATTGTCGCCAGCACTCCCTTGTGTCGCGGCTCCCTCCCTCCACCAGCTCTTCTAATCAATCTGCAGCAAGCCATTTAGCCATCCATTCACTGACTCTGAGCAGCCAAATAGTCATTTTCGTACCCTGGTACATCCAACCCCCCTCTCTAGTGGGGCGGTGCAAGATTCTACTGCCAATCCCTGTCTTTTGGTATCACAGATCAGCTCTGTGAGTATCATGTTCACGTCTTTGAACCATCAATGGGTGAGCCAGATAGGGAGATTTGCAAAGGAATGTAGCATTCTGGGAAAGACCACCAACTTAGATAAGGTGATCCTTGCCTTAATGGGAAGGTTCAGTGTGTACAACTATAAAAAGGGACCGGGGGTCTAACAAGAGCACAGTAGGTGATGTGTCTGTTAACTGAAGGCCTTGTGTTATCCCTGGCAATCCGAGCTGAGCATGATTGCCATCAAATTATTTCAAGTGATAGAGCTAAATTGTCAAGCCCTGTGAGTCATTGTTATCACGTGGTAATCTGCCACAGCCTTGAGGATGACCGTTAGAACGTAAGGGTCTCCTCCGTGGCGAGCTCAAGTGCTCTCCGTGGATGCCATTCCCCACCAAGGCAAACAATTCATGCCTTCAAAAATGCAAAATAACATAGAAAAACCATGAAAAAACTATGTGGTGCAGTGCGGTAAAGAATAAAAAGATTATGAGAAAAGATGTTAGAACAATGTCTCTTTCCTCACACCTAATAAAAACTGAAGGAGTTAGGTCAGGCTCCTGCTATTGCTTCATAGTAGAGCGCTATAACTCCTTATCTGAGGTCAACATGTTTCAGCCTAAGTGGAAGTGATCCAGGCTTTCATCAGGACCAAATCAAAGCTACTGCATAATAATTAAAGAAAAATCTCAACACTGTAAGAAACCATACCACCTCGCCTGGTGCGAAGCCTTCATATGCAGGATGCAATCATCACCTACGAAGGAGATAAACCAATTATCATACATTGTGCTATGTAGGGCATCAGAGATCAACAGGCATAATAATACGTCCTAAATTACTCAGATGTATCAGCTTACCCTGAAGATTCAAGGTCCAAACCTCACCTCCCTGGAACCTTCCTCGGGTATAGATGAGGCCCCGCTCTACAATGAAACAGGGGAAAATAAAAGAAAAAGAGTGGGCTCTTCAGCCAAGTTCAGGCTTAAACAGCCAAGGAAACCCCATCCAAAGTATAGGGTCCATTAAGGTAGGGTACCTAATTAAACTTCCCAGCTTTACCCTCTTCATCATAAGAACAAAATCCTGTCGGATGTCATAGACCCAAATTAATCGAGCCTACTAATGTCATACAAAGGAAGCGCAGTCGCAAACTCTCCTCGCTATGTGCCTCTTATGTAGTACTCAATCTTCATGGCTCACCTATAGGTTATATTGTGGCTTAATGAACTCAGCTACGATCTTAATCACAAAATTAACTTATTCTACATTGACTCCGTGTCAAAATACATCGCTACTGTACAATGGTGAAAAAAGTATCATGATTGCAACTATACTAAACTAGTTCTTCGAGCCTGCTGGGTACAAGGACCAACTGCTGGAAATAAATATCCTTGGCTCAGTAAATCATCTCCCAAAAATTTGCATGCACTGACCTGTCCGTCGGTACCTCAGGACTCCCGCCGAGTTCAGGGAAGGAGGCACCGGAGTATCAAACAGTCATGATTTAAATACCCCGTGTTGTAATGAAACTACATCCGGTTTCGAAAAAACGCGCGCTCCTGTAGGTAACGGAGCGACCACGCTGAACTATAGAATGACGTCACACGCGTCTCATCTGTAGTTTGGAAATGGCGCGCGCTCAGTGACATTCAGAGCGGCGCCGCTGAACTACAGAGTGACGTAACGCGTGATCGCCCTGTAGTTCTAATGATCATCTCGCGTCAAAGCCTAACGTATGGTCTTGAAGTGCCTTGTTGTCTAAAAGATGTATTTAAGAGCGGTAGTAATACGCGCATCTCACCCAATTCGCATTTGGAAATGGATTCAAAAGGTTGTCTTAGTCGGCAGTAATGTGTATTGAAGCGCCCCTGGTTAGCTTGTAATGATAAACCGGGCGTTCTCTGCTTCATATTTTTGTTACATTAAAAGCTACCCTAGACTTCAGCTCTTGTCTAAGGGAACTATCTACGTGATAATCCATGTATATCTCCACATATCATTAGATGTGTGAAAGAGGTGAGAGGTTAGCACTGGGTCAGTGTGATGGTCTTGACAACCCTAATCCTCACCTGAGTGATAAAGCACTGAAACAGGGGATGGCAAAGGAGATGAAAAACTACGCCTGGTGTGAGCCTTCTCTACAAATGATGTCCCCAAGTGTTCTTTATCAAAGTCAAATCAGTGAAGGGTTCTATCGTAAGATATGTAGAATTTTAAGACTCAATTGGGCCTGACTATAAATTAACCCAAGGAATATCGTCATTTAAACCTAGAGTGTCACTATGTAGTCTGTACACCCATTTCTGCTCTCTCACAAATAGGTATCTTGATATGTCGGTGACAGATGAGGGTATAATCGGTTTTTCAAGAACTGTCCACTTAAACTCTTCAGGTGCATGATGTTCATTAAAATGTCTCATGAGTTTAGTGGTAAGTTTCTTGCATCTAAAGGTGCTTTTGTGCTCCAACATCCGTGCCTTAACCTTTCGAGTTGTCATCCCGACATAGTTGGTTCTACACGGACAAGTGATCAAATAAATCAGATTGCTGCTGTTACAATTAGTAAAGCAATACTGAGTCCAAGGTTTGTCAGTACCTATATCGATGGTCGTTGAGTGTGAAGTTTGCGGACAAATTGAGCATTCGCCACAAGGATGGTGGCCGATGGCCGCTGGTAAGCCCCAGAGCGTGCCCAATTGTCTGGGTAACGGTGTCTTAGGGCGTGTATGGACCAATTTGTCCTTGATATTACTCCCTCTTTTAAATGCAAACAGGGGAAGAGGAATCTTGTCTTTACTTGAATTCAGTAGGCGCCAATGGTGTCTGATACACTTCTGTACTTGATTTGAGAGTGTACTAAAGGTGTGTACGAAAGTGAGTCTTTCTGCAGGAGGTTTTTGCGTTGGAAGCTCTAGAAGAGACTCACGATGATTATTAGCAGCTCTCTTGCGGGCGCGTCTGATCAACCCCTGAGGGTAATGTCTTTCCAAAAGATTGGTAGTCAACAACTTGGTATGCGTTTTAAAACCCTCCGTTGTAGAACAGTTTCTCCGCACTCGAAGAAATTGCCCGTAAGGTAAATTATCTCTAAGTGCCTTCGGGTGTTGACTATCATATCTAAGGAGCGAGTTTCTCGCCATCGGTTTTCTGTAAATCTCACTCTCTAGCCCATGAGATGTTGCAAAAATGGACAGGTCAAGAAATGACAATCTGGTTTTACTCGCTTCCACTGTGAAATTGAGGAAAGCGTTTTGTGCATTTAGCCATTGATGGAATCCAGAAATGGAGTCGAGGTCTCCACGCCAGACAACCAGGACATCGTCAATGTATCGCTTCCACAAGCGAATCGATGCAAAGAATGGATTGGTGGGAGCTAGGACGTGTTCCTGTTCAAATGCATGTACATATAGATTCGCCAGACTAGGCGCAAAGACACTTCCCATACTTGTCCCGGAGGTTTGCAAGTATAAGGAGTCTTCATATTTAAAAAAAATTTCTTTCATGGCTAGGCGTGCCAGTGTCATAATGAAATGAACTGGGGTTATGGAATGTAGATCAGTGCTCTCTAAAATGGACATGATGGTCTCTAGAGTTTCATCCTGAGGAATCGAAGTATAAAGGGACTCTACGTCAAAAGAGACCAAGTAGTCTTTTTCCTCATCAAATTCAATTGTTGGTAATAGTCTGAGTACATCTTTGGTATCCTGAAGATACGTCGGCATCTGTTGTACTATGGGCCTCAAGAAAAAGTCAACAAAGGTTGACAGAGGCTCTAGAATGGAGCCCTGGCCCGAGATGATAGGTCTTCCGGGCGGGGGTCTTTGCTCTTTATGTATCTTTGGGAGGATATAAAAATAGGGAATGACTGGAAATGCAGTTGTTAGAAATTGAGCTTCCTGTGCTGTAATCCATCCCTCATGGAGCGCCTCTTCGGTACATTCAAGAATAGTTGTCTTTAATCTATTCGTAGGGTCATCATGCAATAGCCTGTATGAATTGGAATCGTGTAATTGGCGAAGGCATTCAGTTCTATAGTCATCAGTATTTAAGATGACTATAGCCCCGCCCTTGTCCGCCGGCTTGATGATAATGTCTTCATCTTTAGCTAAGGTTTGGAGAGCCAGCTGTTCTGATCGTGGTAAGTTCTTGTAACTGTGGTTGCGTTGAGTGCATAAGTCACTGATCTCACTTTTAACTGTATTTTCAAAGACTAAGACTTGTGGTGGGACCGCATGACTAGGAGGATTGAACGTTGATTTGGTTCTTAAGCCAGTATTCCGTTCACTCTCCTCTGTTGTTGTTGTCTCTTTTCCCTGGAAGAAGTAATGCAGCCTGATTTTTCGGAAAAACTTGGCAAGCTCGCATTGTATTTGGAAAGGATCGCCGTCAGATGTTATGACGAAACCTAGACCTCTGTTTAGCACCCGTTCTTCATCTTCGGCTAGGGTGCGTCTACTTAAATTCACTACTAGACTAGGTCCAGTTATGGGCCTGTCTGAGCGGAGTTTCTCCTTGTGTTGCTCCTGGTCCCTGTGTGTGGGCCAGTGCTTGGCTCCCAGTGGACCTGGGCCTGTGGGTTTCTTCTTTTGCCCCTTGGCCTTGGAGGGCCATAGCCTAAAAAAGACTGGTCCTCATATGTCGCTTGGTAAGGTGTCATGGGAGTAGGGAACATAGGTGTTTGAAAACCCCAAGGAGGTGGTGGTTGCCACCATTGTTGAAAATGTGGATTGTACGGACCTCGTTGATTAAATGGTCGCGAACCTCGCCCTCTACCTCTCATTCTGGGGCGCTGATTGGTGGGTTCCTCAGTATCACTCGAGAGATCCTCAGAGCTGGATCCAGAGTAAGTTGATCCATATCTTTTACCAGTGCTCCTGAATTCTGGTGGTGAGTAGTCTTCACTGGTATAAGGATATACTTTCTCATGTTTAAATTTTGCTAATTCCTTTTTGAACTTTTCAATTTTGGCCATTAATATCGAATCTTTGAACTCTTTATTATTCTTATTCGATTCTTCCAGGTTTTTTTTAAAAAGAGTTGCTGTCACAGTGGTTTTAATTTGCGCCTCCAGTATCTGTATCTCTACAAGGATAGAGTCTGCAACTCGTTTAGCGGTACTGATTATTAAGATTAGCCAATCTCTTGTGCACCGCCACGCTATCAATGACCAATCCTTTCGAAAGGTTTTGTCCTCTAGAAACAGTCTTGGTGCATTGTTTACTATCAAGCCTGGAGGGGCACAGTTGGCTCGTAAATATTCCGCCATTATTGCGCCATGTATAGAGGCCCGTGAGTGAGATTTTTTTAAGAACAAAACTTTGCCCCAGTCATTGCTAGTATCCGGCACGGAAGTACTAGCTATGTCCAAAATACTTGGCATGTTGTCTAGAATCGCCTGATATACTGCATCATCGTATGCTAAGCCACTGAATTCTGCCATCTTTATAGGTCAAAGTAAACGCGTCCTAAGACACTCAAACAGGAAAAAGGTCTAAAGAGAAGGTAAAAGGGTGAAAGCAGTAATAGAAGATCACAAGCGACCTTGTGTAGAATGAAACTACCAATTAGTGTAGTTTGTGAAACAGACCCGCAGCCAAAAAGCTGCTCAAGAACATACATACAACAGGTGAAAGGAGGGTCTAAGGGAAAATAATTTAAAGACCACCCAAGTCCAAATCCCCTAATCAAACTAATACAACTATAAAAAGGGACCGGGGGTCTAACAAGAGCACAGTAGGTGATGTGTCTGTTAACTGAAGGCCTTGTGTTATCCCTGGCAATCCGAGCTGAGCATGATTGCCATCAAATTATTTCAAGTGATAGAGCTAAATTGTCAAGCCCTGTGAGTCATTGTTATCACGTGGTAATCTGCCACAGCCTTGAGGATGACCGTTAGAACGTAAGGGTCTCCTCCGTGGCGAGCTCAAGTGCTCTCCGTGGATGCCATTCCCCACCAAGGCAAACAATTCATGCCTTCAAAAATGCAAAATAACATAGAAAAACCATGAAAAAACTATGTGGTGCAGTGCGGTAAAGAATAAAAAGATTATGAGAAAAGATGTTAGAACAATGTCTCTTTCCTCACACCTAATAAAAACTGAAGGAGTTAGGTCAGGCTCCTGCTATTGCTTCATAGTAGAGCGCTATAACTCCTTATCTGAGGTCAACATGTTTCAGCCTAAGTGGAAGTGATCCAGGCTTTCATCAGGACCAAATCAAAGCTACTGCATAATAATTAAAGAAAAATCTCAACACTGTAAGAAACCATACCACCTCGCCTGGTGCGAAGCCTTCATATGCAGGATGCAATCATCACCTGCAGCAAGCCATTTAGCCATCCATTCACTGACTCTGAGCAGCCAAATAGTCATTTTCGTACCCTGGTACATCCAACCCCCCTCTCTAGTGGGGCGGTGCAAGATTCTACTGCCAATCCCTGTCTTTTGGTATCACAGATCAGCTCTGTGAGTATCATGTTCACGTCTTTGAACCATCAATGGGTGAGCCAGATAGGGAGATTTGCAAAGGAATGTAGCATTCTGGGAAAGACCACCAACTTAGATAAGGTGATCCTTGCCTTAATGGGAAGGTTCAGTGTGTGCCAAAAAGTGACATTACTATTAAGTGCCCTTAAAGCACCGCCCAGATTTCCATCCCTAATTTCCGCTTCCTTGTGGTAGATGTTCACTCCTGAGAACTTAAACACATGCGCCTCCCATTTAATATCAAAGCAGTGAGTTTCCGTCAGAGCTTGCCCCCACTCCAGAAGCACAGGGAACACACAGGTCTTACCCCTGCTGGTATATAGTCAACAGACTTGGCCCAAGTCCTTCAATAATTCGAAGCAGTGTGGAATGCCTGTAGTAGCCTTTGGATTATAAAGTTGATTATCATCTGCATAGAGTGAGGTAATGTATTACCTGTAATTTAAAAAAAACAGATTTGTATTGATGTAAATGTAGCGCTCTAGTGCTCCGAGGGTCTCAGGTTGAGCCCCGGAAGCACGTCGCACCATGTATCACTTTCTGGCCAGGCGTGGCCAGAAAGCTTTAAATAAAGGGACCGAAGTGGCACGGCACTTCCGGTCCACACCAGCGTAGTAACGGTGTGGGTGTCAGTCACTGCGCGTATCTGGCGGCGCTGCGCTGCGAGGCTACCCCGGGTCTTGGGTCCCCACACTGGCGAAGAGGGTGGGATGCCCGTAAGCCAAACGGCGCCAGCAGGCGGCATGACCTGCCAGAGCAACAGATGACCCGGTCGCCCCAGCTGCAGCACCAGAGCGGAGCACCGACGACGGCGGCAACCACCGGAAGCAAAACTACACTCACCGGTAAGCAGCGTGAGCAAGGAGCTGCGTGCGGCACCGGCGGTAGCAACGGCAGGAAGGCCCAAGGCAGAGACGCTCGCTGAGAGACAACCACGCGACCCGGCAGCAGGCCCAGCAGTGCGCGCATGCGCAGAGAACGCGAGGCGTCGTCACGAGGGAGAGAGAGAGGCCCTGGGAGAGCACGAGGCCTAACGAGCACCATAGAGACCCAGCGAGGCGGCCGACCACACCACGGGACGATGCAGTCAAGCCCAAGGCAAACACAAACAAGCATTGGCCAAGACAAACACCAACAACCACGAGCAAAGACAACTAGCAACCCAATAAAAAAAACAAAAAAAAAAAAAACACGAGCAAAGTCAAACAAGCACTGGCCAAGACAGACACCAACAAACACGAGCAAAGACAACAAGCAACCAAATAAAAACACGAGCAAAGACAAGACGCCCAAAAGAAAAGCGCCCAGCCACCTCCCAGCATCAGAATGACCTCAAATCCAGGAGGAGCATCTGGGGGAGCCGGCCAGGCTCAACAAGCAGCACCACAGGCGCCAGCAGTAAACATCGGAACACAGCAGCCAATACCATCAGCCCACTCACAGATCCAAGCACTGCCACCTTTCAGCGAACTGATAGACCCCGGGACAGCAGCTCCCCGATGGGCTGTGTGGCTAGGGCAGCTCAATAACTACTTCACTGCCACTAGGGAAAAAGATAACGAAGTAAAGAGGTCCCTGTTGTTACACTTTGGAGGCACGGAACTGTACAAATTATTCAAGCACCTCCCGGACACGGGAGATGACGATGACTACGACGCGGCGGTCAACGCGCTGAACGCACATTTCGACCCCCAGCTAAACCCGCACTATGAGCGATTCAAGTTTCGCCAATCCAAACAAAGGGAAGGAGAAACCATGGATGCGTTCCATGCACGGTTGAGAGATCTCATAAGCACGTGCACGGATGATGACGAAAAGAAAGAAGTGACCGCACAGCTTATCCAGGGCTGCCGCAACAAACACCTAAGAACGCTCATTCTGAGGCAACCGCGCATCACACTGGAGGAAATATTGATCCTGGCCAGATCCCACGAGCTATCAGAAGCACGTGCAGCGGCAATGGAAGCAGCCCTGAACCTGCGGGCAGAAGCAGGAACCGTAGTGAAGACAGAAAGGGTGGATGCAGTCCGCCACACCAGTCGGGGAAGCAGAGGAGGATGGCCGACTAGGTCGCCACGCCGAACGTCATGCGGATACTGTGGCCGAGACGCACACAATCAAGATGGCTGCCCGGCACGTGGCAAGACATGCTCAACATGCGGCATACCCAACCACTTCGCAAGCGTATGCAGGGGTGGCTCCCGAGGAAGAGGGGCATCAGGGAGAAAACCAATCACAAGAGCCGTGAGACAGCTATCACTAGACGACGCAACGTCGTCTCGATCACACAGATCGCTGAGGCAATCCCAGTTCGACGAAACATCCACAGAGGATGAAGAAGAATGCTACTACGTGTCGTTCGTAAGCGAGCTAAAGAAGAGGCGGAGACCCCAGCCGAAATGCCAAATACACATCGACGGATCCCCAGCGACGGGTGTCATTGACACGGGAGCCACCGTGAATGTCATGGGGATCCAACACTATAAAGCACTGAAACCAAGACCCAAGCTAGTCCCCTCGAAGGCGCGAATACTAACATATGGCAGCCAAGAACCCCTCCCGCTGCGAGGGAAGATGACGGTCCAAGTAAAGGCGGACGGCAATGAGGTGACGACAACGTTCCATGTAGTAGACCAGGAAGCAGACCTGCTTGTAAGTAGCAACACAGCGGAAGACCTCAGCCTCATTGCATTTGCAAACACCATCAAAGCACTCCAAACAGAAGACATCCTAGAAATGTTCCCCACATTATTCAAAGGCCTCGGCACAATCAAACGACCGCCGATCAAGTTGCACATCGACCCCGCCATCCAGCCCGTAGCCCTGAGGCACAGAAGGATACCATTCCACTTGCGCGCAGCCGTCGAAAAAGAACTCAACCAACTTGAAGAACAAGGGGTGATTGAGAAGGTATCGGGGCCGACGCCGTGGGTATCCCCAATGGTGATAGCCGAGAAGCCGCGCCAACCAGGCAAAATCCGCATCTGCATCGATATGAGGGCCCCCAACAAAGCCATTCGACGGGAGCGGCACCTCACCCCAACAGTTGATGACATCCTGGCAGACCTGAATGGGGCCCAATGGTTCTCCAAGTTGGACCTTAACGCAGGATATCATCAGCTCCGGCTAGCGGAAGAGAGCCGCTACATCACCACATTCTCAACGCACCTGGGGCTGAGACAATACAAGCGACTAAATTTCGGTATATCATCCGCAGCCGAAATCTTCCAGAACACAATTAAGGAACTCCTGACAGGACTTGACGGAGTGCTGAATGTCAGCGACGATATCTTGATTTACGCACAAACAAGTGAGGAACACCACCGAAGACTGAAAGCCACCCTCCTGAGACTTGCACAGTATGGCGTCACGCTACACAAAGACAAATGCCAGTTCTTCAGGAGATCAATAGAGTTCTTCGGATACGTATTTGACTCAGACGGAGTTAAGGTGGATCCCCGCAAATCACATGCCATCAAGAACGCCCCAGCACCATCAACCGCATCCGAAGTAAGAAGCTTTTTGGGCATGGCACAGTACTGTGCCAGATTCATACCCAATCTTGCCACAATAGCAGAGCCCCTGAGAAATCTGACGAAGAAAGACAGCTCATGGAAATGGACGGCAACGGAAGACGGAGCATTTCATCGGATCAAAGAAGCACTATTAGACAGCACAATGATGGCATACTTCAACACCGCGAGACCCACCGAAATACTTGTTGATGCCAGCCCAGTGGGCCTAGGAGCTCTCCTGTCGCAAGAATCTGAACCAGGGGTGTGGGCCCCGTTGGCGTTCGCAAGCAAAGCCCTGACAGCGACAGAGTCGCGGTACTCGCAAATTGAGAGGGAGGCGCTGGCAGTGAAATGGGCTTGCGCCCACTTTCACCTCTACATATCTGGTCACCCGTTCAGAATGGTGACAGATCACCAACCGTTAATTCCCTTATTCCGTGGCACCGCACCGCACCCACCGCCAAGGATTGAACGCTGGGCGATCCAAGTTCAACAATACCAAATGGACCTAGTGTACCGACCGGGGGCGAGGAACCCGGCGGATTTCCTGTCTCGCCACCCCTCCGCGGAAGGATCCCACAACACAGACCCGGAAGTCCAGACCGAAGAGTTCATCAACATGCTAGCAACCGGTGCATGTCCCTGCGCACTGACCGCCGACTTCATCATCTCCCATTATGACAGTGATGCGGTCGTCAAGAGAGTGAAAGAAGCAATACAATCGGGAACATGGGCAAACTTCCTGAAAGATACCAATGGGTGGAACGAAGCAGACAGGACACGCCTGCAACAATTCTGGAAGATTCACGATGACCTCAGCCGCGCTGACAATGGCCTTCTACTGAGAGGGACTCGCGTGGTAATCCCCAAGGCGCTGCAAGACAAAGCAACCACCCTGGCACACGAAGGCCACCAAGGCACCCGCAGAATGAAAGCGAGGATGCGGGAGAAGATATGGTTCCCCAACATGGAGGAGAACATCGAAGCTTGCGTGCGGGAGTGTCGAGCATGCCAAATCACCAGCAGCCCCGAAGTGCCAGCCCCAATAATCACGGAGGACCATGCCCCATCGCCATGGTCATGGCTGAGCCTAGACTTTGGCAGTTTCCCGGATGGGAGGGTCACCGTCGTACTAATGGACAACTACACTAAATACCCCATAGTGGAAACGGCAGCATCAACCAGCTTCGCGAACATTCGCCCCATCCTCAGCAAAACCTTTGCCTTATTCGGCATCCCGATGGTCATCAAAACGGACAACGGGCCCCCGTTCCAGGGGAGCGAGTTCAAAGAGTTTATGAACGACCTTGGAATCACACATCACCGAATCACCCCGCAATGGCCACAAGCCAACGGCGAGGTAGAACGGTTCATGAGGACAATAAACAAAGTACTGCGGATATCTTCCGCGGAAGGGAGTGACCCAGAAGAAGCACTGCAAGCGTTCTTAAGAGAGTATCGCAGCACACCACACAGCACCACCATGCAGTCACCGTGGGCATTGATGCTGGCCGGACCTCGGAGAGACTTACTACCCATGGCTGACAATTGGGCTCCCGCACCATACTCGCCAGCAGACACCCAAGAAAGGAGAAGGAGGACAAACGAGAAGGCAAGTCGCAAGAGGAGGGCCCAAACAAAGACCCTGAATCCAGGAGAAACTGTGCTGATCCGAACAAGGAGGCCAGGAGGAAAGTTCAAGACTCCGTTCGAACCGGAACCCTGGGTCATCAAGGAAACCAAAGGAACAGCAATCACAGTCAGCCGAGCTGGAGAAGAAGTGACTCGCAACGTGTCATGGTTCAAGCCGATAGCCACTCCAAAAGGACAGAGCTCAAGTGATGGCATACCTGCAGCGAGGGAAGAAGGAGAGAATGCAGCCACGAACGACACCTCGTGCCTGCCCCCGGACACTACAGAACATCCACCTCTGCCATCACCGGGACCTTCTCGAGGCCAGATCCCTCCGAGAGGCAAGTGGCAATACAATCTTAGACCCAATCCACGGCCAAATCACAGACTGGCAGATTTCGCATGTTAAACTGGTTGTCATAGTTAGTTTGAAAAATCCAAGTTGGGAAGGGATGTAGCGCTCTAGTGCTCCGAGGGTCTCAGGTTGAGCCCCGGAAGCACGTCGCACCATGTATCACTTTCTGGCCAGGCGTGGCCAGAAAGCTTTAAATAAAGGGACCGAAGTGGCACGGCACTTCCGGTCCACACCAGCGTAGTAACGGTGTGGGTGTCAGTCACTGCGCGTATCTGGCGGCGCTGCGCTGCGAGGCTACCCCGGGTCTTGGGTCCCCACAGTAAACAGCAAACATCATCACTGTTATTCATACAAAAAAAGAGCAAATTAAATCAAAATATAATGTAGACCATCACTAGCGTATTATGCGTGGTGGAGGGCCCAAACATTAAGCCAAATAAAGTGGCATACATCCATGTAGCAGAGGAAAAGAAAGACAATAATTTGGACCGGCAATAGAGCCAAAATTTGCGAGGTCCAATAATAGTAGACACACAGAGGTCTGTTGAGATATATCGAACAAGCAACCAAATCAAACATCTATCCCCACCCCCATCCCGCGGTCTCCACTCCCCTTCCTCTCCTCAGAAAAGATTCCACAGATTATTGCAATAGAATGGCAGCTCCCCTCTAATTCCTAGTAACTCTTGCTCTAATTGTCGGTGGTCAATAGCGGTGTAGGGAAGATGGAACCCAGGCTCAAAACTCAGGCATCACTGCATCAAAGACCCAAATGGGGGTTCATATACGCCACCCATGGAGCACTAAGTCTGAAACTTCACCCTTATTCTCACTCTCACCTTCACCACCTTGTAAGTCGGCCAAAACGGTGTCTCACACTCTAGCAAGTTCCAGCGGTCTCCTACCCTAGCGCGCCTCATGGAGCAATGCAATCCCTTCCCACTTCGCCCAGCGCAATACGTCCACCCCCCAAGCAGGGTCCTTCCGCGCGTTTCCATAGCATAGTAATTCTAGGCTTAGCCAGCCCCAAAGCTAGGTCCATACAACGAGTGGTTACTCTATAATTGGCAAGGCGAGGAAAGAGGCCCAAGAGGCAAAACCGAGGTGTAGGTGTAAGGGTACATTACAATTTGTAGCCTCTGCCAATGAAGGGTACGCTGGGGGCACCCCCAGAGCATTACAAGGATGTCCCCTGCAGCAAAATGACAGTGTGGGCAAACACTGAGCTTCAGGGGTGTGATGTGTGCCCGGTGAAGGACGTAAAAGCATATTCATCTGAAACGGACATTCCCGGAAATCTTAGGCGCCACCTCCCACATTTTAGCCCAGTCTCGTCTGTCAAAGGAGGCTCCAGGTCATAGTGCCAATATCGGCAACACTCAGTTCTCATACAGCAACATACATAAATAAACCACACGACACCTTGTTAGTGGAGAAAATTGCTGCAGGTTTATTTGCATAACAAATATGCCAACATGGTGGGTTATCTTACGGGCGATCTGAGGGCAGGCCAGCCCCTATGCCGCCTGCCCGCCTGATGAGCCAAATTACACCGTGGCTGTCACCAATCGGTGGTTACCAGTTTTGGGAGGGGCCACCCCTCCCATCAGTGGACCGCCAGTCCACGCACTTACTCACGCCCCACAGAAGGGGTGGGCGGAGCGTTCCAGGCCGCCCCCGGTTGCTCAGGCCCACAACCGTCCGTAGGACTAACGGGGCGCCGTTGTACTTCCAGGGGACAAGCTAAGACATCCCTGGGTATCCTTGGCTTAGCACCCTTACTGTGCTGCTGCATGTAGTACCCTTCTGTACCTTGCAGACTCTGGATCGCCCTGTAACTCCTCCACAGCTCTGGGGGTGGCCACCGTCACAACCAGGGCCCCCCACCAAGGTAGGCATCTTTACCTACATCCTGCTGATTACCGGGCCTCTCCGAGGTCCAGCCAAAACAAGTCTTAGCCCATACAGGACCGGAGGCCAGCATGCCCCTTCTGGACAGGTGCCCCCATCCTTTCTAAACTCCCCGTGGATTTTAGACTGATATGACCTAAAACCAATAGTTAGGTGTTGGTTCAATGTTAACATTGCCTGGCTGAAGAGCAATACCTTTGACAAGCCACTCCTGCCAGGAAGTGCCAATGCGGGTGGAAGTAAGAGTTAACAAGCCCGCCTTACTTCCTCTTTCACTCAATTATCTGTGTCTAGCACTAGTCGGAGTATGTCCATCGCATTCCGTCAGTCACCACCCTAGGTGACGCCTCGCCCTCCCAAACTTCTGCTAGTTTACCAGGGAGCAGACCTGACAGTGTGAACCCAAGGGGAACCACAAGTATAAATACCTGCTCTTTTAGAATGCTGGAAATGCCAAGTGTTCTTTAATACTTTGATAGCCCATTTGTGCTTAACCTAGGGGTTTCCCCAATCTTATGGCCCATAGCACACTTGTTGGATGACAACTTCCACAACCTGCCTGGCTGCCAGCCAAGGCTATAGGGCGTGAGAATTTGCCCATGTTCTTGTTTCTCAACTCAATGGTACTGCCAAGAGGACCTACCAGGATCTGAACCTGTGACCAGCGGTCCAACCCAAGCCCTTTTCAGTTCGCCCGCTCCACCTGCCTGTGAACTTGTATCCCAGGGCAGACTTCAGGCACCATAACCCATACTTGGACATGCCTGAGCTAGAAACACAAATCTAAAAGGCCTGCCAACCGGCTAACCACCAACATTGCACTCCGAATGTTCGCTGACAACTCCCAAGGAAAATTCGATTAACTGAAGCAACTGGTAGCATGCCAACAATTCAATCATTTTAACCTTAAATATTACTGCAAAAAAGTGCACTGGTAGTTTGTCCGTATTAGTGCTCCATCCCCTCCATATCAACAACAAGGCAACCCGCACCCTCTTGGGAATGGCACAGTAACGCCCCAGCTGACAGAAAGTGCCTATTCGCGTGTAGCCCATGACCTTACGTTTATCACTAACGGTACACTAGTATTATGTTGAAACTTAGCTGGCTCTACTGCTGAGTGTGCGTTGCACCATCACAGGTATGTCTTTGCCTCTTCAATTTCTTGGATGCAAAATTTTTGATGACATTGCCAGCCCCAATCCGAGGCGAAATAAAAGGAAGCTTTACTGCTACCCATGTGAGCCTCTGCTGGTGTTAATGAGGTACAGATAGCACCGGTAAACTAGATGCTGTACTATAGCATTAGAGGGCCATTGTAGCACTTCTTAAAGTCCATGGCTAACCTACTCATAGTATGGCTGAGACAAGAGAGGCTGTAAATTTAAAGCCCCAAGAGATGATTTTTAGATAGACCCAACAGGGAATGATCCTGTGAAATGAGGTAGGGACCACCACCACCACACCCCACCTGAGAATCAGACCCGGTTTACTTAGTCATGTAAAGTAGTGTAGCCACAATTCGCCGGCATCTAACCTGTGCAGTGTCCTGTTCTGTGCAATCCCCCGCCTGCTTCCACTGGTCACCTCCGCCTGATGTGCATGACCTAGGTACATAGTCATCTTGCATGGCGGACTGCCCGTGAGACAATACATCACATATCCCATAAGTAACGCTACCTGTCTTAGCTAGAATCTAGCCTGGCATCCCTTCATGCCCCGATATATCAAGTGATAATGGTTCAACTCGGTCAAATGACCCGACCACACATAAAACCCACAGAGACAGATGCGGTCCGTTAATCTGCACCGCTAACCTGTGGATAAAAGCACGCTAGTCATCAAAGTATCTCACACTGTTGGAACGTAGCCGCAGCTCCCTGATCTTACTGCAAAGAAATATCTGACACCCCCCCAAATCTTCCTAATTGCTGGCTTTACTGCTAGGTGTGTCCACTTCCTACACTGCTATTCCTTTACAATTCTTTTCTTTCTATAACTGCAAAATGCAAGGAGATTGTATGCCCCAATTCCCATGTTGAAACAACTACAATGCAAGCCGGACTTGTCAGGAGACAGACAACCTCTGTCTATGAAGCGCAGCAACGTGGCCAGTCCAATACAGAGTTAGCACGCCCCCCCTAATTACCCTGAACTTAGATGCCCCAGACTGCTGGCCCTATTACCTGGAAAACTGGGGTGCTTCCCCCTCACTGGTAACATGTGTGGGCCCACCGACCCCTGCATCATCTAATATGCGAGGCCCAAGCTGTTTTAGCCGTCCACCCCAAGTTTGCCAATTATACTTTACTCAAGGTGTCAGGCTCTTCTCATTGGAGATGCTGCATATCTTTCTATAACTGCAAAATGCCAGGAGATTGTAGGCCCAAGTTCTAATGTTGAAACAAATCTAATGCAGCCGAACGTCTCAGGAGGCATTCACCTGCCTTAGAAGCGCAGCAACATGGCAAGTCCAATACAGAGTTAGGACGCCTGCATCATCTAACATGAGGCCCAAGCTGTTTTGCAGTTCACTCCAGGTTTGCCAACTATACTTTAAAAAACAGAGTCAGGCTCTTCCCATTAGCGCGGCTGCATATACCCTTCAAGCATGCCAAGGTTGTTGAAATGCTTGTAATACTCCTGGCCACTGGGTGCCAGCTCCCATTCCATCCTTACATTCCACACTGTGTCACCACATGTGCAATTGCACACCGTATCCTCTTGTGTGCTTGTGTCACTTCCTGAGTCCTGGCACCTCGTGTATAACTGCACTGTGTCACCTCGTGTGTAACTGCACCCTGTCATCTCGTGTGTAACTGCACACAGTGGTAATAGCACACAGCACCACCTCATGTGTAACCGCACACAGCGCCACCTCATGTGTAACCCCGCACAGTGCCACCTCATGTGCAACCCCGCACAGCGCCACCTCATGTGCAACCCCGCACAGCGCCACCTTATGTGCAACCCTGCACAGCGCCACCTCATGTGTACATGCACAGTCACCTCATGCGTAAATGCACACAGCGTCACCTCATGCGTAATCATGGGCGTAACCATTTTAGCGAACAAACTGAAGTTGCCTGGGCTGCAAACCAAACAAGCGTGCCCCTGTTGTAATGGAGAAGTGTCACCCCTAGTCTTTGAAACGTCACATATTACACTGAAATTTGGAGCATGTCACACCTAGCGCTCTGCCTTGGCAGCTGTGTTGAATCAAAGTAGCTTACATGCAGTACACACCAGGCGTTGGCAAAAGAGGCCCGTGTAGGGCGGCGTGTGCACCCATGTTGAAAACATGAACGGTTAATGTGTGTTGGGAACAGTAGTGCTCTCCGAAGTGCCCTAGTCCAATTGCCAGTTAAGAACCTATTCACCCTGTGCCTGTACCAGCGAGAACATTATCGCTGCAAACACGTACCTTCCGTGTTTCCTGGAGGAAAACCACCTCTTCCCAACCTTCCGATCAACGTTACCTCCCTATCGCTGTGGGAACTGAACCAATATGGGCAACTTTACAGCACCACGAGGGCCTGATACGAACAGCAGATACGGTGTTCCTACAGAGTGCTTCCCCACGTACACAGGAGCACCAGGGTTTGATAGCCCTAGGGGAAAAACTTCCCTCCTCCGCATGACACTGTCTGCACTGCGGTATCACTGCATTGGTATGCTGCGGGCAATCACCGCGTAAGATCTGGTCAAGGGCACGAATGTGGGAGGCTGGGTCACTGGATCTATGCATGCCTAAGGCAGGACAGTAAATCATTTATTTTAATATTTATAGAGTTTTATGTAACTTCGACCTGAGACGCTGGATATCAGAGCGCTTCACATGAGCACAAGTTCCGTCACCTGAGAGCACCTACATTTTGTAAGGCACGGGGAGATAAGTGCAGACAAGAGGCTGCATCGTGGGCGGGGGAAGGTATTTGTACCTTTGCCTTCCCCCACCACGGCCGGAAGTGACGTGGCCGGCTGACCCCCTGCTCCATAGGCCGGGGGGCACTGGTATGCTGCTTAGTGTGCCTTCCTGTGGCACTAAGGAGGCCGCCCTGTTAGGAGGGTCCCCTACGTGGACCCCAGGCAGCCTGTCAGTAAAACTAACAGCATTAGAGTGAAAGTTGATAATCCCTTATGTTCCACTGCAGTCAACGCTAGGTTAGTCATGTTTCAACCTAGAGTAGTTTGTCAGATTCTATTAACTTCTACCGTCAGGCTCCCTGACAGTGTGTAATTTGATGAGATTGTTGTGCCCACAAGCCTGCAGCGGGCACAATCAAAAGTCTGCGACAGAGAACCAAGGCTGTGTAGTCTTGAAGCCATGCCGCCGTGCCTCTAATCAAATATGAGACATACTCTTCCAATTTACTCTCTTGCAAGTTCCTGCTTTCCTTATAGTCATATCTCCAGAAGAGTATTCCGGTATGCCCCACTTGCAACCACTAGCTCAAAATTAAACACTGCTCTCTGTTTAGAATGGAAATGCGAATCTCAATGAGCCAGTCAACTATCACAATGGACAGGTGATAATGTAACGTAACTTGGCTCTAATATATGGAATGCCATTCCCAGATAAGAAGACAGATTGCAATCCAACAAGGATACGTCTGGAGCAGTCACAGCAAAGCGCAACAGGTAGGAGATACAATATCCTTGTGCGCTTCAGTGCAGGTCATGTGATGCGGTCCAGGTTTACCTATCTGCCACGCCCCCCCCTGTCATTACAGGGGGGGGAATAATGAAGCACAGGAGAGACAAGTGAGCTGTTCAAGACCCATGGGGATATTTTATCACCATACCTAGCAATCTTGCCTTGGGACAATTTTAACTGACGACATTCAGATACGAACTCTTAACGCCTGGACCAGGATAAGCGTAGTTTAGACCAAGATATGCTACTGTGACTCCTGCTCCAAGATATGCTCCAAGAGACTCCTTCCTATGCAAATACTGTCCCCTTCCGTGCAGCGTAGCTCTAGCCGATAGGCCGTATCTTCTCCCTTTTAAAAGGATTAGAGCAACTACAGGCATGCAAACCATCCTAGAAAATAATGCAACAAAGTGATATAGTAGGTGTGTCATAGGATATTGTTAGAAAGGCGCCCGCCGGAAGGGGGTTCGATACACGTCTTGCCCACCCCTTCGACCCACCTCTCCCAAGTAAGCCGAACCAGGCGCGCACACCCTGATCTGCACTGTGAACAGAGGGACACCACACGTATTCTTTGTAGGACGATAAGTTCTTTTATCGATGATTTCAGGGATCTTTATGACCCAAAAGGCAAATAGTACAGCAGTGGCACAACGTACCACAAATCAGTCGTGGGGAATGGGGGTAACGGGACAGTCTTTCAAGATAGTGTCTCTGCGAAATACCCTGCGGAAGCTCACAATCCTCGAGCTGGAGGGTGTCGTGTCTCTGGGCGATCTCTTATCGAGTCGTCCTCAAGGGGAGCGCCGCGAGTCTCTCAGCAGGCACAGGTGGTCGGAGTTCAGGAGCCGCGATTCCGTCCGCAGGGCTCAGATGGTTCAATAGCTGGGGGGCCGCGAGTCACTCAGCAGGCCTAGGTGGATCAGTGTTCGGGAGCCGCGACCTCGTCCGCAGGGCTCAGATGGTTCAATAGCAAGAGGCCGCGAGTCACTCAGCAGGCCCAGGTGACTTCAGCGTTCAGGAGCCGCGACAGCGTCAGCAGGCTCAGATGGTTCCAGGTCTTCTCTGTCCTTGTTCCTCCGGCACCCCTTGTTATACTCCGCTGGTTCTTTGAAGTCCGGAATGCTCGCAGGGGGGGGACTGGGGTGACGGAGGGGGGTCGGCGGGATTTCCTGCCGCTCCCTTCTTTGGTCTTTTCAGGTGGGTCTGGGAGGGACCCCAGACGCTCGGTAGGGGAGGCGCCTGCTCCCCAGGTGCCTGGTGGCCGATTGAGTCCTCCTGGGGAAGGCGACCCGAGGTGTGACTGGGCTGGCGCCTCTGGGTCTGGCTCGAGGGTTCCCGCTCCCTCGGTTGGGCATGCGTGGTAGGGTGTTGAGTCTGTCAGGTCTCTGGCCGGCCCGTGGATCGGGGGTGGCTGGGGCGGCCGGAGTCGGGGATGTCGTGTCTTGAGGGTGGTTGCAGGTTGGCGGGATGATGGAGAGGGCAACGCCGTGAGGCCGGGCTCACACGCGTCCCCCCCAGCTGAAAGGCGTGGAGAACTACCCATCCACTGGGGGGTTCTCCTCGCCGAAGCGGAAGAACCGGGACAGGCCGTCGGCGTTGGCATGATCCGTCCCGGGGCGATGTTCGACAGTGAAATCCATCCCTTGGAGAGAGATGGACCATCGTAGTAGCTTGGGGTTCTCCCCCCTCATCCGCATTAGCCACTGCAAGGGCCGGTGGTCCGTCTGTACTCGAAAATGGGTTCCGAACAAGTAGGGCCGCAGTTTCTTGAGGGCCCAGACTACGGCAAAGGCCTCTCGCTCTATAGTGCTCCAACGCTGCTCTCTCGGCAGCAGCCTTCGGCTGATGAAGGCTATGGGCTGATCAATGCCCTTGTCGTCGAACTGCGAGAGCACGGCCCCGATGCCATGTTCGGATGCGTCGGTCTGGACCACGAACTCTCGGGAGTAGTCGGGGGCCTTGAGTACGGGAGCGGTGCACATGGCGGTTTTCAAGGCGTCGAACGCCTGCTGGCACTGGGGGGTCCACTGCACCTTCTGCGGAAGCTTTTTGGAGGTCAACTCTGTGAGGGGCCCTGCGATACTACCATAATTTTTAATGAACCTCCGGTAGTACCCCGTAAGGCCCAGGAAGGCCCGAACCTCTGTCTGCGTGGTGGGGGGCTCCCAGGACTTGATGGCATCGATATTCGGCTGGAGAGGGGCGACCTGGCCGCTGCCCACCTGATGCCCCAGGTAGACCACGGAGCCTTGTCCAAGCTGGCATTTGCTGGCTTTCACTGTCAGGCCCGCTTGGCGCAGGGCCATTAGTACTTGTCGGAGGTGCTGGAGATGCTCGTGCCATTGAGAGCTGAATACGGCGATGACGTCAAGGTACGCTGCGCTGAACTCCTCGAGTCCGGCCAGGACCTTGTTCACCAACCGCTGGAACATGGCTGGGGCGTTTTTCATTCCGAACGGCATGACCCTGAAGCGGTAGTGGCCATCTGGCGTGGAGAAGGCAGAGCGCTCCTTCGCCCCTTCCGTGAGAGCGATCTGCCAGTACCCGCAGGTCAGGTCGAAAGTGCTGATGAACTGTGCGGCCCCCAGGCGGTCGATGAGCTCGTCGGCTCGGGGAATAGGGTGAGCGTCTGCGCGGGTGACCGCATTGAGCCCCTGATAGTCTACACAGAATCTTAGTTCGGGGGCGACCCCTGGGGAGGCAGCCTTCGGGACCAGAACCACCGGGCTGGCCCAGGGGCTGTCTGAGGGCTCGATGACCCCTAGGTTGAGCATTTTCTGTACCTCGGTCTTGATGCAGGTGCGGACCCGGTCAGGCACCCGGTAGGCTCGGTGTCTCACAGGCGGGCAGTCGCCGGTGTCCACGTCGTGGACACACCAGTCGGTCACCCTTGGAATGAGGGAGAAAAGGTCTGCGAATTGTCCGAGCAGCTGGCGGCAGTCGTCGGCCTGCTGGGGAGTGAGGGTGTCCGACAGTTTCACACCCTCCACGGAACCATCCAGTTCTTTTGTGCACAGGAGATCGGGCAGGGGTTCAGTGTCCTCCTCTGCCCCCTCATCGGTGGCCAGTAGCAAACTCAGTTCTGTCCTTACGAAGTGGGGCTTGAGACGGTTTACGTGGAGGACCCGGAGGGGGTTCCGTGGGGATTGTACGTCGACCAGATACGTGACCTGGCTCTTCCGTTCGACCACCTTGAATGGACCAGTCCATTTGTCTTGTAGGGCGCAGGGTCTCACCGGAGCCATGACCCAAACCTGCTGGCCCGGCTGGAACTCGACCAAGGTGGCGTTCTGGTCATACCAGCGCTTCATTTCTTCTTGGCTGGCCTCGAGGTTAGCCTCTGCAAGTTCTCTAAACTTCCTCGTCTGGTTGCGGAGCGCCAGGATGTAGCGGAACACATCTGGGGGTGTCCCCCGGGGGCTTGTTTCCCAGCCCTCTTTGACCAGGCTTAGGGGCCCTCGAACGGGATGTCCGTACAGCAGTTCGAAGGGGCTGAACCCCAGAGACTTTTGGGGAACCTCCCGGTACGCGAACAGGAGGCAAGGGAGGAGGACGTCCCATTTCCGGCGCAGGGGCTCTTCGAGGCCCAGGATCATTCCCTTCAGAGTTCGGTTGAAGCGTTCCACCAGGCCGTTGCCCTGGGGGTGGTAGGGGGTCGTGAATTTATACGTGACTCCGCACTGCTGCCACAGGGACTTCATGTAGCGGGATATAAAGTTCGTGCCGCGATCACTCACAACCTCGCGGGGAAATCCGACCCGGGAGAAGATCCCCATGAGAGCCCGGCCCACCACGGGAGCCGTCACGGTGCGGAGGGGGATGGCCTCGGGGTAGCGGGTGGCATGGTCCACCAGGACGAGGATGAATCTGTGGCCCTGGGCGGTCTTCGGATCCAGGGGTCCCACGATGTCGATGCCGACCCGCTCGAACGGGGTACTTACAACGGGGAACGGTTGTAAGGGAGCTTTGCGTTTTCCGCCACTCTTCCCACTGCCCTGGCACGTGAGGCAGGACTGGCAGTGTGTTTCTACATTCGCTCGCATCTTGGGCCAATAGAAGTGGGTCACCAATCGCTGGTATGTCTTGTCTTGGCCTAAGTGTCCTGCCAAGGGTACATCGTGGGCCAGGCCCAGGAGGAGGCTCCGGAACCGCAGGGGTACCACCAGTACTCGTGCTGCGCCTAGCTCGGCGGACATTTGCTCGCTGTAGAGGAGGCCATTGTCCCAATAAACCCAATGGGTTCCGGTTTGATCACCGGCGACCTGGGCTTCGGCTTGTTGTCTAAGTCCCTCGAGGGAGGGGCAAGTGGTCTGTTCCTGGCAGAACTCTTCGCGGGAGGGCCCCCCTTCGCAGTGCCACTGGGCCAACTCGGGCAGTTCTTCGGGTTCCATCGGGGCCTCTGGGGCGGAAGGTTCCGGTCCTTCCCCTGGGTTAGTGTCTCCTTCTTCCTCGGAAGGAGGGTTGTCTGCTTCTGGTAGGGGGTCCCTGTTCTCGGGGAAAGTGTTCGGTAAGAGGGCTTCACCGCCCTTGGAGGGGGCCACTCGTGCGGTCATGGAGCGTGTTGTGGCACAGACCCATTCCGGTAGGCCCATCATCTCTAGGTGGGCTCTTCGTTCTACCTGCCCCCACGGGGAATTTTCCAGGTCGTTGCCCAGGAGGCAGTCTACGGGCTGCGAGGTCCGGACCGCTACCTTCAGTTCTCCGGAGACCCCTCCCCACTCGAAAGGCACCAGGGCCATCTGGCAGAGGCTCTCAGAATTGTCGGAGGATACGACCGGACAGAGGGCCCCGGCTAGGATCTGGTCTTCGGAAATTAGGCTGTGGTGGACCGCGGTGACACTCGCCCCGGTGTCGCGAAGGCCCTCGACTCGGTGGCCGTTGATAGTCACCTGCCGTCGGTATTTCTCTGTGTTGGCGGGCAAGGGTGTCCCGGGGACCATTTCTCGATCACCAAGGGAGACCAGGGCCATGGCCGCCGGTTCCCATTCCTCGGAGTCTTCCATTTCTTCCCCCAGAGCCACGGAGACCATCTGCCGGGTCGTGGGGTTGGTCGTTGTGGTTCGCTGATACTGGGGACACTGGGGGTCATTGGCGTAGTGTCCGGGCTGCTGGCAGCGGAAGCAGGTGATCCTAGCTCGTGGACCTGGTCGTCCTGGGGCTCCGGTGCTGGCTGGAGACTGGGCCGAACCCGCCGCTGGTGGGCTGCTGGGGGGGCTGGTGGAGGACCCCCCGGCAAAGTCTCTTGGTCGGCCGTGGTTCCCTCCGCCCCTCTGGCGGGGGGGACCCTGACTGTTGCGGCCGTAGTCCCCCACGGGGCCCCGGGTGGCCCGGGTGTTCACCCAACAATCAGCCTCAGCGGCCAGCTTCCGAGGGTCGGTGAGTTTACTGTCTAGGAGATGCTGGCGCAGTTCTATAAAGCAATTGGCCGCTAAATGTTCCCAGGCGATCAGATCGAACAGTTCTTCGAAGGTGGAGACCTTGCTGCCCTTGATCCACCCGTCCAGAGCTCGGCTGTAAAAGTTCACGTATTCGACCCACAAGGTGCCCAGTATCTTTTTGCAATCTCGGAACCGTTGTCGGTACATTTCGGGGGTGAGTCCGTACCGGCCCACGAGGGCTTCCTTCATGTGGCTGTAGGAGTTCATGACCGCGGAGGGCAGATCGAGCAGAGTGTCCCTTCCTTCGCTTAAGAACCGGCCCCATAGGCCAGCCCCCCAATCCTTCTGCGGGATTCGGTGAGAGGTCATGGCGACTTCGTAGGCTTTAAACCACTGCTGCATATCATCGTTCTTATAATACTCCTTGACCACATCCTTGGGGATGTGAACTTTGGTTTCCCCGGCGGGAGCGGGCTGGGGATTTCGGGCGGCTGTGACTTTTCGTGTCTAGCCCGCCACTCAATTTCCTTCAGGCCGCGTTCATGTTCTAGCTGGAGTTTCTTTTCGTCGTGCTCCCTTTGGAGTCTCTTCTCTTCGAGTTCCCCTTGTAGCCGTAACTGCTCGACGGCTAACTTCTTCTCTGCCAGTTTTATCTCTCCCTCGATTTTTAGTTTTGCCAGTTCCAGTTCGTGGTTGCGGCTTCTCTCTCGGTCCGCTAGTTCCTCGGAGGACAGGTTCCCCTCTGGTCCGTTGTTTCTCGCCGGGGTGCTTGTTTGTTCATGGGTAGAGTCTCTTTCCGTTTGGGTCGGGGGCGCCCCCGTCTCGACCCAGGCTTTCAGTACTTTCTGGTAGTCTTCCTTTGTGCTCAGTCCGGTGGTAGCGATGCCAAGGTCTTTGCAAAACTGTTTTAGTTCTCTATGCGTGTAATAGTCCAATTGATCTTCTCGGAACGGTGAGCTTATTTCGGTACCTGTGGCACCCAGGGAGGTTTCTCCTTCCATTTCTGTTTGGTAGTGCGTCAGTCGTTTACTGCACGCTCTCCTTCGGTGTCGGCTCGGATCCCGTCGTCTGCCACCAAATGTTGGAAAGGCGCCCGCCGGAAGGGGGTTCGATACACGTCTTGCCCACCCCTTCGACCCACCTCTCCCAAGTAAGCCGAACCAGGCGCGCACACCCTGATCTGCACTGTGAACAGAGGGACACCACACGTATTCTTTGTAGGACGATAAGTTCTTTTATCGATGATTTCAGGGATCTTTATGACCCAAAAGGCAAATAGTACAGCAGTGGCACAACGTACCACAAATCAGTCGTGGGGAATGGGGGTAACGGGACAGTCTTTCAAGATAGTGTCTCTGCGAAATACCCTGCGGAAGCTCACAATCCTCGAGCTGGAGGGTGTCGTGTCTCTGGGCGATCTCTTATCGAGTCGTCCTCAAGGGGAGCGCCGCGAGTCTCTCAGCAGGTACAGGTGGTCGGAGTTCAGGAGCCGCGATTCCGTCCGCAGGGCTCAGATGGTTCAATAGCTGGGGGGCCGCGAGTCACTCAGCAGGCCTAGGTGGATCAGTGTTCGGGAGCCGCGACCTCGTCCGCAGGGCTCAGATGGTTCAATAGCAAGAGGCCGCGAGTCACTCAGCAGGCCCAGGTGACTTCAGCGTTCAGGAGCCGCGACAGCGTCAGCAGGCTCAGATGGTTCCAGGTCTTCTCTGTCCTTGTTCCTCCGGCACCCCTTGTTATACTCCGCTGGTTCTTTGAAGTCCGGAGTGCTCGCAGGGGGGGGACTGGGGTGACGGAGGGGGGTCGGCGGGATTTCCTGCCGCTCCCTTCTTTGGTCTTTTCAGGTGGGTCTAGGAGGGACCCCAGACGCTCGGTAGGGGAGGCGCCTGCTCCCCAGGGGCCTGGTGGCCGATTGAGTCCTCCCGGGGAAGGCGACCCGAGGTGTGACTGGGCTGGCGCCTCTGGGTCTGGCTCGAGGGTTCCCGCTCCCTCGGTTGGGCATGCGTGGTAGGGTGTTGAGTCTGTCAGGTCTCTGGCCGGCCCGTGGATCGGGGGTGGCTGGGGCGGCCGGAGTCGGGGATGTCGTGTCTTGAGGGTGGTTGCAGGTTGGCGGGATGATGGAGAGGGCAACGCCGTGAGGCCGGTCTCACAGATATTTAATGGAATATTACCTGATATTGCTTGTACTGCTGCCGCCCTTCCTCACTGGGGCACTGCTGCTTGAGAGAGAGAGCTCGCATGCACACATATGCGTAAAAGAAGCTTGCACCGTAGTATGGGCTGTACCACCCTTGATGGAAGTGGTGTTTGTACTGTTGATGTTAAGTCATCCTCTAAATATACTAATGGTTTGCGCAGATGCGCCCTTATGGACAAAGCAAATCATATTGGAATACACGTGGTCACTCATCTGTAAACGAATGTCTTCATAGAAACTTTGTGGCCGGGCCCCCTAGAATTGCCAGTTAGACACTACCCGTTAAGAGTGTTAGGAGTCTGTGCTGAAAAGAGCCGCACTTTGCACTGTGTGCCCCCAGCAATGTGCAGCACTCCAACTGTGCAGCAGTGCTGACAGGAATGACAACACCAAATTTAAAGAAGAACAATGCGTAATTTGTCTCATATGTAT
Source organism: Triturus cristatus (assembly GCF_964204655.1). NCBI lineage: Eukaryota > Metazoa > Chordata > Amphibia > Caudata > Salamandridae > Triturus > Triturus cristatus. Next base: position 477,503,965 of record NC_140579.1, on the reverse strand, counting down.
GTTAAAAACTTTCCTTACCCTGTGAGCTAAATCTAGAACATTCCTGACTTGTGTCGCATCTGTGCATAGTTGAATGCATGGGGTAGGATTTAACGTAACCACACCATTCCTACCCTAAGTAAACTAGCAGCATTGTAAAATGATTATCCCTTTCCCAGAAATAACAATCGTTTGTCAGAGTCCGATAGCTTCTCCTGTAAGACTGTCAGCTTTTAATTTTAAAAAGCTTGTCGTTCCCAAAACGTGGCCCACAAGCCTGCTGCTAGTGCAGTTAAAAGCCCGCATCAGTCTACCATGTCTGTGTAGCATTGAAAACACTCCGTGCCTCTTCAATTCACCATTGGACACACTCTGGCCCTAATATCTCTTTTGCAAAACCGGCCCAAGTTGACCTTTCAGTCACACGCCAGGGGTGGATGTAGAGCGCATGGATGAGCACGGAGGTACAGGTGAGCTACTCAAGGATATGAGGATATTTATGCCGGATATGAGGATAATTAATATGTCGAGCAATCTTTGCTGGGGCACTTTTTACTTAAGACATGACAGATGTTGCACGCTGAAAAGCAAGAGATACGGTACCCACCCCCTAAACAGCTGCTCAAATGAAACGTTTTTAAAACGTTTTCCAGGCGCTTCACATCTGACTTCGACAATGATTTGCCGACCCCTCTCTCTTTTCAATGTGTTGTTAGTTTGACCAGTCAGTTACAAAAGCCAATGCTGAACCAGTGAAAGGGTAAATTAAATCCTGGGTATACTAAAGCGCCTCCTTCCCGCGCAAATCTTGTTCTCTCCGTTTAAACAACAAGGGAGTCGAACTCCATTAAGCCTGCCTGTAAGAAATGCTGTACATTGAAACCGGTAGCAACCCCAGCTTTTAAACCATGGCAGACCCGCTACTCACATTCTACATACCAAGCCAATGCATGAACCACGGGTCTTTCACCATTACTGCAGGCAGTGCGACGATATTCGGAAAGTTCTCGGGCGATGTTGCCGAGGCTACGTTGCCGGTCTCTGAGCGAGGTGGCGAACCAGGAACTTTTCTCCATGACTGCCCAGAAAGTGCGTGGTTGATGTTGATCCAGACAGCAAGCGCACCCGCGACCCCAACTGGGCCGGCCCTACCAACCGGTAGTGTCTCCTGTCGTGGGCAGCATAGGAAGACCTACGCCCAAGTGGTTCTGGTGCCTGATGCCCTCCCCAAACGGAGCCCAGCCGCCGATGGCGCTGCGTTCGAAGGCCCCATGTCCTGCTCCCTCCGCCGAAGCCGTAGGCTCCCCAGCACTAACCGGGCAGGGAAGGGATATGCTCTCGAAGCGTGCGCCCCAGACAGTGGAGGTTTGCAGGTCTGCCTCCACGAGCTCCATTAAACCCTAGAAAGAGGGGGGTGGGGGCGCAACGGTGCTACCTGCTCTCCCCCTCCCCCACGCATCGGGAGTCCCAGGCCCTGATAATCCCAACCTGGACCTGGCTCTAGCTACACCCCAGGGGACCCCAAGACTTAGATGCCGAGGGCCGGCTGCTCTCTTCCCCGTTGGGGAAACCCGCCAGGGGATCCCCCTCACCAGCTGGCCAGGCCAGTCCGACGGCTGCCACATGGGGGCCCAATAGGACTGGTCCTACTCCCTCGCTGCCCCCCAATGAACAACCACTCGGGTGGCCGTGTAAGGGAGTAAATTACTCCGGCATTGGAGGCCACGACCTCGGCTACGGCTGGGCCATGTGTCTGCTGCCTCGGGACACACACGCGCTCAACCCCCCCTGACCCCTGTCCCCTTCCTTCGCCTCAAACCACACCGGTAACGGCAACGCGGACCTCGCGGGGGCCGAGCTAACTCCAGGGTGTGACGGAGTCCCTCCCAGCAATAACCCGGGTGGTGTGACCCCAATAGGGGGAGGAGGAAGCCGACTAACCTCATGGTCCGCAGCAGTCCCCAGCACGACCGAAACAGCGAGACGGGCAGCAGACAAGAGGCTGCACTGTGGGCGGGGGAAGGTATTTGTACCCTTCAACCCCCCAAAGGCCGGAAGTGACGCGGCCGACTGATCCCCTGGTCACTAGACCGGGGCCACTAGTGCGCTGACTGGTGTGCCTTCCTGTGGCACTAAGGCAGCCGCCCTGTGTAGGGTCCCCTACGTGGCCCCCCGGGCAGCCCTGGCAGTTTCCCAACAGTTTTGCTGCAAAACTTTTGCAGCACCGCGAGGGAGGAACTGACATCCTCTCGTAATGCACTATACAATCCTGAAACCAGACGGCGAGTGTTCGATGTGTCACACATGAAGCGGCAACTGTGGAGGAGCTTGGGCTCCACTCTGCGTCTTCCCCAGAGCTCGTGCACAACCGCTGTCAAAGGGCCATACAGTAGGAACTGACCCGTCGGGATGTCAAACTCCACACATTAGTTAGCAAAGGGTCTTAACACACCCTCTAAAAATAACACGCCCTCTCTATCTAGTCCTGCTGCTTCGCAGTCCAATAATCGTCTCTCCACCACCCCATGTAATTTTATGACTAACACTCGCAGGGGAATATCCAAAGAGTATGGGGATCGTATACTCGCCAAAACAAGAGCCTTCATCTAACATGCTCTGAGGACTATGAGGACCTGGCACCCACCAGGGGCTACCCACCTCGGATTGAGTATAAGGGTCCAAAGCTGGCATGAACTGGGGGGCTTCAGCAACCGCATTAACCCCATGATCTCCAACCCCGTAAACCAGCTCATAAACCACTGCAGAGATGCACTGCCAAATAATAGGAATCAAAATCAGGGGCATACATTTGATGGGGCCGGATTCTTGACTACCTGATTATCTCCAAGAATCCTCTCAGATCGCCAGGATCTTTGTATCTGCTAAATAGTGTAGAGGGGAGGAAATATAATTATTAAAACATAAATCGCCAAAATTAGATCTCATTTGGAAAGGACCACTGACTCCGAATCTAAAATTTATAAGATTTTATTACAACCAAAAATAACTGCACATACAAACACCTTAGCACAAGGTGAAGAAGATAAATGGGTACTAACACAAATGCAAGCCTACGTAGGATTCTCATCCGACTCAAAACAAAAAGAATCACTGGCTCTAAAAGCATCAAGAAAGCAATGGTTAAGCCAATGTCCAAATTAGGAATCTTTAATCTAAAAGGAAAGGAAAACGTTAGTCTATCCCTACTCTATCTCTAAGGTGACATCCCTGCTTAAATATTCCCCTTCCCAGGCAAGAGGACAAAAGGTGTCAGAAGTTAAGACTTCCTAAAAAGTACATTCACTTTGTCAGAGCTCGTTCTAAGATGCTCATTATAGCTTCCCGTCTAAACCTCGACTGCTCAACCCTCGGGGCACTGTCCCTAATGCAAAATCACAAAAATGTAGAACACGCCCTTAGGCACACCTCTTCAGCCAGGTCTTCTTCCAGTACTTTTCCATCGAAACTTGTCTCTCCTCCAACGACGGTTAGCTTGACCTTGGGTCCCAGGCACCTTCTCCGCTGAAAGTATCCTCCTCACATTCCATCGTACTCCCCTGTTAGCTTCTCATAGCATCCTAAAACAAAGACCTAGTCTCACTAACGAGCTAAATGTCCTTGCACCTGCAACAGAAACATGGGAACGAAAACATTTTCTCTTCTCTAAGCTTTTCTTCATCCTACACCCCAAAGCCTTTACCAAGGGGAATCATTTTCGGCCTACAACATGTGGCTAACATAAGAAAAATGAACAGGCCTTTCTCTTCAAACGTATATGCGATCAGGCCTTTACACTGTTAAACACACTATAAAATCACACTCTAAGCATTAGTTCATTATTTTCATAAACGTGAGTAAGCAGCTTGCACGTGTATCTTTAACATGGCACACGTTTAACCTAATACATTTCATTACATAAAACTAATCATTATGCTTTTACTAAAATACATTTACGATAATCTGCAGCGTCACTCTTCACAAAAAACATTATTACATTTCTAATCACCTCTATGTTAAACGATTCTAACAATACAATTCTATGGCACTCTTAGCCTACATCGATTAATATGCGGGTGCAGACTAACGGTGAATATGGTGCACCCCTACAAATTTCAGAATAACATGACACTCTATCACTTCCCCCCTTTGATGACAAATGTCATCACACCATCACACAATTAATTCCCTTGGAGAAAGAACCGACCTAAACAGTACTTGTTGCCATCCTCCCCCGTCGGAACCTCTCCATATTCTTGATATTCTGATATTGACTGTCCTGCAGTCTAGCCATTCGCACTTCACTCGCTCTGAGAGCTCTTTCAATTCTGTTCCCTCCGTACCACTTATAGGCTCTGATGAGACCCCACAAGCAAATCACACAAACCACAACAATGATGAGAGGCTTGAGCACAAATCCAAGGAACCCCTTTCCCAAATTCGCAAACCATCTTCCCACACGACTAAATCCTTTACCAACCTTTTCCCACACACCTTCTTCAGTCAAATCCTCAATCTCCTGATGAATCGTGGTAATGTTATCTATACATCACTCCAAATCCTTGCTATTGTCTGGAATATACGTACAACATTCTTGAACTTTCAATAATTTACAGACTCCACCCTCTTTTGCCAAAAGTACGTCTAACGCAAGGCGATTCTGCAAAACCATTGTCCTTATCGATAACATCTCTTCATCCACCAGTAACAGTGACCTCGCGGTGCTCATTGACAACTCATCAACCACAGTTGTCAACCTTCTTATCTTCACATCATTCAGAACCACACCCAAACTTGGTATCATTGCTCCAAACACATCCTCAATCACTGCTCCTGCACTCACAGCTCTACGTACTTTAGAATGATGTCCAGTCTCCAGAAGCTCCAAATCTTCCGCATGATAGATTTTCAGAAAAATAATAGCTAAGTAACATGTACCATACCAATTCGCAGGCAACCTCACTTAAGCATTCCTTCCACACACATAATAAACAGTTGGAATCACTTGCACCGGACCTTGCAAAAAGTTCTTAGCAGAATCCTCCATTGTAAAGATATGATCACACGTACTTTGTCCTACCGAGACCTTTTCATAATAGGTCTGAGGACGTCTTACACACACCTTCCCCTTTTGCACCTGGTCCAATGCTATGGGACCATAACTCCCTTTAGATCTGTGTAATCTCTCCTCATCAGTCCAATCTACTGGACTATCTCCTGTATTTCGTGTCTGTGTTAGTTTTCTATATCTATCCTCTACTTGGCCTACAAACTTCTTTTATGTATCTGACAATGAACATGTCAAATTATTCGGGTGAGCATAAGACGATACCAGTTTCAAAGACGGTATGAAATACTTCCGGAGTCTGTCCTCTGACTTGTAATAATCGCATTTATTCAAATGCTTGTAAGCTGGAACTTCAGGAAGTACTGCATCGTAATTGGAAAAGAAATACTCAAACTCTTTTCTCTCATATAAGATACTGAGCAGCAAACTACAAGAAATTCCATATGTTAGTGGAAGGTGGTGATATCTAATACCCCATCTACAGAAGAAGGTAGCTGCATACACACATAGCAGTCTTTCGCATCCATCGCATCCACATATTCATACAACAATTTTGCATACGCGTTAAGCTTAAAATCACTTCTAGATATGTCTATGTGAAATCTACGACTCTCTTCGAGTAGCAAAGCTCTTTTAGCTCCTATAGTGACCTCCTTCTGGCTAGAGGTGGTAGGTGTAGGTGTCCCTTGTACCTCCCCCTCCTGCTCATGTGAAATGATATATGAGGCTACAACTATTACAACTATAGAAACTATCACCAACCCTAAAAGTGTACCTATCACTAATTTAGCCCTATGGTGAGTATTTCCAGCATTTACCATCTTTGCAAAGTTCTCAAAGTTCTTGGCTCGACAGCAACAAGTAAGAGTCTCTTTCTCTTCCAGATATTGCTTGTCTGCCAGTTCAGACGACACTTCAAAAGCTGGAAATCCCCATGCAACTTTCAGTTCCCTATTTACACAGTCCACAAAAAGACTTCCCTAGCCCTCTTTTGTTGTCTTGACGGAAAGTCCTTAACTTTATTCTTCTTCTACTCAGGCCTAGGTTATCTTCTTCTTTGGACTTTTATGTACAACAAAGTCTTTACCTTCAGCCCAGAATAAGATCAGCTGCCAAAATCTCCAGGACACCTTGCAAAATTTCAAGACGAAGGACCACTAACTCTTGATGCGGTGGTACAATATCAAAAGTCGGAAAAGCCAGCATCTCCAAAACCAATTCACGAATCTTGCTCAGAAGTGGTGGATTCGGAATATTGAGTCAGTATTCCTTCGATTTCCACCCCTGGAACCAGTAACAACACGTATATTTTCAGGTTCGGAGAATTGCTGATCAGCGTCAAGGACCTCAGCCTCCCCGTTCTCAATACACCTGGCATCAAGTCACAACGTATGTCCACTCTGGTGAGGCGTACCTTTGACACGGCACTCTTGTTCTCCTTGACCTTCTCAGATTAGCTCGAGTTTGCTCTTCGTCACTTGGTTCAGATTCAGACGTTTCAGTAACTGGGGCAAGATCTCTCTCAGGTGCCAATCTCAAGTTCAGCCGCCTCTGACTCACGGGCCAAACTCTTTCTGCTTCTGTGGCACTTCGAATACCCTGTGCACTACTTCCTTCTTCAGCAGAATTTGACTCTACTCCACCAACAGCAACACTTTCTCCATCTGAGTCAAATTCGGGGCATCGATTTGCACAACCCCTTTCAGCTCGATCTAGTGCACAACCAACTGCATCAGCATCCCCCACAGCTTGGCTTGCCCTCTCAGATGGCCCTGCCACCTCAGCTGGATTTTCGTTTACGAGAGGAGCTGTATCTTACAAGGGTGCTGGAACTCTGCGGGTATGGGAGGCATGCACCCAGATCGGCAGTCCTCCACACTTCACTGCCTTGTTCGTGACCAGTATCACCTGGTACGGACCACGCCAACGAACATCCAGGCAACTCTTCCTCATGTGTCCTATTAACTTCTTCCACAATCCCAGAAGCCTCTGGTCGATAACTGCAATGCAATCTCTGATCCACATTCAAGGCAGCACAAAGCAATTTCATGATTTCACTATGGAAGTGTGTCCCTCTGTCTGACTCCAAAGAGGTCGGGAAACCGAACCTCGGGATAAGTTTCCTCAACAACAGCTTAGCTACAGTGAGTGTATCACATCTACGTGCTGGGTAAGCCTCCACCCATCTTGAAAAGACACATACCACAACTAAGATGTACCTCAGCCCATTACACTTCGGCATCTCAATAAAGTCCAACTGCATACTATTGAAAGGCCCTCCTGACCTCCCAATGTGACTTAAAGTCACAGCAGTTCTCTTTCCTGCATTCATCTGCTGACATGTAACACACCTCTGGCATACAGCTTCAGCAACTGCACGAATCTTCGGATTGTACCATGTCTGTCTGAAAACTCGCACCATCGCATCTCTGCCAAGATGTACTGCACCATGTATCAATCGTGCCATTGGGCTCAACGGACATTCCCATAGCACAGCTCGTCCATCACTCGAAACCCACACATCCACATCTCCCTTCTCACATCCTAGTCTTATCCAGCCATCCCTCTCTTGATCAGGAACCTCATCCTGCAATCATTTTAGCTCCTCCCATGTATTGGCCATGGCTAACATCATGCTGAGATCGGTTCTTTCTTGGCTTTCTCCAGTATACCCTCCAGTAAATATGCACCCTTGCTCTGCACAATACCGGGCAATTTCGTTAGCGTAGTTATTCCCCATAGACACAAAGTCACTTCCTTTAGAATGGGCAGAACATTTGACAACAGCAATCTCTTTCGGACATTGTAATGATTCCAACAACTGTCTCACATATTCCCCATTTCTGATGGGCGAACCTGAAGATGTCATAAACTCTCTCTGTGACCACAACTGTCCGAAATCATGAACAACACCAAACCCGTACTGACTAATAGTATAAATCGTAATCCGAATCTGATCAGCGGCCAAACAGGGACGGGTCAAAGCAATAATTTCAGCTACCTGTGCGGAGTGTACTCCCTCTAAACAAGCAGCTTCAACCACCCCTGTTATGGTACATACAGCAAACGCTGCTCTCAATCGACCGACATTGTCTCTTAAACATGAACCGTCCACAAAGAAAATGTCATCAGGGTCAAGGAGCAGTTCATCAACAATGTCTGGTCTCGGTTTGGTGCATAGTTCAGTCACATCGAGACAATCGTGATCCTCACAATCTTCATCATCCACATTTGGAATAGGCATCAATGTTACATTTTCTGCAGCAAGTATAAATAGCTCATAACGTGTCAACCTGTTGTTTGTGAGGTGCTGTGTTTTAGTCCTAACAAAGCGATACCAAAGGGGATGATGGACGGAGCGCTTGAGCAAATCAAACACTCACCCCCAGTCAAATGATCTGGGTTTAATCCATCATCATTCTTTAGCTCACTCCACCACCCCAGTTCAGACATGGCCATATGCAAATCAGTCTGACCTTGTACCTCATGGGAACAGTCCAGCCTGAACTGCCAAGCCTTGTCTTCCCTGGACCGGAAACAAACATCCTGGGACCGGTTTTGGGTTCATAACCCTCATCAGCCAGGCTAACTTGAGTTCAGTGGCAAAGTGAGCAAGGGACCCACGTCTGGGCATACCCTGCCAACTTAGGGCGAACAAAGCGATACCAAAGGGAATAATGGATGGAGCGCTTGAGCAAATCAAACACTCACCCCCAGTCAAATGATCTGGGTTTAATCCATCATCATTCTTTAGCTCGCTCCACCACCCCAGTTCAGACATGGCCATATGCAAATCAGTCTGACCCTGTGCCTCATGGGAACAGTCCAGCCCGAACTGCCAAGCCTTGTCTTCCCTGGACCGGAAACAAGCATCCTGGGACCGGTTTCGGGTTTATAACCCTCATAAGCCAGGCTATCTTGAATCCAGTGGCAAAGTGAGCAAGGGACCCATGCCTGGGCATACCCTGCCAACTTAGGGCAAACAAAGTGATACCAAAGGGGATGATGGACGGAGCGCTTGAGCAAATCAAAACTCAGCCCAGTCAAATGATCTGGGTTTAATCCATTATCATTCTTTAGCTCACTCCACCACCCCAGTTCAGACATGGCCATATGCAAATCAGTCTGACCCTGTGCCTCATGGGAACAGTCCAGCCCAAACTACCAAGCCTTGTCGTCCCTAGACCGGAAACAAGCATCCTGGGACCGGTTTCGGGTTCATAAACCTCATCAGCCAGGCTATCTTGAAACCAGTGGCAAAGTGAGCAAGGAACCCACGTCTTGGCATACTCTGCCAACTTAGGGCGAACAAAGCGATAGCAAAGGGGATGATGGACGGAGCGCTTGAGCAAATCAAACACTCCCCCCCCAGTCAAATGATCTGGGTTTAATCCATCATCATTCTTTAGCTCACTCCACCACCCCAGTTCAGACATGGCCATATGCAAATCAGTCTGACCCTGTGTCTCATGGGAACAGTCCAGCCCGAACTGCCAAGCCTTGTCTTCTTTGGCAGTTCAGGCTGGACTGTTCCCATGAGGCACAGGGTCAAGACTGATTTGCATATGGCCTTGTCTGAACTGGGGTGGCGTGGTGAGCAAAATAACAATGGATTAAACCCAGATCTGTGACTGGGGGTGAATGTTTTGCCAATGTGCAACATTCCTTCCATCATCTTGTGTGTTTTGCTGTTCGTCCTATGTGGGAAGGGTATGCCCAGACATGGGTCCCGTGCTCACTACACCACTGGTGTCAAACTATTCTGGCTGAAGAGGGGTGAAACCCCGAAACCGGTCCTAGGATGCTTGATTCCGGTCCAGGGAAGACATGGCTTGGCAGTTCGGGCTGGACTGTTCCCATGAGGCACAGGGTCAAGACTGATTTGCATATGGCCATGTCTGAACTGGGGTGGCGTGGTGAGCAAAATAACAATGGATTAAACCCAGATCTGTGACAGGGGGTGAATGTTTTGCCAATATGCAACATTCCGTCCATCATCTTGTGTGTTTTGCTGTTCGCCCTATGTGGGAAGGGTATGCCCAGACGTGGGTCCTGTGCTCACTACACCACTGGAGTCAAACTATCCTGGCTGAAGAGGGGTGAAACCCCGAAACCGGTCCTAGGATGCTTGATTCCGGTCCAGGGAAGACATGGCTTGGCAGTTCCGGCTGGACTGTTCCCATGAGGCACAGGGTCAAGACTGATTTGCATATGGCCATGTCTGAACTGGGGTGGCGTGGTGAGCAAAATAACAATGGATTAAACCCAGATCTGTGACTAGGGGTGAATGTTTTGCCAATGTGCAACATTCCGTCCATCATCTTGTGTGTTTTGGTGTTTTAGTCCTAGTCATCAACAGTTCAACAGAATGTGGCACATAAACTGTAAGTGGATGTCCCATTACAATGCTCTCACATCTTTCAATACTGACACCTGTTGCAGCAACGGATTTAAGACATCCGGGCAACGCAGAAGCTACTGGATCTAAAGTAGCTGAAAAGTAGGCAACTGGTCTACGGACACCTCCATGATTCTGAGTCAGGACTGACAATGCACAACCTTCTCTCTCGCAACAGAACAATGTGAATGCCTTGTTGTAATCAGGCATCCCCAAAGCTGGAGCGCAACACAGGGCTTCTCTCAGCCTCAAAAATGACCTCAAGCAGTCTTCGTCCCATGGTACCGGATCACTCACACTTGTGCGTCAGCCGTTGCAAAGGCTTCGCTTCAAAGGAGAAATTGGGAATCCATTGGCGACAATAGCCAACCATCCCCAGAAACATTTTGACTTCTCGCTGAGTGGTAGGCACAGGCATGTTCATAATTGCCTCAATACGATATGGTGACACCATCCTCTTGCCCTTCTCAATTCTATGACCCAAATACTGCACTTCACTCAGACAGTACTGCAATTTGCTCGGAGACACCTTGTGTCCATTCTCTGCCAAATGATTCAGTAAAGCAATGGTATCGATCCTGCAAGCGTCCTCAGTTTCTGAAGCAACGAGCAGGTCATCGATGTACTGCACCAGAACAGAGTTCTGCGGCAACACAAGACCTTCAAGATTCTTCTTCAAGATCTGATTATAGGTCGATGGACTCTCTGTGTACCCCTGTGGGATTCGACACCACGTTAACACACGGTTCTCCAGCCGGAAAGCAAAAAGAAATTGGCTTTCCTCATGGAGTGGGATCGAGAAGAACGCTTGACACAAGTCAATCACTCTAAACCACTCAGCTTCACATGGGATTTGAAACAGGATCACAGATGGATTTGGTACCACCGGACACCATGGAACAACTATATCATTGATTTTTCGCAGGTCTTGCACAATCCTGAATTTCCCACTCGGTTTCTGTAGTCCCATGATAGGTGAATTACATGGGCTACCCATGATCTCTTTCAAAATTCCCTGCTTGATCATAGACTCAATTACAGGTTTGATCCCTGCAATTGTCTCAGGTGACAAGTTGTACTGGGGCGTCCTAGGAAATTCTACATTCGGCTTGACCTGTATCTTCACTGGATCCACCCCTTTGACCAATCCCATCTCTTCTCCACTCAGGTCCCACACGTCGATTGACACAGAATCCCTCAAATCAAGTGGAAGCTCCTCCACTGTCAGCGCCGGGTACATCTCTATACACATGCACTGATTTGCAACCTTAAAGGTCGCATCATCATCCTTTGTCTGTACTTCAACTCCCTTCGGTGTGCAATAGATAGTGCAATTCAGCTTGCATAACAGATCTCTCCCTAACAGGCAAACTGGACTCGAGTCGCACACCACGAACTGGTGTTGATCTTTGAAGGTTCCTATCCTCACAGGAATTGGCTCTGTCAGTGGGCTAGTCAGTTTCTTATTTGCTACGCCAACAACTTGGATCGATTGTCCCGAGAGGGGTAGGTTAGGGACTACTGCTGATCTTACAGTAGACCGGGTAGCACCAGTGTCAACCAGAAAGGTGGTAGGGTGACCATCAATGTCTGCTTCTACAAATGGTCCCCACTGGTCTACCTCCAAGACTGCTCCAAGCGTGCAGTCTTCCTCCCCTCTCAGGCACCGTCATGCCAACGGGTCTGGGTCAAACTCCTCGCACCTTTCGAACAAGGGCATTTGTTGGTAAATTTGAACTCCTTGCTGAACATTTTAGACCCTAGGTGGCTGAGGAACTTGTACCTGCGGACTACTAGTCCCCCCTTTCACCATCCTTGGTCTAGTCACGGTGGGAACCATGTCAGATACAGGTACCTGAACTATCTCTACTTCCTGCTGCACCTGATTCATCATGAAGAACACGCCAGTTGTCCTCTGACTGTGCTAGAGGCCCCAGTTGTCGAGGAACATGTATGTTCGTTTACCTTACTAGACTGGATGGCGGAAACTTTTACAGAACATTCCAATGACTTCCTCTTGGAAGCTGTCGCTACTTACTGTGCTTACACATTGATGGATTAACTTAGATGTCGTCCAACTTTCCTTGTACGACCCACACATTTTTTTTTTTTGGTTCAACATTTCGGCTCGCAGAAGCCTTTGCGAGATGTTAAGATTTTCCATTTCCTTTTTTTTCCCCTTTAGGTTGGTTTTTTTTAAACGTGTTTTTCTTCGAACTTTCACTCCCCTTCATTTGGTTTTCCAATATATGCACTTGTTTCCGCTCTGTCGAACTTGAACTCTGCGTTCTTTTAGTTGTATCCCTAATAGTTTGTGGTCCGATCAAGGGAGGGTGTAGTGAAGGCAGCGTTTTAGATACATACATTGCTATGTTAGCATAAGCGCCTTAGACGTTAGAAACGCCATCTTGCCACTTCTGCTGCTTTTGCACACGACACTGCAGGTACATGTTATTATTTGAAAAACTGCTTGCTTGCCTTTTCTTCACATGAGAACTGTCTGCTGTTCACATCCCTAGACGTGCATTGCGACCTTGGTCTGAACATTGAGTGCAGAAACAGTCTGAGCCACCAAACAATGTATGTTTTTGAGTTCAGGTTTATCGGCCCACGCTCTAGCCATAACACGCACACAGCTGCAAATATTTGAAAGTCGAGAGCCTTTAATATTGCAGTTTGCATGCATTAGACACACATTCTGGAGAAGAACTTTTCCAGGCTCAGAGCAAAGCTGATCCTGTGATGTGATTCACCTAAGCTGATCTTTACGGTATGGGGTTCCCCATTCAAGCCTAGAAACCTTCTATTAGTATAATCATACTAGCTTACTAGCGAAGGGAGGGTGGCTGTATTCCACGGTCATTTGTAATATGATTTCTATGGTATTGTATCAATGCTGATGGTTTTAATTTTAATAATTTGTCTGCTTATGTTAGCCAAAGTACTGCATCTTAGGACACGTAGTTTATAAAATAAACATTTTAAACTTAACCGTGTCTCTGATTACTCTTGTTGTGGACTGATATGAGAATAATAACGAACAGGTATTTCTGATTCCCACCATACCTGAGAGTACTCTAAGTCGCTTGTTCTGGGTTGTCTATACATTGGGACCTCTGAGAAAATACGGATAACGAATGGGACACTGATGCTAGTCGGATGGGGTTCTGGGTACTGAGGTGAGTTTTTGGTACACCACAATTCACTGAGGTCCTGGTTTCCTGCGCATAGTTCTGTGCATGAGCAGAATCCCTGCAACTCGCGTTTCCAGTGACCCACCTGATGACAAAGATGACATGCAGTGGTCTTGTTCATTGTTGCCACATCCATTCCTGTCCTAGGATCAACTGACTTTGGTCTTCCCTGACCTTGGACATTCTGTTTTCCTCCTTGGTTATTTCCCTGCTTCCTTCCTAACGTTCCTCCACTAGGCTGTCCCTGAGCCGTTTGCATCTGAACAAGCATCAATTTGTCCTTCAACTTCCTGTGCTTCGACTCTATCTCATCACTACAGTACCTGGCATACTGCAAAATCTCATCCACCGGCTTATTCTGCCAACAAATCAAATGCTGCTGTATCATGAGACTAACCTCTGGTCTCAATCCCAACACAAACTTCGAGACAAACTGTCCCATGTCTTTTGTATCCAATACATCCAATCCACTGTACTGCTTAAAGACCTGCAAGAGTCTTTCATAAAACTCATGCACTGTCTCCTTTGGCTCTTGCACTGTCGGATCTATTTTGACCCAATCAATATCTTGAGGTGAAATTTTCGACTTCAGCCACGTAATCACCTGTTCAAACTTCTTCATGACTATGGGTGACGGGCCATTCGAGATAGGATCCCTGTCAGGCTCTGAAGCTGGCCACTCAACAGCAATCTTACATGCCGACCATCAATCACTCGAAACCACAATGTCAAACAATGTGTTCAAGTCAATCCACAACACCTTCAAGATTTTGACAAACCGGTCAACCTGCTTGTACCACTCGACAGGCCACTACCTCAAGCGGGGAAAATCGTTCGTAAATGCAGCCAAATCACCCCTACTCCATGGCACATGCACGTATCCTCCATTCTGTACCTCTTGTAAAGGGAAATTTCCTACATCCATCATCCATTCATTCAGTCCATGGTCTGGTCAGATCATTTTCTGATTCCCTTTTTAATTACCCTGCCATATATTAAGCAAGTTAAGAATAATCAAATTATTTTAATGAGAAATTGGAAGAACCTGTCCGAGGCATCAGTAAGACCCATTCTGCAGGACAACTACCCCTGTCTTTCGTCTGACCCCAATGCTGATGCAGAGGCTATGCACCAATGGATTACAGCTGCGGTGGAGCAAATTGCACCGGTTAGGGTAGTGAAACCCTCTAGAGGCTCCCCCTCCGCTCCTTGGTTTTCCACTGACCTGAAAGAACATAAAAGTAGATGCAAAAAATTGGAACGCAAATGGAGACTGGCCTGTTGCGTTCTAGCTAAGGAATCCTATAATAAGGCGCTAAAAGAGTTTCATAAGGCTTTAAAAGCAGCCAGACGGGACTATTTGGTCTCGTGTATTCAGAATGCAGTCCACTCTTGTAGTGACGGTTTTAAAGTGGTTCAAACCTTTTTTAAACCTAAGGCAATAGAAACGGAAGTGATGCCGTCCCTAGCCTTATGTGAAAAAATTTCCAACCACTTTCAAGATAAAGTTTTAAAGGTTTATGATTCTTTTACAACTTCTGTAGCAACTATGAAAGCAGATATATCTCCTGGGGCAGGGGTGATTGCTCCTCTTATTAACTTCATGCCGATTTCTCATCAGGAGGCGCTAGCTGAAATTCAAAAATGTCCCTCAGGCTCTCCAGATGACCCATGCCCGTCTAAATTATGGAAAATATTAGCTCTAACCTTGATGGATGGGCTATGCCACATATGGAACACCTCTTTGAACACGGGCATTTTTCCTGACAAATGGAAACATGCCACACTTCTCCCTTTGAGAAAGAAACCGAATGGGGACCCAGTTGACCGTGGCAATTTGAGACCCATCTCTCTGCTCCCCGCACCAGGTAAAATGCTAGAGAAACTGGTTCAACGCCAATTGACTTCTTTTATCGATCAGAACGACGCCCTTCATGATACTCAATCGGGCTTTCGAGCAGGCTGTAGTACGGAGACCGCTCTCCTTGAGGTGGCAGAGTCAGTTAGATGGTCATTGGATGCAGGATGCTGGTGCTCCTGGATTTATCCGCTGCATTCGATATGGTTGACCATGCTATATTGGTTCAGAGACTTCAGTGTGCAGGCTTTGGTGGGAAGGTACTATGGTGGTTATCTTCCTACCTGACTGGTCGCACTCAGAGAGTTGCTCTTCAACCATTTGGAGCTAAACCGAAACAGCTTAGCTGCGGCGTCCCCCAGGGATCTGCTTTAAGCCCCTTACTTTTTAATCTTTATCTTGCTCCACTGTTCTCCCTTATTTCCAACTGAGGTGTGAAAGCAATCTCCTATGCTGATGACACCCAGTTGGTTTTTCCATTTAAGGAACGAACAGTGGATGCTTTTAAGAACTTTAAGGGCTGTTTGCGGGACATAGCGCTGTGGATGAATACAAACAAATTAAAACTCAATGCGGGTAAAACTGAAGTGCTGTTTTTCGGCAAGGGCCTCATACCAGATCCAGAGTTGTGGTGGCCGCCTGAAAGGGGCTCACCTCCCGCTCCTGCCAGTCGCATTCGTAATTTAGGGGTGAGATGGGAGGAGGACCTTTCCTTTTCAGCCCAGATACAGCAGGTGTCGTCCATCTGCTTCAGTAAATTAAAAAACCTTCGGAAAGTTTTACATTTTGTACCGGAGGATTGCCGCAAAACCATAGTACATGCCATAGTAAAATCTAGGCTTGACTATGCGCATAGCCTCTATCTTGGCCTTCCCAAATATGCCATTGGTCATCTTCAGATGGTACAGAATGCGGCTGGGAGATTGGTTCGGCGAATTCCTTTCCGCCACCATGTTTATCCGCATCTACAGAAGCTTCACTGGCTCCCTGTGGAGAAAAGAATTAAATTTAAGACTTTGACACTGGCATTCCGGGCCATTAATGGAAAATGCCCTGGTTATTTGAAAGAAAGATTCTGTCCATACAAGCAAAACCGTACGCTGTGCTCAAACTCTCAGAACTTGCTATGCACCCCCTGTTTTGTAAAGGCTCGGTTGGGCGGCAGAGCCTTCTCGGTTGGTGCAGCCTCAATGTGGAATGCCCTTACAGGCTTCTTACGGCAGATTAGTACAGAGGCTGGTTTTACAAAAGCCTTAAAAACGTGGCTTTTCACGTCGGTTTGATATGGTGTAATCATGTCCACCGTCTCCCTTGGCCGTATTTCTGCCTGTTGTTCTCAGCGCCGGGACACCCCTGTTTGGGGTAACTGTCGCGCTCTATAAGCTCCTGTATTATTATTCCCCCACCTGGAGGTGGCGTCTCTCCTATCGTCCTTCCAGAACTCTTCTTCTTGGATCACCTTTCTTCCCACTTGTCAAGCATGATCCATGCACGCATTGCTACAATCAAATCTTTGATATGGGTCCTCAATCCCATGACCCTCTTCTCTTCCAATTCTTGGTCGCTATACTGCAATCTATGTCTTCCCTGCAATGATTTCGTTTTAGACAGGTCCACATCATACTTCTTAGCCAAATCTGACAACATCTCATGTGCAGTTCTTGCCTTGTGAGTCACATCCTTCGCTACAAACAGTAACTCGTCTTGCTCGTACATGTACGTTCTTTCAAGAAGCAAATTTCCGCTTATTATCTCATCTACCTCTGCTTTCAACCTTACAACATCTAACATCCTTCCTTTCAGAGCTCCCTTCAATATTTCTCGACAAGCTGCTCCATTCCGTTCATCATAATCGCATTCCCGTTCCTGAGATCTACTCTCTTCTGACATGCTCATAGGAACAGAACGATTCACTACAGTGCCTCGTTCACTTTCTACCGTCCTCTCCCTCTGATTCTGATTTCTCACTGGCAGTGCCCACATCCGCAAATCTGATCTTGACTCGGCCAAAGACCTCGGCCTCACTGATCTCGCCTCCTCCTGTCCCCTAGAGGAGTCTGCTGTAGCTGGCAATGGCGTACTCCATTCTATAGGTTTTAGAGTCTGCTCCATTCCACTCACGGATCCATTGCCCTCGACCACACTCCTCGCTCATACAACTGACTGCACTGAACTCCCAACCTTCTCTTGATCTGGGTCGTAAACTGAAACAATAGGTCCAATGGTAACCGGTCCCTTTAGAGCATCCAGTGACCTCACACCTCTCCCAACCTCAGTACTTGCTACAGACTGATTTTTCATGCCCTCAGTTCCTGTCGAGATTTTCTCTTCTACTCTAACCTCTGACTGAGTCTGTAATCCGCTAGTCCCTTCTGCTTGAGCCAACTTCCCTTCATAGGAATCTGGATTGTATGGAGGTGGTCTCTCAGACAACAACCTCTCTACTAGACTGTCATCTGTATCACTGTCCTCGTCATCTACACTCTTTGATTTATCACTGTCTGTCTTCTCTATTAGTGGGTACAACCTGTCTCCTTCTATAGTTTGTACTCTCCACCTCTTCTCTTGTGCATCCCACCTCGCCTCTTGGAATGCCTTAATTGACTTCTTCACCCTTTCCTGACTGCGGTCTCTCTGCTTGTCATGTGCTGCTCTGATCCATGCATGCAATGCCTCAAACTGAGTTGGTCTCGGCAAAGGTCGTAGTGCCATTACAGATTTCAACTGATACAACACTTCCAACCTGAAGGAACCATATCGTGGGAAAGCCAATTCTCCCTCACCTTGGGTCATTTTATGCCAATTTTCAAGCCAAATTATGGTATGCAACCCCACATTTCTTGCCATATAATGCGACGGAGTATCCTCGGGAGGGGCTTCTTCTCCCCCACGAGTAACCACATGTTTGTCACCTCTACATAATTCTCGGAAAACCTTAAAACATTTCATGATGCACAAATTTTTCGCTCGCACACAATGTTTTCATTCACTTCCTGATGTCAAATCCACCAATAGCAGCGCGACTCACAGCAACCAACCTATCGCAGCGCGGCACCTTCTGACGTCACTTTTCCTCCGCTCGCAGCAGTTCCCCTCCTTCACACTTCGCGTCTCACCCTTGCATTCGTCCCATTCACACGCTGAAATAACCGTTTGTCCCAAACAAGTAACTTCTCTGACTGTCCGTCCACAGTCTCTCGAAGTTGTCGACCTCAACTGGCAACTGCCTGTCCACAAAACGACCAGACAATCACCTCTGATAGGTTTCAAACGCTCAAATTCCACATACAACAACCCACGACCAGCGTCGGTTCCTCACGCATTCATACATTCGCTCCCCCTATCTCGGTCCGGGTAATCGATGACGTCTCACGATACCCTTTCGATGGTCAACAAAATCTACCGCGGGTGTCTTCTACACCACAATCACTTAAGCTACTCGTCGAGCCTAAGATTTTTCCGGGCTGCGCGCGCTCACAACCTGATCTCACAATCACTCGACACTCACTCCAACTCCGCAAGACATCACACAACAAATCAACCCCGCAATCTACAAACATCTCACCCTATTCATACTCACTCCTCCACGAACTGCTGCTTTCCGCCGCACTGCTACTCTCCATCAACCGCCGTCGTCCGCTGCTCGCCATCCGATGAGTCACCATCTCTTGACTTCTATGGGCCTCTAGAATCTCTTATCCTGATCTAGATCTCCCCTCACTATCAGAGATAACCATCCTACTCTGCTACCAACTGATGGGGCCGGATTCTTGACTACCTGATTATCTCCAAGAATCCTCTCAGATTGCCAGGATCTTTTTATCTGCTAAATAGTGTAGAGGGGAGGAAATATAATTATTAAAACATAATCGCCAAAATTAGATCTCATTTGGAAAGGACCACTGACTCCGAATCAAAAATTTAAAAGATTTTATTACAACCAAAAATAACTGTACATACAAACACCTTAACACAAGATGAAGAAGATAAATGAGCACTAACACAAATGCAAGCCTACGTAGGATTCTCATCCGACTCAAAACAAAAAGAATCACTGACTCAAAAAGCATCAAGAAAGCAATGGTTAAGCCAATGTCCAAATTAGGAATCATTAATCTAAAAGGAAAGGAAAACGTTAGTCTATCCCTACTCTATCTCTAAGGTGACATCCCTGCTTAGCATTCCCCTTCCCAGGCAAGAGGACAAAAGGTGTCAGAAGTGAAGACTTCCTAAGAAGTACATTCACTTAGTCAGAGCTTGTTCTAAGATGCTCTTTCTAGCTTCCCGTCTAAACCTCGACTGCTCAACCCTCGGGGCACTGTTCCTAATACAAAACCACAAAAACGTAGAACACGCACTTAGGCACACCTCTTCAGCCAGGTCTTCTTCCAGTACTTTTCCATCGAAACTTGTCTCTCCTCCAACGGTGGTTAGCTTGACCTTGGGTCCCAAGCACCTTCTCTGCTGAAAGTATCCTCCTCACTTTCCATCGTACTCCCCTGTTGGCTTCTCATAGCATACTAACTCCTAAAACAAAGACCTAGTCTCACTAACGAGCTAAATGTCCTTGCACCTGCAACAGAAACATGGGAACGAAAACATTTTCTCTTCTCTAAGCTTTTCTTCATCCTACACCCCAAAGCCTTTACCAAGGGGAATCATTTTCGGCCTACAACATTTGGCTAACATAAGAAAAATGAACAGGCCTTACTCTTCAAACATATATGCGATCAGGCCTTTACACTGTTAAACACACTATAAAAATCACACTCTAAGCATTAGTTCATAATTTTCATAAACGTGAGTAAGCAACTTGCACATGTATCTTTAACATGGCACACGTTTAACCTAATACATTGCATTACATAAAACTAATCATTATGCTTTTACTAAAATACATTTACGATAATCTGCAGCGTCACTCTTCACGAAAAACATTATTACATTTCTAATCACCTCTATGTTAAACGATTCTAACAATACATTTCTATGGCATTCTTAGCCTACATCGATTAATATGCGGGTGTGGACTAACGGTGAATATGGTGCACCTCTACAATTTTCAGAATAACTTGACGCTCTATCACATTCATCCCACAATCCATCAAGTGAGCGCTGCAGTTTGGCCAAAGCGAATCATCATTGACCCTTATTCCATATGAAATCAATAAGGATTGAATCAGGGTCCGGAATGTAGCCCATGGTATCCGTAATGGGAGTACAGCAAAATACAGAAGGCGAGGCAGCGCCACCATTTCAGCCACAGTGATGTGGTTCACCACCAAGAGGGGAAATGTCTTCCAAACCCCCCTGCTTTTACACATAGCAGCCACTGCCATTCCTATATTGCCATCTAAGAGGTCAGGGAAGGTCTAGTAGATACAAAAACCCTAGGTATTGTACCACGGTCAGCTCACGTAACCCAAATCTGGGGGCTCTTCCTTGTCACCACGGATTGAAAACAAACTGGTTTTCCGCCAGTTCACTCGGAAATCCGAGGCTTCACCAAAGGCCATTAGGAAACCTATTGCCCGCTTATGTTCGTGCTCAGGTCGTGCAGGTAAAGCATCTTATCATCCGCAAAGATGGAGATTAAATAAGACATCACGCAAGTTCGAATACCAGTGAAGGACAGGCCACTACACCTCATGCATGCCAGTGGTTCTACCACAATGGCAAAACGCAAAGGGGAGAGCGGGCAGCCCTGAAGGGTGCCATGTCCTACAGCACACTGTCCCAAGATTTTGCACCTGGTACGGATCCTGGAACAGGATCAGTATATAATAGAAAGGTCCAGGAAACAAAATGTCTCAACCCCATCCAAAGCATGATAAAGCCCCAATCTAGGCTGTCGAAATGCTTTTTCAACATCTACGACTATGCAACCAGCCCAGTCTGGTGGCCCAAGACCCTCCTCCATGATTGTCAGTAGTCACGTGACATTTGGAGCTGTGCACTGGTCCAGTATAAACCCGAATTGGTCAGTGTGGATTAATCCAGCCATACGGGGAAGCAGGCTGTGTGCCAGCACACAGCTAAGATTCTTGTAATCAACGTTCAAAATTGATAGGGGCCAGTAGGTCGTCACAACTGTGGCAGGTTTTTCCAGCTTGAGCAGATGGAAAATAAGGGCCTCACGCAGAGTGGGGAGGGGCAGTGGGGCCGTAAATGTATAGGTGGTCAGAGCGTGTTGATACAAGGCCGCCAGTTTGATCGTGAACAACAATATCCTGCAACAGGGTTCCTACGGACCCCTGCAGATTTGGACAAGCAGTGCCACCTAATCACCACTTTAAAGGCCTCCAACTCCACAAGTGGGGAGGAAGCTGAACCAGCGTTCTTGTCAAAATACTACTGAATACCCTCCTGAACTGTCTCGTGAAACATGTAATCTTCCAGACTCTCCGCCTTCAGGCACCAACTAGGTATACAGGTGCAGGTCCCACCCAATTGTAACATCAGTAACAGGGGCTTATGGTCAGAGATGATTCAGGCTAAGTATTCAGTGGCTGAGATGGCTCCCAGGATATCAGGAGACAATAAGAAGGTATCAAGTCGCACATGTAGTGCATGCATAACCAAGTGGAAGGTGTAGTCCCAATCCAGGGGGTGTCAATGGTGCCAGCCATCAACCAGGCCCCAGTGACCCTGCCTGCCAAGGCACACATTTCTTCGGCCAGGCAAACAGTAAGGGAGTCTTGGAGAGGAGGGTGAGAGCGGTCCAGATCAGTGTTGGCTACACAGTTGAAACTGCCCCCAATGATAAGCGCCTGAGGTAATAAAGGTGCCAGTACCCTGGACAATTTGTCCCAAAACAAAGATCGAACATCATTAGGGGCGTGAACATTAACAAAGGAAATATCCTGACCATCTAACCGGCCCGTCAAAACAGAGAAGAGCCTCTCCGTATTAATTGTGTTACTAGTCAGTTGAAATGGGACCTCTAGTTTCACCCATATTAAAGGTTCTCAGGGCAAAGGCCGAGCAAGTGGTATTCACAACCTGTCCACGCCATCTCTTGCATAAGAAAGCCCCCCCTTAACATTCAAGTGAGTTTCCTGCAGTTATGCCACATAAACACTTCTGCGTTTCAGATATGCCTACACCTTATAACGTTTGACCATACTGCGGAGGCCCAGGACATTCTAGGAGAGAAATTTGTAAGTATGTGCATCCTCCCCCATCAAATAACACTAGAGCACAAAACCACTCCACAAGTCACATGCATAGCAGGAGGGGGTTGCATAGTCATCCCCAGGTATGAGATGAGCAGGAGCAGCCAACTGATGGGCCCCAAGTAACTAAAACAAACAACAACATAATCCAGCACCCCATCCCCAGGAGAGACAGGCAACAACCCCCCATCCAAACTGAATAATACATCTAAAAGATTCTGTGGATCAGAAATTCAAGCACAGTCTAATCAGGGGTGGTGCAGGTGATACACAGTCTCCTCAGAAGGGAAATGGACCCCCAACAAGGTACCCCTGCCCATGACCATAGACCAAAAGAAAAGAACCCCCAGTGCCCCAGTAGAGGAGGAGAGAATCCCCCCAGGCATTTGATGGAGAAAGGGCAAGATCCCCTCTCTCAGGCACACCAGGAATAAGGAAAAAGTCAAGGGAGCACATTGCATAGTACATAAGTAGACATCACCAAAAAGAAATTGGAGCATATTCACATGGATTTATCGCCGAGTTAGCGGCACTTTATCGCAGCCAAAGTGGTGATAAATTCATCGCACCATTCACAAGCTGGTGCTAACAGCTGATATCACCAATTTTCCTGTGCAAAAACATGCGAAAAAACCACAACACCACTTTCACAACGAACTGCCAGATCCGCGATGCGAGTCAAAACCACGCCATAAGGCGCGGTAGCCGCAGGTATTTAACACCTGCCTCAAGCAGGTGTAAAGACGGACGACTCCCTGCAGTAGGCAACGGAGCCCCACACACAGCCACACCCGAAGAACAAACGACGCCGTGGAGCTACTCATCATGCAGCTCGGAGCCCCAACAGGGCCACAACACTCACCGCCACCCCCCCAGGACCTCCACCACCCCCTGGACCAGGACCCGCCCCCCCTGACATTGGACCTACCGAAAACGCACCACTCTCACAGACCTAACGCCCGCAGAAGTCATTGCCCACTACAGGCTCAAAAAGGCAACCATCCTCCGCATCCTGACCCACAATGCCCACAGGCTGACGGTACCAACACAGCGGACAACCAACATCCCTCCGCAGACAAAGCTGCTGGCTGTGCTGCATCTGTTGGCCTCTGGTACCTTCCAACCAACAACTGCCAGAGTCGGAGGGGTCTCACAGCCAGCCCTATCAAAGTTTATCACACCTGTCCTGGATGCCATCCTCAGCTTCATACCCCAGTACCTTCACTTCCCAACACTGCTGGCGACAAAGCAAGGCTTCTACGCCATAGCCGGATTTCTGGCCGTGCTGGGGCAATCAACTGCACACATGTCCCACTTGTGCCCCCTGCGGATACTTCACACCACTACCGCAACAGAAAGCATCAGCATTCCATCAATGTGCAAGCAATAGTGGACCACCGGGGACTCTTCACCAATGTCGTCGCCAACTACCCAGGCAGTGTGCATGATTCCATCATCTTCCGACAGTCCATCATCAACCAGCGCTTCCAGGATGGCACATATGGAACGGGACTGATCGTTGGCAAGTGCCAAATCAACACGTCACACACCCCAAAGCCACCAACACACAACGCACAACTGTGGGAATGCACAGATGACCAAACCACATACAACATGTCAAACTACACGACCACCTACCAGACACGAAAACACCAGTCCATGGTCATCCTGGGCTACCCCTGCACCCAATACAGACATTACATAGCACCACAGCCACACAACAGCTGAACGCGTGGAGATGCGGAATACAGCCATGTGCGAGGATGCATGTGACCCGTGAATGGGAATGTACACAACGAGAAGTGAGGCGTGGATGTGCAGGACAGGCATGGCTATGCAAACCACAGACATGTCCATGCAGACCACAACTGCTGGTGACTGGAGAGTAGTGAGTAGTGGCAGCAACAATGTCACCCCGGCTGTGGAACAGATAGCGGAAGTGTTGCACGATGCATCCCCCCCTGTGTGAGTGAGCATAGTGTGTTGGCCCTGAGTACGCCAGGGCAGCGCAGGGGTGGGGACAAAAACACCGTGGCACAGAGCGTGGTTCTCTCCCGGAAAGGCCAACGTCACTGACAGGGCGGCGCCGCACAGTCCACCACAAGGCCGACGCCGTGAGCAGCGGGACTTGAGACCCTGTGCGCCTGCTGCACCCCAGGACGCTGATTCTGAGACCAGTCCTGCCCGCCCCAGCGCCCCAAGGCCGCACTGCTCACTTTCCGACTCCGTTGTGTGTCGAAGAGTGCCCAACACGTGCCGGTGCACGCTCCAGGCCCCAGTCACGTGTGCTCAGCAGCCTCCGCAGACCCTCGCTGGCCCCCCGACCCTGGCCCAATTCACTCCTTAATTATTGACATGCTCCACCGGCGTCCTCTTTGGATCAGTAGTTCCCACATGTGGAACAGTGTCCTGAGTCCTGAATGGCAGTGACCCCAAGTCTGTGAGTAAAAAGTAGGTATACCTTTCCTCATCATGCGTGTCCTTAAAATTGACAAGTGCCAAGCCCCCCTCGCTGTGTCACCAAAAGTGACAGGTCCCAAACCCTTATGATGGATGTAGGTGTCCATTTGAGCCAAGGGGCGGTCTGCCATAGGGCGGGGCTGCTTTTGGAGACATCAGCGAACCAGAGCCCTATGATGACTGTATGCCCTTGTTGTGGTGTAGAGGTGCACGCCCCCTTTTAGAGGCCGTTTAGGATACATATAAGGCATCCTTAAGAACCTTGTGTAGCAAGCAGACGCCTGAATACGAAAAGGTGCCCACAGCAAAAATGAAGAGATACAGCCCGCTTGTGAAAAGACCGGTGTTGGGTGGCTCCCCGGCCACTATCAATAGATATTAGCGCAGCTTAACACCACGGGTAATGGACGAGAATGCTCAGCAAGAAACACCTAAGGATATGGGCTGCGACATTACTGGTTTTGGCAATAACCTTTGTCGGAGTGTGGAAGAACTCAGTCTCAAGGATTGAGTGTGCCGGATGTCCCCGATTAAGGGCGATAGCAGCGAAAGTGAGGGCTCGTGTTTTGGCAGCGTATTTGCTGGCCTCAGTTTCGTGGATATGGAGGAAGATGAAGAATCGCTAGTTCCACCTAACACATCCTTCGATGAAGACGTGAGCTCTCAGGAGGAAACGGCGCCTGAGAAGGTCGTTGTGCAAAAGCCGGAGACAATCGTCGAAGATGATGGGGCATCGCAGGACATTAGCGACTCTCAAGATTTCAGAGCAGCCGCAGAGGGCGGTGAAAATGCGGAGGTTAGTACAAACAAAAAAAAAAATGTTATGAGCAGGCAGTTACATAAGGATGTATTTTATTTCTTCAACTAATGGCACGTCAATCTTTCTTCTTTTTGACCCCTGGAGAGCAACCAGCTGGATGCAACTACTTCATAATGCGCCATGGTGAAGAAGCTGTAGCATCTCCTAACACACCCATCTATGAAGACATGGTCCTTCAGGAGGATATGGATCCTGAGAAGGTCGTTGTGCAGCAGCCGGGTACAAGCATCGAAGATGATGGGGCATCGCAGGACATTAGCGACTCCCAAGATTTCAGAGCAGCAGCAGAGGGCGGTGAAAATGCGGAGGTTAGTAAGAAAATGTTATACGCAGTCAGCTACATAATGATGTATTTTATTTCTTCAACTAACGGAAGGCCAATCTTTCTTGTTTTGAACCCTAGAGAGAAGTCCCAAAGAGGCTTGCGGCAGAGTGGCGACCTGCAAAAGCAAGCAACGTGATTTTTAGTTGCCTGTGGTGTTCAAAACAGGCTGAAAGTTCCACATGCCAAAACAGTGATGGGTGTGACAAGTGCGTATGCGGCTCTAAGAGCGGCGTGTGTGAAAAGGAAGATCCAGGATTGTCCTACTACGACCGGCAGGCTGTTAAGGGTTTCTCAGCGGCAGTGGTACTAAACTGTGTCAAGCGTGACTATTACAGCCTTTGTCACGGATATCAAATGAATGATCCACAGCAGACGACTCACAAATGTTTGTGCGAATCATACAGAACAAGAACAATACGATATATTTGTGGTTTGTTAGACCCGTACAAGGTGTATAAACTGATAAGGGTGGTGTACGGGCTGTAAACTGAAAAGAAATATGTCCATCCTGATATGTTGAGGATCTTGTCAGTGGCACTCAATGAGATCCGATACGCCCATGACCCAAGCTTAAAACTACCTGGTATGCAGGGGATGTGCACGTCTTTTGATAGAACGATGATAGAAAGACTCGTAGAAAGACGTATGTGTAATCTGTATAAACAAAATAGAAAATTAGGGTCTCTGGCCCCCCGAAACTTAACTAAGGTCTTATGTAAAGTTACATGATAGCGTGTATTTAGAACAAAGTAGTGGAATGTTACACCGCAAGTTGGCTGTGTGTTAATCCGTCCTTACGACGCTTGTGAAAATGTAAAGTACCTTCTGTGTATGTTTTGTTAACATTTTTCTTTACTTTTAATAAAACATCCTTATGCAAAACAAGTGTCATTCATTGCCGGGGGTGTAGCGGATGATAACATGCCGGGGTCCCGGTTAAGAAAACTTAATTATGATACACGGGGAGTTGGCAGCTTGGGATGCGCCGAAGCTCTGTATAGAAGGGCTGTAGATGAAAACGACCCTGTAAGCAGAGACCTGGTGAAGACGTGGTTATCAGGAGAGGAGGCGTATTCACTCCATAAACCCGCCAGAAGACGTTTTAAGAGACGCCCTACAATCGTTAATTTGCAATTAGATTATCAATGGGAGGCGGATATCATCAGCCTTTAAGGTATAGCAAAACATAACAATGGAGCTCGTTATATATTAACCGTCATAGGCGTGCTGTTCAAGTACGCCTACGCAGAAACGCTACGCGATAAAAGTGGGGCGAGCGAAACAGCCGCTTTTAAGGCCATCTTTGAGAAGGGTTGAATTCCTCAAAAACGACAAACAGACGCAGGTAAGGAATTCATAAACAAGACATTTCAGAAATTATTAAAGAACCACGGGGTTCAACATTTTGTAACACACGGAGGTTAAGGCCGAGGTTGTAGAGCGGTTTAACAGAACTTTAAAGTCTAAGTTGTGGAGGTATTTTGTGGCCCACAACACCTACAGATACGTTGATGTTCTACAGGCTTTTGTAGCTGTATATAATGCTAGTTATCACAGGACCATCAAAACAACACCCGTAGAGGTAACTCCTAGTAATTCTTTAACTGTTTGGAGAACGGTGTACGGCCGTAATTTCGCTACAAAGGTGAAGAAGCCTATTTTTAAAAAAGGTGATCACGTAAGGATTTCAAAATTGAAAGGTGTCTCTACGAAGGGCTACCAAGAGACATTTAGCGACAAACTATTTATAGTGGAAAGTGTGGAGCGTAAAGAAGGGTTGTATATTTACAGGTTAAAGGACTACGATGGAGAAGCGGTGTCGGGAGTCTTTTACAAGGAAGAGTTACAAAGGATACCAGACGATCCGCACAGGGTGCATAGGGTTGAAAAGATTTTGAAAAGGAAAGGTAGAGGTGCTAATAGCCAGGCATATGTCAAATGGCGGGGATGGCCGGAGAAATTTAACAGTTGGGTGTTGGCCAGCTCCCTGAAGGGTGTGTGAGCTGAGGGCCATCTAAAAGCTGCTGTTAAGATGGAGACAACGCCCTTTTATATCACCATGCCGTCCAACGCTTCTAAAGGCATGTTCCCCGACAACCAGATTTCTAATTATACCGTGAAATTGGCTAAGCCTGTGGACCTGAAAGGGGATTGGGAGGTAGCCCTAACCGAGATCCAATACCCTAGAACCTGGAATACATTTACACAGAGCGAGGCAAAGTTTTACATAAAGAGTGAGCAGGACCCTGTGAGCATGCACGAGAGCATCCCATACGGCTACTACCCAACCGTTTCAAGTGTTGTCGACGCCATCAACAAAGCCATAGGCAGCATCGAAACATATACGAATACTCATCTGTCGCTAGATAACGTCAGAAGGAAGGTATTTCTTAAAGCCCCTAATCGCACCACGACATTGAACTGCTCCGGTAAATTAAGTCCCATCAAACAAGATCACACCTGCCCTGATATTAATGGGGGATTCTACACGCTCTATGTGTATAGCGATATTGTAGAGGCCTAGAGGATCGGAGATAGTTACTCAACGCTGTTAAGGTGGGTCCATGTACAGGGAGAAAATAATACGATGGTCAATTTTCAATTCAACAAACCCGACTACGTCGCAGTCTCTTAAAAACATTTTAACACTATTTCAATTATGATCTTCGATGATCAGTCCGACCCTGTGTCCTTTAAATACGGGAAAGTTATTGTTAAGCTACATTTAAGACTGAGACGCGACAGAGGCTATTAAGTAGGCATCATGGTGGTTGTGAAAACATACGGGGACCCTTCTATGTACAGGGACTATTACCGAAACCAGGCCGGATCTGGAGGCCCGCCGTACTTTCAAGGGTCACTTGTTATGTACGGGGCTGGTCTAGGAGGTTTCTTCCGCAGTCTGTTTAGAAGAGCTATGCCCTTCTTGAGAAAAGGCTATGAAATTGTAAAACCGCATGTTAAAGCGGCGGCTACGAACATTGCCCAGGACGTGGTAGGGTCTGTTACTTCGGCAATTGCCGAACGCATGAACAAACAGCCGCAAGAAGGCGCTGGCTTGGTGTACAGACCGCGCACGAGTGTTAAAAGGAAGCACCGCGCTTCGAGACACAGAGGACCACCTGCCCCCTATAAAAAAAGGAGGAGTTCTTCAAAGAGCGCTCAGAAAAGAAAAACCCCAAGATGGAAGAGAACTTCAAAGAAGAAGAGAGCCGCCTCTAAAGGAAATATTTTTTAAAGTGGCGCTAACTAAAGCATGGCCTTTGTACATTGTGCATCGGGCAAGTGCGCCAAATCCGAGTTAGACTTGTTTACTCTAAAGCCTACGCAGACAAGCATCGAAAACAGCTTCTTCATGGAGGTATTGCCTTTAGCCGCTTTGGCACCTCTGGCCCCTATAGAGTTTTATGTATCAGGGTCCACGGATATGTATTTGGACCTCAACAACATGGTACTCCATTTTATGTGTAAAATCGTAAAAGCGGATGGTTCCGACATAGCAGCAGATGCTAAAGTGGCGACAATCGCTTACCCCCTAGCAACCTTGTTTAATCAGGTGCACATCACCCTGGGCGATCGGCTCATCACACAGAGCGATAGCATGTACGCCTACAGAGCCTACCTCGAGAGTATTCTAAATTACAGTAGCGACGCCCTCGACACGCAGCTTTCAGCTGGACTCTTCTACAAGGACACAGCAGAACACTTTGAAGCCAAGGAGCTGGAAAGTGACAATCAGGGTTTTGTAAAAAGAGCAGGTTTTGCGGGGGGCAGTCGCCAGTTTGACCTCCTGGGGTGCATACATTCAGACCTCTTCTTCCAAGATAAGCTGCTCATCAACGGAATTGATCTTAAGATCAAGCTCACTCGCAAGAAGAACGCATTCTGCCTCATCAGCGGGGATGCGGACCAGTACAAGCTGGACATACTGTCAGCGAGCCTGTTGGTAAAGCGGGTGAAAGTGTCCCCGAGCGTCATACTCGCTCACGCCGACGCTTTGCAAATATCAAACGCCAAGTACGTGGTGGAAAGAGTAGCTCTGAAGGTATTCAGCATCCCTGTGGGTACGTGGTTAACTCAGCAACAGAATTTATTCATGGGACAACTACCCAAGCTTATCATCGGGTTTGTGGACAATACAGCATTTAGCGGCGTCTATGGCTCAAATCCCTTCAATTTTAAGCACTACAACATCAAATACGCTGCGCTGGTCCACAAGGGCACCCTGATTCCTGCAAAACCCTACACACCCAGTTTTAGAACCTCCAACTACATCAGGGAATACCAGGGGCTGGTTTCGATAACCGGGAAGCATCGACGGGACTGCGGGGTAGCCGTGACAAGAGAAGGCTATGGGGCAGGATACACACTGTTCGCATTCGGCCTGACTCCTGACATGGAAGACGGTGATCACTACAACCTGGTCAAAAACGGCAATCTAAAAGCTGAAATACGATTTAGTGATCCGCTAAGTGCGAATGTGAACATGGTCGTATTCTCTGTATTTGACCGCATCATTCAGATCAACCACGCCAGACAGATTTTTTTTTACTATCTTTAAAAGTTTGTGAAATGGACACTGTACAGATACGGGACTTCTTAAGCAGACATAAATACGCTAGGAAATACTTTTTAGGTGTTTTCCCTAGCGATGGGCTACCAACCGTAATAGGGCCAGAAAGACCATGCACCCTAGTCTTCAACACAGATCCTCATTACAAGGGTGGAACCCACTGGGCGGCAGTGTTTATAGATAGTGACAAGGTTACGGTGTTTGACAGTATAGCAGAGTTCCCCGAACACAGTATCTATACACAGCCCATATTCAAGATTGTTAAAAAAGCCACAGCGAGGGTAGAGTATAACAAGCTAAGGGTCCAGGATTCGTTAGCCATCACATGCGGGGAACACTGTATTTATTTTATCAGTAAAATGTCGTAGGGTGTGGCGCTTAGAAATGTCTTAAATCTATATTCGAGTGACCTTGTTAACAATGACAGTATAGTTGTGAAATATGTAAAAGAATACACAAGGGCATCGGTCAGACCTGCGAAAACAGAATATAACGTTTTTCCAAATTGTAAGGGCCTGTAACGTGTGTATGTTTAATGATGAACATGTAAAATAAAGTCCTTTTTTAAAACACGTATTCAGACTCTGTATTTCTATGCTGCCCCATACCCCATAATTAAAAAAAATGTTTTAAAAGATGAGTCAGACGTGTTGAAAAGTTATAAAAGTGTTTATTACAAACAGTTATGTAGGTTGCGCATTACAATGACATCTATTACTAAAGAAATATATGAAGAAAAATCAGACACGATTATACACGTAATAGGCACATTTATTCAAAAAGTCTGTAGAAACATTAAGGATGAATCCATGTATGGGCTTTGGACAACGGCCTTTTTCTCCTCACAGATGGCACAAGTGGGGTACTCCAAGAGGGGGATAGTCGTGGGGCGTCAGAGGCGGCCGGCGATGGAGGGAGGGGTGTCTTTAAACTTTCAAGCATAAGGCGGTGATCGTTATTACCCACAAGTGTGGAAGGAATGTTGAGTTCAGTGGCTGCTCGTAGAAACTGATCCCAACCTCTAGGAGCATTTTGATGCGTTAGGGTCTTGGGGTGAGTGAGACCTTTGACTAGGTTGTACTTGTGTGAACCAACAACCGTCTGCCCCTTGTAGAGAAATTCGCCTCGCTCATTTCACGTTGTTAGGTCTTTAGAAGCGGCGAGTTTACTCATCAACATTTGCGCTGCCCCCCTGTGCCTCTGACTTATATTTTTTAGGAGGTCATCAACAAAGATATCCGAGGTCGGGGACGGGGCCGGCTGCGGCTGCTGGGGGTGCGTAGCAGGCGCCGGCAATGCTGGCTGATCCGGGGAATATAAAGTTAACTTAGTTTTTTTGGTATCCCACTGCTTGTAGTAACTTAGAAAATGTTTAAGAGTGGTGGTGTAAAGGGCTGCTTTGTTATACGGGTTTAGATCAGTCTGGTTCAAAATGTTTTTAATTTCAGCATCCAGTCGTAGAATCTCATTTTGCCGTATATCCCAGGCATTGTCTGCAGAAGAGCCCAATTTCTACAACTGTTGTCTAGGAATAAAAAATACATCTTTGCGGCATGCTCCATCACCGTCCCGAGAGGAGGCTTGTAATTATGGGTATAGCTATGCCCAGCAATGAACCTATGAAACCCCCAGACTGTTTCACCAGTTTCTTCTTGGCAATGAGAGAGGCCCTTTTATTACTGAGCTTCTTGATAAGATGTTGCTTCTTCTTCAACACCTGTAACTGGCTCTTTGATATAGGGACGTTGCCTTTTAGGGTGTTTAGGGCTATTTCTGAAATGGCCGCCACTAAACCGTCAGAAGCAGCGCAGAGGAGGGCCTTTCTGTGCTGGGGACGGGCTGTAACCAGCATTTTCAGGAGGGCTAAATTGCGGCGTAGGCGGTCAGACATGGTCAACACCTGGGTTATAAGGGCCGGGCTACAAATGTCTCTAAAGGTCTTCAGCGCTGCTTTTTATAGGCTCGGGACTTAGTCTTTGGGGTGTAAGCGACTGGGAGATCAGGAGGAAAAATATCAGCCCTCAGTCTGTAGTCTTCTAGAGTGTTATTTTTTTAAGTCGACCAGCAGGTAGCCGTGGGGTTTTGTTGGAGGGTCGTTAAAGGCCTCCATGAAGAAGTGTGTTTTTCCCGGGTACATCTGCTTAGCTATGACGGATATGTGCTGTTTGTCACGGGGATGTTGAAATAAAACAAGGTATGAGCCGTTGAGTGCTATAGAGCGACTGTTCTTACCCTTGTAAAACAAGTTCTGCACAATGTAGCATATGCTTAGATTACGGTGGTGTGAATATTGAGTAAAAGCACACTCTGGCTCAGGATGGTCACCACTTTCACGCATAAGGTCATCGACAATTACCATGTTGACAAGGGTCGGAGGTAGCAGCTCATCATCGTTGAGATTATCAGGTATACCTTCTATAAATCTGATATGAGGGAAGCTGCGGGACAGGTCGGTATAAAGATCTTGCCAGCACGAATAAAGCCACTCAATGTTATTAGGTGTTTGGGATAAAGCACCGGCAGCATTTTCTAAGAGCTTTTTTATAAAGTAGCTTTTACCGCAGTTTGAGGGTCCTGCTAACACGCATGAGAACGGATGCTGTAATCGGGTGTCCATTGTGCTGTTGGTGCCCTCTCTAATGCGCCCAATAACCATACGGCAGGGTTTTATAGTCTGTAGTCAGGACCCTTTTGTCAAAAACAACGCGTAAGGTTTTATGTAGGGGCTGGGTTGTAATTTCCCACTTCGTTTTGGATCTGACTATGCATGGCTGGTTAACAACTATGGTTTTATCATTGTCACGATCGGCCGATGCAGAGTATTCATGCACCAGATCCTTCAGACTGTCAAAATTAATTTTTAGGGTGTTGCTGACGTTTAATGTTATACCTTTGACCATTATGCACACTTTGTTGGTGTTTGTTTTGTACGAGTATGTCTTAGGTCCGGCTGAGGTATATTCTATTATATGTTCATCATTCTATTATATGTTCATCCTTATCGAAGGAGCTGGTCAAATTACCTAGATAATCCCCAAGAGGAGGATCTACATCCCCCGGTTTACTCGGAAAAATCACAGATTCGGTGTCATGATACAGGCAGCGGTCCTGGAGTTTATCCATAACCCCGTAAAGCTCTAGACGGGCGTGGGCAGTCGTGAAGCATGCTATGAAGATATTTATGTTGTTACATGTTGTGGGGTACTATTTTGTGTATTTCCAACACACAGTCGCGGTCTTGACATCAATAAACTCGCAGCTGGACACCTCATAACAAGGGGCAAAAAGGTACTTAAACAGTTTGTCAGTATCTGTTATTAAGGTCGTATTTGACATGTTTGTACGCTGTGTGAATTTTCCCCATAAGGAGTTGAGGCAGAGTTTGTCTAACTGTCGGCGGGCAGGGTTGACCTATATCAAATGGGGCCGTAAATGCATACCCTCGTGAGTGTGGTAGTCATCGATGTATTTCTGCTTTTCATCTTGACTAGTACACCAGTCAGGATATCCAGAGGCCTCCTGTTTGTCTCTGAGAAACAAATTAATGTAGCGTGAAAAGAGTTGTGTTGTGGTCCTCTTAAAATGCCACACCTCGTGTACTCTCCGAGTCTGTAGCCTTTCTCTAAGGATGCTTGGACCTCGATGCTGCACCAGGTCCCTGTGAGCATCCTTTGTTCCTCGGTGTGACTACAAACACCAACTTCTTTAAACACAGCGCAGGTTCGACAGAGGGGGAACAACAGCTTACCATCTGCCTTGGAGGATAGATTTCACATTTGACTAGGCCAAAGTATTCGGAAAGGGGCTTAAAGTCTCTATATATGATGGTGGGGTGTCCTAAGGGGTATACCTTAATTGTGTTCACAAAGGGGTACAGACTCGTGAAATCATAATACTGTATTTTCTCACCCTCACCAACGGCCCTGTACAGTTGTATGGCATTTGTACGACCCCCGAATAAGGCATCGCGGGGCTCCAGAGGTTGTGGTAAATCACGACTCTGAAGGAAAGAGCAGAGCTCTGTGTCAGTTGCTAGCATATTTAACCACTCGTGCTTGCATAGGACTCTCATAGCAAAGCCATATTTTTCAACATATTGGGCCCTCATCAGAGTACGTTTGTGTAAGTGCTCAAATTTGGCACCCATCAGTCTGTTAAACTCATGGGATTTGTAACAGTGAGGGCAGCCGTGGTAAAAACAGCCGTTGTATTCAAAGGCCGTCGGCACTCCCTTAATTACAGCGTACCCATCCAGGTAATAGGGACTCAGGCGGTATTCACCACCCTGTAAGGTATGTTGAACATGTATGTCTTCCTTCTCAGAGACGTACATGAGCCATTGGATAGATGGTGTTGAATAACGTTTCTGTTTACCATTATAGAGGTCTGGAGGCACTAGAGAGATACTTTTTGGTCTTAAAAACATGTGTTTGTAGATGGACATACACATGGAGGCCAATGTGATGTTTTGAAAAGGGTCTATGTATTCGACCGTCTTTGTCATTTGAGGCTTTTTGGGTTTCAAGACCCTAACTTTCTTAGTCATAGACACCACAACATCTCTGAAGAGGTTGCATGCTTGTCGCAGGATCATTACATCGGCCTGACAATAAGCTTTCAACTCGGTTTGAAAATGAAACTCCTTTTCACGGTTTTCCGAGTACCATTGTAGAAAGCTCTCTTTCTCAGCAGGCATCATATATTCAACCCCGTAGCTGTCTGGAAGCGGCATGGGCCCCACATAATTCTGGTTCGCCCAGGTGTTAAAAAAGTGTGGAAAATAACCTTTACACCCGGGGAAACAAAAGGCTTTTGGCAGCTTGCTCAATTTTATGGGTAGGAAATTCAGGGTTTCTATGAACCTTATTTGTAACTGGCCAGCCATTAACAACATCAGCTTGGAACCTTGAGTGATGAGTTCTACTTGCACCTTTTCACGAATTATATTTTGTAAAATAAAGAATGAGTCGTATGCTTTTGAGTTAGGAGCCAGCATGGTATACCCTTTGAATTTAGTTTGATTGAATGTATTAAGGAAATCACCAACGCACGTTCGCCCCTCAAACTCCCAGCTGTCATCGGAAGTTAGATGGTGGGCGTAAATATAGTTAGGTTGGTGTACCCCCGTCTCCTGTGTACACTCTTTATCAAACACTATGTAGTCTTCGGTTTTGGTCTGGGGTCTACATCTAACCATGTGACAACGGTGTACAAATCCCGCCCTACATGGAGCCTGACACCATGGGCATTTCATGCCTTTGCATTTGTGATCTGTCGCCACATACCGGCCACACTCAAAACAGTCCATTTTAGGAGCACATTTAACAGCTTTGCGGTGTATGTTCAAGCAGGCTTGTGAGCAACAAAACATCTGACAGTTGCAACATCTTACCTTCACGGAGGCGTCTACGATGCACCCGTCCCTCTGTCACATCTTACAGTGTATTTCACACTGATGATGTGCCTTAGTGTTGTATATATGGTCGCAATGTGTGCGCACATACTTGATTCCCAGAAAACATTTAAGGTTCAAGATACCATAAAAGTGATTTAGGCCTTTTAAGCCACTGTGTAGCACATATTCTGGCTTTCTTTAGTTTACTTATTAAAAGCCAAAGCTGCTTAGCGCTATTAGCCCACTTTTGTTTTTTACGGGACCATGTTTTTCTAGGTAGCCTGTTGGCCGCTGTTGTTTGACACTTTTGTAGGATCACCCTTTTACACAGGTCAACCATTTGTAGTATCTTCCACTGCGCCTCCAGCCCGGACCCATCGTCACTATCGCCCAGCCCCAGGTTTAAGATGGCGGTGTTCGCTTGGCGTTTTAGCTTTCTGACCCCCAGCTGTATGTCTTTCATATGGGTCCCTAGTACCTCTTTTGGGTTTACAGAATCATATTGCGACGGATTAGGGATGAATACAGTGCTTGGTTATACAACTGCCTATAACACCCCTGGACCTTCTCTCGCCGCGTCCGCCACAACACCATTCTGTAACTGAGGGACAGGCGGGATCATCGAAACAGGGTCCCAGTGCGAACACCCCGGGGCGGCCGTGGAAGGGTCCTCACTAAATACGCCCTCCAAACCCTGATTTGACCAGTCATCCCAGCCCGCCGTATATTACTGGTGGTGATGTGTGGTTTACACTGGACGCGGGGCTGGTTGGGTCATACACTCCCATAGGGGTGATAAGTGACATAAGGGTTGGGGAGTGTAAATGACCGTCAAAATAGTTGAGGGGCCTATCGGTTAAGGAATTGTCAGGGTTGTGGTCGGGTGAATGTCTAACAGCCATATACAAAGTCCCATTGTGCGTTTTAAAAGGACCTTTGTGCGCTGCTTCTGATGGTCTATCAAGTTTGTCTACCCACCCTGTCAATGCCTTGAGATACCCACTGCTGCCATTATAAGGTGGTCCTGAGGGTTGAGCATTTTCAGGCTCTCGGTTCATAAACCCATCAGGCATGATTATAGCAGGTCTTGGGGGCTGGTCTAGGGGGAGCTCCTCTACAGATGCCGTTAGTTTATTTGAAACTATAGTGGGCTTCAGGGTATGTGTAGGGGCTTGCGGTGTAATGGGCTTGGTTAAGGGATCTGCTACTGTTACTACTTGTAACGCCTGTACCCCCTGCTTCTTCTTAAGATATTTTCTTGAGAGGCGATTCACTTTAGGGGGCTGTACCAGATCTTCTGCAACGGCCTTCACAGTCGCTGGCCTATTAGAGATCAGGGATGTAGACGTCTCATTCACAGATGGCACAATATTTTTTAATGAGAGAGCTAGAGGCATAGTTTGGAGTTCAACGACCACACGTTTCTTTTTGAGGTCTAAAGGGATTGTTTGGGACTCTGGGACCACAGGCATCTTCTTGAGGTTTAAAGGACATGGTTGGGGTTCCAGATCCCTCGGCTTCTTGTTAAGGGTGGATTTGTTTGAGAGGGGACGCCCTTATGAGGCATGGAGAGGGTTCAGATACGCAGCATCGCTTTTACACCGAACAGGCATTACGTTGTCTTGGCTTGTAAGCACGTCTCCGCTGTTGTCCCCTTCCTGTGTAGAATAGACATTCCTGTAGGAGTGTTCAACATGTTGGAGGAGGGCTTGATTTGACATTTTACAGCAGCGCCAGTTCTCTGTTGTATGTGCGTGTAGTATGTGCAGAGACGGTCCTGGCGTACACGCCTACTCACACATTTTGCAGCAGGCTCAGCATTCTGAACTGTCTTTGTTATGTCCCTTAATGGTTTCGCAGACCTCTTGCCCTTACACGTATTTTCATCCGTGTACTTTTGAACGGCGCCTAGAATGTAAGATAAAAAATATATATATTAGAAAAAATAAAGAACCTGTATAAGCTGCTTACACTACCCACAGACACCCCGCCGCAATAATTTTTACACATCCCCCTTTATACATCCAGTACTACATGGTGGTGGCCCCTTCTACTTGCGAGACTAAAACCCAGAGAGTTTTTTTTTTGGTACCCTTTTGTAAAAACACACCTCTTCTCAGCTTTGCTCTGCACACATTTTAAACATGCCTCAGGCATCTCCCTCTTACATGAAGGCACTTTTTGCGCACACATTTCTCTTTACATAACCTAAATGCCCTGCTAGCCTAACACAGCCTTCAACACTGTCTCCTGCTCTGACACACCCCCACACAGCTCAGCTCTGGTTAGGGCTGCTACACATACATGATGTCCCGAAACTTTTTGCGCACAAGCTGTCACTTTTAAGGACAGAAACACCCTGGCACTTTTAAGGACAGGCGTATCATGAACCTCACAATTACACCCTTGGGGTGGGGGGATTTGAGGACAGGCTGCACATTCACAGCTCAGCATGCCTAAACAACATCTGTCACAGCCCTGCCGTCACAGTTTTAAAACATGCCCATGAAGACACTTTTGCGCACACCCCTAGGAACACAATTATTTTCCTTACATGATCCTGCAAACCTAACAACGCCTTCGACCCCTGCTCACACTCTACCACAAACCATGTGCCACACCACACAGCTCATCTCCTATTAGGGCTGCCACACATTCATCATGCACCCAAACTTTTTGTGCACCAGCTGTCACTTTTGGTGACACACAGACCTGTCACTTTTAAGGACACGCATGATGAGGAAAGGTATCCCTACTTTCTACTTCCGTGACAGCGGCCACAGCACCAGACTCCCTTTGATCAGTGTGGCATAATTCCATTAAGCAGGCCTGTGACACGTGATGCCACTAACCCTGTGCACCATGAGTGTCCGTCATCGGCCGGCAGAACATTGTTGGTGTCTGAGCCTGTGGCATGGGGGTTTTCATCAGCAACTGGTTGGTACGGACTTGGTGTTGGGCCTGGGTCTGTGGCATTCGTATGCGCCATGTTGCTGGACACAGCTGGCATGTGCCCTCTGCATCATGCCCTGGGGGTAGGTGCCCCATTCTCCCCCGTGGCACTCCGCGGAAGGCACTTATGACACATACGAGACTCTGCTATGTCCTCATGACCCTACCCCAGTCTCCTGCAGCTCAGCGTCCCGTGTCGGTGGGCCCGTGTCGGCCGCTGTGCATCTGGGGTCACTAGCCCTGTGAGACTCGAGTAATTCCCCCTTGTAGTAATAACATTGCATTACTGAGTGCCTGATGACTGTTGGAGTTGTTGCCAGCACCAGCTACTCCCTGAGGGCTGGCTTACACTCACCCCACACACAGCCAGCACAGGCGTCACTGTATTGTTGGGCCTGCCATCACATCCTGCCGAAACAAGTATTGACTCTTTTCTCCCTACACTGTCACAGGTGATCAAGGATATGCGCTCTGCCCTTGGATGATGACACCCCTCCGAGACCCTGACACACCCGCCCAGAGGCAGTACAATGTGGCCCACATACGCACCAGGGGCATCATTGAACGCACATTTGGCGTGTTGAAGTCATGTTTCAGGTGCCTGGACGGCACAGGTGGAAAGCTTCTGTACAGCCCGGACATCGTGTGCATGATGATCGTTGCATGTTGTGTGTTGCACAACGTCTGTGTTCGCACCAATGGCCCATGGATCCCAGTTCCAGAGGTACCGGACGATGATGGTGACGATGGGGCAGGTGGCCCACATCCCACTGCAGATGCGGCAGGAATGGCCCATAGGAACTCCATCATTGACACTTACTTCTCATGAGCACGTCATATTGTGGCCGTCCAAGGCAATCGTGGGATAATTGAGGATTTCCAATAGCGATGCATGTGTGATTAAAACATATTTGCCGGTAACAGGTTGTACTTGTACATTGTCATGTTCCATGTCCCTGCGGTTTCAGGTGTGATTTGCCATGGTGTGCACATTTACGGAACCTGTAGTGTCCTGTGTTCTGTTGTGGAGGGGTTTCTGTTTGTACTGGGATGTTGTGAATGTCGAGGTGCACTTCTGCTTATGTGCATATGCTGCACGGTGGGCGAGTCGCTCCTGCGGCTCTGATTTGTCTGCCACTGGTCTCTTTCATGCGGTGTGCCTGTCAGTTCTGTTCTTCCACAGTTCTTGGATGTTGTGCTGTACATGTTGTCCTCTGCAGTCGTTCAGGGTGCATCCGTGGTATCCCGCTGTTGATGCTTTTTTTCTGTGGCATTTTCCGTATGCTGTTCTTGTGCTTTTTCCTGCATTATGCGTGTGTATTGCTGCCCTCGCGCTGGTTGTCACTGTTTTCTTTTCACACTTTGGACCATCACAGGTGTTGTGGTTTGTGTTTTTATCTCCGTCGAGGTGGTTGTATCGCGGTCATTCTCCGCAGATTCGGCAAACTATCGCATGGTACCGCATTGTTGTGAATTCCACGTTGACAAGAGGATATTTTTCCGCGATGGGCTGCGATGTTGGAAGTTGCATTAGGCTACTCTTGCGGTAGTTATCACACGTTCTTGTGAATATACCCCATTGTGTAATGCAGTCCGCCGCAGTTTGCAGGGTGACCTCGAGCAGGTCCAAGCTCCAGTCTGTAAACAGGGTAGAGTCAGACTCCATGCTCCTGTCAGCACCACTGGACGCTGCTCTCTCTCCGGTTAACCGCCATCCTGAGTTGGAAGTCACAAGATTAGCCACCGACTAAACAGCACTTTGCTGACCTGGTTCAACGAGGGGGCCCCACTTCCCCCCATCTATTCCGGGGCTGATTCCGAGGGTGCAGAGTATGCCCCGAGATTCTGGACTCAAGTCAAGCCAGTTCCGCTTCTCACCGGGCTCTAGAAAAAAAATGTGTGCCCTGGGCAGCGATCACCTGCAATCAATTAAGCAATCAATCAATCAATCAATCAACCAGGGGTTTGTATTCTTCAACTACTCACCCGCGAAGGTCTCAAGTCATTGGCTGGGAGGCTCCTATTATTGCTGGGATCATCCGAAGAGCCAAGTCTTGAGGTCCTTCCTGAACTGGGGCAGTGTGGGGGTTTGACGGAGGGGGAGGTCGTTCCAGTCCTTGGTTGCGGGGTAGTAGAAGGACTTTCCTCCTGTTCTGGTCTTGTAGATTCGTGGGATGGTGGCCAGGCAGAGGTCAGCTGCTCGGAGATGTCTCTTGGGATTGTGGAAGGAAAGGCGGTTGTTTAGGTATGCTGGTCCGATGTTGTGGTGGGCCTTGTAAGCGTGAGTCATGCAGGATAAAGCATGGCATATTTTATATCAAGGTCCTGGAGCTTGCGTTTGGCTTCCAGGAAGGAGGCCCTCTGTCTTTGAACTGCAAGTGTGAAATCCAGAAAGAGCATTCTATTCTATTCTGTAGTTTTTGTATTGCACATGGCTAGCAGGAGGCGTCCCAGTGGTGCAACAGATACCAGAGTCTGAAAATTATTCCTTGAACAGCCAGGTCTTCAAGGCTTTGTGAAAGGGGAGTTCTTGCTTCAAACACCTTAGTTGTAGAGGTAGGGAATTTCAGAGTTTGGACACCAAAAAAGATGTGGAGCACCCACCCCAGCGTGATCTACAAATCCTGGGGACTTTCAGTAAGTTGGCAGAGGCTAATCTAAGAGGTCTTCTAGGCAAGTAAAAGGAGGCTAATGATCATAGCAAAGGGGAGGCCTCTAGTGTTGATCACCCTAAGCATGAGGAGAGAGATTTGAACTGAATTCAGCATTCCAACGGGAGCCAGTGGAGGTCTTCAAGAGCTGACTGATGTTTGGGTGTGTTTGTAAGAAGTTCAGCCACCGCGTTCTGCACCGTTTGCAACCTCTTGATCACATAACATTGTGATCCAAGGTATAGGACGTTCCCATTAACTAGGCGTGCCAGCACCAAAGCCTATCCAATCACTCTTCTGGCTGAAAGTGGGAGGAGTTTAATAACTTTCCTCAGTAGTCTCAGAATACCATAGTGTTGCAAAGTCATCCTGTGCCCTGGGCACCCCCCAATATTTTGCTGACTGATACTGGTGGTAACTGACTCTGACTGACCCTAGGCTCTGCCTAACCAGGCCCAGGGCCAGTGCCATGCTGAAAGAGACACATTAGAGTACAGTTAAAACACCTACATACACTAGGGTACACAATGGTATGGTGGGATACACCTGTGATTGGCATGATCTACCCTATAAGCCCCTAGTATATAATAGGGTAGGGGGTTTGAAACTACCTAGAAGTCCCTAGTACCCTAGGTCATGACAGTTTAGAGGCCAGCAACTCTTTTTGCACTTGCATGTGTGCACTGCTGAAGCCTGAGGTCAGTTTAAAATCAGCCCTGGGTGCCAGGGCTGCTTTTAAAAAGTAAATTGTGCCCAAACTCGACTTTGGGGTTTGGGGCACTTAAAAATGAACTGGATAACCTACAATGTTTTGGCATATTAGGAAACCCCAGCCAGGGTCTCCCCTAGGTGTCCTAGGGGTAGGGGTTAGATATTTATAAGGTACACCCTTATAAAATGAGTTTTATATGCCCCGGGCTAAGTGAAATTTCACATTTCACTCCCCACATTGTGGTAAAGTGCTGCTCAAATTCGACTTTGATGCTAGGGGCACTGTGGAGGGAGCATCTGCAATATTTCTACAGATTCAGAACCCCTAAAGTCTCCCCTAGCTGCACATGGGGTGGGGACCTGTAGACATCTGAGAAGTACTTATAACATATGTTTTTGTAAGCCCTAGTGCTGGAAAAATGGCCCAAGTCATTTTCCCCATTGCAAATCCCAGGCCATATAGGTTAACATGACAAGAGGTTAGTAACTAATATCTCTTGATAGGAACGAAAAGGCTAGAAATACCATTCAAAGACTTCCCAGAATGGTATTAATAAATCCAAAAATATCATATCGTTGAATTTCTCCTAGAGTGTACATACAAATAGTTGTAAGACTTTCTTGTTTGTAAGTCCAAATTCAGCCTTCCAGTGGTCTGCCCTCATTGGTCAGAGTTAAGTGGATTAGCCAGGCTGCCTTGAAGAGGTGATAAAGAACCCCTAGGTGATAAAGAGCTCCTAGCTCTGTTGGGAGGGCAGTGTGCTGCTACACAGGAATGCCAGAGCAGGGGGAGGAGTCGTAAACCATAGTCTTCAAAGGCAGAGGGATGGCCACAGTGTCAGTTTTCCACTCCACACTTTTGACCCCAACCAGACATTGGATTAGGGGAGGTATGTGCAGATGGTAGGGGGAGAGTCTATGGAAATAAGCCATCCTAGGGGGTGTGTTTAGCCAGCTCTTGACTCTCTACTGGAAAATCAGCCATTATGAATTTGGAAGATCTGGTGCACTCTTGGACAAAATAATGCCACTCTCTACAGGATGTGGTCATATTTTTGGGAAGTTGGCCTGCTCCCATTGGTCAGCAGTAACCTCCTGCTTGACCCAGAGAACTAGGAATAAGTATCTGAGGGGGGCAGAGTCCCTCAGATCTGCTGCTTGAAACTTACTGAAGCAAGAAGTGCCCCGTTGAGAAGTTTTGCTGTGCAAAGATTATCTAAGGCCTGACCTCTGAAGACTGCACCATCTGAAACTACAGCCCTGTGGATTATCTTGCTGAAAAAGAACTAAAGAGTGGACTCCCTGAAAGCTACATGTTAATAGAGCTCATCTGGAACATCACCAACTAAATCTGCACCTTGGAGAACCACCAGTGGATTTGTAAGGGTTTTGTACTAGTGGATTGTGGGAACTGAAGGCCTCAACTTTCAAGGACCATCTTGGAGCTTCCAGACCTTTGGAGTGAGTTTGAGACACTTTAGGACCCCTTGAGGAACTTCAGGAAGAAGTTCAAGACGTTTGGAGAACTTTGGAAAAAAAGCTCCATAAAGGGACCAACTCAACCTGGCCAGCCAGGCTGCCTGCCTTCAACCGCAAGCCGGCCAAGCCAACCAGGTTCGTCCTGCTAAAAGCTCCATCAGTCCAACTTCCAGAGTTTGACCGGGAGTAGAAGAAATTTGAAGTCGGCAAACCCTCACCAGATCCGGCCACATGAAGAGCATCGAGAGACCCCACGAGAAAAAGCTCCAGAAAAGTTTCTAAGTCCGCTCGTAGAAAAGGTGGCCGGGAGCAACTGCGAACGCCAAGCCGCCTGCCTTCCATCGCGTGTCGGCCTGGATTCCTGGGTTGCCCCGCTGAAGCGATAAAGAAAAAGTTTCTAAGTGCGCTCCAGGTAAATTGACCAGGAGCTCGTCGAAAGGCAA
This sequence comes from Triturus cristatus, assembly GCF_964204655.1. Classification (NCBI taxonomy): domain Eukaryota; kingdom Metazoa; phylum Chordata; class Amphibia; order Caudata; family Salamandridae; genus Triturus; species Triturus cristatus. Next base: position 477,459,487 of record NC_140579.1, on the reverse strand, counting down.
TCCAGCGAACCCTCACCAGATCCGGACTGGCTGGGAGCTTCGAGGGACCTCAGGCAGAAAAGCTTCAGAACAGTTTCTAAGTCCAGAGGTAGAAACTGAGAAGGGGACCTGCTGTGAGCTGTAGCCGCTCAGGGCTCCATTGCGGTCGGCCTGAAACTTTGACTTTGACCCGGTCCATCGCGAGCAGGTATCCCAATATGGTGCTATAATCTTCTAAATGCTATAGTTTGCTAAATCTTTGAAAATTCATATCTACGGTTCCCTACATTGGATTTTTGTCGTTTTGGTGTCATTTTAAAGATAAAAATATTTCCTATATTTATTAAATTGGTGTTGGATTTTTATTATGGGTTGTGTCTTAATTATTTACTGAATTGGTGTTTTTAAATGCTTTACATACCTGTCTTTGAAACTAAGCCTGCCTGCTCACAGCCAAGCTACCAAGGGTTGAGCACAGGAATCATTTTCTAAGACCTATTCTGAGTCCTATCATGTGTTAGTGGCCTTATTGCCAGTGGCAGACCTACATTTGCCCCTACCAATAACCCACTTTCCCACATTTGGTGCTCAGCGGTGTGGATGAGGACTTTGTTTAAAAGTACACCTTTCAGTAAAGTGAATTAAGATTATAATAATCCTCTAAATTTCTTTTGAACAAAACATTTGATTTTTGGAATTTGGACTAAACTGTTTTTAATCCATTGTTCTGATTTTTACAAATTGTTCTAAGTCTGTTGTGCCTAGCGGTTGTGACACAAAACTAGGGAACCATGGAGCTGGACTTGGCTAAACTGTCCCAGTTCAGGATTGCTGATCCTAGGGCACAGTGTAGGCTTAGGGGGCTGCCTGCTGCCAAGAAGATGAGGAAGGCAGGGTTGCTTGAGTCCCTACAGGCCTGGGCCGGGGAAGCTGAGGAGAACCAGGGGGATGGAGGATTTCCCCCCAACCTCACCCGACAGGGGGGGGGGGAGGATGAGGCCTCTTCCATTATTACTAGTGTTAGCCAGGTGATTCCAGATGGTGAAGTTATGCCTGAAGTTTCTAACTCAACCTTGCCACGTGGACTGTAGCACCTATGCCATCTGCCAGTGACAAAACCTTTAACCAGCGGCTTGTGGTCTATCCACAAATCAAATTTGTTGTCTCAAATAAAGGTTGGTGTCACAAACACAAGCAAGAAGCTTGTGCTCAATGACCGGGTACCTTCGTTCTATTCGATTTAAGGTTCTTAATGCAAAGGCCACAGTCCATTCTGTAGATCCAGATTTCTGAGAGTGTGTGACTCCTATTCCATATGCACTGGCACCATCAACTGAAATGGTGCAGTATTCCAGAAAGGAAGAAGGTTGTAGGGCTGGTGACTTGATGATTTGTTCTTTAATACCTCAAAAGCTTTTTGTTGCTCATTCCACCATATAAAGTCTGCACATTGCATAGGAGTTTGTGTACTGGTTCCATTTCTGTATCAACCTTTCTCACAAATTTCCCATAGTATTTTCAAAGTCCTATGAAAGATATAAGCTTCTCCTTGTTATCCGATGCAGGAGCATTTTTTATGGCATCCGCTAGTGAATTCCTAGGGACAACTCCTTTGCAGATATTGGCTGGCCTAAATAGTCCACTTCTGACTAAAAAGTTGCATTTTTCAGCACAAAGAACTAGTCACTTCATGGACAATCTTCTGTATACTTCTTCAAGGATTTTGAAATTATCATTTTTTTCCTCTAGAAAATACAAGATTGTCATCTTTAAAACCCCTTACTTTGTCTTCCATGTCTCTGCATCACAGGCCGGATGATATTGGGCTGGCTGGCCGCTGTGGAGGGTGAGGCCATGAGCTGCACCGAACATGTGTGGTGGGAGCACTGCAACTTCACGCCTAAGGGAGCCCTGATGCATCAACCGCATTGGGAGGTTCACCAGCGGACTTGGCGGCGACTGCTGTACCCACACCTGGCTGAAGCTCCTGCTGGCTGAGTCACAGATTTGGAGAGAGTGCAGCGGATTGCGCCACGGTGTTAATGTCCAAATAAGGAGAAGGTGGGACGCGTAGCCCAGGACGGCCGGAGGTCGAGTCGCCCAGGCCTAGCAAACGTAGATGAGGCACCCCTAGTGGCGGCTCATCCACTATGGCGGAAGAGCGTTGCCACACTGCTTTCAAGCAGTGCAAAAGAGGAACAATCATCACATGATGATAACTTACCGATGTACTTGTGCAATGTTTCCTTTCCTTTAGGACTGCGCCAAGCACGGAGCAGAGCATGGGCGGATTGGCATGCCCACTCAAGTGCACAATGACTGTTTGGACGGCCCACTCAGGCAGCCCAAAGCAGTCATGCGCACCTACCTGTTCGCAATGCAGGCTGCATTAAAGCCTGCATGGAGAACATGCCCATCTCTCCAGCCCCTTACCAATCCCACTGCCGCATCGCTGCATTGTGATTGGCTCAGGGGAGGGAGCCTGGCCTTCTTCCTTCCTGTTCCTGGAAGCAGACGCAGGAGAGCAGGAGCAACGAAGACACGGGACCCGCCTTTGAGGTAAGTCTCCCTCATTAAAATATTAACAACACCCACTCACACACACTCCCCCGCGTCCACACCCCATCCAATGTTCTTTCCGGCGTTTACCACCTCCCAGCTGTCTAGCCCCCCAGCACTTCTCAATGGCGGCCGCTGAGCGCCCATGTGCAGCGGGTGTACTACTCGTGTGCCAAAGGTACATACGTAGTTACGACGCATGCAATTACTTCGCATTCCATTCCAATGCATACTAATACTAGGCATATTGCAACAGTATGGAAGGTGTTGCATAGCGGAGACGTAAAATGTACTATTCCCACTTCAGTGAGTGCAACCCTAAAACTAACCTTTGCACCCCAAACCAAACTGTGAACCCTAAAATTCCTTTTTGAGCCCCCAAAACACCCTAAAAATCACATTTGACCCAAATGTACACCCGCATTTTCATAATTGACCCCAAAACACACCCCAAATTACATATTTTACCCCAAAACACACCCCAATTTTAAAATGTTACCCCAGAATAAACCCCAAATTTCGAATCCGACATCCGAAGCCCAAACCCACCCGAAAAACGTAAAATTACCCAATTAATGACCTCACAATGCGTTGTAATTGAATGCGATGTAAAGGCACCTGCGTTGTCGGAGTTGTGTTGTTAGCGATGTAATGCCTGCGTGTAATGGACGTCTCCCGTGCCAAAGGCAAGCCCGTCTGCATCCAGGACCACGGTCAGCACCAAGGACCCTTCCTCTTGGACACTCCTCCGCTATGACGCCAGCACCTTCCTTGCCATCAACTCTGGACGCCACCTCGCCTGCCAGGACCAACCTCTTCTCCGGACCGGACATCGCCATCACTGACGACTGCAGTATCACCCGCAAGGGCCACCCCGACCGTCTAGGAGGAGGCATTGCCATCACCTACAGAAGCACACTCCGACTGACCACGCACTCTAATGACCCAACTGTGACCATGGACCACCTAAACTCCCAGATCTGGACCAACCCCAAGCACATCCTCTGAGGCACCCTCATGTGCAGGCCCCCCAGGCCATGGCCCCCCATTCTCCGATACCATTGTAGACCTCATTGCACCCCAGGCTCTTCCATCCACCAACGACATCCTACTTGGTGAACTCAAGCACTACCTGGACAACCCCAGTGACCAGAACACCATCCCCTCCTGGGGAAGGTCCCCAACATGAGAGGCAAGCAGCAAGTCACCGCAGCAAGTCACATAGCAGGACACACTGTTGAGCAGGTCCCCTCCCCCAGCAGGAACTTCAACTACAGCCACAACACGGGACTCTCCTGGACTGACAATCATTGTATACATCACCTCTTCACCTTGCCCACCGGACGGCACTGCCATCATCGTCTCCCCCTCGCAGCTGGATCAAGGCCACCGAAGAACTTCTCGTCAACTCCCTCCACACCACCACTCTGCCAAGGCTTGCAAACAATGACACTACATCGCGCAACCGCCACCGATGGATCTCCAACTGCGCTGACCCCGGGGCACCCCTCAAGACCGGCACGGCGTCAGTACCTTCCGCCTGCCTGATAGCAGGCGTGAGGGTGACGCAGTGCCACAGGGATAGGTTGGCCCCATGCATTGCTGGAGTTGCGTCATGGTTATGACATGACTGCAGCAATGCGTGACTTTAGCACAGACAGATACGTCAGGATTCCAGACATATCTGTCATTACTTGCGTCATGGAGCGCTGTACAGTGAATACAGCGCTTTCATGGTGTCGCAAGAAGGGCATAGTGAGAAGTGTTGCAATGCTGTCTTGTCGTAGCGCTGCAACACTTTTCATGACCGAGTCCCAAGAATGCGCACTATCTTATTGATGGTGCGCATTCCTGCCCTGTAGTTTTGTCGCAGGGCAGCGCAGCAACATTGCTTGCAGCGCTGTCCAGCACCATAACCTGCTGGAATGAGGCCCCATGTGTTATCTCCATTTTTAAGACCAGCTATTTTCTGGTCTTAAAAAACTGCCTCTAACTGCAGTTAGAGGCATTTTTTTGGTCTTCAAACTTCAGAGATCCCCTTGTAAATATCGCGAAGTGGGGTTTGCGGCCATTTTTGCACGGGAACGCCTCTCCTGCTTATGATTATCACTAATAGAAGTGGCGATCTTTACAACGGACGTTTTCACCTAAAAACTGCCGCTAACAGAGGTTAGCTGCAGCATGTAAATACAGCGATAAAAATATCGCCGCTAAACGGGTGGAAAAGTGCCGCTAAGTCGGCGTTAACTCCTTGTACATATGCCCCTTATTCTTATATCATTGTTACTTATCTTCGTTAAAACAAACAGAAAAATCCGATTGGAGGATTCTGTTTCCTTATTTATATCATCTGCGGTAGTTTCTCCAATAACGTTAGCAGGTCTTTCCGGATCTGAATGGAACACCGCTCATCTTTTGTCTGTTGGATATTGCTGTGTTCTTTAGTCTGATGCAATACTCAAAATCATGAAGCTTGCCCATTTTATCACAAAACACCCCTAAAAAAGATCCAAGCATACACTCTTTTATGTCCACGTCCATGATTACCAGTACTGTATCAGCAACACATAGATCTTAAGTTGTTTGTAAACATTTATGATCTCTCCATACTAAAACATGGACTCCTGTGAGAGATAAGTATATTTTAATTTTTGTTGATTTTCCTTCGAACGTGGTGTTGGTAACACAGTATCCCAAAAAGTTGATTGAGTATCTGTTGAACATCACAGCTTTGATGTCAGGTTCTATCACATTCTTCACTAATGGAGTTATGTTTGATTCAAAGTATTGTTTTGGTATGATGGTGAATGGGGAACCTGAATCAGAAATTACAGAGAAATTGGCACCATGTACTTAAATTGCACAAATTGGAGGCTAAACACATTCCTCCACCTCTAGGTCTTCCTCATAACGAGCTGTGAGGATAATTTCCTTCAGAGCTGTCCTCATAGCCATTTTCTGTAGAGGAAGGTACTTCTTCTGTTATCTGAGCAATTCTTGTTTTGTTAATTTAAATTAATTTTGTTTTTGTTAATTTCTTTGAATCTTGACAAACCCTAGCAAAGCGACCCATTCTCCCGCATATGATGCATTCTTTGTTGATTGCAGGACAGTTCTTGAAAGTTTCCATGTGTGAAGGACCCACATCTATTTATTTATTTACTTATTTAGGGGCATATTAACAAGGAACATGGAAAATTAACGCTAAGGGTGCTTAGCGGTAATTTTTTTAACGCCCGCTTTCGCTGGATAATATTGCCTGGGTATCGCACGATTAACAATGCTAACCACCTAGGCGATAAAAAATCCAACGATAGCGGCATTTTGGGAGGTTATCGCTGGTAATGCAGTGATAAAACTACAAGGATAGGGATATCCTTGTTGATAGCCCATGGTGGATTTAGCCATGTAATCCACCTCCCATTGGATTACATGGCGAAATCTGAAAATTAGCAGACGTAAAAAAGCAGCGTTAACCGTGATTAGCGCTGCTTTTTTTGTCTCTAACAGGGTTAGGGCGAAGCTTGATAATAGGAGAAATGTCGCTTAGCGACATTTCTCCTATTATTTTGCTCTGGAACGCCCACATTGCATCTCATTAGAGATGCAAAGGGAAGCGTAGTGAAAAAGGGTGCTAACATGCGATTTTGCATGTTAGCACCCTGTTGTTGATAGGGCAATATTTTTATCTCCGCTTCTTTGGCTTTTAAAGCCAAAAAAGCGGAGATAAAGCCCTTGTTAATATGCCCCTTATTGTCTTATAAAGTGTGCAGCTGCCCGAAAAAGGTTTCCTGGCGCTGAGCAAAGGAGAAGATGAATAGATTAACAGCTTACACCAGCCAGGTCTTCAGGCCTTTGAGGAATGCAAGTAAGGAAGTGCAATTTCTCAGTAGCTCTTGGTGGGAGTTCCACAGTTTTGGACCCAAAACAGAGAATGCGCGCCCTCTCATATGATCTATATCAGAATTATTTGTTGTCTGTTCACCAGTTTTTCACCACGTCCAATTTATTTTATTTAATGTTTGAATAGGAAATCTTATTTTCTTTTTTCCTAAACAGTCCGTATTTATCTACTTTACGCAACCCATGGACCGCTCTATACCGTTAGCACAAACAATGACTTCCTTCAAAGTAGGATCCCCCATAATCCAAAAAGGTTCTTATTGTAAGAGTGAGAACTAGTCTATGCATTGCCATCAGTGTATAAATTATGGGTGAAAGTCACTTTTTGTCAGAGTAGATATGCTGGTTTTACATATTGGAACAGCCACCTCTCATATATATGTACATTATCAGAAGTGCTTAATTTGTGCTGGTGGTTGTAGGCAGGGCCCACCACTGACACTATTTTTTTCTAATCAGACTTTGACCCAGAGCAAGAGCGAAAACATAAAAGGGGAATAAAAAGGAAGATGACGAAGATGGAAAAAACATAAGAAAGCGAAAAGCAGGAACCAGCAACAACGAGCTAAGGGGGCAGGTAGTGTGTGGTGCTTCAATAAAGAGGCATGAGATGGAATCCAGACTACGGAACCTTGGTATATGGCATGTCAACATTCAGTAGCGCTGGTCGCAGACTTCTGAGCAAAACTATGGACCCTAGCGCCTACTCTTGTACACACTAAGCACTGGTTTTCAGTTATAAATATCTCTCATTTGAATATAAACGTTCTTAGTACCAGTCACCTCCAATTTGCTTGTATATTTCTATCATCAGTAAGAGTCACCTCTCAACATGGCAGATATTAACAGGAAGTTACCACTCTCCAGAGTCTAAACATTCTGATCACCAGCAAGAGGCACCTCATCAGGGGCTCTCTGGCCCCTGTGGTACTGCAATCCTGGCCCCCACATAGAGCAAAAGCCTAGCTGCAGCACATCACACTTACACTAAGGAACGAAAGGGCATATTTACAAGGAGTTAACGCCACCAGAACGTCACTTTTTGCGACGTTCTGGTGGGGTTAAGTTTTTCGCCTTATTTACAAGGCGGCGTTCCGCAACAACACCCATTGCTTTTTGACGCTGCCCCATGTTTACTAGGTATGGGGCAGAGCCAAAAATAAGACCAGGAAATACCTGGTCTTAAACAGGTGATACGAGAAGACATTTTTTATTTCTCCTCATATATTGCTCTTTCCACATGTGCTGCATCTTCAGCACACAAGGACAGAGCAAATCACCTGTTACGATTGTTTAAGTGCAGGAAGGTGTCCCTTCCTGCTCATAAACAATCGCCTCTGCAGCACAGACACCCTAGCAAAATGGCACTAGTCGACCTGCGCTGGTCCTTGGCGGCTTTTTTTAGCGCCAGTGCTAGGGGAAGTGCAGGATTGCGCAGTATTTTTGTAAATACAGCGCATCCCTGCATTTTAATACTGTTGGAGCGCGGCATTACAATTTTGTAGTAGCACCGCACTCCGCCAGTTTATTGTAAATATACCCCGAAGAGTTCTCCTAATGTGGCAGCCAGAAGCGAATAAGGTAACCCGTCAGACCAGGCTCAGCTTTAGCACTGGTGGCTCCCGGAGTGACATTGTTTGTTGGTGTCCCACCATCCGTGGGAGAGGTGGTGACCACCTCCACCATGGATTCCCTCGCGACCATCTTTTAACAGTGCCCCTGAAGTCTCCATAACCATTCTCCTTCAGACGTATTTAATTAGTGTTATAGCACCACTCATACTAGTGTAGGGTGTCGGACCACTTTACACACACATTACACATAGACAATCGCTCATAGATGTGTAAATCCGTGTATAGGAAATGTTACATAAGCCAGAGGACTGCAAGGTGTAGAAGTGACATGTCATAAATTATTTTTGGGTGAGCGGTGTACTCCTTCCGTTTCCTGCTGTTAATCTGACTTCAATGAAATCTTAGCAAGTGTAATCAAGGGGTGCTACCCCACTACGTGTGCTGTCAACACACAATACTAACTTGCAAAATATGACAAGTTCACAAACTTGTATACGGTGTGCACTGTTCACTCAGAACTGAAATTCAAACTGAATGTACCACAGTCTAAACATCAATCTGCACATTCAAGTATTTTTAAACATTTATTTCTTTATGCATGATAGTTATTCAGTTCATTGCATTTGATACCATACTTCTAGTACCAGGTGCTCATTATTTACAATGCAATAGTTTTCAAACAAAATTTACTCAAATACGAAATGTAATTTCAATACGAAAAATAAAACATTATATACATATTTGTCAACAAAAAATCTTTTTCTGTTCATTTATCATGCTCGATGCATTTCAGGACAGTAGGGTCCCTTCTTCAGGGGAATATCTGAAAACCAAAATGAAATGCCACTGTTTAAACATACATTCTGTGCATGGAGAGTCATATACAGCCAACAACCTTATGTGCACTGTGGGTTCTAATGTACCATTGCTGGTCCCATACCACTTCATCATGCACGCTGTACCATGATCAATTCAAGACTGCTGTGGTGTGCAGTCAGTTGTGTGTGTTTATGGTATTCATCCGAAATACCTGTATCTCTAAGTGCATACAAATCTGACTAGCATTATTTGTAATCACCAAGCATGAGATTAAAAAATATTGTTTGAGAGTTCATGTTCTAACCAGTCCTACCTTGCAATATTCTAAGCAAAACGTAAGGTCTATATTACTGATGAATCAAATCAAACTGGAACCAATCTGTAATCCAAAGGAAGTAAGTGAAGTGATATAGAAACAGGAGGCGGCGCGTCCCACAGGCATGTTTCCCTATTATTAGCGCATACATAGCCAACGCTGATCCCTTCGCGCCTGCGTAGATAAGACCACGCCACACCTAACACGGGTGTTGCCCCTTTCCCCGTACCAACGGCGGCATATTTTAGTTGCTACATGTACCTTAATGCAATCGCGCCATCATACTGAGCATATGCAAAAGACTAGAGTACAAATCACCTGCATTATAATCACGCATTCATACTGAGCATGTGCGAGAAACTAGTGTGCAAATCATGAGCATGAGCAACAACATAGCAACCGCGCTGATATACTGAGCATGCACGAGAGACTAGTGTGCAAACCACGAGCATGAGCAGCAACAACACAAAGGAGTAGTCTTTCCACCCTTACTATTCCCACAGGTGCTCATCATTACCTTGTTAACCATAGTATAAAAAGCCCACACGCCGACAGGCTCATTCTACCGGAGGACGACGGCAGGACAACAGGTACAAGGCAGGCACTGACCAGAAAGACTGTGAGTATGGGTAAGCGCTTCTTTCCTCACAGGTCCCTAACCCCTACAGCTTATCTCTTTTTCTCCCATAGGGTCATCCCCTTACCGCTTCCCTCCAGGAAGCTTTGGCTAATAACCCAAAGCGTAAGAACAATTTTCTTGCGCCCTGCCACACTAAGTCAACTCCTTTCAGTGTGATTTCCGTGTTTTAGCCACACCACGCTCCTAATTAGTCGCGTATTTTCACTCTGATGGCACCACCAGTACCATCACACCCAGCCGACTATAGTCCTCTCACCTTGCACTATAGATCCGGCCACCTAAGCATTGTTGACCATATGTCTAAATTGACTACTGACTCTCTCTGTAAATGTTTTGTCCTTGTTCATAATGTTTGTTTGTACAGATATGCATGAGAAGGGAATCCCCCTCTCACATATAGAAAAACGCCTTAGTGAGTGTATCACATAGTCTGTACCACAACACTAAGTCTGTTTTATTTCACCACACCTTTTTTAAAAAAACGGTCCTAAGGAAAGCCAGAACACTCTAAGGCACTGGCTGAAACATATCGACCATCTGAAGGATGCAGGGGCCAGTAACTCGCCACCCTCACGCGTCCTGTAGCCTTACTTTTAACCGCTGGTGACGGCCCAGTTATTAAAATTTAATTTACCCTCGGGTACTGGGACCACCACCAAGCCGTTTTAAATCACAACTCACCCAACCTCACTGCACTCTCAGCAATATACCAGCTCCGCTGTAATCAAGCGTCGTAGCACACCCGGGACATACTCGGTGTCACTGGGTGGGCCCGATGATGAAGCATGCCACCAACTAGGTTGGTGGGTGAGGGCTTCATGAATACACCAACAAGGTGCCCGTGACAGAACTAAATTTGAGTACTGTAACACTCTGGTCAACTTAAGCTAGTCCTCTTTGTTTAATCACATATAAACCCTTGGGGACTCGGACTAGCTAACTAGTCCTCTCTCTCCCTCTTGTTACACGCATATATAGGCAGCGCACAGCTGCGAGAGTTTGACAACATCACCATGGCCGAGAACCATGGCCTTACCTTTACGGAGGAGGAGGTCAACGATATTCTCGCAGACCCCTCTTTTCAAGTTGATTTCAACATCGCTAATTCCATAGCCCAAACAACTGATTGGGAGACCCTCACTGAGAAAAAGAGAAACAGGATCCGCGCCATCCTCCATGGAGTGATCCTAGCCCAATATGTCAAAACCAACACGGCCCCAAGAGGACTGATTGTCACCAACGCACCCAGAATCTTCCTAGATGACCCCACTTTCAGGAAGGACTGGGCCCAGATCGCCTGGCATTGCACCAGGGACTGGATGATACTAATTATAAAAACTGCCAAACGCCTTTCAGAAGCCATCGTAATTGAAATCCAATTATCAGAAAGCCACTTCAAAACAACCCTGACAGCCTACAAAAAGAAATTAGATGACCAAAATAAAGAAATCAACGAGTACAAGGAGTACCTGACCCAAGCTAAAATCGAGAAATTTGAGAAAGACCTCAAAACATTTAGCTATGCCAAAGTCTTTCCATACTCTGAAGAAGACTTTACCCCACCAGCCAATAACTCAAATGCCTCAGACTCCTCAGCAGATGACAGTTCCGCATCTAGTGACTCTAGCAATAGCTCACACAAACGGGGTGGCAGAGGCCGCCGCGGATAGCGCTGGCCAAGCACCTGGCAGGGAGGACCACCTGGATATTACTTCGGGCCTCCAACGAACTTTGGCCTAATGCAAAACCCCTACTTCGGATACCAGCAAACGTATACACCTGGCCCCATGCCCCTATTCCCAGGAAACCATGGACCCCACATGCCTCCTTTTTTAGGACAGGGCAGAAGAACACGCGGAAGGAGAAGACACAACCTGCAACCACAAGTACACTGGGCCGAAGACGGAAACCCAGTGAGCGCGAACACTCGCCAGAAGGCACCCAGCCAACCGGGAACCAGCAAACCATAAACCAAGCAACCCATGAGTCCATGGTGTTTAACCTCTCTAGCATTTCACTGACACCCAAACAGGTCTCAGTACTAGAAAAGGGACTATCCTTCGTGCCAACGACTAGATTGGACAAATTTAAACTGCACGTGGAACTGGCGGAGTTCATGAGGAAACTAAAACTCAAGGCCTTCTTCGAGAAACCCTCGAGGGACGACTCAACTCCCACTGAAAACCCTAACATCACAGGCCTGAGGACCAAATCCACCTTCAACCCGCCACCCTCCACAGTGCCCCCAGAGATCACCACTTTTGAATTGGCTGTTTACAATGATGTCGAGAACCTAGAACCAACCAACCACTTCAACAACCTGTCGAAGGAAGACAGAGAAACCATCCAGCAACTCAAAAACAATCCCTCTATCATAATAAAACCTGCCGACAAGGGAGGAGGCATTGTGCTCTTAGATAAACAGGACTATGACACCGAATGCCGCCGACTACTAAGCGACCAAAGAAACTATAAGAAACAGGAACATGACCCAACCAACTCACTACAAAGCACTATTCAGGCACTAGTGAAGACCGCCCATCAGGCGGAACACATCTCCAAACAAGAAGCAGAGTACCTCTGCCCCCAAAAGATAAAAGTACCATACTTTTACACAGTACCGAAAATACATAAAGGTATTCTCCCTCCCCCGGGCAGACCTATAGTGTCTGGCATCAACTCCCTTCTGGAACCCCTCTCTAGCTATTGCGATTTCTTTCTTAACCCACTGGTCCAGCAAACACCCAGTTACATCAAGGACACCAAACACTTACTACAAGTCATCAACAACACTGAATTCAACCCAGAAACCCAACTCCTGGTGGGCCTGGATATTGAAAGCCTTTACACCAGTATCCCCCAGGACGCCACCATCCAAGTCCTGAGACAGGTACTTATGGAGTCCCCATGGCCGCACCGCACACCCAGAGACTTCATCCTCCAATGTGCCACAATAGCACTAAAGGAAAACTATTTAGAGTACGAGGGAAGCCTGTACCTCCAAACCAACGGAACTTCAATGGGCAGCATCTTCGCCCCCAGCGTGGCAGGACTCTATGTCCACCTCTTTGAGCAGACCCACATCACCCACAACACCAATCCCTATACCAGGAATATTCTCACATGGCGTCGATATATAGACAACATCCTTATGATCTGGCAGGGATCAGAAATAACTCTACAACTCTTCCTCACTTGGCTCAATGAAAGAGACCCATACCTGAAATTCACAAGCACCTCGAGTGCAAGCCATTTGGCATTCCTTGATCTGAACATATGGGCCAAAGATGGCCAACTGATCACTACCACCTATTACAAGCCTACCTCAAGGAACTCACTCCTCCACTACACAAGTTTCCATCCCCGCCCTTTAAGGGAAAACTTACCATTTGCGCAATTTCTACGTATATGCAGAAACTGCACTCAAGCAACCAACTACAAAAATCAGTCGGCAGACCTGTCTAAGAAACTGGAGAAACGAGGCTACCCCCGGGCCATCATTAACAAAACCAAGAAAAGAGCCAGGAACCAAAATAGGGAGGCCCTCCTGGAAACTGTACCCAAGGACAAGAGTGACCAACCCATCACGTGTGTCACCACATTCAACATAGCCTCCAATGAGGTGGCGAAGCTCATACGCAGAAACTGGAAAATCCTAAACTCTGGACAACGACAATGGGACACCCCTAGGTTTGCCTACAAAACGTGCAACAACCTGAAAGACCAACTCGTGAGCACCCGCCCCAGACCCCTGACCAGTAGAGAACCCAACACTATCCTGAATGCGTGGGGCCTGCCTAAAATCTCTGGACATTATCCATGCAATGACTGTAGCGTGTGCCATCTTACCAGCCATACGAAAACATTGATACTAGAACCAGACAAAGTGTGGACTCAACGCAGCCACACAAACTGTAATTCACGTAACGTGATCTACCTACTCACCTGCAGCTGCGGCCTCCGATACATCGGTATGACCGCCCGCAAAATAAGAACTAGAGTCACAGAACACAGGAGCACAATCAGGTGCAAGAAGAACATTAGTAAACTGACCAGTCATTTCATCACCCAGGGACACACTCCCAATGACCTGACCTGGACCATCATCGAACAACTATCGGAACTGGCAGTGGATAATGAGAAGAAATTACTCAGCAAGGAACAACGTTGGATATATCGTCTATCCACCCAAACCAATGGCCTGAACGACGCCATACCGTGGAATTCAGTCACACCCTAGACCTACACTAGTCACAATTACCTCGCCTGTGTACAGTGGTCAGTCCCCCGTGCCATAGTCCCTCTGTACATAGACATAGATCATGCTCCCCCTTGTGTGTACCACTAGGCTGCCATAATCATGGGCACATGCTTCAACCCCCCTAATACTGCCATGTCAACTTTAGCGCGCAGCGCCTAGCAGCGCCTGCTCATTAAGCAGTGATTAACGGGCCGAACCACTCTGGGAGGCGGCGCGTCCCACAGGCATGTTTCCCCTATATTAGCGCATACATAGCCAACGCTGATCCCTTCGCGCCTGCGCAGATAAGACCACGCCACACCTAACACGGGTGTTGCCCCTTTCCCCGTACCAACGGCGGCATATTTTAGTTGCTACATGTACCTTAATGCAATCGCGCCATCATACTGAGCATATGCAAAAGACTAGAGTACAAATCACCTGCATTATAATCACGCATTCATACTGAGCATGTGCGAGAAACTAGTGTGCAAATCATGAGCATGAGCAACAACATAGCAACCGCGCTGATATACTGAGCATGCACGAGAGACTAGTGTGCAAACCACGAGCATGAGCAGCAACAACACAAAGGAGTAGTCTTTCCACCCTTACTATTCCCACAGGTGCTCATCATTACCTTGTTAACCATAGTATAAAAAGCCGACAGGCTCATTCTACCGGAGGACGACGGCGGGACAACAGGTACAAGGCAGGCACTGACCAGAAAGACTGTGAGTATGACAAACCTGACAAGCCTCCAAACAACAAACTGGGTAAGCGCTTCTTTCCTCACAGGTCCCTAACCCCTACAGCTTATCTCTTTTTCTCCCATAGGGTCATCCCCTTACCGCTTCCCTCCAGGAAGCCTTGGCTAATAACCCAAAGCGTAAGAACAATTTTCTTGCGCCCTGCCACACTAAGTCAACTCCTTTCAGTGTGATTTCCGTGTTTTAGCCACACCACCCTCCTAATTAGTCGCGTATTTTCACTCTGATGGCACCACCAGTACCATCACACCCAGCCGACTATAGTCCTCTCACCTTGCACTATAGATCCGGCCACCTAAGCATTGTTGACCATATGTCTAAATTGACTACTGACTCTCTCTGTAAATGTTTTGTCCTTGTTCTTAATGTTTGTTTGTACAGATATGCATGAGAAGGGAATCCCCCTCTCACATATAGAAAAACGCCTTAGTGAGTGTATCACATAGTCTGTACCACAACACTAAGTCTGTTTTATTTCACCACACCTTTTTTAAAAAAACGGTCCTGAGGAAAGCCAGAACACTCTAAGGCACTGGCTGAAACATGTCGACCATCTGAAGGACGCAGGGGGCAGTAACTCGCCACCCTCACGCGTCCTTAGCCTTACTTTTAACCGCTGGTGACGGCCCAGTTATTAAAATTTAATTTACCCTCGGGTACTGGGACCACCACCAAGCCGTTTTAAATCACAACTCACCCAACCTCACTGCACTCTCAGCAATATACCAGCTCCGCTGTAATCAGGCGTCGTAGCACACCCGGGACATACTAGGTGTCACTGGGTGGGCCCGATGATGAAGCATGCCACCAACTAAGTTGGTGGGTGAGGGCTTCATGAATACACCAACAAGGTGCCCATGACAGAACTAAATTTGAGTACTGTAACACTCTGGTCAACTTAAGCTAGTCCTCTTTGTTTAATCACTCAATTTTGAATAACTGCTCACTTGATTTGCTATTGCTAATAATAGAGGAATTATCTAAAACTATACGCGAGCTTGAAGAAGAAATATACAATCTCAAAAGTGAACTAGAGTTGAGATTGGAGAATGACACATGGACGATCAATTTGGAAGGACTAAATCTGAGACTGGATAAATACAGTAAAGAACTCCAAGAGGGTAAACTGAGGAAATACAAAAGGGATACCATTGACTATAATTTGAATGAGGTATATACGTGGCCTGAAATCTATGCACGGAGGCGGTTTGACCAATAAAGGACCAAAACATAATCTGAGGAAAGTTGGCAACAGAAAAAGACACAGCATCTAATAGAGAACCGATAAAACCTGGTACAACAGAATTGGGACACTCTGGACCAACCACTGAGCCAGGAGAAACAGCACAAACCACGACATCTATATCTTTTTGGTCACAGGTTCTGGATCAAGGACAATCACCATTGCAAATTGGACGAGGGGCAACGTGAAATAATGCAAGACAAGGCGAGGACAAGGAAAAAGGAGGAAAATCGCTATGCAGTGGCAAAAACACCAAACGGTCGCATCAGCAAATCAATGTCCTGAGTAGGGGTATGTCTTTTGTGCCAACCAATTACACCAACAAATTGGAACCTGAAGCCACATTTTCAGATTCATGCGCACCTTACGTCTGAAACACTTTTACAAAACTATAGTAATAGATGAACATGGACAGGAGGATGCAGTTATAACAACATTTAAATCCAAAAGCACCTACCAAGCCCCCATATCTCATAAGATGTTGGACACATTTGAGATTATGGTGAAAAAAGACATTATGAAATTGAATTACAGGGCCAATACAGGACAAAACTTGACTAAGCATGACAAGAAAGCCATTAGATCTATTGCCAACAACTCCAGTTTAACACTACAACCAGCAGACAAAGTCATGGATACTACGTATTACCATTCCAAAGTCAACCAACATGTGATGGATCAAGACACATACATGCAACTGGATTGTGATCCTACAACACAACTCATGGGAATCCTACTTAAAATCTTACAGAGCTGAGGGCATGGGATGGATTGATGACAAAACCAGTCAATATCTAACAACGAATAATCCTCGTAAACCAAAACTGTATATGATTCCTAAAATTCATGAAGACCCCCCCAAAAAAAAATTCCGACCCATTGTTTCGGGATGTGGATCATTATTTGACCCTTTGGGCAGGTACCTTGATTACTTTTAAAAAAAAATTGTACAAGATTGGTGATCCTACATCAAAAACACAAGCGATTTTTTACAGAAAATCCGGAACATAGAACACTTGATACAGGACCACTGGCTATTAGGTACAATTGACGTCACAGCGTTATACACATCCATCCCTCATGAAGCCGGTTTGGAGACAGTTGAATGGGCACTATTGAGATCCCAGAACATTAAGGCAGATAAGGTATTTCTACTCGAGTTGCTGCACTTCTGCTTGAATCACAGTTATTTTTCATGGCAAGACAATTTCTATGCTCAACTCACTGGAACATCTATGGTATTTTCAGGAGCACCGGCATATGGCAACATTTTTCTGGCTCAGTTTGAAGAACAACACATCATGAACAACACCATGCAGGTTCATTGATGACATTTTTGTGATTTGGACCAAACCAAGAGAGGAATTGGAAAACTTAATACAGATTCTGAACACACAGAAGCCGAGGATACAATTTACACATGTCATTAATGACAAACAAATCAACTACTTGGACATTTCAATCTTGAAGCAACCTACAGGACAAGGTCTCCAAACACAGGTTTATACAAAACCCACTGATAGGAACAACTCATTACTATTCCCCGGCTTTCATCGAAAAAGCCTCATACACAACTTACCATTTTCACAGTTTCTGAGAATTAAGAGGATATGCTCGGATCAAACAGTGACAACACTTACAATCATCGAACATAAACAGAGATACACTGACAGGGGCTACCCTGAAGACACTACAGAAATGCATCACAAGAGTGAATAGGAAAGACAGGATGGCATTATTCACCAAATAGAGTACTACACAAAAAGAATCATTAGTGTTTTTTTCCAAATATTCTACATGTTCAAGAGCTATTAAATGGATAATTAACAGGTGAGAGTTCTTGAAAACGAACCTCATTTCAATAACATATTCAATGATAAACCATTAAACGCTATACAAGAGGCAAGAATTTGCGAGAACTACTGCCTACACCAGATAAGAGTCCGGAACTAGGTGCCCATAAGGGAACCACCTGGGGCCACATTCACAAGGAGCTATCGCCGAATTAACAGCACTTTATCGCAGCCAAAGTCGTGATAAATTTATCTCCCCATTCACAAGCTGGTGCTAGCAGCCCACAGCACCAGTTTACCCGCGGTAGCAGCCGCAAAAAACATCGCCACAGAGGACCCCCGCAACTATCACTAATGTTATGTTTTATGTTATGTTATGTTATAATGGACTTATACCGCACACAAATACTCAAGATTGTCCTGGCACGCAAAATAACAGTGACCCGATGGGACAAAACTTTAACACGACTACTGGAAGAGGGAGGTTTTCAGTTGCTTTTTTAAAAGTCTGAGATCCTGAGTGTTCCGTAGTTCCTGGGGCAAGGAGTTCCATTCCATAGCTGTTTGACGGACAGAGACTGGCCACCCAGCTGTGTTCTGCGGAAACGTGGGATCACCATCCGTCGGTGGGTGGCTGAGCGCAACGATCTGTTCGGGACATAGAAAGCAAAACGCTTCCTGATATACATAGGTCCAAGATCATGCAACGCTCTGTGCGCCAGAGTAAGAGCTTTAAATTTCACTCTCTGAGCGACAGGCAGCCAATGCAACTCACGTAAGTGCTATTTTACGCTAGATCTCCCAGAGATGTTGAACAGAAGTCTAGCCGCGGCATTCTGTATAGTCTGTAGTTGTTTTAGTAGGTATCCAGGAATCCCCACATACAGAGCATTGGCATAATCAAGACGGGAGAGAATGAGAGCACGAACGACCATTTCCTTAGCCGACCTCGGAAGCAAAGGGAAGAACCTTCTAAGAGACTTGAGGGTGCCAAAACATACTCCAGTGAGTTTCTTAATTTGCTCCGTGAACCGCAGGTCCTCTTCGAACCAGACCCCCAAGTTTTTTGCTGGAGCACCCTCAGAGTTAGGTCGGGGGAAGTCAGGAGGCCATAAAGATTCTCTGAAGGCGGGCGGGAACTGACCATATAACAGGACCTCAGACTTGTCCTCGTTGCATTTCAGTTGGGCATGGCTCAACCACTTAAACACAGCAGAGAGACAATTCTGGCCGGTTTCTGTTGACAGGTCGGAGTCCTTCCAAGTAAACAGGAGCTGGGTGTCATCAGCATATGCAATTATTTTTGCACCCATTTCCTCAGCCAGAAAAATCAGAGGAGTCAAATAGATATTAAAGAGCAGAGAGCTCAAAGTAGAGCCCTGAGGGACTCCAGTAGACATTTTCTTGGCAGTTGAGGAAAAAGGAGGAATCCAAACCTGCTGGGTACGCTCTCCCAAGAAGGATTTCATCCAGTCCCAGGCAGGGCCAACAATGCCAATATTTGAGAGGCGAGCAAGGAGTAATTGGTGGGGCACCGTATCGAAGGCGGCAGAGAGTTCAAGTAAAATCAGGGCCTCTCTGCCGCCCGCATCCAGGCACTCCCTAATTGCCTCTCCACCAGTGCAGTCTCGGTACTATAAGTTGCCCTAAAACCAGACTGCACCGGATGAAGAATACCAGATGTTTCCACATAGGCCTCCAGCTGTCTAAAGACCACCTTCTCACAGACCTTTGACAGTGCCGGTAGAAGAGATATAGGGCGATAGCTAACAAGTTTTGTCGGGTCTAAAGAAGGTTTTTTCAAAAGTGGTAGGAGCTTAGCCTGTTTCCAGCTCAAAGGAACAACAGCTGTCCGTAAGGATAGATTAATAATCCTGTTGACCTCTGGATAGACCACCTCAGTGACCCCCGCCAGCACTCTGGCAGGACAAGGGTCAGTCGGAGACCCCGACTTGAGGGATTTGAGGATGGCCAGGGTGTCTGGTCCGGCTATGGGCACAAAGTTCATAAATGAGGGGATTGCTAGAGTAGAAGCTAAAAAAAGCGGAGGTAAAGAGTCCCTCGGTGACAGGGGACCCGGCCCAAGACTGTCTTGGATATTCTGTATTTTTTCAACAAAGAAGGAAGACAGCTCCTCACACCATTGAAATGATGCTGGGAGGACCGTTTGTTCAGCAACAGGTGCCAAAAAGCTTCTTACAATGGGGAAAATCTCCTTGCTATTGTTGCTAGTTTTAGCAATCCGTTCTGCGTAGAAACTGCTTTTAGCCGTCCCAATGGCTGCATAGTAGTCTCTCTGAGCTTTGCGCAAAGCATTTTTGGCCAGGGGACAGTAGTCCCGGCGCCAACACCGTTCCAGTGTTTACAACCCAATTTGAGGTCTCTAAGAGTGCCTGAGTACCATGATTTAGATGGAATTAGTCTCGGTCACCTGGTGGAGGGGGATTTTAACACCGCACCAACTCCTTGACTGATCCAGGAGGAAAAACTATCTACCGCTCCTTCAGGATCACAAGAGACCAACGGGCAAGACATTGAGAGAACCTCAGAGAGGGCCAGAATGTCGATCTTCCGAACCGGTTTATTATGGGCCAGGACTAAAGGGGACGGAAGTTTCCCTATGATCCAAGAAAACTGTACCAGTTGGTGATCTGACCAAGTGACCTGATGGGGGTCCGATACAGACAAAGCAAAGTTGGAACATACCAGGTCAATTATATGTCCTCCTTGATGTGGGGGAGACTTTATCCACTGGGTTAGTTGTGCCAGATCAAACAGGTCCATTAGCTCCCTAGAACATGAGGACTCAGGGCAGTCTAAATGAATGTTAAAATAGCCCAGAAGGAGGAAGTTTGCAAAGCGTAGGGCGCGTGGAATAATGACATCATCCAGGGCTTTCAGGAATGCTCCAGGGGGCCGGTAAACCAATGTACCGCCCAGTGTGTAGTGGGGCGATATGACAATGGAGAAGTCGAGCGCCTCCCCCTCCACTAACCCCACTGAAGCCTCACTGGAGAAGACCCAGGTATCCCTGAGCACCACTGCAATCCCACCCCCTCTCCCTGTTTTGCGGTCCAATCTTGCAATTTTATATCCTAAAGGGATAGCCTGCTCAATCACTGGGGCGCAAGATTCATTGAGCCAGGTTTCAGTTATAAATAGCACATCAAAGTGTTCATCCGAGAGAAGTTCGTGGGTGTCTAGGGCATGTTTAACCATAGAGCGCAAATTAATAAGTGCAGCCCAAATTATGTTCTCTCTCTCAGTACGCTGGGCAAGAGCTAGCTCCTTGTTATAAAAACAGAACTGGCAGGAAGGGCAAGTCCTAGAGAGACTCTGGAGGACTGCCCATTTATCCCCGCCAGTGCATCTGGCATTATCCAGTGCCACCAATTCATTTCTACTAAAGGATCTATTACCTCCCTGCTCCTCTAACGTGTGACGAGCAGTGTGGCTGGCGCTGGTTGCTCCCGGGGCACGGACGGGCGCAGACGGGCTTGCCTTTGGCGTGCCTGAGATGCAGAGTGGGTGTTCCCGTGCCAAATACCGCGACCACACCACACCTCACCATTCACCACACCTCACCATTCTCAAAGACCAGACAGATCGGCGATAAAAACACAAAATAGGCGATAAGGCGCGTTAACACCAGGAAATCTACACCTGCTCTGACCAGGTGTTAAGTCGGATGGCAGCCAGCACCACGAAAGGGAGCACAGCCCAGGGCCAGCTGGCGAAGCCGTGTTGGAGTGCTCGCCTGGTGAGACGCTTTCTAAAAGATTTGTTGCATACTTTTGCTCACTTTAAGATTCTGGTGGCATTTTAATGCCTCATTTTTAATTTCTTAGGGTTTGATTTTAGTCTGTTTCAACACCGCGGGAGCAGGAGGGTGGGCTCGAACCGCTGACATTTGCAGGCAGGCAGGTCAGCGGTCTAGTCTTGGGAAGCGTGGCTATTTAGCCCGCGCTGACGCACACGCGCAGCGCTGGTTCGCCTGGCAAAGCCGTGTTGGAGTGCTCGCCTGGTGAGACGCTTTCTAAAAGATTTGTTGCATACTTTTGCTCACTTTAAGATTCTGGTGGAATTTTAATGCCTCATTTTTAATTGCTTAGGGTTTGATTTTAGTCTGTTTTAACACCGCAGGAGCAGGAGGGTGGGCTCGAACCGCTGACATTTGCAGGCAGGCAGGTCAGCGGTCTAGTCTTGGGAAGCGTGGCTATTTAGCCCGCGCTGACGCACACGCGCAGCGCTGGTTCGCCTGGCGAAGCCGTGTTGGAGTGCTCGCCTGGTGAGACGCTTTCTAAAAGATTTGTTGCATACTTTTGCTCTCTTTAAGATTCTGGTGGAATTTTAATGCCTCATTTTTAATTGCTTAGGGTTTGATTTTAGTCTGTTTTAACACCGCGGGAGCAGGAGGGTGGGCTTGAACCGCTGACATTTGCAGGCAGGCAGGTCAGCGGTCTAGTCTTGGGAAGCGTCGCTATTTAGCCCACATGCCGACACGGACGTGCAGCGGACGCGCCGCTGGCGCGCCAAAGGTGCACCGAAGGCAAGCCCGTCTGCGCCCGTCCGCGCGTCGGCCGGGCCCAGGGCCAGATTTTCTGGACCTTCTGCCCCTAAGATTATACAATTTACCAGTAAAGAGCTACATGGACTTAATCCAGCCAGAGGTAATCCTCACTGTCACTCGACTCTGTTAATTGATACTGACAAAGGCATGGAGAGTCGCCCATGCCTTAGGTGCCGGCAACAACTACCCCGTGTTCTTAACTTACCAGCTTATGGTCCCAATGTAGGGACAGGTCATAAGAAGGATGTAAGGAATGGAGGCCCTTTAAACTGTATTTTATTCAATGCAAGATCTCTAATCAAACATAGCACGGAATGTGCTTTATTGCTAGAAGATCTAAATGTGAAGCTCACCTTCATTACGGAATCATGGACCGATACTGCTTCAGGCCCGGATCTTGTGAAGGCAACTCCCCAGGGGTTCCATTGCTATACCTTGAATAGGTCGCACAGGAAAGGAGGGGGGCTTGCTGTTATCTACCACGACTCCTTAGGGCCTAGTTTTCTCCTGGTCACTAATACAGATTGCAAAGCATTAGCCTTTAATGTTCACATGGTAAACCACAGAACATTTAAAGGCTTATTATTATATCGCCCACCGAGGCCCAAAAATGGATTTTTGGAGTCAATAGGCACCTTGCTCGAAGAGGGTCTCTGTCTAGAATCTTACACAGTCATGGGTGACTTTAATTTTTATTTAGAAAACCACTTGGACACTGACACCAACCGGCTGGAGTAAATTATGGGAGCTGGAGGACTTCATCAAATGGTCAAGGCCCCCACGCACAAAAAAGGACACACCCTTGATGGCATCTACTCAAACAACCCTGATCTTGTTTGTTCTTCTGTCATTCCCATCCCGTGGTCAGACCACTGCGCCATTCAGTTTCAACTGAAGGGTTATGAAAACCACTCAGTTAATACCAAACCAGCAAAGGAAATCGTGACCAGAGCCTGGGGAAAATTGGACATTAATATGTTCAGAGAGTCCCTTAGGAGTTTGTTGCGACCTCCTCCCTCAGGAGTGGATAATGCAGTGGCAGCTTACAATCAATGGCTCTCTACATCCTGTAATTTATTAGCTCCCAGGAAACGGTGGACTCCTAAACGAGTCACACCGTCTGCCCCCTGGTACTCTGAAGATCTCAGAGCAAAAAAGTGGGACTGCAAACTGTTAGAAAGAGTTTGGCGTAAAAATGATAGTGAAGCTGACAAGAAGGAATATAAATACTGCATCACGTCCTATAAACAGCTGTTATTGGAAGCTAAAAGAAAGTACTTCTCTACTCAGATAGATATGGCTAAATCCAACTTTTTAGCATCATTAAGAAACTTTCTATTCCATCCGCTCCCAGGATTTATAGCAACTCATCATTTTGTGACAAAATTGCTGATTTTTTCAAACGTAAAGTGGACACTATATTCTCATCTTTCACCGATGCAGACATCACAGCGCAGTTGAATGTCAATCAAGCCGGTAACAGTGGTTCACCGGTGGAATTTGATCAATTTTTACCTCTGGAGGTATCAGAGACCATTTAGATTCTCTCCTCGATTCGTTCAGGAGCCCCCAGTGATCCTTGTCCCGCGTGGATCACAAAACAAGTGCCTGAAGCAATCGGAATGGCCCTGATTCCTCTGATAAATAAGGTCTTTTCCTCTGGTATATTCCCTTCCATCTGGAAGCAAGCCTCTGTTCTTCCTCTTTTGAAGAAGCAGAATTTGGACCCAGAGGACCCTAATAACTACAGGCCCATATCGCGGCTCCCCCTTCCTGCTAAGATCTTGGAGAAAGAGATGAACATCCAACTCAGTGCATTTTTTCATCGTAATAACCTGCTGGACCCATCGCAATATGGGTTCAGAGCAGATCACAGCACTGAGTTGGCTCTGTTGAAGTCCACTGAGAAAATTAGAGAGACCGTTGGTGGAGGAGGGAGTGCAGTTCTGATTTTGTTGGACCTGTCCGCGGCCTTTGATACGGTCCACCATAAACCATTGATGGACCGGCTGTCTGAGATTGGGGTCAAAGGCTCAGCGTGGAAACTTTTACAATCATTCCTAGCTGATAGATCTCAGACAGTGGACCTTGATGGCTTTTCTTCCAGACCATTTGTACTCCTGTGTGGGGTGTCACAGGGCTCATCTCTTAGCACAACTTTATTTAACATTTACGTGGCCCCACTGGCTGGATTCATTAGATCATTTGACTTCCAGATCACCTCGTATGCTGACGACACACAAATAGTGTTGTCACTGACAAAGGGAGATGTGAAAGAAGTTGGGGATCGCTTTCAAGATTGCATGAGTACTATATCTCATTGGATGTCCTCCAACTGCCTAAAGCTTAACTCCAACAAGACTGAGGTGGTGAAATTTGGGAATAATCCACTGGTATGGGCACCGGACTGGTGGCCGGAAGATCTGGGAACTTGCCTGATACCCACCAGGAAGGCTAAAAACCTGGGGGTATCAGTGGATAACACACTCACTATGGGTGATCAAGTAAGCTCAATAACGTCCGCCTGTTTTATGACCCTTAGAATCATTAGGAAAATGAAAACTCTCCTGACGAAGAGCAATCTTAAGACAGTAGTCATGGCTCTGATAACATCACGGTTGGACTATTGTAATAGCCTGTATCTGAATATACAAAAACAACATATGTACAGGTTTCAATTAGTCCAAAACGCTGCAGCCAGACTGCTCTCTGGAATACCTAAATTTGCTCCCGTGAAAGATGAGCTTAAGAAATTGCACTGGCTCCCGATAAAACAAAGAACTCGCTTTAAGGCACTCTGTATCGTTTTTAAGGCTATTGATGGTGTCGGTTCTCAATTTTTCAAACAAAAGCTTCACTGGTATGTACCGGGTAGAGCATTACGCTCTGCCAGTGTCAAGCTAGTGCTAGTCCCCAAGATAAACAAAGTAAATTGGGGAGGCAGGAGCTTCATTCACTGTGCTTCTCGAGCCTGGAATGAGCTTCCCTTCTCTCTTAGGTCTGCTCCGGACCTTTTGTTCTTTCGTAGGGGCTTGAAGACATGGCTCTTCACTCAGTAGCTCTCTCCCGACTCTCGACTTCTCAGGCAACCAGCACTTAACGCCAGGACACCCAAGGGTAATTGCGCGCTTTACAAGTGCAATTAACATAACATAACAAGTGCAACAGATGTCAAGGAGCCACTCATCATGCGGCCCGGACAGCCAAGAGGGCCACAACACCCACCGACACCACCCCAGGACCCCACCACACACACGGAACACCCCCCCGGACAACCACAGAGGCAGCGCAGACAAAGACAGTGGACCCCCAGGAAACGCACCAGCCTCACAGACCCAACGTCTGATAATGTCACCGTCCACTACAGGCTGAAAGGGACAATTATCCTATGCATCCTGACCATCATCACCAAACAGGCCTACAGCACCAACATAGCGGACAACCAACATCCCACCCCACACCAAGCTGCACCTGTTGGCCCCTGGCACCCCCCAAACAACACCCACCAGAGTCGGAGGAGTCTCACAGCCAGCCACATCCAAGTCCCCCACACCTGTCCTGGACATCACCATTACCCTGATACCCCAGTCCCCATACGTACAACACAATGCGCAGGATCCGCTGGAGACCAAGCAAGGACCATACGCCATAGCAGGATGAACGCACGTATTGGGGGCAATCCACAGCACACATGTCCCACCTGTGCCCCCTGGTGACACACCACACAATCACGGCAACAGGAAGCACACGTCTCACATCAATGTGCAGGCAACATCAGAACACCGTGGAACCTCCAACAATGTCGCCTCCAAAAACACAGCCAGTGTGCATGATTCCTTCACCCTCCGACAGTTCATCATCAACCAGCCTACCCAGGATGGCAACAATGGAAATGCACAGTCCCTTGGCAAGTATCAAATGGACACCGTACTCACCTCAACTCCATAACCATGCAACTCACAACTCTGGCAATGCACACGTCACAAAATCACTACCAACATGCACAACAACATGCCCACCCACCAGACACGACAGAACAAATAACAATGCTAACCTGGGAAAGCCCTGTCCATGTCCCATCATTGGCATGGCACCTCAGCCACACAACATCCGAACGTGGGGAGAGGTGGCAACCAGGCATGTGTGAAGGATGCAGTAGAACCATGATTGGGAAAGTACACAATGCCAAGAGTGGTGGGGAGGTGCTGGACAGACCGCAGTATGCAGAACACACCCATATCCATGGTGACACACACCTCTGGTGTATGGAGTCCAGTGGACAGTGGACGCAACCATTTCACCCCAGCCAGGGGGGGACCTTGCAGAAATGTTGCCTGTTATGCCCCCCCCCAAGCGTGACCGGAGTGGGATGGCCTGGCGTACACCACACCAGCGTAGGGGTGTGAATAAAAATCACGTAGCCCTGGGTGTGGTCCTCTTCCGGAAAGCACAACGTCTCTGCCAGGGCAGCGCCTCCCACCCCGTCACGAGGCCGATGCAGCCCTCGTGAGCGGAGTTGCCTGTGATGCTGTGCGCCTGCCGGACCCCGGCACACTGGACCACAAACCTGACAGGCCCGCCCCTGCGCAGCCAGGACACACTGATCACCCGCAGACACCGGCGTGTGTCAAGGAGGGCCCGCCGCGTGCCGGCGCAAGCTCCAAGCCCGAGGGCCACGACCTTGGCGGCCTCCTCAGTCCATCACGGCCTCCACGACACAGGCCCGCTTTACTCCTTTCTCTTTGACATACTCTACTGCCGCCTTCGGACTACTCTTCGGCCCAGTTGGTTACATGTGCGAAAATGTGTCCAGATTCATGAATGGCAGTGACCCCAATTCAGGGCCAGTGGCCACAGCACCAGACCCACCCCGATCAGTGATGCATAGTTCCATATGGGCATCTAGCGACACGTGGTGTCACTAACCCTGTTCAATGTCAGCCGGCGACATGTGGTGCCACTAACCCTGTTCAACACCAGCTGGCGACACGTGGTGCCACTAATCCTGTTTAACACCAGCCGGCGACACGTGGTGCCACTGAACCTGAATTACGCAGGCCAGTGGGGACATCCAACCTATGCTGGCGACACTCTGTGAATGGCCAGTGCTGACCGCTGCCTCAGGCCGACGCCACGGCCAACTAGGTCACACATTTGGTACTGAACATCGGTCATTCCAAGGCAGAATGCATTTTAGCGCATGCACGAAGATGCGTAAGAGGATGACGCGTTGCAGTCTGGAGAGAACAGGATCATCGTTACGGAGGTGAGCGGCCACTACCGACAACTGCCCTTGTGTCACTAACTTTGTGCCTCGAGAGCATACGACACGTGGCTGTGAGCCACCGCTGAGCGCTGGCTCCGGCCTACACTGCGGGCCAGCAGGTCACAGAGTCTTGATTTAGCAATGATGGAGTTCATATCAGTGTACCACCAGCATCGCAGTCTGCACACCCTCTCAGCACCTGTGCCACTAAGTCTGTTCCCCGACATTCATGGACACTCACTGGTCGTACATTTGTGGCGTTTGAGTCTATGGGTTAGGGGCTAGTTTTCATTCACCCGTAGCTGATACCGAATTGTTGGTGTGAACGGGGTTTGCGCTTTCCACTCCTCCATTTGCTGCTTCCAGATGACATCACACCTTCCGCATCATGCCTAAGAGGACAGCTTCCACTGTCCCCCGAATCACTCTGCAACATACACCTCGGACATTGATGAGGACCCGCTCAGGTCGCATGGCCCATCTGACTGCACTGCAAGTCAACGTCCCGTGGCTGGGTGACTGTGCCGGCTGCAGTTCATCCGGGTCCAATAAATCTGTGCTGGTCCGGTCCGGGACCCCATCCGAGAAATAGGATGGCCACTGAAGCGTTGACCTTGGGGTCATCAACGCCATGTCTCTGTGGCCCAGCGCTGTATGCAGCCTCCGGCCCCTACTGCGTCCCACCAGGGCTCACACACCAAATCGAGTCCTGACCGGCCTGGGTGTGGCATCACCGCAGGAGGCACACGCCACCACCACAAGGACCACATCCAACAGCCATCTGCCACAGTCGACACGGTGGTCCTGACAGACTTACGGAGTTGCTCAGACCTGTCGTGGATGCCATCATCGGCCTGATACCCTGCTCAGCACTCCAGGTGCCAGTGATTCAGTGCACCGCATGCCATTGTCAGTTACTGATTGACTTTTGTGCTGTGGAGATGTTGCGCAGCAATGTTACCTCATACAGTGGGGAAGACCTGGGACTATGATGAGGAAGATGTGTCAAGTGTGCGGACGGGAGATGGCACAGACAATGGGAGGGCAGGAGGCAACATCCCCAAGGCAGGAATGCAGACTAGAGGTGGTAGTCAAGCAACACACCCGGAACCATTACTGGGTATTGTGCTGTGGACTGCGCACTCAACTTTCACCTCAGACATTGTGGGAGACCTGGGACGTTGATGAGGAAGTTGATGCAGGTGTAACACACCCCACTGCATCTGCATCAGGACTAACACAAAGGGACACAATCCTAGCGTTTCCTTCACATGAGCGCGCTCATCTCTAGTGCCCCTACATCAGTGCACTGCAACTCACGGAATCACGGAACCGCCTGACTGAATTTTGGGTGACCTCTGTCCTTACTTCAGCTTCCTCCATGTTGCTGTGCAGTTGACTCAGTTATGCATGTGTTTGCTGTTTCCCTTGCTCTGGTGTCCAATGTTCAAGTTGTTGCCAGCACCAAGCGTTCCGTGCGGGCTGGCTTACACTCACCCCACACACATCCAGCACAGGCGTCACTGTACATGTGGCCTTGCCAATAAAGGGGCCGGGCGCATGTGCCTGTAGCCAGTTCAACATGATATCGGCCGTGTGTCTCTGTGGTCTTGTATGCATGAGGGCCCTAGGCCCTATGACATTACATTGTGCTGTGTACATTGGATGCAGACCTGTCACCGCAGGCAGCGGGTTGTAGCTTGAACATGTAGCTTTGTCGTCCCCCACTCAATTTGTAAGGGGAGTGTCCAGGGCCGTCGTACGCAGAGCCAACATGGGTGTGTGACTGCTATTTGAGCGCCCCTGCCCGTGGTTCTGTACTGTGAATGTGCATCTGCATGTGTCTCTATGGCAGTGTGGGTCTCCTTATTGGGGTGTAGGTGGGCCCTGAAGGGTGATAGACACCTACGTAAGTGTCCTAGTTCACAGTCCATGGTTTCGGACCCCACCCACACCTGTTGGGCCACCTCCTTTTGGCGTGCAGGAACATGGCATTGGGGTGCGATGTGTGGGTGGGTGAAGAGTCGTGAGCCAGCTGTGCTTGCAGGTGCTTCCTGCTGTGTGGTCTGTTGCAGGCTCTGTGTTCTCCTCTGAGTAGCTTGGCTGTCCGGGTCCTGGTGGGGGGTAGCGTGGGATATCCATGTGCTGTTGTAGGGCATCGGTGTCGACAGTGTGGTGGTCCTCTCAGGCATCAATCAATCAATCATGGCATTTGTAAAGCGCACTACATACCTGCGAGTGTCTCAGGGCGCTGGGGGGGGAGGGGGAAGCTGCTACTGTTCGAAGAGCCAGGTCTTGAGAAGTCTTCTGAAAGTCAGAAGGTCTTCGTCTGCCGCAGGCGGATGGGGAGGGTGTTCCATGTCTTGGCGGCGAGGTGGGAGAATGATCTGACACCGGCGGTCACTCTTCGGATGCGGGAGACGGTGGCGAGGGCGCGGTTTCCGTAGTCCAGTCTACTGCTGACGAGGGCCTGGGTGACCGTCCTTCTTGTTTCGGTGGTGAGCCACTTGAAGATCCTGCAAAGCATGCGGAGGGTGTTGAAGCAGGAGGAGGAGACGCCGTTGACCTGCTTCGTCATGGAGAGGGTAGAGTCGAGGATGACCCCCAGGTTGCGTGCATGGTCGGTGGGTGTTGGGGGTGTTCCTAGTGCAGTCGGCCACCAGGAGTCATCCCAGGCCTAGGGGGTGGATCCGAGGATGAGGACCTCCGTCTTGTCCGAGTTCAGCTCCAGTCGGCTGTTCCTCATCCAGTCGGCGACGGCCTTCATTCCTTCTCGGAGGTTGGTTTTGGTGGTGTGGGGGTCCTTGGTGAGGGAGAGGATCAGCTGGGTATAGTCGGCTTAGGAGATGATGTTGAGGTTGTGCCGTCGTGCGATGTGGGCGAGTGGTGCCATGTAGACGTTGAACAACGTTGGGCTGAGGGATGAGCCTTGGTGTATGCCACAGATGATCTTGGTGGCTTCGGAGCAGAAGGGGGGGGAGAGGCAGACGCTCTGTGTTCTGCCGGAGAGGAAGGAGGAGGTCCAGTCCAGGGCTTTCTCTTGGATTCCGGCGTCGTAGAGGCGTGTTCATAGTGTGCGGTGGCAGACCGTGTTGAAGGCAGCTGACAGGTCCAGGACGATGAGGGCCCGGTTTCTCCGTTGTCTAGCAGGGACCTGATGTCATCGGTGGCGGCGATGAGGGCAGTTTCGGTGCTATGGTTGCTGCGGAACCCGGACTGGGACGGGTCCAGGATGCTGTTCTCCTCGAGGAAGCTGGTCAGTTGTTTGTTGACGGCCTTTTCGATGATCTTCGCCAGGAATGGGAGCAGGGAGATGGGTTGGATGTTCTTGAGGTCCTTGGGGTCCGCCTTGGGTTTCTTGAGTAAGGCGTTGATCTCTGCGTGCTTCCAGCTCTCCGGAAAGTTTGCTGTCTCGAAGGAGATGTTGATGGTTTTCCGGAGATGGGGTGTGATGGTGCTGCTGGCTTTGTTGAAGATGTGGTGTGGGCATGGGTCTTCCGGGGATCCGGAGTAGACGGTGTTAATGATCATGATGGTGTCGTCGTCGTTGATGTTGGTCCAGGAGATCAGGCGGTTGGTGCGGGTGGTGGTCGTGGGAGCGGGGTCTCAGTGGTTGCCGGGGTGGTGACTTAGTTGAATTCTGTGCTCTGCTGAATGTGTTGTGTGCCCCTCTACGATGTTAAAGGGAGGTGCGTATTGACTTTGTGTTGACATATATGTTGGCGCATTGTGCAGGTTTGCATGCAGACTGTATGGCAATGTACATTGTGACTGTTTGGGGGTGCAGGATTCTTCTGCGGGACAGTGTACATTTGGTCTATATGACGGATGTGAGGTCGTACACATACATTTCCATTTCACAATTTCTGGCTCCGTCAAATGTAGTAGGCATGTTTCTGTGCATGTGCAGAGACAGTTGTGTCCTCTGTTCTGCAGTGTCGGCTATGCGCGTTGTTTCTCGTTGTCATCAATGTGAGTGTGCTGTGTCCTCGTTGTGGGTGATTGTGGGTGTGCAGTGTGGTACACCTCGTTGTGCATGTATACCATTGTGCCCGCTCCCCCCGTATCCCAGTCCCTGTTAGTTGCACTCCCTGTTGATGTTGTGTCAGGTCCTCTCGAGCTGTGTCCGTACTCCCTACTCCTTGCACTGTCTCCACACTGATGACTGTGGCCTGGGTTTCCTTCAGCTCCTCCGGTGGCGCTGAACTGCCGCCTCCTGTCGCCGTTGCTGCCTTTCTGTTGGCAGCGGGTTTGTGCCTGGTTTAGGTAGTCACGTAATGCCGGCGCCTATTGGCCTACTGGATTTGCCTCCTCGGCACTCCGCCAGCAATCCAGGTGGTCTGCTTGTGGGTCAGTTGCTGGTAGTGTTCTGTCACCTGCGTGACGCTGGTCATGTTTTCCTGCGGTCTGCCCCGTCTTCCACTCCCTCTTCTCCTTGGCCTTCCCCGGCCCCGTTGTTCCTTGCTGGTAGTCTGTGGGGGTTGTGGGGTTCGGGTTGGCCCCAGCGCTGTGTCAGGGTGCATCCATGTTGCTACTCACTTTGGATTGTTTTTGGTGTATTTTTTCTGTGTTTTTTATAGTGCATAGTTCCGCCAGACGCGTGGGATTTGCAGGCCTGTGGCTGGTTTTTGCTACTTTTTGCACCGTGGTTGGCCTCATCGCATGTTTTTTTGCATTCGCTTATCGCATTTATGTTGCGTGGCGTTGATTTCTGGTGACGATCACATGATACCGCCTTGTTGTGAATCCCACGTTGTCACAGGGTTATTTTCCCGCGATAGGCTGTGATATTGAAAGTTGCGTTACGCTACTCTTGCGGTAGTTAACACACGTTCTTGTGAATATAGCCCCAAGTGTTTAAACTGTATACACTGCAACAATGTTATTATGGGTAACAACTTGACACACCCCATGTCAGGGAGAAACATCTCTTTGAGGCACACATCAGATTGCAACAGCAGCAATGTTCTATATTGCATCAAATGCGCATGCGGCGAAGCCTACGTCGGCAAAACAGAACGTAAAATCAAAGTAAGGCTAACAGAGCACAAGAGTACAATACGGACCCAGAATAAGACTTCCAGGATAGCAGTACACTGGCAGGAAGCCAACAATTCAATCTCACAACTAAGATTTCAAATAATTGAGAATGTCAAACTAAAGCATAGTGTTGATAACTGCAAAAAATTGCTACAACGTGAGATCGATTGGATCAACCGATTACAGACACTATTATCAAAGGGACTCAACGACAGAATGTACATGAGCTGCTTCATCTAAGGATGCATTACTTCCTACATCTCACATGCTAAGAAATATTAGGGTCAGATTAATCACCAACTAGCCTTAAATTATTAGATGTTTCAATATACTTTGCACTCGCTATGAATGCCCACACATTTACATCCCCATTGCACTATTTACACATTGACCTACTAGGCATCACTTTGGTGAAGGGCACTGCATTCACACGTCCTTGCACATTGATTAGTGCACTTAACTTTATTCCTTTCTTTTCAGTATACCATCATCACTCAGTAAGTAAGGCATTGTGTGGACATTCAAGTTCAGTGTTCGGGATTGTGAGGTTTTTCTGCCAATTCGTACATTCTTTGGCTATAATTTTGCGTGCAGCATGATTTTCTGCAACATTGGACATTCAAGGATGTTTGCGTGATTTTCACACTCCAACATGGCGGTCAATTAATTCAGGTTTCAGATGCTTATAATCACTGTAGTCTACCAAGTTTCACATAGGCCTTCATTTTGGCCTCATATGACCAGTTAACACATTTGCATTCCATTTCGTACATTTGCGTTCCACACTCATCATCATTATTTTCATAGATTATGGGAATCATGTTATCTTGTGCAGGACATTCAGCACACTACATAGGAAGTTGTACGTTCCGATATGGCGGCCGTAAACTGGTGACGCGGGCACATTAACTAATGCGGACTGTCGTCAATGTTCATGCAGTTCGAGTTGTTTCCCGCAGATATCGGGTATATGATTCGGTAGTCACTAAATACTCCTCCGAACACTAGCAGACGAAATTGGGAAGTGGAGCCATCGTACAATCTGGTAAGAGGCTGGAGTAATGTAGGACCGTTTGTTTTTTAGTGCACACATATTTGAAGGACTTCCGGGGGAGAATACATGCTAATAATGGTCTCGTTGGTTGTTGTTTTCTCGTAGAGTGCATGATTGTGCAAAAATCAGGCTTTTACTCATAGAGTACACTCATATACTGGAGGTAACCTAGCTTTTAAGATAGTACGATTGTCTTTTCAAATTGAGTAGCTTAGCACATACTGTTTCTATATCACTTCACTTTGGATTACAGATTGGTTCCAGTTTGTTCATCAGTAATATGGACTTTACGTTTTGCTTAGAATATTGCAAGGTAGGACTGGTTAGAACATGAACCCTCAAACAATATTTTTAAATCTCACGCTTGGTGATTAAATAATAATGCTGGTCCGATTTTTATGCATTTAGGGATACAGGCATTTCGCATGAATACCATAAACACACACAACTGACTGCACACCACAGCAGTCTTGAATTGATCATGGTACAGCGTGCATGATGAAGTGGTATGGGACCAGCAATGGTACATTAGAAGCCACAGTACACATAAGGTCGTTGGCTGTATATGACTCTCCATGCACACAATGTATGTTTAAACAGTGGCATTTTATTTTGGTTTTCAGATACGCCCCTGAAGAAGGGACCTTGCCGTCATGAAATGCATCGGGCATGAAAAAAGAACAGAAAATGATTTTTTTGTTGACAAATATTTAAATAATGTTATGTTTTCCGTATTTAAATCACATTTCGTATTTGAGTAAATTTTGTTAGAAAACTATTGTGTTGTAAAAAATGAGCACCTCGTACTAGAAGTATGGTATCAAATGCAATGAACTGAATACATATCATGCATAAAGAAAGGAATATGCTACTTACCAGTATGCATCTGTTCTTGGCATGTAGAGCTGCAGATCTACACACTTTTGCATAGATCGCCATCTGGTGTTGGACCCGGATGTTTGCAGTTTATTTTTCCTCTTGGAAAGTCTTTGGAAGTCACGAGGTCGGTGACTCCTCCTTTGGACCGTATTGCGCATGGGCTTCGGCTCCATCCTCAGATTGTTTTTCGCCAGCAGCGAAAGATGGAGCGTAGTAACAACAGTGAAGAAACCCATGTGTGTTGTATCTAAATAAGATAGACTGGAACAGATACAGGTAGCCGGGGCGGCGGCGCGTGTGTAGATCTGCAGCTCCACATGCCAAGAACAGATGCATACTGGTAAGTTGCATATTCCGTTCGAGGCATATGAGCTGCAGATTACACACTTTTGCATAGACTATATAGCAGTTCCCAACCTTAGCGGCGACCACCGGTATCTGTTGCAGTGGTTTGAAATAGTGTTTTTAGTACAGCCTGGCCCACACTAGCTTGTTGCTTGGTTTGCACATCTACACAATAGTGTTTAGTGAAAGTGTGCGGTGTTGACCATGTAGCTGCTTTGCAGATATCATCTAGTGGGATGTTTCCTAGAAAAGCCATGGAAGCCCCTATCTTCCGTGTAGAATGAGCTTTAGGGAGAACGGAAAGCGTTCGTTTAGCTTTATGGTAGCAAATCTGGATGCATTTTACAATCCACCTAGCTATCCCTGATTTTGAGATGGGGTTGCCCTTGTGTGGTGGAGAGAAAGAGACAAACAGTTGTTTGGTCTTTCTGAAAGGTTGTGTTCTTTGGGTATAGTAAAGTAAGGCTTGTTTGACATCTAGCGTGTGCAGAGCCCTTTCTGCAACGGTCTGAGGTTGCGAGAAAAATACTGGTAATTCTACAGATTGGTTCAGGTGAAAAGGGGAAATGACTTTAGGTAGGAATTTTGGGTTGGTACGGAGAACAACCTTGTTCTGGTGCATTTGAAGAAAAGGTTCTTGTATGATAAGTGCTTGTATCTCACTGACCCTTCTAAGGGAAGTGATGGCTACAAGGAAAGCTGTTTTCCATGTGAGGAATTGCAGTTCGCATT
The DNA here is from genome assembly GCF_964204655.1 of Triturus cristatus. Taxonomy (NCBI): domain Eukaryota; kingdom Metazoa; phylum Chordata; class Amphibia; order Caudata; family Salamandridae; genus Triturus; species Triturus cristatus. The sequence goes on along the minus strand of NC_140579.1, from coordinate 477,423,765 downwards.
TATGCAAAGGTTCGAAGGGAGGCCCCATCAGCCTTGTGAGCACGATATTTAAGTTCCACACAGGTGAGGGTGGTACTCTGGGGGGAATTATTCTTTTGAGGCCTTCCATGAAGGCTTTAATGGCAGGTACTCTGAAAAGTGATAGGTGCTGCCTGTTTTGTAAGTAAGCTGCAATTGCTACGAGGTGTAGCCGAATGGAGGTATAGGCTAGATTACACCTTTGTAGGTGGAGTAAGTAGCATATGATGTGTTGTATAGACACGTCTAGAGGATTGATTGTGTTGTTATGGCAATAAACAACAAATCTTTTCCACTTGGCAGCGTAGCAGGCTCTAGTGGTAGGGCGTCTAGCTTCTCTGATGACGGTCATACAGTCAGGGGTAAGGTTTAGGTACCCGAATTCTAGGATTTCAGGAGCCAGATCGCAAGGTTGAGCTGAGCTGGGTCCGGGTGCCTGATCTCTCCATGGTTCTGGGTTAGGAGGCATGGTGAGAGGTGTAGCTTTTGGTGTGGTACTACCGAGAGTTCCAGCAGCATGGTGTACCACGGTTGTCTGGCCCACGCTGAAGCTACTAGGATTAGTGTGAGGGAGTGCTGTTGTAGCTTTCGCACCACTAATGGAATGAGTGGGAGAGCCGGAAAAGCGTACGCAAATTTGCCTGGCCAGTTCATCCATATCGCATTTCCTTTGGACAATGGGTGTGGGTATCTGGCGGCGAAGCTTGGGCATTTTGTGTTTTCGTGGGTGGCGAAGAGGTCTATCTGTGGATGCCCCCACATTTGAAAGAACGGATGAAGAACCTGTGGGTGAAGTTCCCACTCATGGATCTGTTGTGTCTGTCTGCTGAGCAGATCTGCCACGGTGTTTTGGACTCCTGGGACATTTTGAGCTAGGAGAAAGATTTTGTGGGGAATTGCCCATCTTCATATGCTCTGTGCTAATTGAGAGAGCTGTGGAGAGTGTGTGCCGCCTTGTTTTTGAATATAATACATGGCCGTCATGTTGTCTGTGCGAATGAGGACTGCCTTGCCTGAAATCCGTGGTTGAAAGGATTTCAGGGCTAGAAAGATTGCTAGTAACTCCAGATGGTTGATATGGAGTAACTTTTGTTGCGGCGTCCATGTGCCCTGCACTGTGAGGTGTAATAGATGAGCTCCCCAGCCGGAGAGCGATGCGTCCGTTGTTAGTATTATTTTGGGAACCGGGTCCAGGAACGGTCGACCTTTAGAAAGGTTTGTGGTGTTCCACCACTGCAGAGAGCGATGGGTGCGACTACCAACACCAGATCTGTCAGTTGCCCCTGGGCCTGGTTCCATTGGCGCGCTAAGCACTCTTGGAGTGGACGCATCTGGAGTCTTGCGTGAGGCACTATGAAAATGCAAGAGGCCATCATCCCTATCAGTTGCATAAACACTCGTGCTGGAAGGGAGTGTTGAAGTACGAATTTTTGTCGCAAAGCCTGAATGCTTGCAATCCTGGCCGGATTGGGGTAGGCTATTGCTTTTGAGGTGTCTATGGTGGCACAGAGGTATTGCTTTATGTAGGATGGTGTTAGCTGGGACTTTTGGTGGTTCACCGTGAAGCCTAGTTGGTGAAGTAGTTGGATTGTGGTGGCGGTGTGGTGTACACATTGGTTGTATGAAGTGGCTTTTATCAGCCAATCGTCCAAGTATGGGAAGACGTGAATGTGCTGTCTTCTGAGGTGTGCCGCCACCACCGCTAGGCACTTGGTGAATACCCGTGGTGCTGTTGTGACTCCGAACGGGAGCACTTTGAATTGGTAGTGTTGTCCGTCCACTACAAATCTGAGGTACTTTCTGTGAGCATGGTGTACTGGAATGTGGAAGTATGCGTCTTTCAAGTCCAGTGTGGTGAGAAAGTCGTTCTGGGAGAGGAGCGGAAGTACCTGCTGAAGCGTTACACTCAGACCACTTTCACATGGTATGTATGTGTTTAGGGGCCGGAGATCTAGAATAGGTCGTAGAGTCTCGTCCCATTTTGGTATTAGAAAATATAGGGAGTAAACCCCCAAATTTTGTTGATTGACAGGAACGTGTTCTATTGCCTGTTTTTGTAGGAGGGAGATTACCTCCTGCTTTAGCAATGTGGCATGTTCTTGTGACATTGGGCGTTGCCTGGGTGGAATGTTTGGGGGGATAGATGTTAATTCCAGGCAGTATCCTGACCTAATTATTTGGGTCACCCATTTGTCTGAGGTGATGGTCTCCCAGACATGAAGGAAATTTGTGAGTCTGCCCCCGACTGGAGTGGAATGGTCTGGGGAGAGCGGGGGGGAAGTCATTGGGTAGTAGGTGTGGCAGAACGGGCGTTGTTTGTTTTGCCTCTGCCCTTGTTGTTGTTACCCCTGTAGCCGCCTCTTTGGTAACCTTTTGTAAAGGTGGTCTGAGTAGGGGACTTGTACGATGTGGACGCTGTGTAGGAGAGTAGGGTCTGCTTTCTATGTTCACCCCCACTTTTTGCTTTTGCTTTACTGGTTTTCGACTTAGATGTGGCTGTGGGCCTGCTAATCAGACCCACAGCCCTGCTGTTCTCTCTCTAAATTGATACTATGTACTTTAGGTGCATAACCCATTTGGATAGGATCACCTTATTGGCCCCTGTACAGTGTACCTTAGGTACCCAAGGCATAGGTGTACCCTAGGCCTGCCAGGGGCTGCAGCATGTATTATGCCACCCCTGGCCTGGCCTTCCATTATGACACAACTGGCTGATCACTCAGCTGGGGCAAGGTCGTGTAATCACTCCTTGCTTAGGTGTAGTATTCCTATACCTAACTTACATATAGACACATGTGTACCTATCAGCCACTCCTATGGCAGGCCTTAACAATCCTGGAGGCAGAGTGCTTGGTAACATGTGAGATGGTGCTCTAGCATGAGCTGAGCCTGTCTGCAGCTTTCGGAACCATGTCCTTATAGCTGTTCTATGATATAGCCTACCATATACTCTTAAAGTGCCTTATAATCTTAAACGGTTATGGTAACTATGGTTTGGCTTTATCAAAACATGTCGTGTAAGGTGTCTAACACTTTGGAATAATACCCCCATCCCATTTCTGGGGATGAGGATATTATCCCTCCCTTCTAGAGGGAGAAGACATGTTGTAACCTACTTACCCGGTTAAAGTTAACCAGAGCCCCAGCATCACAAAATGGATGCTGCTGCCACAGACACGAGTCTGACCTCCTGCTGCTGGGAGTGATCCCGGCAAGGGAGGCTTGGACAATAGGTTTCCTGCCATGGGAGGTGCGAGCACCACCCCAGACAGGCCTTAGTGTATTGGGGCAGGGAGGGATGAAAAGAATGAGACATGCCTGGGGCACACAAGGTGTCCCGTGCATAGTCCAGTTCAAACCGGTGCTGGGGCACTCCAGCCCCAGTCCTGGCGCGAAACTGGACAAAGGGAAGGGGGTGTAACCACCCCCCTCCCAGGTCCCACCCATAAGGCGTGACCTAGCAGGCAACCCAGCCCCCCAGATTAGTATAAGAGTGGTAGCTGGGCCCCAGGAGATTAGATTATCCTGAACCTGCAACTTGAACAGAAACTCTGGACCTTCGACATTCGACGAAAGAAGAAGACTGAAGAATCTCCCTTGTGGCCAAGGAGTGGCTACCCTGTGCAAACAGGCACCATCAAGAGACTACCCTTTGCTTTGCTGAAGTTCTACGAGGGACCGACTGCAGAGCCCGACCAGAGCCTTGACTTCCAGACTTCTCCGACCCTGATCCACATCCACAGCCGAGCTGAGATCCGTGGAGGCGACGAGAGACGTGGGACCGGCTACCTGGGAAAAGTGGCTAGTATCTTCCAGCGCAGCTTCTGAGGCACCCTCGAAGTTGTGCACCGGGGATTGAGAAGCCCCAACCCCAAGCACCATCTGCACCGAAGATCAGCCCCCCACACTCCACGAGTCCTGCGTGGGGCCCTTCTGCATTTTCCTGCTTGCCGCGTCTGTCCGGTTGCTTGCCCGTTGGCTAGTGGCCTTTGTGACGACGCACCCTGAAATCTTCACTGCTGGTTTGGCTCCTCCAGACTGGCTCCCGCTTCTTTGCAAAAGAGAAGCACCCCAGACCTTCCTGGTCTGCACCAGAAGCAAGTCCTCCGTTCTTCGTGGGTTCCGCTTGCCAAGGCTTGGTGAGTCCTAGTTCGACTTCGACGCCGCCGACAGCAAGAGCCTTCGTGGGACAGCTCGCCTCCTGGTCCTGGTCGTCCTCGACGTTTCCTGGTCCCCGTGGCTGCAGTGACAAGCTTCACCTTCACCTGCAATCTTCACGACATCGCCTGGTTCCTTCCTGGTTCCACGTGGTCACTGGCTAGTGACCTTGACTCTGTCCCTTCTGCTTGCAGGTCTCCTCTCTTCTTGATCCCAGCCTTGGGATCCACCGGACACTCTTCACTGACTGCCTGTCAGCAACTTTCCTTCAGGCATCCATAGAAGTCCACGACGAAACTCGACGCAAGTTCACACCTATGCACCCGCAGCCCGTGGGCTAGGTAACTTGGGTACTTCGGTGCTCACAAGGGTAGTGACTATCCTAGGGTCTAGTTTCCGAGTCTCGACTCTTTAGCTGCTTCAGAAGTGTCCTTAAACTATTAATTTCTAACTGCTAGCAATTCTATCGACTTTTACGCATTACGCGTGAGTGTTTCCACTCTGCACCTGAATCCCGTGGGCCTCCCACTTCCTAACTGTTGCTAGTGTAGTGTAGCCCCAGCGATTCCCTAGGCCTAGGCCTATTCTATTTCCGTGACAGTGGTCCTTATACCACTTCTTTAGTATATGGTTTGCGTGGCCCCTAGGGCCTAACTGTATTACTTACCTGTGTGACTTAATGTATGCATAAATAAGACTGTGTTGTACTTACCTCTAATCTCATAAAGAGTGCTGAGGGTTTGACTAGAATAAATACACTTTATTTTATATATATATCTGTTGTGGTGTCCTTTCATTTGGTATTCAAGGGATTATATATGGTATCACAGCTGGCTTCACATGCCATTCAGAGTTTAGCCTAAGACTGCTCTTGTCCATGCTACCACTAGGATAGCTGGTCTATAAGGTTGACTTTACAACCAATCACCATAAGGGTTGTTTGGACTGATATAAGGTGTACACTAGAACTAGTGACATCCTACATCAGGCCAACTTCTCACACGCTGTGTCTGAGGAGTAGCCTCTGGATGCACTCCGAAAGGATGAGCGGCGAAAGGAGCGTCTGGGCGGGTGAGACTGTAAGGCCCCCATGGATTTTGCTGTATCCGTGTCCTTTTTCATCTTTTCTAAGGCCTCATCCAACTTTGGCCCGAATAGATGTTCCTGGTCAAAGGGATGGTTAAGGATAGAGGCTTGTACTTCTGGTTTAAACCCAGATACCCTTAACCAAGCATGACGACGGAGAAGGACGCTGGTGTTAATGGCCCTGGAGGCTGTGTCTGCTGCGTCTAGGGCACAACGTATAGAGGTGTTTGTGATTGTTTTACCCTCTTGAATCAACTCGTTGGCTTTACTTTTATATTTTTCAGGGAGATGTTGCATTATGCTCTCTAATTCGTCATAATGAGCCCTGTCATATCTGGCCAGCAGTGCCTGAGTGTTTGCGTTTGCCTGAAGCATCTAGCAGTTTTGATTCCTTCCTTGTCAGGTGGTGGTGCATCGCCTGACGCTTGTGAGTTTGCCCTTTTACGTGCCGTAGAGACCACTAAGGAATCTAGTGGCGCTGGTCCTCTAATGTAAGAGGGATCTGAGGGAGCAGATTTGTACTTCTTTTCGATACGTGGGTTAAGGACCCTGGCTCTAACTGGGTCTTTAAAAACTTCTGCCGCGGAGCGCTAGGTGGCGCCGGACCAGTATGGCCGCTTCGCGGTGAAGCTCCGGGCGCCGGACCCCGCAAATCCTCCCTCATCCATCCTAAGCTGCCCTGGCCGGTTTCTTCTGGGCGCGCTGGAGTCTTGAACCGTCCTGCTCTCCCTGGTTCGGGTTTGGAGCGCATCTACCACCTCGGAGCTCGACCCGGCATCTCAGAAGCTGACCGCTGACAGGAGGCTGCGGTCCCGGTCCTGGGACGCGGGCGAGCTGCTACTCGAGCTCGCGGCGCCCACGAGGTGTCTGGGCCCGGGTGCGCCGGCGGCCTAAAGGAGGCGTCTCTGCTGCAGTTGCGGGCCCCCCCGGGAGAAAAGCGGGGGCTCCTATCTGATGCCCACCTGTGGAGTTCGAGGAGGTGCGGGGCTGGCCCCGAGGAGCCGATCCGTGCCGAGGAACAGGCGGTGAGTGCGGCAGTAGGGAGGCGCACCAGCGGGGCTACCTGAGTTGTTGTGGGGACGCCCCCCCATCGGGCCGGGTGTCGACGGTCGGGGGCCGTCTCCCCTCCTTTCCCCCCCCGCTTACGTCGCTGACCCTGGACCTGGTTTTCCACGGCCTGCTGGGGACGCTTTGGTGGGTGCGGAGCCGCCTTCGAGGATCGGGCCCCCGCCCTCCCTTCTTTCGGCTACGAAGTTCCAGGTGTTGGGGGTGAAGCTGTCCGGACCCCCAGGGGGGGGGCGAACTGACCGTGGAGCCCGCGGTCTCAGGCTGCATACAGGCCGTGGTGGCGAGGGACCCACCGGGAGGGGGTTTGAAGCTTGGATGCGCACCCCAGGATTTCGGCTGGTGCGGCGAGGCCTAGCCTTGGCTGTGGTGTGCGGCGGATGGTGACGCACCTCCCTGGAAGGCCGGGGGCTGCGGGTTGATGACGGACCCCAAGAGATAACCGGCTGCCATATCGGGCAGCACGCGGGAAAGTACCCTGTGGGGCCTGCGGTGAGTGGCCCTCTGGACAGACGAGGTGCCCTAACCGGGTTTCCTCCCTCCCCCATCCGCCTCCCTGGCCCCCGTGGACTCACTGAACTTTGCTCACGTTGCCCATCGGCTGGCCGGGCATCTCCGTTGTCCGGGGTGCCACCGCCATGGGTAAGGACAGGGCATCCAGGCCGACGCCCGCAGCCACCCAAACCAAGATGGACCAATTCACAACCTCTGAGAAGGTGGCGGGCCTCACCGAGGAAGAGGTCCCGACCCCTAGCACAGACCTTGCTGCCATCTTGCAGGCCATCACTGCGTCCCGCTCCTCCCTGGAGGGTATGGTGGGGAGGTCAGGGTTGACGTGGCCCTTCTCCGGCAGGACTTGCGTAACGCCACCGCCCGCATCTCTGAAGCCGAGTCGAGAATATCGACCGCTGAAGACGATATCCGCCAGCTGCAGGACCAGGTACGTGAACTGACCACCCATTCTAAGGAGCTGCACCGCCGGGTTGAGGATGCAGAAAATCGAGCCCGGCGCAGTAACCTCCGCCTGGTGGGATTCCCGGAGGGGGCTGAGGCGGGCCGCGCGGATGACTTCTTGGAGCGCTGATTTAAATCCTGGATGCCGGCAGACAGCCTGTCGGCCTGGTTCGTGGTGGAGAGGGCCCATCGTCCCTTCATCCTAAAGATCCTTAACTTCAGGGACAGGGACGCGATCCTACGTGAGGCCAGGCGCTCAGAAACTCTCAAATATCAAAACCACACTATAATGATTTTCCCGGATTACACCCGGGAGGTCCAAGAGCTACGACGCTCCTACACGGAGGTGAAGCAGAAGATGCGATCCCTGGGCTTCCAATACCAGCTGCAGTTCCCGGCCCGTCTTCGAGTCATTTTCCAGCACAAGGCAATATTTTTTGACACGCCACGAGCGGCCTGGGCCTGGCTAACGGAGGAATGTCCCTTGCATTGATCTGGACAGAGATCACCGGCGGGTGGACGGGGGGGACGGGAGGCACCCCGATCATCAATCCTCTCTTGTTGTTCCGAGGCATCATGTAACCTTTGACTTGATCTCCTGTCCGATCTCTCGCTGTCCCTCCTTTCGGGGAGCTCACACGCCCACCCCCCCTCAGCCTTGGTGTGGGCGCAGTGCCCATTGGGCGGCTGCTCCGTGCGCACTCCCCGGCCCTCTAGGTGTCCGCTTTCGGGGTCACCCCCTCCTCGCGAGGGACGCGCCTATGGCATCTGCTTCCACGGCATGCGGAGGCAGCGCTGTACTCTGCTCCCCGCTCCGGGTTCGCGCCTCTTCGCCTCTGAAATGCCCTGCGGAGGGAGGGCCGGGGTCCTTACACTCCGGAGTGCGAGAACTCTTGTCTGGCATGCCCCTGATTATACCTATGGCAGACAAACCCGTTCCTAAGGCCGCTATGCGCATATTGTCCTGGAATGTAAATGGCCTTTTGGACCGTTTCAAACGTATGGCAGTCCTTAAATATGCGCAGCGTGCGGAGATCGACGTGCTCCTCCTTCAGGAGACCCACCTTCTTGGCAATAAGTGTCCCTTTCTAGCCCGTTACAGATACAATAGGGGTGGCACTCAGGCTTTGCTAGGGGTTCCCGGGGGGTGGCTATCCTACTTAAACGGTCCTTTCCCTTTGTACTGGCTCAGGTGCATCTAGACTCCCAGGGAATGGCTGTTGCGGTTTGTGGCACTCTCGAGGGGCGGCCACTCACCTTGCTGTCCCTCTATGCGGCACCGTCCCTGTTGCAGACTGTCCTCTCCTATACCACAGATCTACTTCCAAAACTTCCGGCGGGTTCGCTCGTCCTAGGGGGAGACTTTAACGCTGTATACACACCCCGTCTGGACTCGACAGGCCCGATCTCCCTCGCCAGAACCGCTCGCGTGAAGCAACTGTCGAGCTGGGCCGAAGCCCAGGGCCTGTGTGATGTCTGGAGGATCTGGCACCCACATGCTCGCCAATATACCCACACCTCAGCGGCACACCACTCTCATGCCCGGATCGACCTAATCTTTGTCCCGTCTACCGACTGTGCAGGGGTTTGCGACGCCCGCATTCTTCCGAGGGGCCTTTCTGACCATTCGCCAGTGCTTATCGCTCTTGGCCCACCTCCCTTTTCAGCCCGCCTGACGTGGCGTCTGAACGCCTGGTTCCTTCAAGACAAAGACTTTCGGAAGATGGTGGGAGGTGAGATTACTAATTACTACTTTCACAACGTGGGCTCCGTCTCTTCCACGGCCATCCTCTGGGAGGCCGGCAAGGTGACTATTAGGGGGGCTGCAAGGGGGCATCTGCAACAGCAGCGCCGACGTCAAATCCAGCAGCTCGCGGCTTGCGAAGCACAGGCCTTGGAGCTTGAGCGGGACCAGGAGGCGTTGAGGGATGCCACGCGGGCCGATGGCTGGCTGTGAGAAGTTGGCCTGGTATATGATGCTCACTAGTTAAAGTTATCACCTTGTACCATGCCAAGCAACCCTTATGGTGTGGTTGTAAGTCAACCTTTTCGGACTAGCTGCCCTAGTGGTAGCGTAGGCTAAGCAGTCTTTGAGGCTAAACTCGTGAAGCGTGTTAAGCCAGCTGTTTTACCAAATGCAACCCCCTTTTATACCAATGAAAGGACACCACTCAGATATATATTCAAAATATATATGTATTTATTTCTCAAAGTAACCCCTAGTCTCTTTATGAGCACAGGAGCACAAATCGTCAAACAAGATTACAGTAGAATACACAGAAGTTGCACTTTATATGGATAGGCCCTGGTGGCCGCTCAAACCATATACTAAAATAGTGGTATAAGTACCACGAACAGAAAAGGGAAAAGGCCTAGGGCCTCTAGAATCGCTGGGCCTACAAGGAGCTAACTTCAGTTAGTGACCAGGAGGTCCACGGGTGGCGTGTGCAGAGCAAATAGTCACACGCGTGCTCCCATAGGTTTCAATGGGTGCGTAAAAAGTACAAAGTTACTGCAAAGAGGATCTTCCGGATGGACTAGGAACTCAAGATTTGGAACACAGGCACTAGAGATGTAATACTACACTTGGGCACAGGTGTGCCAGCTTTACCTCACCCACAGGAAGCGGGTGCATAGGCCTCGAAGTGCGTCGGGTTTCTTCTATCTGTTCCGTGGAGCTTGAAGACAAAGATGCTGCAGGCGGTCGGTCCAGGAGAGATGCAGTGGATCCAAGAGTGGATCGGAGATGTTGAAGACCTGTAAGTAGAGGGGACAGTGTTCACAGTCACTAGCCAGTGACCAGCGTGGCACCAGGTGGGTACCAGGCAATGTCGGGTGCAAACAGGAAGAAAGGTGTAGCTTGTCTCTGCAGCCACGTGGTCCCTGGAGGTCGACGACGTCCAGGAGTCGGTTCACGAGCTGTCCCACGCAGGCTCTCGCTGTCGGCGGTGTCGGCGACTTGATCGAAGCAAACAAGCCTTGGCAAAAGCAATTGTTGTAGGAGATGAAATAAGCTGATGGTTCTGACCAGCAAGGTCAGAAGGACTGCTCCTTTGGAGGGGAGCAAGGGCCAGTCTGGAGCAACCAGACCAGCGGTGTATTTCGTAAAGTTCGTCGCCAAGGTGGCTACTAGCCAGCGGGCCAGCAACCGGTTAGGCGCGTCGAGTGGCAAAATGCAGAAGGGCCCCACGCAGATCGTGGAGATGCTGAAGGGCTCACCTTTGGTGCAGATGCTGCTCGAGGGTTGGGCTTCTCAGATCCCAAAGCACAACTTGGAGGGAGCCTCGGTTGTTGCACTTGTCAGCTTGTCGTGGTCGTTTCAAGATGGCTGGCTCCACGTGTCTCGGTGCCTCCACGGGTCTCCTCTTTTCAGGGACTGTGGATCGGGCGGTGAGAGGTCTGGAGGTCCAGGTCTTGTCAGTCTCTGGGCTCGGGCTCCGGCGGGAGGCGGCGGCAAAGCGGACGTTGATTTGCTGGATGGTGCTTGCGTTAGCAAGGTGGTCACTCCCTGACCACAGGGGAGATTTCCTTCAGTCTTCTGTGCAGCAGAATGTCGAAGTTCCCGTCTTCTTCTTAGTTTCAAGTTGATTCCAGGATGTCTGAAGTCTTAGGACACAGCTCCTACCTTTAAGCGGATTCTAGGGGCCGGACTACCTGCTAGGTCCCTCCCTATGGGTGGGACCAGGAAGGGGGGTGGTTACACCCCCAATCCTTTGTCCAGCTCGCCCCAGGCCCGGGACTGGTGTGCCCCAGGACCGGTTTGAACTGGCATATGCACCGAGGCTCCTTGTGAGCCACAGGCGTGTCTGGTTTCTTTCAAGCCCTACCTGACCAATACACAAAATCCTGTCTGGGGTGGTGCATGCACCTCCCCTGGCAGGAAACCCTTTGTCCACACCTCCCAAGCTGGAAGGACTCCCAGCAGCAGGAGGGCAGACTTGTGTCTGTGGTGGCAGCATCCATTTTGCACTCTCTGGAGGCAGTGAGGACTCTTTGGCGCTCCTCGTGGCCCGGGTTTACGGATGGGGGGATAAGAACGGTACGCTTCTCCATCGGCTGGCTACCTACCCCCGGGCAGGGCGGATTATTACTGCCATAATGGACTCCGCGGGCGAGACCCGCACGGTCTCCGTGGCAATAGCTCAGACCTTTGCGGATTATTACTCCCAACTATACCGGGCCCGGGCGCCGGGGATCTCTCTTGCGGAGTTGATTGGGGCGAGCGGGGCGGCCCTTGGGCGGCTGGGACGGGAGGCACGCGAGACCCTTGACTTGCCCATCACGCGACAAGAAGTTGATGAAGCGATCTGTCACCTGGCATCCGGGAAGACCCCGGGACCAGACGGTTTCCCACAGGAATACTATGCTCACTTCCGCGAGACCCTTGCCCCGAGGCTTCTGGATCTCTTTGCTGAGGTGGTAGAGAAGGGTTCGTTCCCGCAGGAAATGGACACAGCCACTATAGTCGTCCTCCCGAAGACGCAACCCCCTTCACAGTCCTGCTCGGATTATCAACCGATATCTCTCATCAACACCGAGCTTAAGATGTACGCCACCATCCTCGCACAACTGTTGCGCCCGCTTCTTGTCCCACTGGTCCATTCGGACCAATGCGGGTTTATGCCAAACCGAGGGACCAGACACTGCCTGCGGCGCTTGCATCTTGCCCTGGCCCACCGGGAGCGCCTTTCTCCTTATCTGGCCCTTCTACTGGTTGACTTCGAAAAGGCTTTTGACTCAGTGGGGTGGGAATATCTCCTTGGAACGAATGGGTTTTGGCCCCCAGTTTCGCGCCATGGTCCGTGTCCTGTACGCGGACCCACGGGCCAGAGTGTTGGTTAATGGGACTCGGCAGGGCTGCCCGCTCTCACCCCTCCTCTTCGCCCTGGCAATGGAGCCCCTGGCCGTGCTTATCCGGTCGGATCCTGTTCTCCGTGGATGGGACTGGCCGGGTATGGTCCCTGATAAAATTGCTCTATACGCGGACTGTAGGAACCTGGGTTCACCAGGCCCTAAGGGCGGTAACGTGGCGCGAGCCGGTCAGGCAATCAGAGGGCTATGTGTTAAGCAACCATACACCACACGCTTCTCATGGACTAGAGTCACACACAATAAGGGACGCCACACCGTTTAAATTATGCAAATACTTCAAGTTTATCCAAGTATAGCTGGTCAGTTGCAGTTCAGGAAATAACAAGGTAATACATGAATCATAATACCATCGTTCAGTACATGCGACACTCTTGGTGATATCTATGCAGTGCCTAACCTCGTTCATGTACCCACGCCCGCGGGTTAAATGCGGGAGATTCAGTCTTTCCCTGAACAGGCCGTCTAACACAGCGCACTACTTGTAAGGGGGAACATTGGGTTCATCAATATGGCGCTCGTCGAACTGAGCGCTCCTCGTGACCACTGGCCCCTAGTACTGTGAAGCAAGGCATATAAAACACAGCGCTACGCGCAATCAGTTGCATATGGAAACGTTCGCGTAGAACAGTTATCACAACGCGTTACTCGTAATCAGTTGCATATCATTACCTTCGAGCAGAGCATATAACACAGTGCGCTACTCGCATTCCTTGGCATGTAATTTACTTTCGAGCAGAGCATATAACACAGTGCGCTACTCGCATTCCTTGGCATGTAATTTACTTTCGAGCAGAGCATATAACACAGTGCGCTACTCGCATTCCTTGGCATGTAATTTACTTTCGAGCAGAGCATATAACACAGTGCGCTACTCGCATTCCTTGGCATGTAATCTACTTTCGAGCAGAGCATATAACACAGTGGGTTACTCGCAGTCCCGGTCTCTCCGGCTGGGGAAGCAGGGTCGGTGGCGTGAAGCGCCACACGAGGGTAAAGTCAGTCAGTTCTTTGGGCGGCTTCCAGCGGGGAGGGTGACCGGACTTGAGGAGCGGGTCCCTACGCTCCGGTGCAGTTCACAGAGCACCGCGCTCAGTATTACCAAAGGGGGGACACGGACAGGATCCCTCGGCGGGGTCTCTCCGTCGCGCAGGCAGGGGAGGGGACTCCCGCGGAGGGGACAACCCGGGCCAAGTGCGGTGTGGTTTCCAGACCAGAAGGGGGCGCACCAGAGGGGATCTCGGCCTCCGGGCTTACCTCCGTCTCGGCGTCAGCAGGGGTCTGTCCTCACGACGTTGGGGGAACTCGGCCCCGACCTTGCGCACCTCCTCACACGGCTGCGACGGCAGCGACGGGGCCCCGGGCTTCGCCTGGGCCTCGCGACACAGCAGGGCACTCCTCCAGGCCGCGGCGGTGAGCGCGCTGGCTTCGTCGTCGCAGGGGGGGGGGCTCAAATTAAGGATGGGGTAAAGTGCTCAGCGGAGCACGCTGCCGGGGGTCCCAGACCAGGGCAGGGAGCGCGGGGGTCACAGCGCTAGTACCTGGTCGATCCCCGGTGGCTTGGCAATCGGTTTAGCAATTAGTTCAATAGGTTAGCTTGGACACGCAGTCTCAGCTCTGGCATTCAAGGCTTACAGCTCGCTCTTGTCATGCAGTCTCAGTTCTTAAAGTTAGGTTTCAGTTCTCAGTTGACAGATGAAGTCTTTTGGCGCAGATGTATCTGGCGCCCTTAAGGGGTTCTGTTACAGGGGTAGGGATGGAGAGGGCGACTATGTCCTTCCTGGTCAGGCTGGCAGAGAGTCTCTGGGTCCTCCTACTACTGGGCAAGATCAGTGGGATTCACAGGGCACCTCACTCACTTAAGAGGCAGTATCTAAATCCTGTCACTCTCAGAGGCATAAGTCCCTGGCTAGGCCCTACCGCCTACACTCCTGGTGGATTCTTCCAGCTCTGCTTCACCCCAATGGCCAACTCACCACAAAAGTTTCCCTCCCACTCTTAAGTAGCCCTAGGTCAGGTGACCTCTAGCCAAGGCGGCAAAAGTAAAACCCCACCTCCCTTCTAGAAGGTTCCAGCTTCTTCCAGGAGCTTCCCCACTCTAACTATGGGACAAAAAGGCGGGCTGGTATCGCAACATTGTTGTGGGTCCCAGCCAGCTCCTGGCAGCTAGGGTGCTACTATGAAAAACGACCACCCTGCAGTAGCAGGGGTCTGTGGCAGCCATCTTGGGAGAAGGGAGCACCTGCACCTTAACACTGTAAAAACGAAAAAAATGAGGGAAAAAGGGCCAAGTCCAACATAACCCCCTTCCAGCCGAAAGCCAGGGTAGATCGATCAATGCCTTGATGGTCTTCCCTGCTTGGGGCGAGAAAAGGTGGACGCAGGCCCGCAACGGCAGGAGCACCCGCAGGTTCTCCTCCGCTCTGGAACACAATGGTTCCCTAACAAACCTCCGTGGACCAACGAAACCACCCCACTGGGGCTCCCTAGCTAGTCGTGGCCAGGACCGGCCCCTGGGCCGTCCAGATGTCTCTGGCCCGGGTGATCTCGCGGAGTGGGGGGCAGTAGCCCCAGGCCTGTAGTGCCCGTTGACCACTCCGGTCCTCCTCCTTGCAGTCCTAAACTGCCTCTGGTCCTTCCTGCTGGGGTTCACACCCTTAGGCTGACCAGCCTTCAGGGGCGAGGCTCTCCTCCCCCTAACTCTCCTTCTGGGGTTCCTCACCCTACCCTGCGAGGCACCCTCAAACCACCACTGTCTCCTCAGTACAGGGCCTTGACCCTTCAACTGATTCCTCAACCTAGGGTCTAAACCCTTAGGCCGAGCTGGTGCCCGAGGCGAGACCTTCCTCCCTCTGCACCCCCTTCCAGATTTCAGCACCCTCCTAACGGGAAAAGTACCCCTGGAAGTCAATTTCGGGGGGACCCTGTTAGCAGAGGCCCCACCCGCCAGGTCAGGCAACCCCTGAGCCTGGCATCCCAGCCCAGGATCTAAACCCTGCGACTGGGCCAACCCCAGAACCTCAGGCGCGCTGGTAACAGTCGCCCTGGGTCCTCCTGACACTAGGGGCTCCCCTGCACTGGATGGCACATCGGGACAGCCTAGGCTCCCAACCTGGGGCTCCCTTGCGGAACTCTCCAGGCCCTGAGACTGCGGTTGGGGCACCTCGGGACACCTCCCCGTCTCACGCCTTCCTATAGATAGGTCGTGAGGCCCTACAACCCTCTCTCCCTGGGACCTAGCTGGGCTATCTGCCACTTCTCCCACCTCGCTGGGTTGGGAGATCCCTGCACCACCCCCTTCAGGTTCACACCCCAATGCCTCCTCAGACACCCTGGTGATGTCATCCTGGGGTAAAGAAAATTCTAGCTCCTGGGGAGCTTCCGGTATGCTGCCACCAGTGTCCTCACTGGACACATTCATCTGGAGGGCACGCAGCTCCAACTCCTTCATCCGAAGCTCGTGCGCCATCCTCCTCTCCTCCATTGCCCATTTCTTATTCTCTCTTTCCCTTTCTCTTTCATGCTCCAACTTGGCTAGTTCCCATCTTAATTGCCTCTCTTCCCTTCTGTCCTCATACTCCTTTGGAGACGCGCTCCTACTAGACCCTGTCCTACTACTGGCCCCAGAACGTCTCCCTGGGGGCACATTTTCAGACTCCTCTATGTTTACAATGTCTAGGACTTCTTGGGCGCTCTCCTCCTGAGGTGCATCTAGCGCCCCCTGTCCCTCATCCCCTCTCCCTTCTGGGTGGGCTTCTACCCATGCCCTAATGGCGGTACGGAGTTCCGGCGCTTTAGCCTCCCGCATCCCGGGCACCCCCAACTCCTGCGCGAACTCCCTTAGTTGCTTCACTGTGTACCCCTCGAGGTCAGCTAACCGGGATTCCATTCTGGCAGGTGGGGACCTAGACACTAAGGAGAAAATTCCTAGGGTATAGGCAACAGTTACCGGCTCACCAGGCTTCTTGCACTCTCAACCTGGACAGTGGAACTAACAATGCAGCAATCAATGTTTTTAGAGCTTTGGAACACAACAGGCGTTTAATTGTGGCGCCCTTCGCCTCACGGAAGGGTGCTGTATGGTCACAAGTCCCAAGGATCCCACCGCTGCCACCAATGTAGGAACCTGGGTTCACCAGGCCCTAAGGGCGGTAACGTGGCGCGAGCCGGTCAGGCAATCAGAGGGCTATGTGTTAAGCAACCATACACCACACGCTTCTCATGGACTAGAGTCACACACAATAAGGGACACCACACCGTTTAAATTATGCAAATACTTCAAGTTTATCCAAGTATAGCTGGTCAGTTGCAGTTCAGGAAATAACAAGGTAATACATGAATCATAATACCATCGTTCAGTACATGCGACACTCTTGGTGATATCTATGCAGTGCCTAACCTCGTTCATGTACCCACGCCCGCGGGTTAAATGCGGGAGATTCTAGCGCTGTGCGCGCTTATGTACAGTCTTTCCCTGAACAGGCCGTCTAACACAGCGCACTACTTGTAAGGGGGAACATTGGGTTCATCAACATGGCGCCCGTCGAACTGAGCGCTCCTCGTGACCACTGGCCCCTAGTACTGTGAAGCAAGGCATATAAAACACAGCGCTACGCGCAATCAGTTGCATATGGAAACGTTCGCGTAGAACAGTTATCACAACGCGTTACTCGTAATCAGTTGCATATCATTACCTTCGAGCAGAGCATATAACACAGTGCGCTACTCGCATTCCTGGGCAGGTAATTAATTTCGAGCAGAGCATATAACACAGTGCGCTACTCGCATTCCTTGGCATGTAATTTACTTTCGAGCAGAGCATATAACACAGTGCGCTACTCGCATTCCTTGGCATGTAATTTACTTTCGAGCAGAGCATATAACACAGTGCGCTACTCGCATTCCTTGGCATGTAATTTACTTTCGAGCAGAGCATATAACACAGTGCGCTACTCGCATTCCTTGGCATGTAATTTACTTTCGAGCAGAGCATATAACACAGTGCGCTACTCGCATTCCTTGGCATGTAATCTACTTTCGAGCAGAGCATATAACACAGTGGGTTACTCGCAGTCCCGGTCTCTCCGGCTGGGGAAGCAGGGTCGGTGGCGTGAAGCGCCACACGAGGGTAAAGTCAGTCAGTTCTTTGGGCGGCTTCCAGCGGGGAGGGTGACCGGACTTGAGGAGCGGGTCCCTACGCTCCGGTGCAGTTCACAGAGCACCGCGCTCAGTATTACCAAAGGGGGGACACGGACAGGATCCCTCGGCGGGGTCTCTCCGTCGCGCAGGCAGGGGAGGGGACTCCCGCGGAGGGGACAACCCGGGCTAAGTGCGGTGTGGTTTCCAGACCAGCAGGGGGCGCACCAGAGGGGATCTCGGCCTCCGGGCTTACCTCCGTCTCGGCGTCAGCAGGGGTCCGTCCTCACGACGTTGGGGGAACTCGGCCCCGACCTTGCGCACCTCCTCACACGGCTGCGACGGCAGCGACGGGGCCCCGGGCTTCGCCTGGGCCTCGCGACACAGCAGGGCACTCCTCCAGGCCTCCAGGCCGCGGCGGTGAGCGCGCTGGCTTCGTCGTCGCAGGGGGGGGGGGCTCAAATTAAGGATGGGGTAAAGTGCTCAGCGGAGCACGCTGCCGGGGGTCCCAGACCAGGGCAGGGAGCGCGGGGGTCACAGCGCTAGTACCTGGTCGATCCCCGGTGGCTTGGCAATCGGTTTAGCAATTAGTTCAATAGGTTAGCTTGGACACGCAGTCTCAGCTCTGGCATTCAAGGCTTACAGCTCGCTCTTGTCATGCAGTCTCAGTTCTTAAAGTTAGGTTTCAGTTCTCAGTTGACAGATGAAGTCTTTTGGCGCAGATGTATCTGGCGCCCTTAAGGGGTTCTGTTACAGGGGTAGGGATGGAGAGGGCGACTAGGTCCTTCCTGGTCAGGCTGGCAGAGAGTCTCTGGGTCCTCCTACTACTGGGCAAGATCAGTGGGATTCACAGGGCACCTCACTCACTTAAGAGGCAGTATCTAAATCCTGTCACTCTCAGAGGCATAAGTCCCTGGCTAGGCCCTACCGCCTACACTCCTGGTGGATTCTTCCAGCTCTGCTTCACCCCAATGGCCAACTCACCACAAAAGTTTCCCTCCCACTCTTAAGTAGCCCTAGGTCAGGTGACCTCTAGCCAAGGCGGCAAAAGTAAAACCCCACCTCCCTTCTAGAAGGTTCCAGCTTCTTCCAGGAGCTTCCCCACTCTAACTATGGGACAAAAAGGCGGGCTGGTATCGCAACATTGTTGTGGGTCCCAGCCAGCTCCTGGCAGCTAGGGTGCTACTATGAAAAACGACCACCCTGCAGTAGCAGGGGTCTGTGGCAGCCATCTTGGGAGAAGGGAGCACCTGCACCTTAACACTGTAAAAACGAAAAAAATGAGGGAAAAAGGGCTAAGTCCAACACGGACGATGTCCTTCTCTATCTCTCGGATCCGGCTGTCTCGGGTCCTCGTGTCCGCCGGATTCTTCGCCGGTTTGGTCAGGCATCTGGTCTCCACCTAAACCCCAAGAAATCTGTACTGGTCCCGTTGCACTCGTCTAGGGAGTGTTTCGACTGGCAGTCTGATATTCCCCTCCGGAGACTCTCCTTTAAATATCTGGGGATCTGGGTCACCCTCCTTCCGGAGCTCTGCTGGGCCCTTAATGTGTTACAACAAACAAATGATGGACGGAATGCTGACAATGCAGACATTCTCCCCCAGTCAAGAGATCTGGGTTAAATCCATCGTTCTTTTGCCCACTACACCACCCCAGTTTAGACATGGCCATATGCAAATCAGTCTTGACCCTGTGCCTCATGGGAACAGTCCAGCCCGAACTGCCAAGCCATGTCTTCCCTGGACCAGAATCAAGCATCCTAGGACCGGTTTCTGGCTATCAGCCGTCATCAGCCAGGATAGCTTGACTCCAGTGGCGTAGTGAGCACGGGTCCCACGTCTGGGAATACCCATCTCACTTAGGGCGAAAAGCGTTACAACAAACAAATGATGGACGGAATGCTGACAATGCAGACATTCTCCCCCAGTCAAGAGATCTGGGTTAAATCCATCGTTCTTTTGCCCACTACACCACCCCAGTTTAGACATGGCCATATGCAAATCAGTCTTGACCCTGTGCCTCATGGGAACAGTCCAGCCCGAACTGCCAAGCCATGTCTTCCCTGGACCAGAATCAAGCATCCTAGGACCGGTTTCTGGCTATCAGCCGTCATCAGCCAGGATAGCTTGACTCCAGTGGCGTAGTGAGCACGGGTCCCACGTCTGGGAATACCCATCTCACTTAGGGCGAAAAGCGTTACAACAAACAAATGATGGACGGAATGCTGACAATGCAGACATTCTCCCCCAGTCAAGAGATCTGGGTTAAATCCATCGTTCTTTTGCCCACTACACCACCCCAGTTTAGACAGGGTCAAGACTGATTTGCATATGGCCATGTCTGAACTGGGGAGGCGTAGTGGGCAAAAGAACGATGGATTTAACCCAGATCTCTTGACTGGGGGAGAATGTCTGCATTGTCAGCATTCCGTCCATCATTTGTTTGTTGTAACGCTTTTCGCCCTAAGTGGGATGGGTATTCCCAGACGTGGGACCCGTGCTCACTACGCCACTGGAGTCAAGCTATCCTGGCTGATGACGGCTGATAGCCAGAAACCGGTCCTAGGATGCTTGATTCCGATCCAGGGAAGACATGGCTTGGCAGTTCGGGCTGGACTGTTCCCATGAGGCACAGGGTCAAGACTGATTTGCATATGGCCATGTCTGAACTGGGGAGGCGTAGTGGGCAAAAGAACGATGGATTTAACCCAGATCTCTTGACTGGGGGAGAATGTCTGCATTGTCAGCATTCCGTCCATCATTTGTTTGTTGTAACGCTTTGGGCCCTTAATGTGGCCCCCGTGGTCAATAAGACCAGATCAGATATGGTAAGGTGGCAGTCGCTCCCGTTGAACCCGCTGGGGAGGATTGCACTTTATAAGATGATGATCCTCCCCAAGTTTCTATATATGCTACAGAACACGCCCTGCTCCTTCTCCCGCTCTTGGTTCCGGGACCTGGACAGGACTGCGATAAAATTTCTCTGGGGTGGCGGTAGGCCCCGTCTAACTTTAGACCGTTGCCGGGTTCCTTCATATGACGGAGGCCTGAGCATGACTATTCTTTACTTGTACTATCTTGCCACGCGGCTGCTGATGGTCCATGACTGGTTCTCAGGCGGATGGGACGATCCGGCTTATAGGCTAGAGGTGCAGCTCACCGGGTTCTCTTCTATTCAGAACATGCTCTATGGGGCGACGATCCCTCGGTCGCTTCCGGATGTTGTGCGGGCCCCCTTTTTGGCGTGGCATGCCGCCTTACGGCACACCCATTGGTCGCAGACACTGACCCTGGTTACACCACTTTGGCATGGTACTTGGCTGCGGGAGGTATCGGGGCTTGAAGGTTTTCGCTCTTGGGATCTTCTGGGGATCTCCCGCTTGGGTGATGTCTGGCAAGGGAGCCACATGTGTTCCTTCCAAGAGCTCCGGAACCGGTTTTCTTTACATTCTTCGCAATTCTACAAGTATCTCCAACTGCGCCACGCAATCCTATCTCATGTCCTTCTGGACTCCAGAATTCCCGACCACAGCCCGCCTGAGGCTCAGGTGATGCTGGGATGTCTTGTGGGAGGAGGGGGGGGGGGGGGGGGAGGAATATCCCGTATTTATCGGCCCCTGGTCAATAACACCCCAGTGGATTGGAAAGGATTGAGGCAGCGGTGGGAGACCTGGGTGGGTCCTCTGGATGAAAATGATTGGAGGGACGCCCTTATGGCACCCAGGACGATCACCACTTCGGCTAGACTGCGGCTTATCCAGCTTTACTATCTCCACGCCGCATATCTGACCCTGGAACGCCTATATCGTGCGGGCCTGTGTCAGGCTGCTTCATGCGCTCGGTGCGGGGTAGATCCGGCGGATTTCTTTCATATGGTCTGGTCTTGCCCACGCCTGGGGAACTACTGGGCTGAGATTGAAATCGAATTAACTGAGGTCCTAGGATGGGAGGCCCCCCATGACCCTAGGCTGGCTCTGTTGGGAATAACGGATGGGTTGGACGGTTCCCGTAATGATAAATATTTCCTAACTACTGCTCTGGTGGTGGCTAAAAGAGACATTGCAGCTGCCTGCAAGCAGATTGAACCACCCAAAGGTGCTAAATGGAGAAGAGGGGTGGACTGGTGCGCAGCACAGGAACAGACGTTGTACACTGCCCGGGGCTGCCCCAAAAAGTTTCGCAGAATATGGGGGAAATGGCTCGGGGGCTTGTTTTAGGGGGGGGAATACGAGGGACGGGAGCGGAAGTTTGGGGGAGGGGGTGGGGGATCTTGCGATTGCTTATCAATGATTCTGTGATAGGTCTTGTTGATGCCAAGTTAATCGGACTGTTATATGTGCTTCTTGATTTCGCTGTATATAAGAAAATACAAATTTGTTTATAAAAAAAAAAAAACTTCTGCCGCATGCTTTACCACCCCTTTGAGCATGGGCAGTATGGAGGTGGACCTCTGTGTAGTATCGAATGTGTCTAGGAGGAAATCTTCTTCCACAGGGTCATTATGCATGTCCACCCCATGATAATGTGCTGCTCTTTGCAGAAGATGGTTAAACCCTATTGAATCTTCAGGTGGAGATGGTCTAGAAGGGTAAATATTGTCTTGTGGGACGTTGGGGAAATCTGGTATATGGTAATCGTCCCATGGATTTGGAGATCCTGTAGGGGTGGGGTCTTGTGGCACATCCCCTGTATCATAATATGGGTCCCCATGATCATGATCGTCTGGAGACGGAGTAGGAGAACGATGAGGTGGGGGTGGAGAGGGTGGAGGGGGTGGAGGTGGGGAAGGAGGAGGAGGTGGAGGAGGAGGGGAAGGTATTCTGAATGGAGAGGTAGCAGAGTCCTTCCTCTTTGGAGGTGGAGGTGGAGCAGGCTTCTCCAAATGTCTCTTCTTAGTAGAGAGCGTCAAATGTCCAGTTTTTGGATCCTAGGTAAGAGTTTTTTGCAAGGGATCCGGTGTAAATAACTCTGGTGAGGTAATTTGGTCCGTCGGCGCCGAAGGCGTCGGGCCGATGATTTTTTTAGGTTTTTCCATGCCGGTTTGATGTTTAGAACCCGGCTTGGGACCCTCCGGTCTCTTGGTCGGCGCCGAGATGTGCTTCGGCTTGGAAGTGTCAGTGCCGGTGGCCTTGTGTGGTTTGGTCGGCACCGAAGATGGCGCCGGTGCCGAAGGGCTGGGTTTCGACCCCGAGGGTTTCGGTGCGGAGCTCGGTGTCGAGGTGGAGGCAGTCTTCTTTTTCGGTGCCGAAGTGTGTTTCTCGGCACCGCTGGCAGGCTGGCTCGAGCCCGAGCCGCCGGAAGGCTTACTTGACTTCTTCACCGGGCCCAAAGGTGGGGTGTGTGAAGCAGTGTCTCTGGTCTTGCCTGGGCCCGGAGGCGAAGGCGTGACCGAAGCCTTTTTGGGTGTCGGTGCGGGTGTGGGAGGGGGTAGATTGGTACTCACGACCCTCTGCGCCGGGGTGATGTCCTCCACATCTGACTCGTCGGCCTCAGAAGCGCTGACGAGGTCCTCTTCGGTACTATGATGTTCCGGATCGTCGATGTCGTCTCCGAAGATGTCGACCGGAATGGACGTCGAGGAGTGTGCCATGTTCCTTCTGGCTCTTCGGTCCCGAATAGTCTTTTTGGATCGGAAAGACTTACAGGCCGGACAGTCTCGAGCCTCGTGTTCCGGGGAGAGGCAAAGGTTGCATACCTCATGAAGATCGGTGTGGGGAAATTTGGACCCACATTGAGGGCACTTTTTAAATGGAGTTCTTTCCATGAGCCGGGACCGGAGCCTGGTTAGGCCCGAAGGCCGCCGTCGACGACTGGAACCGAAGGTTTGTGTCGATGAGAAGGCGCGTTGATTGAAGAGATCGTGATCGAAACAATACAGCGATTGGGGTGAGGATTGCGCATCGATCGTCGAACTGGAAGCTGTTCGGAACCCGAGCGCGAAGATCACATCCGAGCCCAATGGCGGAAAAAAACAATCTGAGGATGGAGCCGAAGCCCATGCGCAATACGATCCAAAGGAGGAGTCACCGACCTCGTGACTTCCAAAGACTTTCCAAGAGGAAAAACAAACTGCAAACATCCGGGCCCAACACCAGATGGCGATCTATGCAAAAGTGTGTAATCTGCAGCTCATATGCCTCGAACTAAATGTTTAAAAAATACTGGATACCAGATTAATCTTGAGAGTCTCATGCTCTTAATCTCACACTTTCACCCTTGGAGGTCCAGGGTTTGCATGACTTGCTCCCGGTGCAATGGACAGATGAGTCAGTTCGCTATTTGGGTCTTGACCTGACTCCTAACCTGGCTTCCTGGTCTTCCTCTAACTGGCCTAGGTACCGGAAGTCCATCCGTGATGAAATACACCATGGGGAGGGCCTCCCACTGGCATGGCTGGGACGCCTTAATGCAGTCAAAATGTCCCTTCTCCTAAGATTCTTTATTTCAGTCCCTTCCTACTCCCATTCCGCACGCTGACATCCTGGCTCTGCAACGGGATTTTACCAAGTTCATCTGGGGGAAGTCCCGCCTCCACTACTCTCAGAAACTACTTATGCTACCCTGGTCTCCGGGTGGCCTTGCCTGTCCCAATTTGTTGGACTACTACTGAGCTTGTCAACTCCGATTTATATCGGAATTGATCGTCCCCGAAAGTGAAAAACACTGGTTCCATATGGACCGTGCGGTGGCCTGTAGAATGCTCTGGGATCTGGCCTGGCTCCCGCGCGCGGCACGCCCACGTAGTGCCTACATCGCAACCCAACGAGAACGGATTTGGAAATACCCTTCCCTTCCCCTAACACCCCGCTAACACTCAATTCTGCGTTCCCCCCTGCTTTGCACTCTTAGAGCTTTGCGGCGTGGACTGTAGAAGGTTGGCGAGTGCTCCAGGACTTCTTTCAGTGCTCTGCCCTCCGCTCCTTTGATCAATGCAAGCAATTTTTTCTCCTCACGGATAGCTCGCGTCTGCAATATTGTCAATTGAGTCATTGGCTATCTTCCCTGGTGTACCCCCAGGGGGTGACTTGTCCGCTCACTCCCTTCGAGACCCTGGTGCGTAGATTCGAGGGCTCACGGGGCTTAATCTCTAAAACCTACTCTGTCCTTCAACACTCTCGGCAGCTTTCTCCTCATGGCTACCAGGTGTGCTGGGCTTCTGATTTGGCTGCTGACATCCCCCGGAGGACTGGGACCGCTTGTGGACAGACATCCCTAAAGTATACCGTAGCATCCCCTGGCGCGAAGTCGCTTACAAGCTAATGACCCGTTGGTACTACACCCCCCTTCGCCTACACCAGATGTTCCCGGACACCCCCCCAACATGCTGGCGTTGTCAGAAATATA
This sequence comes from Triturus cristatus, assembly GCF_964204655.1. Classification (NCBI taxonomy): domain Eukaryota; kingdom Metazoa; phylum Chordata; class Amphibia; order Caudata; family Salamandridae; genus Triturus; species Triturus cristatus. Next base: position 477,399,134 of record NC_140579.1, on the reverse strand, counting down.
GAGGGGACTTCCTCCATATTTGGTGGTCTTGCCCGAGCCTTCTCATGTTCTGGAAAGAGGTCCTCAGCCATATTAAGGAGGTGGTGGGTTTCCTGATCCCTTCTACCCCGTCCCTAGTGATTCTGGGCATTCGTCCTGGTGCATTGAAGGCCATGTCCACGTGTCTCTGGCATTTAATACTTCACTTACTTGGAGCTGCGAGACAGTACATTGCCTCCTGCTGGAAGCAGCCCCACCCCCTCCCATTGCAGCGTGGTTTCTCCGATTGTGGGATGTCCTGTGTTTAGAGCTCCTCACGGCCCGTCTCACTCTCACCGACACACGCTATGACCGCATCTGGCGTCCACTCATACATTTTCTCACTAAAACCGAACACTCTCGCCTGATGCCCCCTCGCCTGCGGGCCCTTCAACTATTTGATGATCCTTTGGAGCTCTTCACGCTGGGCAAGAGACCGGCTACCCCGGAGTTTGGCTAGCTGGGCTGGGGCCTTCTGTCCTCTGGGCACCGCCCTAGCTCTTGGCTCTCCCCACTCCTCCCCCCACTTCTTGGGCACATCCACACCTGTTCTCTTTTCTCTTCTTCTCTCCTTTGGAGGGTCACCCCCTAAATTGTTCTTTCTTTCTGTTTTTCTGTTTTTTCTTTTCTCTATCTTTGGTTCTTCTCCCTACTCTTTTCTTGGGTTATGCTGATCTTGGTTTTATACATGGCAAAGTGTATTACTATTGTTGCAGTATATGTTGTGCCTTCCGGGAGGATGGGGACTCTAGCTTTGTTTGGAACTTGTTCACGTTTCCCACCTGGGGGGGGGGGGGGGTGGGGGTTCTGTTATGTGGCTGCTGGACTTTGATACTGGGCCATGAGACTATCTATAGCTAGGTCCACATCGGATTGTCCCTTTCATGACTTCCCCTGCGGGTGGGATGCAGGCCCTTCCCTTTTTTTTTTTAGTGACCCCCTATATTCTGGGACGATGTTGAACCTGCTTGGCATTTGAACTACTATTTCCACCTAGCTTAATCAGTCTTATTGTGAGGTTCTTGATCTGTCTGCTGCTCTTGTTCACCGCATTTGGTTTCCTCTCCACACTCGCCTTTCTGATTCTGCGACTTGTGTGAACCTTCCCTTTGTCTTTTTTTCTTGTTATGTCTTTGTATTCAATAAACAGATTTCAAACAAAAAATACTGGAATGTGCAGATTGATGTTTAGACTGTGGTACATTCAGTTTGAATCTCAGTTCTGAGTGAACAGTGCACACCGCATACAAGTTTGTGAACTTGTCATATTTTGCTGGAAGTGACATGTCATCCATACTGGTAGGCAGTATAGGATAATAGCGCATGGTCTGGAGAAGTACGAACTCAGAATTGAAAAAGGAACACCATAGTTGTGGGTCCTTTTTAATAATAAGAATCGATTTCTAACCAAATGAGCACTGTTTTTGCAACATTAATCTGTGCTCTAATCTATACTTTGTAGTGTGCATGCAGTTATTTGATGTCAGTTAATAATTCATTGTTCTATATTAGGATTTTAACTTGTAAACAAAAAGATGTCTCTTAGAAAAGCAATAACCCATTGACCTATTTACATTATATGCATGTTTTGATCTGCATGGTGCATGTTCTTTGCAGCAGACATATTAACCCTCTGTGCTATTTTATGATCAGTTAAACCCTAAACTAGACAAATCTTATCTCTCTCCAGGAAGAATATCACTGGAGCCATCTAGAAATTTGTATAGTTGCCTGGAAATTACTGGAGGCTAGGAATGCGGCAGCAGGTTCTTTTAAAAACAAATTATACTTGCAAACTTGGCGCCCCCTGAAGTCAGCACCCGGTGCGGTGGCACCAGTCACACTGCCCTAGAGCTGGTCCTGCGTCAGACTCCTGTGAGCACTCATGGCTTTAAGAAACTGGCCCCTTCAACATCAGACACATTCAAATACCAAGTTACTGCAACTGATACGCTGAATGCCATCCTTGAAGCAATGAGCACAAATAAAACATCCCTTCAAAGCAAAATCGATGCAGTGGTGCTTGATGTGGGTCTACTCCGGACTGACCATAAGCAGGGGTGTAGCTTCAGGGGGGTGTTTGGGGTGTTACACCCCCCCCTAATAAATGTACTCTGAAGTAAACAGTTGGGAGCAGGTGCTTACAGTGGAGTATGGTAAGGTTTTCACCTAGAATTTTTCCATGCATACAGAGTCAAACACACAGACACACACACTTCACACTCTCTTTCTCTCTCTCTCTCTCTCTGTCTAGAAGTTCATGAAATTGTTGGTTATTTTACAAAATATGTTCTTTTAAATACCACTAACAATCCACACTGCTCTCCCTTCCCACTGGCCCTTAAGCACCCCTCATGTCCTGTTTCTCAGATAATGTATGTTAAAAAGATTTGCCTGCGTGATTGTTGGGAAATACGAAGCTTGCACCCCTTAATATTTCTGACCAAGCTATGCCCTGACCATAAGAAGCTGATTGACAGCCTATTGACAGTCTTTGCAAAAATGGCAACCCAAAAAACGGAACTACAGCAGAAGGTTTACAAATTGTTGGATCATGTGTGTTTTCTGGAATTCAGGGCTTGGGACGCTAAAGGGTGCGGTCGGCAAAGTAATATCAGGATTGTTATTACAATGCTAGTTTACATCCAGCAATCAAATTCACTCCTTGTCTACGGTCACATTCAAAAAGTGTTCTTTCAGTCGGGATGTATTTTAAATCTGTATATATCCTATATTCTTCACTTCTTTACACTTCAATAAAAATTCACATCCTTTCATTCATTGCCGATGCGTATTGTCCCCAGTGGGACAATATTAAGGCTGTAAATGTATATTTGTAAATAACATATTAACTATTAAAATCCAATTTATTTTTATTTAAAACAAAAAAAACACCTAATAAATTTAAAAAATGGATACCCAAACTATCTGAGTCCAAGGGTTTCCGATTACAACACCTCTTCACTGCAGTAAGAACCCATGCACATCTATGTCTAACAATTGTATATTACAATATCTAAAATACAGTACATTATGTGATTTCCTTTCAATAGCCACTCATAGAATAGTTGCAGTTGAAAAGAAATCCATAGACATACATCTCATATTATATTAGTTACCCTTCTATAGGTACACCAAATCAAGCCTAACTCCTTTTGTAATTAATACTCATTTCTCAGGAAGCAAGAGTACTGTGGGATACACCCACATTAAACAAACTGTAGAAAAATCCTTCATAACTTATAACTTGGTTCAACACATGATCAGATTTTAGGAAGATGTGTACTGCCTAGAAAGCCATCAGGTTTTGTAAAAGAGCCCTCACTCACCTACCTAGTAGGTGACATGCTTCATCATTGGGTTCCCACCCTGGTCACCGAAAGTTTCCAGGGTGTGCTACGACGCCTCATTACAGCGGAGCTGGTTGTTTTTTTGGGGTGAGATTGTAATTGTGAGTGAGAGGTGTGATTTAAAATTGGCTCAATACTCTCGTGTTTCTAAACTCAATTTAATTATTGAAAGTATTGATCAATGTTATGAGAGGTGGCGGATATGTGAAGGATATTATTTTGATCCTTTTTATCCTGTGGTTGGTCTACAAGTTTCAGCCATGTGCTGATGTGCCCAAGATGGTCAAATGGCTTTCTTCAGGACCAGTAAATGCATGCATGCACACTAAAACATTCAGCTAGGGTGTGGATTGTACTTACAACCCACTATACAAACTCCATTTTGCAGTTGTATTGTCTGTGGTTGTGGCGATTTGCCACCTGAGATCGGCCGAAGGAGTTTACCCTGTAGTCACACTTTCATAAAGGTATCTCACCCATGGATACCTATTGTTCCTCAGTCGTCCCGCATCAGGATGCGCATCAGGATCCTGTTAAGAGTAACATATAATAAACATTTATCAAGCCTGTTTTTACAATTCTCCTTTCATGTAATCATAATTTGATTTGTAGGCCCGTTGACCTCATCTTGGTGCTTAAATGTAAGCAAAAATACGACCGAAATGTAATGGCTGCCATCTTAGGTATCATTTCCCCCAGGGAATCAATTTATTAGAGATGCTATGTTTCTTTAAAGGAATAACACCTTCTTTATCCAAAAATTCTTTCAGAATGTATCACTTTATGATAGGCCGGGGACATAGAGCACCTAATCCCCTACGGCCTCATTTATGAAAACTGTTGCATCACTGCGTGAAAACAGCAATGCAACAGTTTTCATTGTGCCCTCCTTACGACACCATGGATGCAGCGTATTTAATGTATGGCACTCCATGTCGCAAGGAGTTACAGATACGTCAGTATTACTGACGCATCTGTATGCACAGTAATGACGCATTGCTGGAGTGCTTCTCAAAAGTGACGCAACTCCAGCAATGTGTCATTACATATGGGCAAGTCCCATTTTCAATGTGCCTGCGTCAGTCTTACGCCTGCTGTGAGGCAGGTGTAAGATTTTGACGCAGTAGCGTCCTAGAAGTGGTGCAGTGAAATCTCAGAGATTTCACTGCGCCACGTCTACGAGGCTTTTTACGGGGGAGCACCCACCCTGCATACATTATACCTGACACAGGTATAATGTAGCGCAGGACTTTACAAAGTGACGCATCTGCTTAGATGCAACACTTTGTACATAGGGCACAACATGGCACATTTTTTAAGCTGCCAGTGCATCACAAAAATTGATGCAAGGGCGGTACAAAAGTGTACGGCCAGTACCTTCGGCTCCGTAGAAACTGCAGTGACATAGGGGACTACAAATCTCAAGCCAAAGATCTGAGTGACAAATTGCAGCAGCGGGGCTATACCAAAAGGATCACAGAAAAAGCCAAAAAACGGGCCAGAAACCAGAATTGGAAAATACTAAAGGCAGGTACCCTTAATTGGGAAACCTCGCTCCTCTCTAACAAAAGAGTGAGATCGATCAAAGACGCCATAGTCTCCACAGGACCAGCTCCACAACAGAAGCCAACCAACACAGTACTGAATTCCTGGGGGCTCTCAGGCGTGGTGGGTCATTTTCCCTGTGGCAACTGCAGCGTGTGCCACATTACGGAAACCACCAAAAGCCTCAGCCTGGAACCAGGGAAGACATGGCAACTGAGACAACACACGAATTGCAACACTGAACACGTGATTTATCGCATCGTATGTCCGTGCAACCTCACCTACATTGGCATGACCAACCGAAAGATCAGGACAAGAATCTGCGAACACCGCAGCACAATAAGATGTAAGAAAAACGCTACCCGCATGACGAACCACTTCCTCGAAGTAGGCCACACAACTAATGACATACGTTGGGTCATCACTGAAGCATTAGACCCCAACCTACCAAACATACAGAGCCATCTGCTGGAAAAGGAGCAAAGATGGATACATCGCCTGTCCAGTCATAAAACAGGCCTCAACGATAACATCGCTTGCAACAGCCTCGGAAAATCCTAAAACCACCCCTGAAAGCCATACCCCACAGGATGCCCAGCCTCTCGCTAATCGCACCACCCCCATAAGCACACATCTTGACTTGGGTCCCAGAGACCATCACTAATGGGGGCCTCCACCACAATGCGTGACCTGGGGCCCACCCTCCAGGCTGTGCATTGACCAACGCACAGCACACACATGCCCACCTGCCATCCATGACAGGATTACCAGCCCCCCCAGGCCAGACGAACTAAATGTCCTTTTACTCACCACATGTCCCCCTAACATGCTCTGGGGCTCCTATTGCACCTATTTACGTTCCAGGCCCGTGGCATTCAATGGCATTGGGCCCCCACCAACACTGTGCCCTTCATTCCTCCTGCACAGGGCCTTTGCCTACCCAGTTGCCCATCTTCACACTGGGCCCATTGCGCACTAACAATATTGCACGAAGAACACTGCACTTCGTGTTATCTCCACTCGACTATTCCAATATGGCCAAAACCTTGCCCTAACTCCACTAAATCCATCCGTGCATGCGCACGCATGCGCAGTAACTACCTGCCTTCTTTCACTTCCGGATGCCACATGGCGCTTGCGCGCGCATGCGCAATGCCTCCCAGTAGCTCCACGAGCATACCGGCACATATTCAGCAGGGCGCAGCGGCATAAAAACACCGGCTCTCTGGCACTCTAGACCAGCCGGGACTACGAGAGACCAGAGCAGGTTTAAAGACAGGCTACTCGCCGAGACCAAGTAAGGTTGCGCTTTCACCCCCTATTTAGGAAACCAGAGCACACATGGGCTCCTGTGCTCACTGTACCTTTTACCCCCTTCTCTCTAGATCAGCTGCCCAAAACCCTAACATAGTGTAAATATTCTCTCCAACTAAGGCGTCATTAGCCTAACCATACCCACTGTTTTTAATTATTTTTAAATTGCGCAGCGCGCCGCATGACCACCTGTGTTAAATTCACATGTGCCTGTTACTTATTCCAGACAACTCATGGCATACCCACATGTGTGGCTAATACCCACACAGCTTGCCACATGACCACCTTCCACAGTGGCCACAGCCGGCTCATTATAGCGATAGATATGTCAAAGACCACGTTTGCTCTTCACATCGAGCTATGTTACTTATTAGACCTCACAAGAAGTTCCTCAGCTTCTTTGCCACGATAAGTCAAAGGCGCCCATTATAGGTTGCAAGTCACTATGCACATGCAGCATGCCCCACTTTATCAAGGCAAAGCATACAATCACTGTGTTAGTCATCCAGACAATGAGTAAAGCACCTTCGTAATATTGCATTTTATGTTGCTTAAAGTAATATGTACATGTATGTCTTGTCTTGTCTTTTCTTCTCCCACAGGTTTTTACAAGTGTCCGTACATAGGTAATCACTTAGACCACACACCTTAGCGCGTGTGTAGGTATTTCACCTTTTTTTCACGTGGCACTTTCCACTTTGCCACTCACTAGCCTCCCCTACCGGTCCTGAAGAAAGCCCCTACCATATACCTTTTCACGGGCTGAAACATGTAGACCACTCACATAGTCAACTAAGGACAATAATTTCCTACTAGTTGCACCACACATTTTCTAACCATATCCTGAGCCGCCACCAATAAAGTTTACAGGCAAGGACTCTCAGAGATATTTTTAAGAATAATTCACGTCACATCACACATTCACACCACACCAGCTCCGCTGTAATCAGGCGTCGTAGCACAACCAGGGTGCATTTGGCCACCCGGTTGGGACCCTAATAATGAAGCATGACACCAACCAGGTTGGTGTGTGAGGGGTCTTTTAAACAAACCTAATGGGTCCATGTACTAACCACAATAGTGAGTCTATATATACTACACCAAAATGAGTTATAGTGTGTATAGAGTCCAGGTGACCCCAGAGGTAGGCAGAGGTTAAAGTTAGATAGAACCTTACTCTCTAGTTGTGGTAGAGTGGTCGAGCAGTAAGGCAGTATCAAAGGACAGTGTTAAGCATTTGATGAACACAGTCAGCAAATGAATTCACACACGCAAGAACTGAACTCTAGGCCAATTGTTTTTGTATAAAAAATATACAGTTGTTTTATTTTTAGAACCAAGCAAGCCTGGCACAGGTTAGCATTAAATACTTTACAGTAATAAGTTGCTGATTGTATAACAGTTTAAAAATGCAATTGAATTTGTACTTTGTTTGATTTACAGGGGATGCAGTAGGTTGCAACACTTAGCAAATACAGTACATTGAAATGAATAGGCTTTTTCAGTAAATTACAGGTAAGTTACTTTCTACGTTACTTTTCTAACTCAGTGCTGGATACCTAGATTCAGCATTGGGACATTTCCTGCAAACAGGTAAGTAAATAGGTTTTGGTTATCTGTGCGTTTTTTTAATAATTCTTTTTATTAAACATCATCGACAAAATTCACCATTGAGCTTCACGAGCAAGAGAGAATATAAATTCCGAATTTCCAATCTGGAACACAGTAGATCAAGTCGCATTTTACAATAGAAAACAAATCAAGGGGACTCAAGAGTCTCAGATTCATGCAAGGGAATCGATGGAGTACAGATATCACCTCTGTAGTGGTTCCATGGCCCCCACACTCTATTCCATTTCCCAGAGCACCCTCTTGCAACATAGACTGACTTCTCCCTAAACATACACCAGTCTAGGTCCTCCTCCCACTTTTCCAGTGTAGGTGACTGATGGGCCCCCCCAGTGCTGTGCAATATTCCTTTTCGCAATCATTAATGCCAGAGTCGCCCATTGTGTAGTATAAGAGGTGAGATCCGTGGGCTCCCAAATGTTTAGGAGGCACCTGCAGGCCTCGGGCCGCAGGTCAATATTGAGTACCTCCGGTAGAGTGCGATGTATGGTTTGCCAATAAGTCTGTATGTGTACACCGTCCCATAAGATGTGTATAAATGTGCCGATCTCCCCGGACCCACGTCTGCACTCCCCATTTTCTGCTCTGCCCATGCATACCAAGCCCGGCTCTGTGATGTAAATCCTGTGTAGAATTGTGAGCTGTACCAATCGTAGCCTTGCCTGGACTGCTACTTCTCTCGGGGAGGAGACCGCCTCCTGCCAGTCTTCCTCATCCTGTTCTAAGCCGTCTCTAACCCATTTCTCCTTCAGCGATTGTAATGGATCTTCCATATTATTAATCCGTTTTTTGTAGATGAGGGAAATGGTTTTCTCAGGGAGGTGGCCATCGAGTAGTCTGTCCTCCAAGGGGGAAGCCTCCGGAAGTGTGGATTTGCTGGTGACGTGGGTGAGCAATGCATGCCGTATTTGAAGATACCGATAATATTCAGTATCCACCAGGCGGTACTGCTGTTGGAGGGAGGCGAAAGGAAGAATAGTCTCCTTACCCCAGATATCTTTGATCTGTGAGATTCCAATAAGGTCCCATTTATCAAAACCCTTGGACTGCCACAGACTTCCCAGCTTCTCAGAGTTCCACAATGGAGTCACCAGGGTAAGTCTACGGTCCCATCCCAGCTGTTTGGTAGCCACATGCCAAACATGGACTGTTGGAAAACCACTCCCACACTAGAAGGGGTGGTGGTGGTCTTCCGGACACACTGTGGTAGCTTGGCTCGAGTGGTCAGGAATCAGGCACCGTGCTAAGCATACGACATACCCATACAATAACCATGCGTGCATCCGTTCCAAAAACGACTCTACACCGTAAAAATTATGAAAAATATCTTTCTTTATCTTCTTTTTCTCTTAGTTGCTGATTGGATAAAATAAATAACAATCACAATATACAAACTTTTTGAAAGTGCAGGTCAATTAAATACTGGCTTAATGATTCAATAAATAGGGGTGATCATAAATACTGAAGGCATAAATACAAGTGCAATACAGACAGGCAATTAAATATTCTGAGGCAATAAATACTGTAACCAATAAATATTGTGCATCAATAAATACTGTGGACCAATAAATACAGTGGAACAATAAATAGGTTAAATACAATAAATACAGTGCCCCTAATAAATACTTAAAAGCTGACAGTGACACTCATGGAATCAGATCACTTTTGATTCCTAAGGGCTGATTCGGCCCAGGCACAGCTTGTGGGGATGTGGAAGGCTTGAGGGTGTCTACTCCCTGGCTTGGACAAGGCTGAGGCCTAAACTGAGGTAGATAAAGGGGGAAAATACCAGAGACCTTTCTCTCTCTCTCCACACAACCTCTCTAGATTAGTCCCAGTTCACCCCTGGCACCTTAGAGCAGTCTCTCAGGTCTCCACAGGGCCTTAGGCGCCCTCTACTCCACTTACTGCCCTTTTTCTGATGCTCCGACGCCGCTGGAGTCGTGTCGATGCCGTGAGGCGGTTCCGGTTCGATGTCGGCGGCCTCGGCACAATGTCAGTTCTTTGACGACGCCGGCAGGCGGCTCCGGTCTCGATGTCGGCGGCCTCGGTTCGATCTCGACCTCCGATTCGATGGCGTCGGGCAGTCTTTACTCGATGTCGACTTCGGGCGGCTCCGGTCCGATGGCGATCTCGGATACGATGACGTCGGCCGGCCTTGCCTCGATGTCGTCTTCCGGCGGCTCCGGAGTGCGATCCTCACTCCCGACCTCCGGTGCTCCTCTCCTCAGGTTTCCGGCGACTCCGGAGTGCGACCTCCACTCCCGACCTCCGGCACGATTCTTACAGGTTCCGGCGACTCCGGAGTGCGATCCTCACTCCCGACCTCCGTTACACTTCACCTCGGTCCCCGACGACTCCGGAGGGCGGACTTCACTCCTCCGATGACGCCGCTCACTCGACCTCGGGTGACTTCCTCCTCGACCTCTGGTATTCCTCACGACCTCTGATGGCGCCCTCTCTCGACCTCTGGCGGCTCCGGGTACGACGTCTGCTTTTCCAGTCAGCGCCGCTTCTCCACCTCGGGCTCCAGGTCTTAGGCTACTCGACGTCGGACTTCAGGGAAACCAGCTTCCAGGTCAGGATCTTGCTGTTTTCTTGTTTCTAAGGCCTGTTCCTGCTGTCCAGGTCCTCAGGATGGTTTTTCTGACTTCTTCCCACACAGGGCTCTAGGCTGGGCTCCGTCAGTAGGGACTAGTATCAAGGGTGGGTTTATGGACCCCACTCCAGGCACAAGTTTAAACCCCTGCTGCTTCACTCCTTCCTCCTTCAAGTTTCTGCTGCTCACTCTTCACCAGTCAGGTGCCAACTGCCAGCTCCAACTGCCAACTCTCTGTCTTTGCTTCCCAACATTCTAAACCGCCTCCAACTGTCACAGGGTTCTGGAATGTTCTGGAAGGTGCTAGTAGGTTCCAGTGGATGCTGGTGATGTCACAGGTGGCCACCATTTTGTGCTCCAGGCCCTCAGACAGAAGTTTCAGGGGTAGCTAAAATGGCTCCCTGAATCTGCAGCAACACGAAAAAGTCTGGTGGTTCCCAAAAAGGAAAAATTCAAACAGGGTTTGAGGCAAAAGTGGGACAAAATAAATAATGATGAGGAGGGACCACCCAAAGGGCTGACAGGTCTAACACGCGTCCCCCCCAGCTGAAAGTGGGGAGAGCTACCCAACCCCTTGGGAGTTCTCATCACTAAGGCGGAAATACCTTGAGAGACCGTCTGCATTGGCGTGGTCCACTCCAGGCCGATGTTCCACCTGAAAGTCCATTCCCTGTAGGGAAATAGACCACCTCAACAACTTGGGATTCTCCCCCTTCATTTGCATCAGCCAACGAAGGGGTCTGTGGTCGGTCTGAACTAGGAAGTGCGAGCCAAACAAGTATGGCCGCAACTTCTTCAGAGCCCATACCACTGCAAAGGCTTCACGCTCTATTGCACTCCACTTCTGTTCCCTGGGAAGTAGTCTCCGGGATAGGAAGACCACGGGTTGATCCAGACCCTCTTCGTTGAGTTGCGATAACACTGCCCCAATGCCATGTTCTGATGCATCTGTCTGGACAATGAACTCCTTGGAAAAGTCTGGGGCCCTTAAGACCGGGGCCTCGCACATGGCTTTCTTCAATCTCTCAAAGGCTTGCTGACAAGCCTCCGTCCAGACTACCCGTCGAGGTTGTTTCTTGGACGTGAGCTCCGTGAGGGGGGCTACGATGGTACCGTACCCCTTCACGAAGCGGCGGTAGTATCCCGTGAGGCCCAAAAATGCTCGGACCTCAGTCTGTGTCTTGGGGGGTTCCCAGGCCATGATGGCCTCGATCTTCGCCTGGAGGGGTTGCACCGCTCCCCTACCCACCAAGTGTCCAAGGTACACTACCGACCCCTGCCCGATCTGGCACTTGCTGGCCTTGATCGTCAATCCAGCTTGTCTCAGGGCCTGGAGAACAGCTTGCAGGTGACGCAAGTGATCCTCCCAGCTGTTACTGAAGACGGCTATGTCATCCAGATAAGCAGCAGAGAAACTCTCCATTCCGGTGAGGATCTGGTTTACCAGGCGCTGAAACGTGGCAGGTGCGTTCTTGAGCCCAAAGGGCATCACACAGAACTGGTAGTGGCCATTGGGCGTGGAGAAGGCTGACCTTTCCCTTGCTCCATCAGTCAAAGAGATCTGCCAGTACCCTGAAGTAAGGTCAAAGGTACCTAGATATTGGGCAGCTCCCAGCCGGTCAATCAATTCATCCGCCCTAGGGATCGGATGAGCATCAGTTTTGGTCACTGAATTCAGTCCCCGATAGTCCACACAGAACCTCAGTTCTGGTTGGGCACCCGGTGGTGCAGCTTTTGGTACTAACACCACCGGACTGGACCAGGGGCTGCTAGAAGGTTCGATCACTCCTAGCTCCAGCATCTTAGTGACTTCACTATGAATGCTGGCCTTCACCTTGTCTGACATCCGGTAGATCTTGGACTTCACAGGTGGGCTGTCTCCTGTGTCCACGTCATGGACGCACAGGTGAGTCCTACCCGGGACAAGGGAGAACAACGAGGAGTACTGCCCCAGGACCTGGCGACAGTCCTCCTGCTGTTCAGGAGTTAGAGATGGGGAGAGAATCACTCCCTCCACCGACCCATCCTTCTCTTGAGACGCAAACAGATCAGGGAGAGGCTCGCTTTCCACGTCCTCTCCTCCGTCAGTCACCATCATCAAGATGACTTCGGGCCTCTCGTGGTGGGGTTTGAGGCGGTTGGCATGCAGCACCCGCAGGGGCTGACGAGGGGTCTTCAGGTCCACCAAGTAGGTAGCCTTACCCTTCTTCTCCAACACCTCAAAGGGTCCTGACCAGCGATCCTGGAGGGCACTAAGCTCTCCCGGTTCGATCACCCACACCTTCTGGCCAGGCTCCAACTCCACCGGGTGAGCGTTGTGGTCATACCACGCCTTCATCACTGCTTGGCTGGCTTCCAAGTTGTCAGAAGCTTGCTTCCACAACTTAGCCATTTGGCTCCGGAAGGCCAGCATGTAGCTCACCACATCCTGGGGATGCTTTCTGGGAGTTCTTTCCCATCCGTCTCTCACCAGGTTGAGAGGTCCACGTACAGGGTGCCCATACAGAAGCTCGAAGGGGCTGAAGCCCACTCCCTTCTGTGGCACCTCCCTGTAGGAAAAAAGTAAACAGGGTAGGAGGACGTCCCATTTCCTCCGCAGGCTTTCAGGCAGACTTCTGATCATGCCCTTCAAGGTTTTGTTAAACCTCTCCACCAGACCATTGGTCTGGGGGTGGTAAGGAGTGGTGAACCGGTAGGTCACTCCACACTCCTTCCACATGGCCCGCATGTACGCTGACATGAAGTTGGTCCCCCTGTCGGACACAACTTCCTTGGGAAAACCCACTCGGGTAAAGATTCCCATCAGGGCCCTAGCCACAACAGGTGCTGTTATGGTCCTCAGAGGTATTGCCTCTGGGTACCGTGTGGCATGATCCACCAGGACCAGGATAAACCTGTGACCAGCTGTCGTTGGCGGATCTAACGGACCCACAATGTCGATGCCCACCCTTTCAAAGGGGGTGCTAACGACAGGAAGTGGTTCCAGGGGAGCTTTCAGCTTCACCCCTGTTTTCCCACTGGCTTGGCAAGACACACATGTCCGGCAGTAGGTATCGGACGACACTTTCATCTGAGGCCAATAAAAGTGTGGGACAAGACGGGCGAAGGTCTTGTCTTGCCCCAGGTGTCCTGCCAATGGTATCTCGTGAGCCAACTCCAGAAGGAAGGCTCGATAACGTTGAGGAACTACCAAGGCTCGTGACGATCCATGTAGGGGTGCCTTGGGTTCACTGTAGAGGAGGCCATCCTCCCAGTAAACACTGTAGTTCCCTTCAACGTTCCCTGCTGCCTGGGCTTCGGCCTGTCGCCTCAGCCCCTCAAGGGTAGGGCACTCCCTCTGGCCCTGGCAGAATTCCTCCCTGGACGGGCCTCCCTCCACGTGCCACTCGGCCGGGATGGGTAGGTCCTTCAGGTTGGTAACGTCCCCCACCGCAGATTCCTGGTCCACCACCTCCGGTGGCCTATCCGTCCTACGGGGTGGGGACGCCGAGGCAGGCTCCTTCTGTCCTCGGTTCTTCCCTTAACTGGCAGCTGGCTGGGCCTTTGTTCCAGGCTCCAGCCGAAATGAACTCCCTCTTCGGGTAGTCGCGGACCTTGTGCTAACACAGGCCCAATCAGGTGTACCCAGCATCTCGGTGTGAGTCCGGTATTCCACCTCCTTCCAAGCGTTGTGCTCCATGTCATTCTCCAGCAGACAATCGACTGGCACGGCAGGGCTTACGGCAACTCGAAGTGAACCTGCAACCCCCCCCCATTCAAAGGGAACCTCGGCCACGGGATAGTGGCCTGTTCTGCCGTCAGCCATCGCGGCTGGGTGGAGTACATCGGGAATTACCTGCTCTGGAGACACCAGTTGGCTACGCACCATAGTCATACTGGCTCCTGTGTCTCTCAGAGCCTCCCCTCTTTGGCCGTTGATGGTGACCCACTGCCCATACTTTGCGGTATTTGCGGGCACCTGGATCTTGGGAACCATCTCCCGTTCTCCCAGGGACACTAAAGTGACACCCGCCCACTCCCTTCCCTTAGTTAAGGGCATCTCCTCCCCGAGCACTACGCTAGCTACTCCGGGGGTCTTTCCTCCAGTGGGAGGGGGTGGTCGTTTCAAGCACTTCGGATCTCCTTTATAGTGTCCAACGCCACCGCACTCATAGCAATGGACAACCCTTGGCTGCTGACTCTGGCCAGGATTAGGGTTTCTGGGTGGGTTAGCCCTAGGGGTGAATCCTGTTCCCTTCCCTTGGAAGTTATTTTGGGGGCCTCTGGAGAACTCCTTTTTCTTTTCCCCTCCCTCTTTCTTCTGGGGAGCGCCCTGTCCGGCCTTTTGAGTATCCCCTCCAGTCCCCCTTGTGGACACCCGGGTACTAGCCCAAATGTCCGCCTCCTCAGCAAGCTTCCGGGGACTGGTCAGCTTGCTATCCACCAGGTGTTGCCGCAGTTCAGGGAAACATTTCTCGAGCAGGTGTTCCTTCAGTACTAGGTCAAACAGCCCCTCGTAGTTCCTCGCTTCACTGCCCTGAATCCAACCTTCCATTGCCTTCTTTGCATAGTCCAGGAAGTCCACCCAATTCTGCGTGCCCAGTTTGTGACTACCCCTGAACTTCTGTCTGTACTTTTCAGGTGTTAGTCCAAACTTTCTGATGAGCGCCAGTTTCATGGTGGGGTAGTGGGTCTGCTCATCCTCTTCGAGGGCCAATAAAGCATCCCTACCAGCTGGAGGCATGTACTTGTACAATCCCCCTCCCCAGTACTTCTCTGGAACCCCATGGGCCCTCAATGAGACCTCATAGGCCGCTAGCCACTTGGCGATATCGTCGCCCACACCATAGCTAGCTACTATGTCCTTTGGCAGGTATGGTTTAGATTCCCTGGTGATCTCTTGGGTCTGGCTGCCACCATTAGGAACAGGTTGTGCCCCGATTCTCAGGATCTGAAGATCTATTTCTTTCAGTCGTAATTCATGGGCCATCCTCTGCTCCTCCTTCTCCTTCTCCTTCTCCAGCCTTGCTAAGTCCCATGTGAGCTGTCTTTTCTCCCTCCGGTCTGTTAACTCCACTTCAGACAAGCCACCGCTAGAGGCACTGCTGCCCTTCCTAGAAATGGTTCTGGGCCCCGCTGACAGGTTCCCCACCTCAGGTTGGTACATCTCAGCCCCCTCGGTGTCAGGCTCTCTATCCCTGTCCTCCTCCTCAGCCTTGCTTTCTCGGTGTGCCTCCCCCCAAGCCCTTAAGCTGGTTTGGAGTGCACCCTTCTTTGCTCCTGGGGGACAGTACACCCCCTCCCGCTGGCAAAACTCCCTGAGTTGGGCCACAGTGTACGTTTCTAGATTTTCTAGTACAAATTCCATCTCGCCCACTCAGGTTAGAGGACAGGTTTTGTGCAGTAACTATGCAGGGGGGTACCTTTAATAATACCTCCTCCCACCACCAGAGTAAATTTGGAAAAAACAAAAACCCACAATTAGGAAGGCCGCTCTTGAGAAAACTCCCGGTGTAGGCCTATGGACTACCCACAGTTATTGTTGAGTATACGTAGGCACAGCTCTATCCCACCACTGAACACCAATTTATGTTGGAAAACCACTCCCACACTAGAAGGGGTGGTGGTGGTCTTCCGGACACACTGTGGTAGCTTGGCTCGAGTGGTCAGGAATCAGGCACCGTGCTAAGCATACGACATACCCATACAATAACCATGCGTGCATCCGTTCCAAAAACGACTCTACACCGTAAAAATTATGAAAAATATCTTTCTTTATCTTCTTTTTCTCTTAGTTGCTGATTGGATAAAATAAATAACAATCACAATATACAAACTTTTTGAAAGTGCAGGTCAATTAAATACTGGCTTAATGATTCAATAAATAGGGGTGATCATAAATACTGAAGGCATAAATACAAGTGCAATACAGACAGGCAATTAAATATTCTGAGGCAATAAATACTGTAACCAATAAATATTGTGCATCAATAAATACTGTGGACCAATAAATACAGTGGAACAATAAATAGGTTAAATACAATAAATACAGTGCCCCTAATAAATACTTAAAAGCTGACAGTGACACTCATGGAATCAGATCACTTTTGATTCCTAAGGGCTGATTCGGCCCAGGCACAGCTTGTGGGGATGTGGAAGGCTTGAGGGTGTCTACTCCCTGGCTTGGACAAGGCTGAGGCCTAAACTGAGGTAGATAAAGGGGGAAAATACCAGAGACCTGGCTCTCTCTCTCCACACAACCTCTCTAGATTAGTCCCAGTTCACCCCTGGCACCTTAGAGCAGTCTCTCAGGTCTCCACAGGGCCTTAGGCGCCCTCTACTCCACTTACTGCCCTTTTTCTGATGCTCCGACGCCGCTGGAGTCGTGTCGATGCCGTGAGGCGGTTCCGGTTCGATGTCGGCGGCCTCGGCACAATGTCAGTTCTTTGACGACGCCGGCAGGCGGCTCCGGTCTCGATGTCGGCGGCCTCGGTTCGATCTCGACCTCCGATTCGATGGCGTCGGGCAGTCTTTACTCGATGTCGACTTCGGGCGGCTCCGGTCCGATGGCGATCTCGGATACGATGACGTCGGCCGGCCTTGCCTCGATGTCGTCTTCCGGCGGCTCCGGAGTGCGATCCTCACTCCCGACCTCCGGTGCTCCTCTCCTCAGGTTTCCGGCGACTCCGGAGTGCGACCTCCACTCCCGACCTCCGGCACGATTCTTACAGGTTCCGGCGACTCCGGAGTGCGATCCTCACTCCCGACCTCCGTTACACTTCACCTCGGTCCCCGACGACTTCGGAGGGCGGACTTCACTCCTCCGATGACGCCGCTCACTCGACCTCGGGTGACTTCCTCCTCGACCTCTGGTATTCCTCACGACCTCTGACGGCGCCCTCTCTCGACCTCTGGCGGCTCCGGGTACGACGTCTGCTTTTCCAGTCAGCGCCGCTTCTCCACCTCGGGCTCCAGGTCTTAGGCTACTCGACGTCGGACTTCAGGGAAACCAGCTTCCAGGTCAGGATCTTGCTGTTTTCTTGTTTCTAAGGCCTGTTCCTGCTGTCCAGGTCCTCAGGATGGTTTTTCTGACTTCTTCACACACAGGGCTCTAGGCTGGGCTCCGTCAGTAGGGACTAGTATCAAGGGTGGGTTTATGGACCCCACTCCAGGCACAAGTTTCCACCCCTGCTGCTTCACTCCTTCCTCCTTCAAGTTTCTGCTGCTCACTCTTCACCAGTCAGGTGCCAACTGCCAGCTCCAACTGCCAACTCTCTGTCTTTGCTTCCCAACATTCTAAACCGCCTCCAACTGTCACAGGGTTCTGGAATGTTCTGGAAGGTGCTAGTAGGTTCCAGTGGATGCTGGTGATGTCACAGGTGGCCACCATTTTGTGCTCCAGGCCCTCAGACAGAAGTTTCAGGGGTAGCTAAAATGGCTCCCTGAATCTGCAGCAACACGAAAAAGTCTGGTGGTTCCCAAAAAGGAAAAATTCAAACAGGGTTTGAGGCAAAAGTGGGACAAAATAAATAATGATGAGGAGGGACCACCCAAAGGGCTGACAGGTCTAACATGGACCAAATGTGCAGTCGGTCCTGTGAGAGGGTACCTGCGGGGCCTGGCATACAGCGCTCTGCTATACACCCCCCCTGGGAGTAGCCATCTGTCCATGGCATACCCGGGGTCGTCCGGTCGACCATAAATCCCTTGGTTGATAGCCACCAAATGGGACGCCCAATAATACTTTCTAATGTCTGGGAGACTGATGCCCCTGTCATACCATTTAAGGGTCAATTTGGTTAGGGCAATTCGGGGCTTACCGTTCCATAAGAGATCTCTTTGAAGGTTCTCTCTTTCTTTGAAGTAAGATGTGGGAACTGGATCCATTGAGTTCTGGAGGGCGTATAGGAAGCTGGGCAGAGCATTCATTTTGAAAAGGACCGCTTTACCTAACAACGAGAGGGGTAGAAACTTCCAGTGCTTGACGTCACTTTTCAGCCTCTGAATAGGTGGCACCAGGTTACGGGCGAAGCGGAGCTCCGAGCTCCGCGTGATGAAGATGCCGAGATAGCGGAAGCCGTCCGATTCTATCTGTATCGGGCAGCCCCTCGGGAGGTTGGGTGGTTCTCCCTGTAGGACGAAGATCACAGACTTTGACCAGTTTATGGTGAATCCGGAGTACCTCCCAAACACCGCGAGAATGTCCAGGAGGCTCTTGGGGAGGTCAGATACAGCAGAATGTCATCTGCGTATAGCGATATCTCATCTTCCCAACCCGGGGACCACCACATCCCGCGGTGAACTTGATCTCTACGGATCCATGCCGCCAGGGGCTCCAAGGCTAATGCGAAAAGGAGCGGAGATAGAGGGCACCCCTGGCGCGTGCCACGGCTCAGTTGGAAAGTTGAAGACTTGCGGTTGTTCACAACAACCTGGGCCATGGGACTGGAGTATAGCAGGCGGACCCAGCTCTTAAAGATGGGACCAAATCCCAATTTGTCTAGCACGGCGAAGAGATATGGCCATTCAACCATATCGAATGCCAATTTGTGAGATTTTTAAAGAATATTTTTAGGTTTCAAAACTCCACACTTTTCACAGAAAAACAGTCAATATTATCCTATGGAGGAAAATAGTGTTTTCAGGTAAGTTAATTCCGAGATTACTTTCCTTACCCAGTGTAGTCTACCTGGATACTACACTGGAACATCTCCTGCAAACAGGTAAGTAAAATCGTTTTTGTTAATCAGTACAATTTTAAAGAATTTCTTTAGGTTTTCAAACTCCATACTTTGAAACTTTTCCAAGAAAAACAGTCAATGTTATCCTATGGAGGAAAATAGGGTTATCGGTTTGGAGGTAAGTAATCGGTCTCTGGAGTTGAGGTTCTGGGGTTAGACTCAAGGGTCCCCGAGGGTCAGTGATGCACTGTTGTTGCACCCTCAGCGGCACTATGGCAGCCGGGTGCAGAGTGTTGAGGCCCAATGTTATCCTATGGAGGATAGGGGGCCTCCGGTTGGTGGCTGCTGGCGAGCAGGCCACAAGGTTGTGGAAGCCAAGCTCCTGGTGTTAGGCTCAGGGCAAAGGGGGATCCGGTATAGCACACAAAGTGAACCTGCAGCGGCGCAGGGGCGGCTGGGTGCAGGGTGCTGTTTTGGTGTCGGGTGCCTCAATGTTTTCAATGAGAATTTTCGGTTTTGGTTTTTAACTGCAGGCTCGGTCCAGGAAGACTTCCGGGAGGAACCAACAGCTGGGCAGGTAAGTTGGAGGGCTTGGGGACGTAGGTGTACCTCAGGTTCCTTTCTCGAGGGCGCAGGGCGGCTGGATGCAGGGGTGTCTTTTGAGGTCGGATTTCACCATACCGGGCCACTCGTGGTTGGAGGGGGTCTCCGTGCAGAGGCTGCAGGCGACGTCTGGGAGTCCTGAAGGACTCAACCCACAGTGGACTCGGACTCTGGAGTGCTGGGGGACCTTGCTGGGACCGGTGGGCCACTTGAACTCGGGCTGTAGGCGACGGGTGCAGTGGTGGTTCCAGGCGTCGATTTATTTAGTCTCAGCAGGCTCAGAGTCTTTGTTTGGTGTTTCTTTTGAACGGAGCTGCTGTTCACAGGAGATCCCGTCTTTGTTGAAGGCAGTCAGTCCTCCCTAGGGTTCCAGAGGTCGCTGGCTGCAGGACAAGATGATTTTTGGCACAGGATCTCTGGAAACTGCAGATGGGCCGGTAGGGCTGGGGACAAGTCAGTTGCTCTCTGCAGTCTCCTCTGCTGGGAGTCTTCTTTTGTCCTTTTTCTTCTTGGGTTGCGGGAACCTGAGGAAGCAAGGTCCAGGGTGCCCCCTAAATACTACATTTAGGGGCGTTACAGGTAGGTAAAGGGCAGGGACCAATGGGTCCCTTCCCTGGGGTGGGTACACCCCCTATCGTGCCACCTTCCAGTGGGAGGGGGGCAGGAGCCTCAACATGGCGGGGACTCAGAGTTGTGGTTCACCTCGCCTCCCCCACCTGGGGGGTGGAGTTGGCTGAGGTGGGCACACCTCTTTCCCTCACTTGTTTTTCCCGCCGGTTCTCCTGCCCAAAGTGGGGGGTAGAACCAGTGGGGACCAGTTGCTGAAAGCAGCAAATGGTCTGGGGAGGCTCACAAAGGAGGATGCCTTTAAAGCTTCCCCTTCGTGAACCCTGCTCATCCCTGGGGAGGAGGCTTGGCACCTCGTCCCAGGATGTGCATTGTTTCAGGCCCCAGAGAGCAGCAGGCTCTGACCCAGGGTCCAGAAACATGTCTGGTGGTGGCAGCTGAAAGTAGCCACTCAGCCTAGACACTAGTGGTGGGTTAGTTTTCAGGGGGCATCTCTGAGATGCCCTCTGTGTGCATTTTCCATTAAATCCCACACTGGCCATTGTGTGGGTTTAATGTGCTGAGAAGTTTGATGAGGAAATAAATGTGAAGAACAGATGAAATATAGAAGGTTACTATAATCAACTATTATCAGTGTGGTTGACAGAAGTAGAACATTGTCCTCTAGATGCGGATTCCCATCAACTGCCAAGGGAGGCCAGTGTCATCACTTGGTAATCCTTCCTTCCTGTCACTACTCCTCTTAGCCAAGAGGCAGATGTAGTAGGCAAGATCAGAGCAGAGTACAAGTTCAAAGGAGAAATCGACCAAGAGTGGCCATATGTAATCCTGTTGAAGGGTACTGTGTGTGGTGAGTGCAGTGCAAATGAAAACTTTAAAAAGGGAGTTGGACAGGGAAAACTATGTTTATTAAATATCTCTGTTCCGATCCTATTAAAAAGACATGTAGCGGCAACATTTAGCAAATAGGTTGCATCATATAGGGGTCAACTAGTTTCAGCCAGATGTGAATATTTTCCCGGCTTTCTTCAGGACCAATACATAATTGCTACTGCAAGTGAAAAAGAAAAAAGAAAAAGTGACAAGTTGTTCAATAATACAACCTGGTACCTATCGACCTCACGGCAAGTAGGGTGTATTTCACTCCTGTTGAAAGAAAATAAAATACAGACGATAGGTAGTGTTCTATTTCAATATTCCTCAATACATACAAAGTTAGAAATAGGTTATCAAGACAGTAACAACCAATATGTCATCTTATGAGACAGAGCACACCAACTCACCTGACTAGTGTGAGCGTCAGACCTCACCTCACCCGGTAACAACTCAGGTAATTGAGACCCCGCCCTGTAAGTGTGAATCAAATACGGGCGGATTATTCAACAAACTAAAAGATAGTGTTGAGGGTTTAAAGAAAGGCGGTTTAAGGACAAAATTCACAAGCATGTGTCCAGTAAGAATAAATCACCAGGAGAGTAATGTGTGTGCTGTAAAAGTAGATGTTAAATTGCAGTGCTTAAAAAAGCCGAGCAACGTTAAAAGATGGCACACTCGCATCTTTCTAAACAGAACCCAAGAAAATTAATAAGGGTTAGTATTTCGGCATTGTATAACGATATGCACACCATTGTCGCAATATTACGGTCACAGAGACTATATCAAACGAATCAGGCTGAAGACCTAAGCCGGTCATTGTTTTGACAAAACACACTTAATTCGTGATTACACTGGCCCAATAAGATGTAGTTTGGATCCGTCTCTAAAAGAGGAAAAGCAGACTATTCCAATAACTCGCGATGCCTATCGCGTCAATATGTAAAACATCGTAGGCGTAGCTGTAAGTTAGCTAGGGGTGGATAATTTAGCCGTGCCGGCTAAGGAATCACACCACGATTGGGACACAATCAGAAACAAGCCAAAGGTAGACGCGCATGAAGACAAACTCACCTCTCCGTCGGTGCCTCGGTCCTTCCTGTGTTTGTGGGAGGTGCCGAGGCAACGTGTGACGGGAGTTTAAGAGCGTGAGTAGGTCATGTGACGCTCCACGCTGCGCACTGCAATTGACTCGGGGGAGTGACGGTGCAGGACTACAGGATGACGTCACTATACCCGGAAATGGTAGTTTGTTCACTAACATGTGAATCTGTCGGTGAATAAACAGGAGGACTGGTCACTTGGGGGACAATCAGCGCTATCAGGTATTGCGGATGTAATGCTGAGTATTCCTGAGGCCAAGACAAGAATCGCCAAGCTGTCTGTATGTTAATACACAGGTTAGAGAGTCTAGTCAATAGATGTAATGTTCAACTAAAAATAGTCATCAAGGCATAGGTATCAGACTATGACCTATTATAGAAGAGTCCATGGAATGGAGTCATTCAGGCCATTTGTGTCACTTTGGAGTTTAAAAACCCAACGTTGCTCTTTAGTGAACAAAAATTTGGCCTTATCACTCTGGTGGGACGGTATGAATGGTTTCTCCAAGACAGTCCAAGAGAAATCGTCTGCCTGATGATTCAGATCCAAGAAGTGTCTAGTGAGTCTCGTGTTGTCCTTCTTACACCTGAAGGTACTTTTGTGTTCGAGCATCCTAGTTTTAACCTTACGCGTCGTCATGCCAACATATTGCAGATGGCATGGACATTGTATCAAATAGATAAGGTTATCACTATTGCAGTTGGTGTAGTTCTTCTGTACCCAAGACCTGGTCAGACCTAGATCTAACGTTTTGGTATGTTTAGTCTGTGGGCATACTGTACAGTTTCCACACGGGAAATGACCCTGGACAGGTGGGAGGTTCCAAAGGGTGCCTACTCTCCTAGGTTCTAGTTCCCTAGTGCGTGTATGTACTAGTCTATCCCTCAGGTTGGATCCCCGTTTGAAGGCAAAGAGTGGTAGTGGAATCTTCGTTTTCGTGGTATTCAAAAAACGCCAGTTTCTCCGAATGCACTTCTGAATGCCATTGGACAGAGTACTGAAGGTGTTCACAAAGGTTAGTCGACCTGATGGTGGTTTCTCTATCTTGTTCTCTAACAGAGCCTCTCGGTGGTTGTTGAGAGCCCGTTTACGGGCATTCTTAACCAGCCTCTTAGGATAGAGTCTAGCTGAAAGTTGATCCGTGAGGGCATTCGCATGATGATTGTAGAGATCAATAGATGAACAATTACGTCGCAAGCGTAAAAATTGTCCATATGGCAGATTGTCGCGCAATGCTTTTGGATGCTGACTATCGTAGCGAAGCAGCGAATTGCGAGCCATAGGTTTACGATAAAGCTCGCTACCCAATCCAGTGCATGTTGAAAAAATGGATAGATCGAGAAAGGCTATCTTTGATGGATGCATCTCTAGAGTGAACTTCAAAAATGCATTCTGTGTGTTGAGCCACTCTTGGAATTGTCTGACCGATTGTTGATTGCCCCGCCAAATCACGAGGATATCATCGATATATCTCTTCCAGAGTCTGATAGACTCATGGAAGGGATTTACCTCGTTGAGGACGTGGTTCTGCTCAAATTTATGCATGTATAGATTCGCTAGAGATGGTGCAAAAATACTCCCCATGCTCGTACCTGACACTTGTAAGAAGATCTTGTTCTCAAATTTGAAGAAATTCTCCTTCATAGCCAAACGTGCCAGGTCCATGATGAAGTTGACTGGAGTAATAGAGTTGAGTTCTGTTTCTCTCAAGATAGAGGCAATTGTATCTAAAGTTTCATCTTGTGGAATAGAGGTGTAGAGTGATTCTACATCAAATGAAACAAGTAGATCTAGACTGGGATTGAAATCCACAGTGGGAAGCAGACGTAAGACGTCTTTGGTGTCCTGGAGGTAAGTAGGCATCAAGCGCACCAGTGGTCTCAGGAAGAAATCTACGAATGTAGATAGAGGTTCAAGCAGGGAACCAATACCGGAAATGATGGGTCTTCCGGGAGGTGGTCGCTGCAGCTTGTGTATCTTTGGAAGTATATAGAAGTATGGCATGACCGGATGAGAGGTCTGCAAAAACTCCTTTTCATGAGATGTAATCCATCCTTCATTAAAAGCTTCCTCTACCTTGTTGGTTATGATTCTGCTGATTCTTTCCGTTGGGTCTTCCTTCAGTAATCGATAGAACCTCTTATCATCAAGTTGTCTCAAGCACTCGGTACGATAAACTATCGTATCTAAAATCACTATGGCACCGCCTTTGTCAGCAGGTTTAATAGTGATTTCACTGTCCTCTGTTAGTGCATGGAGTGCCAGCTGTTCATTTTTGGGTAGATTGCTATAGCCCCCTCTGTTGTTTTGACATAGGGTATTGATTTCATCAAGAACTGCTCTTTCAAACGCAAGTACCTGGGGTGGAATAGCATGTGTCGGTGGATTAAAAGTTGAGCGTTTTTTCAGACCAGTGTTAATGTTGTCTGTGGAGGGCTCAATCTCTTCTTTATTTTTGAAGAAATGATGAAGGCGAACCTTCCGGAAAAATTTGGCAAGTTCACATTGAACCTGGAAGTTGTCGCCTGTAGATGTTGTCACGAAACCGAGCCCTTTGTTCAAAACTGTAATTTCAGCCTGTGTGAGAGTCTTGGTACTCAAGTTCTCAATCAAGTCTCCTGTGGGTTCTGTTCGGGTGTTGGAAGGTTCTGTTTGGCCCTGCTCCGGGTGTTCATTTGAGGAGCAGTTGGGGTCTTTTGGTCGTTCCAGTGAACTTGAGCTTGTCGGTTTCTCCTCCTGCCTCTTGATCTGCCTGGGCCTACCCCTAAAAAAGACTGGTTATTAAAGTCTTGGGGGTACATCTGATAGGGCGCATTGGGTGCTTGAAACTGCTGCGGGGGAAAGCCCCATGGGGTCGGAGGCCACCACTGTTGGAATTGTGGCATCGGATACCCTCTCCATGGGTGTCTCATCCCTCTACCTCTAAATTGTTGTTTGTTCGTTATTGGTGTATCCGTGTCACTCAAATCTTCTTCGGAACTACTTCCTGAGTAAGTTGACCCATACCTTTTGCCTTTTTTATTAAATTCAGCTGGTGTGTAACCCTCACTTGTATAGGGGTAAACTACTTCCAGTTTAAATTTGGCCGGGTCTTTTTTAAACTTCTCAATCTTTGAAAGAAGGATGCCTTCTTTGAAGTCTTTATTGGATTTGTTAGCTTCGTCTTGTTGTTTCTTAAACAGTGTACTGGTAATAGTTGTTTTGATTTGTGCCTCATTGATTTGAATTTCGACCAAGATAGCATCCGCTGCACGCTTGGCCGTGCTGATTATAAGAATCAGCCAGTCGCGCGTGCAGCGCCATGCTATCAGTGACCAATCCTTTAGAAATTTCTTGTCTTGAAGAAATAATCGAGGGACATTAGTCACGATCAGACCTGGGGGTGCGCAGTTACTGCGTAGATATTCTGCCATTATCGCACCATGGATGACCGTGCGGGAATGGGACTTCTTAAGGATCAGAATCTTGTCCCAATCTTCTATATTAGGTGTGCTTGTAGAGGCAGCAAGATTACCTAAAATACTAGGTGTGTTAT
Organism: Triturus cristatus; assembly: GCF_964204655.1. Classification (NCBI taxonomy): domain Eukaryota; kingdom Metazoa; phylum Chordata; class Amphibia; order Caudata; family Salamandridae; genus Triturus; species Triturus cristatus. Next base: position 477,373,337 of record NC_140579.1, on the reverse strand, counting down.
CCAAAATGGACTGATAGAATGAGTCATCGTATGTGAGTCCGCTGAATTCTGCCATATCGTGGATAGGACAGAGAAATACAGCGTATCTGTGTGGCACAGTGTAGCAACTGTTCCTGGGGAAGAGATATTCAAACTGGTACACAGCTTGGACAAGTAAAAAACCGCTTTACAAGATTTATCACCATAAGGTTGATACTTTAGTTAAAAAAGACCCGCAGCCAGCAGCTGCTCAAGAACATCAAGATGAATCCCCGAAGGGAAAAAAAGGGGTCTAAGGGAAAAGTTTAATGACCAAAACAACAGTTCAAATCCCCTATCCTTACATACGAAAAACAATAGTGAACTGGTGGTCGTGAAAAAATGAGGAAATAAATGTGAAGAACAGATGAAATATAGAAGGTTACTATAATCAACTATTATCAGTGTGGTTGACAGAAGTAGAACATTGTCCTCTAAATGCGGATTCCCATCAACTGCCAAGGGAGGCCAGTGTCATCACTTGGTAATCCTTCCTTCCTGTCACTACTCCTCTTAGCCAAGAGGCAGATGTAGTAGGCAAGATCAGAGCAGAGTACAAGTTCAAAGGAGAAATCGACCAAGAGTGGCCATATGTAATCCTGTTGAAGGGTACTGTGTGTGGTGAGTGCAGTGCAAATGAAAACTTTAAAAAGGCAGTTGGACAGGGAAAACTATGTTTATTAAATATCTCTGTTCCAATCCTATTAAAAAGACATGTAGCGGCAACTTTTAGCAAATAGGTTGCATCATATAGGGGTCAACTAGTTTCAGCCAGATGGGAATATTTTCCCGGCTTTCTTCAGGACCAATACATAATTGCTACTGCAAGTGAAAAAGAAAAAAGAAAAAGTGACAAGTTGTTCAATAATACAACCTGGTACCTATCGACCTCACGGCAAGTAGGGTGTATTTCACTCCTGTTGAAAGAAAATAAAATACAGACGATAGGTAGTGTTCTATTTCAATATTCCTCAATACATACAAAGTTAGAAATAGGTTATCAAGACAGTAACAACCAATATGTCATCTTATGAGACAGAGCACACCAACTCACCTGACTAGTGTGAGCGTCAGACCTCACCTCACCCGGTAACAACTCAGGTAATTGAGACCCCGCCCTGTAAGTGTGAATCAAATACGGGCGGATTATTCAACAAACTAAAAGATAGTGTTGAGGGTTTAAAGAAAGGCGGTTTAAGGACAAAATTCACAAGCATGTGTCCAGTAAGAATAAATCACCAGGAGAGTAATGTGTGTGCTGTAAAAGTAGATGTTAAATTGCAGTGCTTAAAAAAGCCGAGCAACGTTAAAAGATGGCACACTCGCATCTTTCTAAACAGAACCCAAGAAAATTAATAAGGGTTAGTATTTCGGCATTGTATAACGATATGCACACCATTGTCGCAATATTACGGTCACAGAGACTATATCAAACGAATCAGGCTGAAGACCTAAGCCGGTCATTGTTTTGACAAAACACACTTAATTCGTGATTACACTGGCCCAAGAAGATTTGAGTGACACGGATACACCAATAACGAACAAACAACAATTTAGAGGTAGAGGGATGAGACGCCCATGGAGAGGGTATCCGATGCCACAATTCCAACAGTGGTGGCCTCCGACCCCATGGGGCTTTCCCCCGCAGCAGTTTCAAGCACCCAATGCGCCCTATCAGATGTACCCCCAAGACTTTAATAACCAGTCTTTTTTAGGGGTAGGCCCAGGCAGATCAAGAGGCAGGAGGAGAAACCGACAAGCTCAAGTTCACTGGAACGACCAAAAGACCCCAACTGCTCCTCAAATGAACACCCGGAGCAGGGCCAAACAGAACCTTCCAACACCCGAACAGAACCCACAGGAGACTTGATTGAGAACTTGAGTACCAAGACTCTCACACAGGCTGAAATTACAGTTTTGAACAAAGGGCTCGGTTTCGTGACAACATCTACAGGCGACAACTTCCAGGTTCAATGTGAACTTGCCAAATTTTTCCGGAAGGTTCGCCTTCATCATTTCTTCAAAAATAAAGAAGAGATTGAGCCCTCCACAGACAACATTAACACTGGTCTGAAAAAACGCTCAACTTTTAATCCACCGACACATGCTATTCCACCCCAGGTACTTGCTTTTGAAAGAGCAGTTCTTGATGAAATCAATACCCTATGTCAAAACAACAGAGGGGGCTATAGCAATCTACCCAAAAATGAACAGCTGGCACTCCATGCACTAACAGAGGACAGTGAAATCACTATTAAACCTGCTGACAAAGGCGGTGCCATAGTGATTTTAGATACGATAGTTTATCGTACCGAGTGCTTGAGACAACTTGATGATAAGAGGTTCTATCGATTACTGAAGGAAGACCCAACGGAAAGAATCAGCAGAATCATAACCAACAAGGTAGAGGAAGCTTTTAATGAAGGATGGATTACATCTCATGAAAAGGAGTTTTTGCAGACCTCTCATCCGGTCATGCCATACTTCTATATACTTCCAAAGATACACAAGCTGCAGCGACCACCTCCCGGAAGACCCATCATTTCCGGTATTGGTTCCCTGCTTGAACCTCTATCTACATTCGTAGATTTCTTCCTGAGACCACTGGTGCGCTTGATGCCTACTTACCTCCAGGACACCAAAGACGTCTTACGTCTGCTTCCCACTGTGGATTTCAATCCCAGTCTAGATCTACTTGTTTCATTTGATGTAGAATCACTCTACACCTCTATTCCACAAGATGAAACTTTAGATACAATTGCCTCTATCTTGAGAGAAACAGAACTCAACTCTATTACTCCAGTCAACTTCATCATGGACCTGGCACGTTTGGCTATGAAGGAGAATTTCTTCAAATTTGAGAACAAGATCTTCTTACAAGTGTCAGGTACGAGCATGGGGAGTATTTTTGCACCATCTCTAGCGAATCTATACATGCATAAATTTGAGCAGAACCACGTCCTCAACGAGGTAAATCCCTTCCATGAGTCTATCAGACTCTGGAAGAGATATATCGATGATATCCTCGTGATTTGGCGGGGCAATCAACAATCGGTCAGACAATTCCAAGAGTGGCTCAACACACAGAATGCATTTTTGAAGTTCACTCTAGAGATGCATCCATCAAAGATAGCCTTTCTCGATCTATCCATTTTTTCAACATGCACTGGATTGGGTAGCGAGCTTTATCGTAAACCTATGGCTCGCAATTCGCTGCTTCGCTACGATAGTCAGCATCCAAAAGCATTGCGCGACAATCTGCCATATGGACAATTTTTACGCTTGCGACGTAATTGTTCATCTATTGATCTCTACAATCATCATGCGAATGCCCTCACGGATCAACTTTCAGCTAGACTCTATCCTAAGAGGCTGGTTAAGAATGCCCGTAAACGGGCTCTCAACAACCACCGAGAGGCTCTGTTAGAGAACAAGATAGAGAAACCACCATCAGGTCGACTAACCTTTGTGAACACCTTCAGTACTCTGTCCAATGGCATTCAGAAGTGCATTCGGAGAAACTGGCGTTTTTTGAATACCACGAAAACGAAGATTCCACTACCACTCTTTGCCTTCAAACGGGGATCCAACCTGAGGGATAGACTAGTACATACACGCACTAGGGAACTAGAACCTAGGAGAGTAGGCACCCTTTGGAACCTCCCACCTGTCCAGGGTCATTTCCCGTGTGGAAACTGTACAGTATGCCCACAGACTAAACATACCAAAACTTTAGATCTAGGTCTGACCAGGTCTTGGGTACAGAAGAACTACACCAACTGCAATAGTGATAACCTTATCTATTTGATACAATGTCCATGCCATCTGCAATATGTTGGCATGACGACGCGTAAGGTTAAAACTAGGATGCTCGAACACAAAAGTACCTTCAGGTGTAAGAAGGACAACACGAGACTCACTAGACACTTCTTGGATCTGAATCATCAGGCAGACGATTTCTCTTGGACTGTCTTGGAGAAACCATTCATACCGTCCCACCAGAGTGATAAGGCCAAATTTTTGTTCACTAAAGAGCAACGTTGGGTTTTTAAACTCCAAAGTGACACAAATGGCCTGAATGACTCCATTCCATGGACTCTTCTATAATAGGTCATAGTCTGATACCTATGCCTTGATGACTATTTTTAGTTGAACATTACATCTATTGACTAGACTCTCTAACCTGTGTATTAACATACAGACAGCTTGGCGATTCTTGTCTTGGCCTCAGGAATACTCAGCATTACATCCGCAATACCTGATAGCGCTGCTTGTCCCCCAAGTGACCAGTCCTCCTGTTTATTCACCGACAGATTCACATGTTAGTGAACAAACTACCATTTCCGGGTATAGTGACGTCATCCTGTAGTCCTGCACCGTCACTCCCCCGAGTCAATTGCAGTGCGCAGCGTGGAGCGTCACATGACCTACTCACGCTCTTAAACTCCCGTCACACGTTGCCTCGGCACCTCCCACAAACACAGGAAGGACCGAGGCACCGACGGAGAGGTGAGTTTGTCTTCATGCGCGTCTACTTTTGGCTTGTTTCTGATTGTGTCCCAATCGTGGTGTGATTCCTTAGCCGGCACGGCTAAATTATCCACCCCTAGCTAACTTACAGCTACGCCTACGATGTTTTACATATTGACGCGATAGGCATCGCGAGTTATTGGAATAGTCTGCTTTTCCTCTTTTAGAGACGGATCCAAACTACATCTTATTGGGCCAGTGTAATCACGAATTAAGTGTGTTTTGTCAAAACAATGACCGGCTTAGGTCTTCAGCCTGATTCGTTTGATATAGTCTCTGTGACCGTAATATTGCGACAATGGTGTGCATATCGTTATACAATGCCGAAATACTAACCCTTATTAATTTTCTTGGGTTCTGTTTAGAAAGATGCGAGTGTGCCATCTTTTAACGTTGCTCGGCTTTTTTAAGCACTGCAATTTAACATCTACTTTTACAGCACACACATTACTCTCCTGGTGATTTATTCTTACTGGACACATGCTTGTGAATTTTGTCCTTAAACCGCCTTTCTTTAAACCCTCAACACTATCTTTTAGTTTGTTGAATAATCCGCCCGTATTTGATTCACACTTACAGGGCGGGGTCTCAATTACCTGAGTTGTTACCGGGTGAGGTGAGGTCTGACGCTCACACTAGTCAGGTGAGTTGGTGTGCTCTGTCTCATAAGATGACATATTGGTTGTTACTGTCTTGATAACCTATTTCTAACTTTGTATGTATTGAGGAATATTGAAATAGAACACTACCTATCGTCTGTATTTTATTTTCTTTCAACAGGAGTGAAATACACCCTACTTGCCGTGAGGTCGATAGGTACCAGGTTGTATTATTGAACAACTTGTCACTTTTTCTTTTTTCTTTTTCACTTGCAGTAGCAATTATGTATTGGTCCTGAAGAAAGCCGGGAAAATATTCCCATCTGGCTGAAACTAGTTGACCCCTATATGATGCAACCTATTTGCTAAAAGTTGCCGCTACATGTCTTTTTAATAGGATTGGAATAGAGATATTTAATAAACATAGTTTTCCCTGTCCAACTCCCTTTTTAAAGTTTTCATTTGCACTGCACTCACCACACACAGTACCCTTCAACAGGATTACATATGGCCACTCTTGGTCGATTTCTCCTTTGAACTTGTACTCTGCTCTGATCTTGCCTACTACATCTGCCTCTTGGCTAAGAGGAGTAGTGACAGGAAGGAAGGATTACCAAGTGATGACACTGGCCTCCCTTGGCAGTTGATGGGAATCCGCATCTAGAGGACAATGTTCTACTTCTGTCAACCACACTGATAATAGTTGATTATAGTAACCTTCTATATTTCATCTGTTCTTCACATTTATTTCCTCATTTTTTCACGACCACCAGTTCACTATTGTTTTTCGTATGTAAGGATAGGGGATTTGAACTGTTGTTTTGGTCATTAAACTTTTCCCTTAGACCCCTTTTTTTCCCTTCGGGGATTCATCTTGATGTTCCTGAGAAGTTTGATACCAAACTTCCCAGTTTTTTATGTAGCCATTATGGTGCTGTGGAGTTCGTAATGAAAGACTCCCAGCATCATATACTCTTTATGGCAGCACTGCACTTACAATGCTCAAGAATGGACTTGGGCACTGTACGGGGTACAGGGCTCATGCACCTGTACCCTCACCACTGGCATAGTGCACCCAGCTGGAGGGTTGGCTGATATAGGCCAGGGCAGTGGGTTGTAGGCATGGCACACCGGGATGTGTGCCATATCGACTCTTCACTTTCTTCTGCACCAAAACACGCAGCCTGCAAAGGCAGTGTGTGAGTGTAGTGGTACAGGACCTCTAAGGGTGGCACAATAAGTGCTGCAGCCCTTAGAGGCCTTCTCTGGTCACAGTGCCCTGGGAATCTGTGGTACCATTTACCAGGGGCTGACCTGTGGCCAGAGATGCCAATTGGGTTTGTTTTGGGGAACACAGGCCCTGGGAACCTGACTGGCAGGAACCCAGGGCACACCAAGTAAAAGTGCATCAGTAGTCTGGCAAAAAGTGGGGGGGTTACTGCAACAGAAACCTACTTTCCTACACTTGTTTACAGCAGTGAAGCGGATGCTAAGAGACCCGGGCCGACAATACTCATTGATGTTCCCTACAAAGCTCAAAATCATCCCAGGGCAACACACTTCTTTTCACAGATCCTGTGTCAGCCTGGGATTTGCCAGGACAGGACAGAGGATAGGCGAGGGAAGTGGGAGTAACAATTGAGAAGGTGCTCAAGGAAACACACCAATCAAAGATCTGGTGCACAATGTGACCGCATCTCAACTCCCTCTACAAGGCTCATGACAGACGCACCTTGACCTTGGAGATGGCAGATCTTATAGGAAGACTTTGCTGTTCATTGACTCCGGCCAGGCTGCACTTCATGTGGAGATGACAATATCTCATTGAGGGGTCCCCTAGGGGCTCTGAGACCATGCCAATTGTGATGCAACACACAGCAGATGATTTGCCCTAAAGATGGTATAACTTGCTTATTCCCACATGATATATTTATTTGCAATGCACTGATAGCCTGAGTGCACCGAGGCATTTGCGGATATTAATGACTATTGAAGTCTTTATGTGATTGTAAGCAACACACAGGTCTAAATGTTATGTATAGATATATGGAGCATTAAAGTTACGTGCCACGTAGGCCACTACATTTAAAATGGATGTCTAATACCCATACGCCAATAATTAAAGTACATGTTCTCTGGCTTAATCCATGTAGGGGTGCGTGGCACATCCTCATCCAGTCAGAGCTAGACCAGGCTTCCTACACAATAAGTTTTTATAATAGGACAGTTTGGTCGGAGGGCTCCTTCTATGGTGGATGAGTGGAGCCAACGCAATCCAGGGTTAAGAACGTATTTATTTTACTCACCCTACATGACCTCTACGTTCACCTACACAGAATCATCAGTTCTGACTTACTTTGCTCCCTAGTTTCTTGCTCATATTATTGTAATAGATCCATCCCAGATCCTAAACCTCTGATGGTTGATTTTAAATGGGGTAAGGTTCACTCCCCCTTCCCGAAGAACATTCTTAATTATTTTGACAACACTTAAGATAATGCCTCCTCCTTGACTATTAGTGGGAGGCATTTAAAGTTGTGGTCACTGGATTCTATTGGGATGGAAAAAAAATTGGATAGGGAACTGCTCATTGCAGAAGACTCCTTACAACGGCTGGAAGAAGAAGGGGCACTAGACCACATCAATAGGGATGCACTTAAAGAGGCATGTACTGCACATGCTGTGCTGTGGTGCTTGAGCGGCTCTGCCGGCTGCACTATACTGCATATGTGGCCACAACACACACAGAGGGAAACAAAGTGGTCAGATGCTTCGCATGACTTCTTGCTCAAGAACATGAACATGCCCTGACGACATCCGCTATCATATAACAACAGGCAACATGATAATTGCCAGGCATGAAATACACAAACCTTTCTATAGCTTCTATCAGGCGCTTTACAGTGATGCAAGTTGTAGTTCATATGCTGTGGTAGAAGAATTCTTAGCCGATATACCATTGCCACTGGGTCCCTCTGCCCGTAAAGCTGAAATCGACTCTCCTGCCACTGTCCATGAAATTAAAGAAGAAAAGAAAGAGCCGGTCACTGGGACAATGCCTGATAGTGATAGATTTCCAGTAAAATTCTGTAGCGTTTATCTGGATACGTTGGCACCAAAACTAGCCACATTGTACGAGACAGAGGCAATGGAAAAGGCTGCCTCCTTCCCTTAGGGAAGCCATATTTGCCTCAATCATTTGGCCGGGCTGCGACCCCAGTAACCTCTCCTCTAAGAGACTGCTGGAAATACTAAACACCGATTATAACATTCTTAGGAAAAACTATTGCAAACAGAATACTACCAGTCCTTCCGGGCTTAATTCTCCCAGTTCAAAATTGATTTGTTCCTGGGGTAAATACTTCTCTTCAAATTCTCAGACTTTACAGACATGTGGAGGGGGCCCTGTGAAATGGCCTTACTGAGCATGCTTGGCCATTGATTTGAAGAAAGCATTTGACACCTTTGGCTGGAGATATCTGCTTACCATCGTGATGACGTTCAACTTTGGTAGATGAATATTGTATAATAGTCTGGTGTGCTCTAATTTACACAAGTCTGAGTAGTATAACGAAAAATAGTTTCCATTTATTACAAAATATGTAATATAAAAATGAGTTTGAAAAGTACATAATCAAACATATCAAAATGCCACAATACAGCACAAATCACTTAGCAGTAGTAGTAGTTTATTGAACAGTTAGTTAAAACCTTTACAAAGATGTATTTCATTAGTACAAATTCAAAACAGTTTTTTAAAAATGTATTTATTGATTTTCATATAGAACAATCAAGATAACAGAGAAACAAAAGAGCACATCACAGAGGTACACTGATGTTGTTGAAAATAGTTTATTAGTCAATTAAAACCATAAACATTGCAAAAGTCCTACGTTATAACATTTTTAGCTAAACATATCTTTAAAAACTATTAAGTATCAAAGCGACCGTTGCACTTCCTAACTGGAAGACAGTCTCACTAGTTACTGCCCTTAGTGGATATAAAAGTGAAAGTACCAGCGTACAAAAGGCTAGTGGGGATCAGATAAGGCGGACCAAGACAACACCTACCTACAAATCTAAAAGAAATTCCTCATAAGGTAACTTTTTTCCTGATTAGCGAAAGTATATCTGCTTGACTGTGCTGCTTATGGTAAATCTACAAATAAAGTGCCAGTGTGCAAATCTATAGGTGGTATAGTGCCAATGTGCAGTTCTACAGTTTGGATAAAGTGCCCATGTGAAAACAATAACTGCTTGATAGGCAGATATGATCATGTCTTGACGGGATAGGGAACATCTTCTATCACTTTTCCTAGCAGCCCGTCCTAACACACCAATTTACCTGTTCATGATTATTAGCAAGAGCTGACGGGATTGACCAGGCAATATTATCAATTTCTGAGCAGCCATTACCAGCACATCCATGAACCCATTTGGTGCTTATCAGTGCACCTCACAACCCGCCAAATCCAACCAGTACCAGACCTATCGTCTATCAGGTTTTTAAAAGCAGCCAGAAACTGCACTTATCAAATATTCAACATCATGTTTCGTCGAGCCAATGACCCCATCAGTGCAGTCCTGCAGGACCTGATTTCCAGATTGATGAACTCTCTTCTCAATAGACTTCTTCGCTGATTGACCAGTACTGGACAGATACATATGACGTGCTGGAGAGTCTCAATCCCCTGATGGCAGTCGGCAGCTATTGTCCTTGCCTAGAGAGCACTTCCTCCATTTTGGCCGAAAATCTAGTGTGGGTATCTCACCAAGACAAAGCCCAGGAGTCACTGTTTGACCTTCCAGTGGTAGGGGGCTGCGAGAAGTGGCGATTCTCTTAGGGTTTTATATGATTTCAACACCAGCCACCTGTGTACACGCTTGGTCAACTTTCTTTATCTTCTATGAAACTTTGCAATTTAGTTGACTTATTTACCATTTTCTTGAAGGCTTGCCCAGATATATTAGAGGTCCATAGATCACCCAATTCTAGGATCCTGATGCTGTCCTCAAGATATTTCTTGTAGGCACCATTCCCCCATTGTAAATTGATTTCAGACCAAACTCAATTAGCCAGCGTGTTGTCGGCAGCTGCACACAGTTTCTAGCTGAGCTTTACAAATGCCGCAGGTCTAGTGAGTGACTTGTTTTGTTAATGAAAATTCTTGCTCAGATGAGGCCGATCTGGGTAGCTGAAAGGTTTGTTAATGAGACCTTATCCTAATTTGTCCAGTAGGGTGGCCGTAGTACCTAACATTATACTTGATCCACATGCAAGGGTTCATCAGTTTGGCCTTCATTACTGCTACCCAGGGGTTTCAGGTTGTGGCCTCGGCTGGATCTTGCCAGTGATTAAAATGCATAATTGATTGCCTGCGCTTTCCCCTGAATTGCCTGTTTTCTGGAGTGCAAATGTGCTACTTGTGTCTATTTTTACCCCCAATTATACGTAGGATTTTTACCCCTAATTATACGTAGGTGACTGCCTCATTGATTTTATTTCCACTGAGATGCCATTTGCTATTTTCTTTGATATACCGATTAAGAGCCATCACATTTGTTTTTTGTGTGATTTACCTCCAAGCCATTCTTAACTGCATTTATGCCAAAGGCAGATGAGTAGTCTTTGAAGGCCTATTTGAATGTTACTAAGCAGAAGTAAATCATCAGCATTGAGTATATTTGACAATTGTTGACCACCCAGACTCGGTGTGTGGGCTATCTGCCCATCTAGCTCTGTTAAAAGATCCGCAATATATAAGTTGAACGAAAGGGGGGCTAATACACAGCCTTGTTTTAGGCCCATTATTTTTTTGCACTTTCTTTGATATGTGGGTACCATCTCTGATTTTTATCTTGACCCACGTATCCGATTATATTAGCCTGATTGCTCGCAAGATGTTAGGTGGGATACCCCATTGGTGGAGCTTTACCCAGAACATGTTACGTGGGACACAGTCAAAGGCTGCTTTAAAATTGACGAAGCACATTTAAAGCGGTGTACCAGTTGCCTTTGCTCTATTTAAAATGAGGCCCAAAGTAATGAGATTGATTATAATGCCTTTACCCCTTATAAAGCCTGTTTGATTTGGAGGGAGTTTCCCATTTTCATATGCCCAGGATTCCAGATCGTGTAATAATAAGTTGGAAAAAGATTTAAGTTCTACATCCATGAGAGCAATTAAACGGTAATTGCTGGGCGAGCATGCCAGCCCTCTATTAAAGATGGAATGAATTATTGAGCCCCTCCCGCTTTCTGGGATAACCTCATTTGGCAAAATGTAATTAAACATTGGCACCAAAAAGGCTGCCCACCTTGATGTGGAATGCTTAAAAAGTGCCTGTGGTGGCCCATTAGGGCCAGGTGCTCAATCCGCCCGCAACTTTTTTCATTACTTTCTCTAACTCCCCCAAGGAGTATGCACATGATGTCAAATTACCTTTGTAGGGCCCTTGAAAACTTGTAACATCCAGACAACTTCCCTTAAAGTGTAGTTTTAAATATTGAACCCACTCTGACTCACTGTTTGTTATTCGCTGCTCCAGGACCTTTCTCGATGTTGTTGATGAGCTTCCAGAATCTTTTTAATTCATTTGTTTTTGTGGCATGTGACAGCCGGGCCCATAGTGTTTCCTGTTTTACTTTTTTTTACACCCATTTCTCTTTTTTTAAACGACGTCCCTCAATGCGAAAAGGTTTTAGTAATTATGTGTCTCCTAGATTTTGACATAATTGTTAGAAGAGCTTGCCTACCTTGCTTTTTGTTTTTCAAAAATGGAGTAGCATAGTTATAGTTTTACTATATGCCAGGGGAGCTCCCTTATTCTGAGTATTTTCTTTATGGATTTTGGTCAAATTATCGGTGAATATCTCCCATGCAGCTGTCGGATTAGAGACAGTTGGCGCTAAGTCCTCCTAGCTTACTCTGCTAAGCTCTTAACTGTGCTTGAAAACCACTTAAGTCTTTTCATATTTCCTGTGCCAATGTCCCCCTGTAACATGGATACTGCATCATATTTACATATGGGTACATTTACCATAATCACCTGTGGATTGTCATTGTTCTCCATACAAAGAACAATACTAAAATGGCGTGACCAATTAAATAGGGACAGAGAGACGAGTGTGTAGTCTAGAATGGAGACCACGGTGCCCCAAACTCTTGTCCAGGAGGGCAGGCTGTACCTGACTTCCTGCCATTCAGGACCAGTAGAGCCATTAGCTCACAGGTCTTTCTTAGTTTTTCTCCAATTTTTTTCTTCAGGTTTTTAGGTGGCAATACTTTGAGTGACTTTACTTGCACTGGAAGGATTTCAACTGCATCAGTGTGTTCCTCAATTGGCTGATAAAATAAGTTGAGATTAAAGTCTCCTGTGACTAGCCACTGTGATTTGTGATGTGTACCTTTTAGTTAGGTAATTGAGATGACATTCTTCTAGCAGTTGCTGCTTTATTCTTTGGATTGATGTATAAATTAACGAGAATGAAAGATTCTTCAAGACTGTTAGCCCAACTATCCATTTTCAATGCAAGTATACCTGCATAGTCCACGTGTAGCTCTACGATCTTGACCGATAGGTTAGTATTGATGCACACTGCCAGGCCGCCTTTCGCCCTTCCAAAGGAGCTACTTATTTTGGCCAGTTTTGTGTATTCTTTATAGCCACTCAGTGGAATGCTATCTTGAGCCCAGGTTTCCTGGAACATTAATATATCGAATACTCCCAGGTATCCTACAAGTGCTGGGTCCGTTGTTTCTATCTGCAACCCACTGATATTGCAGGAGCATATTATCAGGCCACCCTGTTCGCTTGCAGGTGGCCACCTCTCCTCTCAGACTAGATTACTCCTATCTCGTGACAAGGCTTTGTGTACCCAGCCCAGGTGTTTTGGAGCTCTTGGCTAGTTACAGTTCTTCACTGCATGCTGGAATTTGGTTCATTGGTTACATTAATTATTACCTTTGTGAAAATCGGGGCATTTTTCTTGTGACCAATGGAGGAGAGCCCACCACCTGATCCTCTTAGTACTGATAAGGTGGTTACTACGTGCTCACCTAAAGGTGGCCCTGCTAGTAGGAAATGGGGGTATCTGTCCCCCTGATGTGCTATTACTGCGATCCCCCAGTTTAAAAAATATTTTCTCTTCTCCAAGACCTGGGCCGGAAGATCCGGTGTGGTAAAGGTGACCAGGGTGGGATCCGCATGCTGTTGCTATTTTGCTAGCAAAAACGTAATTGCTGCAAAATCCTCTGACTTAACATGCTCCAGGCCGGCAGGCCGTTACTCTTTTTTAGGACACTTGAGCAATTTAACACATCCTGGGTACCTCGTAATTTAAATTCAGAAATCCATAGTAACTTCTGACCAGTGTTAATTTGATGTCCAGAATGACCGCCGGATCCAAAATGATCCCTTACAATCATTTGGTTTGGGTTATTGGTTACACCATTTCCCAGTAATAAATGGACTTCCTGGAAGCCCTGGTCTCTTATTAACTGGGTTTGCGGTGCCTCTTACTTGAGCTTTTTAACTTGTTGTTTCTCAAGCCGCATATTATGTTCTTGTCATGAGTTTCCTTGTGCTCCGCATATTCCCCTGTCCAAAGAACTGCATGTCGCTAAATGTGCACTGATAGTGGTGGGGGTCGGCCTCACGTATTTTGCAGGAGTAACCATCTTATCAAGTGTACTTTGCACACAGGGGCCAGCTTCACACTTGGTGCGTACTGCTCCGCAGGGTCCTTCCCCAGATGGTCTATATCTTCCTGTTGAATTATTGATGAAGTGGCCAAATTTCCTCTGTGCCCGGAGCGCGCTTTGTTCCTTCCCTTCGCTGCTCATTTTCTTTCCCTTTTAGTAAGTCGAGATACCACAAGGGATTTATCCATTCTATCTCTGTCTTAAGTGGGCTCTTTTTAATACCTTATTGGAGTTTCTTTATTTTGCTTCCTTAGTTCCGTACAGTCTTGTCCTGCCAGCCTTTGGTGGAGCTCTTCGTGTCCCACATGATGCACCATCGCCATGATTTTCAATTCCTCATCTAGTGTCGTGGAAGGAGGTATCCTGGCCTGGACCTCTGGAGCAAGGCTACTTTTGACTGATCTCTCAATTCCTTCCATGATTACGGGTAGTTGTGCTAGTCTATCTCCTACCTCCTTGCAATAACATATTGTAAAGCCATTGATGTGCTTAATTGAGCCCTTATAATCAGTAAATTATGTTTTTAAAGTTTCTCATCAATTCCTGACACAAAGATTGCTATTGTATTGAGTAAATCCACCTGAATGTCTATTTTATTGGAGTGATGTTACAAAGAAGAAACTGTTGCTTGCATTGGGTTTAATATGGCAGGCCACAAGCTAGGAGGAATGTCAGTAGATTTCAATGTGCTTATACGTTCGTCCACCTGTGCTCTCTGTTTTGACTCACTCTCTAGACCCACTCCAGGAATGCCCTTAATGGTCTCCTCCTGCTAGTCCAGCGACATAGGATGCTCAGAATTGTTGAGCATAAAGTCAGGAAATGAATAAAGCTTAAAATGGGGGGGTTGCCAATGCATTTGATCTGGTCCTTTGCTGTTTGGGCCTGCCTCCTATCATGGTGGTTTGCACCCAAAATCTGTTTGACCTACCAGCCCCTCCGGAGCGTCTGGTACCATAAAGACATGTCCCACTTCATCGGGCTTGCCTATCGAACAAGGTGATTGTGGGTTTTGTAAAATTGTGATGGTTGGTGATAGAGGGATGGGGGGGGGTCGCTCCCACAGTCTGGGCTATTATAGTCGGGCCCTTTTTCTGGGCAGGTTATGATAGTTGCGCTTGAATGCGGCGTGCCGCCTGGTTTATTTATTAGCTGAAAAAGAATCAGTTATCTCTCATAATTTACACTGGTCCGTTGACTCTTTATCCTTCTCCATGGACTGACACAATCTCAAGCTGCCGTTGCATAAAGGGCTTGCTGCTGGCATAAGACTGAAATCTGAGTCCAGGATAGGGTCATGTTTAACGCTGCTATTTGCTTAGGTAGAATTTGACTCTTCTCTGTCTCGGTTGTTTTGTTTTTTTGGCCTCCTTTTTGCAATTACTTTTCCGAATGCAGTCTCTCACTCCTGCTTTCTTTTGTTGGTAACTTGTGTCTTACCATGTATTTTCCCAGATCTCATTTTTACTGATTGGTTGGGATAACAGATGGCACTGCTGGAGACACCAATCACCTTATTACTATAACAGGCAATACTAGATGCGCTAGGTGACTTTTTTGCACTTTTCCTTTTAATTAGCCTTGCCTCCTTGCCCATATAAATAATTTGATTCCAGTGCAGTGAGGACAATGAGAACCCCTCTATTCACCATGTCTAGGCATCTAAGCATCTTTTTCCTTTGCCCTTTTCAACTTATCAGGGGGGAAGCTACTGCCAGGGCAAGGCAAGGCACAATAGGCGCCTATCAAATGCCTGGTAACTAGAGGCCAGCTGCGAGAGAAGCAATTCAGTGTCCCGAGAGCGTGAAAAGGGGGCTACAGGGTTGTAAGGCTTGAGGCATGAGCAATGTAGGCTGAAACCAAGGAGGGCTGCCTGGGCCCGAGCAGGAGCACGCCGTCCACAAGCCACACCCAGTCCTAGCTGAGCCGCCTCTGTGAGGGGACCCGGGCTCACACTTAGGGGTCTATTAGGATGGCGGTCGGAAAAGCACCCCGACCGCCATGGAAGCAGAAAACAACCGCCCACCAGCACCATGGGAAAACCGGCGGCCAAATTAGGATCAACCGCCAAAAAACACCGACCGTGGCGGAACTGGGCCAAGAAAAACAGCCCGTAGCAGGCGGAGATGGCCAAAATCCGTCCGCGGCGGTCGGAGTCGCGGTGGAAAAACACCAACCCACCGCAAGTATAGCGGAGACACCGCACGGGAAATTAGGATATCCCCGCCGGTGCCGCGGTACGTACCGCTGTCTCCGACCGCCGCGGTCGCACAATGGGATGAATGGGAGAGCCAGCGGAAGAGCTGAAGCACAGCCACCGCTGCAGACGATCCGTAAAAAATATGGCGGACGAAGCAAAAAACACACAAGAAGGCCAAAAAGTGCATACAGAAAACCAGCCATGGCCCCCAAATACACAAAACATACAAATCCCAGGACAACACACCTGACAGCAACACCCCAATTGGACACACCCACATAGCTGAGTATAAAACCAGCCCCTTTCCTGACCACAATCCTGTGCAATACTCCATGAGAGAAGGGACACACCCCCCAGGTGACAGGAAAGGCAAAGGACACAACATCACTAGCCACACCACACACAGCACCACCACCACTTCCACACCTGCACAACTAACCCCCCTGCACACCACACACCATACACATCACAACCACAACCACCCCAACACTCCTGCACCCACAACCACTTTGCACACCACACATCATGGCCACACAGAAAATGCCCAAATTCAAAGAGAGTGAGTTGACAGTCATGGTAGATGAGATAGAGTGGAACCACAGCTTTTTGGTACCCTGGTCCAACAGACACCATTAGCCACAAGGACGCAAATGTGGGCAAGGATAGTCCAAAGGGTCAATGCAGTAGGGACCACCCCAAGATCAAAAAAGCATTTGCAATGCAATAGGTCTCGCATTTGCGAGAGTTAGAGCTATTGACGCTATAAATTACAATGTATTTATCCATGTGTTTTGGTTTGGAGTATGTGGTGTGGAGTGGAATTATGTGGGTTGTATTGGAATTGTTAGCTGTGGAATTGTTTGTTGGAGAGTGTAGTGGAATCATTTAGCATGGTGAATAGATGGGGTGAGAGCTACACAGAAGATAGAAATGAAGATAGAGAGGGATAGGTAGTTTGTGTAGAACGTGTTGAATGAACTCCAGACAGAGGAGCAGGAAGAGTGTGTGAAAAAGAGAGAAAGAGCAGGTGAAAAGACGCAGAAAAAGGGTGAGTCCGTGTACATAGAAGATACTCCAAAAAGAGGAGAGTGTGAATTTGAGAGACAGAAATGTTGAAAAGGCACAGAAAAGAAACTTTGCTCGCAAACCTGGAGTCAATCTTATGAGAGAGTCAGGAACAGTGCATGAGAGAGCGAGAGAGAGGTGTGAGAGAGAGTACAAGAGCAAGAGATAGAGGGACGAGTGGGAGGGGCACCCAGAGGCGGGTGGGGGAGGCTAGAGCTGTAGCAGCGCACAGTGTGAGGAGGTACAGGAAGGCAGTCTCTGTTAGCCGGCAGTATAGAGAGAGAGTGTGAGGGAGGGATGAGAGGAACAGTGGTGTTGGGAGATGAGAGGGGTAGTGGAAGCATGAAGGGGTGATGAGAGGGTTAGTGGGAGTGTGAGGGAGAGAAGATTGGGTTTTTGGAAGTGCGAGGGAGAGATGTATTGTATTGTAAACAAGCAATGACGTTAAGGAAGAGAGCTTATATCCTCAACAAATGCACCAAGATGTACTATATTGTCCCCAAAAATAACAAAACAAACCTTTAAAGCTTTAACACGCTGACTTAATATAAAAATTTAATTGGAATACTGAAACCTTTTTAAAAAGGTCTCATCAACTATGTAGCTTTAACTACACAGAAATGTATTTTATCAAAAGATGAAAGCCCTTACACGGCCATTGAAAATACAAAGGTAACTATAATAACGAAAATAAAGAAATACAAGTAAAGAACACACAAAAAACAAAATAAAACTTTAAAGCCTTTGCTCAGTGACTCAAAGTATGAAAATTGTAATACAATGATGCATCAGTAAAAAAAATTTAAAATAGAAACAATAATGCATCATATGCTGCCTAGCCTAGTACAATTATGATAAGTATTTTTTATAACATTTCTAAATAAAGGTAATTATAATATTAATTAAAAAGAAAACAGAGTGATTTATATGCAAGATAGCCAGCGTCTTTCAAGTACGTACGAAAACTATGTAAGTGTAATACTGTGCTCAGTTTCTTTGAGCTGTGAGAAAAGTTCATAAGAGCTGTAGAAGTAGTATGGGCATTTGGCACAGCTTATTAAATATAGGGTAAGCATCAGACGTCAGGTATCATTTAAAAGGAGTGGCGTGGGTCGTGACATCAAACACAATTATTACAGTGGGTAAGCAAGAGGCATCAGTGGCTATTTGCAAATTACGCTGTGAGAAATTAAAACAGACATATTAGAGAGGGTGTCCAATTGGACCATCAGGGGCCGTTTATAAAATGTGTTGAGGCATGTGACATCAGACAGAGGGAGTGCACTTAGGACATTAGGGTCGTTTATAAGCGATGGCATGTGAGAATCGGCATCAGACAAAGTTATCAGAGGGGGCGTTAACAAGAGAAGCCGAGTGAGGAACATAAGACGCAGCAATCAAAGTGGGACATGGTGAGCTATCAATTATTATAGCTACTCTGTAAACAAGGTGCTTTATCGCTGCACTAAGTGTGCGCTGTCATGCGCGCCACTTTACAAGAACTCTAATTGTGGAAAAATCCTGTGCAGCTTATTAAGTAGAGGTGGCCGAGTCACTGAAAGCTCGAGATAGACACCAAACTTTCGATTGGATTCTGCCAGCAAACCCACGCTGAAACTGCAAGCACCAACTATTGAAGAAGACATCAATCTCCCGGGGCTGTCGAAACACCCACCACCCCTTTGAAATTGATTGTTAAGACAATCCAGCACATGCACCCACACAATGACACCGGCCCTGAAATGTAACTACTATAGGAAAAGGTTTAGTTGTGAACTGAGGAACCAGGCTCAAGTCTCGGCAACGGCCCAACATCCTGCGATTCTGTGTAAACACTTAATCGCCCGAGATGCTACTAAAAATGAATGTTACCATGCGTCATGAAACCAGTGCTCATGTAAAGCACTCCAATACCTATGGCTCAAGATCGCGCTGTATAAAACTGGAAAAAGAATTAATTTTACCTTGTGTAATGAAACCAGTGCTCATGTAAAGCACTCCAATACCTACGGGTCGAAATCGTACTGAATAAAACTGCAACAAAAACAAACATTGGCCGCTTTCGCGCCACGAAAGCGATCGCCTAGGAGTGGTGCGTGCGTGTGTGCGTGCACGCTCGTGCTTTTTTTCAAAGCACATACTCGTGCTTGTTGCGCGCCGCTGCGCACTCCCACAAGGCGTATGCCGCCACAAGCACGAGTATGTGCTTTGAAAAAGAGCTGCACGACGGCTAAAGGTCTCCTAAGCAGTGCATGCGCACTGCATAGGCGAGACCTTAAAAAGGAGATCATGAAGCGGTGGCATGATCTGAAGAGGGTAGTCAAGGAGAGGAGGAGCAAGTACCATGAGCTGGCTCAGAGTACTGGTGGTGGCCCTCCCATGCCACAAAAACCATTCACATCATGGGAGGAGAAGGTGCTACAGTGTCAATTTACACTGGTAGGCCCACCCCACAACAGACTAATCCTCGACGTTGGGTTAGTGGCCATTGTTCCCCGTCTTCCACACAATGGATGGAGAATTAGGGATTAGTTATGGCGAGGATGCGGTCACAGACATCCTCAGAACACCGTCACTCCTAGGAGTAGACGGTGCAACAGCAAACGTGTCCCACTCAGATGACTGGTCTAACTTAGTATCCCTCAAAAAAGAATGGCTCAGAATAACAATGCATGGAGCTGTTATGACTGAGTATTTGAGGGCTAACATTGCCCCCAATGGACTGATCGTGAACATCTTTCCCCGTTTATTTCTGGAGGATCCTCCATTCAAGAAAGATTGGTCCTCAGTCTCTTGGAAATGTACTCGTGACCTCCTAGTCCTTATAATTAACACTGCGAAAAGACTCGCTGATGCTTTGCTATTACGGATACAAGCCGCTGAGTCTAATATGAAATCTGCAGTGCCCAACAGCACTTACAAAACCAAGTTGGCTGAGATCAACTCAGAAATAACGGAGAATAGAGAGTATCTTCTCAAACAGAAGATAGCTAAGCTGCAGAAGGACATCTCGAGGTTTGACAGAGAAAAAATCTTCCCCTACCTGAAACCAGACTTTACACCTAACAGGAACAATTACTCCAGCGACGAAGAATCTAGTAACAATAGCAGGAGGGGTTCCAACAACAGCAACTCGAGCTCTGGTAGTTGGGATATTCCTAACCAGAGAAGAAAGAACAACCGTCCCTTTTACAATCGAGGGGAATTAATATTCCCAGGTCCACCACCACAAACTCAATTTTGGCAATACCCGATGTTTCCCCCATGCCCTCCCCAATTCTATCCAGGAACCAACCCCCAACCTTTTTTAGGCAGAGGCTGGGGCAGAGGAAGAGGGCGAAGGCGAGGGACACAGCATGTCCAGTGGCAGGACCAAGTTCAGCCACCGATGGAGACCCGGAGCCAACGCAGGGGCAGAAGGACCTAGTGATTAACCTCTCTGAAAGACCACTCAACAACATTGAACTACGAGTGATTCGCAAAGGACTAGGCTTTGTACCCACACCTAAGATTGATAAATTCAGGGAAGCATGCGAACTGCATAGTTTCTTTAGAAAGATTTGCCTAAAAGCCTTCTTTCACAACAAATCTGTTAATGATACAGAACATACAGACACTGGGCTACACAATCCATCAAACTTTACTCCCAACGCTGGTATGGTCCCCCCAGAAGTCCTAACCTTTGAAAAAGCAATACTCAAGGATCTAGCCGTGACACGAGATAGGTCTAACACTTTCTACAATCTCTCTAAAGAGGAAATGAATGCAGCCAGGGCCCTGGCTGACGACCACTCGATCACAATCAAACAAGCAGATAAAGGTGGGGCTACAGTCATCCAGTCCACCCTTGATTACGAGAGAGAGTGTCGGAGACAACTAGGTGATCGGAAATACTATACTCCGATCACTTTAGACCCCACTCCCAGGCTGAAGGACACTATCAATAGCCTCACACTGGAGGCTGAGACCAATGGGTGGATCACAAAGAAAGAGGCTGATTACCTTAACATACTGAACCCCGTAACACCATACTTTTACACTTTGCCAAAAGTCCATAAAGGAACTTCTCCTACCCCAGGTAGGCCCATTGTGTCCGGGATTGGCTCGGTCCTAGAGCCACTGTCCAGATTCGTGGATCACTTCCTACAACCCCTGGTCCAATGAATACCATCTTATATCAAAGATACCAGTGATATTTTAAGAACAGTAGCAGGGTTGGCACCCAATTAGGAGATCAGCCTCCTTGTCACCTTAGACGTGGAGGCGCTATACACAAATATCCCACAACAAGCCACCCTAACCGTGATCGAAGAGGCCCTTCGTAAGGAAGACTGGACATCACCGACCCCTGTGTCTTTCATTATGGACCTAGCATCCCTAGCATTAACGGAGAATTTCTTTGAATTCAGGAACGAATTGTTCCACCAATGCCAAGGGACTTCTATGGGCAGTACATTTGCCCCTAGTCTAGCCTGCCTTTACATGGCAGCCTTCGAGGAGGAGATCATTCAGAGCCCGACTAACCCCTTTAATGAGAGTCTGATTATGTGGAGGCGTTTCATTGACGACATTCTCATCCTTTGGAAGGGGTCTTTGAGCAGATGTGAAGAGTTCTGTCAATGGATCAATACCCAGAACCCCTATTTAAGATTTACCAACCACATCTCTCCCTCTCACATTGCCTTCTTGGACCTAGACATCAGATTGGAGTCCGGAGTATTGACAACTAGCCTCTACAAAAAACCAACAGACAGGAACAGCCTGTTGTTGTATAGCAGTCACCACCCCAAAGCACTGAGGGACAACCTACCGTTTGGCCAGTTTCTCCGGGTTAGGAGAAATTGCAGTTCTGTGTCGGACTACAAGAAAGAGGCAGATACTCTGGCAAACAATTTAAAAGAGAGAGGGTACCCCACCGCTACCATCACAAACGCCATGAAACGTGCAAGGAACAACCCTAGAGAGATTTTACTTGAGACCAAGACCCGTGAACAAACCGAAACCTTGACATGTGTCACTTCATTCACCCCATCCTCCAACAACATGAAAAAAGTAATTAAGAAACATTGGGGTATTTTAGCTGCTGGGGATCTATCTCTACCCCAACCCAGGTTTGCCTTTAAGAGAACGCAAAACCTTAAAGACATTTTGATCCACACTAGACCTAAAAAAACAGCGCAGAATACCCAGGCCACCCTATGGGGACTTCCACCAGTCACAGGACATTTCCCTTGTGGCAATTGCACATCCTGCCAACAGACGATGACCACCAAGGAATTGATTTTGTCCGATAACTTTACCTGGAAATTGGTACGTCATACAAATTGTAACTCTAAGAATTGTATCTATCTGTTACAATGCCCTTGCACATTGAATTACATAGGGATGACGACACGATCGATCAAGACACGCATCACAGAGCACAAAAGTAACATCAGATGCTCTAAGGAGACCACAAAATTGTATTGCCATTTTAAAAATCTCCACCATACAGCAGACTCCTTAAGATGGGTTGTTCTTGAATCACATCCAGGCATGACACCACAAACACTTTTCAGATTAGAACAAAGATGGGTCCACAAATTGGCTTCTGATACACGGGGTCTGAATGATGACATACCATGGGGTACCCTGACACATTGAGATCTGGAAATATGCCTGCACTTCACTACTGTCCCTGTCCTCAAGGAAGACAAAAGAAAGGGAGGGGCACCAATTCATAATAGTGACAGTGACCAGACATACCCAGCAACCCTTATAAGATATCACTGACATACACCGACATGTCGAAGCCACCCGTCAACAACATGTTCTAATGCGCATTCCCTTGTATATATATGACCTCCATCTACGACATTTCACATACAATTCGTGACCTTTCTAGGCTGTTGACAGGGATATATCAGATGACGACTTCTTGTAGCTCACTGTTATCTTTTAAGGACCCTCTGACCTTTTAGATATAATTACACGATCTGTTACATAGCGTAATACCCCATTCCAAGATGGCGCCCGTAGTCACCCTCGAAGACGAGGCTGCCGTTCGAACTATTTCGTCAGTTCCAAATGCCCAATCAGTACTCGCCTAGACCTGACCGGATTGGCCTTTAACTGATCAGCGGGAAGCAGACCCGCTATACCTGTTTCAACACCATGTTTTAATACGCATCCCCTTGTATGTATATGATTTCCATTTACGACATTTCACATACAATGCGTGACCTTTTTAGGCTTCTGACAGGGATATATCAGATGACGACTTCTTGTAGCTCACTGTTATCTTTTAAGGACCCTCTGACCTTTTAGATATAATTACACGATCTGTTACATAGCGCTATACCCCATTCCAAGATGGCGCCCGCAGTCACCCTTGAAGACGAGGCTGCCTTTCGAACTATCTCGTCAGTTTCAAATGCCCAATCAGTACTCGCCCAGACCTGACCGGATTGGCTTTTAACTGATCAGCGGGAAGCAGACCACACTTCCCGGTTTCGGCGGAGCGGGGTAGGTCTACAAACCACCCTTGGGCGACAGAACTGTAAGTAGTTGCTACCCGTCCGTAAGACTAAATTGCACGAGCAGAGACCCCCTCGTTTCGGTGAGCGGCTGACCGCGGCTGTGTCAGCGGGCCGATCCTTAGGCTCCCTCCTGTCTCCTCCCGTGAGACGCTCGGGGCCGGGGGTCGCGTCGCTCCACGGTCGGCGGTGTTCCGGTCACGGTTCCCGGGGGACCTTGCCATCCTTGCCCTGATTGGACATAGCATCAGTGAGTATGCTACTCCTACATGCATGAGCCTCTCGCCTCTTCACAATTGTACCATTACTTACAGTAGGCTAACACGCCACCCCAAGAGGCTCGCCAAGTACCGACTGGAGCGGCACTTTCCAATACGTTAGGTGAGCATAACCATATCTCATTAACGTAAGAATCTGAGTGGTTCCGATTTTGATCACTTGACACGTACCTGCACAATGCATCCACCTGTGCATGATCACTCTTGTTTAGCGCAATTGCTTTTTACAGTGGACATGCATATGAGGAGTCCTTGGCTCCACATTTCGAAATGTATAGATATGACTAAGTGTGTGTTTTAATGTACTTTGTTGGCCTGTTTTGTTTTTTCTTTCCTTTTCCTATAGGCCATTCCATAACGGAAGTGTCTAGTTTTTCCGACACTTACCTAGGGTAGTTTTTATCCAGATATCACTGTAAATAACTAGCCACACACCCTCACAATCTTGTAGATAGTTTATTTCACCGGTCCTGATGAATTGCCGCTGGACCCCCCTGACCTTGTAGGCATGAAACATGTTGACCACCTGAGCAGAGTAGAGTAGTCCCTGACCCATTTAGTCAAGACCACCGCCTCTCATTTCATTTTTAATAGGGTGGTTTACTGACCGAATAAAATCCAATATTCAGACTAACCAACCCCGTTTTAATACACACTCACTAACATCTACACCTACCTGGCCCTCACTTGCACTCACCTTCGGCAAGGAACAAAAGATCTCCGCCAAAGAGCCCCATCCTTGGGTGCCCGTCGGGTATTGCAGCGCCGACCCGACGAGGAGCAAAACCCAGATGATGAAGCATGACGCCTAGCTTGCTGGGTGTGTGAGGGTTTTAGTTCCACCAATGTGGGTTCCCCCACCCTACACAAGCTAGTACCCCTTCAGGCTTACTAGACATTGCTCCCCACTTTGTCTTATTTCCAAGGATGAGTGTACTCTGCACACTCTTATACAAATAGAGGAACTGTATACCCTTTCTGTCTAAACCAGGAGAAGGTGCTTGCCATACTGCATCCAGAGAGTCTCACAGGAGTAGCCGGGAAAGTGGAGGCTGGTAAGTACAAACAAATGACTACCACCACTCTGCTATGTACTGTCTTGCACAACTACAAAGCTAAACCACCTAGTACAAATTCCATCCATCTGCACCACACACTCACAAAAACATGTCTTACAGATCCAACATACACCCACTCCCATTCACCCCCAACGTAGCTACCAACATTACCATGGGGGCATGTGTAAAGGCAGACAGCACTACAACTCCCACCAGGCCCCCTTGTCCCACAGCATCAGCAAGATGGATCCCTCCCCCACCCCACCCAGAAGCACGTGTCAGCCATTACATCACCCTCATCAAATTAACAGGTAGGTAGCCATTTTCACAGTGAAGGTGTCTGGGTGTGGGAGGCCTGCACTACTACTCCCAACATTACCTCTGTCCCAAACCTGAGCAGGATGGAGCACTCCCCCCACCCAAAAGCAGTTGGAAGCCAATGCAGTACACCAAACAAACTTACAGGTAGGTAGACATACGATTCTGGACCGTGAACCCACTGAGCAGGATGTAAGCCGCCACCACGCAAACACACATGTGTGACATAACAAACCCAAATGTGGGCACATTACAGGTAAGTAGCCAGGACGTGCACCCACCCATTCGTCACAAATTAAATGGTGCCATATGATAACACCAGCACTCTCATTGCACAAAGAGGCACACCTACCCCATTGCCAAGCACAGTGTGCACACAGGTAAGCTAAGGAAACTGTCACAGCTACCAAAGTGTGACACACCAATGCACAAGTAGAAGAAAGTCAGGGCACAATCATGCACAGCACCTATTTACATGTGCATCGCCATGGGGCAAGTGCAACAAGGACCATTTGAAAAATATGAAAGCATGTGTGGTGGTACAAATCAAGATATGCACATGACAGGACAAAGGTATGCAGGAGATGACAATGGCCAGTCCATGGCCAGATGTGACGTCTGACAGGTCAGACAAATAAACAACGAGTTCTCAATTAAACACATGTTGTGCCAGACCCTAGATGGCAACAAGTCCCTGTAATCCTCAATTGTGCATGGTATGCCTTGACACCTCACACCATGGACAAATAATGCCTGTACCACTGCATCATGTCAGGAAGCACAGTAGTGCACATAGTAAACAATGTGATGATCTGTCAATTGTGCAGTGTACAAAAAGTGAATGACACACAGCTTGCTGGGTGCACTACAATGACCATTTCCTATCTGACCCACAGGTGACCAAGAACTCAATGTAGAGGTCAACACCAGCAACCTGCAGAGCCAGTCTCCCCCCGCCCTCCCCGGTACATGGACTCTCGGATGTTGACTCCCAGGATTCCATGGACAATGAGCTCAAAGCCGGCCCATCTGGTGTGCCAGGAAGCAACAGGTCCCAGGACCCCATCGTCCCCCCAACCACATCTGCGCTAACAACAACTTCACAGCAGACCCCTGCTGCCACGGCCTGTGCAGCCACCGCCACCACCACCACCACCACCACCAGTGCTGCCTGCAACACCCTCCCTGTCCCAGAGGATGACCAGCACCCACCACCGACGGAGGAGGGCAGGGAGAGAATGCGGGTGCCCACAGTGGTGAGGCAACAGGTCTGTGGCAGCAGGGCAAGTGGGAGGGGCAGGGTCACGGACACCAGGAGGCTGGCACCCAATCCCTGAAACACATTACCAGAGCCTTGGGCGCATACGAACAGGGCAAGGAACGAACGGGCCGGTCGGACAAACTGTTGCACGAGCTCATCCTGCTGATGAAGTCCGACACCCACATGGGACAAATCATGGACCTCTTGGGCCAGCAAGTGGCGGTACTGAGGGACAGGCATGCGCCACAGACAATACCTCTACCTCCCTCTGGTGGGCCGCACGATGACAGTTCACCATCCTCCCCTGCGACCACAGAGCGGGGTGAGTCCTCAGACCCCACTGGCCCTGCAGCAGGGCCCCCCCCTGCCAAATGACGAAGGGGCGCTCCAAGAAGACCCTTGGAGTATCTGGAGGCAAAGCACCGCCACACGCCAGTCACGGAGCCAGCCATGATGGCAACCCTCTCCACCGATGCATTGACTTTTTGGACTGTCCTTCCACACACTGCCTTGTGAATGGCATCTGTCTGTTGGACTGGATCACCACATCAATGTGGTGACTACTCGATTATCTCATCTACCACAACTGTCAACTCACTGCTCCACCCCACCCCCCAATGGAAATGTACACCTCCCTCGCATCTCACCAGTGCAAATAAAATATCCTTACACACATGTTGTTGTGTCTGCCCCATCTTTATTGCAGGATGTACAGTCTTCAACATGATCACAATGTACCAGGAGCGTGGGCTGTATGTAGGCAAGGAGAAGTCGAAGGCACCTAGGGAAACACAACAGAACTACTTTCACTGGTCTGGGTGTGGCATCACAGACATCACACAACCCCTACCATCAGGATAACCCAACATGCACATGTCACAATGGCCAACAAGTGTCAACATACACGTTCTGTAGATGTTCTCAAATGACCTGTCCCAGAAACATTGCCAAACACCGCTGAGTCTACAACTGGCTGCTGCTACAATTCTCACATGCCCCTTCACGACAATAGCAATATCAGCAGACAATGGGTATGTTGCACATTGACACCCACCTTCAAGTGAAGTAGCGGGTGATGAACTGTTCACCAGGTCAACACCTTCCTCCTCTCCACTGTCCTCATCACTGGACACGGCTTGGTTTGCAGGCTGGGGCTTGGGTCCTCACCATCATCCAGGAGCAGGGGAATCTCCTTTCAAATGGCTAGGTTGTGGAGCATGCAGCATGCCACTACAATCGGACACACCTTCCTGGGCGAGTATGCCAGTGCACCTCCGGTCTTGTCCAAGCAGCGGAAACGTGACTTGAGCAGACCAAAAAAAGCTCCACCACACGACGTGTCCTCCCATAGGCCTCATTGTAGCGGACTTCAGCCGGGCTCCTGGGATACCGCAGTGGGCTCAGCAACCAGGGAGGGTTGGGATATGCAGAGTCACCTAGGTATGACAAACACAAATAGACATTGCAATGTCGCAGAGACTGAGGGCAGCAGGTAACACACCCAGCACGCCACACAACTAGGCATACTCACCCTCAATCCATGCACGCTCGGGAAGCAGATTAGCCATCAACTGGGGCACAATGCTGTTCCACAGCATGGGCCGAGCCTGGGAATTTGGCACACACGTGGGAGATGGTCATATCTGCCAGGCACACCTCCTGCACATTGATGGAGTGGTAATGCTTGCAATTGCGGTAAATGTGCTCACTTGCCTGTGGTGGCACAAGCCCGACATGGGTGCAATCAATGGCACCAACAACATTGGGGATGTGTCCAAGGGGATAGAAGTCTCCCTTCACA
Organism: Triturus cristatus; assembly: GCF_964204655.1. Lineage (NCBI taxonomy): Eukaryota > Metazoa > Chordata > Amphibia > Caudata > Salamandridae > Triturus > Triturus cristatus. Next base: position 477,344,989 of record NC_140579.1, on the reverse strand, counting down.
GCTGGCAATTCAGCATCCCTGGGGAAATGGATGCATCTGTCCTTGTATAGCATCATGGCGGACAGTACATCACACAGCACCATGCCGAACTTCGGTTGTGACATCCCACCAGCGCTGGCCACTGTCTCTTGGAACGATCCAGTGGCAAAAAAATGCAGGGCCGCCATCAGCTTATAAGTAGGGGTGAAAGCTGTTGGATATGTTCTGCGAGGCTGCTGGTGGGGCTCCAACAGATCACAAAGGGTTTTCATGGTGGCTCTGTCCAGGCGGCATTTCCGTATGATCGCAACATCCTCCATGTCCTCCAGCACCGTCAAGTGACAAATCAAATTTGGTCTCCTCCTATTGGAGATGATAGTGAACACATGTCAATGCAACACATCATGAGATGTTCACAGCACATCACGTTCTGGATGACACAACAACAATGACTGACATCAATCTTGACTAACAGACCAGCTCACATGTAGTGACACCTTCATGTACACAAAGGCCACACCTATCAACTTACACAAGACAAGTACCTCAAACACCACCTTGGTCAATGTGAATGCACATAGGGATACGGCCACATTTCAAATGGGCACGCCTGGGAGTATAGTATCCAGCATATGTGTAACTAATCAAACCCATTGTCTAATACCTACCTGCTGTACCGGTCACACCTCAATGCGTCATTACAACCTGGCACACATCCACCACACAATGACCACAGTCGGCGCTGGAATGACGAATGTGTGCATAAGCAGACATGAGAGGCAATGCAACATAGTTCATCATTCATTGAGACGAGCATCGCTGTGATTGTCACTGCACCTCAACACATTGACAGGTGCACACATTGTAGAGTCCAGAACAACACTGTCCTACCTACACCAACATCAAATCCATAAGTGACATGTGAGTGGGTACAGGCTAATCTATGAAACACACACACAAACATGGCATGTGTAGCCATCAGTGGAGTAAATGGAACATTGGCATTGTGTGCATGATCATGTTGGCACTGTGCCCTGTTGATGTTTGACACATGGCCATTGCGATTATATGGCACCCAAATCGCAGTAGCTACCGTCTGGCCCTGGCGGTGTGTCACCAGCACCCTCATTCACACAAGTGCGGTAGTGATAGGCATGGAGACATGGGGAGATGGTGGTTGGCATGCTCTGCCACCCATATCGCGGTAGCTACCGCCTGGCCCCGGCGGTGTGTCACCAGCACCCCCATTCACACAAGTGCGGTAGTGATAGGCATGGAGACATGGGGAGATGGCGGTTGGCATGCTCCGGCACCCATATCGCGGTAGCTATCGCCTGGCCCCGGCGGTGTGTCACCAGCACCCCCATTCACACAAGTGCGGTAGTGATAGGCATGGAGACATGGGGAGATGGCGGTTGGCATGCTCTGGCACCCATATCGCTGTAGCTATCGCCTGGCCCCGGCGGTGTGTCACCAGCACCCCCATTCACACAAGTGGGGTACTGATAGGCATGGAGACGGGGGAAATGGAGGTTGGCATGCTCTGCCGCTAAAATCGCGGTAGCGCACACCGGGCCCCTGCGGTGTGTCACCTCCATGGAGCTTGCCCTAGAGCCAATGCGAAGCTCGATAGTGGTGGCATGATGCAATTTTGAAGATCACGGTAGGCGTGCTCCGCCACCGCGGAGGCGGACATTGGCTGCATTTGAAAGATGCACCATCGCGGTAGCGCACCCCGGGCCTCAGCGTTGTCATGGAGCATGCCCTTACAGGCAATGGTAGCCATGATTGCGGTGGCTTGATGCAATTTTGAAGCTCGCGGAAGGCGTGCTCCGCCACCGCGGAGGCGACATTGGCTGCATTTGAAAGATGCACCATCGCGGTAGCGCACCCCGGGCTCCAGCGTTGTGTCAGTGCCATGGAACATGCCCTTACAGCCAATGGGAGCCATGATTGCGGTGGCCTGATGCAATTTGGAAGATCGGGGTAGGTGTAGGTGTGCTCCGCCACCGCGGAGGCGGACATTGGCTGCATTTGAAAGAGGCAGGCCTGGACCACCAATTGCTGCAGCTTGGCACCTTTGAAACAACTCCAGGGGGTTATATATGTGTTGGAGTGAGCCTCACATTTCCACTGCTCCCAAAGCCTGCTGCCAGAGACCCCTCACCTGCTGCTGCCTCCAGGGACTGCTGCCTGTGACCCCTCACCTGCTGCTGCCTCCAGGGACTGCTGCCTGAGACCGCTCACCTGCTGCTGCCTCCAGGGACTGCTGCCTGTGACCTCTCACCTGCTGCTGCCTCCAGGGACTGCTGCCAGAGACCCCTCACCTGCTGCTGCATCCAGGGACTGTTGCCTGAGACCCCTCACCTGCTTCTGCCTCCAGGGACTGCTGCCTGAGACCCCTCACCTGCTGCTGCCTCCAGGGACTGCTGCCTGAGACCCCTCACCTGCTGCTGCCTCCAGGGACTGCTGCCTGAGACCCCTCACCTGCTGCTGCCTCCAGGGACTGCTGCCTGAGACCCCTCACCTGCTGCTGCCTCCAGGGACTGCTGCCAGAGACCCCTCATCAACCAATTCCACCGCTGTTGTCTCATGTCCACAGTGATGGCAAGGACAGAGAAGATCCGTGCCAGTCCCTTCACGAGCGAGGAGCTGGAGTTCCTGGTGGACGAGGTGCTCACACAGTACCCAAGGCTATATGGTGCCCCAAATGTCGTGGTAAGTCTTCTACAGTGGTGGGGCAGGGCAGGGGGGGCCCACACATGTAGTCGGATTGATGCAGAATGTGCCTGGGAGTGTGGGGTAGTGTCATTCACTGCGTGACATGCTGTCTCCAGTGGGAGGGTGAGTGTACCCAATGCCACAGCTTTCCCTCCCTGCACATGTATGTATGAGTGACCTGTGTTGTATTGTCAGCCATACAGTGACACATGAGGTTGTCCATGCTGTAGTCAGGACAGTGATTGCTTGGCTGGATGGCTGTGTGTGCCCCTGTATTCCATCTCAGTGTGAGCCCAGCTGGCCTGCACAGTCCCCGCCTACAAAGACAAGGACACCTCACTTAGTTTACAGAATATGACATCAGTCTTTTCACATTGCAGTCCAGCTATGGGCCATCTCAGCACTGTATTTTGCACACAACTGCCCTTGTGAATGGCATTTTGTATTTGTGAGATCATGTCCCTCTATGTGACCACCATGACACATTCATCTATTCACAGGACAGGGACATTGATGGCTGCGCAGTCTTGGACATAGTGAGTCCACCCCCAAACACAGGTTGACACATGATGTATGTGTTGCTCAAGCCAACAATGGACTAGAGATGTGGGCAGGCTACATAGGTTTTTCATGCTGGCATCCTGCATGTGCAGGTACTATGTTCCCCCTCACACCTGCATGATTTAACATTAGCTTTTCCCATGCAGGTGTCCCATGTGAGCTGTACTATAGTCTCTGATTGACATATCGTTGGATATGTGATGATTTTGTATCTTGCTGCTATACTGACAGTACATGACACTGTGTCACTGATCATTTCCCCCTCTTGTCTCCCATGCCTGCAGCTCAAGGTACACCAGCGTAAGGCCGTGTGGAGGGCCATTGCAGCGAAGGTGCGAGCTCTGGCGCTCTCAAACCGACGGCGCACCCACTGCCACAAGAAATGGGATGACTTCAACTGGCTGGCAAAGAATGTGGCGGAGATTACCTTAGTGCTGCTTCCTCGCACTGGGCGTTTGGCACGGCGCAGCATGACACCACTAATGGGGCGCATCTTGGCGGTGACACAGCCCAAGCTGGATGCACGTTTGAAGGAGCATCAGCAGCAAGCCAGAAGTGAGCAATTGGGGAGTCAGACTTTGGCTGGGAATGGCTGCATGTGTCCAGAGCCTGTGCCAGCACTGGCCTATGTGATGTTGGTAGTGTGATGCTGTGGCTGCTGGACTGGGTGCCGGTGGCATGCATTTGCCCTACCTGTACTTACAAAGGTGATTTGGATGCTGTGCCTTCACATTACATTCCGAGTTGTGCTCTTCAGGTTTCTTCTGCATTGGTGTAGTCGTGAGAATCCCATGGGAGGGAACGGCAGTGTGGCCAATCTAACTGTGCGTACATCAATGCGTCCATTGCATGCACCCAGATTGGGGAGGCCTACACATCTGACAACATTGTGCACCATTCTATTGCCCCCAAGGTACGACATGGTGGGTGGCATGGGCTAATGTACATTGTACACTGTGTTGTCCCCTCCTGTTTCATCCAGATCTTTAATTGGCAACAAGTAGTGTGCCCCCATCATGTCCCTAGGTGTGCTCATGGTTTCCATGTACATTAGGAACATATCTAATTGGATTCTGGAGTGCCTTATCAGCCCCTAGTATATGGTATACTATGTACCTAGGGCATAGGTACCTCAGAGGCCTACCAGGAGCTGAAGCATGTATTATGCCACCCCTGGGAAGCACTCCAAAATGGCACCACAGGTCTGCTACTGCAGCCTGGGTAAGGGTGTGCTTGCACCCCTTACAGAGGTATAGGCTACCTATATCACTACCCTATACAGACACATATAAACCTATAAGCCACTCCTATGGCAGGCCTTAACAATCCTGAAGGCAGAGTGCTTGGTTTTATGTGAAGGGGTGCCCAAGCATGAGCTGAGCCCCTCTGCAGCTTTCGGAAATACTTCCTTATGGCTGTTCTGTGATACAGCCATACCATATACTCTTAAGTGCATTATAACCTCGCGGTAAATGCTAACTTTGGGATGGCTGCATCAAAACATGTCGTGTTTGGTGTCAAACGCTTTGGAATACTACCCCCCACTAGTTCTGGTGGCAGGGGTAGCATTCCACCCTTCTAGAGGGAGAGACATGTTCACACTGGCTAAACCCCGTAGGACTTTCCTGAGCCTTGGCATCACAAAATGGATGCCTCTTCCACAGACACAGCTCTGGCCTTCAGCTGCTGACCGAAACTCCGGCAGGGGAAGCCTGGACAATAGGTTTCCTGTCGAAGGGAGGTGTAACCACCTCCCCAGACAGGCAGATGTGTATTGGGGCTGGGTGGGAGAACTCTCTGGTGCTTTGAAGTCCTGCACTGGGGGCACGTTTGGTGTCCCTGTGCATAGCCCAGTTTAAACCGGTTGCAGGGGATACCTGCCCCTGCTCTGGCACGAAACTGGACAAAGGAAATGGGTGTAACCACCCCTCTTTCCTGGCCCACCCCATAGGTGGGGCCTTAGATTTAGTCCATCCCCTAACTTACTATAAGTTTAGGAATCAAGTCCCTAGGACTTTAGATTACCCTGGACGAAACTCTGCAATGTACATCCTGGACTGAAGAAATCTCCCTTGGGGTCAAGGAGTGACTTCCCTGCTTGGCAGGCACCAAAGAAGCAACTGACCGGTGTGCATTGCTGAAGCTCCCGCTGGACGCCGAAGTCTTTGCATCACCAGAGGTAGATTTCCAGACTCCCCCGAGGCTACCCTGAGTCCACAGCAAAGCTGAGGCCCGTGGTTATCGTGGGTAACGTGGAACTGTGACCCCTGGACACCATGAACTTTTGCAGCAACACTATTTTCCTGGTCCTCCTTGAAGTTGTGCTTTGGGCTCCGAGTAGCTCCAGCCTTGAGCACCTCCTGCACCGAAGATTGTTGGCCTCCACTCCACGAGTGACCCGTGGGCCAGTTTCAAGTGCGAGGCTCCTTCACGATCACTAGCCGTTGGCTAGCAGGTCACCACGAAGGCAACTCCTTTTCTACTTGGGCTTTCCTGGTTGCTCCTGACGTGCCCTGACTTACCCTCGCTGGGTGAGTCCCTCAGACCTTGCTGGTCTGCACCGCAGTCCTTTCTCTAAATTCCAGTGACTTGCCGTTGCCAAGGCTTGTTGGGTCTATTCTGGTCGCCGACACCGCAGCACTCGACAGACTTTGTGGCACAGCTCAAATCCGGCTCGTGGACTTCGTCGACCCTTCCTGGACCTCATGGCTGAAGAGTCAAGACACCCCTCAACTCACCTAAAGCACCCGACATCTGTGGGCATTGGTCCATCCTGCCCTCGGTCATTGGCTAGTGACCCAGACTCTGTTCCCTCTGCTTTCAGGTTCCTTCCATCCTAGATCCAGGCTTGGATCTCTTGGGGCACTTCTCCTCTTCACAGCAGCAGCAGTTCTTTGCAGGCTTCCATTGAAATCGACGACGCGACCCGATACCAAAAGACACCTATGCACCCGGCTTCCCTGGGTGAGGTAACTCGAGTACTCTGGTGCTCACGTGGGTGCTAGCCCTAGAACTTCTTAAGTCGAAAAGGGTTTGGTCCAGACTCGATTAGAAGTGTCCCTAATCTTTAAATTTCCAACCGTGACATTGCCCATAGAAGATAACGGGAACCCGCGGTTGTGTTTACACACTGCATACAGTCCCTGTGGGTCCCCTGTGTCACTACCTTGGGTGGTTCCTTGGGGTCCCAGCGATTCTACAGGCTATAGGTCTATTCCAGTCGTGGTTCTTATACCACTTTTTTGGTATATGGTTTGGTACGCCCCTAGGGCCCAAACGTGTATTTGTGCTATTACTGATGCTTGCTCACTTGTACACTAAGTACTTCGAACTCCAGCCTCATAAAGAGACTAGAGGGGTGTGTTTTATCTTAAATACATTGATTTTGAATATATACCAGGAGTGATTGTCCTTTCATTTGATCATTCAAGAGATTATAGACTGGTAAAACAAGCTGCTTTACATTCCTTCAAGACTTAGCCTGCTCTCCATAGCTACCACTAGGATAGATTTCAATAAAGGTTGTCTTTAACCTATCACCATAAGGGGTTGTTTGGACTGATACAAGGTGCCCACTAGAACTAGTGGACAGCATATATCAGGCCACCTTCTCACAACCTCAACTCCCATTCTAAGCCCAGTGAAGCAGGGGCCGGAGGGCACTGTAGGGGTAACACCTAGTAAACGGGAAAAGGGGCAGAGGCGAAGCCAGGCAAACCGTTCCGTTGGGTCCAGCACATCACCAGAGGGGCTGCCAGCGCCTGCACCTGCTGCAGCTGTGGTGGTGAGTGTGCCTGTTGTGCCAACACCACTTCCCATTGATCCACAGTCAGTCAAGCCCTTTAGGATCCCCAAGAAGTGGAAGGGCACCCCTCCACAATCTCCCAGCCAAACCGTGTCTCCCGTCTGCATGACTCCACCTCCACGTGCCACTACACCACCTGGTCCAAGCAGCCCTCCGGCTTGCCAAGCCACTGATAGCTCTACCTCAGCTGTTCCGCTCTCTCCCCGGTCAAGTGCCCCGACAGTCCCCGAGATCCAGCCAGCTCCCAGTCCGCCTGACAGCCAAGTCTGAGTGGTAGTCACACTCACACACCTGTCTCTCACACAGGTGGGCCTGTACTGCACATTGTTGCCCCCTGACTGTGTTGCTGACCATGGAATGGTACAGTCGCACACATTCCCTGTGTAGCTTCTCATGGAATCACTCTGGACTTGGTCCTGCCCACTGGCCTTGTCGTTCACTGCTGTGCGCCCCCTGCCTGTGCAGCTTCTCATGGACTCACTCTGCACTTTGTCCTGCCCACTGGTCTTGTCGTTTTGCCCCCGCCTGTGCAGCTTCTCATGGACTCACTCTGCACTTTTTCCTGCCCACTGGCCTGGTCGTTCACTGCTGTGTGCCCCCTGCCTGTGCAGCTTCTCACAGACTCACTCTGCACTTTGTCCTGCCCACTGGCCTTGTCGTTCACTGCTGTATGCCCCCTGCCTGTGCAGCTTCTCATGGACTCACTCTGCACTTTGTCCTGCCCACTGGCCTTGTCGTTCACTGCTGTATGCCCCCTGCCTGTGCAGATTCTCATGGACTCACTCTTCACTTTGTCCTGCCCACTGGCATTGTCGTTTTCCCCTGCCTGTGCAGCTTCTCATGGACTCACTCTGCACTTTGTCCTGCCCACTGGTCTTGTCGTTTTGCCCCTGCCTGTGCAGCTTCTCATGGACTCACTATGCACTTTGTCCTGCCCACTGGTCTTGTCGTTTTGCCCCTGCCTGTGCAGCTTCTCATGGACTCACTCTGCACTTTGTCCTGCCCACTGGACTTGTCGTTCACTGCTGTGTGCCCCCTGCCTGTGCAGCTTCTCATGGACTCACTGTGCACCTTGGACTGGCCACTGGCTTTGCTGATTTGCCCCTGCCTGTGCAGCTACTCATGGACATGCTCCGCATCTTGTGCCTTGCTCTTCTCTTCTCATGGTACCTATCTGTGCAATATGTGAATAAAGACAGTTGCTCCTGTCGTCTATTTTGTCAGTGTCCTTACTGAATAAAGTTCTTTTGCTGTGTGTAAATGGTTTACTGTGCCACATGCTCTGTGTGCCACTTCAACAGTCAATTTGTGGGCTCACTTACCCTCTTTTTTTCAGGGGTGACAGGGTCTTCAGTTCTTCTTGCCCCAGATACTTGTGTGGGCAATGGTGTCAATTTACAATGGATAGCAGTAGTCATTTACTTAATTAGTTCATGTTGGCTATGTTGTACATACGCATGTCAGGTTGGGGGGCACTGCCAGCACAGAGTGGGTTCCTGCACACAGTATTGCAGGCAGGCTGGCCAAGGTCATCAAGTATGTGTGTTCTTCCTTTATTTGTGCCCAGTGGTGTATGTGTGTGGTCATCTTATGATGGCCAGTCATCCTAGTCCCATCCTAGTCCCATTTGTGCTCTTGGATGGCCAGGTAGTGTGCAGTGTGAAGGGGGTAAGCTTGTGGGGAGTGTTGAGGTGTTCATGCACTGTCAAATGCACACATGTGTCACCCAGGAGTCGTGTGCCTGTTTTGATTGTTCATCCCTGTGGATGTGGTTGTATGCCCATGTGCGAGTGGTATGTTGGGCAGTGTGCAATGTGTTGGTGTGTCCTTGCATTTCTGGCTGACTCCTACTTGTTGGTTTTGACACTTGTGAGTATGCAGAGAGTGTTACTGGCAAGTCAGTGTTGTGTTTTGTTGCACATCCATGTGTCTTGTTGCTGTTTGTGGAGACTGTGCAGACCTGCTGCTCAACACTGCCATTGTGGTTGTGTTTTCTCATGCATTGCTGTCACATGGTGCCTTCTTGCCTCCAGTGTGGCATGTTGTGTGTGTTGTCATTCCATCCCCTATCTGTGCTTCAGCTGCCTACCCATTGTGGGTCTGCACTCCCTCTCTTTGTGTATGGTACAATCCTGCCATGTCCCCTACAGACCTGCTGTACACTTCACTTTGGTGTCAGCTGTCCTCTTGGTTTATATGGGTGTGTGCCTCCCCAGGACTTCATTTGTGACACTGCTTTGTGGTGCAGTTCTTTGGCCAGGGTCAATGTGTCACTCAGGGCATTTCCCCAATGGGTCATGTGGGATGTGCTGGTGCTGTTTGTCAGTCATGGTTGCCCCTATGCAGTTCAACTGTGTGTGCTGCCCAGTCCTCTGGTCAAGTTGTTTCCACCTTTGTGTCCCAGACTTGTGCATCTGTTGGGTATTGTGATGGATGTATGTGTGTTGGCTGTGTTATTGTTTCACTTCCTGGGTGTGCTGTTGTCTTAGTGCTGTGCTGTATGGTGTTGTGTGGGTTGCCGTTCTGTCACTGAAATCTGTGTGTGGCTGGTATGCTTGCTGTGCACACACAGCTGTTGTGCATGCAGTGCTATATGTATGTTGCCTTGTGATTGCCTGGTGTGCATCCCCTGATGTCCTGCTGTGTTTGCTATGTGATTGTTCTGCCTGTGCATCTGTTGTTTGTTTGCTGTGGCTGTGTTGTTCTGTGATGGTGCACTTCTTGTGTATTTTGTGGTATGTTGTCTGTGCATTGTTCCTGAGTGATGAGGTTGTGCACTCCTGTTGTGTCTGTGCTCCCATTGCCTTTCCCCAGTTTAGCTGCACAGGGCATGTCTGTTGTTGTTGTTGTGGCTGTGTGTGTGTTTCTGTTGGGTTATGTATTTCTGTTATATTTGTTTCGACATTTGTGGTGGCATCCCTGTGTGTGTGTGATGTTTGTGGCTGACCCCAGGGTGTGTGGTTGTTTGTGTGTGTATTGACTGGCAAGTATTGCCAGCCTTCAGTGTGTTTGGCACTGGTGTTGTATGCTGATGGTGTGAGGGGGGTATGTGTGTAGATTCCTACTGGTTTTTGTCAGTCCTGAGGTGTGTAGATGGGCCCTGTGTGTAGTGCTGCTGGTGTACTCCTGTGAAGTGGTTGTATGGATGTGTGGCTGTTCACAGTTTGACTTCAGGGCCTTCATTTCATCCTTGTGCCTATATGTGGTTTGCCTTGCTGTATCCCTGTGTTGTTGCACTGAGCTGTCTGTGGTTTCAGTTCACTGACTGTGCCAGCCATGTGTGCTTTGATGGTGTGGGGATGTTGTTCTCTGTTCCTTGTGTTGATGTGATGTACACATGCTTGTTGTGTTTCTCCTTGGCCTTCCATTTGCGTGCAGCCCACTTTGGCTTTCCTATTTATTGTGCTCCATTGCTGTTGGCATGTGGGGTGTGTATGTGTCTGTGTGTCAGTCTGTGGTATGTATGTGTGACTTGCAGGCTGTGTGTCCATTTGAAGTTAATTCCTTGTATATGTTCATTTGGTGCTTGTCCTCATTTTTATTTCCCTGAGTGTGGTGTTGTGGTGGTGTGTGTGTTTTCCTGGCCCTGTGCTACTGTGCTGTGTGTTGTGTGTTCCTGTGCAGCCACTCCTGCCGTGTCTGTCTCCATGATTGTTTGTTGTGTGGTGCAGGGTGTGTATTGACCTGGCTTGTTGTGCATGGGGTGCACAGGAGGGGCACATGGCATGTGCCTTCAGGGGGTGTGCTAGTGTGTGGTGGGTGGAGGTGTGGCCCTGTGGTCTTTGTGCCCTGCCCATGCCTGGCGCTGGCCCTGCCTTATGCATTGTGCGCATGTATTCCCTTGTGTTCGCCGCTGCAGTGACGTGACCGAGACATTGCTGCATGGTGGTGGTAGCTGTGTGTCCAGGAAGCAGAGGAGTGACTTTGTGGCAGGTGGGTGATGTGTGGGTGCCCTTGTGGATGTGTCCCTGTCCCCCCTAATTGGTCTGATGTGGATTTGGTTCATGTGTCTGCACGTGTGTTGTGTTTGTGTTGTTGCGTACCTGCGGCGGCGTCCGCAGCAGTCCATGAGTTCCTGGTGATGTAGCAGGTACAGCACCGGAAAGACGTGTAGAGCTGGGTCCATGGTGGTCGTGACCGGGACTCTGGTTTCGCGCTCCGCTGTCGAGCTTCCGCCGGCTCTATTTGGGCGGTATCTCCGCTGCGGTGAGTCTACTTGTTTGAGTCATCCTAATTTGTGGAAGGGGGCGGACGTCATTCCGCACGGCGATGAGTCTCCATTGGCTCCCACCGCCGCGGTGGCGGGCGCACTTTGATGGCGGTGCACATCGCACCGCGGCGGTCGGGAAATGGTCTATGTTTGGCCATACTAATATGGCGGATGTGAGGGCCGCTGCTCGCGGGCGGAAAATAGCTTTTTTCCGCACCGCCAGCACCGCGGTGGTGCCACCGCCTGACATCCTAATGGGCCCCTAAGTGTGCAGTAATTACTACTGCCGCGCTTGGGACTGCTCGTTACCTTCTGCTTGGGTCCTCCAGCTGACCGCTGATCCGTCCTGGGTCCTTAGTAGATTACGTGACACCTGCCGGTATGCCCACTTTGACCATGGATCACTACAGGTTAGAAGTGATGATAACCACAGCAGTGGGGGGAAGGCAGGAGTAGGCGGGTGCGGACTCCGGCTGATACTTTGGGCCCCTGGCTCCGTGCTCTGAACGACGAGATCCGAGCTCTGGGCTCTGCGGTGAATACGGCATTAGCGTCAATCTCACTCACACATGCCAATCAAGAAATACAAAGATGTCATCAACAGTTATACTTCAAGCTTAGGCATCTCAATGAAGAGTTTCCACACTCATATATAACGTAAATCAGCATGGTCAACAAGCATACTTATGACATAAAAATAAGTAAACAAAGCCATAGTGTAGAGAAGGTGTAAACAAAATAGTGGGGTGGGAAGGAGCCTAAGGGTAGGAGGAAAAAGCTCTACTCCGCTGGCAGAGCTTGTGAGGTTTTCCCCACTCTGCCCTCTGCTGGAGCGCAGAGTTTGTCGAAAACCGTGCCACCCACTGTTGTGTAGTTCCTACAAATCTATATAGGATCTGCCTGTTTAGACAACATAAACTAAGGGATTGGTGTCCAGACTGATTCCAGACAACACCAAAGGATATGATAGTCTTTTAGTTCAGCTAGCTCACAGTGACACACAAAACATTGCTAAAATATGAGTATAAAAACATCTAAAAACATGGTATATGTTAAGAAATATAAAGGCCCTATGAGTCCTCTATAGAGTCAAAATACTGCAAGACCAACTGAGCAAGCCGAAAGCCATAGTGCTCAGTGAGAGCAGAAGAGGAATAAGAAAACAAAAATTATGTTTTCGAATTCCAGTTTTAGTTGTTTTCGAAAAAAGGACAAATTGTTCCCAGCACACGGAGAGCCAAATGTTTATGTGTCCTGTATAGGAGACGCAACATCACTGTTGCCTGCCTTGGCAACCGGCATTCCCTTTAGTCTCCGGTCAGTGGAGCAAAGGTGATCTTCTCCGGTTCCCGCAGCCTTGCTGAGGAAGCACTTGATGCCTGTAAGCCTGATACAGCTGCGGCTACTGCAGGAAAGAGTGGTGGGGCCAGGTGAGAGGGGATTTCGAGAGACGACCACGAGGGAAAATTAAATAAATAATTAATTTTCGCTCATGGTCGTCTCTCGAAATCCACCCCCCACTGCTCTTGCGTGTAGCGGCCAGGGATGGCCTGGTACAGAGCCGATGGACATTCAAACTGGAGCTGAAGCATCCTGTGGTGTCTCTAAGAATGCCAACATCAGGATCAGAATACACTGAGGGCACTGCACTAAATGGGCCTTTAGCAGGTCCAGCAGTACATACACGTCCAGAAGTGCAACCGATGGAAGTGATAGATGTCCAACACGCATTCATGTCTGCAGAATAAGCAGCAGAGTACAGGCAAGACGCAGTCTACCCAGACTGATCTGAACAATAGAAGCCAATGCTTGCTTAGCTCCCGAAGCTGAGGTGTGCTCAAATGGAGTACCGTTCACAGCAAAGTTGCTCCAAGAGCATTTTTTCCATCTCCTTGGAATTGGGAAGTCCATTTTGTAGCAGAAAATTAAAATCAGGATACCCACTACCAGTAGCAGGATCAGCGGAAGGCCTACAAAAATGCTTCCAAATACGGAATGTATTAAAGATGGAATAACCTCAAAAACAGTCTGAAAGGTGCTTAATGTAGGAGAGTAGGGTCTGCTATCCTATGGTCACTCCAAATTTTTGCTTTTTGCTTCACTGGTTTTTGAAGTATTGAGGCTGTGGGCCTGCTAATCAGACCCCCAGTCTGCTGTTCTCTCTTCTAAATTTACACTATGCACTTTAGGTGCATGACCCATTGGAACTGGATCACCCTGTGAGCCCCTGTACTAGTGTACCCTAGGTACTCAGGGCATTGGTGTATCTGAGGCATACCAGGGACTGAAGCATGTATTGTGCCACCCCTGGCCTGGCCTAGCAATTTGACACAACTGGCTGATCACTCAGCTGGGGTAAGTTGGTGTATCCACCTCTTACGTAGGTGTAGTATGCCTATACCTAACCTTAAAAGGGACACATGTTAACCTATAAGTCACTCCTATGGCAGGCCTTAACAATCCTGAAGGCAGAGTGCTTGGTTTCATGTGAGATGGTGCTCTGGCATGAGCTGAGCCGGTCTGCAGTAGTCGGAACAACTTCCTTCTACCGTTTCCAGATATCGCCATACCATATACTCTTAAGTGCATTATGAACCTCACGGTTAAATGCTATCTTTGGTTTGGCTTTATCAAAACATGTCGAGTAAGGTGTCATACGAATTGGAATACTAACCCCTCGCCAATTCTGGCGACGGGGTTAGCATTCTACCCTCCTAGAGGGACACGACATGTACAGAACCTGAAACCCGGGTAAAATCAGACATAGCCTCAGCTCCACAAAATGGACGCTGCCACCACAGACACAAGTCTGCTCTCCTGCTGCTGGGAGTCCTTCCAGCTTGGGAGACGTGGACAAAGGGTTTCCTGCCAGGGGAGGTGCGATCACCACCCCAGACAGGATTTTGTGTATTGGTCAGGTAGGGCTTGAAAGGAAACAGACATGCCTGAGGCTCACAAGGAGCCTCGGTGCATATGCCAGTTCAATCCGGTCCTGGGGCACACCAGCCCCAGACCTGGGGCGAGCTGGACAAAGGATTGGGGGTGTAACAACCCCCCTTCCTGGTCCCACCCTTAGGGAGGGACCTAGCAGGTAGTCCGGCCCCTAGAATCCGCTTAAAGGTAGGAGCTGTGTCCAAAGACTTCAGACATCCTGGAATCAACTTGAAACTAAGAAGAAGACGGGAACTTCGACGTTCTGCTGCACAGAAGACTGAAGGAAATCTCCCCTATGGTCAGGGAGTGACCATCTTGCTAACGCAAGCACCATCCAGCGAATCGACGTCTGCTTTGCCGCCGCCTCCCGCCGGAGCCCGAGCCCAGAGACCGACAAGGACTGGACCTCTAGACCTCTCACCGCCCGATCCACAGTCCCTGAAAAGAAGGAACCCGTGGAGGCACCGAGACCCGTGGAGCCAGCCATCTTGAAAGACACTCGACTAGCTGAAAGCGCGACAACAGAGGCTCCCTCCAAGTTGTGCTTTGGGTCCTGAGAAGCCCAACATCCGAGCAGCATCTGCACCAAAAGTGAGCCCTCCAGCATCTCCACGATCTGCGTGGGGCCCCTCTGCACTTCGCGACTCGACGCGCCTAACCGGTTACTGGTCCGTTGACTAGTGGCCATCTTGGCGACCATCTTGAAAAACTACGACGCTGGTCTGGTTGCTCCAGACTGGCCCCTGCTTCCCTCCAAAGGAGCAGCCCCTCTGACCTTGCTGGTCAGAGCTAAAAGCTTTCTTCACTTCCTGCGACTCCTACTTTTGCCAAGGCTTGTTTGCTTCTTCTGAGTCGCCGACACCGCCGACAGCGAGAGCCTGCGTGGGACAGCTCGTGAATCGACTCCTGGACGTCGTCGACCTTCAGGGACTACGTGGCTGCAGAGACAAGCTACACCTCTTCACCTGTTTGCACCCGACATCGCCTGGTACCTACCTGGTGCCACGCCGGTCACTGGCTAGTGACTGTGAACACTGTCCCCTCTGCTTACAGGTCTTCTACACTTCCGATCCATCCTTGGATCCACCGCATCTCTTCTGGACCGACCGCCTGCAGCATCTTTGTCGTCAGGCTCCATTGAACAGATAGACGAAACCCGACGCACTTCGAGCCCTTTGCACCCGCTTCCTGTGGGTGAGGTAAAGCTGGCACTCCGGTGCACAAGTGTAGAGTAACATCTCTAATGTCTAGGTTTGAAGTCTTGAATTCGTAGTCCAACCAGAAGACCCTTCTAGCAGTAACTTTTGAACAATTACGCACCCATTGAAAACCTATGGGCGCCCGCGTGTAACTTTCCTCACTGCACACGCGAGCCATGGACCTCCTGGTCACTAACTAAAGTTAGCTCCTTGTAGGCCCAGCGATTCTAGAGGCCCTAGGCCTTCTCCCTTTCCTGTTCGTGGTACTCATACCACTATTTTAGTATATGGTTTGAGCGGCCACCAGGGCCTATCCATATAAAGTGCAACTTTCGTATATTGTAATACTTTCTTGTTTAACGATTTGTGCTCCTGTGCTCATAAAGAGTCTAGGGGATACTTTGAGTAATAAATACGCATATATTTTGAATATATATCTGTGTGGTGTCCTTTCACTGGTATAAAGGGGGGTTACATATGGTAAAACAGCTTGCTTAACATGCCTAAACGAGTTTAGCCTCAAAGACTGCTTAGCCTACGCTACCACTAGGGCAGCTGGTCCGAAAAGGTTGACTTACAACCACACCATAAGGGTTGCTTGGCATGGTACAAGGTGGTCACTTTAATTAGTGAACATCATATACCAGGCCAACTTCTCACATTGGTGAGCAGCCGTTGGGATTTGAGCTTGCTGTTGTTTTACCTCTGTAATCTCTTTGTTACCAATTGAAAGATCATACAGGTACCTTTAGGTACATATAAAACTAGTTAGTTATATACTTAAGTTCTACTTGTTGTAGAGAAAAGGGAGTAGCACACCCTGACTACAACTACTAGATAGGTTTAGTAGGAAAACCCAAGTGTAGGTAGTTGCAACACTTCCACCCACACTTAAGAGCAATGGCTGGGGCAGAGGGGTCCAAGGTACCCATCTCTGTCGAGAGTGACCCCCAGAGGGCACCATCCATCTTTGCTACCCTAAACCAGAACGAGCTCAGGCAGTTGGCTAATTCTAGGGGCCTTAAACAGCCCAAGAACCCTACCTCTGCTGAACTCAGAGAACTCTTGCAAACTGATGAAGATCAGAGAGCTCTCAAGAAAGCCTCCCAGTTAGGCCCCTCAGGGACTGGAACAGGAGGCCCTCCTTCTGAAGATGCTACTGAAGCACCCCTTCCTAACAGTCACCCCTTAGGTGTGAATCAGACTACAGAGGATGAGGATCAGCATAGGGACGAAAATGACAAGGGGGATGAGTCTGATAATAGTAGTGATTCTGAAGGGAGAAATAGCCCAGTGCCAGGTATTATACTTTGCCCAGCTAACTTAAGACTATTTGGGAATGACAATGGGTTCCCCCCAACGAGTTTCCCCAGTGGACTTAACCAGGGGTTTGGGAGAC
Organism: Triturus cristatus; assembly: GCF_964204655.1. Taxonomy (NCBI): domain Eukaryota; kingdom Metazoa; phylum Chordata; class Amphibia; order Caudata; family Salamandridae; genus Triturus; species Triturus cristatus. The sequence goes on along the minus strand of NC_140579.1, from coordinate 477,328,181 downwards.
AGTGGAATCACTCAGGTGACTCTAATGCCTCTCATGCCTCTAGAGGCTCTCAGGGTCAGTCCAGAAGAAGGATGACCAGCCCTCATAGGAGGGAGCATGAGGCCAGAATGCGGGAAGCACAGCTGAGGATCAGGAAACAGGAGCTAGAAGTAGCCCTGATGGAAGAGAAACTGAACAAGGCTAGGCAACCTAGAGAGGGTGGGTCTATACCCACTGGTGGCAGCATTGTCCCGAGGGACAAAGATAGTGTCTTTGATAATAGGAACCTGTCCAAGGTTGTGCCCCCCTACAAAAGTGGGGATGATATCCACAAATGGATGACTGCTCTTGAGAGAGCCTGCAAAGTACAGCAGGTTCCTGAGGACCAGTGGGCAGCAATCTTATGGCTCTCCTTTGAAGGTAGAGGCAGAGATAGACTCCTCACTGTTAGAGAGGAGGATGTCAGAAACTACAGAGCCCTGAAGAGTGTCCTGGTTGATGGGTTAGGCTTAACCACTGAGCAGTACAGGTTAATGTTCAGAGATACCCAGAAGGCACAGACTCAGGACTGGTCTGAATATGTTGAATGTGCCACTAAGGCTTTGGAGGGTTGGTTGCTGGGAAGTAAGGTTTCAGACTATACAGGATTGTACAATTTGATGATGAGAGAACAGATTTTAAATAACTGTCAAAACCAGCAACTGCATCAACACTTGGTTGACTCGGATCTGACCTCTCCCCAAGAATTGGGAAAGAAGGCAGACAAATGGGTCAGGACCAGGGTTAAGCAAAAGAACCAGAACCAGGGCCAAGGGGGTGATCAGAAGAAAACAGACCAAAAGGGTAATGACCAGAAATCCAAAGACCAGAAGTCTTTAACAGGGCCCCAAACTAGTACTAATGAGGGTGGGTCCCAACAATCTAAAGGAAAGAAGAAAGAAGGTCCAAAGAAACCCTGGTGCAAATCTTGCAAGAATACAACTCACTGGACTAGTGATTGTAAGAAGGGTGGAGCCCCCAACAATGTTGCCCCTAAGGCACCTGCTCCCAGTAGTACTGTTAGCAGTGTTGGTCCCCAGACAAAGGGTGTAGTGGGAATCACTATGGGAACTGAAGGAGATTCTGACCTAGACAGAACCCTTACACAGGCAGTCTTGATCTGTGATGGGGACATGGATTTGTCCCTGACTGTGAGCCACAGTAATCTGGGCAAGTACAGACAGACTCCATTGATTAATACAAAAGTGGCTCAAGCCTACAGGGACACATGTGCCAGTGTCACTATGGTGACACCAGGCTTTGTGGATCCTGGACAGTACATACCAGGTGAGAATTACCTGGTGACCAATGCCAGCAATACCACTACTTCCCATAGTGTGGCTATTGTTAACTTCTCGTGGGGAGGGGTAACTGGCCTCAAAAGGGTTGTGGTTAGTGCAGACCTCCCAGTAGAATGTTTGTTGGGCAATGACCTAGAGAGTTCTCTATGGTCAGAAGTGGAGTACAGGACACATTTCAGAGATGTTAGGTATATCACCACATGTCCTTGCTGTGACCAGGTCAAAGGCCAAAAAGTGCCTTACTGAACCTCAGGTCTTGGATCCTGGAACAATGGACCAAGCACCTTCCAAGAAGAAGAACAGGAGGGTTAAGGCTGTGCCTTCCCCCTGCCTCCAAGTGATGATCAGTCTTCCCAGGAGGATGATCTCAAGAACCTTGAAGGAACTGTCCCTGAAGAGCTTGAACCTGACCAGGTTGAGTTTCTGGGGACAGGGGGACCTTCTAGGGCTGACTTGGGGCAGGCTCAGTTATCCTGTCCATCTCTTGAACCCCTCAGACAGCTGGCTGCTGCTGAGGCGGCTGGGAATGCTCAAGGTACCCATAAAGTATATTGGGATGATGGGCTCCTTTATTCAGAGGCTAGAGACCCAAAACATGGTGCAACCAGGAGGTTGGTTATACCTCTGCAATTTAGGGGCTTCCTTCTTACCTTGGCCCATGATATTCCTCTAGCAGGACACTTAGGCCAGAACAAGACTTGGGACAGGCTCGTCCCTCACTTTTACTGGCCTCACATGAATGAAGATACCAAGGAGTTTTGTCGCTCCTGTGTGACCTGCCAAGCCAGTGGCAAATCAGGTGGCACAACAAAGGCCCCCCTAATACCACTACCTGTGGTGGGGGTTCCCTTTGAGAGAGTGGGGATTGATATTGTGGGTCCCATGGATCCCCCCACTGCATCTGGGCACAGATTTATACTGGTGGTAGTGGATCATGCCACCAGGTATCCAGAGGCAATTCCCCTTAGGACCACAACAGCTCCTGTTGTGGCCAGGGCCTTACTGGGAGTCTTCTCGGGAGTAGGGTTTCCTAAGGAGGTAGTTTCTGACAGAGGTGCCAACTTCATGTCAGGGTACTTGACAGCTATGTGGAAGGAATGTGGTGTCAACTACAAGTTCACCACTCCTTATCACCCACAATGCAATGGGCTTGTTGAGAGATTCAACAAGACCCTAAAGGGTATGATCAAAGGATTACCTGAAAAGCTCAGGCGAAGATGGGACGTCCTTCTACCCTGCCTTCTGTTTGCTTACAGAGAGGTCCCACAAAAAGGAGTTGGCTACAGCCCCTTTGAATTGTTATTTGGGCACCCTGTAAGAGGACCCCTATGTCTGGTGAGGGAAGGATGGGAGTTACCTCTCAAAAAGCCTAAGCAAGACATAGTGGACTATGTACTTGGTCTCCGCTCCAGGATGGCTGAGTACATGGAGAAGGCATCCAAAAACCTTGAGGCAAGCCAGGCCCAAGCCAGGCCTTACAGAAAGCTTGGCATGACCAAAAGGCTGTCTTGGTTGAGTTTCAGCCAGGACAGAAGGTATGGGTGTTGGAGCCAGTGGCCCCAGCAGCACTCCAAGACAAATGGTCTGGACCCCATACAATCCTGGAAAAGAAGGGAGAGGTTACCTACTTGGTGGACCTAGGCACTCCCAGGAGTCCCCACAGGGTACTCCATGTTAACAGGTTAAAAGCATATGTTGACAGGGCAGACATGGGCTTGCTCATGGCTACAGATGAGGGACAGGAGGAGGAGAGTGACCCTCTCCCAGACCTGTTGTCTCAGAACCCTGAAGATGACTCAGTTGAAGGAGTGACCCTGGGAGGCAACCTCACTGAGCATCAGCAAATTGAATGTAGACGAGTTCTACAATCATTTCAGCATATGTTCTCACTGATACCTAGTCAAACTGACTGGTGTACCCATGTGGTGGACACCGGTGACAGTCTTGCTGTGAAGAACAAACTTTACAGGCAACCTGACCATGTCAGGGACTGTATAAAGACTGAGGTACACAAGATGCTGGAGTTGGGTGTCATTGAGCCCTCAGAGTGCCCCTGGGCTAGCCCAGTGGTTCTGGTCCCCAAACCTCACACCAAAGATGGCAAGAGAGAGATGAGGTTCTGTGTGGATTACAGAGGACTCAATGCTGTCACTAGGACAGACGCACATCCTATTCCAAGGGCAGATGAGCTCATAGATAAACTAGCTTCTGCTAAGTTTTTTAGCACATTTGATTTGACCGCTGGCTATTGGCAGATCAGGTTAGCTGAGGAGTCTAAGGCCAAAACAGCATTTTCAACCCCAGGAGGGCACTACCAATTTGTGGTGATGCCCTTTGGTCTGAAAAATGCACCTGCCACCTTCCAAAGGTTGGTGAATCAAGTCCTTACTGGGTTGGATGACTTTTGTGCAGCATATCTTGATGACATTGCTGTCTTTAGCTCCACCTGGGAGGATCACCTGATCCACCTGAAGAAGGTACTTGAGGCTCTGCAAAAGCCAGGCCTCACTATCAAGGCTACTAAGTGCCAGATAGGGCAGAGTAAGGTTGTGTACTTGGGCCATAGGTGGAGGCCAAGTTCAACCACTGAGAGTAAGATACAATCCATCAAGGACTGGTCTCCTCCCACCACCCAGACTCAGCTCCGAGCTTTCTTGGGCTTGACTGGGTACTACAGGAAGTTTGTTAAGAACTATGGGTCCATTGTGACTCCTCTTAATGATCTGACATCCAAAAAGATGCCCAAAAAGGTTCAGTGGACAGTAAGCTGTCAAAAGGCATTTGATGACCTGAAGGAGGCCATGTGCTCTGCACCTATCCTGAAGAGTCCTGACTACTCCAAAGAGTTTATTGTCCAAACAGATGCTTCTGAGTTGGGTGTGGGAGCTGTGCTGTCACAACCTAATGTAGATGGTCAAGACCAACCCATTGCTTTTATTAGCAGAAGGTTGACCCCCAGAGAGAAGAATTGGTCAGCTATTGAGAGGGAGGCCTTTGCTGTGGTGTGGGCCCTGAAGAAGCTGAGGCCATACTTGTTTGGCACTCACGTCAAGATTCAGACCGACCATAAGCCCCTCTTGTGGCTAAATCAGATGAAGGGTGAAAACCCCAAACTGCTTAGGTGGTCCATTTTTCCTACAGGGGATGGACTTTACAGTGGAGCACCGGCCAGGTACAGACCATGGGAATTTTGATGGTCTCTCCAGGTACTTCCACTTAGGACATGAAGACACGACTGGTCCAGGCTAGTTTAATGTCCCTGCGTTTGGGGGGGGGGGGGGTTGTGTAGGAGAGTAGGGTCTGCTATCCTATGGTCACCCCAAATTTTTGCTTTTTGCTTCACTGGTTTTTGACGTATTGAGGCTGTGGGCCTGCTAATGAGACCCCCAGCCTGCTGTTCTCTCTGCTAAATTGACACTATGCACTTTAGGTGCATGACCCATTGGAACTGGATCACCCTGTGAGCCCCTGTACTAGTGTACCCTAGGTACTCAGGGCATTGGTGTATCTGAGGCCTACCAGGGGCTGAAGCATGTATTGTGCCACCCCTGGCCTGGCCTAGCAATTTGACACAACTGGCTGATCACTCAGCTGGGGTAAGTTGGTGTATCCACCTCTTACTTAGGTGTAGTATGCCTATACCTAACCTTAAAAGGGACACATGTTAACCTATAAGTCACTCCTATGGCAGGCCTTAACAATCCTGAAGGCAGAGTGCTTGGTTTCATGTGAGATGGTGCTCTGGCATGAGCTGAGCCTGTCTTCAGTAGTCGGAACAACTTCCTTCTACCGTTTCCAGATATCGCCATACCATATACTCTTAAGTGCATTATGAACCTCGCGGTTAAATGCTATCTTTGGTTTGGCTTTATCAAAACATGTCGAGTAAGGTGTCATACGAGTTGGAATACTAACCCCTCGCCAATTCTGGTGACGGGGTTAGCATTCCACCCTCCTAGAGGGACACGACATGTACAGAACCTGAATCCCGGGTAAAATCAGACATACCTCAGCTCCACAAAATGGACGCTGCCACCACAGACACAAGTCTGCCCTCCTGCTGCTGGGAGTCCTTCCAGCTTGGGAGACGTGGACAAAGGGTTTCCTGCCAGGGGAGGTGCGAGCACCACCCCAGACAGGATTTTGTGTATTGGTCAGGTAGGGCTTGAAAGGAAACAGACATGCCTGAGGCTCACAAGGAGCCTCGGTGCATATGCCAGTTCAATCCGGTCCTGGGGCACACCAGCCCCAGACCTGGGGCGAGCTGGACAAAGGATTGGGGGTGTAACCACCCCCTTCCTGGTCCCACCCTTAGGGAGGGACCTAGCAGGTAGTCCGGCGCCTAGAATCCGCTTAAAGGTAGGAGCTGTGTCCAAAGACTTCAGACATCCTGGAATCAACTTGAAACTAAGAAGAAGACGGGAACTTCGACGTTCTGCTGCACAGAAGACTGAAGGAAATCTCCCCTATGGTCAGGGAGTGACCATCTTGCTAACGCAAGCACCATCCAGCGAATCGACGTCTGCTTTGCCGCCGCCTCCCGCCGGAGCCCGAGCCCAGAGACCGACAAGGACTGGACCTCCAGACCTCTCACCACCCGATCCACAGTCCCTGAAAAGAAGGAACCCGTGGAGGCACCGAGACCCATGGAGCCAGCCATCTTGAAAGACACTCGACTAGCTGAAAGCACAACAGAGGCTCCCTCCAAGTTGTGCTTTGGGTCCTGAGAAGCCCAACATCGGAGCAGCATCTGCACCAAAGGTGAGCCCTCCAGCAACTCCACTCTCTGTGTGGGGCCCATCTGCACTTCGCGACTTGACGCGCCTAACCGGTTAGTGGTCCGTTGACTAGTGGCCATCTTGGCGACCATCTTGAAAAACTACGACACTGGTCTGGTTGCTCCAGACTGGCCCCTGCTTCCCTCCAAAGGAGCAGCCCCTCTGACCTTGCTGGTCAGAGCTAAAAGCTTTCTTCACTTCCTGCGACTCCTGCTTTTGCCAAGGCTTGTTTGCTTCTTCTGAGTTGCCGACACCGCCGACAGTGAGAGCCTGCGTGGGACAGCTCGTGAACCAACTCCTGGACCTCGTCGACCTTCAGGGACCACGTGGCTGCAGAGACAAGCTACACCTCTTCACCTGTTTGCACCCGACATCGCCTGGTACCTACCTGGTGCCACGCCGGTCACTGGCTAGTGACTGTGAACACTGTCCCCTCTGCTTACAGGTCTTCTACACTTCCGATCCATCCTTGGATCCACCGCATCTCTTCTGGACAGACCGCCTGCAGCATCTTTGTCGTCAGGCTCCATTGAACAGATAGACGAAACCCGACGCACTTCGAGCCCTATGCACCCGCTTCCTGTGGGTGAGGTAAAGCTGGCACTCCGGTGCACAAGTGTAGAGTAACATCTCCAATGTCTACGTTTGAAGTCTTTCATTCGTAGTCCAACCAGAAGACCCTTCTAGCAGTAACTTTTGAACAATTACGCACCCATTGAAAACCTATGGGCGCCCGCGTGTAACTTTCCTCACTGCACACGCGACCCGTGGACCTCCTGGTCACTAACTAAAGTTAGCTCCTTGTAGGCCCAGCTATTCTAGAGGCCCTAGGCCTTCTCCCTTTCCTGTTCGTGGTACTTATACCACTATTTTAGTATATGGTTTGAGCGGCCACCAGGGCCTATCCATATAAAGTGCAACTTTCGTATATTGTAATACTTTCTTGTTTAACGATTTGTGCTCCTGTGCTCATAAAGAGTCTAGGGGATACTTTGACTAATAAATACGCATATATTTTGAATATATATCTGTGTGGTGTCCTTTCTCTGGTATAAAGGGGGGTTATATATGGTAAAACAGCTTGCTTAACATGCCTAAACGAGTTTAGCCTCAAAGACTGCTTAGCCTACGCTACCACTAGGGCAGCTGTTCCGAAAAGGTTGACTTTCAACCACACCATAAGGGTTGCTTGGCATGGTACAAGGTGGTCACTTTAATTAGTGAACATCATATACCAGGCCAACTTCTCACACTTAACAGCCCAGTACCTATGGTCTTAAATACGTGTACTATCCCACTCGTATCAGACATGTTAAAGATATGATGTACCATTTATCCAAAATGGAGAGGGAAGTTGGTTCGAACTAAAGCATGTATCTCAGCTCAACACCTTGCAACCTGGAGATCAAAAGTCTCTTGAGCTGAGGTTAAGGCCACCTCCTTCTGTAAAAGTATGGCCTTCAGTCTGCTCAGAGAATCAAACCTTATAAGGGAAACATTCAATAAAGGCCATAGCGGCGCCTCCCTGACTGTGTGGGTCGGTGGAAGCAATACTTGCATACAACAAGTAACCCTGGAACTTACCATGACCGGATATGCTATGGCCGGCCACATCCTACAACAACTTTGATCATTCAACATCAAATAACTCCAGTTTGAGAGTAGTCTGAACACTGGATGTATCACAGCAGCTGGGGATCCTTTCAAATGGCAAGATAGGTTTGCAACCGAAGCGTTGCAAGCTCCGTGAGGCATAATATCCTGACAAATTAGAGCCCCACTTAATGAATTCTCGCAGTCGGAATCACTGAGAAAAACTTCAATGTTCCCATTCCTGCATCTAAATCTGTAAGGCAAGTCCCAAGATTAATGGATGTTTTCCTTCCCTAAGGCTTCATACTTGCCTACTTGGTGGTACTCTAGGCAAAATTGAAATTGGAATGTTGTTGCAGGCAATTTTATATGGCCATGGATTAACCATTCTGTGGATAGTGATTCAGCCACGGTGAAAGGTAATTGGCCCAATTTTTCAATGTGCAGCATTGTATACTTTGCATTTCTCTGTGCTATTGTTGTCTGCCTTGTTGTTAAATTATAAGCAGAAAACAGAGACAGACCATTAATATATCGCAGGGGGACTTGACCAGAACGCAATGACTGTAGTGTCCAGATTAATAATAGAATGGGTCGTAACTGTGATTGCCCATGTTGTAGATGGACAAATCCTGTTCCATTATATCTATAGCAGAAGACACAATAGTGCCCAGTGAATGAATCCTGGATAATAGTGTGGTCATGCCATTATCGACTACTGCCCAAGCCTTTTCTATGTTAACCCTGTACATTTCACGCAATTTGTCCCCAGCTTCCTGTCCAAAGATTTTCCAAACTTCATTGTAAATAGCGTATAAGAAGCATTTAAGATGTGGTTTCTGGTTACCTAGGAAAAAATCTCCTAAATCTGTGTCATCTGATAGTAAGGACAAGTGTTGTTTCACCTGGGACAGTGTTGAGGTTCTTAGCCATTCTAGGCATAACTTTTCAACACTGTGGGATGTCTCCGGATGTTCTCATTGCAATTCGCGTGGGTCAGGCTTATGGGTATTAAACCCTTCGGTGATACCATTGAATCTTGATTGACACTCTTTTGTGTTGATAGGCCAAACTAACCATCCCTTCCAATTGGGGTCAGCAGAATTGTATGAACCCTCATGTATAATTAATCAACTGTATTGTCACTATGTTGTGTATAGTTCTGCCATCCCTCAAAGTGTGAAAGCGAGGGAATCCGAGTTGTGTTCAAGTCCTTAATCATGGCTAGTCCAGGATCAGGAAGTTTGTTGTACTGTTTCGTTCAGGAAGATATTCTGCTGTGCTATGAGGCATGCTCTAAATAACGCCTCAGTTCCCTTAACTTGTCAATCTTTAGTCCTCCAGATGGATTTTGTGTCGATTGTGTCCCTCCAAAAGTCGAAACCTTATAAAGACAGTTGGGAAATAAAAGAAGCAGAGTATATCTGTTTCGTGTGGCACATTTTTGTTTGCAGGTGCAGATGCAACCTTATAATAATATGAGGTTGGTTCTGAAGTATTAATCCCAGAAAAATAAGCAAACGTTTGTGCCAACGTATGTGAACTACCTTTCGGTGGTGTTGGGCAATGTTCTCATTAATGGCAAGTAAAAACATTACGTGGAATACTTCTCTTGTGCAAGGAATCAGGGCCATAGTGTTGGTAACAATACATGGTGTCAAAACTTGATGTTTCATCATACAATTCATTTTTGGAAAAAGCAGCATATTGTTTGAAATCAGGCAACATGCTATTCACAGTTTCAAAGTCCCAATCATCAGAGAATGTAGTGGAGGGATGTGGTATTTGTCAAAAGTTCAGTGGGACCAAATACATCTGGGGAACGCCCAGATTCGCCGCCAACAGCCAGTGAGCCGGTCTTATGGCCACGCCCACTCGCTCGAGGCCACGCCCTCTTTGCCTACTTAAACAGAGCTGATCACGAGCTCTGGTCAGATCACTACTCCTGAGGCACAGCCGGGAGCGCTTTTTAGAACTTGTAACTTGTTGATTTTAAAAACTTGTGTGGTGTATACTGTGTCACTGCCCCCCCCCCCTTCCCTCACTTGATCGTGCCTTTGTTGGGCTGATCGCCTCTCTTTGCCCCAAGCAGCAGAGCTAATCGCTGCAGCGGGAACGCCCAGATTCGCCGCCAACAGCCAGTGAGCCGGTCTTGTGGCCACGCCCACTCGCTCGAGGCCACGCCCTCTTTGCCTACTTAAACAGAGCTGATCACGAGCTCTGGTCAGATCACTACTCCTGAGGCACAGCCGGGAGCGCTTTTTAGAACTTGTAACTTGTTGATTTTAAAAACTTGTGTGGTGTATACTGTGTCACTGCCCCCCCCCCTTCCTTCACTTGATCGTGCCTTTGTTGGGCTGATCGCCTCTCTTTGCCCCAAGCAGCAGAGCTAATCGCTGCAGCGGGAATGCCCAGATTCGCCACCAACAGCCAGTGAGCCGGTCTTGTGGCCACGCCCACTCGCTCGAGGCCACGCCCTCTTTGCCTACTTAAACAGAGCTGATCACGAGCTCTGGTCAGATCACTACTCCTGAGGCACAGCCGGGAGTGCTTTTTAGAACTTGTAACTTGTTGATTTTAAAAACTTGTGTGGTGTATACTGTGTCACTGCCCCCCCCCCTTCCTTCACTTGATTGTGCCTTTGTTGGGCTGATCGCCTCTCTTTGCCCCAAGCAGCAGAGCTAATCGCTGCAGCGGGAACGCCCAGATTCGCCGCCAACAGCCAGTGAGCCGGTCTTGTGGCCACGCCCACTCGCTCGAGGCCACGCCCTCTTTGCCTACTTAAACATGTGCATCTCACGTACGCGCAGCGGACGGGCGCAGCGGGCGCGCCGTCAGCGCGCCGAAGGCGCGCCAAAGGCAAGCCCGTCTGGGCCCGTCCGGGCCCGGACGGACCCAGGCTCAGGGACTCTGCTAGATCCACCTCCCAGTCGTCTGATGTACCTAGCAGACACGCTACTGGAGCTCCGACCCGAAAAAAACCTCGGCTGTCGATATATTCGCGATGCAGGTAAACCCTTTATAAGCTGCACGCGTTGCTATCCATCCACTCAGACCACAGCCAACCCCAGGCTACAGCTTGGTCTCCTCAACTGCCGTTCCCTCCCCAAGCATGCTCTTGAAATCAATGAGATGATCCAAGACCAAGGCTTGGATGCATTATTTCTAACAGAAACCTGGCTTTCTGACAGCACCGATGCGGATGCTGTCTCCGCCCTCCCCCCAGGCTATCTCACCCAAACCCTCCATAGACCAAGAGGAAGAGGAGGTGGGTTGGCCATAATCTACCGGGAACATCTCACCTGCAGAACCAGTGACGCCCAAATTGATGACTCCGAAAGCTGTCAATTCTCCCTTCAATCCTCCCCGATGCACTCCCTTTCGGGACTCCTAATCTACCGGCCCCCAGGTACTCTTGGGAAATTTCTCAATGCAGTCACCGAAACGGCTTCTCAACTAGCCGCCTCCGTTTCCAACTTTCTCATCGTTGGCGACCTGAACCTCCACTTTACAGATCCCACTGACCGGTCTGCCTCTGACCTGCTAGCGGACCTTTTGTCACTTAATATCAGGCTGGTCAATAACGAGCCCACCCACGTTAAAGGACACCTGCTAGATCCCGTCTTCACTAATGCCAATATCACCACCCGTCCACCTTTGCCACTGCCATGGACGGATCACCTTTTAGTCCCCATTTCATGGGAGGCCCCCACTGTTACCACCCAGCCTACGAAAATCAATGTCACTGACAGACGATGGCATAAACTCATACCATCAGAATGGTCGGACATCCTCTCCAACACTATCCCGGCGCTTTCCTCCGACGCCATAAAGGCCGATGAACAGTTTCGCTCCTGGATCACTTCCTCTCTGGACACCCTTATCCCCAAAACCGCCACCCTCAGACACAACAAACGCATACCCTCAGCCCCATGGTATACTCCAGAGCTCAAGTCGCTACGGCAGGACTGTAAAAGAGCTGAACGATCATGGAGGAAGGAAAAATCCAACGCTAATAAGGACGCTTACTCCACCTCCTTATCAGCCTACAAATCTTTGATCGACAAGACAAAAAGTCGATTCTTTCAGGAACGAATCGAAAAAGCAGCCTGTTCAAGCAAAGAAACCTATACCATCCTGAAAGAACTTCTTAAGGTCCCCGACCCCGCACCTAGAAATCCCCCAGATCCAAAGGCAGACCAGGAAAAATGTCACCAGCTAGCCAGCTTCTTTCAAGAAAAAATCCAAAAAATTCTTGACTCCATCCCTCCGACTAATCCGAGCGACACTGATGATCCCCCCGACACCGGGATCGGTCCACGCCTAACCTCCTGGGGACAAATAACCAACGAAGAAGTGGAGAACACGCTCAAATCCATCAAAAGCAGATCCCCTAGGGACCCCGCACCGCTACGAACCCTCAAAGAAGTCGCTCCCATCATCATTCCCCCTCTCACCCATCTGATTAACGCTTCTTTTCAACAGGGAGTCGTCCCCCCTAGTTGGAAAGCGGCAGTCGTTAAGGCGTTGCTAAAAAAACCTCCTTGGACCCAGCTGAACTGGCCAACTACCGACCAATATCCCTCCTCCCCGGGACCAGCAAAGTCGCCGAGAAACTGGTGAATAAGAAACTCTCCCAGTTTCTTGAATCCAATAATCTGCTAAAAAATTCGCAGACAGGCTTCCGCCCAGGACAGGGCACCGACATCGCCCTCCTGGCAGCAGTGGAGGAGGCCAGAGCGCTCTTGGACGAGGGAGGATCAGTGGCAGTGATCCTCCTCGACCTGAGCGCGGCCTTCGACACCGTCAACCACCAACTCCTGGTCAAACGGCTCAAGAAGGTAGGAGTAGAAGGCACCGCTCTATCCTGGCTTTCCTCCTTTCTGGCCCAACGTTCCTTCCAGATATGGGAGAATAACACCCGCTCCTCCGACACACCCCTCCAATGTGGCGTGCCTCAGGGCTCCTCCCTGAGCCCCACATTGTTTAACATCTATATGTCCCCATTGGAGGAGGTTGTCACCCCGTTCGGAGTGAGCATTGTCAGTTATGCGGATGACACACAACTAGTTGTCTCCCTTTCCCACCCTAGTCAACAGCCTGCGGACCTATTTAACTGCTTGACGCAGATCCAAGGGTGGATGAATAACTCAGCCTTAAAGCTGAATGGTTCTAAAACTGACATTCTCCTTTTGGGTCAGAAAGGACTCACCTTCCCTTTGAACATCTGGCCACCCTGTTTGGGACCCCCCCCTGCCCCCAAACAGGAAGTAAAAAGCCTGGGAGTATGGATTGAAACAGACCTTTCATTCTCCACGCAGGCCAAAAAAGTAGCAGGCACCTGCTTCGGGCTACTCAAATCGATGAGAAAGATCCTGCCCCTTCTTCCACCCACATCGCAAAGACTTCTCATCCAAGGCCTCATACTGTCCAGGCTTGACTATAGCAACGCTATATACCTGGGCGCACCCGAAGCAACCCTAAACAAACTACAGACAATCCAAAATGCTGCCTCCCGGATCCTCACGCACACCCCTGCCAGAGCTTCAGCCAAACCTGCTCTGAAGCTCCTTCACTGGCTTCCAGTAAGGGAACGAGTAATATTCAAAGCCTTAAGCCTGGCCCATAGACTACTGCAGAATCAGGGCCCCCCCCATTCTGAGGAAATTTATACAACCGTATAAAGCCCCTAGATCCCTCCGATCGGACAAGGAGTCCCTCATCATCTTGCCGAGATTCAAGAAAGCCCGCACGGGTGGAAGGCGCTTCTCGATCCACACAGCTCGCCGATGGAACGCTCTCCCCCGAGACCTGAGGAAAGAACCTAACTACCTGCGATTCAGGAAACGACTCAAAACACACTTGTTCCCTTAATTTTTTTAACCACATCTGTTTAAAATTGCTGTCCCCCCTCCTTTTTTTCTCACCCCCGACCCCACAGGTGTAGGGATCCTTAGCGCTGGGATACCTCAGGGTGACTACGCGCTCTATAAAAATTTCTAATAATTCTAATAATAATAATACCAAACCCTGTCCAAAACTATTCCTTCAGGAACCAGAACTGCTGTAAAGGACAGGTCTCTTCTTTCAGGATGAGATCATGTATGTGGTTTCAGGACCAAGTTCACATGTTGTACTGCAGAGCGTTCTGATAGATAATGTCCATTTAGAAGCAGGGAAAAAACAGTCACTACCCCTATCCAGAGGACTAGGAACAGTAGACCAATTGCAATCCAGAGCTGTGGCCAGGGAGAAACAAAGTAAGTCTTTTTCAGCCAAAGGTAGATGTTATATACTTTTTCTTTGCAGGAAACAGAAGATGGCGGTGACTCAGGTTAACTTGGATCCAGTGAGAAGGTATCAAATTCGATGAAGTAGCTAGATTCTGTTGGGTCTATCTTTGGTAGCTCAGCAGGTTTTGTTGAACTGGCAGAGGTCTCATTTTGAGACATATTCAACTATATGTCAGTATTAGGCTGAATTGAAATCTGTGTTTCATTTGTATTTTGTTGTTGTTCAATTTCAATAGGCACGAGTTCCATTCCATTATTGATAACTTCGTTCCTTCAGAGAGTAGAATCTTCAAACATTATTAGTCTTTCTGTCTGAACTTCCTATATGGTAGCGAGAGGAGATCGGTGGCTACCCAGGAGCCCACACGGCCTACTATTCAGTATCGGCCGCATAGTGTGGTTTGATCAGATTAAAGAAGACTAATCTCTTTTCTTTCTTGCCGGCAAGGGGCAGAAGAAGTACTGTTCTTCCTTCGACAGCCTGGACAGGTACAGGCACTCTGTAAGATGGACCAAATTCTTTTTTGTCCACAATCTTTTCTCTGACCAGGTCCTCGATCTTTGGGACCCAGGCAGGTCTTGCTGAAACTGTTTTAACTTCCCCATTGGCGGTGCGTTTTACTTGGACGTTGCTTTGTAGTGCCCGGAATTCATTGAGTTCCTGTAACACAGCCAAAAGATCATTGATGTCAAATGCTTTTTCATCCACCACTGTGCTGCCACCATCGACGTCTGGTACACACTTTCTTGTCCCAAACAGGACCTTGTAAGGAGTACGACCTACCAGGGAGATTTTTGGCATGTTATTAAGTGCCCTCTTGACCCCATATAGGGGTGACCCAACTGCCACCGAGCCTCATACCCTTGCAGTTAAGGATTGCTCTAAGTCCCAGATTTTCCTTTCCACAATCGAATTTCCCTCGGAATGATACAGAGAGCAGTATCGCAATGCCACACTCGAACTTTCCATGGCTTCCTTTCAAGCCTGAGAGCTGAAAGCAGGGCCACAGTCAGGACGTAATGTGCAAACAGCGTATGTCTCTATGAAGACTCACAAATCCTTTATAACTGTTTGGGCGTCAGTCGGACACAAACCCACAGGAATCAAGAGCATGAATCCACTGCCACCAAGATATACTTGTAAGCCCCATCAGATTGTAAGGGGCCCGTGGTCCAAATAGACACATGCAAGAGGTCTGTTTGAAATCAGTAGTGGTGTTTGGGCTGGACGCATTACAGTGGAACCCTCGATCTGCTGACAGATGTCGCACTTAATGACAAAGCCCTTGTTCTGCTCTGTAAGACCTGGCCACCAATAACATCGTTTCAACAATGAAACTGTTGCAGTGATACCTGCATGTGTTGAGTCCAGTCACTCGTGTGCCGCTAGTATTAAATCTAATCTGCGATCCATGTTTGTATTACTCTATCCCCCAATCATGGATTTCGAACATACAGTATATTTTGTGCATCTCACTTGTAGGAGTACTTAAATAGAAAACCTTTTGGCAAGGCTGTGCTGTTTTTGCTTGAAACGATGACAGCTACCAATATCTGTCAGTTTACTTTTGTGCGAGAACGAGTGATTGCAGCTATGGCAGCAGTTCTCACTGTTGTCATGGCGGCTTCATCAGCCAATGAATTCCCTTCAATATGCATGCCAACACATTGATGACTCAGCGTATGAATCACATGAACCTGCAGCAAGCCTTTTTTCAGCTCTACCACTTGTTCCCAAAGCAGTTTATGCTTAATTGTTCAACCTTTTGAATCTTCGAATCCATTCTGGCCCCAGTAGTGAAGATATTCATTGCATGACTAGACACAGTAAAATGAATCTCACACAATACGTCTGTGGAATTCTCGATCTGTATTCTTTAGTGCCAGTACTAGGGTTTTTAGTTCTGCCAGCGGAGCCATGCAATCTCCTAGAGACTGCATCTGTGTATTGATTTTACGGATCTTACGGTCCCGCATACAACCCTTTACAATCGCACATGCTGTGCTGTATTGCTGTTTACTTTCTATGGCTGGTTGAGCTGAACGGTCAGTGTAAATTATATATTTATACTGATCCAGAGGCACTATTTCATTCGAGAGAGGATATTCTTGTTCGTATTGCAGAAATGCTTGAGTTTTTAATGTAGAATCAAATTTATAGTCTACATCTGTTGCAGTGAGATAATTAGCCCATTGTATCCATCATGGATGTAGGGCTTTAGCATTGGGAACGCTTGCTTTTGCAACAGCCTCTAAGGTTGGTCCCGGAGTTATGACAATTATGCGTTTTCCCTGATCCCATGCACTTTCTCTAACTACAGCAGTATGTACTGTTGTCAGTATTATTCAGTTGATGCAAAACGCATTTCAGCTTTGTGTAGAAATGTGATTTGTAGCAATTGGTACAGTTTTGTCTTCATTGAAGGTGAGGTAAGTGTACCCGGATTGACCCGCAATTACATGGATCACCAAATATGTAGTGTTTACACTTGTGTGTAAGTGCTTGGAAGCTATCATGTCAACTTGTAGGGAATGGAGTATCTCTGTGTGTTCCTGTGTTCAATGTTGAACTGAGAAATTAGGTCTAATTAAGTCGTAAAAAGGTTTCACTCTTTCTGCATAATGTAAAATGTTTGCTCTGCCAAAATTTAGTAATCCTAAAATGGATTGCAGATTTTTCAGAGTTCTTGGAGGTTGGAGCAGCGCACATTTTTCTACAAAGTTTGCTTCAAGGGTTTTCTTTTCACTTGAAAGCTCATATCCCAAAAATAGGGCATTGAGATGGGCAATTTTTGATTTTTTAAAGTTAAATTTGTAGCCCTCTGAGGCGAACCCCAAAATGATGTTGTTCACCCTGGCCAAATGATCCAATTGTTCATTGTCCTTCAAATAAATATCATCCACATAGGACAATGCCTCCTCATCAAAATGTTGAAGTAACTCTGATACTCTCACTGAGAACAACCCTGGGCTATTCTTATACCCTCGGGCAGTCTGCAAAGTTGACGCTAAGAACCTAGGGCTGAAAATGTTGTCAAATATCTGCTTTCAGGCATTATACTTTGGCAAAAGAATCCATTTGAGATATCTAGTGTTGTTTTGTATTTTTTACGCATAACGTTATTCATTAATGTGGCACTGTGTGCATTTTGTACTGCAAGTATTTTTGTGTTTATGTTCAAATGACTATAGTCTAAAACTAGACGGCATTAATTGTAGGGTCTCACTATGGGAGGATTTTTCACATATTCAAGTTGATCTAAGATCTCTCTCACTTGTTTTTTCGCATCATGTTTTATTGGGTACTGTCTCTGTGGAGTTGGAGTATTTTTTACTGGGATTTCATGGTGAGGTGACTCACCATCCCACCCTACATGGTTGCAGTTCAATGCAGGAACTAATGCTACCGCCCACTCCTACGTGTATGAGTGTTTTAGTGGATCAGGAACGAGGTCTGGGTATGTCCCCCTCCATATGGAGTGTTATTTCGTATAACTGATATGGGACACCTACCCTAGTATCAGGTGTTTCCACCGCAATATGTTCATTCAACACCGCTGTCTGCAGAAATTTCATCAGGTTCTGGTGAGCTATTGTTAATTCTGCTGCACTGACTAGCATCATCAGAGCCCATTCAGAAGTTGAGTCCTCAGCAGCCTGGGCATTTCTTATTTTAAGGCATGCTACTTTCTTCTTTTTAAATTGAGGTTTACTCTTTGGTTTATCTTCTTTTTTGACAATATAGTCTGAACAGCGATGCGTCTCTCTTGGCTTGGCTCGCTCTTCTAATCTGTGTTCTGACCGTCCTTCCCTTTCGGAGTTTCTCGGTGAACCCTGAATGGAACGAGAGGAACGTGTATCAGTATCCTGATACCTGTCAGATTTTATAATGTTATCACGGTTTCTAAGGTTATATCTCCTGTCGGAGGGTTTCCGTTGAGGAGACCCATCCCAGGATTGTGTTGCATTCTGCTTATTTTTTTGTTGTTAATTATCCCATTTCTTTTTAGGATCTGGTGTTCTCTTAGTGTTATACTTTTCAGAATTTCCCATTACTAGTGGTTTCATAGGTGTAGCTTCCAAATGATCTCTACCTAATTCAGCGTATGTATCTTCAATAATTTTTGGTAAATCCCACTCCTGTTGTGAAGAAGTGCATTCCCTTTGTATAGCCACCGCTGTTGCCTCCTCTTTTATGTTTGGTAACATAATTGTCGATACCTGGAAAAAATTGCCTATTAATTTCATCCCTGAGTTTAGAACAGGTTCTGCTCCATACTCATTCTGTATTTATCTTAATACTTCTTGTATCACTGCTATTGAAGGGGTACCATGAGTCCTGGTATAGATGGCAGCAAAGACTGTACCCCAAGTGGTACAATCCTCTATTGGGGTAGCTATCCCCATTGGCAAACAGATTGTCAGTATTCTGTGTTTTTCTTGTGGGCCTGTGTGTGGAAACACTTACTCTAATTGTGCTATTTTCTTTGCTGTCCAGAATGGCATTTGCTCATGTTTAGTAGGCATTCTTCCCATACTGCGTTCAGTGTTTGTTGGGTAATGTGTGTTGTGGTGCCTTGTAGTTGACCTGCTGGGGTTAACCTTGTGAGCTGAAGTGTGAGTGTTCTTGTTAGATCTGGGGGTCTCTAGTTGGCTGAGGCAGTTACCTTAGTCCAAATAGGGACCCTTGCTTCTAGTCAGGGAAAGGAGGGACACCCTCTTTGATAACCCCTGCTCACCCCCTGGTAGCTTGGCACGAGCAGCCAGGCTCATCTTCAAGGCAACGTGTAAAGTATCTGCAACCACACTCCCAGTGACACAGTAATAACACCACAAATGGGCACCACACTGATGTATGAAAATAGCGGTATCTTTATCAAGAAGAAAAATACGGTAAGACCAAAGATAAAAATCCAACGTATGGGTATTTGTAATATTTCACTTTTCCAGTTATTAGGCCAACAAACAGTTGTAGATTCTTGCGGTATTAATGAGCAGTTCCCGATGTTCAAATGCAGTCCTATTGCAATGTTATGCAGTTCGTAATGCAGTTCATATCGTCAGACTAATGCAGTTTGTAATGCAAGAGTAATGCAATCCTCAATGCAAGTAATCAGGCAGTTCGTAATGCAAGAATAATGCAATCCTCAATGCACGTAATCAGGCAGTTCGTAATGCAAGAATAATGCAATCCTCAATGCAATTAATCAGGCAGTTTGTAATGCAAGTATAACACACTCCTTAATGCAAGTAATAAGGCAGTTCGTAATGCGAGAATAATTCAATCCCTAATGCAAGTAATAAGGCAGTTCGTAATGCAGGAATAATACCAGGCCAATCGATGCGAATAGCGCGGGCACCACTAAGCCCCAACTACAGACAACAGCCCTGAACTTCCGAGGGCGGCCCAGGTACTGCTGGGCAGGTCTGGGCCTCTCGAGGACTCAGTGCGTCTAACGCGATGCAGCGGGAGAGAGACGGGAGCACTCCTGTACTTCTCCAGCATGCATCCCCAGGCCACACACGCTTGCGACTCCCGACCTGGGGGATGCGCTGCCTCTCTCTCTCTCTCCCCCCGCTCGTTGGACGTCCTGCTGGGCGCTCCCGATGATGATGCAGCTCTGATGCAAGGCAGGTTACGGCGCTACTTTCTCCGTTGCCGACGATCTTCGGCAGATTCCTCTTGCGAACAACGATCACGATTACCTCACGACTTCCTTAGCTTTATGAAATACTACAGCACGTTGCGGCTCGGGCCGGCAGCGGCGATCTTGATCCGCAGCCTCAGTTACAATGACGGCTTGGGCCACAAACAGCTACACAGCAGCGTGGACGATGATTCACGCCGCGGGGGCACTGCAGTCACAAGGCACTTTCCAACCAGCACCACGGCAGTTTTGCTTAGACTCAGTTGGGCTTCGGGCCACACAGTCCCGGGGTAATGCTTACGAAGTTCTCAGGCTGCAAAAAGCACACGCACACAGCGCCGCTGAGACACACTTGGAAACTTTGATGTTCCTGAGTTTCCACAACAGGGAGCCAGCTCTCCTCGGGCCCTTGGAGACAAGTTACTTCGGGACACAGCACACAGCAAAGTCCTTTCAAGTAGGGGGACACAGCAAAGTCCCTTAGCCTCTCCTCAGTTAAATCAGCAAACTGCAGGCCAGCCCCAGAACACACAGCAAGGGTCAGCCCTTCTCTTCAGTCTCTTCAGCTGTTCTTCCTTGGCAGAGGTTCATCTTGACCACGAAGTAGTTTCAATCCTTTTCAGTCTTGATCTGTCCAACGTTCAGGGGTTTCAGCTCTCATAGTTATACCCCTAAATTTCTTTGAAGTCTTTGTGTTCAGGGGGCACTGACACCTGTCCAAACCAGTCCTGGGTGTCTCCCTGCCAGTGACACCTTCTTCCTTTGATAGTGGGGGTCTGGTTCCTCAATCACTCAGCAGGAGGTGGAGCCATTCTTTTTTGGCAGCAGCTCAGGCCTCTTCACTTCCAGGGGGCTACGCCTCCCCCCTACAATCCAGATGAAGGTCAGCCTGTGGCTGTCTTACCTACTCCTCCCCTAGGTCAAGACATTTCTCAGATCCTATCACATCAAAATCCAGACAGTCAATCCATAACCAGGCAGATACACACAGAATTGTTAGTACAGAAAAACCAGCCACTTCTAAAAGCGTGGTTTCTAAACACACAATTCAAAAACCACCTTCACAAAAAGATGTGTTATTAAATTGTGAGTTCAGGCACACTAAACTTCACCTCTCCATCTTAAGCCTATGGGAAGATAGGCTGGAAACATATTACACAGCCTTCCCCATTCAGTCCTATGGGCAAGATGGCCTTGCAACAGTGAAAAACGAAATGGTGAGTATTTCACTGTTAGGAAATGGTACACACCTCAGTACTTGTCCTATCTTTCACAGACACTTCACCCTGCCCAGGGGGTACCTTGGGCCTACCATAGGGGTGTCTGATGTGCATGGAAA
Organism: Triturus cristatus; assembly: GCF_964204655.1. Taxonomy (NCBI): domain Eukaryota; kingdom Metazoa; phylum Chordata; class Amphibia; order Caudata; family Salamandridae; genus Triturus; species Triturus cristatus. Next base: position 477,307,211 of record NC_140579.1, on the reverse strand, counting down.
GGGAAGGGTAAGGCCTGGCAAGTGGGTGCACTTGTCAGGACAACATGGCAGTTAACAAACTGTGTGCAGGCACTGCAGTGGCAGGCCTGAGTTCTCTCTTTAGGGCTACTTGTGTGGGTGGCACAATTAGTGCTGCAGGCCCAATAGTAGCATTTACATTACCAGCCCTGGCACACATAGTGCACTTTACTAGTAAGGCAAACATACCAATTATGGACAACCAATTACCATAACACTTTATACAGGGAGCACTTGCACTTTGACACTGATCAGCAGTGGCAAAGTGCCCAAAGCATCTAAGTTGGCAACACCATGTCAGAACAAAGGTCTAGGGGGAAGGCAAAACGTTTAGGGAACTTTAGCCAAAAAGGCCAAGTCCAACAGTTCTCTTAACAAACTGTGTCAGATTTCTGTAAAGTTTTATTATTTCTTTGTGTAGTGAACATAAGTCTGCTCTTGGCAATGTGTCACCTTCTGGATGCGCTGTGTAAGCAGCCAGAACTGGTCAAGTCGCTCCGTCTCTGCTGAGCGGACTGAGTTTCACTTTTTCTGTGGTGTGTGGGAGGGCGCCTTTAAAGCAATTTATATGCTCTTGGAACATGAGCGGAACTTCTATGTCCTCATATGGACAATACTCTTCTGGTATTTCATCAGCAGTATAAGAATGAAATGTATTTGTGCGTGCATCTGTAGGTGGGAATTTAACCCATAAATATAATACCTCTGTCTTGAATGACTCGTGGGCCTCAATCAAGAATGTCACAGGCCCTCCTACTGCTAAGAAACCAAAACCTTCTAATTTGGCAGTAAGTGCATTTCTGACATTTTCTGAAATGTTTATTACACCTTCCTGCTCTCCATCTGCATTTGCATGTAATGCTGCCACTCGTTATCTTCGACAGACAATGTTAAAAATAGTTTTCAAGAAAATTAAGATAAGGTTTTATGCACAATGTAGGGAACTATGATCCTTCAAGCTTGAATAGACCTACAGCCAATACATAGGAGAAACCTACTCAGCTGTGGCTGATTTTTCCCTTCCCACTCCAGATGTCTCTGGGTAAATAGGAGTGGGGGTCTGCTCAGAAATGCACTACTGAACTACTCAAAATTGACTGTTAAATAAGAACCAAACCAACGTTGGTGATGTCATGTCATGTAGTTCCTACAAATCTATATAGGATCTGCGCGTTTAGACAACATAAACTAAGGGATTGGTGTCCAGACTGATTTCAGACCCCCCCAAAGGATATGTTAGTCTGTTAGTCCAGCTAACTCACAGTGCCTCTATGAGTCCCTCTTACCACCAAGCGAATAGTTTCTGGCAACTATCGAACATGACAACCCTGACCCCTCAGGTATCGTGGAAACAGTACAGTACTTTTCGCTCTTTCACTCATGCTCACTTTGTCTCAGAGAGATACACAGAATAAACAGTGTGGATGTTTTCAATAAGCATTTATTGTGCCATCGTCATTCTAGTGTAAAATACGTGTTCTGCAACAACCATTAGACAGAAACATATATATATATGATTATGAGCACCAGCAGAGTAAAGAAAAGGTAGAATTCTACCATAATGCTTAAAATAATTAATATGGATACATGACAGTAATAATACATACTCCTACGATGCAAACCCTAACTAAATGTCCCTAAGTGTACCTAGCATGTATGTAGGTGTGTAGCCAAGAATCCCCTCAGGATAAAGCCAACCCCATTAACTGATGTGAGAGAATGAAGGACCTCGTCTTGGTCTCGAGGTGGACACCCCACGAGGGATGTCAGACCACTGCATGCTGGAGTGTCTGCATGCAGTAACTCTCAGCGTCTCACGTCAGCGTGTACGCATGGAAGTCTTTTTCTCTTATGGTTTGTCCAGCGAAGATGTAGTGCTTATATACCCAAAAGGTACCCTCAAGGGTTCTACCTAGAAGTGTACTATGGACATGTTGGACAAGGATGACGACAGAGGTGATCCTTATACAGAGTTAATAAGTAGAAAATGGTAATCCTGCTGTGATACTGAGAATCCTTGTGCATAATACATGAGGCTAGTTTTTGGAGAAAACCACACGACAGTCGTGTAGCACCTAACTAGGTAAAAGGTCAGCGCCAGACCAGTTATGTAGAACAATGGTAGGCCAGATGTAGGCAAAAGGTCATGTAACTATCTAGGCCTATATTGGGGTAAATTGGGGTTCATAACACCGCATGGAGCTTTTATGGAGTTCTCCGGCCTTCATAGACTACGCTCTTTGCTGCCTTTTTATAGTACCGGGTATTGTGTGGTTTTTTTCCTGGTCTTCTAACACCATGAGTCGGATTAGGATGGGAACTATTACTAACACGCTTTAAATTTGTTTAGAAAGATTGTTTCAAACCATAATCAATCAATCAATCAATCGGGGTTTGTAAAGCACGCTACTCACCTGTGAGGGTCTCGAGGCGCTGTCACGATGGAGTAGTAAGTGGTTTCAAATTGCATGCCACAGTTACATTCTTTATAAGAAGAGTCACTCACACAAGTCCTGTCAGGTATTGTCCGTCCTTTAATGGTATTATAGAGTGGTGGCTATGAATGTGACATTTCAAGATGGCGCTTAGTGCACATGATGGTCGGAGTACTGAGTCCTCTACAGCACTGTGTTTTTTCATTATGTACCACTGAGTCTCACATCTTAGGGGCAGGTACAGCACGCCGGAGACACAGAATGCAGTGACACACGCTGCAGTGACACACAAATTCACACCTGTTGTAAGTATACAGATAAATGTGCAACCGCAGCCACAGCAGGGAATGCTGTATTGTAATATTGGAAGCGGGCACACTGTTTAATGCACAAGTGAAAAGAAAACGGAGATAGGCAGGCACACAGAAAGATGTAGTTGCAGCAGGAACAATGTAATTAACTGTAGTATATCTGCACGTACATAAAGGTTGGGGTCAACTTCGTCACGGTTCTTCAAGTGCACACGCACACACCAGTTGCAGAGTCAAATATTGTCAGGCACTGGCGAAAACTTTGTTTGCACCAGGGATTTTTGTGCCCACTGTGTACATGACTCCCACTGTCTGTAAAGTTCTGGACGGGGTGTGCCCTAAAGGACTGCACTGAAAAATCCATTCTGCCCTGCAATGCCAGTTATTCTAAACTGAATTGCCTCATTTCTCCAAGCATAAGCAACGAAGCTACACAATGGAGGCAGTGTCTTTTGATTGCATAAATCGGAGTTTTGGAATTGAAGGCCAAGAGAATTAAAATATCTTAAATCTGTCAAGCCACCAAAAATTCTATTTATGCATGTTTGCACAAAAGGCTTTCCCACAGCACCATGTGTTTCTCTTTCGTACTAAGTAAAATGAGCACAACACAGAAATATTAAAATGCACACCTTCCAAGCACATCACGTCCAATGCACATATTCAAGGCAATTGGTTTTCTTTGCTACATTGAACTACACAGCCTTCGGGTTTCAACTGGCTCACGTTTAGTTCAATAAATATATACCGCAGTTCAAATCTATAAAACATGTCACTACAGTTATCATTGGTGCATGAGATATACTGCTGACAGCAAACGCCAAAATAATTTCCTACCTGACTCACTGTTAACTCTTGGGCAAACCATGTGCAGGAAAGTCGACTTCTATCTTTGTTTAAATGACTCTTGGGTGAAAGCTTTCCATGTCTGTCTAATAAATGTCAAGTAGCTCTCCCTGATTAATGTACATATGGCGAATTCTGCATGTTTCAAATGAGCATTACGGAAACTGTTAAGTTGAGACAACAAAGCATGTATCATCAGCGTGTGAGGAAATAATTGTCTCCTGCCCCAAGGTGATCTTATTCTTCTGTGACATCGCTGCCTGCCGTTTCAGACCCATTTACCGTCACTCCCGATGATCAGTGAAACTGCTATTGCCTCCCTCGCCCCTAACCAGACGTATCCCCCCCCCCCCCCAACACTTCCATGCGAGCCCTTTCTCTTGTGGGCATCAAACAATTAGACATTTGTTGACTGGAGGAGATGGCAGTTCAGATAGGGAACATCGGTCTCATTCCGCAGTCTCCCTGACTACGTTCAGACAGCGAGGAAGGACAATTCATTTTTATCTCATAATTAGTGGGCGGATTGGAACTCTGCAGAATTCCACAGATTTTTTTATGCAACTCTGCGGAATTCTGCGTAGTGCAACTCTGTGAGCTCCGCCCACCCCTTCAATTTGTGGAATCATGTTCAAGGATGCATAAATAATGTCGTAGGGGTTGCCAAAAGTCTTTGGGACGAGATGTGAGGGCAGGGCCGGACTGGCCGTAGCGGGCACCGGTCAATCCCCCGGTGCGCCGCACGGGTGGGGGGCCGGTTTTGGGCCCCTGGGGGGCGTTTTTATTACAGGGCCGTTTTTAAATCGGCACTGTAGCAAAATCGGCTGAAAACCGGCCCTGGGAAAGAGCTCAGCGGCACCCCCCAATCCCCCGCAGGGAGAGGGTGCCGACCGAGCACTTTGCCAGGGCCGGTTTTGGTTCCCAGTCCAGCCCTGTGTGAGGGGTTGCAGGAGAGCATAGTCCTTGCTAACACTATCACAATATGTCATACTTTTAAACAAACCTGAGGGGGGTAGGAGCCCTGTTACTGCCCCAGTGACTTGCAATCTCACACTTGGCAAACAGGAGTGCCATCAGATCCAATCGGTGCGTGGACTTGGTTATATCCTTCGTATGCCCTAGGAGAGCTATAAGAGGGTCTGGTGTGACCACTGCACTGGTCATGGCCAAAACCTGGGTGAAGACGGACGTTCAATACATGGATATTGTTGGGCAGTTCCACATCAAGGGGCCGATTCCGATCCGGGTCGGAAAGCACTCCGACCGAGTCGGATCCGGAGTGTTTTCCGACCGAGCCGGACCCCTACAGTCCGACTGAGCGAGTACGATGCGCACGTATGCAGTCGGACTCGGTTCGGTCGGACTCCCATAGAAGTCAATGGGAGCCGGTCGTACAACGCGTACATGGGCTCCCATTGACTGAATGGGTACGTCTCGAACAAGTGCACCCCCTACAGTGGGTACGCGTCGGTGCCACCCGCGGCGTACATGCCTGTGTTGGGGAGACCCATAGGTCTCCCCCTGTGTCCAAGTCGTAGGGCTGCGGGTGTCAGGGGGTCCGACGCGGACCCCCAAAGTCCGACTCCGGGAGCTTTTGCGAGCCGGACACTCAGGCTCGCAAAGGCTGTCCGACGCGTGCATCGTACTGGCTCGGTTGTAAATCGCATCCATTGCACGCCACGGTTAGCTTCCGACTGGGACGTACGGAGCGGTTCGGACCCGGAAACGACTCGGTCGGTGAATTTCATGTAGCTCGCATCGTACTTGCTCGCTCGCTGGTGCCCTTCCGACCGAGATCGGAATCGGCCCCCAAGTGTACAAAGTTTGCCCCTTGGACCAGCTTTTTGAGTCAATGGTCACATAGTGCGGGGTCAAATCTGACAATGTCAGAGGGAGAGAGACAGAGGCGCAACTAGAGCCAAATTTCAGGGGGGGGGCACGGGCCCAGAAAAAACTTCGGGGGGGCTGATTCTCCGAGCAATAGGCAGAGTGGAGCTGCAGGGGCTCTAAGAAGGGGTGAAAAACAACAGAGCCTCATTTACAAGCAAATAGTCTTTTAAAGACTTGTGAAGTGCTCGGGTGCGGCTGTGTGTGTGCCCGGGAAGCTGACTCAGCCGGGATGACACACAAGCCCTTTCAGTCCAATGGGTATTGCGCGCCTGGTAAAAGATGTGCAAGATGTAGGAATTTAAAATGTAATAACTTGTGTCTGTGATTTATTGATATGCGTTAGGTCCGTGAATAACAACAAGACCATATTTTATCTATGATGGGGAACTCTAGATCCACTGCCCAGGCCTCCCGTATACGTGTAGTGGTATGCAGAGTCAGTATAATCTGGAAATCAGCCAGTCTCCATCAGTGTCTGATAAAATGAGCGTTAAAAGTGGAAAGTCTTCTGGGTCCAAGGGGTAGAAGGGTAGAAGAGATCGTAAGGTGTTATGTAATCATTCAAATACAAAGTACTCCATTTATGAAGCAGTATGAAAGCGAGGGTCATCAGAGTGTTGCAAGACATGTCCATTAGGAAAGAGATCCTCTAGAGTGAGCAGGTTATGGTGGCTAAGTGTGTGCTGCACTCATTTCTCTTGCATAAGTGGTAGCCAGAGGTTATCTAATAGAGGAAGCGGAGGGGAGTAAGGAGGTCCACTGTCCTGTATCTGCCTAAGCTTCTGCCATGACCAGCAGGTCATGGGTACAGACTCGATGTCACCGGCATACATTAAGATGCCCTTCAGTAGGATCAAGGAGTGGGAGAGATCTTCCTACTGGTCCCGCTTGGGCTTCAGATATAGAATACCAGCTTCCTGGTGGTGCCACCAATATGCATATTAGCAATGGACCACCAGATAATAGAAATAGAGATCTGAGACCCCAAATCCACTGCTGTCGTAGGGGGAGAGTAAGAGCGTCCCAGTGATTGCGGGGGCGGTTCCCTGCCCATATGATGTGTGTAGGAAGGCTACGTAAAGTGTTAAAAAAAATTCTGTGTGAGGGGGATGGGCATATTTAAGAAAAGGTACAGAAAGCTGGGGAGTACTACCATTTTGATAATTGCCACTCGTCCGGCCAAGAAGAGTGGATATTTAAACCAGCGTTCGATTTGAGTAGTAAGGTCAGCAAGTGCAGGGCCATAATTGAGGTGTAATAGCTGTTCTTTGTCTCTATAGAGTTGGATGCCTAAATATTTGGTGCTGTCTGCAGCGCATGTTAAAGGATAGTCTATGGGAGCAGGTTGATCTGCATCAGTAAGGGAGAAAATCTCAGACTTGGTCCAGTTGACATGAAGCCCAGATAGAATGCCAAGACCAATAATTTCCTGCATAAGTGGGGGAAGGTTGTCCGATGGATCGTAAATAAATAATAATATATCATCGCGTATAAGGCGAGAAAGAGGGAACCATGTGTAAGTTGAATGCCACAATGTGAATGGCTTTCCTGTATATAAAACGGACTAGGGGATCCGTCGATATAATAAAGAGAAAAGGGGACATGGGGCACTCCAAGGATTCAAATGCCTTTTCGGCTTTCAGCTAAGTAACTAAAGTAGGTGTTGACAGGAAGATCCTATTGAGAACTGCAAAGATGGTATGTAACTTAAGGGAAGTGGATCCATGCAGAACAAAGCCAGATTGGACCGGGATATAATCTGTTCCATTAAAAGAGACAATCTGGTAGCAAGGACTTTAGCTAGAATTGTATTATCCTTGTTCAAGAGGTAAACAAGTCGGCAGGAGGGGCAGTGATGGTTATCCTTGCCAGGTTTCAACAGGAGTGTATGAACTGCTTTGCGAAGTGTAGATCACAATGTACCAGAAGCTAGAGATTCAGTATAGAGTGATAAGAGATGGGGGAGTGAGTTGTTGTTTGAAGGTCTTCGATAAAGGCCCCTATTAGGCCATCAAGTCCAGGGACTTTGGACCCATCCAGAGTATCAGTTGCCTGAACATTCTCCTCTTGAGTAATCAGTTCACTAAGAAACTGCCACTGGCCATCCGTGAACTGGACCATTGTGGCTCCCTCCAGGTATGACAGGATCTTGTGTGTGTCATGAGGCACACAAGAGGCCTGTTCATATGTTCATAATAACGTTGGAACTCTGCCAGGATGTTCTCACTGCGGAGTATCAGCGATCCTGAGTCTGCATGCAATTTGGTGATGCAGCTAGTTAATCGGTTAGGGTACAGTAGACGTGGGCAGGCACGGCTAGGGCGCTCTCCCTCGCCATTACACTGGGCTTTGGCATACTTCCCCAAATACATGATCTCCCTATTGGCGAGGTCGCGGAACTCGGTCAATAGGACCGAGCATTGATGCAACCGGCGATCCCCACCAGAAGCGACGGCTCTGTGTATGTCCTGCAAATCCGTTTCAATACGTTGTAATTGGGAGCGGGAATCACTGACAGAATATCGACGTCAGAAATATCGACGTCAAAAATATCGAAGCCAAAATATCAATGGCAAGAATATCGAAGTGCTATCTACATTATGGTAAGTACAAAAATATCGAAAAAAAATATCGTTGTAAAAAATATCATTGTTAAAATATCGTTTTTTTAATGTAAAAAATTAATGTAAAATAAAGTAAATGATACATATATTTAAAATAAACAGTTAAAATATGTTTAAAATTATAAGATAGATATCATATTAAAAAAATAAACATATACATATAAAACATATACTTATTCATATTTACAATTAATTATTGTAATAACTTATAAATTGTTAAAAAACATTTTATAAATTATAAATACATACATGCACATACAACAATAATATAAATAAAACTATAAAAAATATATATAACAAATTTAAAAAAAGAATTAACTAAACAATTAATATTGGATAGCGTAGGTGTAAAAATGACTATTCTCACTCCAGAGAGTGCAAAAATGGGGAAAGTGTTGGATAGCGTAGGGGTAAAAATTACTATTCCAAATCTAGAGAGTGCAACAGTAGGGAAAGTGTTGGATAGCGTAGGGGTTAAAATTACTATTCCAACTCCAGAGAGTGCAACAGTAGGGAAAGTGTTGGATAACGTTGGTGTTAAAATTACTATTCCAACTCCAAACAGTGCAACAGTAGAGAAAGTGTTGGATAGCGTAGAGATTAAAATTACTATTCCAACTCCAGAGAATGCAACAGCAGGGAATGTGTTGGATAGCGTAGGGGTAAAAATAATTACAATAATTTTTTAAAAATAAATAATAATTTAATTATTAAATAACAATAAATTGATTAACAATACCAATAAATAAGTACTTAAAAATAATTACCAATTAATAATTAACTAACAATTAAATTGATGATAATTACAATTAAATATTAATTATTAACAATTAATTACCAAATAAGAGTAAAATAAAAAATAATTAATTTTCAATACCAAAAAACAATAAAAATTGAAAAATATTTAGCAATTAACTAACAATAAATTATTGATAAATACTAATAAATATGAATTAAAGACAATTACCAATTTTCAATTAACGAACAAATTAATTTCCAAAACATAAAAATATTAATTATTAAAAAGGTATTACCAATTAATAAATAATTATCAGTACTCAACAATAAAATAAATATTTACTTAATTACAATTAAATTATTTCCCACCCTATTGCCCTATAAACTCACAACACACTTCAAAACTAAAATGCAAAATTTACTTAAAAATAATGACTAATTCCTAAAAAATTTAAATTCATTTAATATAATTAAATTACTTCCCACCCTATTTTCCTATAAACCCACAACCCACTACGATACTAATACGCATAATTTACTTTAATTTTTTTTACTAACTTCTACAAAAAATTCTAAACATATTATACATATATTCTAAAACTAGTACAATAATTAACAAAAAATATAAACACAAACATATAAAATACATAATAAAATACATAACACTAATATAAATATCGATATTAGTAACCAATATTTTTGCTATCGATATTACTAACTTCGATATTAACAAAGACGATATTTCTTACCTTCAGGTCGATTTTCTGGTTGTCGATATTCTTGACTTCGATATTGTGTCGCTACGATATTTCAAACTTTATATTATAGTAGATCAAAATTAAAAACTCGATATTTAGACTGTTTACCTGGGAGGGGATGTCTTCAAGAATGCCAACATGTTTAGAAATGCACAGCCCGCGAATGTATGCCTTAAAGGCCTCCCTGAGGATAGCCTGTGTCAGGACTGTTCCTGTATTCAATTTGACCAACTATGGAGTCAAGTACCTCGCTATGGAACACAGGGTCGTGAAGGGCCTCACCGTGAAACCTCCACGTACAGTCCGAACCACACCCATTGGGGATCTGGAGGCCAAGAAGAATGGGACTATGGTCAGTTAGAGTCCGTGGCAGCAATGTGACCTCTGTCCAGACGGCAGGAGGAGCAGAATAGAAAGTAAAGCTGGGGACAGACGAGTATTTGGTATGCCAGGCAGTCTGTAAAGTGTATGTATCAGTGATGTGTCAGAATAAATCCCTCGCTTGAGATTGCTACTGGGCAAGGTGCTGGTAGAGTTGATATGAGGGCAGGGTGCCCAGTATTACTTAGTCAATATCCAAGCGTCCCATGTGAGCATAGAGCTCCTGTAAGAATTCCGAGTCGTAGATGTTTGGGGCATATACATTTACCTGTAAAATGCACTTATTGGCTAGGATACCCTGGAAAAGGACACAACGACCATTTGGGTCAGAATGGCAATTATGAAGGGTGAAAGGTATGCTTTAGAGCATGAGAATCCAAATGCCCCGGTAATATGAACTATAACAAGAAAAGTAAAAATTTGTTCCACATACCCTTGCATATGGAGGTTCATCATTGGGTGAGAGATGTGTCTCCTGAAGAAAGGCTATTTTGGCCCCATGTCTGTTCAGATAGGACAAAACCTGTTTACCCATATGTGGATTGTTAATCCCATGTATGTTCCATGTAATGAGTGTAATATCTATTGCCCTTTTCCGCCCTGAGGGTGGTGGCAGAAAAAGCGGAGAATATGGAATATTGTGGATTGTCAAACAGTGGCATGGGATACTTATGATGTGCTATGAAAATTGAGCATAGGAAATATTTAAGAGATAGCAAAGAAAAGTCTCCACAACCCCAACCCTCCACCCACACTAGGTATAAATCCATCAATTGAAGCCCAGAAAAGAAAAACGAAAGACAAAACAATCCCAACAATATAAGAGTGGTATTCCCCATGGGGGATAGGCGATGGCACAGTATGGTGTGGCCTACTGATAAAGAGGTCTCTGAAAGGTAAAGAAGAAACAACCGCATGTATACATTTGTGATATGTACAGAAAAATGATGAAAAGATGATTAACAGTGGACAGTATCAAGGGCATAGCATTAACGCTGTATGGGCGCAGTCCACAGATGAGGGACGGGTCCAATGTATCAGGCCACATCAATCCGGAGGAGTTGTCTGTGGAGGAGTGGAAGACCTAGTATGTCCGGGTGATGTCTGTCGAGGTGTAGAAGGCTTGGAGGGTAACTGTTTACAGAAAGCGCCCACCTCTGCTGGGGTGTCAAAGATTCAAGGATTTTCATTCGTACTCGTATATGTGCAGGGTAGAGCATAGCATATTTGAGGCCTAGTTGTGATCTTGACATCATTGACAAGCCTTCTGTACAGTGACAGTAAACTCTGTATAGAGTGAGATGGTTGTGCCTTAGTAGCGAAGGGGGCCATGCTCCCGGGTTAGACAAAGGGCAGTGTCTCTGTCTTTATAATTAGGGAAACGCGTTAGGAGAAAGTGAGGTGGGGCACCCTCAGGGGGCAGAGGGCTCAGGGAGTCACGACTGCAAAGGTGGATGAAAAGCTGGTGCGATCAAAAAGTTCAACAAGGAGCTTCTTGATGAACATATCCGGTTTCCCCATGTTTGTGGTTTATGCAATACCGGAGATGAAGATATTCTTTCTGCTGGACCTAGCCTCTAAGTCTTCGTTCTTAATAGCAGCTTGCTTGAGAATATGTTCCATCTTATCTGTGCTCTTCAGTGCGGTAGCAGAGCCAAACTACAGGCCTGATATCCGTTCCTCTGCGCCATCGATTCGTACACCCTGTCGATCAGGGCACTCCCCCAGCCTCAATTCGACCGGCCAAGGTATCAAAACGGGCGTCCATAGCACGGAACCCCACTTTGAGTTCCACCATGATGGTGCCACCAGCAGCGTCGGTATTGGCCTCACAATTCAGAGGTTCGTTCATGTCTGAGTGAGAGCCGTGCCTTCTCGCAGGTTTTGCCTGAACGAAGAGCAGCTTCCACTGCTTGGGATCTGTGCAGCTCATAGATGCAGGGGTTTGGGCTTGGCAGGCAAGTGGGAGGTAGATATGCACCGCACCAATATCAGGAAGGTCTCAGAGAGGTGTCACCCTGCCAGCCTATCACCAGGTAAGGGACTAGTAAGTGGAGAGCACTATAGGATGGCCAGTGTGTAAGGTGGGATCGACTGCGATGAGGCCACCCTGCTGTGGGCGTGGGGTAATCCAGGTCAAAGATATGGCAGGAGAAGTAGGGACTCTCAGGTCACAGAGCACCAGCAATTGAGTCGATGAGGGGGAACATGAAGTAAAGGAAGAGTGGCACCTATATGGACCAGTGACCAGGGCCAGAGAGCATCCCAACGGCAAGAGGAGGCTCAGAGCTCACCAGCTAAGGCAGCATGGTCTTCAGGCTTCGTAAGAGACAGTGATGTAATGTCAGCTACAGCAGTGCGCAACCAACAGGAAGTGACAGGAGGCCCAGGAGATGTAGCACCAGAGACCATGAGAAACATAGGTATTACAGGGGTGAGGCCCCAGAGATATGGTAGGCCCAGGAGAAACTAGGCCCCACCGGGCTCTCCTACAGGTGAGTCAAGGCTGCAGGAGCGACGTGAGGGAATATGCAGCTCTTTCGGAGGGGAGAGCACTCACTGATAACCCCATTGTATCCTGGAGTGACCAGGACTGCCGCATGAGATGGATGCAGGCTTACAGTCTCGTGGTTGGCAATGTCGGCAGGTGTCAGCCATGGGGTGGGGTGGCCGTGGGGAGCACGTCACATCCGCAGTACAGCCACTAGGCAGCAGCTGGGCTATGTGAGCGGCCCGCAGCACCAGCTGGCCTTGGTCGGCCCAGCCTCTGGCTCACCCTTGGCCCCTGTTGCCACAGGGCCTCTGAGGAAGTGCTGGGCCATGGGGGCAGCTCTGCTGGAGGTAGGTGATCCAATGCAGTCCCTCAACCCCAGCAGCACTCATCGGCGATGATCGGGGGTGCAGCGACCGCAAGCGGTTCGTGCCATCCACAGGGTGCTCACTAGGCAGAGGCTAAATGAGGCAAGTGGCCCGCAGCACCAGCGAGACCAAGTCGTCTCAGGCTTGCCCACAATCCCTGTCTTGGCGGGGCCTGTGAGGCAATGCAGGGCCTCGCGGGCTGCACAGGCCGAAACAGGTGTTTGGGAGGTGGCCACCATACCCAGAAATCATGCAGTTGACAGCCCGCACACTCAGGGACAAAAGACTGGCATCTTCGCCCTCACTATTTCCTCCCTTCTATCCACTGTTAGCGCGGAGATACCCCTGCTGGGATGAGTCCAGCGCTTTATAAATCCCTCATTCATTCATTTGTGAGCTCGAAGCAATGCTGGCAGAGATTCAGCATGGATATCAGCCACAGCCGCCAAAGCCTAACAAGATCACGGTCATCTTGGTTGCTGCAGTGGCCACACCCTCAAAACAATATTTTTAAAACAGTGCTTAAGAATACATTATAGAGACATTAAAATGTGCTACCTAGCCCCTGAAGGAGTTAATTAGGGCCAAAAAGCAATAAAGTGAATCTTACTGGTACAATTCAAGGCAAACAGTTTAAAAGTTGGCATGAGAAACGGTTGTAAACACATTAAAATAAAGCGGTAGGCTCCTGTGGGGGTTAGTTGAAAATTTTGAGGAACTAAAGTGCAAGGCAGACAGTCAATATTGGTGAAGAACTTAGCAGCAAAGGAGAAGGAATGATCATCGTTAATCAGGTTCTTAATAAAAAGGTGCTAGCAGTCACTTTTGATCAACACAACTTTGCATCAAAGGGGCGGAGGCAATCAGTGTTAGTCAAATACTTAGCAGCAGAAAGGAGGAAAAGAAGCAAATGCAAGCATGCAGTGAGACTAAGCCTGCTCAGGAGCTCTCTAGCCGAATAGTATTCTTAATAACTATAGGCAGCAGATTAAAGGAATGCTACCAAAGATGTGGCGTTCAAAGTTGTTATAGGTAGCTTTAGCATAGCATTCAGTTTTTAGAGACTGGAGCAAATATGGAAAGTGCATAGTGCAAGGCAGCCAAGGATTGGGTCATGGCATTCCACTTAGCGGTAGTTTTGGCCACCGTAGCAAAAATAACAAGCATTGGCATAGCCAATAGGTCTCGCTTTTGGGACCTTCTAAGTATTTAGTTATGCAGCACAATATCCTTGGTGCAACCACATCAACTGTTGCGTGGCTAAACACTTATAAGGTCCCAAAGGTGAGACCTATTGGCTATGCCAATGCTTGGTGTGGTTGTGTGTGTGTGGTTGTGTGTGTGTGTGTGTGGTGTGTGTGGTTGTGTGTGTGGTGTGTGTGGTTGTGTGTGTGGTTGTGTGTGTGTGTGTGTGTGTGGTTGTGTGTGGTTGTGTGTGTGGTTGTATGTGTGGTTGTGTGTGTGTGTGGTTGTGTGGTTATGTGTGTGGGTATGTGTGTGTGTGGTTGTGTGTGTGTTTGATGTTTGTGTGTGTGGTTATGTGTGTGGTTGTGTGTGTGGTTGTGTGTGGTTGTGTGGTTGTGTGTGGTTGTGTGGTTGTGTGTGTGGTTGTGGTTGTGTGCGTGTGGTTGTGTGTGTGGTTGTGTGTGTGGTTGTGTGGTTGTGTGTGTGGTTGTGTGTGTGTGTGGATGTGTGTGTGGTTGTGTGTGTTTGATGTTTGTTTGTGTGGTTGTGTGTGGTTGTGTGTGTGGTGTGTGTGTGGTTGTGTGGGTGGTTGTTTGGGTGGTTGTGTGTGTGTGTGGTTGTGTGGGTGTGGTTGTGTGGGTGTGGTTGTGTGTGTGTGTGGTGTGATTGTGGTTGTGTGTGTGGTTGTGTGTGGTATGTTTGGTGTGTGTGGTTGTGTGGGTGGTTGTGGGTGTGTGGTTGTGTGTGTGGTTGTGTGTGTATGGTTGTATGCGTGGTTGTAGTTGTGTGTGTGTGGTTGTGGTTGTGTGTGTGGTTGTCTGTGTGGCTGTGTGTGTGTGGTTGTGTGTGTGGTTGTGTGTGTGGTTGTGTGGGTGGTTGTGTGTGTGTGGTTGTGTGTGTGTCTGGTTGTATGTGTTTGTTGTTTGTGTGGTTGTGTGTGGTTATGTGTGTGGTGTGTGTGGTAGTGGTTGTGTCGGTGTGTGTGTGTGTGTGTGTGTGTGGTTGTGTGTGGTTGTGTGTGTGTGTGGTTGTGTGTGTGTGTGGTTGTGTGTGTGGTTGTGTGTGTGGTTGTGTGTGTGTGGTTGTGTGTGGTGTGTGTGGTTGTGTGTGTGGTGTGTGTGGTGTGTGTGGTTGTATGTGTGGTTGTATGTGTGTGGTTGTATGTGTGGTTGAGTGTGTGGTTGTGTGTGTAGTTGTGTGTTGTGGTTGTGTGTGTGTGTGGTTGTGTGTGTGGTTGTGTGGGTAGTTGTGTGGGTATGTGTGGTTGTGTGTGTGTGGTTGTGTGTGTGTGTGTGGTTGCGTGTGTGTGGTTGTGTGTGTGGTTGTGTGTGTGTGTGGTTGTGTGTGTGTGTGTGGTTGAGTGTGGCTGTGTGTGTATGTGTGTGGTTGTGTGTGTGGTTGTGTGTGTGGTTGTGTGTGTGTGTGTGTGTGTGGTTGTGTGTGGCTGTGTGTGTGTGTGGTTGTGTCTGTGTGTGGTTGTGTGTGTGGTTGTGGTTGTGTGTGCGTGTGTGGTTGTGTGTGTGTGGTTGTGTGTGTGGTTGTGTGTGGTTGTGTGTGTATGTGTGTGGTTGTGTGTGTGGTTGTGTGTGTGTGTGGTTGTGTGGTTGTGTGTGTGGGTGTGTGGTTGTACGTGTGTGGTTGTGGTTGTGTGTGGTGTGTGGGGTTGTGTGTGGGGTTGTGTGTGGTTGTGTGTGTTGTTGTGTGGTTGTTGTGTGTGTGGTTGTGGGTGTGGTTGTGTGTGTGTGGTTGTATGTATGTATGTGGTTGTGTGTGTGTTTGGTTGTATGTGTGGTTGTGTGTGTGTGTGTGGTTGTGTGGTTGTGCGTGTGGTTGTGTGTGTGACAGTAATACTAAAAGCATCTCAAAATAAAGGAACACAAACATAGAGTTTGTGGAAAAAGAAAGCACGTTGTAAGTCAAACGGGCGCAGCAAAGCAATAACACAACAACAAAACAAACAAGATCACTTAGCGAAGACTGAGTGCTGATAATGGATACACAGAGCCCATCATCTTAAGAGTTCGATTGCAGCCAATGTGCACTCAAACGTGCCCCCTCCTTGTGAGTTGCACCCCATATTTCATGAGTTGTAACTGCTGCACCCACCATAGCGCTTTGAGATCTAAAGCGCTACATAGGTCTAATCGATTAACCAGTCGCCAACATGATGTGCTTTTAAAGAGAATATGCCAAAAGTTTCCAGCTTCCTCATCATGTCCTCATGAAAGCGCCAACGAAAGGACTCCCTGAATGGTGCAAAGGACATGAAGCAGCCACTGCGATCAGAAATAAACACTGTGAACGTTGTCCAGTTTCACAGCAACATTTCCTTAATGTTCTTTAAGTCACAAAACAGTAATACTAAAAGCATCTCAAAATAAAGGAACACAAACATCAAGTTTGTGGAAAGAGAAAGCACATTGTAAGTCAAACGGCGCAGCAAAGCATTAACACAACATGTTCTTTGATGTTTGATGTTCTTTGAAGGAGAACATCAAAGGGGCGCCGCGAAATTGATCGCGGGCGAAAGTGAAAGGGATTGCGGGCGCTTAATGAGCATGACGAGGTTTGCCAGCCACTGCTCCTAAGCGCGCACCCGCACTGTAGCTCTAGGCTGGCCATGGTAGCATTTTTTGAGCCCTCACAAAAAGTCTCGCCAGACCAGCGCATGCGCTGGGTCAGGCGAGACCTAAGAAAGCAAGAGTGCAGAAACAACTATGAGATGCACCCAGGTAACTTCAAACATTGAGTAGGCCAAGAGTTTCGCGTAGCGTTCCTTTTTGGGCCATGGCGGATGGAAAATACAAAGTGCTAGGACAACCATGACATGTCCCAGAGGTACTTCGGATGTTTGGTGGCAGCATCATGATTGGTTTTATATATCATAAAGTACATGATCAAACATATCAAAATGCCATCATACAGAATAAATCACTTAGCCAATCTAATCAAAACAAAATACTATGATGTCAACATAGATGGTAAAAAATCAGACAGTATGTGATACGCAGAGAAGTCCAATCTATGTCTTTGCATAACCCGTCCAATCCTATTATCCTATAAATATAATAATTCCAAATATAGATGTCTGCCCTCACCCAAATATAGATCTTATTGATCCTGCATTGGTGGCTGCTGGGTGTGGATTCTGACACATGTGATGCTAGGATATACTATACGACTTTGTAACGCTACAACATAAGGAATTCTGATGGAAGACTGTACGGACAACATTAACTTGCTTGGCAGCTTTATTATTGATTGAGAGTATTTATCTGCAGTGTTTACACATTGCTATGAGCTGACATCTATATTTGGATTTATTATATTTATAGAATTTGGTCCTTCTACTATCAGCTTCTTTATGGGATACCTACTCCGCATCCCTAAGCCCTGAGGAAGTCTAGTAAGACGAAACACGTGTTGGCTGTGCTGTTTTATCAGATGGGTTATGCAAAGACATAGATTGTACTTCTCTGTGTGTCATATATTGTCTTATTTGTTACCATCTATATTATTATAGTATATTGTATTTATTAGACTGACCAAGTGATCTATGCTGTATGATGGCATTATTATGTTTGGCCATTTACTTTTTGATTTTCATATTTATGTTATGTATTTTGTAATAAATGAAAGTATTTTCCACTATACTGTTCTGGCTTGTGAAAAGTAGAGACCATTATACAATGTTGTGTTGTGCATTGTTCTTGGCAATTCCCATATATGGACTTTTTTGCAGCGGGAGGGTCGTCTGGTGTAGCACCTGCCTTCTTGACCACTGACCACTTTTTGTGGATGTGAGAAGTTGGCCTGGTATATGATGTTCACTAATTAAAGTGACCACCTTGTACCATGCCAAGCAACCCTTATGGTGTGGTTGTAAGTCAACCTTTTCGGACCAGCTGCCCTAGTGGTAGCGTAGGCTAAGCAGTCTTTGAGGCTAAACTCGTTTAGGCATGTTAAGCAAGCTGTTTTACCATATGTAACCCCCCTTTATACCAATGAAAGGACACCACACAGATATATATTCAAAATATATATGTATTTATTACTCAAAGTATCCCCTAGACTCTTTATGAGCACAGGAGCACAAATCGTTAAACAAGAAAGTATTACAATATACGAAAGTTGCACTTTATATGGATAGGCCCTGGTGGCCGCTCAAACCATATACTAAAATAGTGGTATAAGTACCACAAACAGGAAAGGGAGAAGGCCTAGGGCCTCTAGAATCGCTGGGCCTACAAGGAGCTAACTTTAGTTAGTGACCAGGAGGTCCACGAGTCGCGTGTGCAGTGAGGAAAGTTACACACGGGCGCCCATAGGTTTTCAATGGGTGCGTAATTGTTCAAAAGTTACTGCTAGAAGGGTCTTCTGGTTGGACTACGAATTTAAGACTTCAAACCTAGACATTAGAGATGTTACTCTACACTTGTGCACTGGAGTGCCAGCTTTACCTCACCCACAGGAAGCGGGTGCATAGGGCTCGAAGTGCGTCGGGTTTCGCCTATCTGTTCAATGGAGCCTGACGACAAAGCTGCTGCAGGCGGTCTGTCCAGAAGAGATGCGGTGGATCCAAGGATGGATCGGAAGTGTAGAAGACCTGTAAGCAGAGGGGACAGTGTTCACAGTCACTAGCCAGTGACCGGCGTGGCACCAGGTAGGTACCAGGTGATGTTGGGTGCAAACAGGTGAAGAGGTGTAGCTTGTCTCTGCAGCCACGTGGTCCCTGAAGGTTGACGACGTCCAGGAGTCGGATCACGAGCTGCCCCACGCAGGCTCTCGCTGTCGGCGGTGTCGGTGACTCAGAAGAAGCAAACAAGCCTTGGCAAAAGCAGGAGTCGCAGGAAGTGAAGAAAGCTTTTAGCTCTGACCAGCAAGGTCAGAGGGGCTGCTCCTTTGGAGGGAAGCAGGGGCCAGTCTGGAGCAACCAGACCAGCATCGTAGTTTTTCAAGATGGTCGCCAAGATGGCCACTAGTCAACGGACCAGTAACCGGTTAGGCGCGTCGAGTCGCGAAGTGCAGAGGGGCCCCACGCAGATCGTGGAGATGCTGGAGGGCTCACCTTTGGTGCAGATGCTGCTCGGATGTTGGGCTTCTCAGGACCCAAAGCACAACTTGGAGGGAGCCTCTGTTGTCGCGCTTTCAGCTAGTCGAGTGTCTTTCAAGATGGCTAGCTCCACGGGTCTCGGTGCCTCCACGGGTTCCTTCTTTTCAGGGACTGTGGATCGGGCGGTGAGAGGTCTGGAGGTCCAGTCCTTGTCGGTCTCTGGGCTCGGGCTCCGGCGGGAGGCGGCGGCAAAGCAGACGTCGATTCGCTGGATGGTGCTTGCGTTAGCAAGATGGTCACTCCCTGACCATAGGGGAGATTTCCTTCAGTCTTCTGTGCAGCAGAACGTCGAAGTTCCCGTCTTCTTCTTAGTTTCAAGTTGATTCCAGGATGTCTGAAGTCTTTGGACACAGCTCCTACCTTTAAGCGGATTCTAGGGGCCGGACTACCTGCTAGGTCCCTCCCTAAGGGTGGGACCAGGAAGGGGGGTGGTTACACCCCCAATCATTTGTCCAGCTTGCCCCAGGTCTGGGGCTGGTGTGCCCCAGGACCGGATTGAACTGGCATATGCACCGAGGCTCCTTGTGAGCCTCAGGCATGTCTGTTTCCTTTCCAACCCTACCTGACCAATACACAAAATCCTGTCTGGGGTGGTGCTCGCACCTCCCCTGGCAGGAAACCCTTTGTCCACGTCCCCCAAGCTGGAAGGACTCCCAGCAGCAGGAGGGCAGACTTGTGTCTGTGGTGGCAGCGTCCATTTTGTGGAGCTGAGGCTATGTCTGATTTTACCCGGGTTTCAAGTTCTGTACATGTCATGTCCCCCTAGGAGGGTGGAATGCTAACCAATTCGTATGACACCTTACTCGACATGTTTTGATAAAGCCAAACCAAAGATAGCATTTAACCGTGAGGTTCATAATGCACTTAAGAGTATATGGTATGGCGATATCTGGAAACGGTAGAAGGAAGTTGTTCCGACTACTGAAGACAGGCTCAGCTCATGCCAGAGCACCATCTCACATGAAACCAAGCACTCTGCCTTCAGGATTGTTAAGGCCTGCCATAGGAGTGACTTATAGGTTAACATGTGTCCCTTTTAAGGTTAGGTATAGGCATACTACACCTAAGTAAGAGGTGGATACACCAACTTACCCCAGCTGAGTGATCAGCCAGTTGTGTCAAATTGCTAGGCCAGGCCAGGGGTGGCACAATACATGCTTCAGCCCCTGGTAGGCCTCAGATACACCAATGCCCTGAGTACCTAGGGGACACTAGTACAGGGGCTCACAGGGTGATCCAGTTCCAATGGGTCATGCACCTAAAGTGCATAATGTCAATTTAGCAGAGAGAACAGCAGGCTGGGGGTCTGATTAGCAGGCCCACAGCCTCAATATGTCAAAAACCAGTGAAGCAAAAAGCAAAAATTTGGGGTGACCATAGGATAGCAGACCCTACTCTCCTACACAACCCCCCCCAAACGCAGGGACATTAAACTAGCCTTGACCAGTCTCGTCTTCATGTCCTAAGTGGAAGTACCTGGAGAGACCATCTGCATTCCCATGGTCTGTACCTGGCCGGTGCTCCACTGTAAAGTCCATCCCCTGTAGGGAAATGGACCACCTAAGCAGTTTGGGGTTTTCAACCTTCATCTGATTTAGCCACAAGAGGGGCTTATGGTCGGTCTGAATCTGAAAGTGAGTGCCAAACAAGTATGGCCTCAGCTTCTTCAGGGCCCACACCACAGCAAAGGCCTCCCTCTTAATAGCTGACCAATTCTTCTCTCTGGGGGTCAACCTTCTGCTAATAAAAGCAATGGGTTGGTCTTGACCATCTACATTAAGTTGTGACAGCACAGCTCCCACACCCAACTCAGAAGCATCTGTTTGGACAATAAACTCTTTGGAGTAGTCAGGACTTTTCAGGATAGGTGCAGAGCACATGGCCTTCTTCAGGTCTTCAAATGCCTTTTGACAGCTTACTGTCCACTGAACCTTTTTGGGCATCTTCTTGGATGTCAGATCATTAAGAGGAGTCACAATGGACCCATAGTTCTTAACAAACTTCCTGTAGTACCCAGTCAAGCCCAAGAAAGCTCGAACTTGAGTCTGGGTGGTTGGAGGAGACCAGTCCTTGATGGATTGTATCTTACTCTCCAGTGGTTGAACTTGGCCTCCACCTACAAGGTGGCCCAAATACACAACCTTACTCTGCCCTATCTGGCACTTAGTAGCCTTGATAGTGAGGCCTGCCTTTTGCAGAGCCTCAAGTACCTTCTTCAGGTGGATCAGGTGATCCTCCCAGGTGGAGCTAAAGACAGCAATGTCATCAAGATATGCTGCACAAAAGTCATCCAACCCAGTAAGGACTTGATTCACCAACCTTTGGAAGGTGGCAGGTGCATTCTTCAGACCAAAGGGCATCACCAAAAATTGATAGTGCCCACCTGGGGTTGAGAATGCTGTTTTGGCCTTGGACTCCTCAGCTAACCTGATTTGCCAATAGCCAGCTGTCAAATCAAATGTGCTCAAAAACTTAGCAGAAGCCAGTTTATCTATGAGCTCATCTGCCCTTGGAATAGGATGTGCATCTGTCCTAGTGACAGCATTGAGTCCTCTGTAATCCACACAGAACCTCATCTCTCTCTTGCCATCTTTGGTGTGAGGTTTGGGGACCAGAACCACTGGGCTAGCCCAGGGGCTCTCTGAGGGTTCAATGACACCCAGTTCCAGCATTTTGTGTACCTCAACCTTTATACAGTCCCTGACGTGGTCAGGTTGTCTGTAAAGTTTGTTCTTTACAGGCAGACTGTCACCAGTGTCCACCACATGGGTACACCAGTCAGTTTGACTAGGTATCAGTGAGAAAATATGTTGAAATGATTGTAGAACCTGTCTACATTCAATCTGCTGATAGTCAGTGAGGTTGCCTCCAAGGGTCACTCCTTCAACTGAGCCATCTTCAGGGTTCTGATACAACAAGTCTGGGAGAGGGTCACTCTCTTCCTCCTGTCCCTCATCTGTAGCCATGAGCAAGCCCATGTCTGCCCTGTCAACATATGTTTTTAGTTACAAAACGGTTGGATACCGGAGGGTCAGAGGGAGCAAGTTTAGAGACCGCACAGGATTGGATCCCCCAACAAAGTACTTATAACACAGAAAAATCCTGAGGTCTATAAAGGCAAAGAGAAAAGGTGGTATGTATAGTGAGGGAAAGAAGCCTAATGTACGTGGTGGAAGGGCAAAAGCTCCGAAGACGTGGTCATACAATCACCCTGGGTAACTAACCCCATCACATGGGATTTTCATCCCAAAGAAAATCTCAAACTTCCAAGGGGCAACAGGACCCTCAGCGAGAGGTGAGAGCTTTATGCTATTGGTATTATGCACTGAGAAGTAGAATGAATCCACATATGAACGGGATGTGAGTGGGGGTTGCAGTGCTAGTGAAATAGTAGTGCAAAAAGGAGTGTATTAAAACTAGTGACGGGACGGCCAGGAGAACTCTGTTAGGCAACGCCGTACCGATGCTAGATTAAAAGGAGTGAAGGCACCACTGATCCGATGTAATCAGTGGAGCAATGTATGAGATAATGGTCGACATGTTTCAGCCGTGGCGCCTAACTAGGCTCGGCTTTCATCAGGACCTAGTAAGCTACTGCAAGAAAGAACGTGACAAAGGATATAGGGGACGCCCTCAAGTTGCTTGTAGGGTGCACGACTCCTCAATGATACATACATCACCTAGACAAAAAAAGGGGAGACTCAGTGTCAGAATGTGGGACAATGTTGCTCAGTAAAGACAAGTGAGAAAGTATAAACTTAAAGCAAACTCCACTCACCCGTATAAACTGGGTGGAAAAAGGACCTCCACCTGACAACCGCTCAGGAAGGAACACCGCTCTGAAAAGAAGATGTAAGACTACTGAAGGGATAGTGGCTTACATGTCATGAGCGAGTGTGAAATATGTGAGTAGGTCATCTAAAAACGAGGGAGACTGACAAAAACAGTATTTGCACAGAAAGCTAAACTAAGCAAAGATCATCATTTGTCAATTGAAAGAAGCAGAGTTGGAAACGTGACCTGTGCATGGGTAATAGGTCAGAGCAAAATGAAATTGTACATGTCTGTACAATAGTAAATCAAAGTCAACAGATATACTTTAAAAACATCGCTCGAAGGTGGAGGAGTAGTCACCTTCATAGTAATGTGAACGAACAAAGAAAAGAGAAACAGGGGCAGTGGAGCCCAGCGAGCAAGCGTCCTACCTCTCCGTCGGGGAACCGGGCTGGAATGAGCCTGCAGCCGGAGGTCCCGCGGGGTTGGACGGAGGCGGATAAAGTAAGAATGTGTCAGCAAAAAACGGACCAATCACGGGACAGATAGTTCATGCTCACAAGAGCGAGAGCCAATGCGGAGCGCTGAGACACCCGTATGGCAGTAACCTAGGAGATAGGAATGCAGCTGACAAGTAGAGGGTGACGCTGTCAGAAGTTCAAAGGAAAGAGCGCCACATTCAATTAGGGAGATGACGTGGTAGCGCAATAGCGCAAAGAATGCGGAAACGCACGTCTTATAGCAAAGCTAGCTGTCAAAGCGCGTGTTGCTCCGTGTTGCACAAAACGCTGAGGAGGGTGCGAACTGATGCGAGAGTTCGGCTCCAACAGCGCAGGAGGTGAAAACTGCCCTGTATTCGCCGGGAAATAAATGGCGAATAAAAGATGAAGCTGCAGGGAATAGTACATCAGCAGGGGGTGTATGTGCCGGTGTACAGAAGCCGTGCAGAGCGGATGCAAACAAAGGTTTATCATGACGATAGATTTGTATACAGGCTAGATCGAAGGTGCCCATGAAAACGGTGTGAGGCATGGGTCAGTTGGTGAGGAGGTACGAACGAGCCAAGTGTGTTATAAAGATAGCCAAGGAATATCATCGTTCAGACCCTGAACGTGTGTCTTCAACTTGTACACCCACCTCTGCTCACGTTTGAATAGGAAAGAGGAGCTGTCTCTGAGATGAGGTGGTATGTAGGGTTTGTCAATGACTGTCCAATGTAGGTCATTGGGAGCATGATTGACCTCTAGAAAGTGGTTGGTGAGTTTGGTAGAGGAGCGACCACACCGTATCGTGCTTTTGTGTTCCAAAATGCGAGTTTTGATACGGCGGGTGGTCATTCCAATATATCTCAGCCCGCAGGGGCAGGTTATTAGATAGATCAATTGAGAGCTGTTGCAATTACTGTGGCTTCTAAGAGTCCACGGTCTGCCAGTACCAATGTCAATTTCCTTGGTCACGGAGGTAAGGCTGCATGCCGCACATGAACCACATGGGTAGTGGCCCACAACTGGAGGGAGACCCCACAGAGTTTGTTGGGTGCATCTTTGGTTGGTGCGTGGGCGGGTGTGTACCAACTGGTCTCTGATATTGCTGCTGCGTTTGAACGCAAACAGGGGTCTAGGCAGCCCTACCTCACCTATGTTGAGAATTTTCCAATTGGATAAAATGATTTTCTTGAGTTGGTTGGAAAATTGACAATAGGTGTGCACACAAGTGAGTCTGTTCTCGGATGCCTTGGGGATCTTAGGTGCCAAAAGAGCCTCCCGATTGTTATTCGCGGCTCGTTTGGACGCTCTGCGGATCAAATGTTTGGGATAGTCTCTGGCCTGCAATTGTCTAGATAGGTTGCTGGCGTGTTCCTTGTACTTGTCAGTAGAGGAACAGTTCCGTTTGAGGCGCAGAAACTGGCCGAAGGGCAGGTTGTCACGCAGAGCTCGTGGGTGAAAGCTATCATATTTTAAAAGGGCATTCACCGCCATGGGTTTTTTGTATAGCTCAGTACTCAAGCGGCCATCCGACGGGGTTATCAGAATGTCAAGGAATGGTAGATGAGTCTTAGAGTACTCACAGGTGAAGTTCAAAAAGGGGTCGCAGTTGTTGAGCCAGTTCTTGAAAGCCAAAAGAGAGGAAAGAGGTCCCTGCCAAAGTGCGAACACGTCATCTATATACCTCTTCCATATTTTGATGTGATTTCTATATGGATTGTTGGTATTAAGCACATGTTGTTCCTCAAAAACATGAACGTACAAATTTGCCAGGCTGGGAGCAAAAATGCTTCCCATTGACGTGCCTGACACTTGCAAAAACAACTGTTCCTCAAATTGAAAGAAGTTCTCTTTCATGGCGAGCTTAGCACACGACATGATAAATGAAACAGGAGTGATGGA
The DNA here is from genome assembly GCF_964204655.1 of Triturus cristatus. NCBI lineage: Eukaryota > Metazoa > Chordata > Amphibia > Caudata > Salamandridae > Triturus > Triturus cristatus. Next base: position 477,281,892 of record NC_140579.1, on the reverse strand, counting down.
GTCAGGTGGATCTGCCAGCAGGAGAGATTCGATGACAGCTAAAGTCTCATCCTGCGGGATGCATGTGTACAATGACTCTACATCAAATGAAACTAAGAATTCTGTTGCACAGTCAAAGAACAAGTCTTCAAGTAGGATCAGAATATCCTTGGTATCCTTAAGGTACGTTGGCATTTTGGCCACAAAAGGACGAAGGAAGTGGTCAGCAAATGCCGACAGTGGTTCCAATAGGGACCCTAGTCCTGAAATTATGGGGCGGCCAGGAGGAGGATTTACATTCTTATGTACCTTGGGTAGGATATAGAAATAAGGTACAGTGGAAGTGGAGTTGACCAAATATTTTGCTTCATTAGAAGTAATCCAACCATTGGTACTGGCTTCATTCACTAAGATCCGAATGGTCTGAAGTAAACGTGTGGTGGGATCTTCAGCAAGGGGTTGATAGAAATTGGTGTTGCCCAACTGTCTCAAGCATTCAGAGCGATAAGCAGTGGTGTCCATGATGACAGTGGCACCACCCTTGTCAGCTGGCTTGATCATTATGGAATCATCAGAGGTTAGAGAGCGCAAAGCCAGGCGCTCTAATTTGGTAAGGTTCTGGTATTGGCGGTTTATTGAGACACAGGAGGAAGATATCTGTGAGGTCACTGCTTTTTCAAACGTGAGAACCTGTGGAGGGACTTGACTGGGCAAGGGATTAAAAGTGGATTTAACACGTAGGCCCGTGTTCAAGTCATGGTCACTTAGAGAGGTGCTGGGTTCTGCACGAAAGAAGACATTCAAGCTAATTTTTCTAAAGAATTGAGCGAGTTCATGATTTATGGAGAACATGTCTCCTCTGAAGGAAGGAACAAATCCAAGACCTTTATTCAGGAGGGACTTCTCGTCCTGTGTGAGAACTCTGCTGGATAAGTTGATGACTAGGTTGTGCTCATGCTCGGGACGGCTGGAGTGTCCCTCGAGCTCGATGATGGAGTTCCTTGTTGCTGGTCTAACCACTGGACTTGGTTCCGTCTTCTTCCCCTTGACCTTCCTCGGCCAAACCCTAAAAAAGGCTGGTTGGAATACATTTGTGGAGGAGGGGGATAGGGACAGGGTTGTCCGAAGGGAGGGGGTTGTCCAAATGGTGGAAACGGGGGGTAGTTGTAAGCAGCAGGGGGCCACCATTGAGAAGGATACATAGAGTTGGGTGCACCCCTCTGGTTTCTCCTGTTGCCTCCACCTCTCCTTTTATTCCCTCTCAGTGAAGAATCTTCGCCTGAAGCAGTGTCTGACCCACTGGACCAGTCATCACTGCCTGATGTGGAGTAGTTGGACCCATACCTACGGCCCTGTCGATTAAGTTGAGGAGGCACGTAGTCAGCACTCGTGTACGGGTACACTTTCTCAAGTGAAAAACGTGCCAAATCTTTTTTGAATTTGGTAATCTTGGTCATCAATACCGAATCCTTGAATTCTTTGTTGTGTTTATTGGATTCCTCTAGCTGTTTCTTGAATAGTGCACCAGTCAGTGTCACTTTTATTTGTGATTCCAAGGCCTGGATCTCAATTAACACAGCGTCGGCAACTCGTTTGGCAGTATTTATGATAAGAATTAGCCAATCTCTGGTGCACTTCCACGCTATTAGGGACCAATCATTGAGAAAAGTTTTGTCGTCCAGAAACAGTCTGGGTGCGTTTGTCACAATGAGTCCCGTGGGGGCACAATTGGCTCTCAAATATTCGGTCATAATAGCCCCGTGGATATATATTCGGGAGTGTGATTTTTTTAAAGTTAGAACCTTAGTCCAATCTACCTCAGCGCTGATTGGGGAACCTTGGAAGGTATCCATGATACTTGGTGTATCAAGAATGGCTTGAGCTATTGTGTCGTCAAACGTTAAACCAAGGCGTTCTGCCATGATTATAAGAGTAACTAGTTAAGTGCAAACAAAGTAAAGACAGTCTCAACCAAGGAGTCAGAAGGGGAGAACTCACAGGAGGATAAGTATAGAGTGTGTGCAAACTGTGCACACCCGGAGATGAAATCAACCAGCAAAAAAAAATTTGATTTTGCAAAGCAGTTTAAGGCACTACCTATGTGCCGTGTTACAGACCCACAGCCAGAAAGCTGTACATGAAATCTAGTTACAAAATGGTTGGATCCTGGAGGGTCAGAGGGAGCAAGTTTAGAGACCGCACAGGATTGGATCCCCCAACAAAGTACTTATAACACAGAAAAATCCTGAGGTCTATAAAGGCAAAGAGAAAAGGTGGTATGTATAGTGAGGGAAAGAAGCCTAATGTACGTGGTGGAAGGGCAAAAGCTCCGAAGACGTGGTCATACAATCACCCTGGGTAACTAACCCCATCACATGGGATTTTCATCCCAAAGAAAATCTCAAACTCCCAAGGGGCAACAGGACCCTCAGCGAGAGGTGAGAGCTTTATGCTATTGGTATTATGCACTGAGAAGTAGAATGAATCCACATATGAACGGGATGTGAGTGGGGGTTGCAGTGCTAGTGAAATAGTAGTGCAAAAAGGAGTGTATTAAAACTAGTGACGGGACGGCCAGGAGAACTCTGTTAGGCAACGCCGTACCGATGCTAGATTAAAAGGAGTGAAGGCACCACTGATCCGATGTAATCAGTGGAGCAATGTATGAGATAATGGTCGACATGTTTCAGCCGTGGCGCCTAACTAGGCTCGGCTTTCATCAGGACCTAGTAAGCTACTGCAAGAAAGAACGTGACAAAGGATATAGGGGACGCCCTCAAGTTGCTTGTAGGGTGCACGACTCCTCAATGATACATACATCACCTAGACAAAAAAAGGGGAGACTCAGTGTCAGAATGTGGGACAATGTTGCTCAGTAAAGACAAGTGAGAAAGTATAAACTTAAAGCAAACTCCACTCACCCGTATAAACTGGGTGGAAAAAGGACCTCCACCTGGCAACCGCTCAGGAAGGAACACCGCTCTGAAAAGAAGATGTAAGACTACTGAAGGGATAGTGGCTTACATGTCATGAGCGAGTGTGAAATATGTGAGTAGGTCATCTAAAAACGAGGGAGACTGACAAAAACAGTATTTGCACAGAAAGCTAAACTAAGCAAAGATCATCATTTGTCAATTGAAAGAAGCAGAGTTGGAAACGTGACCTGTGCATGGGTAATAGGTCAGAGCAAAATGAAATTGTACATGTCTGTACAATAGTAAATCAAAGTCAACAGATATACTTTAAAAACATCGCTCGAAGGTGGAGGAGTAGTCACCTTCATAGTAATGTGAACGAACAAAGAAAAGAGAAACAGGGGCAGTGGAGCCCAGCGAGCAAGCGTCCTACCTCTCCGTCGGGGAACCGGGCTGGAATGAGCCTGCAGCCGGAGGTCCCGCGGGGTTGGACGGAGGCGGATAAAGTAAGAATGTGTCAGCAAAAAACGGACCAATCACGGGACAGGTAGTTCATGCTCACAAGAGCGAGAGCCAATGCGGAGCGCCGAGACACCCGTATGGCAGTAACCTAGGAGATAGGAATGCAGCTGACAAGTAGAGGGTGACGCTGTCAGAAGTTCAAAGGAAAGAGCGCCACATTCAATTAGGGAGATGACGTGGTAGCGCAATAGCGCAAAGAATGCGGAAACGCACGTCTTATAGCAAAGCTAGCTGTCAAAGCGCGTGTTGCTCCGTGTTGCACAAAACGCTGAGGAGGGTGCGAACTGATGCGAGAGTTCGGCTCCAACAGCGCAGGAGGTGAAAACTGCCCTGTATTCGCCGGGAAATAAATGGCGAATAAAAGATGAAGCTGCAGGGAATAGTACATCAGCAGGGGGTGTATGTGCCGGTGTACAGAAGCCGTGCAGAGCGGATGCAAACAAAGGTTTATCATGACGATATATTTGTATACAGGCTAGATCGAAGGTGCCCATGAAAACGGTGTGAGGCATGGGTCAGTTGGTGAGGAGGTACGAACGAGCCAAGTGTGTTATAAAGATAGCCAAGGAATATCATCGTTCAGACCCTGAACGTGTGTCTTCAACTTGTACACCCACCTCTGCTCACGTTTGAATAGGAAAGAGGAGCTGTCTCTGAGATGAGGTGGTATGTAGGGTTTGTCAATGACTGTCCAATGTAGGTCATTGGGAGCATGATTGACCTCTAGAAAGTGGTTGGTGAGTTTGGTAGAGGAGCGACCACACCGTATCGTGCTTTTGTGTTCCAAAATGCGAGTTTTGATACGGCGGGTGGTCATTCCAATATATCTCAGCCCGCAGGGGCAGGTTATTAGATAGATCAATTGAGAGCTGTTGCAATTACTGTGGCTTCTAAGAGTCCACGGTCTGCCAGTACCAATGTCAATTTCCTTGGTCACGGAGGTAAGGCTGCATGCCGCACATGAACCACATGGGTAGTGGCCCACAACTGGAGGGAGACCCCACAGAGTTTGTTGGGTGCATCTTTGGTTGGTGCGTGGGCGGGTGTGTACCAACTGGTCTCTGATATTGCTGCTGCGTTTGAACGCAAAGAGGGGTCTAGGCAGCCCTACCTCACCTATGTTGAGAATTTTCCAATTGGATAAAATGATTTTCTTGAGTTGATTGGAAAATTGACAATAGGTGTGCACACAAGTGAGTCTGTTCTCGGATGCCTTGGGGATCTTAGGTGCCAAAAGAGCCTCCCGATTGTTATTCGCGGCTCGTTTGGACGCTCTGCGGATCAAATGTTTGGGATAGTCTCTGGCCTGCAATTGTCTAGATAGGTTGCTGGCGTGTTCCTTGTACTTGTCAGTAGAGGAACAGTTCCGTTTGAGGCGCAGAAACTGGCCGAAGGGCAGGTTGTCAGGCAGAGCTCGTGGGTGAAAGCTATCATATTTTAAAAGGGCATTCACCGCCATGGGTTTTTTGTATAGCTCAGTACTCAAGCGGCCATCCGACGGGGTTATCAGAATGTCAAGGAATGGTAGATGAGTCTTAGAGTACTCACAGGTGAAGTTCAAAAAGGGGTCGCAGTTGTTGAGCCAGTTCTTGAAAGCCAAAAGAGAGGAAAGAGGTCCCTGCCAAAGTGCAAACACGTCATCTATATACCTCTTCCATATTTTGATGTGATTTCTATATGGATTGTTGGTATTAAGCACATGTTGTTCCTCAAAAACATGAACGTCGCTCCTCTACCAAACTCACCAACCACTTTCTAGAGGTCAATCATGCTCCCAATGACCTACATTGGACAGTCATTGACAAACCCTACATACCACCTCATCTCAGAGACAGCTCCTCTTTCCTATTCAAACGTGAGCAGAGGTGGGTGTACAAGTTGAAGACACACGTTCAGGGTCCGAACGATGATATTCCTTGGCTATCTTTATAACACACTTGGCTCGTTCGTACCTCCTCACCAACTGACCCATGCCTCACACCGTTTTCATGGGCACCTTCGATCTAGCCTGTATACAAATCTATCGTCATGATAAACCTTTGTTTGCATCCGCTCTGCACGGCTTCTGTACACCGGCACATACACCCCCTGCTGATGTACTATTCCCTGCAGCTTCATCTTTTATTCGCCATTTATTTCCCGGCGAATACAGGGCAGTTTTCACCTCCTGCGCTGTTGGAGCCGAACTCTCGCATCAGTTCGCACCCTCCTCAGCGTTTTGTGCAACACGGAGCAACACGCGCTTTGACAGCTAGCTTTGCTATAAGACGTGCGTTTCCGCATTCTTTGCGCTATTGCGCTACCACGTCATCTCCCTAATTGAATGTGGCGCTCTTTCCTTTGAACTTCTGACAGCGTCACCCTCTACTTGTCAGCTGCATTCCTATCTCCTAGGTTACTGCCATACGGGTGTCTCAGCGCTCCGCATTGGCTCTCGCTCTTGTGAGCATGAACTACCTGTCCCGTGATTGGTCCGTTTTTTGCTGACACATTCTTACTTTATCCGCCTCCGTCCAACCCCGCGGGACCTCCGGCTGCAGGCTCATTCCAGCCCGGTTCCCCGACGGAGAGGTAGGACGCTTGCTCGCTGGGCTCCACTGCCCCTGTTTCTCTTTTCTTTGTTCGTTCACATTACTATGAAGGTGACTACTCCTCCACCTTCGAGCGATGTTTTTAAAGTATATCTGTTGACTTTGATTTACTATTGTACAGACATGTACAATTTCATTTTGCTCTGACCTATTACCCATGCACAGGTCACGTTTCCAACTCTGCTTCTTTCAATTGACAAATGATGATCTTTGCTTAGTTTAGCTTTCTGTGCAAATACTGTTTTTGTCAGTCTCCCTCGTTTTTAGATGACCTACTCACATATTTCACACTCGCTCATGACATGTAAGCCACTATCCCTTCAGTAGTCTTACATCTTCTTTTCAGAGCGGTGTTCCTTCCTGAGCGGTTGCCAGGTGGAGGTCCTTTTTCCACCCAGTTTATACGGGTGAGTGGAGTTTGCTTTAAGTTCTCACTTGTCTTTACTGAGCAACATTGTCCCACATTCTGACACTGAGTCTCCCCTTTTTTTGTCTAGGTGATGTATGTATCATTGAGGAGTCGTGCACCCTACAAGCAACTTGAGGGCGTCCCCTATATCCTTTGTCACGTTCTTTCTTGCAGTAGCTTACTAGGTCCTGATGAAAGCCGAGCCTAGTTAGGCGCCACGGCTGAAACATGTCGACCATTATCTCATACATTGCTCCACTGATTACATCGGATCAGTGGTGCCTTCACTCCTTTTAATCTAGCATCGGTACGGCGTTGCCTAACAGAGTTCTCCTGGCCGTCCCGTCACTAGTTTTAATACACTCCTTTTTGCACTACTATTTCACTAGCACTGCAACCCCCACTCACATCCCGTTCATATGTGGATTCATTCTACTTCTCAGTGCATAATACCAATAGCATAAAGCTCTCACCTCTCGCTGAGGGTCCTGTTGCCCCTTGGGAGTTTGAGATTTTCTTTGGGATGAAAATCCCATGTGATGGGGTTAGTTACCCAGGGTGATTGTATGACCACGTCTTCGGAGCTTTTGCCCTTCCACCACGTACATTAGGCTTCTTTCCCTCACTATACATACCACCTTTTCTCTTTGCCTTTATAGACCTCAGGATTTTTCTGTGTTATAAACATATGCTTTTAACCTGTTAACATGGAGTACCCCGTGGGGACTCCTGGGAGTTCCTAGGTCCACCAAGTAGGTAACCTCTCCCTTCTTTTCCAGGATTGTATGGGGTCCAGACCATTTGTCTTGGAGTGCTGCTGGGGCCACTGGCTCCAACACCCATACCTTCTGTCCTGGCTGAAACTCAACCAAGACAGCCTTTTGGTCATGCCAAGCTTTCTGTAAGGCCTGGCTTGCCTCAAGGTTTTTGGATGCCTTCTCCATATACTCAGCCATCCTGGAGCGGAGACCAAGTACATAGTCCACTATGTCTTGTTTAGGCTTTTTGAGAGGTAACTCCCATCCTTCCTTCACTAAACACAGTGGGCCTCTTACAGGGTGCCCAAACAGCAATTCAAAGGGGCTGTAGCCAACTCCTTTTTGTGGGACCTCTCTGTAAGCAAACAGAAGGCAGGGTAGAAGGATGTCCCATCTTCGCCTGAGCTTTTCAGGTAATCCTTTGATCATACCCTTTAGGGTCTTGTTGAATCTCTCAACAAGCCCATTGCATTGTGGGTGATAAGGAGGGGTGAACTTGTAGTTGACACCACATTCCTTCCACATAGCTGTCAAGTATCCTGACGTGAAGTTGGCACCTCTGTCAGAAACTACCTCCTTAGGAAACCCCACTCTGGAGAAGACTCCCAGTAAGGCCCTGGCCACAACAGGAGCTGTTGTGGTCCTAAGGGGAATTGCCTCTGGATACCTGGTGGCATAATCCACTACCACCAGTATAAATCTGTGCCCAGATGCAGTGGGGGGATCCATGGGACCCACAATATCAATCCCCACTCTCTCAAAGGGAACCCCCACCACAGGTAGTGGTATTAGGGGGGCCTTTGTTGTGCCACCTGATTTGCCACTGGCTTGGCAGGTCACACAGGAGCGACAAAACTCCTTGGTATCTTCATTCATGTGAGGCCAGTGAAAGTGAGGGACAAGCCTGTCCCAAGTCTTGTTCTGGCCTAAGTGTCCTGCTAGAGGAATATCATGGGCCAAGGTAAGAAGGAAGCCCCTAAATTGCAGAGGTATAACCAACCTCCTGGTTGCACCAGGTTTTGGGTCTCTAGCCTCTGAATAAAGGAGCCCATCATCCCAATATACTTTATGGGTACCTTGAGCATTCCCAGCAGCCTCAGCAGCAGCCAGCTGTCTGAGGGGTTCAAGAGATGGACAGGATAACTGAGCCTGCCCCAAGTCAGCCCTAGAAGGTCCCCCTGTCCCCAGAAACTCAACCTGGTCAGGTTCAAGCTCTTCAGGGACAGTTCCTTCAAGGTTCTTGAGATCATCCTCCTGGGAAGACTGATCATCACTTGGAGGCAGGGGGAAGGCACAGCCTTAACCCTCCTGTTCTTCTTCTTGGTAGGTGCTTGGTCCATTGTTCCAGGATCCAAGACCTGAGGTTCAGTAAGGTACTTTTTGGCCTGTGACCTGGTCACAGCAAGGACATGTGGTGATATACCTAACATTTCTGCATGTGTCCTGTACTCCACTTCTGACCATAGAGAACTCTCTAGTTCATTGCCCAACAAACATTCTACTGGGAGGTCTGCACTAACCACAACCCTTTTGAGGCCAGTTACCCCTCCCCACGAGAAGTTAACAATAGCCACACTATGGGAAGTAGTGGTATTGCTGGCATTGGTCACCAGGTAATTCTCACCTGGTATGTACTGTCCAGGATCCACAAAGCCTGGTGTCACCATAGTGACACTGGCACATGTGTCCCTGTAGGCTTGAGCCACTTTTGTATTAATCAATGGAGTCTGTCTGTACTTGTCCAGATTACTGGGGCTCACAGTCAGGGACACATCCATGTCCCCATCACAGATCAAGACTGCCTGTGTAAGGGTTCTGTCTAGGTCAGAATCTCCTTCAGTTCCCATAGTGATTCCCACTACACCCTTTGTCTGGGGACCAACACTGCTAACAGTACTACTGGGAGCAGGTGCCTTAGGGGCAACAGTGTTGGGGGTTCCACCCTTCTTACAATCACTAGTCCAGTGAGTTGTATTCTTGCAAGATTTGCACCAGGGTTTCTTTGGACCTTCTTTCTTCTTTCCTTTAGATTGTTGGGACCCACCCTCATTAATACTAGTTTGGGGCCCTGTTGAAGACTTCTGGTCTTTGGATTTCTGGTCATTACCCTTTTGGTCTGTTTTCTTCTGATCACCCCCTTGGCCCTGGTTCTGGTTCTTTTGCTTAACCCTGGTTCTGACCCATTTCTCTGCCTTCTTTCCCAATACTTGGGGAGAGGTCAGATCCGAGTCAACCAAGTGTTGATGCAGTTGCTGGTTTTGACAGTTATTTAAAATCTGTTCTCTCATCATCAAATTGTACAATCCTGTATAATCTGAAACCTTACTTCCCAGCAACCAACCCTCCAAAGCCTTAGTGGCACATTCAACATATTCAGACCAGTCCTGAGTCTGTGCCTTCTGGGTATCTCTGAACCTTAACCTGTACTGCTCAGTGGTTAAGCCTAACCCATCAACCAGGACACTCTTCAGGGCTCTGTAGTTTCTGACATCCTCCTCTCAAACAGTGAGGAGTCTATCTCTGCCTCTACCTTCAAAGGAGAGCCATAAGATTGCTGCCCACTGGTCCTCAGGAACCTGCTGTACTTTGCAGGCTCTCTCAAGAGCAGTCATCCATTTGAGGATATCATCCCCACTTTTGTAGGGGGGCACAACCTTGGTCAGGTTCCTATTATCAAAGACCCTATCTTTGTCCCTCGGGACAATGCTGCCACCAGTGGGTATAGACCCACTCTCTCTAGGTTGCCTAGCCTTGTTCAGTTTCTCTTCCATCAGGGCTACTTCTAGCTCCTGTTTCCTGATCCTCAGCTGAGCTTCCTGCATTCTGGCCTCATGCTCCCTCCTCTGAGGGCTGGTCATCCTTCTTCTGGACTGACCCTGAGAGCCTCTAGAGGCATGAGAGGCATTAGAGTCACCTGAGTGATTCCTCTGTCTCCCAAACCCCTGGTTAAGTCCACTGGGGAAACTCGATGGGGGGAACCCATTGTCATTCCCAAATAGTCTTAAGTTAGCTGGGCCAAGTATAATACCTGGCACTGGGCTATTTCTCCCATCAGAATCACTACTATTATCAGACTCATCCCTCTTGTCATTCTCGTCCCTATGCTGATCCTCATCCTCTGTAGTCTGATTCTCACCTAAGGGGTGACTGTTAGGAAGGGGTGCTTCAGTAGCATCTTCAGAAGGAGGGCCTCCTGTTCCAGTCCCTGAGGGGCCTAACTGGGAAGCTTTCTTGAGAGCTCTCTGATCTTCATCAGTTTGCAAGAGTTCTCTGAGTTCAGCAGAGGTAGGGTTCTTGGGCTGTTTAAGGCCCCTAGAATTAGCCAACTGCCTGAGCTCGTTCTGGTTTAGGGTAGCAAAGATGGATGGTGCCCTCTGGGGGTCACTCTCGACAGAGATGGGTACCTTGGACCCCTCTGCCCCAGCCATTGCTCTTAAGTGTGGGTGGAAGTGTTGCAACTACCTACACTTGGGTTTTCCTACTAAACCTGTCTAGTAGTTGTAGTCAGGGTGTGCTACTCCCTTTTCTCTACAACAACTAAGTTCAGTAGAACTTAAGTATATAACTAACTTGTTTTATATGTACCTAAAGGTACCTGTATGATCTTTCAATTGGTAACAAAGAGATTACAGAGGTAAAACAACAGCAAGCTCAAATCCCAACCGCTGCTCACCAATGTGAGAAGTTGGCCTGTTATATGATGTTCACTAATTAAAGTGACCACCTTGTACCATGCCAAGCAACCCTTATGGTGTGGTTGTAAGTCAACCTTTTCGGACCAGCTGCCCTAGTGGTAACGTAGGCTAAGCAGTCTTTGAGGCTACACTCGTTTAGGCATGTTAAGCAAGCTGATTTACCATATGTAACCCCCCTTTATACCAATGAAAGGACACCACACAGATATATATTCAAAATATATATGTATTTATTACTCAAAGTATCCCCTAGACTCTTTATGAGCACAGGAGCACAAATCGTTAAACAAGAAAGTATTACAATATACGAAAGTTGCACTTTATATGGATAGGCCCTGGTGGCCGCTCAAACCATATACTAAAATAGTGGTATAAGTACCACGAACAGGAAAGGGAGAAGGCCTAGGGCCTCTAGAATCAGTGGGCCTACAAGGAGCTAACTTTAGTTGGTGACCAGGAGGTCCACGGGTCGCGTGTGCAGTGAGGAAAGTTACACGCGGGCGCCCATAGGTTTTCAATGGGTGCGTAATTGTTCAAAAGTTACTGCAAGAAGGGTCTTCTGGTTGGACTACGAATTCAAGTCTTCAAACCTAGACATTAGAGATGTTACTCTACACTTGTGCACCGGAGTGCCAGCTTTACCTCACCCACAGGAAGCGGGTGCATAGGGCTCGAAGTGCGTCGGGTTTCGCCTATCTGTTCAATGGAGCCTGACGACAAAGCTGCTGCAGGCGGTCGGTCCAGAAGAGATGTGGTGGATCCAAGGATGGATCGGAAGTGTAGAAGACCTGTAAGCAGAGGGGACAGTGTTCACAGTCACTAGCCAGTGACCGGCGTGGCACCAGGTAGGTACCAGGCGATGTCGGGTGCAAACAGGTGAAGAGGTGTAGCTTGTCTCTGCAGCCACGTGGTCCCTGAAGGTTGACGACGTCCAGGAGTTGGTTCACGAGCTGTCCCATGCAGGCTCTCGCTGTCGGCGGTGTCGGCGACTCAAAAGAAGCAAACAAGCCTTGGCAAAAGCAGAAGTCGCAGGAAGTGAAGAAAGCTTTTAGCTCTGACCAGCAAGGTCAGAGGGGCTGCTCCTTTGGAGGGAAGCAGGGGCCAGTCTGGAGCAACCAGACCAGTGTCGTAGTTTTTCAAAATGGTCGCCAAGATGGCCACTAGTCAACGGACCACTAACCGGTTAGGCGCGTCAAGTCGCGAAGTGCAGATGGGCCCCACACAGAGAGTGGAGTTGCTGGAGGGCTCACCTTTGGTGCAGATGCTGCTCCGATGTTGGGCTTCTCAGGACCCAAAGCACAACTTGGAGGGAGCCTCTGTTGTCGTGCTTTCAGCTAGTCGAGTGTCTTTCAAGATGGCTGGCTCCATGGGTCTCGGTGCCTCCACGGGTTCCTTCTTTTCAGGGACTGTGGATCGGGCGGTGAGAGGTCTGGAGGTCCAGTCCTTGTCGGTCTCTGGGCTCGGGCTCCGGCGGGAGGCGGTGGCAAAGCAGACGTCGATTCGCTGGATGGTGCTTGCGTTAGCAAGATGGTCACTCCCTGACCATAGGGGAGATTTCCTTCAGTCTTCTGTGCAGCAGAACGTCGAAGTTCCTGTCTTCTTCTTAGTTTCAAGTTGATTCCAGGATGTCTGAAGTCTTTGGACACAGCTCCTACCTTTAAGCGGATTCTAGGGGCCGGACTACCTGCTAGGTCCCTCCCTAAGGGTGGGACCAGGAAGGGGGGTGGTTACACCCCCAATCCTTTGTCCAGCTCGCCCCAGGTCTGGGGCTGGTGTGCCCCAGGACCGGATTGAACTGGCATATGCACCGAGGCTCCTTTTGAGCCTCAGGCATGTCTGTTTGCTTTCAAGCCCTACCTGACCAATACACAAAATCCTGTCTGGGGTGGTGCTCGCACCTCCCCTGGCAGGAAACCCTTTGTCCACGTCTCCCAAGCTGGAAGGACTCCCAGCAGCAGGAGGGCAGACTTGTGTCTGTGGTGGCAGCGTCCATTTTGTGGAGCTGAGGCTATGTCTGATTTTACCCGGGTTTCAGGTTCTGTACATGTCGTGTCCCCCTAGGAGGGTGGAATGCTAACCCCGTCGCCAGAATTGGCGAGGGGTTAGTATTCCAATTCGTATGACACCTTACTCGACATGTTTTGATAAAGCCAAACCAAAGATAGCATTTAACCGCAAGGTTCATAATGCACTTAAGAGTATATGGTATGGCGATATCTGGAAACGGTAGAAGGAAGTTGTTCCGACTACTGCAGACAGGCTCAGCTCATGCCAGAGCACCATCTCACATGAAACCAAGCACTCTGCCTTCAGGATTGTTAAGGCCTGCCATAGGAGTGACTTATAGGTTAACATGTGTCCCTTTTAAGGTTAGGTATGGGCATACTACACCTAAGTAAGAGGTGGATACACCAACTTACCCCAGCTGAGTGATCAGCCAGTTGTGTCAAATTGCTAGGCCAGGCCAGGGGTGGCACAATACATGCTTCAGCCCCTGGTAGGCCTCAGATACACCAATGCCCTGAGTACCTAGGGTACACTAGTACAGGGGCTCACAGGGTGATCCAGTTCCAATGGGTCATGCACCTAAAGTGCATAGTGTCAATTTAGCAGAGAGAACAGCAGGCTGGGGGTCTGATTAGCAGGCCCACAGCCTCAATACGTCAAAACCCAGTGAAGCAAAAAGCAAAAATTTGGGGTGACCATAGGATAGCAGACCCTACTCTCCTACAGTGGAGGGTTTGTGAATGTTGTTTGTTCCACTACAGCAGAATATTTTGGTAGATGTATAGTTAAGCTAACACAATGACTGTAACAGAACCAGTGGCTTGGGTCAGAGGTGGGAAGTTGATATCTGTCACCTTTAGGGTACACATGGGTACACGACAGGGCTGCCCATGCTCTTCCGTGCTTTTTTAGGTCTCGCCTGACCCAGAGCTTGCGCTGGTCTGGCGAGACCTAAAGTAAGGGCTTCAAAAAATACAGCTTGCAGTGCATGTGCGCGGGCGCGCGCTTGAGCAGAGGAGCCATATGGCGTGATTACGGCTGCGCTCGCACCACTCGCGCACATGCACTGCAAGCTGTAATCGGCGGTAGCATTTTTCCCCCGCCACGGCAATCATTTCTCGAAGCGGGCGCTTGCTTTTTACTTCTATGTTGTAATGGCGGCACCCGTGCTTTAGCTTAAACATTTAGGCTAAAGTCGGGTGCTGAGATTGCTTCAAAAGTAAAGAAATAGACAATTCTTTACTTTAGAAGCAATCTCGGCACCCGACTTTAGCTTAAGATGTTTAAGCACGGGTGCCGCCATTATACAGAGCAGTAATAAACAGAAACAAGCATTGGCATAGCCAATAGGTCTCGCTTTTGAACCTTATAAGTATTTCGTTATGCAACTGTTGCATGGCTAAACACTCATAAGGTCCTAAAAGCGAGACCTGTTGGCTATGCCAATGCTTGTTTCTTCTTGCTATGGAGCCTTTAGCTGTCATGATCCAAAGAGAGGTGACCCATTGGGGTGTCCTCTTAGATGACAGGGTTCAAGCAGTATTGTTATATGCATATGATCTTCTAGCCTATATCATAGATATTCATGCACAGAATAAAAGTATTAACAACACGGGGAGTGGCCAGGGCAGCCAAGATGGCGGTCGAGCCCTAGAGTAGCTCTAGTCGCCCGACTGAAATCCATTGCCATCCTGCCTGACACCAGTTGCCCCCCCAAGGATCGGGGCATGGAAGATTGCTGCAGTGTCTTTCTGCCTTAGCCAACTCCTTCTGCGCCCTGTGGGACGCCTTCAACCGGGCCATAGCCTGATTGTGGCCTGCTGAGCAGTGAAGCCACGGGCTGAGTGGCCCACTGTAGAGGGCAACCCTCGGAGACCAGGCCCACTGTCTTGCTCCTGTTTGTGACTGAAGAGCCCCCCACAGTGCAAAGGGCCGTATCAGGAGCAGCGGCGGCAGCGGACTCTGCTTGGTGGCTTGGCTGCATCATCAACCTGCGGATCCTGGGACTGCGGCGACCCGAGGCTGGTCTGCACCGCCTAGGATCTGATGGAGGCCGCTGCAGGGGACTTGCCTCGCAAATGTTTCCTGACTCCATAGGGAGTTCCACATCAGTAGGGAGGCACACACTTTCTGATCAACGGGGACCTTCCTCCCCCTCTCCTCCTGGGCGCTCCGCACTGACCTTCAACTTGGATGGCGGGCCAAAGTGAAGGATCACGGCCCGCTCGACCTGCACCCTTTGGGCCCCACCAAGAGGCTTCCTGGGTGCTGGCCTGGTGGGTATGTCAAGTTGCCCATGGGGACATTGTCGTCTTCCCTAAATTAGCATGAGCACGCTGCAGACTATCCGCTGCTTTACGCATGTTTCTACACACGCTTGTTTTTTGCAAATGCCCTTTTGATATTTTCACATGAGAACATACCACAGTTTTCATGCTTTGCTGGTTCCTGGGATTTAGTCTGAACATGTTGTTCTGGTCAGGTCCTAGCACCTAGACAAAATATACAGATGCAGCTGTTTTTGGGAATACGTACTTTGGTATTATTGGAATACACGGATAGGGAGCACACTCTTGGCAAGGGACCTTTCCAGGGAGAAGAGCATGACAGCACCTATGATGTAGATCTACTATCTATAGACCAAGGTACGGGGTCAGTACATAACACCCAGAGATCTTCTTATATATAATCATCCTGCTTCTAATCATCCTGCTTCTATACAAGGGGAGGGAGGTTAGGCTACGCTGTCCCTCATTATGACAGCTCCTTTTATGATTTACGGACTACTTGCTATGCTAATCGTTTGTGTTTTAATGCATTTTTCTGCTTATTGTGGCACGTATACTGCATATTAGAGCATGTTAGCAAAAATAAATATTTTAAACTTGTTCATTGGCTCTGTCAGATCTTATTGTGGACAAGTACAAGAGTGTGAGCGAAAGGGTGTGTCTTGTAACCGCGATTCCTGAGAGTCCTGAGAAGCTCGTGTGCTTGTCCATAATACCCTCTCACCGGTTCCCGGAGATGTCCATTGTGGGACAGCTTTGCCTCCTGCAGTTGTAAGGTATACCTATTTCTGTGGGTTTTACAAGCTTAAATTTTAAAAGGTTTTAGACCCTTTTTGTGCTACCATTTTTGTTTGTAGTGTACTTACGACATGGCACAACCAAACTCTATTCCAACACATAACTTTTGTGGTTGAGGCAGATCCAGTGTACCGCTTTGAGGTGTTTTATTCATGGGTTACCTTTCCAGCAGATGACGCAAATGATAATTATTTTCATTCTTACATGGTAGCTGCTCCTCCAGCAGCATATCGTCCTTATGCTGTGCTTGCAGCTCTGTTGACGTCCTGGGAGCATACTATTTGGTTTAATGGCCCCCCTCCTCACCCTGCCTCTTTTGTTCATATGGGCCCCTTAGGTATTAATGGCCAGTTTTGGCTGGTTTCACACCACATCCAAACTATCTAAATGTTACTGTGGTTGAGCTTCATTTGCTATATGCACAAGTAATTCAAATCTATAGACGGGTCATACAATTTGTTTCTCGCTCTTTCTTAGTTGCTCCGGCTGGAGCTGCGCCACTGGCACTTGTGCATGGCGGACGCCTTGTGATTAGTCCCGTCATGATAATTCGGTGATGGGCAAACGTCCTCAGAATCGTGAGGACCTACCATTTTGGGTACCTGAGAAGATTGAACAGCTTGATGCTGTTTTCCCACACACTAATCCGGTAGAGAAACACAGAATCCTTACTATGTGTTTGCCAAGTGGTCTGATTCCTCCTTTAGCGGACTGCAACACCTGGGGTACGGTGGTTGCGTCGCTGCATACACTGTGCTTTTGCATCCTCTCCAAGAGCGTTTTGCAGAGCGTTCTAAAACGGGTACAGGATGAAATGGGGCTGGTCCAGCCCTGGATTTGGGGATGAAATTAGTGGGAATGTTCCCTATTGTCTCCGATATGATTCTAGTCAACATTAGAGGTGAGGCAGTTTGCTTGCAGGTGCGCTAACGCCTTGCAGTGGTGGCAGACGCTGATCGGAGCGACAGTTGACGATTATTATTGCGGATGTCTATACAGCCCTAGGACGCAATAATTTAAGAGTCAGACCATTTACACAAGTACAGAATAAATCCCCTCCGGATAAGGAGGGGAGTCCAGTCTTTCTGAAAAAGACATGGCGCAAAACATATGCGGCAGCAGAAACCTAGGTCTCGTGCTGGTACGCCTTCACCGGACGCTTCTGAGTGTAGATATGATTTACGTGACCGTTCTGAAATTAAAACACCTGAGAGGTTCCAGGTTCCTGATCTCTGTTTTCCTTGTTTCTTTCAGGAATCATCAGATCAACAATTTGGTGGAGGGGGACAACAGGATCGCAGACAGGGCGAGTCCACGGTGAGACCTGCAGCAGCAGTATAACGTGAAAGTCAAATGGGAGGAACCACCTCAAGATTGAGTGCTATTTCAGAAGAAAAAAGTTGCTGCTTTGATTGCAAAGCATGCCCCAGACAGTGAGACTCTTCCTAGACAGTAGTTGGGTGGTGACTCTACTCGACAGCGCGGCGGAGGTTACCATAGTTCGGCAGACACTCCTCCAGCGTCTGGAGGCAAAAGCAACTGATACTATTATAACTGTTGAAACCGCAGACACCCGAATTGCCCCACCTGATAGACTCTATGAAGTGAACCTCCAAATTGAAGGTGACTTTAAACGCACAATAAAAGCAGTCTTTTGGGACAATTTGATGTCATCCTATGACATTTTGCTTGCGGAGGTTGATTGGCCTCCACCTTTTGTCCTCGCTTCTTCTAGAGGCGAGAAAGTAATCCTCCCGTCTTTTTCACAATATGTCCCAGATGAGACTAAACACGCGTATGCTTCGAAGTGGGCTTTAGCCTTGGCTCCTGCTTTATATCGCAATCAGGCGGGATGAGTATTCCCTGTTGCGTGTTATTCCTTACGATCTACACCTCAGCCCCAACCGCAATATCCCATTAAACGAGATGCTAAAGCATCAGTTAGTGAAATTCTCACCCAATTGGAATACCAGGGTGTAATTGAACCCTGTGTCTCGGCTATGAATAATCCTCTTTTACCTATATTGAAACCGGATCGTTCATATCGCTAAGTTTTAGACTACAGACATTTGAACAGTTTTTTTCGTACCTTTGCAGTACAGCATACACATAGCTCTGCGTTAGTAAATAACATTATCCGAAAGAAGTTCAAAACTATGGGGATATTTCCAATGGCTCTTCCAGCCACACTTTGGATCCTGATAGCCGTGACTTGACCGCTTTCAGCAATTAGAGACGCTATGCGAGATTGCCTATGGGGAATAAGAATAGCCCCGTGGTTTTTGCCGCAAGCATTGTGTCTATCTTACACGAGATCGACCCTGATTCTTTTTCATACGTTGATGATATATGCTTGATGGATGATGAACTAAATCCGCATTTGAAGCATGTGGATCACATTATCACACATTTTCAGACTTTAGGTTACAAATTCAATTTAGCTAAATCACATATTGCTTATTTAGCAGTGTTTTTTCTTGGTTACGAATTGACTAATGAGGGCAGGGGGTTAGCACCCCACGTTTTGGAGAAATGTGCTCAACTGCAACCTCCAACTACCCTAGAAAATACAGTCTTTGCTGGGATTCTTGAACTTCGGCACAACCTATATTCATGATTTTGCCCAGCGTATCAAACCACTGTACGCATTGAAGCAATCTTTTTTCATCTTCCAGTTGGCTTCCGGAACATACCACAGTTCTGCAGTCTTTGCAGTCTGATTTGCTTGCAATTCAATTCTTGTTAACTAGCGAAAATACTACAAATTTGGTCATACATAAGGATTGTACCGGGAACGTTAGGATTCTCCTACGTGACTTTTAATGACGGGGACACAGTTCCCATAGTTTATAAATCACATTTGTATACTTCTGCTGAAATGCGTTTTTCTTCTACTGAAATTTTTTAACAGCAGTGCAGATGGCGATTCTAAAGGAACACTCTCTGGCTCAAGGCAAACGCATTTCCATGGTTTCACCTGTGCCCGCTTTGAAAACTGTCACAAAGGTGAGTGTATCAAATTCTGAGGCTCTGCATCCTCGCTGCATACCATGGGCTAGTTCATTGACGTTGGCTGATGTCAATTTCGTCTTTGATCCGTCGTGGCAAACACAAGAGTTTTGCAGTATGAACAGGTTCATCCTCTTCCTTTGTCCCTACTCCCTCTTGATCGGTACAAATTTATCATTTACACTGATGGGTCTGCACAGCCAGCTATTCTGCAGCCTGCGCTATTGTGGCAGGCACGATAGTGGACGGTGATTTTAAATCCTCCCTGGTTCACACACAATCCCTTGTGGATTGTACGGAACAATTGGCTGAGTTACGCGCTTTACTATTAGCTCTTGAGTTTGTTTATCCTGAAGTGCTTGTAGTGTGAGATTCATTTTACTGTGTACAATCTTTTAATGACAACTTATTCTTTGGGAAACAGAATGATTTTCGTGATTCTAAGGGTAGCGCAATAAAGCATAAAATGCTTTGGGTCAGAGTGGCGGCTCTAAGGACTGTTTGCCACTCACACATGTTATTCATACACTAGGCTATTAGCATCTGGGAGAACACACTGTTGGTAATTCAATGGCTGAGGCAGCCAAATCTGCAGTAGCCACATGTTCAGTAGCAGCTGTTACACGGTCCAAGACTAAAATTGATGATGATATTTTGGCAGCTGTTGCTGCAACGAAGGAGGGGACAGTGTTCCCCCAGAGTTTTCCTTTGTGTTATTCCTATCATTTAACCACTGATCAGGGTGCATTTGTGACTATCCCTTCAGTTGGTGATCCCTTGATTCCCAACGAGGACTGCAGACTTTAACTGATTGTGGTTGCACAAAGTAATGGCTTCCGCACATGCGGGAGTAACAGCTACAATTTCTCTTTTACAACAATGTTATTGGTGGAACAGTTTATTACCAACAAACATGCAAATACGTTCTTTCATGTGACGTTTGACAACACACCTTTTACTGTTTCTCACCCTCCACATATTCAACTTTACATTTCAAATCAACCGTTTGGTTGTTTTTATCTTGACCACTGTGGTCCTTTAACATCAGATAACGCTTTTAAATATATTTTGGTTGCAGTGGATTTGTGCACCAGGTTCTTCTGGGCTTGGCCGCAGCGCTGTGCTGACGCTCATACTGTTATAAAAGATTTGCATGTGTTTGTCGGGTCTTATGCCTGTGGCACCTTCCACTCTGACCAAGGTCCGGCTTTTGCCTCTAAGTATTACCGTGATTCAATGACGTCAATTGGGATTGGGGTGCAGGTGCATTTCTCATCCCCATATCGGCCTAAGGGCAATTCTGTTGTGGAGCGGATGAACCGTGACTTAAAGCAATCTTTAACAGCAAGGGTATTGGGTATAGGCCGGGGCTGGTTGACTCATCTCCATGGGGTTCAACAAGCACTTAATAATCTTCCAAGAAGATCTCTGGGTGGGCGGATCCCGTACGCAATGCTCTTTGGCATTAAAATGTTTGTGCTGGACCTTGACGGTCTAGACGTTGTGGCGGACGCTGCAACATTTGGCGTGGATAACCATTGTGCTATATTGCAGGATCTACAAAAGAATCAAGTGCTCTAACAAAAACACATTTGCCCTCACTTATGGATGCAACAGTGCTGGTCCTGGTTTCTGTCTGGCTTCCTAAAGTTGGTGATCTGGTCCGGGAGAAAGTGGCAAAAAGAAAGAATTTGGTCCCACATATGGTGTTCCGGTTCTAGTCCTTGGTTTAAAGGGCACTCGCACGGTGATCTTACCTTCGCTACCTGGATGCAAAGACAATCGATTCATTTCAATTGAACATGTCAAGTTACATCATATGGCCGATACTCATTAGAATTCCTATATGCGTTCCGCTTAGGGATGCTTCACTCCATCACATGAGTTCTGTTTCTCCTGAGTCTCTCCAGCATCAGGGAGGCTGAGTTCTCCCTTGATTTGTCGCCTGTTTTACTTTCAACGTCAACATCTTTGGCAAACGAGTATACTTTCCCACCAGTTGAACTTACAGTCGATATCCCAGAGACTTTAATACATTCTGCTTGTAATGAAGACCAACCCCTGTTGTTGAAACTCAGTTCCAGTGGTTACTATATTGACCAAGATAACTTTTCTTCGGATACATCTTTGTTGTCTTCATCTGTTGCTGTGCCTCCTACACAGATTTGTGTTTTCATCTTGTGCTTGAAAAGCACATACCTAGTCCCACCATGGATTTACATCTGGATCATGGTGTCTATGGTGTTCCTTTTCATGTGGATTGGATTTGTTATTGTCTTTTTCTTTTTGATTAATGGCCACTACTTACCTAAACGCTCTGCAGTGGAACTGGTTGACGGAGTACTGGCCCAGCATAATTCTTCACATAAAATGAAAAGAGACCAAACCTTTGTTACAAATTCCATATGTCTTCCATGTTTCTTTGGGAGATGTTGTTTTACCTGGAATGCATTCAGATGATTGGGATGTCAGTGCTGTTAATTGTTTGTTTTCTGATTTGCAATATTATACTGTGTTTGATACAGAGTATCTGTATTTGAATTCAGCAAATTATGCAGATTTATTTTGTTGCCAATATTGTGGACATCACTTTCTTCACAAATCCAGTTCGCTAAGACCCGTTTTCAATTATACACAATGGGAACATTGCCCTACACCATCTAAAATAAGTTCCATTACACAGAAAAAGAAATTCACATATTTTACTGGTTACAATCTATCTGACCCAGCGTCAGATTATTTCAAATTGAATAGCCCCACATATGCTTACACAGTCTAAATTAATTTATTCCTCATCTTTTATAGATGACCTGTCCCTGAAAGGTTACAATTTTTGGGAAGACACTGTTTATTTAAAGTCTATTTGGTGCAATTAAGTTTGGCAAGTGCAAGGGAGTGAGTCCTTGCAATGTGCATGTTTAATACCATCTCAAATATTATTTTTAAATCAGACAGTTCAACAAACTACCTGTTTCAGTTTGGCCACTGCAAAAAATTTGAATGCTCCATTTATTCCATCTTTGGCTCAGTATGAGTCGTGGAACATACACACTAATTATACTAGTGATGAATTGACTTGTATGATACAGAATGGCTCTTTTAATTCTTCTATGACACATCCGGAGGGTTAGGTGTTGTGGGCCACACACACCAATGCTTGTCATTTACGTTTTATGAATACTGCTAGCGGGTTTTCCCAAAATAGACCTGATCCTCATTACCCCAACTTACATGCAGTTACCACTTATTCGGTTGGTAAATTATGTCAACAGTGGCTGGAACATTCCACACTAGTGTCTGTGAAACACCATCTTTCCCTTTTGTTTGATGATATTGATCTTTCATATTTTCTTTTAGGTCCAAAATCCCCTAGCACTAAATGTTTTGTTTATGCAGTCTATAATGAATTTTGGAAACTCTTGCAAATGGAAGCTGCACTACACTTACGCCAAATTCATCAGGATAATTTGGACAAAGTTCTTGCTGTGGTTGATAACAGCTTTCACACTGTCATCTTCTATCTATACCTTATACAATATTGTGTCATCTGTTATTGATATTGTTCAGAATGAAGTATCTACAGTGTATCATGGCCAAAATCAGTTACGTTGTTATGCAATTTGGTTGGACCTTACAGACACTTAAAAATGGGGGAGTTCCAAGGGATTACCTTAATGCTTCCGTGCTATTTTTACCGGTCAATTTGACAGATAAACAGAAAATGTCTATGAAAGATATCAGCGTACTGAGACGGAAGTTTTCCTTCAAGGGGAGGATTGTGACTCTACTGTGGGACACTCCCTTGTCTGTAAACAAACAAAACGCCAAAGTGCATGCAACGGTTCAGCACCTAATTTGGCTTGTTTTTTAAAAAGAATCCCAGTTCCTCCTATTATTACAACTCTCACTTTACTTTCTAATGGCAGTTATCAGTCAGTCAGTCAGTCAAAACTTTATTTCGATTAATAAAATCACAAAAGTTAATACATTGTACAAAGAGGTGAGAATATATGAAAATATAGCCAAGTAAACATACAGGTGTGTTACATGGATTTCAAACACTCCTTCCTTTAAAAAATACACAATTGAAGAATAAATAGTTAAAAAGAACTAAAGCAAACCAATTTAGAGGGTCAACCATGAAATACTACCTCCTAGGGTGACCATTTTTCCTTAATTCGTATACAATCAAATTAGGTTCATTAGAAAATCATACTAAAAAAAAAATGCATGGTACATAAACAATCATCAGAGATGAAACTATGGAGCATAAAACATTTACTAGCAGCTCCTCTTCTTTGAACGAATGACCCAAACCCAGCCCAAGAACTTAGCGACAGCAATCACAATATGATCTTCAGTGGACGTTTTTAAAATCCTGAATGCCTCGCTACTTGACCTAGTCCCTAGGTTTAAACATACGGGTTTCAACCATCTAGACCTGGGTTTTCTATAGGCTGGACAAGCAAAAAGAATGTGAGCCAGTGATTCGTAAGGGTTAAGACAAAATAGACAATTGCTACTATTCGAGCTACACCAGTTGCTGGTAAATACATTAGTAGGGAGCGATCCCACCCTAAACTGGTGATACAGTTTCCTGTCTTTATGGGTGGTTATCAGATCCCAATACCCCTCCTATTTCACTTCGTACTTAAGATCGAGAAAGTCTCTAGACAAGGAGGGGCCCATTAGGGCAGCAAATCGCCTCACAACTAGCATATTCCAATATGCTGCCTTAAATTCATTTTTTGACGGGAAAACATTGTCAGCTGGGGAAGCCCATAGACGAATCATCCCCATATCACAAAGAGTGGCCTTTACTCGTTTTAGCCACGTGATTTTGCTCATACCATCAGCCTCCCTAACTTCCATTAGGGCTTGGGCATAATGCGAAAGCTCTGGTGTAACCCATAGCCTTCTCCAATAGGCCACAGGCCTATAGTGTGCCACATCCTCAATCGAGTAGCAGCCCAGATCTAAACACAAGGGCAACAGTGGGGTGGATTGCGGGAGGCCAATCAATGACCTTAAGAATTTATTTTGCGCTGTGTAAATTGTGTAACCCCACAATTCAGCCCCATATAGTATCGAAGCGCTGATTTTTGAGGAATACATTTGTAATTATTATTATTATTATATGGAGTTTTATATAGCGCACGGTTACCCTTGAGCATCCCAGCGCTGTCCATAGATCAACCGCCGCCAACACATGACCCACTAGACTGGGAAAAGATGAGTTTTTAATAGTTTGCGAAAACGCAGAGTGCTGATCTCTGCCCGAAGCACGAGTGGGAGCGAGTTCCAAGCGGAGAACCTTCTCCCTCCGGTGCGGGCTCGCCTTACTCTAGGAGCCTGGAGGAGGAATTTATGATCCGAGCGAAGGGCTCTTGCTGCTTTATAGGGTTGGATCATATTCCTCAGGATCGCTGGACCCTTCCCCTGCAGAATCTTCTGTGCCATGCAGAGTGCTTTGAAGGTTACTCTTTCCCGCACCGGAAGCCAGTGAAGCGCCTTCAGTGCCGGTTTGGCGGACTGCCTTCTGGGGACATTGGTCAACAATCTGGCCGCTGCGTTTTGCACCTGCTACAACTTCTTGAAAGTAGATTCCGGCGCGCCCAAAAAGAGTGCATTGCTGTAATCCAGCCTCGAAATAATGAGCCCCTGTATAAGCAGCTTACGGGATGTCTCAGGGAGGAGTGACAGAATCCTGCGGGCAGACCGGAGCATACCAAAACATACACCCGCAACCTTTTTGGCGTGTGTTCTAAACGTCAGGTCCTGCTCCAGCCACACCCCCAGGCTCTTAATCTCCTTCTTCGGGCTGGGAAGATCTCCCATGCAGTCAGGCCAGCTACTAGGGGACAGAGAGAAGGAGGATTGACCTAAGATCATAAGCTCGGTCTTTGAGCCATTCAGTTTAAGGGATGAGTTCGACATCCACCTAAACACTTCCTCCTGACAGGAATGGAGCACCACTGGTTGCTTCTCTAACTGAGAGAGCCCCACCACCATCTGCGTATCATCCGCGTAGCTAATGATGTTAAAGCCAAACGGAGACACCACATCCTCCAGGGGGGCCATATATACATTAAATAAAGTAGGGCTGAACGACGAGCCCTGAGGAACCCCACACTGGAGGGCAAAGGGGGGAGACTTCTCCTTTCCTTCCCAAACTTCAAATGACCGTCCTCCTAAAAAGGAGGCAAGCCATCTCAGAGCCATCCCTATGACACCTAGCCCTTCCAGCCTCTGGAGTAATACCTGATGGTTTACGGTGTCAAAAGCCGCACTCAGGTCCAGGAGGATCACTGCCACTGACCCTCCTGAATCCAGAATGCACCTGGCTTCCTCCACCACGGCAAGAAGGGCGGTGTCTGTGCCCTGTCCAGGACGGAATCCCATCTGGGAGTCCCGTAACCGGCCATTGGCCTCCAAGAAATTCGATAGTTGATAGTTGACCAGTCTTTCAGCTATCTTACTCACACCAGGGAGCAGAGAAATCGGCCTAAAATTAGCCAGGTCAGTGGGGTCAAGGCTCGGTTTCTTCAGGAGGGCCTTAACGACCGCTCCTTTCCATCCCGGTGGCACCACTCCCTGCGATAGCGACAGGTTAATCAACTTGGTCACTGGGGCCACTATGGTCGTCGCAACCTGTTTTCAATATTGCATCGGGACAGGGTCCCTAGGGGAGCCACTCTTCAATTTACCAAGCACACTCAGTACTTCCTCCGCCGTCACAGGGCAAAAAAGGTCCAACTCCACTGCTCCTACCCTGTACTGAACAGTTGGCTCTGCCACTGCGATTAGCTGGGGGAGTGAGCGTAAGATGGTGTCAATTTTGGAATTGAAGTAAGTAGCCAGCTCCAGGCATTTCTCTTGGGCGTTGTCATGAATAACCGGTGGGTCGGGGGTTTTTAGCAATTCTTTCATCACTTTGAAGGACTCTCTCGAGGAGCAGGTGGCTTTACAAATTCTCTCGTCGAAGTATTTGATCTTGGCCTCCCTTATCGCGTTCTTATACAATCTCATGCCTAAGCGATACTTGTTCCTACTTGTTATCCCCCAGTCCTTCCTCCACCCCCGTTCTAACCTTTTGCAGCTCTTTCTCAGTTCCCTTAGCTCAGGAGAATACCATGGGGCCGAGCCCGCTCTCTTATCCCTGATGAGCATCTTTTTCTTTGGAAGAATGACGTCTAAGGAGCTACTCAACCAGCTCTCCAAGCTGGCGTCCGCATCCACCGGGTCAGACCCCCCTTGGGGGCATGTTGACTCCAAATGGGCCACCCATTTATCCATGGGGAGCCTCGACCAAGCTCTATCTGTCCTAAAGGTCCTGGGTGTGGGGAACTCCCAACCCGCCGGAGCCCAACTGGCTAAGAGCAATTGGTTTAGTATGGGATAGTCACTGTTCCTTTAGCAAAGCTCGTGAAAGTTGGGCATGCTTGACGGAGAGCAAGTCTATTTGGGGCTTCCAACTTAATTTATAACCAATGGTTACCCCTAATAAGTAAAAACCTGGGTTTGTTCCAGAGTACCTTCCCTCATCTCAACTCTACCCTTGATAGTCCTGTGTTTATGTAGGACCATATATTTTGTTTTGTCAACATTGACTACAAGGTCATGGTCCTGGCAGAACTCCTCAAATCTTGAGAGGGCACGCTGAAGGCCCTTTCGTGTCTTGGAACTTATAAGGGCATCGTTCGCAAACATAAGCAATGGGATTTTCATCCCGGCTAGAGATGGTGCATCCATGGGATAATTGTTGAAATATTGATACGGGGGACAAGGTCAAAAGCCGACTTAAGGTCGACAAATGCTGCATAAATTGTACCTCCCCCTAGTAATACAACACGCCAGTATATCAGGATGAACCTGAACACCTGATCAATAGTGCTAGTACAAGCACGAAACCCCGCCTGCAGAGGAGACAGAATATTACATTCCTCAATCCAAGCCTGGATTCTGTTCAATACCAACCTAGCTGCCACCTTTTGTATACAATCTATAAGGCTTATCGGCCTATAGTTACCAGGTTGTGAACGGTCCCCTTTCTTATAAATGGGGAGTAATTCCGCTCCTGCCCAAGTAGTGGGCACTGATGCACCACTTGCAATAGCATTCACAAGTAACTGAATATACTGTGCCCAATTTGAAATATCATAAAGGAACAGGTCGGCGGGAATACAATCGGGCCCAGGCGCCCTCCCTCTGGGCACTAAAAGTAAAGCATTTTCCACATCTTTTTTGGTGAAGTGCAATGTAGAAGTGGGAGATAGCATATCAAAGCAATCTTGCTCGTCCCCGTTACGTGCAAACTGAGCCTTGAAATGCGATACCCACTGATCTGGATCTACAAAGTTTGTACGTACCTTACTAGGTACCCCACTCCCCCATTTCACCAAGTGCCAGAAGGTAGTCATATTTCTACCTAAACAGGCCTTAAGCAATTCTGACCAGTGTTGTTCATCACAATCCCTTTTGGCACAATATTGGGCTGCCTTGTAAACAACCCTGGCTCTACGAATGTCATGCCTGTTTTTTGACATGATTGCACTAGCTAGGGTTTTATAGGTCATACGACATGAAGTGTTATACCATGCTGCAGCCTCAAACCCCGAATCAATCAGGGATTTTTTAGCTTTGGAAGTAAAAAAACCTTTATGATTATTAAATAATTCCTCGTGAACCTGTACAGCAATGGTGTTAAGCTCCTCCTGTGAAGCACATGACTGAAGAATACCCAGGGCATTAACCATCATACCACTCATTTGCTTCAAGTGCTCCTCTTTTTTGATCACATTTGCCCATTTGACTCGACTGGTGTCATTTGTCAGTAGGACCTCCACATAATCTTTCCCTGGATCCTTACCAATTTCATTTATGGAACATGCAGGTTGAAGGGAGAGCACTAACGGATAGTGGTCACTCTCTATGCGTTCACAGACAGGCATATCAATTAAATTGGACCAAAATTCCTTATTAAGCAGGAAAAAATCAATGCGACTACTACGTAAACCAGAGCTATAGGTATGCGAGCCCTGCTTATCTGAGGGCGATCTCCCATTAACAGCTCGGACTCCCTGTTCCAAACAGAGCACTTTTAACTGTAAAGCCGCTCTTGTCCATTTTTTAATTGGGGGAAGATCCAACAATGGAATAGACCACTGGACATCCTCCTCTGCACTGAGGTTTACATCATAAAGGTCCAGAGGTTCAAACGTGCAATTAAAATCACCAGCTATTATCAAATTATTGTCACCTCTATGTTATGTTAAATACCTATCTAAAATATCGATGATGGGAGAGGCTTTCCCGCCTTGCAGACCCCTTGAGTAGACATTAATGAGAAGCAGGTCAGGTACATTTACCTGCTGTATCCTAATTATAAGGATGTCCCTGGAATTAATATAAATCTCCTCCACCTTATAGTTGTTTGATTGTCTGACCCAGGTTGTAAGCCCCCCCCTCGGTCTACTACGCTGCCCACCTTCCGCAACCTTTGCAAAATTTAAGTAATCCTGTCGAAATACATGCTCCAACGCCCACGTCTCTTGGAAAAACAGTATATCGTGGCCCTCGATGAAGGCGGACCACTCCACTGAAACAGTTTTTTGTTGAAGACCCGCTACATTCCATGAGACTAATGTGCGTCCTACATTGGCATATTGATTACAGTTATAACTGCAAATTAGACGAATCACTCGCCTCCTCTGGGCCACTTACACCTACATTCATATAATTACCAGCAGGTTGGATGCTACATTCCCCTGACTTACCCACCATGGATACAACTTGGGTACTGACACATTTATGACCCTACTGTATGGGTGGGGATGGACCTCCTACGTTGTTAAAACCTAAATCCCAATCTCCCTCACCCAACTCAACCATAGGGGGCAAAGGCTTATTAATGCCCATACATGAACCTAGTCAGTCTATATCCTCAAAGTTGTAGAAAAGCTCAAATCTATTGTGTGTGGGAACCGTATAATCGTAGGGTCCTGGGGGTGACGCGACATCCCTAAAATCATCTCTTCATTTTACATTGGGTGGAATATTCCGATAGAAGAAGCCTAACGGCAATATGTTAATATTATCGCTGCTTATGTGTCCCGCCCCAGCCCTGTCCAGAATGGTTCTGACTAGGCGCGGGGACTGTAGGAGAGTAGGGTCTGCTATCCTATGGTCACCCCAAATTTTTGCTTTTTGCTTCACTGGTTTTTGACATATTGAGGCTGTGGGCCTGCCAATCAGACCCCCAGCCTGCTGTTCTCTCTACTAAATTAAAACTATGCACCCTAGGTGCATAACCAATTGGAAGTGGATCACCCTGTCAGCCCCTGTACCAGTGTACACTAGGCACCCAGGGCATTGGTGTACCCAAGGCCTGCCAAGGGCTGAAGCATGTATTATGCCACCCCAGGCTTGGCCTAACAATCTGACACAACTGGCTGATCACTCAGCTGGGGTAAGTTGGTGTAATCACCTCTTACTTAGGTGTAGTATACCTATACCTAACCTTAAATGGGACACATGGTAACCTATAAGTCACTCCTATGGCAGGCCTTAACAATCCTGAAGGCAGAGTGCTTGGTTCCATGTGAGATGGTGCTCTGGCATGAGCTGAGCCTGTCTGCAGTGGTCGGAACAACTTCCTTCTACTGTTTCCAGATATCGTCATACCATATACTCCTAAGTGCATTATGAACCTCGCGGTTAAATGCTATCTTTGGTTTGGCTTTATCAAAACATGTCGAGTAAGGTGTCATACGAATTGGAATACTAACCCCTCGCCAATTCTGGCGACGGGGTTAGCATTCCACCCTTCTAGAGGGACACGACATGTACAGTACCTGAAACCCGGGTAAAATCAGACATAGCCTCAGCTCCACAAAATGGATGCTGCCACCACAGACACAAGTCTGCCCTCCTGCTGCTGGGAGTCCTTCCAGCTTGGGAGGTGTGGACAAAGGGTTTCCTGCCAGGGGAGGTGCGTGCACCACCCCAGACAGGATTTTGTGTATTGGTCAGGTAGGGCTTGAAAGAAACCAGACATGCCTGAGGCTCACAAGGAGCCTCGGTGCATATGCCAGTTCAATCCGGTCCTGGGGCACACCAGTCCCGGGCCTGGGGCGAGCTGGACAAAGGATTGGGGGTGTAACCACCCCCCTTCCTGGTCCCACCCTTAGGGAGGGACCTAGCAGGTAGTCCGGCCCCTAGAATCCGCTTAAAGGTAGGAGCTGTGTCCTAAGACTTCAGACATCCTGGAATCAACTTGAAACTAAGAAGAAGACGGGAACTTCGACGCTCTGCCGCACAGAGGACTGAAGCCAATCTCCCCTGTGGTCAGGGAGTGACCACCTTGCTAACGCAAGCACCATCCAGCGAATCAACGTCTGCTTTGCCGCCGCCTCCCGCCGAAGCCCTAGCCCAGAGACTGACAAGACCTGGACCTCCAGACCTCTCACCGCCCGATCCACAGTCCCTGAAAAGAGGAGACCCGTGGAGGCAACGAGACACGTGGAGCCAGCCATCTTGAAACGACCACGACAAGCTGCAAGTGCAACAACCGAGGCTCCCTCCAAGTTGTGCTTTGGGATCTGAGAAGCCCAACCCTCGAGCAGCATCTGCACCAAAGGTGAGCCCTCCAGCATCTCCACGATCTGCGTGGGGCCCTTCTGCATTTTGCCACTTGACGCGCCTAACCGGTTGCTGGCCCGCTGGCTAGTAGCCATCTTGGCGACGAACTTCAAGAAATACACCGCTGGTCTGGTTGCCCCAGACTGGCCCTTGCTCCCCTCCAAAGGAGCAGTCCCTCTGACCTTGCTGGTCAGAACCATCAACTTATTTCGTTTTCCACAACAATTGCTTTTGCCAAGGCTTGTTTGCTTCGATCAAGTCGCCGACACCGCCGACAGCGAGAGCCTGCGTGGGACAGCTCGTGAACCGACTCCTGGACATCGTCGACCTTCAGGGACCACGTGGCTGCAGAGACAAGCTACACCTTTCTTCCTGTTTGCACCCGACATCGCCTGGTACCCACCTGGTGCCACGCTGGTCACTGGCTAGTGACTGTGAACACTGTCCCCTCTGCTTACAGGTCTTCTACAACTCCGATCCACCCTTGGATCCACCGCATCCCTTCCGGACCGACTGCCTGCAGCATCTTTGTCCACAGGCTCCATTGAACAGATAGAAGAAACCCGACGCACTTCGACACCTACGCACCCGCTTCCTGTGGGTGAGGTAAAGCTGGCACTCCGGTGCCCCAGTGTAGAGTATCATCTCTAGTGTCTGTGTTTCCGATCTTGAGTTCATAGTCCACCCGGAAGATCCTTTTTGCAGTAACTTTGTACTTTTTACGCACCCATTGTAAACCTATGAGAGCACGCGTGTGACTATTTGCTCTGCACACGCAACCCGTGGACCTCCTGGTCACTAACTAAAGTTAGCTCCTTGTAGGCCCAGCGATTCTAGAGGCCCTAGGCCTTTTCCCTTTTCTGTTCGTGGTACTTATACCACTATTTTAGTATATGGTTTGAGCGGCCACCAGGGCCTATCCATATAAAGTGCAACTTCTGTGTATTCTACTGTAATCTTGTTTGACGATTTGTGCTCCTGTGCTCATAAAGAGACTAGGGGTTACTTTGAGAAATAAATACATATATATTTTCAATATATATCTGTGTGGTGTCCTTTCATTGGTATAAAGGGGGGTTACATTTGGTAAAACAGCCTGCTTAACACGCTTCACGAGTTTAGCCTCAAAGACTGCTTAGCCTACGCTACCACTAGGGCAGCTAGTCCGAAAAGGTTGACTTACAACCACACCATAAGGGTTGCTTGGCATGGTACAAGGTGATCACTTTAACTAGTGAGCATCATATACCAGGCCAACTTCTCACAGGGACCCAAAGCTCAGGACCACGCAATCACCTCTAAAAATGTTTGGGGTTTTCCCTACCCATGGAATTCTACGTACCATTTTGAATTCTGTAAATAAATGGTTACCCAACCCAGTTCTGTCATCCAACAAATGGCGGGCCTTATTCTTAAGTGATGACCAGTGCTCATCACTACTTGAAGAAAGTATTGGCACATTCGATAAAATAATGGTGTATGGTGTAGCTTCAGGGGGAAGATGGAGAGTTTTGTTTGGACTCACTACACCTGCTGGTAGCGGCCTTGAGACTTGGCACTCTACTCGTCCACTACGGGAGGTGACAGTGGTTCTAGGTGCATGAATACTCTGTGAGTTTACCGTAGGAGCCTTCGTTTCAGTCAGGGTAGGGCGACCAAACACATCAGTCGAAATACTAACTTCAGGGACACTCGCTAATCTGTGTCCAACCGATCTGTCAGACACACCCTCTCTCACCATGGGGGCTGTGGAAAAAACATATTGCTCAATCTTTGCTAATCTTAAATCAATGCTCAACAGTTTTATCAACAACGGGTCGAGCATAGCCGCAATTTTCTCTTACAGTTTAGCAAAGATGATATCCTTAGGATCATTAGATACCTGGGTTTCAATAGCCCCAGTTCTTACGGAGATTGAAACACCCTCGCTTCCCAAGGTAGTTGCTTTAGTTTTTGCTATCTTGCATACCTGGTGTGTGGTTTTGGGCAGGCCACGTGCCTTCCTTTTTTTATTTATACCCTCCCCACCTGTGTGTTGTAACGACTTTTGATGGCGAGTAAGTATCTTAGCGGGGGTGTGGGTTAAAGAGAGGGGATACTAACTGCCACAGACAGCTCGCTGAATTGGAGCGCATAGGTTGGGGAGTTTACCATAGGCCTGCAATCGTGTACTATGCCTTGCTCCGGAATGAGTAATGGTGGAGGTGGAAAAGCCTCAAGGGAGGCTCTACGTGGATTTAGTGAGAGTCTCCTTTCTGTCAACTCTATTTCATGTGTTAAAACAGACTCTGCCCGTGTCAAAAAAGCATCCAACGTACCTGCCACCCCTGGCCCTCCCGCCCCCTTACGTTTAACCTTACTCATAATACTGGTGACAGATACTCAAGAACACTTCAATAAATAGTTTACAACAGAAATGCTGACCACTATAGCGGGAGATCAATGAAAGGGGGGTGGCCCAGCCCAGTCTCCTCCTGGCACAGACGGGCCCGCCCTTGGTACGGGCTTCGTCGTGGTGGGAGAGGCAGCGCTTTAAGCACGATAGACCACGCCTCCCCCTCACTCGCGGCAGCTGTGTGCGGTCTGGTGTACCCTGGGAACTGGAGTCCTCACCTTGAGTGCAGCACTGGGCTGTGGGGAGTAAATGCGGAAAGGCGTCCCTAAAAGTTACTGAAGCAGGGCGTCCTCTATTCCCGACTTTGCCTCTCAGCAAGGATCGAAACGGCAGGTATGTCCCCCCAACTAGTCACAGTTCACTACTGCCTCAGCTCTTCCCAACAGCCTCCCAGCACGCAGCACGCAGCACACTGCTTCTCACATTTTCTGAGTCTACAGCAGTCTGGCTGCGGGTTGCAGACTATCTAATAGAGTTCAGGGATGTCAAATCACGAGGTTTTGCTGGGCTGTGGGGTTGCTTCAGCCACAACACCTCCTGTTTCAGTCCCAAGAGCAGCTCAATTCTAATTCTAATTTCAAAGCTTGCGGGATCACACGCTTCTTTATGCCTCACCGCTTGCAGTTGCAATTGTAATTACAGCCATTCCCCGTTCTCTGTAGGGGTCACAGGGGCCACAAGGGCCTCGGGAACCACAGGGAGCCTCAGAGGCTCTCAAACTGCTGGTTCCAGTCCCCCTTGCATGATATAGGACGATGTAGCAGCTGTTGTACCATACGTTGTTCTGCCCCAAATCCACGTCTACATCCACGTTTTCATGCAGCGTTTTCAAATAGCTCCGATACTCCGGTTCTCAATACACTGTTCAGGTGGGGTGGAAGGCGCTACGCGCGGTCATCCTCTCTGCAGTACAAGGCAGAGACAGACCAAACGTCACTGTCACTGTCCCAACCGTGGGTTTTCGGCGGTCACCGCCAAACCGAGCAGCCAGCTCCAGCCGCCAGCCACAAACCGCTAGCCACCAGGCCGATCCAGCCCGGGCCAACAGGGGAAGCCCGTCTCCACCCCGCCCGTCTCTGCAGATGGCCACTTGCTCCTCGCTCCTCACTCTCCGCTCACCGCCGATCGCCGATGTCAGTGGCAGTCAAAGCAGCAGAGGGGAACGGCGGGTGGGCGGGGAACGGCGAGCTCCTTCTCTGCTCCTTGCACTCAACCACAATGGCCACGACTCTGAGGGCCCACGAAAACCCGGACTGGAGTCAGCCTAGCTCTATAGTAAGCAACTCAAAATAATTACTATGTATCCACTATCTCTGTTGTCTCTAGTAGTTATCTTATTCTCAACAACCAGAACTGCTGCAGTTTACTGGCAGACATCCCGTATATAGTAACAGTTTCACAACGAGTAACTTGTTGCAGCAATGTCCTGTCTCACCCCCACACAGAAGTCTAGATAGTTCGCTGTGGCCTTCCATTCCGACTTTGAAAAGATTTCAAAGACTGTTTCAACAAGAAGTCGCTCTCACATCAGCACGTGAGACCTTCGAATTGCAGGTGGCGTGAACATCTAGTGAAATTCAATCTTTGTTAAACACAAATCTCCCCCTACACTTTGGGAAATTAATTCACCAAATTTTTTATGCATCTGATACAACAGGCCTGGTCCCACAGTTGTGGGATCCGGCCTTGTTACATCATTTCAGGCAATATTTGGAGTAATACCTGCTTTTATTCATTCTATTTTTTATAGCGTATTCAGAGGGTTTCCCATTCTGCTCCTCCTGGTTTGTGGCGTTCTGGTACTTCTATTGCTGTCCCGCAATGGCTGCTCGATCTGTGGTACTGCCCAACCAGGCACAGTTGCTGCTGTACCGAGATCGGATGCAGCAGCTTTTTGGTTTAATACCATTGGAAGCTCTGGACATCGACTACTGGCTGACCATGTTATACCTACTTCACCTGCTTGCAACCTGTGTTCTATTACATCCAGTGCCCTTTTCAATGGGCCCTGGACATCTGTCCAATATGTCACCCGCTGCCCTGGATTATGAACTGTTGAAGGGTCCGTTGATGTCCCATAGGCATAGCTGTTCCGTGGGTATGCGCCTTGTGCATGATCCTTCACTGGGGCTGGCGGCCGAAACAAGTCTGTGTGCCCATGAGCAGCGCCTCTTGGATCAGAGTTTCATCAAAATTGATACAGGTTGCCCTGGAATGCTCCTTGCGTCCTTTGGATATGAGAAGCACGTCTGTTCTGTAGTAGGGGATCTCTGTGTATAGTCATAATCTAGTGAATAATCCCGCCCATGTGCGGGGACCCCGGAGCAATAAAAAATAATCTCTTAAAGTGTCAAATCATGCAGACCTGCATCCACCTTTAAGAGAGAATTTAATTTAAAGACAGATAATGCAGCCTATACCCACAGGCTACACTGTCCAGTACTTCAACTAGAATTCCACCAACATCCACAAACAGCACTGCTGCTGTTTGTGGATGTTGGTGGAATTCTAGTTACTAGTTAGATAACTACTAGAGACAACAGAGATAGTGGATACATAGTAATTATTTTGAGTTGCTTACTATAGAGCTAGGCTGACTCCAGTCCGGGTTTTCGTGGGCCCTCAGAGTCGTGGCCATTGTGGTTGAGTGCAAGGAGCAGAGAAGGAGCTCGCCGTTCCCCGCCCGCCCGCCGTTCCCCTCTGCTGCTTTGGCCGCCGCTGACATCGGCGATCGGCGGTGAGCGGAGAGTGAGGAGCGAGGAGCAAGTGGCCATCTGCAGAGACGGGCGGGGTGGAGACGGGCTTCCCCTGTTGGCCCAGCACACAATCCACCTGGTACTTGCGGGAATGTGGCTTAAACATCATCTTTGAAACAAGGGTTCTGAACCTCTAACCTTGACTCGCTTTCAATTAACTACATTGTGTGATCCTGGGCAAGTGTTTTATTTTCCTGGTCCTCCGTTTCTTAATCTACTAAATTTGGTAGTACTTAGCTAAAGGTTACCAAATGCTACCTAAAACAACTGTATATTGCTAAACAGCACAGGAGCGCTGGGTTTAACCAAAACTTTAGTAATGTTTGCAGGGGCGATGAAGAGTTAAGGCTTAATTATTGCTGTAAATTAGATAAAGGTGCAGGCAGCATATTGGGACACTCATGGGTGTTTGTGGGTGAGTTTGACGGTACGTCGTTATTTAATGAGAACTGAGCTGACCCTGCTGTAGCCCCTTTGTAGGCCTCAAGTCATGTAGTCTTGTGCCCTGGCACTTCAAGAGATCACCCTCCATTTAGCAACCCATGTTTCCTCAAAGCCATGCTTGGCAGTGCACAAAAAAGCATATGAATTCCCTCAGTTCAGAGGCAAGGCTTTGCTAACATCAGGTAATTTAAATGAAGATTTACACTGAGTGTTTTTCGTACACATATCTTCACAGCACAAGTCGGGGGTGGAAGAGAGTGGGCTGAGTCCCCCCACTAATCAGAGGTAGGGTGACCAGACGTCCCGGTTTTCCCCGGACGGTCCCCGTTTTTGGAGAAGTGTCCCGGTGTCCCGACACTTTTCTCCAAGTCAATGAAATGTCCCGGTTTTCGAACAGTGTCCGGGTTAAACACAGAAATGTCCCGGTTTTTCATTATTGTTCCGGTAGAATTTGCACTGCTTACGGCGTGTTCGTCACTTAGGTGAGCGCTGCAGCAGGAAGGGAAATCCTTTGAAGAGAGACACTTCTCTCTGGATTTCCCTTCTCTTTGTACACAC
The DNA here is from genome assembly GCF_964204655.1 of Triturus cristatus. NCBI lineage: Eukaryota > Metazoa > Chordata > Amphibia > Caudata > Salamandridae > Triturus > Triturus cristatus. Next base: position 477,245,128 of record NC_140579.1, on the reverse strand, counting down.
AGCACAACCTACGTCTTCGGCACAACCCTCAATTTAAAAGGCCAGGTGCACTCCATCTTGTCAGATCTGGTTCAATTTGTGAAATTCTGTTAATGTGGAAGATTAAAACCTCCTCTCCCCTCCATGGGTTTTCAGTGCGCTTCCTTCACATTGTCGTTTTATGCTTGGTGGCTTCTTATCTGCCACCCTTTTCATCCGCTTCGGATTCTGGCGAGAGCTTTTATTCTGGTACTCAGTGAAGCAACTGAACTATGACCTGGTCTCTGATCGCAGCTGATGCATGAAAGGGAAATTAAAAATGTTTCCTATAGAGTAGAAGCTGTAAACAAAGTTTTTTTTTTTTTTTAACAAACGTATGCTAGTGTCATCGGCACTGAATGTAATGGAAATAGTTGAATATTTTTTTTTTGTACCTTCAATTAAATAGTAGTTTTATTATAACTGCTTGGGCGACTACTGCAGTGATGGTTGGATCTTTCAGGATAGCTAGTGTGGATTGTTTTGTTTTAAAAGGTGTTGTTGTTGTTGGCTGCCTCCACTGCTCTAGAAGGAACCTGCTTGGCAGGGAGCTCTGGCAGGAAGGAGTTGTAGGTTCAGCAATCGCTGGCTGGGCGTAGGCTGGTGTGTAGTGCAAGTTTAGTGAGTAGGCACATCTGCTCTTGGATCTGCTTACAGGGGTTATCATGATTTTCAGCGAAATGGGAAGTGTGGCTAAGAATATGCTGTATTTTTGATCGATTCCGAGTCCATTATTGTAAAGCCAACATATGGAAGTGTCGTTGGCAGTGTTATTTACAGGGACAGGGAAAGGCTGTGGCCTGGGAGGAGATGGATAGATTAGACCACATATGTTTAGAAGAACATCGATTATTGGCAAATAGCTGGATCTGCAGTGAGGATTTGAGGGTTGTGGTTAGGTTTACCATTTGTAAAGCCTTCTAGTCCTCCTGTTAGTCATTTTTAAAAAAAACGCCTCTGTTCCCTTTCGGTATCAAGTTCATGAAAATCTTTGTGCAAAAGATACTGGTTATAAACTGTAAAATGTGTGCATCGTCCATTTGCAGTAGCCTTAGGCCTGCTTCTGCTTGCTCACTAGTTCTTCAAATTATTTTGTTCCGCGACTCATCGTGTGTGAGGGGAGAGAGACAAGCCCCTATTACGACAAACCTATTTCCTCACAATTCTATTACATTGTCAGTTCTAGGCATATTTAACAAGGTAAACATTGCAGTTATTGCCAATTATCACTTTCAACAATGCAATTAAATACATGATGGCAAAATTGGCAGCCAGGCCACCACAAAAGTGTAAAAGTATCCACCGTGTAATCCTTTATCAGAAATAGGGTGAGAACTTTGAGGGTCATTTGACGCTCACTGCGACACCCAGACATGAGTGACAAAAGGTGCTATTGATAGCCTATTACTGAGTGGTTTACTGCCACATTTCGTACATTAAACACAGCCATGTTTTCAGCATTATATCTTTTCCTCATGAGCATAAAAGATGCTCTTCTTGGAGAGTATGGCGCAAGGGCCAGGGACAGGCGGTGAAGCTGTATTGTTCTGCTTCTCTATTTCTTTCTTTATTCATTCATCTCTTTATTCAATTGTTTGATGAACAAGGAAACCCAGAAATCCGGTCCGGTCAGAAACCAATTGGATTTTTTGTTTATTTGACCACAAAATGTGACCAGCTAATGGACAGTTAAAAATGTCTTTCTGAAAGTGAAATTGTACATTTTTATCTAAATTTAAAAACTCCCACTGTTTGTTGCTTACCGGTGGAACATCCGAGGGACTGAAGGTAACGCTGCAAAACTGAAGCAGCAGCAGTACTAGATCCCTGCATATGTTATAGAATCCAGGATAAATGAAATATGCAGCTACTCATTTTAGTATTATCCCAATATAGCAGAGCAAATAAATATGCATTTTTATATTTTGCAAGTCTGTTCGATCAAGGCCTTGAAATGAATTACCATTTTATGTCAGACCTAGGAGCTGATATAAAAAGTCCTTTCACAAATTGCTCCTGGAGCAGACCACAGTGAATAAGGTCACCGAAAAAAAGGCAAACGTTTAATAAAAAATTGTTTGAGCCCTCTGAGATCAACAATTAACTGCACTGAATGTAGGGGGAGGGCTTTACGGGGAGGAGTATTCTACAAACAGCAGTATCTGATCTTGACGACTACAGTATGTATATCAAACTCGATAGCGATGCACTCGTTCACTTCCTCGCGGCAAAAACATGAGAGCATGAACTCCTCTTCAATTGTGCGATTTTCTTTACTGTTCACAGTTAACAGTCATAATATATATATATATATATATATATATATATATATATATATATATATATATATATATATATATATATGTTTTACACCAGGATATGATCCGAGTATTCTCCGAAATAAATCCAGCGGCACACCAAGGACAACACAATACGCCTTTATTGTGTCACAAAAACAGGTTCTGTTTTTGTGACACAATAAAGGCGTATTGTGTTGTCCTTGGTGTGCCACTGGATTTATTTCGGAGAATACTCGGATCATATCCTGGTGTAAAACATTTGAGGCGGAGTTGTGACCGTTGCTGGCACCGGCGTCGCGAGGGAGGAGAGCGGTGAACTCACAACAAACTTTTGGAAACATATATATATATATATATATATATATATATATATATATATATAAATAAAGGTACTCCGTAGATGAGCCGCAGTTGTATCTTCACTACTGTAACAGAATACACGGACACGGACCCAATAAATAAGTGCTAATTATTTTATTTTGTGCAGTTTTGTTGCCATATATATATACTTATTTAATAAGAAAACATACTTGGAATTTCAAGGCAAGGGTGGTCACCAACTATAGCAAATGTTGAGGCAAAGTCTGTTTAAATGGAATTAATGGTTAATGCTAATAAAATACCTCTGATTTGTCGTCTGTAATGCTTCATCTCGGTCTGTGGAGGGAGCTGTCATTGCAGTCCTTTTTCTATGTCTATGACAGCTGTCAAATAGTCCTACTTTTATGTTGATGGTAACTGCAAACAGTAGTCCTACTTCTATGTCTATGACCTGTCCCCGTTTTTTGTTTTGAGAATCTGGTCACCCTAATCAGAGGGGACACCGTCATGTTTTGCCCAAGGTAGAAGGAAGCTCAGGTATGTCCCTTTTACAACTGTATGAAAACCCATGCAGTTACCTAGCATTTTCATTGCTGTTCCCAATGGCAAACATATGCCTTTGTGTTTACTTGCAATGTGGCTCACTGTAATTTGTCACTAGACAACATCTTCCTTCTTCTCCAGAGGAGCCCATGAGGGGGTTAACTGATGGGGGAATTGTCCACTGTTGACACATTAATTTCTTTACAATGTTAGGAATCTAGTGTTTTGCGGTTTTATGGTGTTACAAATTACAGCAGGATCGAAACATAGAACACCTAACAATTTGCTCTGTACAAAATATACACAAAACACCTTCTAACTACTCACTGAAAACTGCAGTTTTTGACTGTAATAAGAAGGGTCTTTAAAAATGTCACTTTGCGTCCCCCTTTGTGTTTGGGAAAACAAATGATTTACAAGAAGTAAAACGAATATAAAACATAGATTAGCATTTCACTGAATAATTATATTTGTTATTTTTGTAAAGCTCTTATACAATCAGGGGACCATTTTGGAGGGCTGACAAAGCCTAACAATATAAAAAACCTTTTTTTTAAATGCTAAATTTTTTAATGCACCGCACAAGATTGTGACGTTACTTGCTGTGACATCACTTCATGTGATGTCTCTGTGCCTTGCCTATTCTAATTAGTCCACTAGCGATTTTCTCTAGGACTTGTGCCTTGCATACCATCACAAACCTGTCTATAAAAGCAGACTGCTGTGCCCCTTCTGTTTTCTTTTTCCCTCTTCTCGTTCCTGGTGCCGGTTAAGGGACAAATGCAGAGCACCTGGCTGTCTAGGAAGAACAAGCTGGCAAACAGCACCAAGCCCACCAAATAAGCCTCAGGTAGCGAAAGGAGCATAGTGCAGGGACTGCAGGCACAAACGGAGACATGAGGGACCCGGTGAAAGGACAGAAATGGGGGTAGGCCAGAGGCCTATATGAAAGCGAAAGCCCCATGGGTAAAGTAAGGAGCTTTAATGTAAGCCAGCGAAACGATAAGACATGAGAAGCCAAGGGAAGCGGGCCAGGGCTCTCCGAGAAGGGGTAGGAGGGACAGGTACCATGTGAGACGTAAGGTGCACAGAGAAGGCGAAGCATGAAGGGAGGGGCACGAGCTGCATGAGAAGGGAAAGCAAGGCCCTTTACTGTAGGCCCAGGAGGCGAGGGTAAGGAGGGATCTTGGGGCCTTATGAGGCCCATTGGTGGAAGAAAGAATAAAAGGCAGGGATCACGGGTTCAAGTCAGAGCAGGGGCCTAGAAGCAGATAAGCCAGCCTCTTACATGCCAGTGCTGTAGGTGTTCTGGAGCTGCAGACGCTCGATGTTCGCCTCGTGCTTGAAATAAATGAAAGGCGAGGGGAGGGCACGAAAGCCACACAAGAGCCTCGGGGAGAAAGCAAAATGCCTGTTACCTGATAATGTTGTGGGTGTTCCACACGGAGCTGCAACTACGAGTTCCACTCCATCCTGTTGGTCTTTTGCTCAGGGAAATAAAAGCGCAGGCCCCAGCTTTTGCACTGACCCTTTCACTGCCAATAAACTGCTCAAAGCCCAGCCTTGTTCAGGAGCCACTGATAGAAAGTAAAGAGGTACCAGTGGAGCGAGCTAATCCCCCCCCCCCCCCATCCAAACCCAGTCGTGACTGCACTGCAGGCCATTAGTGCAATCACAGGCCACAACATTTCAGCATGTAGTTCATTCAGAATTATTGACTGGCTATGACCAACAGTGTTGAAGTGCTGTGTATCGGATTACAGCAAGTCTTTGTCTACTTGTCCTTGGGACAAAATAGTCATTAAAACTTCTTGCCCTTGTGAGAAATCTAGATGTCTCGGGTGTCGGGAGATACAAATTCCCCAACCCTGGTCATTTTCACCCTTTTGCTAAAATTGTTGGTGAACTTATTTTGGAGGGTGGAGAAGAGCATGCGGGGGGAAAAATGTATCCCTCCAGAGTCTTTGAGAAGTCGCATTATTGAATATTACCATGAGGGGTATCTTGGTCAAACTAATACAAAAAAAAGGCTCCGAGCTGTTTATTGGTGGCCTTCCATGGACCGAAAAATTACTGATGTTGTTGAAGGCTGTGTGACATGTTGTTCCAGTGACAAAGTTATAAAAATTGTCTCTCCTCCTGTACAAGAAGTTATGGTTCCCAATGGTCCTTGGTTGAAGCTTGCCATTGATTTTGTGGGGCCATTTAACATTCTACCTAAAAAATTTAAATTTGCTTTAGTTATGGCTGATTATTTTAGTAAATGGTGGGAGGTACAATTTATGACTGATCCCAATTCACAAGAAGTTATTAAGTTTCTTCAGGCTCTCTTTGGGTTTTCCCAAAGAGATTGTCTCCGACAATGGAGTACAGTTTACTTCAAAGGAAATGTCTGCCTTTTTGAGCCAGTCGGGTATCGTTCATAAGCGTGTGGCACTCTATCACCCACAGGCTTATGGTTTTATTGAGCGTACCAACCGTATTCTAGTTGAATGTGTTCAATGGACTGTCTCTTCTAGGATCGATATTAAAGAAGCTGTTCAAAGTATGCTCTGGGCACATCATACCACTCCCAGCTCTATTACAAGTTCCAGTCCCTTCAAACTTCTCAGAGGAAGAGAACCTTCTTTTCACATGTGCCCTGCCTGGATTAAGAATTGGGGCTCTCTGTCTAAGTATGGAGAATCTATTGATAAGGGAGGATCACTCGATCAGGGTGTTCTTCCAAAGTGTAAGAATTTTGAATCCAATGTTTTTGTGGGAGATTGGGTGAGAGTTAAATCCCCTATTAATGTTCCTAAGGGCCTTTCAAAGTTTGGTCCTCCAGTTAGGGTTGATGATGTCTCACGATTTGCTGTTCATGTCAATGGGAAGAATTGGTGGAACTTATCTAGGATCTACAAGATTCCTAAGAGGGTAGTCTTGCAACAAGACCTTGAGCCAGGAGATGTGACAGATTCTGTAGCAATGCCGTTTAAACAAACTCAGAAAGTGAGTTCTGATTTTGGTGAGTTGTCTATGAAATATGTCCCGCCACGTAGGAGCGGTAGGATTAGTTTTCCGCCTAATCGCATGGATTTGTAAATTTGCTTGGTTCAATGTATTTTAGTTAAAATTTGATGGTATCTTTTCATCTTTATTTATATCCTTAAGTTTTTTTTTCTTTTGCACAGTGTTATGTTGTTATTAGGAAGAGAGGAGATGTTGTAGAAATCTCTTCTATTTCTTCAGTAACATCTGTGATGTCATTGTCATGAGAATGGAATGTACATGTTTGAATCTCGGGAGCTTGTCAGTTCCTGGGAACTGTGGAGGTTAACAGTCAATAAACACAAAGTATCTTCGCTTACCTGCCTCAGCGTGATTACTTCAAAGAGACCGTACCGGCACTCAATCAGTACCACCGTCTCCTGAAAGAAACAAAGAAGTGCGTCCTAGCATTCAGCATAGAAGCTAGAGCAAACTGCAGCAAGGGGCTATTTGCCATTGTGAAGGCGTTCTTCCACCCCACAGCCACCAAAATAAAATCCCCCCCCCCAAGAACTGTGTGACACCCTGACAAATTTCTTCTACCACAAGATCTCAGTCATCTACGAAAACTTCAAACCCCAACTCCCACTGCTGTAAGCATCAGCCTGCTCACATCCACGAACACAAATCCCGAACACCTGCTCACCCATTGGGACCTTCTCACAACTTAAGCCACAATCCCCATCATGAACTCAATGCACTTGGGAGCACCCACGTTTTCAACCTCGAAAGTAAGACAATTGGCGACATGCTCAAGAAAGTCCTGAACACCTCCACCTCGCCCTCCTTCCCTGAGGTCTGGAAACACGCTGAAGTGAGGCCCGTCCTGAAGAAACGCATCCACAGACCCAACAGAACCTAAGAAATACCGGCCCGTCTCCCTGCTCCCCTTTCCAGTGAAGGTTCTCAAGAAGACAATCAACCAGCAACTCAGTGAACACCTGGAACACAACAACCTCCGGGACCCCTCTCAATCCGTTTTTTTAGCCAACCACAGCAGAGACAGTCCTGATCACAGTCACCGATGACATTTGGGCCCTCCTGGACCAGAGCAAAATGGCTGCCCTCGTCCTTCTGAACCTGTCAGCCACCTTCGGTGCCACCTCCCACCACATCTTTATCAACAGACTCCACCACATCGGAAACCAGGGAGACACCCTCAAATTGATCACCTCATACCTCATCGGAAGAACCCAGAGAATCCATCTCCTTCGGTTCACCTCGGAACCCAAGAATATCATATGCGGCGTTCGCCAAAGGATCGACCCTCAGCCCCATCCTCTTCAACACGTACATGACCCCCCCCCCCCCACCCGGCCAGCATCATCAGTTCTCACAGCCTCAACATCATCTCCTTTGATGACAACTCCCAGCTCATCCTTTCACTGTCAGAAGACCCCTCCACCACAGAGCCAACTTCCACAGATGCATGATGAATGTTACCGACTGGGTGAAGGACATTAGTCTCAAACTCAACTCGACTTGATGGAAGTCCTCTACTTTGGGAACAACGCCTAGCAATGGAACAACACATGGTGGCCTGTTGAACTTGGCCCATCCCCTGCCATGACAGACCACGCCTGCAACCTCAGCATAATCTTGGACAGCATCTTGGATATTAAGCTATCTATGAAGAAACAGGTAAATGCAGTCTCATTTACCTGCTTCTACACCCAACACTTGTGGTGGCTCCAGAAGGACCTTTGTGCAGGCCCTCGTCACCAGCAGGCTGGACTATGGGAACACACTCTAAATAAGAATCACCACACACCTCCTGAAGAGACTATAGACAATACAAAACTCAGTGTCAAGACTCATCCTCGACCTCCCCAGACAGACTCACATCATGCAGCACCTCAAGAAGTTACACTGGCTCCTGATTCAGAAGAGATGCCAGTTCAAGATGCTGACCCACACATACAAAGCCCTGCACAATGAAGGACCAGCATACAACAAATGCATGACCTTCCACTAACTGACCAGACGGCTACAATCCACCTCCCTCTTTCTCGCAGACACCCCCGGATCAGCCGAAGCAACAGGGGAGGACACTCCTCCTCACTCCGGGCGACCATAGCTTGGAACAAACTTCCTCTGCATCTCAGGACCACCTCATCGCTCCAGGAATTCAGGAAAGGACTCGAGACCTGGCTGTTCGAATGAACAGAGTACCATGAAGCAGCTAGCATCTCCAGCACCTTGAAACCCTCATGGATGATTTGCCATGCGATACAAATCCTGATTGATTGAGATACATAAGGGCAAAATGCAGCTGCTGGCTGAGTGTATGTTCCTCACCTTGGTTCACTGGTCATCGCTGGAAGCAGAATCTGATATGCCGTCATGCAGACTTGTTGAGTCATGGACATGCCGAAGCTCCAAGCTGCTGCTGGAACCTTTGGAAAGCTTGTGCTAGATGGAAGGCTGAGCCGGCACAGTTCAGTGAGCATATGGTTCATTGAGGGTCGGTAGAATACCAGCCTACCGACTTGCTCAAGATTAATACACAGCTACATGCCCACTAGTGCATTTGAGAGTCTCCTGGTCGCAGCGCCGGCCTACATGCCGATTTTCTTCAAGCAAGTTCTTGACTCTATTGGGAAATGATCTTCTAGACCAGCTGAGCAAGGGCAGTACCTCTGCTGCTGCTAAAATTGTGGGCAGGGAGTTGAATTGATGACATACCTGCTCCAACTACAAGGTGACTCATGAACGTGATAACTGAACCTATCCGCATATGCAAAGTTCGACATATTTGGAAGCGAGGTTTGTAATAATCCTGATCCAGAGGACCAAACAGTATTACAGAGACTGAACCAGAGGCATACAGCAGCGGTGATTTTGGGTTTGTATCCATATCCCCTGGAGTGTGGTTACTTGTTTTAATTTCTATCCTTCCGTTACGATTTTTTTAAATGAGTTTTTTTTTTTAAATATAATGCCTGTTACTAAAAAGAAATCATTTGAAAAGTACTAATCCACAAACAAAAAGGAAAAAAAACTTATTCCAGCAGAAAGAATACGTATGCAAATGAAGTAACTGCCAGGGGTTCTAGAAACACTCAGTGGCGGCTACTTCGCTAAGGTGGAGCAGAGTCGCCCCACTGGTTTCAGCAGTGGAAATAAAGGAAAAATAAAATGATAACAATTGGTGGTTGTTATCATTTTATTTGTTCCTGCTGTGGCTTGGCGGTTCGGGCCGGTCTGCACTGCTCTCAGAGCAGTGGAGGAGTAGTGGCACCCTCCTAAGTGCGCAATGACTGTTTGGCTGATCCTACCAGGCCAGCAAAACAGTCATGCACACTTCGCATGTTCTCCATGCAGGCTGCATTACAGCCTGCATGAAGAACATGCAAAGGCCCCCGTTCCCTGGCTGGGCGCCGAACCACTGCGCCCAGACCAATCACAACGCTGCATTTCAGCATTGTGATTGGTCAGGGGAGCTTGGGTGTGCTTCCTGGTTCCTGCGAAGTGGAGGGACGAGGAGCGGAGAGGAGGTATACGTTATGTTTTTTTTCTTTACTTTTCTCCCTCCTCGCCCTCCACCCTGCCACCCCCGATCCGTGCAAGCCGCCACTGTAAACCCTTCAGATTTATTTAAAGGCCACAGGTCGAACAGGTAAAACAATCAGAATAATCAGCATCATCTTTTATTAGATTTCGCAATAAAGAAAATTGTTGGAAAGCATTTTAAGACCCAAATGGCAGAAAAAGGGTTTCAACCCCTTCTGAAAAAAATTTGAAAAACTGCCTTCCAGGTTATGGTGTTTAATCTCAGTTATGTTAGACTTTGTTACAGAATATTTACAATATTGCTTGCTTATCTTCACTTTGGCAATTAAGCCCACATTTTTTTAAAACAAAATGTTCTTGCAAGGGGACTCAGCCAGGAAATATTGCTTCACTGGATAAGAATGTGACTGGTAATCAAGATGTGGGAAATAAGGTGTAAGTGTTGGGAAAGAAAGCCATATATTGCTGTCAGTCTTAGATACATCTGCCTCCGAATCGTCTTCTTTGTTGGATGTTTTACTTTTGATTAAGAAAATCTTGCATAGTATATTTGAATCATTGATATTAAAAAACAATCCCACGAAAACCCAGGCAGGCTTACTAAAGTAAATTTCTTTGGAACCTGAACAAATATCTTCTTGTATGCCATCACTGGTTAAGTCAGACAAAGTATTACCAACAACTTCACTGAAGGATAATCCCCAAAGGGGTTGATATATGGAAGCGCAAAATGTCAGTTTATGTTTCTCACAGATCTATACTGATTAAAAAGCATGGTGATTGTGTTTTTTATAGAAGGGGTATGGTAAGTATGTTTCCAGGGCTATTAAAGGACATGTCACAGATGCAAATCCAGACATACTATTCATAACTGAATCATGGTTGGGAGATGAAATGGCTCCAGTCCTGCATGAAGCCATTCCTCTAGGTTATCAATCACTCAACATAGTATAGGCAAAAAAGGATGGGGCCTAGCTGTTGTGTTCAGGCAAACATTACATATCACTAAAGTTGACGACCTCTCCATAAAGAATTGTGAAGCTCTTCTAAAAAGATGCAATACTGCACCGTCTTCATTCTGTGACTTCCTGCTCCTTTAAAGACCTCCACCTAGCAAGGCGACATTCCCAGATGCACTTCTAGACACAGTTTCAAACCTGATAACACTACACTCCAACTTATGCATTTTGGGTGACCTCAACATTTGGTTTGACAAACCCAATATGACCCCTCCAAAAACAATCACTGGCCTAGATGCACTGAACCTGCATCAGATTGTCCACAAACCCACACACATCACTGGACATATCCTAGATGTGATTTTTGCTAATACTGAACTAGTTACCTTTCAAACTATAACTCCAGTCACATGGTCAGACCACCACTTGCTTGCTTTCCAACATAAAACAACTCTAAGGGACTCACCTAAAACTACCTTACATCCATCCATCTATCGGCTGTGAAATAAACTCAATTTGGAACACTTAGAAACACAACTAACATCAAGTACAAATCTGGAAACAATAACTTCTGTTAAAAATCTATATGAGTGGCTACAGGAAGCTTTTGACATCCTGATACCACTCAAAACCACACAACAGCACAAAAGAAAAAAGCACCTTGGAGAAACATAGAAATAAAAGACATAAAACAATAAATTAGAAAGCTTCAACGTCCCTGGCTCAAAACAAACGCCAAACAAGAGAAACTTCACCTACAAAAAATTAACAGATTATACAAGTCAGCTATCAAAAAAGCTTAGAAAAGGTACTATTCAGACAGAATTCAAAATGCTAAATGTGCAAATAAAGAATTCTATAAAATACTCAATGAATTTCGCAAACCAAATTGCCTAGAAGGAACTAATTCTGTTACTCAAGATTTCACAGGCAAACTGTCAAATCATTACACAGACAAAGCAGACACATTGGACTCGTACTTAAAACAGAAACAAAGCACCAGCAGTAACCCCTGTACTGAACAACAATCCAAGAATACTCTAACCCTGTCTCTCTGTTCCTTCCAACACATCTCACACGATTAATTTATGGACCTGGTCAAAGTAAGAAGGCCTGCCGGCAGCCCTTCTGACCACTGTCCACCACAAACTTTCAAGGCAATTCTTTTAACAACCTCTGCTGCCACTCCAGTAGGAAGAATCATCAACCATTCCTTAACTACCGGAATATTTCAAGAAGAACTCAAAAAGTCATACATACGCCCTTTACTGAAGAAACAAAATTGGACCTGCTGAACCCTGACAACTACAGACACATTACAAATGGACCTTTCCTGGGCAAACTGATAAAGAGCAGCGTCCGCCCAGATGTCACAATTCATTGAAGAGAATGACATACTCTCAGACTTCCAAACAGGATTCCGTCCGGGAAGAGGCACTGAATCTGCCCTCCTTGCCATCTGGGATGACCTGAAGAAGGCAGTTGACCGCAGCGGGGTTGCTGCGCTACTCCTCTTGGACCTCTCTGCTGCCTTTGACACGGTTGACCATGACACTCTGAAACAAAGACTCTATGAAGCCGGCATAGAGGGAACTGCTCTAGACTGGATCACGTCCTACCTTCAAAACAGAACTCATGTCATCCATACCCTACCTTTCTCGTCCAAACCATACTACACAAAAGCAGGGGTCCCTCAAGGTTCTATCATCTCGCCCATGCTTTTCAACATCTACATGAAGTCATTACCAGTACTGATCAATCAATTTCACCTCACGTGCTATAACTATGCAGATGACACGCAAGTACTCCTTCAAATGGAATGCCCCAAAGACATTGGAAAATACCCAATTTTCAGTTGTCTCAGTGCCGTGGATCAGTGGATGACTTGGAGCCATCTCAAATTGAATGCTTCAAAAACGGAAATACTCCTGTGTGGCGATTGGAAACATTATGACCTGCTTGCCGCCTGGCCGGATGTACTGGGATCACCACCTAAAGTATCGAAGGAAGTAAGAAACCTCTGAATGACCATGGACTCCAAGCTGTTGATGAATGCCCAAGTGGACAAACTAACCAGAACAAGCTTTGTCACTAAAAAATGCTGCAACGAATTTTCCCTCATTTGGGATTTCCACACAAGGTCCAAGCTACCATCTCCCTTGTTCTGTCCAAACTCGATTACGCCAATAGCCTCTACCACGGATCACCTTTAACAACCATGAAAGACTACAACAGATTCAGAACTCGGCTGCCAGACTACTCTTGCATATCAAACCGCGAGACCACATCTCACCTGCCTTGAAAGCCCTGCATTGGTTACCGGTTGCCAGAAGATCCACGTTTAAGCTACTTTGCATCAACCACAAAGCAATACATGGAATGGGACCGCTCTCCATCAGGAATAAAATCACCAAACACATTCAACAAAGGAACCTACGCTCTAAAGGGGCATCTCGCCTCAAAATCCCAAGATACAAGAAAAAAACCATGGGTGGCACATCCTTCTCTGTTCAAGCAGCCAAACTATGGAACTCTTTACCCCCCAACATAAGATCCACCGACAACCACCTTCTCTTCAGAAAAATACTCAAGAATTGACTCTTCCCCACATAAGCACCATACGCAAACAGAAATTTACAGCATATTCCTCTGTATATAAACATTTATTTTCACTATAGATATGTACCTATCTCTGTGTATTGCATTAAGATGTAGAATAATTATGCTGTTGAAAATAAATAAAAATCATCTGTGGTCTACATGTACTTACTTCCATTGTGCATCTATGTACCTTCCAAGTACTTGGATTTGTGTGTCTGTTACTTTTCTCCTGAAAAAGCATATCCACTGTACTGCCCTATTTCTCATCCTGTACCTCTATAAATATCTTAAATCTACATATACTTAACTCCTTTATGCATCTATATTCTTTCAATGTACTTATGGATCTATATATTTATCACTTCTTTCTAATTTAGCATTTCAAATGCACTACCCTATTTCTCAGCCTATACTTCTCTCAATATATCCACTAGCCCAACCTTCTGACTCATCTCAAACTTCTTTCTACTACTCTTTCCAATGCACTAACCTATCTCTCACCCTTTACATCTATCAATATATCCTCTACATCCACTCTCTTTTATCCCAAACCCCATGCCACTAATATAATCCCCTCAAAAAACCTTTCTAGACTCTCTCCTATTCTACCCCTCCTTGCTTCATCTGACACCTCTTTTACTATACCGATCCCCCAAAACAAACCTTTCTAAACTCTTCCCTCTGACTATTCCCCTCAAAACCCCCCTTTTTACTCATCCAAAAGCCTCCTCCTACTGCTATGACCTCCCAAAAAAAAGAATCCTTCACTCTTCTGTCCCTCCACTATCCTTTTCAATCAAAATAGCAGACTAAAATGTTCACTTCTCAAATTCCATATTCCACTATACTAATTCACCACTAATCCTTTATGGGTTCCAGAGTAGCGTGCTACTCGCCAGTAAAGCGTTTCAACACCCCATCAGGGTTACCAGCGCTATATAAATGCAAACTTTTTTCCCTTTTCTACCCCTCCCCAACCCTTCTCAATCCAAATAACTAACTAACATATTCACCACTCAAATTAATTTCATGTTTCGCCATACTAATTCAACAGTAATCCTTATGGGTTCCAGAGTAGCGTGCTACTCGCCAATAAAGCGCTTCAAAACCCCATCAAGGGGTAGCAAGCGCTATATAAATACAAACCTCTTTCCATCTTCTATCCCGCAACCTACCCTTCTCTATCCAAATAACTGAATAACCCATCCACCACTCAAATTACTTCATATTTCACTACACTAATTTTCAACACTAATCCTTTATGGGTTCTGGAGTAGCGTCCTACTCGCCAGAAAAGCGCTTCAACACCCATCAGGGGTAACAGTTGCTACATGAATGCAAACCTTTCTTCCCTTTTATCCCTCCGCTATCCTTCTCACTCCAAAACACTAATATCCACCACTCAAATTACTTTCATATTTCACCATACTAATTCAGCACTAATCCTTTATAGGTTTCCGGAGTAGCGCGCTTCAACACCCCATCAGGGGTAACAAGCACTATACAAATACAAACATTTTTTTTCCCTCTTCTATCCTTCTGCTATCCTTCTGCTATCCTTTTGAATTCAAATAACTGACTAACCTATCCACTACTAAAAATGTACTTGACTGTTTCACGATACTAATTCAACACTAATCCTCTATGGGTCCCGGAGTAGTGTGCTACTCGCCGAAAAGCGGTTTGACGCCTCTTCAGGGGTAGTAAGCGCTATATAAATGCAATTGCAATACAATTATAAGGCCATAAGGTGAGGAAGTAAAAGCAAGAAATCATTAAGGGCCAGTACAATTGGAATTGCCAAAAGCACAAACCTGTAGCAACATCAAAACCTATTCTGCTCCATGTAAAACTAACCATGTCAGCGAAAAAATACAAAACATAAAGATCCCTCCCAAAAGTAGGGGTTTAGGGGGAATATGAATAGTGGTGCGGTTCAAACTAAGATGTTGAAAAAAAAGACAATTTAGCTAGAGTGGATAAAGTGCAAGTTAGTATTCCTTAGAGCAGGGACAAGGAAAGAGAAACTGTGAATGTAGCAGACCTAATCAGATCAGGGAAAATAAGTAAATAAATGAGACCATTAAATCAAGAGTGTCTATTGTAGAT
Source organism: Triturus cristatus (assembly GCF_964204655.1). Lineage (NCBI taxonomy): Eukaryota > Metazoa > Chordata > Amphibia > Caudata > Salamandridae > Triturus > Triturus cristatus. The sequence continues at coordinate 477,229,734 of NC_140579.1, read as the reverse complement.
ATTTCATAACTGTGCTTTCCTAAAAGCAATTTTATCAAATCATTTGAAACAGGTTGGATTTGGAAATAAAATCAATGGAAAGGAAGTCACAAATATATTTTTTTGCCAATTGGTTAAGTCTCTTATATTCCATCCTAGCAAGAGCTCAATAACCATCGTATTAAATCATTCCCAATCAAGGAAATTGAAATACAGCAATTTAAACCAACCATTTTTAAACAACAAAGGTGGTTTGTGCTGTAGTCAAATTTGCCTTTGAGAGAGTAAAACGAGGAGCCATTTAAAAGAACTGTTGGTCTGAACCACATGGGTGTAAAAATAAGTTTGCCAACGTATAGAGAAGAAAATATTGATGAAGAGAAGAAATATGCTTGCCTGATTTGTGATTGAGAAGGAATGAGTGATAATTTCATATTAAGTGATATTGATTAGCGAAATAAATTCATGCAGTCTTGCTCCTTTGTCCTGGAATAGGTATGGTTTAAGTAGGATACTCAATTCTGAAAACATTGTATAGAAATAACATAATTTGTTTTCAAGAAACGTGGCTGTGCAGGGAAATGCCAGTGTATGATGAATGCGCTCAAATACATACCCAAACAAGAGCTAAATGTACATAGTGGGCCTTCGGTGTTTTATAAAGCCTTATTTCCACCAAGATTGCAAGAAGTATGTCAACTGAATACTAAATGAGTAGATGCATGCTTGTAAAAGTATCATTTATGCCTTAATTCAGCTTTTATTGATATTTTAGAATAGCCAATGTATCTATAACCCTACTTGATAAAGTGTACAATAAGAGACTATTACATTTTCTTAACCCTGATTTGTGTGGGATAATGAGTAAGGTACACATTGTTTGATTGCGCTAAAGAGTGACTTCAATCTTAGGCTCAATTCGAAGATAGACCATTTACTCAAGAATGAGTAATTGTTTCTCTACAATATCCCACCAGCTGTCTTGTCTAATCTCAAAAGAAAAGGGGAGATGAGAAGTATTCTAGAGCGGCTCACCCTCCTACTTACATATCTTCAAAACAAGAGAGTCTGTCAGTATTCTGTATGCTAACCCACTACACGATCGAGAGAAAACTCTAGGTTTTCTTACATAACCTTCACCCACCAGGGTTGCCTCTTGGTGACATGCTTCATCACATGAATCCTCCCGGTCTGCTGTGAACGGGCGTGCTGCGACCTGAGAGTTACGAGGGAGCACTAAGTAATATGCTCTAAATGATTAAAAGAATTGGAGTAGAAGGGTATTGTGGGAGGTTTAAAAATACCTGCCTGGTAAGTAACTAGTTAAAAAGTGGTGAGAGTCAATAGAAAGTGTAGGTTGCATTGACCTACAGAAAGGAAGTTACATTGCAACCTACACTTTCTATTTTCTTTCCCCACTTTTTTAATTATACAGCCTGGGGATGGATTAAAGTATTACTTACCTACCAGGCAAGTATTAATGCAAGTTTTGAGATTTTGATTTAATATTCACTCTCTAGATGTTGTGTGCAGAAGAATGTAGTGGTCTTTAAAAGACTGTGTGATATCTTTTAACCAATTCTTCTTTTTTTATTGTGAATGGTGTAATCTGGCTTATCGATGTACATTCTGTGTAGTTTGATTTAAAGGACTTCGATCTGTAATGAATGTGACTTGACTACTGACCATCGCCACAGCTGCAAGTGAGACTCTGGCAGCCAACTACCACAAAATGCGGTTAAGGTAACTAAGGAAGGGGACAATAGGAAATTGATTCAGTAAAAAATGGGTTTTCTATCACTCAATGCCTTTTCTTCAGATTAAGAAGTTACACATATTTCAATTACTTGGATTCCTACCTGCATTTCGATCTGGTTGTTGTGCAGCTAAGAAGTAGTGCTCAGTTACATCACAAAGCTGAAGGAAGGGGAAGCAGTTTTGATACATCAATGTAATCATGAAAAAAGATAATTAGTTACAAAAGACAAACCCCCTTTAGTTCTTTATTGTTCTCAACAACATAATTCACTATCAATCTTAGTTGCATTAGTGTGCTAATTTTTTGTAATTCTTGAACTGGATTCTTGCTGGCTTCAACAAGGTTCAGTATCAATAGTTTGTGTCGAAAAAACAAAATATTTACAGTTGTGTATCTTCCACCATTCACCTGATTTATGGCAATTATTTTCTCTCAAAGTTAGAAGATTCTTTTGTCAAATAAACTAAAAGAAGAATACTCTCTCACTGTAGAATGAGATGTCTTCAACTCAACTATCCTTTAGACAATCCTTTCTAAGGAAGAGCACAAAATGAACTCATGGGGCTTTTCTTCAATTCACAACCTCAACTAGAGATTGCTAGCAAGACATACTGGTTCTCACATAAACAATCAGAAGGAAGAGAAAGTTCTAAAGAAAAACGTGCAGCTGTTTGCTACAAAGATTTAAGCAGCATTATCATTTTCAAGACTAAATCCTCTTGAGCTCCTCCTGCTTTGGTTCGCTCCTAAATGTACTGCACCTCTCTGATGAGAACAGCATTGACTAGTAGTTGCACTGGAGTGTGGCTCCTTATGTAGGAACCCCATCCAAATTGCAGTGACACGTAGCAGGTGTTTCAAAGTTTGGTGAGATCTAAGATGGCCAACAAGGTGACCAAGTCTCCTTTGTCATGTGTCTCTCCTCTTCACCCATTCTGGACAAACAGTATCAAGGCCTTTGAATTAAGGTCCAAAATGTTTAGGGCCCGGACTACCTTAGATGCCACAAATATTTATTTTTGATATAGACACACACATGCAGAAACAGAAGCAGCATCATCTGCATCTACAAATTGTTGGCTAAGATTCTTTTGACGACTCCTACGAAGAGATAGTCGAGACCTGATTTTCATAGTACCAGTCTCACAACTATGGAATCCATCCATCAGGGTGTGCACAAGAAAGCTCTATGAGTTTACGCCTTTAGTCCTCTCCATGTCAGAACACTCTCCAGCACATTGCACACCTTGCTCCACATCACACTCTAGTCCTGGGTTACCCATCACCATCCTGCTGCATTGTGGTTCATGTAGTTCCTTCAGTCGACAAATCTTCCCTTAATCATTCTTGGAGGTGGACCTCTTTTCAGCATCATTGTTCCTGTCCTTATAGATATACTGACCCATTGATACTTACTTTCTCAACTATTCTCACTCTCGGCTCCTATCTTCACTCCAGTCTTGGTATCCCTGTTTGCCTTTTTGTACCTACTGGCTTTCCTGGTCTGTCTCTCCCTAAGTTACTTTGCAACCTTCCATTCATTGTTGGTTGCTTGATTCACAACACTTGCTTTATTACTGAAACCTGACCCTCTTCCAGCACCTGTACTGCTACCCTGAGCTGCCAGATACATTTCCCATGTGAGCTCAGTGTACAGTGTTCTTACATTGTCTCTACTGCTGAGGCTCTGCCTGAACCGATTCAGTCTTGCTTTCAGGTTTTCTCGTTGATTCTGAACATCTTGGTTTTTCCTTATTACGTTTCCCATTTTCTGTTTTGCTACGTTGGCTAGCTGCTTGTGTTTCTTATTTTTACAGCCTTTTTGTCCATTTTGTTTGCTAGTATTGCTAGTTCTACCTTCACACTTCCTTTCCTGCCATTGTTTGTATGCAGATTCTTAGTCTTGGATTCCAGTGTCTCTTGTTCTGTGTGCATTATTCCAGTCTTGTCTTTATTGGTGTGTAGCTTCCTCTGACTGTATTTAAGTGTTCTTTATTCTGCAGCCTACTAGCCCTGTCCCATGTCTGTTCTTAGAATCTGGTCCTGCTTTTCCCTGAGCCCAGTTCCTGCTTTCAGTGCCTCCTGTTCTGTTCACTTTTGTCCTCTTTGTTAGTATGTTGAAATCCTATTTACTGTTACCAAGCGAGGAGGTGAACGTCCGAGGCTTGGTTCCACTTGCACAGGCTCATCCAAAGCTCTTCCATAAGTGCTGTTAGGTGTCTTACATGACCCTATGAGAGTAACTGTTCTTTGCCTATTTGTGTAATGTTTTCCCTCAGAGAGAGATGTGCAGTTAAGCCTCATAAGAGAATCCATTCTCAACCAAAAAATCTATCATATATGAAAAAAGTGCACATTAATAAAAATCAGGTCAAGCTAACAATTAGGTCCTGAAGGTCTAATGGTGTGCCAGGCTAGATAAGAGGGCAGCTCTGTTAATTCCTCTTTTCTTCCTTTCCTATGACTTAATTAGTGTTCAAAATACATGGAAAAGTAAATAAAAAAGGAAAAAATCTAGGGTGATAGGGCCAATCCAGAAAACTACTGCCTTATTGCCCACCTAGACTCCAAGGCTACAGAGCATGATAAACTTCTTCCTTGTGATCTTAAAAGTTGGGCCATGGACTATCACAGTTTACTGTTTTTTTCAACGGAGCTGTAGCACTACTGACACCTTTGCTTTGATGTACATCGCACACAAGGCAATTCACATCTCTGGTCTCCCTGTATTTGCTTGTTTTGCAGATTACTCCTCAGCTTGCGAAAAGGTTGACCACAATATTTTCTGGTCCAAACTGTCAAATTGGGACATGTTGCACTCACTTCTATATGAAATAATCTCCCTTTACATGGACACCTGGGTCAAGGTCTGCACTGGACCAGGCAACCATCCCAGATCCTATAGGATCCAACAGGAATGTGTGCTAAGCTCTTTGCTGTTTTCTTCTACGCTGCCTCTATCATAACCGCACTAGCACAAGCGTGATTATTCCCCCTAAGTATAGGCGCTCAGAAAATCCAGATCCTGCAATATGCAGACAATCTTGTACTTCAGAGAGTCTTAAATGCATTGATTACTTATAATCAAAAGAAACAACTGTCGGCAAATGAGGTGAAAACTAAAATTATGATTTTTGGTAAAGTCAAAAACAAAGCAGCAAACAAATGATCCCCTGGGCATAGGAAATTGAATTACTCCCCCCTTTATAATTACTTTAGATTTTGGATCTCTGACCATTTCTCACATGTAAAAAACTATAGGTACTTCTTTGATCTTCCATCTTTGCAGAATTAACTCAAAATTAGAGCACCTTTCTCCAGATGCAATTTTAAAGTTAATCAGGGAAAAGTTCTTGCCATCCCTTTCTTATGGGTCACCCATCTTTCCACAAAATTTAGCTTTCTAATAAAACTTCAATGCTACATTTTCAGGAAAGTTTTCCAGCTTCCTGACTCCAGAAAATGCTCTTGTTTACATTTTCAAGCTCTTGCCTATAATACAGCCTTCCTGAAATATTTTTATAGGATAAAAAAACCTGCAGCTGCAACCTTAGAATTCTATCTCAGTAAAATAATTGACGGCAAAGATCTCTATAAAAATGTATGGGTGCTGTAACTTGGAAAAGCAATCTCGATTTTGGAAATATAACTTGTATGGGTGGAAATAACCTTGTCAGCCTTACAATCCTTGATAAAAACAAAATAGATTTTACTCTAGCGTAGCAAAGATCTAAGCACCTTGAAATCTTTTTTATAATATTGCAGTCTTGTGTCTCATATTACACACTACTGTGCCTAAAACTCATAAAGAACACAATGAGTAGGAACAGCCTCAACATCATCAGGCACATGAGATTCCAGCTTTACCCTAGAAAAGAAATTCAGGAAAAGTTGGGCAAATTCACAACAGGATTCATATCAGTGCAGGCTGTGCGCTTACCATCAGGAAACACTTAATTTCCTGTGTTGCTGTCCGGGTGTGATTGAAGAGAGACAGTTGCTACAAAAATCTGTGTTCTTGATGAGGGGGCTTGGAACCTGTGAGGATGCTATGAGAGATTGTCTGAATGAACATGGAGGATCTCGCATCGCTATTCCGCTTTACAAAGTTTTGTAGGTACCCTTACAAGGAGAGTGAGGACATCTACTGCTCGCCCCCCTCCTCCCCCCGAACGCATGGTCAGACAGACCCACCCTTAGAGAAATAATATCCAGAGAAGACGGTGGGACTGTGTGACCTTTCTGTCATCTACTAGCCTGCTGGACTAAAAGGAAGGCCTACCAGTATGACCGCCCTTGGCCGGAGGAGGGATCCTTCAAACCCAAAGACATGGCAATTGCCGAGGACTGCATCTGAAATGGAGGGGAAATCTGAAATGGAACTATTCCTACATGTAGGAGTGCTAGAGACGATGGGAGCCTTACGTCAGGGAGAAACCGATAGATGCCCCGAGCTAGAATTTGTCCGCTACTGCAGAAAGGTGTAGCAGGAACCATCTATTTGCCTTGGGCACAGATGGACAGAGAAGGGCTCAGGAATAAACTGCCTCCATTGATGGATGGGGCAGAGAAATAGATGTCATTCTTTGAAAAGAACACCACAGGTATAAACTTAGCTTTAGGTGACATCAAAAGTCTACTCAGCAGCCTCATTTGGGAGCAGGCCGACACGGTGTTCTCCTAAGCCTGCATCCCCACAGTGATGCTTACCAATACCGAGCATGACGGGCTGGATTTAATTCATTCAGACACCAGTTCTGGATGGTCTAGGGGACATATTCCCTGAATGCCCAGACATAGGAGGACTGATGGCAGAGAGCATGAAGCCTAGGAAGACCGTGACTGAATTCTTAGATAGAATGAAAGAACGATAGGGGCAGGAGACAGGTCAGCCCTGGACTGACGACACAGGTCCCTAGGTTGCATTCTTCTACAACCTCCTAAAGAGAGGGCTACACACTGAGATCCAGACCTGATTAAATAGTGTAGTAGGGCTAGGCACCAAATCTTGGTGGGAAATACAGGCCCACATACTACATTTATTGCCGAAGAGACAGGAAAAGGACAAGGAGAAGCAAGAACCGGCCCAAAGAGACTCTGCCAAACTGGTCCAACATAAGCTGAAAAAGACCACCTCTTGGTGGGGCGTGCTAGCCATGAATGTTCAGAAGGCAACCTGTCTCAAAGAGAGCTCCACTTATGGACCCCAGAGCGTATCTGCGCAGTCCAGGTGGCCAAGGTCAGGGAGGCAGGGTCCAAACTTTCCTCTTAGAGTGCCACTATTGTCACAGAATGGGCCACATGCTTTCCAGGGCCACCTAAAAATGTACCACTATCAGCAAGGGATAGCACTGGGACAGACCCCACAGAACATCCACCCCAAAGCCAAACACACGCATCACAAAATCAGCTACTAGGAAATCAGGCTGCAGCCACCAAACTGTGTGGTTGGCCGGGAACAGGGCAGTCTCTGCAACAGACAGGGAGCTCAGTCCTGCAAGGATTGGACCTGCAGCCAGGGCAGGGTGGGGGTGACTGTCTGGTGGGGCAGTGCCTAGCGCAGTCACAGAGTACAACACACCATAAGTTCAAGACCATCCCCTGAAATGACCTATCCCCTTCATACTACTCTCAGTCACATTTCCTTACCTGCCACCTCTGCCAGCCTTCAGGATGGCCGTGCTCTGCCGACCGGGAGTCCACACTAGAATTCGCCATCTGGGTATGCGCAGGGGGCCCAGGGACACCACAGCTGTTGGTCCCCCAGGGCGAGGCTGGCTGACCACACCCCCGGGGACAGGACAGTCTGATGCTGGAGCAGGGTGTCCCCCCCCAGCTGATGCATAAAAACTGCCAACCAGGACCGCTCACCCAAATCCAATTTTGGACGGGCTATGTACATCTCAACTGTCTCAGGATTTACTGCCAAATGGAGGCCCTTCTTTAGTTCCAAAATGAGGCGAATGCTCTAGCATCCGCGTCGGGGCCGGGTTCATCAACACGCAGAGGGCAGCGATGGCCATGATGGCAGCAATATCCTCAAAACTCCCCCAAAAAAATCTAATCACATTACCCCAGTCCATAGGTAAATCCATCTAATTTATTAACGCCACCACAATCAGGCTGAGCATATAACGTTCCAGCAAGATCCCTGACTCTTGTCAAGAAAACACCGCAAACAAACACAGTTCCAGCCATTTCCCTGCAGGTTCCAATGGGGGTCCACACATGACCTCTCAACCAGCTCCAGTTTCCATTTCTTTAAATTAAGCAACACCCGTAAAAACAGGTAAACCCCACCGGGACCCGCACATAACAGCCCAAAGATTCTCAGTCCTTCCAGAACAAGGACATAACCCAGTAAATCAGCTTAATTAAAGATCAAACTCACTCCATGGGGCCCAAAGGGCGTGCCCATGTCAACGGAAGCATCAAGCTAAAATCCAAACACCCACTTCCCTTCACAATTGCATGCAGCACATCCAGGTCAAAAGGACACCCCGGCCCGGAGCCAAACATCACACATTTTTAAACGGAGCAGCCCACAAGAAAAGTCTGCCCCCCACCGTAGCTAGGAAAGGGGGGAACCAAGAATACAAAGAGCATTAAAATAGTTCTCCCCTAAAGTTCTAGCACCTCTTAAAACCGTTTCAAACTCACCATCCTCATAAAAACCTTAGCACTTCCTTTTCATGAGGAAAGAATTTGCTCATGACGAAACCATTGAGCGTACCAGTAAAATGTAAATGCAGGTACTTTCCAGACAACTGCCTAACAAAGTGTTTTTTTCAAAATTAACGTACAAACTGCAACTCTTATCCTACAGGTCTGTGATCAAGCTGAAAGTGCACCAACACTGCTGCGGCCCGCCATTCCTTCAAGCAAAGCTTTCAAAGACTTTCTTTAACAAGGACAGTTGCTCATGTAATAAAGGATACATTTACTTTTGTAACAATCTCTTGAAAGATATTGTTTACACTGCACCAAGACAAGATACTTCTGGGCACCCAGATGACAGACACCTCACCCGAAGATGACACTACTACAAACAATTGCTTTTTAAGGTATGTATTTTTGTATTTCTGTGCTTTGCTCTATTTAGCCAGGGTGCTCTCAAGCCCCTCTGGAGCTAGACGTATGCCTAATCTCGTAAATTCTGCTTCTACATTCTTGCAATGTGTGCGCAGAGACTTCTCTCACCTCACATACACCCGCACCGAACCAAACACTAGTACTCCTCACGCACTACACAGCCCACTCCAACACAACACCTGGTATCAACACATGACCGCTGTAGGCACACAAACTACGAACAGGTCATGTTATATATGTTCATTGACACCCCACGCCGCAGACACTCTTTACCTATCCCAGGAGGTAACCACAGAAAGATAAAAATATAATCATACATCTGTACCTATATAGGATCAGGGGAAAAATCCCAATCCATAGAATAGAACCCCGTAGGGCACTAGTAAACATCACCCAGTAAGAGATTAACTCCACTGTACTGTATCTCTTCACTGAGTCTAGTGACATTCAATCCCAGGTTGACAGGATAAGCATAAGGGACACCATAAGGGGGGCACTGTTTGACCATGGGACTTCATAGGAAAGAGGTTCCTGGAGGTTGCAAGACCACTGCACCAGTGCCCATATACATCCGCGGTTCCAGCGTGGCCCTTAACATCTTTGAGGCCACCTTCTTTATTGACCAGTGGACCCCGGGCATGGAATTCCAGTGCTGCGCGACTCATCTTAAACACCCGGGGGGGAAATGAGTCCCATGGGAGGGAGTCCAATGCTAGCATGGTTACCCCGTGCCAGCCAATCCTGGATGTCTAGATTATTAGATGCACACAGTTGGAGGGGAAGGGGCAACCCCTAATTATACGGAAACTTGCACTGTCCTCTTTATGTTTCAGATGCAAAGGAACCATACCGTTGGATAATAATGAAAACTGCGACGTGATACTACGGATATCTATTGGCAATGTGGTGACCTTGCCTACACTGTTGTATTCCGCTTTAGGTGTATAGGTTCTCATGAAACATGTCCTTATGTAGGCACAATTTGCCTCTATAGACCTAAGATCCCAGTCCTTATTTAGGCATTAGCCATGCTATCCAAATACAGGCATGGTCACCTACATCCGTCCACCCCGACGTCACAACAAGTTCTTAGAATCCAGACCCTTAAGCTCTTGGGAGTTTCCCTTGCCCAGGATTATTGATTTCTCCAAGAACTCATTTATTATGCATGAACCGCTATTCCTCAAGGGTTCATTCCTGACGTCTTCCTCTGCCCGACTTTACGTCAATACTAACATTCCAAGACACCTACCAGGTATAAACATACCTTCCCTTGCCCAAGCAAGTAGGAGGAGACCTCTACTTAAGAGGAGCTTGTGTCCCGGCCTGACTCACTGACAAGAGACGCTGTCATCCCTGCTCGCAGAGAATCCAGCTTCCAGTGTTCTAGTGTTAGAGTTCGAGACCCGGAAAGAGATTCCCACCTCTCTCATTCTCAAGGTATGGAGCCGACTAGAACCTAGAGGGCCTCTTGGCATACCAGACTTAGCATACTATACTAAACTATAGAATAACATCCTATAGAATACAGCACCTACTTATTACATAGTACTACACTTAGGTTAGGTACACTGGGGTAGAACTAGTTAGAGAAGCATCTTATGAGTACTCACATTTTTTGCCTATGTTATTTATGTCTATGCATATCTGTCATAGTTAAAACATAATGCTAGCGCAGAATTATTTCTTTCTAATGCTTATGCTGTACATAATATATCTTGCATACTGTCTTGTGATTATAACAGCTTATATCTCTTACACGAGAAACAAGACTGTTCAGTAAATCCTTTCATTGAAACGCCCGTCTGGTCTTTCTGTGTAAACTCTGAAGAAACTAAGCATGCACGATTAGCTGAGCGAAACTGTTATCTGTTTCCACAATTCTGAGAGTGTTCCAATTCTAAAGGGAAACAAAGTTGTCATGTTTATGCGGTTGCCAAAAACTACTCCCTTCTTGTTTACAAGGAGTTTCTAGTGGCCTCTGAGTTAGCTGGTACAAATTAAGTTTAATATACTCAATAGGGGCATACTGACCTCAGTCCTATGCCAAATCTATAGGGTATATTATTCCAATGCGCAGAGCCTATTAGGGAAATAGGAACTACGCTACATGGTGCCCAAACGTTTGGTAAGGCACTAATTTAATACTAGGTACTGAGTAACTCAGTTGTGCTTTTCTCAGAGATCCTTACTCACATGCTCCATAAGACGTCTGGAGTGGGTAGGGTTAAGTATCCGCCAAAGCTGACTAGGACATAAATCCTATATATTAGCTATTTGGTTTGTTCAACATTGAAGGATACAGTGTTCCAAAATATTGTGCACCTTATCTTTGTTTCCTTGAAACTTGTTCTACATTCTTTCCAAAACAATGTCCCAGAACGGCGATAAGGCTGAGATCCAGTCGTAACAGCTTTTCATTTTACAGGTTTAAATGAAAACTATGAGGGTGTTATAAACATCCCTCCAAACTTAAGGAGAGCCATCACTCTAAAACTTATAAAACACTGCCTAACACCAAGAGGGGGTAGAGCGGTTTTCGTGAAAGAGGCACACAAATCTTTTCAGACAGAGGTAGTCTATTCATGGATTGTATTCCCAGAATCAAATCCAGTAACAAAAGTATTTCACTTCTTTAAAGAAGATGAACCACCTGAGGAAAATATTCCTTTCGAGGATATTGAAATTCCACTCACATACCAGGAGCATAATCTCTGGATTAAAGGCGCCCTAAAACATCACAAAAACATTACCAGGCTCGGTCCACTAGGTAGACCAGGAGCAACATGGCCGATTTTAGCCAGCTACACACCTCATCCAGACATTGAAGTGATGTCAGATAAGGAATTACTTACTCAACTACAAGAGTTAACTCAAATTTACAGACAATTAGTCCAATATGTCATGCAGACTTTTACAGTCCAACCACCAATAACCATTCCAAATCAAACCCCTCAACAAGGGTATACACTAAAAATTACTCCACAGACTTTACACGCAGTCATGGGTAAAATGCCCACAAAACGTGAACAAATTCCATTCTGGATAGCTAAAAAAATTACTCAAATGGAAGCAGTATTTCCTAATACTAGCCCTTATGAGAAACACAGAATTCTAACAATCTATTTACCAAAGGGGATCACACCACAACTGGAAGACTGCACAACTTGGGGCACAGTCTTTGCTGCCATCTATACTAAAACACATGGTGTTCCGTCAATTGCAGCAATAGCAGATGTCCTGAAACAAATTCAAAACGAATACGGGGCAGAGCCTGCTCTGAATTTAGGTATGTAATTACTGAAAAACTTCGACCAGGTCTCAACAATATTATCTAATATTAAAGGGGAGGCAGCATCAGTGGCGATCCGCCAACGCTTAAGGGAATTTGATGTAACAGAACATCAACATGAACTACCCAGAATAATAGAAAAATCTTATGCAGAATTAGGCAGAGACAGTTTGGGTGGAAAACCTTTAAAGCCAAAACTGTCTGAAGGTCCTGAGAAGGACTCTAATATTCAAAATCCTACATCTTCTAAAAAGAAGTGGGAAACTAATAAATAAAATCCGAAAGAGACACGTTCTCAACCCCGAGGTAGGTCTCCTCAAAAGGAGCCCTCTGAAAGGAGGTATAACCTCAGGAATAGGGATACTTTAAGAAAATCTGACAGTTATCAGGATATTGATACACGTTCCTCTCGTACCTTTCAGATATCGTCACAGACATCAGAAAGAAGGGGACGGTCAGATCACACAGAAGAACGCGTAAAGTCAAAAGACGATCAACACGTTCAGAAAAATAATTCAAAACCTCAATTCACAAAAAAGAAGGTAGCAGGTCTGAAGATCAGACATGCCGAGAATACTGAGAACACAGCTCAAGAACGGAGAATGGGCTCAGTGCAGCAGAAGTAACAATAGCTCGCCAGAACCTGAAGGAACTTCTGGAGATAGTGAACTTGAATGAGTACATCACAGTGGAGTCTGTAGACACCAGGGTTAGTACTCCACAAAAGTTATATGAAATAACACTCCGAATGGAGGGAGACATACCAAGAAAAGTGAAAGCACTCTTTTGGGAGAAACTTTCAAGGAGTTATGATATACTTCTAGCAGAACAGGACTGGCCACCAAAATTATGCCAGCCTTCTCCAACCATATTCCAATTCACCTAAAATATAATTATGCCAGGAAACGGGCAGTAGTCCAGGCCCCAGCATTATACAAAAATCATGTTGGATGGGATGAGGACTCACCTCACCACAAAATACAGCTAAAAAAATTAACCTACTGCACAAAGGCAGTACCAAATAAAGCAAGAAGCTAAAAAAAACAGGTCAGGGAGATCTTAGATCAACTTGAATACCAAGGGGTGATTGAAACATGCACCTCCTCAATGAACAATCCTTTGTTTCCTGTATCCAAACCAGACAATACATATCGTCTAGTTTTGGATTACAGACACTTGAACACTTGTACCAAAACATTTGCAGTGCAAAATGCACATAGTACAGCATTAATGAATAACATTGTGCGTAAAAAATATAAAACCACATTGGACATTTCAAATGGTTTCTTTTGTCAAAACATAGCACCTGAAAGCAGGTACTTAACAGCTTTCTCAATAATGGGGACCCAGCGTCAATTTTGTAGACTCCCACAAGGGTTCAAAAAATAGCCCGGGGTTATTCTCAGAAAGGGTAACAGAGTTACTACAAATTTATGATAACGAGGCATTGTCATATGTCGATGACATCTATCTGACAGACGATGACCGAGATAGGCACTTGAACAGGGTGAATACCATTATACTGGGCTTCGCCCCTGAGGGCTATGAACTCAACTTTAAAAAATCCAGAATTGCCCATCTCAATGTCCTTTTTCTAGAATATGAGCTTTCAAGTGAAGGCAAGAGCCTGGCAGCTAATGTTTTAGAAAAGTGTGTGCTGCTCCAACCTCCGAAAACACTGAAAAATGTACAATCCATCTTGGGATCCTTAAATTTTGGAAGAACTTATATTCTAAATTACGCAGTAAGGGTTAAACCTCTCTACGAAATAATCAAACCTGAATTTTCAACAAAACATTGGACACAGGAACACACAGTCATCCTGCGTTCACTCCAAGCTAACATGTTAGCAACAAATCATTTACAAACACGTAAATAAACGCAATTTAGTGATCCGAAAAATTTTGGGTCAATGCGGATTCACCTATTTAACATTTAATGAGGGTGAAAAAATACCAAGAGCATACAAATCACATTTGTATACACAAGGAGAAATGCGCTTTATTTCAACAGAAAAGATACTGACAGCAGTTCAAACCACTGTAGCAAAAGAAAGTGCACTAGCTCAGGGGAAACGCATTATTGTCGTGACTCCAGTACCAGCCTTGGAGGCGGTTAGAAAGCGAGCATTCTAAATGCAAAAGCTTTACATTCTAGATGGATACAATGGGTTAATTCTCTTGCAGCAACAGATGTTGAATATGTTTTTGATCCGGATTTAAAAACACAAGCGTTCCTGCAATATGAACATGAATGAACAAGAATGTCCTCTGCCCACTGAAATTCTGCCTCTCGATCAGTGAGAATTTATCATTTATACTGACGGATCAGCACAACCTGCTACAGGGAGTAAACAAGCTTACAGTGCAGCGCGCGCAATTGTTAAAGGTCGCATGCGCGATGGTATCTTCAGACCAATGGTCACAAAAACTCAATCTCTAGGAGATTGTACAGCTCAGCGAGCTCAACTGCAAGCATTCAAACTGGCACTTGAAAATACAGATCGCCAATTCCCCACACTTGTAGTGTGCTATTCCTTTTACTGTGTCCAGTCATATAATTAATTGGCTTCAAAACGGATTCCAAGATGCAAAAGGTGGCACAATAAAGCCTAAAACGCTTTGGGAACAAGTAGTTCAGTTGAGAAACGAACTACCAAAAGCTCACGTGATACACATGCTGAGTCATCAACGTGATGGCGTTCACGTTGCAGGGAATTAATTGGCTGATAAAGCCGCAAAGGGGGCTGTACAAACTGCTTCCGTAGCTGCGATCACTCGTTCAAAAACAAGAATAAACAGTGAGATATTTTTGGCTGTCAATGCTTTAAGCAAAGACAGTGGTGCAGCGTTACCAAAGAAATTTCCACTCAAGTATGTGATTGATGCGAACAACGTTCCTTTTGCTCAAATCCCTGGAGTGGGGTATAGGCTAATTCCAAACATGGAACGTAGATTAGGACAGATCCTAGCAGCACATGAAGGGATAGCCTCTGCCCATGCAGGTGTTTCTGCAACAGTATCTTTACTAAAGCAAAGATATTGGTGGCCTGGCATTAGGAAACAGACTAAAAACTATGTTTTGGAATGTGAAATATGCCAACAGATGAAAGTCTCCACAGTGAAACGTCCTGCGCAGACACCCCTGTTGATTTCAGACAAACCCTTCTCTTGTGTTTACCTGGACCACTGCGGTCCCTTGCAAAGGGACGGTAACTATAAATATATAATGATCGCAGTGGATTCGTGCTCAAGGTTCCTATGGATGTGGCCTCAGCGCTCGGGTAACGCTCGAACTGTAATAAAATATTTGCGAGTCTTTATCGGCACATACGCAATTGGCACACTGCATTCTGACCAAGGCCCTGCGTTTAGCTCTCGGGCTTACAAAGAAGCCATGGCCAGTTTGGGCGTAGCATTGCAGTACTCCTCTCCGTTTCATCCTGAGTGAAACTGTTGTGGAAAGGAAAAACCGGGACATAAAGCAGTCTATAATAGCTAGAGTACTAGGTTTGGGTGATGGGTGGGTCAAACATCTTTATGGGGTCCAATGCTCATTAAATAATTTGCCAAGAAGTTCTCTAGGGGGGGGTCACTCCATATGAGGTCCTATTTGGGACAAGAATGTGGGTTCCTGATCTCGAATGTAAAGGCACAGTGGTTGAAAATAAACCCTTTGATATCAAAGATCGTTTAGCTGTTTTACATGATCTAAATGAACTAAGATCAAAACAAAGCAACGTGTTCCTGAAGCCAACCATCACTGGGGAAAAAACCGGCAGTCCCAGCAAGGCCTGTCTGGATCCCAAAAGTTGGGGATCTGGTCAGAGAGAAGATTGCGGACAAGAAGAAATTTGGACCTTCTTACAGAAAGCCAGTACCTGTCCTAGCCGTCCACGGAACAAGAACAGTACTTCTGCCGCCCCTTGCTGGAAAAAAGCAGAAAAGATTTGTGTCAATCGACCTCATTAAACCACAGTATGTGGCAGATACTAAATAGAGGCCTCGTGGACTCCGACCTAGTAGCAGACACACTCTTCTTGAAACTATCCAAGAGGTTCAGACTGAAAGACTCCTAACCATCGAGAATTCACCAGTAAGAGATGAAGGACTAAGCAACAATGCTATGGAACTCGTCTCTCTTGAAACTCAAATAACAGTTCGTCCAGATACACCTGTCTACACAAACGTAACACGTGATCAACTGGTTCCAGCGATTTCAACTATTCCTGATGCAATTCCAACAATTGACTGAACTGTTTCAGGCTACTTCAATAACTTTGATACATTTTCTGAGGATCCAAGTGAGCCTGAAACGACGCCAGCCCTAAAAACTTTCAAAAAACAAGTACAAGAATGTTTTCATTTTCTGAAAGACACTTATTTGGTTTCACCATGGATTGAACTATGGATTATTTCTGGAATATTTTTCTTTCTGCTTTGGTAATGACTCTAAACATGCTTATGAATGGCAGATATATTCGTATGGACACTGAAAGTAAAAATGTGAACTTACTTTTAAAACCACACCAATCTTCCCATCGTGAAGCAAGAGATTTGTCAGCAGTGAACATCACCGCCGTTCCTATACAGGATGGTATAGTTTGGGAAAAAAACAATTTTGACATACTCGGCCCGACCGAACTTCTGAAGATTCCACATTTATTTAAAATTTCATTAAGTGACTTTATTACCTCTAGTACCTATTCTGACGATTGGGACTTTAAGACTGTTAATAACATGATGTCTGATCTGGAAAGGTCTGCTGCGTTCTCTAGCACTGAAAACTTATAGGGTTCATCAGACTACGACCAGCTTTTTTGTTACAACCGCTTTGGTCATAATTTCTTGCATAGATCTGCAACACCTAGAAATGTATTTATGTTTAACCAATGGGAACATTGTCCTACACCACCAAAGGGTAGTCCAAAAACGTTTGCAAATAAGTTTCCATATTTTTCAGGGTACAATATAGCTGATCCCGAAACATTTTTCTATAAGAATGTGAACACAACAGGACAGAAAAATATGTTAACTAATACAAAACAGATTTATTCTGCAGCCTTTATTGCCCAACTGTCTAGACAAGGATTTGACTTTTGGAAAGACACAATCAACACAAAATCTGTCTGGGGTTCTAAAGATTGGCAAGTGCAGGGGATAGAAGCTTTGTTTAGAGCCTGTATCATCCCATAGCAAATAATGTTTTTGAATAACACTGTGCAACAAACATCTTACCTTGGATTAGCCAAGATCAAAGACATGAACACACCTTCTGTGCCAACACCTGCAAGTTACGACACTACACAGGGAGCGGTCACAGTAGACACAATACTACAAAACAACAGATCAGATCCCGATTGGGAAAAATGGTTGCTCTGGCCCACAGACACAAACATCTGTCAAGAAAGGTTCCTAAATAGAATAGAGGGCCAGACCCACGTTATGTTCAACAATAGCATCCGGGGGTAGTAACAACATACAGTGTAGGAAAATTGTGCCTCGACTGGCTACAAAGATCTACACTCGAGGATGTGAAACCACACTTATCTTTACTTAAAGAAGACGCAGACCTTAGGGATTTCTTGCTAGGACCGAGAAAACCACGTCAAAACGTTTCATATATGCCGGCATTTATGCTGCTTATAATGAAATATGGAAGGTTTCACAGGCAGAGGCCGCAGAAAGAAAAGTGAGCTTGATCGTATTAACTTAGAGAAATCTCTCACTGTGGTTGACAATGGGTTAACAACTTTGTCATCCAGAATATATTCACTGGACAACATTGTATCCTCTGCTATTGACCTACTGGAACAAGATTTAGCCATGTTACAACAAGGCCTATCTCAGTTACGTTCTATTATGTTATTAGGCTGGACGCTGCAATCCTTGCGTTCAGGCTATGTGCCTTGGCGTTTTATCAACAAGTCGTCTCTGTTTTCTGAATACAATCACACAGATAAACAGATCGAAATGGCACAAAGGGGAGCAAAGTATACAATGCTGAGCATTGAAAAACTGGAAAAATTACCATTTACGGTAGCAGTAAAACCAGCTACAGAATGGCTTATCCATGGCAAAATAACTCTGCCTGTCACTACTTTTCATTTTTAATATTGCCTCAAACAAATGCAAGCAGGCAAATATGAAAGGTTGGGTAAAGAATACATTGACATCCTGGGTTTTACCTTACGAATACAGATGTTGGAGTGGGGATTGTGAAGTGTTTCTAAGCGATACACACTGTGAAAATGCACTAAGCGGATCTCTCATATGTCAGGACATTTCTTTACACGGGGCTTGTAATGGTTCTGTGGCAAAATTGTCCTGCCACCTACAGGGTGCACAAGCTGCTGTGATTAATCCAATGTTTGGCCAACTTTCTAACGGGAGTTACCTCATGTTGAATGATCAATGTTGTTGTGGCATGTTGCCAGGAATCCCATCCGTTTTGATACTTTAAGCAGAATGTAAGCCATGCTTTTGCAACTGACTGTGCCTTTGACCTCGGCCAAAAAAACCTATGATCTACAAATTGAAAGGACTTCGACGGAGATACAGGCTCTAATTCATACAAACTGCCCTATACATTTCGTAGAAATGATGGGACGTATCTTAAACATGTCTGATACGAGCGGGGTTGTACATGTATTTAAGAACATATGTTCAGGACTGTTAACACCTTTTCAGGCAGTCCTCGGAATCATTCCAAACTTAGTGCATTCGGTGTTTGGTGGTCTGCCATTAGTTCTAGCACTCATTGCAGGAATCCTGTTTCTCTTCCTACTGCTACGCTATGGCAAGCCTATCCACCGGCATCACTCCCAGCAACTTGGAGAAAGCTCTCCTAGAACGGAAGTGCCGTGAGTGCATAGTGCAACTTTTGGGCATACCTCGTCTACGGGAACTTAATACAACATGGTTTCTGTCATTTAGACCAATCTGGCAAGATTGCATCTTACCTGTTCTACTCTGCCTGCTTTGCGGTGAAGAATGCGTGCTAGACATATGTCTAACACTCCCATCAGTCATGCCAACGGATATCGATACTCTGCTGGACCCGATAATGGCCCATACTCTGGTGCCGATTACGATCCGGTAAAAAAATTGCCCGTACGACTCGTATCCGGTCTCTTTACCGTACGAATCGTACAAGTGCCGTACAAACTGCCAATTACGATTCGCATGGGAAAAAGACCATACGAATCGCATTGGGAATAATTCCCCACACGTCCTCGGGTCGGAAAATGTGTCCGACACGTCCCCGGACGATTTACCGTACAAATGTGAAAAGTGAAGTCCGACCGCGGAATCACGATCCATCCCGTGCGTCCCATGTTACAACCGTATGGAAAAAACACCGTCCGCACCGAACACCCATAGCAACCATGGAGACATGTGCCCGCATACGCGGCGACCCCCCCCAGCCCCCGTACATTCGAGTCGTACCCCCCCGTGTATGTACACCCGTGTACGTGTCGTACCCCCGTGTATGTACACCCGTGTACGTTCGAGTCGTACTCCCACCCGTGTATGTACACCCATGTACGTGTCGTACTCCCCCATGTATGTACACCCGTGTACGTTCGAGTCGTACCCCCACCCGTGTATGTACACCCGTGTACGTGTCGTACCCCCCTGTGTATGTACACCCGTGTACGTTCGAGTCGTACCCCCACCCGTGTATGTACGGTGCGGACCCCCCCAGCCCCCGTATGTACGCGCCGACCCCCCCCAGCCCCCGTACATTCGAGTCATACCCCCATGTATGTACACCCGTGCACGTTCGAGTCGTACCCCCACCCGTGTATGTACACCTGTGTACGTTCGAGTCGTACCCCCACCCGCGTATGTACGACCTGTACCCTCACCCGCGTACGTATGGAGCGTACCCCCACCCCAAAAGTGTAAGTACGACCCGTACCCTCAACCGCGTACGTATGCAGTGTACCCCCCACCCCAACAGTGTAAGTACGACCCATACCCTCACCCGCGTACGTGTGGAGCGTACCCCCCACCCCAACCGTGTATGTACGACCCGTACCCTCACCCACGTATGTATGGAGCGTACCCCCACCCCAACCATGTATGTATGATCCGTACCCTCACCCGCGTATGTATGGAGCGTACCCCCACCCCAACCATGTATGTAAGGACCGTACCCTCACCCGCGTACGTATGGAGCATACCCCCACCAGCATACCCCCACCCCAACCGTGTATGTACAGACTGTACCCCCACCCCAACCTTGTATGTACGATGCGTACCCCCACCCGCGTATGCATGGAGCGTACCCCCACCCCAACATTCTAAGTACGGAGCGCACCCCAGGCCCCAACATCACCACCTTCACACAACATCGCGCATGTACGAGTCGTACCAAGCCAGACACAAGGACAGCACTGTACAACAAAATGGCCCATGTACACACCGTACACACGCTAAAAACGCACGTACACAACCAGGACAAAGCAAAACAACACAAGAATACACCATTCGAATGGCACAAAGCCACAAAACATGTCCAACAACCACAAAAACAACAC
The DNA here is from genome assembly GCF_964204655.1 of Triturus cristatus. Classification (NCBI taxonomy): domain Eukaryota; kingdom Metazoa; phylum Chordata; class Amphibia; order Caudata; family Salamandridae; genus Triturus; species Triturus cristatus. Next base: position 477,209,067 of record NC_140579.1, on the reverse strand, counting down.
ATTCACTGACCTGCAACTGCCAAAATCCAAAACAGAGGCCCAAAACACAACCACTCCTTATAACACACCCACCCAAAGTTCAAACACAGCCACACCCACCAATGGACCAATAAAAAGGGCCCACACACACAAACCATGAGCCTTTGCAACAGACTCACTGCTGCCAGACCCCACAGACAACCTACAGCACCATACTAGAACCTTTACTACACCTTACACTTGCACACCTTCACACACACACCTTCACAAACACCCCCTCATCACATTCACACACACACCTGCATAACCACACCCACACACCCACAACCATCCACACACCCCCCCACCATCCACACCCACACCCCTCACCATGCCCACTAACAAGAATCCAAAGTTCACTAGCCGAGAGTTGGAGGTCCTTGTCGATGAAATCCTCAGAGTTGAGCCACACCTCTTTGGAACATTGGTCAGACAGACCAGCATTTCAGAAAAAACAGCCATGTGGCAGACGATCGTCGATGCTGTGAATGCTGTTGCGGACACCAGAAGGACCAGGCATGAATGCCAAGCCAGGTGGTACGATCTGCGGAGGAGGGTCCGAGCCAAAATGACCGACGAACACAACCAGGCCAACGTCACTGGAGGAGGGCCGCCCCGCAGACGCGTAGAATACCATCCCTGGGAGGAGAGGGTGATGGCCATACTGCCGGTGGTGGCAGTGGACGGATTAGAAGGACTCCGAGACCCGGGTGAGTACACAAACAACTCACCTCACATGGGGGGAACGTCATCCACAACCAAACTCACAAACAGGCACGCAACCACCCCAAGCTATCGCATGACTCAACCACACTCCATGAACACGCACATGCCACTGGCGCCACCATGCCCCATGCACCCAGCTGGACAATGTCAAGTCACAGGCCACAGAAAACACCAACACATGACACGGTAAGCCGGATGGCGGGAGTGTGGGCCCCAAAAATCACATAGTGCAAATCAGAAGCAGACAACAATGCCCCCTGCCCATATGGCCTAGGTCACATCCAGACAAACAGTGTGTCCCCACACAGGAAAGACTTGCCAGCAAATGGCGGACGCCTTGCATCAACACATGGGGGTGACGGCACGTTCTTGCACATGACAGCAGCTAATGAACAGCCAACACTGTGAAAGAGTGGCAGCACACACCACCACAGCAGCAGTGCAGACACAGACACTACACCCAATGGGTGCCTGGAGATCAGAAACAAACTCAAATCAAAAATCCAAGGGCCATTCAACGATCTGCTAACAGTGTGTGCCCAGGAAGCTGGGCTGAGGTGACAGAGGGTGACACACAGAGGGAGGGAGAGGGGGACAGAGAGGGAGGGAGACACAGGGAGATGGACAGAGGGATGAGGCTGACACACAGAGGGAGGGAGAGGGGGACAGAGAGGGAGGGAGACACAGGGAGACGGACAGAGGGAGGAGGCTGACACACAGAGGGAGGGAGAGGGGGACAGAGAGGGAGCGAGAAAGGGACACACAGGGAGAGCAAATCAGCCTTGTGGTGTGTGGGAATGTCTGCTCGTCAGCAGGTGGACTGTGTGCATGTAGACAAGGGTGGCCAGTGCCAGAACCCCCCCTCTTCTCCATGGCAAAACACAGGGCCATGTCACAACCTGTGCACGAGCACAACGACAGCTACCTGCATCATATAAGTGTGTGGAACAACTCCATGTGCCCACGTACAGTGCTACACGAAAGGCGCCAATGCATGGCTCGCCACACCTGCCCACTCCACTGCTGACTGCAGTCACAATTGACGCAGCAAGTAAGACTGTGCCACACATAGGTAAAGTCGCAAAAGCTGTGGCCAAGGGACATACCCATGCACAAGTGCACTGTGAGTGGAATGCAAGACATATCCAAATTCCCAGAGGAAATGTGCCAACTTTGAAACCAATGAAACATGGATGTTGCATGGAACAAAATTAACATTGTCTCTCTCACACACAGGTCAACGTCGTGGATCACCCCACAACACTGGGGGGGAAGACTCACAGGACCCGGCTCGGCGGGATGACGGAGCCACCGGCAGCGACGACTCTCACCACTCTGTGGACGAACCCGACCCCGACCAACCTGGCCCCTCTGGTGTCCAACGACCTGCAGCACCTGCGTCAGGTACAACTGGGCCAACCACCACCCCCACTCCTGCCACATCCCAGGAGACACCCAGGATCCCTGCCCCACCACCACAATGCAGCCAGGCTGGCCAGGAGGGACACGGTGTCCCGGGCACCCAGGAGGAGGCAGGCGACAACGCCAATGCCACCCCTCAGGGGTCCCGGAGACCCGATGTGCCCACAAGGGCAGGCCAGGTGCAAGTGGACAGGGGTGGTGGGAGTGGAGGACGGTGGAGGCGCGAGCCTGACCGGTTGGCTGGGGAACTGGTATATTCCCATGTCCGACACATACCGGCAGGACACCACGGGCATGGCCCAGGTTGTGTCCATCCTCGAGGAGATCAAGACCCAGCAGGCCCAGCAACATGCGGAGCAACATGCCTGTCTACTGTGACACCAACGGCGGATGGAGGACAGACAGGCTGAGCTCGTGACGGTGTTCACGGGAATTCACAGTACACTCCGTCGGATGGCCGACAACATGGGCAACCCTCCCTGTGCCATCAGGCATAGAACATCACCACCCACAGGGAGGGATCAGGAGGAGGAGGAGGAGACATCCGACGGAGCATCCCAAACATCGTCACGGCCTGCTTCTGAGGGTCCCCGCAGGAGGGCGGGTCGTCCACGGAAAAGACCGTGAGGGTCAGCGCAACAGCACCATCTCCCAGGACACCTGGCCTGGCACCTGGCCCACTGGAGCAACAGCAGCACAGCAGCAAAAGACACTCTCTGCCACATGGACTTGCTGGTCACTGTCTGACCAATGTTGACAAAGACTGTGGCATGGACTCTGAGGATTTCAAATGGCAAGGACACCAACTCCCCTAGTGAACTTTGGATTCCACACACCCGGAAAGCCCCTCATGTCAAACCCCCCCCCCCACCCCAACCAAAATAAAAAGTCACACCATAAAGAGAAGATGCCTACTGATTGCATTATTACCTTACATGTGTCTTGTAAAGTCTAACCATGCCTGAGTTCTCATTTGACTTCAACCATCCACACCCTGGGGCCTGAGTCTGGCACAGGACACACATGGGTCACATTGTATTAGGCAAGACAGACATGGAGCACCATACACACCCGTGATGGGCCCAACCAGCTGAGGGGGTGGCCGCACAACCGTGCTGACAGACATATTGAGTACAGCGACAGCCATGCGCAGAGGTCAGGGATCATGTGGAGTGTCCTGTGGGGCACCCAGGTATGTGTGGACAGGTGGCAGAACCATGTCCTGCAAGCTTGAGTCAGATGGATGCAGAGAATGGTGGCCTGGCCAACGTTGGATGCATGGGGATGGCACATGTCACAATACCCACACAGTCATGGACATCATGCACAATACACAGTCTAATCCCACACAAACAGCTTGCATCTTGCTACTCTACACATAGACACATAGCCATTATCACGGAAAACCATGCCAGACATGCCGGATGCACCGTGGCAACACACCAGCATTGACTGAGAAGAGGCACCTTGGAGGCATAGGGACACCTTTATTAGTCATGTATTCGGGATTGCAGAGGCAACTCGGAGTACACATGAACGGGTCATGTGGAGTAACATGTGGGTCCAACACTGGCACCCCCCTTCTGCAGCACAAATGCGTGATAGCCATGGAACTGGCACACAAGTGTCGGCTAACAGCTAAACACCCCCTGCTGCTCACGGAGAGACTGCCATACACCATTGATCCGCTGATGTGGAAGTCCCACACCATGTCAAGCCAATGCAAACCGTATGTGTCCGAGGGCAGTGTAACACACATTGATGCCATCATCACATTCCACAATCCCATCACTGATGACTGTCAACAAGTCTGACCATCTATTCAGGTGTACCCAGCTGCATGTCATGTGTACCATGGTGATGCGACATGTCTGCAGAGGAACCAAACATCGACAGGGGCAGTATGCATACATCGTAAACAACTGCCACACCCAATACACCCCTGATGCATCCCTTACCCTAAGGAGACTTCCAAACTTGTCCGTGCGTGTAACGCTGAGTCAGCACACGATGACGTGTCCATGAGGAATAGCAGTGCCACAACAATGCAACCAGCAGACGGCATGCGCAAGTACCTGGGGAATAGAGACACACAAGAAGTCAGCCACAAAAAGCACAGCCACTTGCATGTGCATGTACTCGACACATGTAAGGATGACAACATGCCAGGTCACAATTATGACTGGGGAAATACACATCACTGCCACCATCACTCCAGTGACACATCCACACACACCTCTGACTCACGTGGCATACATGCAGATGGACACACACATCGCAACACATGCCACACGGGGACCAATGCGTGTACACACAGACACTGGTACTCACCACTAAGCAAAGAAGTCGTGTATGAGCCGAGTCCGGATGTCCTCTTGCGGAACTGTTAAATGGTAGCGGCAATTTCAGTCGATAACCCTTCAAGTATTGCCCGGCGGTAATCGCCTCTCATACCACTCGATAATTTACCAATGAAAGAGGCAGGCGCCGGAGACTGGAAGGCAGGAAACAAAGTTTTATTCCGTCGGAGCAGAACACATCAGATCAGACAGCAAGGTATCGTCACGAGGTGCTCTAACTGCATCTCTGAGGCCTGGCCTCTTATACACAGGTTTATTGCTTTATTACACATGGTACATTCTTATTGAGACTTTGATGTACGGAAAGACATCCTTGGAACCCCCACTTCAAGCTCGTTCTCACACATATCTACAGTAGAAGTCCCCACAGTAGGAGATGGCTATCACGCAGCTGGACATTCCGCCAATTCCCGGGGGTGTGTGCAACCGGCCGGGTCTCAGGGGGTAGGGGCTTTGATCCACTGTAATCCCTTTGATGTGGGGTGTTTCCCTTACAGTAGGGACAATAAACTGCATCCGCAGGGTTAGGTGATGGCCTGGGATCGGTTCGGACAATGGGGCGCAGAGGAAGGGGGTTATCAAAGAGAGGCATGACCATGTATGGGATGTCGGTCAGGCGTGGGATGTGGTTCCATGGCAGGGTCGCGCAGAATGAGAGGGTTTATGGCCCGTGTATGAGAGAGCGGGGGTGGCCGGCGTGCGGGGGATGCTCGCAGCGCCAGGGGAACGCACTGGCGATCGAAAATGAGCGAGGAGAGAGTGGGGTGCCTAAAATGGCGGCCGTGCATTCGCTGTGCGTGGCGCTGGGGAGAGGCAAGATGGCGCAGATAATGTTCAGTTTACAAGCTAAATTTCCACAGTCCTCCCTTTTAACATATCTCGCCAGCTTGCCTGGCCGACATTTCACCTTCTTTAACCCTCCAGCTATAATATCGTTAATGTTTTCCACACATTCCTTAAAGATACAGAGTTTTTAGGGCAGGCAGGAGTAATCTGACACATTTTTTTTTACACAGTTACATACAGTTGATAACGTAGGCGAGGAGGTAGTACATACAAAATCATATCAGCTGCGCCGCATGTCAGGCCCAGGGATAGGAGGAAGGGAGCTCGTTGGAGCACAAATAGGATACTGTAAAGCAAAAAAAATGTTTCTGGCAAAACAAGGGATATTTCGTACATTACTTAAGGCCCAGACTTCGTGTGGATCAAAAAGATAGTCAGTATAGTCGTGTGCATGGCTGGTGTTGTATGAATGTCATTATACAAAGTTAGATTTTCTAAACTTCTCAGTGTGCAGTCGGAAGTGACTGATGCAACATCATGAAAACTCGATAGGAAGATAGTTAATATAAAAAGGTGGTTGGGAGAGGATTTTCGACTTAACATGGGTTCTTCTTTCCAGTGTCCTTTTATAAAGAGCCATCACTGGTAAGCTCTTATTGTTGTTCTTCTTTCGTTGGCACTGTTGAGCACCGGCGGTGGAGCTAAGGTCCAGCTCAAATCCAATCTCTCACGTGGCAGGGTGTGACCATTCGCTGTTCTCTGATCACAGTGCTGTTCCTTAACACAGTTCATCATAGGTACTTTGAGACAGGGTACCTGCTTTTTGTTCTTCTGTAGTTAAGTCAAATTCATAATCCATATAAAAGGGGGGGGGGGGAGGGAGAGAGAAGGGTGTGACGTGCTTCGGGATGCCGAGGGAAGAGGGGGTGGAGTGGGATCGGATCAAAATGCGGACCAAGGAGAGCAGAATCTTCCAGCACTGGGCCCATCAATCGGGCCCGATGGGTTGGGACTTCAGGCACGCTGGTCAGTGAGCAGGGGGCCTTGATATAGCCCTTCGTTCTATCACTTATCATCCTGATATTGGTGCCTCGTCTCACGCCCTTTTTGCTTCGATGCTTCCCCCTTGGTCGATGCCATAGATGTTCCATGGTCCGCAGCCAGGCTGTGCGTCACGTCCGACCCCTCTCTTCCGATGGCCGCAGGTCATCTTTGAATGGGTACAAGAAACAAAAATCTTAGAGAGTTGGCAGGGAAGACATTTACATACTTCATCCTCTCTCCCAACCACCGAGTAGTTGCGGACATGCTTTTATCGGTTGCTGTATGATTGGTGTCTATTAACTCTGATGTTAGTGTGTGCGTTACTAATCTATTAATCATTGCTGTGGTGCAAGTTTCTGTGGGTGTCCCTGTCCATCGTCTGGCCCTCTAAGTGCCGATTCCTGCGCCCGATACTGGTTGCAGGAAGCCTGACATCTGTCAACCTTCTAGTCTATTAAAAATTCGAACCGGCTTCTCCGGCAGAGACTCGTTCGTCTCAACACAAGTTTTGTTAATACATATTTCCTTCCGAGGACTGCTAAGTTTACGAAAAGAAAGTGCGAGGTGCTACTGTCACGGATTCACGAGTATCCATTTCGGGGAGGAACATAAGCTAAGCATTATTTTTGCTGGCGACAATAGGTAACCCTTTATCAGTTTAGGCGATGTATTATTAGAGAATAAGGTCATCAGCTGTTTCGTTCGAAATACTCTGGGGCGGCTAGTATAGGGCTGGGGTTATTTTGGGAGAACGGGGTGCTTTAGACATTCTATTTCGGGGTAATTGGGCAGGGGTGATTCTGGGCGGTGGAGATGGTGTTGTTAAAGCTCTGAAAAAACGAAAACCACTGACATATAGTCCCTGTGATGAGGGCCAAATTGGGAGACATCAGTCGTCTTACTTGTCCTTTCTTTTCTCAGCCAATCAAGCTCAATATTTGTGGAAAGGAGAGGTAGTAACGTGGCAAAGTACGGTCGTTTTGTTTCAGTCAATTTGTTCGAACACCACCGTGCTCCAGGCCAATTATACACTTACCGAGGAGGTATGTGTCGTTAAGTTGTTCAAAAAGAAAGAGGGTAAGAAGGCTTTTTAGTGAGGGAGGGAGTGAGAGAGAGAGAGAGAGAGAGAGAGAGAGAGAGAGAGAGAGAGAGAGAGAGAGAAGAGAAAGAGAGAGAGAGAGAGAGAGAGAGAGAGAGAGAGAGAGAGAGAGAGAGAGAGAGAGAGAGAGAGAGAGAGAGCCGTGTGCATCAAGTAGGCTATTTGGCATATGTACGACACAAAACGAGAGAGAGAGAGACATGGGTACAAAAATAGGCCACTTGGTGCACACACAACATGGAGTAGCATGGGTCTGTTCTATGTAAGGAAACACAAGCGGGGGAAAGACATAAATTCGGTGATCACGTACACACAAATACCGGATAGGGTGCAACAGCACATGCATCAAGCGCAGAAACTTAAGACGGAGACTCAGGGCTACGCTGAGTATGGGGATCTCTCCTTTCCTGTCCTCTTTCCTAAGCATGCTGCGTATATTCAGTATTTTTGTAGTTTATCTTGGGGGGTGTGTTGGACCTTTTTACTCTCCTCCCTTTTGGTCGATGGACGAGCACTTCAATCATACGGTGACGCTCTCTTCAAGTGACCCAAGCATGAAATGCATACACAGTCATACCGTATAATTGTAGCACACACGCACAGTCATATCATACAGTTTTTCATGTTCCCAATGGTGGTCTGCACTTTACGCACTACCCCACAACGTTTGTCTATGTTTTTCCTGATATTGAACAAGGTGCGGTCCATGTCCACTTCATTCCTCAGTCGGAGCTTCGTCGTGACCTGTAGAGGGGAAAAAGAGGGGAGGGGATGTTCAGTATTCAAAAGTACCTTAGCGCGTGTAGACACGAAAAAGTTCTATTTAACTCGTACTAGGCTAGCCGCAGGAGTGGGTAATACCCCAGACTTCTTATTCTTTTTGTCCGAGACGAAGATGCTCTAAGTTATTCATTTCCTAAATTCGTGTTCCCTTGTCATACATGCATTTCTCAATCGGTCGTGTATTAAGGTGCAAGATACCATACCTTGCGTTCGGCATATATCTTAAGCTATGGTTGACCATTGTTTGACAACTCTTGGAAAAAGGTAGGTGTGATGGGTACAAATTCCGTTAATCAAAAATATTCAGGCAAATGGGGACTGCATTATCTGTTTTCTATTGCTTGGGAGTAACAATCATTTATTCAAAAGAAGAAATCTTTATCAACCTATGTGATTAGTCATGACACTGATTCCGTAATTCTTTCAAGAGGCCCTTTATTTAAAACAATGTCAGTATACAAATACGGGCCTACAACCGTTCAGGCCGGCCACGGCATGAGAGGCGTCGAATATCATGAGCAATACTATCTTTAGCTAAAAAATAAAAATGGGTAGGTCAGCAATCAGTAAGGTTGTACGTATGCTCGGTCAGTACCCTTCCCGTCCCTCTGCTCATCATGTGTGGGAACATCACATTCATATCCTTTTAACACAAATGCCACGTGACTGGAACGCCACAAGGAGTTGTAGGCCTCTCCTACATCGGCGCCATTTTGGGGCGAGGTTGGGCCAGTGTACAGTCTAAGTCTTTCCATGAATTAGCTGTTGGACCAGAATTCCTTTCGGTAGTTCGAGAACTTTTGTTAGCGTCAGCTTGCGTCAACATGGCGTCACCGCGATCCTGTAGCAATGTCGTGGCCCGTTCTTGGGGCGGGGCAGCAGGCGGGTTCTTCCGCCGACGTCTTGAATCAGTCTTTCTAACTGCACCAAGCGGAGGCAAGGTGGCTGCTGTCCGGTGCAAAGGACGATGGCAGCGGTTTGTTCTTACCGGAAGTCCGCGGGAGTCGAGTGCCAATGACTCCCGCAGACCCTGCAAAGCTGAGGGGGCGCCTTGTCAAGGGTGGGGCCCACGCCCGAGCAGACAAGCTTTCGAGTCCAGAATCACCTCACGGTGGGCTAGGCCTGGATCCGGAGAATCGACCGCCGGAGTCCAAAGGCAGCAGCAGTAGCAGCTCTTCGGTACAGCCACCGGGTGGGTCCAGTAGCAGCGACAGCAGAAGTTCGGATGGTATCGCCACCGGGGTCATTCCAGTAGCAGCAACGACAGCAGTTTGGATGGTATCGCCACCGGGGTGGGTCCCCGATTACTTGGCTGCGGGGGCCCACTCCTCGCGTCGGGCGCTAGTGGTGATCCTGGTGAACCCGTGCTTGGGCGGTTGTCCGGTGGTCGCGTGCAGCGCCAGGGTGCAGCTCAGTTGGCCGGCGAATTAAGACGGTTGGGGTGCCCTCATCTGCTGGTGAGCCTCCACCTGGGGAGGTGGGGGAGGCCCGTCCGCGTCGCCTCCCCCTGTCAGGGCACCCTCCGTTATTGAAGGAAGAAGAGAATGGGAAGATCCGCACAGCGTGGCAGACTCCGCCTTGGCGCTGCCAGAACTTCGGCGCTTCGTGTAGCCTCCGGCCTATTCGCACAGTCGTCCGCCACTGATGTCAATGGGTTTTTGCATGGCTTTTATAGCCCAAAGTCGACTAAAAGGACCGCCCAAAACAGGCCAATGTTGCAATTTCGAGGAAGGAGAGGCGAGGACGGTGTCACGTGGACGTTAAGGCTTTGAGATGGAGGTTGCAGCAGACTGTCATGTAAATAGTTGTTTAAAAACTTGTTTTAACCTGTTTACCCTGTTGGTGTGTTTGTTATATCTATAAGTTATTAAAATGTTATAACTATACTACTTCGTTGGAGTGTTTGTATATATTTGCAATCTGGCAACGAGCACAAGGATGTTACTGTGTAATTGGAGAAATAACATAGCCCAATTGAGCGCGATCTAGCCCTAGTTTGGTGACGTCGATGGTGGGTGTCAGCAGGCTTCCGTTTGTGCAGGATTTTGTCATGCTTATTGGGCAGGGTGGGCAGTAGGGCAGACATGTTTAGGTAGCGAGAGTAATGGAGTCGGGCTACCTCGTGGCCGTCTCGTCCGTGAGCTTGGCTCCTTCCCTTGGTTTCATATATCCCACAAAGGGCTATCTTCTAGCGCTACTTTAGTTTTGTAAGGTCAAAAAGGAGCCCACCAGTGCCTTTACTATTTTGTCGATTCCTGCTCGTTCATCCTTCGTTAATCGATTCATTCTGGTGGAATCTTTCTTTCTTATCTCAGGGTCATCCAACGTCGTTGCCGACGTTGTGTTCAGTACAAGAGGCTCGGCCGGCGCGGAGGCCGTGAGGACCGAGGCCCCTGTACTGCTGTCGCTCGTGTTTGGGGGTTGTGGGTGTTGCACTACCGATTGGGAGGGTGCGTATGGAGGGGGCATGTAAATGATTGGGGGACCTAATAGTAATTCGTCATTCGTTCGTTGCTTAGAGGACAACTCAGGGTAGAGCATAGAGGGGGTCCTAACAGCGTACTGGCCTGAGGTTTCGGGCTCCTGTCTTAGTTTAGTTTCCCTTCTCTCCTTTATTTCTTCTTCTAACTTTCTAGCGGCAAGGTGAGCTGCCTTTCGTAATTCCTTTTCTGCTTTTACTTCTTCCCTCTTTTTCCGTTGCGTTGCTTCTTTGCGCCACATGCCGATACTGTCAAGCATAGTAGGCGTCGTCTTATTGCTACGCAGAGCCATTTCTAGCACTTTTATCTTATGGTCGTCGAAGGATCCCATCAGTGGCCACTGACTCTCGGGGTCCTTCCTTGTATATTTATGCCATAGCTTGCTATAAGCTACGGCGACTAGTCCATATTTAGTGAACATGTCCTTATTAGGGGTGCCTTCCAGTGGAGCCGGATGGTCCACCTCTAATAAGCGGTCTGGGCAGAACCAACTACCAATCAGTGGGGAGAAGATAGGCATGACGGGTTTCAATGGGGACAAAAGTCAGCACTACCTATCTTTTCACTGCTTGCAAAGACTTGACAGAATATCTCTATTCCTCGTTATTTGTAAGCAGAGAATACCTCCAAAGAACCAATATCGAACAACTAGTGTTCGGACAATCAATCAATCAATCAATGGGGAGATAAAAATAGGCACGACGGGTTACAACGGGGACAAAAGTCTGCGTTACCTACCCTTCACTATTTGCAAAGACTAGACAGACTATTTCTATTCTACGTTATTTGCAAACAGAGAATATCTCAAAGAGCACTATTCTTCAAAACAATCAATGTTCGGACAATCAATCAGTGGGGAGATAAAGATAGGCACGACGGGTTTCAACGGGGACAAAAGTCTGCGTTACCTACCCTTTACTATCTGCAAAGGGAGAGAGAGAGAGTATTTCTACTCCTCCCCGTTTGTAGACAGCGAATATCTCAAAGAGAACAATCAATGAGCAATACTAGTATTTTCAAAACTTCAAACAATCAATCAATTATTTCGCAATTTGTCGTGTATCACGACCTTACCCGGACCGCGTGGACAGTTTCTCGTCTTCCGCCTCCAGCGCCCGATCGTCCTCTACTCTCCGTTATTGCTGCGGCAGTCAGGACCGTAGATCACTCGAGAGAGGTCTGCTCGGAACCAGTGAAGTTCGGATGATCGGCTGCCAGACGAGGGTCTATTGGGCAGGAGCTCTCCCGATCGTTGCAGTCGTTCACTCTGTCGTCAGGACCTCTCCCACTGGATCCACGTGTCTCTGATGGGCCCCACGCTTGGGACGCCAATTGTTAAATGGTAGCGGCAATTTCAGTCGATAACCCTTCAAGTATTGCCCGGCGGTAATCGCCTCTCATACCACTCGATAATTAGGCGCCGGAGACTGGAAGGCAGGAAACAAAGTTTTATTCCGTCGGAGCAGAACGCATCAGATCAGACAGCAAGGTATCATCACGAGGTGCTCTAACTGCATCTCTGAGGCCTGGCCTCTTATACACAGGTTTATTGCTTTATTACACATGGTACATTCTTATTGAGACTTTGATGTACGGAAAGACATCCTTGGAACCCCCACTTCAAGCTCGTTCTCACACATATCTACAGTAGAAGTCCCCACCCCATCTACAGTAGGAGATGGCTATCACGCAGCTGGACATTCCGCCAATTCCCGGGGGTGTGTGCAACCGGCCGGGTCTCAGGGGGTAGGGGCTTTGATCCACTGTAATCCCTTTGATGTGGGGTGTTTCCCTTACAGTAGGGGCAATAAACTGCATCCGCAGGGTTAGGTGATGGCCTGGGATCGGTTCGGACAATGGGGCGCAGAGGAAGGGGGTTATCAAAGAGAGGCATGACCATGTATGGGATGTCGGTCAGGCGTGGGATGTGGTTCCATGGCAGGGTCGCGCAGAATGAGAGGGTTTATGGCCCGTGTATGAGAGAGCGGGGGTGGCCGGCGCGCGGGGGATGCTCGCAGCGCCAGGGGAACGCACTGGCGATCGAAAATGAGCGAGGAGAGAGTGGGGTGCCTAAAATGGCGGCCGTGCATTCGCTGTGCGTGGCGCTGGGGAGAGGCAAGATGGCGCAGATAATGTTCAGTTTACAAGCTAAATTTCCACAGAACCACATCCTCCACATCACTAGCCCCATTGCCAAGACCTTCGTCCTCCACGGGTGGATGGTCCTGATCATCTTGATCCAGGATGAGTGGCACAGCTTTCTCAACTGCCATGTTGTGCAGCATGCAGCAGACCATGAAGATTTTCAGACCTTCGCCGGGGCATATGGGAGGGCGCCGCCGGTCTTGTGGAGGCATCGGAATCGGCTCTTCAGGAGGCCAAATGTCCTCTCTATCACTCGCCTTGTCCGGCCATGGGCGGTGTTGTAGCGGAGCTGGGCCGGCGTGATGGGGTTGCGGAGAGGTGTGATCAGCCATGGCATGTTGGGATAGCCAGCGTCCCCTACATGGAAACCACATGGACATAAGTAGGACAGGAGAAGCGGTCGTGCTGGAAGTCTACGCAAAATACAGGACAGACAGAGTGTACCCACCAACAACACATGCTCGTTCGTTGCGCAGCTGCGTGATCATTTCAGGCACCCTGCTACGCCTCATGATGTAGGCATCGTGTGCTGATCCTGGAAAACGAGCACAGACATGTGAAATCACCATGTTGGACAGACACACCACAAGGGCATTGATGGAGTGGTAGTGCTTGCGAATCCTGTACGCCACCTCCTGTGCCTGTGGTGGTACCAAAGCCACATGTGTCCCATCTATGGACCCAATGACATGGGGCATCCCTCCCAGGGCATAGAATCCACGCTTGACACCAGTCAACATTTCAGGGGTTGGGAAATGGATGAACTCATCCAGGTGAAGCAACATGGCCTATAAGAAATCATGCAGCACACGGCAGAACATGCTCTGGGACATGCCACCAACATGAGCTATGGTATTTTGAAAGGTACCCGTGGCAAGAAAATGTAGGGCTGCCATTACCTTCAGCTTGGGTGTCAGTGCCGTAGGATACCTGTGCAGCGGTTGCAGGTGTGGTGCCAGCCTCACCGTCAACTCCAGAATCAACGGTTGGGGGAAGCGGTAGCACCGGATACAGTCATTCTCCCGCGTGTCAGCCAAGTCCGGAATTGCTCGGGGAAGAGGCGGCGCTCTGCAGTAATTTGGAAGTGACAAGGAAGAGTGAGTGCACTACAACAACAATTTTTTGGTGCTGAGCACATGTTAATCTGTCAATACACATATGCGACATACGGAGTCAGGTATGTGCCACATGCCCTGGACACGTATGGCTGCCAGGTGACACTCCTACCAAGACCCAGCTACACACGGAGATTGTGAACCTCCACATGCCATGGCATGGGATTAGCTGTGTCCCAGTGTAAGTGAACAGCCAGACGCAACACAGGAGTGACATACATCCACACATCAGCAGAAGTAGGATGTCGATTGCAGAGACTGGTAGCGGAACACTAGAGCCACAGGTCACATGACATTACACTAGGACAGCCCACACACCTTGCCATGAAGGTGTACATGTGATGACTCACCACACATTCATAGAGAGGATGCAGACATGTCCTTGTTACGCTACTCCGCGTCCCATGCATACATACGCACCTCACATCCGATACCACATGTGGCCTGGTGTGCGTAACAGTGTGCCATGTCCATCTACACACAGACACATGTTGGTTGCTGCAACAGCTGATGCTTTTGAAGGAGCTCCAACATCAACCTAATGGGAACCCCCCACACATACATGACATAGTCACATCGTGCACCGTGGGTAGTGACATGTCTGGTGTGGTAATCCCTGTACCGGGCATCAGGGGACACTTGCGTGTGTTGTTGACCGTGCCATGCCAGTGACGTTCATCCCAAGTGTGCAGTACGACATGCACACATGTCAAAGGAGTTAAGGGCATGCCTGGCACACATTGCACCGTCACACATAACATCTGTACACATCTCATCATACATCTGGTGCCTTCTCCACTCAGGAGTAATGTGCCACATCACAGCCTTTCACACCTGTGCCCCACACATGTAGTACTGCCCAGACAATGCCTTGATGTCCATCCATGGACAAGTATGTCAGCCCTATTCCTTCCTGTGTGCTGCCTGTCACCACTGTGATGTGTGAAAGGCACCGTACTTTCGCTAAGAGGGCCTGTGTACGTTCCCTATCACTATGGGAGTGCTGCCGTATGTGTACCCATAGTGATAGTGAGCGTACGCACGCGTGTACGGTCCGTCTCACTATGGGTGTTCTCGCGTATGCGTACTCATAGTGGTACGGACCGTACACACGCCTGTACGCTCACTATCACTATGAGTACGCATACGTGAGAGCACCCATAGTGAGACGGACCGTACACACGCCTGTACGGGCCGTTGATATGCATTTGGGGTGCTCTAGGGCCCCGGGACGCACCGTACCTGTGTGTGAAGCTCCAAATTACATAGGGGACACATGAGGGACAAGTATAAAGGCCTACATGCATGCTGGTTGTCATGGAGACCAAGTTTAAAGTTTGAATTTTTTTAAGCAGGTGCACAGCAGTAGTCAGTTTGAATGAATCTACTTTGTTGCAATGTGCTTCTGGAGTTGACATCATGCTGAAGAAAAAACACAATAAGAACCCACTGACTGTGCTAGGTTTGAAGGGATTGGAGGAAACATAGGATGCAAATGTGAGTGACCAATCACTCTGTACTCCTGTGCATGAAACAGGCCAGCAAGGCAGATATAAGGCAGCCAGGTCCCATGAGGGAGCACTTGCCTGCACATCTTTGTATTCGACGACCCAGCTGCTGCTACTGATTCCCTGGAACCATGTCAAGGTCTGTGGAGAGGTCACAGCCTTTCACCCTGGAGGAGAACCTGGCTTTGCTGGATGTGATCCTCCCACAGTACCCCCTGCTGTATGGGCGACCAGGGTATCAGGTGAGTGCAGAGTCCACTAGCACAGACTGTGTCCCTTTTTTGTGAGTGTGACTTCTGCCATTGTGTCCAGGTGTGACACACATGCTATGTACTGTAGGGGGGGTCCCAGGGGGGGAATGCCTGCTGTCTCCCAGCCAGAGCATGCTGTGGTGCATGTCTGCCGTCCTCACTAGCATTGTGTTTACTGTGACAATCACTGCATGGTGCATGCCACATTCTGCCTGGCTTGTCCTCCTGGGAATGTAGCCTCTACAGTCCTCATGTGATTATGTGGTCAGCCCAGTGTGACAGGTGACTGTACCCACAGATGTGTGTTAGTTCTGTGTACCTGTGCTGAGAGTGTCCACATGATGTGTTCGTACCCTGGACATCGGTGTGTGTGTAAGTCCCCTGTCATGTGGGTGGGTGCATATGTGGAGTGTAGCACCCGGGCTGCATGAGGGAAGGATATACCCTGCCTATGTGATGTGAGCAGGGAGCAGTGCTGTGCGTCTGACGTGCAGAGCCAGCCCCACACCTGTGAGCCCCCCCCCCGTCTAGTGGCACATGTGCAGAGTGAGGTTTGTCGCTGCATTTGGCAATGGCAGGTGAATGTCCTGTGCCTGTGTGTGTCTGTGTACTCTGCTGCGGTAGCGTCAGTGGCCTGTGGCATGTGACTGCTTAGAGGTGCTGCACATTATCCTGGTGTAGCTTGTGATGCACAGTGTGAGCCTGGATCATTGATTGTGAAGTTGCCCTCATTCCACCTGTGTACTTTCAATGGCACGTACTGCTTTTGCCCTTCCCCAGAGGATCATGTCCCTATGACAAAGGTGCAATGCGTTGGATGCATACTATGCCTTGTTGTAAACAGCAAATTTGTTCTAATATGTCTCTCTGTGACATGTGCCTGGTGTATTGATGTAGTGTCACTTGTTCATCCTCACAGGTAGGCGCCTCTGCCAAGAAGCAGATATGGCTGACCGCCGTCAGTGCCGTGAGGAGTGCGGATGGTCGCAAGCGGCGCCTGGCCCAGGTGAGGAAACGCTGGCAGGATATCCGGTGCTGGACGCGGAGGATCGCACGGGTCCTGCTGGGGGACTCACCTGAGACCCTTAAGAACCGCGGGCACCGCCGTCTGACCCACATCCACAAGCGTGTGCTGGCGGTGGTATTTCCAGACTTGGAGAGGCGCTTACAGGAGAAGCAGCAGCAGGAAGGGGGTAGGTACATGTGTGTTTGTTGTGTGTCACCAGCATTTGTAAGTGCACAGTTGCATGGATACACTGCCAGGGTTTAAAGGTGCTGTGCAGATCCAGTTACCCACAGTATAGCTGTGCTCTCCTGCCTCCCTTCCCCTCCTTGCAATGTGTTCCCTGGTCTGTGTGTAGTGACTCCTTCACAAGGTAATGTAGGCTGGCGCTTTCTCCACGTGAACTATGCCTGTAGCATCATGTGTGGGGGTGGTGTGTAACAGGTTTGGGGACCTTGCCTGTGCCCTGTCCAGTTCAGTACATGTGGGTTCCATGTCAGTTGGCACTGATGCTGAGTCCAGACATGGGAGTTAGTCTCTCAAGTGGCATGCCTTACAGCACGCATGTCCTATGTTGTGGCCTGTGACATGATGTGCATGAGTGTGCGATACGCATAGTACAGGGATGGTGGCGTGTGTTGCAGTCATTCCCATTCAGGACCATGGAGTTGTGTGGCCACTACTGTCCCCTGGGGAATATTTTCATAGGTGTCATGTGTGTCATCACAAAACGTGGACACTCTCAGTGTCTACAGCATAGGTTGTGCTCTGTGCCATTGTCCCCTGGCACCATGTATATTGACGTGAAATGTAGTACAAGTGTCCACTGTACAGCCTGACCTGATTTTCCTTGTTCATAGTCACAGTGGCCAGTGCCTGTGTGTCTTGTTACAATCATCTGATGATGGCCATTTGTACATGATTATTTGGACAGGCGCAGCTTGGGTATTTGGCGTCCAATCTTGCATTTATGCAGCCCCTGTGTATTTCACCCAGACTAAGAGATGTAAGTGCCACCTGTGTCTCAACAAATTGTCTCATGTAGGGGGTGGTTGGTGCGGGCCAAGCCTACATGTCAAAACCAGAATTCTCCTTGGTAGGTCTGGCCAGTGTGTGATGTTTGTCTGGACATACACTCAAGGTGCAGTGAGCCAGTCATGGTGGGCATGTTTTCAGTATTACCTATGCAGCATGTGCCTCAAGTTCATGGATATGGTCCCTCCTCATCCCTATTTTCGGCAACGCTGTGTGGTGCAGATGCAGTGCTGGATTGTCCCCAGGGCCTGGCTCCTATGTCAAACTCCATTTCATGTCATTTGCTATTGTTTCATGCTCTCCATGGATTTTCATTGGCATGGTGGGTCAACCAACTGTGTGTTGCATGCCCTACATCTGTACCTTGTTTTGTAGATGTTACTGATCTTTCTTTGCAGGCTATGCACTGTAACCTATGTAGATTGGACTCATGTGACATATGTATACAGGTGTGTGATTAATTGCTGTCTCTTCACCTTGCCCACAGCATCGTCGGGGGACACGGAGGGAGACATGAGCACAGACGGAGCGGAGGGACCGAGCACCAGTGCCAGCGTTGACATCGTGGCTGGCACATTGAGTGGTACAGAGGCGGAGGAGAGTGAGGCCGAGGACCTGTCCACTGGCACGACAGAATATGAAGCTGACGGGTCCGAGGATGATCTCTCCGAGTGGGCGGAGGCTGCACCAGCAGCTGACAGCGGCACAACATCGCACCCTGCCCCCTCCATTGCCATCAGCCGCCTCCTACTTGCTCGTGTCCCTTCCCAGCGTGCCCGGTCACCACATGTCTCCTTCCTGCCAGGCACCGCACCCCCTGCCCCTGTCTCCACTGCTGCCGCCAATGCCGAGTCTGTGGACATCCAGCGGCAGTTGCAGGTTGGTCAGGCTGTGAACCTTAATGTCCTCCATGGCCACAGCCAAGTGCTGCACAACATGGAGGCATACTTGGAGGGCATTTTTTCATCGCAGGCTGACCAACGCAACTTGCTGAGGTCCATAGACTCGACACTGACTGCAGCAGTGGGTCTCCTGCAGCGCTACGTCCCACCCCCTACCCCTGCCCCATCCACACTTCCCACTCCCATGCCTGTCCCACGTACACCCAGACGTCAGCATGCACCCACCACAACAGACACAGGCACCACACCAGCAGGGAAGGTCATACGCACACCTCCTGGCACGCACACACAGGGTGAAGTAGGCACACCCACTGGGTCGGGGGGCAAACGTAAGTCACGCAGCCAGAGTGGGAGTCCGCATTCCACCCAATCCACTCCCTCCAAATCCCCTCCCCTCAGCTCTCCTGGCCACATATCTGGCAAGGACTCCTTCATGGCCGCTCTGTCCCTGAGCCCCACTGTGACACCACCCCGCAAGCGGTCAAGGGAGTCCCCGGTCAGGGTGGTTGAGTCCCCCCCCTGTCCACACCCTCGCCCAGTGGCGCTGCGACCCATCCCTCCGCCCCCCCCCCTCCTTGGGGCCTATGGTTCCTTCGGGTGCAGGGGAGACGCTGGAGGACCTTGCTAAGGTGTGCAGCGACATCCTGGCCTCCGCCTTTGGCCCTGCCCCACCCCCTGTGGTGGAGTCCTCCATCCCTGCACCCACGAAGCCTACCCTTCGCCCTCATGTCCCTGCAGTGCCTGGTCCTTCCCCCCCACATGATGCCCTCCCCGCTGTGGAAGACGAAGGAGTCTGACTGTGCAGGCAAGCTAGGGGACACGCGTCCCACTGTGTCCCCCATCCAGCTGTGACTCATGGACTGCCCTATGGGCTTTGTAAATATTGAACTTGATCCACACACACATTATTTGGAAATGCTGAATAAAGCCTTTTTTTTTCCTTAGAACACTACTGCTTTTGTGGTGTTGCTGTTGGTGGGGCTGCTACATGATTTTGGGTGGTGATCATGTGTTGGGTGTGTGGGAAATGTAGTAGTGTGCTGGTCATAGGGGGGACCCTGGTATCTGTGTGCCATCACAAGGTGTTAGCTAGGTTTCTCTGTTCATATAAGCAGTTACTGCATGGTGAAATTGTCCCAAGGTGTATTCCTTCCTCTGTGTACCCTGACATCTTCCCTGCAGGGTGTTCCCAATATTTAGCGCTGAGCTGTGTGTACATTAGCTGGGTGTGTGATGGACCCCTTCAACTTTGGCCATGCATGCAGAGCGATGTCTCCACCTGCATCATTAGTGGCATCCTTGGTGATCACTGTACTTGTGTATGTAGTCTGTTGACATGACTTCATGTGGACATGTTCCCTTTTAGGCTGTATGCATGTGTGTACTCCCAGCCTCGCACACATGTGTTACATGTACTGCAGGGTCTTTGTGCACCTGACTGACAATTGTGGCAATTGGATCTGTGGGTACTCCACCCTTATTTTTTTCCATGGGCAATGCTGGGGGCCTCTGCACCCACCCCTCCTGTGTCTGGGCACTGCTGGGAGAACTCTGCACCCACCCCTCCTGTCTCTGGGCACTGCTGGGAGGACTCTGCACCCACCCCTCCTGTGGCTGGGCACTGCTGGGAGGACTCTGCACCCACCCCTCCTATGTCTGGGCACTGCTGGGAGGACTCTGCACCCACCCCTCCTGTCTCTGGGCACTGCTGGGAGGACTCTGCACCCACCACTCCTGTCCCTGGGCACTGCTGGGAGGACTCTGCACCCACCCCTCCTGTGTCTGGGCACTGCTGTGAGTGATAGGCACCCACCCCTCCTGTCTCTGGGCACTGCTGGGAGGACTCTGCACCCACCCCTCCTGTGTCTGAGCACTGCTGTGAGTGATAGGCACCCACCCCTCCTGTCTCTGGGCACTGCTGGGAGGACTCTGCACCCACCCCTCCTGTGTCTGGGCACTGCTGTGAGTGATAGGCACCCACCCCTCCTGTCTCTGGGCACTGCTGGGAGGACTATGCACCCACCCCTCCTATGTCTGGGCACTGCTGGGAGGACTCTGCACCCACCCCTCCTATGTCTGGGCACTGCTGGAAGGACTCTGCACCCACCCCTCCTGTCTCTGGGCACTGCTGGGAGGACTCTGCACCCACCCCTCCTGTGTCTGGGCACTGCTGGGAGGACTCTGCACCCACCCCTTCTGTGTCTGGGCACTGCTGGGAGGACTCTGCACGCACCCCTCCTGTGTCTGGGCACTGCTGGGAGGACTCTGCACACACCCCTCCTGTCTCTGGGCACTGCTGGGAGGACTCTGCACCCACCCCTCCTGTCTCTGGGCACTGCTGGGAGTGATAGGCACACACCCCTCCTGTGTCTGGGCACTGCTGGGAGGACTCTGCACACACCCCTCCTGTCTCTGGGCACTGCTGGGAGGACTCTGCACCCACCCCTCCTGTCTCTGGGCACTGCTGGGAGGACTCTACACCCACCCCTCCTGTGTCTGGGCACTGCTGTGAGTGATAGGCACCCACCCCTCCTGTCTCTGGGCACTGCTGGGAGGACTCCGCACCCACCCCTCCTGTCTCTGGGCACTGCTGTGAGTGATAGGCACCCACCCCTCCTGTCTCTGGGCACTGCTGGGAGGACTATGCACCCACCCCTCCTATGTCTGGGCACTGCTGGGAGGACTCTGCACCCACCCCTCCTATGTCTGGGCACTGCTGGGAGGACTCTGCACCCACCCCTCCTGTCTCTGGGCACTGCTGGGAGGACTCTGCACCCACCCCTCCTGTGTCTGGGCACTGCTGGGAGGACTCTGCACCCACCCCTCCTGTGTCTGGGCACTGCTGGGAGGACTCTGCACCCACCCCTCCTGTCTCTGGGCACTGCTGGGAGTGATAGGCACACACCCCTCCTGTGTCTGGGCACTGCTGGGAGGACTCTGCACACACCCCTCCTGTCTCTGGGCACTGCTGTGAGTGATAGGCACCCACCCCTCCTGTCTCTGGGCACTGCTGGGAGGACTCTGCACCCACCCCTCCTATTTCACGATATGTATGCTTAGAACATACACGGGTGTGGGTTCGCTCCATGCATACGAGGTGGGGGTACGTGTCGTACATACACGGTTGGGGTGGGGGTACGCTCCATACATCCGCGGGTGAGGGTACGGGTCGTACTTACACTGTTGGGGTTGGGGTATGCTCCATACATCCGCGGGTGAGGGTACGGGTCGTACTTACACTGTTGGGGTGGGGGTACGCTCCATATGTCCGCGGGTGAGGGTACGGGTCGTACTTACACTGTTGGGGTGGGGGTACGCTCCATACGTCCGCGGGTGAGGGTACGGGTCGTACTTACACTGTTGGGGTGGGGGTACGCTCCATACGTCCGCGGGTGAGGGTACGGGTCATACTTACACTGTTGGGGTGGGGGTACGCTCCATACGTCCGCGGGTGAGGGTACGGGTCGTACATACACTGTTGGGGTGGGGGGTACGCTCCATACGTACGCGGGTGAGGGTACGGGTCGTACTTACAGTGTTGGGGTGGGGGTACACTCCATGCATACGCGGGTGGGGGTACGTGTCGTACATACACGGTTGGGGTGGGGGTACGCTCCATACGTCCGCGGGTGAGGGTATGGGTCGTACTTACACTGTTGGGGTGGGGGTACGCTCCATACGTCCGCGGGTGAGGGTACGGGTCGTACATACACTGTTGGGGTGGGGGGTATGCTCCATACGTACGCGGGTGAGGGAAAGGGTCGTACTTACACTGTTGGGGTGGGGGTACGCTCCATACGTCCGCGGGTGAGGGTACGGGTCATACTTACACTGTTGGAGTGGGGGTACGCTCCATACGTCCGCGGGTGAGGGTACGGGTCGTACTTACACTGTTGCGGTTGGGGGTACGCTCCATGCATACGGGGGTGGGGGTACGGTCCGTACATATGCGTCCCCACGCTATGTGATGCTTGTGCAGGCCGTACCCAGGCCTTTGCCACGTGGGTACAGCCGTCCCGCCATTGTTGGGATGACGTAGGTGTGGGCGGGGTACGACTCGTACCCACGCTCTTAAGGCGTGGGTACGGGACGTACCTGTATTGTTGTGTTGCCGGTTCGCGTCATCAAGCACTTCCGTTGTGGCGGACGCTGGCTTTGCTGGACACGCCCCCACCCCCTCGTAGTGACCAGGGCCTGGGGGTCAGGTATGTCCAGGGCATGTGTGCTGTGTGACTTTGGTGGGGGTTTTGTGGCCTGCCCCTGGTCCTGCCCCCCCCCCCCTTTCCCCCCTCCCTTTGTTGTTCTGACCTTCTGCGGCGTCTGCGTCCGAACCTGTAGAGGAGGTCGACTGCTATGAGGGCCGGGATGACACGTAGGTTCGGGTCCATGTCTGTCCATCGCGTACAGGTACTCCTTGTTCGCGTCGTCCTGATTTCCCGGCAGTTTTTGGCAGCCGGAAAATATTCACCGCGCGGGATGACATCGGTGCGAATCGTGATTCCTGGTTCGTGAATGGCAGGCTGCGTGCGTCCCGACGTCACGTCGGCGCTTTCCCGGATCACATTTGTATGTTTATTTTCGTCGGTCGGGGTTTTGTACGATTCGTACGGAAATGGTGTTTCCGTGCGAAGCGTAATTCCATGTTTGTATATTTTGACGACCGGGTACGCGTCGGACGGAGAATATGCTCCGTCCGACGGTTCGTACCCAGTTTTTACCGGATCGTGCTCGGCACCTCTATGTTGTCCCCAGAGGCTACCAATCCTGATGACGGCATTCATTGAGATCTCACAGACGCTTCCTGCTGTTGCTGAGGTACGAGATGGATCAACAGGCATAGAGGTAACAGAGGAGAACATTGCTGCGGCATCCCATGCTGTAGGCGATGCTTCACATCTCTGTGCAGATAACCTTCTAAACGATGTGTTCCAACTATCACCGACATCGGTAGACGATCTTTTGTCTACAAGAGTAGATGATTTCATGCTTTCACCAGACCCATACACTGACTTTGATTCGGCTCACAGTGTACCAGGAAAGCAATGAATTTGGCCTCCATATTTTCATAACAGAACAGAACTTGGAACTCTTCCTAAAATTTTTTTTTTTTCTAAATTTGAAAATACATGGCAAATCAATCTGCTTACAGTAGAACCATTCATATAGAACAAACTTCTTTGAATACTTCCAGGGACACATTGTCACCTTATTTACCACAATTTCATTTAGTACCATGTTATGAAATGGCTTTGATTTTTTGAATACTTGTCGACCATTTCGTCATATGTATGTATTTCTATTCATTCTTATTGCATTTATTTCCGATATATGCTTAGAATGAAAAACAGCTTTAAAATGTACAGTACCTTTGCATTACATGTTTTAGCGAAGTTTATTTTTAATAGACTTCTTTTAATATGCTTTTACAAATGTTTTTAGCAACATGTGGTACTCAGTTTAATGTTTAGCATTTTATGTTTAGCATTTAGTATTATTGTTCATTCGAAAGTGGAGTGGGTGTTGGATTTCGCTTAAGGCGTCCGTATATAGGTTTTCATGAAACATGTCCTTATATAGGCACAATTCGCATTGCCCTTATATAGGCATAAGATCCCAGTCCTTATTTGGGCATTAGCCATGCTATCCAAATACAGGCATGGTCACCTACATCCGTCCAACCCAACGTCACAACGAGTTCTTAGAAACCAGACCCTTAAGCTCTTGGGAGTTTACCTAGCCCAGGATTATTGATTTCTCCAAGAACTCATTTATTATGCATGAACCTCTATTGCTTAAGGGTTCATTCCTGACGTCTTCCTCTGCCAGACTTTACGTCAACGCTAACATTCCAAGACACCTACCAGGTATAAATATACCTTCCCTTGCCCAAGCAAGTAGGAGGAGACCTCGACTTTAGAGGAGCCCGTGTCTCGGCCTGACGCACTGACGAGACGGTGTCATCCCTGCTCTCAGAGAATCCAGCTTCCAGTGTTCTGACTCCCTTCGCAGGGTGTTAGAGTTCGAGACCCGGAAAGAGATTCCCACCTCTCTCATTCTCAAGATATGGAGCTGACTAGAACCTAGAGGGACTATTGGCATACCAGACTTAGCAAACTATACTAAACTATAGAATAACATCCGATAGAATACAGCACCTACTTCTTACATAGTACTACACTTAGGTTAGGTACACTGGGGTAGAACTAGTTAGAGAAGCATCTTATGAGTACTCGCATTTTTAACCTATGTTATTTATGTATATGAATATATGTGTCATAGCTAAAAGATAATGCTAGCGCAGTATTATTTCTTTCTACTGCTAACGCTGTACATAATATATCTTGCATACTGTCTTGTGATTATAACAGCTCATATCTCTTACACGAGAAACAAGACTGTTCAATAAATCCTTTTATTGAAATGCCGGTCTATTCTTTCTGAAGAAACTAAGCATGCATGATTAGCTGAGTGAAACTGTTATCTGTTGTTTCCACGAATCTGAGAGTGTTCCGATTCTAAAGGGAAACAAAGTTGTCATGTTTATGCGGTTGCCAGAAACTACTCCCTTCTTGTTTACAAGGAGTTTCTAGTGGCCTCTGAGTTAGCTGTTACAAATTAATTAAGTTTAATATACTCGATAGGGGCATACTGACCTCAGTCCTATGCCAAATATAGGGTATATTATTCCAATGCGCTGAGCCTATTAGGGAAATAGGAACTACACTACAACACCAAGCTCGTCCCCGGATGGTGGGGCATCTGCACCCTCATGACCATACACACCCCAACCCTGGTCATCTCTGGAGAAGATCTGCCTGAGGTCTCTCAACATCTGTTACAGAAGAAAACAACTTTGTTGCATCAGGCTCGAAGGAGAACTGCTGATTATTATAAGGACATTATAGAAGAATTTAGACTGTTTATGGAGACTCAAGTAAAGATTGGAGGATCGGTACCCTTCTTCACCATGCAAATGAAGGCTAATGCGCGCTGGTTACAAATAACCAGGTGGGAACTGATGAGGATCATCAGCAATACTGAGCTCTGCCTAAGCGCTATCAAGGAAGAACTGAGAGCCATCCGCCTTATGGTGATGCAACATCGTCACGTGTTGGACTTGATGACAGTGATGCAGGGGGTGTGTACCAAGATTGGTGCTTCCTGTTGTACTTTTATTCCAGAAAATGACATGGACTATGAGACATTAGCTTGTACCATCCAAGAACTGCATCGTTTGCAAGCCGACTTGAAGTAGGAGGGAGGTGGCCCAGAGCAGGACTGGTTGCATAGTATCTTTTTGTGGATCCCCTATATGTGTCCGAACTATTCACGTCACTGATGCCAGTTTTCATTATTGTACTTCTGTTATGTGGTTTTATACATGTGGACTTTCCTGCTGTAAAAACGCTGTCCTCAAATTAGTCAGTATGCACATAGCTAGAGAAAAAGTAACTGACCCACACACACTTTCGAATAATATAACTGTCAGGACATATGAGGAGGATAGAACAGTTGAAGAATTAACTAGAGGGTGTATGAATGACAATGTTATTACCAGTAAAAGCAATGTTAATGTATGCCATGATTTAGGAATGCATAATATCAGTAAAGGCTATATCGATGTATGATATAACAACTGTACGCACAAGGTTGAGAATGTCGATAAAAATGATACCAGTAACTGTCATATTATTTTTAGGAGTTACAGGGAATTTGCATGATTGCTGTAGAATTTGCCTAAGGTAACCTCCCCATCAACCCTGAGTCACAGATATGTGGTCAGACAGGCCCTGCAACCCACACTGACACCTATTGAATAACAGGTCACAGGTGGGGTCTCTCTGAGCCCAAAGAAAAATGCGCACCCTGGGAAAACCCTGATCGATTCTACAGATACATAGTTGCACCACAAACAGGTCCGAGGCTATTGGCCCCAATAAAACACGTTTGGCCAAAGGCTTGCGTTCCCCAAAAATACCACAAAGCTAGATACCCCATGTAGATAGAAACACTCAGCCAATCAGGACAAGACATGCACACCACACATAGTGATCACACGCTCCTCATGCCGGACATCTGGACACATACACACTTGCCCACACTAGCTCTACTCGAGGCCGAGCGCCATCTGTGTCCTTATCAGAGGCCCAAACTTGTTAAATTACCACTGAGATGTTTTTTTAAGAATGCAGAAATTGATTTATTGTACGTCAGAAGATGTATATATTGTCAACCGAAACTTGTACAAAGAGAGACTTTTCTCAGGTGCATTCTGCCGAGACTCTCCAAGCTGCTGCTTTCAATTAAACCAACTTATTCCTGTTTTGCCACACGCCTCTTGTCTTCTCATTTTTTTAAGGAAAATTCATATCCGAGCAACACAGACATTACCAGTTCATTTCCAGTGTCCTAATCCAAGTCTGTTCCAACCTGTTCCAGTCCTCCGCTTCAGGCTTGTCATTTTCCTTCCAGGCTATCAGTTATTCCCCTGCGTGTGCTCAACCCTTTCTCCAGAGTTAATTGGTCTCTGCAGAGAGAAAGCTCTACCTATTAATTAGTCTAGTCCCAGTCATAAAAGTGTCCATAGCAGGTTCTGACTGTTGGACTTGGGTCATGCAAAGCTGTGGTGATATCTCAGATCCTGTACATATGCAGAAATGCTTTCATTTTGCGCATAACTAATTGAAAACCATTTTGTGTAGCTAGAATTTCTGGGTGTTTCTAACTTGTGAAAACATCCTGAAAAAGTTGAATGAGCAGCATTCATTGGTGGTGGGGTGCCCAAGAAATCATACCTTGGGTCACTTAGGATGGTAACCTACCAAAACTAAAGTATGATGTGAATCAAAGGGTAATTTATTAAATGGAACTAAAATATCAAAAGCAACCTTTTCCCCTGGTTGCTTGGGCCAAATCATAGGAGTCAAAAGTGCAGTCTTGGCACTCAACATCCGTTCACTGTCACTAAGAACATCACTTGCCCCAACCAAACTGTCAGCTACTCTATCTAATCCAGGCCACTAACAAAATGGTTCTTCACAACTACTTCATGGAAGACGTACCCAGAAGTCCTTCTTGGATATCCTCAAAATTGTTTTCCATTTGGGACCCAATGGAATACACTTCCATTTATTGACCAACAGACTTACTTCAGCTTACAGCTCAACAGAATAATGTCAGTTGGCTGCACTGTTTTCCGATTGAGACAGCTTTTGAAGACCAATTTATTCATTGACTTGAGCAATTCATATTTGTTATACATTTTCCATTAATCTTCTACAATTTCTCCAAACTTCTCTGAAACCACTTCATCAAAACTGACCACCGTATCCAAATCACAACACCTTGCACCAACACTCTACTAAATCATAAGAAAGTCTTGACACACAGTCTGCTGTGATGTCAATCAATCGATCAAAAATCATTATTCGTACGTGAAGCACATACATAAAAGCAGGTGCACAAAAATGTATTACTCTCAATTATACAATAATATAAAAGACAACAAAATCAGCAAAGCATGCTTTTCCTAGAGAAATCTGCAGATTTTAAGAAAAGGCTGACTCTAAAAGAGACCTCTTCATTTTTGAAGTAGATTAAAATGCTTTTAGGCTACTTTACATTGCAAAAGATCGAGCTTATATAGATAGGAAAGTGAAAACCATATGGCATAAAGCATATACAATTGACATAAAACATAAAATGTAAAAGAGATTGAGGTGATTCCCCATCGCAAAGTTGGAATGACAGTGCATGTTGAAAGCCTAGTGGAAAACATAGTAAATACATTATCATCGCAGACCGGAACCTATATATATAGTAGCAACCTTTCCCTTCCATCCGACGCCAATCTCTGATAAAACACCATGCCTCCATCTGGTCCTAATATAAGAGATTCCCCCACAGAGGGTTTCAACATTTTGGTTATTTTTTCCTTAACCTTGTCAAGAACTGGGCCTTCATGATTTTCTTACCCTTGGGTTGGATTAGGGAAGGATTTGCAAAAAAAGATGAGGGAAACCTATACGTTTTAGGTTTCCAGAAGCGTAGGCCAGCCACTGAATACTGGGGGCCTTATCTAGACCTAAACAGCCCTTAATATTGCTAAGAATGCAAGTGGCCTGTGCATTCCTCTACACCGAAGGCCATAAAGCTATAGGGGCCCCTTCCAGATACCTAAATCCCAGTTCCTTGTGGATGATGTTGGAGTAGAAAATAGGCAGGAGGGTTAGTACCTTCCTAAGAAAGCGGTTTTCCTCTTTCAGTAAATTGCTGCAATCAGTAAGCCCACACACCCCAGCGCCATAGGATGCAACAGAAGTACACTGAGTTGTATAAATCTCAAAATAGGGAGTAAGACCCATGCATGGTTAACAGCGAACCTAAGCATCTGGTAAACTTGAGCCGAGAGTTGGAAATGTGGGAGGAGCACGACCCAAAGGGATCAAAGCATATACCACAATATGGGAATTTACTAACAGCAGTAAAACTGTTTTATCCATGAACAATAGTGGGGACTCTCAGTCTTTTGTTACCACAGATCATGATGTGGGCCCTTTTAAAAGTTAGTCGCAAAATCCAGACTGGACGTAAAATCTACAAAAGCGCTAACTAGCAATCACAGTGCATTCGGTGAGTGCGCAATCAGCACAGCATCGTCTGTACACAGAAATACCAGCAACAGTGTATTATCGATGATGGAGACATCACTAGAGGCGCTGACTAAAGACAGGGTTGGTTTGTTGATGTATAGATTAAATAGAAGCGGGCCAACACACAGCCCTGACGCACACCTTTGGACAACAAGAAGGACTCCGTGAGCTCCCCTAAGCTCCCATATCAAACCTGTGCATAAAGGTTAGAATGGAGCACATGCAAAATGTGCACTAAAGAGAAATCCAGGCCCACTTTTAACAAAGCACTCCACATCTTGGAACAGTTAACTGAATCAAAATCTGTTGATAGGTCCATGAATGTTAGGTGCAAGGGGCAGCACCTTGCTTTAGGATACTTGCCCAGAATTAAATGCAAGTTTAGGCTGTGCTCCACTGCACCCAGCCCTTACCTATAACAATATTGAGTTGTGTGTAAAAAGTTGTTATTACGGGACCAAGTACACATTCTGTTATATATTACTGTCTATTATTTTGACCGATGTATCGATGAGTGAATATGGGTGGTAACATACTGGGTCCGCCAGGCCAAACTTTTTAAATATGGTGTTACAGGGAGCGTTTTAGGGGCACAGGGGCACCCTCACCACATATTCGAGGGAGTGATTTAGGGGCAAAGGGGCACCTTAACTTGAGGGGGGGTGCGCACGAACGCTCACACTAAAATGAAGGAAACAAATATGTGAGCCATGGAAACTAAGCCAAAAGGTTTAACAGATTTATTTAGAAGGTGCAACTTCAAGAAAAAGGCATTTAAAATACAGAATACCAAATATAGTGACCTCGCATTCATAGAGAATCTTACCAAACGGAAGGCACTTTTATCTAATTCTCAATAGGACTCAGAAGGCATTGAAATCGTTAGAAGAGAGACACTTCAGAAAATGCAATTATAACGTGTGCAGAATACAAACCTCAAAGACACATTTATAAATGCACTATGAAAAACAATTTAAATCAAGGAAAATGTTCTCAAAATGCAAAATACATTTGATCTAAAATGCTGAGAATACTCACGTTTAAACCTAAAAGAAAGCAGCCTTGCAATTATAATATAAGTATTACATTCTTACCAATCTAGAGACGAAATAGCATACATAGCATATACAGCAAATATATTGGCAAGCTAAATTGTATCCTAAAAACAAAAAACAAGCGCTCTTGGGGAGCACCCACACCCGCCTTCCATCTACCAACAGACGGGTGGGGTAGTCCAACAAGAACCCAGTGGACTTCCTTTTTATACTCTTTAATGCAGTGAGAAGTGCCTACAGCAACGTCATCTCACGCCAGGCCTACCGACGTCAATTACACCACGGTTCGCACATTTATCAGAAGTAACGTGTCTATCCTACTAAATGCGGATCATAGACTAGGTGAAAGGTTATATTCTCAGGCCAAACACTTGTCGTAAATTGCATAGGGCAAGCAGAAAATATGTAATGTATGGAATAAAATATATAGCAATGTCCATCACCCTGGTCTGACGTTCTTGCGGTGGGAACTTCTCTGTTCTCGTAACCAGACCTACCCAGGATGTGGTGGGCTATATTTCAACAGGGTACAGAGAGAGACAGTGACACAGTGAACTTTGCGACAGTGAACTTCTGCGCACACTGAAAATGTGGGGGCTTTGGAGCAGGAGGCCTTGCAGAGAGAAGCTGGCTGTGACTTTTAGTCAGACAGGCTTAGAGCCTGCTGTTCAGAAAAATGGGTGCAGAACTCTGGTCAATTTAACACGGCCTACAAAGTAGGCTGGCAGGGCAAGGATAAGGGTCTCATACCTCAGGTGTGGGCGGAACGGGCCTGGGGTACTATATGATAAAAATAGACCCTGCCTCAATGGGTATAATTATGGACAAAGTCCAAGAACTCATGGGATTATTACTGTCTATATTGTTCTATAGTTTAGTCAAAAGAGGTGCCCAAAGTTCAATGTTGCACTTAATTAAGACGACCAGCATACCATAAGGGCCCGGTGTCTTATGACCTGGGCAGAGATCAACCTCCTTCTTAACGAACCGTAAAGGTCAACTTAAGGCCAGAGACATATTCACCTTCCAGAGCAGTAAACGGGGATCCACCCTCCTCTACTCTGTACAATGCTGCGAAGGGATTGGCCCATGATGTAGCCCAAATTATCCATGGGTTTTTTATTTTGGAAGTGGCTACCATGAGCTCCAAATTTGTTTCATTCACCTCTAGTTTGCGCTCCCTGAAGGTTTTTATGAGGGCATGCTTAATGAGAGCACCTAGCTGCTCGAAACCCTGTATAAAATGCTGGTTACATCACCGCTGAGAGATTGAAGGAAACATTCTAAATCGACACTGAGTAGGCTGCCCAATAGGTGGCTTGTATTATCAAGCTTCCAGAGCAGTCTTAGTCCTGTATTAGATGATATAGAATGTACGAGGGATTTACGAGGGGAGTGGATTTACGAAAGACAGGTTAAGAAAGGCTAAGAAAGCATTGTGGTCACCCCAAAAAAGTGACCAGCACCTCTCCATGCTTAATGCTATCAATCAAACTTATTGACACAAAAATCTACTCGATAAAGGTAGCATACCCTCTACCCCCAAAAGTTGGCTGGTCCTGTACTACAGCTCCAACATGTTCCGTCACGTTGATCAGATATCAATGAGTTTTACATAGTCCGAACTTGATCCGGTATCGGGTATTAGAGCGCTTTACATAGCACCAGTTGCCTTACATGAGGACACATTCATTTTTTGTTAGGCACGACGAGATTAAGTGATTGGCCCAGAATCCCAGGATGTTCAGCGTCATTGCAAAGACTTGAACCCGGTTCCCCAGATTAGAGGTCGACCGCCCTAACCGTTAGGCCAACCTTGGTTTATCTGAATAAGCCACTTGGCTGTGTTATTGTACCAGTACTGTGAGCGCTAATTTGCTATTAATAAAAATTGTGTGCTATGTTTGAGCTACTGCTAATATTGAACGGTGTTGCGTGCTCATCTTCGATCTTGTTTAAATGTTATCCTATGTCACGTAACATTGATTCCGCTTCTAAAATAAATGTTAATAGTTTCACACAAGACAGCACAAAAAGTTCTCAGAGGAAGTCTCATGAATGTACTAAGCCGAGGACAAATCTTGCTCGTCCTAGTTCTGTTAACATTGTATCTGCATAACCAAGACTGTAAGAATGATCCAATTTTAATGTGTTGCTGGTGGGAAAATCACTAAATGTATTCTATGTAGAAATGTCCCCTTTAGACTGTTTCCTATTTGTTTAAACTTAAGGAATCATGTGTTCCCACCAAATGTATGAACTCCATTGTCCGAAGCACTATATAAGAGTGTGCATTTCTCTCTAGGGGAGAGGCCCTACTTTCATTCTTAGAAGGCGATTCTATGCTAGATTTTATACTGAACTGTACCGAGTTCTTTTACTTATGATTTATATGCTATGCTGCTAATTTACTGATGGTGTCTTCTATATTTTGGGCTTACAACTTATACAAAGCATTTAAAAAATCTATTGTCTGTCATTCTTATGAGAATATTTCAGAAGTCTTATGTGGGCCAAATTTGATTCTAAAAGTGACAGTTCCAATTAGGGAGCACCAAAGTCTGAGCAACAGGGACTACACAGCTCTGAAGATTGAAACCATGGTGCTGAATTTGTATGGCTTTAGACAGGAATCTTATAAAGGTCCTTTACGCCAACAGTACTGATCTTAAAATCCCCTCCCAATATAAAAGTTGGGGAAGTCTGATTGGAGCTGCTTGTATCCACCAAGCTAAATAACTGAACAAACAGTTTAGCATAATTAGGATTTGGGTGATTAGGAAAATCAGTATTTTTAAAAGGTTATTAAATAAACTGTATTATTATGCTTCCCCTTAAGTAAGATAATATGGAGTACTGAACTCCCTGAATCCACCAATTCGACCCCAACATTCAATTAGAGTTTTAACCAGATTGATAGGTTGCCCTTTGCCCGCCCCTCCAGAGATGGTAAGGTGGGTATAGAGTGGCAGGAAAAGCCCTTGAATGCAACCTGAAAAGTCTCTCATATCTCCTGGAAAACACAAATGTCATAAGCTTTAATGAATGCAGTCCAGCAAGGAGACTGTAACTTGAACCACAGCTCCGCCAAGTTCCAGATCAAGATTGCGGTGGAGTTGTTAATGTTAATATTAATGTCAGTTCCTTTAAGTTTACTTGAGCCTGTGGGGGCTCTTTGATCATTTCTTGGGTTGTGTCTCTGGGGGAACTCTGAAGTCAATCAACAGTAGAACAGACAGACAGTTGGAATTAGTTGGCCAAAGGAAAAGTTGGGTCGAAAAGGGCACATCAGAAGATTCAGAAATTTTACATGTTCACGAGTCATCAGATATCATCAGATAACTTAAGTGCAAAGGAGGTGGGGGGGCCTGTATAAAAAACCCTAAAGGAACAGGAGTAATTGTTCCATGCTTTAGGCCCGATTGTTTTGGATACAGTAGGAGATTTTTCACGATGGTTGGGTCTCTAAAGTTCACCACGATACAAGATCCAAGTCAAATCACACGTCGTGACAGGATGATCTGCACACCGTTCCACACATCAAAACCGCCATTTAGCTTTAGCCATTGAGGACTTTATTGGTCAGCTGTTTGCCAGATTCAGCCTGGCCTTGCTCGAGGGTGGGAACTCTAATTAACACCACAACGTAAGGGCACGCGGAGGGGGAAACATTTAACACAGTATTGTTAGGTAGATAATCTGCCCCATTTTCCAGCCCCAAGCTGCTCATTCTGGTGATGTATGACCTACCTACCAAGGCAGCGGGACCTGACACCATATCAGATTGAAGCTTCCGAGCCAACAGGCTACTGATAGATACAATTGTGTTGATTAATTGAGTTGACTCCTCGGGAGCAACAATAATAATGCAGGCCAGAGGTAAATGCATCTCCAGGCCCACCTGATAGGCACATGTGGGGTGAGCTGAAATAAAACTGATCTGAAGATGGACAAAACCTCCCACTCTGTTAGTTTCCATACAATGAGGTGGCACTAGAGGTGGAGCTGAAATGGAACGTATGAGACAGGAGTTCTCAATAAGTGTGATGAACGGTCCAATCTTTATATAACAGGGGACAACTGGGCTTGTAACAGGGCACTCAAATTTGTAAAACAGTCCTCCGTAGGGACTCCCACCCAGCACCTGTCCCCACATGCATCAGTATCATTAACAATCTTTTTTGCAGATGGTCCCTACATTTTAGGGTTTCACACTCTCTTTTACTTTTGGGAGATGGGAGCATGGGTGAACTGAGGATGTGTGGCCCGTCTGATTAAGATGGATTAATTGCTGTGAGGGTACTAGAGAAATCAACCTTATTTGGTGGATCAGCAGACATTTGACCCTGCCAAGGTTCCATAGAAAGTATTTTCTTTTGTAAGAGCAATTTTGTTGGTGGTCACATCAACCTCCCTTTCCAACATTTTATTGATAGACGTAACTCTATAGGTTGCGTTGTTGCTACCACCAGTTGTTATCCTTTCCCTCATCCCTGGATGGCTCGAGGAGACCATCCTTACACGATACTGGCAATTTTCAAAATGAAGAAGAAGCAGAGCAGGACCAGGCCAGCCTTCTTTGGGCTTGGAAGGGCACAGATGGGCCCACTCTTGACCCATGTTAGTCCCACGTGACATGATCAGGAAGCACTTGAAATACTCCAGGTGGTCCAAGGTAGAGAGCAGTACAGATCCAGAAGTTTCCAGCTGCCCTCCGAGGCAACAGTCAGAAGTGCGGCCCGTGATGTGTATCGAGGGAACCCTTGTGTGTCGCCTACTGCTGACATGGAGATGACTAAGCAAGTGAGCCGTGAGGGGAGAGCATAGCATAATTCAAGTACTAATGGCTGTTCCTTGATCTGTTAACTGTCTCAGGTATGTCGTCCAATAATGTATGCATGGCTTTGATTAAAACCAATAAACAAATTTAAATTAAAAAAAGAAGTGCGGCCCGTGGAGCGGGATTAGGAAGCACTTGAATTAGTGCTGCTAGCAAGCTTTTCCTCCTCTAGGAGGTACAAGGTAGGGGACAGTATGAATCCTGAAGTTTTCAGCCACCCTCTGAGGCAAAAGTAAGAAGAGCATCCGGGGCAGCGGTATAAGAAAGCATTTGAGATAGTGTTGCTGGCAAGCCCCACCTCCTCCAGTGATCCGAGGGATGGGGCAGTATGGATGCTGAAGTTTTCAGCCGCCCTCCAAGGCAACAGTGAGAATTGCGTCCCCTGCTGTGATGTTTCTCTTACAGGAACAAACTCCAGGCTGAAATTGTATCCATGCAGCCTCAAGGTCAACCTGGCAATGCGTGCAGTCAAATTCCACCCACCAGCAGTGGACCAAATACACCAGGGGTTTAAGATCTAACGAAAGAACAAATTGGATATTTCTAAAAGGTTCAATGGTCCACAAACAATTAACAACTCTTTCAAGATCACAGTGTACCTTCTTTCTGTTGTACTCAGCGTCCTAGAGGCAAAAGCCCCATTATTTCCTCCTTGCCTGCCCTCTGTGATAATACAGCCCCAACACCGTACATACCATCATCAACTGTTGCAATATACCTTTACCTGGTACACAATGCTTTCAAAGTGGTAGCACTGGCGATCAGAAGCTTGATCTGGTCAAAAGTATTTTACTGTTAATCGGTCAAACTAAATTCTTTCTCCTTTCTTGTCAACTTTCTCAACAATTAAATTTTTCTTGGAGGTTCTCAATGAGTTTACGGTAATATTCGCAGAGAAATGCAAATTATGACAGTATTTTCCTAATGTTCGTTGAAGGAACCTTTGAATAGCCTCAATGAGGGACTTTCTATGCACCATGCCCTACAAAAAGACAATGTGTACCAAGCAGTCCACTTTGCTGTAGAAACGCTTTTTTTTAATCTTCTTTCAGCGTCAGACCATTCTCGATCAAGTTGTTTACAAACCTTTTTGGAAGCACATGACAACTTTTTTTGCAGTCTTGACAAAATGGTACATCATGGCTTGTCACAGGTGTTCTCCTTCACTTCTATCCTCCTCTGGTCCTTGACATTAATCGCTTCCCTTATTACCCCTTGCTCAGGACATTGCCATGCAGTAGTCACGCCAGTAGTCATGCCACCCAAGATTGCGGCTGCCACATAAGTATGACTGATCCACCTCCTCCTTCATTATACATGGATGGCCATATGAGGCGAAAGCTATTTTGTACTTCAGGCGCACCAGAGGCAATTGTTTTGTCTAATAGACTGGAAAGGAAATTGACCCAAGGATAGGTCATGGGAGCCAGCTAGGCATGTCCATGCTCCATGTTCAGTGACCTCTTGGTGGGGGAGGGTGAGTACTGTCATGGCTTGCCACAGGTGCTCCCCTCCCCTCCTTCATCTCTGGTCCTGTGCATTATTTGTTGCCCTACCATCCCTTGCTCAGGACAGTGTCAATCAGGATATCGTCCTATCTGGTATGGTGGGAGTCTTACTGCCCGAGATTATAGTTGCCAGATGTGTGTTGCCCAGTTGTGACACCACCATCACCAACACAGCTAATCCTGTTTCCATGTAGGCACCTCAAAAGCCATGACAATATGCCCCACCAAAGTGGGAGGCTACAGTGGTATTTGAGGGCCCACTGCAGGATTTGAGGATCCTGTGGGTCAAGGATCTGCAGTAGGATTCAAGAATCCCACAGTTTATAAAAGCCACACCCAGGACATGGGCATGTGCTTGGCTTTCCACTCTTATCAGAGAAAGCCTGTACTTGGTCTCTGCTCTTTACCTGTGTTCCTGCTTCTCCAGTTAAGACAGTCCTCAAATGTATGCAATGTTCACTTTCTCTGAGGTTTTCTGCCTGTGGCCCATCTTGGAACTTCTTCTGCAACATCACTGCAAAGAATTTCCTCACATACTTGGAATTCTTCAAAGCTTTTACTTGCATCCTTGGAACTCTTTGACCTCTTCCAGCATTGTTTTTAGATGCCTCAAATTGGAAATTGGCTCGATAGAGTTAGAACTATTGGTTTACACTGTGTATTGACTGTTGGTTTCTCGAACTGCTCCTTGAATGTACGTACTGGAACTCTACCTCTCCTTCTCAATTGCACTGTAACAACTGTATCTAGGGCTTTTGAGGTATATATAAATCCTGAGAGAACCTTTTTCTGTTCGGTGTCTTAAATTGTAGAGCTTTAACAACTGTGTATAGAACATCGGAACAGAACTAGTCTTGCAATGATTTCTTTCGTTCTATCAAAATAAAGGTACTATTCCATTAACACATGCACTGGTTGCTAGAGTAACTCTTGGATATTTTTCAGTTTCTTTAGAATGTTACTATTCACGTAAAATCATTATAAAATACAAAACTGAAATGAATTTAATGCAAGAGCACAGCGTAATAGTCTTGATTTCTGTTTAAGCTTAAAAGAGCTGTCACCCATAGACTGAAGAACACTTGAGTCACCATTTGGCAGTGTGACTAAAATCTCAGGACTTCTCTTGTGTGCCTTCTATCATATCTCTAGTCCCCTTGTCCCCTCTTTGCCCTCATTATCAAGCACAGTCATGGATGTATTTGGCACTCTGGATGGGGTATGAGACTGATGGGTTCATTTGGATCTTACAGCCCTCTAGAAACCAGTACAAACTTTGAGGAAAAGGAATTCAAATAAAGGTCTGGAATCCCACCGATCCTGACACCTCAGGCCCGCGAGCACTTTAAATTCTTCAAGTATTGGGCAAATCTCTCGACTGACCAAAAATTTAGATAAATCAGTGATCCTCCCTATACATTCCCCCACACAGGCCCTTGAGAGGGTGGAGGTCATACCAATAGCCTCTAACTATGTTAAATACTTGGGGGTGCATATCTCTCTCAATAAAGCCACTGCCTGGACACTGAACATCCAACCAATATTGGGCGGGCTAATGGCAGACGTTACAGCCTGATGAACACTCCAATTAAACCTTAAGCGGCGCTCAGCTAATTTCAAAATGGTCTTATTTTCCTTACTTTCATAGCGCCTACAGAATTACCTGTTCGCACTCCCTGCATTCTTTTTTCATAGAGTTCACTCTATGCTCCGTAGCCTTATCCAAAATCATGCTGCACCCAGATAGCTCTTCGGAAGTGTTTTAAATCCACTTATGATGGGAGCATCGCAGCATCAAAAGTCAAGGCCTATTACACTGCGTCTCAATTGCTGGTCTTTAACAAATAGCTATATGACACCCAGGGTGACCCTGCCTTTGCGCTGGAGAAGTGACTGTTTCATGGGGTAACCATTCATCAAATGCTGTTTGGCAGAACCATCCCATCAAAGCTACACCAGCAACACAGATAGTGACCTGGGGATGGAAAATGCCCTGAAACTCATTGGATGGGAGGGGAGACACAGGACAGACGCCACTAAGGGAGGGGGTTCCCTTATGGGCCAGGTGGTGCCATTGGAGGGCTTTCGTCAATGGGATCTTATCGGTATCTCCAAGCTAGGGGATCTGATGGAAGGCACCTCGTTAAAACACATTGGGCATATCCTCAAGAAGCTATCGCCGAGTTATCGGCACTTTATTGCAGCCAAAGTCGTGATACATTTACCACCCCATTCACAAGCTGGTGCAAACAGCCAATATCACCAGTTTTCCAGCGATAACATCCTCAAAAAACATTGCCACAGATGACCCCGGCAACTATCGCTAATGAGATGCAGAGTAGGCGTTCCCGTGCAAAAAGCACCACACCGCAACATTCTCAATGACCAGCCAGATCTGCGATAAGATCACAAAACATACGATAAGGTGTGTTAGCACCAGGAAACTAACACCTGCTATGACCTGGTGCAAAGTCGGACTACAACCTACACCAGAAAAGAGAGCCCAGCCCAGCCACACCTGAAGAACAAAGATGACATGGAGCCACTGAACATGTGTGCCGGACACCCAAAAGGGCCAAAACACCCACTGCCACCAGCCCCAGAACCCCCCCCCCACCGGGCCCCACCCCGGGCACCCCCCACCTCCCCGGACCAAGACACTGCACATCAACGGCACAAAAACATGAACAAAAGCACCTGCCTGATGTCGCACAATTGCAACAATCAACATACATGTGAGCACTGAAACCCTGATTCATACATTCACCATTGAAAGACCAAACAAAATGTCACATCCTAATTTGTCACCGAATAACTATTTTGAAGAGTCATGGCGGGGCATCCCTGGACAATCTGTGACTTACAGCCTGCAAGACAATATCCAAGATAAGAAGGTGTGTCAGGCACTCAAAGGACAGGGAGAGAGAGAAGGAGAGAAAGAAAGAGAGAGACTGAACAAGGAGCGCAAGGCCAATCGGGCCCCTGGCTCTTGCAAACATGCTAACAGCTGTGTGTGTCTCAAAATCTGTGCACGCCAAATCACAGGCCTGGCATCAAAGTCAGTGCGAAATCCACATCACATTCAAGAAATGCAAGCAGTAGTCAGACAGATATCAGGAATGAAAGCCCCTTTGTCTCAACACAAAAGCCTGAAGGCCAACCAAACCCCCGACCTTGGTCCTGAATGCGGCTGGCACACCCTGCGTGAGATACCATACCAGCCTCCGACGACTCCCACACCACGAACTGCGCCAATGAAACACCAACGTGCCCACACCCCACACACACTCATCCCTGCATAACCTACACCTGCAAGGGATGCCCTTTACACATAAGTTAAAAACTACCCATACGTCCAAACATCGCACACACATACGACTCATTGCCCAGAGCTGTGGCATATCGTCCACCGAACTTCTGCCGGTCTGAGGAGTGCCGGTGCCACAAGCCTAACAAATGCAATGGCAGGTATTCCCGGGCCCATGCGCAACCCCTGTCACGTGGAACTGTACCGTGCACGAATGCTGCATCTGTTGGGATCCCTGCCAATGGCAGTGTTGCGAATCAGTTTCCGTCTGAGATTGTCTTGCCTATGTCACCTGCGTCCAGCCCTGGTTCCACTGTCGATCATGCACATTCGGGTGGCCCATGAAGGTCTGCCTATTCAACGCAACGGTAGCTGAATTGGATTATGACCTGACAATGCGCCCCCTGTTGGCCCACGAACAGGAGTGTCACCGGGATAGCCGTGCATGGGATGCACTGATCTTTGGCATATGTGCTGGCAGTTGCGCATGGGAG
Organism: Triturus cristatus; assembly: GCF_964204655.1. Classification (NCBI taxonomy): domain Eukaryota; kingdom Metazoa; phylum Chordata; class Amphibia; order Caudata; family Salamandridae; genus Triturus; species Triturus cristatus. Next base: position 477,168,534 of record NC_140579.1, on the reverse strand, counting down.
ATTGCACAACTCCTCGTGTGCAGTGACCACGTTGAGGCGCTCCCCTATTGGGCTGTGTTGCGGATTGGGGAAACGGCGTGGACTGAGCACATCTGCCCGGACCATTTAATGGATTGGCTCACCCTGGTGTTCCTTGAACCCGACAACGACATCCTATTGGAACACATTGCACATGAGGCTGCGCTGGCATTCATGGATGAGTAACTACGTTCCTGCAGCCACATCGGATTGTCACCCAGAGCACAGGTCCCAAAACCTTGTTGCATCATGGGGAATGCTCACATATCCCACCACAACAGAGGACATGTCTGCCTTCGTCGGGACTCTGAATGCATGTGTGTGGAACAACGTGTGTGTACACACACCTGTGCAAGTTGATGCAGTTCCATGGTCGGAGCAGCACAGCGTTGTTTGGCAACGTTACCAATTCGGACACACTGCTGGGGGGAGAGCACACACATGACAATGTAGCACAACATGTGACCTTGTCGGACCCTTTCACCTGATCACTGTCAGCAGAGCAGACAGTCGGCGCAGTCCGGTGGCAGAGCACCATGCAGACCCCATGGGCTGTAAGTCGTGCCCCCTCACACGGGGCAATGGGCAGACGCCAAACATATGACTCGTCCAGCAAGGCAAGGTGGGCTGGGACCGTTGCCATCCGTAATGATTGGTGTTCAGCTCTGCCTCCCCATTTCCTGCACCTCCAAAGCTTCCCATGCTCCGTGCAAGTGTCTTCAGCATGTCCCTGCCTATTGTGGCCGTTGCCTTGTCCGTACTGACACGCACATGCCAATAAAGTCTACGGAACTTCACTAGTGTCTAACGGTGATGAGTGTTAAGTGTTGATTAGATTGACCACTCGTGTGCCACAATGAGCATCGACCCTACACAGGGAGGGTCTAACTGACGCATGTACAATGGGGGTGGGTTCCTTTGGACAGCTCTACCTCTGTGAGCCAGACATTGTTCTGGGATAGTTGCTGGCAGACCTGTGAACTTACGTGTCTTCAGCAATGTGAGTATGGTGTCCAACCTCTGACCATGTGGAGCAATGTCATAAATCATAACAGAATGTGTCCACACAGATGTGTGTGAGTAGGTATACAACGTGTAGTTCTGTTGTCACATGTGATGTAGGACACCACTCCTGGCCTGCTACCGATTTGGTCATTCCTACATACAACCCTATTCAATACATGGACGTGTGCCTACGTTGGGGGGCTGTGAGATTGCTGTTAATGTGCAGTGGGGACATAGCTAGTACTCACCTTCACAGTGATCCAATTGGCCATGTGTCTCAGGGATAAACATGCGCATTAATGTCATTCACCAGGGTGTACCTTCTTGTGCAATCATTGTCCCTACATCCAGCCATACTTTCATACAGGAGTGAATATAATCATGACACATCTGTGTGATTTCAAATGTTTTATTCACATTCTGGTGAATGACGGAGCTGGAGCTATACATGGTCATCCACGATCCATGATCATGAAATGTGGCTGAAGCCATTCGTGTGAGACATGTAACTGCTGCTGCTATTGTGTGATTTGCACAATAGCTGAATTACTGCATTTTTAAAACTGGATTGCCCTGTATAAAATTACATTGATTTTAATACATACAATTGATCCAGACTGAACTCAAATTGAGCAAACTAAGTCGTGACTCACGGTGCCGCCTGTTAGAGCGAGCCCGTCTTTTGAAGGTCAGCGGTCTAGTTTCTCCGCTCCCCACATGTCAAATAGCGCGCTGGAGCTACTGCGCAGCCTGTGAAACGTGGCTGAAGCCATTGATGTGCGTGTGAGACGTGTAACTGCTGCTGCTATTGCGTGATTTGCACAATATTGAAATATTGAAACACTAAGTTGCTGTTGCTATTGCGTGTTTGTACAATATTGAAATAAGGAATTTAGAACCTTGAATTATAGTAAAGTCTGCCCAGCAATTTTTAAAAAACTGAATGCCTGATTTTAAAAGCTGAATTACTGCATTTTTAAAACTGGATTGCCCTGTATAAAATTACATTGATTTTAATACATACAATTGATCCAGACTGAACTAAAATTGAGCAAACTAAGTCGTGACTCATGGTGCCGCCTGTTAGAGCGAGCCCGTCTTTTGAAGGTCAGCGGTCTAGTTTTTCCGCTCCCCACACGTCAAATAGCGCGCTGGAGCGACCGCGCAGCCTGTGAAACGTGGCTGAAGCCATTGATGTGCGTGTGAGACGTGTAACTGCTGCTGCTATTGCGTGATTTGCACAATATTGAAATATTGAAACACTAAGTTGCTGTTGCTATTGCGTGTTTGTACAATATTGAAATAAGGAATTTAGAACCTTGAATTATAGTAAAGTCTGCCCAGCAATTTTTAAAAAACTGAATGCCTGATTTTAAAAGCTGAATTACTGCATTTTTAAAACTGGATTGCCCTGTATAAAATTACATTGATTTTAATACATACAATTGATCCGGACTGAACTAAAATTGAGCAAACTAAGTTGTGACTCACGGTGCCGCCTGTTAGAGCCAGCCCGTCTTTTGAAGGTCAACGGTCTAGATTCTCCGCTCCCCACACGTCAAATAGCGCGTTGGAGCGACCGCGCGCAGTGGGCGCACCGCCGGCGCGCCACCGGCGCGCCAAAGGCAAGCCCATCTGCGCCCGTCGGCGCCCGGAGTGCGTCCAGCGCCAGGACCCCTGGTTCAGCCCCCATCCATAAATATAACAAAAAACTACTTCAGGACCTACAGACTGGTGAGTGCATGACCTGTAGCGCATGGGAGGGGGGCATGAACATGAGCACATACATATGTAGGGGTTGCGGGTACCACTTTGACCGATTAGTGGGGGATAAAAGGAAAGATTCTATAAAGCCAGATCTAGGCCGCAAAGACCAACATGAAGCCAAAAAAGGCCAAGATGGACAACAACACTATTTCATCAGGAGGTAAAGGCAATTGGAGGCAGGACAAGATAAGTAGGAAGTCAATACAAACTTTGTCCTGCATAGTATTAAATACACGATCGCTCGTAAAACATAAATATCAACTAGAGTGTTTACTTCAAATAGAAAATCCGGACATCACCTTCTTAACTGAGACATGGACAGATGCCAGCTCAGACCCAGATTGGAATATGGCCCTCCCCCCTGGCTATACAATGGTACAACATGATAGGATAGAAGGCAGAGGTGGTGGTGTAGCAATAATATATAAAGATCATTTAAGATTGCGACATTAAATCGTAACTACGCTTCCATCTGAGACATTAATGTTGTCTTTTAAACTCAGTGACTCCTTCTCATTCAAAGGGCTACTTGTATACAGGCCGCCGGGACCAAGAATGGTGTTTTCGCAGGCCATCCTAAACTTTTTAGAGTCAAGTCTGGATTCCGAGTACCTCAATATTATAGGGGATTTTAACTACCACCTTGAACTAGAGACCAACCCAGACACATTAAACCTGGTGGACAACCTGACAGCATATGGATTCTCCCAAATTGTATTGGAACCTACTCATTTGGCTGGTCATACCCTGGATGGGATTTTTACAAACCAATCAGGTATAAAAATAATTAAAACACTACCACTGCCTTGGACGGACCACAGAGCTATTGTCTTTCAGATAACAAATAAAGACTATATATTGCCTCAACCCCTTTCATCTCGGAACTTGCAGATCCGACAATGGAATAAGATAAAAAAGGCCGACCTGGAACAGTCATTAAGCTCAGATCCACTTATCTTAGGCAGTGATAATGATATAGCAGCCAGCCAATTTGACAACTGGATTAGAACAGCTGCAGATAAAACGGCCCCTATAATCAACAAAATCAACAGGAGAGTAACGCCGACGACACCCTGGTATAGTCCAGAGGTAAAAATAATAAAAATGAAATGCAGACGGACAGAACGAGCCTGGCGGACAGACTATAGTCTAGAGCATAAGGCATTATATAACCAATGCTTGGAGGAATATAAACAGACTATTATCAAAGCCAAAAGGACCTATTTTACTGCTAAAATAAACGAGGCGACACACTCCTCAAAAGAGCTGTTTAAAACTGTACATACATTGGTCACCCCTCAACACTCAGGTAAATTTATACCTGACCAAGCCTTTTGCAATACAATGGCTGTTTTCTTCCAAAACAAAGTACAAGTAATATATGACGATCTTTTAAACTCAGCGAAAAGCAGGCCGGATAATAACTCTCTAAATATAAAAGTCTGGGCAACAAACAGCAGACTGGGCTGTTTTACGTCACTTAATATTGAGGAGGTTAATGACCTCCTGATATCCATTAAATCTGGTTCTCCAAACGATCCATGCCCCCCAGCAGTTTTCCATTTGGCCTCTAAGGTTATCAGTACATATCTTACCCCCCTCTTGAATCAAGTCTTAGCAACAGGGAAATATCCTGAGGCATGGAAAAAAGCCTGTCTAAGACCAATCTTAAAAAAACAGACCTCAGATCCCTTCGAACCAAAAAACTATCGGCCAATCTCCCGATTATGGTTGCCAGCAAAGATTCTAGAAAAGGCCATAAATAAGGAGTTAATCCAGTATTTAGAAGACAACTCTTTGCTGGATTGTACTCAACATGGATTTAGGACTTGTCATTCAACAGAAACAGCATTGGTGCTGGCAACTGAGGAGATTCAAAGGACAGTGGATGGGGGCAGTAGAGCAATTCTGGTTCTGCTGGACCTCTCGGCGGCGTTTGACACCGTGAACCATCTGGTACTGGTGCAACGGCTGAAAGAGACAGGGGTGGAGAATACTGCATTAAACTTACTTTCCTCTTTTCTAGATGCCAGACAGCAAAATATACATTAGGAGAACATGCAGTCTGGAACGTTCCTACTCCCATGTGGGGTTCCGCAGGGGTCTGCCTTGTCTCCAACTCTTTTTAATATATATGTTGCCGCGTTGGCCGATCTGGTCAGGAAACATGGACTCTCCATAATCATGTATGCCGATGATTCACAGCTTACTGTTTCAGTCGCTGAATCTTCTGATACAGCAGCTATCGGCTTCCATGTCTGCCTGAGGGATATTATGGAGTGGATGAGCTCAAATTCTTTAAACATAAACACTGATAAAACCGAGGTCCTCGAATTTGGTAAAGGACCATCGGTATGGAACACTAGCTGGTGGCCTACGGAGGCGGGAGTATGCCCCACCCCCGTTGTTAAGGCTAAAAATCTAGGGGTGACACTAGATAACCAACTAAATCTATCCGCCCACATCAATCAACTAACTTCCTCCTGTTTCTTCCTCTTAAAAACTCTGAGGAAAATATTCCCATTTATAGCAACCGAACTTCAAAAAACTGTTGTAGTTGCACTTCTTCTATCTAAATTAGATTACTGCAACGCTCTTTTTGTGGGAATTGATAAAGCACAGGAAAGGAAGCTTCAGTCACTTCAGAACATGGCGGCTAGACTGCTTATGAACATTCCTAAGGGCCATCCTACCTCAGAGGCCATTAAAACTCTACAATGGCTTCCAGTCCATCAGAGGGCTAACTTTAAAGCCTTGTGTTTGGTACACAAGGCCCTCCATGGAGGTGTCTCCGGGGAAATTAGGAAACTTTTTACAAGATACCGCCCTGCTAGAATGCTCAGATCATCCACGGAAGGACTTGTCTGTGTCCCAAAAACACAGAAGGTTAGATGGGGAGGACGTACATTATCCTTCTGTGCGGCAAAATTATGGAACCAGATGCCATACCCTCTGCGCTGTCAACCGAATCAGATGCGATTCAGGAAGGATCTAAAAACTTGGCTTTTTGGCAAAAATTAAACACACATCTAGGGGGCTCATATCCATGTTTCACAGTTTAGCGCCAAGACGCCACGGCATTCGCGCGCTCTACAAATAACAATTCAAATCAAATCAAATCAAGCCCATATGACATGGAAGCCCAGTGGTGGGCCAACCAAAGTCCTTTGGGGATTGAAAAGTAATTGGGGAGAGGGAGAGTGCAGTCCGCAACAGGATTGCTGTGTAATTGTCAAGCAGTGAAGATGTGGCAGTCCTTGTCGGAGTCCGGGAGGATGTTGCAGAGTATTCTGGGGGACAGTGGGAGGTGTTGTCCCAGGGCATGATGCATAGGGCTGAACCCGGCAGAAACAGGCCATCTGGCGGTGATGGATGCTACTACCTCCTTCCACACACAGTAATTACCATCCACCTCTTACTCCTCTGGGGTCGGAGATGTGTGTGTTGAAGTTCCCGCTGCAGTTATCTGGGACTGGCTCAGTGGCAGCAATGCCAAGATGATGACCTGCAGGGCATGGAAGATCCCAGCTACAGCTCGCTGTTCAGCCGTGGCAGCCATACTTCCAGCCTGCATCTGCTCCATGGTCTCCATTGTCCTCCGCATCTGTGCCAACTCTGTGCTGTCATCCCTGGTGCCTTTCTGACTGGACAGTTCCTGTATCCGAGTAATGGCCCCAGCGAGGTCAGCCAAGGATTGTTGTGAGCATGGTGCGGACAGGGGGTGTCAGTAAGGGACTGTACGTGGTCCCTGATGGGAGTCAGACACCCACGTATGGCCTCGCGTTTGGCTGCCACGAGCTCGAAACACCCGCAGCTGATCCGCCAACTCCACCTGGCAACCCAACACACGGCGTTGAAATTCCATGTATTGTTTGCGGGGGTCCTGGGAGACAGCCGTGGTTGTGTGTGTTTCCTGCTGTGTGGTCTGTGCAGGTGGTGGGGTCACCTCGATGCAGCTGGCCTGCCCTGCTCCTGGGGGTGGGCTGTGGAGGCTGCCCATTATCCATTGGAGGGTGTCTTGACATATGTGCAGGTTGTCCTCTACATCAATGATGGGGTTTGTGGTCTGCTCTGCAGTAAGTGTTGATTGTCCCTCTGCAATGTTAAGGGGAGATGCAGGTTAACAGAGTTTTCCCTGTATGTTGACGCTTAGCAGATGTTTACATACAGATTGCATGACAATGCATATTGTGACTGTTTTGGTGGAGCTGGCTATTTGATGGCAGACTGGGATTTTCAACTACATGACGGATGTATGGTAGTACCCGTACATTATCACACGATGTCAGTCAATGCCAGATGTGAGTGGCCAGTTACTACGCACAAGCGAGACCTGTTGTGTCCTCTGTCCTGTGGTGTAGGTGTTGCACTTTGCCGTCATTGCTGATGTTCTGTGATTGCTATGTGTGTGTGCTGCATTGTGGGGGAGTTGCCATTGCAGCTCTGATTTCGTGTACCCTTATCCCTTTGAGGGGGTGTGCCTTTGAATTGTGTGCTTTTCAGGGGCTGAAATGTTTGCGACTTGGGTCATATGTGCTCTTGGACAGATTATGTGGCCTTGTGCATTGTTCGTCTGCTGCGTGTATTGGACGGCATAGGTTGTGGGTGCACGTGGATATGTCAGAGTGTGATCTGCTCCTTTACGGATGTGATCCGCACTTGGCCACCTCCATGTCGAATCGTGCACCATGTCATGTATATTGGCTGCTGCCATGCTATCTGTCATGCAGTGTCACTTGCATAGACCGTGTGGCTCACACAGCCGCTGCTTTTCTTTATTCATCACATGTGCATGGCTGGGTTGTGTCGTTGGTGATTTGGAGGGGGCCCATATGTGCACCTAGTGGACGGGGGACTACTTGGTGTTCCTATGTGTACTGCCGTGTGCCAAGGGTATCAGGGACATGTTCCACAATCATTGTGGGTGTGCTGTGCAGTGTGCTACACATAATTGTGCATGTGTGCCATTGTGCCCATCTCCCCCTGTCCCCCAGTCCCTGGTGGTTACTCACCCTGTTGCTGTTGGGTCAGTTCATTTTGAGCTGTATCCAGGCCCCCAACTCCTGCCACCGTCTCCACACTAATGACTGTGGCCACCATTTGCTCCAGCTCATCCAGCTCCTCCTGTGGCACAGGAGGCCCACCTCCAGTCGCCCTTACTACCTTCCTGTTGGCGGCGAGCTTCTCCTTGGTTTGGCTGTGCCCTTCATGCCAGCGCCTCTTGACCTCCTCCATGGACCTCCTCGACACTTCGACTGCATTGACGTTGGCGATGATGGACTACCATATTTCTGTTTGGGTTGCCAGTGCCGCAGTGGAGGTGACGAACAGTTGTTGATGGTGTTCTATCACCTCCGTGACGATGATCCGGTCTTCCTGAGCACTGAACCCAGTCTTCCTCTTCTCCTTGCCCTTCCCCCAACACAAAGTTCCTGGCTGGTCGTCCATGGGGCTTGTGGGGTTCGGCTTGTCCTCTGCACTCGGTCATCCATGGTGCTAAGTAGTTTGAATAGGTGTTGGTGTTTTTTTTGTTTTTTTGCTTTTATAGTGCATTTTCCCGCATGACGCGTGGGAATTGCAGGCCTGTCGCTGGTTTTCGCTGATTTTGGTATCGCGCTTTGTGGCATCGCAAATTTTTGGGAATTCATGTTTCACATTTTTTGTTTGTCGCGTTGGTTTTTATGCGGCCATTTGGCTGTTATCATGCTGCTATCACATGGTGCCGCCGGGTTGGGAATTGGACGTTAAGACGGTGTTATTTTCCCGCGATGGACTGCGATATGCAAAGTTGTATTAAGCTTAATTTGCGACGGTTATCACACGTTCTTGAGAATATACCCCATTAGACATTACAAATAGATTGCACCCTACATCGCTATGTACAATTAGGCCATGCTCTTACACAATATATTACAGGGCTGGAAAGCCTCCGAGAGTATAACCCCTGGAGACCAATTTGCATATGGGGGATTTGGGAAACCACAAAATATCACAGATTTACTTGTGCTCAGTTGTGCCCAACACCCCTGACCATTCCTGTTCTTATGCACAGCACAGACTTCACCAGATGGAGTTGATAGTCTGCCCTCATTGCTTGCGATGCAGCATACAGGATGGGGATGCCCTAAATTACGCTCCTACTGGGAGCTGGCGTTATCCTGCCTAGAAAGCATCCTAGATCATCCCCTTCCCTGCTTTTCCATACTGACTCTTCTCCATATCACCATTCACTTATCTCTCAATTGGTACGGCTTGATACTTCTTTGGTTGGGGCTTGTGGTGGATAAGTGGGACATAGCACGGCAATGGAAACTGGACACTCCACTGTCGATTGCAGAAAGGAAAAGTGAAATTGATTGGTGCATGATTAGGGAACAACCGATCTACGTTGCTTGAGGATGCCATCAAAAATAGATGAGAATATGGAGCACTTGGGCAACCTACAGTGGCATTACCATCAAGAGTAAGAATACATCTGGGTCGACACTCGATAACGAAATCCGGACATGTAATATACCAGGGCTACGTACATTGACTGATGTGCAGATTTGAATGTGTTGTTGGGGGGCGGGGTAAGAGGGATACAAGATCTAAGAAATGCAGCACCACAGTTGTACGGTTAAAACATCTTAGATTGTTATACCTGCTGCAAAAATTTGTAAAATGTTTTTTTACAAAAAAGTCTGGAATCCTAGGATAACACAATTTGATGAGATGCAGAACGCAGGTCCAAAGTCGAGCACACAGCTGCATCCTCCAGCATAGCCCCAAGTTCAATGACATAATGAAGCGGATGACTATAGAATGTTCCTAAATCAACAGTCTCAAGCTTTTGTCAGCCATTGTGATTGAAGCACTCGGTGACACCCACTCTTAAGAGCATACATCCTCAATGATGCCATAATTTTTTAATTTTGCAAGAAATTTCTTCAGTTCTCTTCTCACATTTATCATTATTCACGCACCCCACAATTTCTGCCTGACAGGACATGCTCCCTTCCTCACCTTGATCCTATGAGAAAATCTCTGGAGCAATCCCAATTTTTCAAAAAACAAAACAAAAAGAACCGTTTCACAATCCACTCATCCCCTCCAGTTTCATTCACCCTTAACACTTGCTCCCTCCCCCAATGGATTTAAAATGATACCTTATGTCCATTCATACTTCCAACCTAGAACGTTTGCTCATTTGATTGCTACCTATAACGTAATGCCTGTCTTAAAGATAAGGTCCAGCCCACAAAATCGAATCATGTCAATGCTCCGTCCATCAAAACCCACTGCCTTCAGAGCCAAGGAAGTGTAAACGTGTATTCTTCTACCTGCCCACAGGCATCTTGTCAGCTTCAATGCACCCATGTTTGTCATGAATTCCTCCTTTCATCTACTACATGGAATAGGTTCTAGTCCTTTGAATAGGAATTTTTCTGGCAGTGATCTAACTGAATTTTAGCAATTTCTATCAACAATACACAGCAGTCTGAGACAATGAATACCTAATGGATTTGAGTGTTCCTTGTCCAATGTGTTCCTATTTGTTTTGCGATATTTAGTAATCCAGGATGACACAAATTAAGAGATCAGCCTTTAATGTAATAGTGTCCAGCACAGTTCCCAACTCGACAGCAGTAAATCATGGAATGCACAGAAGAGATTCCTCCCATGACAGCAGCCGGTGAGGGGAGCCATGTGGAAACATTTTAAGTGAAGATCAAGGAAGGACTGGGAAGTAGAATCAAAGTTAATATAATGTGCATTTGTTAATCGCATGTTCACTCAGAAGGGTATCTTGGCACTGAATAACAGATGTTTATTGTTACCCAACTAGATGGTACTCATTGTATCGATCTCTGAAGGATGAGACCCGCTGGGATATGAACCTGTGACCAGGAGGTCAAACACAGGCCCCTGTAGTAAAGCATCAGTACAATAAGCCTCCAGACCCAGCATTAAGCATAAAAGTAAGAGAGAGAAAGAGTGTGTGGATTTTTTGTATGGCTATGAGTTGTAGGGGAAGTGTTTTGCAGCTGTGTGTAAGGGACCACAATGCTGCTCTTTTACTGTCTTGGGTCGTAAAGCTTGATAGTGTGGTGAAGAGTGAGAGATAGCCTCGCAAAGTGCCAAGCATCTCGGGTTACACTAACTCATTTAGTTCTTTTTCCCCACATCACCGCAAGACCCCTAGATTTTATTATCACACTACCACAGCTAACTATAAGCTGTGTGCAGAGAGTCTCTCGGTGCCTCACCAGTGTTTGACATGGCCACACTTGGAATCTGACAGTCACAGAATGTTGTTTCACTGCTTCCTTGAACCAATTATTAATCATTTCAGCTGACTGTGCCACGGCGCACACAACATCCGATGCAAGAGTGTTTCAGAAGAGGGAAACCTAGTAGTATTGACTCTGAGATCTGACAGAAGGGCCATCATTCCCGATCCAGCATCCCCAACAGAGGCCCTGGGTCTACCTAGGGTGAACAACTGGCATGGATGAAAATTCAGGACAGGGAGTGTAAAAATTCAGGACAAAGGTTCAAAATTCCGGACAAAAATTCTGGACAGGAGGTCAAATTTCAAGACAAAACTTATGGACAAAAAGTAAGTTTTACAGACACATCAGAGGAGGTCACGCAATAGTATATAAGCAAGTAAATTGACAACCACTTGCGCGCAGCTTTGAGCAACTGTACAGGTCTTTCTGTGGTATTTCATATGATATCTATTTATATGGTTACTGCACTCTTTTGTCCAGTCTGATATTTTGTTTACAATTCATGGTACTGAGCAGACATGTTTGGTGAGAGAAATGGTTGGGAAGATCTGCTCAGATAGACATTGTGAAATGTAAAGCAGCACGCATAGGATGCAGCTAATTGAGACCTGAAGTGCTGGAGTAGTGTGCAGTCCTCCGAGTGTCCAGCTTTATGTGTCAGATCGCTTCAAGCATTCAATTTTTGTTCAGCTGGTGGAGGGGTATAGGGGCTGGCATAGTACTGAGGGATGGATAAGACCCATAGCGGAGAGGTCTTGTATGAGGGTAAGAGCATTAAGCAGGAAAAGGGAGTTATTAACCAGACTACAATGAGCTATAATTGGCTGCACACTGCTGAGTGTAATAGTGTGGGTCAGAGGGGTTAGATAGAAGTTGACATTGCTATATCATGCCCTGTTTAGCCATATATCAGCCCTCCTTATTTTAGCTGTATATTGGAAATAGTATACGGATTGGGCCGTTTCATTTCTGTGAGCTTTAAACTGCAGAGTCTCATTGATGCACAGAAGGGTGCTACAGACTAGAAACTGTATACGCTGTTGAGGCATTATTGTATGGCAGAAGGAGGCACTGTCTTTTACATACAGAACATTTTTAATTGAAATGGAAGCAAAATGCCAACATGCAGTCTTACTGATAAATCTATATAGCGCACAAATACCAATGTGTGGAAATGTGGTTTGAGCAAATATGTATCATTTGAACATCACCAAGTAAAGTGTCTTAATTGTTTTGATCCAATTAAAACTCTGTTTCCAGCACACTTCTGAAGTACAACCAAGTGGTCCATTTGTGGTTTCCTAACTGCTGATATGTTTTGAAACATTTGCACAGTTTATGTACAGATATTTAAAAGTTGTTGTGTGTCACAAACAAACTGACTGTTCACAGCCTTTGTTTTCGCACCCCCAAGAAAATGTGGGAAAACATGGTGCATTCTACAACACATTTGTCATTATATATCAATTGTATTAGCTTCTAAAGCATAGTAAATAATTACTTTACTGTGCACCAGGATACGACAATCTTTGATGGGGCTCTTCAATGATTCCCTCACTATCACCAACAGTGCCTCTCATCTCTTCACCGCCCCTCTCTCACATGTATTTTCTATGTTTTATAGCCCTTCTTGTACCAGTTTAAGATGTTGGAGCACTTTACATCACACACACATACAAAGACAATGAATCATACGTGTGTAAATCAGTGTATAGAACATGTTACATAAGGCAAGGGGCACTACAAGGTGTAGGATGTACATGGCACATATACTAGTAGACATTTTTTAAGAGTGCTTAGTCTGAAGAAGCACAAACTCAAGATTCAAATCATAACACCGTGGTTAGAGTTAACTTTAATGATAATAATTTATTCCTACCCTAACAAACCTTTTTTAGGAAAATCAGGATAATGAAAGACTGGGAAGAAAACATAACTTTCTAACCTATGCCATGCAGCTTGCATGCAGCTCTTTGATGACAGTTCATAGCTCACTGTGCTAGATTACGTATGTAACTTCTGAACTGCACAGTAACAAAATAATCTTAGTGACAAAAGTAGTAACCCACTGAGATCTGCACAAAATATTATTCTGATATGCATGGTACACATTCTTTGCAGCACGCATATTAACTCTCTGTGCTACTTTAGATGATTCAAAACTCCCATCTCGCTCCTGCAGGTACATTAGTCACAAGACACGGGTGAACCACACCTAAATATAAGTGAGGCTGCTTTTATTGTTGCCTCAATACTGCTGGATATAGAAGGAACTTTGCAGTGCCACTCATCTCAATTATGCACAGCATGGTGTCTGAGTGCGTTACATCACACACATTATATAGAGACAATGAATCATATAAAGGTGAAAGTCAATGTATAGGAAATGTTACTTAAGATAATGGGGGTTACAAGGTGTAATCATGCTTTCATCCATCATTCAGTCTTTCACCATTAATTCTGTCCTTCCATCTGTGTGCCCATCCATATCCATATTCAACCATTTACAGACCTATGCATCATGTATCCTTCCATCCATCATTTTACTAATCCATCCCTCCAAGCACCCTTTCACTCATCCGTCCATTATCCATCCATCCACCCTTTACCCTATCATCCGTACACTCATCCATCCACTCTTCCACACCTCCATCCACTCACTCATCCATCCAGCCATTTACCCTTTCACCTTTCCAGCCATCCTTTTACTTAGTCACTCATCCTTCCACCCATTCACCCTTTGTCATCCATCCTCCCTTTCTCTTTCACTTAGCCATCCATCCTTCCATCCACCCACCTACTCATGAATCTATCAAGTGACCCTATCACTCATCTATCCATTCACTCATCCATCCATCATCTCATCCATCCACCCTTTAACTCATTCACTCATCTATCCATCCTTTTGTCCATCTACCCTCCCTTTCACTCCTCATCCATCCTTACATCCACCCTTTCACTCATCCATCCATCCATTCACCCTTTCACTTATCAATTCGTCCATCAATTCATTCCTCCACCCACCCACTAGCCCATCATCCACTGTTTCACTCATCCATCCATCCTTTCACTCATCCATCCATCCTTTTACCCATCCATCTACCCTTCCACCCATACATCCATCTATTCACCTTTTCTCTCATCCATCCTTCCATTCACTCATGCATCCATCCTCTATCACGATCCATCCATCCATTCAACCTTTCCATCATCCATTCACCCTTTCACTAATCCATCCAGCCATCCCTTCACGTACTTACTCACTCACCCACCTTTTCACGTTAATCATGAGCTGAGCCTTTGTCTGCAGAGTTGCAGACAGAAGAGACCCATAAAGAACTCCACCCTTGCTGTAGTTCCTAAAACGTGGGGTGGGGGGAGGGTTCACTATGCCCCTGCACATAGGCAATCTGAAAAAGTGGAAGCAATGAGTCATGCATGATGCACAGTGCCAGGAAGTGAAGCAACTGTGACATGGTGTTGTTTTCAGAGCTTTAAGTGGTATGAAAAAACTGGGGGGATCGCTCCAAAGCTAAAAATCTGTGCTTAGCACAGTGTGCTGCCCGACTGGTCTTTTGCTACGTCTGTCATTGCATCCAGATATATAATACAACAAGTACCATTACACCTATAACAAGCCAGGGCTATTGGCTTTTGTCAATGGTTGTTAGTTGCATTAAAAAAAAACAGCAACCATGGCTTCGTTGACTATAATATTGCAAATGCTTCAGTTCTAAAATGATGAGACTGTGAAAGAACTATAACCTCTACTTTTTAACTTGTTTTTGCCGCCTTCTTTTCATGAACTAGATTTTCATGTAGCAGCATGGGCGTTTTTGTACATTTCTTCCATCTGACAGAATGCCCAGCCCTAGAACGAGGCTGGAGGAGGCCCACCACATGCTGTAACAGCCCAGACTGGACCATTGCCATTCTGTATGTGGAAATCAACAGCTGCATACAGAATGACAATGGGCGGGGTGGGGCTGCTCTTGTGCTCAGAGGAGGCTTGCGAGGCGGCCCCTTCAGGGAGCTGAGGCTTCTTGCAGGGGAACAGCGCTGCTCCCCAATGCCCAAAATTACGGACAAAATGCATCCATAAAAGGTATTGTCACGGACAATGGATGTGAGATCCAAATTTTGGACGATCAGTGAAATGTACGGACGGTTGGACACCCTAGGTCTAACTATACCTTAGTATCAACCTCTGCATCAAAGAAGACACTTCAAAGGTGATGACCGGAATGCTGATTGAGGAGAGGGGGTTTTACTTTTAGGTCCCCTAGCAGGCTGCTATAACCTGGCAAGCAAAGCTGCCAACCTACATGGTAAAATCCTCAGTTGAGACATCGGTCTGCGATTGGATGCACAACCAACAAATTGTGCAATATAACTAATTATTAAGAGGTGCTGCTACTTACTTCTACCCCACAGTAAACAGCAAATCTGCTTCCCATTAGATGGTATATTCCATGCTCGATATGTTCACTTGCCATCACAGTTTCATTTAACTGGGCATAGCAGTAGAGTCACAAGTGGTTCTGTTGGAGTTATTCTAAATGCATTTATGGATTATATTGGGAGAGCATACATTCTTCCTCCGTATTACTTTTCATTCAATACAATAATGATTGGCCACCAGGCTGAACATTAAAAAAAATATCTATTGTCTCATTAATTTCACCAATATTGATTAATGTGAGTATAGCAAGTTTATGACAGAATAAACGATGTGCTGGTTGAAAGGTGACAATAGAGGTGCTCACGCGGTGCAAGAAGTGCTCAAATTAAACAGGTAAACACTTTCTTCAATCAAAGTTTAAGAAGTTCTTATACGGTCTTGGATACAGTCCATTCAATAACACCCTAAAAAGATAGTTGGCGCACTGACATTCCCTGTTCTCCCAACTAGGTGTTTGTAGTCCAAGTGCTGTTCTCTAAAGTGTTGACGTTTCAATCCCTTGCTCAATGCGCCTGACTAGGTACATCCACTGGTTCTTCATCAGGACCAAACCAAAGATCAAGTACATCCTCTGTGACAGCAAATGTTTAAAAAAAGCTAACATGAACCATAATGTGTGGTCAAATGGAAAATAATCAATGATTCATATCCATGAAAGGTAATCACTCACTCAAACTTCCAAAAAATAGAGAGACCCAGGTGGTGGCCTTGTGTGTCCTTGTGTTAATCAACACAAATACACTACAAAAGCAAAAACTTCAAAGAAACCAAATCAACCCTATTGAAACTGACTGGGCAATATAAACGCTGACAAATCAAAGTAACAAAATGTCCCAGAGAAAGATGCAACCCGAATGTCAACAAAGCAAGTTTCAAGATCCAGCATGTGACTGGATAAGTGCACAGGTATCAGCCACATGCAGGCTACTTTTCATAAAGTGATAGAACCTCCTCAAAAGTTGGCAGTTGCCAGTGACTAAATGAGGACATAACTTACTAAGGGGGATATTACCAAGAAAGTGCGATAATTATCGCAGAGCGCTCTTAGTGCTGTTTTTTTTATCGCCAGCTATCGCTGGATTTCATCGCGGAGATAACGCGTTATTATCAACGCTTCTCTCCAAGGCGATAGAAAATCCAGCAATAGCGGCGAAACCCAGCGATAGCGCGAGAAAACCAGCGATACATTCTACACCCTAATGATCAGCTTGCTAATAGGTAGGTGAGGACTTAACCTCTTGACAAGAATGGTTAAGTCAGGTTTTTAGCAGGTGTTAGATCCCAGCGATATACGCAGTTAGCGCAAATTTTTTTATCGCTTCGCGGGAATTGCTAATAGGGGGAAGCTGTGTTAGCGACTGTTTTCAGTCGCTTTAAGTCGGGAACGCCTACTTTGCATGTCATTAGCGATATATATCGCTGACATGCAAAGCGTCACCAAAACGGTCGCTTTCGCCATAAAGCTGTCGCTAATAGCTGTTAGCGACAGCTTGCTAATAGGGAGATATAAATATCGCCGCTTTAGCGGCAAAAAGTGCCCTTGCTAATATCCCCCTAAGTTTGAATATGGTCATGAATGATTAGGCGAAGCTGTGTTGTACATAATACGTTAATTGTTTTTAATGTTATATTGTCTTTCACACATCATCATACAGTACTCATTAACTGGGCTGAGTGTACTGTCTCTATGAACCAATTAGAACTTGCCTGTACTGTGATGTAATGCATGGAGAATGTTTAATCAATATTAATGTGATGTTATAGAATCATAGAATAAGATAAGCCGGTTCTGTGATGAGGAGCAGATAACCTTGCCGTCGCCTGCCTGTGGGTCTCATTTATACATATGTGTTAATAAAGTCATACTAACATTATCTTGTAGTGAACACTGTCATAACAATTTGGTAACGAGTTATAAAGGAGGTTGGCATCAAAGGAAGAATTGCACCTTGTAGGAAACCTGAAACCAACGCGTTAGAAACCAACCGGATACTGGAAGTCGAACCAAGGCTTAATTAAAGTGCTAGTATCATTTTACATTTTGTGGCATTTGACGCTTCTGTTTAAATTAATGGTACTGGCACAATTACAGTTTGTTGAAGCAATGATTAAACTGGATTGCAGCAGTTGTTTAGATGTCTGTTCGGATTTAGCTTCATAGATGCGCGCTACCTTGTTGTCAGTACTACCAACTGACAACGTGTCACACAACTTGAAGAGCGTTTCATTATTATACGTCACATGCTTCGCGAGCGTAACACGATGTGCCGCCATGATAAATTGGCCCGCATCTTGTATTTTGACAAACTTTTGTATGGAGCATCAGAGCGGCATTTTTAGCATCGTCATGGAAAATTGGCAAAGTGCATCAGCATTTAATAATTTTGCTAAGCAGTGGTGAGCCAAATTTTATACTCGGAGACACTGATTTTATTTAAGAATTTATTAGCTTGCGGCTGTGAGAATCGTATTTCTTATGCAGATTTGCCTGTACCGCATTTCGGTATGTTGTGACATTTTGTGCTAATAAAGGTAATTAATTTCAAGCATTTGAATTTCATTAACACTTAGAAGAAGTGTAAGAATATTCCAGGAAATACTGAAATTATAGGAGAAGGACGTTTTTTCTTCTTCTTATGTTTTTGGAGGAAAAGTATAATATTAAAGAACCACGCTCACATTTGAAATCTCCTACCTGCCGGGGGTCTTGTCTGCTGCTCTGCTGCTCAGCGCTACCGACGTCGCTGCTGTGTCCCTTCCAGCGCTGTGTCTCCCCCGCCGCCGCTGTTGCATCTTGCGGTCGAGAGCGGGAGGAGACTACAGCCCCCAGACTCCCTTGCAGGGTCCCGACGCCAGCTACGCGCCCGGAGGCGCTTAAAACAACGCGGCTCCCTCGGGGGAGCGGGAACCACGCTCACATTTGAAATCTCCTACCTGCCGGGGGTCTTGTCTGCTGCTCTGCTGCTCAGCGCTACCGACGTCGCTGCTGTGTCCCTTCCTGCGCTGTGTCTCCCCCGCCGCCACTGTTGCATCTTGCGGTCGAGAGCGGGAGGAGACTACAGCCCCCAGACTCCCTTGCAGGGTCCCGACGCCAGCTACGCGCCCGGAGGCGCTTAAAATAACGCGGCTCCCTCCGGGCAAAGGGCGGGCCGTCTGTGGCCGTCCGGGGTCGAAGGAGGTCGGGTCGGGCCACCTCTCTGGCCCAAACGAGGTGTGGGTCCAGCTGCAAGAGATCGTCATTCGTGTGAGTACATTAGATACTGTGACAGGGAATTATTAAGTGTTGTGTAGCATACCGAGATACAGATTGAAAAATGGGGAAAAGACCACCACCTGTGCCTAAATCTAATCGTAAGCAGCCAACTTTATCATCTACTGCCACAAACCCCACTCCATTACCTAGTTTGACCGCTATTGACAAAATGCTCCAGAAGACAATTGGTGTTGTGGCCTCTGCGATTCAAAATACTGAAAGACGTTTATCACTTCCATCAAGCCTGCCACCACCTTTGCTGCAGGAGAACTCAATGGAATCCCTGCTTGCTACATCGGATATAACATCCTATGCGGGGCTACCAGTTACAGAACTTAATAAGAACCGCAGAACTGTGGACATAGTATCCCCTAACCAATGTTTGACGGATAACAGACTCTCGCTAACCCCGACTATGCTAAGATTAAGTACTAACAAAAGTGCTGATTCCATTTTATCCCTAGTTCATGAGCAGGCATATTCGGACGGAATAGAACTATGTTTTGATACCGATGTGTCGATCACAGAGAGGGGAAAAAGTGATAACATACCAATGCGAACAAGGGGACAGAAAGCAAGAAAACAAAAAACAAAATGAAAAGGGAAACAATTTGAGCCACCAGTAGATAAATGTAGAGATAATGGTGGGCGCCCCCAACTGCGGAGGCCTCCTGCTCCCGTAGAGCAAAATGATGGTAATAGCGAAGTCTATCCTAGCAACAAGGATGAACAAATAATATTAACTAATGTAATGTCGGGGAATGAAGGGTTTTGGGGGAGAATGGAGACTTTGTTAATTACCCTCCTAGGACCTCTCAACCAACAAGTCCTCAATATTGACAAGAGGTTGAGGGCACTGGATGATCATGTGTTAAAATTAAGTACAGAGCGTAACCCTACAACTACATCACACCTCGGTACAACTAACACCAACACAGTTAAATCACAACCTATTAAGGCCAACAAGAAAGGTATAGCGCACATCAACGCCCCTCCCTTAATACCTAAACCGAGCACTAGTAAAGATTTATCAAACTCGGAACCTCCATCTAAACAGGTATTTAATATTAAAACAACTAAGACAGCTAGCTCTGGAGGAGGGGACCAAATCACTGCTAGAATTAACAGGGCATCAACAACACAAGTGATTGATGTTGACCAACAACCCCGACCGCCAAGCAGGATATAATTGAAGCGACTAACACGAGACAGATCCCGGCTCGTATTAGTCTACCTCCAGAATGTGGAGCATATGTTTTGGTTTTAGTCAATGTTCCAAAATTGAGGGAAACCCAAGAGGAAAATCATGCAAGTTTAAGGAATAGAACCCTCCATTGGCTCTCTGCAAATTGCAATTTCCCAATGGACGGAGCAGGGGAGATTATTCATACTCAAAGAGTAGGGTGGGTGGGCCCATTGAGAAAAAAGTTTGAAGGGGATTGCATAATTATAAATTTTAGATCCCCACAATGGGTACAATCCACACTTTCAAAAGCCCCACCACCCTCACCCTGGGAATTTAACACCACTCTGCTTCCCCTTGGGTATTTTTATAGACATTTAATCGATTTTAATTCTAATCCTGGGTTTAATTTTCCAGCAGATCAACCCGGTATGAACTATAACATTATTAATGGTTATGGATACCCTCATCAGGATCTTAATTGTAATCTTAGGAATGGCCGTCCAACAGGCCATCGAATCATACCTCCATCGCATCCAATGCAATATTTACCTTTCCCCACTCCCTCTTATTTTAATCCAAGGGAAAGACCTTATGAAAGGCCTAAGCAAAATTTTAATATGCCCCTGAATGAGCCAAGGTATATATACAACATACCAACTCATAATCGTTTTGAACATGCTTTCTCTAACTTGGAATGTCAGGATTGACTGGGGAAGAGAGATAGAGGGAGTGAGGATGTACCTACCACCTTCAGGGAAAATCCTCATTATAGACAAACCAACGAAATCAACATAATGGCACCATATGTTGCTCCGGTTATATCCCCAGCAACACATGAGAACATAATTATTCTACCAACCGAACTTAAGCAGTTTAGTGGGTATAATATCTCTCGTGCTTCAAGGCGTTCCAAATTGTCTATCCTTAGTTGGAACGTCGCTGGGTTGGAACCAAGATTGCTTGACCCTCAATGGATCAAGCTATTGGACGACAAAGATATTGTTATGTTCCAGGAGACGTGGGCTGTTAGCAATTTATTTATTGAGGGTTACCACTGCTTTAGTGTAACTTCAAGCAAGCCTACTTTTGGCCGTGCAGTGGGTGGATTATTTATAGGTATTAGTACATTGATGGGAGGTACCATTAAAGATCTATCAGAAGGAAATCCGAATATCCAAGTTCTCGAGTTGAAACAAAAATCCAGGATTTATATAATTAATTTTTATAATAATGATTTTCATTCTACACCTAACACAAATTACATAGCACTCTCCAAGACTTTACGGAAACTGGAAATAAATCTGGAATCAGAGGAGGAGTTAGGGATTTTAATCGGGGGAGATTTTAATGCTAAACTTATAAAGAACTGTTGGGCAAAGGACATTAACACTATTACAGACCAAGCTGAAAAAAGGGGGCTCGAACTGGCAAAGATATTAAGTGAGCACACCCTCAGCAATGCCATGGAAGTGTCCCAATCACCTGGCATGGACTATGTCCCTACGTTTAGGGGGAGAGACTGTTGCTCAACTATTGACTTTATTTTTATGTCCCCCGATTTAGTGGACCGTGTGTTGGAATCAAAGGTAATGGAAACATCATTTGGCGATCATAATCCCCTCACAGTCACTTTGCATTTAGGCTCTGGCCCTGTATACGCGAAATTTAACGGCGCAAGAGACATTACACCATCGGGTGATGGCCTGCCGCTAAAATGGAGGGGAATTGATAGCGGAGCTATTTTAGAAACTGTGCGGAATGATTATCCTGAACTAATCAATTCTTGTTTACTTTTAAATGGAAATAATAATAGAATAATCACCGATTTTGGCAAACTCTGTTCAGTAATTAAAAAACTGTTGTCAGTCCCATTGCCAAAGACAGCGAAAGAACCAAGATGGTTTGATTCTACTTGCGCTACGGCGAATAGGGAACTACGCAAGGCATTGTCCTCCAAACCAAGGTGTATATTAGAGGTACAGTTGGCAAGGAAAAATTACAAATTAAAAACAACTGAAAGGAAGGCCGCCCTGCTGACAGAACAGTGGGAAACACTGGTTGAAAGCGCCAACTTGAAGAGCAGTGGCCCCTTCTGGTCAGCTGTTAGGAAGACGCGAGACATGGGGAAACATCTATCCCCAATTAGCTGTAACATAACTAGCAGCAGCTGGGAGGCTCACTTTGCTAAAATATATGCGACTCCTCTTAATGAAGTAATCATTTCTACCTCGGAAGAGTTATGCAGTCTTAAGATTGATCTCTCTGAGGTAGTTATAGCCATCAAAGAGAGCCTTGGTAATAAGGCCCCCGGTCCCGATGGACTTCCTATAGATATCATTAAGCATAACACGGATTTATGGGCACCAATTCTTCTTAACGTTTTTAACAGTTTACCTATGGTGCCTATGCCTGAAACTTGGGCCACTAGTACCATAGTTCCCATTTTTAGGAAGGGCGATAGTTCAGACCCAGCTAACTACCGTCCGATCTCACTCTTGGATAACACTTTAAAAATCCTTGGACGAGTTATTTATAATAGGATGATAGAGTGGACTGAAGACACTGAATTATTGGACTCGTGCCAGATGGGACTCAGGAGCGGTGTGGGCACGGTGGAGCAATGTTTAAACTTAAAATTGATAGTTGATAAGTATAATGTTGTTCGATCAAGCCCAATTTATCTCGCATTCATGGACCTTTCATCCGCTTTTGACCTAGTTAATAGATCCAAATTATGGCTTATGCTTTCTAACTATGGTCTGGATGAAGCTCTTGTAAATTTTCTGGCTTATCTTCACACTGACCTCAAAGCACAAGTCAGGATCGGGTCCGGTGGTGATGTGTCCGGACCCATAAAAATAGGCAGGGGGGTCAGGCAGGGGTGCGTTTTAGCACCTCTGCTATTTATCATCTATATTAACGGTCTTGCCAAAGCTCTGAAACAAGTGACGAGAGATGTTCCAATTATTCAGGGGAACTCATTACCAGTCTTATTATACGCAGATGATGCGGTCCTTATGGGCCGCACTCCTAATGCTCTTCGTTTGCTTGTTGGAGCATTCGCCCAACATATGGAGACATTGGATCTGCGTGTAAATTTTAAAAAATCTTTTATCATGTCTTGTGGACCCGGGAAAAGGAAGCTCAATATTATAAACGTAGGCTCGGATAAACTAGAATCCGTAACCTCTTTTCCGTACTTAGGGTTGGTTTTCGCTGCGAACGGCTCATGGAGTGGGCATTGTGCCCACGCCATGGGCAAGTTCTCGAAAGCCACCAATTCTATATTGAGCCTCCCACGCCCAAAGAAAATAGGTGCCACTAGAGCTATTTTAAATTTTTTTAAACTACAGTGCATCCCTGTAGCCACGTATGGGGCTGAGGTATGGGGCTCTGGGAGAAACTTAGGGATTCAGCGTGAGGAAAACCGTTTCTGCAGAAAAATATTGGGTGCACCTTTCTCCGCTTCTGAATTCATTTGTCATAAAGAATTAAATCTCCCCTATGTTTGCGACTTATATCAGAGCCAGACCAGCCCTATTCTGGATTAGGATCTGGATAAACGATTCAGCGACCTTAACAAAAAGCATTATTAAGGATTGCCTAAAATGTGACCACGGCATGCTAATACCTTGGTTAACTGGAGTCTCTAACACATTAACCGCCGTGGATAAAGGCGACCTTTTCTCTGAACCAACTAGAATCGAGACTAAAGATAAGGTTGTGGTTAAACAAGCACTTTATGCACTTTTTAACTCAGAAAGAATGGGGAGGGAGTCACTCAAATCTTCTGTCATCACATACATGGGGAATGATCTGTGTAGGTATCCATTACCATCCTATTTAACTCTCCCCATGTCTAATTGGGAACGATCCCTGCTCTTTCGTTTAAGGGCAGGTCCTGTAAAATTCTTGTTGGCTTTCCCTTTGGGGTATCATCATACATTAGAATATAACCCCTGTCCATGTGATGGCACTAGTAAACAGAACGATATCCACTTCCTATTCTTCTGCAAATTTTATCTTAAATATATTAACTGGTTTTTAACTCCCTATTTTAGAAAATTAAGACCCCTTTCTTTGGGGGAATCTTGTTCATTATTATTTTCCCTGGATTCAGATGAATTAATCTTCCGCACTGGCACTTTTCTGAGATTAATAGTACGCGCACGCAAAACGATGGAAAATCCCTGAAAATTACCTCATGAGAGTTGCATTGAAAATGAATTGTCTTGATTATGGTGTTTTTATGGATTGTGTTATTGTGTAAATGTATTGTGTTTTTGTTGTACTTTTATGGATTTTATGAAACCTGAATAAAGGTCATTTGAATTGAATTGAATTGAATAATATTAAAGAATTAAAAAACACCATGGCACAGAGCAACACTATTAGTCAACCGCCTGTATTTTTAAGCGAAACAGGCAAACCACCTATGCGATGAAAGAACTGGCACACATCTTTTGAAAATTACCTTGTGGCCATCGTTGGGAAAGTATATGATGCAGAAAGGAAAAAAGTTATAATGTTTGGGT
Source organism: Triturus cristatus (assembly GCF_964204655.1). Classification (NCBI taxonomy): domain Eukaryota; kingdom Metazoa; phylum Chordata; class Amphibia; order Caudata; family Salamandridae; genus Triturus; species Triturus cristatus. Next base: position 477,144,032 of record NC_140579.1, on the reverse strand, counting down.
TGCTTGGTAATGCAGGTCAAGACATTTTTGATAGTTTACCGGAGTATGAAAATGCGCCAGGTCAATTCATACCTAGCATAGCAGTTAAGCATATGCTGAAACAATTCACAGAGGAATCAAATGTAATGGTAGGAAGACACAGATTTTGCATGCATAAACAATTGGAACATGAAATTATAGAGGATCATATCGCAGCCATAATAGTATTTGCGTCCAGTTGCGAATTCAATGAAATGGTTGACATTTATATCAGAGACCAATTTGTTTTTCATTGTCATCCTAAGAAAATACAAGAAAGACTATTAACATGTAGAAATCCAACTTTACAAGAAGTGATTGACATTGCTAAAGGGATTGAGTGCTCTTTGATTTCACCCAAAGTATTGGCCTCTGATAATATGCAATCATCTAATTCGGTTTTTTTTACATGAGAAAAGGAAAATTGAAAATAGACCTAGTGACAGGTTTAAAAGTAATAGGAATGATAATAACAAAACGTTATTTGTTACAGGTGTGGCTCTAAGAGTCATATGGCAGATTCTCAAGAATGCACAGCTGTGGGCAAAAGATGTATTAAGTGTCGTCTGTTTGGTCATTTTGCTTTTGTTTGTAAAAATATTAAAAGTGGCGAATTAACTAAGGTAAAATTAAAGTGCTGTAGATGAGTTTGATGAAGTCTGTTCTAACATAGTACTCACGGTGGAAGACTCTGCAGATAAATTTAGAGCACCACTAGGAATGGTGTATATAGGAAACCCTTCTGGCAGACTCGGGTTCACCTATAACCATTATATCCGATCAAATGTATTATAAGTATTGGCAACAGGTCAACCTACAGGATACTGATACAGTTTATAGTAGGATATTCAGACAAAAAGTAGAACCCATGTAAAAGTTGTTTAGGAAAGGTGCTAAGTTTGATTTGGGTAAAGATCAGGATTATGCTTTTCAAGATACTAAAAATGCAATTGTTGCTGCACCAGCTTTGCATCCATATGACGCCAATGAAAAAAACATTATTACCATAGATGCAAGTGCGGTATGCATTGGTGCAGTATTTACACAGAAAATGGGGTGCAAGAGTACAATGTAGCATTCATATTTAGAAGATTAAAGAATGCCGAGCTTTTCTACAGTACGATTGAAAGAGAAATACTAGAATATGTTTGGACTGCGGAAAAGCTAAAGATGTACCTGTGGGGAAAAGAATTCAAATTGGTAATCAATCATAAACCATTTATTTATATGATAGACGGGTGTGGCTGAGGTAATGGAAAAGCATCTTCCAGATTAGTCAGATTAATTGCAAAATTGCAGGAATTTAATTGTAAAATCAGACATATTTCTGGTGGATTGAAAAGTCATGCAGACCGTCCAGATTGCCATTAGGTGATCAAACAGATGAGCGTTTAGAAGACCTGGAATGTGTTGTGGCTCTTATATATGCCGTTACACTTAGTAAAGGGGCTATTTCAGAAAAGGAGTGGTTGGATGCATTAAAAGAGGACAACATTTTGCATAAAGTGATGGATTTTTTAACTTGTAATTGGGAATTTAGACAAGAATTTGAAAACATTTCTACAAGTAGCTGAAGAGTTAACTATTGAGAATGGTACGTTGTTAAGACATGATTGGTTTGTACCACCTTCTCAACTTAGGAAGAAATTGATTAGTTTAGCACATAAAGGACACCTGGGTATCACTGCTACAACAAGCATTTGCAATGCAAATTGGTCTTGCATTAGCTAGAGTTTGAGCTATTGATATTGTAAATTACAATATCTTTTACTGAGTTTGTGGCAAACTGGTTTTGGTAAGATTTTATGGGAGGCATGTGTAGTGGCATTGCAGTTCTGGAAGACACCCTCTGACAGCTTGGAAATAACTAACATAGGAAGCAGAAGAAAGAAATAATCTGTGAAAGAAATACTGCATTATATGCTGGTGGCCACGTGTGTTCCCTAAAAGCAAAGCGCACACTGTGTAGATGTTTCAGTCTCCTCAGCTGGCTCACAGCTTTGTGGCATTTGAAGTCAAGGCAGAAATGCATTACATCACTGCCCTTTTAAGTAGGAGGCAGCCAGCATGCAGAGAGGATTGTCACTCCACTGACCACCTTTCCCCCAACATCACTTACTGGCAGCTTAGACCCCACCCCTAAGGCGACTGTTAAACCGAGGATTATTACCATCTAAATGCAAAATATAGCATAATAGCAACTACCATCTTCTTTTTCTGGGGGTTGACAGCTCCCCCTCAGCTGTCGAATATGAACTGTATACACCTTTACAATCGTGCTACTAATGCAAAGTGAGTGCTTCAAAGCTCACATCAATGCAGCATCGTAGTCACTAGGCAACAGAGTGTGCTGAGCGATTTCTGAGAGAGACTCTGATTCTAAACCGTGGACTACTTCATTTGCCCCCGGAAAGGGAAATGCTACTTACCAGTATGCATCTGTTCTTGGCATGTAGAGCTGCAGATCTACACACTATGCATAGATCGCCATCTGGTGTTGGGCCCGGATGTTTGCACTTGTTTTTGTCCTGGAAAGTCTTTGGAAGTTATGAGGTATGTGACTCCTCCTTTGGATCATAGTGCGCATGGGCATCGGCTCCATCCTCAGATTGTTTTTCACCAGCAGGGAAATGATGGAGCTTTGTAAGAAACAGGAAAGAGGGCCATGTATGCTGTATCTAAATAAGATAATACTGGAACAGATAAAGGTAGCCGGGGTGGCGGGTGGGCGTGTGTAGATCTGCAGCTCTACATGCCAAGAACAGATGCATACTGGTAAGTAGCATTTCCCGTTCGAGGCATATGAGCTGCAGATTACACACTATGCATAGATTGTATAGCAGTACTCACTCCTAGCGGCGACCACCAGTATCTGTTGCAGTAGTTTGAAATAGTGTTTTGAGTACAGCCTGGCCCACACTAGCTTGTTGTTTAGTTTGCACATCTACACAATAGTGTTTTGTGAATGTGTGCGGTGTAGACCATGTAGCTGCTCTGCAGATATCATTAGGGAATGGTCCCTAATAATGCCATTGAAGCCCCTATCTTTCCTGTAGAGTGGGCTTTAAGAGGAACAGATAATGTACGTTTTCCTTTGTGGTAGCAAATTTGTATGCATTTAACAATCCACCTAGAAATCCCAGATTTTGATATGGGATTGCCCTTGTGCGGTGGTGAGAAAGACACAAATAGTTGTTTGGTCTTACCAAAGGGTTGTGTTCTCTCGATGTAGTAAAGCAATGCTCTTTTGACATCTAAGGTGTGAAGAGCTCTTTCTGCGACTGTTTGTGGCTGCGAGAAGAATACGGGCAGCTCTACAGATTGATTGAGGTGGAAGGGAGAAATGACTTTAGGAAGGAATTTAGGATTAGTTCAGAGAACAACCTTATTATGATGCATCTGCAGAAAGGGTTCCTGAGTGGTTAGTGCTTGTAGTTCGTTTACTCTTCGTAGAGAAGTAATGGCTACTAGGAAAGCAGTTTTCCATGTTAAGAATTGTAGCTCACATTTATGTAGAGGTTCAAATGGAGGCCCCATTAGTCTTGTGAGAATGATGTTTAAATTACACACAGGTGAAGGTGGTACTCTGGGAGGAATTATTCTTTTGAGACCCTCCATAAAGGCTTTTATGGCAGGTACTCTGAAAAGTGATAGATGTTGTCTATTTTGTAAATATGCTGCTATGGCTGCAAGATGCAGTCTAATAGACGTGTAGGCTAAGTTGCATCTTTGGAGATGTAGTAAGTAGCCTATGATGTGTTGGATAGACACATCTAGGGGATTGGTGTTGTTGTTATGACAATATATTACAAAACGTTTACACTTGGCTGCATAGCATGCTCTAGTGGTTAGCCGTCTGCATTCTTTAATGACGTTCATACAGTCAGGGGGAAGGTTAAGGTAACCGAATTCTAGGACCTCAGGAGCCAGATGGCCAGGTTGAGCTGAGCTGGGTCCGGGTGTCTGATCTCTCCATGGTTCTGGATTAAGAGGCGTGGAGAGAGGTGTAACTTCTGGTGCGGAACTACGGAGAGTTCCAGCAATGTGGTGTACCACGGTTGTCTGGCCCAAGTTGGAGCAACTAGGATGAGAGTTAAGGAATGTTGCTGTAGTTTGCGCCCCACTAGTGGAATGAGTGGGAGAGGCGGAAAAGCGTATGCAAATCTGCCTGACCAGTTCATCCATATCGCATTGCCTTTGGACAATGGGTATGGATATCTGGCGGCGAAGCTTGGGCATTTGGCGTTTTCGTGGGTGGCGAAGAGGTCTATCTGTGGTTGCCCCCACATTTGAAAAAACGGTTGAAGAACATGCAGATGAAGTTCCCACTCGTGGATCTGTTGTGTTTTGACGGCTTAACAGATCGGCTATGGTGTTTTGGACACCTGGGACAAGTTGGGCTAGGAGAAAAATGCTCTGAGGTATAGCCCACCTCCATATGTTCTGTGCTAGCTGAGAGAGCTGCAGAGAGTGTCCCGCCTTATTTTTGTATGTAGTACATGGCTGTCATGTTGTCCGTGCGGACTAGGACAGCCTTGCCTGATATGTGTTTTTGAAATGCTTTTAAGGCTAGGAATATGGCTAGTAACTCCAGGTGGTTGATGTGGAGTAACTTTTGTTGAGGTGTCCACCTGCCCTGCATGGTGTGATGTAGTAGGTGAGCTCCCCAGCCAGAGAGCGATGCGTCCGCTGTCATAACTATTTGAGGAACCGGCTCCAGGAACTGTCGCCCTTTGGAAAGGTTTTTGGTGTTCCACCACTGCAGAGAGCGATGAGTACGACCGTCTACCAACACCAGATCTGTTAACTGACCTTGAGCCTGGTTCCATTGGCATGCTAAGCACTCCTGGAGAGGAAGCATATGGAGTCTTGCATGAGGTACTATGAATATGCAAGAGGCCATCATCCCTATGAGTTGCATGAACACTCGAGCTGGAAGAGTGTTGCGGTTGGAATTTGGTGAGAAGAGCCTGCATGCTTGCTATCCTGGCGGGACTGGGATAGGCTAGCGCCCTTGAGGTGTCTATTGTGGCACCGAGGTATTGTTGTGTGTGGGACGGTTGCAGATGGGACTTGGTGTGTGTAGGAGAGTAGGGTCTGCTATCCTATGGTCACCCCAAATTTTTGCTTTTTGCTTCACTGGTTTTTGACATATTGAGGCTGTGGGCCTGCCAAACAAACCCCCAGCCTGCTGTTCTCTCTACTAAATTCACACTATGCACCCTAGGTGCATAACCAATTGGAAGTGGATCACCCTGTGAGCCCCTGTACCAGTGTACACTAGGTACCCAGGGCATTGGTGTATCTAAGGCCTACCAGGGGCTGAAGCATGTATTGTGCCACCCCTGGCCTGGCCTAACAAATTTGACACAACTGGCTGATCACTCAGCTGGGGTAAGTTGGTGTAACCACCTCTTACTTAGGTGTAGTATACCTATACCTAACCTTAAATGGGACACATGTTAACATATAAGTCACTCCTATGGCAGGCCTTAACAATCCTGAAGGCAGAGTGCTTGGTTCCATGTGAGATGGTGCTCTGGCATGAGCTGAGCCTGTCTGCAGTGGTCGGGACAACTTCCTTCTACTGTTTCCAGATATCGTCATACCATATACTCTTAAGTGCATTATGAACCTCACGGTTAAATGCTAACTTTGGTTTGGCTTTATCAAAACATGTTGAGTAATGTGTCATACGAATTGGAATACTAACCCCTCGCCAATTCTGGCGACGGGGTTAGCATTCCACCCTTCTAGAGGGACACGACATGTACAGTACCTGAAACCCGGGTAAAATCAGACATAGCCTCAGCTCCACAAAATGGATGCTGCCACCACAGACACAAGTCTGCCCTCCTGCTGCTGGGAGTCCTTCCAGCATGGGAGGTGTGGACAAAGGGTTTCCTGCCAGGGGAGGTGCGTGCACCACCCCAGACAGGATTTTGTGTATTGGTCAGGTAGGGCTTGAAAGAAACCAGACATGCCTGAGGCTCACAAGGAGCCTCGGTGCATATGCCAGTTCAATCCGGTCCTGGGGCACACCAGTCCCGGGCCTGGGGCGAGCTGGACAAAGGATTGGGGGTGTAACCACCCCCCTTCCTGGTCCCACCCTTAGGGAGGGACCTAGCAGGTAGTCCGGCCCCTAGAATCCGCTTAAAGGTAGGAGCTGTGTCCTAAGACTTCAGACATCCTGGAATCAACTTGAAACTAAGAAGAAGACGGGAACTTCGACGCTCTGCCGCACAGAGGACTGAAGCCAATCTCCCCTGTGGTCAGGGAGTGACCACCTTGCTAACGCAAGCACCATCCAGCGAATCAACGTCTGCTTTGCCGCCGCCTCCCGCCGAAGCCCTAGCCCAGAGACTGACAAGACCTGGACCACCAGACCTCTCACCGCCCGATCCACAGTCCCTGAAAAGAGGAGACCCGTGGAGGCAACGAGACACGTGGAGCCAGCCATCTTGAAACGACCACGACAAGCTGCAAGTGCAACAACCGAGGCTCCCTCCAAGTTGTGCTTTGGGATCTGAGAAGCCCAACCCTCGAGCAGCATCTGCACCAAAGGTGAGCCCTCCAGCATCTCCACGATCTGCGTGGGGCCCTTCTGCATTTTGCCACTTGACGCGCCTAACCGGTTGCTGGCCCGCTGGCTAGTAGCCATCTTGGCGACGAACTTCAAGAAATACACCGCTGGTCTGGTTGCCCCAGACTGGCCCTTGCTCCCCTCCAAAGGAGCAGTCCCTCTGACCTTGCTGGTCAGAACCATCAACTTATTTCGTTTTCCACAACAATTGTTTTTGCCAAGGCTTGTTTGCTTCGATCAAGTCGCCGACACCGCCGACAGCGAGAGCCTGCGTGGGACAGCTCGTGAACCGACTCCTGGACGTCGTCGACCTTCAGGGACCACGTGGCTGCAGAGACAAGCTACACCTTTCTTCCTGTTTGCACCCGACATCGCCTGGTACCCACCTGGTGCCACGCTGGTCACTGGCTAGTGACTGTGAACACTGTCCCCTCTGCTTACAGGTCTTCTACAACTCCGATCCACCCTTGGATCCACCGCATCCCTTCCGGACCGACCGCCTGCAGCATCTTTGTCCACAGGCTCCATTGAACAGATAGAAGAAACCCGACGCACTTCGACACCTACGCACCCGCTTCCTGTGGGTGAGGTAAAGCTGGCACTCCGGTGCCCCAGTGTAGAGTATCATCTCTAGTGTCTGTGTTTCCGATCTTGAGTTCATAGTCCACCCGGAAGATCCTTTTTGCAGTAACTTTGTACTTTTTACGCACCCATTGTAAACCTATGAGAGCACGCGTGTGACTATTTGCTCTGCACACGCAACCCGTGGACCTCCTGGTCACTAACTAAAGTTAGCTCCTTGTAGGCCCAGCGATTCTAGAGGCCCTAGGCCTTTTCCCTTTTCTGTTCGTGGTACTTATACCACTATTTTAGTATATGGTTTGAGCGGCCACCAGGGCCTATCCATATAAAGTGCAACTTCTGTGTATTCTACTGTAATCTTGTTTGACGATTTGTGCTCCTGTGCTCATAAAGAGACTAGGGGTTACTTTGAGAAATAAATACATATATATTTTCAATATATATCTGTGTGGTGTCCTTTCATTGGTATAAAGGGGGGTTACATTTGGTAAAACAGCCTGCTTAACACGCTTCACGAGTTTAGCCTCAAAGACTGCTTAGCCTACGCTACCACTAGGGCAGCTAGTCCGAAAAGGTTGACTTACAACCACACCATAAGGGTTGCTTGGCATGGTACAAGGTGGTCACTTTAACTAGTGAACATCATATACCAGGCCAACTTCTCACATTGGTGAGCAGCGGTTGGATTTGAGCTTGCTGTTTTTTACCATTGTAATCTCTTGGTTACCAATTGAAAGATCACATAGGTACCTATAGGTACATATAAAACAAGATTAGATATACTTAAGTTCTACTGAACTTAGTTGTTGTAGAGCAAAGGGAGTAGCACACCCTGACTACAACTACTAGATAGGTTTAGTAGGTAAACCCAAGTGTAGGTAGATTGCAACACATCCACCCACACTTAAGAGCAATGGCTGGGGCAGAGGGGTCCACTGTACCCATCTCTGTTGAGAGTGACCCCCAGAGGGCACCATCCATCTTTGCTACCCTTAATCAAAATGAGCTCAGGCAGTTGGCAACTATCAGGGGCCTTAAACAGCCCAAGAATCCTACTTCTGCTGAACTCAGGGAGCTTTTACAGGCTGATGAAGATCAGAAAGCTCTCAGGAAAGCCTCCCAGTTAGGCCCCTTAGGGACAGGAACAGGAGGCCCCCCTTCTGAAGATGCTACTGAAGTACCCCTTTCCAATAGCCATCCCTTAGATGAGAATCATACTACAGAGGAGGAAAGTGGTGAGGATACAGAAAGTAGTGAGGATGAAGGGAGAACTAGCCCAGTGCCAAGTGTTATACGTGGCCCAGCTAACTTAAGGCTACTGGGGACTGACAATGGGATCATCCCATTGGATCTCCCTAGTGGACTTAACCAGGGGTCTGGGAGGCAAAGGAATCGCTCAGGTGAATCTAATGCTTCTCATACCTCTAGAGGCTCTCAAGGTCACTCCAGGAGAAGGATGACCACCCCTCAGAGGAGGGAGCATGAGGCCAGAATGCAAGAAGCCCAGCTGAGGATCAGGAAGCAGGAGCTAGACGTAGCCCTGATGGAAGAGAAACTGAGCACGGCTAGGCAGCATAAAGAGAGTGGGTCTATACCCACTGGTGGCAGCATTGTCCCTAAGGACAAAGATAGGGTCTTTGATAATAGGAACCGGTCTAAGGTTGTGCCCCCATACAAAAGTGGGGATGACATCCACAAATGGATGACTGCTCTTGAGAGAGCCTGCAAAGTGCAGAAGGTTCCTGAAGACCAGTGGGCAGCAATCCTCTGGCTCTCCTTTGAAGGAAGAGGCAGAGACAGACTCCTCACTGTTAGGGAGGAGGATGTCAGAAATTACAGAGCCCTGAAGAGTGTCCTAGTTGATGGGTTAGGCTTAACCACTGAACAGTACAGGTTAATGTTCAGAGACACCCAGAAGACACAGACTCAGGACTGGTCTGAATACATTGAATGTGCCACTAAGGCTTTGGAGGGTTGGTTGCTGGGAAGTAAGGTATCTGATTATACAGGATTGTACAATTTGATGATGAGAGAACAGATTTTAAATAACTGTCAAAACCAGCAACTGCATCAACACTTGGTTGACTCTGATCTGACCTCTCCCCAAGAATTGGGAAAGAAGGCAGACAAATGGGTCAGAACCAGGGTTAAGCAAAAGAACCAGAACCAGGGCCAAGGGGGTGATCAGAAGAAAACAGACCAAAAGGGTGGAGATCAGAAATCTAAAGACCAGAAGTCTTCACCCGGGCCCCAAACTACTGCTAAGGAGGGTGGGTCCCAACAACAATCCAAGGGAAAGAAGAAAGAAGGTCAAAAGAAACCCTGGTGCAATCATTGCAAGAATACAACTCACTGGACTAGTGATTGTAAAAAGGGTGGAGCCCCCAACACTGTTGCCCCTAAGGCACCTGCTCCCAGTACTACTGTTAGCAGTTTTGGTCCCCAGACAAAGGGTGTAGTGGGAATCACTATGGGAACTGAAGGAGATTCTGACTTAGACAGAACCCTGACACAGGCAGTCTTGATCTGTGATGGGGACATTGATGTGTCCCTGACTGTGAGCCCCAGTAACCTGGGCAAGTACAGACAGACTCCTTTAATTAATGAAAAAGTGGCTCAAGCCTACAGGGACACATGTGCCAGTGTCACTATGGTGACACCAGGCTTTGTGGACCCTGGACAGTACATACCAGGTGAGAATTACCTGGTGACCAATGCCAGCAATGCCACTACTTCACATAGTGTGGCAGTTGTTAACTTCTCATGGGGAGGGGTAACTGGCCTCAAAAGGGTTGTGGTTAGTGCAGACCTCCCAGTAGAATGTTTGTTGGGCAATGACCTAGAGAGTTCTCTATGGTCTGAAGTGGAGTACAGGACACATGCAGAGATGTTAGGTATATCACCACATGTCCTTGCTGTGACCAGGTCACAGGCCAAAAAGTGCCTTACTGAACCTCAGGTCTTGGATCCTGGAACAATGGACCAAGCACCTACCAAGAAGAAGAACAGGAGGGTCAAGGCTGTGCCTTCCCCCCTGCCTCAGAGTGATGATCAACCTTCCCAGGAAGCTGATCTAGAGGACCCTGAAGGAACTGTCCCTGAAGAGCTTGAACCTGATCAGGTTGAGTTTCTGGGGACAGGGGGACCTTCAAGGGCTGACTTGAGGCAGGCTCAGTTATCCTGTCCCTCTCTTGAACCCCTCAGACAGCTGGCTGCTGCTGAGGCTGCTGGGAATGCTCAAGGTACCCATAAAGTGTATTGGGGTGAAGGGCTCCTTTATTCAGAGGCTAGAGACCCCAAGCCTGGTGCTACCAGGAGGTTGGTTATACCTCTGCAATTTAGGGGCTTCCTTCTTACCTTGGCCCATGATATTCCTTTAGCAGGACACTTAGGCCAGAACAAGACTTGGGAAAGGCTTGTCCCTCACTTTCACTGGCCTCACATGAATGAAGATACCAAGGAGTTTTGTCGCTCCTGTGTGACCTGCCAAGCCAGTGGCAAATCAGGTGGCACAACAAAGGCCCCCCTGATACCACTACCTGTGGTGGGGGTCCCCTTTGAAAGAGTGGGAATAGATATAGTGGGTCCCATGGATCCTCCCACTGCATCTGGGCACAGATTTATACTGGTGGTAGTGGATCATGCCACCAGGTATCCAGAGGCAATTCCCCTTAGGACCACTACAGCTCCTGTTGTGGCCAGGGCCCTGCTGGGAGTATTCTCCAGAGTGGGGTTTCCTAAGGAGGTGGTTTCTGACAGAGGTACCAACTTCATGTCAGGATACTTGACAGCTATGTGGAAGGAATGTGGTGTCAACTACAAGTTCACCACCCCTTATCATCCACGATGCAATGGGCTTGTTGAGAGATTCAACAAGACCCTAAAGGGTATGATCAAAGGATTACCTGAAAAGCTCAGGCGAAGATGGGACATCCTTCTACCCTGCCTTCTGTTTGCTTACAGAGAGGTCCCACAAAAGGGGGTTGGCTACAGCCCCTTTGAATTGTTGTTTGGGCACCCTGTAAGAGGCCCACTGTGTTTAGTGAAGGAAGGATGGGAGTTACCTCTCAAAAAGCCTAAACAAGACATAGTGGACTATGTACTTGGTCTCCGCTCCAGGATGGCTGAGTATATGGAGAAGGCATCCAAAAACCTTGAGGCAAGCCAGGCCTTACAGAAAGCATGGCATGACCAAAAGGCTGTCTTGGTTGAGTTTCAGCCAGGACAGAAGGTATGGGTGTTGGAGCCAGTGGCCCCAGCAGCACTCCAAGACAAATGGTCTGGACCCCATACAATCCTGGAAAAGAAGGGAGAGGTCACCTACTTGGTGGACCTAGGAACTCCCAGGAGTCCCCACAGGGTACTCCATGTTAACAGGTTAAAAGCATATGTTGACAGGGCAGACATGGGCTTGCTCATGGCTACAGATGAGGGACAGGAGGAAGAGAGTGACCCTCTCCCAGACCTGTTGTCTCAGAACCCTGAAGATGGCTCGGTTGAAGGAGTGACCCTTGGAGGCAACCTCACTGCCCATCAGCAGACTGAATGTAGACAAGTTCTACAATCATTTCAACATCTGTTTTCCTTGAAACCTAGCCAAACTGACTGGTGTACCCATGTGGTAGACACTGGTGACAGTCTGCCTGTAAAGAACAAGCTTTACAGACAACCTGACCACGTCAGGGACTGTATAAAGGCTGAGGTACACAAAATGCAGGAATTAGGTGTCATTGAACCCTCAGAGAGCCCCTGGGCTAGCCCTGTGGTTCTGGTCCCTAAACCTCACACCAAAGATGGCAAGAGAGAGATGAGGTTCTGTGTGGATTACAGAGGACTCAATGCTGTCACCAGGACAGATGCACACCCTATTCCAAGGGCAGATGAGCTCATAGACAAACTGGCTTCTGCTAAGTTTTTGAGCACATTTGACTTGACAGCTGGCTATTGGCAAATCAGATTAGCTGAGGAGTCTAAGGCCAAAACAGCATTCTCAACCCCAGGTGGGCACTACCAATTTGTGGTGATGCCCTTTGGTCTGAAGAATGCACCTGCCACCTTCCAAAGGTTGGTGAATCAAGTCCTTCCTGGGTTGGATGATTTTTGCGCAGCATATCTTGATGACATTGCTGTCTTTAGCTCCACCTGGGAGGATCACCTGATCCACCTGAAGAAGGCTCTTGAGGCTCTGCAAATGGCAGGCCTCACTATCAAGGCTACTAAGTGCCAGATAGGGCAGAGTAAGGTTGTGTATTTGGGCCACCTTGTAGGTGGAGGCCAAGTTCAACCACTGGAGAGTAAGATACAATCCATCAAGGACTGGTCTCCTCCAACCACCCAGACTCAAGTTCGAGCTTTCTTGGGCTTGACTGGGTACTACAGGAAGTTTGTTAAGAACTATGGGTCCATTGTGACTCCTCTTAATGATCTGACATCCAAGAAGATGCCCAAAAAGTTTCAGTGGACAGTAAGCTGTCAAAAGGCATTTGATGACCTGAAGGAGGCCATGTGCTCTGCGCCTATCCTGAAAAGTCCTGACTACTCCAAAGAGTTTATTGTCCAAACAGATGCTTCTGAGTTGGGTGTGGGAGCTGTGCTGTCACAACTTAATGTAGATGGTCAAGACCAACCCATTGCTTTTATTAGCAGAAGGTTGACCCCCAGAGAGAAGAATTGGTCAGCTATTGAGAGGGAGGCCTTTGCTGTGGTGTGGGCCCTGAAGAAGCGAGGCCATACTTGTTTGGCACTCACTTCAAGATTCAGACCGCCCATAAGCCCCTCTTGTGGCTAAATCAGATGAAGGGTGAAAACCCCAAACTGCTTAGGTGGTCCATTTCCCTACAGGGGATGGACTTTACAGTGGAGCACCGGCCAGGTACTGACCATGGGAATGCAGATGGTCTCTCCAGGTACTTCCACTTAGGACATGAAGACGAGACTGGTCAAGGCTAGTTTAATGTCCCTGCGTTTGTGGGGGGGGGTTGTGTAGGAGAGTAGGGTGTGCTATCCTATGGTCACCCCAAATGTTTGCTTTTTGCTTCACTGGTTTTTGACATATTGAGGCTGTGGGCCTGCCAATCAGACCCCCAGCCTGCTGTTCTCTCTACTAAATTCACACTATGCACCCTAGGTGCATAACCAATTGGAAGTGGATCACCCTGTGAGCCCCTGTACCAGTGTACACTAGGTACCCAGGGCATTGGTGTATCTAAGGCCTACCAGGGGCTGAAGCATGTATTGTGCCACCCCTGGCCTGGCCTAACAAATTTGACACAACTGGCTGATCACTCAGCTGGGGTAAGTTGGTGTAACCACCTCTTACTTAGGTGTAGTATACCTATACCTAACCTTAAATGGGACACATGTTAACCTATAAGTCACTCCTATGGCAGGCCTTAACAATCCTGAAGGCAGAGTGCTTGGTTCCATGTGAGATGGTGCTCTGGCATGAGCTGAGCCTGTCTGCAGTGGTCGGGACAACTTCCTTCTACTGTTTCCAGATATCGTCATACCATATACTCTTAAGTGCATTATGAACCTCGCGGTTAAATGCTAACTTTGGTTTGGCTTTATCAAAACATGTCGAGTAAGGTGTCATACGAATTGGAATACTAACCCCTCGCCAATTCTGGCGATGGGGTTAGCATTCCACCCTTCTAGAGGGACACGACATGTACAGTACCTGAAACCCGGGTAAAATCAGACATAGCCTCAGCTCCACAAAATGGTTGCTGCCACCACAGACACAAGTCTGCCCTCCTGCTGCTGGGAGTCCTTCCAGCTTGGGAGGTGTGGACAAAGGGTTTCCTGCCAGGGGAGGTGCGTGCACCACCCCAGACAGGATTTTGTGTATTGGTCAGGTAGGGCTTGAAAGAAACCAGACATGCCTGAGGCTCACAAGGAGCCTCGGTGCATATGCCAGTTCAATCCGGTCCTGGGGCACACCAGTCCCGGGCCTGGGGCGAGCTGGACAAAGGATTGGGGGTGTAACCACCCCCCTTCTTGGTCCCACCCTTAGGGAGGGACCTAGCAGGTAGTCCGGCCCCTAGAATCCACTTAAAGGTAGGAGCTGTGTCCTAAGACTTCAGACATCCTGGAATCAACTTGAAACTAAGAAGAAGACGGGAACTTCGTCGCACTGCCGCACAGAGGACTGAAGCCAATCTCCCCTGTGGTCAGGGAGGGACCACCTTGCTAACGCAAGCACCATCCAGCGAATCAACATCTGCTTTGCCGCCGCCTCCCGCCGGAGCCCGAGCCCAGAGACTGACAAGACCTGGACCTCCAGACCTCTCACCGCCCGATCCACAGTCCCTGAAAAGAGGAGACCCGTGGAGGCAACGAGACACGTGGAGCCAGCCATCTTGAAACGACCACGACAAGCTGCAAGTGCAACAACCGAGGCTCCCTCCAAGTTGTGCTTTGGGATCTGAGAAGCCCAACCCTCGAGCAGAATCTGCACCAAAGGTGAGCCCTCCAGCATCTCCACGATCTGCGTGGGGCCCTTCTGCATTTTTCCACTCGACGCGCCTAACCGGTTGCTGGCCCGCTGGCTAGTAGCCATCTTGGCGACGAACTTCAAGAAATACACTGCTGGTCTGGTTGCCCCAGACTGGCCCTTGCTCCCCTCCAAAGGAGCAGTCCCTCTGACCTTGCTGGTCAGAACCATCAGCTTATTTCATTTTCCACAACATTTGCTTTTGCCAAGGCTTGTTTGCTTTGATCAAGTCGCCGACACCGCTGACAGCGAGAGCCTGCATGGGACAGCTTGTGAACCAACTCCTGGACGTCGTCGTCCTTCAGGGACCACGTGGCTGCAGAGACAAGCTACACCTTTCTTCCTGTTTGCACCCGACATCGCCTGGTACCCACCTGGTGCCACGCTAGTCACTGGCTAGTGACTGTGAACACTGTCCCCTCTGCTTACAGGTCTTCTACAACTCCGATCCACCCTTGGATCCACCGCATCCCTTCCGGACCGACCGCCTGCAGCATCTTTGTCCACAGGCTCCATTGAACAGATAGAAGAAACCCGACGCACTTCGACACCTACGCACCCGCTTCCTGTGGGTGAGGTAAAGCTGGCACTCCGGTGCCCCAGTGTAGAGTATCATCTCTAGTGTCTGTGTTTCCGATCTTGAGTTCATAGTCCACCCGGAAGATCCTTTTTGCAGTAACTTTGTACTTTTTACGCACCCATTGAAAACCTATGGGAGCACGCGTGTGACTATTTGCTCTGCACACGCAACCCGTGGACCTCCTGGTCACTAACTAAAGTTAGCTCCTTGTAGGCCCAGCGATTCTAGAGGCCCTAGGCCTTTTCCGTTTTCTGTTCGTGGTACTTATACCACTATTTTAGTATATGGTTTGAGCGGCCACCAGGGCCTATCCATATAAAGTGCAACTTCTGTGTATTCTACTGTAATCTTGTTTCACGATTTGTGCTCCTGTGCTCATAAAGAGACTAGGGGTTACTTTGAGAAATAAATACATATATATTTTCAATATATATCTGTGTGGTGTCCTTTCATTGGGATAAAGGGGGGTTACATTTGGTAAAACAGCCTGCTTAACACGCTTCACGAGTTTAGCCTCAAAGACTGCTTAGCCTACGCTACCACTAGGGCAGCTAGTCCGAAAAGGTGGACTTACAACCACACCATAAGGGTTGCTTGGCATGGTACAAGGTGGTCACTTTAACTAGTGAACATCATATACCAGGCCAACTTCTCACAGCGTGGTTTACTGTGAACCCCAGGTCGTGAAGTTGTTGAATAGTGGCGTGAGTGTGTTGTACACACTGGTTATATGAGCTGGCTTTTATGAGCCAGTCGTCTAGATATGGGAAGACGTGGATGTGCTGTCTTCTTAGGTGTGCTGCCACCACCGCTAGACACTTGGTAAACACTTGTGGTGCTGTTGTGACTCCGAATGGGAGTACTTTGAATTGTTAGTGCTGACCGTCCACTACAAATCTGAGATACTTCCTGTGAGCGTTGTGAATGGGAATGTGGAAATAGGCATCCTTGAGGTCTAGGGTAGCAAGGAAGTCGCCCTGTGAAAGCAGAGGAAGGACCTGCTGGAGTGTGACCATGTGGAAATGGTCTGAGTGTATGTATAGGTTTACGGGTCTGAGGTCTAGAATAGGCCTTAGAGAGCTGTCCTTTTTTGGTATGAGAAGATACAGGGAGTAAACTCCCTTATTTTGTTGGTGCAGGGGAACTGGTTCTATTGCCCTTTTTTGTAGGAGGGAGATTACCTCCTGCTTTAGCAGTAAGAAATGTTGTTGTGACATTGGACGCTGTTTGGGTGGTATGTTTGGGGGGGTAGATGTTAGTTCGAGACAGTAGCCTGATTGAATTATCTGTTGCACCCACCTGTCTGAAGTGATGTTGGTCCAGACAGAAAGAAATTGTTGGAGTCTTCCCCCGACTGGAGTGGAGTGGTCTGGGGGAAGTGGAGGGAAATCATTGGGTGGGGGTGGAGGCAGAGCAGGAGTTGTTGGTTTTGCCTCTGCCTCTGTTGTTGTTCCCCCTGTAACCACCTCTTTGGTAACCTCTAATAAAGGTGGATTGGGTGGGAGCTTTGTAAAAAGTGGAGGGGCTATCCGAGGAGTAGCCTCTGGTGGTGCTTCTGAAGGATGAGCGACGAATGGAACGTCTGGGAGCTTGCAACTGCAAGGCTCCCATAGATTTGGCTGTGTCTGTATCCTTCTTCATTTTTTCAAGGGCTACATCAACATTAGGGCCAAATAGGTGTTGCTCATTGAATGGCTGATTGAGTATGGAACTCTGGACTTCAGGTTTGAACCCTGAAATGCGTAGCCAGGCATGCCTACGCAAGAGGACACTGGTGTTTATTGCCCTTGAGGCGGTATCTGCTGCATCTAAGGCACAATGGATGGAGGTGTTAGTAATGGTTTTACCTTCTTGTATAGGTTCATTCGCCCTATTTTTATACTTGTCTGGGAGGTGCTGCATTATGGACTCAAGCTCATCATAATGTGCCCAGTCATACCTAGCTAACAGCGCTTGAGTATTGGCAATGCGGCATATGTTTGCCGCCTGTGACACCGTTCGTTTGCCAGAGGCGTCCAGGAGTTTAGACTCCTTATCTGGTGGTGGTGCTTAACCTGATGATTAGGAATTGGCTCTTCTTCGCGCATTGGAGACTACAAGGGAGTCTAGTGGTGCAGGGCCTTTAATGTAGGCTGGATCAGTAGGGGCGGCCTTATACTTTCTTTCGATTCTAGAGTTGATGACTCGAGCCCTGACCGGGTCTTTAAAGACCTGTGGTGCGTGCTCAATGACCCCCTTAAGCATGGGTAAAATTGAGGTGGACTTTTGTGTGGTGTCAAAAGTTTTCATGAGAAAATCCTCCTCCACTGGATCTGTGTGTAAATCAAACCTGTGGTAGTGGGCAGCTCTGTGTAAGAGCTGGTTAAAGCCCATAGTGTCCTCTGGGCGGGGAAGGCCTGGAGAGGTAGATGTCCTCTTGTGGGATGTTAGGGACGTCTGGGATGCAATAATCATCCCAGGAGTCTGGGGAGCCAGTAGGAGTAGATCATCCGCACCCCCCCTGCATCATAAGAGGTGTCATCATCATCATCTACTGGAGTAGGGGATGGTGTAGGAGAGCGGTGTGGTGGTGGAAGAGGTGGAGGGGGAGGAAGGGGAAGAGGCAGAAGAAGAGGAGAAGGTAACCTTAATGGAGAGGTAGCAAAATTTCTCTTTTTAGGTGGTGGAGCAGGTGCAGGCGTATCTAGTGGTCACTTCTTAGGTTCCTTTACAAGAGTCTTTTGGGTAGGATCTGGTCGAAACAGTTCTTCTGTGGGGGGCAGATCCTTCGGTGCCGATGGTGTTGGTGCCGTAGGCTTTTTCGGTGCCGACTCAGTAGCGGTTCTGCGTTTGGAACTTTGTGGTTTTGCAGTGTCTTTGGCCGATGGAACCTGTTTTTTCGGTTCCGAGGTCTTTTTCGGCTTCGAAGCATGGGAGTCGGGCCCTTTGGTGGCCGTTTTTTGGTCGGCTCCGAGTGTGTTGTCGGTGTCGAGGAGCCGGTGCCAATCTTCGACGTAGAGTGCTTGGATGTCGAAGCAGCGCTCGGCGTGGATGAGGAAGAGGACGGCTTCTTTTTCGGTGCCTGTGTATGTTTTTCCGGCACCGAGGGTAGGCTGACTCGAGCCCGAGTCACTTGAAGGCTTAGGAGGCTTCTTTACTGGGCCCAGAGGCGGGGCATGGGAAGCAGTCTCTCGGTGTGCACCTGGGCGCGAAGATGTGACTGAAGCCTTTTTTGATGGTGTCGAGGGGGGGTCGGGGTCGACCCTCTGTGCTGGAGTGATGTACTCGACGCCGGAGTCATCGGCTTCGGAGGCGCTGACGAGGCCTTCTTCGACCCGCCCCTGCTCTGGCACATCGACGCCCTCTTGGAAGATGTCGTCGGGGATCGAAGATCAATCAATCAATCAGTGACACTTATAGAGCGCGCTACATACCCGTAGGGTCTCAAGGCGCTGGGGGGGGGGGGTGCCGCTACTGCTCGAACAGCCAGGTCTTCAGCTTCTTCCTGAAGGAGAGGTGGTCTTGGGTCAGGCGCAGGTCGGTCGGGAGGGAGTTCCAGGTCTTGGCGGCCAGGTAGGAGAAGGACCTTCCTCCTGTAGTCGCTCTGCGGATGCGGGGGACGGCGGCGAGGGCGTGGTTGGCTGATCGGAGGTGGCGTTTGGGAGCGTAGAAGTTGATCCGGCTGCTGAGGTAGCTCGGGCCTTGGTCGTGTAGGGCTTTGTGTGCGTGGGTGAGGAGGCGGAAGGTGATTCTTTTGTTGACGGGGAGCCAGTGAAGGTCTCTCAGGTGTCCGGTGATGTGGCTGGTTCGTGGGATGTCGAGGATGAGTCTGGCCGAGGCGTTCTGGATCCGCTGGAGTCTCTTCTGGAGCTTGGCGGTGGTACCGGCGTAGAGGGCGTTGCCGTAGTCCAGTCGGCTGGTGACGAGGGCCTGGGTGACGGTCTTCCTGGTCTCGGTGGGGATCCACCGGAAGATCTTCCGTAGCATGCGTAGGATGTTGAAGCACGCCGAGGAGACGTTGTTGACTTGCCTGGTCATGGAGAGGGAGGAGTCCAGGATGAAGCCCAGGTTGCGTGCATGGTCTGTTGGTTTGGGTGCGGTGCCCAGGGCTGGAGGCCACCAGGAGTCGTCCCAGGCGGAGGGGGAAGAGCCCAGGATGAGGACCTCCGTCTTGTCAGAGTTCAGTTTCAGGCGGCTGGTCGTCATCCACTCGGCTACCTCTTTCATCCCTTCGTGCAGGTTGGCTCTGGCGGAGGCGGGGTCGTTGGTCAGGGAGAGGATCAGCTGGGTGTCGTTGGCGTAGGAGATAATGCTGAGGTTGTGTTTGCGTACGATGGCCGCGAGGGGGCTCATGTAGACGTTGAAGAGGGTGGGGCTCAGAGATGATCCTTGAGGGACGCCGCAGATGACTTCAGAGGCTTCTGATTTGTATGGTGGTAGGCGGACTCTCTGTGTCCTTCCGTCGAGGAAGGAGATGATCCATTCCAGCGCCTTGTCCTGGATTCCGATGTTACTGAGGCGCTGTACTAGGGTGCGGTGGCAGACCGTGTCGAATGCCGCGGAGAGGTCTAGGAGGATGAGGGCCACTGTTTCTCCATTGTCCATCAGGGCTCGGATGTCATCGGTGGCGGCGATGAGGGCGGTCTCGGTGCTGTGATTGGCTCGGAAGCCGGACTGTGAGGGGTCGAGGGATCCGTTCGTCTCGAGGAAGGCGGCCATCTGCTTGTTGACGGTCTTCTCGATGACTTTGGCTGGAAACGGGAGGAGCGAGATGGGGCGGTAGTTCTTGAGTTCGGTGGGGTCCGCTGTTGGTTTCTTGAGTAAGGCGCTGAGTTCGGCGTGTTTCCAGCTCTCAGGGAAGGTGGCGGTGTTGAATGATGTGTTGATGATGTCTCGCAGGTGGGGTGCGATGACAGCGTCGGCCTTGTTGAAAACGTGGTGAGGGCAGGGGTCGGTCGGTGATCCGGAGTGGATGGAGTTCATCGTGCGGATGGGGTCTTCGGTGCTGATCGGGGTCCAGGCGTGGAGGGTGGTGGTGGGGGGTGATTGTTCGGTCATGGTGTGCGTTGGTTGGTTGTTGAAGCTGTTGTGTATGTCCGTGATCTTGTTGTGGAAGTATGAAGCGAGGGAGTTGCAGAGGTCTTGTGATGGGGTGATGTCGTTGTTTCCTGCGCTGGGGTTGGAGAGCTCTTTCACGATGTTGAAGAGTTCCTTGCAGTTGTGTGCGTTGTTGTCCAACCGTTCCTTGAATGCTGTCTTCTTGGCGGCGCGGATAAGCTGGTGGTGCTTCCGGGTGGCAAGCTTGAAGGAGGTCCTGTTGTCCGGTGTAGGTTCCCTTCTCCAGACTTTCTCGAGGGCTCGGCAGTTCTTCTTGGAGCTCTTGAGTTCGTCGGTGAACCATGGGGCTTTCTTGCTTCCGGGTCTGCTGGGCGGGGTCCTCAGCGGGGCGAGCTCGTCCGCGCAGATGCTGATCCACTTCGTGAGGTTGACGGCGGCCTGGCTGGGGTTCGCTGAGCTGGCAGGAGGGTGCTGGCTCAGGGAGGTGGCGAGCTGGTCTGCTGTGATCTTGTTCCAGCTTCTGCGGGCGGCCTGTTGCTGGTGGTGGTGGGTCGTCGTTCTCTTGAAGGTGAAGTGGATGCAGCTGTGGTCCGTCCATTGGAGCTCTGTGGCGTGGCTGAAGTCGATGTCTGTGCTGGAAGAGAAGACTGCGTCGAGTGTGTGTCCGGCGAGGTGGGTGGGGGTGGACACCAGTTGCTTGAGCCCCAGGTTGGCGAGGTTGTCCAGCAGGGTGCTGGTGTTGCGGTCGTTGTTGTTCTCCAGGTGGAAGTTGAGGTCCCCCAGGAGGATGTAGTCAGCGGAGGGGAGGGCATGCGGGCTGACGAAGTCGGCGATGTCCTCGCTGAATTGCGTGCGTGGTCCAGGGGGTCGGTAGATCAGGGTGCCTCTGAGGGTGGTGTTCGGGTTGGTGTGGATCTGGAAATGCAGGTGTTCGGCAGTGGTCAGGGTGTTCTCGGTGCTGGTCGTGAGACGGATGGTGTTCTTGTGGATGATGGCGATGCCTCCTCCCATCTGGTTGGCGTTGCGGTCCCTCCGGACGATCTTGTAGCCCTCTGGGATAGCGATGGCGATGTCGGGAGCTGATGAGGCGTTCATCCAGGTCTCTGTGAGGAAGGCAACGTCAGGGGCTGTGGCGTCTAGGAGGTTCCAGAGTTCGATGGCGTGTCTGTGGACGGAGCGGGTGTTGAGCAGGATGCACTTGAGGTGGGTGCTGCTGCTGTTCGACTTGGCGGGGGCTGGTGTGCGGCAGGTCCGGATGCAGGTGAATTTGCAGGCGTGGCAGCTGAAAGGTCCGTGGGTGCGTCGTGGTGTGGCTTGATGGCATTCTGGGAGTCGGCCAGAGTTGAGAGCGATGAGGGTGGCGGCGGAGTACGTCAGGCGGGTCGGTCGGCGGCATCGGGGGCCAGGGGTCCTGGCGCTGGTCGCGATCCGGTCGCGGACGGGCGCAGACGGGCTTACCTTTGGCGCGCCTTCGGCGCACAATCGGCGCGCCTGCTGCGCGTGACCGCTGCGCGTTCGCACGGTCGCCATATAAAGGCGAAGTGCGCGGGTGGGCGGAGCAGCTGGGAGGCGGGAGCGGGGCGGGAACAGAATGAAAAAAGGGGCGGGGCTTGCGGTGGTGGCGGGAAGCGGGGAGCGGGGAGGGAAGGCGGCGATGTAGGCGGGCTAACAGGAAGGACACAAGCTGGACAGATAAACAGGCAAATATACTTTATTAAGCACAAATGGCGAACAAAACAAGGGAAAAAGAAACTCAAACACGGGCAGGGAATACAGATGACAAGCACAAATGGCGAGAGAAACAAAGGCAAAACAAACGGCAACGGAGTCAGCCGGCGGCGAGGCAGGCAGCGCGGCAGGGACAAGGCTGAGGGGCACACGCAGCAGCTGGTGGCCGTGCGGCGCGGGGGTGTCCCACAAGTGGGTCACACTTACCTGTGTCGCACGGTCGCCATATAAAGGCCAAGTGCGCGGGTGGGCGGAGCAGCTGGGAGGCGGGAGCGGGGCGGGAACAGAATGAAAAAAGGGGCGGGGCTTGCGGTGGTGGCGGGAAGCGGGGAGCGGGGAGGGAAGGCGGCGATGTAGGCGGGCTAACAGGAAGGACACAAGCTGGACAGATAAACAGGCAAATATACTTTATTAAGCACAAATGGCGAACAAAACAAGGGAAAAAGAAACTCAAACACGGGCAGGGAATACAGATGACAAGCACAAATGGCGAGAGAAACAAAGGCAAAACAAACGGCAACGGAGTCAGCCGGCGGCGAGGCAGGCAGCGCGGCAGGGACAAGGCTGAGGGGCACACGCAGCAGCTGGTGGCCGTGCGGCGCGGGGGTGTCCCACAAGTGGGTCACACTTACCTGTGTCGCACGGTCGCCATATAAAGGCCAAGTGCGCGGGTGGGCGGAGCAGCGGGGAGGCGGGAGCGGGGCGGGAACAGAATGAAAAAAGGGGCGGGGCTTGCGGTGGTGGCGGGAAGCGGGGAGCGGGGAGGGAAGGCGGCGATGTAGGCGGGCTAACAGGAAGGACACAAGCTGGACAGATAAACAGGCAAATATACTTTATTAAGCACAAATGGCGAACAAAACAAGGGAAAAAGAAACTCAAACACGGGCAGGGAATACAGATGACAAGCACAAATGGCGAGAGAAACAAAGGCAAAACAAACGGCAACGGAGTCAGCCGGCGGCGAGGCAGGCAGCGCGGCAGGGACAAGGCTGAGGGGCACACGCAGCAGCTGGTGGCCGTGCGGCGCGGGGGATGACGATAGAGCCATGGTTCTTCTAGCTCGTCGCTCCCGAATCGTCTTCTTGGAGCGGAAGGAGGCGCAAGCTGGACAGTCTCTGGCCTCGTGCTCCGGTGAGAGGCAGAGGTTGCACACCTCATGCAGATCGGTGTGGGCAAACTTCGACCCACATCGAGGACACTTTTTGAATGGCGTCCTTTCCATGAGCCAGATGATAAGGCCCAGGTAGGCCCGAAGGCCTTCATCGACGACCGGAATCGAAGACTTCGAAGTTGAGTCGCGTGGATTGGGAAAACGCGATCGAGACAATACCGTCGAAAAGGGGAGGATTGCGCGTCAAAAGAAAAAAACAGTAACGGATCCGAACTGGAGCGCGAGAAACACATCCGAGCCCGATGGCGGATAAAAACAATCTGAGGATGGAGCCGATGCCCATGCGCACTGTGATCCAAAGGAGGAGTCACATACCTTGTGACTTCCAAAGACTTTCCAGGACAAAAACAAGTGCAAACATCCGGGCCCAACACCAGATGGCGATCTATGCATAGTGTGTAATCTGCAGCTCATATGCCTCGAACAGTGAATTACTTTCCCCCTGTATCCGATATCCTCTAAGTTGTGTTCTTTGATGTGTAGACTGTAATTAAAGCACAGAAGTTCAAAATGCCGTGCTTAAATATAGCCATCTCTGACATGCCATTGCCAGGGCACCTGACTATGCTGGGTATGGGTCGAAGAACAGATGGTTTTCTTCATTCGAGTGCATGAACAACGTTGTCACAAAGAAAATCCCACTTCTCCCTCAGACGTCTTGTCGTTTTACTGTCTCCTAAATCAGAACAATTTCTTTCATGTTTTTCGGTAGCTAGCCCACTAAGGAAGCTGTTGTACTTTGCATCTCTCTTCGCTGTTTCTATGTCCTTGCTGCTCAGCCAGTATAAATATGCTGAATGGAATGTTGGTGTGCATGGTGATGAATGGAATGCTAGGGTGCCTGTGAGATAGAGACTGTCAGTTGGAGTATGGGCTGAGCAGCAAGGAGGCTGCTCCTTGTGGGGCTAACTATGCCCTAGTTTGAGGGATGATGTGTGGGATGGAAGTCACCCATTGCTTGATTTTTCATGAGATACCGTTTCTTGAAGTTAGGTGTGTGGCGGGAGTGACATAGATGTCACCCTTTGGTGCGTTTTACATTTACACTAGATGCCCTGGTTTAGGCATGACGTGTGGGGTGAAATTTACCCATTACTTCTGTGGGAGGCTAGATTTCTTCTTTTGTGTGTAGGAGAATTTGCTGTTGTGTAATGTTTTGTGATTGTGTGTCTTGCCTCTTTAGTGTCGGTCTGATTTATTTCACTTTTCATGCGAGTCTGGCCAGCTGGTGTGTCTTGGTGGTTGTAACAGGATCGGCAGGTGTGCATGTGTTTGTGTCTGCCATTGATGTGTGTGCGGTTGTGATGTCCTTAGGTGTTCTGTTTAGGGGAGGAGGTGTGTTACATGCATGGCCCCTGGTGTAATAGCGTTGTTCCATTCCTGTATTTGCGCTTATATTTTTCCATGCATGTTCCTTTATTAAATGTTTTGTATACACCTGGTATTTACATTATCACATTCAATATTTTTCCATACATGTTACATGTTCTTCTCGGTTATTAAATGTTTCTACTTACCATTTTGTGGTATTGTTGTTGGTTCTGGAAAGGGGGAAGATGTGTTTTATCTGGTGTTGTACTTTGCATCTCTCTTCCCTGTTGCTATGTCCTTGCCGCTCAGCCAGTATGAATGTGCTGTATAGAATGTTGGTGTGCATGGTGATGAATGGAATGCTATGGTGCCTATGAGATAGAGAGTGTCCGTTGGAGTCTGGGCTGAGCAGCAAGGAGGCTGCTTATGGTGGGGCTAACTACAGATCTTACCAGAAGACCATCCTAAGAACTGAGATCAATAAACCTTCATCATATCTACATCTCAGCTACTAGATTTATTCATCATAACAGAAGCCTTGTCAGGTTTTAATAAATAAATACACAAAACAGAAAAACAGAATATCACTCACATCTCCAAGTAAAAAATGTGAATGCTGGCCATCGGAGGGACTGCTTGGACTCCCACCCCAGATTTCGAACCACTACCACTACCGCGCCTCGCGGCACCCGCTTCGCGGGCGCCACTCGAGGGACCAGGACTCTGCTGCTGTCAGTCGGGGCATTCTTGGTGCGCTGACACTACAGGTTACTGCCATTGCTGTGAAGAACCGGCGTTTTCAGGACTGCGAGGACCAGGGTGCTGCGCGTGAAGCAGAACAGCCGCACCTGGTCCTCTTCCTGACTCCTCCCCCAACATCTTAATCAGGCGGTGTAGCTCTCGTATTGTGGGCTCCGTCTGCGAACTTGCTTGGTGCTGCTGGCCATCGGAGGGACTGCTTGGACTCCCACCCCAGATTTCGAACCACTACCACTACCGCGCCTCGCGGCCCCCGCTTCGCGGCCGCCGCTCGAGGGACCGGGACTCTGCTGCTGTCAGTCGGGGCATTCTTGGTGCGCTGACACTACAGGTTACTGCCATTGCTGTGAAGAACCGGCGTTTTCAGGACTGCGAGGACCAGGGTGCTGCGCGTGAAGCAGAACAGCCGCACCTGGTCCTCTTCCTGACTCCTCCCCCAACATCTTAATCAGGCGGTGTAGCTCTCGTATTGTGGGCTCCGTCTGCGAACTTGCTTGGTGCTGCTGGCCATCGGAGGGACTGCTTGGACTCCCACCCCAGATTTCGAACCACTACCACTACCGCGCCTCGCGACCCCCGCTTCGCGGGAGCCGCTCGAGGGACCGGGACTCTGCTGCTGTCAGTCGGGGCATTCTTGGTGCGCTGACACTACAGGTTACTGCCATTGCTGTGAAGAACCGGCGTTTTCAGGACTGCGAGGACCAGGGTGCTGCGCGTGAAGCAGAACAGCTGCACCTGGTCCTCTTCCTGACTCCTCCCCCAACATCTTAATCAGGCGGTGTAGCTCTCGTATTGTGGGCTCCGTCTGCGAACTTGCTTGGTGCTGCTGGCCATCGGAGGGACTGCTTGGACTCCCACCCCAGATTTCGAACCACTACCACTACCGCGCCTCGCGGCCCACGCTTCGCGGGTGCCGCTCGAGGGACCGGGACTCTGCTGCTGTCAGTCGGGGCATTCTTGGTGCGCTGACACTACAGGTTACTGCCATTGCTGTGAAGAACCGGCATTTTCAGGACTGCGAGGACCAGGGTGCTGCGCGTGAAGCAGAACAGCCGCACCTGGTCCTCTTCCTGACTCCTCCCCCAACATCTTAATCAGGCGGTGTAGCTCTCGTATTGTGGGCTCCGTCTGCGAACTTGCTTGGTGCTGCTGGCCATCGGAGGGACTGCTTGGACTCCCACCCCAGATTTCGAACCACTACCACTACCGCGCCTCGCGGCCCCCGCTTCGCGGGAGCCGCTCGAGGGACCGGGACTCTGCTGCTGTCAGTCGGGGCATTCTTGGTGCGCTGACACTACAGGTTACTGCCATTGCTGTGAAGAACCGGCGTTTTCAGGACTGCGAGGACCAGGGTGCTGCGCGTGAAGCAGAACAGCCGCACCTGGTCCTCTTCCTGACTCCTCCCCCAACACCGCTGCCCTTCATTATATTTACGTCTCCACGCCTACACGCGCTAGCGGGACGCCCGCCGGTCTCAGCACGGGGCTAAGACCGGGCAAAGAGCGGGCCCTCTGAGGCCCTCAGAGGCCTGAAGAGACTGGACTGGGCCAGGGACTTTGGTCGTTTCGTCTTATAAACATCGGACACCGTAAGCACATTATTGTTAATAGTTTTTATTCCAGGACAGTCATACAATAGTGCTATATGTAGATGTGGAAAGAATTGATAGAAGATAATAGACATTGGTGTTCTACTTTCATCGATTTAAAAGGAATTCCACTGCTATTATCATTATTATTGCCATAGCTATTAGTTTAAAAGACCTAAAAATTCGCTTATTATTCTTTATTCATTCGTGTTTAGTTACTTAGATCATACTGATATGACTTCACGCGAAACAAGAAGCAGCAAAGCTATGGCAGGTAGCTCAAAATTAACTGGAACATTAGATGATTTCATAGTTCGTACAAACACACTAATAGACCAGGGTATTGTCCTTATGGAGAGGAGGGTTTCTCAAGATCTTGCTCTAGCTAAAAGGTCCTCTATGGGCCATATTGCTACAGCTCGAACCCCAGTACGAACCCCTGAGAACACCCTAATTAATTCTAACACACTACATATTAATGCAGAGGTTCATGGTACTACCAGTGCACATTCTGATTCTCAAGATTGTAGTGCTCTTGATTCACGGGGTTTGGCAACCATAGAAAGCACCTCGCTAGCCCCACAGTTAGATAGCCAGACACCTAACAACAATATCTTAAGAAAAGGGATAAGGGAGGGAGCTATCCCCAAAAAAAGTACAAGTAGGCGATTCTATAAAAAACATCCCGCTACCAAAACTACCAAAGCTGTAAAGATAGGAAAGTGTAAAGAAAATAATACAGCCAATGTAAGAGCGACAAGGGAAAGCCAGGGCCACGAACCTGGGAAAGGAGGGGTTGTCCTTAAAACACTACCTATGAATATTGTAGATGATAGTTTTTTAGACAACTCCCTAGCTGACATTCTTTCAGTTAATCTATCAGCTGACAGTACAGGTATAAGTATAGGGAATCAAGATCTACTTATACCGACCTTGACAAAAATACTTAAGACCTTACTCATTCCTATAGAAGCAAGATTAGCTGGGATAGAAAAACAACTTATAGAACTGAAGAAAGAGAAAAAAGATGATTACACTAGCAAGCAAAAAAAGGTCATTCAGGTATCAGCCCCTATTAGTAAAGTACAGGTCTCAAAAACACTTGATAATGACATGGAAAAAGGAAGTAATCCAGCCCCTAAGGTCCCTAATTCTAATCCTATCATTATTGATGTAGATAAAAACAGTGCAAAGTCTATTATGACACGTGGAACAACAGTTAAAAAACCGGCTCCTTGTAGTACACCTACACATAGTGATGATAACACGCACACAGAAAAGCGCAGGAATATTAATCTACCTCCTGAAGCATGTGATTATGTAGTCATTTTAACTGGGGTCCCGGAATTAGGCCCATCAATTCTAGAACCGTACGAGGCGCTTAAAAACAAAGTGTCACATTGGCTAAATATTAATCATCCATTACCACCTACAATAAGAAGTAATATCTTAATGGTAGAGAGGGTCCCCTGGGTAGGCTATAATAGAAAAAGAATACAAGGGGACTGTGTGGTTGTATCATTTGAAGACCCTCGGTCAGTAGGACATATTTGTTCGGGAGTGCCTAGAAAAAACGGTTCATTGATTGTGGCAAGACCCCTGGCTTATTTTTATTCACCAACGGAACACCCAGACATCGCATGGAGCTGGACAAGGGACACAAATCAAGTTAGGGGTGGAATTGGGTGCGAGTTGTTAAGGAATCCAAATCCTAACAGATGGGAAAGGGAGGGGGACAATGGCTGGACTGTAATACAACGTAGGGCCGGGAGGCCTCAACACGCTAACACTCAGTATTGTAGAGAATGGATGGGCCCACAGTTCGCTCAACCCTTAATCCCCTACTACAATAGGTTCAGTGGACTGGAGGCCATTGATTGACTCCCAGTACACGGGGAAGGACACAAATCTACACCCTGTCCATTCGTCTTACCTGTCATTTCAGTCGCGTCTGCTACTAGTCCACATAGGTCATCTGATCAACCAAATGGCTTGTCTCGATTGTTATCAACTGGTATACAGGGGGAAAATATCATATCTAAAAAAAAACTCAAGGAAGCCCCAGAACCAATACTTAAAGTTGATCGAATAGAGCATCGAGAGTCAAATGAACAGAATAGTACCAGGTCAGGAGTACCGAAGAGACTAAGCAAATCCTCACCGGCCATCAGTTGCAGCTTAAATCAAGGCCTCTCTATGGCCAAGATTGTTTCATGGAATGTCGCAGGAGTGGGCTCAAAAATAAGTGATCCGGAGTGGAATCTTTACATAAACTCCTTTGATATATGTGTTTTACAAGAAACATGGGCTACGACATCCATGCATAGGGTTGGATATAGAACTTATCAGTTGGACGCAGTTCCATCAGTAAAAGGCCGTCCATCAGGAGGGTTAATAATATGGGTTAGTGTGTCCATTAATATAGCCATCCAGCAACTAAGAATTGATTCCTTAGATATACTTGGTCTGGAAATGGTTACCGTTGATAAACGGGTGATCCATCTTTTTAACGTATATAATCGACCATGCCCATCATACAAGGAGTCACTATGTATTGACAAACTAGAGTCAATACTGGATACTCTGGACCCGGAAGCAAGCACGATTCTATGTGGGGACATGAACTGTAATTTTGAGCCCATTGTTGGAATGAATAACTTGTATGAGGATGAAGATAATGTTAATGGTATACCATCCCTATCTAGTAATGGGGCAGTTGTAGGTACTACCCTAGCTTTCCAAATCACAAGGGTACTGGTAAGACATGGACTGAGGGCATGTAATGGGCGTCTCCCATCTGATAGTCCCAAGGCACCTACTTTTATGAGACGTAATTGTCAAAGTATAATTGACTATGTTATTGTTTCCGTGGACTTGTGGCCATATACAAAAGATCTGATGGTCAAAGCTAGATCTGATAGTGATCACCATTCCCTCGAAATTAGTTTTGTAAAGAGCTTAATAATGGGGCTGGAAGCTAAAGAGGGAGGATATCAACCAGCCCCAGATAATGTTATATTAAGCAATAATCGTCGGTCTGTTAAATGGGCATATATCCTGGGACAAGAAGATTTAGTGGCAAATATTTATAACTGCCTTACTAATATATTTGATACCTATAATCCCTCCGAAAGTGAACCTGGTCAATTTCTTAAATTACATAAAGAGTTCTTTAAAGAATTATTAGAACTTATGACTAGAAGACCAAAAAAAGGAACGGGTGCTGTGAATTTACAGCCTATAGGTAAACCATGGTTTAATAAAGAATGCCAAACAGCAAAATCAGCTCTGATTGATTCGGTCAAAACCAAAAATTCTCTGGCAGTTAAAGAAAGTAGGAAATTATACAATAAGGTGCTGGCCAACGCAAAGTGTTCATGGGACGAGGAATTATGGTCCTGTATGCTGATGGCAGCTAAAATGAAGGACCAAAAGTTATTTTGGGAAACAGTGGCCAAGGGTAACCAAAGGGAGAAAGGCTCAAGAGAGGTTTTTCTTGATGAAGCAACTTGGATAGACCATTTTACGAATTTGTACGCCGCTCAAGGGGCTGATAGTGCAGTGCAGGAAGATCATGTTCTGTTGCCCGTAGAGGCCGAACTTACACATATAGTTTTTGATCTAGAGGAAACAGAACTAGCTATTAACTCTGTCAAATATGGGAAAGCTCCTGGGCTGGACAAAGTACCAGGTGACCTGTTCAAGCATGAATTAGATGTCTGGGTACCATACCTTAATCATTTGTGCAACACTGTTGCTGCTGGGGAAGCAATTCCGGACACATGGAACGGAGCGGAAATTATTACTATTTTTAAAAAGGGCGATAGAAGCAATCCTGCTAACTATCGCCCTATAAGCCTTTTAGATATTACCCAAAAAATCTATGCTAGGCATATATTAAATCGTATTAATACCTGGTTGGAAGAAGAATCAATTTTAACGAAATATCAAGCAGGGTTCAGAGTAAAAACAGGAACTACTGATCAAGTCCTAAGGCTCTGTTGCTTGTATTGGAAATATGTCACCCTCCGCAAAGGCCACTTGTATGTGGCATTTGTAGATTTACGGGCCGCATTTGACCTTATACCGCGAGAACTTTTGTGGGAATCACTGAAATCCCAGGGACTCCCACTAGACCTATTAAAATTGGTTATTGGATTACATATGGATAATTATGCCAAGGTTAGGTGGGGTCCTACTGGGGAACTTACAAAAGCTATTCCAATAAAAAGAGGAGTACGCCAGGGGTGTGTACTGGCACCGACCCTATTCTCCCTGTTTGTTAATGATATTCCATCTTACATGGAGTGCAGTGACAATGATTCACCAAGACTAGGGGGCGACCGGGTTTCTTCCCTTTTGTTCGCAGATGACACCATTCTTATTTCCCAAACTCCATGGGGCCTTCAAAATTTATTAAACAGGTTTCAGTCGTATTGTTCCTCGAAGGGCTTAGAAATTAATACTAAAAAAACGAAATATATGGCACTGAGCCCACATAGGAATTTTAAGAAAAATCTAAAGTTAAATGAACAGAAGCTTGATTATGTGCAGAATTTTATTTATTTAGGTGTCTCTATAGACTCTTCTTTAGCATGGAGTTCACAGCTAGAAAAGAATAAGATTGTCTTCAAACAAAACTGTCTCCCAATTCTCAAGAGACATAAAGAATGCTTGAACAAGGCAGTGACCCCTGCCCTAGAGATCTTCAAGTATAAAGTTCAACTAGCGGTATTATATGGGGCAGAACTATGGGGACCCGCATGTAGAAATACATTTGAAAGCCTTGAGAACAAGTTTCTTAGGGGGTTGATAAAAATATCTACTAATACCCCATTGACACCCCTCCTTCTGGATCTAAACTTGAAACGAACAGATCAACATGCAATATTAAGACCATTATTGCTGTGGGTTAGATTGTGGACGACTCCAGAATTACTTGACTACAAGAAAGGCCTGAAAGAAGTTATGGATCTCGATAGTTGTAACAAAGTTTATTGGTTCAAGCATGTTAGAAACTGGTTAGGCATGATCGGATTAGCCCACTTTTGGAATGATCCTGAGGCTATGAACTCGTGCTCTAGGAAAATTGTTAAACTATCCTTTTGGTCATATGTGAGCTACGAGTCAGTGTATATAAGAATCCATGGACCACTAACTGAAAACTTTTTATTGTTTAAGGATGTAGCATCTTTCGAACCCTTTTTAGACGAGATTCATCCGCCATTATCAAAAACTTTGTACCTAAAATTTAGATATGGTACACTTAGAACGAAGGCGCTTGAAAAAAGCTGGGCGAAATCAGGAAGTGATCTTTGTATTTCATGTACTCATGGTACTAAGGAAGATGATTTACATATACTTCTATTTTGCTCCAGCTATGTAATACCAAGGAAAAAGTGGATAGTGCCGCTTTGTCATAAAATTGGTTCAAGATCCTACAAGGAGGCTGGCAGAATTTTAAAAACTGATACCAGCCAGGTGATAGTTTTTGGAGTTAGTAGATTTCTTCTCGCTGCTAATTTTATTAGAACAAAGTTGGGCCTACATTTTTAAAGAAAAAGAAAAAAAAAAGGGAAAACATATATAAAAATGCACAACTATTGTTCACTAGATATCTCCAAAAAGACCACGACAATCAAACATTCAAATTGTATGTTTTATTACCCAACCAGGAGGATGTTGTTGTTGTTTTTTTATGAACTTTTTACAAAAATGTCCTAGCGGTTAGTGATTTAATACTATTTTAATAGTTTTTAAATTATATTTATTATTAACTGTATTTTTAACTATTGTAAAATCTTCGCCCGGGCCAAATGTGTTTGATAAAGAATTATGTAATTAGATATTGTGTACTCGGATGCAACGGATATATATGAATAGGTTAGTTTAATTGATCCTCTTACTTTTTTCCTTTTTGAGCTAGCAAATGTTAAATTGTTAAAATAACAAATGTTTTTTTATTGTATCTTTTATGATGCTAATGCGTCGAAATAAAGATTTAAATGAATGAATGAAATGAATGAATTAAACTGTAACTTGCGTAAACAAGGGAATAGTCAAGAAATGAGAACTTGAATATCAAAGGCACCATGCTACGTATTTACAAGGCATATTTACAACATTGTCATCCACTTGCACGTACCTGAAACCGGTCCAGGCGTTGGCTGCTTGGCACCGCCCGGAGTTTGAAATAGACAGAAACAAACAAGATGCACACAGATTATTCGCTGATAAAATTATTCTCAGATATTTTTACACTTCAGAACATAAACGGGCTAAGTGCAGTGGTTGGATAGCTGCTCATTTGCACTTGATGCAGAGTCAATTAAGAAAAATTTAAGCAGCCCCACAGCTGAGTCGTGAACTGAAGAAAACTTCTTCAGCATGCCGCCAGTCATGCTTAGTAATAAAATGTAACATGTGGGTGCGTGCTTCCCTAATGAAGAGGAACATGCATGGTGAACTCTCAACAGCCACAGCCCGCAGTGAACAAGAGTAATTAAAATGTATAAAGTAGGCATGCGGAAACAGGCACCACGCTAATGAAGAGGAACATATGTGAAGAGCTGTTCAATATTACAAACTTGGGTGGCGTCAATAAGTGAAATGCTACTCCTGGTGTGTGTGCTTGCCGACCAGGAGGAACACAGAATAGGGGCTATTGTGCGCTGTGCCAGGAGCACCCACACGTTGAATGGAAAACCAAATTTAACAATAAGTGAAATTGTCTGGATGTCTACCAGGCACCAGAAGGAGGGACAAATACAATTCAGGCACCAATAAGAAGGCCGCATTTCTGAATGGCCCAGCAGGGAACAAATGGTAAAGATGGATGTGCCAAAAGCCCACTAGAAGAGATTACCACACGTCTTTTAGAAAGCGCAAGCGTTCTTAGGCTCGACATAAAAAAGTTTTTGCGAAGTTATTACTGGTGGCCCGGCATGGATGCTGATGTAAATGTATTTATTGATACATGTATACAATGTTTAAGAGCTGACAAATATTGGGAAACTTGTAAAAATGAAATGCATTTCGTAGTCATTCCTGAAGCACCTTGGTCCAAAATTGCCATTGAATTTTCAGGCCCATTCAATATTTTGGAAACCAACTGTAAGTATCTCATGGTCCTTTCAGATTACTACACCAAATAGATCCATTACGAATTTATTCCGAACATTACTACAGAGGTAATTATCTCATTTAAAAACAAATCTTTTTGGAATGGAAGGTCAGTTTCTGACAATGGGACACAACTTTTGTCTAATGAAATGACTAACTTTTTAAATCATCTTGGATTGAAATACTTTTTTATAGTCCATCTTCTAATGGTCAAGTGGAACGGGTAAATACATTTCTAAAGGAAGATGTCAAATTGGCTGTGGCATCACATCTATCTGTAAGTGAATTTATTAATGTCAAGGTGTAGAGCTATAATAATACAGTAAACGAAACAACTGGTTGTTCACCTTTTTATTTGATGAGAGGTAGGAGAGGTAATACTGTACTCACACCTACATTTGGTAAGTTGTTTGATTCAAAGAAACAACATGCAAAAATTGATGATAGTGAATTAAAGATTCAGAAAAAAATTATACAAAAACAGAAGTTAACCACGTGTTATCATGGTGCTGTGAATAGAACCAAGAACAAAGTAATTAAAAAGGTTTCTGGATAATTATCAAAAAACCTGTGAAAGTACAAAAAGGCCAATCCGTATTCACTTCTCCATTTCTAGTTGTGGAAGTTTCTAACAGTGCTTTTTTGTTAAAGGATATATGATTGTGGAGCAAAAGTGACGTGGGAAAGTTGAAACTAGACCAAGAAGAAATGTTAATGGATAAAGAGTCTAGCAATTTAAGTAGAAGTGATTACACTTTTGGGGATGGTGCAGAACATGATTGTTTTTCTGAAAATAGCTCTGCTTGTGAAATGTTAAATGAGAGCAACACAGGTAGAGAAATAAGAGATATAGTGATGCAAATAATAGTCACTGTG
This sequence comes from Triturus cristatus, assembly GCF_964204655.1. Taxonomy (NCBI): domain Eukaryota; kingdom Metazoa; phylum Chordata; class Amphibia; order Caudata; family Salamandridae; genus Triturus; species Triturus cristatus. The sequence continues at coordinate 477,109,182 of NC_140579.1, read as the reverse complement.
GAGTTTCTGACAAACACAACCTCAACAAGAGTGTTGTCTCATCTAAAGAACCAATTCTTGTTTCACAGGAAAATGATGGAATTTGCAATGACCACAACTTAGACAGGAATGAAGTCATACCTAATGAAGGTAATGTTTTTCCACATAATGTCACTGATGATAGAGTTTTGTCACCTAGCAGGTTGTTGAAAATACAAAAGAGAATTCATGATATGAATTGTTTATTTTAATTAAATAGGGGAGATGCTATACATAATATGTTAATTGTTTTTAATGTTATATTATCTTTAACACACCATCATGCAGTGCACATTAACTGGGCTGAGTACACGGTCACTATGAACCAATTGGAACTTGCCTGTACTGTGATGTATTGCGTGTAGAATGTTTAACCAGTATTAATGTGATGTCATAGAATGTTAGACTGAGATAAGCTTGTTCTCTGCTGAGTAGCAGATTGCCTTGCCTTCACATGCGTGTGGGCCTCATTTATACATATATGTTAATAAGGTCTTATTAACATTATCTTGTGGTGAATGCAAGCTAGATCTTCAAAAATCAGCCTGCGTAAACAAAAGACGGGGATGAATACCTACATAGCTGCACATACGGAGGAAAAATCATAAGCATCCCAATGCCTAATAGTGCAGTCACCTAAGAGTTATAATGCTTCCTAAATTGTAAAGGGATCGCAAGGTGGTTGTCTCGATCACGGCTCAAAGAATAATAACCCCGCGGCAGATCAATCCAAGTTAATGGAGGAGCCGTAAGCATGATGTCTATATGCACGCTACCAATGAGGAGATACAAATATCTTCCTCAAACAAGATGGAAGACAGGTGCCGCATACCAGCACTGTAACCATCGCAATCCAATGTAATAAAAGGCAAGCTTGGCATGCATGTCAATGTCTCTGCCTATTCCTAAAAGGTATCTCTGCTCCACCAATTGAAACGAAGGCATGCTGACATACCTGTCAATGTCACAGCCTATTCCTAAAGGGTGTCTTCATTCCTGTCGGGAGGAACTGGTTGAATAATTTCGATGCAGCGGGCACAACAGTATATGAATTGAAAATACATGTTTGTGTGGGTACTATAAAAAAAACCCTTCCTTTACCGTTGTGACCATAAGACAAAATTAATGTATGTTACAAATGTCTTTATGATAACAAATAAAATAATGGGGCATTGTTTAGGTCTTGTGATGATAAAATAAGCCTAATGTGTAATGATGTGGTTATCAAAAACTTATGTGTCAGGGCTCATTTGATTGAATGTCAGCACCCAATAGGAGTGGTCATGTGGACCCATAGTCAAGCGAACAGAGAAGTTCCTATAGACATCTTGCTTGGCAAAAAATATTCTATATTACAGATGACCATGGATAAACGTAAATATAATACACACTCATCCCATTTAAGGTAATAACATAAAGTCAATCTCAAGTAGTTACACATCCACTGTCATCGATACACACCGGCTGATTCATCATCCACTGTTAAAAAGTGCTACTTGTTTAGTGATTTCTTCAGATCCATTCATTCCATTCCATACTGTATCTAGGGCATGTTTCCATTTCCATTCTGTCACGTTCAGACTAGAACCAATATCCTCTCCCACCCCATGGGAGGTTTGGTTTGAGTCCGTAACATTACAAAAGTACGACATGTGTACTTAGGTTTTACATGTCCTGACAGCAGAAATACTCCCAGTCATGTTTCACTGTAGCAAGGCTATCTCTCCAAGAGACTAACACTGACTAACACTGGGTTACCTTATTACACTTAAGAAGTGATAACTTCAGTTTTGGAGCAGATAGATAAATATTTCTTCCTCTCGTTTGAATTGCAATTCTAAATTCTCAATAATGGTAAAGTCAGATTTTAAACTACTATTCTGAAAATTCCACTTTCAGAAAATTGCAATTTTTATGCCTAAACCAAATGTGCATTTCTGTCAGTGTCCAGGGTCACATGACTATTAATGGCTCTCCTGTGGCTTGATGTGTATTCCTTCCAGACAGGGGACAAAAGAGCCTTAGATGTGGAGAATAGTGTTCCTCTCCTGAGCAGCAATGCCTCGGAGGTTGTCCTCAGCCCTTCCTGGGCTTCAAAGGGTAGCCTGAAGGCAGTACACACCCCTTACTGACTTCAGAAGATGCCTGTCTTATCATGAGTAAATGCAGCTCACACCTGGGCCTACCAGCCCTTTGTTACCCTAGACAGATTGGAGGCAGACCCAGGGGAAAGGAAAGAACTGTCCAGAACTAGTTTAGGGTGTTTAGGGTTAGACAAAAGGAGTGTCCTCCCCCCACACAGGCTGACACTGGGTATAAAAGTGCCACCTTCAGAACCTCTCACCAGGACACTACTAGACCTGTGGAGACTCAGAAGGACTGCCCTGCTGTCTGATTCCTGAAGGAAAACTGGACCTGCTAGTTGAGCCCAGGACCCCAGAATTGACTCCAATGGTCAGTAGGCTGACCTCCCTACTGTGACATGGCAAGCTTCTAGAGGCCTTTCCCTGCAATTGCCCAACTGACCAGTACCAACTGGACCTGCCTAAAACCTGCTGCTGGCCTGAGTGCTTGCCCTCAAGAAGTCCCTCCCATGTCCTGGACTCTTGGCTGGTATTAGAGTGAACTCCTTCAACCCCAAAATGCAAGAACTGGACTCCAGGTTCTTCACGTTGAAAAGAACCATCCCCGGATTCCTTGCTAATGCAAGTGGATTTCTCCAAGATCAACGTTGGACCTGCATCCAAGACTTTTCTGGATACAGACCCAGAACTTCACCACCCGGAGCTCCTTGCGTCAATAACAATCTCGACGTGTTGCCTACCAACATGAAATTCCACTTGTTAACCAGCTCTTTGCACTGAAGACGACCGCACTACCAGATAATCACAATTGCCGCTTTGTGCTTCTTGGCACAAGTTTTACTTACAATTTTTATTCATAACTCCAGTCCTACTAATTGGATTTTCCTCATTATAATTATTAAAATGTTCCCCAGTTTTCTAAATTGGTTTGGGATTGTGCTTGTGTTGTATTTTCACTTTATCACTGTTATACCGGTCATCCTTAGGGTAGTATTCCACAAAACCTTTTGCCTTCAACCCTTCTATTTTTGCAAAATGTGTTTTTGTTGGCCTTGGAACTGTGCACTTTACCACTGCTAACCAGTGCTAAAGTGATTGTGCTCATTTCCTTAAATATGGTATATTAAATTTACTTATAAGTTTGTAGTAAAGTGGTATATCTGCCATTGCAGTCTGTGTGTACAGTTTTACACTGCCATCTCAACCTTGAAAAATAAACCTTTTGCCAGGCCTAAACTTTCCCTTTTAATACATGTAAGTCACCCTTAGGGTGGGCCCTAAACAGCCCCTAGAGCAGGGTGCATTCTATTTAAATAGTTGGACTTTTTTTTATATTTTACATGTCCTGGTAGTGAAAATAGTCAAATTAGTTTTTCACTACTGCAAGCCCCACCTCTCTCATTGGATAACATTGGGTTACCTTATTGCATTCAATAAGTGCTAACTTTTGATTAGGAACAGGTAGAAAAGTCAAGTTTGGTGGCTGAGGAGTTGTAATTTAAAATCCTATTTAATGGTAGAGGCTGATTTTAGATCACAGTTCTGAAAATGCCATTTTTATAATGTTACCAAGTTCTTGTCTTACCCATTTGGTACCTGCAGCCTGTTCATTTTACTAGGTATTGCTGAAAGTTGGTCTTTGTGTATTGCCCCCAGATAGTGAGACAAACGGGGAATAGCTGCTGGCAGGATGGACATCTCTGACTTGATAGGGGGTGGAGCTGTCACCCAAAACACTTGCATTTCAAAGGCACTGGTTCAGCTCACACACAAAGGACTTCACATTAGCCTATTGTGCCCCAGACAGACTGGCAAGGAGGCAAGAAATTTCAGAAGCCTCTGTAGGGGGAAATTCCAGAAGCTTCTTCCACTTCTAAGTGGGCACAGGTTTAACAAGCATTGGCATAGCCAATAGGTTTCGCATTTGGGACCTTATAATTGTTTAGCCATGCAACACTTGATGTTGTTGCACCAAGGATATTGTGCTGGATAACTAAACACTTATAAGTATTTAGGTATGCATCAGGTCCCAAAGGCGAGAACTGTTAGCTATGCCAATGCTTGTTTAGCTTATGGAGGGTGGTGAGGCAGCACAGACAATAGGAAGGTGATGGGTGGTAGGCAAGAAGTAGGAGGGTCAACAGAAGGATGGGGTGGAAGGGAAGAAGTAACACGGACAAGGGGGGTGGTGGAAGGGTAAGAAGCGTCACTGACAAGAAGGGGCTGGAGGGGAGGAAGAAATCAAGACAATTGGGGTGTGGGAGGGGAAGAAGCGACATGGACAATGTGGGGCGTGGGTTGGGTAAATTGACAGCAGGCTTTGTTGGCTGGTATGAGGGGCTGCCTTTGAGCAATAGTAACATACTGGTTTGAGGTTGGGAAGGCATCTCCACTATAAGGGGATGTATGCATTTCCATCTGTACCCTTCAGCCAAAACGAATTGTTCTAACTGCTGTATTAAAACCATGTCCACCAATTTCAAATGTTTCCTACTTAAAGTATTCAAAACTGGTGCATCTCTCCTAACACTAACTTTCTCTTTGTAAGTTTTAATCTTCGTTTTCTTCAAGGGTTCATGTATTATAAACCGGCGCAAATAACGAACACAAAAAATATCCCTCTTGGTCTGGACCGCTCTACCTATATACAATCATTCCATGATTGAGCTGATCATCGCCTTGGGTGGCTTGCTAACTGTCTCCTTTCTATGGTGTTGAAGCCTTAAATCTGTTGGTGCAGACTATAGTTTTTCTAATTTGAAACGGTTTTATCCAATGTATGTCTTTTCCCCGAGATTATCTTGTTACTGGCAACACTTTCAGTCCTTACATGAAAGGCAAACAAGTCGAAAGGATACCAGTTAATAATCTCACTTATTTAGTTTTTAATTTCATTTACATTGCCCAACAATCTTAATTTAGTAACAATTTTCGGGGTAATTCCAGCCTGCCGTTGCACACCCCTTCACAGCTGTTAGGTTCTTTACATTAAAGCAGTTGAGGAACTGCCGTTTACATGCCGATTTTTTTGCTGCTGTTCATTGAGCATGCAGTTATTGCAACAAAACTGGAGGCTTTTTCAGTTACGGACTCCAGGAATAATTAGCCAGCTAGTAATTATGTCAAGCTGGAATGGTTAAGAGCGGAGACATGTATGCATGTGGGCGTGAAAAGTGGTTTTGTTTTTTGGTGGGAAAAAGTGAGCATGAGGGTTTGTTTATTGTAACCTGGTATGGCTGATGCAGCGTTTACCCTTCTGCCAGATACCAAAAAGAGAATCCAATCTCTTGAATAGGTCGCCTTTGATTGTGATAAACGTAAGTCCAGTGAAGATTTAGAGGTGGCGAAATAGCGGGGAACAAATGTTTCGATCACGTATGCAACAGGAACATAATCTACTAGTGTTTGTAACAAACGTACCTCGATATGGCCAACCCTGCAGAACCGAGTCCCTTACTTTAATCTCATGATTGACGATGAGAACGAATTAAATCTATACGTCCAGGAGCCAAGTCAATCATTGAGACAATATTTTTAAAGAGTCGTTTCTTCCTCCAAGTGGCTCTTAGCCCGTTCCCGTCTGAAGAAAGAGCAGCTAAAATGTAATTACAATGTTTTCACTTGTAGCACTAGCTCGGTGCTTTCAATCGTCTATTGTAACATCCCAGACTCAATTGCCTCTTTTTGTGTGTGCAGGTTAGAAAGATCGAAGCAAGTATAGGTTTAACGTTGGTAACTGTTACATGGTAATAGGTCGAACTGCAGTCAGACGTTTGGGGGAAGGGCTTAGCTGCTGCTGCCTACGATTTGCTGTTACCAAAATAATTTCCCATCCGACACTCATGTAAACATTGCTGCTGGAACTTCCCTCCCAGCTTCGCTGTGAAGTATTGCACCAGAGCACACAGCATTTATATCCCGTTCTGAGAGCGAGTGTTTTACGCCGGCGGGCAAGCAATACTGAGAACATCAAAGCGGCCGAGCGGCCGCGAAAGTGATCGCAATCAAGAGCGGCGAGCGATGCGCGAGGAAAGCCATATGGCGCCTCTGCCTAAGCGCGCGCCTGCACACATGCACTGTAGCTCTAGGCTGGCCATGGTAGCATTTTTTTTAAACCCTTACAAAAAGTCTCGCCAGACCAGCGCATGCGCTGGGTCAGGCGAGACCTAAAAAGGGGACCGTCATACCCACTCGTCCAATCACCTCTGGGCCTGTGGAAGACTCAGAAGAAGGACTGCTATGCTGCCTTGCTACCTGAGTAAGAAGGACTAAACCTGTACCTTAAACCCAGGACCACCAGAGTGACTCCAAGGGCTAGTTGGCTGGCCTGCTGCTCGGAGGCTCAGAGACAGAAAAGGCTCCAACCATCTTGAACCCTGCTCCTAGACTCTGCCTGATGTGAGTCCTAACCCCTAAAGTGGTGCTTCTCCATTCCTGTGTAGTACTTGAAATTTTCATTCTCAGGGTAATATAACAAAGAACTTGGCAAAGAAGCTGAAATATGAAAAGGCATCTTTATTAAACTCAAATGAGTGAGACTACGTCACACAGAAGCCTTAGCAACTGAATGAGGCAGTCTCCAGAATGGTCTTAGCTCAGACCTTTTATACCATTTATTATGCCCTAGGCATGCAAGGGAGTTGTACCAGTCACATTCCTAAACAAATGAAAAAGCTGGAGAGGCAACAGGTGAGTAGCCTTTGGGGTTTTAGCAGAATATGAGCAAAACATTATAATTACAGGGTTTCATAAAGGTTACAGTTGACAAAGGTAAAAAGACCGGACAAAACCAACATTCTTCTTTAGACAAGCTGGACAAACCCATAATAAAAATGGTCACCTCCCCATCGTAAATAGACCATAAAAACAAGAACAGAAACAGATGAGAGGTAGGATAAGGGGGTTGTATGTGCATACCAAACTTTACAATCTCCTGTTCTTTGATCTCTATCTGATCGGCTGCCTAACAAGGAACTGGCTCTACGAGGTCAGCTTCAGGCAACAGGGTCAGTTCACTCAGGTCATTCAAAAGTCAGCTAAAGTCATCAGCCTATGTGAGGGCAACCACAAAATGGCTGCTATGCACAAAATGGAACCCATGGTTCAGAACGAAATCTTCAAATACACAGTGAATCCATCGGTGTAACATGACGAAAACACTCATACATACCGCACTCATCATTCGCGGTTCGCTGATACCAAAATCGTCATGATACGACGATGTTTATAATACGGGCCCAGAATTTTCAGTACCACAGACCCTCCTTTTGCCATAACATAGGCAATAACCTCAATTCACGTCAATCTGAATCCAGGTCTATATTCACCAGATCATCAAGATGTTGCTGGAGCAAAATCCTAGTACTTGGTAACTCTCTCTGGACAGGTCTCCTCGAACATGAAGTAGCACAAAAGGCCACATATGGCAGGACAAAATAAGGAATACCTCTATCTGTAGTAGGTGGCATAAGATCACACACCCAACAATTAGTGATGTTCACTACTAACTGGTGTTGATGCAGAAGCTGTACAAAAGAATTGCTTACAAATTCTGATCTTCTAACCTGCTCATGTTCAGGAAAAGGGTGAAAAGAGTGCAAAGAAGCAGTAGTAGGAAAAGACATAGGTTGGGAAGTGGGTGCAGAAGTCAATTGAGTAGAGAAAAACAATCCCACCCATAAATGACAACATCATGTATAAAAAGACACTAGAAAACACGTTATTAAGAACATATAGACAACGGGAGAAAGTAGTGACCACTATTACAAATGAAATAATAATTTTTCACAACCCTAAGCAAGAAGCAAATCCTAAAATTATCTAGTAACATTTTTAGGGCTCCTATGCATTTCAGTAATTTTTGTATGTTCAGGTGAAACAGTGGTGACCCTCATCAATGCTCTGAGGTGAAAAGGGGGTACTCTTCCACAGGAAATGGACTTTATTCTGCTTTTACTAAACAGAATAGTACTTTAAAACAGTGCCAGCAAAACAATCAGTCTTCTAACACCTAGTCTATACAATCACACGGAAACCTCTTGTGAAACCAACTATGCCCAGAGTCCGTTCAAAAAGCCTCTCTGGCAGGCTTCTATTGTCCATCAAATCTTCTTTTGTTGTTTTCTTCCGCATGGGCCTCTTCATTCAAGCCTTTCATGATCCGTTGGAGTGCCCTCCTGGCAAACACTCATAGATCATTCAAAAGTCTCAATGTCTCAAGGCAGTGCACCAGTATCTCTCCTTTGCGGCAGTCACTACAGGTAGTGTGCTCTCCATTGATCAAGGGCACAGGTCATCTCGTGTAGACCCGGGACCATTCTCAGGCTCCAACATTCATCATTCAGTGTCAGAGGACACTCAGGCTGCTCTTTCATGGGCACCAGAATGTAGTGGCTTTTGTCAATCTTGGATCCGCCAGTGCACTGTACTTCCATTGGAGCAAAAGAAAAAAGGGGGGGGAAGATGTCCAAAAACTCAGGCCAAGGGGCTCAAGGGACTGCACACTGTCAGAGGTTACCAGCACATGACAGGCGCTCTTTTGCACTGAAATTCTGGTTCTGTGGCAAAACCAGCTCCTCCTTCTTTTTCTGATGTTGAACGCCTTCTGATGAAGCAAGTGCGATGCTTTAAACAGTTCATTGTATAACAAGGGGACTGCAAACAGGTGGCATGCGATCTTCAAAGGAGTGGCCATACACCATGGGAATAGAATACAAAGACAAAGGCAGAAGGGCAAAACAGGGTCTCTAGCATCTTCAATTGGGTTCTTTCCATTATTCTCTGCCATTTATAGCTACATGAGAATTCTATCTGAATGGATTTCCTCACACAGTGGCATTGTCTAATGGGGTAAACACATATTTTCCTCAATGATTAAGTCTAGGTGTTCCTCCTTATCTTAGAACATCTCAATAGAGAAATCACATGATACAGATTATCAGGGACATGTAGAAAACTTTCACATCAGGTGCACTATGCAATACACAGGCTAATAGTCAAATATGCAAACAAAAGACAAGAACTAGAGGGTTCTGATATTTGCATGATTAGAACACATCTGATCCCACCAAAAATTAAAGCAGCAGGAACAGAAGGGAACTGAAAACCAAATTAAAATAGACATTGAAAATTCGTCATGTTCAAAAAGGTAAACATAAGATATCTCCTATTGAGATGGAAAACTTGTCTTATTATAATATTGAGTCAGTTAACCAGTCTATCGCTACCCTGACAGTCAGGCTGGAAAACATTGAAGCAGGCCTAAGGAAAATTCTTGAAAACCAGTCTGGTCATACAAAAGGGAATTATACATAATATGGGGGTCCCTGGTGCATCACTGCAGTCTGGAAGTGTGTACCTGAACAGTACACCCACAATAATAAATGGGCTGACTGGTGAAAGGAATACGGAAAAGGGAATTGGAACTAGGACACAACTAAAATCCCCAATAACTAAGCATGATGCGACATCGGTCAGGGGAGAAGCAACAAAAGAAAAAAAATCTATAGGAAGAACAAGAATTTACTTGGGTGATAGTCAGGCATGTGACACAACACCAAGAGTACGGGTGATACACAAAAGGCCAAAGTTACACAAATTTTAACTCTACCGCTGGCGGCTACACCATATACGATAATCCTAGGTAATGTTCCAGTTCCTTCTTCAGGTAAAAATGAAACCTGGTTTCCGTTATGGTACAAAGCCATACACTACTTAGGAAGCAGAACAAAACTGAGTAATGTAATATAGAAATTAGGTCACCATGTACAAGAGTCACAGATCTATAATTTTATCCTTACGTCCAATCAGGATACATAATTTTAGGGCTGCCTGTTCCTTTAAGGGAAGAGGGAGTAAGTGACAAAATTTGATCCTGTATATCTCTTTTATTTTTTTGAATACTATTTATAGCCAAATTTGGCATACACTGGTGAAGTGTTGTCTGTGTCGTGTTCACAAAAATGAAAATATCTTATTTGTGAAATTTAGCAAATCAACCCAACTGTAGTGTAGCGATACACATCGTCATGTATATCCCTCCACAACACAGGTAAACTTGTAATTATATCAAAAGCAGCAACAAAAAAACAAAAACATACAAACAATAAAAAAAATGCACAAAAAAAAAATGCACATGTCAAGCCATCAGATATACTCGCTGTATATCAAGCAGAAGAAGCATAGACAAAACAATAGCATATGTGAATAAGCGGTGACACACAACACCATGTCATGTACTTTATGCACTGTAAACCTGCAGCCCAAAACCCAATATTTGGGCCTGTTTAATTTGTCATTTTTAAAATCCCTACCCTCCTTTTGACAGTAGATCACCAGGCAATGGAAATCTGCTGTCAAATATAACTTTACTGTTTCTCTTCTAACATACAGGACCAGCAAGAACAATTCATGATAGGACCAAATACACAAAAATAAATTTCCATTACTTAACTGTTACCCTCTTGTCAGTCACCTCGCAACATCAAGCCACCGTAGTTTTACCTTTCTAAAAGTAAAAATTGTTACACTGACACTCCATATTAATTTGGCACCTACAATTTCCACTGTGAAAAATAATTCTTAATTGGCAAATTGTTCTCACTTAGGCATGTAGCCTTCAAAATTTTAGAAAAGGGCTGCATCTTATTTTCTGTCTAAGACTTAATGCAACACTTTGTTTTCTGTCAAATAAAAGCAACTAGCAGGCATCATTTTATTTTTGTAGAGCGGAGACACAAATGTATCAGTTCTGCAGAGCATTTAACATGATGTTGGGACTTTCGAAGAAACCCTTTTTTTCCCTTTGGAATTAAGTTCTTTAATTGTATTGATGTTCTTATGGAGAAACCAGAAACCCCACCTTTAGAGGCCCGTTTAGCAAGGTCATTCTGCATTCCACAGAGACAAGGCCCTAATTTAAAAGGTTACAAATGTCAACATGACAGCCTTCTCCATTGTTTACAGGGAAACAAAAGATAGCATCTCAGTGCGGCTTGAGCCAGCCTCTGCAGCTCCCAGCTTCTGCCACTCTGAATCTGTCAAAGACAGTAGGCCTTCCTAATTCCTCCTAACCTGCAATAATTCACTCTATTTTGAAAAATAATTTCTCCTTTTTAGGCGCTAAAAATTATCTCTACTCCCAGTTTATTAAACTACATTTACTGTGAATAATTCACAAAACCTAATAACACACATACCAGTTTTTAGAATAAATGCTTGTTGCAATGGTACTTATTTCATCAACCTTAAATGGATCTCACTGGGCCATTAAAAAAACAACAAAAAAAACCCCAAATGGGAACAATCCTGCAAATTTGTATTATACCTAAATGTATGCATTTACTAAAGCCTGAGACACTTTAAAAGCTACTCTGAATGAAAGAAAATGCAGTTTAAACAGTGCTTTTGCCCAAAATCGACTTTGATATTTTAGGCATTAAAAAATGAATATCCTACAATTTTCTTGCATAATATGCATTACCAGAATGTCTATTACACAACCCATGAGTCAGCCATTGAAAATATTAACTTATACTTTATAGAAATGAGCTTGTTTGCTCCTGCGCCAAGGGAAAATTGCACATACAAATGTCATTTTAGCGGTGCAACATAACTTAAATTAAATTTTAACGCTAGGAGGTCATAGTATAGGTATCAAGCTTTATAAATATTAAAAAACGATTTTGAAAAGCACTTATTTTTTTAAATAATTTTTCCATGATTAATATTTTTCTTTAAAAAAAATAATTTTCTTCTAAAAAAAACGCAATTATTCGTTTTTGTGATAATTCCACATATAAAAGCAAGCTGCATCCCTTGCCTATCATTTTGGACACATTAACTCACAAGCCTAAGTGCATAAGCCTAACTTGAAACGCGTCACATTTTTGCGCCACTGCAAAATTCCACCCGTTTTTAACTGGGAAAGTGCTGGCTGAATGAACATTCCTATCAAATATACTGCAGCTGAAAAGTTTGCCTGTGAACATCTAATACAATGCATCTAAGGAAAATGCTGTAAATTTATTTATTTTTGCAAAAATAGATAATTTCGTTTTTGGGGCCTTATTTATATCTATTGAATGTGTTTTCTAATTTTATCCTTTAAGCATTTAACGGCAGTTTTGTATATGTGCACAATTGCTCATTTTATAAATTAAAGAGCAACATATAGCTATTTTAGCACATCACATGGTTCATTTCTGGATTTTTTCTAAGTTTCTACTTAATATTAATTAACCAACATTTTACTTAACAGACTGAAAACATCAAGAAGACCCACAAACACACATTGAGCTCATTTCAGACATAAACAGAAAGGGGTCAAACACTCAGGACACATAATACAGCGCGCTTTTAAACATTTTTCATAAATAGCGCCGTCGCAATTTACTCACAGAACCGTTTGCAGATACTAGTTGTAAGTCATATTTACAAGAGAAAAGAAAACTTTTCTCAATAGTGTTCCAAAAACTGCAAAAACAGCCTCACAGACCTTTATTTCCAAGAATACTTTATTAAACGTGATGGGGCCCACGCCGTGTTTAAAATAGAGCTCATAAGTTGGAGTTCCAATCGGAGGTATCAGACATGAATCCTCCAATCGGGAATCCCTGTTGCAACCAAAACCAAACCAAATACCAAATTTGCTACGATTAGGCATCTTCGCTCACTAACCGAGCTTCAAACTTCAAGGGGCTATCTCTATCGATACACTCGCAAATGTACGAGACCCTCGGTTTTTGAAAATTGCAATCTTCAAATAAAACTAAGGACCAATACTAAGAACCAAGAACCAAAAACTAAGAACCAAAGGACCAAAGAAGTAAGGACTGGGAGCGACCCACTTATACTTCAACTAAAGCAGATGGAGAAAAAGTCTCTTCATTACCTGCCTACACAAATTGCAATTCGCGTATACAAACCTATACAAACCTATCAAAGCTATACCAAACAAATAGTTGTCCAAATTCTAACTGCCAAATTCTAATGCCCTAACAGTCTTTTTTTTTTTTTACTTACGCCAAAACGGTTCTCAGTCAGGAGTGACATCATGTGGAGGATCAAAATCAGGAAGATCAGAAATATACTGGGCTGCATAATCAAAGAATCTCCAGAATCCCTGCGCACAGAGTACCTTCTTGGTAGAATCCTGTTCTGTTCTCCCCAGTAGATTTCTGTCCCCTGACAAGATCGCTCCTCCAGATAGCCACTTCTGATGATGCCTCCGTTGTTGGGTGCCATCTGTAGTACTTGAAATTTTCATTCTCAGGGTAATATAACAAAGAACTTGGCAAAGAAGCTGAAATATGAAAAGACATCTTTATTAAACTCAAATGAGTGAGACTACGTCACACAGAAGCCTTAGCAACTGAATGAGGCAGTCTCCAGAATGGTCTTAGCTCAGACCTTTTATACCATTTATTATGCCCTAGGCATGCAAGGGAGTTGTACCAGTCACATTCCTAAACAAATGAAAAAGCTAGAGAGGAAACCGGGCGAGTAGCCTTTGGGGTTTTAGCAGGATATGAGCAAAACATTATAATTACAGGGTTTCATAAAGGTTACAGTTGACAAAGGAAAAAAGACCGGACAAAACCAACATTCTTCTTTAGACAAGCTGGACAAACCCATAATAAAAATGGTCACCTCCCTATCGTAAATAGACCATAAAAACAAGAACAGAAACAGATGAGAGGTAGGATAAGGGGGTTGTATGTGCATACCAAACTTTACAATCTCCTGTTCTTTGATCTCTATCTGACCAGCTGCCTAACAAGGAACTGGCTCAACGAGGTCAGCTTCAGGCAACAGGGTCAGTTCACTCAGGTCATTCAAAAGTCAGCTAAAGTCATCAGCCTATGTGAGGGCAACCACAAAATGGCTGCTATGCACAAAATGGAACGCATGGTTCAGAACGAAATATTCAAATACACAGTGAATCCATCGGTGTAACATGACGAAAACACTCATACATACCGCACTCATCATTCGCGGTTCGCTGATACCAAAATCGTCATGATACGAAGATGTTTATAATACGGGCCCAGAATTTTCAGTACCACACCTGGACCCTTGGAAGTGGGGATACAGGTGCTCTGCCAATACAGCTATGGTCCCCATTAGAACCACTGCATCGCGATGCACGACCTTGCATCGCGGCCTTAGCAGCTCCCCATCAGAACTGATGCTGCACTAAGCATCTTGACGCAGGACCCTGTACCACACCTTGGAACCACCACTGTGCGGCGCAACGCCTCACACCAAGGACATAAAGTACAAGCCTCAGCAGGTCCAACCTGATCCCTGTATCCTGTCCGTGCTCCTCCACGGTTGCCTGGACTTGTGACTTTGTCCCACTCCGGCGAGACCAGATAACAACAGTTGGCGCTTTGTGCTTTTAAGCACTATTTTTACCTAAAGCTTTAAAATTGCATATCCCCGGTTCTACCGATTGTATTTTTGTTGTTTTGGTGTCAAATAGTTTATTAAAATGTACTCTATATTTATACATTGGTGTGGGATTTTTCTTATGTTGTGCTTTCACTTTATTATTGCCTGTGTGCTGCATAAATATGTTATACATTGCCTCTAAATTGAGCCTGACTGCTTTTGTGCCAAGCTACCAGAGGATTAAGCACAGGCTTATTTAGTGACTTGTTGTTCACCCTGACACAACTGTGTTTATTGCTTGAGTGGGACTAAGACCCCTCTCAACCAATAATCCAATTTCTTTTAGGTAGCATGATCTTCACATGCTCCCAATGGAAATATATGATTGATTGACAGGACCAGGAGACATAGACAGTTCTAGCACGCATGAAAACAAATACCTGATTATTGATTGATCCCTGGAAATTGTTGTATAACGTAGATTCACAGTAACATTATAAACACAGTCTTACACATGACCACTTTACACATGCAGCTCCTAATGATACACATCTGGTTGAGCTGGAGGGAAACATAAGCTCTACTTTTCTCTTTCTCACAACTCTGAACCTGGCCTCTTCACTTCCATCCGCTCCTTAGTAAGAATGTAAAGCTCCAAGCATTCACAAGCCAAGGACAATAAGATGCTGAAAGTCAATGGGGAATGGTTAATGTAATCTTCAAATGTAGGGGTCCCCTACAAGCAGACACTAGGGGCCGTTGATTATGACTGTCGCTCACCATCAATCCTGGTCTCAAATCTTTCACCATCAAAGGGTCCAGAGCTACACAGTGGGAAGAACATCGACATAACTGTCAACAAACCTGCATTTGGTGGGTTCAGCTGTTTATTTCATACCTATTCCCCGATCACCTAATGAGATTAACCTCTTAAACACGTGCCCTGTGCTTGCAAAATCTAAAAAGTGTCTTAGAGCCCATCCATTACTTACCTTTGCTTACCATTGGTTGGCTCCCACGTCACTCTTGCTTCCTTTTTTCCTGTTAATCAGCACCTCCTCCTTCCTACAACTTTTTTCTGGGCTTCACGTCTTCATCCTTGCTGTGGTGCTTGGACCAAGCATTGCTTCCAGCGGCCAGTGTCCTACTACTGCCTGCTCACTTGTAAAGGTACTTTCTTTTTTTATTTCCAGGGTAACACTCTGTGGTATTCTGTATCTAGGTTCTATATCTATGTGATGGTGTAAGGATCAGGAATGTAGGATGGTTGCTAATCTGGAATGTGTTGGAGATGGATTCCATGTCAGTTGCTTCTGTACTCTGATGTGGATGGGGTCTCTGCAGATATTGGCTTAATAAAGAGGATTAACTTCACCTGGATCTTGTGTGACATCTTCTTTGAACATCACATTTGGCGACATGATTTACATCCGGTCATCTCATTGTCGCCATTTTGGATGAACTTTTACTTGAATTTTAGCCGAGACCTTAACACTTCTTTTTGGCATTGATGTCAAATTCAACTCAGCTAAACTCATGAAGAAGGAATCGTATCGGTGTTGTGACCTTCACCAATGCCCATCTGAATTGACTTATTTTGGGATGTAGTACCTGCTTCTTCTGTGCCAGCCCTGCCTTGTGAGGGCTCGATGGGTTTTCAACTGTCGCCCAGGGTACGCGCATTGGCAGCTGGGTTGGATGCGCCATGCTGACGGCCTGGTGCCCAGCAACCTGTCTTTATGCCCACATGGTGGAAGCGTTGAGCTACTAATGCACGTTGGCACACTGCTGCGTCTCCTGTTGCCCGGCACCCACCGCCTCCTTTGTCGTGGAAACGTATAAGGTCTGGAGCAGATTACCATTCCTCATTACCTGGCAACCTGGTCTACGCAATTTCCAGCCAGGGAGCCTTGCATTCTAGTGTCGGCAGTGAAAGGCTCACCATTAGCTTCTGTGAGTCTGCCGGTAACACGCTCACCTCTCAAATACAAGCGCGTCAGCCGTTATGCCATCACCATTTAGAAAGGATCTGTGAGTTTGCCTGTGACATGACCAGGGCTCATTTGCAAAGCGTGTTGGTGGTGATATACTCACCTATGGCCCTGGGAGTCTGGCGGTGACATGTGCGCCTTCATTCTAAAGTCATGTTGGTTCAATTTAAAGCTGGCTGGAAGAGCTCTTTTCACATCAGCCTTAACCTTTGTGAGCACAATTATTGCACAGTTATTGTGTTGGCCTATTAGCACATAGTGGTGTGCACACCTGTACAGTTATAGCACAGTTATTGCGTTGGCTGATTGGCACACAGTGATGTACACTCCTCATTACTGTCATCATTTTGGGAGTGACCGTTAATAAGTTCTTGGCAATAGCTTGCTGGTGAGCCACATATTGGGGTGTTTTACTATTAGCAAAGTGCCCCTTATTATATGACAGTGTATTTACTTTAATTATTTCTGTTGCATTTATTATTGTTTTAACTTGTTTCATTTACAACTTCACATTGCAACTTGTATTTCAGTGTGTGGTAGTGTGGTTGTAGTTTTCTAACATGCAGAACGTCACTAAACCCCCATTTTTCCTCTCATCCCCAGGCGAACCTCCCAACCTTGGCCGAAATGGAAGAAGGTGTTCAGCTATTATGTCCGTGTGTGTGGGATCTCTTTCAGTGATGAGAGGAAGTCGTCATTGTTAAAGCATTGCCTTGGACTGGAGGGGTAGAAAATTTTTGAGCATCTCCCTGATCTCTCTGACAGGTTTGCATGAGATCTTTCTCAAACAGTTGGATTTACATTACCTTTCCAAGGTAATTACAATCTTGAACGATATCACTTTGGGAGTAGAATGCAATACCAAGATGACATGGTGGTACAGTACATCACAGAGTTGTTTAAATTGGCGCCTCTGGAAGAGCGCCTGAGGGACCAACTGATGCTGGGTTGTGTGTTGGACAAGGCTCATGAGGGTATGTTGCAAAAGGACAATACGCCCTTACAAAAGGTCCTTACCATTGCCAAGATGCACGAACACTCTAAAGTCTGTGTGGATATCATATGAAAGGATGCTGCTGTAGATAAGAGTGAGAATGTTGCTGTAAAAGTTGTTCGAGAAAAAGGGGTAAAACACAAGCCATTCTCTAGTATGAAACCTATCTCAAAGCTGTTTTAGGGCAAGTGTTTTCATTGTGGCAATCCTGGTCATGTTGCGAATCACAAGGATTGTCCAGGCTGGAAAGTCACATATATGAACTGTGGATGCAAAGGTCACTTTGCTAAGTGCTGTAAGTCAACAAAAGACTAAGAAGGTAAGAGAGGTTGACTTCACCGATGGGGATGTTGAAGAGATCAACATTCTTCATGTGAAGGAGTCCTCCTGTAAAAGTCCAATGGAGTGGTCATGGTCAATGATGTTAACTGGGAAAGAACTGGGGCCCCCACATGCAGGATACATACGCCCTAACAGGGAATAAACAATAACATGAAAAGACACACCTGGGCAAGGTGAATAACAAGTATTGCGGGCAGGACAATTCCAAAACAATACAAAAATTATAATAATTGCAATAAATGTTTCATATATTATCAAAAAGGATGTTTATTTTTTTATATATAAAAAAACTTTCTCAAAAATCATTATTGTAGAGAAAACACATATACATTTTTTTATAAGATATATTTTTTATGTATAAAACCTCTATTATAATCATTCAGTGAGATCATACAGAATGGAAATGGTACAGGATATAATACAAAGAGTCTGTACGGCTTAAATCATTACATCAGAGATGGTAACAGGTTCCATGATCAAGATATAACACTGTAACAGATGATCATGATATACAGAGACTGGCAGTATGTTGTCACACTACGCGCGTTTCGGCATGGCCTTCATCAGGACTCCGTCACAGTAATCACTGAATCGAATATATGACAAAATTAAACACTGGAATAGAAATGCCCGCTTTTTTCAATTGGTAGAGTACAAATATCAACGAATACGGTAACGTCACTGATGGCTAGATAAATCAGTTGTGTCTCTTGTTGCTGGTTTCAATTATGTGGCAGCAATCCGCAACACCCAAAGTGATTCAAACATACATGCGACAGTGTGAAGATACTTGTGCTCTACATGCAGCAAAAAGATGTGAATACATACATACAGAATAAGCTAAAAATCCAAGAATGCTTCTCTCACTACAGATGTTCATTCATGCATAGGTTGTATCTGTTAAAGGTGGATGGTATCTGTCATACCTGTTGAAAGATGATATATATAAATATATATTATCTACTGGCGGTCGCCAGTAGATAGTTATAGTTAGGATCGTGTTTCCATAGGAAATCCGCAACATTCTATTTGGAATAACTTTGGCGCCGATTGACGAATCCTCGCAAAATTTTCAAAATAGGTGGGGCGCTCCGCTCCGCTCCTTCCCTGAAAGTCTCGGGGGGATTTGTCAAGCGGGGGCTGAGAAAAAGGGGGGTCCCAAAACACGTTTTCCCCATGCATTTTTCCATAGGACCTTTAGTCCAAGCTACAGCCCGAACAGCTGAACAGAATTACTTGAAATTTGGCAGAGAGGTAGTCCTCAGGTCAGGGAAGTGCCTTTTGCAGGTCTGGCGTAAATCTGTTCAGTATTTCCTGAGAAAATAGCATTTAAAAGCATATATATATCTATAAGCACGCACCGTGCGCGTACGGTAAAACTTACCGTACGCGCACGCTGCCGTGCACGAGCGCGATTCTGATTGGTTGTTAGATCTTAGTAAACATTCGAATCGGTCAAAACCAGGAAGTGTCGGCCGCCATTTTGTCTCTCGCAGTCTGAGGGGGTGAAAAACAAAGGTGGAGAACGTGAAAAGGGGGCAGGGTGGACAGTTCCTGACCCCGTAGCCTTTGTCAGGGGGTCCCAGAAGGACCCCCAAGGGCCAAAATTTCCTTTAATTTTTTTTTTGAAAAATCGCGGAGTACGCGTAGCGTGCACGTACGGTAGAAACGGAAAAATTCCGCGAACTGTGTAACGTGGGCGCACAGTGCGCGACGCGCACCGAGCGACCACAGCGCGTGCACGGTGCGCGAAGTGCACCGTGCGCGTACGGTACGCGCACGGTGAAAAACCTTAAAAAAAATACATAACTTAGCATTTAAAAAACCGTACAAATTCACTGAAAAAACCATAGGTTTCACACACGTTATAGTTAGGAATTCGCATTTAAAAAACCTTGCAAATTCACTTTACAAACCATAGGTTTCACACATGTTATAGTTAGCTGGACATTTCACTCGTGAAAAATCATTGAAATTCCCCCGTTATAGTTAGTGCAGGCAACTATAACTCACGCGACCGCAATCCTCTGCTGATGACGTCAGATATTACATCACTGATGACATATGTGTCTTTCTGAAAAAAAAATATTTGTAATATATGTATAGCTAAAAATTAATGGAAGAAGACATGGGTAAATAAGTGTCTAAATACAGTGATGTAATATCTGACGTCATCAGCAGAGGATTGCGTACGCGTGAGTTATAGTTGCCTGCACTAACACGAGTGAAATGTCCAGCTAACTATAACATGTGTGAAACCTATGGTTTTTTAAGTGAATATATATATATATATATATATATATACACATATATATTTATATATATATATATTTATATATATGCATCCACGAGGTTACTCCTTCCGAAGTTCCAGCCCCCGTAGGAGGGGTGGCGCGGACCGGCGGAGACAACCGGCATTACTATCATGTCTTTTCAAGTATACACATATACATATGTTTATGACTAAGTTGGGTATAGACGGTCTCGTGCCACTAATAGGCGAACAAGCATTTCTCAGTATCTACAGGATAACGTTGCATTGGCACAAAGGTTTATTTGATCAAACAGTTCCCCAGTATGCAAGGGGTGTCTTTACACTTTACATGTCGTAGGGAGATGCTTGCACAGCCTGTGATGATCAAGTTAAGGTTCAGGCAGTCTCTTGCCACTATCAGGCGAACATGACGTGGTGCAAATGTCCACTAGGCGGCATAAAGTTTTATTCGAAAGAAACCATGTCAAAAACGGCTCCCTAGTACCGTAATGGATTTTACCCAGCCTTAGAAATCCCGCTATCATAAATACACATAACGTAGAGAAAACTGACACACAGCTACATGAGGAATACGGCATATTTGATAATGAAATAATTTTTTGTTTATCGTATTCCACACTAGACTCGCCACAATATAAAGTTAGGCGGATTAGATTTACCAAGTCACGCAAGTTTATTACCCTTACAAGGATGACTGTTTCCTCTGTGTAAATTACGATATGTCAGTACAACAATGTATTCAATGTTTGTATATCCATACTTACCAGTACTGCAAACATAGTACAAAATGGCGCTGTGTGTAATGTACTTTTGTTGATGAGAGAGTATTACGAAGTCCTCTTTCCATGACAATTGATTCTATACGAAACAGTATGTATTGTGGCATTTGAGTTGGGCACGCTGTGTGAACAAGCCCGTTCCGGGTGAAACGCGTCGCAGCAGGTTTATGACGTGAATAAACCTACCTGTGTCAAAGTGACCGTCCGTTTCCCTGGTGATTATTTTTGACTCCGAGAGCGCGTTTGGGACTCCATTCTGGTTGATTTATATATATATATATATTCAGTGAAAAAACCATAGGTTTCACACATGTTATAGTTAGCTGGACATTTTACTCGTAAAAAACCAATGAAATTGCCCCGTTATAGTTAGTTCAGCTAACTATAACTCGCGCGCCCGCAATGCACTGCTGATGACGTCACATATTACATCACTCATGACATGGTCAGTGACATCACTCATGACATCACTGATGACATCTCAAATGACATCACTGATGACATCACTGATGACATCATCCAGTGAATGTGTGTTTTTCTGAAAATTAAATATGTTTTATATATGTATATCTCAAGGTTGATAGAAGAATAAATGGGTATATTACTGTCTAAATGGATGATTTCTTTTTGAAAAATTGATTGTGTAACTGACTGATTAAGTGTATCATAGTGAATACATGGCTTAGTGAGTAATATTTAAATATGTAAATATCTGTATCAGTCTCTCACTTTGTGTATAAGTGGCTGCATGGGTTGGTGAGTAGCTACATGGGTGTCTATATAGGTTATTAGTTGGTTTTTTTGAGTATTAGTCTGAGTGTCTGCATGGTTCGGTGGGGGGTATGACGTAGTGCATAGGTGCATGAATGAGTGACTCACTGTTTGTATGTGTTGAACAGAGCATGTGTGCAGGACTGCATGGGTGGATGCGTGTGTGTATTGGTGTGTTAGTGAGTGAATGACTGTCTGAATAGTGTCTTTATGAGTAACTACATATGTTTTAAACTAGTATATGTGACTATTGGTGTATATATGTGAGTATATGTGAGAGGGAGAGATTGAAAGAGTTCCTGTATGAATAAGTATGTGTTTCTATAAGTGATTGTTTAAAAGACTAAGTATGTGTAAGTTTCCGTAGAAGTAAGTGTGGTGGTGTGTGTATAACTGTATATACAGGTGAATGTATGTTTGATTCTTTATTAGCATGAGTGACTATGTGTGTGAGTAACTCTATGGATGAGTGGCATTATGTAACAGGATGTATAGGTGTATGAGTACATATGATGAGTGAGTACATGTATGAGTGACTGTATAGGACTGTTTGTGAATGAGTGGATGTGTATGTTGATCTTAGAATTACTGAAGAGGTTGTTGTAACTGGTATTGGTATGTCCATTGTTTTGAAAATTTTAGTCTCTATTTTTGAATGTGTGTATCAAAGCTTATATTAAGGTGA
The DNA here is from genome assembly GCF_964204655.1 of Triturus cristatus. NCBI lineage: Eukaryota > Metazoa > Chordata > Amphibia > Caudata > Salamandridae > Triturus > Triturus cristatus. The sequence goes on along the minus strand of NC_140579.1, from coordinate 477,086,850 downwards.
GAGGAGGTCTGCCACTCTATCACAAGGATGATGTCATCAGTGATGTCATCAGTGATGTCATTTGAGATGTCATCAGTGATGTCATGAGTGATGTCACTGACCATGTCATGAGTGATGTAATATGTGACGTCATCAGCAGTGCATTGCGGGCGCGCGAGTTATAGTTAGCTGAACTAACTATAACGGGGCAATTTCATTGGTTTTTTACGAGTAAAATGTCCAGCTAACTATAACATGTGTGAAACCTATGGTTTTTTCACTGAATTTCTAAGGTTTTTTAAATGCTAATTCCTAACTATAACGTGTGTGAAACCTATGGTTTTTTCAGTGAATTTCTAAGGTTTTTTAAATGCTAATTCCTAACTATAACGTGTGTGAAACCCATGGTTTTTTTCAGTGAATTTGCAAGGTTTTTTAAATGCTAATTCCTTACTATAACGTGTGTGTAACACATGGTTTTTTCTGTGAATTTGCAAGGTTTTTTAAATGCTAATTTTTTTTTTTATTCTTCATTTTTTTCAAACATATTTTTAATTTAATTTTCTTTCATTTTATAAAGACTATGCTTAAATTTTTAAAATCCTTAAATATTTTTTTTTAATATATTTTTTAAAATAAACATGTAAAATTTATTACCAGATTTTTTTTTTTTTTTTATTTATTTTTTTTTTAGTACGCGTACCGTAAGCTCACGGTAAGCGTACGGTTTACGCAACGTCCGTAATCTATCTACGCTGCTTGCGTATAGTTACGCAATTTGCGTAGCCGCGCGTACTGCGCGTGGGACGCGTGCGCGCTTACGCCACACGCGCACGTTACGCGGAAGTGCCGGGGAGTGACTGTTATGCGCATGCGCGGAAGCGCGTGTCTTTTTTACGCGCACGCGTACTTTTTGCCGTAAGCGTACTGTAAGCGTACCGTAAGCGTACGGTAGGTCATGTGATCATGAAACACAACTTTTGATTGGTTGAAAGTACTTTCAGTTCTAGAACTCTCCTACACCACACCCATTCCCCTCATTTCTGCTTGTGATCCCTTGGGAGAAGGAGCTGGTTTGTCTTTGGGATACGATGGCAGAACAGCAGAGCTCTTCTGAGAGTGAGGCTAGCACCAGCAGCACTGTCTTGAGGCAGAGAGCGAGGAAAGTAAAGCCTTCTTATGTTTGGGATTATTTTACTTTTCCAGAAGGCCAGCAAAAGGTGAATGCACCCTTAGTTACTTGCAAGCTGTGTAAGCGTGTACTTTCTAGAGGTAATCCTAACAGGAAGTATTCCTTTGGGAATCACACCATGAAGAGACACCTCCAGGATGTACACAGAAGGACACATGGTCATCTTTTTGGAGGTAACTCTTCAGAAAGACGAGCCAGTACATCCACAGCAGCTCAGCCTGGACCATCACCTGCAGGGCTTACTCCTTCATCTGTGGGGGGAGAATCTCCTTTTGCTGGCCCTCTGGAAATGAACCTTCGATTTCGGAAGGTTGATATTCATTGCACATTTTGTAAAGGTCTAATTTGTCATAGGGAGACCAGTGATTCCCTAGTGAACAACAAAATAGATCAGCACATTTGTAGCTTTGAATGATTTTCCCATGCTTCCTTTCCTCTGTCCCTGCATGAACACAACGGTTCTTTTAAGAGCCAACCTTATCTTCCATCTTTTTTTTACTTGTTTTTAAAAACTTTTTTTTTTTTTTTACCGTACGCGTACGGTAAGCGTACCTTTTTTTTATTTTTTTAAAAAAAACACTAAAAATCATTTATCACAGCCTCTGCTTCTTCCCCCAAAAATTCGCTCCCCCTTTCCATCTAATGCAACTGTGAAATCACCAGAGCAAGACGCAATAAATCTCTGCCTATAATTCTTCTATGCACACAGAGTCATGTTTTCACATTAGTGCCAAAACGAAATTTCTTTGCCAATTTGAAAGCACACTTACTGCTCTTTTTTTTTTTCGGGGCAAGTGTAAATCACTTTTACACACTGACACATTATGAAACCACCATGTGTAACTACAACAAAAACAATTCCCATTTCTATTATTCATTTCTTAAGTTACCACATACATCCCCTCTCAAACTGTAAACTCACCTTTAAAATTAGTTAGTTGTGAAAGAAATGTGACACTCAAACAGCAGATTATCAGAGCCAGGATCTCTGTTCTGTTCACCTCTCTCCTCTCAGCAGAACCAGATAATGGCAAACTTTCCCTCTATTTTTCCACACATATACATGTAAGTTTCAAATCTCAGTGCTTCCCCCTTTTTTTCACATGTATTCACACATTTCTATTGGTTGAAAACCAACCCTTTTCCAAAAGTACCCTGCCCCCAACTTGACTTCTGCCTAGTACCCTTCCCCCAACTTGACTTCTGCCTGCTACCATAGCAACAGCTCATGGAACACTGCTGTGTGCAGTTAGGTCAGAAGTTCGACACACAATGTTTCAATTCCACAGAGCAAGAGTGCTTGACTTTTCAAACCTTACAGCAAATCCATAGTACTGTTCTTTGGTTACACATTTTTTTGTACCAATACAAAACATGCTTCTATTAATTTTCACATACAGCCTAGTTTTTATTCTAGAAGGGTATGAAACAGCCAATCAGTTCTTTTTGTTTTAAAAAAATATGTATGCCTCCATTTCCAAACTGTCTTTCTTTTCTTATTGCCATTCTACTGAAAGACACCTCCTGAGTGCATCCAGTTCTCCTTTGAAGATGTTCACAGTGTGGATTGTAGGGCACAGCTATGTCTTCTGGAGTGAAAAGTTTGCAGTGAAAACAGATATGGTGAGAGACCTTGCTTTGCCAAATGTAGACATTAAATGGATTGGTCAGAGAGGGTTAAAGTGGCACCAATTGATGCCATTGGTGAAATCCTTCATTCAAATCCAACACCCTGACCTCATAATAGTGCACTGTGGTGGCAATGACCTAGGCACTTTGACTGGGGTAGGTCTGGAAATGCTTATGAAGGACACCTTTGCACAACTGTTTACACTTTTCCCTAAAACTGCCTTTGTGTTTTCCAACATATGCCAAAGGCAAAAATGGAACTGGTCCAATCATTTCTGTCCACAGATTGACAAAGCAAGAAAGCACGTCAACAAATCTGTTTCTGCTTTCCTCCGTGACTATGGTATGGGTGCCATTTACCACAACAACTTGCGTTATGACATGCAAGACATTTATAGAGGAGATGGTGTGCACTTCAATGATGAAGGGAACAGAGTCTTCCTCTTGAACCTTAGACTCTGCATCGGTACTTACTTGTAGGTACCACTAAAAAAATGACTTCATAAACACAACAGCTCTTTTTAGAGCTCCCTAATTTCTAAACTCTTAAATCTGCTTTTCATTTATATATTTTTTTTTTTTTACCGTACGCTTACCGTAAGCTTACCGTACGCGTACCCCGTGATTTTTTTTTAAATCAATAAATGTTTTTTTTGTACTTTTCTGTCCTTCTTTGACCCCCTTACAAATGTTAGGGGGTCTGTAACTCTCCTCATTGCCCCCTTTCCTTGTTTTCACTCTTTTTTTTCAGAGTGAAATACACAAAATGGCGGCCGCCGCTTCCTGGTTTCGACCGATTCGAATGTTTACTAAGATCTAACAGCCAATCAGAATCGCGCTCGCGCACGCCGCCGTACGCTTACCGTAAGCGTACGGTAAGCGTACCGTAAGCGGGCTCAGATATATATATTGATTTAAAGGCTATTTTCTCAGAATCTACTGAACAGATTTACACCAAACCTACAAAAGGCACTTCCTTGACCTGAGGACTACCTCTCTGCCAAATTTCTAGTAATTCTGTTCAGCCGTTCGGGCTGTAGCCCTGTCTAAAGGTCCTATGGAAAAATGCATGGGAAAAACGCGTTTTGGGACCCCCCTTTTATCTCAGCCCCCGCTTGACGAATCCCCCCGAGACTTTCAGGGTAGGAGCGGAGCGTAGCGCCCCACCTATTTTGAGAAATTCGCGAGGATTCGTCGACCGGCGCCAAAGTTATTCAAAATAGAATGTTGAGGTTTTCCTATGGAAACGTGGTCCTAACTATAACTACCTACTGGCGACCGCCAGTAGGTAATATATATATATATACATATACACACACACACACACACACATATATATATATATATATATATATAGCCACTGAAAAAAACCATAGGTTTCAGGCACGTTATAGTTAAAAAACCATAGCGATTGACTGAAAAAACCACAGGTTTCAGGTAGTTGGACATTTCACTCGTACAAACCATAGAAATTCCGGCGTTAGTTAGTTCAGCTAACTATAACTCGCGCCCCCATGACATGGTCAGTGATGTCACTGACCATGTCATGAATGATGTAATATGTGACGTCATCAGCAGTGCATTGCGAGTTATAGTTAGCTGAACTAACTATAACGCCGGAATTTCAATGGTTTTGTGCGAGTGAAATGTCCAACTAACTATAACATTCCTGAAACCTATGTTTTTTTCCTGTTAATTTCTATAGTTTTTTAAATGCTAATTTCTAATTATAACGTGCCTGAAACCTATGGTTTTTCCAGTGAATTTCAAAGGTCTTTTAAATGAAAATTTCTAAGTCTAATGTACCTCAATACTATGTTTTTTTAATTTATATATATATACACACACACACACATAAATATACATACATATACATATATACATATATTTTTTTAAAAATTGAATAATTTTTAGTTAGGAAAACTATATTCATTTTTTTTTGTTTAAAATATTATACAGAAGTCGCGCACCCTTCGCGCACCCCACACGATGGCTGCGTGCATTCCGGTAGCCATTTTGAAAAGTCGCGCTGGGGTCGCGACTTCAGCGTAATTTGTAAAGTATGAAATATCTTTAAATTAAGTATAAATAAAAGTTTTCCTTTAAGTGTTTGTCTAAATTTATTAATAAAAGTATTTTTAAAGTATTATTTTCAATATAATTTAGACTAAATTTTTTTCGATTATTATTGGATTCGGAGGTTAGGAGGGATGGCCATTTTGCTCGATCTGTTTTGCAAGATTTTTTGGTCTAGTCAGGTGGACACCCTCTTCCGGGTGAGGTACGGCTTGAGGATTCTATTCAAAAGGTTAGGATTCAACAGGCAGAAGTATCCATCAGAAGAGCAAGTTACTTACCTTCGGTAACGCTTTTTCTGGTGGATACAGTATCTGCCTGTGGATTCCTCACTGTCCCACCCACCTCCCCGTTGTCCACCTGTTTCTACCAAAAAGATACTTTTACTGTTTCGCATGAATGTTTTTAATATGTCTAAATCATGCTTATGTTTTAATATGTTATGTTATGTTAAAAGCATTTATTAAGCGCACATACACCGACGGTTTCTTGGCGCTCAGAGAAGGATTACATCAGTGACAGTGGGATTGCTTCAATCAGTGTATGCTTGAGTGAACAACCAGGTCTTTAGCTGTTTCCTGAATTGGGCCAGAGGAGTCAGAGACCTAAGCTCTGCCGGAAGGGAGTTCCAAAATTGTGGAGCAAGAACGGAGAATCTAAGTCCGCCATGCTTCTTTCGCTTGACTATAGGGACTTCCAACTAATTTAGGTGAGAGGATCTAAGATTGCGAGAGGGGGTATAGCGATGCAAACGGGCCGAAATAAAGACCGGACCGATGCGATGTAGAGCTTTAAAAATGGTACAACCCAGCTTGAAGACGCAGCGCATGCTTACTGGAAGCCAGTGAAGGCTTTTCATAACATGGACTAGTTGAAGGCGCCTTAGTTGGTAAGCTGGAATGCCAACATACAGTGAGTTGGCATAATCCAGGCGAGAAATCACTAGAGCGAGAGTGGCCTAATAGTGAGAAATGCTTGATCTGTTGCTATTTCTTTATGCCTTTATTGGTTTTATATATATATATATATATCGAATCCTCCTTCCGAAGCACCAGCCGGTACTCCCAAAAGACACGGACACTCAAATGCTGGTTCAGGTTTTCATGCTCGATTTATTTTAAACAAAGTATAGGTTCAGACGCGTTTTGACCGTCACAGCGGTCTTGATCACATGATTAGCATAGACTGAACGTGGCTATTTAAAGGTGCTGTGGCCCCAGTTACGTGTAGACATAGACAAAATACTCACATATGGCTGTACATAACGATTTCACAATCAATTCAAAGAAATCTAATAAATTGAAAATTAAAGCATACAATAACTTGATGATTATTTCCAGTCCAAAATAGATAAACCATTGACATGATTCAAACCCGGATTGTCAAACAAAATACTCTGCTGTCAATCATATAGCCGCAATCCGGGTAGAATGCCTGCACTGCGTTAGGGTATAGCCATGATAATTGGTGGAAGGGAATCAAACGAGAAACACTCCTCATACATTATGTGCAAATGACGCATATCATGTGCAAACATAGCAGGAAATAAGTGCATATGTCACTATCTGTGCAAATAGAGAAAAGATGTGCAGAAATCCGCAAAATTATGTGCAAATTTAGCAATCATTATTAATTTCCGTGCAAATACAGCCCAATGTGCAAATCTGCAGAGTAATGTGCAAAACTTGCAAGACATTAAAATGAGATCAATTTGACATCTTAAAACAATGGACGGGAAATCACATAAGAAACAATTCTAAAATGTTTGTACATAACATGTAAACAGCCTATTAATGTCTAAAATGTCTAAATATCATACTGGGTATCCTACTTGGATGGCACAAATACTAAAAAAGGCTAAATACAACAATCAAATTTCATGTAAATATGAGCACAGAAGAAGCTGGATCACTAAAACACCCATAAATATATATAAATCTGTGAAATGTAGAAAAATTAGAAAAATATGAGACTTCTTTACAAGTATTCTATAATCTCATATAAGGCGAGGATATTCAAAGATGTGCAAGGGTTTCCAAGTGCTGACAAGGTGGAAATGAGACCTAATTATCATAAGTGTTCAAAAATGATAAATACACACATTATTGCTATCACAGGTAACTATAAGAAGTGATGTAAATCTTCCCCATTGTTCAAACCTCCTGGAATGCGTGTGTCCAACTCCACTATATATTTGCATTCCAGTTGCCTCAGAGCTTTTTCCCGGTTACCTCCTCTCTTCAATTTAGGTACCGAGTCTATAATAAAATAGCTCAAACAGATCAAATTGTTGTTGTGGCAAGTTTTAAAATGTCTCGCTACCGGGTAAGTTGGATCCGAGTTTACTATGGCCCTAAGGTGCTGTAAAATTCTGTTGTAAGCTTGCAGTTTCGTACTACCCACATATTTTAGTTTGCATGTGCATTGTAATACGTACACCACTTGATCGGTGCGACAAGTGTAATGTCCCTTGAGATATCTGGGACTGTCACTAAAAGGTGTGGTGTATTGGTTAGTGTTTATACCAAATTTACACGCTCTACAGGAGGAGCATTTAAAAAACCCTTTCACTGGGGCTAGCCATGTACCACTCATGGATATTTCCGGACTACTGGATACCAGTTCGTCCCGCATAGAAAATGCTCGCCTGTATGTAAATTCACAGAAAAAACCATAGGTTTCAGGCACGTTATAGTTAGGAATTAGCATTTAAAAAACCTCAGAAATTCACTGGAAAAACCATAGGTTTCAGGGGTGTTATAGTTAGCTGGACTTTTCACTTGTACAAAACCATTGAAATTCCCCCGTTATAGTTAGTTCAGCTAACTATAACTCGCGCGCCCGCAATGCACTGCTGATGACGTCACATATTACATCACTCATGACATGGTCAGTGACATCACTCATGACATCACTGATGACATCTCAAATGACATCACTGATGACATCACTGATGACATCATCCAGTGAATGTGTGTTTTTCTGAAAATTAAATATGTTTTATATATGTATATCTCAAGGTCAATGGAATAATAAATGGGTATATGAGTGTCTAAATGGATGATTTGTTTTTGAAAAATTGATTGTGTAACTGACTGATTAAGTGTATCATAGTGAATACATGGCTTAGTGAGTAATGTTTAAATATGTAAATATCTGTATCAGTCTCTCACTTTGTGTATAAGTGGCTGCATGGGTTGGTGAGTAGCTACATGGGTGTCTATATAGGTTATTAGTTAGTTTTTTGAGTATCAGTCTGAGTGTCTGCATGGTTCGGTGGGGGTATTATGTAGTGCATAGGTTCATGAATGAGTGACTCACTGTTTGTATGTGTTGAAGACAACATGTGTGCAGGACTGTATGGGTGGATGAGTGTGTGTATGGGTGTGTTAGTGAGTGATAGACTGTCTCAATAGTGTCTTTATGAGTAACTACATATGTTTTAACCTAGTATATGTGACTATTGGTGTAGATAAGTGAGTATATGTGAGAGTGAGAGATTGAAAGAGTTCCTGTATGAATAAGTATGTGTTTCTATAAGTAATTGTTTAAAAGACTAAGTATGTGTAAGTTTCCGTAGATATAAGTGTGGTGGTGTGTGTATAACTGTATATGCAAGTAAATGTATGTTTGATTCTTTATTAGCATGAGTGACTATGTGTGTGAGTAACTCTATGGATGAGTGGCATTGTGTAACAGGATGTATAGGTGTATGAGTACATATGATGAGTGAGTACATGTATGAGTGACTGTATAGGACTGTTGGTGAATGAGTGGATATGTATGTGGATCTTAGAATTACTGAAGAGGTTGTTGTAACTGGTATTGGTATGTCCATTGTTTTGAAAATGTTAGTCTCTATTTTTGAATGTGTGTATCAAAGGTTATATTAGGGTGAGAGGAGGTCTGCCACTCTATCACAAGGATGATGTCATCAGTGATGTCATCAGTGATGTCATCAGTGATGTCATTTGAGATGTCATCAGTGATGTCATAAGTGATGTCACTGACCATGTCATGAGTGATGTAATATGTGACGTCATCAGCAGTGCATTGCGGGCGCGCCAGTTATAGTTAGCTGAACTAACTATAACGGGGGAATTTCAATGGTTTTGTACAAGTGAAAAGTCCAGCTAACTATAACACCCCTGAAACCTATGGTTTTTCCAGTGAATTTCTGAGGTTTTTAAATGCTAATTCCTAACTATAACGTGTCTGAAACCTATGGTTTTTTCTGTGAATTTCAAAGGTTTTTTAAATGCTAATTTCTAACTATGCCTACAGAGATAGGACATGTGAAGAAAGAAGAAAAAATGCACAGACAGAAAAAAAAGAAGTGCAGAAAGAAGCAACAGAAGTCCTCAAGGACGAAGAAAAGTGCAGGAAGAGTGATAACGTGCAGAAAGAACAAAAAGAAGAGCAGAAAGTGGCCTTGTTGCAAAATCATCCTGTACCCTCAACTTTTTCAGACGGATACTGGTGGTAACTGAGTGTGACTAACCAGTCCTAGAGCCAGTGCTATGTTAAAAGACACTTAGAATACAGTGAAAACACCTACATACACTAGGGAACATTATGCGTTGGGGTCCCCCTGTGATTAGCATGACCTCCTCTGTAAGCCCCTAGTATATAATAGGGCAGGGGGATTATAACTACCTCTTAAAACAGGCCACAGGGTGTTTTTGCACATGTTAACTCAGGCCCCGTCCCCTCCCTTCACCACTGTGTAAACACGCGCTGTGTCCGTTTTTAGTTGGGAGATTAAGTTCATTTGAATCCTGAGGGTCCCTAGGGTCCAACTAGCCCACTAGGTACCTCCAGTAAGTGCCACAGAGCTGCGTTGCAGAGAGGTGTAAAAAGTGGCACGGCCTGGACCACCTCTCTGCAATGCAGCTCAGTGGCGCTTACTGGAAGCACTTGGTGGGCTAGTTAGCCCCCAGGGGCCCTCAGTATTGAAGGGAAATTATATCCCCAATTTAAAACGTGCCACAGTGCGTGTTTGCACACGTCACCTCAGGCCCCGTCCCCTCCCTTCACCACTGTGTAAACGCGCCCTGTGGCTGTTCTAAGTTGAGAGATTAAGTCCCTTTGAATCCTAAGGGTCCCTAGGGTCAAACTAGACCACAAGGTACCTCCAGTAAGCGCCACAGAGCTGCGTTGCAGAGAGGTGTAAAAAGGGGCTTGGCCTCAGAACACCTGTCTGCAGCGCAGCTCCCTGGCGCATACTGGAGATGCCTGTTGGGCTAGTTGGTCCTCAGGGACCCTCAGTATTGAAGAGGAATTAACTCCCCAACTTACAACTCGCCAGGGGGCGCGTTTGCAGAGTGCTGCAAGGAGGGGGCGTGGCCTCGGGCACGATGCCAGTCTTTTATTAATTTTAAATTTTTAAGAAGGGGGGCTGTGTGGTTCCCCTTCTTATTCTAATTTATTGGCCCTGATGACCCCATCCCCCAGGGCCTGTCTCCTAATTATATTTTTTTGACCCCAATCCCCAGGGCCGGCCACTGTTTTTTATTATTTTTAAAAAATATATATTTATAGACACACCTAGGACATGCTGGACAAACCGTACGTACCTATCACCATGACGATTTGCGTGATATTCATTAAAAGGCGACTATGCATACAATGAATCCACGTGGAATGTATTTACACCACTAGTGAAGCTCTGACATGTCTGATGCCCTACCGTGCCTAATCCCGGTAGATACCTGTAGTAATCAGGTCCACTCTGTTGTGATGATTCAGGTAGGTTTATTAGAAGATGGTACAAGATCACAGGTAGATAAGAACAGGACCAATTGAGAATCAGAGGGAGACAAGTACAAGACCAGAGTAAGACCCCACCAGGAGCAGCCAGCAGGCAGCTCAGCCCAGTCAACTGTGACTTCTCTGACAGATCCCCAACATTCTGTCAGCATCATCACCTTAACATTCCACTTGTGGTAGAATGGCATTGTATTAACATTAGCAGGATATAACATATCCCCCTTTCTCCTACGGAAAACAAGAAAACTAGAAACTGAAAAGAAAAACCTGAATAAGTGAAAGCAAAGTGATAATATAAAAACAAGGAGAACAATAATCATGAGAAAAGCAGTGTGAGAACAACCCTAGAGAAAAGCAACAGAGAGAAATTAAGAAACAGAGAAGAATCAAACAGAAGAATCAAACATAGAAACCATCCTCCCTTCTTACACAACAGCGAAGAAGGAAAAAAAAACAACAACGTAAGAGAAAAGGATAAAAGAAAACGCAACAGACTGCCCCAAAACATACCCACTGGCCAGAACAGGAATGAAATGGAGGCTGAAAATGGAAAACGAAAAGAACACAGGGCAACAGATAGCGACAAATGCAGTGGAAGATAACACGACAGAAAAACAAAAGAAAGTCCAGAATCCACAAGAGACACGAGAAGAAGAACTCAGAAGGAAACAGTAAAGAAGAAAGAAACAAGAAAAATGAGGAAAAAATATAAGAATAATTCCCCATCTAAACACCACTATCTTAAAGCAAAGACAAAATTGTAATGCAAAGATAACAGTGCAAAAACAGCAATAAAATATAATGTCAACAGAACATACTTAGCAATGAAAATATGAATGTATAAACCTGAGCTAAATATGTGAACTAAACTGCATGGGTGAGAACCCACGACTGATCTCTTGAGAAAGAGATGACCTGTGCACCAGACTGGGAACGCTTCCCATACACATATAAGTGTAAAAACAAACTCTGTGTGGAAAAGCCACACAGTGCACTGAAGTAATGCAGCACATATGAGTAGGTACTCATGACATATTCCAATAAATGAAGGAATGTTTGGGTAAGAACCCCTGGTAATGCAAAAGGACTGTAACCTTTGCATGAAGATCCCTATAAAAGGGTAGAACTGACAGAGTTTGGGTGGGAACCCGCACTTATGCAATAGGACTGAAACCTTTGCATGGATCCTCTGTGAGAGGGAAACAGAATAGTGCACCTGTGAAAATTGTATAAACGTACAACAAACAGATGGGACTAAGGCCCATAATGTACACCCTGTGTAGGGTAAACTAGACTGTGAATTTAAGCAAATGGGCTACACCCTTGCATAGCTCCCAGGAGGGAGAATCGAGTTGTGCACACAAAAAAAAAAAAACACCCTATGTAGAGTAAAAAAAACAAGCGAACTAAACACATGAGAATTATGTGTACAGAGAACAAATGGGACTTAAACCCATTGCTGGCAAATGGGACTAAAACCCATTGCGATCCCAATGTTGGGAGACAAATGGCATGCAAACAGTCAACAATGGACTAAATACGACGTGCACCCTGACGGTATGTACCTACGGGGTGAATAACTAGAGTCCAAAAACAGAATTGAGACGTAAGCAATCATGCAAAAGCATTTGAAATAAAACGTAAAACCATAGAACTGTGACACACACCGGTGAGCGATCTCTCACCCGAGTCATGCTAGAACAAAAAACACCCTTGCGTAAGCGAACTAATAGCCAGCACAGAAAACACCAGGTAGGTAAAAAAACAATGTTAAAATTACCCATACCCCAAAGATGCAGAAACACCAATGGGAAACAAACAGGCTGACTTGTAAATTGGTGTGCCTGTCTACTAAATAATAGACAAGCGTAGAACAGATCGTGACAGTTCATGGAGACATGCCATAGTAGTCATAAAACAATAAACAGGGCAGAGAAATGAAGAAAAGTGTCAACAACCTTGATGCGAGTGTTCTCTGACCTCGATGGGATGACTCCGGACTACAAAACATAAGCAGGTGTCAAATGTCCGGTGACATGGAGAAAAAAAAACTAATAAATCAGAGGATGCACTCGACATCTTTCAATGTTGACACGAAGTACAAGATGGTTGTCTGTAAGCCAGCATTTATCTCTAGTGAAATGAACAATAAAGTTCATATATATAAAAAAAAAACGTGGTTGGCAATGCTCGCGTTGAATCCATAGGCATATTGTACTGAAAACCAAATTAGCCACCAACCACAAAATGGCAGCACGCACAGTGACGCCGCGCCGGATGGCTCCCGGCATCACCATGCTGTGAAAGTTGACAGGCAGCAATGATGACACGAAGGAAACGTCACAGAAAGAAACAGCGCGGGACCCCAGGTGAAGGCAGGAGAGACATCACGGAGGGAACAGAGGTGAGAGGAGGCTGCGCGCGATGAAAGTGTGCGCGTGTCAGGAGGCTCGTTTAGATTTTGAATGGCAACGAATCAAACTGCCATGTCTCAGTGCCAAACTCCAGAAGTATCCAAAACAAAAAACAAAAATCTCCCAACACCTCGCTACGACTAGGACCCTTAAAACACTGGCGTCTTGAATAAAAAGACAAAGATGAGGGAAACAGCAATAATTGCAGATGCTGCCCCTAAACAGAAAATTGTCCCAAAAGTAGATGTTTATCCACTCCTTCTGCCGAGAGAGGAAATGGCACACAAAGCTCTGAATGTCAAAGTAAGAAGACTAACACTCATTGAAAGCGCAGTACACGTAGAGGTAGCAAGCAGCACTCTTCCTCCCCAGAGTGCAGACATTGATAAATAGCAGGTTACGCCGATTAGAGCCAGGGACACACTTCTTCCAGACAGTGCAGACGGCAGGCTATGCAGATTAGAGTCAGAAACACACTTCTTCCAGACAGTGCAGACGTTAGTGACTGACAAGCTTACCCTCACCGAAGGCACAGCAAAAGACGCTTATTAATAGCTCTGGAGAGTAGACGCCCAAGACTGAATGGGCAACTGCAGAAGTAGATCTCCCCAGGCGCTTTTCCTCACAGGAACAACTGGCAGACTACTAGTGGGCGACCGATGGGAGGTCACTGGTGGGGTCAGGATGCCAGTTGATAACTTGATTTGAGTTGCTGGATACTGTTGTATTTTTTAAGTTGCTTGAGGTGACAGAAGTTGCTTGAAATCCTTGAAGAGATGACAGTTGTAGGTTCTTTAAAGATCGTCGCCAAAAAACTGTATGACATATTCCAATCAGGATATAACAATACCCTTGTCGTTTATTTATACAAACATGGGTAGCTATTGACGGGCACCTTTAATACACATGCACACCAAGCCATTCAAAGGGGATTCGACAAAAATTCGACCAAAACTATGCAAGAAACCCCCCTCACGGTTAATAAAACACACATCCACTGCCGGATGTGTAATACTTTTTATTTTACTCTCTGGAAAGGGGACGAACATCACTTGAGAGTCACAGCGCGCTCCTGGCAGAACCCAATGCTGTGTTACACCCACCATTGCCTGCTGAGTGCCACACACCTATGTGTTGTATTCCACTAGCTAGTGCATATGCAATGACACTCTCTAGCCCAAGTGCACTGTAACACCACCCCGTGAATATGTCATGCCACACTTGTCTTCGTACGGGTTATATTGCCCAATCTAACGTGCCTTCCTCGATGCCTATGTTATAACGCACAGTGCTATGCCATACATATTACAATCTGGGATCCATATCTTTGTCACAGTGCATATGCAACGTTACACTCCCCAGCACATATTTTATATTACAACTTTAGAGACTAGTTAGGTTACACAACACTGCCCTGTGCATATTACACTCCAAGGCGCATATCACATAGCACGTGCTAGTGCCTGTGCTATCTCGCGCTCTCCAATGAATCTGTCATTGCGCACAATATATTGCATATTATATTTCACGCCCGTTTCATCTTATATCACACTTTTTGGTGCATAGTTTATACCATACACTATATCTAGTTTTCATTTTCAATCGTGCTCTCAGGACTATGTTCTATATAACACTGTGTTCACCTACCCTTTTCACGGGCATTACATTTTGCAATAGGGGGTGGAGGGTCAGAGGGTGTTTCTGCCAAGTGAGCCCGGAGTCACAGTCACAAACGTCCTCTTCTTCCTGAATAAAAGTGAGATTATGCTGCATACTTGTTCATATTTTAAGTAGTTCTCACAGACACACGTTTTAAAAACAATAAAGCTCCTAATACCCGCCTTCTCTGAACAGTTAGCTTACTGCCCCATCCCCCTCCTCCCTATCCTCTGTTGTGTGAATCCATGGACTAGCCTCCTCCCTCCTGCCATGCATGGTCTGATGTGCTGCCACTGCCCTCAATTTAGTATGATGTACCAGTCCACTCCTCCTGCCCTCCATTGCCCAAGTCTATGCCCCATCATTGACCTCCTGCTTAAACTCTGTGCTTAGCTTGCTGCCCCTATTCTCCTTCCCCCTGCCCTCTGATGTCTTTGTGCATGCCCCTGCTCCATCCTTTTTGCCCACCATGTTCCATGGACCTGCCACTCCTATCTACTCTGAGTGTTCTGTTGAGCTGCCACTCCCCTCCCGCCTGCCTAGCATTGTCAAATGACTGTAACCTGTCCCTGCCACCTCCACCCTGCCTGTCCACATGCCATGCCCCTATCCTCTTCCTCCTGTCCTACATGGTCCATTGTACTGCCACACCCTTCTGCCCTCCCTGGTCTGTTGTGCTGCAACTGCTCCTCCAGCCTGCCCCGTGCGGTCTGTTGTGAGGCCCCTTCCCCTGAACTTTCTTGTCTGTGCACAGGTCCTGACCCTCCCTTCTATCCTCCATCGTCCTTTGTGCATGCCCCTGCACCCTCCTTCTTGCCCATCATAGCCATTGTGCTGCCACTAACCCTCCCACTTGCCATGCATGGTCTTCTGTGCTGCCATGGCCCCTCCCACCTTCCCTGTGTGGTCAGTTAGCTGCCCCTGACCCCCTCCCACCTTCCCTCCATGGTCTGTGTGTATGCCATCACAGTCTCACTGTTGCTCTTCATGGTGTGTCTTGCTTCTAGTGCCCATCCTGCCTGACCTCCATGGCTATCTTGCTGCTCCTGCCCTGCCCCCTTGCCCCCAGCCCTCTGTTTACATGTGCAGACCCCTACTCCCTCCCTCCTGGCTTGTCTGTTCCATTGTAATGCCCCTGATCCGTCCCTCCTGCCCTTTATGGTCTGTTATGCTGCAGCTTTATCCCCTGTCTGTCCATTATGGTCAGCTAGCTACCATTGCCTCTTGCCCCTCTGTTCTCTGTTGTCCATGTGCATGGTCCTGTCCCCTCCCTCTTGCTTTCTATGGATTGTTGTGCTGCACTCCCTTCCCGCATGCCCTGTGTGGTGTATTGTGCTGCTGCAAACCCTGCAGGGTCAGTTTGGTGCACCTCTCCATGTCCCTCCTGTCCTCTGTTATCCAAGTCCATGTCCCTACCCCATTTCCTTCCATGAACCAATGTACCATACTTGCGAACATTTTGAACTTGGTAAGAGGGAGATTTTGAAAAAAAACTGGGGTATTGATTTTCCCCTTTGAGTTACATTGAAAAAGAGGAGATTGTAGAAAGGAGACAGATCAAATAAAGCCCATTTGAGCTTAAAAACATTGGACGTTTCCTGGCTGAATCGGGTCTGTTGGCATGTATGGTTGTACTACCATTGCCTCCTCCTTCTGCCCACAATGGTCTATTACATTGCCACAGCCTCTCTTGCAAGTCCTGTATTGTTGGTTTGTTGCCCCTGCCCCCCTTTCCACTGCCCTCCATAGTCTGTTGTGCTGCCACGGCCCTTTCTGCCTGCTCAGTGTGGTTAAATTGTTGCCTTTGCACCCTCCTACCTGCCTTCAACTTTCAGAGTACGTGGCCCTGGCCTCTGCCTCTCAACAGTATCCTAATGAACAACTAGATTGCTAACATTCTATATTTATTACAAAAGTGTGGAACGCCTGACGTCATCTTGATGTAATCAAAACTGTAGTACCTAGAGCATTTCCTGTAGAAATTACATATATGAGAGGGTATTATTGGCATCAAAATTATGGTTAGTGCTCTAAAAGACTAAAATAAGGACATATTTTCTGAGTTTTCAAATAGCGACAAAGCACTTTTAAATTATTTGTTATCTTTATGTTTTTTTATCCAGTTGACCACTTGATTAAATGTTGCACTTAGGGGAGAGGATGTGGTGTTACTTCCAGAACTGCAGAATTTGCAACTGGGGAACCAGGTTGGAGTTTCTGCTTCAGCTCGACATTCTGTGATTCTGGTCAAATTACTTAGTCTTCCCATATCTACAACCAAAATGAATTTGTTCTTGTGTGATGTAACCAATGCTCATGTAAAGCACTCCAATACCTGACAAGTCTGCACTATATAACACTGCAAAACACAAAATAATAAGTGTTTTGCACACTTCTGTCATTGGGCTATATTTGGGCTACATCTGGGTGATTTTGGGCTACATTTGGGCTCTTTTGTCTCCGGTGGCCATCTTGGGAGATTTATTTGTTATGAAGTTTCCTAATTTCCTCATTTACTGCAGTCTCCTCAGTAGGAAATACTTTCAGTTTTTTACTTTGATTCCATCAAGAAGGCATTCAGATGTGTCACACATTTGCCATAAATTCTGAATGTTAGCACTCTAGTTGCTCATTAGATCACTGTAGTAAAACTACTGTTCACCATGGAAGTCTGCTCCTGGTATTGAAAGTGCATGTTTCAGTCTGCATGTCAGAGTTTTTTAATGAAATAGAAGAGGATTTGAGAAGTCACTCAAAATGTGCCCTCATTTTCTTTCTTCAGCATTAATCATAATTTCTATGGCAAAATGAACCCCCTCATTTTGTTCCTTTTTAAATTAAATGTTTTAAGAGTTACCACTTTAATCCAAGCAAGATGGCTTCAGGTGTGCCATACGTTTATCATAAGTAGGACTGTTAGCGCTCTAGTTGTTCTTTGGAACACTCTGGGAAGCTGCAGTAGAACACAAAGGAATCAACTGACAGTCTCTGCCCTTGTTGGATGTACATGTTTTACTGAGAATGTCAGACTTCATTCTCACATGACTGAGAAAGATAATGTGAATTTACAGAATATAAGCTCTCAGTTTAGCTTATAGATCACCTTCCAAACCTCTGTGGGAAAAGCATGAGAAAATATTTTTCTCTCAATCATGATATCCCAGCAGAAGGCTTTTTCACATGGTGAAATCACCTTAGAACATACCACAATTCCTAAAATGAGTATGGTACCATCAACAAATGATTTATAATGTAACTAAAGTCTTAAAACCATCTATTAACTGCAATGCTTTTTAATGAGGTGCTATCATGTATATTGGTCCCAAGATGGCTGCCAACACTTCTTGGATGAAGTGCTGACAGCCAATCAGATCTCAGGATGAGATGTGTTATTAGGCTCCGCCCACATATATATATGATTTTACTTTTGATTTTCTCAGGAACTACTGAACAGATTGACACCAGAAAGGCACTTCCCTGACCTGAGGACTACCTCTCTGCCAAATTTCAAGTAATTCTGTTCAGCCGTTCGGGCTGTACCTTGGACTAAAGGTCCCTATGGAAAAATGCATGGGGAAAACACGTTTTGGGACCCCCCTTTTTTCTCGGCCCCCGCTTGACGAATCACCCCGAGACTTTCAGGGTAGGAGCGGAGCGGAGCGCCCCACCTATTTTGAAAAGTTTCGAGGATTCGTCAACCGGCGCCAAAGTTATTCCAAATAGAATGTTGCGGATTTCCTATGGAAACACGGTCCTAACTATAACTATCTACTGGCGACTGCCAGTAGATAATATATATATATATATACATATATATATTCACTGAAAAAACCATAGGTTTCAGGGGTGTTATAGTTAGCTGGACTTTTCACTTGTACAAAACCATTGAAATTCCCCCGTTATAGTTAGTTCAGCTAACTATAACTCGCGCGCCCGCAATGCACTGCTGATGACGTCACATATTACATCACTCATGACATGGTCAGTGACATCACTCATGACATCACTGATGACATCTCAAATGACATCACTGATGACATCACTGATGACATCATCCAGTGAATGTGTGTTATTCTGAAAATTAAATATGTTTTATATATGTATATCTCAAGGTCGATGGAAGAATAAATGGGTATATAAGTGTCTAAATGGATGATTTGTTTTTGAAAAATTGATTGTGTAACTGACTGATTAAGTGTATCATAGTGAATACATGGCTTAGTGAGTAATGTTTAAATATGTAAATATCTGTATCAGTCTCTCACTTTGTGTATAAGTGGCTGCATGGGTTGGTGAGTAGCTACATGGGTGTCTATATAGGTTATTAGTTGGTTTTTTGAGTATCAGTCTGAGGGTCTGCATGGTTCGGTGGGGGGTATTACGTAGTGCATAGGTGCATGAATGAGTGACTCGCTGTTTGTATGTGTTGAACACAGTATGTGTGCAGGACTGTATGGGTGGATGAGTGTGTGTATGGGTGTGTTAGTGAGTGAATGACTGTCTCAATAGTGTCTTTATGAGTAACTACATATGTTTTAAACTAGTATATGTGACTATTGGTGTATATATGTGAGTATATGTGAGAGTGAGAGATTGAAAGAGTTCCTGTATGAATAAGTATGTGTTTCTATAAGTGATTGTTTAAAAGACTAAGTATGTGTAAGTTTCCGTAGAAGTAAGTGTGGTGGTGTGTGTATAACTGTATATGCAAGTAAATGTATGTTTGATTCTTTATTAGCATGAGTGACTATGTGTGTGAGTAACTCTATGGATGAGTGGCATTGTGTAACAGGATGTATAGGTGTATGAGTACATATGATGAATGAGTACATGTATGAGTGACTGTATTGGACTGTTGGTGAATGAGTGGATGTGTATGTGGATCTTAGAATTACTGAAGAGGTTGTTGTAACTGGTATTGGTATGTCCATTGTTTTGAAAATTTTAGTCTCTATTTTTGAATGTGTGTATCAAAGGTTATATTAGGGTGAGAGGAGGTCTGCCACTCTATCACAAGGATGATGTCATCAGTGATGTCATTTGAGATGTCATCAGTGATGTCATGAGTGATGTCACTGACCATGTCATGAGTGATGTAATATGTGACGTCATCAGCAGTGCATTGCGGGCGCGCGAGTTATAGTTAGCTGAACTAACTATAACGGGGGAATTTCAATGGTTTTGTACAAGTGAAAAGTCCAGCTAACTATAACACCCCTGAAACCTATGGTTTTTTCAGTGAATTTCTGAGGTTTTTTAAATGCTAATTCCTAACTATAACGTGCCTGAAACCTATGGTTTTTTCTGTTAATTTCAAAGGTTTTTTAAATGCTAATTTCTAACTATGCCTACAGAGATAGGACATGTGAAGAAAGAAGAAAAAATGCACAGAAAGAAACAAAAGAAGTGCAGAAAGAAGCAACAGAAGTCCTCAAAGACGAAGAAAAGTGCAGAAAGAAGGATAACGTGCAGAAAGAACAAAAAGAAGAGCAGAAAGAAGCCTTGTTGCAAAATCATCCTGTACCCTCAACTTTTTCAGACGGATACTGGTGGTAACTGAGTCTGACTAACCAGTCCTAGAGCCAGTGCTATGTTAAAAGACACTTAGAATACAGTGAAAACACCTACATACACTAGGGAACATTATGCGTTGGGGTCCCCCTGTGATTAGCCTTACCTCCTCTATAAGCCCCTAGTATATAATAGGGCATGGGGATTAAAACTACCTCTTAAAACAGGCCACAGGGCGTTTTTGCACACGTTAACTCAGGCCCCGTCCCCTCCTTTCACCATTGTGTAAACACGCCCTGTGTCCGTTTTTAGTTGGGAGATTAAGTTCATTTGAGTCCTGAGGGTCCCTAGGGTCCAACTAGCCCACTAGGTACCTCCAGTAAGTGCCACAGAGCTGCGTTGCAGAGAGGTGTAAAAAGTGGCACGGCCTGGACCACCTCTCTGCAATGCAGCTCAGTGGCGCTTACTGGAAGCACTTGGTGGGCTAGTTAGCCCCCAGGGGCCCTCAGTATTGAAGGGAAATTATATCCCCAATTTAAAACGTGCCATGGTGCGTGTTTGCACACGTCACCTCAGGCCCCGTCCCCTCCCTTCACCACTGTGTAAACGCGCCCTGTGGCTGTTCTAAGTTGAGAGATTAAGTCCCCTTGAATCCTAAGGGTCCCTAGGGTCACACTAGACCACTAGGTACCTCCAGTAAGCGCCACAGAGCTGCGTTGCAGAGAGGTGTAAAAAGGGGCTTGGCCTCAGAACACCTGTCTGCAGCGCAGCTCCCTGGCGCATACTGGAGATGCCTGTTGGGGGCGCGTTTGCAGAGTGCTGCATGGAGGGGGCATGGCCTCCGGGACGATGCCAGTCTTTTATTTATTTTATTTTTTTAAGAAGGGGGGCTGTGTGGTTCCCCTTCTTATTCTAATTTATTGGCCCTGATGACCCCATCCCCCAGGGCCTGTCTCCTAATTATATTTTTTTGACCCCAATCCCCAGGGCCGGCCACTGTTTTTTATTATTTTTAAAAAATATATATTTATAGACACACCTAGGACATGCTGGACAAACCGTACGTACCTATCACCATGCCGATTTGCGTGATATTCATTAAAAGGCGACTATGCATGCAATTAATCCACGTGGAATGTATTTACACCACTAGTGAAGCTCTGACATGTCTGATGCTCTACCGTGCCTAATCCCGGTAGACACCCTTGTCGTTTATTTATACAAACATGGGTAGCTATTGACGGGCACATTTAATACACATGCACACCAAGCCATTCAAAGGGGATTCGACAAAAATTCGACCAAAACTATGCAAGAAACCCCCCTCACAGTTAATAAAACACACATCCACTGCCGGATGTGTAATACTTTTTATTTTACTCTCTGGAAAGGGGACGAACATCACTTGCGAGTCACAGCGCGCTCCTGACAGAGCCCAATGCTGTGTTACACCCACCATTGCCTGCCGAGTGCCACACACCTCTGTATTGTATTCCACTAGCTAGTGCATATGCTATGACACTCTCTAGCCCATGTGCACTGTAACACCACCCCGTGAAAATGTCATGCCACACTTGTCTTCGCACGGGTTATATTGCCCCATCTAACGTGCCTTCCTCGATGCCTATGTTATAACGCACAGTGCTATGCCATACATATTACAATTTGGGATCCATATCTTTGTCACAGTGCATATGCAACGTTACACTCCCCAGCACATATTTTATATTACAACTTTAGAGACTAGTTAGGTTACACAACACTGCCCTGTGCATATTACACTCCAAGGCGCATATCGCATAGCACGCGCTAGTGCCTGTGCTATCTCGCGCTCTCCAATGAATCTGTCATTGCGCACAATGTATTGCATATTATATTTCACGCCTGGTTCATCTTATATCACACTTTTTGGTGCATAGTTTATACCATACACTATATCTAGTTTTCATTTTCAATCGTGCTCTCAGGACTATGTTCTATATAACACTGTGTTCACCTACCCTTTTCACGGGCATTACATTTTGCGATAGGGGGTGGAGGGTCAGGGGGTGTTTTTGCCAAGTGAGCCCGGAGTCACAGTCACTAACGTCTTCTTCTTCCTGAATAAAAGTGAGATTATGCTGCATACTTGTTCATATTTTAAGTAGTTTGCACAGACAAAATGTTTTAAAAACAATAAAGTTTCTAATACCCGCCTTCTCTGAACAGTTAGCTTGCTGCCCCATCCCCCTCCTCCCTATCCTCTGTTGTGTGAATCCATGGACTAGCCTCCTCCCTCCTGCCATGCATGGTCTGATGTGCTGCCACTGCCCTCAATTTAGTATGATGTACCAGTCCACTCCTCCTGCCCTCCATTGCCCAATTCTATGCCCCATCATTGACCTCCTGCTTAAACTCTGTGCTTAGCTTGCTGCCCCTATTCCCCTTCCCCCTGCCCTCCGATGTCTTTGTGCATGCCCCTGCTCCATCCTGTTTGCCCACCATGTCCCATGGACCTGCCACTCCTATCTACTCTGAGTGTTCTGTTGAGCTGCCACTCCCCTCCCACCTGCCTAGCATTGTCAGATGACTGTAACCTGTCCCTGCCACCTCCACCCTGCCTGTCCACATGCCATGCCTCTATCCTCTTCCTCCTGTCCTACATGGTCCATTGTACTGCCACACCCTTCTGCCCTCCCTGGTCTGTTGTGCTGCAACTGCTCCTCCTGCCTGCTTGTGTGGTCTGTTGTGAGGCCCCTTCCCCTGAACTTTCTTGTCTGTGCACAGGTCCTGACCCTCCCTTCTATCCTCCATCGTCCTTTGTACATGCCCCTGCACCCTCCTTCTTGCCCATCATAGCCATTGTGCTGCCACTAACCCTCCCACTTGCCATGCATGGTCTTCTGTGCTGCCATGGCCCCTCCCACCTTCCCTGTGTGGTCAGTTAGCTGCCCCTGACCCCCTCCCACCTTCCCTCCATGGTCTGTGTGTATGCCATCACAGTCTCACTGTTGCTCTTCATGTTGTGTCTTGCTTCTAGTGCCCATCCTGCCTGACCTCCATGGCTATCTTGCTGCTCCTGCCCCCTTGCCCCCAGCCCTCTGTTTACATGTGCAGACCCCTACTCCCTCCCTCCTGGCTTGTCTGTTCCATTGTAATGCCCCTGATCCGTCCCTCCTGCCCTTTATGGTCTGTTATGCTGCAGCCTTCTCTCCTGTCTGTCCATTATGGTCAGCTAGCTACCATTGCCTCTTGCCCCTCTGTTCTCTGTTGTCCATGTGCATGGTCCTGTCCCCTCCCTCTTGCTTTCTATGGATTGTTGTGCTGCACTCCCGTCCTGCATGCCCTGTGTGGTGTATTGTGCTGCTGCAAACCCTGATGCCTGCCCTGCAGGGTCAGTTTGGTGCACCTCTCCATGTCTCTCCTGTCCTCTGTTATCCAAGTCCATGTCCCTATCCAATTTCCTTTCATGATCCAATGTACCATACTTGCGAACATTTTGAACTTGGTAAGAGGGAGATTTTGAAAAAAAACTGGGGTATTGATTTTCCCCTTTGAGTTACATTGAAAAAGAGGATATTGTAGACAGGAGACAGATCAAATAAAGCCCATTTGAGCTTAAAAACATTGGACGTTTCCTGGCTGTATCGGGTCTGTTGGCATGTATGGTTGTACTACCATTGCCTCTTCCTTCTGCCCACATTGGTCTATTACATTGCCACAGCCTTGAAGGAGGGTAGATTTTGTATCACAGGGGGCCCCTGGCCCGTTCTGTCCACACCTGAAGTATGAGACCCTTGTCCTTGCCCTGCCAGCCGCATTTGTAGGCCGTATTAAATTGACCAGCGGGTCCTGTGTTGCTATATAATTATCCTGAGACATCCTTACCACTCAGCCAGCATAAAACCCCTGTGTAGGCCCTTCTGTTCAATATGTAGGCCTCTTTGTTAAATTGACCATAGCTCTGCAATTTTAGTGTATAGCAGTCTGAAGGCAGGTCTGCGAGGCCTTCTGCTCCAAACTAGTAGCCCCCACCCTACCCGAGTGCTCCGTGCTCGGTATCAAAGTTCAACATCCCCCTGAAGCTGTCGACATACAGTAGGCTGCATCCTGGACTGGTACTTGCTTCCTGGGCAGGTTTCCCGCTTTTAAGGAAGTGGCAACCGCAGAGCGTCAAGTTAGGAGAACTGAGGAGATTTTATACATGAATATATTGAATTCCTGTAGAATACCCATTATTTTCTGCTTGCTCTATGGAACTTACGATAAGCGATTGGCCTGAGAGACTGACCTTTTCACCCAGTCCATTGTCAGCATTAAGTGGGTAAATGACGAAATGTCTGGTAAAATCTGCAGACGAAGCTTTTGGGTAGCATACGTAGGTAGATGTAGCGTGCAAAGGAGCCCACAAAATGATATAAAAAGGGAGCACCCACAGATATCGACGGACAACCTCGCCGTCTGTATGTAGCTTAACAGGCTGTGCAGGTTTTCCCCAAGAACTGGGAGCTCTTGTCTTCCTTTGCTTAAAATGTCTTGCTCTGCTTTGCTTGAAGTATCTTATTCTATTTTACCTATATGAAATGTCATGTTATTTTTTAACCATTGTTCTCTTTACTTTTGCATTTAAAAGATGTTGTATTGTAATTGCAGGAATGCTTGCTCTAAGAGTAAATGTGAGTGTCCCTAGGTAACATTTTCCTTGGTGTAACTTGTTTCTCATGATGCATTTATAGATGTGTTTTCTCTCTCTCTCTGTCAGTCCATTAATTGAGATACAGAGAATATCATGACAGCTGTATGATTATCTGGATTCTGTATTTTGTACTTTATGTCTCTATTCTGCGGTTTCTTTGAAGTTGCATCTTCTCATTAAACTGCCATTGTATTCTGCCTCCAATTCCATGTCTCATATGTCTGTGTTCTTCATTTTTGGAGCAAGCGTTCCTAGGCACCCCGGCTCAAATTAAGGTGCCCCTTTTGTCCCTGACTCACTCTCCTGCTCAGTTCTGTGGTGGCTCCCGGGGCTCTGGGGACCGCCCCTAGCTTCCTTGACCCGTAATAGATCTTCCCTCCAACAGCCTCTCTTGCAAGTCCTGTATTGTTGGTTTGTTGCCCCTGCCCCCCTTTCCACTGCCCTCCATAGTCTGTTGTGCTTCCACGGCCCTTCCTGCCTGCTCAGTGTGGTTAAATTGTTGCCTTTGCACCCTCCTACCTGCCTTCAATTTTCAGAGTCCGTGCCCCTGGCCTCTGCCTCTCAACAGTATCCTAATGAACAACTAGATTGCTAACATTCTATATTTATTACAAAAGTGTGGAACGCCTGACATCATCTTAATGTAATCAAAACTGTAATACCTAGAGCATTCCTTTAGAAATTACATATATGAGAGGGTCTTATTGGCTTCAAAATTATGGTTAGTGCTCTAAAAGACTAAAATAAGGACATATTTTCTGAGTTTTCAAATAGCGACAAAGCACTTTTAAATTATTTGTTATCTTTATGTTTTTTTATCTAGTTGACAACTTGATTAAATGTTGCACTTAGGGGAGAGGATGTGGTGTTACTTCCAGAACTGCAGACTTTGCAACTGGGGAACCAGGTTGAAGTTTCTGCTTCAGCTCGACATTCTGTGATTCTGGTCAAATCACTTAGTCTCCCCATGTCTACAACCAAAATGAATTTGTTCTTGTGTGATGTAACCAATGCTCATGTAAAGCACTCCAATACCTGACAAGTCTGCACTATATAACACTGCAAAAACACAAAATAATAAGTGTTTTGCACACTTCTGTCATTGGGCTATATTTGGGCTATATCTGGGTGATTTTGGGCTACATTTGGGCTCTTTTCTCTCCGGTGGCCATCTTGGGAGATTTATTTGTTATGAAGTTTCCTAATTTCCTCATGTACTGCAGTCTCCTCAGTCGGAAATGCTTTCAGTTTTTTACTTTGATTCCATCATGAAGGTATTCAGATATGTCACACATTTGCCATAAATTCTGAATGTTAGCACTCTAGTTGCTCATTAGATCACTGTAGTAAAACTACTGTTCACCATGGAAGTCTGCTCCTGGTATTAAAAGTGTATGTTTCAGTCTGCATGTCAGAATTTTTTAATGAAATAGAAGAGGATTTGAGAAGTCACTCAAAATGTGCCCTCATTTTCTTTCTTCAGCATTAATCATAATTTCTATGGCAAAATGAACCCCCTCATTGTGTTCCTTTTTAAATTAAATGTTTTAAGTGTTACCAGTTTATTCCAATCAAGATGGCTTCAGGTGTGCCATACTTTTGTCATAATGAAGACAGTAAGTGCTCTAGTTGTTTTTAAGAACATTCTTGGACATTCTGTCATTGGGCTATACTTGGGCTACATCTGGGTGATATTTGGGCTACATTTGGGCTCTTTTGTCTCTGGTGGCCATCTTGGGAGACTTATTTGTTATGAAGTTTCCTAATTTCCTCATTTACTGCAGTCTCCTCAGTAGGAAATACTTTCAGTTTTTTACTTTGATTCCATCAAGAAGGCATTCAAATGTGTCACACATTTGCCATAAAATCAGAATGTTAGCACTCTTTTTGCTCATTAGATCACTGTAGTAAAGCTACTGCTCACCAGGGAAAACTGCTGCTGGTATTGAAAGTGCATGTTTCAGTCTGCATGTCAGAATTTTTTAATGAAATAGAAGAGGATTTGAGAAGTCACTCAAAATGTGCCCTAATTTTTCTTTCTGCAGCACTAATCATACTTTTTATGGAAAAATGAACCCCCTCATTTTGTTCCTTTTTAAATTAAATGTTTTAAGAGTTACCACTTTAATCCAAGCAAGATGGCTTCAGGTGTGCCATACATTTATCATAAGTAGGACGGTTAGCGCTCTAGTAGTTCTTTGGAACACTCTGGAAAGCTGCAGTAGAACACAAAGGAATCAACTGACAGTCTCTGCCCTTGTTGGATGTACATGTTTTACTGAGAATGTCAGACTTCATTCTCACATGACTGAGAAAGATAATGTGAATTTACAGAAAATAAGCTCTCAGTTTAGCTTATAGATCACCTTCCAAACCTCTGTGGTAAAAGCATGAGAAAATATTTTTCTCTCAATCATGATATCCCAGCAGAAGGCTTTTTCACACGGTGAAATCACCTTAGAACATACCACAATTCCTAAAATGAGTATGGTACCATCAACAAATGATTTATAATGTAACTAAAGTCTTAAAACCTTCTATTAACTGCAATGCTTTTTAATGAGGTGCTATCATGTATATTGGTCCCAAGATGGCTGCCAACACTTCTTGGATGAAGTGCTGACAGCCAATCAGATCTCAGGATGAGATGTGTGGTTAGGCTCCGCCCACATATATATATTGATTTAAATGCTATTTTCTCAGGAACTACTGAACAGATTTACACCAGACCTACAAAAGGCACTTCCTTGACCTGAGGACTACCTCTCTGCCAAATTTCAAGTAACTCTGTTCAGCCGTTCGGGCTGTAGCTGTGTCTAAAGGTCCTATGGAAAAATGCATGGGAAAAACGCGTTTTGGGACCCCCCTTTTTTCTCAGCCCCCGCTTGACGAATCCCCCCGAGACTTTCAGGGTAGGAGCGGAGCGTAGCGCCCCACCTATTTTGAAAATTTCGCGAGGATTCATCGACCGGCGCCAAAGTTATTCCAAATAGAATGTTGCGGATTTCCTATGGAAACAGGGTCCTAACTATAACTATCTACTGGCGACCGCCAGTAGATAATATATATATATATATATATATATATATATATATATATATATATATATATATATATATATATATATATATATATATATATATATATATATTACCTACTGGCGGTCGCCAGTGGGTAGTTATAGTTAGGACCACGTTTCCATAGGAAATCCGCAACATTCTATTTTGAATAACTTTTGCGCCGGTCGACGAATCCTTGCGAATTTTTAAAAATAGGTGGGGCGCTACGCTCAGCTCCTACCCTGAAAGTCTCGGGGGGATTCGTCAAGCGGGGGCTGAGATAAAAGGGGGGTCCCAAAACGCGTTTTTCCCATGCATTTTTCCATAGGACCTTTAGACACAGCTACAGCCCGAACGGCTGAACAGAATTACTTGAAATTTGGCAGAGAGGTAGTCCTCAGGTCAAGGAAGTGCCTTTTGTAGGTTTGGTGTAAATCTGTTCAGTAGATTCTGAGAAAATAGCCTTTAAATCAATATATATATCTGAGCCAGCTTACGGTGCGCTTACTGTGCGCGATTCTGATTGGCCCTTAGATCTTAGTAAACATTCGAATCGGTCGAAACCAGGAAGCGGCGGCCGCCATTTTCTCTCTCGCACTCTGAGGGGGGAGCTGATAAACAAATGCCAAAAACATATAAAGGGGCTGTTTAGACAGCGCCCATGCACATAACCATGTTAGTTGAGTCTTCAAAGATCCCCCAAGGAAAAAAACGGTAATTTTTTATTTTTCGAAAATTTTGCCGATTACGCTTACCGTACGCTTACCGTACGCGTACGGTAAAAAAATTTTTGAAAAAAAAATCCACACTCTCTCCACCCCGTGTGCAAATGGTGGCCGAAGGCCACCATTTGTGCATGGCATATAAGAGCACAGCATTTCCCCAAAAAATTTCAACAGATTACCTATCACAAGGAAACGCATAATATGTCCTCCATGTGCGCACGGTGCGCGAAGCGCATCGTGCGTACATGGCCCATCTAGCGTAACGTGGGCACGCGGTGCTCGTAGCGCACCGCGTGCCCACCGTGCGTGCACGGCACTAACTGCGTAAAGTGGGCGCGCGGTGCGCGAAGCGCACCGCGTGTTCACTGTGCGCGCACGGTGCGCAAAGCGCACCGTGCGCACACGGAACGAACTGCGTTAAGTGGGCGCGCACGCCACGAATGGCGTAAAGTAACTTAGCATTTAAAAAACCGTACAAATTCACTGAAAAAACCATAGGTTTCACACACGTTATAGTTTGGAATTAGCATTTAAAAAACCTTGCAAATTCACTGAAAAAACCATAGGTTTCACACATGTTATAGTTAGCGGAAATTTTACTGATAAAAAACCAATGAAATTCCCCCGTTATAGTTAGTGCAGGAAACTATAACTCACGCGACCGCAATCTTCTGCTGATGACATATGTGTCTTTATGAAAAAAAAATATTTGTAATATATGTATAGCTAAAAATTTATGGAAGAAGACATGGGCAAATAAGTGTCTAAATACAGTAACTATAACTCGCGCGCCCGCAATGCACTGCTGATGACGTCACATATTACATCACTCATGACATGGTCAGTGACATCACTCATGACATCACTGATGACATCTCAAATGACATCACTGATGACATCATCCAGAGAATGTGTGTTTTTCTGAAAATTACATATGTTTTATATATGTATATCTCAAGGTCGATGGAAGAATAAATGGGTATATAAGTGTCTAAATGGATGAATTGTTTTTGAAAAATTGATTGTATAACTGACTGATTAAGTGTATCTTAGTGAATACATGGCTTAGTGAGTAATGTTTAAATATGTAAATATCTGTATCAGTCTCTCACTTTGTGTATAAGTGGCTGCATGGGTTGGTGAGTAGCTACATGAGTGTCTATATAGGTTATTAGTTGGTTTTTTGAGTATCAGTGTCTGATGTCTGTATGGTTCGGTGGGGGGTATTACGTAGTGCATAGGTGCATGAATGAATGACTCACTCTTTGTATGTGTTGAAGACAGCATGTGTGCAGGACTCTATGGGTGGATGAGTGTGTGCATGGGTGTGTTAGTGAGTGAATGACTGTCTCAATAGTGTCTCTATGAGTAACTACATATGTTTTAAACTAGTATATGTCACTATTGGTGTATATAAGCGAGTATATGTGAGAGTGAGAGATTGGAAGAGTTCCTGTATGAATAAGTATGTGTTTCTATAAGTGATTGTTTAAAAGACTAAGTATGTGTAAGTTTCTGTAGAAGTAAGTGTGGCGGTGTGTGTATAACTGTATATGCAAGTAAATGTATGTTTGATTCTTTATTAGCATGAGTGACTATGTGTGTGAGTACCTCTATGGATGAGTGGCATTGTGTAACAGGATGTATACGTGTATGAGTACATATGATGAGTGAGTACATGTATGAGTGACTGTATAGGACTGTTGGTGAATGAGTGGATGTGTATTTGGATCTTAGAATTACTGTATAGGTTGTTGTAACTGGTATTGGTATGTCCATTGTTTTTAAAATTTTAATTTCTATTTTTGAATGTGTGTATCAAAGGTTATATTAGGGGAAGAGGAGGTCTACCACTCTATCACAAGGATGATGTCATAAGTGATGTCATCAGTGATGTCATTTGAGATGTCATCAGTGATGTCATGAGTGATGTCACTGACCATGTCATGAGTGATGTAATATGTGACGTCATCAGCAGTGCATTGCGGGCGTGCGAGTTATAGTTAGCTGAACTAACTATAACGGGGGAATTTCATTGGTTTTTTACGAGTG
The DNA here is from genome assembly GCF_964204655.1 of Triturus cristatus. Taxonomy (NCBI): domain Eukaryota; kingdom Metazoa; phylum Chordata; class Amphibia; order Caudata; family Salamandridae; genus Triturus; species Triturus cristatus. Next base: position 477,056,110 of record NC_140579.1, on the reverse strand, counting down.
AAATGTCCAGCTAACTATAACATGTGTGAAACCTTTGGTTTTTTCATTGAATTTCTAAGGTTTTTTAAATGCTAATTCCTAACTATAACGTGTGTGAAACCCATGGTTTTTTCAGTGAATTTGCAAGGTTTTTTAAATGCTAATTCCTAACTATAACGTGTGTGAAACCCATGGTTTTTTCAGTGAATTTGCAAGGTTTTTTAAATGCTAATTTTTTTTTTTCTTCTATTTTTTTAAACATATTTTTATTTTAATTTTCTATCCTTTTATAAAGACCATGGTTAAATTTTTAAAATTCTTTAATATGTTTTTTTAATATATTTTATAAAATAAACATGTAAAATTTATTTGCAGTACATTTTTTCCTTTTTTTTATTTTTTTTTTTAGTACGCGTACCGTAAGCTTACGGTAAGCGTACGGTTTACACAACGTCCGTAATTTATCTACGCTGTTTGCGTATATTTACGCAATTTGCGTAGCCGCGCGTACTCTGCGTGGGACGTGTACGCGTGTACGCTACACGCGCACGTTACGCGGAAGTGTCGGGGAGTGACTGTTAAGCGCATGCGCGCAAGCGCGTGTCTTTTTTACGCGCATGCGTACTTTTGCCGTAAGCGCACCATAAGCGTACCGTAAGCGTACGGTAGGTCATGTGATCATGAAACACAACTTTTGATTGGTTGAAACTACTTTCAGTTCTAGAACTCTCCTACACCACACCCATTCCCCTCATTTCTGCTTGTGATCCCTTAGGAGAAGGAGCTGGGTTGTCTTTGTGATACGATGGCAGACCAGCAGAGCCCTTCTGAGAGTGAGGCTAGCACTAGCAGCACTACCTTGAGGCAGAGAGCGAGGAAACAAAAGACCTCTTATGTATGGGATTATTTTACTTTTCCTGAAGGCCAGCAAAAGGTAAATGCACCCTTAGTAACTTGTAAGCTGTGTAAGCGTGTACTTTCAAGAGGTAATCCTGACAGGAAGTATTCCTTTGGGAATCATACCATGATGAGACACCTCAAGGATGTACACAGAAGGACACATGCTCGACTTACTGGAGGTAACCCTTCAGTAAGTCAACCAAGCACATCCACAGCAGCTCAGCCTGGACCATCATCTGCAGAGCCGAGTCCTTCTTCTGCAGGTCAGGTGAGCCCTTCATCTGTGGGGGGAGCATCTCCTTTTTCTGGCCCTCTGGAAATTAACCCTCGGTTTGCGAGGGTTGAAGTACGGTGCGCCACTTGTCATGATCTAATTACTTATAGGGAGACCAGTGTTTCCCTGGTGAACAGTAAAATAGATCAGCACACTTGTCGTACCGTCTAATATTCCCAATCTTTCTTTCCTCTGTCCCTGCATGAACACAACGGCTCTTTTAAGAGCCAACCTTATCTTTCATCTTTTTTTATATATGTTTTTAAAAACTTTTTTTTTTTTTTTTTTACCGTACGCGTACGGTGCGCGTAATTTTTTTTTTTTTTTTTTAAAAACAGTAAAAATCAATTATCACATTACAAGGTCCTTGAGAGACTACAATTATTATTATTGACTTACCATACCCACTCAAAAAAATATTTATTCATTTGTTTTTTAAAAAAATTGCTTTAAAAATGGTTCTAGTTTTCGAAAATTTTCTATATCAATCTGAAAAAAAAGAAAAAAGTATTAATATTTTTAAAACATTTTATAATACAGTACACATATTTACATATTTATCAAAAAATATTTTTGCCTTATTTTTGCTGTTTTCAGAATATATTGCATTTCACTATAAATTGTGAAAGCAATTGCATTCATCATTTAACAGCGGGCAAAAAAAAAATAACAATCTCAAAGATTGTATTAAAAAAGCCCAGAATCTCTTTTTACTTAAACTTAACATTATAGAAATGCATAATATTCTAAAAAAATATCATCTAATATCAATACTTATTTCTTTAAAATACCGTCTGATATTTTTGTTTCAGAAGTATAATCACAATATTATATCTCAAATAACTCCACAATACATCTGGTTCCATTTTCTTTAGGCCAAATAGTAATTTTAAAATTCTTTTTTGATTAAATTTCCAATGGTAATCCAATAAAATTCTAAAGTTTTATTTGTACAGATCTCACCGATTCTCTGTAACATATTGGTTCCCGAAAGATTTATTAATAATTTATTAAGTCCACAATAGAATTGGTTACCTTTCCACATGGCCAAATAGTAATTTAAAAAATCTTTTTTGAAAAAATTTCCAATGGCACTCCAATAACATTCCAAAATTTAAATTGGGCAGATGTTACCGATTTTCTCTAAATTTTTGGTTTTAGAAAGTTTCATTAAAAATTAAAAAAGTCCACATTACAATTGGTTATCTTTCCATTAGGCCAAATGATAATTTAAAAAATCTTTATTTTTGAAAATTCCAATGGTAATCCAATAAAATGGTAAAATTGTTTTGTCCAGATCTTGCCAAGTCTCTCTAAAATTTAGGTTTCAGGAAGATTAGATAGGAATTTGCTAAATCAAAAGGCAAACGTTGCTTAAAAACCAATTGGGAATCATTACACAGTGTCCAGCCTTTTTCACATTTAAGATAAACTGTGTAATGTCCAGAAGTAACAGTAGGTCCTTCATGGAAAATTATTGCAACAGTTACAAAAGTTTTTCCTGAAATTGATAATTGCTGTCCTGTAAACTTCTTTATTAAAGTATCCAATTTTGAACCATCAGCTCTACATCGTTGCATCATTAAAATTACATACTGTCCGTATTCCTTTAAAATTAATGTTGAAAACATGTCAGATTGACACTCACCGCATTGTATGCTATGATTAGCATCTTTAACTAATTTAGCAAAAGTGACTGTTTTAGTCTCTGGCAATGTCAAAAAAATAAACCTTTCATTATCAACATTAGAGCCACATATATTATAACAGTTTTCACAACTATGTTCCCATTTATAAGAGAGACCAAATAAATTATCAATTGCAACTTCTTCTTCTTCCAGTACCTGAAGAAAAAACATCAAAAATTCGTGTGCATCTTGCTGTTCATTTTGAGAAAACTGTGTTCGTCCTGAACATACATCTAAAAGTTTTCTAATTTCAGTAGCACTTTCTATTTGAGTTTTATCATTACTCAGCTTTTGAAAAAGGAGACTCAGCTCAGAACAGAATCTTTTTCCCTGATTTACTATTATCTGCTCTTGCAAACTTTCCAGATAAAATGCAACATTCAGCACTACATTAGCGTAGCAGTTGACACCAGAGCTATTTTCAAAATGACATCCTACAACCTGTTCTTCTTTTTCCTTACTCTTTTTGCTTGCAATTACATCACTCCTCTTTTTTTTCCTCCTCTCTACATCTTCATTACAGATATTCTCATTTCTCCTTTTACGAGAAACTACCAGTTTCTCCAACACAGGAAACTGACCTAAATGAGGAGCATAGCTTCTTCTTAATCTATTATACTCCTTTACACAATTTGTATCAGCACTAACTTTTGAGTCATCCAAGTCTATCATGAATAAACCTGATAATGTTTTCACTCGTGACAAAGCAACATATGCCATACCTTCTTTGAACACAGTTGAACCAATGTTCACAAATGCACAATCTACAGTCAATCCTTGAGACTTGTGAATAGTTACAGCATATGCTAGCGAAAACGGAAACTGCTTCCTACGTACATATAAGTCTTTCACAAGCATGAAACGAACTGTACAACGACAAATGTCTTTAACTTCTTCTATCTGATCAAATTTTATTTTTAAACATTCAATTCCATCTTTTTTCTGATAATTAATAAAACCCACAACTCTTCCCATAGCTCCATTAACTAAACCTTTTTCAACATCCAAATTTCTCCTTAAAAATACTCTACAGTTCATGCAAACATATAGATTTTTTTCTAATCCAGCTGTTTTGGAAATGTTCTTCTCTAGTGAATCCAATTTATTTTTCAGTGTGCCTGTTACTGTGACAGTAATTCTTCCATCCTCAATTTTGTCCACTGCTTCCAATTTCCTGATCTCTTCCTTTTCCAATTTCAAAAGCTCCTCATTGAATATTGAGCATTCACGTAGAGTTGGCATTAAGCAGATGACACTTTTGTTTTCTGCAATGTTCTTGTATATCTTCTCTGCAACTATTTCTTCCTTTGGAAATAAATTATGTAGCAGCCGACTCTGTAATGCTTTTTTGCCAACTTCTGTGAGTAGTCCAATTCTGATATCTTTCAGAATACTTCCATATTCTTCATCGCTTGCTTGCCTCATATTAGTAGTAAGTTCCTTGTACTCAAAGAAGGACCAAATATTTGTATTTCCGATGCTTCCCAATGACTTCTTCGTGTCTTCATGTGTGACAGTATTAAACACTGGTTGTCCTTTAACTGGAGTAAGTTGCAAAAGATCTCCAAAAACTATGACGTGTTTTCCACCAAATAACATGTCATAGTCTGTCTTCAAAATTTGCTGCATTCTTAAATGCACAAAGGCAAGCATTAAGTTTGAAACCATGCTCACCTCATCAATAATGAGAACTTGCATCTTCTTCAATACTCTTGAAACTTCCAAGGATGCTTCTCCAGTTAGCTTGTTGTATTGTATTTTGTTCTCATGCTCCACTGGTAACATTAGCAAACGATGTAAAGTGATTCCTTTTATGTTATATGCTGCTAACCCAGTTGGAGCAGTAACCACACAAGACAAAGTAGAATCCGTTTTTTGCTGTAGGTAGCTTCTGATGACTTTAATTAGGAAACTTTTTCCAGTTCCAGCTTGTCCGCTTACATACATCCTGATTGGATAAAATGATGTGCATGAGCACTCTTTTTTTTCATGTAGAAATCCGTGATCAATTTTTTTTCTGATCTCTTCATAAATTTGTTGCTGCTCTTCATTCAGTTGTCTTTCCAAATTTTGTAAGTCTATAAATTCTTCTTGAGCTTTATTCATAGCCGTTTCCACTTCATTCATGGCTATTGATGCTTCATTTTCAACGTTTGGTTGTCCTAGGGGAGCTTGACTGAGTGTTTCTGAACTTTGGCTGTCCTGAGAACTGTCTCTAGCTATTTCTGCTGCAATTGTAGTTTCCTGTTCAATTTCTTCATTTAACATTTGCAGATAACTTGAGAATGTACTGCATTGTATGCTGTCTTTGCAAGCATTAAAAGAATCTTCATAGCTTTGAAATTCTCCCAGTAGTTCATCCTCTGTACGCCATGGTTTAAACAACTGTAAAAGAGCCAAGTAGTAAAATTCCTTCTTGTCAGTAGTGTCGCAACTCAGCTTCCTGTGATTTATCAAACTTCCTTTTGTTTGCTTTACCAAACATCCTTCCTCACCAATGACTTTATAATTTCCATTGTTGATGTCTTCTGCGGCTTTCCGTGAATAAATGTAGTTCTGCAGCACTTCATAGAGACACATGTTCTCCAGATGTTGACTTCTCTTGGGATAATATGTGTCCAACATGTTTGATTTCAAAATATCTGTACTTTCTGGGTCATTCTCGGCCAAATATTCAATTTCTCCAACAGATTTTAGTACCCGATTTCTCATTGCTGCAAGGCCTAAACTTGCCCAAATTCTTCTTCTTGATTTCGAGTAGAGACTTGCAGAAGATAACCTATCTGAACATTCGTAGGATCCAATTTCTCGATGCGATAACATCTTCAAACTGAAACTGTACAGCTTCTTACTGACAGTCTTCTCGTGAGAAATCTCTTCCCACATTTCCTTCAATTCTGTTTTTTCTGATTTCGTAATGTAAGACGTTACATATCGAGCAACAGCAATGGAATTGTCAGCTACATACTGTATATCCATGTAAGCGTTCCACATGGATAAAATGACTGGGTTGTAGTCATTTATATTTTTTGATTCTTCTTTTCTTTTTAGGTTGTAGGTATTCTTAGGTGATTTTCTTGTGATAGTATGTCTCACAGCTGACATAAAACTGTTTACTCTTCCATTTGAAAGAACAGGTCTAGGAAATCCAAATCGACATTTAGTGTAGTATTTATCTTTGCTCTTGTATTTCCGTCGACAGTATTTTCCACACCGATGACTTTGGAAACGTAAAACTTGCTCCTTTAACTTTTTCTCTTCTGTGCTTTTTGGTATAGCACATGTTGCATATTCTTCAATGTAAGATAACACTGCTTCATCAGTATCTGTTCCAAACTTTGGGGCATCCTTGATCCACAACAGCATATGAATATGAGGAGCACCTCTTGCCTGGTACTCTTTTCTCCAAAAGAAATCTACTACTTCTCCAAGAGGTGGATTTTTTTTATTGCAGATGAAGGACATCATAGCCTCAAATCTATGATTGAAATATCTGCAAACATTAACCGGATCCAATGAGCACAGTTCTCCTGCTGTCTTGTATTCGATGTTTTTAATGTTTGAATTTGCCTCTCGTAGAAAATCCAGTAAATCATCCCAAGCGTACTCAGCACAGCTTAGGGTAACGAACCATATTGGTGTTCCTAAATTCCGTAACATGCATTTTAATTCACCATGGCGTCGGTACCAATATTCATTTGTCCCACGCTGACAAGCCATCAGATTGATCAGTTGTGTTTCCAAATGATCATCTCGGTGCTGCACTTTCTCCATAAAATCCTTAGCAGATACATTTTGTAAATGTACTCCACTTTTTAAAATGTGATTTACTGCATAAGACAGTGCAGACAAATCACTTTCAAATAAAAGATGGAACAAATATGGAATACTTTGTCGAAATCTGGGATCTTCAGCATATAGTCTTGTAGTCCGATACTCAGAAGCTGGAATCTGTTCCGGACGTTCATCGTATCGTCCTCCTTTTCCTTTAGGAAACAGCTGGGGAAAACATCGAGCTTCCAAGCTCTCCTCCCATACACTCACGGGAGTTCCTTTTGCTTTCTTCATCTGAAAGAGATCAATATTGTCTCCCATAACTTCTTTTGAATGAAGAGGATGTATGCTAAAATGTTCATAAATTTCTTCTTCCTTTGACTTGTCCACTTTTTCAATTTGTCCAGTTGGTGTTTCTGTGTCTTCTTGTAAATCTTCTTCTTCTTCTTCTTCTATATAAATTGATTCATACCATTTGTTATTCCTTTTCAAATACAAATTTGCTCTTTGTACTTTCCGTACATCTACCAGCTCCTGACAAATCTTCTTATTCTTTGTAGGTACACCATTAACCAGAATAATTAATGGTTCAGTTTCCAAAGTATCCGCATCAATAGTTTCCATATTTTTTTTCAAATCCAAGGGCAAATACACCACTCTACCTTTTAAACCTCTCAGTAAATCTGAAGGAGGTAATTTACCAGTTTTGGGCTCCATACGTACTATGGTCTGGAACGGATGAACACATTGAATGAGTATAGACTCATATGTATTTAATTCAGAAAGTTCAGCAGGAATAGCATCCAATTCTAAATTATTATGTACAGCTCTGGTCGGCATTCTATTTTCCTCTAACTTGTTGTAACAGTATTTACAAATACGCTGATCTTCACCCAAATCAAAACAATTTTCAAGAAATATATAGGTGGCAAAATCCTTCCACTTATAATTATCTTCATTTTCACTCTTTCTGTAGAGATCAACATTCCTGGTTTGTTTTCTATAATGAGTTCTGCGGCAACAAATACAAGTAAAATTTGGTCTTTCATTAGAGATTATTGCAAATTTTGTTATGTGATCATTAAATGTGTTACTTACAGAGGGTTCTACATTCTCTTCCACTTCTTCCTCATTTACTGTGTCCTTCTCTGCACTGTTTTGTTCAGGACCAAAGTAACAAAACTGAATTTCATCAACAACCTTCTCTACATCTGATACCGTTCCTCGGAACAGAGCCCTATTCAATTCATTTAACTTTATTGCTGGACTTTTGGCAAAATACAACCGTCTCACAAACTTTCTCATTTCAGTATGATGAACAGCCAGCATCCTAAAATGATGGAAAACACTATTACACACTTTTCTAGATAGACAAGCCAGAGAATGACCCTGCAAACCAGTATTCTCTCTCACTCTGCATGGATCCAGACTTTGAAGCACCTTAATCTTCTGTTTTATACTTTTTTTACTATATTCTCTTAGAAACTCGCGAAATTTGTCAATAGATTCCTGACGCACAGTGCAAATACTACTACAATTCCAAGTGTACACTGGGGCTTTAGGACGTCTCCCCATAGCCTCATCCGCCATCACTTGTACCTCATCTCTTGGAACCATTATCTCCTTCTCCATTATGCAACCATTTTTCACTTCGTAAGCACGACCTCTGGTGTCAACTGCATGCAGCAAACTATTACTTTGAAAATAGCTCTCTTCATTAAAAAAAGGTTCACTACTTGAACTATGCATCCACTTTCCTAAAAACACTTTACAAAAGTTTGTTCTGTTCACTACTCTTTTCCTTTTGCTATGTGATTTCAGTACATTAACCATTTTGTCTAATGTACGCATCCTATTCAAAATTAAAATGAATAGTTTCCTTTTTAATTCTAATGCCTTTGCTGCAATGGCTTCAATTTCTTTTTTTCTTTTATAAAACTTAGTCTTTTGCTTATATTTCTTCACATCCTTTATCAAATTGGACATAACTCTTCTCTGAAACATTTTTCTACGTATCTCTTTAAACGCTGTTTTTCTATTTATGTAAATCTTTTCAGTTGCAGAAGGTATATTTGCATTAACTAAATTCTCAATTTTTTCCTGTCCTTTTCTTTTCAAAACATTCTTTCCAGTACAGACATTTTGTACATTTTTCCTTCTTTTGAATATATTTTTTAGAAATTGTTTTGTCTGCTTACCAGAAGATTTTTTCTTTTTCCCAACATGAGCATCTTCTACTAACTTTGGTCCTCCAGTTGTCTTCAAATATAGGTTTTTTTTGTGGGTTTTTTTAACTCTGGATTTTGTAGGCATCTTAAATTTTGTTCACTGCTCTTCAGCAATACCTGAAAAAAACTAAAAAAAAATCCTTTATTTTATTTAAATATATTACTACATTTCTTTTCACAATAGTCACAAAACGTAATTTCTTTGCCAATTAGAAAACACACTTATTACTCTTTTTTTTGGCAAGTGATAATCACTTTTACAGACTGACACATTATAAATCCACTTTTCAGATTTTTTTAAAAGCACATGTCCAAACTGCTTTTTCAGACCACCACCATGTGTATCCTGGGTGACTGCCTACACTCCAGCAAGGGCAACCAGCCTTAGTGATGCTGAATGTATTTGCATTACAGACTGAAACCTCAAACCCCACTCGCTTGTAAATACTGTGCATGATTATACATGGAAAGGAGCTGGGTGTGTGCTAAGAGTCTGCTTCTGCACCAAAAAATCGCTCCCCCTTTTTCCTACTAATGCAACTGTGAAATCACCAGAGCAAAACGCAATAAATCTCTGGCTGTAATTCCTATTTGCACACAGAGTCATGTTTTCACATTAGTCACAAAACGAAATTTCTTTGCCAATTTGAAAGCACACTTACTGCTCTTTTTTTTTGGCAAGTGATAATCACTTTTACAGACTGACACATTATGAATCCACTTTTCAGATTTTTTAAAAAGCCCATGTCCAGACTGCTTTTTCAGACCACCACCATGTGTATCCTGGGTGACTGCCTACACTCCAGCAAGGGCAACCAGCCTTAGTGACGCTGAATGTATTTGCATTACAGACTGAAACCTCAAACCCCACTCGCTTGTAAATACTGTGCATGATTATACATGGAAAGGAGCTGGGTGTGTGCTAAGAGTCTGCTTCTGCACCAAAAAATTGCTCCCCCTTTTTCCTACTAATGCAACTGTGAAATCACCAGAGCAAAACGCAATAAATCTCTGCCTGTAATTCCTATTTGCACACAGAGTCATGTTTTCACATTAGTCACAAAACGAAATTTCTTTGCCAATTTGAAAGCACACTTACTGCTCTTTTTTTTGGCAAGTGATAATCACTTTTACAGACTGACACATTATGAATCCACTTTTCAGATTTTTTAAAAAGCCCATGTCCAGACTGCTTTTTCAGACCACCACCATGTGTATCCTGGGTGACTGCCTACACTCCAGCAAGGGCAACCAGCCTTAGTGATGCTGAATGTATTTGCATTACTGACTGAAACCTCAAACCCCACTCGCTTGTAAATACTGTGCATGATTCTACATGGAAAGCAGCTGGGTGTGTGCTAAGAGTCTGCTTCTGCACCAAAAAATCACTCCCCCTTTTTCCTACTAATGCAACTGTGAAATCACCAGAGCAAAACGCAATACATCTCTGCCTGTAATTCCTATTTGCACACAGAGTCATGTTTTCACATTAGTCACAAAACGAAATTTCTTTGCCAATTTGAAAGCACACTTACTGCTCTTTTTTTTTGGCAAGTGATAATCACTTTTACAGACTGACACATTATGAATCCACTTTTCAGATTTTTTAAAAAGCCCATGTCCAGACTGCTTTTTCAGACCACCACCATGTGTATCCTGGGTGACTGCCTACACTCCAGCAAGGGCAACCAGCCTTAGTGATGCTGAATGTATTTGCATTACAGACTGAAACCTCAAACCCCACTCGCTTGTAAATACTGTGCATGATTATACATGGAAAGCAGCTGGGTGTGTGCTAAGAGTCTGCTTCTGCACCAAAAAATCGCTCCCCCTTTTTCCTACTAATGCAACTGTGAAATCACCAGAGCAAAACGCAATAAATCTCTGCCTGTAATTCCTATTTGCACACAGAGTCATGTTTTGACATTAGTCACAAAACGAAATTTCTTTGCCAATTTGAAAGCACACTTACTGCTCTTTTTTTTTGGCAAGTGATAATCACTTTTACAGACTGACACATTATGAATCCACTTTTCAGATTTTTTAAAAAGCCCATGTCCAGACTGCTTTTTCAGACCACCACCATGTGTATCCTGGGTGACTGTCTACACTCCAGCAAGGGCAACCAGCCTTAGTGATGCTGAATGTATTTGCATTACAGACTGAAAACTCAAACCCCACTCGCTTGTAAATACTGTGCATGATTATACATGGAAAGGAGCTGGGTGTGTGCTAAGAGTCTGCTTCTGCACCAAAAAATCGCTCCCCCTTTTTCCTACTAATGCAACTGTGAAATCACCAGAGCAAAACGCAATAAATCTCTGGCTGTAATTCCTATTTGCACACAGAGTCATGTTTTCACATTAGTCACAAAACGAAATTTCTTTGCCAATTTGAAAGCACACTTACTGCTCTTTTTTTTTGGCAAGTGATAATCACTTTTACAGACTGACACATTATGAATCCACTTTTCAGATTTTTTAAAAAGCCCATGTCCAGACTGCTTTTTCAGACCACCACCATGTGTATCCTGGGTGACTGCCTACACTCCAGCAAGGGCAACCAGCCTTAGTGATGCTGAATGTATTTGCATTACAGACTGAACCCTCAAACCCCACTCGCTTGTAAATACTGTGCATGATTATACATGGAAAGGAGCTGGGTGTGTGCTAAGAGTCTGCTTCTGCACCAAAAAATCGCTCCCCATTTTTCCTACTAATGCAACTGTGAAATCACCAGAGCAAAACGCAATAAATCTCTGGCTGTAATTCCTATTTGCACACAGAGTCATGTTTTCACATTAGTCACAAAACGAAATTTCTTTGCCAATTTGAAAGCACACTTACTGCTCTTTTTTTTTGGCAAGTGATAATCACTTTTACAGACTGACACATTATGAATCCACTTTTCAGATTTTTTAAAAAGCCCATGTCCAGACTGCTTTTTCAGACCACCACCATGTGTATCCTGGGTGACTGCCTACACTCCAGCAAGGGCAACCAGCCTTAGTGATGCTGAATGTATTTGCATTACTGACTGAAACCTCAAACCCCACTCGCTTGTAAATACTGTGCATGATTATACATGGAAAGGAGCTGGGTGTGTGCTAAGAGTCTGCTTCTGCACCAAAAAATCGCTCCCCCTTTTTCCTACTAATGCAACTGTGAAATCACCAGAGCAAAACGCAATAAATCTCTGCCTGTAATTCCTATTTGCACACAGAGTCATGTTTTCACATTAGTCACAAAACGAAATTTCTTTGCCAATTTGAAAGCACACTTACTGCTCTTTTTTTTTGGCAAGTGATAATCACTTTTACAGACTGACACATTATGAATCCACTTTTCAGATTTTTTAAAAAGCCCATGTCCAGACTGCTTTTTCAGACCACCACCATGTGTATCCTGGGTGACTGCCTACACTCCAGCAAGGGCAACCAGCCTTAGTGATGCTGAATGTATTTGCATTACAGACTGAAACCTCAAACCCCACTCGCTTGTAAATACTGTGCATGATTATACATGGAAAGGAGCTGGGTGTGTGCTAAGAGTCTGCTTCTGCACCAACAAATCGCTCCCCCTTTTTCCTACTAATGCAACTGTGAAATCACCAGAGCAAAACGCAATAAATCTCTGGCTGTAATTCCTATTTGCACACAGAGTCATGTTTTCACATTAGTCACAAAACGAAATTTCTTTGCCAATTTGAAAGCACACTTACTGCTCTTTTTTTTTGGCAAGTGATAATCACTTTTACAGACTGACACATTATGAATCCACTTTTCAGATTTTTTAAAAAGCCCATGTCCAGACTGCTTTTTCAGACCACCACCATGTGTATCCTGGGTGACTGCCTACACTCCAGCAAGGGCAACCAGCCTTAGTGATGCTGAATGTATTTGCATTACAGACTGAAACCTCAAACCCCACTCGCTTGTAAATACTGTGCATGATTATACATGGAAAGGAGCTGGGTGTGTGCTAAGAGTCTGCTTCTGCACCAAAAAATCGCTCCCCCTTTTTCCTACTAATGCAACTGTGAAATCACCAGAGCAAAACGCAATAAATCTCTGCCTGTAATTCCTATTTGCACACAGAGTCATGTTTTCACATTAGTCACAAAACGAAATTTCTTTGCCAATTTGAAAGCACACTTACTGCTCTTTTTTTTTGGCAAGTGATAATCACTTTTACAGACTGACACATTATGAATCCACTTTTCAGATTTTTTAAAAAGCCCATGTCCAGACTGCTTTTTCAGACCACCACCATGTGTATCCTGGGTGACTGCCTACACTCCAGCAAGGGCAACCAGCCTTAGTGACGCTGAATGTATTTGCATTACAGACTGAAACCTCAAACCCCACTCGCTTGTAAATACTGTGCATGATTATACATGGAAAGGAGCTGGGTGTGTGCTAAGAGTCTGCTTCTGCACCAAAAAATTGCTCCCCCTTTTTCCTACTAATGCAACTGTGAAATCACCAGAGCAAAACGCAATAAATCTCTGCCTGTAATTCCTATTTGCACACAGAGTCATGTTTTCACATTAGTCACAAAACGAAATTTCTTTGCCAATTTGAAAGCACACTTACTGCTCTTTTTTTTGGCAAGTGATAATCACTTTTACAGACTGACACATTATGAATCCACTTTTCAGATTTTTTAAAAAGCCCATGTCCAGACTGCTTTTTCAGACCACCACCATGTGTATCCTGGGTGACTGCCTACACTCCAGCAAGGGCAACCAGCCTTAGTGATGCTGAATGTATTTGCATTACTGACTGAAACCTCAAACCCCACTCGCTTGTAAATACTGTGCATGATTCTACATGGAAAGCAGCTGGGTGTGTGCTAAGAGTCTGCTTCTGCACCAAAAAATCACTCCCCCTTTTTCCTACTAATGCAACTGTGAAATCACCAGAGCAAAACGCAATACATCTCTGCCTGTAATTCCTATTTGCACACAGAGTCATGTTTTCACATTAGTCACAAAACGAAATTTCTTTGCCAATTTGAAAGCACACTTACTGCTCTTTTTTTTTGGCAAGTGATAATCACTTTTACAGACTGACACATTATGAATCCACTTTTCAGATTTTTTAAAAAGCCCATGTCCAGACTGCTTTTTCAGACCACCACCATGTGTATCCTGGGTGACTGCCTACACTCCAGCAAGGGCAACCAGCCTTAGTGATGCTGAATGTATTTGCATTACAGACTGAAACCTCAAACCCCACTCGCTTGTAAATACTGTGCATGATTATACATGGAAAGGAGCTGGGTGTGTGCTAAGAGTCTGCTTCTGCACCAAAAAATCGCTCCCCCTTTTTCCTACTAATGCAACTGTGAAATCACCAGAGCAAAACGCAATAAATCTCTGCCTGTAATTCCTATTTGCACACAGAGTCATGTTTTCACATTAGTCACAAAACGAAATTTCTTTGCCAATTTGAAAGCACACTTACTGCTCTTTTTTTTTGGCAAGTGATAATCACTTTTACAGACTGACACATTATGAATCCACTTTTCAGATTTTTTAAAAAGCCCATGTCCAGACTGCTTTTTCAGACCACCACCATGTGTATCCTGGGTGACTGCCTACACTCCAGCAAGGGCAACCAGCCTTAGTGATGCTGAATGTATTTGCATTACAGACTGAACCCTCAAACCCCACTCGCTTGTAAATACTGTGCATGATTATACATGGAAAGGAGCTGGGTGTGTGCTAAGAGTCTGCTTCTGCACCAAAAAATCGCTCCCCCTTTTTCCTACTAATGCAACTGTGAAATCACCAGAGCAAAACGCAATAAATCTCTGGCTGTAATTCCTATTTGCACACAGAGTCATGTTTTCACATTAGTCACAAAACAAAATTTCTTTGCCAATTTGAAAGCACACTTACTGCTCTTTTTTTTTGGCAAGTGATAATCACTTTTACAGACTGACACATTATGAATCCACTTTTCAGATTTTTTAAAAAGCCCATGTCCAGACTGCTTTTTCAGACCACCACCATGTGTATCCTGGGTGACTGCCTACACTCCAGCAAGGGCAACCAGCCTTAGTGATGCTGAATGTATTTGCATTACAGACTGAAACCTCAAACCCCACTCGCTTGTAAATACTGTGCATGATTATACATGGAAAGGAGCTGGGTGTGTGCTAAGAGTCTGCTTCTGCACCAAAAAATCGCTCCCCCTTTTTCCTACTAATGCAACTGTGAAATCACCAGAGCAAAACGCAATAAATCTCTGCCTGTAATTCCTATTTGCACACAGAGTCATGTTTTCACATTAGTCACAAAACGAAATTTCTTTGCCAATTTGAAAGCACACTTACTGCTCTTTTTTTTTGGCAAGTGATAATCACTTTTACAGACTGACACATTATGAATCCACTTTTCAGATTTTTTAAAAAGCCCATGTCCAGACTGCTTTTTCAGACCACCACCATGTGTATCCTGGGTGACTGCCTACACTCCAGCAAGGGCAACCAGCCTTAGTGACGCTGAATGTATTTGCATTACAGACTGAAACCTCAAACCCCACTCGCTTGTAAATACTGTGCATGATTATACATGGAAAGGAGCTGGGTGTGTGCTAAGAGTCTGCTTCTGCACCAAAAAATTGCTCCCCCTTTTTCCTACTAATGCAACTGTGAAATCACCAGAGCAAAACGCAATAAATCTCTGCCTGTAATTCCTATTTGCACACAGAGTCATGTTTTCACATTAGTCACAAAACAAAATTTCTTTGCCAATTTGAAAGCACACTTACTGCTCTTTTTTTTGGCAAGTGATAATCACTTTTACAGACTGACACATTATGAATCCACTTTTCAGATTTTTTAAAAAGCCCATGTCCAGACTGCTTTTTCAGACCACCACCATGTGTATCCTGGGTGACTGCCTACACTCCAGCAAGGGCAACCAGCCTTAGTGATGCTGAATGTATTTGCATTACTGACTGAAACCTCAAACCCCACTCGCTTGTAAATACTGTGCATGATTCTACATGGAAAGCAGCTGGGTGTGTGCTAAGAGTCTGCTTCTGCACCAAAAAATCACTCCCCCTTTTTCCTACTAATGCAACTGTGAAATCACCAGAGCAAAACGCAATACATCTCTGCCTGTAATTCCTATTTGCACACAGAGTCATGTTTTCACATTAGTCACAAAACGAAATTTCTTTGCCAATTTGAAAGCACACTTACTGCTCTTTTTTTTTGGCAAGTGATAATCACTTTTACAGACTGACACATTATGAATCCACTTTTCAGATTTTTTAAAAAGCCCATGTCCAGACTGCTTTTTCAGACCACCACCATGTGTATCCTGGGTGACTGCCTACACTCCAGCAAGGGCAACCAGCCTTAGTGATGCTGAATGTATTTGCATTACAGACTGAAACCTCAAACCCCACTCGCTTGTAAATACTGTGCATGATTATACATGGAAAGGAGCTTGGTGTGTGCTAAGAGTCTGCTTCTGCACCAAAAAATCGCTCCCCCTTTTTCCTACTAATGCAACTGTGAAATCACCAGAGCAAAACGCAATAAATCTCTGCCTGTAATTCCTATTTGCACACAGAGTCATGTTTTCACATTAGTCACAAAACGAAATTTCTTTGCCAATTTGAAAGCACACTTACTGCTCTTTTTTTTTGGCAAGTGATAATCACTTTTACAGACTGACACATTATGAATCCACTTTTCAGATTTTTTAAAAAGCCCATGTCCAGACTGCTTTTTCAGACCACCACCATGTGTATCCTGGGTGACTGCCTACACTCCAGCAAGGGCAACCAGCCTTAGTGACGCTGAATGTATTTGCATTACAGACTGAAACCTCAAACCCCACTCGCTTGTAAATACTGTGCATGATTATACATGGAAAGGAGCTGGGTGTGTGCTAAGAGTCTGCTTCTGCACCAAAAAATTGCTCCCCCTTTTTCCTACTAATGCAACTGTGAAATCACCAGAGCAAAACGCAATAAATCTCTGCCTGTAATTCCTATTTGCACACAGAGTCATGTTTTCACATTAGTCACAAAACGAAATTTCTTTGCCAATTTGAAAGCACACTTACTGCTCTTTTTTTTGGCAAGTGATAATCACTTTTACAGACTGACACATTATGAATCCACTTTTCAGATTTTTTAAAAAGCCCATGTCCAGACTGCTTTTTCAGACCACCACCATGTGTATCCTGGGTGACTGCCTACACTCCAGCAAGGGCAACCAGCCTTAGTGATGCTGAATGTATTTGCATTACAGACTGAACCCTCAAACCCCACTCGCTTGTAAATACTGTGCATGATTATACATGGAAAGGAGCTGGGTGTGTGCTAAGAGTCTGCTTCTGCACCAAAAAATCGCTCCCCCTTTTTCCTACTAATGCAACTGTGAAATCACCAGAGCAAAACGCAATAAATCTCTGGCTGTAATTCCTATTTGCACACAGAGTCATGTTTTCACATTAGTCACAAAACGAAATTTCTTTGCCAATTTGAAAGCACACTTACTGCTCTTTTTTTTTGGCAAGTGATAATCCCTTTTACAGACTGACACATTATGAATCCACTTTTCAGATTTTTTAAAAAGCCCATGTCCAGACTGCTTTTTCAGACCACCACCATGTGTATCCTGGGTGACTGCCTACACTCCAGCAAGGGCAACCAGCCTTAGTGATGCTGAATGTATTTGCATTACTGACTGAAACCTCAAACCCCACTCGCTTGTAAATACTGTGCATGATTATACATGGAAAGGAGCTGGGTGTGTGCTAAGAGTCTGCTTCTGCACCAAAAAATCGCTCCCCGTTTTTCCTACTAATGCAACTGTGAAATCACCAGAGCAAAACGCAATAAATCTCTGCCTGTAATTCCTATTTGCACACAGAGTCATGTTTTCACATTAGTCACAAAACGAAATTTCTTTGCCAATTTGAAAGCACACTTACTGCTCTTTTTTTTTGGCAAGTGATAATCACTTTTACAGACTGACACATTATGAATCCACTTTTCAGATTTTTTAAAAAGCCCATGTCCAGACTGCTTTTTCAGACCACCACCATGTGTATCCTGGGTGACTGCCTACACTCCAGCAAGGGCAAGCAGCCTTAGTGATGCTGAATGTATTTGCATTACAGACTGAAACCTCAAACCCCACTCGCTTGTAAATACTGTGCATGATTATACATGGAAAGGAGCTGGGTGTGTGCTAAGAGTCTGCTTCTGCACCAAAAAATCGCTCCCCCTTTTTCCTACTAATGCAACTGTGAAATCACCAGAGCAAAACGCAATAAATCTCTGGCTGTAATTCCTATTTGCACACAGAGTCATGTTTTCACATTAGTCACAAAACGAAATTTCTTTGCCAATTTGAAAGCACACTTACTGCTCTTTTTTTTTGGCAAGTGATAATCACTTTTACAGACTGACACATTATGAATCCACTTTTCAGATTTTTTAAAAAGCCCATGTTCAGACTGCTTTTTCAGACCACCACCATGTGTATCCTGGGTGACTGCCTACACTCCAGCAAGGGCAACCAGCCTTAGTGATGCTGAATGTATTTGCATTACAGACTGAAACCTCAAACCCCACTCGCTTGTAAATACTGTGCATGATTATACATGGAAAGGAGCTGGGTGTGTGCTAAGAGTCTGCTTCTGCACCAAAAAATCGCTCCCCCTTTTTCCTACTAATGCAACTGTGAAATCACCAGAGCAAAACGCAATAAATCTCTGGCTGTAATTCCTATTTGCACACAGAGTCATGTTTTCACATTAGTCACAAAACGAAATTTCTTTGCCAATTTGAAAGCACACTTACTGCTCTTTTTTTTTGGCAAGTGATAATCACTTTTACAGACTGACACATTATGAATCCACTTTTCAGATTTTTTAAAAAGCCCATGTCCAGACTGCTTTTTCAGACCACCACCATGTGTATCCTGGGTGACTGCCTACACTCCAGCAAGGGCAACCAGCCTTAGTGATGCTGAATGTATTTGCATTACAGACTGAAACCTCAAACCCCACTCGCTTGTAAATACTGTGCATGATTATACATGGAAAGGAGCTGGGTGTGTGCTAAGAGTCTGCTTCTGCACCAAAAAATCGCTCCCCCTTTTTCCTACTAATGCAACTGTGAAATCACCAGAGCAAAACGCAATAAATCTCTGCCTGTAATTCCTATTTGCACACAGAGTCATGTTTTCACATTAGTCACAAAACGAAATTTCTTTGCCAATTTGAAAGCACACTTACTGCTCTTTTTTTTTGGCAAGTGATAATCACTTTTACAGACTGACACATTATGAATCCACTTTTCAGATTTCAGACTGCTTTTTCAGACCACCACCATGTGTATCCTGGGTGACTGCCTACACTCCAGCAAGGGCAACCAGCCTTAGTGATGCTGAATGTATTTGCATTACAGACTGAAAACTCAAACCCCACTCGCTTGTAAATACTGTGCATGATTATACATGGAAAGGAGCTGGGTGTGTGCTAAGAGTCTGCTTCTGCACCAAAAAATCGCTCCCCCTTTTTCCTACTAATGCAACTGTGAAATCACCAGAGCAAAACGCAATAAATCTCTGGCTGTAATTCCTATTTGCACACAGAGTCATGTTTTCACATTAGTCACAAAACGAAATTTCTTTGCCAATTTGAAAGCACACTTACTGCTCTTTTTTTTTGGCAAGTGATAATCACTTTTACAGACTGACACATTATGAATCCACTTTTCAGATTTTTTAAAAAGCCCATGTCCAGACTGCTTTTTCAGACCACCACCATGTGTATCCTGGGTGACTGCCTACACTCCAGCAAGGGCAACCAGCCTTAGTGATGCTGAATGTATTTGCATTACAGACTGAAACCTCAAACCCCACTCGCTTGTAAATACTGTGCATGATTATACATGGAAAGGAGCTGGGTGTGTGCTAAGAGTCTGCTTCTGCACCAAAAAATCACTCCCCCTTTTTCCTACTAATGCAACTGTGAAATCACCAGAGTTGTACACAATAAATCTCTGCCTATATTTCCCAACATGTGTAACCTGGGTGACTGCCTACATTCCACCAAGGGCAACCAGCCTTAGTGATGCTGAATGTATTTGCATTACTGAGTCCAACCTCAAACCCTTAAACTATTCTTTTTTTATACCAATACACCTTAATTTATCGTGAAAACATAGTCCATATTATTTTACATGTTCCTCACATTTAAATTTCTCCCAAAACAGAAAATAATAAACACAACTTCAACAAAAAGAATTACATTTCTATTATTCATTTCTTAATTTACCATATACATCTCCTCTCAAACTCTAAACTCACCTTTAAAATTAGTTAGTTGTGAAAGAAATGTGGCACTCAAACAGCAGATTATCAGAGCCAGGATCTCTGTTCTCTACACCTCTCTCCTCTCAGCAGAACCAGATAATGGCAAAGTTTCCCTCTATTTTTCCACACATATACATGTAAGTTTCAAATCTCAGTGCTTCCCCCTTTTTTTCAAATGTAATCACACATTTCTATTGGTTGAAAACCAACCCTTTTCCAAAAGTACCCTTCCCCCAACTTGACTTCTGCCTAGTACCCTTCCCCCAACTTGACTTCTGCCTGCTACCATAGCAACAGCTCATGGAACACTGCTGTGTGGAGTCAGGTCAGAAGTTCGCCAAACAATGTTTCAATTCCACAGAGCAAGAGTGCTTGACTTTTCAAACCTAACAGCAAATCCATAGTACTGTTCTTTGGTAACACATTTTTCTGTACCAATACAAAACATGCTTCTATTAATTTACACATACAGCCTAGTTTTTATTCTAGAATGGTATGAAACAGCCAATCAGTTCTTTTTAAAAAAAAAAAAATATGTATGCCTCCATTTCCAAACTGTCTTTCTTTTCATATTGCCATTCTACTGAAAGACACCTCCTGAGTGCATCCAGTTCTCCTTTGAAGATGTTCACAGTGTGGATTGTAGGGCACAGCTATGTCTTCTGGAGTGAAAAGTTTGCAGAGAAAACAGGTATGGTGAGAGACCTTGCTTTGCCAAATGTAGACATTAAATGGATTGGTCAGAGAGGGTTAAAGTGGCACCAATTGATGCCATTGGTGAAATCCTTCATGCAAATCCAACACCCTGACCTCATAATAGTGCACTGTGGTGGCAATGACCTAGGCACTTTGACTGGGGTAGGTCTGGAAATGCTTATGAAGGACACATTTGCACAACTGTTTTCACTTTTCCCTAAAACTGCCTTTGTGTTTTCTAACATATGCCAAAGGCAAAAATGGAACTGGTCCAATCATTTCTGTCCGCAGATTGACAAAGCAAGAAAGCACGTCAACAAATCTGTTTCTGCTTTCCTCCGTGACTATGGTATGGGTTCCATTTACCACAACAACTTGCGTTACGACATGCAAGACATTTATAGAGGAGATGGTGTGCACTTCAATGATGAAGGGAACAGAGTCTTCCTCTTGAACCTTAGACTCTGCATCGGTACTTACTTGTAGGTACCAATAAAAAATCACTTCATAAACACAACGGCTCTTTTTAGAGCCCCCTAATATCTAAACACTTAAATCTGCATTTCATTTCTTTTTTTTTCTTTTTTTTACCGTACGCGTACGGTGAGCTTACCGTACGCGTACCCCGCGATTTTTTTAAAAAATCAATAAATGTTTTCTTTGTACTTTTCTGTCCTTCTTTGACCCCCTTACAAATGTTAGGGGGTCTGTAACTCTCTCCCTTGCCCCCTTTTCAAGATATCACTCTTTTTTACCGGAGTGAAATACACAAAATGGCGGCCGCCGCTTCCTGGTTTCGGCCGATTCGAATGTTTACTAAGATCTAACAGCCAATCAGAATCGCGCTCGCGCACGCCACCGTACGCGTAGGGTAAGCTTACGGTAAGCGTACCGTAAGCTGGCTCAGATATATATATTGATTTAAAGGCTATTTTCTCAGAATCTACTGAACAGATTTACACCAAACCTACAAAAGGCACTTCCTTGACCTGAGGACTACCTCTCTGCCAAATTTCTAGTAATTCTGTTCAGCCGTTCGGGCTGTAGCCCTGTCTAAAGGTCCTATGGAAAAATGCATGGGAAAAACGCGTTTTGGGACCCCCCTTTTATCTCAGCCCCCGCTTGACGAATCCCCCCGAGACTTTCAGGGTAGGAGCGGAGCGTAGCGCCCCACCTATTTTGAGAAATTCGCGAGGATTCGTCGACCGGCGCCAAAGTTATTCAAAATAGAATGTTGCGGATTTCCTATGGAAACAGGGTCCTAACTATAACTACCTACTGGCGACTGCCAGTAGGTAATATATATATATATATATATATATATATATAAAAATATATATGTATATATTATCTACTGGCGGTCTCCAGTAGATAGTTATAGTTAGGACCGTGTTTCCATAGGAAATCCGCAACATTCAATTTGGAATAACTTTGGCGTCGGTTGACGAATCATCACGAAATTTTCAAAATAGGTGGGGCGCTACGCTCCGCTCCTACCCTGAAAGTCTCGGGGGCATTCGTCAAGCGGGGGCTGAGAAAAAAGGGGGGTCCCAAAACGCATTTTCCCCATGCAATTTTCCATAGGGACCTTTAGTCCAAGGTACAGCCCGAACGGCTGAACAGAATTACTTGAAATTTGGCAGAGAGGTAGTCCTCAGCTCAGGGATGTGCCTTTTGCATATATGGAGTCAATCTGTTCAGTAGTTCCTGAGAAAATTGCAGTTAAAAGCACATACATACCTATAGCCGCGCACCGTGCGAGCACCCTAAAGTGCGCGAGCATAATTCTGATTGGTGGTTACATGTTAGTCATCGTTCGAATCGGTCGAAATCAGGAAGTGTCGGCCGCCATTTTGTTTGTTTTCAGTGCGAGAGTGAAAAAGCAAGGTGGCGAACGTGAAAAGGGGGCAGGGTAGAGAGTTCCTGACCCCCTAGCCTTTGTCAGGGGGTCCCTGAAGGACCCCGAAGGCAGAAAAAAACATTTAAATTGTTTCTTTTTTTAAATCGCGGGGGTGCGTAGTTTATTGTAAAATAAATATATAAAAAAAATAATAATACATACATAACTTAGCATTTAAAAAACCTTTGAAATTCACTGAAAAAAACATAGGTTTCACACATGTTATAGTTAGGAATTAGCATTTGAAAAACCTTGCAAATTCACTTAAAAAACCATAGGTTTCACACATGTTATAGTTAGGTGGATATTTCACTCGTAAAAAACCAATGAAATTCCCCCGTTATAGTTAGTTCAGATAACTATAACTCGCGCGGCCGCCACTCTATCACAAGGATGATGTCATCAGTGATGTCATGAGTGATGCCACTGACCATGTCATGAGTGATGTAATATGTGACGTCATCAGCAGTGGATTGCGGTCACGCGAGTTATAGTTATCTGAACTAACTATAACGGGGGAATTTCATTGGTTTTTTACGAGTGAAATATCCACCTAACTATAACATGTGTGAAACCTATGGTTTTTTAAGTGAATATATATATATATATATATATCCTACTGGCGGTCGCCAGTAGGTAGTTATAGTTCGGACCTATTTTTCATAGGAAATCCGCAACATTCTATTCCCAATAAGTCTGGCGCCGGTTGACGGATCTTCACGAAATTTTCCAAACTTTTGGCCAGCTCCGGTCCGCTCCTATCCTGAAAGTTTCGTGGTGATTCGTCAAGCGGGGCCAAGAAAAAAGGGGGGTCCCAAAACGCGTTTTCCCCATGCAATTTCCCATAGGACCTGTTGACGCAGCTACCGCCCGAACTGCTGAACGGAATTACACCAAATTTGGCAAAGAGGTAGTCCTCAGGTCAGACTCGTGCCTTTTGCATAAATGGTGTTAATCTGTTCAGTAGTTCCTGAGAAAATTAGAGTAAAAAAGATAGATATATCTATGGCCTCGGAGGATCCCTATGCGCACCCTGAACGCACCCTCTGCGAACCGAGCGCACACCCTCCCGATCACGCGCTGAGTGCTAATTGGCTGGCAAGTGTCTGTCAACATTCGAAAGCAGGAACTGTTGGCAGCCATTTTGTGCCTCGGTAGAAGCAAGGCTGATTAAGTAAGGGAAATAAGTGTGTGAAAGATGTAAAGGGGGCAGGGTAGAAATACTCTGACCCTCTAGTGTTGCTTAGGGGGTCCTAGAAGGACCCCCTGGGGCCCCCTTTTGTTTTTGTTTTTAAAATGGCGAAATGCGCGCAGGGTGCGCAGATCCGGCCGGAAAAAAAAAAAACCCGAAGTGCGGGCTTCCGCGCTTCGTTAATGATTAGCCCCCGGGGAGGCCAAATCCCAAGGGAAAAATCTGTAAAAAAGAATTGGGAGCCCAGGAGGTCCCCCCCAAGCCCCGGGGACCACCACCCCCGAGGCTTTATTGTTTGAGGGAGGGGGGCTGCGTGGCCCCCCTCCTGGAGCCCTTGAGGGCCCTGGGGACCGCCACCCCCCAGGGCCGGCTCCTACAGTGTCCTGGGGTGCACTGTTGTTTGCTATGAGAGGGCGGGAGTCTCCCGCTCTCCCATAGCAAACTTTGTCAGGATTTTGAAAGAGAATGAAGGGAAACCTGCTCTCTCATTCAAAATCCAAATGATATTGCTTTTCCACACGGGGAGCATGTCAGCAGCTCCCCATGTGGAAAAGCAATGCCGGCTCCCGAAGGACGCGGGGAGCCGGCTGGGACCGTGGGGGCGTTGGGGCTCCCCCCATGGTCCCCAACGTTTTTTAATAAACCCCGGGGGATGGGGTCCCCGGGGATAATAAAAATTTGTGATAGGGGCTTTTTTTTTTTTTTACGGTAGAATTAGGAGTCGCGCATCCTATCGCGTTGGGTGCACAATTTCTCTCGCGTTGGGTGCGCGGTTCCTAGCGCGTTGGGTGCGCGGATCCAAGGTAAAAAAACGGAAATCTTTTGGAGATAAACATCAAGTGTTTCGTTCTTGAGTGGCTCTAAAAAGAGTTGTTGTGTTCATTGAGAGTTTTTGGTACTTATAAGTAAGTACCTATACAGAGTCTAAAGCTGTTGAGGAAGACTCTGTTTCCTTCATCAGTAAAGTGTACTCCATCTCTCCTATACATCTCTTGCATATGAAAGCGCAGATTGTTATTGTAAATGGACCCCATTCTATAGTCTCGGAGAAAAGCAGAAACAGATTTATTCACATGTTTCCTAGCTTTTCTCAATCTGTGGAAAAAAATGATTGGACCACTTCCATTTCTGCCTTTGGCATATGTTAAAATACACAAATGCAGTTTTGGGAAAAAGTGAAATCAATTCTGCAAAGGTGTCCTTCAGAAGCATTTCCAGACCTACCCCAGTCAAAGTGCCTAGGTCATTGTCACCACAGTGCACTATTATGAGGTCAGGGTGTTGGATATGCATAAAGGATTTTACCAATGGCATCAATTTGTGCCACTTTAACCCTCTCTGTCCAATCCATTTAATGTCTGCATTTGGCAAACCTAGGTCTTTGTGAATGCCGTTGTTTTCTGCATACCTTTGGCTCCAGAAAATATAGCTGTGTCCCACAATCCACACTCTAAGCATCTTGAAGGGAGGTGTGGATACACTCAGATGGTCTCTGTAAATGAAATGGCAGTTTGAAAAGTAAGATTTTTCTAAAATGGTGGCTAAGATGTAGTTTTGAAAAAAGACAAGAAATCATTGGTTGTTTGACAACCTTCTACACTGAAATGTAGGGTGTATGTTTCTGTTTTTTAAATGCATGATTCTTATTGGTTAACAAAAACTGATCAAAAGGAACATTATATATGATAAGCTGATATGTTGAAAAGTCAAGCACACTTGCTCTTTTGATTAGCAACATTGTGTGCTGAACTTGTGACCTATGTGCTCAGTTCAGTGTTCCATGACCTGTTTCTATAGTAACAGGCAGAAGGCAGATTGGGGGTAGGGATCAAATGTTTGTTATTTGGAAAGGGTTGAAATGTTTAACCAATAGAAATGTGTGTTAGCTTTTGTATTAATGTGGGAAGGAATGTGATTTGATGTTTACATGTATATGTGTGGAAAATGAGAGAAGAACTTTGCCATTCTTTGGTTTTTGGTGACAGGTGCACAGTGCAGAGATTCTGTATAAGAAAATCTGGTGTGTGACTGATATACTTCTTAATCTACAAAACAACTTGAAAGGTGAGTTATTTAATTGTGAGGGGATGTATGTGGTCTATTTTGATTTTAATCAGACTAATGTATTTCTTCTGCTAAAGTGCAGGGAGTACTTTTTTTGTCTACAATCTTATTGACAGTGTGTGTGCATGTAGAAACCATTCTGTGATAAGCATTTGTGTTTTTCATGTGCTTGCAGACAGATAACTGTGTTGTTTTTATATTTTGATAGAATTAGAAACCAGTCATTGTTTATGAATTTGCAAAATGAGTCATGTTTCTACACTAAAATGTAGTACTCGTAGATTAAGAAATGTGTTTTGATAAACTCCTAGGGTTAGTGTTGCTTGTCTAGAATCACATTGTGAGTCTGTGTGCATTTGGATAACCATTGTGAGAGAAGCATTTGGTAACATCATGTATTTGCTGACAGATAACTGTTTTAAAACCTGTCATGTTGTCAAGTTTTAGTAGCATTAGAAGCTAGTCTTTGCTTATGCATTGATAAAATGAGTCAGGCTTTGACACTAAAGTGCAGTACTGAAATATGTAGATTGTGTGCAGTACCCTTACCCCTTCCAGAGTAGTGAATGAGTTTTGGTAAACTCCTAGGGATAGTGTTGCTTGTCTAGAATCACACTATGAGTCTATGTGCATTTGGGAACCACTGTGAGAGAAGCATTTGTTAACATCATGTATTTGCTGACAGATAACTGTTTTAAAACCTGTCATGTTGTCAAGTTTTATTAGCATTAGAAGCCAGTCATTGCTTATGCATTCATAAAATGAGTTAGGCTTTGACACTAAAGTGCAGTACTGAAATATGTAGATTGTGTGCAGTCCCCTTACCCCTTCCAGAGTAGTGAATGAGTTTTGGTAAACTCCTAGGGATAGTGTTGCTTGTCTAGAATCACACTGTGAGTCTGTGTGCATTTGGGTAACCATTGTGAGAGAAGCATCTGGTAACATCGTATATTTGCTGACAGATAACTGTTTTAAAACATGTCATGTTGTAAAGTTTTAGTATTTATTTATTTATTTAGGAAATTTGTTGAGCGCGCAAATACCCGAGGGTGTCTCGGCGCTGAGTGTCCACTATGCTAATCCATGAGTAGTTATTGTTTAAACAGCCAGGTCTTTATCTGTTTACGGAAAGAAAGAAGGGAGATACAGGTTTTGATGTGGCTTGGAAGACTGTTCCATAGTTTGATAGTGGTCACTATAAAGGACCTATCTCCCCAGGAGACCTTCTTAGTCCTGGGAACCTGCATAAGACCGGCAGTAGAAGATCGGAGAGATCTGACAGGCTTATAGGGGCAGAGTGCGTCCTTTAAAAAGGCAGGGTCTTGAGAGTGAATTGCCTTATACGCAATGCAAAGTGCTTTAAATTTGGTTCTTTTCTTCACTGGCAACCAGTGAAGCTGTTCAATAGTGCCAGAGATGGAAGTATACTTGGGGGTAGCCGTGATCAATCTGGCCGCAGCATTCTGCACCAACTGTAGCTTTTTTAAAACTCCTTCCTGAGCATTGACCAGAAGCGCATTACAATAGTCTATGCGAGATATAACTAATGCACTGACCAAGGTTCTGGCCATGCTCATAGGAAGATAGGGTAGGAGTTTTTTGATCATTCTCATGGTGTAAAATGAGGATGATTAACATGGTGCATAAGAGTGAGTTTAGTATCCAGTAAAACTCCCAAATTTCTTGCCTTAGTCACTGGGGAAAGGGGTGGTCCCAGAGCGGCCGGCCACCAAGTAGGTGACCAAGCTGGGGAGAGATTGCCAAACACCATCACCTCCGTTTTGTCGGAGTTAAGCTTCAAGCAATTTGTGGACATCCAATCACTTATTGCTAAAATTCCCTGATTAAAATTGGACGCCACTTCATCTCCACTTTTATTAATGGCTAAGACAATCTGGGTGTCATCAGCGTAGGATGTCACCGCCAGGTGATGGATTTTTATGATCCTCGCCAAGTCCGAGACATAGATGTTAAATAGTGTCGGACTTAGCGAGGATCCCTGGGGGACACCACAGGGAAGAGTAAAAGGAGGTGACTTAAAATTGCCGAAGGCGACTGATTGTACTCGATCAGTGAGAAAAGAGGAAATGAGATCTTTAGCACCACTTGTAATCTCTGCCGCTGTGACACGGTCGATCAAGATAGAGTGATCGACCGTGTCAAAAGCTGCCGACAGGTCCAACAGAATGAGCACTGCTGATCCTCCACCATCAAGTGTCATCCTGATTTCATCAGTAGCCTTAATAAGCGCGGTTTCAGTTCCGTGTCCCTTTCGGAAACCAAATTGTGAATTATCTAGACAGTTGTTCTGGTCTATGAAATCTGAGATTTGGATGTTCATAATCTTTTCCACAATTTTGGCGGGAAGAGGAAGGCAGGCTATAGGGTGATAATTAGCGACTATAGAAGGGTCTAAGGAACTCTTCTTGATAAGAGGTTTGATAGTCGCTTTCTTCCAGGTGGAAGGAAAGATGTTGGACGAAAACATGGCATTAAAAATTTCTGTGAGTTTTGGGCCTATGATATCTGGAAAAATTTTGAGAATGGAAGGGGGACATGGATCTTCCGGTGAGCCAGAGTTCGTGGTAGAAATAAGATGAGATACCAGTTCCAACGGAACCTGAGTAAATTCCTGAAAGGAACGAAGGGGGGCTGGGTGAGGCGGGTTGGAGCGTGCCCGGGAAAGGGGCTATGATCATTAGGAGTGGAAGACGGGTGTCCAGTACTGGTTGTGTGAGCCTTGAATTGGGTAAAGATATCAGTCACTTTCATTTGGAAGTGATTCGCCAAGGAGTCACAGAGCTCCTGCGTAGCTATGATGGGAGTGGTTACTGCTTGCCCAGAGAGACGTGTTACTACCTGAAACAGTTGTTTAGTAGAGTCATGTGCAAGATTGATTTGGGTGCTATAGAATTTACTTTTTTCCGAGATGATAAGTTGCTTGTAGTTAAACATCATGGCTTTGTAACAGGATTTTTGATCTGGGTCGTAATCTCGTCTCCATCTACGTTCCTGTCGTCTACATTTTTGCTTTTCCTGTCTAAGAGCGTCACTGTACCAGGGTGAAGATTTAGAAGCCCTGTTAGTAGATTGTTTCTTTAAGGGAACTGTCATATTGACAGTGTTTTGTATCCAGTTGGTATAATTGTTGGCTCCTAATTCAGGATCAATCACAGTAGGTGGCAGAGAAGTTAATAATGATGACTGAGAAGCGGGGATGTCAATGCTTTTCCATGCTCTAAATTGATTAGTGGGTGAGGGAGATTTGGCCAGGGGGGGAGTAGATTTTAAAAGAAAATCAAAAAGAATGGCCGAGTGATCAGTCCAAGTGAGAGGGAGAACATCCTTCATCGTGAGTGATGTATCACTAGAGAAAAGACCGTCCAAAAGGTGGCCCGCAGTATGTGTGGGACCGGTATCTAATTGAGGGAGTCCTATTGCATCCAATTCGGAAAGAAGGGCTGCGGTGTCAGGGTTATTCGGTAATTCGAGGTGAAAATTAAAATCGCCCAGAATGGTGTACTGGTTTTCACCTGCCAATGGTTCTAATAGAATGGGTAGATTGGCAAGAAAAGGACTGCGAGGTCCTGGAGGACGGTAAATAAGTGTGCCTTTAAAAGGGGGGGCATGAGGAATGGAAATTGTAAAAGAAATGGCTTCACAGCTTGTAATGGGGACGGCCTCAGTTCGCACTGTTATATTGCTGCGATATATAATGGCTAGTCCACCACCTTTTTTAGGGTGTGGTCTGTCCAATCTAATATTCGAGAATCCTTCGGGGGTTGCAATGACAAAGTCAGGTCCACAAGAGAGATCACCCCAAGTTTCTGTAATGAAGAGAAGATCGAGCTTACAGTCCTCAATGAAGTTAGAAATCTCATATTTGTGCTTGGGCAGGGAACGTGCATTTATTAGTGCTGCCACACAAGGTTTAGGCAACATCTTATTCCTGCCAGTGGTACTTGTTGGTAGACGACGGTAATTATTAGTGACAAAAGAGCAACTAGGACAAGTATAAGGAAGAAAGTACGGCTGATTGGCCAGTTCAAGACGCTGGCAATGATGAGGTGAGATATTTAAAGAGTGAAGAAAGTCAGAATCATACGTTAGCATTATCTCTGGGCCAGTATTGATGAAACTGGCAGGGGGGTGGCCCTAGGCCCGGTCCAGGTGCGGACGGGCGCAGACGGGCTTGCCTTAGGCGCGCCCGCTGCGCTCATCCGCTGCGCGGCCGGGAAGTGCACATTCATATATCGGAAGGGGAGGCGGGGGGGCGTGGCCTGATGCAGTGGGCGTCGCCTGTGGGCTGAGGAAATGGCGGCAAGTTTGTAGCCCGCAGCAGCGCTGAAATCGGCTGCGCGGGGATGCCCTGTTCGTACTGAAGGTAAATAGGAGCTCTGGGAGGGTGAATAAGAAAGCTAACAAAGTATCACACAATTTTTAAAAGTTTTTTAAAAAACGAGTAAGTGCGAGCGTGCTCCCGGCTGTGCCTCAGGAGTTTCTAGTGTCCACTGAATGACCGCGGTAGTAGTCAGCGCGTTAAGTATCATCGGCGGGGGCGTGGCCTGATGCAGTGGGCGTCGCCTGTGGGCTGAGGAAATGGCGGCAAGTTTGTAGCCCGCAGCAGCGATGAAATCGGCTGCGCGGGGATGCCCTGTTCGTACTGAAGGTAAATAGGAGCTCTGGGAGGGTGAATAAGAAAGCTAACAAAGTATCACACAATTTTTAAAAGTTTTTTAAAAAACGAGTAAGTGCGAGCGTGCTCCCGGCTGTGCCTCAGGAGTTTCTAGTGTCCACTGAATGATCGCGCTAGTAGTCAGTGCGTTAAGTATCATCGGCGGGGGGCGTGGCCTGATGCAGTGGGCGTTGCCTGTGGGCTGAGGAAATGGCGGCAAGTTTGTAGCTCGCAGCAGCGCTGAAATCGGCTGCGCGGGGATGCCCTGTTCGTACTGAAGGTAAATAGGAGCTCTGGGAGGGTGAATAAGAAAGCTAACAAAGTATCACACAATTTTTAAAAGTTTTTTAAAAAACGAGTAAGTGCGAGCGTGCTTCCGGCTGTGCCTCAGGAGTTTCTAGTGTCCACTGAATGTAGCATTAGAAGCCAGTCATTGCTTATGCATTCATAAAATGAGTTAGGATTTGACACTAAAGTGGAGTACTGAAATATGTAGATTGTGTGCAGTCCCCTTACCCCTTCCAGAGTAGTGAATGAGTTTTGGTAAACTTCTAGGGATAGTGTTGGTTGTCTAGAATCACACTGTGAGTCTGTGTGCATTTGGGAACCACTGTGAGAGAAGCATTTGGGTACTAGATATCTTTGCATACACATAACTGCTTAAAAACCTTTCCTGTTCTCAAGTTTTGGTAGAATTAAAAGGCAGTCATTGCTCATGTATTCTCCCAGGAACTGTCCTTGCAATACTGTAGACATTCAGTTAATATCCAAGTAGTAACAGAGTGAGGCAGGCCTTAGCACATGCATTGATTCAAACGCTTATCAACTATGCATGCAGTCCTCTAACCATCTACACAGTTCTCTTTCACACCTTCAGTTCCCCAGTCTGTATTCATACACTTCCAGCAAACACCCTGTCACTCCCCTTGCACTCCTCTAGTGACCCATTCAGCACCATGTACTAATTCATTCACTGCGCCAAAACCCAACCACTTATAAATTCACCCAGGCAGTCTCCTTGTAGTACTCTAATCATTTAGTCAGTACCCAAGTGCTCATTCAGTGACCAGGCCTTAGCACATGGACTGCTTCAAACGTCTGTCCAGTATGCATGCAGTCCTCTAACCATCTACACACTTGTCTTTCATACCTGCGATTCACCAGTCATTATACATACACTTCCAGCAAACAGCCTGTCACTCCCCTTGCACTCCTCTAGTGACTCATTCAGCACCATGTACTAATTCATTGACTGCACCAAAACCCAACCATTTATAAATTCACCGAGGCACTCTCCTTGTTGTACTCTAATGATTCAGTTAGTACCCAGGTACTTATGTAGTGAACCCGGACTTAGCACATGGACTACTTCAAACGTCTATCCACTATGCATGCTTGCCTCAAATCACCTACACAATTGTCTTTCACACCTTCAATTGCCCAGTCAGTACCTATATACTCTAATAAACATCCTGTCACTCCCCTTGCACACCTCCAGGGATTCATCCAGCACCATGTACTCATCTATTCACTGCGCCAAAAACCAAAAACTTAAAAGATTTATCCAGGCACTCTCCTTGCAGTACTCTAATGATTCAGTCAGTACCCAGGTACTCATGCAGTGACCACCGCCTTAGCCCTTGGAGTGCTTCAAACGTCTGTCCAGTATGCATGCAGGCCTCTAGTCACCTACACATTTGTCTTTCACTTTTTCAATTAACTAGTCAGTATCTATAAACTCCAGTAAACACTCTTTCAGTCCACTTCCACACCTCTACTGACTCATCTGGCACTATGTAGTAATCTATTTACTGCACCAAAACACAAAAACTTAAAAAGATTAACCCAGGCAATCTCCTTGCAGTAGTGTAATGATTCAGTCAGTATCCAGGTAATCATGCAGTGTCTGAGGTCTTAGCTCATGGACTGTTTAAACGTCTATCCAGTATGCATGCAGGCCTCTAGTCACCTACACACTTGTCTTTCACTTCTAATTAACTAGTCAGTGTCTATATACTTCAATAAACACCCTGTCACTCATCTTGCACCCCTCCAGTGACTGATCCAGTACCATGTACTAATCTATTCACTGCGCCAAAACTGAAAAACTGAAAAGTTTTATCCAGGCACTCTCCTAGCAGTAGTCTAATGATTCAGTCAGTTCCCAGGCACACATGTAGTGAACCATGCATTACCACATGGACTGCTTCAAATGTCTATGCAGTATGCATGTAGTCTTCTAACATACTATACACTTGTCTTTAACAGCTTGAATTCCCCAGTCAGAATCCATGTACTTCCAGCAAACACCCTGTCACTCCCCTTGCACTCTTCCAGTGACTTATTCAGCACCATGTAGTAATGCATTCACTGCGCCAAAACTGAAACACTAATAAATTCACTCAGGCATGCTTCTTGCAATAGTCTAATCATTCAGTCAGTACCTAAGTACTAATGGAGTGAGGCAGGCCTTAGCACATGGATTGATTCAAACGTGTTTCCACTATGTATGGAGTTCTCTAAGTACCAACACAATTGTCTTTCAGACCTTCAATTTCCCAGTCAGTATCTATAAACTCCAATAAACACTCTGTCACTTCAATTGCCCACCTCCACTGACTCATTTGGCACTAAGTACTAATCTATTCACTGCACCAGAATCCAAAAACGTACTTACGTAGTTTTGCAGTGATCCAAGTGTTACTCTATGGACTGTTTCAAACGTCTATCCACTATGCATGTAGGGCTGTAGCCACCTACACACTTCTCTTTCACACCTTCAATATCCCAGACAGTATTCATACAGTTCCCGCAAACACCCTGTCAAACCCTTTATACTTCTCCAGTGACTTATTCAGCATCATGTACTAATGTATTTACTGCACCAAAATACAAATACTTATAAATTCACCTAGGCACTCTCCTTCCAATACTCAAAACATTCAGTCAGTTCCCAAGTACTATTGAACTGAGACAGGCCTTAACATATGGATGGATTCAAACACGTATCCACTATGCATGGAGGTCTCTAATCACCTACACACTTGTCTTTCACACCATCAATATCCCAGTCAGTATCCATACACTTCTAGCAAACACCCTGTCACTCACCCAGTGGCTCTCCTTATAGTACTGTAATCATTCAGTCAGTTAGCTTGTAGTCTTTTAGTGAGGCATGCTATAGGGCATGAACTGCTTCAAAGTAGTATGCACTATGCATGTAGTGTTTTAACTATCGTCACACTTGTGCTTCAGGGCTATAGTTTCTTAGTCAGTATTTATATAAAATGTGTTTGTACAGTAATAGAATAGTATAAATTTGAAAGTTAATATACATTTATTTGTGATTATTTTTTACAGATACGGTTCTTCGCCGTTAAAATAGAGAAATCATGCCAGAAAAAAAAAGAAAAAGAAAAGAACAGAGACAGGAGAATTACTTGAAGAAACATCAACCACAAGTATTGAATGAACAACATAATGTGGCTAAAAAGAAAAAAACTTCTGGTAAGATCACAAAGCAATTTATTAAAACTGTTTGTAGGACCAAACAGAATGTACAGAATGCTGAAACCTCTGAGAATGCTTCAACTAGAAAAAAAATTCAAAATAAGAGGAAAAGCAAAAAAGCAAATGGACAGTCAAAGGAGACAAAGTATGGTAAAAGAAGGCAAAATCAGTATAAGGAAATACGCAAGAAAATATTTTACAAGAGAGTAGTACATAATTTGCTGAAAGATGTGAAGAAATATAAAAAGAGAGCTCTATTTTATAAAAAGAAGAAGCATATTGAAACCATTGTTGAAAAGGCTTTTGAAGTAAAAAGGAAACTATTCATTTTAGTATTAAACAGAATTCGATCACTAGATATACCAATCCATTTAATGAAGGCCAAAAGTAGGAGGAAAAGAGTAATTAATAGAAAAACATTTTGTAATGTTTTTTTGGGAGAATGGAAACACAGTTCCAGTTCAGAGCCTTTCTTTAATGAAGAGAGTTATTTACAGAGCAATAAATTATTGTATGCAGTTGACACCAGTGGTCGAGGTTATGAGGTTAGAGATGGTTGTCCAATTGACAAAGAGAAAATGGTTGAAAGAAATGCAGAAGAAGTGATAGCTGATGAAGTTCTAGGGAGACGTCCTAAACACCCTGTGTACACTTGGGATTGCAGTAGTATTTGTAGTGTACGACTAGAATCTATTGATAAACTATGTAGTTTTTTACGAGCATATAGTAAAAAAAGTGTTAAACAAAAGATGAAGGTGTTGCAAGGACTAGACCCTTGCAGAGTGAGAAAAAATACTGGTTTGCAAGGTCATTCTCTCGCTTGTCTTTCTAGGAAAGTTTGTGAAAGTGTTTTTCACCATTTCAGGATGTTGGCAGTACATCATACTCAAATGCGGAAGTTAGTGAGAAGATTGTATTATGCAAAAAGTCCAGCACTAAAGTTAAATGAGTTGAACAGTGCTCTTTTGCGTGGGTCAGTATCAGATGTGAAGAAGGTTTGTGATGATATTGAGTTTTGTTACTTTGGTCCTCAGCAAGAGAGTGCAGAAACTGACACATTATTAGAACAAAATGTTGAAGACAATGTAGAACCCGTGATTACAAAAAATTTTGAGGATGAAATCACAAAGTTTAAGGTAATTTCAGGTGAAAGACCAAATGTTTCTTGTATTTGTTGTCGGTGAAGTCACTATAAAAATCAGACTAGGGGTGTCAATCTGTATTTAAAAAGTGAAATAGAAGATAATGATAAGTGGAAGGAATTTGCAACTTATTTGTTGGTAGAGGATTGTTTTGATTTGGGATCTGAGCAGCGTATTTGCAAATATTGTTATAACAAATTAGATGAGAATAAAATGCCTGCTAGAGCTGTCCATAATAATCTAGAGTTGGTTGCTATTCCTCCAGAGCTGATAGATTTAAATACGTATGAGTCTATTCTCATTCAATGTGTGCACCCATTTCAGGCTATTGTTCGTATGGAGCCTAAAACAGGTAAATTACCTCCATCAGAGTTACAAAGAGGATTGAAAGGAACAGTTGTGTATTTACAATTAGAATTAAGGGAAAATATTGAAACTATTGGTGTAGACCATGCAGAAAATGAACCACTAGTCATTCTAGTTAATGGTGTTCCTACTAAGAATAAGAAAATCTGCAATTTAGTGGATGTTAGAAAAGTGCAAAAGGCATCATTGTAGCTGATAAAAAATAATGAGTACTATAGAAATGTGTTTGTAGGAGAAGAAGAAATAGATTTAGCAGAAGATACTGAAACATTAAGTGGACAAATTGAAAAAGTGTACATGTCCAGAAGTGAAGAAATCTATGAACATTACAGTGTACATCCACTTCATTCTAAAAAGGTGATGGGGAATACAATTGAGTTGTTCCAAATGAAAAAAGCAAGAGGAAGTCCCATGAGTGTATGGGAAGAGAGTTTGGAAGCTCGTTGTTTCCCGCAGTTGTTTCCAACAGGAAAAGGTGGACAATATGATGAACGTCCTGTGCAGATTCCTGCATCTGAATATCGTACAACAAGATTATATGCAGAAGATCCAAGATTTTGACAATGTATCCCTTATATGTTTCATCTTCTGTTTGAAAGTGACTTGTCTGGACTTTCATATGCAGTAAATCACTTTTTAAAAACTGGAATGCATCTGCAAAATGTAACTGCAAAGGATTTTATGGATAAAGTGCATCAGAAAGATGATAATTTAGAATCTCAGTTGATTAATGCTTGGGATGATTTACTTGAATTTCTTCGAGGCAAATTCCAATATAAAAAATATTGAATACAAGACACCTGGAGAATTGTGCTCTTTGGATCCTGTTAATGTATGCAGATATTTCAATCATAGATTTGAAGCTATGATGTCTTTAATCTGCAATAAAAAGAATCCTCCTCTTGGAGAAGTTGTGGATTTCTTTTGGAGAAAGGAGTATCAAGCAAGAGGTGCTCCTCATATACATATGTTGATATGGATCAAGGATGCACCCAAATTTGGAACAGATTCAGATGAAACTCTTTTGTCTTTCATTTAAGATTATACCACATGTGCTGTACCAAATAGGAGAGAAGATAAAAACTTAAAACAACAAGTCTTACGATTCCAAAGCCATAGGTGTGGAAAATACTGTTGACGAAAATACAAGTCAAACGATAAGTTCTATACCAAATGTCGTTTTGGATTTCCACGTCCTGTATTATCCAAAGGAAGAGTGAACAGTTTTATGTCAGCTATGCGACATACCATCACAAGAAAGTCTCCAAAAAATACCTACAACTTAAGAAGAATCGAAGAATCAAAATACATAAATGACTACAATCCAGTTATTTTATCCATGTGGAACGCTAACATGGATATTCAGTATGTTGCTGACAATTCCATTGCTGTTGCTCGATATGTAACTTCCTACATTACTAAATCAGAAAAGACGGAATTGAAAGAAATGTGGGAAGAGATTGCTCACGAGAAGACTCTAAGTAAGAAATTATATAGTTTCAGTTTGAAGATGTTATCGCATCGTGAAATTGGAGCAAATGAATGCTCAGATCGGTTGTCATCTGCAAGTCTATATTCCAAAAGTAGAAGAATCATTTGGGTGAGTCTAGGTCTTGCAGCAATGCGAAATCGGGTACTGAAATCTGTTCAAGAAATTGAATATTTAGCAGAAAAAGAACCAGAAAGTACAGATATTTTGAAAACTAATATGTTGGACATATATTAACCAAACAGAAGTCATCATCTTGAGAACATGTGTCTCTATGAAGTGCTGCAAAACTACACTTTTAAACGGAATACTACAGAGAACATAAATGATGGAAAATATGCAGTGATTGGTTCCAAAGGATGTCTGGTGTAACAAAGGAAAGGAAATGTAATTAATCACAGGAAACTGAGTTGCGACACTGCTGACAAAAGGGAATTTTACTATTTAGCCCTTTTGAAAATGTTCAAACCATGGCGTTCAGAACTGGAATTACTTGGAGATTTTCAGAGCTATGAAGATTCATTTAATGCTTGTAAAGATAGCATACAATGCAGTGCTTTTGCAAATTATGTGAAAATGTTGAAGGATGAAATTGATCAAGAAGCTACAATTGCAGCTCAGATTGCTAGAGACAGTTCTCAAGAGAGTCAAAGTTCTACTGCACTGAGTCAAGATCCACTAGGAGAACCAATTATTGAAAATGAAGCAGCGATTGCCATGAATGAGGTGGAAACAGCAATGTATCAAGCTCAAGAAGATGTAATACAGTTAGGAAACTTGGAAGAACAACTAAATGTTGAACAGAAACAAATATATCAACAAGTGAAAGAGCAGATTGACCATGGATTTCTTCATGAAAAGAAAGGGTGCTCATGTACATCATTTCAACCTATCCGAATGTATGAGAGTGGTCAAGCTGGAACAGGAAAACGTTTCTTAATTAAAGTAATTACAAGTTATCTGCAGACAACAACTGAGTCACATTTGTCTTGTGTTGTCACTGCTCCAACTGAGTTAGCAGCACATAACATTAAAGGAATTATTTTACATTGTTTACTAATGCTACCAGTAGAGCATGAGAACACATTGGAATACCACAAGCTATCTGGAGAAGCTTGTTGTGAAGTTTCAAGAGTCCTGAAGAAAATGAAACTTCTCATTATTGATGAGGTAAGCATGGTCTCAAACTTGATGCTTGCCTTTGTGCATTTAAGAAGTGCAGTTATTTGGAGGAAAACAGGTCATAGTTTTTGGAGATCTACTGCAACTGACTCCGATAAAAGGACAACCGGTATTTAAAACACTTGCACATGAAGAAACCAGAAAGTCTCTTGGTAGTGTTGGTAATGTGAACATTTGGACATATTTTGAATACAAAGAACTGACAACAAATATGCAACAGGCAAATGATGCTGAATATGGAAGTATTCTTCAAGATATAAGAATTGGAATTCTGACAGAACATGGCAAACAAGATTTGGAGAGTCGATTACTTTCCAATTTGTTTCGAAATGAAAATGTAGTTCCTGAGAAAGTGTACATGAAAATTGCAGAAAGGAAATCAGTGATCTGCTTAATGCCAACATTGCGCGAGTGTTCTATATTCAACAAAGAACTATTGAAACTGGAAAATGAAGAAATTATAAAAATGGAAGCCATCGATAAAATAGAGCATGAAGGAATCACTATTATTTTGACGGGAAAGTTGAAAACAAAACTGGATTCTTTAGAAAATTTTTTTTCTAAAACAGCTCGTTTAGAAAAGACACTATATGCATGTGTAAACTGTGGGATAATTTTAATGTGTTATTTGGATGTAGAAAAAGGTTTAGTTAATGGAGCAATGGGTAAAGTGGTGGATTTTGGTAATTATCAGAAAAAAGAAGGAATTGAATTTTTAAAAATTAAATTTGATCAGATTGAAGAAGTTAAAGAAATTGGTCATTGTTCAGTTCGGTTTTTTGCTTGTTAAAGATTTATATGTCCGTAGGAAACAATTTCCATTTTCTCTGGCATATGCAGTGACTATTCATAAATCTCAATGATTAAGTATAGATAGTGCATTGGTGAACATTGGATCTACCGTATTTAAAGAGGGTATGGCAAATGTTGCTTTGTCGCGAGTCAGAACATTATCTGGTTTGTTTTTGATTGATTTTGATGAGACAAAAGTTACTGCAGGTGCAAACTGTGTAAAAGAGTATAATAGGTTAAGAAGGGTGTATGCTCCCAATTTAGGTCAATATCCTGTATTTGAAAAGTGTGTGGTTGGTCGAAAAAGAAGGTTTGAGAATATCTGTACTGAAGGTGTAGAGAAGGGAAAAGAACAAGATAATGTTGTGATTGCAAGTAAGAAGAAAAAGGACACTATTGATGAGATTTTTGGTTATCAGTTTGAAAATAGTTCAGGTGTCAACTGCTATGCTAATGTAGTGGTCAATGTTGTTTTTTATCTTGAAGGTTTGCAAGAACAAATTATGCAGAATTGGCAAAAAAGATTTTGTTCTCTGTTGCATTCTGTTTATGAAAAATTGACAACAGATACAAGTAAAATACAATCTGTTTCACCTGTTCGTAATCTTTTGGATGTGTGTTCTGGTTCTACACAATTTACACACAATATCCAACAAGATGCTCAGGAATTTTTAATGTATATGCTTACCATTTTTGAAAATGAAGGTGTAGAAATAGAAAATATTTTTGGCCTTTCTTACAAATGGGAACATCATTGTGAAAATTGCTTGCATACATCTAGCACTAATGTAGACACTGAAAGATTTCTTGTATTTAACATTACCAGACTGTAAATCAGTGTCTTTCAATAAATTAGTTAAAGGTGCAAATCAAAACATGGAGTGTAGCCAATGTAAATCAGAAATGTTATCCACATTATTTTTAACAAAATATGGACAATACATAATTTTAATGATGCAACGTTGTACAGCTGATGGAAGAAAATTGGATACTTTAATAAAGCAATTTGTAGCAACACAACTATCAATATCAGGAAGGACTTTTGTAGCAATTGCAATAATTTTCCATGATGGTCCTTCCACAACATCTGGACATTACACTGCCTATCTAACATGTGACAAAGGCTGGACACTTTGTAATGATTCGCAGTTGGTTTTCAAACAACGTTTGCCTAGGGAATTACCAAATTCCTACCTAATATTTTTAAAGTCAAAGTTTTAGGAAGATCATTCACTCTCTGAGGAATTTATTATTATAATTTAATAGGATTATCATTGGACAATTTACATAAAAAGGAGTGCAAAAATACCATTTGGCCTCAAGGAAAGGTATATGTTTGAATTATGGACTTTTTCGTGCTCATTGACTCGGTGAATATTTTAAAGCAACAACATTTACAGTTTTTATAAGTTAAAGTTATAATATTTTGTTAGCCATAAGCATTACATATATGTGTGATTTGTATTTTCTGGTATTTTACTGAGAATAGCATGTTGGTTTTTTTCAAACAATCTTTTTGATTGTTTTTTTTTTGCCTGCTGTTAAGTGATGAGTACGATTGAAATCACTATTTCTAGTGAAATTCAATATATTCTGAGAACAGCAAAAAAGGCAAACAAATTACTTTGTTTAAATTATGCTGTGTTGTAAAAAATGTATTATTACATGTTATAACTATTTTTTCTTTTCTTTCACAGATCCTAATTCTAAAATAAGCAATTTATCCCAATTTACATTACAAAAAAAATCTGAAAAAAATGTGTACCATTTTTAATTTCTATTACTGTAAAGGTAAGTTTAACTAAGTATTAATATGCAGAATGGACAGATCTGCAAGAAGCTACAAAGTTTGAACACGTTTTTAAAAACACTCTGTTTATACCTATGTAGTTTTGAAATCTCTGTTATCGGATATCATGTGACCTCCAAAAAAACAGATTTGAGTGGTTCATAATATTTCCCATTGTACCTATTGAAGGACCGCAATGATTTCAATCATTCCTCTTTGAGCATCTTTGCAGACAAAACTCTGTGCTTACCTTCTATCATTCGCAAGCAATTTTAAAAACTGAAATATGTCACTTTTTGTAACTTTGTTATTGCGCAAGACACTCTTTCATATTTACAAAGAGAGGAAAAGGCACTCTGTGTACTTTTTCTACTCCATGTAAATACAACCTCATCATACACACCACTTTGCGTTGAAAGGGTGTTCTATAAGTGTTGTTGTGCGTGATTGCACTGAATACTCATAGCACAAGACACATCTCCAGATTTATCAGAAATCATATATCTTGATATGTGTGTGAATGCTGCACCATTCTCCAATTATTGTAGGAAAGCACAACAAGGAGAATTGTTTTCATTTCTCCTTATTGTTTACTCTTCAATGCATGCTAAAATGTCCAGCATACATTGAAGGAGAAAAATGCGTTTTCTGATTGTTTCTGTACAGGAATGTGTGTCTTCCTGCACAAAAACAAACACCACATGACACAGATATCCTTGCACCATGGTGCAAGGGTGCCTGTGTCACCACATGACTGCAGTTTAAGCAGCCGTGCAGAGAGAAGCATAGATTTGCAACATATTTATGTACATATGTTGCATCCCTGTGCTTCGGAAGTACTACAGCACACTGCAGTTAAAGAGGTTACTGTGTGATGCTGCAGCACTTCCTCATAGTTCTGCACTTCTACATTCACCATACGCTACTAATGTATTCATTCAGTTAATTACATACTACACATACATTCATCTAAACTTTCACACACTAACAAACAAATATAGCTCTTTTTTTAAACCAGGAAAGTTAGTTCTTAGAAGAACTTTTTTTTCTTCTTTTTTCTTTTATATTTTTTTGGGTTTTTTGAACAATTTTTAATTTTTTTTGGTTTTTCTTGAAAAAAAAAAGGAAAAAACAGAACTGAAGGAACAAAACAATGAACTTCAGGAAAAAAGAAAAAAAAAACCTAGCAATGATGACTCTTGCTTTCGGCAGATAAGATCAATTGACTGCTCTCCATAGCATAATACAGCAATGCATTTTATGCAGAGCACTTTTAGGGTTTGAAACTGTGGACGGATGTCGACATTTTGCACAGAAGGATCCACCCTTGAAGTGCTTGGCTGCGATGGATCTGATGGAGCAGGAACAACTCTCATTCTGCGGCATTCCTCCCGAGCAAGATTCACCGGATGAGGGGTCCTCAGATGCTTCATCATACTTGCTGTCCGCAGGAATATTTTTTGTTCGCATCCCCACGGTACAGCACTCTCTGGCAGATCTTGCAGGTTACTAAGGTGGCATTGGTTTTCGTTTGCCCCTCAGGAAAGGTGAAAAATTTCCACACCACAGATGAATATCTTGGTGGGCGTGGTGGTTCTTCCAAAAAATCATCCTCAGATGAATGAGGAGATCCTGGAGATGCCTGCTGCGCTGAAGCCATTGTTTAAAAAAAAAAAAAAAGCGTTAGAGCTAAGTGTAAACTTAGTCCAAAAAAGGTTCTTCTCTACAAAGAGATGCTCCTCCAAAGAAAGTCAAAGAAGAATGATTGAAATGGGTGGGGTCTTTCAATAGTTAGAATAGGAAGTGTAATGAACCAATCAAATCTCTTTTTTTCAGGTCACATGGGATCCGCGCACCATGCGCATAGGCAGCACGCACCGAGCGCGCCTCCGCGAAATTGAATTTAAAAGGAATATAGGATTAGAAGTAAAAATATATTACTTTTATGAGTAGTTTAGAGTTTGTCTTCAATTAATATTCACATGAAATACATATATATATGTTTTTATAAATGTAAAATATTTTGCGGGATTCGTGCACCCACCGCGTCATACACGCACATGACGTATCACGGAAGCGCACAAGCGTTGTGTAACGTGCATCGTACGTGTTGCGTATAGGCTTACCAGTGGCATTACAATCGCGCACCAAAATACGTACCCAACGCATACCGTGCGCGAATGCTTTCGCGCAGGGATCGAGAAAGGTGTGAATAGGGTGCGCGAATCCCCCAAAAAATGAAAAAAAAGTATTGAAAATATAGTTTAAAAAATATTTTAAAAAATATATTTAAATAATTTTAAAAAATTTACACTTAAAAAAACATTAAAAACAAATAATATTTTTTAATTTTTAAAAGAATTTGTTGTAAAAATAAGTTAACAAAATGGTGATAACAAATATTAAAAAAACATAATTAAAGGAATTGACACACTGAAATAGAAAAATTTAGCAATCCAATGAAAATCATTCAACATCATAGTTTTAGAGATAAGTTATAGATAGGAATTAGCATTTAAAAAACCTTTGAAATTCACTGAAAAAACCATAGATTTCATGCACGTTATATTTAGGAATTGGCATTTAAAAAACCTTAGAAATTCACTGAAAAAAACATAGGTTTCAGGGGTGTTATAGTTAGCTGGACATTTCCCTCGTACAAAACCCTAGAAATTCCCCAGTTATAGTTAGTTCAGCTAACTATAACTCGTGCCCCTGCAATGCACTGCTGATGACGTCACATATTACATCACTCATGACATGGTCAGTGACATCACTGATGACATCACTGATGAAATCTCAAATGACATCAATGATGATGTCATTCATGTGATCATTTGATGGTTCTTGTCACACCCTAATATAACCTTTCATACACCCACTCTAAATTACATACTGCCACTCTCAAAACCATAGACAATCCAACACCAATAAGTACATACCCCATCACTGACTCTTAGGTCTAAACACTCATCCAATCACTTATCTGTACAGTCACTCATACATCTGGTCATTCAGTACAGGACTATCATATGCACTCATACACCTATATAGACACTCCCACACCGCTATTCATCCATAGAGTTACTCACACACATACTCAGTCAT
Organism: Triturus cristatus; assembly: GCF_964204655.1. NCBI lineage: Eukaryota > Metazoa > Chordata > Amphibia > Caudata > Salamandridae > Triturus > Triturus cristatus. The sequence goes on along the minus strand of NC_140579.1, from coordinate 477,012,008 downwards.
CCAAGTAATTAATCACACTGCAATTTACTCACCTATACAATTATACACGCACAAGCTCAAATACTCATACAAATACTAGCAAATGTTTCTGGTCTTATACAATCAATGATACAAACATACACTCATCAATACAGCCACTCACACTATCACACACTCTCAGTTATAGTTATTTCTGTACTCCAACATACATATATACTGCCGTTCACATATGTAGTAAATTAAACATGTACTAATGAAATATATATTCACTCACTAACACAACCATACATACACTCACCCACCCATACAGTCCATCACAGTTTCACTCTTAACACCATGCAACCCCTGAATCACCCACTCACACATCTATGCACAGAGTCACACACACTCCACCCACTCAAACACTCAGGCACCCATACAGATACTTAGACAACCAATCAATAACACATATAGACACTCATGTAGCTGTTCACAAACCCATGCAGCTGCTTACACACCAACAGACAGATACAGACATTCACACTGTTTAGTCACTAGTCCGCAGTTACATAGATTTAATCACTCACTTATAGAGTCAGTCACGCATCTACTAAATCATCCATTCACACACTCATACACCCACTCATTCTTCCATAGGCCTTTCCCTATATATGTAAAACATATTTAAACTTTACAGAAACACACAGTCACTGGATGATGTCATCAGTGATGTCATTTGAGATGTCATCAGTGATGTTTGTCATGAGTGATGTAATATGTGACGTCATCAGCAGTGCATTGCGGGGGCGCGAGTTATAGTTAGCTGAACTAACTATAACGGGGGAATTTCTAGGGTTTTGTACGAGGGAAATGTCCAGCTAACTATAACACCCCTGAAACCAATGGTTTTTTCAGTGAATTTCTAAGGTTTTTTAAATGCCAATTCCTAACTATAACGTGCATGAAACCTATTGTTTTTTCAGTGAAAATATATATATATATATATATATATATATATAATTCACTGAAAAACCATAGCTTTCAGGAACGTTATAGTTAGTTTGACATTTCACTCATACAAAACCATAGAAATTCAGCCGTTATAGTTAGTTCAGCTAACTATAACTAGCGCCCCCGTAATGCACTGCTGATGACGTCACATATTACATCATTCATGACATGGTCAGTGACATCACTGATGACATCACTGATGACATCATCCAGTGACTGTGTGTTTCTGTAAAGTTTAAATATGTTTTATATATATGCCAAGGTGTATTGAAGCATGACTGGGTGTATAAGTGTCTGGTTGGAGGATTTAGTAGGTGCGTGAGTGGGTGTATAAGTGAGTGATTAAATGTGACTTACTGACTGCATGGGTTAGTGACTAAACTGTGTGAATGTCTGTATCAGTCTATGTGTTGTTGTGTAAGCTGCTGCATGGGTTGGTCAGTAGCTACATGAGTGTCTATATGGGTTATTTATTGGTTACCTGAGTATTTGTATGGGAGACTGAGTGTGTGGGTGGGTGGGTGGGTGGGATGTGTGTGACTCTGTGCATAGATGTGTGAGTGGTTGATTCATTGGGTGTATGGGTTCAAGAGTGCATGTGGAAACAGCTGTATGGATGGGTGAGTGTGTGTATGGGTGTGTTGGTGAGTGAATGGATGTCTCAGTGGTACATGTCCAAGTAACTACATATGTAAAAGGCAGTGTATGTGAGAGTTGGAGTATATAAATGACTATACATGAGAGGCAGTGATTGTGAGAATGGTTGTATGGATGAGTGTGTACTTGTATCAGTGATTGTATAAGAGAGTAAATATGCATTAGTATCTGTATGAATAAGTGAGGTGGATGTGTATAACTGTGTAGGTGAGTAAATGGGAGTGTGATTGATTCTTTGCATGACTGTCTAGGTGTGTGAGTAACTTCATGGATGAGTGGCGGTATGTGAGTGTCTGTATAGGTGTATGAGTGCATATGATAGTGTTGTATTGATGAGTGACTGCATGTATGAGTGATTGTATGGGTGAATGAGTGGATGTGTGTGTAGACCTATGAATCAGTGAGTGCATATGTAGTAACGAGTATTGGTGTTTCAATGGTTTCGAAAATGGTAGTCTGCATTTTACAGTGGGTGTATCAAAGGTTATATTAGAGTGTGAAGAGATGCATCAGATTTTCATGTGGATGATGTCATCAGTGATGCCATCAGTGATGTCATTTAAGATGTCATCAGTGATGTCATCAGTGATGTCACTGACCATGTCATGAATGATGTATTATGTGACGTCATCAGCAGTGCATTGCGGGGGCATGAGTTATAGTTAGTTGAACTAACTATAACGGCCGAATTTCTATGGTTTTGTACGAGTGAAATGTCCAACTAACTATAACGTTCCTGAAACCTATGGTTTTTTCAGTGAATTTCAAAGGTTTCATAAATGATAATTATTAACTATAACGTCCCTGAAACCTATGTTTTTTTCAGTGAATTTCAAAGGTTTTTTAAATGCTAATCTTTAACTATAACACAACCAGTCGCATTTCCAGAGTGGTGGAGAAAGGTGAGCGTGGCCTCCGAAACACCTCTTAGCAATCCCACTGTGTGGGATTTACTGGAGGTAACAGGAGGAGTAGTTAGCCCCTAACGTCAACCTTGGGGGCCAACTACACCTTTTATTACCACCAGAAAGTCTGACTCAGCAGGATTGCTAACGTCTCCCTAAATCCCCCAACTTAAAACATGCCATGTTTGCACACTTGTCACATTAGGCCCCGCCCCCTCCATTCACCACTGTGTAAACGCACTCCGTGGTGTGTTTTACGTTGGGGGATTAAGTCCCCTTGAATCCTGAGGGTCCCTGGGGTCCATCTAGCCCACCATCTACCTCCAGTAAGCACCACAGAGCTGCGTTGCAGAGAGGTGTAAAAAGGGGCGTGGCCTCAGACCACCTTTCTGCAAAGCAGCTCCCTGGCGCTTACTGGAGGTACCTGGTGGGCTAGTTGGCCCCCAGGGACCCTCAGTATTCAAGGGGAATTATTTCCCCAACTTACAACGCACCAGGGGGCGTGATTGCAGAGTGCTGCAGGGAGGGGTGGGGCCTCTGGCACGATGCCAGTTTTTTTTTTAGAAGGGGGCTGTGTGGCCCCCTTCTTTTCCCACTTCTGGGGCTCTGGGGACCCCATCCCAGGGCCTGACCCCTAATGTTCCAAAAAATTAAAAAAATAAACAGGAAGGGGGCTGCGTGGCCTTCCATCCCGAGGCCAATTTCTGCCCCGGGGACCCCATCTCCGAGGGCATGGCCACATATTTTTTATTTTTTTTAAATTATTTTTTAAGGTGGGGGCTGCGTGGCCCCCTCCGGAGGCCTCTATTAGCTCCGGGGACCCCATCCCCCTGGGCTGTGACTTGTTTCTTTTTAAAAAAAATTTTTTTATATTTTATTGGGGAAGGGGGCTGCGTGGCCCCCCTCCTGGGCCACTTCTGGCCCTGGGGACCCCATCCCTTGGGGCCTGGCAACTCTGTTGGGGACCATAGGGGGGCCCCAATGCCCCCATGGTCCCGCCGGCTCCCTGCCTCCTGCGGGAGCCGGCATTGCTTTTCCACACGGGGAGCTGCTGACATGCAGCTCCCCATATGGAAAAGCAATCTGCTTTGCTTCATTGAAGCGAGAGCAGGTTTCCCTGCTCTTGCTTCAATTAAGGAAACCAGAGTTTGCAATGACAGGGCAGGAGCCACACAGCTCCCGCTCTGTCATTGCAAACAGCAGTGTCCCGATGTGGGCACCCGGGGACACTGCAGGTGCCGGCCCTGGGGGGAGGCAGTATCCAGGGCCATTGAGGCCTCCCGGAGGGGGGCAGTGCAGCCACCCTCCCAACGTTTGAAAAGCCCGGGGGAGGTGGTGGTCCCCAGGGCATTAGGGTCCGTAACAGACCCCAGATTTTATATTTAGAGTGCCCAGGGGAGGTGGTGGCCCGTGGGGCATGTGGGGGGGCTCGAGCCCCCCCACTTCTTTAAAAAAAAGAGCCTTGGGGAGGTGGCGGTCTCCTGGGCTGCGGGGGGCCGCAATCCCCCTGCAGTTTATTATCAAAGCCCTGGGGAGGTGGCGGTCCCCGGGGCAGCGTGGGGGGGATTGGGACCCCCCATGCTTTTTTTTCAGCCTTGGGAAGGTGACAGTCCCCAGGACTGTGGGGGACGTAGTGCCCCCACATACATTGTAATAAGCCCCAGGGAGGTAGCGGTCCCTGGGGCTGTGGGGGCCCCCACTATTATTTTTTCGGCAATGCCTCCGGGACCTGGCCCACCCGGGGGCCTCATTTAAATGAAGCGCGGGAGCCCATGCTTCATTTTTTTAAAACATTACGGCGGGATTCGAGACCCCAACATGATTTCCGACGATTTTTCTTTTTAAAAAAATGCTTTTTTTGGCCCTGGGGATCCTTGTGGGACCCCCTGAGCAGGCCTAGGGGGTCAGGCTGTTTCTACCCTGACCCTTTTCTTGTTATTAAAAAATATTTTCACTGTCTTCTTGTGACTTGGTTCTACCGAGTCACAAGTGGCTGCCAACACTTCCTGGTTTGGAGTGTTGGCAGCCAATCACAGTGAAGCTCGTGCTCAGGAGGGTTTGCGAACCCACCGCTGCCCTAGATGTCGATATTTTTTCTTTTTCAAATTTCTCAGGAACTACCAAACGGATTTACACCATTTAACAAAAAGGACTTTTTCTGAACCAAGACCTACCTTTTAGCCAAATTTGGTGTAATTCCGTTCAGCAGTTAGGGCTGTGGCTTTGTCTAAAGTTTCCTATGGAAAATAAAATGGGGAAAACGCGTTTTGGGACCCCCCTGTTTTCTTGGCCCCCGCTTGGCGAATCACCCGAATACTTTCAAGACAGGAGCTGACCAGAGCAGGCCACTAGTTTGGAAAATTCCACGAAGATTTGGCAACCGGCGCCAAAGTTATTGGGAAAAGAAAAAATGCTTTTCCTATGGAAACTAGGTCTTAATTATAACTATATTATATATATACATTTTATATATCTCTTTTTTGTGGGGGTACTGAAATTAACCTACTAATATCCCCCCTTTTTACGGAGTGAGTTGCCACCGACCCTATATTTTTTATTATTTTCTTTGGGGGACAGAACTCCCTAACTCCCCCTTTTTCGGGTGGTGTTGGTTTCCAAACCAACTTTATATAGTCTTTTAAAATAAAAATCTTGGTAATCCTTAACCTCCTTTTTGTAACAACACCTTACTTTGCTTTACATATACCCATCCCCGAACCCTAACAAACCCTTTCTCCCCTTTAATTCAACCCAACTCTTAACCCTAAAGTCCCCCTTTACATCTTTTTACCTTTACTCATCCCTTATCGCTAAAATCACTCTTAACCCTTTTTACCTCTATCCAACCCTTAATCCTAAAATCACTGTTAACCCCTGTCCCTCTACCCACGCCTTAACACCAAAATAACCCTTATCTCATTATCTCTACCCACTCCTAAACCCTAAGTTTACCCTCACTCCTTTAACTCTACCCTCCCTTAACCCTAAATGTACTCTTCCCCCTTTACCTTTACCCAGTCCTTAACCCTAAAATCACACTTAACCCTCTTTGCCTCTATCCACCCCTTAATCCTAAAACCACTCTTACCACCTTTACCTCAACCCAGCCCTTAACCCTAAAATTACCCTTTCCAAATTACCTCTACCCACCCCTAAACCCTAAAATTACCTCTTACCCCCCTTTACCTCTTCCTACCCCTCAACCCTAAAAAAGACTTACCTGCGAGGTAAATGAATGTGGAACCAGGGCACATGTGGAGTAAAGGTTGAGAAGTGAAAGCTATATGAACTACAAACTATGGAGTAAATGTTACATATCCCTAGGACTATATCCTTAGTGGTGGGGTGTTCTGAGGCCTATTTGCTATCCCTGAGCCAGAGGGACATTATACAGCTGGAACGCAGCAGATATAAAAATGGACATTTCTGAATGTGCACACACACTACTTTGGAAAGAAAATGTTTCTGAGATTAAAATAAAAATAAGTTAGATACATCAAATCTTTAACAAACAGTACTATTAATGTAGACCCACCAGTTTTGGAATATGTCTAGTTCCTGTAATTATTTTCTTCAAAACCTGTGTGAGGTTTAGATAATACATTTCACTGTTTTTGGTATCTCTCATTATGCACTAACCTATATTGTTTTTTGATTTGTGGAATCATTTCTTCTCTAACTACTTCCATCAGAGCAAGAGTCTTGATGTAAGTTTCATAGAGTAGGATGAACACCTTACAACAGAGTACTTCCTCACCTGCCAAGCCTGCGATTCATCCACTTTGCTTGCAGCCATTGGAATTGTATTACTATTGGTGGTGTCTCTGTTGGTGGTAACTCCTGACCAAGCAGTTCCATTTGCCACCGGACTAAAGGGTCAAAGTGACAGTCACCCCACACTATTGAGGGTTGTACAGCCATCAATCAGTTTCCCTGCCTGTGTCTGCCTCAGCAAACGTCAGTTCTGTGAGGTTGGCCACTGTGGCTCCCTCCACATTAGATAGAGCCTAGCAGGCAAGCAACCTATCTGGGGCTGAACTATGAGAAAGTGCACAGCTAAAGGCTTAAAAAGGTCACCAAATATTGTTTGCAGAAAAATTTTGGCCTACTAAAATCGTACCCCTTGCTTCTCTGGAGTAAGGAGCTATGTATAGTTTTTGCCTATGAGGTGTAATTATACCCACTGCTATTTTGGGTAATCTTCTAGACTAATAAGACCACAGTGGGTTTTCGACAAGCTCCCTCTGTATTCCTTTGCTGGAATACATAGGGGGGAACCCCTAATGAACTTTGGATAAATTAAATGTTATTTAATCTTTCAAATATACATGTCCATTCATCTATCCCTTTCAAAAAAACAACTATTATGAGCAATTTAACTGTGAAGCTAAGAATGCAATCAATAAACCTCTGCTGGACTGATCTAGAAGTGCTCTAAATATGTGGTTGTGAGCCCTGTTTAGACTGTATCAATTATTCATGTTTGCGGAATTTCTATTTGAGGTTTCGATTGGAGATCCTCCCCATATCAAATTTTGAAGGAATGTTGAAATGTCTGTACAAATTGCCTTGTTCTGGTAGATGGAATGCATTGTCCTTTTATGTGTCCTCTTACTTTAAAATAGGAAATCATTGGCTTAAGCCACTATGGAAATAATATGAAATTAATTGCAGAAGGGACGTCCCCCAGTGGGATGTATGACATTACAACGCGTGTCATTACAACGCGTGCAGTTACATCGCATGCGTTACAACGCATGTGATGTTACAACGCTATGCCATTACAACGCAAGTCTTTACATCGACTTGCACTAGATGGCGTGCTAACATTAGAAAAGTGTAATTTACTATTCCAACTCCAGTCCACGTAACAGTAGGGAAGGTGTTGGGATAGTAAACTACACTATTTGCAATGTTAGCACGCCATCTAGCGCAAGTCGATGTAAAGACTTGCCTTGTAATGGCATTGCGTTGTAACATCGCATGCGTTGTAACGCATGCAATGTAAAAGCTGCGCGTGGTAAAAACCGCGTTGTCATGGCTGTCCCCCCCCCCCAGTGCTGTAAACATATGGAAAACTCAATGCTAAATGTCAGAAAATTACAAATTGAGGAGATGGAGAATACATTCAAAAAGAACTATACTGAGTTGGTATAATAATCGTATAATAATCTGACTATTTGTGCTCTTGAAGATGTATCGTCCATTGGATTAGGTCTCCAAACAAAGAGAATTGTTTATGTTTGTATATACTTGAAGTCCTCAGTTAGAGATAGCAGGATCCTATGATAAATTGACCGGACTCCTGGCCCACCAAACCTACTAGAGGTTCCAGTTCTGGCAGAAAGATTCCCTTAAAGTCAATCCCACTATGAAAACAGATGTTTATACATATTTTCATGCGTGGTGTGGTTTTATTTGTTTACATCTTTGAGAGTTTTATAATGTGCTGCTGCCATTTAAAAAATTGCTGTGCTTTTACAGTTGGAAGAATACTGACAGTCAAAATCAGCATTGGTAAGAGAAGCATATATTAAGTTGGAGCACAAAACATGGAAAAGTATGCATTGAGTTCAGAGGAAAGCATGATCATTCAGGTACATGCCGAAGAGGTGATATTTTAGTTGAATATTTTTGTTGCGGTGTATCCCATCCTGTATTTTTGTAGGAGCGGGTAACCAGCAATTAATTTAAGCCCAAAAAAGTATGCTTGTAAATAAGTTGTCAGTAAGATTACTATTTAAAGCTTATCTGAGTAATATGGCGCAATCATATACATCGTGGTAGGTGTACATTCAAAGCTCAAATACCCAACACATGTAAATTGAAGAATGAGAGTAGCACTCCACAAAGTATTGCATTTGTAAGAAAATGCCCTTTTTGCATTGCCAATCCCATTTTTCGCTGAATATTATTGCTGGTTTTTAGACTCTGCACACTGGAGCACTACTGTCCATTGCCCAGTGTATGAGTGTTTACCTATAAACATGAAAAAAATGTGCTAATCTCTGAGTGACATATTTAACTTTCTTAGAAGGCCATATCATATGGTGTAGAAACTGCACCCAACACATGGAAAGTTAAATGTCACCTGTGGTATGCAGCCCTTATTGTACCATCCACTAGTGTGATGAGGAAAACATGGTTTCAGGCCTACCATTTTAGCATGATGGCTGCAGTTAAAACGTGCAGTGTGACATGTGAAAATAACCCTTTTTGACAGCCCAAAACCTCCCTTTTAGGTATTAGTAAGGCACCTCTATGTAAGCCTTGCAGCCCACAATCTTTAATAGTTATTAACAATCCAATTCAATGGTGAAGTCAGATTTGTAATAAAGATTAAGGAATATAACTTTTAAAAAGGTATCATTCCCCTGCCTGAAGTTCCAAAAGGCTAATTTGCATTAACTCTCCAGCTACTCTCAATCTGTGCTCAGTGAGGTGTGAAATTCTTTCCAGAAGCACACAATAGGCTGCCCTGAATGGGCAGAGATGACTTTTCTGAGCTAAATAGAAGATTCAGGGTGAAGGCCATGGCCCCCCCGTATACACTTTGGTGTCAAACCTCTGCATGACTGGTCTGTCTAAAGCACATGTAAACGTTCTGTGGACTTCAAAGAGAGCAAATAGGGTGCCAGGACTTTCTTATGTATTCCCTGTTTGGTTATTGAAAGGCCCTGATTTTATCTTACCAGATGTATGTCTCTGGGTTTGTTGTGGATACTTTGCCTGCTTTAAACTGGATTTTATTGTTAAATGTGGGAGGGCATAAGTGATTTATATGCACTACCCCACACACCCACAACCCTCAGGGATCAACTTTATTGTGGTGGAAGACTTTTGCCATCTTGAGTATACCCATACCCATGGCATTTTGGGTCTGTTTGCAGTAATGCAAATCGGACCTTCTTATAAAGTGGGCTAGTTGCCCTTGGGACCTTTCACCCGTTAGTGAGTCTACAGTAGTCATACTGTAGGAGAGTAGGAACTGCACCTTATGTTGCCCCCACTTTTTTTCTGATGTTTACACTAGTTTCTGGCTATAGTCTGGCTGGGACCCCGCTAATCAGGGCCCCAGCCTCTCTGTTCTCTCTAAACAACTTGGAGTGCATATTAGATGCACTAGTGATTGAATACTGTGGTACCTTATGAGTCCCTAGTATATGGTACCTTAGGTACCAAGGGCATAGGTACTTCACAGGCCTACCAGAGGCTGAAGCATGTATTATGCCACCCCTGGGAAGCAGACTAAATCTGACACCACAGGCCTGCTACTGCAGCCTGGGTGAGGTAGTGTTAGCACTCCTCACTGAGATATAGGTTCACTACACCTCTCCCTGCACACACATTTAAACCTATCAGTCACCCCTAAGGCAGGCCCTGTCAATCCTGAGGGAAGGGTGCTTGGTTTCCATGTGAGGGGGTGCCTCTGCCTGAGCAGGGCCCCTCTGCAGCTCTCGGAGCCTAGTCCCTGGGGCTGTTTGTGAATGCGGTCAAACCATAAACTCTTAAGTGCATTATAACCTCGCAGTAAATGCTAACTCTGGAATGGCTGCATCAAAACATGTCGTGTTTGGTGTCAAACGCTTTGGAATCATACCCCCACACCAGTAACTGGTGTGGGAGTATGATCCCACCCTTCTAGAGGGATAGACAGGTACCTACTGTGGAAACACGGTAGAATCCTGACGAGCCCTGGCATCACTAAATGGATGCCACCGGTCACAGACACTGGGCTGCCCTCATGCTGATGACCGAAACTCGCAGTGGAGGAGGCCCAACAATAGGCATAATGTCACAGGGAGGTGTGGTCACCTCCCAGACAGGGTTTAGTGTATTGGGGCTGGGTGGGTGCACTCCTAGAGTGCTTTGAAGTCCTGCACTGGGGGAGCAGTAGGCTCCTCTGTGCATACACCAGTTCAAACCAGCTCAGGGGCTACCTGCCCCTGCTCTGGCGTGAAACTGGACAAAGGGAAGTGGGCGTAGCCACCCACTCCCCTGACCCTCCCATATGTGGGGTCATAGAGCTAGTCCCTCCCTTCCTTTCAGTATAAGTTAGGGAAGCCTTGCCATTGCAAACTAGATATCCCTGGACGACGCTCTGAAGAAGAATCCTGGTCCTTCGACGTTCCACTACCTCTGGAAGACTGAAGAATCTCCCTTGGAGTCAAGGAGTGACTCCCCTGCTTGGCAGGAACCAAACTTTGCAATCAACGGTCGCAAACTTTCCCGCTCCCGCCGGAGTCCGAAGTCACTGCAGCCCAGGAAGAGGATTTCCTGACTTCTCCAAGGCCATTGTGAGTCCCCAGCAACGCTGAGGCAAGTGGACCCCACGAGTGAGGAGGAACCGCAAGCCCTGGGTACCGTGCACTGTTTTTGAGTGTGACCCCTTCACGATGTTCTACGAACTTGTGCATTGGACCACATGTGGTCCAAGCATCTAGCAGGGTTTCCACCGAAGATCAGAGGCCTACCCCATCCCGAGTGACCGTGGGCCCCTGTTGAGTGAATCCTCCTGAGGCATCTTCGCGATCCCTTGCCGGTTGGCTTGTAGGTCCCCAGAAGACTTTTCTACAAAACCAAAGGGCTCCCCTGGTTGCTCCAGGCCTGCCCTGACTTACCCTTGCTGGGTGAGTCCCTCAGACCTTGCTGGTCTGCACCGCTTACTTTTTACACTTTCCACAAGACTTGCTGTTGCCAAGGCTTGTTGGCTCCAATCTGGTCGCTGACACTGCAGTAAGCTGCAGACTTTGTGGGGCACACCGAATCCAGCTCCTGGTCATTGTCGATGCCTCCTGGACCTCGTGGCTGAAGAGTCAAGACACCCGTGATCACCTGAAATCACCCGACGACTGTGGGCATCCAGCTTCCTTGCCCCAGGTCACTGCCAAGTGACTTTGAACACTGTCCCCTCTGCTTTCAGGTCTTCCTTTCTCTGAATCCAGGCTTTGATTCCACCGGACACTTCTCCTGTCTTCACAAGCAGCAAGTCTTCTTTGGCTCCCATTGAAAACGACACCGCGACCCGACACCAAAAGACACCTATGCACCCAGCTTCGTTGGGTAAGGTAACTCCAGCACTACGGTGCTCCTGTGGGTGTTGGCTCTAGAGCTACTTACCCTGTAAGTGACTTGCTTGTAGACTCTCCCAAAGTATCCTAAAACTCTAAATTTCCAATCGCAACTTGCTCCATTGAAGTCAATTGGGATCCGCGGCTGTGTTCTCACACTGCATACGTCTCCCGTGGGTCCTTTACTTACCTGCCTTGGGTGGATTAGTGAGGCCCCAGCACTTCTGAAGGCCCTAGGCCTTGTCCCCTTGCAAGTCATTATCCCTAAGTCTCTTTTTTAGTATGTGGTCTGGTATGCCCCTAGGGCCCCAGCCATATTTGTGCTTAACTTGTTGTGAAATGTTGATTTGTGCATATGTTCTTAACTTCTAATCTCATAAAGAGATTAGTAGAGTGTGTCTAGTAATAAATACATATATATTTTATATATATACCGGTGTGTACTCCTTTCATTTAGTAATTCAAGAGATTATAAGCTAAAACAAGCTGCTTTACATTCCTCTAAAGACTTAGCCTGAAGGCTTCTCTCCACAACTACCACTAGGATAGCTTTCTTTAAAAGGTTGTCTTAAACCTACTAACATAAGAGTCGAATTGTACTGGTGGAAGGTGTCCACTTTAACTAGTGAACAGCATATACCAGGCCAACTTCTCACACATATCTATCTGTTAGTGCAAGGCTTAAATGTGGCATTCCATGTACACCATCAGGTCACTGCTGGTGATGTGAAAGGGTGCCAGGTGGACAGAACCTACTGCAGCTGGCATTTGTGACCTATGATAAGGACCTAAAGAGGATGGACCTCCTTCCAGTTGTAATACGAGGACAGAAAGATCTCCAAGGATCCCCCCGGTGGCTCCAGGAACCTTAAAAAACTGAAAGAGACATCAATGTGAAGAATCCCAGCTGACCAGTGGCAACTGGTTATTGGATTGACTTCACTGTTGCTCTCTGCTGGACAACCTGAGAGACCCTAAATACTCCCCCAGCTCCTGGGGGCCTTGATAGTGTACCCCTAAAATGTTTGACATTAATTAGGGAACGTTTTCAAAACTTTTGATCCAGAGCTACAAGGGGACCATTCGCAATATGTATTGCATTTCAGTTTTGTCCTACAGGAGGAAGAGTTTTTCCTTGGAAGAATGGCAAAGTCCATTTTCAGATTGGTACTTGGGAACATTTTTGAACTTCTGTAGTTCCAGACCATAGCAGGACCAGTCTGTTTGATGTATTCAACTCTCATTTCATCCATCATGGTTAGCCTCAAATCATGCCTAAGTACTGGTCTACCCTGAGCATTGACTACTACTGATGCTTTGTTCTTTTTGGCTCTATTTTCACAAAATCTTTACAAATTTATATCTCCTGTTTCGCTGATTTGGATTGTTCTTGTGTTGTGTTTTGAACTAACTGTTTTGATACTTCTAAATGCCTTATGTATTTTTGTTAAGTTAATTCTGCCTGCTCCAGGTTTAAATTATGTACATTTTGACTGGACCTAACAGGATAGTGACTTTATTACTTGTTCTAGAAACCAATTCACCCCAACTAATTAGCTGCTTTCTCACAATGCCATAGAAGAGTGAGGTTTCAGAACACCATTCTTGAATAAAGAAGTGGAACTTGTGCTGCCATGTCAAGTATACTATTAATAGTTGGCAGGACTAAGATGTTTCATGATTCTTTGAACCTCCGCTCTATCAGTTCAAGTTATCTGTGTTTCAATTGGGGTGTGGCATGAAAACTTTCTAAAATTACACTGATTGTATCCTCAAAGTGATGCAGGATCTCCAGGCACTTACAAACTGATAAAAACATTGGAGGAGTTGTGTAAACCCCCCTGACGATTTAACTAAAAACAAACACATTTTATTTCACAGATATAGAATGTCCACAATGAGCCATATTTTAAAAAGTTAGATATCAACAACCCTGATTCACCAAGCTGTCTTTATGAGAGAAAAAAAATGAAACACTCAAAACCATTTTGGTCAGTTAGAAATTATGTGCCCACTTAATTTCTCAGTTTATGATAAGATCACAGAAAAGTTAGCAAACCGTATCATAACATAAAGATATTAAAAAAATTATGCACTAATGATTTGAATATATGTATAGTATGTGGAATTTGTTACTCTTTGTAATATCATGTTTATACCGACGTGACATACTGCTATACATGACTAAATATTAAGCTTAATAGAAAGGAGAGAGTTTTGGGGCCCTTTAGGCCCCAGTAATATGGAAGCCTTCATCTTCAGCCATCTTGTCCGATATTCCTCTGCTTCTCAGTGCTTAAGGTCAGCTCTCTATAGGGTGTGATTTTGATAAACCGGTGCCATTTGAAACAATTTCCCACCTCCTCAAATCTTTTAGTTGTTGTGGGGATGATGTGCCCATGACCACAGTCAAGGCTTTATGTTTTTTGAGTATGGCGATAGTGGGACAGCCAGGAAAAGTTTTTTCAATTTAGTTGCTTGCCGGTTCCTGCCTAAGTGGTTTGTTCTAGCTCAGTAATAGGATCCTAGTTCAGATATGTTCGCGTTTAGTTATGCTTTCCTCCTTTGTACTTTCTTAAATCATGTAATCTGACAAGAAAGGGAATTTCTGAAATCTGAGTTTATCAGTTCTTCTTCCTTCTTTCAGTTACAGGAATGCCGTATTATGGGCATCTTTCGCTAACATGGTACAGCAAATACGCCCTTCTATTTATGAAAGTAGGTGTAAGAATCCAAAAATACGGGTGCTGTCAAACAAGCGGCACATGACTTGTTTTTAATACCTGAAGCATAAGTAGATTTTATTTTCTGTTCATCTTGTTCTTAATAAAATTGCAGGTACCGAGTTACATGCTGCAGTCACATATTACTGCAAAAAATATTGTTTGATACTAGTAAAGGGCATAGTATAACACCTCCGTAACCACCTCTGTGCCTGGAAAGGCCCTCAATCTGCCCAAGATCAGTGGGCAAGTATAACAGCACTATTTACAAAGTTGACCGTATGCCAGCAGTTGTTGTTAAGGTGATGGCTTAAAGAGTTTTAGTTGGGTTGTCACCAGAAAGCATACCAACGTTACAGGAACCACGCAACACCTAACAGCATCTTATTCTAGTGGGAGATTTGTCCATTTTGAATGGCATGGAAACAATGCTTTCAATTGTGAGCATGAACGCGTTTTTGCAATTGACAAACCATACTTTCTGAATTAATTTTCTGAAAATCGAAATTCACACTGGTGTGGTATAACTTACATTTTGAGAATATATCTATTCAGCAGTGTGGGCTATGGACATTTAACGACTAGGACATTTGCCACATCAAGTGACTAGCACAAAACTGACAATAAAATAGGTAGTCAAACCTATGAGGAAAGCACATTGGCACCTTAGATATGTTCAGGCAACTACTCCTGTGAAAGGTAGTTGTAAATCAATATCCAGAATGGAAATGAAGTGGGAGCACTCCAATTTTGGTGCAAATATGGAGGTTTTCTACAAGCAGAAGAGACAACAAAGAGTTAACAAGTGTAAATTGACTGCTGTGGCACATCATATTTGCCCATGCAACAATGAATAGTGCCATATATACACATTCAAAAACACTTTACTTTGGAATTGAGAAAGAAATACATAATTACTCGCTAGAATCTGAGACTACTGTAATCTTTTACGATATGTATGATAGTCCGAAATGTAACTCGAGACTAGATATAGACCTTTTGAAGTTTGTTAGACCTGGCACCTTGGCGTGAGTTTCCCTTCCACTATTTTGATGGTGTGCCTCGATTGTTTTTCTGGTGTTCACCGCTCAGGGCGCTACGCCACGGCTAATCCGTGCCGCAGCGCAAGTGCTCCCTAAGATAAAGTGTACCTGTAATTGATGTTCATGATTGGGTTATTGGATTCACTATCAGTCCCCAGTAAAGTGCACCCGGAGTGCCAAGGCTTGTGAATGCCAATGCCGCTAGTGGGCTGCAGCGCTGGTTGCGCCACCCACACCAGCGGCCATGTAAAATGTGTCCTGGGTCTGCCACTCCCGACCCCGCGTGCAGTCCCGTGCTGTCACGCTGGCTGGGCAAGTGCACACACTTGCCAGCCCCCAGAACCTTCCCTTAGCCTCATGTTAGTCACCCCTATGGTAGGCCCGCGGGCAGGGTGCGTTGTGGGTGTAAGGTAGGACAGGCCCTGGTTGTGAGGCCTGTCCTAATAGTGAATCACCGCCATCTTCGTGGTTCACTATTGCAAGGCTACCTGTTCCCCTTAGGCCAGATGAGCTGCTGGAATTATTACATCCTATAATCCCAGCAGGCTCAGGGAACATGGTAGAGAGATATGTTTAGTATGCCTGAACTCGGAATGATAAAATACTTCTTGTAGTCAAGTTTATTTTACTATCCTGGGTTTGTAAATACGACTTTTAGAAAGTCCGTATTTACTCGCTTAACCATCTCAGCCCGCCTCTGCTGTGCGTGTATCTGACTGTCTGGGCTATGTGAGTGACAGGGCTGGGGGGATGACAGGTAGCGAATGGCAGGAGAGCACCTTGGTGGGAGGTGGGGGTGTCCCTTGGACTCTGAATAGGGCAGTGCTCCACCACCACAAAGCTGGCTCCGCCCCCTGGGGAGCGACTGATGACTCAGCCTGCACCTGGCCCCGGACGGGCGAAGCGCTGTCCACAAGGTGATCCTGAAAGTACTTGTCCCCTGAATGCCGGCTCCACCTCCTGTGGAGCGGCTGATGTGCCTGCCCCTCACACTGAAAGCAGAAGTCAGAGTACCCCCAACAAAGTGCTCAGGACTGAGAACGACTATGCGAAGGCCCCCCTGGCCTGAAAGAACAAAAGGAATGTGGTATAAAAGTAGGAGCCCTGCTCCTTGCAAATCAGAATCCTGTTTTACCACAAAGAACCTCTGCCCGACTAGAAGGAGAAGAAGACGCTGGAGGAGCTGGCCTGCTGCTTGCCTTGCTGAAAAAGGAGAGGAAGAGACTTACTGAAAAGACTTTGCTGCTTTGTGCTTTAAACATTCTCCAAGGGCTTGATCTGAGCTTGCCCCCTGAACAGAACCCTAGGACCAGTGGGTTCTTTGCGCCTTTGCTCGTCCTGAAACTCGAGCCGTGTGTGTATCCCGCTTGAGGAAGACTGCGCCCCTCATCGCCCCTCCGAGGGCTGTGACACTCCGGAGCCTGCCTGCCTTTGCCCCCCTTGAGAGCCTCGCTCCGACCGGAGTCGCTCTCTACCCCGGGCTAGGCCGCCGGCACCTCTGCCACCGCCTGCTATTGGAGCGCGCTGAAGCGCTATCGCCCCTCCTGCCGGAATCCTTGTCCGACGATCGTGATCCCCGCCGGGTCCCCAGCTGCACGGACCGTGCCCTGTGACCCCGCTTCGCGATCTCGCCCTGAGATCAGGCCGCGCCACCCACGCTGAGGAGACCCCCGCACTGCCGTGCTGAGGGTCGTGGGCCGCGCCTGCCTGACTACACGCACCTGCTCAAGAGGATCCAAAGGTGCCCCGTCACTGCTGAGTCGCACCCTCCCGTGCCGACTCCCAAAAGCAACTACACGTTCTTAAGAATTCCAGTATCGGGCTCGGGGCCCGCAACGCCTTATTTCCCCGTTCGCAGGAGCCGATCTCTGTAAGTACTGGAACCACAAGTAACATTTGCAAGAGACTACAAAGTATCCATTTGAGACTACGAACAAAGAACAATTGCCTGCTTTACAACCTGGTGGCATGGCGAAAACGTTATTGGTCTTGTGATAAGTCTGCTGAGATATATATACCTATTTTTACATAAAGAAGCGTATTTTTCTACATATCCAAGTCTGGTGTCCGTTCCTGGGGGGGATTGATGTATTTACTGTGTGTGAGATTGTAAGTGCTTAACCAACAACGCCTGAGGAATCGCCTTGGCTGCTCACGCCACGCACCTAGAGGGTGAGCAAGGGTCATTCACAAGGGGTTATCCTGCGCCCTGACATAGAGGAGAGGGTTCCTGCTTGACACAAGGACAACCTTGCGCCAACCAGAGACCCCCAAGTCTAACAAAGTTCATTTTTGAAATTTTGTGAAGCATGACATAAGTAAGCTCTGAAATTGTCTTTTCTTAGGTCTTGCTACCCTCATGTTTTCCAAAACATTCCATACAACAATACATACATACATACACAGGAGCTCCCAATTAACACTCTTCACCATTGGTCTGTTGACATGTCACTCAAATTATACTCTCTCCTACACCGGCAGAAGGTATGGATCAACAGACCAGCCCACTCTAGCCATTGGATGCTTTTACTTTAAGAGACTGCATTTTCACTTGCACACGTAAACACATACACCGAAAAAATAGTTCCCCAAAAATAGAAATAGTTAGACAGTTGAACTTCCAAATGACTGTGTCTCTATGTATAATAGGATTACATCAACTATTTTCATACCTTCCAAGATCCCAAGCCATTTATTGTAAATTAGAATGTTCATTCCTCACTATAAACCAGCTTAGGTATATTTATTTATCTTACTGAAAATGAACACAAGTCATTAGAGCAGCTAGGGTGTATGTGCATATTTTTAAGCTCAAGCTATACCCCACAGGTTTAGGACTGACATTTCAACCACTTGAGAGAGCCCTCTAGTAACTACTTATGGAACCAAATCTCCCCTATAGAAGTGTGTTAGAAATGGGGTCTCTAGTTGGCAGAGGTAGGTACCTTTGTCCAAATAGGGACCCTTGCTTCTAGTCAGGGTAAGGGGGATACACACTACATAACCCCTGCTCACCCCCTGGGTAGCTTGGCATGAGCAGACAGGCTTATCCCAAAGGCAATGTGTAAAGTATTTGTACTATCACTCACAGTAACACAGTGAAAACACCACAAAGGGACACCACCCCAGTCTAGAAAAATAAAGTATCTTTATCTGAACTAAACAAGACCAGAAGGTCAAAAATCCAACATACACAGTTAAAAATATGACTTTAACAAGGTTTCAAGAACTTGTACCATAGAAAACTATGGATGCGTGACTTTTCACCAAAGTACCTGTAGATGCGTAAAAGTTCCAAAAGCCAAACTGCCGCAGAGTCGGAAAGCAAAGAGATGCAACACTCCTGAGACCTTTGGGAGACGTTGCGACAGTCCCACTGCACGCAGAGGAAGGGTTGCGTCGAACCCGGTCTGTATGGGGAGTGATGGGTCGATTCTTTGTGACAGTTCCAGTCCGCAGGTGATGCATCGGAGGAACTTGCCGCACAGGCACGCAATCCGGGATGCGTCAGCGATCGGTGCGGTGGCTTCGAGCGGCGCTGCGTCGGTCCTCTTCAGCCGCAATCCCCCGATGCGTTGATTTTTGTAGTCCTTTGAGTTTCTTCTTTCTTCCAGCTCCCAAAGAGCAGCAACAATCTCCAGAGGCCCAAAACTGGCACAGGCATCTCTTGGCATGTCAGAACTCACAGAAGCAGAGTTCAGGGGAGCTGAGGGTGAAGTCTTTGTGTCCCTGAGACTTCAGAACAGGAGGCCAGCTCACTTCAGGCCCTTGGAGATCTCTTTCAAGCAGCGAACAAAGTCCTTCTATTTTCCTTTGCAGAAACAGCAACTGCAGGCCAACCCCAGACACACAGCAAGGGAAGTACTTCTTCTCAGTCTCTCCAGCTCTTCTCCTTGGCAAAGGTTCCTTTTGAATTCCAGGAATGATCTAAAGTTCAGGGGTTTCTGGTCCAATACTTATACCCCAAAATGTATTTGTTCTCTTTGTGCCTGGGGCACTGAGCCCAGTTCAAAGCAGTTCTGGGGGGCAGTCTGCAAGTGCACAACAACATCCATTGTCAGTGTGAGCCTTGGCTCCAGACACACCACAGGGGTGGAGCCAGCATTGTGTAAGGCAGGCACAGCCCTATTCGGATACAGGTGATACTCCTCCCACCAATCCACATGCAGATCAGGCCTATTCAGCCTACTGCTGACTCATTCAGACTCCTGGAGCCACTGCACCTCCTCAGCCCCTGTCACTCCAAAGCCAGACAGTCAATCCACAAACAGGCAGAGGCACACAGGATGGTTGAAAAAAAAAATAGCCACTTTCTAAAAGTGGTATTTTCAAACACACAATTTAAAAACTATCTTTACTAAAAGATGTGTTAGTAAATCCCGAGTTCAGGGTACTAAACTCCATTTTCTTATCTTACTCCTATGGGAAGATATACTTGTAAAATGTGACAAAGCATTCCCCATTCTGTCCTATAGGCAAGTTAGTCTTTAAATAGTTAAAAACTAAATTGGCAGTATTTCACTATCAGGACATGTTATACACGCCAGTTCATGTCCTACCTTTCACATACACAGCACCCTGCCCACGGGGGTACATTGGGCCCACAATAGGGGTGTCCTATGTGCAAGGAAAGGGAAGGGTAGGGCTTGGAAATTGGGTTCACTTGCCAAGTCAACATGGCGGTTAACAAACTGCACACTGGCACCACAGTGGCAGATCTGAGACATCTTTTCAGGGCTACTTATGTGGGTGGCAGAATCAGTGCTGCAAGCCCACTAGTGGCATTAGATTCACCAGCCCTGGCACACTCAGTGCACTCTACTAGGGACCTACTGGTAAAACAAATATACGAATCAGGGAGCATTTGCACTTTAGCACTGATCAGCAGTGGTAAAGTGCCCAAAGTCCTATAGCCAACAAACACAGGTCAGGAAAAAATAGGAGGAAGAAGCAAAACGTTTGGGGATAACCCTGAAAAAAGGGCCATTTCCAACACAGTGTTGTACCAGCACTGCCAATATGTAGAAAACAATTCTCTTAACTCAAAAACAAAGATTACAGCCACCAAAACATACACAGGCAAAATAGGCTATCCAAATGGACTTGTACTTACCAGTGAATACAAGTTCCTATAAAGAGTAGGGTGTGATCACAAACCTAATAAAAAATCAAATCAAGAAATGTGTTAAAATCTGTAATTTCAGCTCATTATTATGAACCAGCTTTGGGAAATAATTAATACTACGGGAAACAAGTACAATTGATTAAAATACCAAAAGTATGTATACACATTTGAAGCAGTTGCTTCTGACCTGAGTTGGACCTCTATTAACAAGTGGAACTGCAGCTTCATAAAAATAATTCAGTGCTTTTGCGATTGAGTTGTGAGGGACACCTTGTAATGACTAGTAGAACTGCAACCTGATGTAAGAATTCAGTGCTTTTGCATTTGACTTGTGAGAGACACCTAGTAAAAACTAGTTGAACTGCAGCTTCATGTAAGAATTTCACTGCGTTTGAATTTGACTAGAAAGGGACACCAAGTAATGTATTGAGGAACTGCAGTTTCAAGAAAGAATATCAATGCTTTTGCATGAGACTTTTGAGAGACCACTAGTGGAACTGCAGATTGATGTAAGTATTACAATGCTTTTGCATTTATCTATTGAAGGACGCCTAGTAACAACTAGTATAACAGAATGTTAATGAAATAATTTCACATTTGTATTTGACTTGTGAGGGACACCTAGTACAACTACTGGAACTGCAGTTTGTGTAAGAATGTCAATTCCCTTGCATTTGACTTGTGAGGGGCACCTTTTAATGGCTAACGAAACTGAAGCATCATGTCATAATTTCAATGCTTGTGGATTTTACTTGTCAGGGACACCTAGTAGCTACTAGTGGAACAGCAGCTTTGTGTAAGAAAATAAGGTCATTTGCATCTGACTTAATAGGGACACCTAGTAATGGCTAGTGTAATTGCAGCTTCCTGTAAGAATTTTAATGCTTTGCATTTGCTTGGGAGGGACACCTAATAATGACTTTTGGAACTGCACCTTCACAGAAGAATTAGGGGTGGGTAATAAAGACCGCTCCACCGGTGGAGTTCGCTGAGTTTTGCCCACTCTGCGTTATACTTATAACACAGATTTCCAGCCAAACTCTGCCAACCGTCCCATGGAGGAGTTTTTTCTCATGTGCAGCACATCAACATTAAGTTCATGAGTGCAAGTGTGAATTGCTAGGAGGGCATTTTCCCAACACAGCCGGTTATGAAAAGTTGCGACTGACAAAACAACTCGAGCAACAGCATAGTTGCAGCACCCTCTGGTGCGCCACAAGGTGCCGTTCGCCCTGATTTTGCAGCATGGAACAAGCTCCCTGCGCTAAAAATCAGTATGATGTGTCTATTCTGCACACTTGTGGAACTCAGTGGAAACTCGCTGATTTTTATGTATCTCCAGAAGTTCTGCTCACCCCCTAGGAAGAATGT
This sequence comes from Triturus cristatus, assembly GCF_964204655.1. NCBI lineage: Eukaryota > Metazoa > Chordata > Amphibia > Caudata > Salamandridae > Triturus > Triturus cristatus. Next base: position 476,990,144 of record NC_140579.1, on the reverse strand, counting down.
AAATGCTTTTGCATTTGATTTATGAGAAACACTTAGTAATAAGCTGCAGCTTCAGTTAAGAATTTCAATGCATTTTACTTATGAGGAATTCCTAGTAACAACTTGTGGAACTGCATCTTCATGAAATAATGTCAAAGATTTTGCATTTGACTTAAGAGGAGTAGCCAGTAATGACTAGTGGAACTGCAGCTTCCTGAAAGATTTTCAATGCTTTTGCCTCTAAATCAAGAGCGAGCTTTCGAACACCTTGAGGAACTGCAGTTCTGGAAAAGAATTTTGAAGATTTTGTATTTACCTCGAAAGGGGCCTCGTGTGACAACTTGAGGACTTGAAGGTTTGAGTATATACATAATATATGTATATATATGAGCCCTTCACCAGATGTCTTTATTGGTTAGAATTTTGATGCTTCCTGCCCACAGCCCATAGCATAAGATATTTTACTTGGACCTAAATATAGTCAGTGGCGGTTCCTCCACTATGTTGGAGGAGTGTCGCCCCTCTCTGCCAGCCTCAAAACTTGGAAAAAAACAGGTTTATTATTGTTTTATTTTAGGTTGTGAGGCTGGGCGAATCTTGGGGGAAGGGCAGTGAAGAGAGGGAGTGATTTGACTGTGATCAGTGGGCTTGTCAGTTTGGCCGGCTGTTTCAGGCTGCCCAAACTGACATGTGCCATGAGCCCCAGCTGCTTTGCTGGGTTAGAGATGGCAAAGCACAGGCTTCCGGTCTCTCTGGGAGTGCCAATTCATGGTGCTCAGTCCAATCCTGATGCTGCTTTCACATATGAGATTATCCTGAAATAGGGAGTGATTCTGTTTTGGGCTGTGAAGGCTGGAATCACTACTTAAAGAATCTGAATAGGGCTGATGCCTTCCAGACCATTGATCAAATGCTGCTTTACATAAGGGACCCAACTGTTGTTCCTTCGATTGTCTCTAATTTGACCCTTATTTTCTATCTTTCACCTAGGATATAAACTCTGATATAGCACACCTGTGTAAATGTTTTTTTTTGTGCTTTTATCATCCAATGAATAACAAATTTTTTTTCTTGAATCTTAGCATTTTTTTCTTTTTTGTTGCTTATTATACAAGATTGTTTTGGAAGAACATGCTATACATTTACATACATAATGACAAAGCGCAAAATTTGCAAAAAACAAAACTTACATCACAACATTTCATAAATATATATAGGGAATTAATCAAGGGAACAGTTTTTGTGCAACAAAGAAATCACTACAAATGAATTACAATTAAAAACCTGGTTTTCAGACGTGCAACAGACCGAATACAGTTACCTGTCTAGTGTCCTGTGGTGTATTGTCTATGGGACTTGTACCACTTCATTCCTCTTGAGTGTAGTGCTGAATGCTATTACTAGGCCCTGTTGGGTTTCACAACATTACGGTAGAAGGCACTTGACGTAACCAGTGATTGCTGGTACCTGTATGTAACTGGGTCTCTTTATAAGTGTTAGATAGTAATTAAGACATTTATTGAAATGTGCGTTATTAATTCATCAGCATATATACGAGCATTGACATATTTACTTATCCTATTGAAATCATGCACAGTTTATTAGTGTAGAAAAGTGGATATGTACATTTTTATGTTCAATCTTCACCCTCTCAAATTTGTGAAGGACATTTGAAGCAGTTCCATCTTACTCAAGGGGGACATTTATTGCAGCTTTGTGACAGACTTTTTAAGCAGCTGCTTCTGACTTAAGAGGGACATCTAGTAAAGTTATGAAGGGCTGAAGTCTTGTTAAAGACTTCACACTCTTTCTTCTGACTTGAAAAGGACACCTTGTAATTACGAGCAGAAAATAGACTATTAAAAACCTTCATGTAAAATGTGTTCATTTACATGTTATTTTGTCCCAAAAAGGCCCTCTTTCTAGGTTTAGAGGAAACTAGTAGTTACCAGCTCAATAGGTATTATAGAATTAAAAGGAATCCCGAAATTCACCAATCCTCCATGGAACACAAACAGGTACGGACCACTCAAGGGACGAAATTGATGAAAAAACGTTGCTGTGCTTTATTTAAAAATCATGACTCCAGCAACCAGTGCCCCAGCATGACCCGTTTCGACCGAAAAACTCGGTCTTGTTCACATAACGCGCTACTAACCGGCAAGTCATTAAATAGTGGGAGTGAAGCAAACATTAAAGGCAGAAACAAAGCACCTGTGTGAGATTTGACCCTAGTCACATGACTAATAGACATGGAAAACACACTGCACATTGAGCTAACAGTTCATTATACTCAAATACAATGTGGAATCATTATTCATAAAACATATTTTAACATTTAAATATGAATAAATATTGCAAGATAAAACAATAAATATGTAATACCACATTATAAAAGAAGCTGAGGCAAATAAATCCATGGATACATGTAGCTTAAATGCGAGGCATAAATATCATGTAAATACATCTCAATGGAAAACCTCCTAATGGAACTGAGCAAAATATTGCTTGTAAACTAGACTCATGTGCAAATGCGCAATATAACTGAAAAGATATATTGAGTGCAAGAGTTACTACAACAAAGTGCTGTCTGCCATTTGAAAGCAAAGTGCTATAAAAAGTAGTGAAAGTGCGAATGTGCTCATGTGCAAAAACTCCTAATTTATATGTATTTTGGTCAGCGAGAAATTTCCCCCGGAGCACCAGCGGAACCCTGAGATGTTATGATACCAAAGATAAAGTGGGCTAGCAGCATCAAAACAGGACAGAAATAACGGGCAAGTGCCCATAATTTCCCAAAGCAATGATTAACAAAGAAAAATAAGAACATTTTAATCTAGGTCTTAAAATATCAGACCAAAATAGTCTTCAAGTATATTATGATCAACGGATCAAAAAAAAAAAAATACATGGTAGGGAAAAGCAGGTCAATAAAAAGGGGATATAGTGAATATACCAAACATGTAAAGACATAAGGAATAAATAGTAGTATAAAATCATACTAAAAACTTTTTTCTAAAATGCCTAAAAGTGAGATGCCAACAGTAATATTTATAAAGGCAGGCAAATTCATAAAAATAGATATATATTCATAGAAAATTGTGCAGGCCCTCCCCCATGTTGAGCCCATTGGGCATTCTAGTGTCGAGTTCGAGGATGAATTTAATTTCAAGTTGTTTTAACTGGAGTTCTCTATTACCTCCACGAATCGATTTGGGCACAGCCCCAATGACAAAATAGTCTAAGTCACTCAAGTTGTTGTGGGCTAATTTCAAGTGTCTTGCAACGAGATAATTCTGGTCAGAATTGACTGCAGCTCTAATATGTTGAAGTGTACGGTTGTAACTTGGAGCTTAGTGCTTCCAACATATTTCAAACCGCACGTACATAGAAGTACGTAGACTGCAAAGTCTGTGCGACACGTGAAATACCCTTGTATCTTGATAGGGGTATCACTAAAAGCGGTCATATATTCTTTAGTACTGGTCCCAAATTTACATGCCCGACACAAGCTACATTTAAAAAAGCTGCTTTTAGATGACAGCCATGAGTTCGATGATATAACTTCGGGGCTGTTTCTAACCAAGCTATCTCTCATGACAGGTGACTTTCTAAATGTAAGAACTGGTGAAGTGGGTAAAATTTGAGAGAGTGTGAGGTCAGTTTGTATGATAGGCCAGTTTTTCTGCACAATATTCCTAATCTGTTTATGTTGTTTAGAATATGCCGTAATAAGTCTTACTACTTGCAAATTCTTATCAGCAGGGGTTACAGTTTTGTCTATGGTCTCAATCTGGGAATTGGAAATGCCAAGACAAGTATCAAGAGATAAGGTATTGGCTTTTATACGGGCCTGGTTTAGATCTTGAAACCTATAGCCTCGTGATAGAAATCTTTGTGCTGCTTCATTTTGACAGACTTCTCAATCCTTATCATTCCTGCAGATACAGTGAATACGCAGAAACTCCCCATACGGGATGCTGCAAATAAGATGTCTAGGGTGGGAACTGGTTGCGTGGAGAACCGAGTTCCCTGCCGTGTCTTTTCTGTGCAGTTTAGTGTGTAAGATATTGTACTCAACATAGATAGATATATCTAAAAATTCCACTTTGGAAGGGCTAATGGTGGCTGTGAAATTGAGGTTGAGCCTATTGGTGTTGATGGTGTCCACAAAATTGAGAGCAGATGTGTGTGAGCCCTTCCAAATCAAACACACATCATCAATATAGCGCCACCAATGACAAACATGTTTTTCAAACAATTCTCTGTGCTCACCCCTAAGGACATGCTCCTCCCACCAGCCTACATGCAAGCATGCATAGCTAGGGGAGAAGCATGCCCCCATAGCCACACCCCGCAATTGCTAATACATTTGTTTATTAAATAAAAATAAATTGTTGGTTAGACAAATCTTAATCATAGCAATTAACATTCTGTTATGTTCCAAATATCTAATGTCGCGATGTCCTAAATAATAGGAAACTGCTTTTATACCATCATTATGATGGATACTTGTGTACAAGGATGTTATGTCCATCACAATAAGTAAATAGTCACTGTCCCAATCAACATTTTTCAATTTCTTTAAAAAATCCCCAGTGTCTTTCAAAAAAGATGGTAAATTCAACACATGCGCCTGTAAAAAAAATCTACAAACTTGGAAACAGGTTCCAATAAGCTTCTTTGCGCAGAGATTATAGGTCTGCCTGGAGTGGGAATAGTATGTTTATGAATTTTGGGAATAAAGTACAATATGGGTGTAATCGGATGGTCCTTTTTGAGAAAGAGAAATTCATTCTTGCTTATCAAACCTTCTCTCTTCCATTGAAATAGATCTTTACAAAACCAAATCTTTTACTTTTTTAAGATCTGCAAACAATGCCGTCTTGTAACAATTCAAATCATTCAAATGTTTCATGGCTTCAGTCATGTACATGTCCCTAGGCCAAAGTACAATGTTGTGGCAAACAAAGAAATGTATGGGGGGGTCCAAGGGATCAATTTAAAGACCAAAATTGATCCCTTGGACCCCCCCATACATTTCTTTGTTTGCCATAATTTAGAGCAGCTACGGCTGCGGGTCCCCCTCTGTTCTTCCAGTCTCCCCACATTGGGTAGAGTAATTTTTACCGCCCCTTCTCTTTGGTCAGCGGTGCTTTGCTTTACCATGGCAGAATTCACTGGTCTTTCTTTCGACGAAAATGTCATACAAACAATTTTGAGTTCAAATCCGAGCATCATAGATACCTTACCCTCAGTCACCAACAACACACAGGATGATTGGCAATCCTTACTCAGCCTCAAGAATTCCCACTCTCGCACCTTCATTCATGGTGCGATCATGACTGAATACCTCAGAAGCAATAGTGCTCCCATGGGTCTGATTGTAACTAATTCTCCCAGACTTTTTCTCACAGACAAAGCCTTCCTCAAGGATTGGTCACTAATCGCGTGGCGTTGCACACGCGATTGGTTGATCTTGATCATCAACACGGCTAAGAGGGTGGCAGATGCCATACTTGTAGAAATACAGACTCTGGAAGGGCAAATTAAGACCACCATATCCAGTACGGTATTTAAGAGAAATATGGAAGAAACGAACAAATCCAGCAAGGACCACAAAGACACAATCCTACTTACCAAAATTGAAAAATTTAAGAAGGATTTGTCACGTTTCTCCCTTGAAAAAGTTTATCCTTACACCAGTGAACAGTATGTTCCACCAGAATTTAACAAAAGAGGCAAAAGATATGGTTCCACCTATTCCTCGTCAGGATCAGATACCAACTCTACTGATTCAGATACACAGAACAATATGTATCCACCTAGAAGAGGGAACGGACAACAATTCCGATCAAATCCTAGACGAGGCATGCCTAACCCCTATCATCAAGGAGGCTCGTGGTGGCCCCCAGCCCCATGGGGTTATCCATTTACCCCTCCTTACATGCAGTCCCAACCACCTTTCGGTCCACAACCCCCTTTCTTTGGGCAGCCGCCTTTTTTAGGAGTAGGCCGTGGACGCAACAGGGGCAGAAGGAGAGGACAGCCTCAAGTTCATTGGCTGGCAGATCAACCACCACCCAACACCCGCAGCAGGAAGGGACAACCACAAGCAGGGACAAGCACGGACACAATGAGCTAGTGGTCAACTTGAGCACAAGAATTCTTACGCCGGATGAATGCTCGGTGCTTAACAAAGGTCTAGGTTTTGTCCCAACTAATGTGGGAGACCCTTTCCAGCTGCGCTGCGAGCTAGTTAAATTTTCAGAAAAATTCGTCTGCATTTTTTCTTTAGAGACAAGGATTTGACATCCTCTTCTGAAACCCTTTCAGACAGGAATACAGGCCTTAAAGTTCCATCTACTTTCAACCCTCCGGCCCATCTAACACCGGATCGAGTGAGAGTCTTTGAACAAGCCGTCATTCATGACATTACCAACATCAGTACCAGACCTAACAGAATATACCACAATCTGCCCCTCAGAGAGAAAAAAGCCTTACAAGCCCTGTCTAACGATGAAACCATAACCATCAAACCCGCTGACAAGGGCGGCGCTATTGTCATTCTGGACACCGTTTCCTACCGGACAGAGGGCCTTCGACAACTTGATGACCGGACAGCATACAAACCCTTGACTACAGACCCCACTCCTAGGTTATCCAGGGAGATAACCCAGCTTGTGGAAGAAGCAAAAGCTGCTGGCTGGATTACTGAGCAAGAATCACAATTCCTCATAACCACACATCCAGTCATGCCATACTTTTATGTCTTGCCCAAAATTCATAAGAGCCAAAGACCACCTCCAGGGCGGCCAATCATCTCAGGCATTGGTTCTTTATTAGAACCGCTCTCCACTTTCGTTGACTTTTTACTGAGACCACTTGTAAAGGAAATGCCCAGCTACTTGCAAGACACCAAAGATGTCCTCAGACTACTCCCAGACATCAGTTACGATACAAAAACAGACCTCTTGGTCAGTCTTGATGTGGAGTCCCTCTACACCTGTATCCCACAAATGGAAACTCTAGAGGCCATCAGAAGCCTCTTAGATGCAAGAGATTTGGACACGATCACACCTGTCCATTTCATCATGGAATGCTGTGGTAAATAAAAATACCGGACTGAATTTCATACGGAATCTTAAAATAAAGTAAATAGCTCAAAATAACAAGAGGCAGAATCCGTGGTATAAGAGGTTTTCTAATGGGCTTTATTCCATTCAAAATGGCCGACTCGAGTCGCGGCCTTCAGGTTCCGTCACCACGAGGGTTCAGGAAGTGAAGTACAATAATTCATTAACAGACATGTATTTTTATAATAAGTGCATTACAATGAAACGAATGTAGAAGGCGTAACATTTGATAAGAAAAGTGACAAAACAGTGACATAATCGAAACTAGGCGTAATAAGGAATAAAAGAAACATGATTGGTTAGAATTATCAGACATAGGTGGATCTATAAGATAATACTTGGCATAGATGCGCGCGCGGCAGCATGACGTGTAATTGACGTGCAACTAGGGGGTGAAGGGGACTTGACATTTAGCTCTACATGTGGAGACGAGAAGTCTGGGGTCAAGTCAACCTAATCCCAAATCATATCTAACATCCTATGTTTAAAGAACTATGTTATCCACAAGGAAGAACTCTCGGACAGAATCTATTCTATACTGACTGTGTGCGTGTACAAGCGTCTAAGTGTCTATATGAGATGCGAGGGATAGAAAACTTTCCATGGCAACAGGGCTATGAATCACTTGCAGGAGGACGGAAAGGCTGAGTCCTTTGCTTGTGAGCTAAAGGAAATGTTTACCTAAATCACTGGACAGGAATGCATCGGCTGAAGAGTAAAATAGATAATTCGAAGGTGAAATACAACTTCTTGGCAGACAGGCGAAAACTGGCCGAGGCAGTCACCGTTAGCTGCACAGGGAGTAGGACAAAGTTCATGGATACAGATGCGAGCTCAAGCTGAAGCTGTCAAAGACAGAGAGCAGGGAAAGGCTTTGAGGACAGAATCGGGCCTACTTGCCTGAACTGTAAAAATGGAGTAACTTAGCCATATAAAGTCGGTGGCTTTTCATACTTAGGAATCGAATATCCAACCCTGTGATGGCGGATCTGACAGAGAACATGTCAACGGTAGACACACATATGTTTGCGTCTTAGAAACTGGAACTGGAGGGAACATACATGTACTTGTAACATGCATATAGAACCGTTGGGGTCCAAGATAGGGGACATAACTGATCAGGAAAATCCACATTTCCACATTCCCTCCTTGTCCCCTTCTTGCCCTTCACGAGACATCAATCTTCATCATTCCATTGATTTGCTCATGGAGCATCATTTCTTCTTCCTTCTTCTTCCGGTATTTTGAACGAAAACCTTGATGTGGAATACACGATGTGGCACACAGACCACAAATCGCTGGTCCACATTGTAGGCATAAACAACAACTGAAGAGCATAAGAAGGCCAATACCTAGGAAGGATAGAACTCTCCATCCCCAGGCTGATATCACACTCCAAAACCACCCGGACCACGTCCAAGTGCCTGGATTCTCGTGTATCTGGCTTACAATCTTATGAAGGCGTGTTATAGCTTTATATACAGATGGCGAATTTTCTGGTATGAATATGCAGCAGCTGGATCCGATGACCCTGCAAGCTCCGCCCCTATCGGCCAGGATGACGTCAAGGACAAGACGATTCTGGAGAACAACAATTCTCATCACTGATTGTTCCTCTGTCAGATTGCCTAGGGCGGCTATAGTCTCGTTTACTACAGCTTCAAGAGTCTTGGTGAGTCTGCGTATCAGCTTACTATTTGATATTGTACCTATATAGGGAAAGATACCTTTATTGAAATCTACATACTTGTCCCATGCTGTTTCAGTATAATCGACAACTGGGAGATCTCTTTGCTCTCTATTGTGTACTAAATGAACATTTCGATAATAATCAGGGGGAGCTAGGAAAACAGGTGGCAAAAGGAATGCTATGTAACAGGTACCATCCCAATCTAGAGGCAGACGCATATATGCCGTCTGACCACATATAAAGTAAGAATGGCGAGAAGCTCTAAATGAAGATTTACCTTGATCACTATATTCTACTGTAGTAACGCATTGGCTATGGCCCATGTGTATGGAACCAACTTTTCTTACACATAATTCACCCTTAACTGGAAATACTGACATAGTGGGCAGAATTAGTTCAACTTCGGATTTGACATTCAAAATCATAAGATTAGGCGTAAAATTACCTAATTTATACACTTCATTTTCTAAATCAGTTCCTGTTCTACTGGGGTGACCCTCCTTATTAGGGTGACAGACTTTGAATAAAACTAGATTCAGATTTCCCCATATCCAATGTTGTTGATAAACTGCTGTGTCTGGGTCTATGGAATTTAATAAACTAAACCATGCTCCACAGGAGCCATTGTGTGTGAACGGATGTGGAAAGAAAGGCAGAACTCCTTTGTTATTCTGATAGGGAGGGAGTCGGCCACACACCCAACAATTGGTGGCATTACTAGTCTGATGGGAATGATGTAACATACTAATGAATGTGTTATTACGCAGCGCAAGTCTATAGGACAACTCATGTGGCGGTAGGTCACTAAAAGAGTGTTCATCAGTTATATTGAAAACACGTTTAGAATCAGGATAATACATATGCAACAATATACTTGCAGTAACTATTAAAAAACTCAAGAAAAACAAAATTAATAAAGTCACAATACAGTGGCTACGCAGTGATTTACAATACGCCTGTCGTTTCAACATTTCTCGGGTATTTTCTCTACTCAGGTCCAAGGGATACATGTCGGAGACAATTCAACCGCTTCACCTTGGAGAGGACTTAAACAATCAAATTGCTCGACTGTTTGGGCCTAAGCTTTAATTTATAGCACTGAGAGTCATTCTTTTCAACAAAAGGAAGTTTTGAATCAGTCTGTGAGGGAGTGCAGGGCACAGTGTCTATATCTGAAGGTAGTCCATGAAATTTTTTGACGTGACTTGAATGAATCCACCCTTTACGTCCCTCGATCTTCACGGCTGTTCTTGTGGTCAACAGGACCAACTTCGGTGCTTTCCACCTGGGCTCCAATTGACTTTTCCTGTCGAAATTTCTCACAAAGACAAGATTACCCGGAACAATGTCATGGGGTTTCGCCTCAGTGTTGTCGGGAAAGGCTGCAGCTACCTGTGAACGAGAAGATTGTAGTGCAGACATCAAGGAAGCCAAGTAATCTGTCAGCATGTTACAGTCAATGTCAGTTATTTTGCGTGGTATAGGCGTCCCCCACATATTCGGTGGTCTACCAAAGATCACCTCATACGGGGATAGCCCTGTTCTAGAGTGTGCTACCATTCTCATATAAAAGAGTGCAACTGGTAATGCTACTATCCAGTCGACACCTTTCTCTCTACATATTTTGGACAGTCTGATTTTCAGTGTCTGGTTATGTCTTTCTACGAGACCTGCTGCCTCGGGGTGTCGGACACAGTGGAATTTCCACTGATATCCCAACAAGAGTGAGACATGTTTCATTAATTCGGATGAGAAAGGCTGACCGTTATCTGAATATACAACACGTGGTAAACCGTACCGTGGGAAGAATTCTCGAACTAGCTGCTTGGCAGTAGTCGGGGCAGTGTAATCTGATACGGGATACGCCTCTGTCCAACGGGAGAGAGCGCAGACAACTACGAGGACATATTTGAATCCTCGACAACGTTCCATCTGAATATAATCCATCTGGAGGACTTCAAAAGGATGGTCAGGAGGCTGAAATCCACCCTGCTCTACGGGAACACTCTTTCCTGGATTAAACTGACAACATATCATACAGGTACGAACTTTTTGTTTAGCTGCTGCTCGTAAATGTTTGTTGAACCAAATGTGCTGAATGCTGTCTAGCATAGCCTTCTCTCCTAAATGTGCTGGACTGTGAACTGTAGCTATAATGGCTTGAACCATGGAATCAGGGAGAAACCATACAGATTTCTCCTTTGTCATCCACCCTTGATCTGTCTGGATCCCTCCTAGTTCAGTCCACTTCTTTATTTCTTCTGCTGTGGCATGTGTCTGTATGTCAATTACATCAAGTGCGGGATCCTTAATTGTCATACACTGTGTTGGTGTCTGAACTATTGGCTTTGTCATGTCTAATGTGCGATTCTGAGCAGTCTGTTTAGCTGTTCTGTCAGCTAAATCATTGCCTTGAGAAATGGTATCAGTAACCTTCGTGTGTGCTTTACATTTCATAATCGATATAGCAGTGGGTAGATGTATTGCGTCTAACAAAGCATGAATGAGGGGTCCGTGCTGAATGTGGGCACCATGGGACGTTAAATAACCTCTCTCTCGCCACAGCACGCCGAAGTCGTGTACAACTCCGAATGCATAACGTGAGTCAGTGTATACATTAACTTTCTTATTTGTGGCTTGAATACAGGCTTGCGTTAGAGCAATGAGTTCTGCTGCTTGGGCTGACAAAGTATCTATACAATTTGTTTCAATAACTTCAGTGTCTGTTGTGACTGCATACGCGGCCACTAAATCTCCTGTACTTGCTCTCATGCATGATCCGTCTACATACAACGTCAGGTCTGGATCTAACAATGGAACGTCTGTCAAGTCTTGTCTAGGTTTCGTCTTTATTTCAATGATTTCAACACAATCATGAGCTAGTGGGTCTGTTCCAATTACAGGTAATAGTGTAGCAGGATTCAATGTATTACACCGTCGGATCTCTATGTGTGGTTGAAACAATGTCAGTTCATAACCGGTAAGTCTTGCTATGGTCAAGTGTTGTGTTTGTGTTCGGTTCACAAGAACCTCTACTGCATGTGGTACTTGAACTGTCAATGGGTGTCCTAATACTATGGCATCGCTTTGTCTGATTGCTAAAGCTGTCGCTGCCACTGATTTCAGGCATGCAGGCAAAGCCTGAGCTACGGGATCTAATGTACTGGAAAAATAAGCACATGGCTTGCATGATCCTGCTTGATCCTGAGTGAGTACTGACAAGGCAGTACCTTCGCGTTCTGTAACAAAGAGTGTAAAATGTTTGCTATAACATGGCGTTGCTAAAACAGGTGCTTGACATAAAGCTTCCTTTAGGCTTTCAAAAGCTTGTGTATGTTCCTGAGTCCAAGGGAGAACAGTCGATGTGGCTGCCTCCTGTGTGGTTAACTGAATAAGTGGTTTTGCTAGAAATGCGTACTGAGGGATCCACTGCCTACAATATGAAGTGAGGCCTATGAAAGCTCGCACCTCCTTTTGTGTCTGGGGTATTGACATGTTAGCAATTAACTGAATGCGATCTGGTGTAAGCTGCCTTCCCTCCTTGGACAGCGAGTGACCAAGATAAATAACTCGCTGAACACAGAATTGCAGCTTAGAAGGGGACACCTTGTGCCCCTTGTCGGCTAGGAAATGTAAAACTGTCAGAGAAGCTTTTTCACATTCTGACTCGCTTCTTGCGGTGATCAGCAGATCATCGACATATTGAAGCAGTGCAGTATTGACTGGCATGTGGATACTGTCAAGTTCTCTTTTCAGTGCTTGGCTGTAGATGCTGGGGCTTTCTGTAAATCCTTGGGGAGCGCGTGAGAATTTAAAACTGCGCCCATTTAAACTGAATCCGAACAAGTATTGGCTTTCCGGATCTATTGGGACGCTGAAAAAGGCATTCTTGAGATCGATTACAGTAAAGAATGTTGCTTCGGAATCAATTGCTGTCAACAATGATGATATATCAGGGACCACAGGGAATTGTGGTACAATACACTTGTTTAGTTCACGCAAATCAATAACCAATCGGTATACTGGCGGAGCAGTAGGATCAGTTCGTTTAAGAATCGGAATTATCGGTGAATTACATACATTGGAGTCTGTTTCTACAACTACTCCCTGGGCAATTAGCTCATCAATGATTTTCAACAAAGCCACTACAGCATCATGCGATAACTTGTATTGTCGCATTCGTGGTAGTACCACTCCTGCTTTCAATGTAACTCGATAGGGTGTAATGTTCATGCAGCCAACATCCGTAGGGCCTTGTGCCCATAGATGTACTGGTAAAGTCTGTAGTCGGGGATCCATGTCTCTAGACACATAGTGACCTTTAAAATCACGTAAAAACAACCTTACTCCTTCCGGAGAACAACATATTATGGCTCCTAGTGCTTTCAGAGTCTTAATTCCTAACAGATTTTCTGGGCATGATTTAGTAAGCAATAAATCTGTAGTTCGTGTCAAAGGTCCTAACGTAAGTGGTAGAGGCTGTGATACTTCATTAACAATAGGTTTTCCTGAAAAACCAAGGGAAACATTTTGAGAGCCTGAGAGGGGTGCCCCTGGAACTTCACTACGTTTTATGGTTGTTCGACTTGCCCCTGTATCGAGTAAGAATTTTCTATCTTGACCTAATAATTCACTATGTACATAAGGTCCTTCTTGATCTACAGGAATCTCGATAAGCGGTAAGTCGACTTCCCTCTCTAGGCTGGTTCATGCGTAGCGCTGATACTCAGGGTATTCATACTGTGCAGTCTGATACATTTGTCGTGTTGTGGTTTGTGTGGCAGTAGCAGGCAACGGTGGTGCAGCTGGCACAAACTGTATGGGTTGCTGTGAGGCTGGCATAGACTGTTGCTGAACTGGCATGGACTGTCCATGCTGCATAGCTCCTTGTTCATTCTGATCTTGTCTAACTAATCGTGGTCTCTCTTTTGCAATACCTGTAGCTATATTACGTTTCAGGACTTGACAATCATGTACATAATGGCCTAGTTGTTTACAGTAATTGCAGGTTCCTTTTACAGGAACTGCAGAATCACCAGAATGTGTCACACCCTTTTTGTGACCATCTGCTGGTACTGTCTGAGAAACTAGCATTTTCATTTTTGTATCCTTCATGCGTCTATGCTCGTGTTCTTGTTCATCCCTAATTCTATTGTGATGATACTGTAACATTTGTAGCATTTGCGATGGAGTGTTACTTTGCCAGGTACTCTCGAATTTCAATATTCTATTCTTCACTGGAGGCAATGCATTTTCCACCAATTTTGTCACAAATAAATGTGGATATGAGTCACTACTTGCTTTTATACCACTATTTATACCAAAACATTTTTCAAATCGAGCATAATAATCGCTTGTGTCTTCATCTTGCTTTTGTTTGCAGGCTGTGATTGCACCCCAATCTTCCTTTTTTGTAGTTAATAAACGTGGCAGTACCTGTACTAGTAAACCTGGTAACAGTTTAACTTTATCCCCGAGCCCTGAACCTGCAGCTCGGCTCCTTTCTTCCTCTGCTAATGCTGTCCAGTCTATCTTTTGGTCTCCCACTTCCCACTCTTTTTCTTTCAGTTTTTCATATATGCCAGCAGGCAAAAGCACCTTTAATATCGTCATAATATCAGGAAAGGTGTACTCTCCCATCAGTAACATGTCTTTAATTTCTCGGTGGAAACCCGCTGGGTCTTTGTCATGACTAGGTACTACTTTCTTCATTTCTAATAATTCCATTTTTGATATGGGTGTGTAAACAAATACACGGTGAAACTCATTGTCTTCGCCTTTTATTGGGTGCACTTCTCGTAAAGGATTTTGTCTATCCATATAGTACGGCGTTCTTTCTCTGTGGGGCAGCGAGAGAGAATCCGGACTTACAAAAAGGACGTACTGCTTACGTGACACTAATATCTCTTTAATTAGCTTATTACTAGAACCTCTCCATCTGTTTGTGAGTAGTTCCGTTAATATATCAGGTAAAGGACCAGGGTCAGCATGTTGGCTCTTATATAATATGAGAAGTTGCTGAATCATATAGATTCCAGCTAAGCGTTGTTCATCTGTACTGAGGTTGAGAAACGTGTGTGCTACGGTCTCATCACCGTATTTTTCAGGACTGTCAATCCAGTGAACGGCTGATCTGGCTAATTCTTGCTCATCCATAGAATCGAGGAGGTGGTAACCTCTTCGTTCTCGTAGTATCTTATCTGCGGCTTGAAACGAATGTTCAGGAGACTTCAGATTTATTACAGGCGTCGGATACGTTCTGCTATTATTTGGACATACGGAGTGTATGGGATCAGAAAAACATCTAGTATTTTCACAAGATCTTCCTCTGCCTACATAAGCTATGGTCTCTGACTGTCTTGCGGAATTCCCTGATTCGGACACTTCATCTTGCTCAAACTCGTCTGTTCCCAATCTCTCTTCATGAATACGCTCTATTTCTTTACGTATTTTTCGGCACATGGCTATTATACAATTTTGCTTATCGTGTCTCCCTTCTGATATATTCTGACTCCATCTTGTAAGAATAAGCATTGCATTCGGGTCTACCCCCGGACGATCTTGATTTCTGATTACACAGTTTATGAGGAAACGTAACAGTTCCCCCTGTATCTCTACTTTCTGGAATTCCATAGCTCTGTTAATACATCCTGGATCTCGTCCTGTTTGAACAAAATGATATATGTTATCTAGATGCGTAGTCATCCCTGGTAACCTTGCTAAATATTCTGCGGCTCGCCTGATACGTAATGATGCCAGGACCATTTCGTCCTCTTTACCAACCACTGGGTCATATCTACAATTTACAAGGAGTTCTTTAAGCGTACGTTCACTTACGAATTTAGGTGTACGTGAATGCGCTGACTCTTGAAAGACAAGTTTATTTATTCTAGGTGGTGTAAAAGTACTGCTAGCACCTCCCGTGGCCCTATCTGGGGCGTCGGGTGTGAATGGGTTCGTTGAACGTGACACAGCAACTATGGGTGTCGATACCTCTGTAGAGTCGACTGCGGAGACAGATGCGGAAACAGATGTGCTTGCCGAAGCTTGTATCGGGACTTGCTGTTGCACGGGGACAGATACCTGATCCTGACGTTGGACCCCTCCGCCAGACGGTCTATGTGGTGTGGCGTTAGCATACTCGGGAGCTGCATCGTCTAGATATGAGGAAAGAAAAACATCTTCTGCGGTTCTGGGATGCCCCTTTGGATGTACCTTAATTGGAAATAATGGGGGTGGCAAGTCTTTTGGTATCTCTGGAGCAGCCTTAGGTAGTCCTTCGGCTAGAAGGGGATACATACCATTCATAAGAGCATTTCTTTGTCTATTCACTTGTTCTGATTTCACTCGGATACCTTCCTCAATTAATAGATTTTCTTGAACTTTATTTGAACTTTCTTTACTCCTCTCTTCTTGTCTACGTGCTTTTTCTGTTCGTCTATGAGATTCTTTACGCCATAACTCAACAGCGTCTTTCTGTGACTGTCTGACCTTTCTTTTCCATAACTCTTCCTCCACTTTCATGATGCACTCTGCATCCCAGGTTCCCGCTATGGGCCACCTTTGACTTTCCGGTAATCCTTTGGTATAATCTACCCATAGATCAAGAAACAATATGGCATCTAAGCCATGTTTATGGTACATGAAATGCCCTGGAGTATCCCTAGGAGGAATAGGAACTGCTTCTTCAAGCACCCCTTTTCTGGTAGTAATCTGTCTTAACTTCGAGAAGAGCGGCATATTTACAACTGATCTGATACTTACTCTTGAACTTGCTTAATACGAGAAACACAATAATGAACAGTGAACAATGAACAGTCATTCATACCACAATATGCAAGACATTTCTGAATACTTTAAACTTTAAACATTAAACATTATAACAATGGTCGACAATGATGACAGTCTGCCTAACTAATCACCACGCTGAATTCTTGACAATAACTGAATACTTCGGAATACTTGATATACTGCTAAACAGTACATATACACTGCTAAACAGTGCAGACCGGATTTGTGTACCCAAATCCGTCTTGACCGGCACAACCTATGTGCGCGTCAACACGCCTCCCCGGCGATGGTACTCACCGAGTAGCTCCTTGAAACGGAAGGCCTCAGAGAATGGACAGGACTCGATAACTGCGGACATCGGACCCTCTGGACGTCGGGATTTCGGAAAACCTGGTGGGCCTCTGTATACCTCGGATCTTGCTCTCTCAGCTAGGCTCTGGTCGGGATACTTCGCACTTCTCACCGCCTCGTCTGGGTTGATCGCAGCCTCAGTCGCCCCCGCTTGACCGGAGGGAGCTTACAGGAAATCCTGCTGGTACGCGTTTTATGGTCCGTCCAGCTGTGGCAGGAGACCGGGCCTGCAACGCACCGCCGGCGCGTGAGATGAGAAAGTGTCCCTGTTCGGGCGCCATTATGTGGTAAATAAAAATACCGGACTGAATTTCATACGGAATCTTAAAATAAAGTAAATAGCTCAAAATAACAAGAGGCAGAATCCGTGGTATAAGAGGTTTTCTAATGGGCTTTATTCCATTCAAAATGGCCGACTCGAGTCGCGGCCTTCAGGTTCCGTCACCACGAGGGTTCAGGAAGTGAAGTACAATAATTCATTAACAGACATGTATTTTTATAATAAGTGCATTACAATGAAACGAATGTAGAAGGCGTAACATTTGATAAGAAAAGTGACAAAACAGTGACATAATCGAAACTAGGCGTAATAAGGAATAAAAGAAACATGATTGGTTAGAATTATCAGACATAGGTGGATCTATAAGATAATACTTGGCATAGATGCGCGCGCGGCAGCATGACGTGTAATTGACGTGCAACTAGGGGGTGAAGGGGACTTGACATTTAGCTCTACATGTGGAGACGAGAAGTCTGGGGTCAAGTCAACCTAATCCCAAATCATATCTAACATCCTATGTTTAAAGAACTATGTTATCCACAAGGAAGAACTCTCGGACAGAATCTATTCTATACTGACTGTGTGCGTGTACAAGCGTCTAAGTGTCTATATGAGATGCGAGGGATAGAAAACTTTCCATGGCAACAGGGCTATGAATCACTTGCAGGAGGACGGAAAGGCTGAGTCCTTTGCTTGTGAGCTAAAGGAAATGTTTACCTAAATCACTGGACAGGAATGCATCGGCTGAAGAGTAAAATAGATAATTCGAAGGTGAAATACAACTTCTTGGCAGACAGGCGAAAACTGGCCGAGGCAGTCACCGTTAGCTGCACAGGGAGTAGGACAAAGTTCATGGATACAGATGCGAGCTCAAGCTGAAGCTGTCAAAGACAGAGAGCAGGGAAAGGCTTTGAGGACAGAATCGGGCCTACTTGCCTGAACTGTAAAAATGGAGTAACTTAGCCATATAAAGTCGGTGGCTTTTCATACTTAGGAATCGAATATCCAACCCTGTGATGGCGGATCTGACAGAGAACATGTCAACGGTAGACACACATATGTTTGCGTCTTAGAAACTGGAACTGGAGGGAACATACATGTACTTGTAACATGCATATAGAACCGTTGGGGTCCAAGATAGGGGACATAACTGATCAGGAAAATCCACATTTCCACAATGCGCCAGACTGGCCATGATGGAAAATTTCTTTAAGCATGAAGACACTATCTATTTACAAATCTCAGGTACATCGATGGGCAGCATTTTTGCGCCCAGTCTGGCTAATCTGTATGTCCACCTCTTCGAGCAGAACAATGTACTCATCCAGACAAACCCTTTCAGAGAACAAATCACCTTGTGGAAGAGATACATCGATGACATCCTGGTTGTGTGGAGAGGATCTCTGGCCTCACTACTTGAATTCCACACCTGGCTTAATGCCTTCCTGCGTTTCACTATTGCATTTGATAAACAACGCCTTCCATTTCTAGACATCCTGATAGTGCCTGATCAAGGTAAACTGGGCTGTGAACTGTACAGGAAACCACTATCTAAGAATTCCTTACTTAGTTTCATGAGTCATCATCCCAGATCCCTTCGTGAAAACCTTCCGGTCGGCCAGTTCTTACGCATTCGTAGGAACTGCTCGGATCTCACCACCTTTAATCACCATGCTGAGGATCTATCGAAACAACTGAGAGACAGACAATATCCTAGACGCTTGGTCAAACAGGCCTTTAAAAGAGCATTGAACAACAACCGGGAGGCTCTTCTGGAACCCCCTATGCCTAAGCCCCCCCTGTCCAGAATGACTTTTGTGAACACTTTCTGTACATGGTCAAATCAAGTACAAAAGACGGTGCGCAAGCATTGGCGCATACTGAACACAGGGAATGAGGTTATTCCACCTCCCCTTTTTGCCTTTAAGAGAGGGTCTAATCTGCGCGATAACCTCGTACACACTAGACCTAGAAGCAGAATTTCTGGCATGACAAATACCCTATGGAATTTACCGCCAGTCCAAGGCCATTTTCCGTGTGGCCATTGTTCTGTCTGCCCACAAACTGAGATGACGAAATCAGTAGCTATAGGTACAGGCATACCTTGGACACTGCAAAGACACACCAATTGCAATACTGAGAAAGTTATTTACCTGATTACATGCCCCTGCTCTTTGCGCTATGTTGGCATGACAACAAGAAAAGTCAAAACGCGCATCAATGAGCATAAAAGCACCATCAGGCGTAGCAGACAAGCCACGAAACTCACAAACCATTTTTTGGAACTCAAACACAAACCTGAAGATCTAAGATGGTTGGTTTTGGAACAGCCTTTCATTCCTAATCATGTGACTGACATAAAGCGTTTTCTGTTCGTTAAAGAACAAAAAT
Organism: Triturus cristatus; assembly: GCF_964204655.1. Lineage (NCBI taxonomy): Eukaryota > Metazoa > Chordata > Amphibia > Caudata > Salamandridae > Triturus > Triturus cristatus. The sequence goes on along the minus strand of NC_140579.1, from coordinate 476,970,526 downwards.
GGGATTTTAGACTCAAGAGTGACCAACAGGGTCTTAACGATGATATCCCGTGGACCTTCTTATAGGATTCCATCCCTTCCCAGAACCGTTGTGCATCCATGCAGGCCAGGATTATACACTATTTATTTTATTTTTCCTTCAACGAATCCATTTCCCTTTGGTTTTATCCTGCCTCTCCAATGCTTCATAACATTGAGGTTTTTTCCGTGTAAACAGATCCCCTGATCCGATTTATACATTTGCATTGCACACTATGAGTTCGCCATATTCAAATTCATTATATCTGTTGTTGCAGCTTTCCTACACAATACTGCGAACATTTGATAATATCTGTTCCGACTACAAGTCCCAGGAAGCTTAGAACCTCACTGGATATTTTTTCGCTTTCTGATCGTATGCGCGACCCGTAGTCGTAGAAACGGAAACACGCGCATACGCACACCAACACCCAATAAAATCCCTCCATTTCCGCCCGCCGGATACCTCCCCTTCCAGCTTCGGCGTTCGAAGCGGGGTACCGACGGACAGGTAAGCGTAGCCTGTTGATTATCGCCTCTTTGGTGGGTTTTGATCACATACTTGCATAACAACACGCGTTCTTCCGTTGTGTGTTTGCCGTGGGAAACCATTGTACATTAGTTTGGCAATAGGCAGCCTACATATTTGAAAAGCGTTTTCGGACAGTATTACACTACCAATCAGGCTCTCCCCAGAGTTGTATCACTGTTACTTCTTTTATCTTTCTCAGATCACTACGGTTCTTAACAAGATAGCATGACAGGAGCTACCTTTAGTCCATCCTCCTGCCCACGAGTTTTAATCCCTTTGACTCAAATTGTTGTTTTCCTAGTCGTTCTCTGAAGTTCCTTCTGCCATGGTTTTAGCGTAGTATCCACAAGGGCCACTTAAGGGATTTTCTTTTCACCCGCTGAGTCAAGAGAGTCTCCCTGGCCCACGGGCATCACATATTTTGTTTTTGGAATTTCCCTTTCTAGAGCGGTGCCTCATAAGGCCTGAGCGGATGCCAGGTGAGGCGAGGTGCGTACCCACTCCTTATCGGGTAAGTGCACATGAGTACGTGTGTTAATTACACTTTGTGTCTCATAAAGTACATTTCATATAACCTTGAGAACTCATACGTCAATTTTAGTGTATATTATATTGAAATTACACATACAAAATTGTTGGATCAGAAATATATACTGTTGCATAACATGATTAAGGAGAATACCCTTACTAGAATACCTTTTTGTTTTTGATTCTATTTAAAGGTTCACCACCAGACAATGCCTATAACTGATCCTATGTAAACTACAGGACTTGATCAGGTTGTATCTGGGTACTAACCATTGATTCAGGTTATTGTCTTATTATCACATATTTTTATTCTACTATCACGTTTTTGCAGTAGCGTTTACATGGTCCTGACGAGAGCTTGGACTCCCCTGTCCACAAGCCGAAACATGTAGACCCAAGAACTGACAGTTATTTGTTTAAACTGTCTATACTGTTTTTAATTTGGCACCAAGATAGCGCCAGAATAAAGTACACTGTGTCTTGGTAGTCATTTTTAATTGCACTTTTGCTTTATCACATTTTCTCGCACTGCATTCATCACCCTACCGTTGGTAACAATTTTGGCACGGTTGCCTGGGACTACCAGGGTACCATCACAATCCCCAGAGTGATTGGTACTCTAGTGTATTTCCCCAGTTCCCAAATGATGAGAAACCACCTCCGGTGGGTAATGGGAACTTTAACCTCAGTGGAGGTTTCCATATACCTGCCTTAGCTACCTCGGATTTTCTCTCCTGCTTTTTTCTCCTGTTTTCTTGTTCCACTAGTATCTGTTCTGATCCTTGTTTTCCAGACCGACAGTATACTTTGTGAGTACAAAGTACAATGTTACCACCTTTGTCAGCTTTGTTTATGATGAGATCTTTCTTAGTTTTTAATTTTTGAATTAAATTAAGATATTGTAATTCAGTGTGTCTCATCTTACAATGTCTGCTTTTGACTGATTTGTTCAATTGTTTTAGGTCTTCCATCACCATGTCATTGAAAATGTCAATAGCATCTTACGGCATGACGGGTACAAAGGTAGAAGGGGGGCCAAATGGACTTGTCACAGAACTCCCTGAAAAGATACCAGTGTCCAAAAGAATGTCTTGGGTAGCTCTAGGATCTGATTTGGTATCGGTTGCTAAGCCATGTATGAGTTTTAACATGACAGAATTGGATGCCTGTAAATTGGAGCTTTCATTCCCAGTAACCTCACTCATAGTTGAAGATTTTTTTAATTGGAAAAATTTTATTAATTTCAATTTCCTGATAAACTTGTAGATGTCAATACGGGACTGAGTGTAGTTAAAATTGCTCTCTGGGCAGAAGGTCAGTCCTAATGAGAGTAGTTGGATTTCCGCAGTAGTTAATGTCGTGGTCGAGAGATTAATGACAGTATTGTCATGGGGCATGTTAGGAATTATCATTTCTTGTTCCTTGCACCTCTGCCTCTGGCGTTGCCTCTGAAGACTCCGCCTCTGCCTCCTCGACTCTGTTCTCCTTCTCCCTGCTTGTGCTGAGGATGCCTCCGTCGCAGGGTTGTAGCCGGGCCACTCTTAAAAAATTCAGTTCCTCAGCAGAAGTACGTGATGTAGGTAAGGCAGAGGTAGTGGCTGTGCCGAACTCACTCATATTGTCTGAGTCATAGACACCAGATAGAGAGCTGACGTCCGAACTCATTGAGACAGAATCGCTAGGCTGGTTGGCTTGTCTTTGTGGGACTGAAGTATTATCTGTCAGCGCCTGTCTTTTGTGTGAATCAAATTTCTTAGAAAACTTAAAAATCCTCCCAGCCTCATAATCACGCTTATTGCGGGCGAACTTAAATACTTTACGTTCTTTAATCCCATCCTCAAACTTTTTAAGGCGTTCATTGTTTTCATCGCGGCTTTTCGAGCAGTATCAGCTTTTCCCACCCCCCAGCGCCTTGAGACCCTCACGGGTAAGTAGTGCGCTTTACAAATGCTATGATTGATTGATTGATTGATCACGATCTTTATTAACCTCAACGTGCTTGTTCAATTTGTCAAGGTCCGTTATAATTTTATCAATTTCCTTGAGGATGCTGTTTCTATCAATTTCAGCATATTTTATGAGGATTAAAACCATATTCATTGATGCCTGTAGATTGTTTGTTGCCCACTCTACAAGCATAGCTGGATGTGGATTTTCGAACGTGGGAGCAATCATAACTCTCAAACCTGTGGGAACACGGTTAACTTCCCTATATTTCTCCAGGGACTTTTTTTCCCACCATTTAATCAGTTCATTTTTTTGTAATTTTTCCAATGTTTTTAGTAAGCTTTTTAAATCATTGTTTGTCGTTTTATTGGTAGTATTGCTGCTGCCTGGGTCATTTCCGTGACCTTGGGTAAATTCTCAAACAGGGCATCAGCCGCTGCTTCACAGTCGCGTAGCGTGTCTGCTACAGACATGGTTGCCAGAACTATTATCGTGTAATCTAAAGCACTCGGATACCTTTGCAATACGTCAGTATCACTATGAAAAAAATGAGTCCCAATCTCTTCACCCGTTGCCAAATTAGATCGTAAATACACGATGGCAGATCCGCTTACTGGAGGGATCCCGAAACGGCCTCATGTGTGTCCTCCAACTCCTAAGATGCCGACGCTCTATCTTCACGTAGACTACTGCCCTGCAGCTCGTGATCCATTCACGGGGGGCAAACCGAAACAAACTCCTTCCGGGTCAAGAGTAAGTCGCTTGCACGGTGGCGGCTGCACACCGGGATGCCCAGAAGTGAAGAGAGGGTCCGTGAGCTGGAGACAGCCTTCCTCCAGCGGGATTAACACGTGTTAGATAGTAATTAAGACATTTATTGAAATTTGCGTTATTAATTCATCAGCATATATACGACCATTGACATATTTACTTATCCTATTGAAATCATGCACAATTTATTAGTGTAGCAAAAGTGGATATGTACATTTTTATGTTCAATCCTCACCCCCTCAAATTTGTGAAGGACATTTGAAGCAGTTCCATCTTACTCAAGGGGGACATTTATTGTAGCTTTTTGACAGACTTTTTAAGCTGCTGCTCCTGACTTAAGAGGGACATCTAGTAAAGTTATGACGGGCTGAAGTCTTGTTAAAGACTTCACACTCTTTCTTCTGACTTGAAAAGGACACCTTGTAATTACGAGCAGAAAATAGACTATTAAAACCTTCATGTAAAATGTGTTCATTTACATGTTATTTTGTCCCAAAAAGGCCCTCTTTCTAGGTTTAGAGGAAACTAGTAGTTACTAGCTCAATAGGTATTATACAATGAAAAGGAATCCCGAAAGTTACCAATTCTCCATGGCACACAAACAGGTACGGACCTCTCAAGGGACGAAATTGATGAAAAAACGTTGCTGTGCTTTATTTAAAAATCATGACTCCAGCAACCAGTAAATCCTGGCCAGTGCCCCAGCATGATACGTTTCGACCGAACAACTCAGTCTTGTTCACATAACGCACTACTAACCGGCAAGTCATTAAATAGTGGGAGTGAAGCAAACATTAAAGGCAGAAACAAAGCACCTGTGTGAGATTTGACTCTAGTCACATGACTAATAGACATGGAAAACATACTGCACATTGAACTAACATTTCATTATACTCAAATACAATGTGGAATCATTATTCATAAAACATATTTTAACATTTAAATATGAATAAATATTGCAAGATAAGACAATAAATATGTAATAACACATTATAAAAGAAGCTGAGGCAAATAAATCCATGGATACATGTAGCTTAAACTTAAATGCGAGGCATAAATACCATGTAAATACATCTTAATGGAAAACCTCCTAATGGAACTGTGCAAAATATTGCTTGTAAACTAGACTCATGTTCAAATGCGCAATATAACTGAAAAGATATATTGAGTGCAAGAGTTACTACAACAAAATGCTGTCTGCCATTTGAAAGCAAAGTGCTATAAAAAGTAGTGAAAGTGCGAATGTGCTCATGTGCAAAAACTCCTAATTTATATGTATTTTGGTCAGTGGGAAATTTCCCCCGGAGCCCCGGGGGAACCCTGAGATGTTATGATACCAAAGATAAAGTGGGCTAGCAGCATCAAAACAGGACAGAAATAATGGGCAAGTGCCCATAATTTCCCAAAGCAATGATTAACAAAGAAAAATAAGAACATTTGAATCTAGGTCTTAAAATATCAGACCACAATAGTCTTCAGGTATTATAGAATGTGCATGAAAAGCTGCATCTTTGTACCTGGACAAATTTAGCCTGGTGCCAGAAAATGGACTTTGTCTGGGAAAAACACACACGAATCAGTGCAGGAAAACTTCACCCTAGAATTAACACAGCCCGATTTATTTGTTACTCCAGCTATGATAACACTAGTGTTGTTTTCCCCAACACTCGCAGCGAGGGTTAAAGTCTCGTCATGGGGCAGCAGCACTCCTTCTCTGAGGAATAGGAGGCTTCTGATTTCGAAAAGGAGGGAACTTGGTCAGGTGCAAAAGCTTGTAGTGCCCAAGAATTGGTCAGTAATGAATGGCCAGTAAAACCTTTGTGTTTGCACAACCTTGCTGGCAGACAGTGCTCGCACTTTTCATGCTACTTTTCCAGATGAGGATGCAGACAGCAAGGGCCGAATCAGAAGACAAGCGGAACCTGTGAATACATCTCTCATCACTGACAAGCTCCTTCATCCCCCTCCAGTGATTGCGCTAGTCAAGTGGAAGGGATAAGAGGGGATTTTTGCTGTACTAGTCGAAATAAGAGAGGACGTCAGGGCTGTTTTGGATGATCATGGGGACTGCTTTTCAGTTGCGACAGTAATTGCCCCGATTTCCAATGATTTCGCTGTTTTAAACATGTTATTCTTTCTCAAAAAGTTACTTAAATACATTGTTACATGTAATTATGCGTATCAAGGACTGTGTAATGAAGATATTTCTTGACTGAAATGCCAGTTGTATTTTGAACTTGTTACTGGGCATGTACATTTTTTTGCCTACAAAGCAAATACATCAGGTTTCAAATAAACAAGGAGAAAGACAAAGAGCTGTACTTCCCCATGCGAAAGCTGTCACATCCCGCACAGCATTAAAGATTGTGTTTGTTATGAGATTACATAGTCTACAATACGAAGAATCTCTGTTTGCGGTGTAGTCATTCTACATGATCTTTTATAGTGCCTACGCAGTTTTAGATGAATTCTCGTATAAATGCTGAATGGGGGCATGCAAGGCAAGCAGTCTACACACACTGGGGCATATTTACAAGCCTCATTCTCCACCGGAGCATCACTTTTTATGGCACTCCGTTGGCAAAGCCGCATTCCCCATATTTACAAGGTGTCGCCACGTTGTAAATATGCCCCTTTCCGCCTCTTTTCTCTGCGGCAAAGGGGCTTGCAATGGGTGTTGCTGTAGGCTTTCCACCTCACCACCCATTGGTTTTTGACGTTGCCCCAGATTTACAAGGCTGGGACAGCGCCAAAAACTGAGGCCAGGGAATACCTGGTCTTCTTAGAATTGCAATATGAGGAAAAACTATTAATTTCTCTTTGTTTTTTGCATTCTTAGAATCGCGATACGTAGAGAAACTATGAATTTCTCATAGTTATTTGCATTCTGCAGCACACAAAGAAAGAGCAAATCACCATTATTGATTGTTTATGTGCAGGAAAGTATCCCTTCCTGCACATAAACAATCACCCCTGCAGTGCAGGCCCCTTGCAACGTGGCGGCAGGGTGCCTGCGCCGGCACTAGGCAGCTTCTTTAGTGCCAGTGCTGGGGGAAACACAGGGGTGTGCCCTATGTTTGTGAATACGGCACATCCCTTATGAAAATGTCACAGCGCAGCATTGGCAAATTTTACATAACACCGCACTCCAGCATATTCTTCTAAATATCCCCCACTATTCCCTTTTAGAGGCAAAAGACAGTCTATCTTTCAAAAAATTTGTATTATTCTGCAGCCACAACTGTCAAATGTCACTGAGGTCAACGGCTTGCTTGTGTACATGAAAGTTGGCCCTCCATTTTCCAGAGAGCTAAATGCAATTTACCTTAATTATGCTCTAAGTTTTGGTTTCTATTAGTTCCAGACTTACAGTTGGGATGTATTGATGGTTTGATATTGTTCTAGTGCACTGATCCCACATTATAATCCAATTTATGTATAATCTACCATCTCCAGATCGTCTTCATACGGCAGCCACCTCACCCTTTCCATTCCAACTTTAGGGGAAAATGACAAGGATAACTCAACTGCTTCAGACAGACCAGCTCAGACTCGTGTAAGCAGAGAGGTGACAAATTAGGGGTGTGTAAAAGTAATGTCATTTGCTTTTGTGCCATTATGCGAAATTTTGGAAACATTATGCAGAGTTACTCATATTTACAGAAAATGCACAAAATGCACTTTGGCACTATATTTTAGTGTGAAATTCACCCTTTCATCCATTTTGGATGTGTTCTGGTTTTCCATGGTTTTCCTGCAAATGGCACATAGTTGCACATGGCACATAATTACGTAATGTGGCATAATAGAGTTGTTTTAGGAATTTTTGAGAATTTCACGTAACATGAAATTACATAAGAGTATGCTGGCACAACATACATTATGCCCAAGCCTAGTGCTAGTGTACAGCCTGTTTTGGTGTGCTCTGAACTGCAACCTTCCCAGACATCCACCCTTTAAGAGAAAGCATCAGTTCCAGATTCTGCATTTTTGGCATTATAAACATACCACACTTTTGAAACGTACATAATATTATTTGAAACATGATCTATAGTCCCTAAAGTTCCAGTAAGCTAGCTAAGAGCATCAATGAACATAGAAGCTTGAAAAGATGTGTCAGTGCAGAGCATCAAATATTTTTTCTGTTTAGAATGTACACAGACAGAGCATAAAGGGAGGTAGTGGAGCAATAATTATATATTAGGCATGATGTAGCAACAAACATAAGAGAAAGAACCATATTCTCTTGTATGGTTTAATATTCTTTAGCATGCTAATCAGACAATATAATTTTAAGACACGTGATGATCTTATGTCTTGCACCGTATTGTGCTGTAGGAAGGTGGCTCTATATCAAAATGAGGTATAGTGTGCACAGAGTCCAGGGAGACTCCAGAGGTATAGAGGAGGCTAATATAAGGTAAGTACTAACATCTCTCTTTGTGGTAATGTGGGCGAGCAGTTTATCCAGAGGGTGTGTTAAGCATTTATTGTATTCACTCAATCAAAGACTGATTACACACACTCAGAGCCAGAATCCAGACCAATTAGGTAAGTATAAAAAAGGTATACTTATTGATTATTTTAGAACCAAGCAGGACTTGGCATGGGTAAGTAAAAGTAAAATATACTCTCAAATGCAAAACTGTTCAACAAAATGCAGTTGTGACTGAAGTTGCACTCATTACAGGTTTATATATGCTTTAGAAACAGTTTAAATTACACAGTAATTACTTTTAGATTATGTTTTAATTACTTTTGGATTACTTTGAGCACTGGGGTGGTGTGCCTCGATACCACACCTTACGATGTCACAATACAAGGTAAGTAAGACTTTCAAACATTTACTGTCTAGTTCTCTTTTCTCCATACAAATATCAGTTCAACACAGAACATTTTAGGCCCAAAATCTCTTAACATGGGTTCCCATGGGAGAAAAGCTGGGTGCAGAGAGCAAAGCCCAATGTTAACCAATGGGGCTAAAGGGGCCTTCGGTTAGGGACTGCTGCTGAGCAAGCAACTCGGTTGTGGGATCAAAGCTCCTGGGGTTAAGGTCAGTATTGTAGGGGCCCAGGGCCAACGACCAACACAGGAGCTGCATCACCAGCAGCACTGGGGCAGCTGAGTGCAGGGTGCAAAATGGACATCCGGGACCTGGTGCGTTTCAATGGAGACCTTCAGTTGTGCAAAGTTGCTGCAGGCTTGGGCAGGGAGACTTCCTGAAGGTGACCACCGGCTGGAGAGGTAAGTTGGTTTCTTGGGGGGTGCCTTCGGTTGGGCCACCAAAGGCCGTGGGGCGTCGGGTGCAGGGGTGTCTTCTGGCATCGGGTTTTCTTAACAGCTCCAGTCACGGGGACCCTTCAGGTTGAGGTTGCAGGCGTCATCTCGAAGCTTGAAGGAGGTTGGGGATCACCAGATCCCAGGTCAAGATTGCTTGGGAGACCTCCTTGTGGTGTTGGGCCACTCAAACTCGGGCCGCGGGATTCAGGTGAAGAGTGGTACAGAATTGCAGAGTCACGGGAATCCGGATTCTATGGTTGAGTCTTTGCATGAGCAAATTCAGTGCTCAAGGGAGACAGAGTCTGTAAGAGGATTGCAGGGCAGGTCCCCTGGGCTCTGAGGATTGCTGGTTGCAGGACTCGCTGGGGTCTTGCTGTAGGCAGGGCATAGATTGGACAGGCCGGTAGGGCTGGTGCCAAAACAGTTGGTATTTTCTTCTTCTTCCTGGGTCAGCATCGCTCTTCGGTCCTTCTGCTTTCTTCCTCGAATCTGAGTAGGCAAGGCTCAGGGTTTCCCCTAAATAATAAATTTAGGGGCCTTTAAGGGGTGTGCCGGTTGTGACCAATGGGTCCCTTCCTTGGGTTGGGCACACCTCCTATTATGCCACCCCCCAGTGGAAGTGGACATGAGCCTCTGCCTAACAGTCCCCCATCTTTAAGAGGAGACTGTGATGTGTGCTATACCTTGCATCCCCCACCTGAGGGGTGGGGTTGACAAAAGTGGGCACACCTCTCTTCTTTGCTTGGTTTTCCTGCCTATTCTCCCTTCCAAAGTATGGGCCAGAACTGGTGGGGGCCAGAACTGGAGGGAGCCAGTTGCTTAGGCAGCAACATGCAGGGACAGCTTCCAAAGGCGGTCCCCTTTCCTGGACCCAGCCCATCCTGGGGTAGGAGACATGACACCTCTGCTCAGAATGGCCTTCATTTTTGGACCCAGAGAGCGGAGGCTGTCTACCCATGGGTCAATAAACCTGTCTGGTGGTGGCAAATGGTAGGCAGCCATTCAGGAACCACACCAGGGCTGGTCGATTTTCAGAGGGAATCTCTAAGATGCCCTCTGAGTGTATTTTATATTACATCCAACACTGGCATCAGTGTGGGTTTAATGTGCTGAGAAGTTTTCTTCCAAACTTCCTAGTTTTTAGAAAAGTCATTATGGAGCTGTGGAGTTCGTAATGACCAACTCCCAGACCATACACTATTTATGGCTTTACTACACTTACAATATCTACGAATGGGCTCAGACACTGTAGGGGTACAGGGCTCATGCCACTGTATCCTCAATGTAGGGCTAGTGCACCCTGCTAGAGGAGTGGCTTACCTAGGCCTTAGGCAGGGGCTTGCAGGCATGGCACACAGTGATGTGTGCCATGTCGACACTTCCCTTTTCTCTGAACCAAAACACACAGCCTTGAATGGCAGTGTGTGGGTGTTAAGGGACAGGACCTCTAAGGGTGGCACAATAGGTGCTGCAGCCCTTAGAGGCGTTCCCTGGTCACAGTGCCCTTGGTACCCATGGTACTTTTTACAAGGGATTACCTGTAGCCATAGATGTGCCAATTGTGGGTACAAAGGTACAGTCTTGGGAAAGAACATAGGCCCTGGGAATCCGATTAGCAGGGAACCAGGGCACATCAAGTCAGGTTGCATCAGATGTCAGGCAAAAAGTCGGGGGTAACCATGCAAAAAGGGGCACTTTCCTACATGTGGGTATAGTTAAAGGCACATTAGTATGACACCTTTCTGACTCAATGCGATAGATTTATTTTTGTGCACCATATGATTGTCTTATTCTCCTGTTATTTTACTATTTTTGGAAACGAAAAGACAGTACAAAAAACTGTGCAAAATTGGTATACCAAATAAAATAGATTACTAAATACTTTACATGTAAGTAGTTATATAATCAATTGGTCTCCATAACTGCTTAAATGAACATGTATTTTAACATGTTCCCTTAAAGGATAGTTGGGCACCAGAACTAATAGAAGTAACATAGGACTTCCAATTAGACATAATGGATTTGATGGTGATAGAAATAAGAAAATCAAAAGGTTTGGAATAGGGCTCTAATAAGTTAAAAGATAATGCATGGGATTTGTAAATAAGCATGCTATATGTGAAAGCATCAGTGATGGGAAGTATTTTAACAATATCTCAAACATTTCTCCAAAACTGAAACATTGCTGCACACTCAAAAAGAACATGCTTTAGGAGTGTCTCATAATGTTTGCAATGCCAGCAAAGCGGTGAATCAACACATTTAGCCTTATATGATTTATATGGAGTCCATAAACAATTAAATAAGTTAAAAGCATTAGTTTGTGATAATGATACAGGAAACCACCCAGAAATATTAGCTGTCCATATTTGTCTCTTGTCATTTAAGGACAAATCTGTAGAGACTTCTGCGTTCCAATGGGTGGTTGCAAAATTTAAGTTAATTACACTACTACATTTTATCTGTTCAGGAAATTTGGAGACAGTGTGCTGGGAAGCTGACAAGGCGTTAACACAGAGTACTGAGCCAGGGGTAGTATTCTGGGGTGACACATTTGGAACATAATTAAGTAAAACATAACAAAGAGTTTTATACTTAGGAGTTATAGTATCAGGTAACATAAATTTAGTTAGAAAATACCAGCACATCTATAATTCCCAAAATTTGATAGTAAGATTAAACTTCCGTTTAAGATTGTGCCAAAGGGATAGCTTGGTGGAATATGAACTATTCGAAGAGAAGCATCAAATTCAGTAATAATCAATGTAGTAGAGGATATATGGGAGGATGACTTAAAAAGCTTTTTTGAAATTGACATAGCTAATAGTGATGGAAGAATAAATGGCGAAAATACATTTTGTTATATCAAAAGCCATGGTGGGGAATACCTAGGATCATTGCAAGTCAACCAAAGAGAACCTTGTATTAAAATGCATGCTTTGTGATATTTGAAAAAATCAGGCAAACCAAATCCCCCATTAAGTTTGGAAAGTTTACGCTTAGTACAACAAATATGTTGTGGTTTATGATTCCAAAGAAATTTGACAATAAGTCAGTTTATTTTCTATAGAATAAAAGAGGTAACTGTAATGGGATCATAGATAGAGTGTAAAAAATAATAGGGACAAGTACCATTCTGATGGCTACAAGTTTTCCCCATCATTTATTTTTCAGTATATGATTTATATATATTTTTCTTGACATTTATTTTTATCAGCATTGGAGCATAAGTGCTTGAATGTTAAAATAGCAAGTTTATTACTATGACCTACAACAACATTGCATCTTGCTCATCGACAACTACTACTACATTGTCAGGAAAAATGTACATAGATGCATATAGATTTACTATTTTTAGCTCCACATTTATGTACCTTGATGGTATAGTTACAGTAGATATTCTCGATGCAATATCCCTGCAGGTTGGTGTAAAAAAAAAGCTTGATCAAATGGCAGAACACCACAAACATTTTTAATCAAACTTCTAATGTGTGTATTTGCTATATATATTTTTTTTACATATTTAATTCATTTTCTGCTTTTTAACCAATATTACAGTTATACAACAGGAATATGCAAATTAATATTAAAGTGACATATAGTGATTGTTTCATAACAATGTATCCATAATATACTGTTTTATTTCTTAATAAGTCATTGTAGTGCTTGTCCACGCACTTCTCGTACTGACAGTTGGTGTCAAACCTGCTGTTACAATATTAGCATTACAGTGCATAAAAAATTATTATATAACAATCAAACATTTCCAAACTATTCCCCTTCCTTCCTGCTGACGGCTTCGAAATAATGGAAGGAAGAAAGATATAACCCCAAGAAAAGAGGGTACATTATTAAAATTGCTGCTGGTATATTCGGTACCATTTGATGAGTCTTGTTGTAGAGTATTGTGTAGATTCATATGGGATACCCTGGTGCCTGTGCTTTCGAGAGTCACTAATTTCAGGGATCATGTCTATTATCTGCAAGGTGTATTAATTTCCAGGATTGAGGCCATCAGTTGCTTTAAAGGGCGTCAGTATAAGGTCCAAGCACATTGCTATAGTATTTTTCCATAGTCCTCTACTTTCTTCTCTGTGAATGGCTACACTTTCAGCTAGTCTCATTTTTCCACTTCCTCCGTCCAGTCATGTAATATAGGGGCTGTTGGTGATTTCCATCTCCTAGTTATGTCACGCTTGTCTAATAGTAGGGCCAAGTCTGCAAATTTAGCTTGTACCTCATGACTTTAAGTTTTCCCCATCATGATAAGTGCAATGGGGACCATTGGTGAATTTTTTATATGACTTTAGTAAATAAAATATCACGATTAAGTCTAATGGAATGTTTTAAAGAGGGTGAGAATTGAATTCCTAAATATTTTAATCTCTACTTCTGCCAAATAATATCAGTATTATCTAGTATTGTAGGCGTGCAATGGACATTTAGGGAAAAGAATTCCGTTTTATTAGTATTCAAAGTATAAACAGAAACAATAGAGTATTCACATACAATATTTAAAATTTCAGGTATAGAAGAAGCCGGATTGCTGAGCTATAGTAGGACATCATATGCATAAGCTGATGTTTTTAATGTAATGTTAGTTAAATCTATTGATGCAATGCAATTGGAGTTATGAATATGAGAAAGGAAAGGTTTAGTTGGTAATAAAAAAGAAGTTGTGATAATGGGCATCCTTGTCGAGTTCCTCTATTTAAAAAAAAGGAATTGGAGGATAGCATTTGAAACAAAAATTGCTAATGAACTTTATCAAATGTTTCTCAGCATCTAAAGCAAGAATGGGCGAAGTAAAGGTTGAAATATAATCAATGACATGAAATAGCAGGTGTATGTTATTGACAGGCTCTTTTTTCATAAAATCAGATGAAGCTCTGTGAATAAGTGACGATAAAATGTGAGTTAGCCTAGTGGCTAAGATTTTTACAAAAATGTTACAATATTGATTTATGAGAGAGATAGGGAGAAAATTGGAAAACTTAGTCCGATCTTTATCTGGTTTAGGCAAAACTATAATTAAAGCTTCTATAAAGGAAACTTCAATTAAACCAGATTGGCTGAAATTTGTAAATAAATTATGTAAATGAGGAGTAAGCACATTAGCAAAAGTTTTATAAAATTCTGCAGGAATACCATCAGGTACAGGGGACGTTTGGGGTTTGAGTGACTGAAAAGCTGTTAAAATGTCTTCTTCAGAGATAGGATGATCTAATTTGGATTTATCAGATTAGGAAAGATGTGGCAGGTTAGCAGAATCTTAAAAAGCATATATATTTGAGGGTCAAGGAGTTTTGGTTTGTCATATGATGATAAATAAAATGTAAGAAATGAATCTAGAATTTCCGGGGCAGGCACAGCAATGGTACCATTATTCCTTTGGATAGCATGAATTAGATTTCTTTCTTTTTTAATGCGAAGATAGTTAACCAAAAGTTTCCTAGACCTATTAGCATTAAATATAAATTTAGCTTTCTCATTAGCAAGTTGAATTCCAGCTCATTTACTTACCATTAAATTATATTCCAATATAAGTTTTTGGAACGTGGTTTTAAAAGTAATATTGTGGGAAGAAATAATTAATCTTTCAAATTTAGCAATTTGCTTCTCTAAATCGAATAATTTGGTATTAAATGTCTTATTTTCATGGGCTATTATAGAAATGATCACCCCTCGTAAGTGTTTTAAAAGTATCCCATTTTATAATAGGGGAGGTTACACCATCAGGATTGAGGGAAAAATCCTGCTGAGTAGCTGCAAAAATTGCGTCTTCATGAACATCTTGAAGGGCAGTATCTACATTCATACGCCAACAAGAGTGAGAAACAGAAAATTTGTAGATAAAGTGAAATAATTACATGATCTATATTTCCAAAAGAGGGTTGAGTTATAGATTTTACAAAATATCTAGATGTTAACAGATAGTCTAAGCGTGAGTGAGAATTATGGAGATTGGAAAAAAAGGTGAAGCCTTTATGAGTGGGGAAATGCAGTCTCCAAAAGTCAAAAAGTTTAGAGTTTTTAAACAACGTTTTGAGTGAGTGAAATGCTTTTAGAGGTGCAAATTTAGTAGAGTCTATCTAAAAGGGGGTCACTTATCAAATTGAAATATCCACCAACAATGAGTGAAACATGAGAAGACGAAAAGGGGGTATTTGTTATCACAGGGTATTCTATGGCGCTCACCTGGTGTTGTGAGTATGAAAAAGGACACTATCTTGGTGTGGTGCAACAGGTGAGGGAAAACTCCAAAGCCCTCAGTTTAGGACACAGGTCCTTCTCAATATAACAACAGGTCTTGTGCACACACACGGAAATAAATATAGCACATGTAAAATGTTATAAAAAGATGACGACAAGGTGTTCTTGCTTGGAGTGTTGATTTAATGTTATGTCGCTTCACAGGCCAGCCAACACGTGTTTTGTCATTGGGTGTATACCCCTTGACTTCTTCAGGGCTGGAATTGAACATGGAAAAGTGTTTATGTCACAGTGTGATACATACAATCTTACAAGTGTATATCCTACACAGATGGAACACAGTAGATACAGTGGTAATACTCGTTCGTAACCAATGAAGGGAAACACCAGAGGGCTCAAATGCAGATGTGACAATAGCCGTCATGAGGACAATGTTACCAGACCTCATGCATGGTAAGATACCGTGTTGTGACATTCTGGTTAGTTTGCCATATTGCTGCTTAGTGACAGTGTGATAAGATGGTGCAACTGTACCAATTAAATACCAGTAAAATTAGAGCAAAGTCTAGTGACAATAAAGATTAGAAAAGGAAGTGCATTGGTGAAGGGTAGATCTATAGGAAGTGATGTAAGTTGATGTCCGTTTAGGACATATGTATTACACCGAAAACCCGTGTATGGGCTGGTGGGAAAGGGTTGGCCATTTAAAATAATTACACCCAAAGTTCGCGTTTGCACTAATGAGCAGCTGGTTTTACTTATCTACTACTTGTGCTATCATAGGGCACTAAAGTGAATAGATGCCCATCAAGTACACAACGCATAAAGGTTCAGTGAATTTAGCATGCCACATTGTGTGCTAAAGTTGTGAATTGAGCTCACCTTTCAGCTGGTGATACTTCCGACCCCATGGGTCCTAATATTCACTCCAACGTCTACCTTCAATAAATCTGTGTAATAATAACCGCTATGAGTATTTAGCCATGTGAGATTCCAGCACTTCATAATCTCCATGAAAGTCAATATCTATTTGTTTCCAAGCAGGAAGATGAAATTACTTCTTACCTCTTGTGGATTGTATTTTAATGCTTATCCGTCGTAGAAAATGGCCCAGTATGCCACAGTCCTATCTTTAGATGCTAGTACGTGACTTCCGGGTCACACCTTATTGACTTTCCGGCAGTACAGAGTGTTGGAGTGAGTAGCTGCTAGGCGTACTCGCCGAAGGTAAGAGAATGGATTGTTAGCAGTAGCTTTTGAAATTATCCAGTAAATATTGGGAGCATATAGGGGTGTCCGAACATGGTGGTGACGTGTTTGTACGATTTTAATTATAGCTTTTGATACGGCGGATGGTGCCGCGTTACTCGTATTTTGCCTAAAACAGGCGTACTGGCATCTAAAGATAGGACTGTGGCATACTGGGCCATTTTCAATGTCGGATAAGGATTAAAATACAATCCACAAGAGGTAAGAAGTATGTAGTAATCAAAGAAGTCTCGTAGACAGCTCTTGTAGTTGGTGGTTTATTCATCAAGTTACAGCATAGGAAGTTCCAATATACGCCCCACCAGGAGCAGCCACCTTGCTGCTCAGCACGTCATCCCCAACTGAATTCCCTTCAAGTACAAACATTCATAACATTCTAATGACAGCTCATTGGCTGAGCAACAAGGCATAGAACAAGGGAAGGGAGGATACATTACTTAACAAGCTGATTACAAAACATCTCCCCCTTTATATTGATTAAAGAAAATTCAACCAGTATATAACACATACATATAAGGAGAGAAGATATTGACATTCTGAAATAAGTATACATGAACACAGTAGTAATATGGGAACAAATCCTCCCTATATAATAATAATAATAATAATAATAATAATAATAATAATACAATAATGTAATAAAACTAGTGTAAGTAACAAATAGTAATGTAGGTAATAAATTGCCTTCCTTATGTAATAATAATAATGCAATAATGTAACAATAATCATGTACGTAATCAAACAGTAAGATAGGAATCATAAATGCAAACAAATAGAAAGACTAGGGAATATCACATGCCCTCTACTGCACACACTGTAATATTACGTCCACTCACCAGGGACCTAAAGCACACCCTCTACCGCATACCCATGCAGGACTAGGGAAATAAAACACTCACACAGTAATAATCTGTTCCCTTATTCTCTATTGCATACTCATGCTTAACGCTTCACAGCCATCTCATGCGCAAATTTAAAGTAATGAGTGGCTTAACTAAAGTAACAAGAGGCTTAACTTCCTCCACCACCATCTCATGCTCAACCTTAAAGTAATGAGTGGCCCAACATCCTCTACTGCCATCTCATGCACAACATTAAAGTAATGAGTGGCTCAACATCTTCTACTGCCATCTCATGCACAACATTAAAGAAATGAGTGGCTTAACTTCCCACATCAAATTAATCATCCCAAACACGATATCGAACCGATAAGTGGACTAACATCTCAACACCAACTCATACGCAACAATCCTCTGCTTCTGGGACGTTTGTCCCCATTTAGGGCTGTTGTGGTTCAAGTTCTGGGACCTTAATCCCCACACGGGCTGTTCGTCCCCGTTATTTGGGCACTTCGTCATCCGACCCGCTTCTGGAATTACTCTGTATTTTATATATCATACTGTTTTTGTTCTGGTTTCATGGCTCTCTGACACATTGTCGATCTTCACGCAGCTAACTATTCATTACAAAGTCTAGATTCAAAATACAGTTCCTCAATCAGTGCTCTAAATGTCCTTGTCTTGGTGCAGTGGCGCTAACTAGCCAGAAGATGGCGTTGTTATACTAGTTCTGAATTTTCCACAGCGACATTTCATGGTAATATGAAGTTTTCAATAAACTTAAATGTACCTGTGACTCCTTGAGGATCTTCAGGCAGCAATGCTCACAGCAATCTTCACATCAAAATTATCTTTATCGTCAACCTGGTTCACGAAATTAACTGTATTGGCACTACTTGGTTGATAGATTTAAAATGGAGGCACGCATATTGACGTAGAACCGGTTGGTTTATGACGTTAAGCCGGGTGGCTGTCGGCATGTCCGTGCAGTACAGCATGAAACTGCAGGACTATGCGTGAAAAGAATACTGGGCTTGCGCTGATTAAAAGGTCGGTGAGCACGAGCTGAAACTGTTAGGGTGAATGCCAAAGTGTCATTTCCTTTTTTCTTTTTAAACGCTGTTTTCACATCTCTGTAAACTAGAAATCCTCATTCGTGTCAAGACTCTCAAATGCCTGTAATGAACACCAACATTTTCCACATCCCATTATCAAATGAGTGATAACTTTCCCTGCTTTGCGAGATGACAGGCCAGCAGTTGCCTTCACGATCTCATCCCCAAATATTTGACATATGGATATGTTATTGTACCGCTGGTTACCACAGAGCAGGAAACTAAACACTTCACTTTCCTTGCCACTGATAATGATAGTGCTCAGTCACCTAACACTGTGACCGGATCCTAGCCCTCACACGACAGTTTCAAAGTGGCAACATTCTCGTGCCCCCGATCACCATAATTTGAAATGTGAAACTTCAGGGTGCTTAACCACCCCACACCGGGACTCGATCTTTGCCCCTGAATAATATATTTCATCGGCTAACACCAGGGCCCGATCTTCGCCCCAAGCACACATTTACAGATGGAAATCTTTACAGTGTCCAACACTCTCACAATCCTAGCCCCTGAGTTAAAGTGTGAATCTTCACAGCACTTAACGACCTCTCACCGGGACTCGAAGCTTGCTAATGACAGCCATACTTCAAGCGCTAGCACACCGGGGCTCGATATTTGTCCACGACCAGCATATTTCAAAGTGACTGCCTTCAATTCTTACATTTGGCCCGATCAACATAAATCAGGTGTCAACACCAGGGCTCAATGTATGCCCCGAGGAACACATCTCAAAGGGCCCTCAATCACCTTGACGTAATATGAGAAGGATCAGCACTGTGCTCTGGGACTCGATCTCTGCCCCCGAAAAACTCTTTATTTAACACGTTAACACTTGATTTTTGCCCCTGACCACCACTGCTCACGGTAGCACCTCACAGGTGTCATAGCCTCCCACGATATAAAGCTCTCCTTACAGCTGGATCTGGCACTCTTGGATTTGGGGCGACCGTCATTGAGGTCATTGGTGGGGCGAAGTGCCAGATAACTTTAAACGCATGCTTTTAAATTATGTAAAAAGTCTTTTACCTTTGAATGTCCTTTGACTTCCGTTACTGTTTCTTATCTTTGGTAATTTCAGCTTTCTTTATGGTAGCACACGCAGGTTCTTGCTTCTTAATCGTCGCCAATGTAGCAATCAAAGAAGTCTCATAGACAGCTCGTGTAGTTGGTGGTTTATTCATCAAGTTACAGCTTAGTAAATTCCAATATACACCCCACCAGGAGCAGCCTCCTTGCTGCTCAGCCCATCATCTCCAACTGAATTCCCTTCAAGTACAAACATTCATAACATTCTAATGACATCACATTGGCTGAGCAGCTAGGCATAGAACAAGGGCGGGGAGGATGCATTACTTAACAAGCAGATTACAACAAAGTAGTTTTATCTTCTGGCTTATCATCGCGCAGCATTTCATCACACGAGTCCGCACATACCAAACTCGGCCCTGCACTCCCCATGCATCAGGAACTAACATGGTCACTCAGATCCCCCATGCATTCCTATGGGAGGGCAGGTCAGTCTCACTCAATGTAACCCAGAGCGCACGCACTTTTACACTGGGACACAGTGTTAAAGCGCCAAGAGGCCTAAATCCACTAATACACCATAGGGAAAAGGCTAGGATAAATGCAAAAGGTTCTAGGGGTGAACTTGCCAGAAGGGCCAAGTCCAACAGCTTGGAAACAAATAGATATTGACTTTCATGGAGATTATGAAGTGCTGGAATCTCAAATGGCTAAATACTCATAGCGGTTATTACACAGATTTATTGAAGGTAGATGTTGGAGTGAATATTAGAACCCGCTGGGTCAGAAGTATCACCAGCTGAAAGGTGAGCTCAATTCACAACTTTAGCACACAATGTGGCATGCTAAATTCACTGAACCTTTATGCGTTGTGTACTTGATGGGCATCTATTCACTTTAGTGCCCTTTGATCTGTTCTAGGTCCGAAGACTCGCTAGACTCCATTCGAGGTAGGCGTGCTCTATGATAGCACAAGTAGTAGATAAGTTAAACCAGCTGCTCATTAGCGCAAACACGAACCTTGGGTGTAATCATTTTAAACGGACAACCCTCTCCCACCAGCCCATACACGGGTTTTCGTTGTAATACATATGTCCTAAAAGGACATCCACTTACATCACTTCCTATAGATCTACCCTTCACCAATGCACTTGCTTTTCTAATCTTTATTGTCACTAGATTTTGCTCTAACTTTTCTGGTATTTAATTGGTACAGTTTCACCATCTTATCACACTGTCACTAAGCAGCAATATGACAAACTAACCAGAATGTCACAACACAGTATATTACCATGCATGTGGTCTGGTAACATTGTCCTCATGACGGCTATTGTCACATCTGCATTTGAGCCCTCTGATGTTTCCCTTGATTGGTTACGAACGAGTATTCAATATAAAGGGGGACCCCTGAAGGAAGCATGGGTAGGCAGGTGGTGCAGGGGAAAATTAAACCACAATATCAACAAAAGATACCAGCTGCCTACAGCATAGGGATATAGATAAGCCCAAAAATGGGTCAAGGTTAAATATGCAACCATACCAAGACTGACAATAGGGGATTCGAAAAGAGCACTCAGAAAGGCGTGAAATACACAGTATCAATTTATTTTAATATAACGAATCAGGATAATGATCAACAGAAATCAATAATTTCACAAAAATAGAAATATATAAGTCCCACACTAAACAAAACAGTCATACTTACATTCATTCCCACAGCATACTCATATACTCAACAAACACATAATCAAAACAAATTGGTTCATAGATAGGTTAAAAACAATCGAGATCCAAGGGATAACAGTTCCAATACTCGTGTTCTCCCAGTAGTATGGGGAGACAGGGTCTCCAAATATACACGAGACAGTGAAGGCCAACGCACGTTTCGGTGTTGAGCCCACGGGGGGCTACACCTTCATCAGGGCAGTAGATGTTACAATCGTGTGGGACACACAAATAGCACCTAAAAACAATAAAAGTATAGAAAAGGAAAACTTAGATAACACATTAACTTTATATGTACTTTGATGAATCACTAGTCACTGTCTAGCATATCAAACAGTAGTTACATTGATAAACTAGGAATCCAAAAGGCTTTGTTATAATTATTTAAAACCAGTGTCAGTCGAGGTGGGGTCCAAATACGAAGAGATGATAGGGGGGAGATTAACCCATATTTAATAGAACGAAGTGCACCAACAGCGACCTTCACGTGAATAGAAAGCCAAGATGTGATAAAAGTATAGAATCCAACGCAACACCCGTGATATATAGGAAAAATAATAATAACAAAGGGGGCAGGAAACACCAGATAAGAACATAGGATGATAAAGTAGGTTCCAACTAACCCAGATGGAGAGGAGAATTAATACCTTGATAGGATGTGGGGCCTTAATAGCAACCTCT
This sequence comes from Triturus cristatus, assembly GCF_964204655.1. Classification (NCBI taxonomy): domain Eukaryota; kingdom Metazoa; phylum Chordata; class Amphibia; order Caudata; family Salamandridae; genus Triturus; species Triturus cristatus. Next base: position 476,948,580 of record NC_140579.1, on the reverse strand, counting down.
AATTAAAGAGGGAGTCAGGGCCTCAGGAGGCTCGTAGGAATAGGGTTCTATAGCAGTGGTAAATATACAAATAGGAGGAAATCAGGGATGGGAATCATAGGGAAAGATATATATCGCGATAGGTGTATTATTGAATATCGCTTACCCAGAGGATTGATAATGCAGCAGGCTTATAGCTCGTTCAACATATAAAGGGCCAGGTTGCGCATAAAGGATAAGAGGGAAACGTCAAGATACATCTCCGATGAAAAGTTTCCACGGGCGTGTCAAATCCGCCGATCAGTTAGTATTTAGCTGATTCCTACACAGCACGGAAATGGTGAAATAAGGTCATGAGGAAGGATAAAGATAAAAGAAGAAAAAAGATAAAAGATTGCATAGTTACATAAATACATGTTTTGGCACTGACAAACTGCTGGGATCAACAGGTCTAGAATATAGATTGCGCGAAAAAAGGATATGAGTTTATGATAAACTGAGACACGTGCAAAACAGTTACCAAGCGAGCCGACTGCATGTACTAGAATAAACGAGCCGGCATCCCTGGCAGTTGATTAACTGAGAAGCATATATAGAGGGTTGGATGGACAGCGAAAAAGACGAAGCCAACCCGGGAAGTCAGCACAAATGGCCAGATCGTAAAGGCAAAGGGTCTTACCGTTAGTCATCTTAGATCATAGCGAAGGATAGAGGGGCCGGATCACCAGGTCAGCAACTAGTACTTTCGTGTACACATCTCCGGACACCAACAGTTAAGGACTACTTTACGTCCTTAATAAGGACGATGGAGGGTCTCTCGAGAGCTCGTTGGTAACGCGAAACAAAAATAGAGATAGGGCATCCATTCCGCGTGCCTGATGAAAAGAGAGGCGGCGGCCATATTGGAAAAGAAAACCAAAAAGGGCTCATCATAGGAGATAAAGGGGAAGATATCCTTAGTTAAAGGAGAGGCATCAAAATCACCTGTGAAAAACAGAGTTTATTAGCCAAATATGGCCAAAATCGATCTAGTCAGAAGAGAAACAGGAATCATTACAAAATATGTAATGAGTTCAAATAATGGCGTTTTCCCAGGAGCAGATTTCATTAAGACCTTGGGCTACCGCATTTAGAAAGTAAATCCAGAAGACTTCCCTCTTTTTTCTGATGATGGTAGGGTCCTTACCAGTAGGGGTATGTATTTTCTCCAAAATGGACCATTTAAGATCATACTCTGTGTGGCCACATTCAGTCCAGTGGGAGACAAGGGGGGGCCGAAAGTTTATTAATACGAATATTGGATTTATGCTCTCCCACTCTAATTCTACATTCTCTGCCCGATTCACCAATATAAACCAGATCACAGGGGTAGAGGATGGCATAGATGATATTGGAGGTACGGCTATTGGTCATTTCAGTCAGGTTAATGGCTCGTTTATTGATGTTACTTGGTGTCCCCTACAACAGCATTGGGGCAGGCTTGACAGGAACCACAGCGGTGGTTACCTTTAATAGGTGAAAGCCCAGTGATAGAGATTTGCCTTGGAGGGGGATTGCTTGTAATCTTCCCTCTAACCAGATGATTTTTAAGGTTTTTGTTCCTTCTAAAGGCAAAGAGGGGTTTGGACAATTTGTTGTCATCATCAATGTTCAATAGGTACCAAAGTGAGTTTATGATTTGCCGTATTCTGTGATTGATATTGGAGTGCTTGGTCACACAGACCAAGCGATCCAGATGCTTTTCCTCCTTCTGCAAGAACATAGACTCACAATTATAATACCATGCCCTCTTAAAGGAACTCTTGACCAGTTTAGGTGGATAACCCCTATTTAGGAGCTTGTCCTTCAGAATATCTGCCTGTATGAGGAAGTCCTTCATCTCAGAACAATTTCTCCGGAGGCGGAGGAATTGGCTGAAGGGTATGCCTTACCTTTGACAGCGGGGATGATAGCTTTCAAATTGAAGCAAGGTATTTCTCGCAGTGGGTTTAGTGTATAGGGAGACAAACAGTTTGTTATCTTTGTGCTCAATCCATACATCAATCAATCAATCAATCAATCAATCAATCAGGGTACTTGTAAAGCACGCTACTTACCCGTGAGGGTCTCAAGGCGCTGAGGGGTGGGGGGGCGGGTGCCGCTACTGCTCGAAGAGCCAGGTCTTGAGGAGTCTTCTGAAGGCGAGTAGGTCTTGGGTCTGTCGTAGGTGAGTAGGGAGGGTGTTCCAGGTTTTGGCGGCGAGGTAGGAGAAGGATCTGCCGCCGGCGGTCGTACGTTGGATGCGGGGGACCTCTGCAAGGGCGAGGCAGGCGGAACGGAGCTGGCGGGTGGGGGTGTAGAAGCTGAGTCTGCTGTTCAGGTAGGCTGGTCCGGCGTTGTGGAGTGCTTTGTGTGCGTGGATGAGGAGCTTGAAGGTGATCCTCTTGTTGATGGGGAGCCAGTGCAGGTCTCTCAGGAGGGGGGTGATGTGGCTGCGGCGGGGGGCATTGACGATCAGTCGGGCGGAGGCGTTTTGGATCGAGAAATTCAAGCTTGCAGTTGCTGGAATGGACAGTAAATTTGAGGTTATCATAAGCCAGATTGATCCATTGGATGAAATCATTTAGTGATGCCTGATCCACCTTCCAAATGAAAAAAATATCATCAATGAAGCGGGACCAGGCACAGACATTCTCATAGAAGGGGGCCATTTCATTGTAGATGTTGATTTTCTCAAATGTGCCCATGTATAGGCAAGCTACACTCGGGGCACAGCGGCCCCCATGCTAACTCCCTGGATTTGTTGAAAATATCTGTTATTGAACTCAAAATAGTTTTCCGTTAGTATAACCTTAAGACATTGAAGAATAAAGGGAGCATTGGTGATTCAGAGAGTAAGATTTCTTGAAGTGCAGACATAGCTCCCTCCCGGGGGATGTTGGTGTATAGGGATTCCACGTCCAGAGTGACTAGGAGTTCCCTATCACTCAAGTAGTGCATCTTCTCAGTCTTAGAGATAAAATGGCCAGTGTCTTTGACATACGACTCCAGTTTGCTTACAAGGGGTTTTAAAAATTGGTCCACATATTTGGATAACGGCTCAGTGGCCGAACCAATAGTGGATACAATAGGTCTTAATGGGGGGTCCAAAGCATTTTTGTGGGTCTTAGGAACCCCATAGATAATGGGTAGTCTGGTATAGGAAGGTGTAAGAAATTCAGCTTCCTTAGGGCATAAAAATCCGTCATAAACAGCCGTTCGCACCATAGTCAAAATTCGATGTTTTAATGCAGGTTCAGGATTCATGGTAATGCGCCTGTAGTGTCTAGTAGCCGATAATAGATTCTCCATTTTTTCAATATATAGCCGGGTATCAAAGATGACAATACCCCCTCCCTTGTCACATGGTTTTATAGTGAGTCGTTCATTGTCTCTCAGTAGATTGAGGGCATTATTTTATTCTTTAGGAAGGTTACAAACAGGTTTAGGGACATATTTTAGAGTTTTTTTAATTCTAGAGAGTACTGCCTTCTCAAAGATTTGGACCTCTGGTCCTAATGAATCCAAGGTGGGAGTGAATTCGGAGGGGGGTTTTAATCCAGACCGGTTGTTGGTGGTCTCAGGGAAAGGTCTGGTTGGAAAAACATTTTAAGTCTTATTTTTCGAAAGAAGGAATGAAGGTCCTTCATGAATTCAAATGTATAAAGGTTCGCAGAGGGGACCAAGGATAAGCCCCTGGATAACAGGGTGGTTGTTTCCAAATTAATAGTAGTGGCGGATAGATTAAACACTGGAATAGTATTTAGGTTTTCCAGTACTGTTGCTGTCTTGTTTGTATATACATCTGGGGTTGACTTTGATCCTGACGGAAATCCCTCTGTCTGGGGTTCCCGTTCCTGGGGCGAAAGTTCCCTCTGCGGTTCCCTAAAAAACGATTTGGGGTGGTGGTCCTCTCAAATATTTCCTGTCTGGGCTGATAGGTATGGTTATGGTTAGGGTTGTAATAAGAAGGGTCTTCACTGTCTGAGTCCGTGGTGTCTGAAAAGGTAACAATGCGTCTATTACCCCATCGGGTGGGGGCGGCATTGTTGGAGTAGCCTGAATTAACATCCTCCGCGGTAGTATAAAAATTAGGTGTAAGGTAGGGGTAGGCCCGCTCCTGAGAGAAGAGCCTGATGTCTTTTCTGAATTTATCAGTCTTCCTTTTAAGAAGGTATTCAGAGAACGAGTCTAGATCTAAGGAAATTTCTTCCAGCTTTCTTTTCCCTATTTCAACTGAATTCTCTTTTTTTAGTTTTTCTTCAATTTCCTCTATTTCTCTGTTTAAAATGGCTAAGACTTCCCTCGCAGTTTAAACAATTAGCATCATCCAATCTCTGGAACACCTGTTCGAGATTAGCGCCCATTTTTCCAGAAAGTGTCTCAGTTCAATGAAGAGATCAGGGATGTTTCGGAATCTTAGACCAATGGGGATGGTGCCAGCTTTAAGATATTCCAACATGAAGTTGGCATGAGCTTCGGTTCGTTTGGATTTGAGGAGTTTCGTCCATTTCTCCTCAAGGCCCTTGGATAGAGTAAACTGTTTATTACTACCAGCTGTCATGCCAATCATGCGGGCAAAGTCTTCATCGGAGAACCCAAAGGTTTTGATACTCACCATTTCAGATGAGGAACTAAGGTTAGAACGAGTATTACCACTGTACCTACCGTGTTCCATCTGTGTAGGACATACACTTGTAAGATTGTATGTATCACACTGTGACATAAACAATTTCCATGTTCAATTCCAGCCCTGAAAAAGTCAAGGGTTATACACACAATGACGAAACACGTTTTGGCTGGCCTGTGAAGCGACACAACATTAAATCAACACTCCAAGCAAGAACACCTTGTCGTCATCTTTTTATAACATTTTACATGTGCTATATTTACTTCTGTGTGTGTGTGTGCAATGAGTGAATATTTCCAAGTTGGAGAATTGCAAAACTTAGAGTCATCCTCTGTTGGTCCATAAATAGTAATTAAATGTAAATATTATTTTAACCAATAGATAGCGGCCATCTGAAATCAGATCGTTTATCCAAAATTTGTAATTTAAGACTTTTAGAAAAGAGAATAGCTGCACAAGGTTTTTTACCCTGTTCTGGAAAAGAGGGAATCTGACCCCCCTATGTCTTTTGCATACAGGCTAAGATGTTGTCAATTAATATGCATTTCTTGCAATAAACAAATGTCAGATTTTTGTCTAAACATGTAATCTAAAAACTTCAAACGCTTAACTGGATGTCGTAATCTATTAACATTCAAGGAAACAATTTTAATTCTGTGAGCAGGATTCACAGGTTAAAAAGTGAAGCAAAGAGGATTGATAGAAAACAGTATGAAAAAATAAAAATAGATATGAAATAAGTAGTGGCAGAGACCATTGAAGTGGCTATATATAAAGAAGATCATAAAACAAAGAACAAATGCACAAAAATACATATAAAACAACAAAGAACATACCTAAAATTGAAGAGACACACGTGCACATGAGAAGAATATCTAAAGGTCAGAGTGACCCCTGTAGCAAGTGCAATATCAAATATAACAATAGGGTTAATAAAAACCTATACTCCTTATGAGACATGCACTCGAATTTGAACATTTTGTGTAATAAACTATAATACGCTCAAAACACTTTCAGACTGAAGAGTCTTACTTATCCATTGAGCTAGTGAAATGGTTGTCTAGAAATGCTTGAAGGTCTTCCGAATGATGAAATGACTTTGAAATGTCATCTTTCCAAATACGCATAGTGGACGGGTTAAAGAGCCCATATTTGAATCCAGAATTATTTAGTCATGGTCTCAAAGCTGCAAAATCTCTTTGAAAGGCGATGGTCTCTTTAGCAAAATCCTGATGAATTAAGATTTTAGTACTATTAACCAGGAGAAAAGGAATTTCTTGTGCTGCTTTTCGAATATGGACAAGATGTTGGTGACGAAGAACCCTGAAGATGACTTGGCGTGTTCTGGTTTGGCCAGATTTACAATGAGATGGAATTCGATGTGCTTTATCAATTTCAAATTGTTCTGGAAATTTTAGATTTAACAGACTAGGCAATAGGTTCTCAATGTATCGTCTACAGTAACTTCCCTCTATGACCTCAGGCAAATTAAAAATTAGCAAATTATATTGCCTGTTTCTATTTTCAAACTCAATAAATCTAGTATTGATAGAGGGAATTTTTGAGGCAAGCAGCATTTGCTTATCAGTTTTTAGTTTTAATGTCATTTATTTTAATCTAATTATCCACAACCTTCACTGAAAGACCTGCCATATCCTTATGCATATTTTTAATTTCCATGACAATATTATTCACATTAAACCGGAAAGCCTCCAATTCCTCCAAAATGGTAGTAAGTGAGGTTTCTGATTAATGTACAATTTTAGACAGGTGGAGGAGACGCTGCTTGTTTATGCTTATGCACAGATAAAGTTGAAGCTTTGCTTTCCAATATTATGGATGTGGGTGCAGAGGCAAACATACCCTGAGTAGGTATACTAAGAGCGTGCCATAAAAAGGTGGCAGTCAGTGCCCCTCCTAAAGACAGACCTGCTCCCCTCATACCTGTTTGGATGGATCGTTCAGGTCTTGGGCCCAGTTTCCCACCCAGATGTGACTATGTTGCATGAGGAAAGGATGGATGCATCTCATTGTTCCTTTGTGAGGGACTCCTAAGCACATCCGCCTGCACCTGGAATCTCTCCCATATTATCGGCACTTCCTCCATGACAGGTCTCATCATGTGATCCCTTGACAGCTCTATTTTATCCTGGGTTTTGAATTATTACCCCGTTACAAGTCTCTTTGCTGCCACCGGTCACTCCCTGTCCTTACCTTTCCCAGTTTGCCACAAGTCCAACTTTAGTTAGGTGGGGATTCACACCCACTTTATGTGGCATACCCTATTTGGGGTTCCTGTCTCTCTTTTCTCCTCCTCTATTTACATTCTCAGTACATATTTTGTATTTATTGGTTTGTGAAATCCTGTCCCACTGCTATGTACCCTGCTAACCACTTCTGTGGCAATTTTCATCACATTGAATGCTTAGTTGTTTAATGCAAAATCAATAAAACCGCAACTAATCTGAAAACCATCTTCCCACTGGATATGAGGGTGATGGCCTCCCTCCTCAAATCCATTGCTGCTGTTAAGAGTCACATCCTTCATGAAGAGCTCCATGAAGGAGCGTCATATCAACTCTATCTATATGGCAAGCAATCACCAGTAAGGGATTTCTGTAAAGAAATGAGTGAACTGCTTGGGAATGATCTACTTATGTTTTCCTGTTGCCCACCCTCACCCAACACAAGTATGGTTTCCGCAGATACCATCTGTGCCAGTTCTAATGCATAGTTTACTGTTGGAAATGCCCATTTCTACAGGGTCACCCCAAATTGTTTGCCTTCGTCTTCCACTTTTTGCTGAATTCTTTTTTGCTGGCTTTAGGACTCTGTGCACTTTTTCACTGCTGACCAGTGCTAAAGTGCATGCGCTCTGTGTGTAGAATATAATGGCATCTGGTTTCTCCATGATTTGCATCTCGATTTACTAATAAGCCCCTATTACTGTGCACTACTTGTGCCCAGGGCCTATAAGTCAAATGCTACTAGTGGGCCTGCAGCACTGATTGTGTCATCCACATGAGTAGCCCTTCAAATCTGTCTTGAGCCTGTCACTGCAGAGCCTGTGTGTGCAGTTTTAAACTGCCATGTCGAACTGGCCAGTTCACCTACTTGCCAGGCGAACCTTCCCTTTTATTATATACATCAGCCCTAAGGTTACCCTAGGTAGACCCATTGACAGGATGCAGTGCATTTAAAAGGTAGGACATGTACTTTGGAGTTTTTCATGTCCTGTAAGTGAACAACTGCTAAATTCCTTTTTCACTACAGCAAGGCTTGTCTCTCCCATAGGTTAGCATTAGAGCTGCATTATGACCCTTTACAAGTGTAACTTCCAATTGGAAAAAGATGCAAAGAGTAAGTTTGGTGTCTCTGGACTCACAATTTAAAAGCACATCCTTTAGTGATGTTGGTTTTAAATTGCAGGTATAGAAATGCCACTTTTTGAAAGTTGGTATTTTCTTACTTTAACCATTCCGTGCCTCTGCCTGTCCCAAGAATACATGTCTTGGTTGTATGACAGCTGGGCTTTGTGCATTCCTTCTAGACAGTCACACACAAAAGAAGTTGAGGTGAGTCTTGTATATCCTGATGGTCCATCATCAGGCTGATGTGTCTTCCCGAGCTAGAGTGAGAAGGAGGAGCTGACGCTTGCACCTGAATAGGGCTGTGCCTGTCCACACACAAAGAGCTGCATACCTTCTTGTAGTGTGTCTGGAGTCAGGGTCAGGAAGGGTAGGGCCTTGTGCACTACAAAGACCCTTCTTTAAAGTCTTCCTAATTCAAAGGCTAAAAGGGTTATAAACACTGGACCTCTGACACCATATACTCAGAACACTTCTGGACAGGGAAAATTCTGCCAGGAAGAACAGCTGTTGTGCTGCCAGGAGGGACTGACACTTTGCTGCTTGCTTTGTTGTGTTGGCCTGCCGCCTGCTGCTTCTTGCATGGGAGTGAGAGGATTGGACTTTACGCTCTACATCCTGCATCTCTAAGGGTTCTCGAAGGGCTTGTGTGGGCTTGCCTCCTGTTACTGAAGTCCCAGGGATTTGAAAGGCTTCACCTGCATCCTGCTACCTGCACCTGGGCTCCTCAGCTGATAGTCCTGCTCTGCAAAGTGGTGCCAAATTCAGTCCTGGGCCCTTGGAAATGAGGATTTGGTGCTGCAACCCAATTAACCAAAACATCAACACGGACGTGTCATTCGGAACTGGAGTACCCCCTGTGAAACTAACACATTGCCACGGCCTGCATCAAATCCAGGGACAACACTCGACAAGTGTTTGATGCAACGACCTTGACTTACAATGCACCACTGACTTTACCAACACAGCGCCTCTGAATCACCACTGCTGCGTGAGTCCTAGACCACACATCGCGACATATGCACGTCCCATAACTGACTCCAAAACATTCCTGGCCCGGTGTGGCTTCTCACTGACTCTTCACCCTTGACCCAATGGTTTGACATTGACACCTCAGAACCAGCGCCCAGCACTTTTGACATCAACACATCAATGACTTTGGAACTGAAGAATCGCCTGCGACAGTGATGCATCACCTCCGTATTTCAACCCATCGTCCTGAGCATTGATGCATCCTAGGTACTGTCAGTAGGTCTGCACGACTCCTGCCTCCGGCCTGTGTTGCATTGTGGTTAAACTGAACTTTTGGATTTGCCCAGGTTGAGCGCACCCAGAGAGCTCCAGTTGGCGCTATTGAGTTCTGAGCACTGCATTTTCATTTAATCTTGCATAATTCTTATCTTGACTTGTTTATGTTGAATTTTTGTCGTTTTGGTCTTGTTTTACTCAGATAAATATTGGGTATTTTTCTAAACTGGTGTTAAGTACTTTTTTGGTGCTTTCAATGTGTTACCATGCGTGCACAAATACTTTGCACATTGACTCTTTAGTTTAGCCTGACTGCTCTGTGCGACTTTACTAGAGGGAGAGCACAGGTAAACATTTAGTGTGTACTACACTTACCTTGACTAGAATTGTTGTTCCTGCTTGGGCTGGGTGCATACCTCTGCCAACCAGAAACCCAATTTCTAATATCTACATTTACATTTTTACACATTTTGACCATGTAACAATTTGTTCGAAGGGAGGTATTTGATATTTCTGGCATAGGATGGCTCTTTTTATGTATTTGCATTTATTTGCATTTCCAGTTACATTTTTAGGATGTACCTGCCATTTCAGGGAATCAGAGTTAAGAGTGTGCTCTCATCTCCAAGCAGGATGATTTTTCTGAGTACAGGTCAGGCACTCCAGTCTCTGCGAGACGTATGCTACATGGGTTCAACTATCAATAGGAATATGTGATGTTAAAAACGCTTGCCATTACATCGCATGCCGTTGCAACGCCAACCTTTACATTGACTTTCAGTCAAGGGAGCACTGGAAGTTGGAATAGATTAATTTTCTATTCCAACTCCAGTATGTGCAACAGTAAGGAAGGTGTTGGAGTTAAATCCAACACCTTCTACCCACTGCTGCACACCTTTTTCGTTGCAACGCCATGCGATGTAATGGCATGCGTTGTAACGGTTGCGTAGTAAAGGCTGTTTCCCATCAATAGTGCAGCATGTGCAGTGGCACCAGATCTGAGGGTTGAGCCAAGTCACCTTCACACCAATTATGTATGTATGTAGTACTTTTTTAGAGTGAAACTTGCCAAAGGGCAGCAGAATTACATGTGTTTTTAACTACTAAAACAGGAATTGGGGTAGAATTAGAGTTCATGACCCCCCTTGTTATACCACTGGGATGTGAGCATAGGGAAAAAACTATTTTTAGGCAAATACATTACGATATGTCTGCACTGTGTTTGTGGGTGGGCCTACTTGCTTGTGGGCTAAATCCTGGCCCTTTTATGACATTTTTCAGGATAGGCAACTAGAATTAATCTCTGGATTTAAGGCTTTTATCATTGGCATGGGAATGCTCATTTTTATAGCGCCTAATTGTATGTTTAGATGCTCTCACGTTGGATATTCACGGTAGGAAAGAAGAAAGGGTGGACCATGACACTCGGCATCTTTGTTCCCCGACCAACAGCTTATCTGCTAGACAGCATCTCCATTCACAGGAGCAGCGAGAGGATAACTCGGTTTCAGACTGCTGCATGATGCGGAGAGGACATGACGGCTAGCCAGCCATGCTTCCTTACTATAATTAGCTTCAAGGAAGAGAGATACATCAAACCACCGTAGCCGGAAGCAGGGTTGGACTGGCCAGTCTGGCACTTCCAAGAGCGCCCGAGAGGAGACTCCACCCTGCGAAGACAGGCGTCTTTACGCCGGAGCTCAATGTATGCAGCGGCAGAGATTATAATATTGCGACTGCGAGCAACCCAAGAAGTATGTCCAGTTTACCGAACATTCTTTAGAAGAAACATGTTGCAGGCATGACATTCATCTCAAATAAAAGATGCCAGGCTATTGTACAAATGCATTATCAAAAAATTACTTACAATTAGACCAATGTTCGTATCTGTGTCGTGCTCTATGAGCTGAGAAGAAATCCAACGCTATGCAGGGATTACACCCATCACGTCGGCAGCTCTGGCTGTCTCTCTCTCTCTCTCTCCCTCTCCCTCTCGCTCTCTTTCTCTCTCTGTACAGTTTAAAATCTCTGCTGAATTTCACATTTCAAAGCTGATGCTATTGAACTGTAGAGCGGGGGTAATGTGAGATTAAGTCTCGGCACGTGTGCAAACACTACATTTCGAAGAATGTGGGGCTCAGGGAGCTTTAATAGTGCCATTATCTGCAACTTCCCCCACCCACAGTCTGAGCATGCGTGAATAAATAAATACACAAGATAACTTTTGTTATGGGAAAATATTGCTGCAGGTTTATTCCATACATTCGTATACAATATGGTGGGTTATTTTACGGGCGATCCAAGGGCAGGCAGCTGTACCAACCTATGCTGCCCTGCCCGCCTGATGAGCCAGCACTGTGAGCCACCCAGTCTGTGCTACACTTTTTGGTGATCCTCCTCCAGATCACTTGACACATTGGTCCCTTTTTACTCGCGCCATTTTCAGGGCGGAACGCAGCAGGGCAAACCCCCGGTTGGTCAGGCCCCCAACCGCCCGAAGGACTAACGGGGCGCCATCGCGGTTTTCCAGGAACCTGCCCTGAGGCTCCCGGTATTTGGCTCTGGCACCCCTATTGTGCCGTGCATAGGTACTGTTAGAAATGGGATTTCTGGTTGGCTGAGGCTTGCGCCAAAGCCAGGCAGAAACCACCACTCTAGTCAGGGCTGGGGAGTTACACGCCAAAGATAACCCCTGCAGTCCAACAGGTACCCTTACTGTACCCATCTGCTTCCAGATCGCCCTGTAACCCCGCCTGCAACACAAAAGAAAACATTAAAACGTTCTAAGTACCCTGTCCGCCGCCCTGCACGCCGGAGAAGAGGTGGGGTGGGAGATGGCGTGGGTGGGGAACAGAGGATGCCAGGAAGGGCGGAGGAGGCATATATACCCTCCCCCACCTCGGCGCACCGGATGTGATGCCCTTAGCGCGCAATGGCGAGCGGGCTCCTAACAGGAGCCCAACCACTAGTGAGGGGTGTGTTAGTGCCCAAATGGCACTAAAGTGCTGTCCTTTTAGGTGGTCCCTTGCGGGGTCCGTGGGCTGCCGCATTCCTTGCAGAGTTCTCGCAGGTTTAGGGACACACACAGACGATGTAAATCAGAATTAGATTCTCGCCTTAGTTCTGCAAACCTTGGCCCGGCATCGCTGCAAGCAGCTGTTATTGTATTGCCTTTTAGTAACTCGTGAAGTGTGCACAGCATGTTCTCACCTACTAGGGGCACATCCCCGTCAATTCCCCCTAGGTCATGAGAGGGACTACCAGCCAAATATAGTTTCTCAGCCAATAAGAGAGAGCATGCCTGGGCTTTGAAAGAAATCGAGGTGGGCGAGCCTGCAGATTAACAGGGAAAGCCGAGCCAAGGGTCTGGCTTGGCTGGCTGTACGACCCCTAACACGAGCCGAGTTGGCAAAATATTTAGGGGGAGATTTACCTACTTTTCACGTAGTGCACTACAGCAGCCAAAAATATTGCGCTGCACGAACAGGAGAGAGGAGGAGAGCGCCCTATTTACTAAAATAAGGCAATCTCTTCCCCTCTCACTAGCGCTGAAATCAGCTGCTGTGAGCCATGGAGACACCTTTGTGCTGAGGGTTGAAGGGAACTCTGTGAGTCTATATAAGGAATTTTGATCTGCACTCATATGTAAAACACAAGTCCATCCAGTTTGTGTGTTTTTAAATTGTTCTTTATTTTCATATTCTTTCTTCTAGTAGCCAACGCGTTTCGTCCTGTTTAAGGACTTCTTCAGGGCTCAGCCGATGATTTTCTTATTAGTATTTGAATGATTTTCAATTTGCTGGTTCTACCTCGCTTTTCTTTCTTAAACCATGTTCGATGGTATTATTAAATCTGTAATTAAATTGATGAATGTCCTATATGTAGGAAGATGTATCTTTTAATAGCTTTTAGGTCATCGCTATTTTCCGGATCGTACGTATAGTCTTAGACGAGCTGGTACTCCATCGCCATGCTGCACACGCAAAAAACTCTGTGAGTCTAGCATAGGTTGTAAGGTGATCCTTACAGTACAAAATACTATGCTGAGACCCACTTCAAACCTTTTCCCTCTTTGAATGTGTGCTGTACAGTGCAGCATACATGCGATGTATGAAAAGGAAGGTGAAATTAAAGCATTTCTCCTTCCTTGCGCCTCCTTGAAAAGGGCTCAGTTTTTTCACACTAAACCCAATCTACTGTTTTGAGTAAATTGGGTTTAGCGTGAGAAACCTTGGGTGGGTGCATGGGAATGCCCAAGCTCCACCCTTGGTACACCTCCATGGCGCAAAGTAATGCAAAGCAGCGATATGCACTGCTTCGTGTAACTTTTCCGTTATTTCCATCGCTAAACAAGATTAGCGCTGGAAACTAATTTGAAAAAAAAAGATTTTGTGCGATTTTGTGATGCAAACATGGCGCAAAATCTTAGTATATTCCTTTAACAAGCAGAAGTGTTTCAGATGTAGAATATCTAATTATATCACTGTATTGAATTTTTTTAAATAAAAAGATAGATTCTCAGAATGAACTTTGAAGTATTCATGTTCCTCCCTCACCGTGCTATTATGAAGCTTTTAGTCAACCAGATGGCAAATGAAATGTCACGTGTAACTTATACGTAATTTGTTGCTATTATAGATGGATGAACATTTATTTCAGCAAACAGGTTTTTTCCAGTGCACATTGTGAACTGATGTATTTTAAGGTACTTTCAAATGTGATGATGATGGGAAAGGAGGCACAGTTAAAAGAAAGCAATTGCCTAAAGTCACACAATTTGGCAAGCAGGAAAGATGTCATATGTTCTTTCTAAAACTTTGTTTAACAAAATTCCCTAATTATGTATCCAAACAAATAGATTGCCTCCTAGAAGCATGAAAGAACGTCCTCTCTTTTTCTAGCTCCCTCCCACTGGTGCACCTACTGCTTGACACTAGGTTTTCATCACCGGCTGCCGGCACAGGTAAGTGATGTGGAGTGGTGAGGCTGGGCAGGTCACGGCTGGGGGGGATGCCGCAGACGACGGAATAGGTGTTATATATTTATTTAATTATACCTACTCCGTTGTCTGTCGACTTCTCCTCTCCCACCCTGCACCGCCCCCGCCTCAACGGGCTTACCTGTACCGGCCGACGCTGCATTTCATCCCTCCCAGATTACACAAATGCCATTTGTTCATCACTTGGTTCACCCCCTTCCTTTCAATCTCTTAACAATTAACACAAAGCGACCAGACGTCCCCTTTCTTTTCCATTTTCTATATTCTTGGACCACACTGGATTGACCTGCCACAGAAGCCTTCTTTCCCTTCGACCAGATGAGAACTAATGTCCACCCAGTTTGAGGGTTGATGTCTGGACAGACACCAGATGAAAACCATGGAATTTCTCAGCCCCTGCTCCTTCCCAGCTATGGGGCATAATTCAGTGGGTGCACTAATACCCTGTCCATCTTGTCTGTGCTCTTGAGAAAGATATACTTTTGACTGCAATATATCCATTGAACACAATATATTTTAACATACTGTGGGCCATCAGTTGGGATACCTGTTCAATGCTTACACTTCAAAATAAACATTGGCAGCGACAATAGGTTTTTAGCTCTGAAATATGGTAGCCAGACGTTTTGCCCCTGCAAATACTTGTTGCTTATGATGCTAAGGGCCATATGTAGGTAAATTACATTTACCGATTCTTAAATACCGAATTTTACCGATTCGGTATTTATGAATTGGTAAATGTAATGTAGGTAAAAAAATACCGATTCGGTAAGTGTCGGTATTTTAGAATCGGTATTTACCGATTCGGTAATGGTAACTTGTTTCCCATTGATTCCTATGGGCCAGGAGGCCCATAGGAATCAATGGGAAGCCAGTTACCATTACCGAATCGGTAAATACCGAATCGGTAATGGGGGGAGCACAATCAAGGGTGGCAGGGTGTCACAGTGACACCCTGTTGCACCCCTGATTTCTGCATGTGTGCACATGTGGCACACATACATGCCCTAAGGGCATGTGTGTCTGCCACATTGCACACATCTAAGGGCCAAATAATGCATTTACTAAGACATTCGTCATTTACCACCAACTTTCAGTTGGTGGTAAATAACGAATCCACACTACACCCACACACTCCCCCTACATCTCATTTCAGGATTCGGTATTTACCGAATCGGTAAAATTACCGATTCGGTAATTTTACCGATTCGGTAAATTACCAAATCCTGAAATGTCCCCCCTACATACCGAAAGCCTGAATACCGGTCGGTAACGTGATTTTTACCGAAAATCGGCCGTTACCGACCGGTATTGGGCTTCCTACATATGGCCCATAGTAACGGTACCAAAAAACGAAAAAAGGAAAAAAAGGAGCATTGCCAAGCATTGGCAACACCTATAGGTCTACATTTAGTTTGCTATTTCTAAGATAATGATTTGTGCAAGCTTTTGTTAGCATTACCACATTAGACCTGGGCGCATTGGCTTTGCCAATGCCTCCCCGGGTCTTCCTGCAATACTTTCAGTGATGGAATCATTTGTGCCCCAAAGCCATCATTGAAAGCAAACTCTAGTGTGATGAGACGTTAAGAAGGCTGCCACAGTCTCTGTTTTTAATGTCATCAACTCAAAAAGAAAGTCAAGCATTATGATAAGTAAATAATTCTCTGACACATTACCGACATTGTAAGAATAATTGGAAAATTAAAATACAATATATTAACTTGAACATTTTATTAAAGAACATTTTCTAGGTCCTTTTGTCTTCTTGTTCATCCCAATTCTGTTTTTATTTTGTGCAGTGGCTTGATACAAAATGATTGCCCCCTCCCTACGCAGAATGTGATAAGGGACCCCAAGCTCCAATATCTCACAAATATGCATAGCCTAGTGGCTGAATGTTGCCCCCCATAAAACGTTGGGGCCCTTCTGCACCGTAGGGGTGCAGGGAACCTTTTTATCCCTCTGATTTTTTTACCTCAGATTTTTGGTTATGGTCTGCAAAGACAGACCACCTCAAGACAGGAATTACAAGAGGGCAAAATAGGAACATAATCAGAAATGTAGACGACCACAAGGAAAGCAGGAAGGATGCCAAAAACACAACTTAACACATTATGGGAGACACCTCAATGAAGGTATTGTAAGTGGGCATGCACCGCTGTGTTGTCAGAAGAATAATCTTGCCCCAGTGAGTGGCATGGTAATGACATCCTGAATGCTGCTTCAGATTAAAGGTGTGCATACACCCATTGTTTTTGGCATGCCTTTGCAGCGCAGTTCCTATTTTTAGGTCGAGCCTAAGCCAGCACGCAAGCACTGCTCTGGGGATGATCTGTGGTAGCTCTGTACGGGAGAGAAGCTCTGCCCCCTCCCCCGTCCTTATTTTACATTGGCTTGTGTCTTTGTCCTTTATAAATGCTGGCGTCTGATTCATTTTGAGGCTTTTTCGTCCCTCCTTAGTAGGGCCATGTCGTTATTTGTAAGGTCCCATGGCTACTGGCCCCTTTACTTGTTTGTTACACGATAGGGGTACTATTTCCTTTTTTGAGCTTCTCTTGCTGCAGGCACGAGAACGTGCTTCCCTTAGATTCAGCGGGCCACGCCCGCTTTTACTTTGGCAGCAGCCGGTGGTGGCCCTTTATTTTCAATGCCATAGGTCTCGCATTTAAATGCAAGACCTATAGCATTGCAAATATTTTTTTTAATGTTTCCTTTCCGACGTCACTGCCGTTCGTCAGTGCTCGTTTTTGTAACTAAGCATTTTCTGCCCGCCGTTGGCCATCTGTGCTTGTTTAACTATCTTTCTATATGCACGGGGGCACCGTCCGGGTCTGATTTCCCTTTAACATGACCTGGCTATTACCAGATGTTTTTAATTGTTAATTTTAAATAGTTTCCCTTTCAGAGAGTGCACTGTATTCTATTACTTTTTTGGACTTTGTCTCGAAATAAACTAAATTGACTACGCAGGCCACAGAGACGCATACAGACTTGTAGGAGTCACATCTGCAAGCCACGAGGTCTTCTCTCCTACATACATGGAGGGCTTTGAGTCACACACAGCCTTCTGTAAGAGTCACACTTGCAGGCCACGGTGGCACATCCTGCTTTATGTGTCAGGTGTAGGCCGCGTAGGCACACTCAGGCCTCTTGTAAGTCACAAGTGCAGGCTACAAAGCTACATGCAGTCTTCTGTAATTTTCACACATGTAGTTGTACTTGTATATATTTCTCTGGTGTGAATTTAGCTGGGCACATATTTCGAAGTTGTGCTGTCAGCATTTGTATTGCGCACGTCCGCCATTTGCATAGCATCGTAGACCTTGTGGGGGTCCAGCGAAGACTATACGTATACTTATCTGTGTGCTTTAAGGCCAAGCAGGGCCACCGTAGTAGGGTACTTCTGTAGAGGACCGAAGTCAAAGCCGATGTGGGAGTCACAACAGACTCAGGACTGCAAACACAGCCAGAGTGCTGCTTGAATCACACATGCATACCATAGACCGCAGAGTCCAGCAGTTCTGTAAGAGAAGCACTGGTAGATACAGAGTCACCAACATGTTTAGGAGTCCAGGGAGAATAAATCACAGTTTCATGCTTTACATTTAAGGTCATGGAAGAAAAAAATACATTATGTATACTTTGGTGGTACTGTCGGCAAAGCCGGAGGGCGGGGGGATCCTGAGTTTTATTGCACGCCAAAAGTCACAGCACACAACATCGACATAAAGCCACCGGGCTAAAAGCACACCACACTATAATTAAACACCAGAGAGCTCAAAGTATCTCTCACTACAGTCAGATACCAGGGCTGACTGCACCGCCATCTAACACTGCAAGACCCACAGCTCCTCTCCTTACTGTCAGATACCAGGGTTGACAGCTCTACCATTAAAGTGCAGGACGATCACTGTATCTTGTGTCCCTGCTATCAGATACCAGCCCTACAAGCAGCAGGGAGGGTATCCCACAGAGCTACCATTAAAGCGCAGATGAAACAGTGTTTTGTACTCACCATAGGGCTGGCAGTATACTCATTCAGGACTAGCTGCTCCCTCAGACTACAGAGCAGACACAACGTGGCTCTCCAATCAACCTCTGAGGTTAGCAGCGTGCAGTGCTGCATTGAGGCTTGAGGGCGGTCAGTTTAGAACACTACACTCAAATCCCACAACTGAATATACCATTAAACCACCGAGCTGGCTGCCCACTGCACTCACTTTTATCCATTTTTTATTTTGTGCGCTTTTATATAGCGTTACCTCGACTCTAAGGTATTGCAGCGCTTTACATGAGCACCCGTTTACCTTATGGACAGACACGTTCATTTTGGTTTTTATTCACGGGGAGAGCAAGTGATTTGCCCATAATCACAGAATGTTGAGCCGATGCAGAGACTCAAGCCTGGTTCCCCTGGTTCAAAGTCGGCACTGGACTTGGAATAGGCACCTCAGAGCTGCTTGTACGTAGCATGCACCACACAGTGCAACCACTTTTTGCCGGGATCAGCTGGACGACCCAGCATCCGGTAAACTGCAGATGTTAGTCCCTCAGCCATTGGACTAAGAGAGTCTCAGTGTTTGGGCTCATACCCCTCACCCCCCCATGAACTTTAGTCCTGAGACAGTCAAACCCCTCACTTAGATGACAGATCACTTCCCACCCTGGCATGGGAAGCCTTTTACTCATTACCAGCCCTTCAAAGACTTCCTGGGTCTACTAGGGGTCTGTGAGAATCAGAACCACCCATGGGAGTCCATGGATGGGTCACAGGAGACACAATATGACCAGGGATGGGATTTCCAGATGGAGAGCAGAGGACCAAGAAAGGGTGAGCTTTGGAATATAAGAGAAGACACACCTCACAGAGCCAGCGACAGCTGCTTCATGTTAGTGTCAGATGTTGTGATAAGTAGTGTTGCAAAGTCATCCTGTGCCCTGGGCACCCCCCAACTTTTTGCTGACTGGAACTGGTGGTAACTGACTCTGACTGACCCTGGGCTCTGCCTAACCAGGCCCAGGGGACAGTGCTATGCTGAAAGAGACACATTAGAATACAGTTAAAACACCCAACATACACTAGGGTACACTATGGTATGGTGGGGTACCCCTGTAATTGACATGACCTACCCCATAAGCCCCTAGTATATAATAGGGCAGGGGATTGAAACTACCTAGAAGTCCCCAGTACCCTGTGGTATGGTAGTTTAGAGGCCAGCAGCTTTTTCTGCACTAGCATGTGTGCAGTGCTGAAGCCTGAGGTCAGTTTAAAAGCAGCACTGAGTGCCAGGACTGCTTTGAAACAGCAAATTGCTGGCCACATTCGACTTTGATACTAGAAACACAGTAAAAGGAGAATCTGCAATATTTCTACAGATTCAGAACCCCTAAAGTCTCCCTTAGTTGCACAGGGGGTGGGGGTCCTGTAGAGATTAGGGAAACACTTATAAAATATGTTTTTATAAGCCCTGGTGCTAGAAGACTGGCCCAAGTCATTTTCCCCATTGCAAACCCCATGGCCCATAGGTTAACATGGTAGGAAGTTAATGATTAATAAATATTGATAGGAGAGGACTAGCCGGACCATTCAAAGACTTCCCAGAAAGGTAGTAGTAAATCCAACAATATTATATTGTTGATTTTCTCCTAAAGTGTACATACAAGAAGTTATAAGACTTTCTTGTTTGTAAGTCCAAATTCAGCCTTCCAGTGGTCTGCCCTGATTGGTCAGAGTTAAGTGGATTAGCCAGGCTACTTTGAAGAGGAGAGGTGATAAAGAACCACTCTGCTGGGACCTGTGGCTTGATCCAGAGAATTTTGAATAAGTATCTGAGAGGGGCAGAGCCCTCCAGATCTGCTGCCCGAAACTTACAGAAGCAAGACGTGCCCTGCTGCGAAGTTCTGCTGTGCAAAGACTTCTAAGGCCTGACCTCTGAAAACTGCACCATCTGAAAACTGCAGCCCCGTGGATTACCTTGCTACAAAAGGACTAAGAAGTAGACTCCCTGCAAGCTACAGGTTAACAGAGCTCACCTGGACATCCCCACAAAGAATCCCCAGCCTGGAAAACTAGTCGATTTGAAAGTGTTTTGTTCATGTGGATTGCGGAATTGAAGTGTCACACTTTCAAGGACCCTCTTGGAGATTCCAGAACCTTGGACTGTGTGTTGGATACTTTGGGACCCGCAAGCAGAACTTCAGGAAGGAGTTCTAACTGGACCCAGCCTGCTGGAGAAGGCTGCACAGTGGTGAGACATTCTCCAGAACTGTTTCTAAAGGTGTGTCCCTGTCAGAGAAAACGAAATGACTAAAAGGGGCACTGTTGGTTTCTAAGCACTAGAAAGTGACTAATCTTTAAAAATTCATATCTCTGGTTCCCTACAGTGGATTTTTTTTGTTTTGGTGTCATTTAAAAGATAAAAATACTACCTATTTTTATAAATTGGTGTTGGATTTTTATTTTGTGTTGTGACTTAATTATTTACTGAAATGGTGTTTTTTAAATGCTTTACATACCTGTCTTTGAAGTTAATCCTGCCTGCTCGCAGCCACGTTACCAAGGGTTGAGCATAGGAATAATTTTCTAAGACCTATGCTGGGTCCTATCATGTGTTAGTGGCCTTATTGCCAGTGGCAGACCTACATTTGCCCCTACCATTAACCCACTTTCCAACAAGTAGGCATGTGTTTGTGTCTCATGGATCGTGGCCCCTCCATACACTTCACAATGGTAATAAACTGCAACTAATTTAATTGGTGCGAAAACACCCACCCACACACACAGGTAAGTGTGTGTGTCATGGTATTGAAAATAAAGGTGGCACAATTACACATTATTTAAAACAACTGCACTAATAAACACACATTGACACATTTATTACGAGAGTGCAAAGGCCACATTTCAATTTATTCCTAAAGTAGAGTGAGATTGGCATTAGAAAAACTGTCTGGCATGAGAAAAGCAGGCTTCAAAAAAGCCATGTTCGCTGCATCATAGATTAGAGTTACTTCTCACATGGACACAACTCTGCTAATAGTCATAAACCCTCTTGAGTGGGACTTTAATTCACTGCAACAATGTAACTTCTTGCATCCTTGTTTTGTTTGAATATCTTTTTGGAAAAAATACACATGAAAAATATCATGGGATAGACCACATGCAGATGTTCAATGAGCCACTTATTGCCAGTGTTAAAAGTGGCAGGGGAGGGACTTCATTACCCACTGGAGGCTTCGCCTTTTGTGAATCATGCCCCCCGTAGTCAACAATGGTAGTAATAGTATATTGCACTCAGCAGATCTACGTATATAATGTATATGTTGTGTATATGTTGTGTTTGTTACCCGTTATTGTAGAAATAACAGTTGTTTCAAAACCTCTAAATCATGGAAAATTTGCAATTCTCTGAAAAAATGCATTTCAACTAATACTCGTAAATTGCTCAGTTAATGGTAAGTATTAAAATTGTTTTTACTTGTGATAAACAAAATGGTAATATAAATAAAGGCAATTTGTAAAATGTTGAATTTATACAGTAATGTGTACTGTAGCTCAAAAAAGACTTAGGAGATTTCTGTTAGATTTGGAGGGCCATTGGCTATTGGTCTCTGTGTTTTATAAGTATGCCACTATTCAATTCAATTCAATATGTTTATTATGAGTTTGGATCTCTTATGAGGTCCACTTAAGACGTGCATAGATAGACATATTAAAAATACCAGCAATAATTACAAAAAACACTTCATAAAACCATTATATCTACTTCGCTACATCGCTTTGTACAGATTTAGAACATCAAAAGACATCAAAGATATCCAAAATCAGTTCTGGGGATCCTTTAGGCAGCAATAGGGGCCCTCCAGTAGAAAAATACGAAAAATGACATAGTATATAATTATAAAGCATGTGCAATTTGATAGAATAACATAAGGAAGCAATTTCATCTAACGGCAGATTATTAAGTAAAGAGCATCATATATTAGCAACAACATAGCAGCAATCATAAAGTTACATCCTATATTGAGACGAAAAAGGATCAAATCCTGTTAAATATAAGTACAATTTGGAAAATTATCATACCTTAGCAGCACCATTTATTTTATATAAAGTGCATCATAAAGCAGCAAAATCATTTCCCTTAGACTTTATTTAAGATAGATAAAACCCAATTATGTGCAAACAGCAATAGGATAACAACAATCATGAGTATATATTTTCCACAGGTTAGAATTGGATACATATATATAAGAAAACTAGTTAAATGCATAGCCAAACACACTTGAAGACTAATTAAGAAAATGTAAAATATATTCATGAACTCCCTAAAACAGTAAAAAAAGGTTTTATGCATACGGTTTCATTTTTTGGAGAAAACAAAAGTTCTCGAGCAGACGAAAAATGTTTAATGCAATTCTGAATAAACATTGGTCGAAGCCACCTAAATCGAAATGAAGACAAAACTGGACATACAAACAAGATATAACCAAGGTTCTGGGTACCCTGATTACAGAAGTTACAGTTTTTTCCACCTTTCCTGTTAAGTGACCAATTTACGGTTAAATCATTTAGTGGTAAAAGGTTCATGCGGCAGAGGGTAAGCCACCAGCGAATACCGTGGCTTAAATTCCAGGAAAGGTACTTCTGGGGAACTCTCGGGAAGGAATCCTTGACTATTGTTTCCAGTCTGGCCTTTGCTCTACATATATTGACATCTCTCTGATGGCTAACTAAGCCACTTGAAATCTTTCAAAAAGATTTCAATTCTGAGAGAGAAAAGGACAGCACGAAATCCTCTTGCTCATTAAAATGATGAAGTGCCAAGAAGAAATCACTGGAAAAAGAGTATTTATACATTTGTCCTGCATACATTTCCTGACGCACAAAACTCCTCAATGAAAAAGGCTCACAGTTCTTTAGCTGGTAACCCCAACGTATTACCCTAGCTAAACCTTGTATAAATGAACTTACCAAGCCAAAATTTAGCCTAATGGCGGCTATTGGGACAAGAGTATTAAGGTTACATAATTTACAGAAGATTTGACCTTCGATCTTATCCAAGAAGCTCCATTCGCTTACTGGTATGGATTCAATCGCGTATAACAAGATATGAGGAATTTTGGCTTTAAAGAGTACAAGCAGATGTGAGAAATGTCTTCGACCCATAGCGCTATAAAATAGGCGTAGGTCATTTGCATGCGATGCCGCTTTACAAGAGCTATGTTTAGTATGGGGCCAAATCCTTCTACTACTTGAAATTTCTTTCCCCAGATAGAGGTAGGAATCTACAATCTACAATTTTTTGGGACCAATTCTTCAATTAAAATTACAGACTTTTCTATTTTATCTCGTTTCATAATCAGAACCTTACTTTTAGAAACAATAATCTTCAGAAATTGTGCAGACGTATAATTCTGCAGTTGTGACAATTTTTAGTTTAAACCAATAGAGGTCAGGTTTATAATTACAATGTCATCTGTGTACAAAAGGCAGGGAAATGAGCGGCCCCCTATCTTTGGCGCGTCCCCTTCCGTTAAGGAAAAACAATCTGGTAGATCTCTTACATATAAAGAGAACACTACAGGTGCTGATAAGCAACCTTGCTTCAAGCCATTTTCCATAGAAATTACTGAAGATAGGCCCTGAGTTCCCCCCATTAGTACCTTACACCATGTTTGGGAGTGTAGGGCAATAACTAAGGCAAGCAGAGTTGAAGGCACCCCCATTTTATGTACCTTTTTCCAAAGAAGTGGCCGGTCTACCTTATCAAAAGTAGTAGAAAAGTCTATAAATGCTACACAGACATTTGTCCTGTGAAAAAACGCATATTTCTCTTCTATTGGTTTCAACAAGCAGATGTTGTCTAGGGTGGAATGGTTTATCCTGAACCCTGCTTGCTCAATGGGGAGAATTTTCTCCACTACTACCCATCAGTAGGATTCTCAAGAATACTGCGGGTAAAGATTTTCCCCACTGCGTCTAATAAGGCTATTTGCCAGTAGTTACCTGGAAGATGTCTTTGGCCCTTTTTGTACAGCGGAATTAGGGTACTACCGGACCATGACGAGGGGGTCCGCCCATACAGATAGCAATATTCAAACAGAGGGGTAAGGTATGTTGCCCATAGTATCGTCTCTTTTTTAATGATTGACATAGGGATTTCATCTGGGCCCATTGCCCCTGAGGCTCTTATTTATTTAATCAGTCCAACGACTTCCTCCTTAGAAGGAGCATTATTGTAAGCAGAAATGTTTGGGGAATTTATTAAAAACAGGTCAGGTCAAAAGGAATTAGGATTTGCAGAGTAAAGTTCTAATAAGTGGGTTTTCCATTCTTCTTCATTTATTGGAATGGGAAGAGATTAAATTCTATTACCACAACTTTCAGCAATTATTTCCCAGTATCGTTTTTAATTATTTTTAGAAGCAGCTTCTTTTAACTGAACCCATTCGTAATCTTTCTTTTTTTGTTTTAAGGAGCGTTGTTTCCGTTGTCTTTGCCTCTTTAATAAGCCTATTAGTCTATTTTGTTCAGGAGAATAATTCAAAAACTGAGCCCTCACTAATTTGTTTAAATCCTTATTTATTTGAAGTAATGGATTAAAACCAGGTCTCTGTTTAATAATCGGGTGGATGGATTTACAAGACATGACCATATTACTTATACTATGGCTACAAGAATCCAGCAAATTATTTTGAGGGTGGTCTAGATATTCAGATACTCTAAGCTGATTATCGCCTATTAAAATAGTTAAAGACTCTTTTTTAATTTTGAAACGGCCAGGGAATTCCAGTAAATTCTGCCATTTCCTTTATTTAAAGCTGCCTCTTTATCCTTAAAATTCCAAGAGCTTTTCCCACCACAGGACAACTCTATTTTTAAACTAATCACCATGTGGGCACTAAATTGATTTTCTAGAATTTCCATATTGTTAGAAGGCGACCTCAGAGGGGCCCGGAGGGGGCCCTGACTACCCTGAGATCCACCCTCGAGGTATCGTAGCCGGGCGCTGGCGGGAGACTCCTCAGGGGAGGAACCTCGTATCTAGGATCGCACACTCGGCACCACACGACAGAGAGACACCACACGAGGAGTTCTTAAGAGCAAATCTTTATCAGATCGGAGTGGTAGGATCTTTATGATCAGCAAGGCAAAATATATACAAGTAGAGCGCGGGCTCACCAAGTCTTGGAGGGGGGATAGGAGGTAGCGGGACAGTCTTTGGGGATATGGATCAAATGCAGGATCGTACCCGGCGCACAGCTCACAATCCTCGAGCTGGGGGATACGCTTGTCGTTGTGGGGTCTGGCGGGACCAAGAGAGTCTGTGGGAGCCGCGAGTTACTCAGCAGGGCTCGAGCGCGAGTTCGGAAGTCTTACGATCTTCAGGGAGCCGCGAGTCACTCAGCAGGGCTCAGGCGCAAGTTCGGAGGTCTGACAATCTTCAGGGAGCCGCGAGTCACTCAGCAGGGCTCAAGCACAAGTTCGGGGGTCTTACGATCTTCAGGGAGCCGCGAGTCACTCAGCAGGGCTCAGGCACAAGTTCGGAGGTCTGACGATCTTCAGGGAGCCGCGAGTCACTCAGCAGGCTCAGGTGTTTCCAAGGCGAATCTGCCGGACAGTCCCAGAGCACCCCTTGCTATAAGGCGACTCCTCTTTGATGTCCGGAGTCTGTGCAGGCAGGGGTCTTGTCACCTGGGGGTCGCTTGTTGGGGGTTTCCTGCCATTGTCCTTTGATCCTTTCAGGGCCGGGTCGGGAGGAGCCCCAGACACCCAGCAGGCATGGAGCCAGCCCTCGGGGAGGCCGGCGGGTCGATCGAAACCCACCTTCCCAGGGAAGCGCAGAGGTGTGATGGAAACTGCTCCTCCCTTTCTCATCCCAAGGGGAGCGCGATGTCCTCCAGCCGGAGTGGCGCCAATAGGCTAGGGTCGCGCTGGTGCCGGGCGGCCATCTTGGTGCATGAAGTGGGCACGCGGGCCCGGGGTGGCCGAAGGAGGAAGGCCACGGGCGGGGGAAGTCCGGGTCGGGTGTGTGTGTTCTGGTAGGAAGGATCGGCTAGGCCGTGGGCTCGGGCTGGTGTGAGGTGCAGGGGTCAGGTATGACTATGTTACGAGGGCCGGGTCTAACACATATTTGATAATCTATTAAAAAAATCTTCTGAGGCAATTACTTAATCAATAATGGAGCCACCATTCGGTCCCTTATGTGTATTTTTCGTTGGGATATGTTTTTCTAGTCTCCCATTGGCTACCAATGTATCCAAATTTCTTAAGTAAAATTGTTCCTCTTTTATCGGTTTGACTATGATTTAGGAATTGAGCAGGCAGTGTGTTTAGTATATTTAATGCTTCATCCTTAGTGGAGTTAGCAAAAAGCCCAATACTATGGATGGAAACCTTAACATTAAGGTCTCCAACCAACATTAGGTTCTTACATTCTGAATTTTCCAGGCTAGACGAGACAAAGGCAAGCAGATCTTTTAGTAAATATGTATTAGATGAGCCCGGTGGAATGTATGCATTTACGATTAGAAGGGGCTCAGAGTTAACAGAATCCTCCTTGGTCTCTAGCTTAATTGCCTGAAATAGATTAGAGGCATGTGGGATTGTTTTATATGTCCATTTGAAACTTGATCTAAGCAAGATGGCGATGCCTCCTTTCGCATGTCCCGTCTCACCGGAAGCGCAGGGCGACTCAGCACATAATAATCTTCCATGGACCAATTCGTTATAATCCAGGACTCTTGAATCCATTAGCGGATGAAAATAGTAGTGTCAGGATTCAAACTACATTTTGCACCAGCTGCAATACTTAAATTACGGTAGTAGCTTCTTGAGACACCAAGATTGCAGTACTAGAGTTCAGCTGAAGTGAGTTAAAGTCCATTGGAGAAACTTCCACTTGAACTTCTACCCTCTTCTGATCATTTAGAGCA
The DNA here is from genome assembly GCF_964204655.1 of Triturus cristatus. Classification (NCBI taxonomy): domain Eukaryota; kingdom Metazoa; phylum Chordata; class Amphibia; order Caudata; family Salamandridae; genus Triturus; species Triturus cristatus. The sequence continues at coordinate 476,921,402 of NC_140579.1, read as the reverse complement.
GGGATCGGAGGCAAACGTAGATTTATATTAGGGTCGAAACGGATTTGTTTTGCCCTTTTCTTCTTATTCCTCCGGGTATTTCCCCTTTTTGTTTTCTTCTTTCTGCTAGCAGATTTTCTTTCATTTTTTGAGGCCTTTTCTTCTGGTGAAATATGGTCAGATTTTAGTTTCTACGTAGTAGGATGAGCAATTTTATTAATCCCTGTGTTATAAAAAAAAAACTGGAAAAACTTTACGTTCTACATTTATTTTGTCCTTTCCTGTGATCAGAAGGAGTGAATTAGCAGGCAGTGACATAGAAACCTCAGGTTCAGAGAATTGCTGTAGCGAAAAGAGCTGAGATTCATCAAATAAGTCCACACTTTCTTCATCTTTATGTTTTGAGGAAGCAAGGGGCATGCCCACCTGAGTACCAAAGTCACAATAGTTCGGATTTATAACAGAGCTCGTTTGTGTAGATTTCATTAGGTTCAAATTAAGTGCCTGTGGGTGTAGAGGAGGGGTCTCTAAACAAGATTTAGACTTATCAGAGAAAGGAATGGAAACCTTACTGTTAGGCTGTATATGATCTGAAAATATTGATTTAGTCAATGACAAAAGTGAATCCAATATATAATCTGAATTGTTTACAGATCTTTCTATAAGAGCTAAAATAGAAGATAATACTCTTTCCAGGCAAAGCAAGGATTCAGACATCAATATTTTATCATCAGACTCCTTATTTGGGGGGTCAGAATCCAAAGGCAAATCAGGAGTGATAGATGCTCTTGAGCTTATTGAGTCCAATCCACTAGGCGTACTAATGAAGAGTTGCCGTTTAATATAATAAAAAGGAAGATGATCTTGAGAGTTTGGAAGATGTGAGATATCAAAAGTACAAGGCTTAGGTAATTGTGGAGCCCTCGAGGAGTGGTTTAAATTAATATTTAAGTCAGGGAGTGTAAAATCCTCCAATATAAGGCCATCCACTCTAGACCCATAACATAAGTCAATAATGGACTAAGACACACTATTTTCAGTCGAGTGAATACTATAGAATTCACATGAAGAGCCTTCCACTCTGCTTTCAGGACTTACAGCATCTTGTACCCCAGTCATTCTATTTCCAGGAGAAGGAACGGTAGTCAGAGGTGTAGAATCCATTGTTGCTTCTACCTTTTGGAGTAAAGTTTCAAACATAGGCTCCGTATTTGCCTCCTTATTTTGACATCTCTTTTTTTGAGAAAAGAGTGGAGATGGCATTAAATCCTTTTAAAGTATTAATCTGTACTAACTTATTCCTCAGAGGGTTGGCGTTGTTTTTTTACATGCTCTTCTAAATACCAATTTTCCTGAACGTAGTTTTTTTGCGGTCATAATTCTAAATGAAGCTCAGATTAAATCTTGGGAGCAGGGTAGAGCTTTGACAAACTTCAGATTCGGTTGTTCGTGTTCCACTGGATGCTTCGGTGCCAAACTGCTATGTCTCTCTGGTGCGATTCTATATCCCATATACTTCCTTGGAGAGACGTTCTGTTTTAGGTAACTATGGCCACTACCATCAGTAGTCTCACAGCAATAGCGAGCAAGACTGAAGGCCCCACACTCCAGAAGCCTACTAGAGAGGGGATGCTTGGAGGGTCCACATTTCGACTCTGGGATCTAGGAGGACACACTGGTTCGCAAGCCACCTCCGCAGAAACGGGCTATACCACAGCACCAGCCTCCAATGCTGCTACTGGTGTTGGAGCTGTTCACCCATACCAAGTCTTGAAGATTCCCCGGTTCAAAACAAGGCGGAAAAACAAAGTAACAGAACCCACTCTCCTGTAGCTATGAAAGGGAGGGGGTGCAGGCCGTGGTTTCCTACCGAGTTTACTCCTTAAAATTGAGTCCTTGGTCCGGTCCTGGACCGCCGCCACATACGCTGCCCACTTCCCAAAGGAAGATCTTAGACTTGTCGACTGTGTTAGCAGGATGCGCGTGCCATGATGCGTGAGGAAGTTTAGAGGGAACCAAAAGCGACATAAGTTCCTCACTCACCACCCTCTGGTATCGTCTTCAGGGCCTCCGGACCGCAGTACTCTGTGTATAACTCTATGCCATTCACTGCGCCAAACTAAACCACCATTGAGCACAGGCAGGGTCAGCAGGGAGGGCCACCACCACCTGCGGTGGAGCCACTGCCACCCGCAACCTGGAGCGCAAAGAGATCAAGAGCTTGCGCTTGGGCCGGGACATTGGAGGCTCGGGGGAATTAGAAAATCAGGAATATCAGGAAAATCGGGAGCTCCGAACTGCTCCGCTGCTGCTCGCTGTGCAGCCCTGCCCCCTCGCTTGTAACTCCAGCCACTAGAAGCGTTGAAGATGTCAAATTTGATTCTAATGCTTGGATGCCCTACTTGTGTCTTGAATACGTGACAATGTACATATTTGGTTAATACTAACATATGTTTACAGTTGCTGACCTTAATTTCATTTTATCAGGCTACACAAGACACTAGATGTAAACTGTAATGACTTATGGAAGCAGAATTCTGATGTGATAAGTAGCCTTTAATATATGCATGTGATTTCATAAAGAAACTATTACATGGAATTCATATCTGAGAAACCATTCCATCTAAACTGTTTACTGGAAATTTTAAGAATGAATTGCATTTACCTTTTCGTAGAAACAAATTCCTCTTGTCTTTTTGGTCGAAATTCACTATTGAATGCTTATTTTTTCATTGAAAATATAATGGTTGCAGGTCTTACTTTCAGAAACAGTTTTCTTGGAGAAATGCATTTCATTGTCAAACAATTACATCAGTTGCTTTTAATTCGCTGATCCGTAAACACCATCCATCGCTGACCCTTCACAACCCCTAAATACCACCAATCCATGCCCCCTAAAATAGTTTTCCACGATTTGGTTACATCCAATGTGGTTTCTCAGTTTTCATTTTCCATTAATTCACACACATCAGCCTCTAATGTCTCATTTTAGGGGAGGTCTCACATAAGGAGGCACCTGTAACCATTTCTTTCAGTTCCATTTTAATTTCACAATATCTGCGGCCAGATCAGACAGATGGTGTCAAAGGCATATCCTTAAGGTAATAGCAAGTGCCCGATATAGCTTTGACCCTGTCCTACTGGCCATTCGGAGACAGTGCCCTGTTGGCATATCTCTTGATTTTCCCCATAGGCCAGCTCTCTTCTAATCGGCAATATATTTTGTGTAGAAGCCTGCTGCTTTAACATTTTATTTTGTCACCACCTCATCTCCAGTCTGATGATGTCCTGGCTCCGGGTATGCCAAGAGCGATTAGAGATTGTGAACTTTTAAGCTAGATAAGCAGAGGTGCAATTCGTAATGGCATTGTGGAGGATGCAACTTGTTTTGAAGATGGCACGGACTGGCAGGGAAGAAAGTGGTGCTTAATCAGGGTGGTGATGATGAGGTCATATTACTTCAGGCTCTTGATAAGGCAAGCTGTGGTGTGTAGAATGCCTGTAAACGGAGCAGTGTGGAGTCTGTCAGGCCGTGAAACTGCGTTGCCGCCATACAGATGCGTGGATAAGAGAGTTTGTATGGCAGCTCTGAGGATGCTTAATGGGTGCAATGGTTTCACCGTCTTCAGTAGTGAGAACTGGTGCTAGATGGTCTTGGTTTTCTCGCCATTGTTTACCTTGAGAGTGGTGTCCATGGTGAATCTGAGTGACTTGGCATTGGTTGAAATTTGCAGTTCAAATCCATCCAGATCCCATTGGCCAAGTGTGAACTAGTTTTGTTGTTGTTGCTCTCAGTGAATAGCTGTTAATGGCTTGGGTGGGGTTGACCTTTAGGTATGAGCTGAACATCCAGATCTGGATCAGGTGCAGGAAGTGTTTGAGGTATTGCATGTCTGGATCGAGGGAGACTTGCACAGTAATTACCAATGTCACAGAAGCATGTAATTGTATCACATTTTCTATAGGTAGAAAAGTATAGTAAAAACAAGTATAATGTACAGAAAATTAGAAAGAGTAGAGCAAAAATGCATGTGCTAGGTAGAAGTTTAGATTTGGTGTAGGCCAGTGATACTCAAAGTATGCCCCCTCTTGACCTTTACATGTAGCCCCCCTTGTGAACAGCAGCACAAACTGCTGTTTAGTTTCTGAGCACTGATATTCAGAAACACAATGTTAAATAAATGATCAAGCATTTATTAACCTGCAAATAATAGCTTTCCCATTTAGTTAACATTTTTAGACCTCCTCACATAATCCTTGACCCACCCAGAGCCCCTACCACCATCCTGCTGGCATCAGTGCGGCCCTCGGTTACACCACAGACCGTACTTTGCTGCCCCTGAGCAAATGTTTGCGAGCACCCAAGGTGTAGGTTCTGTTTAGGGCTTAGGGATAAGAGTAAGGTTTGGTATGAGTGATGTTGTAAGATAAGGTTCTTGGAATTTTTATCAGTTCTGTTGCTGACATCTCATCTTTTTTTTCGAAGTGTGCAGATTGCCAGCTTCCAAATCCTCGGGTTTTAAGCTGTATTAGCGCCTGCCCACCTATGTTGATTACAGATCCTCATGCCTTGTGCCACCTCGAGTGTTGGGGGATTCTAGACCCTTTGTAAGTGGCCAAATTGTTCATAACTTACAGTAGGAAGAAATCAGAAAGTTTTCCCCATCTCCCTCCTCTGAGAAAAGAGATGGAAATATAAAACAAGCATTTTAAATGCAATAGGTTTCGCATTTGCAAGCGTTTAAGCTAGTAGCATTGTAAATGACAATGCCTTTTATTTATGTTTTAAAAAACAAACCATAAATAAAAGGCATTGTCATTTACAATGCCGATACCTTAAACTCGCGTAAATGCGAGACCTATTGCATTGTAAATGCTTGTATTTTTTAGCCTGTGGGTTAGACATGCTCTACCTAGGATAACTGTGCTAGGCAAGCATGTGATGGTGCAAACTGAGAGAATCTGCTTGTGATGGTAACAACAAGCTGTAGGTGGAGAATAGAGAATGTGCATTAGCTGTACAGTGTCCTTAATAGCACCAAAACTCACTTTGCAGCACACCTTCATTCACACAATACGGACCTGTACTATGTAGTTGGTGCAGTGACACCACTTACATAATACATTCTGGTGCAGATTTACAAGCCCCTTCCGACACTTTTGCGCCACTGTTGCATCACTTTTAGTGAAGCAGGGGCTTTGTAAATAATATGCCACGTTGCGGCCCATTTACAATGTGACGCATCTAGGGAGATGCGTCACCTTGTAAAGCCCTGCACCACATTATACCTGCATCAGGTATAATGCATGCAGGGTGGGCGTCCCCACGTGCGAAAGGCTTGTAGAACTGATGCAGTGAAAACTACAAGATTTCACTGCGCCACTTCTAGGACGCAACTGTGTCAAAATCCTACGCCTGCTTGGAACAGGTGTTAGGAGTGACGCAGTGTATTAAGAATAGGCCTCCCCATGCATTGCTGGAGTTGCGTTGTGCTTGCGACATGACTCTAGCAATGCGTGACTATTGCCCGACAGATGCGTCAGAATTTCTGTCGCATCTGTCAATCCTTGCGCCATGGTGCGCCATATTGTAAATACAGTGCATCCATGGTGGAGCGAGAGTTTCACACGCAGGCGCTGGGAAACTGACGCATCTATGCCGATGCCCCTTTTTTTACACTAACATCCTTCACAGTGTCATCATTACTTGTTGGTCCAAGCTTCGTCCTAATGCTTAATATGTAATAAAATAAGTACAGGAGTCCAGAGTTGGACTTAGGAACCTGCCACTTATTTGCCTGCATGCCGGGTTTGGAGAATATCAAGAACTGCAGAGTCATCATTCAACCTCATGCCTCTTTCTTCCACCACACTTCACTTCCCACCTCTTTATTTTACTCTTGCATTCTCTTTCACTCTTGTAGAAGTGTGCTGGTTAGTAGTTATGTTGGTACTGTCATTGGCAGCGCTTGCAGGGGCAAAAGGACTCGCAAGCTGCAGTTGCCTCCTGACTTGGGCCCTGGCACTTATGTTTTTTGCAAATTAAGCACTCGGCCCACATAAAGTCCTGTATTCTCTTCCCTCATTAATAACGTTCAGTACCTAGGTTTTAACATTGTCATTGGGTTGCCTCCAATAGCAAAAACTCAGTTCATTCAACTGAGCAGGTCCTTAGAAAAAAGTCCCCTAACTTACTCAGGAAAGCACTACACACACACCACCTAGAAAGAACCATGGTCATCACAGCCACAATTTATTCCCCCATTGAGCTGTTATGCACCATCATGAATTAGTGCGCTGAAAAAAATAATATTTACAAGTCAAAGATAATGGCACCTTATCGCCAAGATTTCACTCAGTTGGAAAATCCAGTACAACCCAGAAAGATTGCCGTAGATATTAGCGAGTGCTTCGAAGCCATATTAGTGACAAAATGCTTGAATTGCTCAGTTTAATGTAAAGGCAATGCGTTTTTTATTGTCTCATAGTAATGAGAATTACATAACATTGTGACATTTCAGGAATATTTTGCCAAACACCGAATTGATAAATTGTGTCTATTTCGCGACCACAATTACGTTTTGCACAGGTAATTCTATTCTGTAAGGGAAGCTGATGGATGTCCCAGTGAATGGGTGTTGAATTGGTGCCTTAGTTACATTAGCGTTGCTATCTTCTAGCAGTGCTACCTCGCTTATTTATTTTGCATCGATTGGTGTTTTAAAAAAAAATATTTTGTGCAGCTTCACTAGACCCCCCCCCAGTTTGGCTGATGGGTTGTTTGTTTTTGCCCTCTTTTGCACTCAGGTCCAAGCAAGTGACACTCTTGTTCCCGCTAGGAAACGTTGTATTCATCCATCTTGATTACTGCTGCTTCCTTGTACTGTTCAGTGTTCACCCGTCCGTCCACCATCAGCAAGCCTTGCTGTGTAATCTCCAAATGACTATAGGCAATGTGCGATTTTATCTGGATTTTATCTCGATTACAAACAATTTTGTTAGCTTATAAAATATAATTTGCTGGGCTTCGTTGTTTCCTTCCGTGTTCTTGGTATATGTGTACTCTGTAAATCCAATGAATGGAAATTGCCACATCCATCCAGTTCTCGTAAAAACACCATTTGTTGTATCACTGCCTCTGCTCTGCTCCTTTTTGCGCACTTCACTGGTAATCGGCATAACATTTACACAAGTAGCTTTAAACCATGTATTTTAGGCACTGTTTGTTTTCTGCAATATTTTTCTTTAGACACTAATATGTTTATTGTTTTTTTAGATACACCTTTGAAGAATGGTGATCGCCTCTGTGCTTCAAGTTTTGCTTGTCTTTTAACTGTAGACTTATTGCTCTGCTCTGTTTTTTTAAGAAATAAGATACTGTATCCAGTCATGCAGTTACATTTTATGACTGTATCACTTTCCACTGCCTTTCTTTGCAGATGGTCCACTTGAAAAATACAAAAACAACAAATAAAAGCTAAAAGGGTGATTGCTTTTCCCATTTATCGTTTTTATAATTAAACATAGTTGGAGTGTCATGCAGTAGTAGCATAGTTTGTTTCTGTTATCCTCTGCTCACAGGCTTACATGGTTGGTGCTATTTCTTATTCATCACTGCAGGTTGCAGATATTCCCATATATACCTCTATAACGTATTCAATAGTGACAAAAACAGTCTATGTTATGTAAGTTACTAAAAATATCCCTTTTTAGGTCTCGCCTGACCCATCGCATGCGCTGGTCTGGCGAGACTTATTGAGAGGGCTCCAAAAAGTGCTACCAGGCCAGCCTAGACCTACAGTGCATGTGCGCGGGTGCGCGCGCCGAACTTGACGGGATTACTTTCACTTTGGCGGCCGCTTTGATGTTTGATCGCGATCGCGATCACTTTGGAGGCCGCACGGCCGCTAGTTTATTTTTGTGACATGCATGAGTTGATTTAACCCACTACCTCACGCCCACAGACACTGTTTTTAATTAACCCCCTTGCTGGTTTTAACCCACCACCTCCACCTCACGCTCTCTCTCGTGTCCGATTTCACCACAATTCCTTCTTCTCAATACATATTTATCACAATGGCTTTTTCCAGAACTCCGGAAGTCTACAAAATGCCTCGCAGGTCTTTTATCAGGCTCTAAAAAGATGGCTCATTAAATAACCCCATGGGAGCGAACACAACAATAGTCGTGCATATAGGAATATTTCGACAAGCAAAAAGACATCCTTTTCTCCTTTTGCACTTTCTCTCATGCAGTATAGCCGGAAGTCACCAGACCTATGGCTGCAAATGAAAATATCCCTTTGCACTCCTTTCAAACGCACGCACACAACATATTGACACATGAGCGCTCAGGCGAGAGAGCCAGATATGTGGAGACAGCACCAGCTCTCCTTGAATTCTGAGCCACTGTTGGTGAGCAGGGACTGTTCCATTTCACTTGAGTCTTCAACCAAAATTCGAGGAAGAAGCCTCGAACCCTAATTCCAGAAGCAAACCGATGATCGAACAGAAGACCAAAGGCCAACACTGTCAGGTGCAAAGTGACACATGAGGTCTTGAAGAAGGAGGACGAGAAACACACCTGGGGTTTGGCAGAATTACAGATGCACACTTTTTATTCTTGAAAAATAGGTTGGAGAACGATTCATTAAAAGTCTTGTTTGAAACCAGTTTGCATTGCAAATATTTAAGCTAGTGATTAACAAAACATCTATTTGAAAGAGCTCAAGCTCAAATAAAGTTTAAACCTTCAACACACATTTACACGTGTTTCCATTCTAGAGTAATAATGTTAAGTAGAAACACATTCTTCCCCTTCATCACCTGCATCCGCGTTCTCACGGGCCATTTATCAAAGGATAAATGCATTACAATACTATAGTTTCCAAACGAAAGTGCTACTACTAGACTATATAATATGAGGGAAGCTCCGGTGGATGTGAAGTGAATAGAGCCCGCAAGATCGTCTTTGTTTACCACAGAAGTGTCTGTACCCAGGCGCGCAATGCCCATTGGGCTGAATGGGCTTCAGTTCCCCCTGTTGTGTGTCTTATCTCGGGCACGCCCGATTTTTAGGTCTCGCCTGACCCAGCGCATGCGCTGGTCTGGCAAGACTTTTTGAGAGGGCTCCAAAAAGTGCTACCAGGCCAGCCTCGAGCTACAGTGCATGTGCGCGGGCGCCGCGCTTGACGCGATTACTTTCACTTTCGGGGCCGCACGGCCACTTTGATGTTTGATCGTGATCACTTTCGCGGCCACAGGGCAGCTTGTTTATTTTTGTGACATGCATGAGTTGATTTAACCCACTACCTCACACCCACAGACTCTGTTTTTAATTAACCCCCTTGCTGATTTTAACCCACCACCTCCTCCTCACGCTCTTCCTCGTGTCCCCCACCCTTTTCCTTTGTGTCCTTTTTAACTTCATTCAGGTATTTTAGCTGTTTTTGCAGTTGTATATAGTGAAAGCTCAACCCAAAGGTATTGGAGCACTTTACATGAGCACCAGTTACATTACACATGGCCACTTTCATTTGCGTATTTTTTTTTTCAGGTACAGGAAAATTAAGACGTTCTCTAAGAATCACAGGATGTTGAGCCTATGACTAGACTCGTACCCGGTTCACCAGTTCCAAGGTCAGCAGCTCTGACCGTGGACCGTGGTGCCATAACCTGTCACTTTTTTATTTCCATTTCCTTTTAAAGAGAAAGAATTTGTGGCGTTCGGAATTGAATTAACATTGATAATGTTATTTGTTTAATCACATAACAAATGAAACGCCAATAGGTTGTGTTGTATATTGTCGGATGGCTGACGTAATCCGATTGCAGCTCACATATGTCCAGTGCAGTGTGGTGCCTGGGTGCATGATACGCAGAAGAAATGCGTATCTAAGATTTCACATTATTGGGCAATGTTTTCCTTTATTCTGGCCCAGCACTCTTCCCACCCAACACCCTCACCCCCCTTTTAAGTGTGCACAAATTGGGGCGGCTCTTCTCCTCAATCCGGGACAGGGGGCTCATGCGCACCATTTTATGAGAGCTCAAAGTTCCGGCAGCGAGACAGTTTCTGAGAACTGTCCTCAGTCAGACGAGCTTCCCCACAGCTTGCTGCAGTGCACTCCTTAAAGTGGTTTTGACCGGCCGTCCAGCAAGAGCCGCTCTCTGACAGACATCAACGTGAGACCCTGGGACACATGATTAGCAAATGCTAGTACTGAATTCCAAGTGCATTTAAGTAGAGCAGCATGGCTAAAAGTAGAGTTGTGCCACAGCTAATGTTTTCTTTACTTAAGTCCATGCTGGACAGCAGCCCTCGCTGTTGGGCAACATGTCTAAGTAACAATGACAAAGCCAATAGATCTTGCATAGGCAAAACATATTGGCTTTGCTAAGGGTTGTTTTCCCTGATCTCAGCATAGCAATGCCATCAAGAGGCCGCTGCTCCGCAAGGACCAGTCAAAAGAAGCAACCTCCATCAGGGCCTGGCATCCCTCACCCCTCTGCAGGCCTGCAGCACGCATCAAAACCATGACCCACCACAACTCCAATGCACACCAATCTGCTTTCGGACACTCCTGAGGGGATCTCCCTGGCAGTCACCTTGGGGGCCATGGGCAATTGCCCACTTTGCACATGCCTTAAAATGTCTATCGGCAGGATCTTTACAGGGTAGAACCCCAAAGTGGAGGCACGTAGATGTTTTAGCCGATGCTTCAGCTAAAGCGATGAATTTGTTCAAATCATTAATGAATCAAGTAACTCGATTACATTCCATCTTGGCATGGCTGTGAGCAATTCACACCCTTCCAAACTTTTATGAATACTCACAAAATGTCAGCATTGCTCCTGTTGGAAGGAGTTTGAATGGCTGCCCTTTCCGCTAACATATCTGTTCTACTTCACAGGCTTATGTAGAAAGATGACCAAGTAGGTGTACTTACCCGCATGAGTAAATCAATATCCATTTGTGGAAATAGTCTAATTCTGATTCTGTGAAACATGCTTTACGTTTTATAAACACAATTGTACGTTTTCGTGCACATATGTAACATGTGTTCACACATTATAATTACGTAAGGCTTCCAGTGTTACGTTTTTGTTGATTCTCTACACAGCATACTAATGAAAATAGTGTTTTTCCCTGCATGTGTTAGATTTATATTAAAAAAAATACAGAAAGTATGTCTTGTTTTAAGGGACTATCTATGCTGTCTATTGTTACCGTATGGCCAATGTCTGAAGAGACTGACAGTATTGTGGATTTAAAAGGAAAAGCTTTCCTTGTATATGTTTAGATATGCACGTTTTTGCAGTACAGTCCTAATGCTGTATTAGATATGTCTCCCTAAAGATCTAAAACGGGTCGTTTAACAGTTAAATCCATGTAGAAATGTATTAGCTGAAACTTATTTTTCACATAACACAATATAAATATGTATAAGCACTAAGAGATTATTTTATTTGCAGAATGTGCGTAATAAAATAAATACGGATGAATGCAGATAACAATGTAAAAAATACAAGTAGGACCGTGATTGGGACGCTGGGAGCTGTCTGCTGTAGTCCGGCAGCTGCTACTGAAGAGGCTGGTGGGACGAAGAAGCTGTTAGACCTGACATCCTTGGAATGGTATTTCCCCAAACCTTTTGACTCCAACCCCAGATTTTTGCTGATTTCAATTTTGTTGCCATTCGGACTCTGTACATCTTAACTCTACTAGCCAGGCTAAAATGCTTCTGCTCTCTCGCTTAAACGTGGTAAAATTGAACTACACCTAAGTAGCACATTTAAGGGCACATGCATCATTGGAAATTGAGGTCACAAAGGGGCAGATTCTTAGAATCTGCTCCTTTGCTACGGTAATTTTTGCATTTGGGATGAATCATCCCAAATGCAAGAAGCATTGGCATAGCCAATAGGTCTCGCTTTTGGGACCTTATAAGTTTTTAGCCATGCAACATTTGATGTTATTGCACCAAGAATATTGTGCTGCATAACCAAATACTTATATGGTCCCAAAAGCAAGACCTATTGGCTGTGCCAATGCTTGTTCTCTTTAGTTCTTGACTTGCCAACGCTTGTAAATGTATCTTCATCAAACACTTCTGCGCCACTGTACTTTTTCAGGTAAAGTTCATGATGACATTTAGGTCCGGTTCACCCGTTTAAATAGGATGACAGCTTCACTCCAGTTCTATACAGAAGCAGTCTTCTGTCCTGAAGAATTCACCTCCAAATCATTGAATTTAGGTGTGCAAGTCTAATTACTTCAATGAAAGCAAAACAAAATGTAACACACATCTGAGGGACCATTGTCAACTCTTAAACTAACAACAAAATCAAACATTTCTTTTGAAATGTGGTCCCATTTCCTTCAAGTCAAACGGGCTGCATTTATAATGTTTACTTTAGTGAAAGGCCATCACAGGCTTTGCAGTTTGCTGGCTCTAGCAGACTACCATTCCTGTGATTGTCTCCAATTGTAATTAGTTGAAGTTTGAGAACTATCACAATAATATTCATGAGGTGGGTTAGATTGCGACACACTATGATTCAGATTGTTAAAACCCAAAATATTAATACATAGGCAGGTTCATAAAAATCTTTACTGGACACCAAAATACTGGCTGATGTTCGTGACCAGTACTATGCAACCAGATATTCATACACCTGGCTAAAGATTGAATCCAAGTCTTGGTCAACATTCAGTGGTTCTGGCACAATTACTTAATCTCCCTGTGCCTAAAGAATGTGTCATTTAGTCAGGTTATTTTGTAGATGACCTCAGCAGTGCTTAATTTGTAAAAGAATAACGACAAGGGCCCAAAGTTTTGAATAGCATCTGATCTTGCCAACTATCAAGCTGCTGAATACCATAACTGTCTATTCTTGACTCCACCTCATACCGCTTTATTCCATCACCAGACGTTTCTAGGCCTTTTAACTCCCTTTTACAGGTTCTTTTTCATCTGGCCTTAAACCTTCTGTCACATCTTTCCTCCTTCTGACCAGGTTGTGTGTCTTCCCCTCTCCGGATTAGCCTGTTAAGTAAAAATAAGTGCTGGTCCCTAAAACTCCGTGCCAGTGGACCCCACCTGCAACCACTGTTCAAATTAAGCATTGTAACCTTAGGTCAAGTTTGCACTATATATATATTTTTTTTAAACCTGGACCATCTGGTAAAGCACAAACTCACTCACTCATGTGAAATGAGGGATTCTGTCATCTAACAGGGAACATTGCGAAAAGAGAAACAATAACTTCCTGCATTAGTTACATTTTGGATCTGGCATTTCAAACCTATGTCCACAGCACATAAAGTGGACTAGTGTTGGGCAACTTTGAACCAATTTTTTAGGTACATGGACTGGTGAAAAAATTACATGTGAACCAACTGACACTGTGTGCTGGTTGGTGCACACAAATATTAATGTAAATTGTAGACTGTAATGTACATAGTTTGCCCACTAGTGGTCCCATTTTTATCGTTTTTCCGACCATAATAAAAGATTGACTCGATTTGTACATTTTAGAAAAATATTGGTGTAGCTTAAAATAACTGGAGCATTTAAAAATTACACAATCTTTGTCTAACTAGGGCTGGGGCTGAAGTGTACAAGGTGCCCCGGGAGCACAACAGGCGTTTGCCCCCGCTTTGCACGGTCCGTGGCACTTTGGTATTGCAGAAGGGTTCGCAAACACTTCTGCGCCCCCCTCTGTAAAACTGAAAGCGCTGGTACAGCGCCAGTGCTTTCTCAAGAGGGCATGCCCTCAATTTCATGGGGGTGTGGCCCTATGCAAATGAGGGAATCCCTTTGCTTATGCGCCCCCGCAATATTACAGATGCAGGCGCAAAGGCAAAGAATCTCTTAGGAGGCTCATTTACAGTGTGCCATCTCAAAAGTGGTACACTGTCAGTGCGCCTCCTGATTGCAGCCCTCTGGCATGGGGGTAAGGGGTCACATGGAACCCCCAGACATCCCCTTTAAAAGTGCAGGCGGGTTGCCACCTGTGCAGTGAAACATGGATCAGCTGCTTTAAATCTGCTCCGTATTTCACTTGAATGTGCTGCCCCAGGGAAACACGAGTTCACAGCTGCCCTGGGGGTAGCGCGTTCTATGTAATAGAGCATGCTTTCCCTGTTTGCAACCGGCGCACCTGCTTCAAGGTGCGCCGGGCGCAAACGGGTAAAGTGCGCCCTTTACATACTAGGGTCCCTGATATACTAACTTTGCACACTACAAGTAAAATTAAGATCAATCATATACACAAACCGGGCCCACGAAAAGTTTTTTCCTTTGCAGTCATAAAATATATTACCTTTTCGCAGAACTAGACATCATTGCATTTATCCCTACACTGCTATTTTGTATAAATGTCTTTCAATTTCAAGTCGAAGATAGTTGTCTGCCTTGCCTTGTATTCGGGATTGTCTTTCCTAGTTGAAGGGGAGGTTTTGTGATGTTAAAACATTAGCATTGTGAATAGCCTGAAATTCATCTTACTTTCCTTCCCAAAGATGTCCGCATCTGTGAATCAGCTTCCAGTGCTGTCGCTGTTCTACTCCAATGACTCTTGACCGCTTTCCAAGAGGGAGCGTCTGTGAAAAACAACTGCAGCTCTAGTAGTCTGAAGCCGCACTTCTGCGTGGAGTGGAACAGGAAATGATCTATGGCTTAATATTTTATACACACTCGAGTTTTTCAAGTGATAGTGGTTCTGGATATGTGCGCACTGGAGGGCCATTGACTTATTATCAGACCCATTTGTGTGTATGATATGAATATATATGCCTTTTTACTCTCGCTGGTAATAATCTGAGTAACATTATTGCAAAAGTAATGTATTGTTAAAACTAAAAAGAAGAATTGTGTGCACTGTCAGGAGAGTTTGCTATAGTCCAGCTGCCTACAGTTGAATATCTTCCACATTTAAGAATGCACAGCTTTTTATTGTAGCTATAGTTATTTATTATCAATTCACAGTTTTTTTTATTTAATTTAATTTTGATAAGTCATTCATTTAAAGAAAAGCATATTGCGTGATTTCCTTAGCTGAAACCAACTCTAGCTTTGCAATGACCAGAGTCATGTGGCAGTGCTATGAAATGTGTTGTCTTTGTGATGTGTGTTAGAAATTGGGTTTGTGGTTGACTAGGGTATATGCCCTGGTCAAGCAGTAACCACAATCTCGGTCAGGATAAGGCACAAGCACACCCTAAATTAACCTGTGCTTACCCTACATTGGCTTGGCACAGAGCTGTCAGGCTTAACTTTGGAGGCAATGTATAAAGCTTTTCTGCAACAGTTAAAACAGTAAAATAGTGTAAACACCTCGCAATTGTGGTCTACACCAAGATAGAAACGAGAGCTTAATTGTATAAATAAAACAATACCAAAATGACTAAAATCTATTAAGTAGAACTAGAGTAACACATTTTTAAAGAATAAACTGTAAAATGGTGCTTATAAGCATAAAGTGCCAACCAGGGATAACTGGTCTCACAAAACCGGGTCCAATTTATTTATTTATTTATTTATTTAGCGATTTATAGTTCAAAGGTTCAGGCTGACCACAATGGAGCGCAGGTTGGATACAGCCCCAGATTAGTCCCACTGAAGTTTTACCTTCTCAAGTTTTGTGCTCAGAGTCCTGTTTGTGGGAAAGAAGTTTGCAGGGAGCAAGGGGGGCATCGCCGGTGATGGTCGGCGGGTCATGAAGAGATAGCAGGGCATCACGGACAGATGTGCTGGAGCCTCATGTGCAACAATAGTTGCTGTGCGAAGAGACACACTTGTGGCTGCTCACACTGGATTTTTGTGTGAGTGACGAGGTTTCGGAGTGAATGGACCCATTCGCGTTTGCGAAGAGCACCAAAAGAACAAAAAGACCACTTCTGCCTCTTGGGGGTCAGGAGCATGTTGAAGACCAGTCCAGGAGCTGTGGGTAGCATGTTATGTCTCTGAGGCTCAGATCAGGAGGCAAGCAAACTAGCCCTTTGATTCCATCTTGGGTCCTGAGTTCAGGATGGGATCCGAGCCCAGTTCTTCCTCTCATGCCAAGAGGGCAGCAGGTAGGCATAGCAAGTAAGGGTGAGCGTCAAATTCCGTTCCGCACGCGGAATTAGCGATATTTTGACATTTTCGCATTCCGCGGAGTACACAGAAATGCCCAAATTTCCGCTATTTGCCTCGTTGCGAAGATTTTTTCATGTTCGCACTTTGAAAATGCGTTCTCGCGCTCCCCTTCCCGGGATCCCTGTGTTCGCCGACAAGTTTTCTAATCCGTTCGCGTGCTCCACGAGATGTTGATAGCCGGTCACGCTATCCCATGAGAGCTCGCGATGGCGATCACGTCATTCTCCTCACCATCAGACACCGCGAGAGTCTGCGATCGCGAACACGTCATTTTCCACCGCGAGAGAGAGAGAGAGGTCGCAAACACGTCAATCTCCACCGCGACAAAGAGCATGAGATCGCAAACACGTCATTTTGGACGCGCCATCAACATCCGGCGGAAGTGTGGCATCATGTGGCATGATGATTTGGATGGAAAAACCTCCTCTGATTGACATTTTGCTGTCCTTTTTTGTGCAAGGAGTCCTTTTAAAAAAAAAAAAAAAATTGGGGGTGGAGAGGGAGGAAGTGCCACAGAGTCTCCAACATCCTGTTCCTGTCCATCAGGCTCCTCCCAGTGCTTTGTCCATCTCCTGTTCATTCTGCCTTTGGATTTCAGCTGGAAGGATCACTCTTTGTGTCTGCTGCATCTTTATCATTGGATATCAGGACTTTTGAATTTGATATTTTACAAGTAAGTTGGTGTTGTGCCTGTTTGATTGGGGGCATTGCAGTTGCTGCAATTACAATTTTGGTACTTATCATTCTTTTTTTTTTAATTGTTGGGGGTAACCAGTAGGCCCAGAGCTAGTCATGGGTGGGTGCATGATGAAGCAACTGTTCCTTTGGTGTGTGTTGAATGTTTTTCAAAAATCATTTAGGGCATGGATGGCATTAGATTGAGTTGGAAAATGTGTTTTTGGGGGGTATTTCTGTTTTTGGGGGTGTGTTACAGAAATATCTTTGTTGTGTGTGCCTGGTGTGTTGGTGTGCACCCTGCAGACCTTGTTTTGCCCTGTGGATTTTCGTTTTTGCATTTTATTGCATTAAAAAGGCACAGCAGTGTGGTTTAGCATGCCTCTTTTGTCTGGCTTCTTTTATAGGCCTTTTGGCAGTTCATTGTTTCCCAGGCCTCCTGCTTGTTGCTTGTGAGTGTCCATGTGGCTGGTGGCCTTTTCTGGTGGGAGTTAATATGGGCCTGCATGGTTATCCTATTGGCTTACTGCTTCCATCCATTCCCTTTGCCAGCAGTAGCTCCCTTCCATTACATTTGTGTTTTGGTGGTTGTTCTTATTCTTTCCTATCCTTCCTGAGAAGGTAGTGTGTGTACACTGTACACAGTAAGTAGTATACCATAGCCCTTGTTGCCAAAGTCTCACAAATGGCTACACTATATCTTCTATTTTTTTGTTTGTACTAGTAGTAATTGAACCACAACAACAAATGCAACATTTCACTGATGTTCTTCTCCTGGCTTATTTGCTTTTAGGTGCACAAAAAGACAGAGGAGGAGGTAACTATCAACATCATCCGTTGTACTGCCAGACCGAAGTCCTGCTGCGCACCACATCACGTCCAACTGTGACCACAAACATCTCTGCAACTTGTGCACCTGCGTCCTATCTGCCCTCTGAAGAAAATGGGCCCAAAGAAAGGTACCAGGTCCTCCAGTACCAAGAAAGTTGCCTGTGAGAAGAAGGAACAGAAAAAGCAAGAGGCACTAACCATGACTGGTGTGCCGGCAAATGTGTTTTTGGGACCAAAAAACATGCCTGCAGCAGCGTTGTCCGGCGGGAACCAAGCTGGGAGCAGCACATCCGCACCAGCGGGCCAACCCCACCAACCTATGCCCAAGCCCATGAGTGTCACAGAGGTAGCCAGTCTACTAACAAGCAGCAATGTTAAAATGTCATTATCGCAAAGTAGTACACAATCAACGCTGGCAGAAACTCAGCAGATAAGTCTGCAGCAGCAGGCGCAGCCGCAAGAACAGCAGCAGCAGGCGCAGCCGCAAGAAAAGCAGCAGCCGCAAGAACAGCCACAACAGCCCACAATAGTAGTTGTTCCACCTGCAGTAGGGGCATTTCAGGAAATCAAGCTTCCTGCAGATAAAGAGGGGCAAGCCACTGTTTCAGAAGATCCATTGCCTTCCAGACCCCCAGCAAGGAAAAGGAGGGTTATTCCATCATCTTCTTCTTCAAGCCCCGCTTCTGATGATCTTGATGCCACTTGGAAGCCACCAGCTCAGTCTGAGAGTGATGCACGCCACAAGACAAGGCTAGTGAAAAGGAAGGTTCCAGAAAGCCTTAGAGTTATGGAGGTAGATGTACAAGAGGGGGATGATGATGATAACGAGCCAATCATCACGGACATCACTCCCTGCCCAAAGGACATGGAGACCAACATTATCACCCTATCCAAAATGGCTGCAAGGGATGTAGCACAGACACCACCAACACAGGTAACACCATCACAACCTCCAGCTTCCATATTTTCATTTGCAAAGGAAAGGCAGGGACCTACATTCAGCTCAACCACCACCTCAGTAGGTAGTGGTAGAAGTCGCAGTGTAGCTGCACAGTCACATTCCAAGCACACCCTCCAGTTCATCTGGTATTGAAAGTGGCACATCCAGCAGCACCAGAAAGTTCTCCTCCCCAGTTTGGGACTTCTTTTCGGTTAGCAGTAAGGAGGAGAACATTGCTATATGCTCAATTTGTCAACATACTGTTAGGCGGGGTAAGCTTGGTACAAACTATGGTACCGGAGGCCAAACAAGTCATCTCAAAATACACCACACTATCGTGTGGGAGGCTCACCTACTTCGCTTAGAACAAAGTAAAACTCAACCCATTGTTGTTGGGCATGAAGAATCAGGGGACGATATTATCGCGGTGGAAGGTGAACAAGAGGGAGACATTTCTAGCCCTGTCCACAGTAGTGTAGTAGTGCCGCCCACATCCTCCTCAGCAACATCACAGTGGCACCGCAGTAAGAGTCAGAGTCAGGCTGAGACACCAAGGCGACCGAGTAGTACTGCAATGATTATGAAACAAAGTGCGTTGTTGAGCCTAACTGGGTTAAAGAAAACAACTGCACCACAAAGGAAAATAATCCAGCCTACCATTGACAGCATGCTTAGGTTGGAGGGGCAGTACCAATGCAATCACCCAACGGCACGGTTGTACAATGCGAAGCAGGCTAAAATGTTAGCGCTGGACCTTCTCCCTTTTTCATTTGTGGAAGGGGTGGGTTTCCTTGAATTTGTGTCAACCATCTGCCCTAAATGGAAGGTTCCCAGCCGGTCCTATTTCGCAAGAGTTGCTGTTCCAGCACTACATCATTATGTGCTGGAATTGGTTGGACAAGCTTTGCAGCAGAGTGCTGTTCACAATATCCACCTAACAATAGACATGTGGACCAGTTGCCAAGCCACTGATTACATGTGAATCACTGCACACTGGGTCTCATTTGTGGGGGTTAGAGATAAGCTGTCTGAAGTAGGTGCTGTTGACACAGCTGAGATTTTTAAAGCTACTCGGAAACATGCAACTGTATCCATGTTCACCATGGAGAAATATCATACTGCTGTAAACATATTGGAAGAGTCTCACAGCAAGGTTTTTGAATGGCTGTGCCCAAGAGGACTTAAGATAGGTTTTGTTTCCACAGATAATGGCAGCAATGTACTTAAGGCCAAGGAGCTTGGTTCCTATTTCAGGGTTCCGTGTTTGGCGCACTGCATTAACATTACTGTTCAAGACTTTCTGAAAAAAGAAGCCATAGTCAGCAACTTACTGACCACCTGCAGAAGAATATGCACTCATTTTAGCCATTCTTTTCAAAGCTCGGAAGCAGCTGAGGATCATTCAACGTGACTATAGAATGTCAGTCAAAGCACTCGTCCAGGAGGTGGCAACACGTTGGAACTCAACTTATTACATGCTTGACCGTCTGTTTGAGCAGTACAGGCCAATCAATGAATATGTCATGCGAAGAGGGGATGCTACTGTGAAAGGCATGACCCTTCAGATGGAACAATGGTGCCTAGTTAAATGCCTGACTGAGATGCTTCTTCCTTTCGAGGTCTTCACACGTGAAGTCAGCAAGGAGGACTGTACTATGGGCCAAGCTATCCCATTGTTGCAAATGCTAGAGCATCAGCTGAAGGAGGTGTCTGAAGCATACAAAGATGTAGAGGAAAAAAACGAAGCATATGAGTTGGTGGAGAGCCTAGCCCGTCGCTTAGCTGACAATACAAGGGTGCAAAATAAGATTTTGTCACAAAAACATTACATTTGTGCTACAATTCTGGATCCAAGGACAAAAAGGGCACTGAAGACATTAATTCCTTTTTCAGAAATGGATGTTGCCCGGTACAAAACTTGGATAGCCGAGTCAGCGAGTAAGTTGGAAAATGAACGGCTGCTAATTATAAGCCCGCTAGATAAACCCACAACAAGTACTGCAGCAGGGCATCTGGTGTCAAGTTCAACTTCGGAGCCTGAGGGCAGTGCGTTTGGCTCAGAACACTCACCAACACTATCGACAACAGCAAGAACTGAATCTTCAGGCCCAGTAAAATTGTTACAGGATTGGTATTTACAGTAAGGCATTGGTAAGTCCAGTGCTGATGCAACGAGAAAAGAGCCCGAAAAAAGTTTTGCACCCCTGAACATTGAGCGGATGATCCAGGTCTATCTGGATGACCCAACAGAGGTGTACATTGATCAAAACCCATTGAGGTATTGGTATGGGAAAAGGGCCCAATGGCCAGTGCTCAGCAGGCTGGCAATAAACTATCTGGCTTGCCCTGTCGCAAGTGTCTCTTCGGAACGTGTTTTCAGTGCTGCTGGTTCCATTGTAACAGTGAGAAGGACCAGTCTCTCACCCAAAAACGTGGAGAGGTTAACAATGATCAAAATGAATCAGCACTTTATACCACCGAATTACACAATATATGAATCAAGGGAGGAAGATGAGGACGGCGGCTCAGGTGACGGAAGTGGTGTGTTAGATGATGATTACCTATTTCTGGTTCAACCCCCAGAGTTTGAGGACGAGCTATACTTCCCTGACAATTAGGCTTGCACTTCCAGTTCTTACTGTCTTCCTCCCTTATTTTCTTTTATTTGTGTATCTGTCTTTCTGGTTAGAAACTTTGAATCACAACAAATCCATCACCACCGTCTTCTAATTGTTTTATTGCCATATACAAGTTTCGGCTGGCTGCATATCACAGTACACTCCTCCGAATCCTGCTCCTCCATCCTCCTGAATCTCCCTAAATCCATTGCCCTCAAGAAGACAGATGATGATTGGATGATGCAAAATAGAAGAAAAAAGAAAATATTTCCTTGTCCCTCCAAAAGAAGTGGAACATAATTGATGATGACTACTATAGCTATCCTCCTTTGTGATCCAAGAGAGACTGCCCATTAACTGAAGATGAGAAGGAACAGGTAATGAATGATGCCATGCATTGGACACTGGCTGAGTAATTTTGTTGTTGTTTGTTGTGCATGAAGTTACTTCATTGTGTACTTTATGTAATAATCTACACAATAAAAGTAACTCAAGTCCCTTTTCCCTTCATGTATTTTTAATAACAAATTTGTACTTCTACTGCAGGCCGATACATTGCATTTTGAATATAGGAAGGGGACTCACTCGGTACACGCAGACTGAGTTGAACAACACCATCATGATGACCACAGTGACATAGTATCTTCACAGTCACTCAGTGCACGGATCGGAGATGATTGATAGAATAAGTCAGGGCGTTTCATGAGTGGCATAAAAGGTAAACAAGTAAACAACAACCACAGCAGACCTAAATGTCTGTGTAGCGGTGGAGTCAAGTGTAGCGGTGGTATGACTGCGGTGCATTGATTTAGTCACTTAAATTGTAAAATGCTATGTTGCTGGATATGTGCTTTGTCCAACTCTTTCAAAAAATGTACGCTAAATGGAGGATGTGCAAAGGGTGCCGTCACCGTGGGCCTGCTCTGTCCTGTTGGTGTTGTAGGTTAATGCTGGAAACAGACTAGAGTAGAGATGATGCATCCATGCCGCCTTGGAAAGTGCTCTTGTTGCACAACACCATAACTTGTGAATTTTTTCAACTTGGTTTCTCAATATCCCTTTTGTTTTTGCATCTCCAATTACAGGCCGGGCCTTACCCTGTGTTATACATGGGAAAACAATGCACACTTACCTTACTAATGAATCTACATCTGCCAGGCAGGCAGTGGTGTCACCCAAGTTTGATGGACGGAGCATCCATGGAAGGGAGGGCCAAGAGGAATGCCAAGATTCAACTCCCCATTTGACCAGGATAACACAGTAACAGTATCAACTTTCATCATCTTTTAAATAATTTGATTCATTTTTTTGGCTACAATCATTACAACAGTGTGTTCTTGTTGTTATTACTATTATTATCATTAGGTTTGCTCTCTGTCTATAATTCATCCCTACAGATATTTAAAAATTTTCTTTGCTATCTGTAAAAGTAAGCCCGGTAACACTGAACACAAACTGTATGTAATCCGGGTCTCCTTATCATCATCATACATGCATTTCCTTTTTCTCCCTTAACATATTGATATGGATATGGTAGTATACAAAGATTCTGTCGTTTGATGTTTGTCCATGCGTACTGTTTTTCTTTCTCAAACATTTCCCCAAACCCCCCTTCCCAACCATTCAACAAACTCTAACCCTCTTCCCCCGGGCTGTGTGACTTATTGAGGTATGACTACATTAAATGTACGCCAATAATTTATCACACGCTTGCTGGGGCGGATATGGCAAAAGCAACAGTACTTCAATTTCAAGGCAGGGCTGGGATCTTCTTCTGCTTGCCGACCCAAGAGCAGTATATTTGTGAGGTAATTGTTTTACCAAAGGAACCTAATACATCAGCATTAATTCCCGGCATTGATTGGAATAATGGATTTCATTTGTTGTCATCCTCCTACACAGCACTAACAGTTACGCTTGTGTCCAGTGTACTGTAGACCTAGTCAAGTGACTCGACACAACTAGAGTTTATAACTCTGTGTACTACTAGGCTATCCCCACCGCCATTATGTTTTGTTGTATTTTAGCATATTATTGTTTGGCAGTAAGTTCTGTACTGTACTTAATTCTACTACTCCTCGAAGAGTCTCTCTCAGGCTACTGACTGTCTCATTCTCTTTTTTTGCAAATGCTGCTGCCAGTGTCTACTGCTACTACTACCACCACCACAACCATAGCATGTTAGGAAAGAAAACCATCATCACCATGCAGCCATCGCTGTGCCTAAGTTAAACATCAAGCAAAGGTAAGAGAAGTTTGGGGGAGGCATAATTAATAATGGACATGTTTTCATTAATTCAATTTCACACACCCCTTTGAGTCAAGTTGCAGAGTGCCTAGAGTAGAAGAGACTGACAGTACTAGTAGGACAAGTCACTCAGTGAGGGGTGCCACATCTATCTGTTTCTGTCTAACAAAGTCATCCAATTATTAAAATTAAACACTGGCTGTGGGCGGCCCTGCACCAGCAAGGAAAGAAGGCTACAGTGTGATGTAAAACAGTAACCCTACCCAGAAAACATTAACAACATTGTATGTAAAGTAGAAATATATTATTTAATACCCTAACAAAAATAATCTATGTAAAAAAAATCCCACACCTGACCCACCCCTCTCCCTAACCCCAACTAATGTCCGTAAAGAAAATGTCCAATTGTCCAAAAGAGAAAACCCAATGCCTGATTCCCACCCACCCCAAGAATAATCAAACAAGCATTGGCATAGCCAATAGGTCTCGCCTTTGGGACCTTATAAGTGTTTAGCCAGGCAACAGTTGCATAACTAAATACTTATAAGGTCCCAAAAGCGAGACCTATTGGTTATGCCAAGCCGTGTGATCGCAATCGCGATCAAACATCAAAGCGGCCCCGTGGCCGCGAAAGTGAAAGTAATTGTGGTAAAGCGCGGTGTGCGCGCCCGCGCACATGCACTGTAGCTCTATGCTGGCCTGGTAGCACTTTTTGGAGCCCTCTCAATAAGTCTCGCCAGACCAGCGCATGCGCTGGGTCAGGCGGGACCTAAAAAGGGCTTGACTCAGGAGGACACAAACTTTCTCCTCCAGGCGGGCATCACGGCGCTTCAGTGCGCGGCAGTTGCATCCATAGGGGGGGTCAGCACTGATGGAGGGGCGGCGACGGGCGGCTGCCAGATGGTGGCACCATACCACTGGAGGGCTGTGGCCCGGGGCATTGGAGGAGGCTGCAGCTGCTGCCCCCTCCTCCTCTTACAGAACCACCAGCCGATGATATTCAGTCTGTATGGCCTCCAGTTTCTGGCGCCGGGCCTTGGCTGCCAACTCCTTCCAGTCAGGTTTCCCCTTGGAAGAAGAAAAAACAAGACTATTGTAAAATATACTCTTAGCAAAGCAGTAAGACAAATTATTTCTACACATAGTGTCACGGTAGCACTAGCAAGCACAGTACATAACATTTGTGGTATGTATCTATCCTCCCACTTTTTTGGACTTTAACATTTTTAGGAGTTTCAGGCATTCAACCAACCATGCATCTGATTCCTATCAGCGACCTATGCATGCTGCATGCATCCCACGAATCCTTCTCTGCCAGTCATAAATATTAAATCTCACCCATCCTTCTTCCTTCTTTCCCTTTTCGTTCAACCCATCCATCAAGGTAATCTAATCTGACTTTTAGTCTTCTCCATAAAACTTTCACAGCTGAGTTGAAATCAGATAGAAGAGGCCATTGGTTACTCAACACTCCCGCCACTAATGCTTTTACTAATGCTAAGTAAAGGGTGTCTTCAACCGTTCACAACAACTTCTTACTTCAGTTCAGTTCATAATGCTTTATTCGGTTTGTTTGCACAACCATATAGCAGACAAAATATAAAACAAACAGCAATCATATAAGAAAACAATAAAAGGACGGGGAATATGGACCAAATACATTACATGTACACAAATCATACTAGCTAAGATGCAATCTCCTCTAACATACTAATACATATTGGAATTGTCGATATAAATACAAGAAGCGGAGGCTCTGATAAACTCAATAAATTAGCATGTGCTAGTTGCTAAAGTGCTAGGTGATGTGCAAAATACGCTATATAAAGTGCAGTGCTCATGTCAAAACATGTACAAATATCCCTTTACTTAACAAAAATAGCGAATGCAACTAGCTAAAATACCAAGTGATTAAATAACAATAGAGTTTCTAGCGACCATACATTTTAAAATATAAGTAGCTACATAAAAACATATAGCTGCACTTCCCAAAGTAAACATTAACTGCATCGCATTCCCAGTAGACCTGACATTATACTTTAAAAAGATAGGTTTTAAAAATTGTCTTCTTAAAAATTTATAAAATTTACAGAACAGCATAAAATGACAGCAACTCTTTTTGGATATGTCGTCACAGGGGCATAGAGTGTTACTGTGCTGCCTAATAATAGGGAAGGACACAAGGTGGTGTACTATACCAAACCGTAAACGAGTAAGGACAAAACGGTGAGAATTTCTTGAAACTTCCGTTAAATATGGCTGAAAACCTTCACTCGCATTATTTTCACAATAAAAAACAAAAGTACTTTGTTTTGCACAATCAGGTTCTCTAGATGTTCTTAAATGGCATAAAAAAAGTCACCTTGAGCTCTGTTTTAGATATACTGGCAGCTTCGTCCGGCATTAAGAATGGGTCCAGGTTAAAGAGAAGCTTATACCAGTGATAAATATGTCTGAGCCAAGGAATGTGCAAACGATGGTCCAACCTTAGGCAGTCTCTAATTACTTTTTGGGTAAATATGGTTTCGGTTTTTGACCAAATAGATCGCCATAAGGCTAATGGCCGTAAAGCTACAAGATCTTTAATATAGTCTAGGCCCACTTCTCTGTGAATTAGCTCTGTAGAGGCAGATGCAGGGGCACACAGTAGACGTCTCAAAAATGAGTTTTCGTCAAGTTGAATACGATTACCACAGAGGGCATGGTGGTCCCATACACCAGCCCCATACAAAGCGGAGGATAGACATCTAGCTTTGTAAATCAAAATCATTTCCTTAATTCTCCTATTCCCAAGCTTAGAGGCAAATCTAAATACGCCATTGTTATTCCTTGCCATTTTCAGGCGCACATTCTCGCACTCATGGTCCCATCTCCCATCACCGGAGAATGAAACACCAAGATAACAAAATTTATTAGTAGTTTGAATTTTTGCCTCATCCAGATAAAAGGTCCTTTTTGCCCCGATCTTCCTCCCACAAGACATTACAATTGTTTTTTCTTTATTGATTAGCAGCTTCCTGCTGTCAATAAACCGCAGGAAGCTGTCGATCAAGCGTTGGAGGCCGATTTGTGTTCGTGACAAGAGGACTGCGTCGTCCGCATACAGCAGTATTGGGATTGGATCGCCATCCACTCGGGGGGCATCGGCTGGGACCTGTCTAAGGATTATGTCAATTTGGTTGATGAATAAAGAGAATAACAGGGGGGCTAGCACACAGCCTTGTCTGATACCTCTAGACACTCTAAAAAAAGGTGTAGATTGCCCATTATGCCCGAAACGTACTTTACTGGATAGCCTTTCATATAGTCTAGCCAGAAAGTGTATGATGTCTTTTGGTGCACCCATCTCCAATAATATAGGCCATAAAATTGAGTGTTCGACCAAATCAAAAGCGCTGCTAAGGTCAGCAAAACATAAAAATAGGTTCCCTTTTTTGACCGTAGTGTATTTATTTATAATGAGGTCCAGGTTAAGGCACTGCTCCATTGTACCTAATCCCCTCCTGAACCCATACTGAACTGGCAATAAAATGTTATTATCTTCTGCCCATATTTCTAATCTGTTTAGGAGGATTCTGCTCAGAATTTTAATTGATGAGTCCAGGAGGGAGATCGGGCGATAGTTACGTGCCTCTGACCTGGACCCTTTTTTGAATAAGGGGACGATTATAGATTGTCCCCAGGTCAAGGGAAGATTGCCCTCAATAGCAGCATTAAAAATACGGGTTAAGATTGGTGCCCATAAGTTCATCTCCTGTTTATACAGGTCCACGGGAACACCGTCAGGACCCGGGGCTTTACCCCCGCTACTCGTTAACAGCCCCAAATAAACCTCATCCAAACTAATAGATAGAGGTGACGATAACCATACAGAGTTGTGATTCGTTACAAAATCTAAAACCAGACTATCTGGGTTAAAAATGTTAGTAAAATGGTCTATCCAGGCATTGCAGTTTACATGCGATGTTAGTTCAGGAATGTTGTCATTCTTTAGGAAGGGACAGTTAATGGTCTCCCAAAATAATCTAATGTTATTTGTGTCTGCCGCTAAACTGAGTTTATGCCATAACTCCTCCTGTATTTCTTTTTTCCGGACTTCCAAGGAAATCTTATAATTGAGGCGTTCGGCCTTGATACGTGTAGTATCCCTGGGTTTGGCGGCCAAGACGGCCTTTAATTTAGACAGGGCCTGAGTACAATTACTGTCAAACCAGCCGACTAGCCTAGTTTTCATTGGCCTACTTCTGCCAGTCAATAAGCCCTCAATAACAGTTTTAATTTTATAAAATTTAGAGAGCAATGTGGCGGGTAATATCTCGTTACTTAAACAATAATCAATTTCTGATGTACATTTAGTTATAATTTCATTCAATAGTACAACAGAATTGACATTGGCCCACTTAATTCTTGCCCCATTTGGTCTCACTGCAACTATATCTCTGACACAACTGCTAGGGTCTGGATGTATGGGCCCCCAGGTCAGTAATGTTACAGAGATACTGTTGTGGTCGCTTACTGCTTGCTCTGTTATCCAAAGATCAGAATACGCAGTATTTGAGGAGACAAGGATATGGTCGATGTTGGAGTGGGCACCCCTGCCTTTGAAGGTTGGGCATTTAATATTGCCCTTTTTCATAGAGCAGTCAAGTAGTTCTAGGTCCAAATTAGCTATCAGGTTATTAAGTGCAGTTCCATAATCGTTATGTGGAAAATGGATATATGGAATACTAACATTAAGGTCTGGTTCCCCTAAGAAACCGCATGTCCTGTGTTTTGCATGTGGGCAGGGCTGAATATTAAAATCTCCTGCCAATAGGAGGACCGGTTGGCTCCCAGATAGGGCCAACATCTTATCAATCTCTCTCCTAATTTCATAAACTATCGAACCCCTGCGTACATCTAAGATATTATTATAATAATTAATTAAAATTAAGTCCTTGCCCATAACATGCTCCAGGCGTAATAACTGGGCATAGGGGGCCACCTCATGGTAAGTGTTTAGTTTGAACTTGATTAGCTTGGTTGATGTGAGGATTAAAAGGCCGCCTTTCGCCCTTCCTGCTGTTGAGTTCACTGCCAATACTCGATGGGATGTATAACCTTCCACATAAATTGGCTCTTTATGCCAAGTCTCTTGAAGACATATAATGTCGGACCCTTGCAAAATGAAATCGTTCCAAAAAGGGGTATTCAACTTCGCACTGAGACCGGCTATATTCCAAGTCGTAATGGTAAGCCCTGCCTCTGGTAATGTGGTATTCTTAAGTATAATTTGACTAGTTGTCGAATTGACAACACCTACCTCAGAAATGTCTTGTTCTACTGGTAATATCCTGAGGGGTATTTCAATGGCCTCTGCCTCAAGAATGTTTTGTTCTACGTGGGGTTTTCTAAAAATTACACTTGTTCTAACCCCTGATAGTGCTTCCCTGTTAGTAGTAGAACTATTATGGTTGCCAATTTCCCTTGATAAAATAGATAAATTATCAGATATACAACAACCTAGGGAGGGCAGGGAACTACTTAATTCCCCTTCTCTATCCCCAAGTCAATCAACGGCCTCTAAACTGCTAAACCGGTTTTGCGTAAAAATGGGATCTAGGTGAGGAGGGGGTCTAGACCAACACCCTTGTCGCAGTCCCCTCCCATTCCTATGGACAATTGTCCATCCATCTTGATTTGTAGCAAAGTGGCCAGGGGGATAAAAATAGGTCAAGGGAAGGGCATAAATGGAAGCACCTGAGTTAGGATGACTCCAATTGCAAATGTAATCAACTATTTTGGGGTCATCAAAGTTGATTAAAATACAATCCCCCCTTATATTTTTCGCCAAATGGCCAACCCATGGCACCCTCCTTACCATGAGTATCTTGCAGGTTTTGTGCAATGGAAGTGGTCTATTTTTATTGAGCCAGTGCACAACCCTGTTTCTTAGAGTTGTGGGGGATTCAACTTCGTATTTACCCAATTCAGGGACCCCTGTTAGGATTACAACAAGTGGGGAAACTTCAGGAGGCTATTTTGGGATGTTTTCTCCCCTTGATGACTGGGAAGTATGAGGCCTGGCATCCTGTTTAGGCTGAGTTGTATTAGACTGAGCAGGTTGTATATGGTCAGGCACTACTGGGGGTTTATTGGTTACGATTAACACCTGGTTGTTAGAAGACAGTGCTGGCTGATCATGAAGAGCAGCCAGGGCATTTTCTGCTCTAGTATTGTCCAATAGTTTAGACGCCCCGAGTTGGTCGGTGTTAGTTACGGAAACAATATCACCCCGAAGCCCCTGTTCAATCCTAAGTAGGTGTAGTTCGATCATATGTATTCTTTCTTCTATAGGGTGCAGAAGAGACCTGATTGTATCATAAATAATAGATAGATCAGGAATCCTTCCCTCGCCCCCATCTATTACATTAGACCCACCACTAGTTTCTTGGCGCGCCGTTCTAGCTGGTGATGTATAAACTAGAGGTGCGTCTTTGTTTGCTGGTGTGATCAAAGAAAGCTGCTCCGAAGGAGCGGAGGGCATTCTAGGATTTCTCGGATGGCACACCGGTTTTTGCTTTCTTTTCCTTATATTGCCCTTCCCGCCATTCATGGGAGTACACCCTTGCTTATTTTTAGGGATAGCCCCAGGATGCCTCTCGCGCAATTGCCTGGTGCTTGGCTCCGGCATTGTGCTATGAACAGACGGCAATGGACAGGGAGAAGTCAACAATGAGTCATAGACCGTTGATTGTTCTTCCATAGTAACAGCAACTGTCCCGCTGGGAAGCAAATCCGGAGTCGAAGAATCAATGTCGGAGCGTAGAGTATCAGGACCTATAGGGGCTTGTTGTACAGGGGAGCACACATTGGCAATATGGCCCATAGAGGACCTTCTAGCTGCCGCAAGGTCCTGTGAGACGCGATGTTGCAATAATGTAATTTCATGGTCGATCACACAGTTAACCTTAGTAATAAATTGATCCATAGTTCCAGAACGGTGGATGTTTGGCACTCTACCCTTAATGTCTTTGGCTGGCATAATGAAAGCAACTATTCACAATAACGAAATTAGGCACAGTGGGCTTCGCAAGTCAGGCAGGAAGTGAGCAGGACAATTGAGACCAATAATCCAATTTACTCCCACAAAGTATCCTTTGCAAAGCTCTCATACAAGGGCAAAGAAAGCTACGATACCTTAATTTATGTGCAAGAGATACAGCGTTACGGGGGTCGCCCAGTCCAGTCCGCTCCTGTCAGTGATGGGCAAGGACGGGCCCGCCCTTGGCCCGGGCTTCGCCCGCGCGCGTCCCGCGCTGCAGGAGGCGTCCCGGTCTTATGAGGGCTTCCCCCTCGGCAGACGTCGTGCGCGCTGACAGCGCTAGGCCCTCTGGGTAGTGTAGTTTGCCATGCGATGCCGTTCCCCTCACGGCTTTGGAGTTGCTGATGCTGGACAGGTCAGGGAATGAAGCAGGTCTACCAACAGCCAACCGCTCCCCTCACGGTATGAAAAACAGGCTTCAGCGCGCGTCCCTTAGGATGTGATCCTGGTTCGGGCCATCTTTCGAAGGAGAGGTTTCGTCCTCTGACTTGATTAATTCTATGAGGTCAGAACTGCTTATTCGACTGCCTGTGACGGGGCATGTCGTACAATCTTTTGTCGGTGAATCTCGGTGACCCAGGAAGTGTAAATCGTTCTCTTCTTTTGTGTCAAGGAGTTGATATGGGCTGGAAGTGG
Organism: Triturus cristatus; assembly: GCF_964204655.1. Taxonomy (NCBI): domain Eukaryota; kingdom Metazoa; phylum Chordata; class Amphibia; order Caudata; family Salamandridae; genus Triturus; species Triturus cristatus. The sequence goes on along the minus strand of NC_140579.1, from coordinate 476,890,247 downwards.
GTGCATTTGAGCAGGGATTACTTTCTCCTTCTTCCCAATCCACCAGAACCGGCTCGTCGTCAACTTTAATCCTTAGCAGAATGTCTGGCGTGAGACCTGCTCGGCCTGCAACTGTGGTGAAAGAGTGGTCACTCTCTTTCCTCAGTGGACTGGGCTGATCCAGGTGAAACACCCTGTTCTCCTTCTTAACTCGAAACAAAGTCTCCGGGTTGAGGATAGCATAACCTCCAGAGCCCCAGACTCGGGAGACCCTCTACCTCTGCTCTGCTTTCCAGGCTCCAGAGTACTTCCTACTTAGTAAGTCAACTGTACAGTATTATACAGTACACCCTTGCAGTGAGTGTAATGTTAATAGGTATCTAACTTACCACCGCCCGCCACTGCTGCTGGCTCACCCCCTGCAGCTCCTCCTGCAACTGCCACATCTTCCTCTCCTCCATCAGCAGCCGCGTCGCCTTCGCCGCGGGCCCCGGCACTGGTGATTGGTAGTGCGCCTTGAAAAAAAAGCACATTTTTTTAGATGTCATATCCACCTCCCCTATTTCTCACTAGCAAGATTGAAAAATGAGTTAATAGTAATACATACATATACAACATACATCACTAATACAAATCAGGTAGTAGTAGAGTAGACACTAGTAGTTATATGATCCCTAGGGTCATTCTAGTCTTTACTTACTTAGATCGAGCCATGCTACCATTTTACCTTTGTGTCTTTTATTTTAGCACACGCATCATTACCTCGCAGCTTGTTGTATAAAGATTGACGCCTTTGAGCCCACATGAGCTCATACTGCTACTGTCTAAGCGCTGCGTACAAGGTCAAACAAAACAAGCCACTTTGTTATGGAGTTCTGGTGTTAGTCCATATTGCTTATCCAAAATGCTACACTTTTTGCCACAACTGAGAAATGCTTGCAATATACTAACGAGCACCATTTTTCTCCTAACAGACGGAAGATTCCCTTCTACGAACCAGAGCTTTGCAGAGCTCAATCATGATTTCGCATTTTTTTTCTTCGTTCTATTGACTTGTAGTTGTTGTAAGTGTAACAATGTTTATAGTTTTAATCTTATGCATTTTGCTGTTGGTGCTGCATTATAGAACAACGTACAGAGCTTGCCAGTTGCAAATACAATTTTTGAACTTACATAGACTCGTTAGTATTTGGTGTGGATGGACTTACATGAGTGAGCGAGCGAAAGGAAGGGTGTGAAAACTGTGCATGTGCATTGCTTCCACGACTGAGAGGTCGGGAGAGTTATGTTCTGGGTAATCGACTCATTGGGTATCTTGGAGGGGGTTCAGAGAGCTAATAGTAATGAAACACTATTATAACTAGTCATGCAGGGGATTGTGGTGGGTTCTGTTCTGATTGAGGTGTGAGTGGGAGGAAGGTCCAAACTCCCATCACCGACATCCTATTTTCTTGTGCAAAGTTCTGTATGTGGAAAATCCCTACAACAGTAGTAGTATGTCCTATCCTATCAAAATAGTAAAATCTGGTTGGGTATTTTGTTGGTGGGAATTGTCGAAAAACATCAAGATTAATAAAGCCTCAAAGATAAAGAAGAATAGAAGGAGTACAAGAGTACTACCCAAAGGACTGGACTCAATGGCTAGAGCTACTGGTGAATCTGAGTTTTATTTAAAACCTTTTAAATAAAGAGTGGCCAACTGGGCATGCTTAGCTACAGACAGACTAATAGTAGTAGTACAGAGAGTCATAGCAGAGGCAGTTAGAGGCAGGCATAACAAGAATTTGGAAACAGATCTAAGGGTAATTATTGGTAAAAAATAGCATTAGGAAACAGAAACAATAGTTCGGGAAAAAAATACGGTGCAGTAAAAGTTAGTGAATAAGAATTATTAATATTAAAAACAGGAAGACTTACTGGGGCCAGCAGAAGAGCCCTCGTTCTGGTCCTCCTGTCCGACTGGAACTGCTCCCGCCGACTCTGCCGCCGTCTTCTTGCCCCTGGGTGCTGATCATGAAAGATATCAGAAAGAAAGAGACAAACATTGATGATTGGTGTGAAACAAATAAAATATTTTTATAAGACTGTCAAAAAAACATTTGTGTAAACAACAAGTGCAATAAAATTGACCTATCTAATCTGGTCGACAAGTAGTATCTGGGGATTCGCGGACCGACTAGTTATTATTTATCTACACTAATCCAGTATTCCATTCTGATTCCAGAATACTAACTAAGCCTAAGTAGTACGTACCACCTGACCTAGCCCACCTATTCCAGGTGTGCCAATTGTACATTAAGTAAGCATTTCCACTTCTTTTAGTCCTCAAAAATGCATAAATGGAGGACATATGCCTGCATTTTTGCATACACAAAATTGTTGGTTGGTTGATGCAGATGTTCTGCTAGTGCTAAGCCTATTACCACTCACTGAACAAACTACAAAAGGTTCTACTAAGGACTGGGGTAAGCACTAGCAGCACTCAGCAGCACGTGACGTAACAGAGGGGGCGTCACGCGTCGCAGACCACTAAAAAATTACAAACTTATAATAAGTAACTAAACCTAAGTATCAATCCACCCCTATCTCTTAGTGACAGGACAAAGGAAGGATTAGAGTCACTCTAGCATTACCTAACTTAAGTTTTCTAAAATAAACTCTTACATAATCACGCAAAACGAGCGCAAACGCAAAGTTGCAAATAACAAGATTAGTAGCGCAGAGCACCTGTGTCATAACAATCACAGAAGACTTTTAAATGTAAATTACCTGTAATATAAGCAGCAGCATTCTAGCTGGTCGGAGAAAAAAATATATTCGCAATATATAACACAGAGCAGAAGAACAGACACAAAGTAGTAATAATTAAATAGCTACTCACCAAGACCTGGGACCTCCACTCCTAGCAGGTCCAGCAGGTCCTGCTCCCGGTCCAGGATATCGGACCACCGGTGCATCAGCTGGTTCTGGCTGCGCCAGACACCAGAGCAGTGAAACACTGCCCAGCGCACCTTTCCCCACTGCTGCCGACGCTCCCGGAGCCCGGACCCAGGCCTGCCGCCTGCTTCCAGGGTTAAGGGGAGGTGGTGCTGCACACAAAAAACCAGTGCGGCCAACTCCACCTCCCCAAATAAGGCCCATGCCTGCACCCCTTGTGGACGTCGCCTTCCGCAAAGAAGGCGGTCACGGCTCAGGCTGCGATGCGCCCTGTGGCCCTTTGCCATGCTTCTGGGGTAGGCAGGGGCGGAAAAGAAAAGGTAAAAATTAAAAAAGTAAGTAAAAGAAATTTAAAAAGCAGGTAATAGAAAAAGAGTGAAAAAGTAGTTAAAAAACAAACAAAAAGTAGACAAAAACAAAAAATATAGAATCAGGTAAATAGAGAGAGAGAATAAATAAAAAAGATCAAAAAAAAGTTTTCAGAAACAAAGGATTGAAAAGATAGAGGGAGGATTGAAAAGCAGGCCCCAGAACCATAGCATAGAGTGAAAAACAAGATGGTCATGCCCATTGTGACCGCATGGGCAAGTTCGCGAGATATTTTCCCCCGGAGCACGCAAAAAGCGTCGCAAACACGCAATACACGTTCCTGAACAGGAAATACCTATCGCCAACGGGCTCAAGCATGCATTGCGCGACCCGGAACAGGAAATAGCATCACGAGCGGGTGGGACAAGTGAAAACAAGATGGCTGCGCCCATTAGTGACCGCATGGGCAAGTTAGTGACACATTTCCAACGCGATCATGCAAAAAACATCGCGAACAGGCGGTATAAAAACTTCCGCGTCTTCTCGAGTTTTCCGCGTGTTCGCAGAGATTTTTAGCGTTTTCGCAAAGATTTGCGTAAGGCGATTATGCAATTTCCGCCCACCCTTAAAAGGCAGCAGCTCCTTTAGAGTGGCAGTCCAGCAGAGTGACAGTCCTTTTAAGCAGCACAGCAGTCCTGGCAGAGTATCCACCGGTCCAGAGGTGTACTGAAGTGGTGGAGTACATATACCCAGTTGTGCCTTGGAAGTGGGGAAGACTTCAAAGACATGCCTTTGAAATCCACAGATTCCCTGTTCTTCCAACCCTTGCTCCAGACTCACTACAGGGGGGTATGCAGCCCTTTGTGTTTGGACAGATCACAACCTATTCAGGTGTAAGTGAGGCTGTGCCTGGCTCCCCCCTCCCATCCTACCAAGATGGCTCATCAGGTCACATCTAAGCTCCCATTATGTGTAGTTGTCTGGGGGGATGCACAAAGCCCAGCTGCCACCCACCCCAGTCATGTGATCAGAGACAGGCAGCAGGCACCAAGTGGCTAAAGTAAGAAAATGCCAATTTTCTAATAGTGGCTCCTTCAGAATTGAAATGTAACATCTGACTTCACCATAAGTTGTGATTTTAAATGGTGATTCCAGACACATCAAACGTGATTCAGTTTTATCTTTCCATTTGGAAATTACTCTTAGAAAATATAATAATCCCAATGTTATCCTATGGAAGATATAGATCTTTAATAGACCTTTATAGAACTTTAAGAATGTTTCACTATCAGGACATGTAAAATTTTAAAGTAAATGTCCAACGTTTTAAATACACTGCACCCTGCCCAGTGTCTGTTTAGAGCCTACCTAAGGGGTGTCATTAATGTATTAAAAAGGAAGGTTTTGGCCAGGCTAAAAGTTTCTCTCGCCAGGTCGACATGGCAGGTTAACTGCGCACACAAGTCTCTTCAGTGGCAGGCCTGAGACATGTTTAAAGGGCTTCATAAGTAGGTGACACAACCAGTGCTGCAGACCCACTAGTAGCATATCATTTACAGGCTCTAGGCACTTGTGGTGCTCTTTACTAAGTATTTATCAATAAGTTAAAAATGCCAATTGTGTATAAGCCAATGTTACCACATTTTAGGAAAAGGATAACAAGCACGTTAGCATTATAAAGCAGATCCTGACTTTTTTCACTGCACCTCAGTCCCTTTAGCCACAAGTGAGTAGCAGCTTGTTGGAAATGACCATCTTTTGCATGGTATTCTCCCAGATTTTCACCTTTTTTTGTTCAACCAGTTTTTGTTGACAATAGGAATCTCTGCACTTCTGCTAATGAATGTTTTACAAGAAACACTGCTCTTTTTTTGAAAAGTGTAATTAAATATAGGAAGCAACTGGATGGATCTTAACCGGGTGTTTAAATAATTGTGATTCTTATTGTGAAATTATGTTTTTAATGGCTAACGTGCAGCCTGAACACGATAAAATTATTCTGATTTTTTTAAATAATTGATTTTAACTGGTTGTTCTGGAATAACTGTGATGTATACTGTGAAATTGTGCTTTTACGGTTTTGTGATCTAAAAACGAAAAACGAATAAAGCTAAATTTTGAATTTGAATTGAGTGGTAAAGTGCTTGTGCTCTGCCTTTTAAGCCTAGTAAAATTAGCATACATCTAATTGGCACATTTAATTTACTTATGAGTATCTAGTATATAGTACTACATGTACCCTATGTCTGTAAAATAAATGCTAACAGTGGGCGGGAGCACTAATTCTGACAGCCTCTAAAGTAACACCATAAAACCTGTCTCCAAGCCTGCCACTGCAGCCTGAGTGGTCAGTTGTTGGCCTGGTAAAGCAAACCTTTTCCCAGGCCTAAAACTTCCTTGTTAATGCTTATATCACCCCTATGGTAGGCCTAATTGCCAATAGCACAGGGTGCATGGCATTTAAAAAGTAGGGCATGTAAATTTATTGTTTGTATCTCCTGACGGTGAAAGACCTCCAAAGTTGCTTTCCTGTGGCAAGGCTGGCTCTCCTGTTGGAAAACACTGGGTTATGCAATAGCAACTTTTGGTGCTTCATTTCAGTTGAGGTGCAGCTAGAAAAATGGTTCAAAGACTCGTTTTATTAGTAAATTAAAATTCAGCATAGTGATCAAGTTGTATTTTGTATTACTGTTTTGAAAATGACACTTTTAGAAAGATTTCATATTCCTGCCTAAGCCAAAAGTGGCCTTCCTGCCACTCTCCAGTGTCACCTGACTTCTGATGGCTCACCTTAGTTATGGATTGCTTCCAAACAGTGGACAAATGATGGGGCATATTACCAAGGACGGCGTTAAAAATTAGCGCCGGTTTAGCGGCAGAAAACTGCCGCTAAAGCTGCGATAAAGGGCTTGTTAATATGCCCTTGAGAATTCCAATAGAAGTCCATGTTCTGGTGTGAACATGGGCTTCTATTGGAATTCTCCAGGGCATATTTTCAAGCCCATTATCGCCGCTTTAGCGGCAGTTTTCTGCTGCTAAACCGGCGATAATTTTAACGCCGTCCTTGATAATATGCCCCGACTTAGTTTTGGATAGGTGTTTTCTTCGTTGAGCAAGATGGCCTGGGGGCTGTAACTTGCCCCTTCATAAGTTTCGAAGGATGCCTACTCTGTCACTGGCAGATGCAGCTCACACCTAGACCTGTCTCTCTTTAGTCATGCTAGTCAACTTGGCACCAAACCAACTGGAAGGGGCAAACTGCACCAGAACTGGTTTGGAGTGACCACAAGGGAAGGTTTTCCATTATCATAGCCACTCCTCTGGCTAGTCACAGGGAGCTCTGACCAGGATGAAAAGATTTTGCCATGTTAGATTCAGTCAGAGAGGGACACTGTGGAATAGTGTATAGTAAAACACACCACATGAAGTTCTGCAAAAGTGGGTAAGGTCACCTCTGGGAATATTTAGCCCATTGGCTAAGAAGTGGCCAGGAGTTTCTTCTACAGACCGGCTAGCACTTTGCTTAAATGTGCTATCTCCAGTGTCCTCCTCAGAACTCTCCTGGACCTTTGAATATCCGAAAAAGGACTTTCCTGCTGTCTGAAACCTGACCTGACGGCAATGGGACACTCTCCAAAATAGAGAATATGCTCATTCTTGACGACTTGAAATAAAGCTTGTTCTTTAGCTACATGTATAACTTAATAACATTTGAATACATTTGGAAAGACCAAGCGAAGGAAAAAAAATCTGACAGTACCGCAGTGTGATGCAAGGTTAAGTTAAATAGGGGGAGGTGTGTTCCAGTGGCCAGGGTGGCTAACTACAGAGCACGGGGCTAACGGTAAGATCCCCAGCGGCAGCTTAGCTCAGCATCATGTGACTCTGAGCAATAGCTCAATTAATCTCCCCGGCGGCCCCCAGCACCTTGAGACCCTTAGGGGTGATTAGTTCACGCTTTAAAAGTACCAGGTTATTTATTAAAATAAAATCCCACGTGCAGGATTTCGTATCTCAGGCTGTGGCGACTGAAAATCAAAAGTAGATTAAAAGTGCTACACACATGCACTAGTTCTTAAAATAAATACATTTGAAAGGAAAAAATGAAACCAGGATTGGGGTGGTAGGTAGGAGACAGCCTAATGTTTTTGACTGCGGAAGGGCTTCAGACCTTCCCTCCCCTCTCCCCGCCCTTTGTGCTGATACAACTCTCGACAAGTAGCCAGAATAGTGTTACAAAGTTGTCATAGGGAGGCCATTGGAGACTGAAATGTAATGGGGGAGGGACCAAGAGACACCACATTTATCCCTTGAGGTGCAGCGACATATGGGCGGCCCTTCTATCGCTAAAAAAGGGCCCAAACATGCCAATAAAATGACGATTTGATCCTGTAGGGGCCTGGTGCGCCCATCGCTATTTAATTCTGAAGAGGCTATCTAGGGGATGAGGCAGGGTGGAAGGTGGGGCTTTTAGAATTCTGTCACAAGGTGCCCAAGCACGGACAAGGTGATATGTGGTACATGAAAGAATATATGGTCTTTAATGTGTTACCTTATTTTTAGGGCCTCTGAAATCATGAGATTCTTTGTCCTTGGTGTGTTACTAATAAGTATGGATTTGCGACACTTGCCACAAAATCCATCTTCCGCTACGTGATCTGCATAGTTTAACAAACACATTGTATCTAGATCCAATGGATCAAAATGTACTAATGGAGGCACGTTTCTGTATATTGGAAGACACTTTTCAATGGTTGATTAGTCATCTTTCCGCTGCTTATTGCTATATGTGAGTTTTACACTGGTACTAATAAGGTGAAGGGTTTCCCAGACAGCGTTACCGTGTGTAAAAATTACAAAAGAACAAAGCAATACTAAAACAAAATGTGCTGCATTGCGCCGCATAGTTTGATTTTTCTTACTGCACAATTTTGTCAACTCTGTGGCGTAGTTTGTTCCTCCCCTGATCCATATTTCCAGTGGCCCTCCTTTTATTCATGACTTTTTCTGCTTGTTGGCTTGAACACATGGTACGATCTTCCCCCTAGGTAGTGAGCAAACACAGAGGTGCCGATCACGATCCGGTAAAAACCGGGTACGAACCGTCGGACGGAGCATAATCTCCGTCCGACGCGTACCCAGTCGTCAATTTATACAAACAAGGAATTACGATTCGCACGGGTACACCATCACCGTACGATTCGTAAAAAAGCCCGACCGAACAAAAAAACCCTACCAATGCCATCCGGGAAAGCGCCGACCTGACGTCGGGACGCTCGCAGCCAGCCATTCACGACCCAGGAATTACGATTCGCAGCGACGTCATCCCGCACGGTGAATATTTTCCGGCACCCAAAAACTGCCGGGAAATCAGGACGACGCGAACAAGGACCACCAGTACGCGACGGACAGACAGGACGACGCGAACAAGGAGGACCAGTACGCGACGGACACACAGGACGACGCGACCAAGGAGGACCCGTACGCGACAGGACGACGCGATCAAGGAGGACCCGTACGCGACAGGACGACGCGATCAAGGAGTACCAGTACGCGACGGACAGACATGGACCCGAACCTACGAGTCATCCCTGCCCTCATAGCAGTCCACCTCCTCTACAGGTTACGACGCAGACGCCGCAGAAGGTCAGAATAACTAAGGGAGGGGGGAAAGTGGGGTGGGGTGGGGGTGGCAGGACCAGGGCAGGCCACAAAACAACCACATAAGTCACACACCACACATGGCCTGGACATACCTGACTCCCATGCCCTGGTCACCACGAGGGGGTGGGGGCGTGTCCTGATAAGCCAGCGACCGCCACAACGGAAGTCCGTCACCACGCGAACCGGCAACACAACCAGACAGGTACGTCCCGTACCCACGCCTGAAGAGCGTGGGTACGAGTCGTACCACGCCCACACACACGTCACCCCAACAATGGCGGGACGGATCGTACCCACGTGGCAAAGGCCTGGGTACGGGCCGCACAAGCATCAAATAGCGTGGGGACGGATATGTACGGACCCTACCCCCACCCCGTATGCAAGGAGCGTACCCCCCACCCCAACAGTGAAAGTACGACCCGTACCCCCACCCGCGTATGCATGGAGCGTACCCCCACCCCAACAGTGTAAGTACGACCCGTACCCTCACCCGCGTATGCAAGGAGCGTACCCCCCACCCCAACAGTGTAAGTACGACCCGTACCCCCACCCGCGTATGCAAGGAGCGTACCCCACACCCCAACAGTGTAAGTACGACCCGTACCCTCACCCGCGTATGCAAGGAGCGTACCCCCCACCCCAACAGTGTAAGTACGACTCGTACCCCCACCCGTGTATGCATGGAGCGTACCCCCACCCCAACAGTGTAAGTACGATCCGTACCCTCACCCGCGTATGCAAGGAGCGTACCCCACACCCCAACAGTGTAAGTACGATCCGTACCCTCACCCGCGTATGCAAGGAGCGTACCCCACACCCCAACAGTGTAAGTACGACCCGTACCCCCACCCGCGTATGCAAGGAGCGTACCCCCACCCCAACAGTGTAAGTACGACCCGTACCCTCACCCGCGTATGCAAGGAGCGTACCCCCCACCCCAACAGTGTAAGTACGACCCGTACCCCCACCCGCGTATGCATGGAGCGTACCCCCCATGCCAACAGTGTAAGTACGACCCGTACCCCCACCCGCGTATGCAAGGAGCGTACCCCCCATGCCAACAGTGTAAGTACGACCCGTACCCCCACCCGCGTATGCAAGGAGCGTACCCCACACCCCAACAGTGTAAGTAAGACCCGTACCCTCACCCGCGTATGCAAGGAGCGTACCCCACACCCCAACAGTGTAAGTACGACCCGTACCCTCACCCGCGTATGCAAGGAGCATACCCCCCACCCCAACAGTGCAAGTACGACCCGTACCCCCACCCGCGTATGCATGGAGCGTACCCCCCATGCCAACAGTGTAAGTACGACCCGTACCCCCACCCGCGTATGCATGGAGCGTACCCCCCATGCCAACAGTGTAAGTACGACTCGAACCCTCACCCGCGGACGTACGGACCGTACCCCCACCCCCACCAGTGTAAGTACGACTCCTACCCCCACCCGCGGACTCACGGACCGTACCCCCACCCCAACAGTGTAAGTACGACCTGTACCCTCACCCGCGTATGCAAGGAGCGTACCCCCCACCCCAACAGTGTAAGTACGACCCGTACCCTCACCCGCATATGCAAGGAGCCTACCCCCCACCCCAACAGTGTAAGTACGACCCGTACCCTCACCCGCGTATGCAAGGAGCGTACCCCCCACCCCAACAGTGTAAGTACGACCCGTACCCTCACCCGCGTATGCAAGGAGCGTACCCCCCACCCCAACAGTGTAAGTACGACCCGTACCCTCACCCGCGTATGCAAGGAGCGTACCCCACACCCCAACAGTGTAAGTACGACTCGAACCCTCACCTCCAATGCATGGAGCGTACCCCCACCGTGTATGTTCCAAGCGTACATATCCTGAAATAGGAGGTGTGTGTGCAGAGTCCACCCAGCAGTGCCCTGAGACAGGAGGGGTGGGTGTGGAGTCCTCCCAGCAGTGCTCTGAGACAGGAGGGGTGGGTGCCTATCACTAACAGCAGTGCCCTGAGCCAGGAGGGGTGGGTGTGGAGTCCTCCCAGCAGTGCCCTGAGACAGGAGGGGTGTGTGCAGAGTCCTCGCAGCAGTGCCCAGAGGCAGGAGGGGTGGGTGCCTATCACTCCCAGCAGTGCCCTGAGACAGGAGGGGTGGGTGCCTATCACTCCCAGCAGTGCCCTGAGCCAGGAGGGGTGCCCTGAGCCAGGAGGGGTGGGTGTGGAGTCCTCCCAGCAGTGCCCTGAGACAGGAGGGGTGTGTGCCTATCACTCCCAGCAGTGCCCTGAGACAGGAGGGGTGGGTGCCTATCACTAACAGCAGTGCCCTGAGCCAGGAGGGGTGGGTGTGGAGTCCTCCCAGCAGTGCCCTGAGACAGGAGGGGTGTGTGCCTATCACTCCCAGCAGTGCCCTGAGACAGGAGGGGTGGGTGCCTATCACTCCCAGCAGTGCCCTGAGCCAGGAGGGGTGGGTGTGGAGTCCTCCCAGCAGTGCCCTGAGACAGGAGGGGTGGGTGCCTATCACTAACAGCAGTGCCCTGAGCCAGGAGGGGTGGGTGTGGAGTCCTCCCAGCAGTGCCCTGAGACAGGAGGGGTATAACACATGTGTGTGAGGCCAGAATTATCCACATGCATACTGCCTACAAGGGAACATGTCCCCATGAACTCATGTCAACAGACTCCACACACAAGTACAGTGATCACCAAGGATGCCACGATTGTTGCAGGTGGAGACATGGCCCTGCCTGCATGGCCAAAGTAGAAGGGCTCCGTCACACACACAGCTCATGTAGACACAGCTCTGCGCTAAACATTGGGAACACCCTGCAGGGAAGAAAGCTGGGTACACAGAGGAAGGAATACACCCTGGGACAAGTGCACCATGCAGTAACTGCTTACATGAACAAAGAAAGTTAGCCAACACCTTGTGATGGCACACAGATCCCAGGGTCCCCCCAATGAGCAGCACACTACTACATATCCCACACACCCAAACCCTTAAACACCACCCAAAACCATGTAGCAGCCCCACCAACACCAATACCAGCATAGCAGTAGTGTGATAATGAAAACAAAATTAAGCTTTATTCAGCATGAGCACAATGTCCGTGGATCGCAGGCAGTTCAATATTCACAAAGCCCATAGGGCAGTCAATGATTCCCAGCTGGATGGGGGACACAGTGGGATGCGTGTCCCCTACCTTGCCTGCACAGTCAAATGGCATCGTCTTCCACACTGGTGAGGGCATCAGGGGGGGGGGGAAGCACCAGGCACCGCAGGGACATCAGGGCAAAGGGGCGGCGTTGTGGGTGCAGGGATGGAGGACTCCACCACAGGGGGTGGGTCAGTGCCAAAGGCGGAGGCCAGGATGGCACTACACACCTTTGCAAGGTCCTCCAGGGAGTCCCCTGCACCCGAAGGGACCTCAGGCCCCAAGGAGGGGGGGGTCAGAGGGATGGGTCGCAGCGCCACCGGGGGAGGGTGGAGACAGGGGGGGAGACTCAACCACCCTGACCGAGGACTTCCTTGACCGCTTGCGTGGTGGTGTCACTGTGGGGCTCAGGGACAGAGCGGCCATGAAGGAGTCCTTGGGGGAGATGTGGCCAGGAGAGCTGAGGGGAGGGGATTTGGAGGGAGTGGACTGGGTGGAATGCGGACTCCCACTATGGCTGCGTGTCACACGTTTGCCCCCCGACCCAGTGGGTGTGCCTACCTCACCCTGTGTGTGCGTGTCAGGAGGAGTGCGGTGGACCTTCCCTGCTGGTGTGGTGCCTGTGTCTGTTGATGTGGGTGCATGCCGACGTCTGGGTGTACGTGGGACAGGCATGGGAGTGGGAAGTGTGGATGGGGCAGGGGTAGGTGGGGTGAGGTCGCGCTGCAGGAGACCCACTGCTGCAGTCAGTGTGGAGTCTATGGACCTCAGCAAGTTGCGTTGGTCAGCCTGCGATGAATGAATGCCCTCCAAGAATGCCGCGATGTTGGTGAGGGTTTTGCCGTGGGCATGGAGGACATTAAGGATCGCAGCCTGACCAACCTGCAGTTGCCGCTGGATGTCCACAGACTCTGCATTGGCGGCAGCAGTGGAGACAGGGGCAGGGGGTGCGGTGCCTGGCAGGAAGGAGACATGCTGTGACCGGGCACGCTGGGAAGGGACACGAGCAAGTGGGAGGCGGCTGATGGGAACTGAGGGGGCGGTGCGAGGTGTTGTTCCGCTGTCAGCTGCTGGTGCAGCCACCGCCCACTCGGAGACCTCCTCCTCGGACCTGTCAGCCTCGTATTCTGACGTGCCAGTCGACAGGTCCTCGGCCGCACTATCCTCCACCTCTGTCCCACTCGATGTGCCAGCCCCGATGTCACGGCTGGCACTGGTGCTCGGTCCCTCCGCCTTGCCTGTGTCCATGTCTCCCTCTGTGTCCCCCGACGATGCTGTGGGCAGGGTGGAGAGACAGAAATTAATCAGACAGCTGTACACATCAGTCACATGAGTCCAATCTACATAGGTAACATTGCATAGCCTGAAAAGGAAGATCCCTAACATCTACTAAACAAGGTACCGATGTAGGGCATGAAACACACAGTTGGTTGAGCCACCATGCCACTGAAACACCATGGAGAGCATGAGACAATAGCTCAAGACAGGAAACGTAGTCTGACATAGCACCCAGGCCCTGGGGACAATCCAGCACTGCATCTGCACCACACAGCGTCGGTGAAAATACCGATGACCAGGGACCATATCCACGAACTTGAGACACATGCTGCATAGGTAATGCTGGAAACATGCCCAACATGACTCGGTCACTGCACCTTGCGTGTGTGTCCAGACAAACATCACAGAAATCAGGATTTTACATATAGGCATTGCCCGCCCCAACCAACCCCTACACGAGGCAAATTGTTGAGACACAGGTGGCACCAACATCTCATAGTCTGGGTGATAAACACAGGGGCAGGCAAAATGCAAGATTGGACGCCAAACAGCCAAGGTGCACCTGTACAAATAATGAGGTACCAGTGCCCATCCTCAGATGAGTATAACAAGACACACAGGCACTGGCAACTGTGAGTATGAAGAAGGACAATCAGGTCAGGCTGCACAGTGGACACCTGTACAAAATAGCACGTCTATATACATGGTGCCAGGGGACAATGGCACAGAGCACAACCTACGCTGTAGACACTGAGAGTGTCCACGTTTATGATGACACACACCACTGAGGAAAAGGTGCTCCAGGGGACAGTAGTGGGCACGCAACTACATGCTACTGAATGGTAATGACTGCAACACACGCCACCATCCCTGCACTATGCGTATCGCACACTCATGCACATCATGTCACAGGCCACTATATAGGACATGCGCGCTGTAAGGCATGACACATGAGAGACCAACTCCCATGTCTGGAGTCAGCATCAGTGCCAACTGACATGGAACCCACATGCAGTGAACTTGACAGGGCACAGCCAAGGTCCAAAAAGCTGTTACACACCACCCCCACACATGATGCTACAGGTATTGTTCTCGTGGACAAAGCACCAGCCTACATTACCTTGTGAAGGAGTGACCACACACAGACCAGGGAACACATTGCAAGGAGGGGAAGGGTGGCAGGGGCGCAGCGCTATACTGGGGCAAACAGGATCTGCACAGCACCTTTAAACCCTGCCAGTGAATTAATGCTACCGTGCCCTTACAAATGCCGGTGACACACAACAAACGCACATGTACCTACCCCCTTCCGGCTGCTGCATCGCCTGTAAGCGCCTCTCCAGGTCTGGAAAGACCACCGGCAGCACACGCCTGTGGAGGTGGCTCAGACGGCGGCGGCCGCGGTTCTTGTGGCTCTCAGGTGAGTCCCCCAGCAGGAGCCGTGCAATCCTCCGCGTCCAGCACCGGATATCCTGCCAGCGTTTCCTCACCTGGGGCAGGCTCCGCCTCCGACCATCCACACCCCTCACGGCACTGACGGCGGTCAGCCAGATCTGCTCCTTGGCAGTGGCGCCTACCTGTGAGGAAGAACAAGTGACACCACATCAATACACCAGCCACATGTCACAGAGAGACATACGAGAACAAATTAGCTGGTTACAACAAGGCATGTCATGCAGCCAACGCATTGCACCTTTGTCATAGGGACATCATCCCCTGGTGAGGGAAAAAGCTGTACGTGCCATAGTGGGTACACAGGTGGAATGATGGCAATGTCACAATCAGTGATCAAGGCTCACACTGTGCATCACACCCACCCCTCCTGTCTCAGGGCACTGCGGTGAGTGATAGGCCCCCACCCCTCCTGTCTCAGGGCACTGCTGTGAGGACTCCACACCCACCCCTCCTGTCTCAGGGCACTGCTGGGAGGACTCCACACCCACCCCTCCTGTCTCAGGGCACTGCTGGGAGGACTCCACACCCACCCCTCCTGTCTCAGGGCACTGCTGGGAGGACTCCACACCCACCCCTCCTGTCTCAGGGCACTGCTGTGAGGACTCCACACCCACCCCTCCTGTCTCAGGGCACTGCTGGGAGGACTCCACACCCACCCCTCCTGTCTCAGGGCACTGCTGGGAGGACTCCACACCCACCCCTCCTGTCTCAGGGCACTGCTGGGAGGACTCCACACCCACCCCTCCTGTCTCAGGGCACTGCTGGGAGACATCAGGCCTCCCCCCCCCTGGGACCCCCCCTACAGTACATGGCATGTGTGTCACACCAGGACACAATGCCAGAAGTCACAGTCACAACATAGGGACAGTCTGTGCCAGTGGCCTATGCACTCACCTGATACCCTGGTCGCCCATACAGCATGGAGTACTGTGGGAGGATCACATCCAGCAGAGCCATGTTCTCCTCCAGGGTGAATGGCTGTGTCCTCTCCACAGCCCTTGACATGGTTCCAGGGAATCAGTAGCAGCAGCTGGGTCGACGAATGCAAAGATGTGCAGGCAAGTACTCCCTCATGGGACCTGGCTGCCTTATATCTGCCTTTCTGCCCTGTCTCATGCACAGGAGTACAGAGTGATTGGTCACTCACATTTGCATCCTATGTTTCCACCAATCCCTTCAAACCTAGCAGTCTGTGGGTTCTCTATCGGTTTCATTCTCCTGCATGATGTCAGACCCACAAACACATTGCAACAATGTAGAAGAATTCCAACTGACTTCTGCTGTGCACCTTCCAGAACAATTTCGAAATTTGAACTTGGTCTCCATGACAACCAGCATGCATGTAGGCCTTAATAATTGTCCCCTATGTAATTTGGAGCATCACACACAGGTACGGTGCGTTTCAGGGCCCTAGGGCACCCCAAATGCGTTGCAACGGCCCGTACACGCATGCCTACGTTCACTATCAGTATGGGTGTCCTCGCGTATGCGTATTCGTAGTGGTACGGCCCGTACACACGCATGTACGCTCACTATCACTACGAGTACGCATACGCGTGCAAACCCATAGTGATAGTGAGCGTAGATGCGTGTGTACGGCCCGTACCACTACGAGTACGCATACGCGAGGACACACATTGTGATAGGGCCGTACACACGCATCTACGCTCACTATCACTATGGGTCTGCACGCGTATGCGTACTCGTAGTGGTACGGACCGTACACACGCATCTACGCTCACTATCACTATGGGTCTGCACGCGTATGCGTACTCGTAGTGGTACGGACCGTACACACGCATCTACGCTCACTATCACTATGGGTCTGCACGCGTATGCGTACTCGTAGTGGTACGGACCGTACAAATGCCTGTACGCTCGCCATCACGATGGGTACACATACGGCAGCACTCCCACAGTGATTTGGGAACGTACACAGGCCCTCTTAGCAGCAGTACGGCGGTTTTTACACATCACAGTGGTGATAGGCGACACACAGGTAGGAATAGGGCGGACATACTTGTCCATGGATGGACATACTTGTCCAGGAATGGACATCAAGGCATCGTCTGTGCATTACTACATGTGTGGGGTACAGGTGTGACAGGCTGTGATGTGGAACATGACTCCTGAGTGGAGAAGGCACCAGATGTATGATGAGATGTGTATAGGTGTACTGTGTGACGGTGCAATGTGTGCCAGCCATGCCCTTGACTCCTTTGACATGTGTGCATGTCAAACTGCACACTTGGGGTAAGCGTCACTGGCATGGCACGGACACCAACACACGGAAGTGTCCCATGATGCCCGGTACAGGGGTTATGACACCTGACTTGTCACTACCCACAGTGCACAATGTGACTATGTCATTTATGTGTGGGGGATTTACATCAGGTTGATGTTGTAGCACCCTCATAAGCTGCAGCCGTAGCAGCAACCAACATGTGTCTGTGTGTAGATTGTCATTGCACACTGTTCCGCACACCATGTGGTATCGGATGTGAGGTGCACATGTATGCATGGGACACGGAGTAGCGTGACAAGGCCATGTCTGCATCCTCACAAGGAATGTGTGGTGAGTCATGACATGTGCACCTTCATGGCAAGGTGTGTGGGCTGTCCTAGTGTAATGTCATGTGACCTGTGGCTCCAGTGTTCCGCTACCAGTCTCTGCAATCGGCATCCTACTTCTGCTGATGTGTGGGTGTATGTCACTCCTGTCTTGCGTCTGGCTGTTCACTTGCACTGGGACACAGCTATTCCCATGGCGTGGCATGGGGAGGTTCTCAATCTCCGTGTGTAGCTGGGTCTTGGAAGGAGTGCCACCTTGCATCCATACGTGTGCTGGCCATGTAGCACATACCTGACTCCCTATGTAGCATGTGTGTATTGCCAGATTAACATGTGCTCAGTAGACATGAGTTGTTGTCGTGGTGCACTCACTCTTCCTTGTCACTTCCAAATTACTGCAGAGCGCCGCCTCTTGCCCGAATAATTCCAGACTTGGCTGCCATGCAGGAGAATGACAGCATCCGGCTCTACCGCTTCACCCAACCGTTGATTCTGGAGTTGACGGCGAGACTGGCACCACACCTGCAACCGCTGCACAGGTATCCTACGGCACTGACACCCCAGCTGAAGGTAATGGCTGCCCTACATTTTCTTGCCACGGGTACCTTTCAAAATACCATAGCTCATGTTGGTGGCATGTCCCAGAGCATGTTCAGCGGTGTGCTGCATGATTTCTTGGAGGCCATGTTGATTCACCTGGATGACTTCATCAAGTTCCCAACCACTGAACAGATGACTGAGGTCAAGCGTGGATTCTATGCCCTGGGAGGGATGCCCCATGTCATTGGGTCCATAGATGGGACATATGTAGCTTTGGTACCACCACACGCACGGGAGGTGGCGTACCGCAATCGGAAGCACTACCACTCCATCAATGCCCTTGTGGTGTGTCTCTCCAACATGGTGATTTCACATGTGTGTGCTCGTTTTCCAGGATCAGCACACGATGCCTACATCATGAGGCGTAGCGGGA
This sequence comes from Triturus cristatus, assembly GCF_964204655.1. Classification (NCBI taxonomy): domain Eukaryota; kingdom Metazoa; phylum Chordata; class Amphibia; order Caudata; family Salamandridae; genus Triturus; species Triturus cristatus. The sequence goes on along the minus strand of NC_140579.1, from coordinate 476,871,959 downwards.
TGCCTGATATGATGATGCAGCTGCGCAACAAACGGGCATGTGTTGTAGGTGGGTACAGTCTGTCTGTCTTCTATTCTGTATCGCCTACCAGCACGACCGCTTCACCACTTCTAACGATGATCATGTGCTTCCCATGTAGGGGACGCTGGCTATCCCAACATGCCATGGCTGATCACACCTCTCCGCAACCCCATCACGCCGGCACAGCTCCGCTACAACACCGCCCATGGCCGGACAAGGCGAGTGATAGAGAGGACGTTTGGCATGCTGAAGAGCCGATTCCGGTGCCTCCACAAGACCGGCGGTGCACTCCCTTATGCCCCGGCAAAGGTCTGCAAGATCTTCATGGTCTGCTGCATGCTGCACAACATGGCAGTTGAAAGAGCTGTGCCACTCATCCTGAATCAACATGACGAGGACCATCCACCCGTGGAGGACGAAGGGCTTGGCAATGGGGCTAGTGATGTGGAGGATGTGGAGCCGCAAGAGGACATCCGGACTCGGCTCATACGCGACTTCTTTGCTTAGTGGTGAGTACCAGTGTCTGAGTGTGCACGCATTGGTCCCCGTGTGGCATGCGTTGTGATGTGTGTCTCCACCTGCATGTATGGCACGTGACTCAGAGGTGTGTGTGGGTGTGTCACTGGAGTGATGGTGCCAGTGATGGTAGTATTTCCTCAGTCATTATAATGACCTAGCATGTTGTCATCCATACATGTGTCGAGTAAATGCACATGCAAGTGGCTGTGCTTTTTGTGGCTGACTTCTTGGTGTCTCTCTTCCCCAGGTACCTGCACATGCCGTCTGCTGGTTGCATTGTTGTGGCACTGCTATTCATCATGGACATAACATCGTGGGCTGACTCAGGGTTACAGGCACGGACACGTTTGGAAGTCTCCATGGGGTAAGGGATGCATCTGGGGTGTATTGGGTGTGGCAGTTGTTCACGATGTATGCACACTGCCCCTGTCGATGTGTTGTTCCTCTGCAGCCATGTCGCATCCCCATGGGACACGACATGCAGCTGTGTACACCTGAATAGATGGTCTGCCTGGTTGACAGGCGTCAGTGATGGGATAGGGGATTGTGATGATGGCATCAATGTGTGTGACACTGCCCTCGGCCACATACGGTTAGCATTGGCTGGACATGGTGTGGGACTTCAACATCAGCGGATCTATGGTGTATGGCAGGCTCTCCGTGTGCAGCTGTGGGTATTTAGCTGTTAGCCGACGCTTGTGTGCCACTTCCATGGCAAACATGCATGTGTGCTGCAGAAGGGGGGTGCCAGTGTTGGACCCACATGTTACTCCACATGATGTGTTCATGTGTACTTCGAGTGGCCTCTGCAATCCCGAATACATGTCTAATAAAGGTGTCCCTATGCCTCCAAGGTGCCTCTTCTCAGTCAATGCTGGTGTGTTGCCACGGTGCATCCTGCATGTCTGGCATGGTATTCCCTGATTGTGGCTATGTGTCAATGTGTCGAGTTGCAAGATGCAAGCTGTGTGTGTGGGCTGAGACTGTGTATTGGGCATGATGTCCATGACTGTGTTGGTATTGTGACATGTGCCATCCCCATGCATCCAACGTTGGCCAGGCCCCCATTCTCGGCATCCACCGGACTCCGGCTTGCAGGACATGGTTCTGCCACCTGTCTACACATGCCTGGGTGCCCCACAGGACACTGGACTGGATCCCTGACCACTGCGCATGACAGTTGCTGTACTCAATGTGTGTGTCAGCACGGTTGTTTGGCAGCCCCCTCAGCTGGTTGGGCCCATCACGGTTGTGTATGGTGCTCCATGTCTGTCTTGCCTAATACACTGTGACCCATGTGTCCTGTGCCAGACTCAGGCCCCAGGGTGTGGATGGTTGAAGACAAAAGATGACTCAGGCATGTTTAGACTTTACAAGACACATGTTAGTTAATAATGCTACCAGCAGGCATCTACTCATCATAGTGTGATTTATTAGTGGGGGGGGGGGGGGGCAAAGTAAGGGTCTTTCCGGGATGTTTGAATCCAAAGTTCAGTAGGGGAGTTGGGGTCCTTGCCATTGGAAATCCTCAGAGTCCATGCCACAGTCTTTGTCAACATTGGTCAGCCAGTGACCAGCAGGGCCATGTGGCAGAGAATGTCTCTTGATGCTGTGATGCTGTTGCTCCAGTGGGCCAGGTGCCAGGTCAGGTGTCCTGGGAGATGGTGATGTAGCAGCCACCCTCACGGTCCTTTCCGTGGACGACCCGGCCTCCTGCGGGGAACCTCAGCAGCAGGCCGTGACGACGTCTGGGATGCTCCGTCGGATGTTTCCTCCTCCTCCTCCTGATCCCTCCCTGTGGGTGGTGATGTTCTCCGCCTTCTGGCACAGGGAGGGTCGGCCATGGTGTCGGCCATCCGACGGAGTGTAGCGTGAATCCCCTGGAATGCCGTCACTTGCTCAGCCTGTCTGTCCTCCATCCTCCGTTGGTGTTGCAGTTGACAGGCATGTTGCTGGGCCTGCTGGGTCTTTATCTCATCGAGGCTCCCCTTGATCTCATTGAGGGTGGACACAACCTGGGCCATGCCCGTGGTGTCCTCCCGGTATGTGTCCAGGATGTTACGGACATGGGACAATGCGGGATCCCCAGCCAACTGGTCAGGCTCGCGCCTCCGCCGTCCTCCACTCCCACCACCCCTGCCCACTTGCGCCTGGCCTGCCCTTGTGGGCACATGGGGTCTCCGGGACCCCTGAGGGGTGGCATTGGCGTTGTCGCCTGCCTCCTCCTGGGTGCCCGGGACACCGTGTCCCTCCTGGCCAGCCTGGCTGCATTGTGGTGTTGGGGCAGGGATCCTGGGTGTCTCCTGGGATGTGGCAGGAGTGGGGGTGGTGGTTGGCATAGTTGTAACTGACGCAGGTGCTGCAGGTGGTTGGACACCAGAGGGGCCAGGTTGGTCGGGGTCGTCCGCAGAGTGGTGAGAGTGGTCGCTGCCGGTGGGATCGGGCTCCTGCAGATCCAGGTCCTGTGAGTGTTCCCCCCCAGTGTTGGGGGGTACACCACGACGTTGACCTGTGTGTGAGAGAGACAATGTTAATTTTTGTCCATGCAACATCCATGTTTCATCATTTTCAAAGTTGGCACATTTCCTCTTGGAATTAGGATTGGTCTTGCATTCCACTCACAGTGCACTTGTGCATGGGTGTGTCCCTTGGGCACCACTTTGGCCCCTTTAACTATGTGTGGCACAGTCTTACTTGCTGCGTCAAGTGTGACTGCAGTCAGCAGTGGAGTGGGCAGGTGTGGCGAGCCATGCACTGTACATGTGCACATGGAGTGGATCCACACAATTATATGATCCAGGTAGCTGTCCTTGTGCTCGTGAACAGGTTGTGACATGGCCATGTGTTTTGCCATGGTGAAGAGGGGGGCTTCTGGCACTGGCCACCCTTGTCTACATGCACGCAGTCTACCTGCTGACGAGCAGACATTCACACATGCAACACGGCTGATTGGCTCTCCCTGTGTCTCGCTCCCTCTGTGTCCCCCTCTCCCTCCCTCTGTGTCCCCCTCTCCCTCCCTCCGTGTGTCAGCCTCCTCCCTCTGTCCGTCTCCCTCCCTCTCTGTCCCCCTCTCCCTCCATCTCTGTCCCCCTCTCCCTCCATCTCTGTCCCCCTCTCCCTCCCTCTCAGTCCCCCTCTCCCTCCCTCCGTGTGTCAGCCTCCTCCCTCTGTCCGTCTCGCTCCCTCTGTGTCCCCCTCTCCCTCCCTCTGTGTCCCCCTCTCCCTCCCTCCATGTGTCAGCCTCCTCCCTCTGTCCGTCTCCCTCCCTCTCTGTCCCCCTCTCCCTCCATCTCTGTCCCCCTCTCCCTCCATCTCTGTCCCCCTCTCCCTCCATCTCTGTCCCCCTCTCCCTCCATCTCTGTCCCCCTCTCCCTCCCTCTCTGTCCCCCTCTCCCTCCATCTCTGTCCCCCTCTCCCTCCATCTCTGTCCCCCTCTCCCTCCATCTCTGTCCCCCTCTCCCTCCCTCTCAGTCCCCCTCTCCCTCCCTCCGTGTGTCAGCCTCCTCCCTCTGTCCGTCTCCCTCCCTCTCTGTCCCCCTCTCCCTCCCTCCGTGTGTCACCCTCTGTCACCTCGGCCCAGCTTCCTGGGCACACACTGTTAGCAGATCTTTGAGTGGCCCTTGGATTGTTGATGTGAGTTTGTTTCTGATCTCCAGGCACCCATTGGGTGTAGTGTCTGTGTCTGTGCGCTGCTGCTGTGGTGGTGTGTGCTGCCACTCTTTCACAATGTTGGCTGTTCATTAGCTGCTGTCATGTGCAAAACAGTGCCTTCACCCCCATGTGTTGATGCAAGGCGTCCGCCATTTGCTGGCAAGTCATTCCTGTGTTGGGACACACTGTTTGTCTGGCTGTGACCTAGGCCATATGGGTAGAGTGAATTGTTGTCTGCTTCTGAGTTGCACTATGTGCTTTTTTGGGCCCAGCCTCCCGCCATCCGGGTTACCGTGTCATGTGTTGTTGTCTTCTGTGGCCTGTGACTTGACATTGTCCAGCTGGGTGCATGGGGCATGGTGGCAGCAGTGGCATGTGCGTGCTCATGGAGTGTGGTTGAGTCATGCGATGGCTTGTGGTGGTTGCGTGCCTGTTGGTGATTTTGGTTGTGGATGCCGTTCCCCCCTTGTGAGGTGCGTTGTTTGTGTACTCACCCGGGTCTCGGAGTCCTTCTAATCCTTCGACTGCCTCCACCGGCAGTATGGCCATCACCCTCTCCTCCCAGGGATGGTACTGTACGGGTCTGCGGGAGGGCCCTCCTCCGGTGGCGTTGGCCTGGTCGTGTTCATCCTGCCTCTTGGCTCGGACCCTCCTCCGCAGATCGTACCACCTGTTCTGGCATTCCTGCTTGGTCCGTCTGGTGTCCGCAACAGCATTCACAGCATCGACGATGGTCTGCCACATGGCAGTTTTTGCTGCCAGGCTGGTGCTTCTGACCAATGTTCCAAAGATCTGTGGCTCGACTCTGAGGATTTGATCAACAAGGACCTCCAATTCTCGGTTACTGAACTTTGGATTCTTGGTGGTGGGCATGGTGAGGGGTGTGGGTGGGGATGGTGGGGGGGGTGTGTGGATGTTGGGGGGTGTGTGGATGGTTGTGTGTGTGTGTGTGTGAATGTGATGAGGGGGTGTTTGTGAGGGTGGTTGTGTGAAGGTGTGCAAGTGTAAGGTGTGGTGTAGCTTGTAGTGTTGTTCTGTGGTGTCTGGCAGCAGTGAGTCTGTTGCAAAGGCTCATGGTTTGTGTGTGTGGGCCCTTTTTATTGGTCCATTGGTGGGTGTGGCTGTGTTTGAATCTTGGGTGGGTTGGTTATAAGGAGTGGTGGTGTATTTGGCCTCTGTTTGTTTTTGGCAGTTGCAGGTCAGTGAATGTGTTGTTTTAGTGGTTGTTGGACATGTTTAGTGGCTTTGTGCCATTCGAATGGTGTATTCTTGTGTTGTGTTGTTTTGTCCTGGTTGTGTACGTGCGTTTTGAGCGTGTGTACGGTGTGTACATGGGCCATTTGGTTGTACGGTGCTGTCCTTGTGTGTGGGTTGGTACGACTCGTACATGCGGTGGTGATGTTGGGGCCTGGGGTGCGCTCCGTACTTAGGAGGTTGTGTTGGGGGTAGGACTGGAACGTACTGGGGTGTACATAGACGGTGGTACGACACGTACTGGGGTGGGGGTAGGACTGGAACGTACTGGGGTGTACATAGACGGTGGTACGACACGTACTGGGGTGGGGGTACACGGGGGTACGACACGTACTGGGGTGGGGGTAGGACTGGAACGTACTGGGGTGTACATAGACGGTGGCACGACACGTACTGGGGTGTGGGTACACGGGGGTATGACACGTACTGGGGTGGGGGTACGACTGGAACGTACTGGGGTGTACATAGACGGTGGTACGACACGTACTGGGGTGTGGGTACACGGGGGTACGACACGTACTGGGGTGGGGGTACGACTGGAACGTACTGGGGTGTACATAGACGGTGGTACGACACGTACTGGGGTGGGGGTAGGACTGGAACGTACTGGGGTGTACATAGACGGTGGTACGACACGTACTGGGGTGGGGGTAGGACTGGAACGTACTGGGGTGTACATAGACGGTGGCACGACACGTACTGGGGTGTGGGTACACGGGGGTACGACACGTACTGGGGTGGGGGTAGGACTGGAACGTACTGGGGTGTACATAGACGGTGGTACGACACGTACTGGGGTGGGGGTAGGACTGGAACGTACTGGGGTGTACATAGACGGTGGTACGACACGTACTGGGGTGGGGGTAGGACTGGAACGTACTGGGGTGTACATAGACGGTGGTACGACACGTACTGGGGTGGGGGTAGGACTGGAACGTACTGGGGTGTACATAGACGGTGGTACGACACGTACTGGGGTGGGGGTACGACTGGAATGTACTGGGGTGTACATAGACGGTGGTACGACACGTACTGGGGTGGGGGTAGGACTGGAACGTACTGGGGTGTACATAGACGGTGGCACGACACGTACTGGGGTGTGGGTACACGGGGGTACGACACGTACTGGGGTGGGGGTACACGGGGGTACGACACGTACTGGGGTGGGGGTAGGACTGGAACGTACTGGGGTGTACATAGACGGTGGCACGACACGTACTGGGGTGTGGGTACACGGGGGTACGACACGTACTGGGGTGGGGGTACGACTGGAACGTACTGGGGTGTACATAGACGGTGGTACGACACGTACTGGGGTGTGGGTACACGGGGGTACGACACGTACTGGGGTGGGGGTACGACTGGAACGTACTGGGGTGTACATAGACGGTGGTACGACACGTACTGGGGTGGGGGTAGGACTGGAACGTACTGGGGTGTACATAGACGGTGGTACAACACGTACTGGGGTGGGGGTAGGACTGGAACGTACTGGGGTGTACATAGACGGTGGCACGACACGTACTGGGGTGTGGCTACACGGGGGTACGACACGTACTGGGGTGGGGGTAGGACTGGAACGTACTGGGGTGTACATAGACGGTGGTACGACACGTACTGGGGTGGGGGTAGGACTGGAACGTACTGGGGTGTACATAGACGGTGGTACGACACGTACTGGGGTGGGGGTAGGACTGGAACGTACTGGGGTGTACATAGACGGTGGTACGACACGTACTGGGGTGGGGGTACGACTGGAACGTACTGGGGTGTACATAGACGGTGGTACGACACGTACTGGGGTGGGGGTAGGACTGGAACGTACTGGGGTGTACATAGACGGTGGCACGACACGTACTGGGGTGTGGGTACACGGGGGTACGACACGTACTGGGGTGGGGGTACACGGGGGTACGACACGTACTGGGGTGGGGGTAGGACTGGAACGTACTGGGGTGTACATAGACGGTGGCACGACACGTACTGGGGTGTGGGTACACGGGGGTACGACACGTACTGGGGTGGGGGTATGACTGGAACGTACTGGGGTGTACATAGACGGTGGTACGACACGTACTGGGGTGTGGGTACACGGGGGTACGACACGTACTGGGGTGGGGGTACGACTGGAACGTACTGGGGTGTACATAGACGGTGGTACGACACGTACTGGGGTGGGGGTAGGACTGGAACGTACTGGGGTGTACATAGACGGTGGTACGACACGTACTGGGGTGGGGGTAGGACTGGAACGTACTGGGGTGTACATAGACGGTGGCACGACACGTACTGGGGTGTGGGTACACGGGGGTACGACACGTACTGGGGTGGGGGTAGGACTGGAACGTACTGGGGTGTACATAGACGGTGGTACGACACGTACTGGGGTGGGGGTAGGACTGGAACGTACTGGGGTGTACATAGACGGTGGTACAACACGTACTGGGGTGGGGGTACGACTGGAACGTACTGGGGTGTACATAGACGGTGGTACGACACGTACTGGGGTGGGGGTAGGACTGGAACGTACTGGGGTGTACATAGACGGTGGTACGACACGTACTGGGGTGTGGGTACACGGGGGTATGACACGTACAGGTGTGGGGGTAGGACTCGGACGTACTGGGGTGTACCTAGACGGGTGGGGGTGTACATACACGGGGGGTACGTGTCGGACGTACGGGGGCTGGGGGGAGTGTTGGGCGCGTATGCGGGCACATGTCTCCATGGTTGCTGTAGGAGTTCGGTGCGGACGGTGTTTTTTCCATACGGTTGTAACCTCGGACGCACGGGATGGATCGTGATTCCTCGGTCGGACTTGCCTTTTCACGTTTGTACGGTAAATCGTCCGAGGACGTGTCGGACACATTTTCCGACCCGAGGACGTGTGGGGAAATATTCCCAATGCGGTTCGTATGGACTTTTTACCATGCGAATCGTGATTGCCAGTTCGTACGGCACTTGTACGATTCGTACGGTAAAAAGACCGGATACGAGTCGCACGGGGGAATTTTTTACCGGATCGTGATCGCACCAGAATGTGTGCAATCTGATTTGTAGTGATTAATGAATTTTTTGTGTATTTGCTGATCTTACATTCTGCAATTGCCATTGCTATTCCTTCCTTTGCTGTGAAGTAAACTTGCTAAGCCCTAACCCTGGAAGATGTGTCCTTTGAGTATTTTGGGAGAGAAGCAGACATGGCTAGGACCAGTACTATTGCACAGGTGAGTGCATCAATGCTTCTGCTATTTACTGATACTTAGAAACTTTTCTTTAGTTGCAATATCCCCTCATAGTTTGCATGTGAACTATTTGTTACACATATTTGTGTACAATGTGTAAAGCTAAACATTCATACTCTGCTGTAGCAGGTGGGTAAACCAACTTTATGCATGGTTCTCTGAGGTGGCCATAAGGTAGCATGTGGTTGTCACATAATCATATGAATTAGTCATTTATTTGATCTTGATTGATGCAGTATGCAGCTATTTGACCTAGTATTCTAGTTTAGCCCACAGCTCTGGGCAGCTAATGGGTGGATGAACAATCGTTCTTGCTGTTTCTTGTTTGTGTTGGCCTTGATACAATGGGACTGGCAAAATTAAAGATATTAAGTCAATGGAGACTGGATCGCTAGCTAAAATTGTTAACGTGGTGTGGTTTACATCCTTTTTGCCTCATGCTTACTCACTTGTCACTGTGTTGTCCATTCACCTGCCGGAAGGGGCTTGTGTGGTACCATATACAGGTAGTTGAAATATGAAATAGAAGTGGCTTATATGGCTGCCTGGCTTCGCTGGCTGACTTTTGCCTCCTACTACTTTGGTTGAGTTTACCTGTTGGTGCCCAGAGTTATACAATAAAATTATCAACATTTAGGTCAGTAGGAAAAGAGATCAGGCTGGGGCAGAAGTAACTGGGTAGAATTTATCTGATGTATTTTGTTCATGATTGATATTTGTCTTCTTGCTTCTTTATGAATCTTTGCTTAAACCTCTCTTACCAGGAATATACAGTCTTCAACATTTCAAAGAGGAGGACTATGGCCATTTGAAACTTAATATACAAAAATTAACAAGATAAATGTCTATTCAGGGAGCTAATCAGTAGGACTCATTTTATCTTATGGGCTATTACTGTAGATAGTTCAAAGGATAAAAATTAAAAATGTGTTTTGAGAGAAAATTCCCGTATTATTCGAGGACAAGAAGGCTAAGTGACCTCACATTATCGATTTTTAGTTACAAAACACTAGTCACAATACATTATTCATTTAACACTTTCAATCTGTGACCTTGAAGCTGCATTTCTTCTCCCTGTCTTCCCTTTTACTCTCTTGTCATCACTCCCTTGTAGCTCATTCACTGTTTCTTTTACCCGACTGTAACACTTTTCCTTTCATATTTTCTCTCTCATTTCCAGTACTGCTCTGGTGTCATAGTATTCCAGCTTCCATTGTGTGAAAGATGGCTCTAACCATTGACTGACCAAATGAACATCTTGGTAGGTTGCTGAAGAGTGAGTCTACTGGTTGTGCCACAACTATATTCCTTTAAAAAAAATGGGTTATTGGTTGAGGGGGTGAAACCATATTCAAGCAGCAACCACAGCCCTTGCAGGGTGGAGTCAAAAGCAAACTCCAAATTAACCTGTGATCGACCCTCTGGTAGCTTGGCACTAAGCAGTCAGGCTTAATTTAGAGGAAATGTTTCAAGTACTTATGCAGCAATTCAAACATTAATAAAGTGAAAACACAACACAAGAAAAGTCCTACACCAATTTGGAAAAATAGAGTAAATGTTAATAAATAATTCAAGACCAAAAATCCAGAATCAGAGATATGCAAATATAAAACCTACAGTGTAAACAGAGCCAAAAAACGTTGTGTCAACTGTGCTTATCTGGTCGCTCTAGACTGAGACAAAGTCACAAGTTCAGGCTGACTGTGATGGAGCGTAGGCCAGCTACAGAGACCCACTTAGGTCTGCTGAACACAGTACCTTAATCCTGGTTGCAAAGAGATGCGGAGACCTGCATTAAGGATGAGCCAATGCGAAGTCCCGTCGAGGAGATGTGTGGTGCAGCAGCAGTTCCAGGGAGCAGCAAAGTGTGCAGCAATGTTCTTGTGTCGGTAACATCATGCTGCAGCGGTTCCAATGGGCTGTGATGGGCTAGGCGATGTCCTTGTGTGGAGATGTGTCATGCAGATGCTGTTCCGATTGGCTGTGATAGGCAATGTGAAGTGCTTGCGTCTGAGAAGCCTGCGCAACAGAGGCGATGCATCGGTTCCGAGGGAGATGCGTCAGGCAGCAGAGGTGATGTGCTGGTTCTGGGGGAGATGGACTACAACGCAGATGAGATGAATTGGTTTTGCTGAATCCACAGATGGGGTGATGGAGCACTTTCAGGCTCACGTCCAAGAGTCCAGAACTGAGGTGAAACCATTTGGCAGGGTTTTGGTGCTCGGTTTAAGGTTGTTAGAAGCCTGTTCTATCCCTGAGGCTTATGATCAGAAGGCCAGCCAACTAACTCTTGGAATGACTCTGTGGTCCTGGGTTTAGAGATGCAGGTCCAGTCCTTCTCACCCAGGCAAGAGGGTTGCAGGACAGCAGAGCAGGGTAGCAGTTCTTCCAGGCAGCAGTTCTGTAGAGTGGCATTCCTTTCAGCAGCACAGCAGTCCTTCTTCCTGGCAGAGTCCACACATCAAGAATTGTACTGAAGAGTTGAGCCTAATAGTCCAATATTAATAACTGGTGCCCACTTTGAAGTTGAGGAAGCTTCTAGAGGTTTCCACCTCCTCGAGGTGTCATGCATCCCCTTCCTGCTTGTCCTGGCCCTAACTTGCCTTGGGTCACCAGCAACCAGTGTCAAACCCTTTTTTAGAGTGCTCAGGCAGAGCCTTTGTGATGTGCAAGTGTGGTAGGTGACTGCTAACTCAAAGTAGTCCATCCCACCAACACTTATCTTCCCTTTGACTCACTGACTGGGAGCAATACACTTGCTAAATGTTATAAGTCAATGTAATGCTATCCTATGGGAGAGGAAGACCTCACCGTATTGAGTAGCCCCCTGAGCTGTGTAGGGCTTAACCTAGCAGTGGATTATATCTATTAAAAAGGTAGGTTTGGGCCTGGTAAAATGCGTTTCTTGTTAGGTCGTAATTGTAGTCCACAATTGCACAAACAGGCTGGCTGCAATGACAGGTCTGAGACATGTTTAAAGAGCTATTACAATCAGTGCTGCAGGCCCACTATTAGCGTTTAACTTACAGGCCCTAAGTAAATGCAGTACCCTTTTACTAAGGACTTACAAGTACAGTAATTTGGCCAAGTGGGTGTAAGCTAATTCTATTCTGCTTAGTGAAGAGAGCGCAAGCACTTTAGCACTGTTGGACTGTGGTAAAGTGCACAGAGTCCTTAAATCCATCAAAAACCAGTTCAGAAAACATGAGGGTGAAGGTAAAAAATCTGGGGATGACCCTACAGACAGGGCCAAGTCCAACAGCTCCCTACTGAAACAATCAGATTAATGGGTAAACTATGGCTCATAAAAGCTCTGGCTGGAATGTTGGTCTTTTACTCTCACAGGCTTAGCTATTAATTTCTCATGTTCCTAGAGTTCAAATATAATTTTAAGAGTACTTCCTGGAAATTGTTGCTGATTCCCGGCACTACTGGCTTGAGTAAACACTTATGCATATAGTAAATAAAGCAAGTTAGCATTTCCGTATGCAAAACAACATACAAAGTGAGCTTTATTACTTATTTTTTATTCTCTTTCACCCTTGCAGCCAGTGTAGTAGGGTAGCTATCCCAATAGCTATCCTGAGGTTGGACTTACATCCACCCTTGATAGGACTGAATATCTGGCTGTATCCGGGATGAAAACGTACCTCATAAAGGTTGTGGGTGTTTGCATGCTTCCACAGGCAGCCCCATTTTGTAACAGCCAACAGAACACCACTTTCAGTAGAGTCACTAAATCAAACAGTGCTACCTTTCTGGAGGACTTTTAAGTGCAGATAGACACATTATCTAGTACAAATTCATATTTCGTAAATCACTACAAGATAATTTTGTCTCAAATATTTTTTCGAATACAGTTGTAATTATTAACAATTATTTCAACTTTGAAAGCTCAATGTTGAATACAATTAATATAATTAAAAGGGCGCCTTAAGTGCACGAGTGAAAGTAGACCTGGCCCCACACTAAGAAAACTAAGTGTGACATGTTATGATTTTTTATTTTTTATTTGTTTATTCTTTATCTTAATGTTTGGATTCCATATGTTTATTTTTAGTTTTATTTTTAAGACGGTACTTAGAGTAGAAAAAGGAATTTTTTTGCAGAAGCAGAAATCTGAGGAAAGTGCATTATAACAAAGTTCTGCTGACCAACAAGAATGAAACAAGCATTGTCATAGCCAATAGGCCTGGCTTAAGCAAGCTTGTGCAAGGGTTATTTATTTTTTACAAGAATATGCCATAAAAATAAAAAATAAGAAAATAAAATGTGCCATTACCTAAACATGTCTGCCTTGTTCATACAATAAAAATGTTAAAGTTTAAAAACTTTTTTTACCACTGATATTTTTTACACAAGCTTTTTTTCAGTTGTTCTATTTGCATAAATCACCATTAAACCAAGCACGCAAAGCACAAGGGACTACTGTATTCACATATCAATTATATGCTTTATAAGTATCTTTAAAATGAAGTTGAATAAAAATAAAAAGCTGGTATTTAAAGTTAAGATACAAAATAAATTAAATAAAAAAAATAACAAATTTTGCAACTATTAGTAAAGGTACTATTTTCATGTGAAAGTGAACAATGTGGTCGGGCTTCGTGCGGTCACTCAGTGGAGAGAGCCCATAGGAATAGTGAATAATTGATCTATTGACATATTCTGTATGCCTTGGTGCTAGGAAGCAAAATGTAAACACCTGTTCAACAGGCCAAGCAATTTTCTGGCGGGACAAAGGCGAAGGCCCGACCTAAAAAAGAAAATAATGAAAAATTCAAATAGGGTGAAATATTGAAACGCGTTTTTTTCCATAGGTCTGAACTTTAAAAGCTAATACTTAATTCTTGTTTATTCAACAGAAAATATTCACCGTTTTTGGACATTTATCAAAAACCTACAAAGCTTTCATTATAAAGGTGCAGAAATTCTCGCTTTCAAGGCTAAATCCCAATTTAGGGAATATTGCGAATTGTTCCAAACCGCTTTCCTGATTTGTTCCCCCTCCATGGACATTTCAGCAGCAAATAGCTACTGAAGTGCTGCTGAACTGCCTAGGTCGGAAAAGGGGCAGAAATACCGATTTTCCCCGGCAATTTCTCAGGGTCTGATCAAGATGCACTTGTAATACCGAATTAATCCTGCATCTTGAACGGAATGAAATTGTTTACCCGCAGGACATTGGTAACTATGATTAGGAAAACATAGCCTCCCAATTTCCGAGTCAGCCGCAGAGAGCGCCAAGGCGTTTGCATCAAACAAAACTCAAACAAATTTCACTGCTGCTCAGAAGCATAATTTAGTGAACAGGTGCGGTGTTCCCTAGAACCCCCAATAATTATGTTATCAAATAAGCGGTATGTGTATTTTAAGTCTCCCATCAATATAAACTTTTAAATTACATACCCATTTAACACGACATACAGAATATTTCATTAGAATTGTGCTAACACACTGCAAAACAAATACACTTCTCTCTGCCTGACACTGGCTCTACGTGGAAGCAGCGTGCATCCCCTGGGACGCCGGGTTACCAGAATTTTGACGAGTCCGGGCTTGAAGCGTTATATTACAGAAGAAATGTGATTCCTCTCCGCGAGCCATTTTAGGAGGGAAGAAGGAGCGTGCGCTGGAAGGAAGAACATGATTGCTCGTGAGACTTAACCTTCGCTTCTCCACTGCTTGAAGCTGAACATTGTAGCACATTTCATTCTCTGCAGTCACGCGCCCTCTTTGCTCCGGTGACTGTGCCCTTAACCTTGAACCGTCCAGTGCAGCAAGAGGACACCAGGGCAACTGAGGAGTCTAATTGAAGAAAATATATGAGGAAACAAGCATTTGCAATGCAATAGGTCTCGCATTTATACGAGTTTGAGCTATTGACATTGCAAATGACAATGCCTTTTATTTTGTTTTTGTTTTTAAAACCTTAATAAAAGGCATTGTCATTTACAATGCCAATAGCTTAATTCGCACAAATGCGAGACCTATTGCATTGCAAATCCTTGTTTTCTTTTTGCAGATGTATATAGCAGGAACTCGACCCGAAGGTATTAGAGCGCTTTACATGAGCACCACGGACTTTACAGAAGGCCACATTCATTTTTTGGTAGGCACGGGGACAGTAAGGGATTTGCCCTGAATCACAGGAAGCTGAGCAGACGCCAAGGCAAGAACCTGGTTCCCCTGGCCCAAAGTCGGCAGCTCTGGCCATAAGGCCACAACCTCTCCCCACTCTCTGGTGACAGGAGACTGAGTACATCTTACATTGCATTGAAATATCCCAAAAGACCCGCACAATAAAACGAGAGCCGACAAAGCACAACCCTGGAGAGTGTCGTCATTATATGCAATAAATAATAAGCGGCCTTACTAAAATCAGTGAATTGTAAAAAGAAGCGAGCATCAGGGTGAGTGCAGCCACGAGAGGGGTGGGGAATCTGCAGAATGCCCGAAGCTTCTTTCTGCGTGGGGGCGATTAGGGAAAGCGGTACAGATGACCATCCATGACTGACTCCCTCCCAGCCCCTCTGCCTGTTCAAAGGCACAGCGTCTTCCTGTCTGCCGATAGCTCCAGCCTCATCAAACGTCTACGTATCTCTCGTTGGCAGATGCGCAGCCCAAGGAAGGTGCGGTTTCTGCTGCTCGTGGGACGCGCAAGGGTGTGGGCAGACTGTGTTAAAGGTGTTAAAGTAGTGACCTTTGACGTATGGCAGCATTGCTGGTGTGGTTAGAGTGTCTATTGCCATGTGGCTCCATCGCTGGTGCTGTAACTGTAAGAGCTCCTTCCACACCCTTCTCGGCACTGCAGGAGTTGTTGTCGCCCCACTATAGTTTCCCAACATTATAATCATAATTACACAATGATGTAGCGCTTAAAAGGTTGAAAATTGTAGGGGTGCGTTATATTCACTGTTAGTCGGCACCCGCATATAATCAAATGGGTACTCAGGTATTTTGTGTGCAATGTACTAAGAATTGTATAACCTATATCGATTTAAATAGAAGTGTTAGCTATGTACAAGCATATTGTGAATGTATTAGAGAAATGCATAAGAGCTTGGTATATATAAACTCCAGGCGATGTTAAAATGTGTAGCCTAGAATACGTGATTGTAGACTGTGTAGTTTAAACATACATGAAAGAAAGACGTAAATGTCAATAGTGTGATTTAGACATGCTTGTGTAACCGAAGTAGTGGCCAGAATTCGCATATATCGTTGAGGCGAAAGGCCTGGTATTTTCTTATGTTAGCCGAGGGCAATAGGCCAAGAAGGATTTATTCCAGTAGAGGTTTTAGGCTGTAGTAAATTGCAAAGTTAAAAGATGTGAAGTATGTCTGCCTTGCATGATCTCACCCCAGGTGCAAGGACAGTTGCTTCGTTAGTAGAGAAGTACTTTGTTCACGAATTGACTTATGTAGTTAAAGCCAGACATGGGAGTGCATTGGAATGTGCCAATCGTAACTCCTAGTGCGGACGGTGTCTGGGACTCAAGGCCAAGCTGATGGACGATGGAACTGGACAGCGCTCTATGGAAAATTACTGAGAGACGACCCGGCTGAAGAGGAGGTGCAAAGGGCGTGTTCTGGGATTTGGGGTTCTGTATTAGGGAAAGCGCCCAGAGGGTGGAGGCAGAACAGAGCAGCCCAGAGCAGAGAAGAGTTAGGCGAAGAGCTAGAGGGGGCATTTTTGTAGATCAAGCTCTCTAAGTGAAGACTTCTTAGGAAGTTTCACTCTGACACCTTTTTCTTGATCGAGGGTCTCAAGGGATTGCTAAGTAGGGATGTCATCTAGTACAGAGTAGGGACAGAGATGGTATGGTCCAGTGTCCCTAATATCGACATTGGCTTGGTAGTTTTCTACCTCATGCTTTTAGAAATTGTGCTTTTAGTTATTTTTAGTCGCATGCAGATTCTTCGTAGAGTAGCATTTGGGTTAGTGCCTATGTACTTGTTGTGCCTCGTATTGAGGAGTTTGTATCTTCAAATCTTTATGCTGATAATAAAAGCCAGAGAGCCAAGAGATTAAATCTCGAGTCCTTGATTATGACAAATTGCGGACAGCATTTTCTGATAATTGTGTTTATTCCCTCTATGCTATTGGGCAAGTAAAAAGTTCCATCCGACCAGAGTGGGTTCTAGTAGATAATTGCCAGATACTAAAATGGGCCGGAGCAGTTGGTAGCAGAGGATGGTTACTTCCAATAGCGAGGGACGATTAGATTAGATAAGGATAAGTGATCCTTGAGGCCCATAGACGATAAGTGATGGCGAATCATCAGATGGTGAGCGGGAGACGACGGCGGCAGATGAGCATCGACGACGAGTAGCAGTGCGGCAGGAAGCAGCAGTTCCAGGAGTGAGTATGAACAAAATGAGATGTTGTAGATTGCGGTGTTGATTTGTTGTGTGATGTCTTGCGGAGTTGATGTGTATGTTGAGTGATTGTGAGATCAGGCTGTGAGCGTGCGCAGCCCGGGAGTTGTGGTGTAGAAGACACCTGAGATAGATTTTGTTGACCACCCAAAGGAGATCGTGAGGTACCATCGATCACCTGGACCGAGATAGGGGGAGCGAACGTGCATGTGTATGGCAACTTAACGCTGGTCGTGGGTTGTTGTGTGTGGATCGGAGTGTTAGTAACCTATCAGTGGCGATCTGTCTGGGCGGACTGGGGCAGACGGTCGCTAATCGAGGTCAACAAGGTCGAGGGACTGTGGACGGACAGCCAGAGAAGTAACTTAATCGGTTGTTTCAGTGTATGAATGGGACGAGAGTAGGCGAAACGTGTCTAGAGAAGGGAACTGCTGCGAACGGAGGAAGGGGACGTCAGAGAGTGTCGCGCTGTGATAGGCCGGTTAGTGTGAGTCGCGCTGTTATTGGAGGATTTAAGAGCAAGAAGTAAACAGAGCGCGAGATCGAATTTGCTAGTCATGAAGTGTCTTAAGGTTTTACGAGAATTGTGTAGAGGCGACAAGCATGTGGTCACTCGGAAGGGAGAAGAAGCCCCTCCCGAGGATACCCCAGCACATTACATGGCAAAGAATGTGGGGTTACATACTATAGTTTGGATCGAGAATTGGCACAAGATTACACAAGGTGAAGGGGAACTAGCTTTCCCGAGGTATGGCTCATTTAGACTAGCGGTGCTATACCAGCTGAAGTCGGTGATGGGGTCCTTAAGACCCTTGCCGAGACCAACGCAGTTCGAAGCACTACATGCGTGGATTAGAGCAGCGCATGATAAGGAAAAGGGAAGGAGTCAGGAAAGGATGAGAAAATCGATCAGGGCATTTCAGGATGCCAAGTGGGATGCAGCGGAGAAAAGATGGAGGGTGCAGGCGATTGAGGAAGAGAAACTGTATCCCTTATTAATAGATTCGACGGGGATAAGGCATGTGAAGGCACAGGATGAAGAGAGTGACTCCGATGACGGAGTATTGGAAAGACTGTTGGAGGAGAGACCACCTCCTTACAATCCAGATGAAGCAGACGACAGGTGGGGTGAGAGAGGGGAAACTAGAAGGGTAACAATTCAACCCGAGACTCGAGTGGAAGGGTTGGTCTCGTTTGGAACAGAGAGTCCACGGAGTCAGTCTGAGGCTAGTGGGAGGATTGAGAGAGAGATGAGGTTACCGGATGCATTGAGGGTACCGGTCACCATTGGACCGATTGTGTCGATCTATAGTCCGGAATCGGAGGAAAGGGAGAGGTCCGAACAGGTAGCGGAAAGAACGAGGAGGGAAAGCGAGGAAAGTGGGTTGGAAGGGACAATGGCCCGACCTCCAAGCCCTGTACAATGGAGTACACCATTGGTAGCGGTGTCAGATACATCTAGGGGCGAAGAGGAACAGAGACCGGTGAGGCCAAGAAATCTGATGGAGTCGAGATCAGATTTAAGGTCATGGGTACCGTCAGAGAGGCATCAGAACCCGAATGTGGTCCAATCGGAGAGAGATAGGGATAATTTTAGGAGTTATTCTGCTCCTATAGAAGCACCAGAAGAGAGGAGAGAGAAGGAACCGGAATGTGAATATGATGAGGGACGTGGAGCAAGTTGTCAGGTGTTGAAAGGAGCCTTGAGGGCAGGGATGATAGACATAGTAAGGCTCAAGGCAGAGGTAGATGAAATAATATATGGAAGTCTACCTCTTTAGAGAATAGTAACCTACAACCCGAATGAGCTGTTTTTTGTAGCGAAAGATGTGACTCGTAAAGCACGAATTGCACATGAGAAATTAAGGGGATTGGCGAAAGAACATGATGTGGATTTATCCAAGACTAGGGCGTTGCAAGGAAGCCATAGGATGCACTATACCGAGCGGGAGCTGGAGGAGAAAAGGGTTGTTGGATTAAGATCACATGCCAGAGAACTGATTCTAGCCATGCGACCATGGCTGATGCTTGATAAATGGGAAGAGAGATGGTCTAAGAAAAAGACCTCTAAGGGAGCGGAAGGAGGAACTCCGGGTGAAGGGTTGCTACTAGCAAAGACCTTCCCGTTGAGGGAAGTGGCGAATGGAGGATATGTGCATGTACCATGGAGCAGGGGGGATTTGGCATCATTTACGAATGATTTTCCCAGGCTCAGGGAGAAGCCTGTAGAATGGTACAAGCAAGTTGAGCGTTTTGTTAAGATTTCGAAGGTATTATGGATCGATTTGAATACTTTATTCGATATCGTGGTTCCGGGATATCTGTGGAACGCATGTAAGGTTGCTGTTGATTGGCCGGACTATGAGCCTGATAGGAACATGCTTACAAATGGTCCGTCTCCAGCGGTGATGAGGCTGTATGATAAAGTAATTACCTGTTTGAAATCGAAGGTTTCACCACAAGACATTGATTGGGTGAAAATAGACAGGACAGTGCAAGAACCAAAGGAGACAGTACATGAGTTTTATGAGAGACTCTTGACGGCTTTTAAGCAGTACAGTGGCCTAGACTAGTTGGAAACGAAGGATATGGGACAGTTTGTTTCTAAGTTCGTGCTGGGTTTGAAGCCCGAGGTTAGTCTCATGATACAGCAGCATTTGATCTGTTGGCAGAATAAGCCCGTGGATGAAATCTTGCGGTACGCCAGGTACTGCACGGATGAGATTGAGTCGAAGCACAAGAAGATGAAAGCTAATTTGTTGCTTATACAGATGCAAGCTGCTCAGGGACCGCCGAATGGGGGTCCAGTGGTACGGAGACAGGGAAAAAATCCGTCAGGAAATCAGAATGTTCAGGGTCAGGGAAGGCCAAGGCCTATAGACCCTAGGACAGGCATAGATGTAGCGATACTGAAAAAGACGACTGCTTGTCACCAGTGTCACCAGGTGGGACACTGGAGACGCGAGTGTCCCCTGAACCCCTGCAACCAGCAACAGATGGAGGGAGGAATAGCTCAGGTCCCTGGGGCGAAACAGGTACAGACGGTGACTACACCAAGAATGATGCAAGGGGGGATCGGCATCCCGCAAGTGCAGGTTCCCCAGCCACCCAGGATACAGAACATACAGCAGGGAGCTCGAACTTATTTGCAGATGCCCATGTTTGAAATAAGTGAAGAAAAGGATACAGATTTGCTGGCCCGGTTGAGCTTAAGCCAAGATGATGATTGTATACTTAGGGCCATCTTAGAAGTAGACCAGAGAGGACCCTTTGTGGAAGCAGAGCTTGACGGACACCCTACTACCTTTTTGGTTGATACGGGGGCCACCAGGTCGACTATAAGATCAGCAGTAGTTCCGGGGGTAGCCCTTTCCGGGGAAAGTATACAGGTTGTTGGAGTGGCGAATAAGAGGCTACTGAGCCCTTTGACAGAACCGATCCCAGTTAGGATAGGCAATTTTAGGAATCGACACCAGTTCGTGGTGTGCGATTCTAGTCCTGTTTGTCTATTGGGGAGAGACTTGTTGTGCAAGCTCAACTGCACAATCTACTGTACCCCAAAAGGAGTAGAGGTACAGACAAGGGATGATGACGCGACCTTTAAGGTTGCGAATCAGCGGGTGTGTGTGGAAATGTACCCAGCTTTGACAGTGGAGGAGCTTCCACATGATTTGAGGGAGTCAGTATCGACCGATGTGTGGGACCTAAGTGGAGAGGAGATTGGTTTAGTCAGGGGAGTGGAACCAGTGAAGATACAGGTCAAGCCAAACGCGGAATTCCCGAGAACACCCCAGTATAAATTATCCCCTGAGACGATTGCAGGGATTAAACCTGTGATCGAGTCCATGATTAAGCAGGGAATACTGGTGGAAATCATGGGTAGTCCATGCAATTCGCCCATTATGGGACTGCAGAAACCAAGTGGGAAGTTCAGGATCGTACAAGATTTGCGAAAAATAAACGATATAGTCGTTCCATGTTGTCCAGTGGTACCGAATCCATCTGTGATACTGTTTCAGATCCCATGTAAAGCTGAATGGTTCACAGTGATTGATTTGTGTCAAGCATTTTTTTCGATTCCCCTACATGAAGAGAGCAGATTTCTTTTTGCATTTAGACTAGAAAATCATGTATTAACGTGGTGTCGTATCCCACAGGGGTATACGGAGAGCCCATCGATTTTTAATCAACTTTTGAAGAAAAACCTCGAAAGTCTTGTGTTGCCACAAAACTCTGTTTTAGTGCAATACATTGATGATCTGCTTGTTGCGTCGGAAACAGAAGACGCTTGCAGAACTGATACGATTGCGTTGTTGAATTTCTTGGGAGAAAATGGTCACAAGGTGTCCCCAAACAAGCTGCAATACGGTTTACCTGAGGTACAGTATTTGGGGCACAGAATTGAGAGGGGCAAAAGGAAGGTGTCTCCAGATCGCATTGATGCGATTCTGAGAATGCCAGTTCCCTCGACACAGAGGGAAGTTAGAATGTTTTTGGGAATGGTGGGTTATTGCCGCCAGTGGATCCCAAACTTTTCCTTTGAAGCGAAGCCGTTACAGCGGCTGACGCGAAAGGATGTAAGTGATCCGGTACCATGGGACGACGACTGTTTGAAATCATTTCTGAGGCTGAGAGAAGCCTTATGTAGCGCTCCTGCGTTGGGAATGCCGGATTACAACAAGGCATTTGCATTGTTCTGCTGCGAAAGAGAAGGTTGCGCGTTAGCAGTGTTAACTCAGAATCATGGAGGTGTCCGTAGACCAGTTGCCTATTTTTCAGCTACTTTAGATCCAGTAGCTTCTGCGTTGCCCGGATGTCTCAGATCCATTGCGGCAACAGGTGTCAGCATCGAGAGATGTGAGAGCATTGTGATGGGTCATCCTCTTACTGTACATGTGCCACATTCTGTTGAGCTGTTGATGACTAGGACTAAAACACAGCACCTCACGAATAATAGGCTGACTCGTTATGAGCAAGTTATCCTTGCAGCCGATAATGTGATATTGAAGAGGTGTGCTGTTTTAAATCCTGCTACATTGTTACCTGTTCCAAATGTAGATGATAATGAAGATTGTGAGGACCATGATTGTCTCGACGTGACTGAACTATGCACCAAACCGAGACCTGACATTGTCGATGAACCGCTCCCAGTTTCAGATGAGATCTTTTTTGTGGACGGTTCATGCCTAAGAGACAGTGTCGGTCGATTGAGAGCAGCGTTTGCTGTATGTACCATCGCGGGGGTGGTTGAAGCCGCTTGTTTAGAAGGAGTACACTCCGCGCAGGTGGCTGAGCTTATTGCTTTGACTCGTGCCTGTGTGGCAGCTGATAAGATCCGTGTAAATATTTACACGGACAGCCAGTATGGGTTTGGTGTGGTTCATGACTTCGGACAACTATGGTCCCAGAGAGGGTTTATGACGTCTTCAGGTTCACCCATAAGAAATGGTGACTATGTGCGAAAATTGCTTGAAGCATTGCAAGGTCCTGATGAAATTGCTGTTGTTAAATGTGCTGCACACACGAAGGGAAATGATTTTGTTTCATTGGGTAACAACTATGCCGACGAAGTAGCTCGCTTTTGTGCAGAGCAGGGATGTAATTACACGGAGAATCACATTGAGGAAACTGAGGAGAAAACGGTGTATGATCAGATGTTAGCAATGGCAGACTCGTGGGAGGAACTGAAGCAGCTTCAGGAAGGGGTTTCGGATCAGGAGCGAGACAGTTGGATACGAGCTGGATGTGAGAAAGGAGATGTGTATATATGGGTTTCGAATGATGGACGAGCGGTGCTGCCGGAATGTTTATTGAATCCTATGGCGAGGTTGATACATGGTGCTGTACATCTTGGTAGAGACGCAATGATGAGAGTGTTTCGTCAGACTTGGTACAACCCGAAGTTTCGGGCAGTGGCCGAAACCGTGTGCCAGAGGTGTGTCACTTGTCAACAGATGAACGTAGGAAAGAGGACAGCTGTGACATTGAGTCACATAGGGAGGTCAGGTGGACCTTTCAATAGGATGCAGCTGGACTTCGTTGAAATGCCGAAGTGTAATGGGTTGAGGTACATATTAGTGATAGTATGTGGCTTTTCCAGGTGGGTGGAGGCATACCCTACACGCAGATGTGACACACTCACGGTAGCAAAACTATTATTGAGAGAACTCATTCCAAGGTACGGGTTCCCGACGTCCTTTGAATCGGACAGAGGAACTCATTTCCACAGTGAAGTCATGAAGTTGCTTCGTGCTGCCTTAAATATAGATCAGAGGTTACATTGTAGTTATAGACCAGAAGCTTCAGGGATAGTGGAGCAGGTGAATGGAACTCTGAAGGCTCGGATGGCGAAAGTGTGTTCGTCAACGTCCCTGAAATGGCCTGACGCATTACCTTTGGTCCTCATGAGCCTCCGAAGTGTGCCTGATAGAAGGACTGGATTGTCACCCCATGAAATCCTCATGGGAAGAGCGATGCGTTTGCCTGCAATACCTGCCACTGCTCTGATAAATATCACTGATGATATGATCCTGGACTATTGTAAAGGCCTTGCTGACGTGGTCCGTTCTGTGTCTCAGCAGGTGCAGACAGCAACGGTTCCAGCTGCGAGTGACCTGTGCCACGACTTATGCCCAGGAGATTGGGTCCTAGTCCGGAAGCACGTGAGGAAGAGTTGCCTGGATGCTAGGTGGCGAGGCCCGTTTCAAGTGATCCTCATCACGAACACAGCAGTCAAGTGTGGAGGTTTACCGAACTGGGTGCATGCTTCCCATACCCGTAGAGTTCCAGCACCCTTAGAAGATACAGCCCCTCTCGAGAACGAAAACCCAGCAGAGCCGACAGAGCCACCTGAGAGGGCCAGTCAAGCTGTAAGGGTTGCTGAAGCAGCTGATGGTGCACTGAATCGATCCGAAGAAGAAGGTGAGAGAAGCCCTGACCCAGAAACAGGTGAAGGACTAAGAGGTGCAGTGGGCAGTACAGAATCAAGTTCTGCCGAGGAAGAGGAGACCAGTGCACAGGGTATTGAAGGGAAGACCGGAGGTGCCACTGAAGCAGAAAGGGTTTGGCCCGCAAAGCAGAAACGGGTAAACCTCAGGTTGGCGCCAAGCACAGATCTTGCACCAGTTTCGGAGGAGCCAGAAGAAGAATCGAGTGATGAGGAGCATCCTCAAGGTACTCTGAGGAGGTCAAAGAGAACTAGAGTGCCGAGTCGGAAGTACGCTTCACCAGAGTGGGCATATCTAGTGACTGATGCCAGGTTTACCGAGCACGGGAAGATTGAGGTCAATGACATTGGTCAGCAGTGCTCCGTTCCCGAGAGTAGAAGTGTTGCTGAGAATTCCAGGATTGGAGATCGATGGAATCCTGACCATCAACATCCCGAATCCGCCATTTCTAAGCCTCATTCGTGGTATGATCGTGGACACTTTGGATTTCCCGACGTTGACAGTTGTGCCAGCTCCACAAGAACTGACCATTCTTAAGCTTTAAATATTGCAGGGGGTCCTGGAACTGTTGGGACCAGCAGTTATTTTGGACTGATTCAAGAGTGTTGTAAAGCAGGGAAGAAGATAACCTAGATCCGAGTGGAAGAAGAATAAAATTAGGGACTTTCCGTTGTAGAACGAAGAAAAGTTAGGGAGGTTTGCCAAAAGTTCATAAAAGAGACATTAATGAGAAAGAGACTTACCATTTCAGAGACTGTTTTGGACATTGAGTATATTCCGGAGATGGCAGATCCTGCAAACACACATCGTAGGGCTAGATTGATAATAGGCACATTGGTAGGAGTTGTTATAGCCGCTATATTTGCAGTAGTGATAAGCTCATACATGGTGGCTCACAGGCAGGAGGGGAAGGTTCAGGGAGCACCTACACCTATTACCCCAGGACAGAGAGGTGTCAGTATCAGAGAACAGGGAACATCAAAGTTAAGGGAGGATCGCAGACTCCACATGGATTTGTCGAAGGGTGATTTTAAACTTAATGCCTATGCGAAGTTCTTGTACGAATATGTTGATGCGATGGATGTGAAGGATTGTTATGTGTGTATGCAGTTGCCTGCTTCAGTAGATGAAGGTATCAAGTATCATCACCTCCCACTGACATATGGGATTTCTTGTAGTTTATTGCTTAGTTTATTTTACAACAGGAGACAGTTCGAGTATTTCTTTTCAAATTTTGATACGGTACTTCCTGAGGTTCCAGCGATCAAGCATTTGAATAAGTACGATTATTATAAGAAAGAGGACAGACTCCTGAAGTATTTTAGACCTACTGTGAAGTTGGATACTGCGCATGCTCACAGGCATAACCTGACATGTGCGTTATCTGAGACGGAGAAGAAATTCATTGATCAGGTAGATGACAGATATAGAAAGTTGACCCAGACACGAGACACCGGAGAGAGTCCGGTAGATTGGACTGAGGAGGAGAAATCTCACAAGTCCAAGGGAAGCTATGGACCAATAGCATTAGATGAAGTGCAGAAAGGGAATTTGTGTATTGGACGTCCTCAATCAGCTACGGAGAAGGTTGCAGTGGGACATAGCACCTGTTCCCAGACTTTCACTATGGAGGCTTCTGTTAAGGACTTCATGCAAGGTCCAGTACAAGTGATTCCGACAGTGTATTATGTATGTGGGAAGAATGCTTATGTCAGATTGCCTGCAAATTGGTATGGCATATGTTATTTGGCTATCATATTCCCGAAGATTTATCACACAGAGGACTTGGAGTTGTTAGAAACGCGACAACATTCTAGGAGACGTAGGACTGTAAAGGCAGGGGCAGTGATTGGTGATTTGTATGGAGCAATGATACCTAGTATGGGTGTGGTGTTGAATGACGTGAAGATCAGAAGGTTGGCGACTGTAGTTGATGAGCTGTCTATGAATACGGCGAGGTCTTTGTTGTTGGTGACTGGAGAGATGTTGTCGATACGGAATATGGTTATGCAGAATCGCCTTGCGTTAGACGTGTTATTAGCTAAGGAGGGTGGGGTCTGTAAATTATTGAAGGTTCAAGAATGCTGCACATATATTCCAGACAATACGAAGGAGTTAGGGAAGTACATAGACAACATCACAACCATTCACAAGGAAATTATGGATTTGACGGAGGAGAATGTGTGGGAAAAGATCGGACAAGGATTTGGAAGAGTGGGAATATGGTTTGCGAATTTGGGAAGAGGATTTCTTGGATCAGTATTGAAGCCAATTATCATTGCTGTAGTTTGTGTGATTTGTTTGTGGGGATGCGTGAAAGCGTGGAAGTGGTATCAAGGAGGCAAAGTTGAAAGAGCTCTTAGAGCAAATGAGAAAAGGATGGCGAAGTTTCATGATCAGCAATATGAGAGTCTTAAGAGAATGGAGGGAGTTCGACATGGCAGAGTCATGTCCAGTACGGTTTAAATCAGTTCTAAAGAAGGAGATTGTAATGGTGTGATGACAGATGTCATCAAAGGGGGGAACTGATGTAGCGCTTAAAAGGTTGAAAATTGTAGGGGTGCGTTATATTCACTGTTAGTCGGCACCCGCATATAATCAAATGTGTACTCAGGTATTTTGTGTGCAATGTACTAAGAATTGTATAACCTATATCGATTTAAATAGAAGTGTTAGCTATGTACAAGCATATTGTGAATGTATTAGAGAAATGCATAAGAGCTTGGTATATATAAACTCCAGGCGATGTTAAAATGTGTAGCCTAGAATACGTGATTGTAGACTGTGTAGTTTAAACATACATGAAAGAAAGACGTAAATGTCAATAGTGTGATTTAGACATGCTTGTGTAACCGAAGTAGTGGCCAGAATTCACATATATCGTTGAGGCGAAAGGCCTGTTATTTTCTTATGTTAGCCGAGGGCAATAGGCCAAGAAGGATTTATTCCAGTAGAGGTTTTAGGCTGTAGTAAATTGCAAAGTTAAAAGATGTGAAGTATGTCTGCCTTGCATGATCTCACCCCAGGTGCAAGGACAGTTGCTTCGTTAGTAGAGAAATTCTTTGTTCACGAATTGACTTATGTAGTTAAAGCCAGACATGGGAGTGCATTGGAATGTGCCAATCGTAACTCCTAGTGCGGACGGTGTCTGGGACTCAAGGCCAAGCTGATGGACGATGGAACTGGACAGCGCTCTATGGAAAATTACTGAGAGACGACCCGGCTGAAGAGGAGGTGCAAAGGGCGTGTTCTGGGATTTGGGGTTCTGTATTAGGGAAAGCGCCCAGAGGGTGGAGGCAGAACAGAGCAGCCCAGAGCAGAGAAGAGTTAGGCGAAGAGCTAGAGGGGGCATTTTTGTAGATCAAGCTCTCTAAGTGAAGACTTCTTAGGAAGTTTCACTCTGACACCTTTTTCTTGATCGAGGGTCTCAAGGGATTGCTAAGTAGGGATGTCATCTAGTACAGAGTAGGGACAGAGATGGTATGGTCCAGTGTCCCTAATATCGACATTGGCTTGGTAGTTTTCTACCTCATGCTTTTAGAAATTGTGCTTTTAGTTATTTTTAGTCGCATGCGGATTCTTCGTAGAGTAGCATTTGTGTTAGTGCCTATGTACTTTTTGTGCCTCGTATTGAGGAGTTTGTATCTTCAAATCTTTATGCTGATAATAAAAGCCAGAGAGCCAAGAGATTAAGTCTCAAGTCCTTGATTATGACAAATTGCGGACAGCATTTTCTGATAATTGTGTTTATTACCTCTACGCTATTGGGCAAGTAAAAAGTTCCATCCGACCAGAGTGGGTTCTAGTAGATAATTGCCAGATACTAAAATGGGCCGGAGCAACAACATCATGGTAAACAAAGCACTCCAAAAAGTAATTAAAGGACTTGGCACTAAAGGATTCCCAATGGGCACTAATAGTGTTAATATGTAAAAAGTAACATGGGCCTGATTCACAAACTGCACTTTGCAGTATGTTTTGTACACCATTTAGCAGTCAGTTCGTGGACCGGAAGCAATCCAAATCTGAATTGGCTGTAAAGCGCCCTGTCTCTTGGAATCAGGATTGTATCCAAATATGGTTCCAGGCTTCTGCATTGTTTATGCTGGAAAAATTCTTCCGTTAGCCTTCCATCATTTGGATTGATAAAATCCTGGGTATCAAACCATTCCCAGTAGATACGTTTAAGCTCTGCCTTGCTCGGGGGATTTTGGATGTCCTAGGAATCCTTAAGGCCAAGAGTTGTCATTCATTTCTTGATATTAGATATCCACTTAACCCCATGGTTAACATCTAAACTCATTACTTCTGTGAGTGCTTTAGCATAGTTCGTGAGTTCAGTGGTCCGCCTAAGGCGAGCCCAAAAGAGCAATGGGCCTAATTTGGCAATATCGCTGAATGCGCGCCTACCCATATCTAACATCAAGGGGGTTGATGGGACATTCCGGGGTAGCATGACCAAATCCCTCAAAAACTGGTGCTCTGACCTGCATATCTCATCAACATTGTCAAATCCCCATAGCTCGGCTCCATAAAGTGCCGAGCTAACTGCCTTTGCATCATAAACCGTGAGTGCCAGGGCAACTGGCCTACTTTGCGAAGAGCGATGTTCTTTACTTATTTACCCGACCGCACGGTTATGATTCAAGAGCATTTTGTCAAGGTGGGACCTCCATTGCATTTTTTCTGAGAGTCGAATACCGAGGTAGTCAAACGTGCTGACTCTCTCCAAATGTGTCCCGTCTAAGGTGAGATTATTTCTGAAGGATTTGTGGGGGTTAAATGGTCTTAGAAGTGTTTATGAACAGCCCCTGGGAGTTACAGAAAGATTGGAATCTATTCAATAGTTTCTGCAACTCCGCTGGGGTCTTAGAGATCAGCAGTGTGTCATCCGCAAACAGGAGAGTAGGTACCTTATCGCCTGCCAGGGCTGGGGCATCAGCTGGAACTTCTTGTAAGAAGCTAACCACTCTGTTCTCGTATAGGGAGAACAGGGTGGGTGACATCATACAGCCCTGGCGTACTCCCCTGTTTACAGGAATCCTTTCCGTCAGCTGACCTTGGGTCCCCATCTCACCTGTGCATGATTGCCCTCATGGAGCCTGGTCAGTAAGTTAAGAATTAGTGGAGGGTTGCCCAATTCTCCTAATATTTGCCACAACCTTTTCCTGGGGACCAGGTCAAAGGCAGTCCTTAAGTCTATAAAAGCAAGGTAAAGAGTGCCTCTGCCGATCACGAGGACTTTCCAATAAATCAAAAGAAGCCTACAGACCTGATCCACCGTACCCGTATTGGCCCTGAATCCTGCTTGGTATTGGGAGAGGATATCTTCATCCTCAGCCCAGGATTGAATCCTCTGCAGCAGGACCCTGCCAACTACCTTCTGGAGAGCATCAATCAGACTAATTGTCTGTATTGGCAGGGTCCTCTCTGGCTCCCTTCTTGAAAATAGGGACCACCTCTGTCCCCTTCCATGGTTCCGGAACTGGGCAACCATTAGAGATGGAATTAGTTAAAAGTAGAATATAACGTGCCCAATTTCGTGTGTCTGCAAGAAACAGGTCTCCAGGGAGGCCATCTGGTCCCTGGGCTTTGGCGGGAACTATCCTATCTATGGCAGTTTCTACCTCGGCCAGCGAGAAGAGTTCGCTGTTGCTACCATCAGAGGGGATAAGGGGGTAATCGCATTGCCATTCCAGGCAAGCGTCATCAGGCCCAGAGTAAAGTTTCCCAAAATGATTGTGCCAATCCTGGGATGAGATATAGTTTAGGATTTGATCTGAATCCCTCTTGTCTGCCTTCTAACAAGATTCCAGAAAAGGTTGGTGTCCCTTACTGTACTAGCATCCTTAAGATCCTGCCAGAGGTTCTCGTCCCATTTCAGCTTTGCTTGAAGCAAAGCCACTCTATAGTCTTTCCTTGCCTTTTTAATCACAGGGCAGTTCTTACTTCTGATTGCTGAAACTAATGCCTGACTCTAGAGTCAGCAATCCTTAGTGTACCATGTCTGCCTACTCTTTGGTTGTGCACCAGGTTTGTTATGCTTGTTAGGTATTTGAAAATATGGACCAATCTGATCGATTGTGCTCAGGTGGATAGTGGGGACATTTGCAAGCCCGTTTGTACTTGTCATTGCCTCCTGTAGCTCTAGAACGTTCTTACTCAATACTTCCCTAATTCCATCTATTTTTGAGTCTTGTGCGGCAACCTTGTGCCATTTGAGGAACCTTCTGCAGTTTGAGGGGACCACCTCTTTAGTTAACGATAGCATGTGGGTACTCGAAGGAGGACAGGGAAGGGCCCATAGGGTCTTCATGGTCACACAAAGGGGGTTATGATCACTGTCCGTTGTATTACCCACTACATTGTCTATTACATTTCCCCATAGTCTTACGTCTAGTAAGACGTAGTCAATGCAGGAAGGGCAGCTCACTCTATTATAAGTATTGGCCCCCTGGACGTCTGATATGGATCTACTATTTGCTGCCCTTAGGCCAAATTCCAGGGTAAGGGCATTAAGTTGAGTTGCTATCTGCGACTATCTTTTAACAGGAGGTAAACTCAGTGGGGGAACAGACCATTTTTTTGTCATCTTGCTCGACACCCAGCATATCCTCTACACTTAGAGGCTCAAAGGTACAATTAAAATCTCCTGCAACCACAACTTTAGAGTGTGGCAAACAACTAGATAAACCTTGTTCCAATAACATAACAATAGGTGAAGGTTTGCCCCCTGAAGTCCCCCTTATATAAACATTGAATAAATCGAGCATTTCGCCCCCCTTGGACCCTTGATAGAGAGCCTCAAGATATCAGGACTTGTGCTTTGTTGTACAGTGATTCTACAATCCAAGGCGATGTTCACCCCAGATGATCAACCCCCCCGAGGGGCGCCCTTTCCCTGTGGTAATGGCTGGTGAGGGGAAACAGCTATAACCCGATTTATATAGTGGAACCAGACTCCAAGTTTCTTGAAAAACACAAATGTCAAAGTCCTCTATCAGTTCCTTCCAGTTGGGCAATGACAATTTCTTACTAAGCCCAGCGACATTCCACAAAATGATCTTTCGCTGATGTGGGAAAGCCAAATCATGAATTAGGTCTCTACTAGGGATGTGTTGACGAGGAGACGCAGGGGCTGATGGCAAGACAGGAAGATCAGAGGCTATGGGGGGATTAGCTGTGTGAGCCCTCATAATATCCATATGCTGGTGGCTTTGGGCGATAGTTTCAAAGCTATTTGTGTGCAGCTCTGGACCAGTAAAAGGGATTAGGTTATTTTAGAGACTGTGTTTAGTTATTGAGGGGGTAACATGTAAATCCTGATGTGACTGTGATTCGCTTTCCAGTCAATCGTTGGCTTCTAATGGAGACCCTCTGCTTGGGGCCCTCGATGGATGCTTATCATGTGACCTGGCTACTGATGTAATAGGGAATCGCCTGAATTGTATGGCTGAGGAGCCAGGGGGGCAAGTGCGGTACTCCAGTGTGAGAAAGTTTTCAGCCAGATCGGCCTTGGTCAGGGTGAGCTTGATGCAATCCAGAGGTTGGGTAGGGGACATGCTTATCCGAGCCCTGATGATATCTTCTCGTATGACTGAGCGACAGCCCCTAACGTGGCGGATCCAGTGTATCAATTTATTAATTAAAGAGTCTTTGTTTTCATAGCCGCCCGATAGGTTTAACTTGGGGACATTGGCCATAAAAACCTTTTGTGCCTGAGGAAGGGGGGAAATTACTGGAAAGCTCCTCTGATCTTTTGCATAGGGACGTGTAACTAGTGGAAAACTGGGTGGTCTAGTGTGGTTTATAGGGGCCTGAGAGGGGGCTGGATTCTGATGGTTAACTACAGGGTTGTCAGCCTGTTTTAGCTTGGAGGTTAATGGTGCCTGCTACAGTGTTACTGAGCGAGACAAGGAAGATCCATTTCCCAT
Source organism: Triturus cristatus (assembly GCF_964204655.1). Classification (NCBI taxonomy): domain Eukaryota; kingdom Metazoa; phylum Chordata; class Amphibia; order Caudata; family Salamandridae; genus Triturus; species Triturus cristatus. Next base: position 476,840,007 of record NC_140579.1, on the reverse strand, counting down.
TGGGCCTCTTTCTTTATAAGTGGGTGGGCAAGCTCGATGGGTCTGTGGGCGTTGTTCGTACATGGGGTATACAGGCTGCTTGTGCTTGTGGGGAGTGTCCTTTGAAGATAGGAGTTTGACCGTAGTTATAAGCTCTTCAATCATATTTCTCATGGTTCCTATCTCCAACCTAAGGGAGCAAACGAGCTGGAAAATGCCATGGGACGGTGAGATTTCCTTTTCGCTAATCTCAGTTGGAGTTGTGGACAGTGACTGCAACATCTCAACTCCAGAGGCATCGGGCATGTCTGCCAAAGCTGCAAACCTGTACGAGCAGATAGTAGGGAGGCCAGTTTGACTCTCACCGATGCTAATGGGGAGATTTGTTGGTTGGGAAAAACAGACATGGGAGAGAGAATCATTTAAACAATATCCTATCCCTGGGATCCAAGGTAGACAGGTGCTACCATTCATGTAGCCATTCACATGGGAATGGTAAATATCATATCCACCCAGACCCACGACAAACAAGGGGAAGACAATAAATGTCTTAATACTGCCTTCACACACTTTTCAGTGTCATGCTTCATCATAGGGCCGCATCATACATCCAGGTGCAGACCAACACTCTGGATGAAGCACAATGATTTTTTGACGAAGAACAGTGGTGAGGGTAGAGAAAGTAAGGAAAAGTAATAGAACACACAAAAAACACGTAACAAACGTGACACAACTTAAAGAGGGGAAATGTATACCCCTGGGAGACGGGACCAAACAGTGCAGATACATATACTTAAAACAACCTAAGGGTCAACACTTAGTATTTTATTCTATCTGTTAACCCCTGGTAGGATTAAAAACAAGATCAGAGATATAAAGGGGAGGTAACGGCCCCTATAGCCCCACTGCAAATACCAACATGTTTCTGCCAATATTATGCGCCCACAAGGATCGCTCTGGCATTCATCAGGGTGTTGGCCCCTCCTTTCTGATCTTCACCTCTATTCGGGTGTTTACCTTCTTATTCAGACTGTGTAACAATATCCAATTCTTATATACTCTGGGAATTTCCAAGAGGGAACACATTCCTATAAAAAGAAAAAGGGGAGGGAGGAGAAAGGACAAAACCTCTCAGTCTTTTATTCCCCAACCTTTGTGTGTTCCTCCTTATGAAATTGAAAATCATGTCATCAACCCGTTAACCTACATGTAGCCAGTCTCACATAGTCACCAAGGAGTGCGTGTTACTCCACCCTCACACATCCCACATGGGGTCGCCACACTCACTAAACACCACAGACACCTCTTTGTTAGTGAAATATATACACTAGCCCTTGTTCAACCAGTGTATATCAGGTATTAAGAAATGAGTCCCATTGTAGCCTAGGACCCTATCAAGTTGCATAGCATCATGCTGCCAAACAACAAACTCCATAACCCATTTCCCTGTACGTAAAAACATCCAGGATCTGTTCGCTTAATAATACTCACAAGAGTTCATAAGGAATTCTCTGAACCCGGGACCTTAGTGGGACTGTGCTCTCACCACCGTCAAACTGTGAAATATAAAAACAATCGATAGTCGAACATGTGGAGACGTGCATTTCTTTTACCACACTAACCTCCTCGTAGTCGTAGCTCAAAGTGAACTTGCCTTTTAAAACAGTGGTTCCGACTAAGTTAAAAATAACTCCCCACCTCGTATCTCTTTACAAAAGGCAAATTTGTTTAGATCGCCCTGCAGCAATCAAAATAGCGAGACATAATCACCCTCAAAAATATTGCGCACATGTGCCTCCCAGGGTCCATGCCTCCACTGAGCTCTCCTTACACTTACTAGTCACAAGAGACACGGTCGCTCTTGTCCTCACGCCAGTCCTCCGTCGCACAAGGATTACTGCCGCTTGCATTCATTTAAGGAACAGCCCAGATTACAAACACGCCCATTCCCGCTCACATGACCCCAATTCCCAAACGGCAGTCAGAATCATAGGCATTGAAAGCGGACTCTAATGTGTATTATGTGTGAGGAGTATCGAGGTTCATGGCCATATTTGAGGTACCACTTTTATCAATTATTCCACTCACTCATCCCTATTATGCCTGCAGTTAATAGTTTCAACCATCTTGATCGAACGGGGATTCCTGCCATTACGATCCGCCTTCAAACAGTACAGTCAATGAAAGCAGACTATCCTATGGGTACTAGACGGGAAAAGTATCACGTCTGGCGGCCATATGTAAAACACTGCTTATGTCATTTAGGTACAACCACTTATCCACAAGTTCCCATATCCAAACAGATACTTATGTCATTAGATATACATACTCATCCATGGTACCAACAGTTACAGTCTCAGCTATCTCGCTAGAAAAGGGCATGGAGGTCCTAACAATTCAAGATCTTATAATAAATCATTACTTTCTTATGATGCCATACAATTGGAACCACGGGATGCAGTCATTAAGTCTAATAGTACTGCTCTTAAGCCTCTCAACCCAGCGCTGTTCCCTTATTAACAGGAAACTCGCAACATCACTAGTGGTCGGTGGGATGAAAGGTTTGTCAAGTACTGTCCATCTTAGCTCAAGTTCACTATGGCTATTCTCATGAAAATGGGACATCAATTTGGTATTCATTCTGCCACAACGTATCATGCTCATGTGTTCCTGTATGCGGGTTTTAACTCTTCGAGTTGTCATTCCAACAGACTGCATGTTGCATGGGCATTTAATTAGATAGATAACATTTTCGGAATTACACGTCGTGTGTTTTCTCTGTTCCCACGGGCGGTTCAGGCCAATGTCTACACTCTTCCCATTGATCAATAAAGGACACGCCCAACAATAGCCACACGAATAGTGGCCTGTTACTGGTGGTAAAACCTGATTCAGATTCAGGGTATTTGAGACATTCATTTGTATCCTAGGGCGAGTATTGACAATCATATCTTTGACGCTGGTACTTTTCTTGAAGGAGAAGAGTGGGGTGGGTTGATCAAGTCCATTAGAATTCAGAATCCTCCAATTCTTTTGTATGATTTTCTTCACATGGTTGGATGCTGCATTAAACGTAGTCACACAGATGCTACTATCGACAGTCTCTTTCTCATTGGTCTCCAAAAGCACATCCCTATCACAATTTCTTGCTCGTTTCTGGGCTCGTTTGATTACATGTTCCGGGCAGTCTTTATTTTTCAATTTCTCACTCAGGCAATCTGCTTCCTTTTTATAATCCGAAACTAAAGTGCAGTTCCTGCGCAATCGCAGGAACTGCCCATAAGGCAAATTCTCCCTAAGAGAACGTGGATGAAAACTGCGAAACGATAGTAAATTGGTCCTATCAGTGGGTTTGTGATAGACACTGCTGATCAAGGCCCCATCTCCTGCTCTGAAGTTCAAATCCAAAAAAGCAAGTGAATCATTCGTCATTGTACATAAAATGCATAAAACATACAAAAGACAAAGTGCATTCGGCATTGCAGTATAATAAATAAATACAATCCAAGTAAAATTCAGTAAACATTAAAGTGCATTCGTAATAGCATGAAGATGAAGCAATTCAATCAAAATCCATCAGCTGTTACATTTATTCAGTTACCTTGATCATCACCAACCATAGTTATGTAAAATCAACATAAAAACAATAGCCAAGACACAGTGTGCTCTATTACTCTATAATCCAACATCCTTGAAGAATAATTCCAAAATAAAGTACCTACTACAGGTCCCACAATAGTACCACCTGTTATCACTTCAGTAAGTACATGTTAACATGCTTTTGAGGTCGTGAGCGTGGCTTCCACCCGAGGCTTAACTCTCCAATCCGCCAACCTAACTTTCTACACCTCACTGCTGCTCCAAGGAAGAAAAAACTATATAACAGACATTGGGGCTACCTAGTAGCTGAAGATGGAGTAATACTTCCCTGTACTTCCGATGCCCTGAGAGCTTTAAAATTGGCTTTAGAAAGAACCTAAAAAGGATCCATGGAATTTGCAAATAAACATAAATGCATCAGTGATTGTCCAGACAACCCATCACATGTGCAGACTGATGCAGAACTACCCACAGACCAATGTGCCTCAGAGAAACACAAAGGTCACCACACTGTGCCAGTCCTAAAGTTAAGAATAAGTGATCTTTCCCAATGTGTGAGTTAAACGATTAAATACAAGACAGGTTCAAAAACTCTCAAAAGCACAATGTAATCCCTGATCGAGCGTTTACTAAATTCAGTACACAGTCTCTGAGATGAAGAAAACTCTAGGAAACGTAGCTTAGTAGAGGGCGCATCAAAAACATCGGGCAAGCTTAATTCATTTAGAGTCTTAAAGACGTAACTCAACCAGGGGAGTGATAGTCCCTTATCTCATTTGAGGCAATCTATTATAAAGTTCTTGTTTAAGATGGCCTCAGTATTAGCCCAGATACTGATCCAGAGCAAATGTGGAGCTTTAGATTAACGGATATGTACTGAAGGCTTACCTCTGAGTGAATAATGAAATGAAAGCTTGTAGGGGGAGATGAAGGGGGAGATAAAGGAGCAGCCTGCATGTACTATTGTCCTCTGTCTGCAGGGAGGTAACATTGTGTAGTGATCAAGTCCACTCAGTTGAGATGATTTAAAGAGGTTTTATTGGAGAGGGTACAGGATCACAAGATGATTGGAAGTAGACCAGATAAAGACCCCACCAGGAGCAGCCAGCAGGCAGCTCAGCCCAGTCAACTGTCATTACTCACTGCAGATTCCCAACATTCTGACAGCATCATCACATTAACATTCCACTGGTGGTAGACTGGCAATGCATTAGCATTAGCAGGATATAACATATCCCCGTTTCTTATACGGGAAAACATAAAGCTAGAAACATAAGAGGAGAACTTGAGAAAGTGAAAGCAAAACATCCATCAAAAGAAGAGCAGTGTGAGAACAACCCTTAAAAGAAGAGCAACCAAGAGGGAACTCAAAGAACAGAGAAGAAAAGAAAATCAAACATAGAAACCATCCTCCCTTTTTACACAACAGCGAAGAAGAATCAACTTAAGAGAAAAGGACAACAAAAAGCACAAAAGACTTCCTCAAAACGCACCCACTGGCCAGAGCAGGAATGAAATGGGGCTGAAAATGGAAAACAAACAGAACACCAAACTACAGACAGCAACGAACGCAAAGGAAGAAAACACAACAGAAAAACAAAAGAAAGACCAAAAACCACAAAAGACACAAAAAGAAGACCTCAAAAGGAAAACAAAAAAGAAGAAATAAACAAGGAAAATGAGGACAAATAAGGGTGATTCCCCATCAAAACACCATTATAATAACACAAAAACAAAATTGTAATGCAAAGATAACTGTGCAAAAATAGCATTAAACATAAAATATCAACAGAACATACTTAGCAATGAAGGCATGAAAAGCACCCAAATATTGTAAAAACGTAAGCTAAATATGTAACTCGAATACATGGGTGAGAACCCACGACTAATCTCTAGGGATAGAGATGAGTAGTGCACAAAACTGGAAATGCTCACCATACATATAAGTGTAAGGACAAACTTGGTGTGGAAAAACTACACCATGCACTGTACTAATGTAACTGCGATAAAACAGCACATATGAGTAGGTACTCATGACAAATTCCCAACAATGATAGGAATATTTGGGTAAGAACCCATAGTAATGCAAAAAGGACTGTAACCTTTGCATGAATTCCCTGTAAAAGGGTAGAACTGACAGTGTTTGGTTCGGAACCCGCACTTGTGCAATAAGACTATAACCTTTGCATGGGTCCTCTGTGAGAGGGAAACAGAATAGTGCACACTTGAAAATTGTATAAACGTACAACAAACTTCTCCATCTAAAACTTCAACATACGCTAAAAACACGGGTTCCCATAAATATCACCTAACAATAGTAAAAATTAACAAGTTGCTTTTGAGGATTAAAATGGAAAGCTTAAACACACCTTTGTTTTTTTTCCTTATTTTGAATATATATATATATATGTACTAATAGAGCTACAAAAGACTGATAACTTAGCATACGTCTCTGAACAGGTTCAACATATCACCATCAAACTAGATCTACAATTGGAAAGTTATTCAAGTCCTATACGACACAATGTATAAAACAGGCTTAACCAGGGTGGTGAGCGATCCCTCACCCGAGTAGTGTGAACGGAGCACACCCCCAAACTGCGCACCCAGACATCAAACCTGTAAAGAAAACAGTCAAGAATAGTAACATATATACCCTTTACAGCCCCCCAAAAAAATGGCAAAAGCACACCAGGTTGAGAAATGTCATTAAAGATGTGTCCCAAAGCCTTCAAATTAGAAAGCGGCAGTTGAAACTGCAAACATCAGGTCAAAAGAAACAAAAAAAAATGACCAAAAATCAAAGTTAAAAACAATGATAAATCTCACCTGACGTTGCCCATCGTAGTACTGCAGTAGAAATGCCCTAAACAAGCGCTGCCACCCAACAACAGACAGCCAACCAAAATGATGGGAAACTCTTACAACAGTAGCTTGTCCTGAGACTCTGTGCTAAATCCAGAACTCTCCGTCATCCACAGCAGACAAAATGACTTTTGTGCAAGACGGGTGTGGGGTCTCTATACCTGTAGTATGGAAGGACAAAATGGACCAAATAAATGAACGTTGGTAAGAGGGTATCCCCAAACCTAGTGTTGACTAGAGGCTCTGTAGACATTTGTTGTATAGGAGGAACATCTGTACTACGTAGGCAGCGTTGAGACAGGCTGTTGGAACAGCATGAACAGACTATTTGGGACGCTGTAGGAACAGCAATAACAATCCTTTTGAGATTCTGTGGACCCGCAATAACAGACCTTTTGAGATTCTGTAGAGACTACATCACAAGAACCATAGGTTAACATAAAATATCCATTAGAACGACGTAGATCGGTGACCCACCCACTACAAACACATGGGACTTGTACCCATAAAAAATAGGTGGGACTGACACCCACTATAAACACATGAGACTTGTACTCATAAGAACGTAGTAGGTGGGACTAAAACCCACTACAAACACATGGGACTTGTACCCATAAGAACAAGGTAGGTGGAACTAACACCCACTACAAACAGATGGAACTCATATCCATTAGAACTAAGTAGATGGGTCTGACATCCACAACAAACACATGGGACTAAACTCGTAAGAACGAGGTAGGTGGGACTAACACACCCTCCAAACACATGGGACTTGTACCCATAAGAAATAGTAATCTTTAGAAACACGTGTGCAGAGGTTGAAAATGTGAGTACCTCACATATGTAAAACTGGAAAAAAATATAAACGTTAGAGTAAAAAAAATCCAAAGACATGGGTAGGAACCCCTGACCTAAATGTGGGTAGTAACCCAAAACAATGCGTAGAAACCCATGATATAGTGTGCAAAAATAATACCCTGAAGGTAATTTCATGTGCACTGAACAAATGGAAAAGTGACCATTGTGACACCCCGTGTGGAGGTAAAAATGTTGTGCACCGTAGATAAGAGACTAAAACCCAAGAACACAAATATAAATGCAAAAGGGACTGCCACCCTTGCATATGTCCACGAAGGAAAGCAGACTAGAATTGTATACTCCATAGACACCCTATGTAGGGTAAAAACATACCCTTTGGACAGTCACCCCAAAGGTCAAGTAATATACAATGCGCAAAAAACTAAGAACCATTAAAACATCGCAAGCACAAGATAATGTACAATAGACTACATGCTGTTAAACGCAATAAATTAAAATACATAAAGTAGACACCGTAGTCATTTGAATAAAGGGAGACACGTAAAGTATGCGTGTGAGTAGTTCTAAGTCCACAATATGCATGAAACCACAAGTTCGTTAGATTACACTTTCCGTGTAAAAGAATTCCAAATGAGTCTAAGCTACAATAACAAAAATGTTACAGGTGTGCCTGTCAATGCAATCATGTTGAACAGGCAGTCGAAAGCCTCCATTGAACAAGGAAGTTTCAACGGAAACCAAAAGAAACTTGTGCATTGCTGGAGGACAACTCACACAAGTGCTCTCTAATGAAGTTTATTGTTGCCCTCTTGACCTCAGGAGAGGTCAAAAGATTGTGCATTGCATATGCGTGGACTGAAACCACAAAGCGTGTTAACTAGATAGATGTGCATTGAAAAATAAAGAAAAACACCTCATGGAGAGGTCAGCGTCGTGCACCAATAGGAGGACAAAACCCTTGTAACACACCTCTAGAGAAAGTACATAGATTGTGCACAATTTTACACTATGTAGTAAGTTCAAAAGTCTGCACGGTGTGACCATATTAATTCACTTGTTAAATAAAGCTCACTAGAAATATTTTTTTTTCAAAACCAATCCAAAAAATAAGAAGAATTTTAAAAAAACTCGACTTGTCACACTGTTAATACGTCACTGAGCAATGACATGCCATGCACTCGAAATGGAAAACCTTGTAAACTGTAAAAGAAAATAACACCTTAATAATACATTTGCCAATGAAGCTTTGAGTTTAGAATGTGAGCCAAAGTCACTAGATGGCAGCATAGGTAAAAAATTATATCTGCGTAAACACAAGATACTGACAGTATTGTACATTCCTAAACTGCACTCGATGAAGCAACAAAGAAGCAAAAATGTTTTGAGTCACCAGTAAGAAAAATAAAACACTGAAATGTCGTTTAACACATCGTCGATCCAAAAACCCTCACAACAGTGTGCAGTACGTTTCAAGAATGTTCACCTCAAGATACTATAAGAAAAATTATTTGGCAAAACGTGTGAACTCCATCCGACCCCGACGAAACAAAGGTAGAAATACCTCGTAGTTAATTCACCCCCTGGCAGACTTGTAAATAAACCGATGACAAGCTGGAGGCACATAAAACTTTATACTGGAAATTCCCGTTGTTGAAGGCGAGAGAATCGGAGAATACCTTGGAGTCTGCAGCCTGAAACATAATGAACCTAACATGTCGGCACGTATTCAACGCGGAGCCGGGTGGCTCACCGCACGTCCTTGCTGCAGAGCGTCCCTCATCAGCTGCCAATTATGACATAGGAAGAGGTCCGACGATTATCCCAAGCAGGTAAGATCGCGTGCATAAGAACGAACGCGCGCTCTTTCTCTCTTTTAAAAAAAATAATGTTAAACTGCCAAATGAAACAATGGCTTACCAGAGCCCCATCGATACAAATAAAAACATGGCTCACCTCCCAAAAATGAAGAATTCCCTTAGGCAGAGCCGGGTAAAACACTGGGAAGACGAAAATAATGACACTCCCCCCCCATAGCGCTTGAAAGTTGCTCCTCAGCACTTCAGGCAGTAACACAGGGACAGAAAATTTTCTCTCACCCGACTTGAAGTTCATCACAGGGAAATAGTAGCTCTACTCACACGGAGAGCTCTTGATAGAGTTGAAGCGGTCCAGCTTCACCAGAGGAGATGAGATTAATTCCAAACGTAAAAGCACTGGATAGAAAGCTGAAATGAGGTTGACTGGCAGGTAGCAAGTAGCAGGTAACAAGTAGATGCGACACACACTTTGTGGGGATTTAAAATTGTCCCGTGGTGTGACACTGAAGACAGGAACACATCAAGACAGTCCAACTACCTTGCCAGTTGAAACGCTATAGGGATAGGAGAAACCGGCACTTGTGATGTTGTGGGAACAGCAAGTAGAAGCACATGAAGAGCGTCAGGCTTGCCCTGACCGAAGGCACAGCATTTCCCAGATGTTAGGCTTACCCTCACATGAAGGCGCAGCACAAAGCGAAGACGTTGAAGATGTTTGCAGGCTTACTCTCACTGAGGGCACAGCACTTGCACAGACACATAGGAACAACTGGCAGACTGCTGTGGGCGACCGATGGGAGGTCACTGGTGGGGTCAGGATGCCAGTTGAGATTACTTGATTTGAGTTGCAGGAGGTTTTTGTATTTTCCAAGTTGCTTGAAGTTCTTGTAGAGGTGACAGAAGTAGGTTCTTTAAGTTCAAATCGTCGCCAAAATTCTGTAGTGATCAAGTCCACTCAGTTGAGATGATTTAAAGAGGTTTTATTGGAGAGGGTACAGGATCACAAGATGATTGGAAGTAGACCAGATAAAGACCCCACCAGGAGCAGCCAGCAGGCAGCTCAGCCCAGTCAACTGTCATTACTCACTGCAGATTCCCAACATTCTGACAGCATCATCACATTAACATTCCACTGGTGGTAGACTGGCAATGCATTAGCATTAGCAGGATATAACAAATTGTAGTAGCCCCAAACCCCAGGTCCATACAGAGCTGCAGAGACACACTGAGAACTGTATCCATTCAGATGGGGGGAAATAGTCCCTACCTGCAGTCGGGGTAAATGGAATAGTGATCCAGCTGACCTGCTAAGCTTCAAGTGGGAGCTGGTAATCTGTATGTGCCAGAAGTCCATGGAGTTGAAAACCACCCATAAGTAACTGAAATTGCTCACGTTGCCAAGGAATTGACCACTAATTGTTAATTTGGAAACGTTTTCCTTCCTAGGCTGCATGCCATAATGTGTGATTTCCCAAAGGTTGTGACCATGTCTAAATTGCTCGAGAAAGTCATGGAAGACTCCACCAGCATACAAAATTGTCTCGGGATCTGTGCCATAAGTACCACATCATCTCATTGAATAATGCTGGCACAGGTAAATTTGCTATCCTCAGAATATCCCTAGTGACATTTATCAAGAAGGGGCTCAAATTGGTAATATAAATAATGAACAGTTTTGATGCACCCCTCTAGCTAAGGGAACAATTTCAGACATTTCTCCTGCCCAGCCAAATCAGACCTTTCAGCTAATTGCTCGCAAAAGATATACAAAATGTTCACCAGTGCCACCTCAACCCCTAGATCCAACAGTGTCAACCAGAGTTTGGTCCTATTCACACAATCAAATGCTGTTGATAAGTCCAAAAAGCTCAGGTACAGTAGGCAGTGCTCGGCGATGGTGTACTTGCCAACTGTCAAATGCAGATTCAGGCACTGTTCCACTGTATCCAGCCCTGGGATGAATTGAGTGCACAGAATATTGTTTTGTTTTGCCCCGGAATTTGAACAATTAAATATCATTCTTCCTACAACTCCAACAACAGAGAGCTGCAGGGTACTTCCAACACAGAAGACAAAAGCTTCACAGCAAAAATTCAAGGAGGGTACCCAAACCTCCCCGCCTCCCCCCCCTCCCCCCCTCCGGGTGCACCAACTATTTCTCTTAGAACTCTATGCACCAGAACTAGCACATCGCCAACAGTGCAGACCCACTTCCTACAGGGAGGCCCCAGCAGAGACTCTGCAGTTGCCAGAGACGCCGCAACTGACTCAGAGTGATAGTACAGTCCTACCAGTGGCACAGACAAATCACATGATTCCTGATACACGGACAGCGTCTAACTATGAATCCAGGTTTGGCCTCCCAATGCTGCCAGACAACAAAGGGGGCCAAGTGCCTAGAGCTGTTGGCACAGGAAGCCTATCTGTTCGTCGGTCGGCAGGCACTGGCCTACCTCACATTAATTACCACCCCACATCGATGGCGCATTCTGCAGTTCCTTTCAACTATTCCAACTCTAAGAGACATAAAAACAACCAATAGAATTTATCAGGACAGATGAACATTCGGAAAGAAAATCCACCAAGGCCACATGGAGGCCAACAAAGTGCTACATGAACATGAAATATTCAAGTCATGAGGCATAAGCATCTCGCTCTATCCCAGGGCAGGATACCCCTTCCCACTACTTACCAACATGGGGAACAAAACCTTCAGCAGCAGAAAAACTACCAACTCTGTGCTCAGGGGAGCCAATCACCTATACATGGCTGCTGGAACAACCCGATCGCTTATACTCAACTTGTAAAAACATCTATGTTTCTGGTCTGGAACAAAGGATTGTGGGAATTCAAAAGACTCCGATCAAGACCACTGTTGCTGAGGACTATTTTTCTAATAGTCTGCCAATTTTTAAATGCTCTTTTAACACTACTGGACAGAAATCCATCCGCTGATCTCTCAGAGGTGCCATTTCTCTTAAATTGCTACTCCCCTGCTCTTTTGCACAGCAAAGCTCATACATCTGTGAGCATACACCGCAATTTATATCAATTCATTTCCATTTTCTCTGGGAACAGCTAAGAACCTGTAATTTTTGTAATTGCTTATTTATTAAATTGTTATAACGCTGTAGCATCTCGTCTACGTTTGAAAACGGAATGGTTGTATCGGTTTATATATTGTGATGGCTTTAATTACCTATAATAATTAGTAACTTACTTACTATCTACAGGTGAAAAATTAAAAGTAGGAAAGCCAATACAGGCAAAGATGGAAAGAGGAATGTTTAGTGATCGAATGTCAAACATTGCAGAAAGTACTTTGTCTTTAAATACATTTCCAAAATCTTTAAATGCATTCACCAGCTGAAGTGTTCTGTCAAAATTGCTTGCAACAACAGAACAGTTCTACTTCCAACATAAGCATTCAGTAAGTAGCTCAGCTAGGAATAAATGCATTCACTTTATTATGGATTACTAAAAACAATGCTTTCAAATTTCAATAGTGATGAGACATAACAAATTTATAGCATATCAATTCTCGCAGCACTTGTAGCATCTGCATCGTAGCAATTCGTAAGATGAATATTGAGACTGGTAATCACGTGAGTGAACAAAGGTTGACATAGAATTCAAAAGTGTTTATTCATACTCTCTGCAATTTTAGTTGGACCTACAGTCACTTTATGCTCTATTGCTTTTTTATTTCATATTTATTTTTAGAATGTAATGGCAGAGAGTTCTAAAGTTACAGTGTAATGTGCTCTTACAATGTGGATTTCAGTTTATCATCAAGCCGTCCATCTCAAATGAACATTGACAATTGTTTCCCTCATCAGCCTCAATGTTAACATTCTTGAAGGTCCCCAGATGTTTACGGTAATGTGCATTTTCCCATGAGCAGAAGCAGCTCATTGATTTAACAATGTATGACGAAAGTATCAAGAAATATTTTCATTTTTTTAAGAGAAAAAGGTTAAGGTACAAGCTAAGACCAAAATCTCCGGGAAACAAATAAATATTTCAAATTCTGCAAGGCATCTTCAAAATGCCCAATATTTACACACACAATTGGGCCACTTCACAAAGGCAAATTACAATGGCAAGGGTTGCAAGGTTTTTCAAAAGCCTAGAACCAGTTCATCCCTAATTAAAAATTAACTTGTTTAATATTATCTTTATTATGTACACAAACAAATAAATTATAAACCACTTGCTATTCCACGACATTATTAGGTATTCAACTTTTTCAGTGCTACCCCATACAACAATAATATACAGGTGTTCTTCACCAATTTAAATGAATTGGTTGACATTATACTTGGCATAAGATGTCGAACTGTAAGAGGGATTGCAAACACCTACATCTCAAAATATAACAAAGATATTAGTAGTATTGATGTATTTTAGTTCAAATTCAGCCTAATGTAGTTCTACATAGCCTAGCCAGAGACCTCCACCTATGCTATGTAGTCTTTAAGTCTCGTATAGCGTTGCAGGCATGCAGTATACAGTATAGTGGGGGGAAGATCCGCCCACTTTCTGTCCATGTTTTTCATTGGCTTAAATCGGAAATGCTGCATTCTGATTTGTTTTCGGCTTGTTTGTCCCTCCTCCTCACAGCCATGTCGTCATTTTTCTCCTTCCATTGCTATCGACCCCTTTACTTTACAAACTCTTTTGTTCCTCTGCGCCCCCTTCCCTCCCGCAGTCTGTAACTTCTCTGCCCACCACCCCCCCCCCCTCCCACTCCCAATCATGCTTTCTTGGACACCTAAACGTTTGTTTATAATGCAATAGGTCTCTCGTAATACAAATGCTTGTTTTCTCCTGGGATTGGCTGGCTGAGTCTCACACTTTTTCTTGCCTGACCTGTCCAGACGGCTGTGTTAGGCATACGTCGTCCAGCAGCCGCTGTACAGACGTGCTGTGCAGGAAGAGGAAGGTGTTTACCAGGACCGAGGCAGCCGCCCAGCAGAGCAGGAAGAGAATGGCACTGCGCCTGAACACCCAAGCAGCGCTGGGGGTCACATAGGGGAGGTACAGACAACCCAACCCGCACTTTGCCTCAGCCTCCTTAGCCCCCTCCCCAGCCAAAGAGATGACTCACTGCCTGTGTCCCCCATCCCAGTCACCGGGAGGAAGCCCGCGGCAGCCAGCTGCTCAGACATCAGCAGATTAAAAGCAGCAACCCCTGCCACCCCCAAACACAAGCTGTGTTTCAGGATGTAATCATGTAAGCTGCAGGTTCCATACAGCTCTCCATGTTAGTAATGTTTTTAGGTCTTGCATACAGACAGCTTTAGGTTTTGTGTAGGACTTCATGTGTACCATGCCAGTACTTACAGTGGGCTCTGAGTCAGCCCATTGCTTATTCGTTGACTTTTATTCAATAACTTGCCTTCTCTTTCTTGTCAATCTTACACACGTGCTTTTTAGGTCTTGCCTGAGCCACCTGGCATGACGTCATGCCGTAACTTCTCCACTAGTGAGAAGTGAGCTGTGGGAGCACACGCACATGATGTGCCTGCTGTCACTCCAGTGCAGACATGCAGTATATACGAGCCAAGAAACTAGTGCCTCAATAGCATTTGTCTATTAATCAATGTTTACCACTGTGGTAATGCAAACCACATCCCTGCCTGCGTTGCTTTCGTATCTCTTCTTGCAGCTCTATGCCCTGTCTTTATGATCATTGGCCAACCATGGTCACCGGTTTATCCACAGCGGGCAAAGGATGCCCATTTCACGTCGGTGAGTTTTACCCTTAAATAATGTACTCTCTGCCAAAGAATCACCATGTAGCAAGAATTCTAAGCCTAAAGCACTATGCTGTGTGTCCGAATTGCATGCCGAAATGTATAGGATGTTGACGCACTGCTATTTGGTTTGTATTGCTTTATAGAATCACAAATATTCCTTAGCAAAGGGTTGGTAAAAAGTTGTAAACTTCAAAGTCTGAGTTTCTGCGCATGAAAACATTAGGATTGTTTTGTTGCTCAGGTTATGCCACTAAAAAATCATCTCGCATATATGGTTTTCCAGCATAATTTAAGAATAACGTGATGTATAAATTTATGATCTAAAATCCACATACAGTGGCAACATGCGCCCATTTCCTTGGCCCTGTACTGAGTAATCTACACAGAGTGCCAATCCTCACATATCTTACTCCTTCCACATATTTTAAAATATGCTGGCACTTCCTGGACAGTATTAATGTTTATCACACACCCTAACTCTCTTTCCACATTATGTGTGCATACTGCATTCGTTAGAGTATTTCATCCCATGTTCTGAATAACGTACATCGGGGCATATGGTTGTAGGTGCAGCAAATACATTCTTGGAACATTACCTCTAACATGTACTACTTTGTGGATGTTAACTACATTTTCTTTGTATGTTCATGGCCAATTGACTGTCATTTCTCTGGGTAGGCCAAACTTTTCAGTGAAACTGGTGTGCAGAGTCTACCTATACATTGAGTGCATTACCCACACATCACCCACTTGCACTCATAGATCTGCCTCTATTTAAATTTCTTGACAGAAAACGACCTGCAGAGGTTAGTAAAATACCAGAATATCTTTAGCATTCTCTAGATTCCATTCTATAGAAATGTACTTCCACAAGCACCCGTAGACAATAATATATTTTTCAAATCTTGTATTTTCTGTGATATGACCACCGAAGACCCTGCTTTTATATTAAAAACAGATCTTTGAACTATACCATTTCCAGCTGAAAGGCAATATTTCTCTCCATGTGTTCCCATACCTGGCATGTCACACAATTTGGGGCTTACTTTCCCTTCATGTTAAAGAACAGTAGATGTTTCAGCACCCAGGCTAATGTGCTGCATAGCTAAATTCATATAAGGTCCCAAAGGCGAGACCGATTGCATTGCAAATGCTTTTTCTGATTGACATGAATAAAGACACAGGCATCATACAAGGAAAACAACACAACTTGGCCATCATAACAAATGGAAAAACAGTGATACAACCCATACCCTCCGCTTTGACATCTTGCCCTTCAGCTAAGGGATGTAATGAGGTTACAGCAGTCCTGTCATTAATATGTTATGATATGTCTTTGAGTATGTGTAGAGTATTATTAGATGTGAGATAAGTCATGAATTTATGAACTTGCTATAGCACAAACCGAGGCAAAAGACAGTGGATGACTGTACATTGTCAAATGCAAAGATGGAGTTAATACGTTGAGAGAGAAGTAGCTGATTTCTGGCAGTAGAACTAGACTGCTGGTGTACTGTGCTGTAGTGGTTCTTTAAGAGTTGTACTTTCTGCCCTTAAGCCCAGTGGTGGTGGGCAATCTTAATGGAAACTAGGATTTTATTTCATATCTTGAATTCATAGATGGAGTGTTGACTTGTTTTTTAATTCTTTTGTTACACCAATTGTCCTCAGATCTGATGGTGAGATTGTCATCCAAATATGTGGTGGTGCCAGTCGTGATGGATGGTGCAGCTGGTGTTGGTAATGATTTGGGCAGGTTAAGACAACCAGTTGAGTTCATACAGGTTAGGAATGATGTTGTCCTGTTTGTTCAAGGTTCAACAAAAAGAGAGATGACCCAACTTGTTCCAGGGAACAGGGTTCTTAAAACAACTAAGCCAAATAGAAAATCCCTGGAGGACAATCTCATACGCCTTATTATTCACACAGTTATACTATGACCTTTTTTTACCCTCACACAAAGCAAGCTATTAATCACCCCTGCATCAAACATACGAATCCCAACCCAAGGTGCCGATTCAAACTGAAATGTAATGCTTACACTGTTTTTTTGTTAAAAAAAAGTTTACTTTTCTTTCAAAATATATTTAAAATCGCGGAAATATTCCGACAATGTACATATTTTAATACATTAAAATAGCAATTTATACATTACAGTATGATCTGACATAATTCCAAAACAATCATTAAAAGGAAAAACCTATTGAAACCCCACTAAATAAAAACAGTCATGATTATCTGTTTAAGAATACATTAGATCACAGAGCTATATACGATTTATCCGGCACTTTTTAGTAAAAGGATTTCCTTTTTATCTAAAGGTCCCTGGTTTTTTAGGATTCTTTAAATAAAAAAGCGTTGACGCGTTTCGGTGGTCTATAGGCTTTGGGAGCTGAACCACCTTCCTCAGGACAAGAATCGATACGAGGTCACATTTCTTCTTATTACACAGTATTTATCTATATAAAAAAGAAAAAGTATCAACTAGCATCCAGACCATAATAAAGCATAAATATAAAACATTTTTTTACAATGTCTCATCGTGGGCTCCTATTACAGCCATAATAACATCAAATATATAGTGTTCTCTCTTTTAAAAAAAAATTGCATCACATTTCAACATGAAATCTACAGACACCCCTCTCACTCTCAATTCAGCCTTACAATCGTCCGCCTAATATAGCACCAACCTCTCATTTCAGCATGCTACATTTATACTGATCTTATTTTTGGGAATCTGAACTTTTACTGACCGTAGCAAATATCAGTCGTATTGCAGCTTTAGGGCTAAGTGTAGTCCTATTCTTGATCTTTCCAATTATACAATCTGTTTCTGTAAACATAAGATAATTATAGGTAACAGAGTAACCATTATCTTAATTCACCTCTGTCTATACCTTTCTATTTGGCTTACATACGTTAAACTTTTCACAACGATCTTATCCGTTTCTTCTTTTCTCCCACAAGGGGGACTTTCCCCTTTCTGTTCTGACACTTTCACCCTCTGTTGATCTTGGTGCTGAGTGTCCTGAATAAATCCTGTATCTTAAGAACCACTTATATAAGCTGCTGGGATAAAAGAGTTATAATCTTCGATCACTTGCCTATCGTTTTTACAGAACTTGTTTTGTCACATGAATAATTTTAGCTTACCTTTAATAAAATCTTGTCTACAACGTATTGTGCGGGAGTAGTTGTTCTACCCACACTATTATCGTCCCCTCATAGATTCTTGATATATCTATCTGGGTAGTATTAGCGATCTCTAGGTAAAAAGATAGTTTTTTTGGCAAAGGTGTATTCACTTATTTTAGTGATGTTTTTCTACTGTATTACAGTTTGCTGTCCATAGTCTCTTGAGCAGCTCCCTCTTGACTACCTTCTTAATTTAGTGTCCCCCGTTTATCACGTCTCTCTCTCGGAGGACTCTGTCTCGACTACCTTCTCATTTGTTATAGGTTATATGCACTATATTATAGTTATACTTGTAAATAGACTATGGTGTACCCCTTTTAAAAGAATTTATCCTCACATCACTTCTCCGTATCTGCCCAAGTCATTATATTTATAATTAAACCACGTTACCTGTTCTAGCGCGATCGCCTGTCTGTCTCATATCCCCTGATTTTATAAACTGGGAATGGATATTGCTTCATTATCATCTCCCCTCCCTGAACACGAATACTTTGTGGTTCTCCCTTCGTTAGTTGTTTCTATCAAACTGGGGTTATAGAGTTATCATTACATACAACCACGCTTAGTATTGTTTTGTGGTTGTATACTTGATATATTCAGCATCAGGAAACCTTCTTATTCCCTGTCCTGGCCTCCTTCATTTATAATTTTCGGGACTCCAAGACCTCCCCCAACCGATGTTGAGGAACTAACTCTGTCATAGTTACTCCGCTACACGTTAAAGCACTAACCTTACTTCCACGTTGTGACGTTCATCATTTCTTTTACTCGAAGTAGAGAGTCCCACTCTAAAACCTTCCTTCTTATATATTGGAATTGAATGCCCGTAATCGCATTCGAGGGCGGAAGCGAAAGCAAAGAATCGCGAGACGAGGATTCTTCGTATTGCGGTATGACGTACACATCTCGCCGCCATCTTAGAGCGGGCTTGTCTGTACTGCACTCCTAATGTTCTTAGTCCCCATGTCTCGGCGCATATTTGGCGGCCATCTTTCAGAGTAATTTCTTTATGGGTATTTATAAGTTTAATCTAGCCATAGCTTAGTATTTTTAATTATTTGTATTGTACCTATATTCGAAATGGTACTATGTTTGTTTATTTCATAATAAGCATAGCAGATACATTTATTTCAATTTAAAATGCATTGACTCCAATCACAGCGACTGTTTGACATCCTTTTTCCCCCAAGCGGTTCATTTATATTTGTCTATGAGTTCAGTTAGTCCGTAGGCCTATTTTTTTAATAACATTATATCTCTATTTAATAAGGTGCTATGCTTGTTAATTCCATTACAAGCACAACCAATGCATTCATTTAAATTAAAATACAGTGTCTCTAAGCCAATTAGTAATTTACAGGAGTAATACAGCTTATCTATCTTTCCATTATATATATAGCTTATCTCATAATTTGCATATCATGTTTGAATAATGGTTTCCCAGTCCTCTCTGCTGTTTAAGCCATTTCTGTTGGTATTAAATGTAATCATAAACCATTGTTCCTGCTTCTTTCTACGTTGTATACAGTTCCTTATTCTCCTCTGTTCCATAATCTTTTCAAGAACTACCCATCTTAAGTCATTGGCATTATGGCCCTTCTCTTTCCAGTGACTTACAAGTGGAGCATTTTCTTTATTTGTATAGATAGCTGACTTAAGTTCACATATCCTAAGTCTTAACTCTCTTCCAGTTTCCCCTATATATCCCTGTCCACATGGACAAAGGATCAAATATACAATATTTTTGCTCCTGCAGTTGTTCAGAGTTTTAATTTCATCTGTAGCTGAATTTAAAGTTATATCTTTTGTAACCAGACACTGGTTGCATATACCGCAGTTTCCACATTTGTTGTTACCCCTCGCCTTACCTCCCGACATTGTTTGTTGGGTCTCCATCCTGTCCTCTCTATATGTATGGACAAGGGTGTTACGGAGGTTTTTATTCTTTCTGTAGGCAAATAAAGGTTTTGGCAGATTGACTTCTGCTCCATCATTCATGAATCTGTTTGTTCAAGCCATGGATAAAACATGGTGCGGAGTTTGGGATTCCCTTAAGCGGGACTAGAGTGGAATCAAGAAGGCTACAAATCAGGATGTTGCTACCATCCAGATGCAAGAGAATGGCTTGAAAAGCAGTTCTGAATTTGCTTTCTGAGTGGAATAGTTTTACATTGTTAGGAGAGGGAGCTGGTAATTGGCAATGTGTTTCTTAAGAGTAAGGTTGATGTCCAGATTGAATCATAGAAACGTCGCATTGTGTGAAAGTTGAGGTTTGAGGTTTGAATCCATGTCATTGGGCCTGGTTTGGACTTGTTCCTTTTTTTTCTTGGCAAATAAAAGGCATTGGTAGATGTCAGACACCGTTCAAAGGTTTCAAGCAGGCAAGGGCTACAAGAGTTAAACCTTGGGTTTTGAGGCCTGATATTGCAGAGACTGCCCTACTATGGGCCTGCACACTGGACCTTGTAGAGCCTCTTGCATACTTGATTCTCAGTATCGTGATGGAGAGCAATCACAGGCTTCTCGAGGAGTTGGTGTGGGGTGCTCGTCCTCAGCACTCAAACATCAAATAAAAGACATAAGAACATTAATGTCCAGCCCAGTGCTTGTCTTTAAAAGAAATTACTTTAATGAAAGTTGTTCTAAATTCCACACACATTAACGAATATTCAGGTCAATGATCCTTAATGTGTTTACTTATAGGCACCCAATCTGCTCCCTTTGTGCTCCCAACTAGGCATTCCCTTTAGCTCTGGGTTACCCATCTCACTAGTAGTAACAGTGGCGTGCATTAGGGTCAGGTGTAGTCAGTAAATGCCCACAGTTGAATTGTGCTCAGTTTGTTGTGATATCTTAACCTCCTTGGTATGTGATATAATTCAAGTCCTTCAGATGATGTTCTACAACACTGTGCAGCCTTCCTGCCCACTTTATCTGAATCACAAGAAACCAGCAAGTCTTTTTTGTGTGCACTGTAGCTAGACAAAGACCTCTTCTGGCAGTGCACCCTCCCTGTCCTACTAACAGATGTTGTCGTTTGGTGAGGGGCTACAGGAGCCCAAAGGCACTAGGGTCCTGCCTTTATCTCTTTCAAGCCATCCACTTCTTCCTGGATGTCACATATGCACAGGGGATGTGCTGAGCCTTGTTCTACCTGGCCAGCGTCTGCTCCTTCCGGAACATGCAGATTCTATACTGTTTCACAGACAGGTAGGCTTCTAAGCACGTTATGCCCCTTCCTCAGAAAGAATGACTGTTAGGTGGACACTAGTCCTGGTAGCACAGCTGTCATTTCAGCACTCTTTGAAGCACCTTTTCCTTGTTCATGAAGGACTTGGAACTGGAACAAAGTGAAGGTTGGGTCCCACTTTCAGCCCCGATCAATGCAGGTAAGAGCTGTGGTACAGTGGGGCTGAGTGGAGGCGATTTCGACAGACGATGACGAGGGAAAATTAAATAGATAATTAATGTTCCCTCGTCATCGTCCGTCGAAATCTCCACCACCCGGCACCACCGCCCCAAAGCTCTTACTTGCACGGACCACGGCTGCCCACTTTTACAACACTTTTAGAAAGGGAATCTGGATCCACTATTTTAAACTGTAGAACCAGTTTGGAGTGGTACTTAAGAGAAGCGTCCTCTCCAGGATGTTTTCCAGACTCAACCTTTGGTAGAGTGATGCATCTGACAGCTGGAGCACTAGGGCTGGCTCCATATGGTAGAAACTACAACAAAGTCTGATAGAGGTGTACGGTGCCTGCACCTGGTTCTCATCAGCCAAACTGAAGGAGTAATCCAAGATAGATGAAAGGGTAGGCCTCACCCAGAGACTTACTCACTGGTGAAAAAATCAGCCCGTGTTGTAATGATGACATTGGAATATCAAGAGATGAAATTAAAACATTCTTATTTTCACAATCAAGGTACCTAAGGAAAACAGCTCAGAAGTGATGTGTTTTCGACATTCACCTTACACAACAATATCTGCAGGTCAACGCCTCACCCCTGACAGCCACCAAATAGTGCTCAGGAAGACTAATCAGCAGCTCCTTGTAAAGGCTTATAGAATTTCTAAAAGAAGCCATATTGCTCTTCCCTCACATCAGTGTCTGAATCTCCTCTCTTCAGCTCCGTCTCATAATTTAATGTATTTAATGTGGGTGCTTCCATCAAAAATTTAGAGTTGGGTCTAAAGAAACCCTGAGATTTAACGTCGATTTTTCTTCACCAAAACTGGGGTATGTGTTCGCAGCAGATACAATGCATCAAACACACAAACTTGAAGATTTTTCTGTACACAAGACCCTAAGCAACTGCCAGACGGTACCAGACGTGGTTACATTTCATTATGCCAAAAAGGGTTCTTGCTGCAGCATTCTGTTTATGTTGATATCTAGCAAGTTTAGGCTGCTTTTTATATGTATTCATCATCATCCTCAATCATCAATATACTTTATTCGATTTTACAAACAAAATCATAAAAGCCATAAAATATCAAACATTTGCACACAAATTGTCACAGCCAAATTCATCTATATTGTAACACTCCTGTACAAGACAAAAGCAGACAAATGGAGAATTTAAAATCTGTAAAAACAAGGACTTGAGAAAAATTAATTGACTTTAAAATTAGAAATAGAAACTTATGCCGGAGATTATTATATTTTGGACAGAACATAGTCACATGTAAAGTATAATTAATCATTGTATTATCACAATTACAACGGGACAGGTCCAGGTACGAGAAACAACTGTGATTAGAAGGGATAAGGCAAGGAACTAGTTCAACATGAAATATGTCAACAAACGACGTTGTTGGCGTGTTATGTTCCAGGTTAGATAGGGTTCAATGTTACTGACAGTTTGTACTGAAAATGCATGCCGCATAGAATGCTTTGTTAATGCTAAATCCTCACGCTCTGATGCCCACTTTTCCCCAATCAATAACACTGCTTTTTTGTCCACAGAACGTGTTAACGCAGAAGAATTATCAAACAGATCAGAACTCCCCAAGGCCCGCAGGTTACCGGCCACATACATCAGCCACGGGATCAGGAAGGGTTTTTCCAAATTTAAACAATCCTGCAGTATTAATCTGCTAAAACTAAGTTCCTCCTTTAAACAAATCAGCTTCCAAAGCTTTAAAGGGCCAAGGCGTAGCTGGTCAGTGAGGACGTCTATACCTAGTATGGACCTGGACAATTGTATACTTTATGGGACCCCTAATAGATCTCTCAAAAATGTATTTTCAACTATTTAGAGAAGGGTAACCCGACCATAACCCCAGATTCGGATACTGTAGCTCAGTAAGTGGATGCACTTGGCCCTGTAAATTTCCTAGGCCGATTTGATGTGACTTCATCCTAGTCAACTGGAGAAATCTTTGACACTCTATTAAAGGCCAAAACATTCTGGGATATAAGTGAGTGCCACTTTAACTCTGAGTCTAGAAGAATCCCCAAATACTTAGTTGACTGATATGCTGGCCTTCAACTACGTGTTTCATCGTTTTAGTGTTAGAATATGTATTCAATTTTTAAAGTTGATGTACATATCAAGTAATACATTAACCAATATAACCCTCTGGGGAAAGAGAAGAAAGGAAAGACCATTATTAGCAATTCCAAGTGATAAAAAAAACGAATTTAAACATGGTGTTTACCTGGTCAAACAGGGAAAGCTTGGAGGCTATCAACTTTATTTCATGCGTGGGATGAGGGCATACATCCAGAGACTCTGGTCAGAAACTGCTATTTAACATATTGGTCTCTCTTATGGGAAACTAATTTCCATTTATGATGGATTTAATTTCAGTAAATTTTCTTTCAGCCTTTGATGAACAGCGTATGAAGAATAGAGGCTGATGTATTAGGATTTGTTTCGTGAGGAATTAGGAGCATCTGTCTATCATCTGTATGTATGTAGAAAATAAGCTTGACTGCATGCGCAGATGATTTAGAATACACAAGAAGAGCAAAAGTGAGGATCGTTGCAGTACTCCC
This sequence comes from Triturus cristatus, assembly GCF_964204655.1. Classification (NCBI taxonomy): domain Eukaryota; kingdom Metazoa; phylum Chordata; class Amphibia; order Caudata; family Salamandridae; genus Triturus; species Triturus cristatus. Next base: position 476,815,968 of record NC_140579.1, on the reverse strand, counting down.
TGACAGACCGGTTAAGGTTCAGAGGTTAGCGAACCAAGATGTACAGCTCAAGTCCTACTTCTAAGGAAAGACTTAATTCATCCCAAGGCAATACCTAGCACAGCATAATCCAAAAGATGTCTAAAAGATGATGAACAAGCAATTGAATTCTAACAGTGTGCCACCACAGTCACCATCAACAATCATCCTAAGGTCATCGGTCACGGAGGTCACAACTACCTCGGTAACCTTCCCATGTCTAAACCCTGCCTGAAACTGCTCTTTTTTGGAGAGAAGCTTGTATGATTGTTGGAGTATCATGTCTGTGACTGGCTCCCTGTTTAAACTAGATACTGGTGCACTGATATCATGGTGATAATGTGCAAGACTGGACAACTCAAAGATTTAGTATGGTTGTAGGTATCATGGCACAAGTTCTTTAAATGATACTCTTCTGTGGCGTGGATTGTTTGCAGACATACACATAGCTCTTGCTTGTGTATATCAATGATGATGACTTGTGTTTCATGGTTTGTTCTTAACTAGAGGTGGCATAACTCATGTAATTCATTATATCAAAATCATGCAGAATTACCTAAGAATTCTGCGAGACTACAAAGAAATACACTAGAAGAGTAATTCTGCATTTAGCCCTATTTCTTAATGTAAAAATGCCACCTCACATCCAAATGGGCGCAAGAATGCATTTTATGCGAAGAAATGGCTCTAAATGCAACAGAACACGAATTGCTCATGCCCGCTAAATATCCTCTTGGGGTAGGAATTTCCCCAACATACTCATGGCATTTAGTACTATTAAAAATAGCGCTAAACACAAATCAGCACGAAGAACAAGCGCAAGCTTGTGCTAACTAAATGTGCTCTTGCAGTAGGATTTTTCCCCCCAAATTACCCTTCACTATGCAAGCAGGAGTAAGTGTGTTATTAGCAGTAATTCCGCATCAGCATTTCTAAAAATACTCAAAGTACTCTGGCATGAATGAAATTCCCCCAGACCTATTCCTAACCTCATAAAAAACGTGCTTTTGTGAATGGACCTGCACTCAGAGACATTTTAAGACATGGGTAAAGTGGGCTTTGGCCCAGGGCCCCAGACTTTCAGAGGGGCCCCTTATAGAGCCAGCTCTGTTCTGTAGAGAGGCTTGACCTTGAACAATTCTTAAACAGATTGTTTTAAATACAGTCGTCCATTAATGTGGATGATGTGTGAGGCTCTAGTACAGACATTTTGAAGAGAAATGTGCTTATGTTTCATTCAACATCCAAACACAAGTTTCTTTTATATGACAATAAAACATCACAAATGAGAAATGGGAGGATGTCACAGAGATTATTTGCAGAAACATTAGTGAGCTGCTGCTGAGTTACAATAATGAAAACACACATCACTATCCCTGAATATTATATATAAACACATTTAGAATTTGGACCAGTGCGCCTGTGCACTGTCAGTGACCTGGCCAAAGAGGGATGAAAAAGCGAAAACTGGATCATAAATTCAAAGCTGTTCCGAACAGGGGCCCCAAAATACATTTGGCCCGGGGCCTGCACAATTATATGGTAGAGACAAACACATAAATAGTGGCATGCAAGGAAAACGAGCAATCCATACCTGCGTTTTCATTCATAAAACCGATTTTTTTAAAGCAGCCTGTTTCCCTTAAATATCCAGGTTTCACATTTTGAAACAGGAGGTAATGGCCTACTGGATGCCTTTGTGTTCCTCCCGAGGTGGCTGGTACAATTACAAAAGAGGAAGAAGAGTTGGTCCACAGGGACAGCTGTGAAACGGTACAAGACTATGGAGGAAAAACATGTTTACAAATAGTTTTTGCTAAAAATAACTGTACCGGAATAGAGGCTTTGCACTTGAAATCATAAAAAATACTGCAACCGATTTCTAATACAATCTAACAAATCTCGCCACAGAACTGCTGGGCAATATGGTCGCCAATTTTAGCAAGATGTATTTATAGTCGAACAGCTCCTCTGGCCAGAGGGAGAAATTACCATTAAGAAAGTCAAACTGAGAAGTCATCTGTCAGAGTCGCTCATTATAAGAACTGCAATTTAACACTACGGGAATCTAGGGAATACATTCTCCTGGGGGAGCAAACATTTAAATCCAATAAAAGCTAAACTGTATTTTGAATCGGGATCACATACAACTATGAATGAATACACTGCAGCAAAATTACTATATTATTCATTAAGTGTGAGGTTCAGGGAATTGTGGCTACCTAAACAGTATCTACATGTATTACAATATCAGAAAATGACCTTGAGCATCAAGGTACAAATTATAATAATTATGAGGTGCCTACAATGATATTGAAAAGGTGCTTTGGTACCCTAGGCAGTATTTCAACCAACCAATCTATCTAGCTACATTTTTGGACTTTTACAGGCAAGCACAGTAACAAATGCACAGACACATGTCTCTCCATCGTGGAACAGAACTTTCCAATTTTGTAAATTATCACTAAATTATCACCATATTGCTCTAAATATAAACTTTATTTATTGTGCTACAGATAGTCCTTTCTGTAATAAAACTTCAAAAGTCCTGTGAACACTCTCTTCATGTGGCCACATGTATAAAGCTTGGTGTTCACAATTACCAAATAGCGAAATTTGGTGATTTGCTATTTGGTAATCACAAACACTAATGTATGAAAGTGTGTTTTACACTTTCTGCGATTTCCAGTGGGTCACAAATAGACCTACCTTGTGCATATTAATAAGTTAAATAATCCGTATGCGACCCATTGGGAATCACAAAAATCATAGAGATGACCACCATATCTGTGATTGCATTTAAATAAAGCACTCTTTTTTCCTTAAAGGAAAATAGGATGTGCTTAAAAGGAAAAAAATGAAATTTTTATGTTTTACTTTTTAACAGTAGACAGTGATCCATGGGACCACTGCCTGCTCTTAATATATAATCTTCTCTTCCCAAACAGGAAGGGGTCCAGAAGGGTCTGTTTGAAAATAGCTTACCACCAACTTTGAGTTGGTGAAAAAAGTGTGAATGTTTTGCAACCGCATTTCGTAAAACATATGTGCGTACCAATGCGAATTTGGAAGAGACGCCCTAAACACACCCCTTCCAAATACCGATTTGCAAACCCCAATTGCGATTCAGTAATATGTTTCCAAATGGCAATTAGGGCTTTGTAAATTTAAAAATGCCTTTTTACTTTTGCATTCTGCTAATTGGTCCGTTTGCGAATACAAAAAAGCTTTGTACATGTGCCCTTAGAATTGAAGCTAGTGTGAAGCCATTAATGTGTGATGAAACAATCTAACAGGGATATACTTTTCAGATCTTGTGTACCATTATGACAGAAAACACCTTTGTCCGCATCATTTAACATCTCTATCAATACATACATGCATTTCATGTTTTGTGGTAGGAATTTTCCCTTCTTTTTCATAACTTCTTTCACATTTATCACATTCTTTTTCACATACATAAACATTCAGTTATTTCACTAGAGCACCAGAATTTAGAAGAATACATAAACAATGAAAAATATGTTGCATCTCTTTTTAAGGACCCATACCTTCCTTCATAAAGTGCCTTCTAGAGAGATACGCACATAATATGTATATGTACTATGTGTTCATGACTGAAGGGGGGGCTACATTAATGAATATGATATAATGTACATTAGGTGCAGCATAATTTAGTTAACCCTGCTACACAATTTGGTCCTCCACTGCCTCATAGTTCAGTGGCCACGGGTTTACAGACACATTTAATGTCGTTTTACCAAGAAAGGAATGGCTCATAGTGCAAGCGTGTGGAATAACTGGAAATGGGGTCTCCTCTCTGTGCAGAGCTCAAACCCTCCAAGAGAAGTCTGTATCTTCTTCGATTTTGTAGGATCTGATTGATAGTACTTGTTATCCTAAGGCAAGTCTTACTTTTCAACAACTCATTGCTCAGTAAGGGGGAGTGGGACACAAACAGAACAGCAAGAAATTAGTTTAGGGGTAACTGTCAATACTATGCTAGCCTGTACTTTTTAAGAACCCACACTGAAACCTCTGATCATCTTTTGAAACGTAGAAAAGATAAAAATAATTGAGAAACCTTATTTCATCTACTGGAGGAGGTACAAAGAAAGTTGTCAGAACCTCCATAGGAATTGCTGCATCATGAGTCCCGTCACAGTACTGCTGAAAACAAACTTGAGAAAAGACTATCTGCCATATTAGCAACTTGGTCTGTTGCGGGGGCCCATAAACTTCAGGCGGGTCTAGCTTCAGGGGTCTGGAAGTTCATAGAGCTGACCAGTCCTACAATAATGAAAACCTGCTGCCTTACTAAAGGAGTTTTATTTGGCTATTGTTTCCACATGAACTCTCAGGCCAGTTTCTCAAAACAAACGTGCTTGTGGGTTAAACCTTTAACACTGCGGCCTGTGCTGCACCAGCTCTGTTCTTGGGTGAAGCTTGCAAGCCTGTGCTGTGCCGAGTTTAAGAGAGTGGGATGCTTGCACAGCTGTTCTGTGTAAGGTAAGTATATCCTACTTCTCTTTATGCAGTTTCTTGCACAGGTGGTGTCCTAGCAGTACTTGTTTTGTGTGAGAATGCTCTTACACTGCTACAGTGTGTGCTGTACTTGTACTGTGTCTGAGAAACAATTGTACTGCTGCTGCAACATGTACACCATGTGTCACAATTGATCACATGTCTAAAAGAGGTGTCTCCACTCCATGCCCTATCAAATTCCCTACTGAGGTTGCAATTAGCCATTAGTATTGGACTACTAAACATACTGCACTCCTGTCTGCTATTGTTCTGCTGGGAATGGAGGGTCTCTGCTGTTGTCAGTTTGAATTAACAGGAGCCAAGCTGGGAGAATCTGGTACAATCCTTCTAAAGGTATATCAGGCTTTTCAGTATGCCAGTGTTGTCTATCAAAGTTATAGCAGCCTTGTTGACTAATGTTGTTTGAGACCCAATGGTAATGGCTAAAAGTCTTATGTAAAAGTTTGGTAACTGTCCAATAAAGCATGACGGCATTGCTGTGGAGAGCTGAATCTACCTCATTAAAGATATTACAGCCATTCAGTGAAGTGCTGGGACTGCTGCGTTCAATGCAAAGCAGCCCGGATAAGGAGCCCGTCCTAATTTAAATACCCCAACTCTGCTGAGTGGAAGGAATACTTAATAAAACTGATGATCCGGCTGAGAGGCATTACTTCTAGCCCATTAAAGTATGGTTTACTCACTGGGAGTTTGCTATACCAGTTTATTTTAGCATGTGTGATAATCCTGCACTGTTGTACCTGCACTATTGCCTCACTGTGTGTTAAGTTTGCACTACTGCTGCAAGTGTTCAAGTTCAAGTTCAAATAACTTTATTCGATTGTAAACCTTACAATCATAAAAGCACAATTCATAAACATACAATTAAAATCAGACCATCCATTTCATTTATACAGCAGAAATTTACATAATCAATATAAGACAAAGGTAACAGGCAGAACAAAGCATGTTTAAGAATATAAATAGTTATACCAAGGTTAAAAAGATTAAAAATACATAACAACAATAACAGCATAATTAACCCTCCATGCTTTTCCTGAAGGTAATTGCTAATTTCAAAAAGCTGCATACAAATAAGGTGCAGTCACAATTCAGGAGTTGAAGGTAATAAAGTGCTGGTTTAATCTGTGTGAATTTCAGTTCTTTCAGGCATGGTTTTAAAAATAGCCTCCGAGGTACTATATAATAAGGACAAATAAATAAAAAGTGTGCTAGATCTTGCGGAGACTTCCCGTCGCAGCCGCAAGCTGGCAACACTTGGCCTCGATGGGCCCCACTCGGAACCGCTAGTAAGTAATGAAACAAGTCAAAACGGAACCTTGTTAATAGGTAGCGTTCGTAGCTAGACATAGGCCATGATAAATATGGTTCCATTTGTAGACAGGTTTTAAGTAAAACATGTTTCCTAACACTGTCTTTCTGGAACTCAACCTCTTCCCGGGCAAAATTCCTGGTTATCATAAATATATTTTTCACAGAAAGGGCATCTATTTTAGTAATGGAATTTGGGGTTAGAAACAGGTCCGGCCGACCTATTTCAGTAAAACAATCTTTAATGTACTTCAACCACGGAACCTTGAGCCTACCATCCCATGTTAAAGCTTCTTTTAGTATATCATGGGTGAGAGGTATATCCTTATTTAACCAGCAGTTCAACCAGCATAATAGGGGGTTTACTGCTATTCTGTCGCTAAGGTGGGGCACACCTAACTCCTCGTATACCGAGAAGTTTCCGGCTCCCCTTGGGAGCCTCAGTATCTTCTTCAGAAAATTATTTTCTGTAACCTCCAGGTCTCGCGTCTGGCTGTAGCCCCAGAGCTCGCTTCCATAGCAAGCAACGGCAACACTTTTAGCTTGGTATAGTTTAAGTAAGGCAGCCACCGGACTATTGCCCATTTTTCTCGCGAAGCCAAGTATAGCTGCATTAACGCGGGTTACCTCGCCCTTCTTCTTGAGAACAGCAGGGCCCCAAGATAATTGGTGATCAAGAAGAATCCCGAGGTATGAGAAGGTTTTGGTGGTTGGAATTTTTTCCCCATTTATGTTGAAGAGGTTAGGTTTTCGCGACCCTAGGCCTATCTTCATAGCATAGGACTTAGAATTGTTAATACTTAGGCCTGGAGACTCCATGAAATCAAAGAAAGAATTTAAGAGTGTCTGAAGGCCGATTGCTGTCCTTGAGATAAGGACAGCATCGTCCGCGTATAGCAGAACTGGAATGCCTTTTCGGCCTACAAAGGGGTAATCCGCTCCAGTTCTTAACAAGTATTCCTCCAACACGTTAATATACAGGTTGAAGAGGAAAGGAGCCAGGATACACCCCTGTCGAACACCCCGATTAATTCTGATATGCCCCGTCACTTTCAGGTCTTTGGTATATCGGACATTTGCTCTTGTGTCGGAGTGCAAGTCAGCCAGTAGATTAATTAAATTCTGCTCAACGCCCATCTTTAACAAAATGTCCCATAGTTTGCCTCTGTCCACACAATCAAATGCGGACGATAAGTCCATAAAAGCCATATGGATGGTTCCCTGTCGGGCCAGGGTGTATTTACCTATAATCAAATACAAGTTCAGACACTGAGTTACTGTCGAGTGACCAGGTCTGAAGCCGTATTGTATTGGGTATATAACTTTATTCTCGTTTGCCCATGCTGTTAACCTATTCAGAATTACGCCCCCGACCACTTTGGCTACAGAATTAATTAAAGATATTGGCCTGTAGCATAACGGGCTGCTACGATCGCCCTTTTTAAACACGGGCACAATAGTAGAGAGCCCCCACGACTTTGGACATCCGTGGGCCACAGCTGCATTTATTACAGCCGTAAGCACAGGGGCCCATAATGAGGTACAAGATTTAAAAAGATCCGGGGGCAAGCCATCCGGACCTGGGGCCTTATTTCCGGTTAACCCTTGAATGCCCTTTTCTACTACGTTTACTGAAAAACACAAAGAATTCTCCTTAGAAGTTAAAAAATCATTTTCTGCCTGTTGTTCATTGCTTTTAAAAATTACGCTGAAGTGAGTGACCCAATCCTCCTCAGGGATATTTGTACCAAGTGCAGTATCACTGGGAATATCGAACAGGGGTTTATTAACAATTTCCCAGAATTTACTGCTATTGCCCAGGACTGATGGGTCAAGCAGAGACTCCCAGGTACAAGCCTTAATTTCATTTTTCCTCTTAACGAGTGATTTCTTATAAATCAGTCGCAGGTTTTTAATTTGACCTGGATCTCTAGGTTTAATTTTTAACGCCTTTTTCAGATCTCTGCTTGCTTTAGAACATGTATGGTCAAACCATTTATTTCTAGCATGTCCCTTCACTGGAACTAGTAGCATAGATCCTACTGAAGACACCACAACCTCAAAAATAGCTAAAATTTGCTCAGGTGACGTAAATGGTAACACACAAACCGCAAGTTCCTCACCACATGACTTATTAATTTCAGTGTATAGGTTTTCATGATTTACCAAATGCCATTTCAATCGGCGTTTGCCATTTATACATTTTAAAATTCCTCGGTCTTCACAATTCGTTCGCTGTTCAAAAACCCCTCCACCCAATCTAATGGTTAGGGGATTATGGTCACTGTAGATATTCATTTGAATGGTGAATCCAGAAGCCTGATTGGCAAGGTCGGCAGATAACAATAAATGATCTATAAAAGATCCCTGACCTGATCCTTTAAATGTTGGAACATCAAAGACCTTCGACTCAGGCACCATGGACATAGCTACAGATAAATTATTTTCATTCAGCAGATCGTTAAGACAAAGTCCACGCCTAGAGTGGTCAAAATGGAAACCATTCATACTATTACACCCCAGGGATCCCATAGAGGTAACTCGTGGATTACCACATGGGTGTACATTAAAATCACCTGTAATCAATAAGTTACGTGACAGAGTACCTGCTCCTTCTCTCAACATCTCTTTCAGAGGCAGTATATTACATTCCCCTTGACTGTTTATAGCATTATAAAAATTAATTAGTGTCAGGGCATGTTTCCCTCTCTTCAATTCGAGCACTTGGATATTCCGATTTACATGATACCGGTTACTTATTTGGCAGGAAAGTGCCAGGTTAATAAAAATAGCCAGGCCCCCCTTAGCTCTTCCACTAGTTGAGGGGGCTGCTGGACTAAGAAAGCTTTGGTAGCCCTCAATGAAAACATTATTATCTTCCATCCATGTCTCTTGGAGGCATATATCTACATATTTCTTGAAAAAAATCCCAACCAGGCAGAATCACATATTTTATCAACCAAACCTGCTACATTCCAGGACACTAAACTCGCATTACAAACATCACCGTGGTCTATTCCAGTGACGGCTTCTATAGTTATAGGTTTTGGAAGCCAAATTTGTTCTACGTGTGTGTCTCCCATGTTTACTCTTGTAGAGGAACTTGGTTCTATATGGACTGGTGGAAGAATAAGGGCCTCGGGCAGATCATGCAATATACTAATGTGCTTGTGTGATACGGAACTATCCGTTGGAGAGTCTGCATCTGGTTCTATCTGGTTGTTAGTAACTAATTCTTCAGTTGAAAGGGGAACAATTGCTGCTTGTGTAGACCTAATTTCCCCATGCCCAAAGTTATTTTGTATGTAACCAGTATATGTTGGTAGGGCTGGAGCAGCATGTAGTCAGTCAACCCCCTCCAAACCATCCTGCTCATGAAAAACATCAAAGCTATTTGAAGTAGATACATTGTAGTAGGTGTTAGGGTATTTTGGTTGGGGGTGATCACGATAATGATACAACCCATGTGAGGCCTCCCATCTATCATGGTAGGTTACTGGGTGGTTGACCTGTCTGGCCTCCCAGGATGTATCTCTCCTATACTGTCTTTGGTCTCCTACAGTATAATGACCGTAGTTCCTTGATGTTACTCCATTATGATCATAAGTTTTCTCCTGCTCTAAAGTGGGGTATAGATACACTTTGTTTAAACTGTGAGCCCTTGAGGGGTAGAAATAACTTAGATCCATGGTACGGATCAAGCTATTTATCAGACCATCCTTCCATCTAGTTATGTGGCTTGCTACACGATTATCCTTGAAGTTGACAACGATACAGTCACCCTCGGTGGATTTGAATCTATGACCCACCCAATCAACCCTCCTGACATTCGTTATTTTACCACTAATGTGGGAAGGGATCGGTCTATGGGCGGTTAACCAATGGCTCACTTTATTTTTCAGATCCCCATAACTCTCTATCTTGCCCACTTCTAATTGCGGTACACCTATCATTACTATGGTGTATAGGTGGGATTCAGGAGGGAGATTAATGTGAATGGGTTTTTTAAATTGTGTCAACTTGGGTGTTTGCACTGGACGTGTGGCAATGGTTGTATTTTCTGTTAATATGGGCCTTTCAGGCTCAGCCTGGTCATCAAGTGAGGCAGGGAGTAAACCTTCCGCAGCCCATTCACTCTCATCGCTACCAGTTGTAGAACTATCTGGGGTAGTGGGCAGGGTCGACGCTACTATTGGTTCATTATTTACACATATGGGCGTGTTTAGATCGTTATGATCTATGACGCCCAAGGGAGAAGTAGATGCCAAATTAGAACAATCAATTTCTGCATTATTCTTGGGTCGTGTCTTTTTAGTGTTAATTTGATTTCGTTTGCCATTAGCCAGTAAAAAACTGTCCTTCTGTGTAGGTGCAGTGAGAATTTTTAACATGCTCATAGTATCCTTTTTTTGAGACTTCTCAAACTTCACTAAAGTTTGCTCTAAACCAATGATTTTTTCACTAATGGGCTGCAAAAGTGATCTGACTAGCTGTGCCATTTCTGTCAAATATAATTTATCTAAAGTACTTGCACTTTCAGTCTGACATGTCTGGTCTATGTAAGTTTTGGTATTCTCTGGCTGTGTTTCTTTGGACAAAAATACGCCCTGATTTGTAGAAGTGGTAATCATATTAGGTGTTCTGATGAGTGGTTTAGCCAGTCTAAAATTTAACCAGACATCCATTGCTGTGGGCTTATGATTACCCAGGGGTCTGTATGTTTTCCTTACAATAGATTTGGTTTTTTTCCCGAAACGCCGTTTCATCTTTTTTGGGGAGAGCGGTTTATCAGCTACTATTTTATTTGCAAGAGGTGAACTTTCAGCAAATACTTCCCCTGGGGAATGAGATGACATAGTTCCTGGTTGAAGCAGACGCAAATTTTCCCCGGAGTTAGAGACAAACAAAGGGCTTCTTTCTATACTATTTAATAAAATGGGTGAGCCTAGTGATGCATTTTTCCTACTGCTTTTGCCACTAGGTAACCCTGAAAAGGATTGCAGCAAAAGTGATTCCTCCATATTGATAGAGGACTCCACAGTATTATTATTAGCAGTGGTGTGCATTACAAGATTGGGAAAACACAAATTTGGGGTCAGTGAAAGACGCCTCTCTGTGTTTTGTATTGCATCTGCAACTACACCTATGGTCTTTTGTAGCATCAGGTCTATGGCTGTCAGTGACGGTAATGGTGTAGATGGAACAGTTTTGTTTCTTGTCGACGATCTTGTGGCGACAGAGATCTTTCTTGCCTTAGTCATCATGTATAATGAGTCCGAGGAGACAACTATAACACTAAATGTTTATAGAACTGCGATGTGAAACTATGACCAACCACGCATGCAATAATACAACCAACCGAGACACTGGTACTGTCGATATGTGTGTTTACCCAGGATGGTGGAGATGTTAAGGGGGTGGCCCGTCCCGTCACCTTCTGTGCCCTGAGGGCCACAGAGGGCCCGCCCTTTGCCCGGGCTTAGCCCGCGCGCGGTCCCGCGTCGCGGGGGCTGGCTGTTAATTTATGCGCCTCTGTGCGCAATGCCGGTGACGTTGGCGGGCTTCCGCCGCGAAGAGTCCTGGGGACTGTAGTCCCGCCTGCACACTGCGGCCGCTATGGAATCTGTCTGCGGCAGGGGGACGAGGAAGGCTGCCCGATGGCGAATCGAGTCCGAGAAGGCACAGGTAGGGAGAGATGTCCACAAGACAGAGTACGCCCGCTCTGCCGGGGCTGGCTGTTAATTTATGCGCCTCTGTGCGCAATGCCGATGACGTTGGCGGGCTTCCGCCGCGAAGAGTCCTGGGGACTGTAGTCCCGCCTGCACACTGCGGCCGCTATGGAATCTGGCTGCGGCGGCGGCAGGGGGACGAGGAAGGCTGCCCGAAGGCGAATCGAGTCCGAGAAGGCACAGGTAGGGAGAGATGTCCACAAGACAGAGTACTGCTGCAAGTGATTTACCAGTTTGGTTTATTTGCAGTGCTTCTATTTGTGCTGTAACTGCTTTTTCTCTGTAAAGATAGAGTATGCTGTTTCTGACACACTGTGCTTGTTAAATTCATTTAAAAGAGGTACCTTACAAAAATCCATATTCTCCTCTTTATCATATTACTCTTTTGCAAGTTAATTACATAAGCATAGCCTCCATTTAAATTGAAAAGCTTATACAACGCGTGTTTCAAGGAAATAACTACTACCTCAGGATGAAATTGACATCAATTAAAAAAGCTTTACATTTGTCATAGCCCCATGTACGGATTATACATATTTGTCAAGCTGCCTCCTAATGGTATCAGCAACTGGTACCTCACTAACACAGACTCGTGGTGGGCTCCTGAAATGCTTATGTGCTTTTAGATTTAACGTGAATAAAGAGTAATTTGATAAAGATAACAGTATGGACTTTTTGTGAAGTACCTCCTTTTGATGAATTTGAATCTTTACTAAACCGGTTGGGGCTCGTTTAGAGTGGATGGTGCTGGACTACAGATCCCTAACCCCAACTCTCTGTTATTAAAAATATTGTGCTTGTTAATTAAGAGAACACTGCACATCTCTGCCTCTAATGTAAAAGGATAACTTGTTTATGTAAAGTAGTGCTTTATACCAAAGTTGTCATTACCCCCTCATTATGCTGCCTTGCCTACCTTACATGTTGAGGCACCCGCACCTCTCCTAATATCCTTTCTCCCGACATAAAAGTCCCTCTCCCCCTCCTACCTCCTGTTTTTCTTTGTTGTCTCTTTCTGAAGGCGGGTGCAGTGGGCTCACTCCAACGAGATAGCGCTGTTCTTCCCCATTGCAGAGACTCGATGTGGGTAGGGTCCAGGGTACTGTTCAGGGCAAGCAAGCATAGTGGAAGGTGTAGGGATATCCTGTCTGGCCTGATGCGGTCCCTCACTCTGCTCGGCACCACTATGAGTAACTTCCTATTTGGAGGAAGCAATGCCACTCCAGGAAAGGGATTATGCTGTTCCGTTGGGGACAGCAGTGCTGGTAGGGCAGATTGGCAGGTTAGGGGACAGTCTTATGGAGCTGTAGCTGTTCTGTGGCCTTTCAGGATTGGCCTTCTGTTCTTTATTGGAGGCCTGTATGTGGCTTCACTAGTGGACTCTGAAGGGAAAAGGTGTGATACGTGGAGGTGTTCTCCTTCTGAGGGTGAGGAAGGAGAGGTGTCTGAGCAGCACACCAATTGCTCTCCTTAGACTGAGGAAAGATTGACAGCTGACAAGTTATTGCTATTATTGATGAGGAAGTGGCAAAGGCTTTAGCTGCCAAGCCTTCTCATCCCAGGAAGAAGAGGTCTGCATGTGTATCCTCTGATGCAGACAGTGACTCTGTACCAGAGCAATCTAGTTCCTCTGGTGGGACGTTTGTTTCCATAGAAGACTTGGGGGTCTTTTTGTTGCACATTCAGGACAATTTGGGTTTGATCCATTCCCCTTCTGAAGGTCTCTTCTGGTTGTCTCATTCCTCAATTTGCCAAAAAGGCTCTTGTAGGTATATTCCACCCCAAATCAAGGAAGCAATTGTTAAGAGTTGAAGGAGCAGCATCAAAACCAGATTCCTAGGTTTCTGCAGAAGCTGTACTCCCCCAGGCCAATAAAGTGGAATCTATTTTAGTTCCCTTGCTCGGCAGGTCTTTGAACCCTGAAGACTGTTCATCAGCGGACCCTACAGACGGGAAAGTTAGCACAGGCCTTAAATGCTGTTTTGGGGCTGCGGGCAGCCTCCTATGCTGCTTTAACTTCACAATCCTGAGTGAACGATTTTGACTATCTAGTGGAGATGATGAAAGAAGGAGTGGAAGAATCAGAGGTTTTGGTTCAGATGGAGCAGCAGATGAAATTCTCAACAGACAGTTTGGGCTAATATCATCAAAGCAGCCTCTGTTGCCTCTAGTTCAGTGGTGATGGCTTGTTGACATCTATGGCTCCAGGACTGAAGGCTGACCTTTCGGAGGGAGCATCCCTGATGAAGCTTCCCTTTGAGGGGAAGAAACTCTTCAGCGACCAGCTAGATGACATGATGAAAATAATCTTTTAACGACAAGGATCATTCATGGTCATATAAGTCTTCTTCTGGGGGACCGTATGGGTCTAGGGATTCTAAAGATTATCTTAAAAAAGATTCCAAGTCGTACTCTTCAAAACATCACATTTTCCAGCCCCATAAACCAGAGAGGTCTCAGGATCAGTCCAACGAGGTGGGCCCCTCAACACAGCAATCTTGACTATTCTAAACCTCTGGCTTAGGATGTGGTGGGAGAAAAGCTCAAAGACTTTTTACTTAGTCGAAAGCATCTATCACAGATCATTGAGTTCTGACAATCATTCCGAATAGATGCTATAGAGAGTTCAACTCTCTGACTCCAGACTCTGGGTGCATCCCTACCCCTCATCCCCAAAAATCCTGTGCGGAGGAATACCTTGTGGGACAGTGTTTTGGCATTGCTGCTGAAGAAGGAAATTCTCCCTGCTCCCCAGGAAGGGCAGGGCCAGCGGGTGTTTTCCATTCTGTTTTTGGTGCAAAACGTCTCAGGGGGGTGTTGTTCAGTACTTGATTTAAAAAGACCCAACCAATGGATCAGGAGAGCGGATTTTCACATGGTGGTTTTACAAGTCGTCATTCTTCTGGTTTGTGTTCAGAATTTTCTGACTACCATCAATTTGCAGGTTGCTTACCTGCACATGCCTATTCATCACACACATCAGACATTTCTCCCTTTCGAGGTGGGCGGGCTCCCACTTCCAGTTCTGTGTGCTCCAAATTGGGTTGAAATCTGGACCACAGGTTTTCACACAGGTTCTGGCTCCATTGATAGCTCTACTTCATCATCAAGAGATTTGCATCCAGCCATATCTAGACAATTGTCTGGTGTATGCTGGTTCAGCCAGTCAAGAAATGGCCAATGTCAATGGAGTAGTCCAGGTGTTGACATCTCACAGGTTTCTTATCAACACCCAAAAATCATAGTAACTGGATTGTGTTTTCATTGGAGCCTGATTTTGCACAGCCCTGGGTGTGGTCATGCTTCCAGACAACAGGCTGCAAAAAATATAATTTCATATTTGGATCCTTCTGATGGCTCCCCTTCCATGGGTGTCAGACTGGATGAGAGTTCAGGGGGATTTGGCGGCCGCTGTCTTTTTGGTCCCCTGGGCTCGCTTCCATCGGAACACCCTTGTTTGCTATCTGCTTCAGTCCCGGGATCCCACATCACAGGATATGTCTCTCCATCTTCTTGTGTCGGTGGTCATGAGGCAAGAACTGGCTTGGTGTTTGGATCAGTTGAATCTTCTGAAGGTGGTGCCCTTATGCCCTCTCCCTCCAGTGATAATTGCTACAGATGCGAACAAGAAAGGATGGGGAGCCTGGATAGCTTCATATCAGGTACAGGGTATGTAGATGGTCTGGTAGAGTGTCAGATCGGCAAACTGGAGGGCACTCGAAGCCATTTGTTCAGCACTCCTGGCCTTCTCCTCGTGGATTCTGCACAAGACAGTTCTGATCAGGACGGAAAGTACAACTGCAAAGTCCTACATCAACTGGCAGGGAGGAACGAAGGCCTGGTACCTGTCCCTCATTTTGGATCACATTTTCACCAGTCTCTGATGGTGATTTATATTCAGGGTCTCCTAAACTCATGGGTGGTTGTGTTGAGCAGGGTGATTCACCCCTCTCATGACTTTTGTTTCTCTCCCGGATTGTTCAGTCTGATTTGTCAGAGGACGGGGTGTCTCTGTTTACATCTTCTCGCAATGCTCTGCTACCCCGGTTTTGGAGGATAAATGCTCTGCCCTGTCCCTGGCCTCAGGGTCTTCTGTTTGCTTTAACTCCTCTCCCATTGTACCAGAAGTTTCTGCTCAGGTTGAAGAGGGAAGGAGCTCAGGTATTCTTGGTTGCACAGGCATGGGACAGCTCTTCTTGGTTTCGTCTTTTTCTGAGTATGAGTAGGAGCAGGGAGTGGGTGCTGCCCACAAGTCCATCTCCTATGATCTTGACGGTCCTTCAGGAAGAGTCTCTGGTTTGTCTCAAGTTGATGGTTTGGAGACTGAGCGGGTAGGATTGATGGCTCAGGATTGTTCTGCTGCTATTTCCTCTTCCATTCAGCCTACCAGGAGGCCTTCCACTAGAGCTTCCTATGCTCAGCACTGGGTTTCCTTTTGTAATTGATGTGGGAGGTAGCATATTGTGCTTATGTCTACTTCTCCTTCTCAGATCCTTCAGTGTCTACAGGATGGATTTACTTTGGGGCCTTGTCCTTTCACTTTGAAGTTGCAGTAGGCAGCAATAAGGGCTCGTCAGGCTGGTTGGCGTAATCTGGAGGATCCCCAGAGTCTGGTCTAGAAATGGTTTAAGGGGTTTTTCAATATTCGTCCTTAGAGGCCAACAGAAATACCTTCCTGGGACCTACCTCTGGTACAGCAGGCTATGCGCTACTCCCTCTTTTCAGCCCTTACATTACATTGATCTCAGGTCTCTTATGCTGAAGGTGTTTTTCCTTGTGGTCATTACTTCAGCCACAAGATTAGGCAAACTGGTGCACTTTCTTGTAGAGCCCCCTTTGTGCAGGTCATTGAGGATAGGATAGTTTTGAGACTGGGTCCTGGGTTTGTTTCTAAAGTCAATTCTGATTTAGTTCCCAACATGATGTTAGTCTGCCCATTTTCTGTCCTTACCCATAGTCTCCTTGTTGGAAATGGCCCTTTTTGCAGGGTTATCGCTAAACTTTTTGCTTCTTCCTCCTTTGTATTTCCTGACCTGTGGTTCTTGGCTATAGAACTCTGGGCATTTTACCACTGCTGATCAGTGCTAAAGTGCATATGCTCTCTGTGTAAATTGTAAAGTGCACTAAGTGTGCCAGGGCTGGTAATTCAAATGCTACTAGTGGGCTTGCAGCACTGATTGTGTCACCCACATAAGTAGCCCTGAAAAGAGGTCTCAGGCCTGCCACCGCAGTGCCTGTGAGCAGTTTGTTAACTGCCATGTCGATCTGGTCAGTAAACCCACTTGCCAGGCCTTATCCTTCCCTTTTCTTACAACTAGGTCACCCCTATGTTAGGCCCAAGGTACCCCCCTGGGCAGGGTGCAGTGTATGTGAAAGGTAGGACATGTACTAGCATGTTTAACATGTCCTGATAGTGAAATACTGCCAATTTTGTTTTTCACTATTGAAAGGCTAACTTGCCCATAGGACAGAATGGGGAATGCTGTGTAACATGTTTACCTGCATATCTTCCCATAGGAGTGAGATGGAAGCTTGGAGTCTGGTATCCTGGAACTCAGAATTTAATAACACATCTTTTGCGAAGAATGGTTTTTAAATTCTGTGTTTGAAAAGAGCACTTTTAGAAAGTGGCTATTTTCTTGTTCAACCTTTCTGTGTGCCTCCTGCCTGTTTGTGGATTGACTGTCTGGTTTGAGAGTGACAGGGGTTGGGGTGGCTAGAGGGGTCTGGGTGAGTCAGCATTTTGCTAAATAGGCCGATCTGCATTTGGAGTGGTGGGAGGAGTAGCATCTGGTCCTGAATAGGACTGTGCCTGCCTTCCACAATGCTGGCTCCACCTCCTGCAGTGTGTCTGAAGACCCGGGCCCACACTGACAAAGGAAGAAGTTGTGCACTGGCAGAGTGCACCCAGAACTGGTTTAGACTGGGTCCAGGACCCCTCACACATAGAGAACAAAGACTTTTGGGATATAAATACTAGAGCTGAAACCCCTGAAAGGCAGACTACTTCGTGATCAAGAGGAACCTGTTGCCAAAGAGGACAACTGAAGAGACTGAGGAGAAGTACTGCCCTTGCTGTGTGTCTGGGGTTGGCCTGCAGTTTGCTGTTTCTGCTGAGGAGAGGACCAAGGAACTTTGGTGTGTGTTGTGTCCCCCTGCTTGAAGAAGGACTTGGCTGTGTGCTGTGTCCATCTGAAGAAAAGTCTCCAAGGGGCTGAGAAGTGCTGGCCTCCTTGTTTTTGAAGTCCCAGGAACAAAAGGACTTCACCCCCAGCTTCCCTGATCTTCCTTGCTGGGGGTTCTATCCTGCCAGGACGGCCTGTAACTGTGTGTGAGGCCTTTTGGCTGTTGGGAGCTGGAAGCGTGACGGAACGAGGGAGAAGCATGTCGCTGCCGCAGCAGCCGCTGTTGCATCCCCAAGGAAGCGTGCCGCCTCTGCCGCTGTTTGCCGTAGCATCACCGGAGAAGCGTGCCGCTGCCACAGAGGGTGCCGTCGCATCACCGGATAAGCATGTCGCAGGGCCATCGCATCGCTGAGGAAGCATGTCGCCGCTGTTCGCCGCTGCATCACAGGAGAAGCGTGTCGCAGGGCCTGTCACAGCGCTGAGTAAGCTTGCGCACCGCATCACCGGAGAAGCGTGTCTCAGGGCCTGTCGCGACTCAGAAAACCACCGATTTTGCCACACTGCCGTTGGACGTGCACGCATCGCCTCCACGTTGCCACATCGCATCAAATACGCCATTTTTTCGCATCGCACCAGATCGTCGCAACGCATCGAGGCGCCATCTTGTCGCATCCTAACTGGAGCGCAGGAAGAATTGACGCATCGCCTTCTCTGTAACCCTTTTGTTTGTTCTGCGTTACGCATCCCAGGTACTTTGAGAGCAAAGTGTCGCATTTACCATCTACAAGTTTCATTTTGCAACAACCTTTTTAAAGACATTCTACTAAGTAACTGTATTTTGGATTTTTGTTGTTTTGGTCTTGTTTAGTTTAGATAAAGATATTTTATTTTTCTAAACTGGTGTGGTGTCCATTTGTGGTGTTTTTACTGTGTTACTGTGAGTGTTGGTACAAATACTTTACACATTGCCTTTGGGATAAGCCTGTCAGCTTGTGCCAAGCTACCAAGGGGGTGAGCAGGGTTTAACTAAAGTGTGTATCCCCCTTACCCTGACTAGAAGTAAGGGTCCCTATTTGGTTAAAGGTATCTACCTCTACCAACTAGATACCCCCAGTTCCAACACTCCTGCTGAGATTAGTCTTGTCTGAGCCTTCGGAGAGCTGTTTTTGTTTATCTGGAGAGGGTGGAGAGTTCCCACCAGGATTTCTCTTTTTTGTTAATTTTGAGCCTGCCAGAAAGAGTTACAAGCCAGCCACACACACATTCATACATTGATTGCCTTGGCTTATTATCAGTTTGGAGTCCCATCTTCATTAGGGGTTCAGGGTAGGTCAATTCGAGGATTTTCGACTTCTATGGCTGAGGGTCAGGGAGCTTCCTCTGTGGAGGTTTGTAGGGCAGCCACTTGGGCAATTCTATTCACATTTACCAACCACTACAGAGTCACTCCAGGTCCTCCAGTGGAGGATCTTTTTGTGTCAAAGGTTTTGCCTGCGGTAAAGTAACCGTGGTTTTCCTACTGAAAATAAAGGTTGTTTTCTGAATTTGTTCAGTTGTCCTAGCTTTCTATAGCTTGGATACATCTCAACATGTAAGGAAGACAGGCGAGAGGTAATGCTTTGATTACTTACCCGTTATTGCATGACTCCGAGTCCTTGTCTCACTTGGCTTCCTTATGCCCTCCCACCTTCTCTGTATATCCAGGATGACTGGGTTTGGTGAAGCTTGTTGACGATACAAGAGGTAGGAGGCTTTTATGCTGGGAAAAGGGATGCCCGTGGAGGTGCGGGGGCCTCAACATGTAAGGGAGCCAAGTGAGAGCTCAGAGTAATACAATTACCGGTAAGTAATTGAAGCATTTCAAAGCACTGCTTATACGTGCATTACTATTTCCATTTTTTTACCAGAACTTAATTTATCGATCTCTCAAGGGTGAAAGGCTCTCACGACTCTTCCAAAATGTTAATTAGTGCCTTGTAAGTCACAAAAGATGTAAGCAGAGAGCCCTTAAAACATCGGAACATCTTGGTAGCAACTGTCCTATGCGTGCCCTATACCTTTAAGGGTTTTTAAACTGCAGCTGTTACTGCTGTACCTGTGAAGTTTTTATAAGTGAAACATGCCCTGCTGCTTGTGTTATACCTTCACCACTGCAGCTGTGCCTTTGTTACATTTTCTGCATTTGGTTGGGAACCACACTGCTACTGCCTAAAGGAAGTTTCCACTGATTATGTCCAAAAAGTATCTGCGCTGCGTGTTGGTGAAGTTTGAGACAGGTTTTTACTATTGAAAAGGCAAAACAACATTAGCTCAGCCAGTGCTTGCGTTTCGATGCTATCACAGATCACCCTCTGCATTCCGACTGGATACCCGTGTAGGCGGTTCTCGTCATTGGGCAGTCGCATAGTTATCGCACCCCACGTTTCAATCCATAACGCTGCTTTTTCAGCAAGGACAGCAGTGCTTGGTGCTTTTGGGGGGTGGTAGCGGTGCAGATTGTTTTGAGCAATGTATTTTGGAGTACATGATTGAGATCAAGCATCAGTCGCGACCAAAAGAAATCAAAAGCTAAAGATAACACTTCAATGTGTTTTAAAAACATTATTTACTTGTGCGCTGTATAGAAAGTGCCTTTTATTTTTTCTAAAGCTGACTGGTTTACTTGTTGTTTGCCCTCTCACTTTCCCATCAGCATCTCCGTCTGTGCCATGAGAGAATGCCGAGGAAGCTGCAGGCTTTACTGAGCCACGGTTTATTGTGCAGCACCTAATCAAAAGGAGCCTGCCATGGTAGCAGTCCCCCCTGGGACAACACTAGATTACCCTCCTGCTGGGAAGGCAATAGCTTTCTAAAGAACACAGACAAACCAAAATGTGCAGCTCCACTCCTTTCAGCAACCCTGTTGTTATACACACTGAATCCTAAGTGACGAGACAAAAGGCAAAGGCTTTTTAATATATTTTGACCCCCATATTCCATTCAAGAGAAATCATGATCTAATTTTCCAATGTCAAGAGCAGGAGGGGGCTATAGTAAGGGTGAATGGAAGGTTAAGTTTGCAATGAAGTTCACTATTGGTCTCACTCTGATGAGCAGCACTGAGGTGTCTGTGTGCAACTGGGGCAGCACATAGAGAGAGCTTGAGTGTAGGAAGGCAGATACAGTACTTGGAAAGGATAGAAACTGTAAAGGCAAGAAGGATGCTCCTTGTAGTGGAGTCTGTTAGTAGGGTATATAATTATTGTTTCGGTTTCCGCTCTTCTATGCAAGTTCAAATCAGGGTCCCAGGTTGACCCCGCAGCCTTACACACACTGTCACAAGGATCTCCAGCCACCGTCTCCATTATATTGGAACCCCTTAACTTGTCCCTTTCCACTGGAATAGTGCCATCTAAGTGGAAACATGATGTGGTCAAACCCTTGCTGAAAAAAACAATCTCGACACGACATGTCAAGGAAACTATAGGCCAATTTCTCTGCTCCCAGTCATAGTCAAGGTGCTAGAGGAACATGTCAACCAAACACTGTCTACATTCCTTGAGGAAAATCATCTACTGCACACTTCCCAGATAGGATTCCATACAGAACACAGTATGGAAACTGCCCTCCTTGCAGTAACAGAGGAATCAAAAATGCTGTGTGACCAGGGAGGGACAGCTGCTATCATCCTCCTGGACCTAAGTGCAGCGTTTAACACTGTTGGACCTGTCAGCCTTAGAAATGGTCTCCCCCTCCATTTTGGCCCTTGTGCCTTCCATTTTCACCGTACCTTTTTGTTGGACTTGGGCCTCTGGGCGCCTCACCACTGCTAAACAGTGCTGAGGTGCAGGTGCTCTCCCCTAAAACATTGCGAAGCTGGCATATCTGCCACAAGCCCCTGCTACTGCAGTGAGGCTTAACCCTCCATAGGCTAACATTAGGAACCCCCCTTATGGGATAATTTCTGACAGGGACCTAATAAGTCTGTCATGTTTGGTCTTGTTGGACTCGGGGCGGGGAACCCTTTCCAATGATATATGGGGTTTGGGCACAACTCCTTTAGCAATCCCACTTTCAGAAAGTAGATATTTTCCTGCCTACACTTAGTCTGGGCACTGCAGACTACCCCCCCCCCCTCCCATCTACACACTGATAGCTGCCTGGGCTGGGCGGTGGGAGTGGTGATTCACACCTTCTCCCCTTGAAGGGGCTGTGAATGGCTGCCCACTGGAGCCTTAACGGCCCTGTATCGCATCACTGTGACAGCCAGGTCAGCTAAGGCAGGGAACATCCCAGAACTCCCTGGACTCTTCCAGAAACCCCCTGCCCCCAGACCCTTCCAGAGACTTCTACCACCTTCCAGTAACTAGACTGCAGGATATATACGGGAGGCTCCTGGCCTCACATCTTTGTTACACTGCTGGATCAAGACAAAACTCTGCTGGAGTACAGACTGCTGCGCCAGAAGGATTGCCACTCTGCTGGAGCTGAATGTTCTTAGGAACTGACTGCCCTGTTGTTGCTGAGCTGCCCTACTGCCTGCTGATCTGACCCTGCCAAGAGAAGACTGAAGCAACATCCCCAGAGTGTCTCTACAAAATTCATAAGGACTGCCTTTCCTGGAACAACAGTTCTAAGACTTGCCCTGCAATGCTGTGTCTGTGTGCAGCTCCGCTGGCCCTGGGACCTTTAAAGAAACTGCCTCTGCAGTCCTGAGTGCACAAAACAATTTTCTCAGTCACCCCTGAAATCCCCGCCGCCGCACAGGACCTGACTCTACTGCGTAGCGCTGCGGAGGAACGGAAGTGCTGTGGGCCCTAGAATCAGCGCACCTCCACTGGCACTGGTGCAAGCATTTATTTTCTGTTGAACCGCCCCGAAATCGCCACCATTGCAGGCGCGAGAGGGACACTACTAACTGTCCCCGAAATCACCATCGCCGTCTCGGGCATTTAGACTGCATTGGACTAGTGCGCGCTGCCGAAGAACGCGCTGTTTGCCCCCGTGATCACCGCCGCTGGCCGCGAGACTGCGGCCGAATTGAATTTTAAAACCCAGGCTCGTCATCTGGAGAGCAATGCTGGGATTGGTACTGCTGCCAGGGGTTTCCTCGCAACAAGGGAAGCGTCTTATCGGGAGCCGCGTCGGGATTGGTGCTCGACGGGGAGCGTCATCAGGGAAGCTGTACGGAAGACCCGCCCAGCAGGACGTCGACTACCAGTCAGTAAGGGAAGCCGTGCCGGGACCCAAGAAGGCTGCCCGGGTTTCTCTGGGTGGTGCCATCAAGGAAAGAAGCAGCTCCGGACGGAGGATCACCCCGGAACGGACCATTGCACCAGACGCGTCTCCCGGGTAACGCTCGACTTGCACCGCCACTGGGTGTGTTGCCTGGGGGGGGGGTTCCCCCGCTTTATGATCCGCCTCGGACCGTGTTGGGCACGTTTTTCAGGCTCCCAGGGCTCACACCAATTATGGAGGCAGCGCTTCAATGCCCTCACGTATGGGAGCACAACAGCACCATTTGAAACCCCAGCAGGATAATTAAGGCCCACACGATTGCTTCTCCACGGGTCTCTTCCCACTACTTAGGGGTGAACTGGCAATTGCATGAACATTGTCCCCTAGAAGACTACCAAAACTTGCAAAACTGTTTACTTTATAACAAACACTATCAGCAAGAGGGGCCAATGAGGGCTCATGATACCTGTGGAAATATTTTTGTGATCTAACCTTGCCGGAAATATAGATAAAGATATTTTTATAATTAATTGGTGTAGCGTCTTTTTGTGCGTGTTTTACTGGGTACTGCTGGTGTGTGTTACACAAGTACTTTACACATTGCCTCTCAAGTTAAGCCTTTCTGCTCTGCACCAAGCTACTCTGTCAGAAGCGGTGGTCCTTACTTGGACTAGGGTACATACCCCGGCCAACTAGAGACCCCGGTTCTAACATTGGTGATCGAGCGGTGGGATTAGGACTTGTGCTTGTGTAACACCACACAGTGACTCAGTGTACACCACAACCCTACACCTGACTCCACTGAAGTTTTGTGTCTACCCCCTCCAATTGGCATTTTTATTTTTAAATTCTCCCTGACTGGCTGCTCTTTTTCGAAGTCCTTTTGCCTAAGTCCCATTAGATTTTCTCTGCAAAACGTCTGAGGTCCTACCTAGCAAGATGGAATTTGAGCTGGCCAACCTGGAAGCTTACACGGTGGCGAAGCTCAAAGAATTCTGCGAGGAGAAAAGGGTGCCCTTCAATCGAAGCGCCAAGAAGGCAGAGCTTCAGAAAGCCTTGAGAGCATGGGTAATGGCCCACCCAGAATGATAAGGGGACGGGCAGGAATCAGAGCACGACGCCGAAGGAGATCTTGACCTACTGCAGTTAGTGAAAAATGGCAATTTGTTACCAGGTACAAGGGTACCTTCCAGGGCAGGCAGTTGTGTGTCAGTAAGGACCCTGTCCTCATTGGAATTGGAGGACAGGAGAGAGGAGAGAGACAGTTCAGATTGGAGCTTGCCAAGCTGGAGAAAGAAATGTGGGCCATGGAGCAGGATCGCGAAGAAAAGCGACTGGCTATGAGGGAAAAGGAACTTACCCATGAGCTCAGCCTGAAGGAGCTGGAAATCCGAGCCCTAGAAATAGGGGCCAACAGCAACAAGAATGGTGGCAGCGTACCTACTGAAGCTTCACATGAGTCCAGGGTCTTTATGCCTAAAGATGTGATGGCCAGTTTTAAGGTGGGGGATACTATTGACAAGTGGTTAGCGGCCTATGAGGTGTCCATAAGAGCCCATGGGGTCCCAGAGAGTCACTGGGGGGTGGCCTGTACAAGTACATATCTCCAGAAGTTAGGGACACACTCCTTTCCCTAGAGAAGGAAGACCAGACTAACTATTCTGTCATGAAAGCGGCATTGCTCAAGAGGTTTGGTCTTACCCCTGAGAGGTATAGGCAGAGGTTTAGGAATAGCCACAAACTTCCCATACAGAACTGGGTGGATTTCCTGGACTACGCTAGTAAGGCTTTGGAGGGCTTGGTGCGGGGCAGCGATATGCATGACTATGAAGGGTTGTGTGACTTGTTCTTGAGAGAACACCTTCTAGAGAAATGATTTCCATAGCTGCGCCAACACCTGGTTGACCACAAGTTGACCAATTCTAGGAAGCTTGCGGAGGAGGCGGTCACCTGGGTCAGTACCAGGGTTTCCAACAAGGGTTCTGGGGGGACTCCCAAAGGGGTGGTCAGGGTTCCCACCAGAAGAAAGAGGGGGGAGATAAAAAGAAAGTTCTCTAAAGGCCCCCAAAACAATTCACAAGGGAAAGGGTCTGGGTCCCAGCCCCAATCTGGCCACCAAAAGCTCACTTATACTGACAAAGGTCAGCAGCCCAGAATTGTCCGGTGCTACGAGTGTGGTGAAATTGGACACTACAAGGGGGATCCCAAGTGTCGCAATAGAGCACCACCTCCCACTGGAGGCAAAAACCCCAGGGTGGCTAGTGTAGCGCTTGGGGAGGCGCTGTTCCTAGATAATGGGAGTGAGGGGGCAGGGCTTGTCCTAGTGTCCCTGGGAGACAGTGAGATGGTTCCTAAGTTCCATGTGCCCTCAAATACTACCAAGTATAGGCAGTGGGTCACCCTCACTGGTCGGGGGGTGGAGGCCCTGTGGGACACAGGTGCCAGCATGATTATGGTAAGAAGTCAACTGGTGTCCCCAGAGCAAATAATTCCTGATGCATTCCACCCAGTTGTGATGGCTGACAACAGGGAGGGTCACTATCCCGTAGCACAGGTTCCATTTGAGTGGGGAGTGGTTTCAGGCCTTTTAAGAGTTGCTGTTAGCCCTGCCATGTCAGTGGACTGTCTATTAGGGAATGATCTTGACCACACTCCCTGGAAGCAGGTAGAGCTCAAAGCGCATGTGGAGATGCTGGGATTAACCAGAGTGGATCTGTGCTACCACACGGTCCATGGCTGCCCGGAAAGGGAGTCGACCAGGGCTGGAGCCTGGAACAATGGCCCAGCCAGCTGCTAAAAAGGGAGGAGCCCAAGGGCATGGGAAACCCGCCCCAGGGCGGTCGTCCCGTGAGATGGATGGGGCACCTGAGGAGGTCACACCAGAGTCCATGGAGGGAGACGTTGCTCCCTTTGGGGACCTACCTACCCCTGCAGAGTGGCAGGTGGAAGGAGAGCCCACCAGGGAGGAGTTTTGTCGGGCACAGAAGGAGTGCCCCACCCTTGAGGGCATGAGGCGACAGGCCGACGCCCAAGCAGCAGGCAATGCCTCCGGGAAGTATCACATTTACTGGGAGGATGGCCTCCTTTACAGTGAGCCCAAAGCTCCTGTGCATGGGTCATCAAGGGCCTTAGTGCTCCCCCAATGCTACAGGGCCTTTCTTTTGGAATTGGCTCATGAGATCCCATTGGCAGGACAATTGGGCCAAGACAAGACCTTTGCTAGGCTTGTCCCACATTTTTATTGGCCACAGATGAGGAACTCCTCAGATACATTCTGCAGGACCTATCTGACTTGCCAAGCTAGTGGGAAAACAGGGACTAAGCTGAAGGCTCCCCTGGAACCACTACCTTTCGTTAGCACCCCCTTTGAAAGGGTGGGCATCGACATTGTTGGGCCTATGGATCCACCGACTTCTTCTGGTCATAGGTTTCTCCTGGTTCTGGTGGCCCACGCCACCCATTCCTCTGAGAACCATCACTGTACCTGCAGTGGCCCGGGCCCTGATGGGGATTTTTACCAGAGTGGGTTTCCCCAAGGAAGTTGTGTCTGACAGGGGCACTAATTTCATGTCTGTGTATATGCAAGCCATGTGGAAGGAGTGTGGGGTTACTTATAAGTTTACCACCCCTTACCACCCACAGACCAATGGTCTCATGGAGAGATTTAACAAGACCCTAAAGGGTATGATCAGGAGTCTGCCTGAGGGCCTGAGGAAAAAGTGGGACATCCTCTTGCCCTGTTTGTTGTTTTCTTACAGGGAGGTGCAGCAGAAGTGAGTGGGTTTCAGCCCCTTCGAGCTTTTGTATGGTCACCCTGTCAGGGGACCTCTCAGTTTAGTGAAGGATGGGTGGGAGAAGACTCCAAGGAGGCTTCCCCAAGATGTAGTGAGCTACATGCTGGCCTTCCGCAGCCAAATGGATGAGTTGTGGAAGCAAGCTTCTGACAACCTAGAGGCCAGCCAGGCCGTGATGAAGGAATGGTACGGCAAGAATTCTCACCCTGTGGAGCTAGAGCCTGAACAGAAGGTGTGGGTCATGGAGCCGAGAGAGCTCAGTGCCCTCCAGGACCGCTGGACAGGCCCTTATGAGATATTGGAGAAGAAGGGTAAGGCCACTTACCTGGTGGACCTTAAGACCCCCAGAGAGCCCCACAGGGTACTACATGCCAACCGCCTCAAACCCCACCATAAGAGGTCTGAGCTCACCTTACTGATGGTGACTGATGGGGCCGAGGAAGAGGAAAGTGAACCTCTACCGGACATCTTTGCTTCCAAAGAGAAGGACGAATCGGTGGAGGGAGTGGTCCTCTCCCCATCCTTGACTCCTGAGCAACAGAGGGACTGCCGCCAGGTTCTGGAGCAGTTCTCCTCAGTGTTTTCCCTTATCCCTGGGATCACCCACCTGTGTACCCATGATGTGGACACAGGAGACAGCCTCCCTGTCAAGTCCAAGTCTTACAGGCTGTAGGATAAGGTGAAGGCCAGCATCCAGAGTGAAGTCACTAAGATGCTGGAGTTGGGGTGATAGAGCCCTTTCAACAGCCCTTGGTCCAGTTCGGTGGTTCTGGTATCAAAAACTGCCCCACCGGGCACCACACCAGAACTTAGGTTCTGTGTGGATTAAAGAGGGCTGAACTCTGTGACCAAGACTGATGCTCATCCCATCCCTAGGGCGGAAGAGCTCATTGACCGGCTGGGGGCTGCCCGATACCCGAGTACCTTTGACCTCACGTCAGGGTACTGGCAGATCGCCCTAACGGATGGAGCCAAAGAGAGGTCCACCTTTTCCACCCCAGAGGGCCACTGCCAGTAACGCATTTGGACTGAAAAACGCTCCTGCCACCTTCCAGCGGCTGGTGGACCGGGTACTCTCCGGTTTAGAGGCCTTCTCTGCTGCCTTCCTGGACAACATTGCTGTCTTCAGTAGCAGCTGGGAGGACCATCTATGTCACCTCCAAGAAGTGCTTCAGGCCCTGCAGCAGGCAGGTCTGACTAGCAAAGCCAACAAATGCCAGATAGGGCAGGGGTCGGTAGTCTACCTAGGACACTTGGTGGGCGGGGGCAAGGTGCAGCCCCTACAGGCCAAGACAGAAACCATCCTGGCCTGGGAGCCCCCCAAAACACAGACTGAGGTCAGGGCTTTCCTGGGCCTCACAGGATACTACCGCAGATTTGTCAAGGGTTATGGCACCATTGTGGCTCCCTTGACTGAGCTAACCTCTAAGAAGCACCCTAGAAAAGTAATTTGGACAGAGGCTTGCCAAAAAGCCTTTGACTCTCTAAAGCAGGCCATGTGCACAGCTCCTGTGCTCAGGGCCCCTGACTTCTCCAAAGAGTTCATTGTCCAAACGCACACCTCAGAGCATGGCATAGGGGCAGTACTTTCGCAACTCAATGAGGAGGGTCTGGACCAACCAGTGGCTTACATCTCCAGGAGGCTTCTCCCCCGGGAACAGCGGTGGAGTGCTATAGAGAGAGAAGCTTTTGCAGTGGTCTGGGCTGTGAAGAAGCTGAGGCCATACTTGTTTGGCTCCCACTTCCTGATTCAGACTGACCACCGGCCCCTCAGGTGGCTTATGCAAATGAGGGGCAAAAATCCCAAATTGCTGAGGTGGTCCATTTCCCTACAGGAGATGGACTTCAGGGTGGAACCTAGACACGGAGTAGACCACACCAATGCGGACAGTCTCTCTAGGTTTTCCGCCTTAGTGATGAGAACTCCCTAGAGGTTGGGTAGTTCTCCCCACTTTCAGCTGGGGGGGGACACGTGTTGGACCTGTCAGCCTTAGGGTGGTCTCCCCCCTCCATTTTGGCCCTAGTACCTCCCATTTTCACCGTACCTTTTTGTTGGACTTAGGCCTCTGGGCACCTCACCACTGCTAAACAGTGCTGAGGTGCAGGTGCTCTCCCCTAAAACATTGCGACGCTGGAATATCTGCCACAAGCCCCTGCTACTGCAGTGAGCCTTAACCCTCCATAGGCTAACATTGGGAACCTCCCTTATGGGATAATTTCTGACAGGGACCTAATAAGTCTGTCATGTTTGGTCTTGTTGGACTCGGGCGGGGAACCCTTTCCAATGATATTTGGGGTTTGGACACAACTCCTTTAGCAATCCCACTTTTAGAAAGTAGATATTTTCCTGCCTACACTTAGTCTGGGCACCACAGACTCCCCCCCCCCCTCCCATCTACACACTGATAGCTGCCTGGGCTGGGCGGTGGGAGTGGTGATTCACACCTTCTCCCCTTGAAGGGGCTGTGAATGGCTGCCCACTGGAGCCTTAACGGCCCTGTATCGCATCACTGTGACAGCCAGGTCAGCTAAGGCAGGGAACATCCCAGAACTCCCTGGACTCTTCCAGAAACCCCCTGCCCCAAGACCCTTCCAGAGACTTCTACCACCTTCCAGTAACTAGACTGCAGAATATATACGGGAGGCTCCTGGCCTCACATCATTGTTACACTGCTGGATCAAGACAAAACTCTGCTGGAGTACAGACTGCTGCGCCAGGAGGATTGCCACTCTGCTGGAGCTGAATGTTCTTAGGAACTGACTGCCCTGTTGTTGCTGAGCTGCCCTACTGCCTGCTGATCTGACCCTGCCAAGAGAAGACTGAAGCAACATCCCCAGAGTGTCTCTACAAAATTCATAAGGACTGCCTTTCCTGGAACAACAGTTCTAAGACTTGCCCTGCAATGCTGTGTCTGTGTGCAGCTCCGCTGGCCCTGGGACCTTTAAAGAAACTGCCTCTGCAGTCCTGAGTGCACAAAACAATTTTCTCATTCACCCCTGAAATCCCCGCCGCCGCACAGGACCTGACTCTACTGCGTAGCGCTGCGGAGGAACAGAAGCGCTGTGGGCCCTAGAATCACCGCACCTCCACTGGCACTGGTGCAAGCATTTCTTTTCTGTTGAACCGCCCCGAAATCGCCACCACTGCAGGCATGAGAGGGACACTACTAACTGCCCCCCAAATCACCATCGCCGTCCCGGGCACTTAGACTGCATTGGACTAGTGCGCACTGCCGAAGGACGCGCTGTTTGTCCCCGTGATCACCGCCGCTGGCCACGAGTCTGCCGCCGACCTGAACTTGAAATCCCAGGCGCATCATCAGGAGAGCCATGCTGGGATTGGTACTGGTGCCAGGGATTGCCTCGCAACAAGGGAAGCGTCTTATCGGGAGCCGCGACGGGGAGCGTCATCAGGGAAGCTGTACGGAAGACCCGCTCAGCAGGACTTCGACTACTAGTCAGTAAGGGAAGCCGTGCCGGGACCGAAGAAGGCTGCCCGGGTTTCCCTGGGTGGTGCCGTCAAGGAAAGAAGCAGCTCCGGACGGAGGATCACCCCGGAGCGGACCATTGCACCAGACGCGTCTCCCAGGTAACGCTCGACTTGCACCGCCACTGGGTGTGTTGCCTGGGGGTGGCGGGACTGCTAACCGCACGGCTAGGAGCTGGACTTTTGGGAAGGCCACAAATCTCTGCTGCCATACGCCACGTTGGGGGGGGGAGGGGGGAGTACCCAGGTGGAGGGTTCCCCCGCTTTATGATTTTTCAGGCTCCTCTACACCCCAGGGCTCACACCAATCACGGAGGCAGCGCTTCAATGCCCTCACGTATGGGAGCGCAACAGCACCATTTCAAACCCCTGCAGGACAATTAAGGCCCACACGCCCTGCGTAGGAAGCCCTGCTCATGGGGGACAGTACCCACCTTCAAGGACCTCGTGACTCTGAGCCCACGATTGCTTCCCCACGGGTCTCTTCCCACTACTTAGGGGGTGAACTGGCAATTGCATGAACATTGTCCCCTAGAAGACTACCAGAACTTGCAAAACTGTTTACTTTATAACGAACACTATCAGCAAGAGGGGACAATGAGGTCTCATGATACCTGTGGAAATATTTTTGTGATCTAACCTTGCTGGAAATGTAGATAAAGATATTTTTATTTTTATAATTAATTGGTGTAGCGTCTTTTTGTGCGTGTTTTACTGGGTACTGCTGGTGTGTGTTACACAAGTACTTTACACATTGCCTCTTAAGTTACGCCTTCCTGCTCTGCGCCAAGCTATCCTGTCGGAAGTGGTGGTCCTACTTGGACTAGGGTACATACCCCGGCCAACTAGAGACCCCGGTTCTAACAAACATGGTTAACCATGAGACACTTCCATACAGAATAGGTGAAGCCATATTAAAGAGCTCCACTCTAAATTGACTTACCTCCTTTTTGAAGGACAGATCTTCCTAAATTTGTGAGGATTCGGCTACCCTGACGTTCTTCCCTTGAAGTGTGGGGTCCCGCAAGGTTCAGCCCTCTGCCCCACACATTTTAACCTGTACATGAGCCCTTTGGCAAATATTGTTCAGGAGTTTGGGCTGTCAATAGTATCATATGCTAGTGACACACATTTGGCAATCTTCTTCGCCCCTCGAAAAGGCTCACAGTACCATCAGCTATCTCCCTACTTGGAAAAAGTATTCAAATTGATCAATCAATCATAGCATTTGTAAAGCGCACTACATACCCGTGAGGGTCTCAAGGTGCTGGGGGGGGGGGATGCTGCTACTGTTTGAAGAGCCAGGTCTTGAGAAGTCTCCTGAAGGTCAGATGGTCCTCGGTCTGCCGTAGGCGGATGGGGAGGGTTTTCCATGTCTTAGCGGTGAGGTGGGAGAATGATCTGCCACCGACGGTCACTCTTCGGATGCGGGGGGCGGTGGTGAGGGCGTAGTCTGCAGAGCGGAGTTGGCAGGTGGGGTGTAGAAGCTGAGTCAGCTGTTGAGGTACGCTGATACAGTGTTGTGGAGTGCCTTGTGTGCGTGGGTGAGGAGTTTGAAGGTTATCCTCTTGTTGACAGGGAGCCAGTGCAGGTCTCTCAATTGGGGTGTGTTGTGGCTGCGGCGAGGGATGTCGAGGATCAGGCGTGCTGAGGCGTTCTGGATGCGTTGGAGCCGTTTCAGGAGTTTGGCCGGGACCCCTGCGTAGAGTGCGTTTCCGTTGTCCAGTCTACTGCTGACGAGGGCCTGGGTGACCGTCCTTCTCGTTTCGGTGGGGATCCACTTGAAGATCCTGCAAAGCCTGCGGAGGGTGTTGAAGCAGGAGGAAGAGATGGCGTTGACCTGCTTCGTCATGGAGAGGATAGAGTTGAGGATGACCCCTAGGTTGCGTGCGTGGTCGGTGGGTGTTAGGGGTGTTCCTAGTGCAGTCGGCCACCAGGAGTCGTCCCAGGCCGAGGGGGTGGGTCCGAAGATGAGGGCCTCCGTCTTGTCCGAGTTCAGCTTCAGTCGGCTGTTCCTCATCCAGTCGGCGCCGGCCTTCATTCCTTCGTGGAGGTTGGTTTTGGTGGTGTGGGGGTCCTTGGTGAGGGAGAGGATCAGCTGGGTGTCGTCGGCGTAGGAGATGATGTTGAGGTCGTGCCGTGGTGCCATGTAGACGTTGAACAACGTTGGGCTGAGGGATGAGGCTTGGGGTACGCCGCAGATGATCCCTGGGGCTTCGGAGCGGAAGGGGGGGAGGCGGACGCTCTGTGTTCTGCCGGAGACGACGGAGGAGGTCCAGTCCAGGGCCTACTCTTGGATTCCGGCGTTGTAGAGGCGTGTTTCATAGTGTGCGGTGGCAGACCGCGTCGAAGGCGGCTGACAGGTCCAGGAGGATGAGGGCTGCGGTTTCTTCGTTGTCAAACAGGGTCCTGATGTCATCGTGGCGGCGATGAGGGCATTTTTGGTGCTGTGGTTCCTGCGGAACCCGGACTGGGACTGGTCCAGGATGCTGTTCTCCTCGAGGAAGCTGGTCGGTTGTTTGTTGACGGCCTTTTCAATAACCTTCACCGGGAACGGAAGCAGGGAGATGGGTCGGAAGTTCTTGAGGTCCTTGGGGTCCGCCTTGGGTTTCTTGAGTAAGGCGTTGATCTCCGCGTGCTTCCAGCTCTCCGGGAAGGTCACTGTCTCGAAGGAGATGTTGATGGTTTTCCGGAGGTGGGGTGCGATAGTGCTGCTGGCTTTGTTTAAGATGTGGTGTGGGCAGGGGTCTTCCGGGGATCCGGAGTGGACGGTGTTCATGATCTTGATGGTGTCATCATCATTGCTGTTGGTCCAGGCGAGCAGGCGGTTGGTGCGGGTGGTGGTCGTGGGAGTGGGGGTCTCAGTGGTTGCCATGGTGGTGACGGCATTGAAGCGGTCGTGGAGGTCTGCGATCTTGCTATGGAAGAAGGTGGCCAGCGAGTCGCACAGGCCTTGTGAAGGTGGGATGTCGTTGGTTTTGGAGCTGGGGTTGGAGATTTCCTTAACGATGTTGAAGAGCTCTTTGCTGTTGTGTGCGTTGTTATCAAGGCGGTCTTTGAAGGAGGTCCTTTTGGCGAATCTGATGAGGTGGTGGTGTCTGCGGGTGGCGTTACTGTGGGTTGTGTAGCTTTCCGGTGTTCGTTCGTGGATCCAGTTTTTCTCGAGTTTTCGGCAGGTTCGCTCTGAGGCCTTTGGTGAACCAGCTGGCTTTCTTGCTGGTGTGGGTGTTGGAGGGCTTCTTGAGCGGGGCGAGGGTGTTGGCGCAGGCGTTGATCCACTGTCTGAGGTTGCGAGCGGTGGTGTCGGGGTCGGTCGGGTCGGCAGGTGGGCTTCGGGCGAGGGTGGTGGAAAGCTGGTCTTCTGTGACTTTGCTCCAGCAGTGGCGCGGCATCTGTTGGGTGCGGTGGTGCGTGGTGGGTTTCCAGAAGGTGAAGTGGATGCAGTGGTGATCGGTCCAGTGGAGCTCGGTGGTGTGGTTGAAGGAGATGTGGGAGCTTGCGGAGAAGATGGGGTCAAGCGTGTGGCCAGCAGAGTGGGTGGGTGTAGTGACGAGTTGTCTGAGTCCGAGGTTGTCGATCAGGGTGGTGGAGTTGGTGTTGTTGTTGTTCTTGAGGTGGAAGTTCATGTCCCCGAGGAGGATGTAGTCGGTGGAGGCGAGGGCGTGTGTGCTGATGAGGTCGTGATGGAGTCGCTGAACTGTGCTCAGGGTCCGGGGGTTCTGTAGACGAGTGTTCCTCTGAGGGTGGTGTTGGGATCAGTATGGATCTGGAAGTGCAGGTGTTCGGCGGTGCTGAGGGTGTCGTCGGTGTTGGTTGAGACTTTGAGAGTGTTCCTGTGGATGATGGCAATTCCTCCTCCTACTCCATTGGTGCGGTCCTTGCGGGTGATCTTATAGCCTTCTGGGATGGCTATGGCGATTTCGGGTGCCGAGGAGGGGTTCAGCTAGGTCTCCATCAGGAAGGCGATGTCTGGGGTGATGGAGTCCAGTAGGTCCCAGAGTTCCACGACGTGTTTGCGTGCGGAGCGGGTGTTGAGAAGGATGCATCTGAGGTAGTTGGGTTCTTTGGTAGGTGGGTTGGCGTGCCGGATGCTGATGAAGCAGCAGTTCCGGCAGGAGAAGGGTCCTTGGGTGCGCTTCAGGGCAGCCAGCCAGCAGGTGCGTGATCGTCCGGCATTGAGTTTGTGGAGGGTGCTGGAGTCGTAGCAGAGGCGGGCGTCGTGGCAGTCGCAGGGGCCAGGGGTCCTGGCGCTGGGCGCGGTCCAGGCGCGGACAGGTGCAGACGGGCTTGCCTTAGGTG
The DNA here is from genome assembly GCF_964204655.1 of Triturus cristatus. Taxonomy (NCBI): domain Eukaryota; kingdom Metazoa; phylum Chordata; class Amphibia; order Caudata; family Salamandridae; genus Triturus; species Triturus cristatus. Next base: position 476,781,443 of record NC_140579.1, on the reverse strand, counting down.
CGCCTTCAGTGTGCCAGCGGCGCGCAGCCGCTGCACGGCCTCCATAGGAGGTGAAGTGGGAGGGAGGAGCAGCTGGGAGGCAGGAGCGGGCGGCGAATGGGAGTGTAGGGGGGTGGGGCCGCATGGGTCGCAGCAGCGGGAAAGCGAAGAGGGGAGCAGGCGGGGGTTACAGAAGGGAGCAGAGGTCACAGGGGTAAAAACAACAACGCAAATAAAGTGAAAGAGGGCACAGGGGTAAAACAACAACAACGCAAATAAAGTGAAAGTGGGCACAGGGGTAAAACAACAACGCAAATAAAGTGAAAGTGGGCACAGGGGTAAAACAACAACAACGCAATTAAAGTCAAAGAGGGCACAGAGTTAAAGAAGACAACAACGCAAATAGAGTAAAGACGGCCAAACCAACAGTGCTAGATACGGTACTTACAACAATGGGACTAACCAAGAACACAGCAAAATGAGCGGGGCACGAGCGGCAGCAGCGGGGACAGGGCACAGGGCACGCAGGTGGAGTTGTGTGGCGGCGAGGGAAGCGACCTGCCTAGTGGCAGGGTCAAGGGTTGTTAGAATTGGGAATCTCTGGTTGGCACCGGTATACACTTGTGACAAGCAGGGACTCTTACTTCTAAGTCAGAGTAAGGGGATCACCCTTTCAAATAACCCCTGCTCACCCTTTAGGTAGTATGGCGCAAGCAGTCAAGACTATTCTCAGGGCGTCATAGGTTAAGCATTTGTGAACACATACAGTAATACAATGACACACCACAAATGGACATCAGTCAAGGTTGTATCAAAAATAGTTTTCTTTATATAAGGCTTAGCACAAGACCAGAATAACGAATAAAATGACCACAGTATTATTTTAAAGTTAAATGTTCTTGTAAAAAGGCTTAAAATGCAAAAATAGGCTTCTTTCAGTTAATTACGCTTCGTTCAGGGTTCTGTACGGTTCGTATCTGGATGTGCGACTTATTGGCATTCAAAAACAAGGAAAGTATGAGTCAAACAATCGTTGCGGACTCCGGGGTCCGTGACGTGCACGCTGCGGTGCGAACAGAAGAAAGTACCTTGGTGTTGTAGGGTCCGCGACGGACAGTGCGGGACAAGTCGATGGGTCCGGGTCATAGCTCGGCAGCGTATTCAGATGCTGGTCGGGTCGCGTCTTCGGGACGCGGCGTTGGTATGGGACCTTCAGGTATACGTGCGGATGGCCAGGATCGGCTTGCACAGTCCGTGGCGTTCGGGCCGTACCTTCGGTGCGGATAGGCGGCAACACTTCTCGGCGCCGTACAGCGTACGGGGAGGATCGGTGCAATGCGGCGTCTCGGCTCTGAGCACGGCACAGTACAGTACGTCTAGCAGCGTACGGACCGTACCTGCGGCACAATGAAGCTTGGGTCCGGCGTACAGGGTTCGGCAGCCAGGGCTGTACGACTCAAATCGGCGGGGAAGCTTAGGTGCGATGCGGCCGGGAGGGATACGGTGCGTACTAACGCTTTTGGATCAGCGTAGACACACGGTGCCGGGCAGCAAAGACACGGCTTCGCGGCGGATGGAGTACGAGTCGTACTGGGGCCAAATCAAGCGGGAAACAAGCAAGAATTGTCCAGGCAACTCAGCTTTGGAAGGCAGATGAGTCCAATGGTCCTGGGACTCAGTTCAGGGGGCAAGCTCTTCTTCCAAGCCCTTGGAGATTGTTGAAACAAAGTGCAAAGTCTCTTTCAGTCTTTTCCTCTCCTTTCTCAGCAAGGCACCAACTGTAGGCCAATCCCCCAGGTCAGGGAAAGTTACTCCTCCTTCAGCTTCTTCCAGGTCCTTCTAGTCAGGCAGAGTTCCTTCGTGAGTCAATCAGGATCTGATTTCTTAGGAGCAGGGCTCCTACATTTATACCAAGTTTCTTTTGTCTTTACAGGCCAGGGGGGCCTTTGCATAATCCCAGTCCAGTTCTTTTCAGTGAGGAGCACTTTGCTTTTGGGACTCTGGCTTCTTCTTTCAGCAGGCAGGGCAGAGACATCAGACGCTCCCCAGGGGGTGGAGCCAGCATTGTGGTGGCAGAGCACTGCCCTATTCAGAGTCAAGGTGCACTCCTCCCACCCATCCTGGTGTAATCTCTCTATTCACCACCTGGTAGCCCCAGCCTGTCTCCTGGAACTTCCCAGCCCTGTCACTCAAGCTACACACAAAGAAGATAGCCCTCCCCTCCCGAGGCGGACTGAGATGGTTAGGCACGCAAAGGCTAACTTTCTAAAGGTAGCATTTGCAAACCCAGGATATTAAAATAACCTTTGCTAAAAGATGTTTTTTATTATTCTGAGTTCAGGCATACTAAACATGAATTTCTACCATGCTTCCTGAGCCTGCTAGGATTATAGAGTGTTATAATCTAGCAGCCCATTCTGGCCTATGGAGAGCAGGTAGCCTTACAATAGTGAAAAACGAAAATGGCTGTAATTCACTATTAGGACATGCCACACACCTCAGGGCATGTCCTACCTTATCCTTACAATGCACCCTGCCCTAGGGCCTACCATAGGGGTGACTAATATGAAGGTAAGGGAAGGTTTAGGGACTGGCAAGTGGGGACACTTACCCAGTCAGCATGACAGTACCAGACTGCATGCAGGTTCTGCAATGGCAGACCTTAGACACATTTTACCAGGCTGCTTCTGTGGGTGGCACAACCAGTGCTGCAAGCCCACTAGCAGCATTCGGATATACAAGCCCTTGGCACCCCGGGTGCACTCTACTAGGGACTGATAGTAAACCAAATAGCCAAACATGGAAGTCAATTCACATAATACATTTTCCCCTAGGGAGCACTTGCCCTGTGGCACTGGATTGCAGTGTCACAGGGCCCTGAGCAGCTAACACCAGCACAAAAATACATTGAGGCACAGACAAAAATGGATGGGTGACCCACGCCAATGGTGCCAGGTCTAACACGTGTCCCCGCCAGCTGAAATGTGGGGAGAACTACCCTACCCCAAGGAGTTCTCATCACGGCGGAAAAATCTGGAAAGACCATCAGCGTTGGCGTGGTCTGTACCGGGGCGATGTTCCACCGTGAAATCCATCCCCTGTAGGGAAATGGACCACCTCAACAACTTAGGATTCTCACCCCTCATCTGCATCAACCATCTGAGGGGCCTGTGGTCTGTTTAAACTCAGAAGTGAGACCCAAACAAGTAGGGTCTTAGCTTCTTCAATGCCCAGACCACAGCAAATGCTTCTCGTTCAATCGCACTCCACTTTTGTTCCTGGGGCAGTAACCTCCTACTTATGAAGGCTACAGGTTGGTCCCAGCCCTCCTCAGTCATCTGTGAGAGAACAGCCCCTACACCATGCTCTGATGCATCTGTCTGCACAAGGAATTCTTTGGAGAAGTCAGGAGCCAAGAGCACGGGCGCCGTGCACATGGCAGTCTTCAGGGTGTCAAAAGCCTTCTGACAGGTGTCAGTCCATATCACTTTTCTAGGCTGCTTCTTCGAAGTCAGCTCTGTCAAGGGGGCAACAATGCTGCCATACCCCTTGACAAACCTCCTGTAGTACCCTGTGAGTCCTAAAAAGGCCCTCACCTCTGTCTGGGTATTTGGGGGCTCCCAAGCCAGGATGGTTTCAATCTTGGGTTGGAGGGGCGCCACCTGGCCGCTCCCCACTTGGTGTCCCAAGTACACCACTGATCCCTGCCCGATCTGACACTTGCTTGCCTTGATCGTGAGGCCTGCCTTGCGCAGTGCCATCAACACTTCCCAGAGATGTTGCAGGTGTTCTTTCCATGTGCCACTGAACACTGCGATGTCACTCAGGTATGCGGCGCTGAACTCGGTCAGCCCAGCCAACACCTGGTTGACCAACCTCTGGATGGTGGCAGGGGCATTCTTCATCCCAAATGGCATAACCCGGAACTGGAAATGCCCATCTGGTGTGGAGAATGCGGACCTCTCTTTGGCCCCATCAGTCAAGGCGATCTGCCAGTACCCAGACGTTAAATCAAACGTGCTGAGGTACTGTGCAGCCCCTAACCGATCGATGAGCTCGTCAGCTCTAGGGATGGGGTGCGCGTCAGTCTTCGTGACCGAATTGAGTCCTCTGTAGTCCACACAGAACCGGAGTTCGGGTGTGGCACCCGGCACGGCAGCCTTTGGGACCAAGACCACTGGGCTAGCCCAAGGACTGCTGGAGGACTCAACCACCCCTAGAGCAAGCATCTTTGAGATCTCCTCTTTGATGCAGACTTTGACCCTGTCAGCTACCCTGTAAGCTTTGTGCTTCACAGGTAAGCTGTCTCCTGTATCCACATCATGGACACACCAATCTGTGATACCAGGAACCAGGGAGAACAGGTCAGGAAACTGCCCCAGCAGCTGGCGGCAGTCACCCTGTTGCTCAGGGGTCAGGGTGGGTGAGAGGTTAACTCCATCCACTGACCCGTCTCGCTCTGAGGCTACCAGGAGGTCAGGAAGAGGCTCAGACTCCTCCTCCGTCCCATCATCTGTGGCCAAGAGCATGCCCACTTCGGACCTCTCCAAGTGGGGCTTTAGTCGATTGACATGTAGGACCCTTAAGGGGTTCCTAGGAGACTGCAAGTCCACGAAGTAGGTGACAGATCTCTTGCGCTCCACAATCTCAAAGGGTCCTGTCCACTTGTCCTGGAGTGCACAGGGCTCCACAGGGGCCAGGACCCACACCTTTTGACCAGGTTGAAGCTCAACCAGAGTGGCATTCTGGTCGTACCACCGCTTCATTTCCTCCTGGCTGGCTTCCAGATTTGCCTCAGCAAGTTGCCTGAAACGCCTAGTCTGGTTCCGAAAGGCCAGCATGTAACTATATACATTCTGGGAGGGTTTTCTGGGAGATCGCTCCCAGCCTTCCTTGACCAGACTAAGAGGTCCTCGTACTGGGTGGCCATACAGAAGCTCAAAGGGACTGAACCCCAGAGACTTCTGTGGCATCTCACGGTACGCGAAGAGAAGGCATGGTAAGAGGACGTCCCACTTACGCCTCATGGGCTCCTCAAGGCCCATAATCATGCCCTTCAGGGTTTGGTTGAATCTCTCAACCAACCCTTTTCCTTGGGGATGGTAAGGGGTGGTGAACTTGTATGTCACACCACCCTCTTGCCAAAGGGATTTCATATATTTCGATATGAAATTGGCCCCCCTGTCAGACACCACCTCTAGAGGGAGTCCTACTCGTGAGAAAATTCCCATCAGTGCCCGTCCCACCACGGGGGCCGTCACTGTCCTTAGAGGGATGGCTTCAGGGTACCGGGTGGCATGGTCCACCAAGACCAGGATAAACCTGTTGCCCATGGCTGTCTTGGGGTCCAGTGGCCCCACAATGTCAATCCCCACTCGCTGGAATGGGGTACTGACCACAGGGAAAGGTTGGAGTGGAGCCCTCAGCTTCCTTCCACTCTTACCACTTGCCTTGTAAGTCTGACATGTCCTGCAGTGAGTGTCAGAACTCCTCCGCATTTGAGGCCAATAAAAGTAGGTGACAAGCCTTTCGAAGGTCTTGTCCTGCCCCAAATGCCCTGCTAACAGAACGTCGTGAGCCAGCCCCAGTAGGAAGGCTCTGAACTTCTGGGGTACCACCAGCGCACGGGCTGACCCAGGTTCAGTAACCTTAGACTCTGAGTACAGGAGGTCGTTCTCCCAGCAGATTAAGTGAGTACCGGACTGATCACCATTGGCCTGGGCTGCAGCCTGCTGCCGCATACCCACTAGAGAGGGGCACTCCTTCTGCTCCCTGCAGAATTCCTCCCTGGTGGGGCCTCCTTCTTGCTGCCAATGGGTCAGCTCAGGCAGGTCCCCCAGTTCGGCTATCTGTTCCCCGGTAGGCTCCAGGGCATCCCCCTCAAGGTCTGCTTCCCCCTGGGCCGTGGGAACTTCAGGAGCCGGTTTCCCGTGCCTCCTGCGCCCTCTCCCTAAGGCCGGTTCCTGGGCCTCTCCCTCAGGCTCCAGGGTCCCTTCAACACCCCTACTGGCTGCCATCGACCGGGTGGTCACGCACGCCCAATCAGGTAAACCCACCATCCGCAGGTGAGTTGTCTTCTCCACCTTTTCCCAAGGGGAGCTCTTCAAATCATTCCCTAGGAGACAATCAACAGGCATGGCAGTTCTCACAGTGACTTGCAGAGTACCAGAGACCCCCCCCCCACTCAAAGGGAACTTGAGCCATTGGACAATGACTCTGTGTTGTGAGCGTTGACAACCCGGCAGAATGCGTGTGGGACCACCTGCTCTTGAGACACCAGGTGTTGCTTGACAGCAGTCACACTGGCTCCTGTATCTCTAAGAGCCCCCACCCTTTTGCCATTTATGGTCACCCACTGCCCATACTTTTGAGTATTGGGGGGCAGTTGGGTCTCAGCGACCATCTCACTGTCTCCTAATGAGACTAGGGTCATCTGTACGGGATCCCCCTCCCCTTGGACATCTACCTCCCCCCCAAAGGCTACACTAGCCACCTGCTTGGGGGGTGGAGCACCAGGGGGTGCTGGTTTACCAAACATGGGGCACTTGGAATCCATGGAATAGTGCCTCAGGTTGTTACACTTGTAACATCTGGGGGGCCCTCTTTGAACAGGGTTACCTGTCGGGCGCCGGTCTGCGTCGCGGGTGGGGGTGGCTGAGAACCTTTCCCTTGGTTCCCCTGGGAATTACTTTGGGGCCCTCTGTAGAACTCCCTCTGTTTACCCTTGTCCCCCCCACTCTTCTGCTGGGGACCCTGACCACCTTTGGCAGGGCCTCCCACGGGACCCTTGTGGACCCTGGTGCTGATCCAGCGGTCCGCCTCCTCAGCAAGCTTCCTAGGGTTAGTCAGCTTGCTATCGATCAGGTGCTGGCGTAGCTCAGGAAAACAATTATCAGACAAGTGCTCCCATGCAATTAGATCAAACAGCCCTTGGTACTCATTCACTTTGCTACCCTTCACCCAACCATCTAGCGCTCTGGAAAAAAAAGTCACATATTCTACATAAGTGGTACCAGGTTTCTTGGTGCAATCCCTAAACCTCTGCCTGTACAATTCAGGAGTTAACCCATACCTTGTCATCAGAGCTTCCTTCATGTGTGGATAGGATGTGGTGACATCAGAGGGGAGATCCAGCAGTGTGTCCCGCCCCTCACTCAGGAACCTCCCCCACAACCCCGCTCCCCAATCTCTCTCAGGGACCCGGTGGGAGGACATGGCTACTTCATAGGCCCTGAACCACTGCCCAATATCATCCTGCTTGTAATACTCTTTCACCACATCTTTAGGAATGTGCACCCTTGACTCTGTTAAATTGCTGCCACCAGAGGGAGAGCGGTCTAAACTCTTGGCCTTGAGATCCAACTCCCTCATTTTTACCTCATGCTCCATGGCCAGCCTTTGTCTTTCCATTTCCATTTGAAGTTTTGCAATCTCCACTTCATGTGCTCTTGCAGCACTCCTGTCGGCCATCTCCTCTGGCGACAGGCCTCTGCCAGGCTCAGAAGCAGCTTCTGGGGGTATCACCTCCAGCACATTCTCAGGGAACTTGGATTCGTACCAGGCCCTCAGCGCCTTTGTGTACTGCTCCTTGTTTTTCAATCCAGTTTGGTTAATTCTGTACTTGGAGAGGTATCCTTTCAAGACTTCACTTGTGCACCTCAGCAGTGCCCTCTCCTCCCAATCTATGTCATCCACCCCAGAGAATATAGAGGACGCCCTGCCTCCACTGACTGAGCTAGGCATGGTTTCTTAAAGTGGAGATTCTTCAGCAAAAACAAAAATCAATACTGTGTGGCTGTGTTATCGGTCTAAACTCACTACGTGGTGTTCACTCAATTACTGTACATGAATCACAAATGCAAATTCAAATCCTCACCGCTGACCACCAATGTTAGAATTGGGAATCTCTGGTTGGCACCGGTATACACTTGTGACAAGCAGGGACTCTTACTTCTAAGTCAGAGTAAGGGGATCACCCTTTCAAATAACCCCTGCTTACCCTTTAGGTAGTGTGGCGCAAGCAGTCAAGACTATTCTCATGGCATCATAGGTTAAGCATTTGTGAACACATACAGTAATACAATGACACACCACAAATTGACACCAGTCAAGGTTTTATCAAAAATAGTTTTCTTTATATAAGGCTTAGCACAAGACCAGAATAACGAATAAAATGACCACAGTATTATTTTAAAGTTCAATGTTCTTGTAAAAAGGCTTAAAATGCAAAAATAGGCTTCTTTCAGTTAATTACGCTTCGTTCAGGGTTCTGTACGGTTCGTACCTGGATGTGCGACTCGTTGGCATTCAAAAACAAGGAAAGTACGAGTTAAACAATCGTTGCGGACTCCGGGGTCCGTGACGTGCACGCTGCGGTGCGAACAGAACAAAGTACCTTGGTGTTGTAGGGTCCGCGACGGACAGTGCGGGACAAGTCGATGGGTCCGGGTCGTAGCTCGGCAGCGTACTCAGATGCTGGTCGGGTCGCGGCGTCAGGCTGCGGCGTTGGTACGGGACCTTCAGGGATACGTGCGGATGGCCCGGATCGGCTTGCAGAGTCCGTGGCGTTCGGCGTTCGAGCAGTACCTTCGGTGCGGATAGACAGCGACACTTCTCGGCGCCGTACAGCATACGGGGAGGATCGGTGCGATGCGGCGTCTCGGCTCTGAGCACGGCACAGTACAGTACGTCTAGCAGCGTACGGACCGTACCTGCGGGACAATGAAGCTTGGGTCCGGCGTACAGGGTTCGGCAGCCAGGGCTGTACGACTCGAATCGGCGGGGAAGGTTAGGTGCGATGCGGCCGGGAGGGATACGGTGCGTACTAACGCTTTTGGATCAGCGTAGACACATGGTGCCGGGAGGCAAAGACACGGCTTCGCGGCGGACGGAGTACGAGTCGTACTGGGGCCAAATCCAGCGGGAAACAAGCAAGAATTATCCAGGCAACTCAGCTTTGGAAGGCAGATGAGTCCAATGGTCCTGGGACTCAGTTCAGGGGGCAAGCTCTCTTCCAAGCCCTTGGAGATTGTTGAAACAAAGTGCAAAGTCTCTTTCAGTATTTTCCTCTCCTTTCTCAGCAAGGCACCAACTGCAGGCCAATCCCCCAGGTTAGGGAAAGTTACTCCTCCTTCAGCTTCTTCCAGGTCCTTCTAGTCAGGCAGAGTTTCTTCGTGGTTCAATCAGGATCTGATTTCTTAGTTTCTTTTGTCTTTACAGGCCAGGGGGGCCTTTTCATAATCCCAGTCCAGTTCTTTTCAGTGAGGAGCACTTTGCTGTTGGGACTCCGGCTTCTTCTTTCAGCAGGCAGGGCAGAGACATCAGACGCTCCCCAGGGGGTGGAGCCAGCATTGTGGTGGCAGAGCACTGCCCTATTCAGAGTCAAGGTGCACTCCTCCCACCCATCCTGGTGTAATCTCTCTATTCACCACCTGGTAGCCCCAGCCTGTCTCCTGGAACTTCCCAGCCCTGTCACTCAAGCTACACACAAAGAAGATAGCCCTCCCCTCCCGAGGCGGACTGAGATGGTTAGGCACGCAAAGGCTAACTTTCTAAAGGTAGCATTTGCAAACCCAGGATATTAAAATAACCTTTGCTAAAAGATGTATTTTATTATTCTGAGTTCAGGCATACTAAACATGAATTTCTACCATGCTTCCTGAGCCTGCTAGGATTATAGAGTGTTATAATCTAGCAGCCCATTCTGGCCTATGGAGAGCAGGTAGCCTTACAATAGTGAAAAACGAAAATGGCTGTAATTCACTATTAGGACATGCCACACACCTCAGGGCATGTCCTACCTTATCCTTACAATGCACCCTGCCCTAGGACCTACCATAGGAGTGACTAATATGAAGGTAAGGGAAGGTTTAGGGACTGGCAAGTGGGGACACTTGCCCAGTCAGCATGACAGTACCAGACTGCATGCAGGTTCTGCAATGGCAGACCTTAGACACATTTTACCAGGCTGCTTCTGTGGGTGGCACAACCAGTGCTGCAAGCCCACTAGCAGCATTCGGATATACAAGCCCTTGGCACCCCGGGTGCACTCTACTAGGGACTGATAGTAAACCAAATAGCCAAACATGGAAGTCAATTCACATAATACATTTTCACCTAGGGAGCACTTGCCCTGTGGCACTGGATGGCAGTGTCACAGGGCCCTGAGCAGCTAACACCAGCACAAAAATACATTGAGGCACAGACAAAGATGGAAGGGTGACCCACGCCAATGGTGCCAGGTCTAACAAGGGTGAACTGCGCTTTAAAACTGAACAGGGAAAAAACACCTATAGACTGGCAGAATGTTTTGGCAATCCAGTCATCCTCTCCTACCCTATCAACATCCTTGGTGTTAGAAATGGGATTTCTGGTTGGCTAAGGCTTGCGCCAGAGCCAGGCAGAAACCACCACTCTAGTCAGGGCGAGGGAGTTACACACCAAAGATAATCCCTGCTCACCCCCTTGGTAGGTTGGCACGAGAAGTCAGGCTTATCCCAGAGGCCATGTGTAAAGCATTTGCGCACGCACACAGCAACAACATCCCAGGCACACTACAAAAGGAACTCCACACAAGGTTATATCAAAAATAGCCTTTGTATTCTCATAACACATTAGAATAGTAATCACACAATATACACTGTGCCAACTGGCCCTGGGCAATATTTACAAGGGATTATATACACATGACAGGGCCACAGGGACCTCTGTCAGAACCATCACAAAGTGAACTTAGTAACAGTAAAACAGATCATAAACGTACAACCAGTAAACACTAGTAATCACTGTACTTAGCATCAGCCTGTAACATACACTACATTATGCACAGTATCACATCAGGCACAAATTATATTCTGTGCCAACCTCAACAGCATAAACACATTATGCAATCCTCTCACAAGTCTAAAAACATTAGACCCTAACCTCCTAAGCTTAACTCACATTAGGGGCGTAAATCACACAGTGAAACATAATCTCACTAGCATAAACCATAATATGCAAAACAACCTCACAATCATAAAAGACCACATTTAGAGGTATAACACAGGGTGCGTAAGACATACTACATGAATTACATTTCCTAGCACCAAAATACTTTTAGCACATAGATCACTTTAGGGCCTGGTGCCCTATTTACCTTCTAGTCCCCCTGGCCAACTGGCCTTCTCACAAAGGGGGCTCAAATGCCCTATGTCCACAGAATAGGGCGCGCTGCCAATGCAGTTAAAGTCAAGGGTGCGCCACTGCGCAAACCTAAACGTAGCAGCTACCCACTACTTGCTGGGCCACTGGGAAAGTATGGGGCAAAGGAGTGCATCTAACTCCTTACTCAAAACATGCCCCCCAAAGAACTGTGCGCCTAAACGGTGCAGCTGCCCACTACTTGCTGGGCAGCTGTAAAAACCAAATATGGCCTGGACACCCCTGGTGCCCTTGGAACAATTATGCGCAAAACGTTGCAGCTGCCCTCTGTCTAGCGGGGCAGCTGGGATGGCCAAAACTAGAGGGGCCCTGGCAGCTCTGTGCCCTCGGGACCCTACTGGGCTTGTAATTAACTTTGCCCCCATCGTTGGAGCCACGTAGGCTCTAAGGATGATGAGGCCAAACGATGGAGCCACATCGGCTCTGAAAATCACTGTGCCCCAACTGTTGGAGCCACGTAGGCTCTGGAACAAACGTGGGCTACGTTCGAGCCTCCAGGGCTCTGACAACAAATACGCCCCCTTGTTGGAGCGAGGTCCGCTCAGCAAGTAAGCAAAAAGGAATAATATTGAGCCATCTTTTACCGGGCTCTATGCATGTCCTCTGGTGGCAGCTCAGCAGGATGCGGGGGTCTCTCTCCATTCTGAGAGCCCTGTCGACCAGTACTGCTACACGCGCTGACACCAAGGCGCCGTCCGCGCCCATTGTCGTTCCGCGGGGCTCCCAATAGCACAGGGGGCCCCGCTCTTCAGGAGATCCGGCCGCTTCTGGATTGCCTTCCCCCGTCCTCACCCGGGCACAGTCCAGCGCAGGGTGGGCTCCCGCCTGGAGTCTCCCCTCACTTCTCCTGTACCAGCGGCGTGCGTGGGACTTCCCTCAAGAAACCGGAAGTCCCGCCCGCCTCAGGCCAAACGTTGCCTGACTTCCTCCCGGCCGCAGCGGTGAGCTTCTCTCTGGCACAGATGTGGGGTGGGCACCCAAAACGGCACTAAAACGCGGGGTGGGCACCCGCAGCTGAAATAAGTAGCAGGAGAGCGGGGTGGCACCCGCTCTCCTCAAAACAGGCAATTCAGAAATCCAAACGTGGGGTGAGCACCCGCAACGATACCTGCATCACAGGGGAATCCCTCACGCCGGGATTCCCCCCTTCAAGTCGAGCAGCCCAGCGCTGCGGAGCCCCCGTGCTCCCCCTCATTGGGGAGAATAGGAGAATCCAGCACAGCGCCCACGAGGCGCCAAGAGCACCAAAACAGTCCTCCCCAAAAGAAAAGAGCAAGTCCAGCAAGAGTTCCCCCGGGGATCAAGGGGCAAGGCAGGGCCCAGGGAGACAAGCCCTCCCCTGGGCCCCAGCAGCAGGACGCCCTAGCAGGAACAGCAACCAAGAACTGAACCCCTTCATGGGGTCACAGCCCCTTCTTTTATACACACGTTTCCCTTGGTGACACAGCACAGGGCTGGGGGAAAAACCAGATACAACTGGTTTCGGGGAGCTTTGGAGAACTTTGTTGTGCTCAGCTCCTCTCTCCATTGTCAGGTGGGGGCTAGGTGCTCAGACGCACCACAGGGGGTGGAGCCAGCATTGTGGAGGGAAGGCAAAACCCTATTCAGGTCCCAGGTGCAACTCCTCCCTCCCATCTACATGCAGATGTCTCCATTCACCACCGGGCAGAATCACCCTGGCTCCTGGAATTCCCCAGCCTTCTCAGCTCCTGTCAATCACAAGCCAGACATGCACTCCACATTAGGCAGGCAGACACACAGTACACAGAAATGCCAACTTCTAGAAGTGGCACTTCTCCACCAGTCACCATAAATCTGAGCACACCATTGCGCAGCATTTACTCTCACGAGTTCGCGCATACCAAACTCGACCCTGCTTCCTCTCACACCAGGAACTACCAGGGACACACATATCCCCATGCATTCCTATGGGAGGGCAGGCCCATCTCACCACACATACACAGAATGCTCACGCACTTTACACTGGACCCCAGTGCTAAAGTGCTCAGAGGCCTAAAATAACCAACACCAGGTTACAGAAATAGGCTAGGAGAACGCAAAAAGTTTCGGGGTGAACCTGCCATAACACTTGGGATGTGGCAGGACAAGTCCCTTTCCATGGACGCACAGGCCAAAAAATGAATGTCCATTTGTTTTGGCACTTTCAGAACACTACATGAAATCCTATATGTTATGCTGAGTGTGTCCAGAAGAATTGTGGACCAATTCTTTGTTCTCTCCCGGTTGGACAACGGGAACTCTCTTTACATAGACATCCCCAAAAGTGTCATCAAAAGACTCCAGGTTGTCCAAAATGTCCAAATGTAGCATAGCATTCTGCAATTCTGCGATTAGATTTGTTCTCAGTTTCCAGCAACTGACATTTAAGTTGATATCTCTGATTCTATATTAAAAGATATCCATTATTATGGCACCTGAAATTTTGCAGCAAAGAAAGGCCAAATTAATTATCACATTGGCAACATTCTGATGGAGCTCTGTTGGCTTTTTTTGCTGGTCTGCACCATCCTCAAAACCATCTGCATCATTTTCAAAGCCATGACCAGCACCCTTGCTTATCTTGTAGATAAGCTCACCAGCTCTGGTAGTTTCAGCACACCCACAGCCAGGACATCATCAGACTGCAGACCATGAAGTGTTAAACAGAAACAAAAACGAACAAGGCCTATTTCAACTATGCTACCTAGATCTGCAATAACATCCCTGTATCCATCATGCTGCCCCAATTTAGGAAACATTTCAAAACTCTCCTCTTTAAAGAGAAATCTCTACTTCACAATGCACTAACTGCTCACAATCCAGCTATCTCTCCTATCCCTCATTGACTTTATGCTTGTCTTTGACCTTGCACAGTGGTGGTCAGCTGCCTTTTGGCTACATTTGTGTTTTAATAGTAACATATACATAAACACGATGAGGTAGTTAACTAAATGATGCTGCAAGAACAGACAAATTAAGGAAAGTATTGAAGCAGTATTGTTTAATTAGTTTGACAGTTTAACATACTTAAATCCTGCCTATGCAAACATTTCAACTCATAGGTAATCGTTCTCTCTGCATTTCACACATGAACCCAGAGAAATTCAAAAGAATATTTTGGACAGGCAGTAACTGGTGAACCCATAACTCTGTGGATGGTGAAAATACTGTTCATTATGTCTTGGACCCTGAGAGTCTACTAAGAAATTTGTACTTATGGGGAATCAATAATTCCAGGTCGGATTACCACATGCATTTCCCATTTTGACTATTTTCAACAACCAAAATTGCAATGGGAAATTGAGAAGTTCTGTGCTGGTCTTGCGGCTCCCACAATTTTTAAGGGTTTATCACCCACCAGAATGGATAGACCACTCGTAATGAGGGCCTTTATGTTATCACTGAGGTTTTGGTGCTAGCTCTTAGGGAGACAACTAATGCTGAGACCAAGGTCATGCGTTTTTCTTTGGCAAAAGTACACAGAAAGCCTTTAGGATGGTTGGGACAGTTAGGGGAAGCAATATTCAAGTCAATAGGTCTGTCATTTTTGATTGTAAAAAAAGCTAATGTTAAGAGAAAGAAGTCTTTAGTGAGACATTTTAAATATACTTTGCTCAGGCAGGAAACAACCTTTACAACGCAGTCATTACAACTCACTACCTTTACAATGCAGTCATTACAACGCAACATCCTTTACATCACATGCCATTACAACGCAGCCATTACAACGCATGTCACTACAACGCATGTCATTACAACGCATGTCACTACAACGCATGCCATTACAACGCATTATAAGGTAAGTAATGGGGAAAAGTTATTTTTAACCCTACACTATCCAACACTTATCCTACTGCTGCACTCACTGGAGTGGGAATAGTAATTTTTACCCCTACAATATGCAACACTTACCCTACTTTGCACTCACTGGAGTGGGAATAGTAATTTTTACCCCTACACTATCCAACACTGAACCTACTGTTGCCCTAAAAGTAATATGCGTTCCAATGGTATCCGTTGTAGTGACAAGCGTTGTAAATGTAGTTTCTAAAAATGCGTTGTGATGGCATGCGTTGTAAAATCATGCATTGTAATGGATGTTGCGATGTCAAAACTGCGTTGTAAAGCTCTGCGTTGTAATTGTTTGCATTGTAACGTCATACTTTCTGCTCAGGCCAGCATGTAGTTTTTTGTGTCATGGAAACTCTCAGATTACTGGAACAGAAGATGCTTTGGAGGTTTAGTACCACCTCTAATGAAACTTTGGGGAAGCTGATTTGAACCTTATAATTCTGATGTGTCCTATTAACCAAGGTTCCAAATTGTTTTACCCATACTAATGTTGTATATATTTGTAATTTGTGGAATAGTACTTAGCTTTGTGTTTATTAAAATACTTGTTCTCTTTAATATAAAATCAGTGGTTGGTTATAGATTTATTGAGTGTTATTGCCTTGTGCTTCTGATTTTCCGAGTTTGTAGCCTACTGCTCGAGCCTTACAATGATCTGCCTCATTACCCTGAGAGTCAAGTGCTAAAACACTTCTTTAGTTCCGGATTAAGAGTGTGCAATACAGAGGGTTGGGTATCCTCCTTGGAACCCACAAAACCAGCTTTCTCACCCACTTTACTTAGGATTTCAAAGAATCGCATCCAAAGTTTTGCAATCCAACTGAAAGTTTTATGAATACCTAGGTCCCACCTAGATGCCCTCAAAACTCAATAGGTCAGATCCGATCCAAGAGTTCAATTTACAATATCAAACAAATGACTCACCAAAATATGGTTATCTTTTGAAATTGCTATTTGCATAGATATTCTTGTATCATCACATTTGCTGTATTCCCAAGCAATCCTTTAAGATGCTAGTTTTCCACTGTCTGTGGAGAATCGAAAGAATGGTGATCCATGTAGTTCTTTGCTACAAAGAGAGGTAATTATTCTTACAAGAACACGTGTTAAGATCACTTGCATATCTGAATAAGGGCATTAGTCAACTGAATCATTCTTTTCTTGGCTTTCTTGCTTAGAGGGCTCAAGCAAATAAAGCAGCAGATTTTATGAACAGTTAGTCAAAAAAAACTTTACTTGTTTAACTGTTCTTTTCTGATAAGAAGTATTATCGGTTTGTTTACATTAAGACAAGGATTTGGCTTCACTTGTACAGGTGGACAGCCCTTTGTTTTTAGAAAAATTTTGTACTGTGGGCCACAATCTAGACTAGTCTATTATCACATCATCATTGAACTAGATCTGAAAAAAATAGTAGTGTATTTTTATGTACAAAATATCTCAGTAGCATGGGGCAGTTTATGGATATGCCTGCAGTACTCAGTTGATTGGTCAAATGACTGAGGATGGAATTGGTCAACGAAAAAGCTTTGAAGAATGGCTAAAATTCATTGTGGCATGGATAAATATAATTCTCTACTTTTCAATTTAAACGTTGTCAGAAAGTGGATTATTAGTTAAAGTAAAAATGGCAATAATCTTTACTAGGTCCAGTTATGCCTCAATAATTTAAACCTGAGATCAACCCTTGGTAGGTAGCTGTAGCACAGAGCAGACAGGCGTAACATCAGACAAATGTGTAAAGCATTTATCAGTACCAAAACAGTTAAAAGTAGAAAACACAGAACAGTTCCCACTCCAACTCATACAAATAGAGAAAATTATTTTTAAAGAGCAAATAGACACCAAAGGGACACAAAAGTTCAGATGAGGGGACCAGACATATGATTTTTCAAAGTTTTAGTTGTTACTATCTCCAATAAGCCTAAAGGCCCAGTTGTGGGTATCCGACCACACTAAACAGAGTCAGTCAAAAGTTTAGGCTTAGCGCAATGGAGCTCTGGTTGAATACCGGGACCAGGTTTGTGTGGTGGAATGTTAATCTTTTGTTGTAGTCGCTTTTTCTATAAAAAGCTCTCCATGACGAGGTCATCAGCGGGCAAAGGTGGCAACTGTATCTAAAGAGGGAGTCGTTGATGGGAGTCGGCTGAAGCTCAGGAACTGAGTGGGAGCCTTGGCTCCGGCGGGTCTCTAAACATTGATGGCAGGAAAACTCTGAGTGGGTGACATTTGAAGTCAGGGCCCAGGAAGCCATCTTTGGGCTGCTGCTGGGCATTGGTGCTGGTGACGTCCTCTACATTCAGAATTGAAAACTTTTCTGGAAGTCAGGATCCTCTCAGCGGAGCTAACCAGCAAGTTGAGTTTGACATGCAGTTCAATGTTACTCCTGTGACTCAGCCGTGGTCCAGTGTTAGTCTCTGGTTCTTTTTGCAGTAAATTTGGAAATAGGTTTTAGTTCTTAGAGTCCACTCTTCTCTCCTGGGTACAAGTGGGGAGCCAGGCCATCCCTTGGGGTTGCTCTCCATAGGTTAACAGCAGGTGCAGCCTTCTTCTGTCTTCTACAGGTCCAGAGGTGATCTGAAGAGAGTTCTGAAGATGCCACTTTTATGCCCAGATGCAGCCTGTGGTCTAAATAATCCCCCGGCCACTCCCTTACACACTCTTGCAGCACTTCCTGTGTGATTTTCTGTAAACTAACCCACAGTGCCCCTCTCTGCCTAAAACCAATATGGCAGATCCTTCCTTCTATAGTCCAGAGCTCTGCCCATATCCCTGAGGTGTGTTCTAGGGAAATGAGAAACTCCCCCTGCAAACCAGCTCTGGTACAGGTTTTCCCCCACTGGTATTGGTGCCACTCTGGCTACTTGGACAATAGTTGAGGCCGACCTAGGTGTGCGTTACATCTGTTTGTGAAGGGGATCCTTATTGTTAACATGTACTCACAGTGACTAGCACTCAAAAGCTATTTTCATGGTCGGAAGGTTGGCTGGCCCATGGAGAAACACTGGGAAGCAATGTTAAATGTTCATTTTGCTCTCTTTGGGTATGGACAAGCTAGAACAACTCTTTTTAATATTTATCAAAGGCCCAAATGGTGAAATTGAATTTTTAACAAATATTAAGGAGAAGTAACTTCTAGAAAGTTACCATTTCCCTGCCTAACGCCTTTAAATGCTAATTTTCATTAGCCTCCAGCTGCAGCCCTCTTAGTGCTCAAGCTTTTATGAGGTGGAAAAACTGCTCCCAGAGCAGAGCCAATGGGCTGGGTGTGGTTTTTGTACCTCTGGCAGGATGACCATTTGGGCTGTACCTAAAACTTAATTTACTTCAAAGGGGTGTCTCCTGTCACAGGCAAATAGCAGATGACACCTGGACATGCCCCTTATTTTGTTCCCCCAGTCAAGTTGTGGGGGAACAATACTTACCTTGTCTATGACCCAATACAGTTTAACTATTACAGAGTGCAAAGTAGACTCTATACTATGCAATGGTCTGAAACCCAATTGAACAGTGTCCAATATCGAATACAACCCTAGAAATAAAGACATATTTTTGTTCACATGCTTATCTATGACTTTGGCAGCAATAGTAAGACCCACTCAGAAGTTTGACAGAATGGTCATATCCACAGGAGGTTTCTGAAAAATTATTGAGCATCTGTTTAGTGCCCAATCCATATTGAAGATGTGAGTGCTGCCCTAAGGGATGCTCTGTGGTGGGCCCACCTCGAACTCATCAACAGTTAGCATAACAAAACAAATTTGGAAGTAAATGTCAGTAACTGCAGATATACTTTACCTCACATGGAGTACACTGAGGCTTGGGCTCTTGGGTGCTGCTGACGGCAGCAATTGTCACTGACAGGCAGAGGGCTGCCCACCTGGCCTCTAATGTACAATGTTTGAGTCTATCTCTGGAGCTTTGGACTCCTTGTGGCTTCAGGGGACACTGGACACTCTTGTTCGAGACAGTCTTCTCTAGTTAAGTACCGTCCGTGATCTTCTGCCAAAATTATCACCGTGCAGGGACAACTTATAGACACAAGCAGGAAGCAGAAATGTTCACTTTCAGTTATAATGGAGCGGGAGGGTCACTGACTCATGCAAGACTGATGATCCTTGGTTCAACGAGCCCCAGGACATCCTACTAGAATAATTATGATCAATACTCATGACACAGATGATAAACTTTAAAACTTGCCAAACCCACCCCAAAATTCTTTATTGGTTTGTATTCTAGATGTAATTGCAAACCCGGGCCCATATATTCAAGTTAACACATTTACCTGCAAAATCTAAAGCAACTATTTGTAGTAAGACTACAAAGTAGAGTTATGTCAAATACTAAGGGGTTGTAAAGAAATAAAAGACAGGAGAACATAGCATTGATTACTTTATTGAGTCAAATAAAACATCTTCTTTTCCATTTTTAAATACTATATAGGAGTTTTCACCAACTTCCAGGTAGAAGAACCTTTTTATCATTGGAAAATTAGACAAACGTGCTTTAAATACATTTTGCTGCATTCCTTGTAAATAATCAACTGCTCACAAAGTTTACATAATTATGAATAAGGAACAAAAAAACTTTAGAGAAAACTGAGAGAAGTAGGACCCATGAGAGCCCTGTAATAATTTTGTATTTTTTTCTAAAGTAGTGCTTTAGTGCAACTGTTTTAAGAAGGGACAACATGGTACAAAGTAGCTGAATACATCACATAAAATTACTTTCTTCAAATAATTGTCTGTGTTGCCCATTACCATTAAAATGGCATACGCATCTGATACATGCAACTTCTGCCTTCACAAGAGGTTGCAAGCTGGGTACACTGGAAACCTAATTGAGGTGCTGCAGTCCCTTTCCTTTTTTTTTTTTTTTTTAAATTTTTATTTTTATTGAAGTACTTTAGTTACAATAAGGATTACTGGTCAAACATATACAGTATCAAATACCATAAAAAACAGCTTCAACATAAAGGATTCTCACATAATAAAGTTAAACATCATCCACTAAATAACCATTAATCCGAATCAAAAAAAGAACCCCAAATTTTATCAAATTTTCTCCCACCTCCCACCCGCAGAGCATAAATTTGTTCACTCTTTCTTACTCTCCTCATTTTCTGTATCCACTCTAATTTACTTGGAATCTGTTTTGTCCGCCAGTTTTGCAGTAGTAAAGATCTTGCAACTACCGTTACTATATACAATAGTTTAGTCAATTGGGCGGATATTTTAAGATCTGAATCAAAACCATATAGTATCAGTTTTTCATTAAAAGGGAGCGTAATTTTGAAATTAATCTGGCAGAACACAAAAATATCGTCCCAAAATTCCCTTATATTGGTACAGTGAGCCATTACGTGGGACCAGTTGGCGGAAATGTGCTGAGTACATCTGAAACAGTTTGAAGGATAGTTTGAATACATTTTGGAAATGGCAGCAGGATTACGATATAATAACCATTTCCCCAAAAATAACATTCTTCGCCAATTAGCTCCCCGAAGTATATTAAAATTAAAATGGTTAATGGTCTTCCAAGTATTCATAGATAATACATGGTTTTCTTGTTCCTTCCATTTTTTAATTACTTTTAGACTTAAATCCGTTTCCCTACTGTATGCTAAGCAATGTTTCCATTCCCCTGGTCTCTTTATACACTCATTTATCAAGAGATCTTTAACCAATTGCGTTGGTTGATTAAGCTGTTCAATATCAAGTTGGCCCAAAAATTTAAAAATAGTATTATATGACAAAACCAACAAAAAATTTGTCTGAACAAGACTTGCCATCTCTCTAGGAGTTATCCAGCCTCCATTTTTTAAAAAATCAGCTACTTTACTAAATCCTACTCTGGCCCAATTGTCCACTATATCCGATCTACCTTTAATACCCATCAGTAGAAAAATACTGGACAGTGGAGTTGTTGCATTAACTAGTGGGAGTGAATATCTATTAAACATAACAGTACGTTTTTTAAGAAACCATAAGAGAATCTTATAACGAACTAATTTGGGGGATTTAAAAATATGCGGGGGAGGGGGTAGCTCATTTTCAAAACAAATTAGATCGAAGAAACAATTAATAAACAAATTTTGACCTAGAGTTTGATTCCTAAATCTCGACAGATACTGTATAAAATAGGCATTATAATAATCTCTAATATTTGGCAGAGAAAGTCCTCCTTGATCTAAATCAGCATAGAGAGTATTGATTGCTATACGAGGAGGCTTCTTTGCCCATACGAATGCAGAGAACATAGATTCAATCTTGGAAAAATACGTTCCTGATAAAAAACAAGGAATAGTAGAAAACAAAAAATTAAATAATGGAAGAATGGACATTTTTATCAGGGCAACCCGACCCAGGATTGATAGTGGCAGGGAATTCCAGCGTGTAAACATTAAGCGGATTTTAGAAAGAAGGGGTTCGAAGTTAAGCATATATAAGTCCGTAACTGACTGTGAGAAATAGACCCCGAGATATCTTTTGGGTTTAGTATTAATGCAACACTTTAGATCGGGATGTATTTCTGGATCTCTGTTCCCACAAATCAAAATCTCTGTTTTCTTTTTGTTTATCCGGTAACCCCCTAAGGCTTCGAACTCTTCGAAGATCTGAAGCATCTTAACTTGCGAATGAAGCTCAGGTTTAATTAATAACATAATATCATCCGCATAAAGTTTGATCTTACTTATTGAAGGAATAGGGGGAGAGATATTAACACAGTTCCTTATTGCAGCCGCAAGGGGCTCAATAAAGAACGCAAACAAGACTGGGGATAAGGGACATCCCTGTCTCGTACCTCTCTTAACGAAAACAGTACCGACCCTTACCGTATTTATAATAATATTTGCTTTGGCCATAGTATACAGATTTCGAATTAAATTTACAATTTTATGGGGAATACCAAAGTGCCTTAAAATAATAAAAAGTGTCTCCCAAACCACCAAATCAAACGCTTTTTCTGCATCTAATAACAAAATCAATGCTGGGATCCCTCGTGTCTCAAAATAATCTAAGGCATCAACTAAATAATGTGTGTTTGTAAACAGTTGCCTTCCTGGAATAAAACCGTTCTGATCCGGGTGGATCAATTCTGTTGAGATTTGATTCATGCGCATTGATATTAATTTAGTAACGATTTTATAATCTGTGTTTAGTAAGGTAATTGGTCGGTACGAGTTTGGGTCTTTAGCATCCTTCCCCTTCTTCAGAAAACTCACCACCGTTCCTTCTCTAAAAGAGTCCGGGATCGAGCCTCCTTCCAACATCGAATTTAATAATAACAAAAAAATATTTGAAAAAGTGCAAAAAAACATTTTAAAAAATTCCGCTGGAAATCCGTCTGGGCCAGAAGCCTTCCCATTTGGTAGGTTTTTGACCACCAATTCTACCTCTTCCACTGAGAAAGGGCATAACAATGCTTCCTGATCGGTTTGAGAAAGGCAGGGCAATGCACAATTTTCTAAAAAATCCGATAGTTTTATTTGAGCAATACTATGTTGCTGACTATAGATTTTATTATAGTGAGTGAGCATTATCTTCCCTACCCCAATCGAGTCTATTGTATCTATTTGAGTCGCTGGGCATCTTAATTCTCTGATCAAATTAGCCGTTGCTTGTTCTCTCACCTGCCAAGCTAGGAACTTCCCAGTAAAATTACTGTCTTCATATATTTTTTGAGAATGTCTGCGAAAAATCTCCTCGCTTTGAGCATAATAATGTGCGCTTAATGCCCTTTTGGCTTCATCTAATTGATGTGAGATCGTATTGGATGAGTTTGCCTGTCTTAATTTGTTTAAAGCTTGTATTCTTTGTTCCAGCGCCTCTTTTTTACTTTTAATTGCTTTAAATACTGCTGCATCTTTACTTATAATTATACCACGGATAAAGGCTTTCATAGCATCCCAGATAATATTAATCGGGGCCGAGTTGACATTGCGAAATACAAAATCATTGATCTCTGTTTTCAAAGACGTTACCCACATTTCATCATTCAAGTATGTTTTGTTGAATACCCAACGCTTAGGAGTCTTTGAGTTTGGATCCAGAGCAAAATTAATAACCAACATTGCATGATCTGAGAACCCATTATGAATAGGCCTTTGATTCAACATATTAAGCTGTCTAGAGGCTAGAAAAAAGTCAATCCGTGAAAAAGACTTAAACCTGCCTGACCAACATGTGTATTCTTTTTTTTTACGGGTATTGAGTGCGCCATGGATCACAGAGGTCCAAAGTTTTTTTATAGTTAAGAATAACTAATATTGCTGCAGGAGACTCATATCCCAAATGCAAAATTGGATCAATTCTCTATGTTTAAAAAATGGGCCTCATATCGTGGTTTCTCTTCATTTTCAGAGGCTCAGCGAGGGGTTGCCATATTTCTGAATAAGAATATTTATCCTGAGATCATACAAACAAATGAGGATGCATCAGGACGTTGGTGCTGGGCCTCTTGTAGAATAAAAAATAGATTGAGACCTATTACATTCGTCAGTTTATACGCTCCGGTAGATGATTGCTCCTCAGTTTATGAGGATCTATTTCAATCTTTACTGATGGTGGCAGGAGATATTATTATTGGAGGAGATTTCAATCTAATTATGAATTTACGGCTGGATAAGACCACGCAATCTAGGAAACAAGTCAAACCTAAATCATTGAAAGTTATTCTTAGCTGCAGTCCCTTTCCATGTGAACATATAAGTGCTTGTAAACAGGCCATACCTTTGCAAAGTTCCATAGGTACCCCACCTAAATTTCCCCTGCTACGTGCGTACTGTGCATTTCCCTGTCGCTCACATGGAACTCATGGTTTATATAATTATGGCATTAAATTATTTAGCGTGCCGCCAGTCTCATGGCTGAGAGCTATCATGTTGTGTAGTATCCACCCTATGGTAGGAGATGCACGTTTGTGGACAGCAGAACTGTTGGGATGGTGCTGGACTGATTGGATGCACTCCATCAGGATATGTTGTTGTATAGACCAGTTAGCTCACAGTGCCACCATAAGCACTCCCTAAACCTAGAGAGGTGGCAAATGGTTCTGGCAACCACTGAACATGACAACCCAGATTCCCCAGTGATCGTGGTAACAGATCCAGAAGCCTTTTGCACAGTCACTCGTGCTCTCTTATACTAAGAGAAATATACAAGGAATACACAGTGGGAAGTTTTCAATGTTCATTGAACCAAACAACGCGATTCTTGTATAGAGTGTATGTGCTGCAAAAATCAATAGAAGCAGAGTGAAGTAATTAGAAGTAGCAGGACAGTGAACAGAATACAAAATTGTTTAATATTCAGGCATATGAAATAATAAAAAATATAGAAATCTGGCGTACTCCTACTATGTGTCCCCTAACCTAAGTGTTTACGGTGTGTATGTTCTGCCAAGAATCCCCTTACTGGATGATGCAAACCTAGTTATCTGAATGGAAAGAATGTAAGACCCCGTCTTGATAACAAGCTGGACACTCATAGCAGAGATATCAGCAAGCTGCTAGGCTGAAGCTTCAGTGAATAGGGACCTCGCCAATGACAGCAAAGTGCTCCTCTAACTAAACCTGGAAATGCTTGTTTATTTATAATGAAAAGCATCCATGCAAGTCCTGGGCAAGCCAGCGTTGTTATGGTCTATATATAGCTGTGTCGCCTCGTGAATGAAAAATAGAACGACATTTGCACAATGTGTGTTGAGGTCTTGTACATGGTGTTCAAAGAGTCGTGATAATGGTATTGCAAAGTGGAATCTGTTAGCCAAGCAGTTTCAGAGAAACAAATCCAGCATTGTCACGCACGCACATTTGTGTAATAGGTTATTGTGTGAAAGGAAAGACAACTTAAGAAACCTGTTCATGTTGAAAGATGGCATTGTCTCTATGTGGCCCTAAGACACATGGTATTCACATCCATATAGGGGTACACATTTGCACCACAGAGAGGCAGGGCCTGAGCTAGGCTAATGAACACAACCAAAATCCGCATATGCACCTTTGCTCCTCATTGTTCGGTTGTTGCATTCACACTCTCTGGGGACTGCCCAGGATGACCCAGGTCACTGCAGTAATTCTCTGGCTGTAGAATAAACATTTATTTCACCTGCCATCATCTGCTACATCCAGTGGGTGAAAGCTGTTTTCTCTGTATATACCCCTCTATCTACCTCCTCCTTCTGGCTGTGTGTCTCCAGTCCTCACTATATCTACACATCTCTGCGCCCTATTTGTTTTCCACCAACTTTGTGGTGTTGCACGTCACTAGCAAAACAAATTTAGGGAATTAAAAACAGCAGCACTGCAGCTTTGCTGAATACAAAACAGGACGAACAGAGAGGACACCTAAAAAGAGACCGGTTGTACAGAAGACACATGACTCAAATGGTATCTGTGCTTTAGTACATGACTGTGTTTGCATGGGGTATCACAGTAACGCAGACATATTGTTTGTGCAAGTGCTTGTTTTACCCTGAGACTAATTACTTTTTTTCCAGGCACAAAACATACACAGATGCACAGGGCAGTGTGACATGTGGTTCCACAGTTGCCTTTCAGTAGGCTAGTCTTTGGTATTTTGTCATCTTACATTGCCAGTTTGGGCCAGTTGGGAGTCAGGCCAGACCTACATTAGCGGGAGCCGCTATGGGAGTAGAAAGATGCATTAATATTGCAGAGCACATATAGCTGAGGCCTATTTAGCAGACCTCGGATCATAATAGAAGTGAAACTGCTAGAGATCCAAGAGAAAAGAAAACATGGAGAATACACTAGGCATATGGGATTTCAGCAAAGTGCCGCTGAACAGGCTATAGTTGGTGGCACTGGAAGAAAAATATGTGGCTTGAAGGGGCAACATTATCAGTAAAAATGTAACCACACCTGGCAGCATCAAAATCGAAACCATGGGTACAGAGAAAGGGGAGTAGAGGGATAAAGACACAAGGAGAGTGAGACAGATGATCAGGACTAAGGGGAGAGCGTGGGGGAAGGAGATAGAAGAGGCCGTGGAGGATGAGCGAATAGGGAAGGAGGAGACATGGGTTACCACAATAAACCATCACTATTAGTGGAGCAACGTAGAAAAAATAACGGACTAAACAATGCCTTTCGATAGAATTGCCTAGGGTCTATCATTGTGTGGAATCTTTAAATCTACAGTACAGAAAACTAAAGTAAAAAAAATAAAGGAAATTATGGGGGGGGGCAAACAGGGTGAGAGGTAATGAAACCACGAAAATGATCGACGGGTTGTAAAGGTGCAGCAATTTAACTAAACAAAAAGAGAAGGGTAAGCCGTTTTAAAGGAGAGCTTTCATAAGCAAACTTCTCGCTGTAGCTTTAATTCCATAAATAGAAAACCCGGGTCCTCCAGTTTTCACATATTTCCTCATAAAAATAGTATGAGTAAAACCCTTTGATACACCAAGCCCCAAGTTCTGAACACTTAAAACCTGTCTGCTCTAAAACATTCATCAACTGCGGTCACTAAAGCCGCTGCATTTTTTTCCATCCTTCCAGGGCCGGCTTTAGCACTGGTGGAGCCCGGTGCAACAATCAATTTTGGCGCACCCACAACACCCATTACCGCATCCCCGGATTAGCTCACTACCACCGGGAAAAAGCGCCCCTCATCTCTTTGATCATAAGTTATTCTAAACACAGCGCCCCCCCCCCTTCCCCGAGGTCAGCGCCCCCGCCACAGGTCAGCGCCCAGTGCGGCTGCACCAGTCGCACTGCCCTAAAGCCGGCCCTGCATCCTTCTCCCTGCGTGAAATCAGAGAGTAAACAGATGTATTGCACTGCAAAATCTGTACCGGGTAGTTTCCAAAGATGCCTCATGTAGCAGCAGATATACGTCAATGTCTATAATGGAGCTTTGGGACTGGATGGATCATGGAACTGATCACAACAGGTTGTAAACATGACCCCGAGTGAACGCAGTGGTCAGAAATGAGAACGGCAAATAGCAGCACCTTTCAGTGGCAGAGGACTCTTGCCAGACAGAATCTTCTTAAGTGTCTGGTAAATAAGGCTAGATTTACAGTGTGCTGGGTTATAGTAAGGTAATTATTTTTAAAGAGTCTTTTCTTCCTGGATCTTATTTGTATTCATTTTCTCCTATGATGTATCACTCTTTATCAGAATTTATAGATGCAACAAATAATGCCACTCAATATACTTTGCTACAAATTCTAGTTTTACACTACTCTGGATATCGCTAGAAAAGACATCAATTCTACACCGAGTAGCAGTTCTGACTTTCTACGCAAAAACTGAGCAACGTTACTTCTGCGGATTTCATGGAACTGTGTCCAAAAATACAACCAATTTCATCATATTCGTCAACCTTCACAGAATATTTCTAGGAGAAAAACTTCAAAAGGTCATGTGGATGAATTGTTTGCATGACTCTTCCACAACTAGGGCAAACATTTTTTACAAACTAAAAGGCTATTTATTCTTGAATATAAAGAATTTACTGATAGCTCGTGAAATAAGACAATTAGTAACTTTAAAAAAATAGTGATTACTGAGAAACTGGAGGGAAATCATACCTATGTGGCATATACCAAAAAGTGATTTAAAGTGAATGTTACTGCCTTTTATTTTAAAGTAAGATTGGCTATGAAGAGTTTGGAAAGCAAATCATACCTTAATACCAACGAAACCCAACCTTTCTTTATTTTGACAGTGATGGGGGAGAGTAAGACATTATATAAGCTGGTATTGAACAAATCCGGTGCAAAGGAGCAATATGAAATTTGTATTGTGTAATGTGGGCAGTAATCATCAGTTACTAAATCAAACTTCTTTGATAGCAGTCAGTGGAGGCTAAGTTTGACATCATCTGTGAGAGGGTCTTGCAGTCGCAAGGTTTAACAAGCATTTGCAATGCAATAGGTCTCGCATTATTAAAGTTTGAGCTATTGGCATTGCTAAATAATGCAACACCAATAGCTCAAACTTTAATAATGCGAGACCTACTGCATTGCAAATGCTTGTTAGAATTGCTGGTGCTGTGCACCAGCAGGACCCGGCCTACTTAAAGCCCTGATTATGAGTTACTGAAACCATCTTGAACTTCATTCACCGGGTTGGAATGGTACCTTTCGCTGGAATTCTCCATGCCTCGTTAAAGCTCCTCCGGGAGTGCTGACTCCTCCAAGCGCTGGAATGGGTGTGCTCATACTTGTTCCTTCTTGCCACCGTGATGCACACGTCCAGGAATGCACACAGCCGAGCAAGCCGGTGGGACGATTCCTTGCTTGCAACTTATTGAAACTCCTACAAACTGCAATTATCACAATGCAATTCAGTGGCCGGGAGCTCGCTCAGCGTCAAGTGGTTTCAGAGCAGTGAGACGCACGCGCCTGTGATCCGGCGCTTTTGCTAGAAAATCTGTAGAGATCAATTTTGCTTCGTCAGTCAGAAGAGGGGAACACGAATGCGATGGTAAAATTCTTGTGGATTTTCTAGGTACACATTAAACAGCTAAATGCACAAAACATTAACGCAGAAGAGCCGGGAGGAAACCATGATGTCTCCCAGCAGCCTTCCCCGCGCTTCACTCTGCGTCTCTCCCCCTTTTCAAGGTGCTGATTGCCCCCTGGCCGTAAAATAAAATTCACGCAAAAATGTGTAAACATATGCAAATAATGAGGGGGGAAACAGAGAGACATGAAAGAGAGGACTGGAGCGACAGGGAGAGGGAACAGGAAGAAAGAGGTCCGACCGAAAGACAAAGGAACACATGATTGTTAACAATAGAACGGGGAGGGGGAGTACAGGGGGAAGGGATGGGCATGCCGGGAAGTGGAATGAGACGCAGGAACAAAAAACAAGACGCGCGGACGCCACTGTTTACTGGTAAAGAGTGCAAAGTCAGAGACATATGTTATGGCAAGCAAAACAGAAAGCAGCTCCACGCCCGGGCTGGGGGGTGGGGGGGGAGACCTGGGAGGGCGAGGGCTGCCCGCGCATGCGCAGTACCTGTCACTTTCACGTGCCCAGTGGCGGCGCGTGCAGCCAGTGCAGACAGCGCCTGTCCCCTTCCGGGGCTCCCGTGGTGAAGAGGGAGCCCCGGCGCCACAGAGGAAGTGCAGGAGCTGAAGTTCCGGGTCTCAGGAGGGGGCCCGGGTGAAGAGCGGCAGATAGCAGTGCGGGGCTCCCATGCCTACGGAGAGAGCCCCGCGTCGTGCTGGCAGTAGTGGAGCTGGAGTGCTCTGGAAGCACCGCAGCCAGCCGCCGTTCAGGAGGATTCTCCCCGCAGACCGGGTGAGTGGGGGATTCTCTATTTGTCCAGTGGTTGTGCCGATGAAGGCACAGTGTCAAGAAGGGGAGAGTTTAAAAAAAAAAAAAAAAGCGAAAGTGAAACTGCATGCTGGCTTGCGAGGGAAGGGGGACAGGAGATGTGCACGCCGCGTGGCTGTAAGCGCGTACACAGGCTCCAATCCGCCAAAAGCCTGCGCGTGCCCATCTCCTGTCCCACTTCCGAGGCAAGTCAGCAACAATAGATCTCGCTGGCGACAGCAGTGCTTCGCGCTGCGTTCGCCAGGCGAGACCTAAAAAGGATGGTGCTATGTGACACGTAGTCAGGGATTTGAGAACATATTTTGGTTTGATGGCTCAGTGTGCGAAATCGAGACAGCTGGTAACCTTGTTTTAATATTCATTACATTCTACATGAAACTCTACGTCTTATGATCTTGTCTCCTGAAAATGCCCCAAAAACGAACATATGTGAAAGAAAGGTTTCAGCATATCGCCTCGGTCCATATGAGCGAGGTTACCCTGAGACCAAAGCTGTTTTATTAAACTTCTAAAGTCATTGGTATTCTCTGTTCAGTCAGTTTTCATTGGAAAGACCCTTGGGGCATTTTAGTGGATGCGTGAGGAATCCCCTAAAGTGGAAATGACTGTAGTAAAATTCCAGAATAAAGTAAACAAAAATCAAAAATATAGTCAAGTACGGACTACTACTAACACCTTAACATCTAGTGAATGGAAGACTCCCTGAAATTAGAAATCGGAGTTGTCTGTAGACTCTTCCACAATTTGTGTTTGCGTGGAATATAGTTCCCCCAGAACAAAATAACGAGGGCATGGTGCCAGCTCTGAACAAAATGTCATCTGGGCCAGACTGGCCTATAAGGCGATCAGGTAGTGTCAGATGGGCTGGTCTGACAGCTAAGTGTGTGGGCCATTTTTTAGCAGTTTGTAGCCCTATTGTATGGTTGGGTGGGCTGGTTTTTAGGTCTCACCTGACCCAGAGCATGCGCTGATCTGGCGAGACTTTTTGAGAGGGCTCCAAAAAGTGCTACCAGGCCAGCCTAGAGCTACAGTGCATGTGCGCGGGCGTGCGTGCCGAGCTTGAGCGTGATTACTTTCACTTTTGCGTCCGCACGGCCGCTTGTTTACTCACTGCCCTTTTGTCTGCGCTTAGATGTATAACCCCAACCAGCAAGCCTCGTCCGTGTGCTTACATAACCATATCTTGCTTATGGGCTTAAAAGCATGCTTCGGTCCCCTCTTTGCCACGTGATACCTAATCCTCCACTAATGCGGAGAGGCAATTGCGCCTTACATATTGTATCACTTATTCTTCCATTCGATTAAAAAATCTTTTCACTTTTTGGATCTAATACACTGTGTGCTAGGTAAAGCGATGTATACAACACATCTTGTTATGTGACCAAATCTCTGCGACATTTTGAGGAGCCAAACACGTATCCTTAAAGTTTGTCCATCTAAATCCGGGCCCGTTTATCTGTCAGCGGTAACACAAAAGCCCTGCTTTGAGCATTTTGCAAGACTTAATTGTCTTGCGGGTTTGAAAAGTACGCTTGAGTTTCTCGTTTACAGGTTTAAATCTTACAAATGCGAAGTTGCACTCCATTCGAGAGAAAGGCCTTTTTAAAGCTTTTGCAACTCACTCGAGAACATGGCCCTCTTCTGTTAAACACTTGGAAATAATGCAGTATTCAATTTTTGGCACTATACTGAGTAACAAATGCATTTTACCTGGCTTCCAGTCCTTTATTATTTATCCTTTAATTTTTATCCTTTACCCTGCCGGTTGCCTCATATGGCACTCCCTTTGCGACCGGAAGGTAACGGAGCACTTTACGTAAGCACCAGTTCCAAAAATGTCAGCTCACTGTGCTAAAATTTTACAACAAGGATATTTGTTTTATATTCAGCGCGACTGCTCTGTGCACTAATATCAAGGAGTGTTTAATTTTACTTTGCAATTAGGGGTGCACAGTTGGGAGCGTTTTAGTATCTACGCATGCTAACGGAGGCACCGATTTAGTGTTATTTATTTTGCAGTTGTAGCACAAACCCGAACGGAAGGTATTAGAGCTCTTTACATGAGCTCCAGTTCCGAAGTGGCCAGCCACGGTCGGTAGTAGGAGTAACTGCAGGGCGGTGACGTGGGGAGGGGCAGGGTGGGGGGTAGTAAACTATGGATTACGGAGGTTTACAGGTAAGTTAACATATAAATTAATAAAACGAATTTTGTTGCGTGCACAGCATCGCATTTGTTTTATTAATTTATGTTAATTTACCTGTAAACCTCCGTAATGCATAGTTTACTACCCCCCATCCTGCCCCTCCCCCTCCCCACGTCACCGCCCTGCAGTTACTCCTACTACCGACCGCGGCTGGAAGTGGCAACTCGCTGTGCTTACATTTTACAACGAGGACATCTGACGGCATTATGTTTGCTCTCTGGCTCACTTGCTGAACACCATGAATTCAACAAACGGCTCTTACCCTCTCTTTCCTCGATTTGTACCTCTGTGAAATGGATCCAAAAAAGAAACACACTTTGGCTGCAAATGTTGTCTTTTTCTGAGATGTTTTCTATTCCAAAGTGGAGCTTCGGAATAGAAAGGAGAAAAAAAATGGTTCAAAGCACGAAAATTGGCCAGATTGGTTTTATTCACAACCAAACACATTAGCACTACTTTGCAAAGTTTGCCAGTAAAGAGCTACTTTCGTTTTCTCTTCTTTCTTTGAACAGTGTTCACTTCTCCTGCTCTGCTGCTGCCCCTCCACCCCTCTCTCTTTCTATTATCCCTCTCTTTCTGTCTCGCTCCTCTTCACTAGTGGAAAACTATGACTTCAACAAATGACGCCTACCCTGTCTTTCCTCTCCTTTGTTGCGATGTGAAATGTATCCAAATAACAACACTTGGGCTACAAATGTCGTCTTTGTCAGATATTTTTCTATTTGAAAGTGCAGCTTCAGCACGGAGAGAAAAAAAAAGGTTCAAAATACGAAAAATAAACACTAAATAAAGCAAGACAGAGTGGTGGCAAAGAGGGCAGGTTGGTTTTATTCACAAACTCACACTAGTGCCACTTATAAGAGTTTTTCTAGTGAAGTGCTACTTTGGTTTCTTGTCTTTCTTTCAACAACATTAATTTCCCCGGTGGGAAAGTACACTATTTCTGGAAGTACCACCGTACCTTGCTGATGTGTACAGTGGAAAACGTTTAAGTTGGCTCATCTTTGGTCCAATCGCAATAAAACCAACCGCATGGATTTATCTTTCGCACCACAGTGTAGGGTCCCCCTTCTAAATATGATAAACTCAACCCCTCACCATACGCATCTCCCACCTCCCTACAGTGTTCACTTCTGCTCGGACGCTCCCAGTCATGCTCTCTCTCTCTCTTTCTTTCTTTCTCTCGCTCGCTCCTCCGCACGTGCTAAAAACCATGGCTTCAACAAACAGCTCTTATCCTCTTTCTTTATTTGTTCCCCTGTGAAATGGATCCAAAAAAGAAAGAAACTTTAACTGCAAATGCCATATTTTTCTGACATATTTCTATTTCAACAAGCATTGGCATAGCCAACAGGTCTCGCCTTTGGGACCTTATAAGTGTTTAGCCATGCAACAGTTGATGTTGTTGCACCAAGGATATTGTGCTGGATAACTTCAGCACAATATCCTTGGTGCAACAACATCAACTGTTGCATGGCTAAACACTTATAAAGTACAAGGTTTAGCCATGCAACAGGTGATGTTGTTGCACCAAGGATATTGTGCTGCAAAACTAAATACTTATAAGGTCCCAAAAGCGAGACCTATTGGCTATGCCAATGCTTGTTATTGTTGATTTCCCTGATATTACTACAAATATTGCCTGCAGCTAGCACAAATGCATGCAGTCTTCAGTACCATGCACAATACTCATACAGCGTGTCTTAACAAGCTCACAACTGCTCTGATTTGCAAATGTGGGCCACTTTTTTAGCTATCTGGTTCACAAACGGGGGGGGGGGCACTTTTATATTGGTGCCTATTATATATACCAGTTCGACCCTGAAATCATATGGGATGCTGTGGATTACCCCCAGCTAGTTAAACAATTCCATTGATGCTTTTGCCATGTGCTGCAATGGGTGTGATTGGCAGGAGATGTTTAGTTCACAATGGGTGTGACCATGGGTGACTTAACGTCTTTAAAGGGTTGGTGCTTAAACCAGAGGGATGTGGCCTTCCTTCACGTTTGCAATGACATGTTTCATAGACCCCTCGGCCCTTTGCATCTCTTCCCTTACAAGTTATTTCCTCACCAATCTGCTCCTGCCTTTCATTTCATTGGGATTCTTGTTCACCACTAGTGATGAACGGTAGATCTCAGCATTTGTTTGCACTGCGGAAGCCGAGAGAGGTGGTGAAAATTGCGTTCTCCGTTCCAAAGTGAAAGTCCCTGTTAGAAATGGGATTTCTGGTTGGCTAGGGCTTGCGCCAAAGCCAGACAGAAACCACCACTCTAGTCAGGGCAAGGAAGGTACACGCCAAAGATAACCCCTGCTCACCCCCTTGGTAGCTTGGCACGAGCAGACAGGCTTATCCCTGAGGCGATGTGTAAAGCGTTTGCGCGCGCACCCAGCAACAACACCCAAGGCCCACCACAAAGGAAACTCCACACAAGGTATTATATAAAAATAACCTTTGTATTATACCACAACACATTAGATAAGAACACACACTCTACAATGTGCCAACAGGCACGGGCAGAATTTACAAGGGATTATATGTACAGGGGACAGGGCCACATGGACCACTGTCAGGAATTAGCACTCTTAGAACATAGGAATAATACTGTAGTACAAAATAGCAAATGTAGCACACAACCAGTAACTACTGGTACCAGGTAAGTACCACCTACGCAACCCTAACCACCTTAGGAAAATGTCACGCAGGGGACTAGGACCTCACTAGCACCACCTGTACTAGGAGAAAACAAACAACCACCTAAGTATCACAATACCTGTAGGGGTAAACGCACATTACACATGATGCATCACATTCAGAGGTGCAGGGAAGGAAAACACATGATGCATAAAATACATTCAGCGGTGTAAAACAAGGCACATGATGCATAAACACACATTCAGAGGTGCAGGGAACACAATTGCGCAAGAACTCACATAAGCCACCACCTGTGGCAATCCCCAGGCCAACTGGCCTGGTCGGGGCTAGGACGCCCTATGTTCAGCAAAGTCAGGGGCCAGACTGCGCAGGAGGCACAGTCCAAAACTCAGAGGGCCACAACCTAAACGTGGCAGCTGCCCACTAAGTGCTGGGCAGCTGTGGAACGAACTCCGGCACCGGCGTGCCTCTGGAGCCCTCTCTGGGCTCTGTCCACCCAAAATGTCCCCTCGAGCCTCGCAGGCTCTAAATAATAATGCTCCCCTTCGTTGGAGCGCTCAGGGCGCTCTGAGCAACCAATATGTCCCCTTGGAGCCTTCTAGGCTCAAGAAACAATGTGCCCCTTGTTGGAGTCTCACAGACTATCAAAATGCCCCCGGTCGTGGGAGCGGCCCGCTGCCTTCTGGGGCCGCTCTGTGTGCAAAAGGAATGCCCCCGACGTTGGAGCCTTCACGGCTCTGAAGAGAAATGCCCCCGTTCGTTGGAGTCCCCCACGGGGGACTCGTGGAAGAGCAGAGTAATGCCCACGACGTTAGAGCGACCTCGCGCTCTACACAGACACTGCTCCTTCGCTGGAGCGACCTCGTGGGCTCTTTTAAACAAAGTGCCCCCCCGTTCGTTCAGAGCGTCCCTTACTCACCGGGCCGTTCGCAGGGGGGACTCCGTTCTTCCCTCGGACCGTCGGTGCTTCGCGTAGGGAGCCTCTGGAGCTCACGTCACTCTGGACTCTTCCTCCGCAGGGCGAGGCGGCGCCAGAAAGCTCCCGCTCCTCGGGGCTCTCTCGCTCTTTCCGGGTGCCATCCAGCGCGGGGTGGGCTCCCACCTGGATTGGTCTTCAGGGTCAGGCCCCGCCTCCTAAGGCTGCCGGGATTCCCTTCCGGGTTGCCGCGGGCAGCGCGGCGGCCCAGTGTTCCCGGCGGCTGCGGGAAACACGGGGTGGGCACCCGAGAATTCAGCAACAGACTGCGGCCAGGTCCCTGGCGGGGTGGGCACCCGTCAGGGATACGTATCCTTCAATAAAGCGGGGTAGGCACCCGTGGGCCGGCAAAATGCGGGGTTAATGCCGGGTGGGCATCGGCTTTCAAGAATAAAGCGCTCCTCGCGCTATGAAGCCAGTGAAAGCGCTCCCAGGCGCTTAGGGGCCCACCTAAAGCGCTCCTAGCGCTATAAGGCAAACAAAAGCGCTCCCAGGCGCTTAGGGGAGCAGGAAAGCGCTTGCAGGTGCTTAGGGGAACACATCCAGCGCTCCCAGCGCTATGAGGGAAAGAAAAGCACTTCCTGGTGTTTTAGGGGGAAAATAAAGCGCTCCCAGCGCTTTAAGCAGGACCCAAGCAAAGTTCTTCCCTGCATGCAGCAGGACAGGGGTGGGGGGGCAAGGCTGGACCCAGAGCCAGCTCACTGGGCCTCCAGGCAGGGAGGTAGTCCAAGTGGTGGTCCAGCAGCAGCAGCAGCCCCCCTCAGGTAAGATCCTGGCAGAGAACAGTTTCTGTGGGGACACAGCCCCATTTTTATACAGTCAAACCCTTTGTTCTGGGTTCAGGGTGAGGGGGAAAACCAGTCGCAGCTGGTTGGGGAGCACCCTTGATGTGCTCAGCCCCTCACTCTATTCACTGGCAGGGCTAGGGTCGTCAGTCGCACCACAGGGGGCGGGGCCAGCATTGTGTGTGGAAAACCCTGTCCTATTCAGGACCCAGGTGTACTCCTCCCACCCATCTAGCTGCTGATCTCCCCATTCACCACTGGGTGACTCATCCTGACTCTGGGGAATCCCTAGCCCGTCACATGACATGACCAGCCAATCACGCGACAGACACACTGCACACAGAAGTGCCCACTTCTAGAAGTGGCACTTCCACACTAGGTACATGCACGCCGCACACATCATCGCGCAGCATTCACTCCCACGAGTCCGCACATACCAAACTCGGGCCTGCACACCCCACGCATCAGGAACTACTAGGGACACATACATTCCCCATGCATTCCTATGGGAGGGCAGGCCTATCTCACCACATGTACTCAGAGCACGCACGCACTTTACCCTGGGACACAGGGAAAGTGCGCAGAGACCAAACAATTACCACACCAAGTCATCAGTAAAAAGCAAAAAAGTTCAGGGGTGAACCTGCCAGAAGGGCCAAGTCCAACAGTCCCTCATTCGACATCTCTGACAAACGTGTTCTCGTTATTTATGCAGCAATCTTCGTGTTGCTGCATAATTGGATAAACACGGAAGGAGGGTGGCCAGCTGTCAGCTCTGCCAGCAGCAGCAGGCTGAATGCAAAAGACATCAAATTCCCCTGCTGTTGTTTCCATGTAGTGTAGGAGATCCATTAGCAATTAATCTACACTGGCGACGATTTCTGTGTTGTGAAGCAGGTAGTGCACCATTATCACGACTTGTCCCATTTAATAAATTAAGACTTTTAATCTCCGCTCACCCTTTATCTTTGATTGGCCCAGACCCCTTGTGCAAGTCCTCTGCATGCATCCGGAGTACTTTTTATACCCCTGTTTCATTTCTTAGGGTTTTTTCCTTCAAAAGGACAGTGTAAGACTAGCTATACTTTCCTTCAGTGATAAGGAAACATGTTTAGGGTATGTTTAAATTGCATTAGGCAACCGTAACCTTGCGTAGTCAGATTATTGGCAACCAGTAGTATCTGCAGTTGCTATTTTTTCTTAGGATCTATTTGCATAATTTTCTCTTGCAAGATTATTTTAGAGCAGACATTTCTTGCAATAACTCTGAATATGGATGTGTGTCACATTTTTTCTCTAAGCGCAAATATATTTCGTTGTCATACGTGTTTCTTTCTGCGAGTGCACCCGTCATATACTTTTTTTTCTGCAACTGACTCAGTGGAGATTTCACATGCCATGCATTATAACTGTATTCTATGAAAGAATTACGTCTACTGTGTGTGAAACAATGACACTTCTCACATCCCCAGTTTATTGAGTCTCAACAGAGGAGGGACTCTTTGGGGCATATTTAAAGCCCCTATCGCCACCACAGCGTCACTTTTACTGAAGGTGTGGTGGCGATAGGGGCTTCGCCTCATTTACAAGGCAGCGTTAAGCCAGTGGCTTAATGCTGCCTTGTAAATAAGACACCCTTTCACACTGTACTTAGCGTCAAAGGGGCCAGCAGTGAGTGTTGCGGTGGGCGTTCCACCGCAACACCCACTGATTTTGATTCTGCCCCCTATTTACAATGGTGGTGTAAATAGCAGGCAGTGCCTAAATTAAGACCAGGGAAAACCTGGTCTTGAACAGGCGAAAGGAGGAGAAATGCTGTATTTCTCCACGTTTTTGCTGTTTCCATGTGTGCTGCATTGTGCAGCACACATAGAAATAGCAAATTGCTATTGATTGTTTATGTGCAGGAAGTTGACCCTTCCTGTACATGAACAATCAACAGAAAAAAGAAGTTTTGCAACATCTATGTGTGCTGCATTAAGCAGCACACATAAAAGTTACAAAACGTCATTTGAGGATTGTTTATGTGCAGGAAGGTAGACCTTCCTGCACATAAACAATCTTCCCCTCAAAGTAGACACCCTTGCGCTATTGTGCGAGGGTGCCTGTGTTTGCGCTAGGCTGCTAAATTTAGCGCCAGTGCAGGGGGAAATGTAGGGTTGCACCATAGTGTTGTAAATAGAGAGAGCGTTGGAGCGTCGGAGCTGTGGTCCAGCAAGGCTGTGCTGTTTTTGTCCGTGGCCACCAGATTGAGCCCTTCCCGCGGAGGCGGCCCGGTGGAGATCGAGACCGGGTGCCGGCTTTCGGAGGGCCCGCACACTAGTCTCGCCATGCTGACCCGCTTAAGACGGCTTTCAGCTCTCAGCCCCCGGCCCCCGTCACAGCGAGCGTGGTGCGTGGTGTATAGCTGAGCGGAGTGGAGGCGTTTCTCCGTCTGTGCGGTGTCAGTTGGACCCGTTGGCCACGGTGCAAGCCAGGTGAACCCCTGTAGTGGGGCGCAAGGGGTGCCCAGGTGGGGGTCAGGGGGGGTCAGTGTTCACTATGCACCAACATTGATCTAGAGCAGCCTCGAGGTTGTAGCGGCTGGAGCCGGAGCGAAGCAGCTGTGGTGTGCAAGATCCATTCCAGGGTTTAGCTATGACGCTGCCAGACACTGCATTCCGAGTGAGAGCGAGCGCAAGGAGGTGGGAGACGCGCTACTCCTTGCTGCTCTACACTGTTCTCCTGTTTTCCTATCTTACCCTGTCTCACCCTTTTTGCCTCATCAAGATCCACCTGCTCCCGGGGCTTCCCGCGGCCCCCGTAGCTTCTAGCCTACAGCTACAGCTACAGCTGCAGAGAGAAGTGAAAGAGTGGGAGTCAGGAGCAGGAGCAGGAGGCATTGAGAGGCACTGAGGTACTGAGGTGCTGAGACGTTGCGTGCCTGTGCTTTTGGGCAGCCAGCTCTGAGCAGCATTTCCCAGTACTCCCCAGCTGAGGGCACCTCTTCACCGCCGCTTCCCTTATGTGGCCCGGTAAGTCATACTAACTTACACCAGGCGCGGCTAGTGACTGCGGGTGCATTGTGGGCATTGTGAGGCTGAATCTCTCAAGAGAGCCTGTGGAGAAAGTAGAGCCGTTGTGGAGGAGCAGAGAACCAGACTCCCTGTCCGTCACATCACCTGCCTGCCTGCTTACCTGCCCGCCTGCCTGCCTAGAGCCAGCACCAGTGACCCAAAACATCTTGTGGGATTACAATAGATTAAAATAGAATATTTTCTAATGCCATCCAGGTGCTTGCGCTCAAATGCAAATGCACCAGTAGAATTAGCTACAGGACTGTCGGGGCCATCTGCAAGCTCAGCAAGTCGCTCGACGGACCATCACAGTCTCCTTAAACTCCAAAAAACTATCCGGCATAGGAGAAATAGGGAACACCTCTCACATCTGAAAACGTACCCATCGGTGATGTCAATGCTCACAAAGGGTGTAAGGTGCTCCAAACGTGGTAAGGTGGCAAAGGAAGAGGCAAAGGAGGCCCAGGAAGTCCAGGAGATGGACACCCATGTAAAATCGGAGAATGAGGAGGGCGTTCAGTCCGCTATCCCAGAGTTTAAAGTGGCCCCTTATCTCGCCGTAATCATTCACCATCAGAACAAAGGCGAAAACTTTCAGTTGCCAACTTTTACACAGCTATTTGGTGGAGTTGCTTTACAAGCAGGAGTGGAGGACAGTAAGATAGAAATGGATCTAGCTGAGGGTAAAATAAAAGTCTTTCCAAATGAGAACTTGGATAGAAAGGAATCATCATCATTATCACCATTGGCAGGATTGATATCCTTGTTTGATAAACCCCAAACCACTCCAAGAAGTATTATAGAATGTAATTCTGGTCCTTCTCTGATGATTTTGTGTGAGCAGGTGTTAAAGGTACCACAGTTTATAGATCGTAGCCCTGCACTTGCGAAAATGGAGGACTCTACCCTACCAGACATTGCTATACCACTGGAAAAAAACAAAGACTTGAAGGCGCAATTGAGAAAAACAAATACCAAGGATCTGGACAGGGAATCGAGAATGTCTCCGGTTTTATTAGCTGGTCCATCGCATATGCCCGCCCTGGATAGTAGTACCCCCACTAGTTTTTCACATGTTCATTCACTAGAATTGTCCAATACGGGGACATTAGCAGCATTTCTGGGTAAGGGGGCAGATAACATCTTGAACTCAGTCGAGAATATATGGGGGGGTAACTTAGAGATGTTTTATGCATTGGAGAGAATTCTCTCATCAATTTTATCTTTGTTAGAAAAAGTACAGTAAATTCTGATCATATATTTGAAGTTCTTTCTCCTATTCTAATGGGGATCCAAGAACTTAATCAGGTTAATCAAGCACCAAATAAATTAGCAAAGGTCCCTGATGTAGTTTGCCACTCATGCCAGACAAGTAATGGGGTGTCTAAAAGGGGAAGTAAGATGGAAGAGAAGGAAGTGAAGGAGGATTCTATAGTTGTACCACTCAGAGGTAGTCCCCTGATAAGTTTATCCCCTGTTAAACAACATAGAGAGAGTTCCCAGCCTACTAGTCAAGGGGGAAATCTATATTTAAATTTAAAAGTAACCCCGGTTACGTCCCCATTACGGGTATACCCTATTTTTTTTAAAAAGTATTTCAAACAACTCACGCATGACAAGTCCCTCAAGTAAATCACAGTTAACTGAAGAGACTGCTAATATTTTAGTCACTGCACCCTTAGGGGAGGTCGCCCCACAGAGAAAAAGTAACACCCGACACAATCGGAGGGGAAAGAAGAAGAACAAGACTTGACGTATCCCTAAACGGAAACAGAAAAAACTGCAGTTCCCTTCCATAATTGAGGAGTTAAATAGTACAAAATCACCATCAAGTAGGAAGGTTCCTGGGCCTCTGTGGCAATCTATATTGAATGTTGGTCATAATGCAGGGCTAGATAACGGTAATCAGCCAACCTGCTCGAACTCAGTACTGATTAAGCTGCGGAGCAAAGAGGGTCAGGAAGAAAGAGGGACTCCTAAAGTCAACATGGATGACATTGAGAATCAGAGTCTTTCCCGCAACATTATTTTAGCTAATTATGAAACAAGTAGAGACCCTACACCAGGAAATGTATTGACAAATTCATATGTCTCTGTATTAGAACAGGGTTTAGTTAGCAGAGGTGCCCCTCTTCCTTCTTGTGGATGGGATACTCTCCCAGTATGGTTAGATCCCGGCCAGTGGAAAGTGGGAGAGGGGGACTTAACCACAGTTGGTAGCAGTAAGAGGGTTAGGTCAGAGAGGGGAACGGTCTTGGGGCCGATTGGAAAAAGGCCCATAGGGCATACAGGGCTGGGTGTCGGGCAGATGAACAGGACTTTGCTCTTTGTTTCCCTGTTCGACACTGACTCAATGGGGCAGATTTACAAGCCCCTTGCGCCACTTTTGCGTCACTTTTCCCATGTTAAAAGTGACACAAAAGTGGCACAAGGGGCTTGTAAATCTCCCCCAATGTTTCTAAATAGAAGCACCCTTCTTCAGTTACTATCAGAAATAAAGTATGTGTGACCGGTAACAAGCAAAGACCTTGAGTTGGTCTATTTAGAACTAAGGAGTGCCCCTCCAAGCACTAGAGTCACATTCACATCAGGGGTAGTGTCAATGTTAGTATTAGCTAATGTAGATTCCTTTAGGAAGAGAGGAATAGACGTGCTCTCTCGTGTGAACCCTTTCCCAGTTTCAACTGAAAGTTCAGGAAAGACCCACCAGGTGCCAGGTAGTGTGTTCTCCACTCCCATGGGCGTTATAATCCCTATAAATCCTAAAGACATTGAAATAACAGTAGGAAGAAAACTAGGAAATAGAGAAATTAACATTATAGGACCCCAAATTCAAAGGCCCAGTAGTCCCATTGTGGAGGATGAGATGTCCCAGTGGAGCTGGGTGGCCGGCACCCTGAATGGTTCAAAAGAAACTACAAAAATGCCCTTATTGCGGGGGTAGCCAATTAGGAAGAATCCTATCCTGGAATTTAGCTGGGGTAGGAAAAACTCATTATAAGCTTAAATCGTTATTAGAATATGACCCTAAAATGATTTGCCTCCAGGAAACCTGGAAGGGTGGGGATTTTCAGTTTGAGAATTTTATGCATATTGTTGTGCAGCAAAATCTTCTGTAAAAGGGTATGCTGGTGGCGGTTTAGCTATTCTACTTAGCTGTACAATGAGATGGGATCCTGTGATTTACATTTATCCCTCAAAGCGTTGTATGGGAGTGAAGTTGAGGATTGGTGAAGATAAATCAGGGCAAGCTGCTTTTCTTTTTCTGGTAAACGTGTATATTCCCCCAGGGAGAGCATCCAACTCACTGGTTGATTCAATCTGTACTTATGTGCAAAGGATAAGTAGCACTGAAGAATGCTCGCGGATTATGATGGTGGATGATTTTAATGCCAAATTATCCAACGGTGCAGTCATGTCTTTTTCAAACCTTAAATTGGAGGAAGTATGGTCCATTCCAGATTCTTTACTGCCCGATCATTAAGATCAGATAAAGAGGCCTGTTACTTCTGCATAATTTGAAATTGTTCGACCTAGTAATGTTAAATGGCAGATTTCCAGAGTATTCACCAGCCTCTTATACTTATCGGGGCCCATATGGTCACTCATTAATTGATTACATGGTGGTATCTTACCAACTTGTTAGTGTATGTACACAATTTAAGGTATTTCCAACAAGCATGAGTGATCATAGAATTTTGGCTGTTAATGTTGATATAGAAATCGAGAAGCCTGAACTCTGGAATCATAGGGACGAAAAGGTTTTATATAATTGCAGTAATGGTCGCACTTGTTGGTCAAATAATTTGCTCCTATGTTTTAAGAGAGTCTTTGAATATATTGCTTTTATTAGTACTCAAGAAACCCCTATTGACAGGTTTAAGAGAATTAGGTCTTTTGGAAGAAAAAAGCAAGTTCACAGTTCTGCACCATAAGTGATCATTTCATGGGAAATCAAAAAATTGAATCGGGAAATTAATGCTTTAATTAGAGAACAATTTAGGCTATCTATGATACGAAGGCAAAGGGAAATTAACAGACTGAAACAGGTACGGAAAAGGAAAATAGTATCTGAACGTAGGAGAATCGAAGACTCAAATTGGGTTAAACTTCGAGAGGTTGCTCAATCCGGTGACACTAGGATATATTGGGCGCTGATAGCAACATTTTGCGATGGGAGAGAGAAGTCAAAGCCCATTTTGATTCCAGATGCAGAATGGTCTACGTGTATTTCCCAGCTGTAGCTTTAAATTCCGCAGTTGGATGGAATCAAGATGTTGGCTCTGCCCGGTCCGTGGGGATCGAATATGGAGCACCAACATGCTTTGAAATAGAGGGTTATATTAAAGGGGCAAGATACTCTAGTGCGATGGGCCCAGATGATGTACCAATAGCCATAATAAAACAGAATGGCGAAGCGTGGGTGACATTTTTACATCCACTGTTTGTCCATTGTTATACCCATGGTGACATCCCACAATCCTGGAAGGGAAGTATAATTGTTCCACTATAGAAAAAAGGTCCCAAAAATTCCCCTGCCAGTTTTAGACAGATCTCTCTCCTGGATGCGACTGGCAAATTATTTGCAAAGAGCATCCTCACCCTTCTGCAAAATTGGGCATTTGTTATGATTTTTAGTTATCGGGATGTAAAGTCAGAAAAAACTTGCATTGGTTCTTGGGAAATGAAAAACTGGAAGTAGTAAAGTTTAGGAAAAATCTTTACAAACAGGTGTTCCGGTAGCAATCATATGGATCATTGTAAAGGAAAGGCAATTTCACAGGCCTTTGCAATCAATCGATTGTATACACACTGTGGGAAAAGACTCTTCACACACATTTTATCAGTCTATAAAATAAAGATACCACCAGCATTGAGCTATGCCTGTGAAACAAAGATGCACAAGAGTTGGATAAATTTGAGAAAGTAGAGGGACGGATCTGGCGCCAAATATGTAATCTGAATTGTGCTACACCTATTGCAGCAATTAGAATTGAATTCGGGCTACTCTCCACTTATGTGCTAACTATGACTGCGTGCTTAAGATGGAGCAACGCACTAGTAAACAGCTCTGAGAATATGTTACGGGTAGCTCTATGCAAGGAAATCTTTGTCAGCATGAAAGAAAGGAGTGCTCTTTTTAGGAATCATTTAAAAACAATGTTTGGCTTAGATATGGATAGTGTGGCGGTACTCTGTAAACGTGCTTTGAAAATCAGAATTAAAAAACAATCTATGGGGTTTCTCGCGAAAGAGATACTAAAGAGTGCATTGTGGGGAGTAGTATTTACAAAAAAAAACAACCATCCGTTTTATGGAATCTCAAACATGGAGTACGGAGAGTTATTCTTTTACTTAGACTGAATATACTCCCTCTAAGAATCGTAACAGGAGCTTGAGAGGGCATTGCTAGACAGGATAGACTTTGTCACTTATGTAACTCCTGTATACTAGACTTAAATCATGTCCTATTTGTTTGCCCCACAGTACAACCAATACGTCGCAGATACCTAAGGAATTGTTTTTTAAAGTATAATACTACCACAGCAGAAGAGACCCTCAACTGTCTGCTGGCACCCCCATACATTTTTTTTTAGCTTTTTTAAACAATTTTTAAATATATATTAGAACAGTATTGATTGATTTACTATGTATGTTTCTGAGCACTTGCACTTTTCCAAACTTTCTTGCTGCTAGCTAACGAGTACTGTATGCTGATTTTCTATGTATGCATCTGAGCACTTGCACTTTTCCAACCTTTTTTGCTGCTAGCTATCGAGTACCGTAAACTGAAAATGTTTCTGCAAAGTTTTAAAATAGTTTTGCACTGTTATTATGCTGCTGGTTTTCTTGTCCTGTATTGTGAATTGCCAAATT
The DNA here is from genome assembly GCF_964204655.1 of Triturus cristatus. Lineage (NCBI taxonomy): Eukaryota > Metazoa > Chordata > Amphibia > Caudata > Salamandridae > Triturus > Triturus cristatus. The sequence continues at coordinate 476,736,537 of NC_140579.1, read as the reverse complement.
CCCGCTTTTCACTACATGGTTATGCTGCTTGTTATCTTGTACTGTATTGCGAATTGACAAATCCCTGCATTTTATTATATGGTTTTAATTTTGATAGTTTTTATGATAGCATTAGATTATAATCTTCGTAAAAGTCCCCTAAATGCTCATCGATGGTAATCTGATTTATTATGGATCAATCCTCTTGGCACCTGAAAGTTTATTGAATGGTTCCCATATACACGTTTTTCCTTATTCTTATATGATATGCTATGATGAATTTAGTACTTCACTTTCTCTCTTTTTATGGAGTGTAATGTTGATTTTTAGATGTATCTTTTTCTTTTATGTGGAACACTTCAGAGTCCCAAATCATAATAAATAAACTGTAAACTGCAGTCCTGCGTTTCTGAAGTGGCGGAGTGTGGCGTTAGGCGAGGAAGGCTAACGCAGCACTCCGTCCCTTTGTTATAAATATGCCCCTATGTTCTTTATGGAAAATTCTATAAATTCTCAAATAATTTTGAAGAAAAAGTCACACTTAAAACAGCAAGATGACTTTCTGGCATAAACTATTCTCTTAACAGAGTATGGAAACACGTTGTGTTCGCTATACTCTGGCACCAGTAAAGAATCAAGGCAAAAGTAATTCTGCAAAATCAGTGAGGACCCTGACAGCTGTAGACCATAAAGACAGACCTTTCCTAATTGAGAAATGAAAGCAGTCAGTAATGTAGGGGTGCATTACTTATTTTCTACTCACAAGAAGTTAAAAGATCTTGAACAAAACTCATTCACTTCTAGGAAGTTAGACTTGATAAGTATGTTTCATGTGTTATATTCCAAAACACATTTTGGCCAAGATAGAACAATGGAGGTGGCGTGCTCTCAGGTACTCCGTTATGGAAAGATTCCTCATCAAGCGAATCAAGCAGGATTTGTAAAGCGTGGCTACTCACTCTTGAAGGTAGTCATGAGTGCCTTCTGGAGTTCTAGGAGACTGGTGGAGGCCAGGACATGCAAGGGGAGGTTGTTCCACGATTTAGCCGCGAGGAAGAAAAAGGAGTGTCCTCCACTGTTGCTTTGGTAGATGCAGGGGGTGTGTGTGATGGAGAGGGAGGCAGAGGGCAGGTGTCCAGAGGGTTGGTGGAAGCTCAGGCGGTGGTTGATGTAGGCTGGTCCTTGGTTGTGCAGGGCTTTGTAGGTGTGGATCAGCATCTTGAATTGGCATCTCTTCTTTACAGGGAGCCAGTGGAGTTTCTTGAGGTGAGGAGTGATGCCGGTCCATTTGGAGAGGTCGACGATGAATCTGGCTGCAGTGTTCTATTTTACCAAAATAAATAACCTTTATTTTTCTAAGACTGATATGGAGTCTTTTTTGTCGTGTCTTGCACTGTGTAACTCTACTTACATGTTGCACAAATACATTACACATTGCCTCTTTGATAAGCCTGCCTACTCTGCGCCAAGCTGCCAGAGAGTGAGCACACATTATCTTATGTGTGTATCTGACTTACCCTGACTAGAGTGTTGGGTTGTGTCTGACCTAGGTGCATACCACGGCCAGCCAGAAACCCCATTTCTAACAGCTCCCAATTGGAAATTACATTGAAAAGTTGTTTAGGCAATCCCAATGTTAACCTATGGGAGAGGTAGGCCTTGCAGTAGTGAAAAATTGATTTAAGAGGATTTCGCTACCAGGGCATGTAAAACTTAAAAGTACATGTCCTACTTGTTAAATATACTGCACCCTACCATGGGGCTACCTAGGGCCTACCTCAGGGGTGACTTACATGTAATAAAAGGGAGTTTATTGGGCCTGGCAAGTAGTTAACTTGCCCGGTCTAAGTGGCAGTTTTAAAACTGCACACACGGCCTCTGCAGTGGCAGGCCTGACCCATGTTTACAGGGTTGCTCAGTGGGTGGCACAACCAGTGCTGCAAGCCCACTAATAGCATATATTTTACAGGCCCAGGGCACATGTAGTGCATGTTACTAATTGTGGATAAGCGAACGTTGCCATGTTTAGAGTACAGAGCATAAGCAATTTAGCACTGAGAATCCTAAAGCCAGCAAAAAGAGGGCTAGAAACATAAAAGGAGGAGGGCAAAAGGTTTCGCATAACCATGCAGAAAGGGCCAGGTCTACCAGGAGCAAATAGAAATGTAGAGTTTAGTGTCTCTGGACTCACAATTTAAAATCACAAATGATGGTGAAGTTGGATTTTAAACTATGAGCCTGAAAATGAAACTTTTAGAATGGGTATTTTCTTACTTTAACCATTCTGTGCCTCTTCCTGTCTCTTAATATGTACGTCTGGGTTGGGTGACATCTAGGCTTTGTGCATTCATTCACTCTAGACCAGGGGTCTTCAAACTGTGGGTCGCGATCCCCAGGGGGGCCGTGGAATGATGCAAAGGGGGTCGCGCCTTCCCAGTCACACTTCTGCCCAGGCCCAAGGGCTTCAGCCCCCCCCCCCCCCCCCACTTCTTCCCCCGTCCTGTGTCTCAGCCCGGGCTGCTGCAGTGAAACTTGAGCTGCTGGGGGCTCAGCTGGGCAGTGTCTGGAGTCATATCTCCGGCACCCCCGTGTTTTTCACAGGTCTTTAAAGACCATTTGCATTTTTACATGCCTTTGCAAACTGGTTACAGAGGCTTAGGTTTTTTTCCTGGTTCCAGTACTCCCTGAGTCCCCACTCAGCCTATTCCTTTCATTTGTATTTTACATTTACTGCTGTAGTGTGAGAATGCATTTCAAGGAAAGGAATACAAAGTAGGCTTGCCAAAAGAAAAATGCCTGCCGTGTTTTGTTTAAAGAGCCTGCAAAGATCTCCTCTTGGTACTAAATAGACTTAGAAATAAAAAAGTATGTATGCATTCGTTATGTGACTTTTCTGTCTTTGTTCTCTTTAATTATCAGTCATGGATCATTGAGGCAGCCCTAGAACACAATTAAAAGTGCTTTCTATTTATATTTGCTGTTGGAAGTATGCACAGATAAGTGCTGAAAATACCGCTTTAGGTGACGGCTTTTTAGGTCTCGCCTGGCTATCGCGTAAGCGATCGCACAGCGAGACTTATGTAGGGGCTTCAGAAAATGCTCCCAAAGGCTTCCCAGGTGGATCGGGTGGCGGTTACGCGCACAACCACGCGCATTCCATTTGCCACCAGCTACTTCCTGCAAGTGCGCCGCCTCACGCATTCAGAGAGATTTAGTAAGGGGCACAAGACCTTAGGAATGCGGTTTATGGCAAGTGCATGTGAGGCATTCAAGCGCGAAGCTGGCATCTGGCATCGGACTTGAAAGCAGCAGACTGCTTTCGCCAGCGTGCGCTCGGTCTCACTTCCTGCATCCCCTCTTACAACAATTAACTTTCGTTATAACTCACACCCCATATGCTCGTTCCCTCCCACCCTTCCTTTGATGTCCGCTTGTCTTGTTGTTTACAAACCACGCCACACACTGCTGCACGCCACACACTGCTGCACGCCACACACTGCTGCACGCCGCACACTACCGGACGCCGCACACTGCTGCATTACACACTGCTGCATTACACACTGCTGCACGCCGCACACTGCTGCACGCCTCACACTGCTACACGAAACACTGCTGCACGCCACACACTGCTGCACGCCACACACTGCTGCACGCCACACACTGCTGCACGCCACACACTGCTGCACGCCACACACTGCTGCACGCCTCACACTGCTGCACGCCTCTCACTGCTGCACGCCTCACACTGCTGCACGCCTCACACTGCTGCACGCCACACACTGCTGCATGCCGCTGCACGCCACACACTGCTGCATGCCACACACTGCTGCACGCCGCACACTGCTGCACGCCGCACACTGCTGCACGCCGCACACTGCTGCACGCCGCACACTGCTGCACTCCACACACTGCTGCACTCCACACACTGCTGCACGCCACACACTGCTGCACGCCACACACTGCTGCACACCACACACTGCTGCACGCCACACACTGCTGCACGCCGCACAATGCTACACACCGCACAATGCTACACACCGCACAATGCTACACGAAACACTTCTGCATGCCGCACACTGCTGCACGGCACACACTGCTGCACGCCGCACATTGCTGCACGCCACTCACTGCTGCATTACTCACTGCTGCATGCTGTACGACACTGCTGCACGCGGCACACTGCTGCACGCCGCACACTGCCGCACGCCGCACACTACTGCACGCCGCACACTGCTGCACGCCTCTGCACGCCACACAGTGCTGCATGCCTCACACTGCTACACTTAACACTGCTGCACACCACACACTGCTGCACGCCGCACACTGCTGCACGCCACACACTGCTGCACGCCACACACTGCTGCACGCCACACACTGCTGCACACCGCACACTGCTGCACGCCGCACACGGCTGCACGCCGCACACGGCTGCATGCCGCACACTGCTGCACTCCGCACACTGCTTTTATGCGAGTTTATGCTACTGACATTGTAAATGACAATGCCTTTTATTTGTTTTAAAACCAAAACATAAATAAAAGGCATTGTAATTTTACAATGCCAATAGCTCAAACTCTTATAAAATGTGAGACCTATTGCATTGCAAATGCTTGTTTTTGTACTGACTGGGCCATCAAAATAATCTGCTGGCAACCCTAACCATAGGACTGGAAGTTTGTTACAGGATCAGCACATTATTTATTTCCTTCACCCTCGATTCCCGATTAATGCCGCAATAGTTTAACTTAGATCTTAAACTCTTCGCCACCGTCAATAACATGCTGAGTTACTTCATGGGTCTGGAAATGCACCCTGCATTCAGATAACTCATTCCTCATTCTCGCCCTTCATTTTCACGCTGATCACCATGCACTCGTACCATTCACCCGCTCACCTTGCACTCACAGTGATCACTCTGCACTCACAATGCACTTGTGCTGCTCACCCTATACCTCAACCTGCAGTCACACGAGTACACTACTCATCCTGCACTCATGTGACACTTCAATCACCTGTCCCCCTCACTTCTCAATATGCAACTCACTCAAACAAGCCCATCAGTAATCATACATTCATTCATCCCATTCTGAACTTGCCTCCGCACCCAAATTCATACGCCACCTCACTCACCCTGCAGTCACTCCTCTTGTCCTACTCTCATTGTTGCATCGCTCACCGTGCACTCACATGGGCACTCTTGTCACCCACACAGTGCAGAGGGTTAATGTGCCTCCTACAAAGAATATGTACCATGCAGATCCCAGAAATGAGCGTGAGTAAACTATGAGTAGTGCTATAAAAAATGAAATGTTTGTCAGAAAGGTGCTATAGAGAGATGCGGTGCATTGTTGGTGAGTGGCAGTGAAGGAATTCATGGAGAAGGAGGAAACGGGGGTGGGGCATCAAAAAAGACTGATGCACCGGGTGCGACCAGCGTTAGGACCAGCCCTGACTGGGAGTGTTAGCCCCCCCCTCTGAAGTTCTGGTCTAGTGGCTCCCCTGCTTCTGCCTATTATTATTTACATTTGTAGTGCACTACTGTTACAAAAAGATGTGTTGGGGCTAATAACCATCTACTGCCTGACGGCAAATGAGAAACACACAGAAGGAGAAGGAGAACCAGCCAAATGGGGTAACCTACAGAGCATAGAGAAAGGTTTTTATATCTTCCTAAAGGATAATAGATTCTTGGTGGAGCGAAGCAAAGGAGGGTGCACATTCCATAACTGCGCGGCCTGCACCAAAACAGCGAGACAGACAATTCATGCCTTCTTGAATTAGGGAACAATAAGCAGAGTGGCACCTGCCGAGAGGAGCATACGGGTCCGACCCGTATGCTTGGTGATGAGAGAGGACAGCAAGGGAGTGAGAAAATTTGATTGAAGAGGTCTGGGATGAGTAGAAATGTGAATTGCCGAAGAGAAGTGTGGACACACAAGAAGTGAGTGTGATCCAAAGGTGAGGGCTTCTGTTAGAACAAAGCGGAGATGTGAAAGAGGAATGGGGGGGACTGCAGAGGTGTAAGATACAAATAGACAAAAATTTGAATGAAGAGACTAGGTGAATGAGAAGTGCTGAGGGGCACGGGAGGTGACAGGGCCAGAGAGGCCATGAGATAAATGTGAGAGACTGTTAGAGATGAGGGCAGTGAAAAGACAAAATGGCAAGAGGTGATTAAAGGTGAAGTGAGAGGTTGAATGGGGAGAATTCAGAAGTTGTAAAAAGGGTTGAAAGAAAATGGCCTGCAAAGTGAGAGAGGGATCCGGGGTTAGGAAAGGAGAGAGGGATAGAAGGGAGGGGGTGAGAGGAAAGCAGCATGGGTAAACTGCTTAACTCTGCACAAGACCCCCAGGGTTTTAAGGGACCCCTGCTACTCCCGTCCAGGGTCAGGTGAGCTTCTAATGTGGCAGCACGTATTCCTGCAGAGTGGAAGGGCCTTCACAAAGGTTGACTTGAAATCTTTTGGATGATAATTGCTGTATTTTGGTTATAAATGGGTACTGATTGGGTGAAATCTTTCCTCAGTGTTACTGTGTGTAACAAATGTCAAAATAATGAAGCAATGCTATCCCAAAATACGCGGCATCACATAACCTCATTTACATTTTCATCCCACGCGATTTAGTCAACAGGTTTAGACATTTTTGTCAGGAGGGGGTCCTTACGCCTCAAAATGTTGACAGGGGGGTCTCGGCATCCAAAAGTTTGAAGACCTCTGCTCTAGACAGTCACACAAAGGGCGAAGGGGTGGGACATTTGCCTCCTGATGGCTCATCACCAGGCTGATGGGACTTCCTGAGGTGGATTGGGAGGGAGGAACTGACACTTGCACATCAATAGGGCTGTGCTTTTCCCCACACAAAGAGCTTCATACACCCTGAAGTGTGTCTGCAGCCAGGGCTGGAAAGGCAGGGACCTTGTGATATTCAAAGGCCTCATTGATGTCTCCCCTACTTCAATGGCACATTTGGGTATAAGTGCTGGACCACTACCACCACCAAATCAGAACTCAACTGGAATCAAGGACATTCTGCCTGCAAAAACAGCTATTGTGCTGCAGGAGGGACTGCAACTTTGCCACCTGCATTGCTGTGTTGGCCCGCTGATTGGTGTGCTACAGGAGAGACTGCCACTTTGGAACTTGTTCTGCTGTGTTGACCTGCTGCCTTCTGCTCTTTGCCTGGGAGTGAGCGGTACTGGACCTGCTCCCTACATCTTTGAACTCAAGATACTCCATGGGCTTGCCTCTTGTTTTGTGAAGTCTCAGGGACACAACAGACTTCTTGCAAACCTGCAGGTTCTGCTGGACTCTGCCATCTGTGAGTCTTTTCTTTGCCTGGGGTGCCCCTCCAGTCCTAGATCTCAGAGGATTGTGCAGTTGTTTTTCTGCTAAAACTGGTACATCAACCCGACTCCATGGGAATAATTGACACATCGCTTCCCAACGAAGTGCCAAATCAACGATGACGCGGGTCCCGACTGCGAGGCTAGACAACGAAGCAGCGCTGAATCTTCAACGCCATCTGTGAGGCTCATCTACGATGCAGTGACCCGGCTGTGGGTAAAAGTCCAACACATCGTTTGCTGGATGTCAACGCTTTGCTCCATACAAGGCACTTTTTCAGTGGGCCCTGTGGGGGTTCTGTAGTGCCCTGCCCTCAATCGTGGTCAGCCAGAACTTTGGATTTGCACCAGTCCCTCGTGATCCCAAGTAACCTTTTGACTGATTCTGACTTCTAAGCACTGTGTTCACATTTAATTTAAAAAAATTCATACCTCAAGTTCCACACATTGGATATTTGTATTTTTGGGCTTGTTTTACTGAGATACATGTTCTCTATTTTCCTAAACTGGTGTGGGGTCTTTTTGTGAAGTTTGCACTGTGTTACTGTAATTAAAGTGTGCACAAATATGCTACACATTGCCTCTTAAGTTAAGCCTGACTGCTCTGTGCCATGCTACTAGAGGGTGAGCACAGGTTAATTTAGGTTGTGAATCTGACTTACTCTGACTATGATTGTGTCTCCTGCTTGGACAGGGTGTATACTCTGCCAACCAGAAACCTCAATTCTAGCACCTGCCATTTTACAGAAGAACAGGGCGCTCTCCCGTGGAGTCCAGAAATAAAGAACTGTTTTTGAAGTCTTGCATCACTAACCAAATAAAACTGGATTTTTCAAACTACTTCTTCATTCATTATGCAATTGTGACATGTAACAAATCATAGCTTCTTCCTTCCTACTTTCTGTTGCGTCTCTCTCTCTCTCTCTCTCTCTCTTCCATATTTGTGAAGGTCACTAAAAGTATTAGCTACCAGTTTTCAATCCCTCCCTCTGTCCACACAGTGGCCACCCGGGGACCCATGACTGCACAAGGAGCGGATCACTCCCAGAGTTTTTTAGTTTTTTTCTAATCCTGGACTACTATCTGTGACTATTGAGCATCTGTTGATGAGATCCTCATGCATTTAGGGATATTTCTATTTTTCTAAGAGGCCTTTCTAAATATGAAGGGAATTGAATTAATACGAATTACCCTTGGAGTAAAAAGCAATTTATACACAGCATAAAATGCACAGTTGCTCTGTGCTGTATTTGACTGCTACTCTCTTCTCCATCATGAACCTAATTTCAATCCAGTGGTTTAAATATAAAGTATCACACACCTTCGGCTACCAAATGCCACTGCCATAGCCCTTCTGCTCCAACGCTTTATCAATTTAGGAAAGATTTGATGTCTCACTCCATTCAAGTACACTACATCACAGTGCATTCATTGTCCACAACTCAGCTTCCTCTCCTATTACTCGACAACTGTAAGCATGCCTTTGACCGTGTACCGTGCTCTGCTGCCTATAGGCTTGGTTTGCACTATAGAAATACCATATACACACTTACATATATGCAAACATATGTACTTACTTCTGGGAACAATTCATAGGCTACCTCTTTTGAAGTGTCTCCAGACTTCCTTTGTTGTGGCTTTAGTGCTTCTAGGTAGACATAGATATTGTTGCATTTCCTTCAGGCCGAACTGCCACCATGACGAGAAGATAACACAGCGGGCAATGGTACTGCTCTCCAAATCAGTTACAAAGAAATTAAAACTGCAATAAGCATCCTGTTTCCTCTCACCTACCTCTATCCACATACTAGGAGCACCAGGTTCACGTTGACTTGATCAGCCCACGTGGCACGACCTCCACTAACATTTTGTAGCTAGAGCTAGGTCATTCTACAACCACACATTTCTCGAACCACACATACAGGTCTGCCAGCAATCACTTCAGTTACAGTGACTCAATGCCACATCAATGGCAGCCGTGCGCTATACAAATGCCTGGTGAAACAATATAACGGTTAATGGAAATTTTAACTTTCACAGTGCAAAGAACTTAGAGGTCCAAATAGTACGGAACCAGGGCGTGAGACAAAAAATTAAGAATGTGAATAGTTCCTCTTGAATAATTTTTCATATTAGTTTACTTTAATTTAATATCAGTTCATGACTTGAGAAATAATAGTTGATTGTAGATGACAGAAAAAACATAATACGCTACTTTTCGAGACGATAAGGAACTTTTATTGGTCTATGACAATGTAACATAAATACGATCATTTGTCTTCCTTCTTTTGTCTCACCTTCAGTCTCTGAATCTCTGATATATTAATGTAAGTGGCAACATAAAGTATATCACTATTTAAAGACAGCTTTTCACTGAAAGCGAGGGGACTGTTTTACAAATGACAGCCTGTTTTCGAGGACTTACTCTAAATCTCTTATTTAATTGTTAATGACAATGCACAGGCACATGTCTCTTCCAGAGATATTCAGTTCATTATGCGAGACAGGAGCTAATTGTCACACTCTATCACTGCATCGTGAGGAAAGCTAATTTACATCAGGCAAATATTTCTCTTGAGTTCAGTGAGCTATTGTGAGAGAAATAGTAATGTAGAAAGGCATATCACCCAGTGGGAGAACTGTCGATGCTATTGTGTGCTATGTATGCCTCATTTCAAAATGTCTTACTTGTACTTCCGTTCAAAATGCCGTAAAATACAACATAGAATTGGGACAAATTCACAAATCTTTTGTGCACACAGCTGTACAACAAAGGAAATTAACTATAAATTTTCAAATCCGGATATTTCTGAATACAAATTTCACTTATGGCTGTATAAAATCTGTAAGTAAGGGGGCTTTCATGCAGTCGTGAACTAATGGTTAAAGGTGGGATCATGGTGTATTGCCAGGGTACAATAATAACGATGAATATTGGATGGCGGTGTACACCCAAAACGCAACACAATTTTTTTTTTAGTTTAAAAAGCTTTATTGAAAATGATAATCCAAGTAGAACATCATTACAAATAAAAAATCAACAGGCATAAAGATAAGGCATGAAGAATGAATTCTTGCAAAATTTAAAGAATGCCATAAAGGATATAGGGAATATACTTAGGGTAAACGCTTTTATAGGTATATATTTTTTAGTGGGGAGGGAGGAACAGGAAAAAGAAAAGGACAAGAGGGGGGGAGAAGGAGGGGTGAAAGGCAAACAATGTAGAGAGGATATATCATATAATTAGCAGAAACTTAATAATTGTATAAACAACTAAGTGAATCATGGAACATTTCTAGAGAGAAAATTAGTTAAAGGCAACCATAACAAATATTTTTTTATCAAAAGAGGTACTGTGGTAGCAAAAGCACGATCAAGCCTATGATGATGACATAGTAGGTTCCACCAGGCATGGTATGAAATCTTTGAAGTATCTTTCCAATTGGATGTGATTGTCTGTAAGGAAATGGTTAAATATAAATCTATAAATTTGCATACATTACACTGAACATTCCATATAGGAGAGACACCGCCCAGAAAGATATGAACAATCTCAAAGGAGTGGTCAGTAGCTAATATTTTGTTTAATTTTGACCAAATGCGAGACCACAGGGCAGTGGAAGAACATATGAAAAAATCACTATCAGCATGGGAGCAAGACCAGCACTTTTTGGAGTCAATGAACTTAAAATTATGTAAATCATGGGGGGTATAAAAAAGTCTGTTATAAAAAATTATAGAGTCTGTGTGGTGCTGGCGGAGCGGGAAGCAGTGTATAACTTGGACCATACAGAATTCCAAACCTGAAGGGGAAATTGTTGAGCTAAATCTTTTTCCCATGAGAGTTCAAGTTTAGATTTGGGTCTGTCAGTGAAGGGACGGGAAAGTAATTTATAAATTGCAGAAGCTTTGAGGGGAATAGAAAAGTCTGGTAGAGGGGGGAGGACTGCGTCTGTGGCGGGCAGGGAAGCGTTATGAGAGATAATGGAGGCTAAGGAGTTTTTAAGCAGGGGATACTGGGAAGAATGTGTGTTAGAGAGGTTGAAAGAGGCACGAAGATCCGAAAAGTGTCTCAAGGAATTGTTACTAAGTAGTTGATTGTAAGAGATGATTCCTTTGTCAATCCATTCTTTCAAAAAGAGCGCTCTGTGGTTAATCTTTAAAGATTTATTATACCATATTGGAGTTAAAGAGTGAAACTCTGACTGTGAGAGGGAGGAACGAAACAGTGAGAGGGCGAGTGCTTTGGAATGTTTAAATATAGGAGAGAGAAAGCGCTACGGAGGTTGAGAGAGGCGAGTGGCCGTAAGAAATGAGAAGGGCGAAAGTTGCATTGAGCTCCAGGCTGTTTGGGGAGGGTCGGAAGAAACCGATAGAAAAGGCCAAATTTGCTTTAAAGTAAAGGCAGAATGGAATCGAGTGAGGTTGGATAAAGTTAACACCACCTAGATCTTTGGGTTGTTGAAGACGAGAGAGAGAGATCCTGGCTTTGCGATTATTCCATAAGAACGTTGTAAATATGCGATTTATTGTTTTAAAAAAGTAGAGAGGAAGGGAGATTGGAAGCATGGAGAGATACAAATTAACAATGGGGAGAAGCATCATCTTAATGGTTGCAAGCCTCCCCCACCAGGAAAGGAAAAGGGGAGACATATCAACAAGGGAGGAAAGCTTTTTAAGTATTTCTTTCTGATTAAGATTGATGGTTTCTCTAATAGTATTAGCATAGAGAATACCTAGACATTTAAAATTGCCAGAATTCCATTCAAAGCCAGAACCATGAAACATGTGAGGAAGGCAGAATTTGTTAAGGGGTAAAACCTCAGATTTGTCTATATTAAGTTTATAGCCAGAAACCAAGAGGGAAGGTAAAGATGTGGATGGATTAGAGATATAGAGTAAAATATCGTCCGCATAAGCAGTAAACTTAATATCAGTGTTCTGGAATATAAAGCAAGTATATGTTGGCGAGCGGCGATTTTATTCTAAGAAGGGTTCTAATGCAAGAATAAAAAGAAGAGGGGAGAGAGGACAACCTTGTCTGGTACCTCTATGTAAGGGAAAATATTGAGATTGAGAGCCATTAACCCAGATAGAGGTAGAGGGAGCAGAATATAATAATTTAATATATTGGATAATGGAAGGGCTGAAGCCATGCCACCTCAACGCACCAAACATGAAATCCCAACTAACTCTGTCAAATGCTTTCTCGGCATCTAAAGTAATAGCGGCCATTGGGAAGTCAACCTTTGAGGCAAGGTGAATGATGTTGAGGAGGGTTCTTGAGTTATCAGTAATGGACCTGCCTTTAACAAACCCAGATTGATAAATATTAACAAGGTTAGGGATGACCTTATTAATGCGAGAGGCCAACATTTTTGCAAAGATTTTACAGTCCATATTAATTAAGGAAATAGGTCGATAATTTTTACAAAGGGAGGGATCTTTATCTTTTTTGGGAATTAGACATAGCATTGCCTCTGTAAAAGAGCCTGCAACGCAATTTTTTACACAACTAATTTGTATACTTATTACTTGACACCTAAAAAAAGATGACAGGCAGCAAAAAGAACACCATGCCTGTCCCATTTTTTTAGATGTGTAGGTTACGTAATTTCTGAATATGAGAAAAAAATATTTCCATGTGTATAAAAAAATAGGTCGCATACATGCTAACGAGCATGCTGCGATACATAAAACCTATGGGTTCTTTGTTGTGATTTATGCAAGAGTATAGTGTACTGTACACTAGGAGAATTCATGAGAATTTCAGAAGATTTTATTTTTGTCTTTTCATATTTTTGTAATTTTCAGGAAGTTAGAATTAATTGCAAATTGGGCGTGGGGGGAGAGGGCTGTAATACATAGATTTGTGGCTTTTACATGCATTTTCGTGAATTGATTTGATGTGTGCCTTGTGCCTCTTGTAAACCTCAAATAATGTATATGTATATTTCTTATATGATAATCAATATTCAATAAGATTTGTGAGTAATCTCCACGGCCTTTGATTGATGAATGAATGAAAAGTCTTCTTATGTAGTACAGTCCAGCAGGATAAATTCTGGAAGACGTTACCATCCCCCCTAGCAGAGCAGAGTGCATCATATAATTACATAATTAAGAAAAAAAATCAGAGACCATTGTGAACTTTTTTAATGAATAATATGTCTAAGAAATGTTACCTGGTAGATTTCCTTCACCATTGCTAAAAAGATGACACTTCGGTGCCGATTCCGATCCTGTAAAACCCGGGTATGAACCGTCGGACGGAGCGTTTTCTCCGTCCGACTTGTACCCGGGAAAAACACCTTACAAACCCGCAAGTACGATTCGTACAGAAACACCATTTCCGTACGAATCGTAAAAAACACCGACCGGCAAAAAGACACATACAAATCGGATCCGGGACACCACGGACGTGACGTCCGGACGGAGTCAGGCAGCGTTTCACGAACCAGCAAGTACGATCCGTGCCCACGTCAATCCGCACGGATTATATTTTACAGCAGCCAAAAACTGCCGGGAAATCAGGACGACGCGCAGAAGGAGCACCTGTACGCGACGGACAGCCATGGACCCCAACCTACATGTCATCCCGGCCCTCATAGCAGTCCACCTGGTGTACAGGAACCGACGCAGATGCCGCAGAAGGTCAGAACAACACCCAGGGGCAAAGGGGGGGGGGGGCAGGGGCAGGAAACATAACCCCCACCCAAGTTAAAAATCATACATGCCCTGTACATACCTGACCCCCAGGGCCTGGTCACTTCGGGGGGCGGGGGCGTCTCCACCGCCACAACGGAAGTCGACATGGACGCGAACCGGCAACACAACAATTGTGGTATGCACCGTACCCACCCCTTAAGAGCGTGGGTATGGGTCGTACCACACCCATCCCTAGGTCACCCCAACAATGGCGGTACGGCCCGTACCCACGTCCCAAAGGCATGGGTAGGGGTCGTACCACGCCCACCCCTACGTCACCCCAACAATGGTGGTACGGCCCGTACCCACGTCCCAAAGGCATGGGTACGGGTCGTACCACCCCCACCCCTACGTCACCCCAACAATGGCAGTACGGCCCGTACCCATGCCTTTGGGACATGGTTACAGGCCGTACCGCCATTGTTGGGGTGCCATAGGGGTATGGCCCGTACCCACGCCTTAAGAGCGCGGGTACGGGTCGTACCACGCCAGTGGACAGACACATAGGGGTGTGTGGCCATCAGCCCCAGCAGTGCCCAGAGATATGAGGGGTGGGTGCAGAGTCCTCCCAGCAGTGCCCAGACACAGGAGGGGTGGGTGCAGAGTCCTCCCAGCAGTGCCCAGACATAGGAGGGGTGGGTGCCTATCACTCCCAGCAGTGCCCAGACACAGGAGGGGTGGGTGCCTATCACTCCCAGCAGTGCCCAGACATAGGAGGGGTGGGTGCCTATCACTCCCAGCAGTGCCCAGACACAGGAGGGGTGGGTGCAGAGTCCTCCCAGCAGTGCCCAGACACAGGAGGGGTGGGTGCCTATCACTCCCAGCAGTGCCCAGACACAGGAGGGGTGGGTGCAGAGTCCTCCCAGCAGTGCCCAGACATAGGAGGGGTGGGTGCAGAGTCCTCCCAGCAGTGTTATGTTATGTTACAAAAATTTATAAAGCGCACGTATACCCGGGGGTGTCTTGGCACTAGACATAACAGTGACCCGCTGCAACCTAGCCCCTAATGCTGAAAGAGCCAAGTTTTTAGTTGTTTCCTGAAAATCGTCAAGGAGATGGCATTCCTGAGAGAAAAGGGAAGGGCGTTCCACAGTTTAGACGCTCCGTAATAGAAACTGCGTCCACCCCAGTGGGCCTTAAAGATCCTTGGAACAGCAAGTAATCGAGCTCCAGTGGAAAGCAGCTGTCTGGTGGGACAATACCAAGAAAAATTATCCTGCAGAAAAGCCGGACCAATGCCATGCAAGGCTTTAAAAACAATGCACAAGGCTTTGAAATCAATGCGCTGGGATACAGGGAGCCAGTGAAGATTGCGGATTTCGTTGGAGACTGAGTGGTGTTTAGGGATGTCCAGTATGAGACGAGCTGCTGAGTTCTGAATCATCTGTAGTTTGCGCAGGTGCTGCTTCTGGGCATTAAGGAATAAACCATTGCAGTACTCCAGCCTGGATGAAATGAGGCAAGAGACTACTGTTCTCTTGGTGTGATCGGGGATGTAAGGAAAAATGTTCCTAATTTTTTTAATGAGGCAATGCGATGCCGACACTACCGCATTTGTGTGATGATGGAAAGTAAGTTTATCATCCATAAGCACACCCAGGTTCTTTGCCTTGACCACCGGATTGGGCGGGGAGCCCAACTCGACAGGCCACCACAGATCGTTCCAGGGGGGCTGCACACTGCCGAAGATCAGGACTTCCGTTTTGCTGGAGTTAAGCCTCAGGCAGTGTGCTGTCATCCATTTATTGATTGCACTCATGCAACTTCTGAACTGCGAGGCCGGAGATTGTTGGGATTTAGAAGCTGCCACCACAATCTGGGTGTCATCGGCATAGGTGGTCAGGCTAAAACCAAATTCCCGAATAAGGGGCGCTAGTTCAGAGACGTATATATTAAATAGTGTGGGGCTTAAAGAGCTGCCCTGCGGCACACCACATGGAAGAGTGTAAGGATTTGAATTAAAGCCATCCATGGAAACAGTGGATCTACGATCAGTGAGAAAGGAGGCTATAAGTGCTCGTGCTGTATCTCCTAAACCTAGCCCCTCCAGACATCTCTGCAGAAGGCGATGATCCACCGTATCAAACGCCGCAGAAAGGTCGAGGAGCACCAGAGCTGCTGCACCTCCACAGTCCATAACTGCCCTGATCTCCTCAGAGGCTTTGATCAATGCCAACTCCGTGCTATGATCCTTGCGAAAGCCAAATTGAGTGTGATCCAATAAACCATTAGCGTTAATAAATAGAGACAATTGGTTGTTCATTATTTTGTCTACTATCTTTGCTGGCAAAGGCAGTCTGGCAATGGGCCGATAGTTGGTAGGGTTGGTCGCATCGAGAGTTGTTTTTTTTAAAAGAGGTAAAATGGATGTCTCCTTCCAGCTAGTCGGGAAAACACCGGAGGAGAACATCAGATTAACAATATCGGTGAGTTGAGGACTCAGTGCCCATACACAGGAGGGGTGGGTGCAGAGTCCTCCCAGTAGTGCCCAGACATAGGAGGGGTGGGTGCCTATCACTCCCAGCAGTGCCCAGACACAGGAGGGGTGGGTGCCTATCACTCCCAGTAGTGCCTAGACATAGGAGGGGTGGGTGCCTATCACTCCCAGCAGTGCCCAGACACAGGAGGGGTGGGTGCAGAGTCCTCCCAGCAGTGCCCAGACACAGGAGGGGTGGGTGCCTATCACTCCCAGCAGTGCCCAGACACAGGAGGGGTGGGTGCAGAGTCCTCCCAGCAGTGCCCAGACATAGGAAGGGTGGATGCAGAGTCCTCCGAGCAGTGCCCAGACACAGAAGGGGTGGGTGCAGAGTCCTCCCAGCAGTGCCCAGACATAGGAGGGGTGGGTGCCTATCACTCCCAGCAGTGCCCAGACACAGGAGGGGTGGGTGCCTATCACTCCCAGCAGTGCCCGGACACAGGAGGGGTGGGTGCCTATCACTCCCAGCAGTGCCCAGACACAGGAGGGGTGGGTGCAGAGTCCTCCCAGCAGTGCCCAGACAGAGGAGGGGTGGGTGCCTATCACTTCCAGCAGTGCCCAGACACAGGAGGGGTGGGTGCAGAGTCCTCCCAGCAGTGCCCAGACACAGGAGGGGTGGGTGCAGAGTCCTCCCAGCAGTGCCCAGACATAGGAGGGGTGGGTGCCTATCACTCCCAGCAGTGCCCAGACACAGGAGGGGTGGGTGCCGAGTCCTCCCAGCAGTGCCCAGACACAGGAGGGGTGGGTGCAGAGTCCACCCAGCAGTGCCCAGACATAGGAGGGGTGGGTGCAGAGTCCTCCCAGCATTGCCCAGACATAGGAGGGGTGGGTGCAGAGTCCTCCCAGCAGTGCCCAGACACAGGAGGGGTGGGTGCAGAGTCCTCCCAGCAGTGCCCAGACATAGGAGGGGTGGGTGCCTATCACTCCCAGCAGTGCCCAGACACAGGAGGGGTGGGTGCAGAGTCCTCCCAGCAGTGCCCAGACACAGGAGGGGTGGGTACAGAGTCCTCCCAGCAGTGCCCAGACACAGGAGGGGTGGGTGCAGAGTCCTCCCAGCAGTGGACAGAGACATGGTGGTGTGTACACCATCCTACAATTAGCAAAACTCCATGGGTGCATGAAGGCATACACAAAGTGCGACTATATTGAGAGTGGCATGCCAACACATCACTGACAGCAGTGTCCTACTCCCATGAGGGTGGATGTCCATCCCTCACTGCATGACACACCACATGTGGGTGTAATGACAAATGACACATGCTTACACACCCCTGGCGCTGACAGCACAATACACACACTGAGAGCATGCAACAAGACTGTATATTCATGTGCCACCCTACTAAACTAAGAGACCCAAAGGGAACACACACTGTCACGCACATTCCAGGACTGATAGGAATGTACAGGTGCTGGGGCAGCCAACAAGTTGTTGCCTCCCATGGAAGGAAAAGGGTGGAGTACCCACAGATACAATGCCCACAATTGTCAGACAGGTGCCCAAAGACCCTGCAGAACACGTAACACATGTGTGCGAGGCTGGGAGTACACACATGCATAGTGCGTAAAAGGGAACATGTCCACATGAAGTCATGTCAATATACTCCATACACAAGTACAGTGACCACCAAGGATGCCACAAATGATGCAGGTGGAGACATTGCTGAGCATGCATGGCCAAAGTCGAAGGGATTCGTCACACACCCAGGATATGTAGACACCGCTCAGCACAACAATTGGGAAACACCCTGCAGGGAAGATGTCAGGGTCCACAGAGGAAGGACCACACCTTGGGACAATGTCACCATACAGTAAGAGCTTACATGACCAAAGATTATTTGCAGATACCTAGTGATGGCACACAGATATCAGGGTCCACCCCATGAGCAGCACACTACAACATTTCCCAGACACCTAACACATTATCACCACCCCAAATCATGGAGCAGCACCACCAACAGCAAGACCAGAAAAGCATTTGTGTGCAAATGAAAAACAAAATGCTTTATTCAGCATAAAAAATTATAGCAAAAGAAATGTCCACTATATACAGGGCCCATAGGCCATGTGCGAAGTCCTGGTGGGGGACACTTTGGGACGAGTCTCCCCTAGCTTGCCTGCACGGTTCACTCTTCCATATCATCCACAGAAGGGGGGGCATCATGTGGGGGGGGGGGGGAAGGACCAGGCACCGCAGGGACAGGAGGGGCAAGGGTAGGTGTTGTGGGTGCAGGGACGGACGACTCCACCACAGGGGGTGGGGCAGCGCCAAAGGTGATGGTTAGCAGGGCGCTGCACACGGTTGCAAGCTCTTCCAGCGTCTCCGCTGCACCCGAATAAACCACAGGCCCCAAGGAGGGGGGGGGGCGGAGGGATGGGTTGCAGCGCTACTGGGGGAGGGTGTGGACAGGAGAGGGGACTCAACTCCCCTGCCTGGGGACTTCCTCGACCGCTTGCGGGGTGGTGTCACACTGGGGCTGAGGGATAGACTGGCCATGAAGGACTCTTTGTCCGACTGTTGGGCAGGGGATCTAAGGGGAGTGGTTTTGGAGGAAGTGGGTCGTGAGGACTGCGGACTCCCACTGTGGCTGCGTGGCTGCCGTTTGCCCCCCGACCCAGTGGGTGTGCCTACTTCCCCCTGTGTGTGCGTGACAGGAGGTGTGCGCTTGGCCTTCCCTGGTGGTGTGCTGCCTGTGTCTGGTGGGGTGCGTGCATGGGGACGTCTGGGTGTGCGTGGGACAGGCATGGGAGTGGGAAGTGTGGATGGTGCAGGGGTAGGGGGGGATGGAGCGCTACTGGAGATCCACTGCTGCAGTCAGTGACGAGTCTATGGACTTCAGCAACATCCGTTGGTCAGACATCGCTGCTGACATGCCCTCCATGTACGACACCATCTGTGTCAGCAGTCTGGTGTGACCATGGAGGACATTAAGCAGCGATGTCTGCCCAACCTGCAACTGCTGCAGAATGTCCACAGCATTGACGGCAGCAGGGGAGACAGGGGCAGGGGGTGCGGTGCCTGGCACGAAGGGAAGGGACCCGAGCAAGTGGGAGGCCGGTGATGGGAATGGAGGGGGCGGCGAGAGATGGAGTGCTGCTTTCAGCTCTGGGAGCAGCCTCCGCCCCCTCTGGGAGCTCAGCCTCAGACCCATCAGCGTCATAGTCGGTGGTGGGACTGGACAGGTTCTCCGCCTCACTCCCCTCGGCCTCCGTGTCACTTGCTGCGCCAGACTCCCCAGCACTGGTGGCACCGGTGCTGAATCCCTCCTCAAGGTCCGTGCCAGTGTCTCCCTCGGTTTCCCCCGACGATGCTGTGGGCAAGGTGAAGAGACAGGAAAAATCAGACACCTGTATACATATGACACATGATTCAAAACTACATAGGTCACAGTGCATAGCATGAAAAACAACATGAGTAACATCTACAATACTACGCACATATGTAGGCCCTGCACCACACAGTTGGTTGCATGACACAACAGCAAATAACTTGATATCAAATGAGACAGAGGAGCTAGTGTCTGGGGACAGTCGAGCACAGCATCTGGACCACACACCGTTGCCAAAAAAGGGATGAGCAGGAACCATGTCTGTTAACTTTTGGCACATGCATGCTTAGCAAATACATTAAACCATGCCCAACATGACTGGGTCACTGCATGTTGAGTGTATGTCCAAACAATCATCACACACAAGCCAGACCTGGCAAGGAGACATACGGTTTGGACATGTAGGCCTTGCCCGCACAAACACCCCCTACCTGAGACAATGTGATTGAGACAGAGGAAGTACTTACACCTCGTACTCGGGGATTAAAAAAATGCCCTACAATAAATCCTGATTGTACACGAACTACCCCTCATGCGCCTGACCACACATATAATTGACAAACAACCATCATCAGATAGTTGTACCAAGACACACAGGCACTGGCCACTGTGAGTATGCACAAGCCAAATTGGGTCACCCTGTCAAGTGGACACATGTAGCACACTTAACGTAAATACAAATGAGGCCAGGGTACAATGCCACAGAACCCAACCTATGCTGAAGACACAGAGAATGTCCACATTGTTGGCTGACACACAAGATACCTAGGAAAAGGTGCCCCAGGGGACTGTAGTGGCCACACTCCTCCATGGTCCTGTATGGATATGACTGCAACAGAAGCGACCGTCCCTGCACTATGCATATCTCACACTCATGCACATCATGTCTGAGGGCACAACCTTGGTCATGCATGCTGTAAAGCAGTACACTTTTAAGACACACTCCTATGTCGGAACTCAGCAGCAGTGCCAACTAACATGGACCCCACAATGACTGAACTGGCCAGGGCACAGGCAAACTCACAACACATGTAACACACCACCCCCACACATGATGTTGCAAGCATTGGGCACTTGGATTAACTGCCAGCCTAGATAACCTTGTGCAAGAGTGACTACCCACAGACCCGGGAACACATGTCAAGGAGGGGAAGGGAGGAAGAACAGCACGGGTTGACTTTGTGGAACAGGATATGCACTGCACATATAAACCCTGGCAGTGTATCCATGCGACCGCGCACCTCCAAAAGCTGGTGACACACAACAAACACACATGTACCTACCCGCTTCTTGCTGCTGCTTCTCCAGTAAGCGCCTATCCAAGTCAGGGAAGACCACCGCCAGCACACGCTTCATGATGTGGGTCAGGCGCCGGCGCCCACGGTTCTTCTTCCCTTCTGGTGAGTCCCCCAGCAGGACCCGGGCGATCCTCCTGGTCCAGCAGCGGATATCCTGCCAGCGTTTCCTCACCTGGTCCAGGCGCCGCTTCCGACCCTCCACCGACCTCACGGCAATGACGGCTTGCCTCCAAATCTCCCCCTTGGCATAGGTGCCTACCTGTGAGGATGACAAAGTGAGACTACTTAAATATACATGCTACATGTCACAGAGACACACATTAGAACAATTGGGCTTGTTTGAACAGGGCAAAGTATGCAGCAGACTCATTGCACCTTTGTCATAGGGACATTATCCTCTGGGGAAGGCAAAATGCACTACGTGGCATTGAAAGTACACCGGTGGAATGAGGGGTGCGACACAATCAATGATCATGGCTCACACTGTGCATCACAAGCTACACCAGGATTATGTACAGCACCTCACAGCAGTCACATGCCCCCGGCCACTGACGAAACCTCAGCAGAGCACACAGGCACAGGACAATCACCTGCCATTGGCAACTGTGGGTACAAACCTCACTCTGCACATGTGCCACTTGACTGGGGGGTGTCACAGGTGTTGGGCTAGCCCAGCACGTCAGACACAGCACTGCTCCCTGCTCACATCAGATGGGTAGGGTATATGCATCCCTCATGCATCTGGGCTGCAACACTCCACATAGACACTCACCCACATGACAGGGGACTTACACACACACCAATGTCCAGGGGACGAACACATCATTTGGACACTCACCACAGGTACACTCAACTCACACACATCTGTGGGTACAGTCACCTGTCACACTGGGGGGAACACAGAATCACATCAGGGCTGTAGAAACAACATTCCCAAGTGGAGTAGCCAGGCTGAATGTGGCATGCACCATGCAGTGATTGTAACAGTAAGCACTTTGCAAGTGAGGAGTGCAGACATGCACTACAGCATGCTCTGCATGGGAGACATGAGGCATTCCCCCCCCCACCCCCCTGGGACCCACTCTAAACAACATTGCATGTCTGTCACACCTGGACACAATGCCAGAAGTGACAGTCACAAAAAAGGGGCACAGTCTAAGCTAGTGGAGTCAGCACTCACCTGCTCCCCTGGTCTCCCATACAGGCTGGGGTACTGTGGGAGGATGACATCCAGCAATGCCACATTCTCCTCCAGGGTGAATGGCTGGGCCCTCTCCACAGACCTGGACATGGTGCCAGAGGAATCACGAGCAGCAGCAGTGGTGTGGAATGAAAGGTTGTGCAGGCAAGTGCTCTCTCATGGGACCTGGCTGCCTTATATTTGCCTTGCTGGCCTGTTTCATTTACAGGAGTACAGAGTGATTGGTCAATCTCATTTGCATCCTACGTTTCCTCCAATCCCTTTAAACCTACCCCAGTGAGGGGCTTTGCATGGTTTAAAAATTGAGCATAATGTCAAGTCAACAACCACTTTGCAACATAGTATATTATCTCCAACCGACTCTTGCTGGCCACCTGATAAAAATATTTGAACTTGAAACTCGGTCTCCATGACAACCAGTATGCATTTAGGCCCTTATACTTGTCCCTCATGTGTCCCCTATGTAATTTTACTATACACACACAGGTACGGTGCGCTCCACGCCCCTAGGGTACCACTACTCCAGTGATACGGTCCGTACACGCATGTGTAGGGTCCGTATCACTATGGTTGTGTTGCCGTAGGCGTACGCCATAGGGATACGGTCCGTACACGCGTGTGTAGGGTCCGTATCACTATGGTTGTGTTGCCGTAGGCGTACGCCATAGGGATACGGTTCATACACGCGTGTGTAGGGTCTGTACCACTATGGTTGTGTAGCCGTAGGCGTACGCCATGGGGATACGGTCCGTACACGCGTGTGTAGGGTCCGTATCACTATGGTTGTGTTGCCGTAGGCGTACGCCATAGTGATACGGACCCTACACACGCGTGTACGGACCGTATTCCCATGGCGTACGCCTACGGCAACACAACCATAGTGATACGGACCCTACACACCCGTGTACGGACCGTATCCCCATGGCGTACACCTACGGCAACACAACCATGGTGATACAGACCCTACACACGCGTGTACGGACCGTATCCCTATGGCGTACGCCTACGGCAACACAACCATAGTGATACGGACCCTACACACGCCCTCAGAGCGTGTGTACGGTGCGTTTCACACCTTACACTGGTGACAGGCGGCACACAGAAAGGAATTGAGCTGTCATACTTGGCCAAGGCAGGACATCAAGTCATTGTCAGTGCAGTCCTACATGTCTCGGGCCTAGGTGTGTCAGGCTGTGATGTGGCACAAATCTCCTCATGTTTGAACCCAATAGATGTGTGATGAGCTGTGTACACATGTCATGTGTGATGGTGCACTATGTGCCACACATCCCCTTCACACCTTTGACATGTGTGCATGTAGTACAGACTTGTTGAGCAATGCGTCACTGGCATGGCACAGTCGCCAACACCCGCGACTGTCCCCTGATGCCAGGTACACGGATAATTTCACCTGACATGTGACTACCGGCGTTGCACGATGTGAGTATGTCATGTGTGTGTCATGTGTTCCCATGAGCTTGCTGTTGGTGTTCCGTCAAATGCATCTGTAGTTGCTGCATCCAACATGTGCATGTGTGTGGATGGGCACGGCACACTATTATGCACACCAGGACACATGTGGAATCAGACATAACGTGTGTATGTATGCATCGAACATGGACTTGCGAGACAAGGACATATCTGCGTAGTATCAATGTATGTGTGATCAGTCTTGACATGTACCCCTTCATGGCAAGGTGTGTGGTCTGTCCTTTTTTCAGTGACATGTGACCTGTGCCTCTAGTGTTCCGCAACCTGTCTGTATGATAAACATCCTTCTTCTGCACATATGTTGATGTCTGTCACTCCTGTAATGCGTCTGCCTGTTCACTTACACTGGCCCACAGCTATTTTCATGCCATGTCATGTTGAGCTTGTGAATCCACGTTTGTAGCTGGCTCTTGGTAGGAGTGTCACCTGCCTGGCATACGTGTCCAGGATATATTGCACAGACCTGACTCTGCATGTAGCATATGTGTATTGGCTGTTTAACATGTGCTCAGTACATTGACATTGTTGTTGTACTGTACTCACTCTTTGTTGTCCCTTCCAAATTACTGCAGGGCTCCGCCTCTCCCCCGACCAATGCCAGACTTGGCTGCCCTGAGGGAACGTGACTGTATACGCCGCTACCGCTTCACCCAATGGTTGATTCTGAACTTGACAGCAAGGCTGGCACCACACCTCCAACCGCTACACAGGTATCCTACTGCACTGACACCCATGATGAAGGTGATGGCAGCCCTACATTTCTTTGCCACGGGTACATTTCAAGAAACCATAGCTCCTGTTGGTGGCATGTCCCAGACCATGTTCAGCCGTGTCCTGCATGATTTTTTAGAGGCCATGTTGGTTCACCTGGATGAGTTTATTCATTTCCCAACTCCTGAGCAGTTGACAGGTGTCAAGGGTGACTTCTATGCCCTGGGAGGGATGCCCCACGTCATTGGGTCTATTGATGGGACACATGTGGCTTTGGTACCACCACAGGCACAGGAGATAGCCTTTCGCAACCGTAAACACTACCACTCCATCAATGCCCTTGTGGTGTGTCTTGCTAACATGGTGATTTCCCATGTCTGTGCTCGTTTTCCAGGATCAGCACACGATGCCTACATCATGAGGCGTAGCAGGGTGCCTGAAATGATGCTGCAGCTGCGCAACGAACGAGCATGTCTTGTTGGTGGGTATACTCTGTTACTCCTGTATGTAGCGTCATCTTTCTGTCTTACTGCTTCTCCTGACCCACTTCTGTCCATAATGTTTCCATGTAGGGGACTCTGGCTATCCCAACATGCCATGGCTGATCACGCCTCTCCGCAACCCCAGAACGGCTGCCGATCACGGGTACAACAACGCCCATGGGCAGACCAGGCGAGTGATAGAGAGGACCTTTGGCCTCCTGAAGAGCCGATTCCGGTGCCTCCACAAGACCGGCGGCGCACTCCCATATGCACCGGTGAAGGTCTGCTAAATCTTCCTCGTGTGCTGCATGCTGCACAACATGGCAGTTGAGAAAGCTGTGCCACTCATCCTGTATCCGGATGAGCAGGAACATCCACCCGTGGAGGACGAGGGGCTTGGTGACGAGGCAAGTGATGTTGAGGAGGAGGAGGAAGAGGACATCCGGAGTCGGCTCATACGCAACTTCTTTGCATAGTGGTGAGTAGCAGTGTCTGAGTGTGCACGCATTGAGCCTTGTGTGGCATGTGTTGCAATGTGTGGGTCCATCTGCATGTATGGGAAGTGAGTCAGAGGTGTGTTTGGATGTGTCACTCGAGTGATGGTGTAAGAAAAGACTGTCTTTCCTGAGACACTATTTTCACCTAGCATGTTGACAAGCTTATACGTGTCAAGTACATGCCCATGCCTGCGGATGTGCTTCTTTTGGCTTACTTCTTGTGTGTCTCTCATCCCCAGGTATTTGCGCATGCTGTCTGCTGGTGGCATTGTTGTGCTCCTGCTATTCCTCATGAATACAGCAACGTGTGCTGAATCAGCGTAACATGCACGGACATGTCGAAAATTCTCCTTAGGGTAAGTGTGAGAAGTTGGCCTGGCATTTGCTGTCTCCTAGTTATAGGGACACCTTGCACCAGTCCAATTCGACTCTTATTGATGATAGGTTTAAGACAACCTTTAAAGAAAGCTATCCTAGTGGTAGCTGTGGAGAGCAGCCTTCAGGCTAAGTCTTGAAGGAGTGTTAAGCTTATTGTTTTACCATAATAACCTCTTGAATAACCAAATGAAAGAGTAGCCCACACAGGTATATATATAAAATATATGTATTTATTCTAGACAGAATCCCACAGTCTCTTTATGAAGCTGTGGCAAAGTTACAATATCAAACAAGCATTGATAGACACAATAAATAGCACTGTTAACATTGGGCCCCGGGGGGGGGGGGGACCAAACCATATACTAAAAAAGTGGTATAAGAACCACGACAATTCTACAGGCAATGCCTAGGGCATTCAGGATCGCTGGCCCCTTAAGAATCCACCCCAGGTCGTGAGGAAGGGCACCCACGGGAGGCGCGTGCAGTGCAAGTAGCTGCTATCGGGATCTCTATTACAGCCTATGGAGAATGTCGCGGTTGGAAATAAACAGTTTAAAAATACTTCTAGCAGGAGTACAAAGTTAAAACTTTAGACTTAAGCTTTTGAAGAGCCCACTACCATGAGAGTACCGAGGTACCACTGTTACCTGCCCCAGGGAAGCCGGGTGCATAGGTCGTTTCTGCTGTTGGGTCGCGGGCTGATTTTCAATGGGAAAATAGTCAAAAGTTCTGCTAGCCAAAAGCGTCGATGATTCCGTGAAGATCAAAGATGTGAAGATTGTAGAGATGAACCTGAAAGCAGAGGGGACCGAGTCTGGGTCACGGCAAAGTGACCAGGAGGCTCAAAGCAAAGAGCCCTTCGATGTCGGGTGCTTCAGGTGGAAGGTGGTGTAGCTTGGATCTGCAGCCACGGGCTCCGGGAGGCTTCAAGGAAGGCCAGCTTCTGGAGGGCGGCTGTCCCACGTCGGATGAGGGGCGCTGCGGTGTTAGTGTCCGGATTGGATCCACTAAGCCTTGGCAACCGCAACCCACGAAGGATAAACAAATCTGCTACAGTGCAGACCCACGAGGTCTGGGAGAGGTCTCCTTCGAGGAGACTGTAGAGCAGGCCTGGAGCAACCAGGGGAACTGGGACCCCCAACTGTCCTCCCCTCTCGAGGTGTGATCGCCCTGCAACTCCCTTGGGCCTGGCGCCTCTCCTGCTGGGCGTCTGGCCACCTCCACTCGGCCTCTCCGCCCCCACCGGGCGCCTGGGTCCGGACATCAAAGGGCTCCAGACCTATATCTGGGGCGACCCCGCCACAGATCGGCAGTTGTATCCCGGAGTCGAGAGCCCTGCTGATTGAATCGCGGCTGACCCTACGGAGAAGAACTCTTGTCGGAACCATCACGAGCCCTGCTGACTGCGTCGCGGCTCCTTCTTGTGAACACTTTGAAGCCACCTGGAACATCGGAGCCCTGCTGACGCTGACGCGGCCCAACCTCGCTGAAACCTCCCTCGGAGCCCTGCTGACGACGTCGCGGCTCGAGCTGAGCAGAAACCATCTTGAGAGCCCTGCTGATTGGATCGCGGCTCTCCACGAACTGTCCGCCAGAGCCCTGCTGACGCCGTCGCGGCTCGACCCCTCCGAGATCCGGAGGTCCTCCAGCTTGAGGATAAGAACTGGGCCCCAGGTACCCTCGTACCGCACTCCTGCCAAGGACTGTCCCGCTACCCCTACCCTTCCAAAGAGACACTAAGACTTTTGGTGGATCCCTCGATCCCTTCGTGTAAATATTGACCTCGTAACCTTTTTATTGCTGATAAAGAATCGCTTGTCTTGAGACAACCTCCTTGAGTCCTGTGTGGTGGTGTTACTGTGCTAGTACGTGATAGGAGAAGGATCTCGCAGGAGACTTCTCGGCAGCGCTCGGCTACTTCATACGGTGTGAGGGCCCCCCTTGGTGGTCTCGCCGACTCCTCGGGGTCCGCCTTCCAACATTTGGTGGCCAGCGACGGGATCCCAGGAAGAAGGTCCCTTACCCCTGACTGAGACCTCATCAACCGCACGGACTCCGGCAACCGGAGGAAGAAAGAGCCTAGAAACCGGCCTCTCCGAAGAAGAAATACGAGAGCGGGAGAAGGTCCGGAACCACGAGCTAGAGCTCGCACGACTGCGGCTGGACGGCGAACTCCAGCTGGCGGAAAAGAAACTGGCCCTAGAACAGCTACGGCTTCAAGAGGAGATAGAGGAGAAGAGGCGACACCGGGAGAAGGAGAAGAGGAAGAGGAGACCCTCGACCGAGGGACCACTGAATGGGAGCCGGCAGCCATGTCCCTGGTCTGCCTGGGTAGCCGAGAAATGGTACCCTGCACCCCCATCCCAAGCAACACCCAGAAGTACCGGCAGCAGGTCACGGTCAATGGACAACGGGCCGAAGCCCTTCGTGACACCGGCGCCAGTGTCACCGCTGTCCGCTGCCACCTGGTGACCCCCGAACAGATCCTACCGAATGTGCTGTGTCCCGTCCGGA
Source organism: Triturus cristatus (assembly GCF_964204655.1). Taxonomy (NCBI): domain Eukaryota; kingdom Metazoa; phylum Chordata; class Amphibia; order Caudata; family Salamandridae; genus Triturus; species Triturus cristatus. The sequence goes on along the minus strand of NC_140579.1, from coordinate 476,708,131 downwards.
CGGCCGACAACAGCGAAAGCCTGTGCCAGATGGCCCTGGTCCCCTTCGAGTGGGGAGGGGTGACGGGCCTGCTGAAGGTGACGGTACGCGACGACGCCCCCGTAGACTGCCTCCTGGGGAACGACTTGGAGAGTTCCACCTGGGCTCAAGTAGAGCGACGAGAGCACCTCCGAATGCTGGGACTATCTGACTGGGCCTGTGCCATCACCCGGTCCATGACCGCCCGGGCCCCCCGCTCATCCTCGGCCTCCGGGGCCGCCCAGCCCGAGGGGCTCGCACCACCTCCCGCCAGCAGCGAGGGGGAGGTGGACACCGACCCTGGACCTAGTGAATCCTCCCCCAAAGAGATGGCTTCCCCGTGCGCCCTACCAGAGCTGACACAATGGCGACACGAAGGGGGCCCCACCCGGGAGCAGTTCCAACAAGAGCAGCAGTCCTGCCCCACTCTCGAAGGGGTCCGCCAACAAGCGTCCGCCCAAACCAACGGGGACCAGACCGGCACCCACTGGGTCTACTGGGCCGAGGGCCTGCTATACAGTGAGCAGAAAGTGGCAGAACTCGGAGCCAGCCGAGTGTTGGTCGTCCCACTCCGCTTCCGGGAGTTCCTGCTCAACCTGGCACATGATGTGCCCCTCGCCGGACACTTGGGGCAAGACAAAACGTACAGCCGCTTGGTGACCCACTTCTACTGGCCTCGGATGCGGAGGGATGTGGACAACCACTGCCGGTCCTGCCAGACCTGCCAAGCCAGCGGGAAGACGGGGGGTCGGGTCAAGGCCCCCCTCCAACCCTTTCCAGCCGTCAGCACCCCGTTCGAACGGGTCGGAATCGATATCGTGGGGCCCCTGGACCCCCAGACCGCCCTGGGCCACCGCTTCATCCTGGTCCTCGTGGACCACGCCACCAGGTACCCGGAGGCGGTCCCGCTAAGAACTGTAACGGCCCCCGTGGTAGGCCGGACCCTAATGGGGATCTTCTCCCGAGTGGGATTTCCCCGCGAAGTGGTGAGCGACAGAGGCACGAACTTTATTTCCAGATACATGCGGTCCCTGTGGCAGCAGTGCGGGGTCACATACAAGTTCACGACCCCCTATCACCCTCAGGGGAACGGACTGGTTGAGCGGTTCAACAGAACATTAAAGGGAATGATCCAGGGCCTAGAAGAGCCCCTCAGGCGGAGATGGGATGTCCTGCTGCCGTGCCTCCTGTTTGCCTATCGGGAGGTCCCGCAGAAGTCCCTGGGGTTCAGCCCGTTTGAACTATTGTACGGACACCCGGTCCGCGGACCGCTCAGCCTGGTCAAAGAGAGCTGGGAGACGAAGCCCCAAGGCACCCCTCCTGACGTCTACCGATACCTCCTGACCCTCCGAAACCAGACCCGCAAGTTCCTAGCCCTGGCCGAAGCCAACCTCGAGGCCAGCCAGGAGGACATGAAGCGGTGGTACGATCGGAACTCCTCCACCATAGAATTCGAGCCAGGTCAGAAGGTATGGGTCATGGCCCCGGTTGAACCCGGCGCCCTCCAGGACAAGTGGACTGGGCCCTTCAAGGTAGTGGAGAAGAAAAGTCCCGTCACCTACCTGGTCGACCTGGAGTCCCCCCGGAACCCCCTCCGGGTCCTACATGCTAACAGGCTAAAACCCCACTTTGCCCGGACCGAACTGAGCCTGCTACTGGCGACCGACGAGGGGGGCGAGGACGACTCCGAGCCCCTGCCCGACCTCTTGCAGTCCAACGTCCATGATGGAACAATCGAGGGTGTCCAACTCGCCTCTTCCCTGACTCCGGAACAGCGCAACGACTGCCAGCAACTGCTGCAGAACTACGCAGCCCTCTTCTCCCTCACCCCGGGGGTGACCCACTGGTGCGTCCACGACGTCGACACCGGGGAGAGCCCTCCGTGCGACACAGAGCCTACCGGGTACCCGACCGAGTGCGGGCATGCATCCAGGCCGAAGTAACGAAGATGCTGGCCCTGGGGGTCATCGAACCCTCCGACAGCCCGTGGGCCAGTCCTGTCGTCCTGGTGCCAAATGCCGCAGCTCCCGGCCACCCCCCGGAGTTGCGATTCTGCGTGGACTACCGAGCCCTGAATGCAGTGACCAAGACGGACGCCCACCCTATACCCCGGGCCGACGAACTCATTGACCGCTTAATGGCCGCTCGCTACTTGAGCACGCTGGACCTCACCGCCGGGTACTGGCAGATCCAGCTCACCCCCGGCGCCCAAGAAAGATCCGCCTTTTCGACCTCGGATGGGCATTACCACTTTCGGGTGATGCCCTTCGGAATGAAGAACGCCCCGGCCACTTTTCAAAGACTGTTGAACAAGGTTTTGGCCGGGCTTGAGGCCGTCAGCGCGGCCTACCTAGATGACATTGCCGTGTACAGCAACCACTGGGCAGAGCACCTCCTTCACATTAAAGCCGTCCTGGCCGCCCTCCAGCGGGCCAGCTCACAATCAAGGCCAGCAAATGCCAGATCGGCCACGGATCCGTGACCTACCTGGGCCATCAAGTGGGGAGCGGGCAGGTGGCCCCTCTCCAACCGAAAATAGATGCCATCCAGGCCTGGGAACCCCCCACTACCCAGACCGCTGTCCGGGCCTTCCTGGGTCTCACCGGATACTACCGGCGGTTTATCCGGGATTATGGGAGCATTGTTGGCCCCCTCACAGAGCTAACGTCCAAAAAGCAGCCCAAGAAGGTGCACTGGACACCCCGCTGCCAAGCAGCCTTCGACACCCTAAAGACCGCAATGTGTACTGCCCCGGTGCTACAGGCCCCTGACTACAATAGGGAGTTCGTGGTGCAGACGGACGCCTCCGAGTATGGGATCGGGGCCGTCCTGTCCCAGGCCGATGATAAGGGGCTCGACCGACCAGTGGCCTTCATCAGCCGACGGCTACTGCCCCGGGAGCAACGATGGAGCACCATCGAGCGCGAGGCCTTCGCTGTGGTGTGGGCCCTTAAGAAACTCCGGCCCTACCTCTTCGGTACCCACTTCCGGGTCCAGACCGACCACCGGCCCCTGCGGTGGTTAATGCAAATGCGGGGCGAGAACCCCTAGCTGCTGCGGTGGTCCATCTCGCTACAAGGGATGGACTTTGACGTTGAACACCGGCCCGGCAATGACCACGCCAACGCCGACGGCCTGTCCCGCTTCTTCCGCCTTGACGAGGAGAATCCCCAAGGAGATGGGTGACTCTCCATGCCTTCGGCTGGGGGGGGACGCCTGTTGGACCCGGCCTCGTGGCATGGTCCTTACCCCCGTGGATTGTGCCCGTTCCCCGCCCCGGCCTTCACGGGCCACCCTTCTGAACTGCACCGAGGCCCTTCCTCCTGAGCGGCACGAGGTCGCATACCCCTCGTGGCTCCGCCATCTTGTTGGCACCCACGTGACTCTGTGCACCAGCCAGCGCGACCCCGCTCAACCCGGCCTCGACCCCAGCGAAGCCCCGACATCGAGGCACCACGAACTGGCCAGGGGGTGCCGCAGGAACCATTCATCGCCCCCGGCGGAGGACAGTATCGATGGGACCCCCAACTGTCCTCCCCTCTCGAGGTGTGATCGCCCTGCAACTCCCTTGGGCCTGGCGCCTCTCCTGCTGGGCGTCTGGCCACCTCCACCCGGCCTCTCCGCCCCCACCGGGCGCCTGGGTCCGGACATCAAAGGGCTCCAGACCTATATCTGGGGCGACCCCGCCACAGATCGGCAGTTGTATCCCGGAGTCGAGAGCCCTGCTGATTGAATCGCGGCTGACCCTACGGAGAAGAACTCTTGTCGGAACCATCACGAGCCCTGCTGACTGCGTCGCGGCTCCTTCTTGTGAACACTTTGAAGCCACCTGGAACATCGGAGCCCTGCTGACGCTGTCGCGGCCCAACCTCGCTGAAACCTCCCTCGGAGCCCTGCTGACGACGTCGCGGCTCGAGCTGAGCAGAAACCATCTTGAGAGCCCTGCTGATTGGATCGCGGCTCTGCACGAACTGTCCGCCAGAGCCCTGCTGACGCAGTCGCGGCTCGACCCCTCCGAGATCCGGAGGTCCTCCAGCTTGAGGATAAGAACTGGGCCCCAGGTACCCTCGTACCGCACTCCTGCCAAGGACTGTCCCGCTACCCCTACCCTTCCAAAGAGACACTAAGACTTTTGGTGGATCCCTCGATCCCTTCGTGTAAATATTGACCTCGTAACCTTTTTATTGCTGATAAAGAATCGCTTGTCTTGAGACAACCTCCTTGAGTCCTGTGTGGTGGTGTTACTGTGCTAGTACGTGATAGGAGAAGGATCTCGCAGGAGACTTCTCGGCAGCGCTCGGCTACTTCATACGGTGTGAGGGCCCCCCTTGGTGGTCTCGCCGACTCCTCGGGGTCCGCCTTCCAACACAGGGATTATGATATGTATTGTGCATGATGTACATGGCTGTGTAGGTATTTTGGCATCTCAGTCCCCACAACGGCCACTTAGCTTTTGCAGTAGTCCTTTCTGACATGTTTGTGTGCAACTTGTGGCATGGTTTTCAGGACATGGCGCCTGCTGCTGCAGGCCCTGCAGCAAGGGCACACAGAGTTTCTATATTTGCCCTCACACACACGCCTCTAAGACGCACCCCCTTCCTCCCTCCACCCATTCATTTTGGTGTAATGTGCTTGTGTGTGACACAGTTGCAGTGGCAAAGGCTGGACCATCTGCACATGCTACGTGCACATTGCACGTGCCTCATGTCCTTGCATGTGCCACATCACGCTACACCATGATGTTGAGGCCACCCACCAAGCAATGTCCATCCAATACATCTGTTGCATGCACTCAGGCATGCACTCACCGCCCACACAACACCTTTGCATAATGAGTGTGCAACTCCAACTGCCTACACAGCGCTGGCACGCTTTCCAGGCCCTGTCACACCAACCGGGTCATGTCCCTCCTACTCCCCACCGGCTCTGTACCCCAACAAGGCCATGGGAGTGGTACTCCAGGCCTCTGCATGTAGTATGGTGTCGTTGTGGGACACATGGCACAGGTATCATGTCTCAGCGTGTCAGTCTACAATGTGTCCAGGATCCCCCTCTACACCATGACATGCGCACTGCATCTCATCATCATCTGGTGTCCCATTGCCAGCTAAGTGCTCCTCACCCTCCACAAAGATGCAGTCCTTGCCAGTTCTCATATTGAATAATGCATGGTATCAATTGGCAGATGGCTGAACATCGGCCACCTGATGCTGGACTTGTACACGACTGAGGTGTTCATCTGCGGATTGTCCCCTTACAGCTGGGTCAACTGCTTGTGTCCCACCCGCAAGGGCCCTGCACAGGCACACAGTGTCCACGCACACGAGCTGGTGTGCATCATGGATTGCTTGCTCTCATGTGCTATGCTGATAACCAGCATCTGTACCTCAGGCTTCAGCACACTCTGCATTATGCACAAGATCCACAGTTCGATCCACCTCAAGGCAAGACAGACCATCCCCCAGGTCAACTACAACATCCGTGTCTAATCCTACCCTGCACTCTACGGAGAAGTACGTTACAACTCCCATGATACTTGTCCACATCCAGGGTGCATCTGCACAGCTCTGCTTCAACATCCGGCAACCCAGCCACATCACCGTCCAACAGAGATAGCTGCAATGGATCACTGTCAGCTGCAGGATGACCTTCACAATCAACGCCCACACTCAGGATGCAGCCCACGACCACGACCCCAACACAACCTTGTGGCACTGTCATCCAAGACCCCATTGTGCCATCTCCATGCATCCAACCTTGGCCTGGCCACCATTCTCCACATCCACCTGACTCCTGCTTGCAGGACATAGTTCTCCCACCTGGCTACACATACCTGGGACTCCCACCACAGGACACTCCACATGATCCCTGACCTCTGCGCATGACTGTTGCTCTTCGAAATAGGTCTGTCCGCACAGTTGTGCAGGCACCCCCTCAGCTGGTTGGGCCCATCACGGGTGAGTATGGTGCTCCATGTCTGTATTGGATGATACATTGTGACCCATGTGTGTCCTGTGCCAGACTAAGACCCCAGCGTATGCATGGTTGGAGTTACTTCAAAACTCAGGCATGGTTTGACTTTCCAACACACACATGTTATGGAATAATGCAAAATGACGGCATCATCTCGTGATTTTTATGATTTTTATTAGTGGTGGGGTATGTGTTTGGGGGATGTAAAGAGGTGCTCGCCGGGTGTCTGTAATCCAAAGTTCACAGGGGGAGTTGGGATCCTTGCCATTGGAAGTCATCAGAGTCCATGCCACAGTCTTTGTCAACATTGGTCAGACAGTGACCAGCAAGTCCATGTGGCAGAGAATGTCATTGGATGAGGTGCTGCTGTTGCGCCAGAGGGCCAGGTGCCAGGCCAGGTGACCTGGGAGATGGTGATGGTCCGCTGACTCTCACGGTCTTTTGCGTGGACGACCCACCTTCCTCCGGGGACCCTCAGAAGCAGGCTGTGACGATGTCTGTGATGCTCCGTCGGACGAATCCTCCTCCTCCTGATCCCTCCCTGTGGCTGGTGGTGATCTTCGCCTGGTGGCAAAGGGAGGGTTGCCCATGTTTTCGGCAATCCGACAGAGTGCACGGGTCATGTCCGTTTGCACCGCCACGACCTCAGCCAGTCTTGCCTCCATCCGTCCTTGGTGTTGCTGTTGACTGGCATATTGCTCGGCCTGCAGGTTCTTAATCTCATTGAGGGTCTCCACTACCTGGCTGATGCCCCTGGTGTCACGCCGGTATGTGTCCAGGATGTTGCGGACGTGTGACATAACGGGTTCCTCAGCTGTCTGGTCAGGTTCGCGCCTCCACCGTCCTCCACTCTCACCACCCCTGCCCACTTGAGCCTGGCCTGCCGTTGTGGGCACATCGGGTCTCCGGGACCCCTGAGGGATGGCATTTGCGGGGTCGCCTGCCTCCTCCTGGGTGCCCGGAGTACCTTGTCCCTCCTGGTCAGACTGGCTGCGTTGTTGTGAGCAAGCAGGGCTCCTGTGTGTATCCTGGGATGTGGCAGGAATGGGGGTAGTGGTTGGCACAGTTGTACCTGACGCAGGTGCTGCAGGTGCTTGGGCACCAGAGGGGCCAGGTTGGTCGGGGTCATCCACGGAGTGGTGAGAGTCGTCGCTGCCGGTGGGATCATCATCACGCCGAGCCTGGTCCCGTGATTCTTCCCTCCCAGTGTTGGGGGGAGATCGACGACGTGTGTGAGAGAGAGACAATGTTAATGGTGTTTCATGCGTCATCCATGTTTCATACATATTCAAGTTGGCACAGTTCCTCTGGGTAGTTGGATATGTCTAGCATTCCTCTCACAGTGCACTTGTGGATGGGTATGTTGCGGGGGACAGATTGATATGTACTCCTGGTTATTTGGCCTGTCTAATGAGTGTTGGGATGCTTATTTGGCTATGGATTGGTCTTGTTGTGTCACATATCCATTGTGGGAGTGCCAATTTGCGTTGGCTGCCCCGGGGGTGTGTGCTTGTGTAAGGGAGGGGGGGTGTGACCAGGCATGCTGTTGGGTGTGGTGTGATTTGTCATTGGGTCTACCAGGTGATGTATCTATACCCTCATGGTGCATGCTGGCATGACAGTGAATGTGAGTTCCTGTGGTAGGTAGGTGGCATGTGGAGTTGGTGTTTGAGTGTACAGTTGTCACAGGATTGTCATCTACCTTGTCTGTACTTGGCAAGTCCCTGTGCATTGTGCATGGTGCAAGGGTATGTCCCTTGGACACAGCTTTCAACACTTTTCCTATGTGTGACACACTCTTTGTTGTTGCATCATTTTTGAACGCAGTGAGCAGTGTAGCGAGCGTGCGTGCGTAGCTGTCGTGACTGTTAGGCCAAGTGTAACGTGAAAAGACCACTAACCTGCAACAAGGGCGGCCAGCAGGGACGATGTCGTGTAGATAATCCCGATTATTCCCCCGGAAACAACCCCCACCTAGATCTAGATAAACTCCAGGCGTGAAGATGCAACCGGGGGGACAACCGGGAGGAGATAACGGAAACTGGGGCAGTGTAGAGGGATGGGGAACGGCTGCCGTGATGCGGTGAGGCACGGACCCGTATGTGGTAGGTGTAGTTTTAAGGATTCTCCAGGGATCCCTCGGTACACACGACAGGAAATTAAACAGGAGGTGAATGTTGCACAAGCCTTCCGTCGAGGGTACTCTGGTAGGCGTGTTACACGTCACAACGCCCCCATGGGCTGGGTAGGCTTGTGCCACCAAGGAAAACAAGGAAATGCAAAATGGTTCTGGCGACGTAGGACAGTTTCATCGAGGCCAAGAACCCAAGATACTGCGGGCTCCAACAGACGATGGAGAAATGGGGAAACACAACCAAAAGAACGCAGGCAGAGTGGGAGAAGCTTCCACTCCCTGCGCGAACCTAAATACCTGATAGTAAATCACTGGTGCGTGGAAAAAGTCTCGGTCCTCAGGGGCCAAAGATGCCTCGAATCCGACTCGGGGCTTGAACGAGTAGCGCGCAAAAGAATCCGCGGGGAACACCATCCGCAACGCGCTACTCTCCGAAACAGGGAACTCCAGATAACGGATTGTTTGTCAAGCCCCGCTTCCTGGAAGAGGCGGGGCTTTTGTAATGCGCGGTAGCGTAGCGCGCGGCTCTTCCCGCCCGCCTTTGCCCCATGGCCTTCTGGGCCTTGTAGTCTGTCTTGCGCCGGACTCGGCCGGCGGCTCTAGGATCGCGACAGAACCCCCTCTCAAGAATCGCCGTCTCGGCGGTTGACCTGGCTTGCCGGGGTGTGTGCGATGGAACCTGTTCACCAGCCGAGGGCAATGTAGATTGGTGACAGGTTCCCATGTTCTTTCCTCCACTCCGTAGCCCTTCCAATCAATTAAGTACTGCAAGCGTCCTCTCACACGTCGGGAATCTAGTACCTCCTTCACCTCGTATTCCTCTTGTCCATCCATACTTAGTGGGACAGGAACTGGAGCAACTCTTGTGCTGTCGGGACAGGCTTTTAGTAAGGACACATGGAACACGGGGTGGATTTTCCATGATGGGGGCAGGGACAGCTTCATGGCCACAGGATTAATGACTTGCTGAATACAGTAGGGTCCCACAAACTTGGGAATTAGCTTACCCCCTTTTTTAACCTGCAAGTGTTTCGTGGATAACCACACCTTGTCCCCTACTGTGTATGAGGGTTCTGGGGTTCTCTTCTTGTCTGCCTGTTGTTTCTGTGCCCTTTGTGCTTTTTCTAACTGACCCTTTACCTCTGCAAGCACTGCTCGTAAATGGGCGTGGTGCTCGTGTATGGTGGGATGATGTGATTCTATAGGTCTTTCAAAGGGTAGGAAATACGGATGGAAACCATAAAGACAGAAAAAAGGGGAACACCCTAATGTGGTATGTTGTGCGTTGTTGTAAGCAAATTCGGCGGTCCACAGTAATGAATGCCAATCTGGAGTATTATGGAGGGTAAAACATCGCAGATATTGTTCGAGAGTTTGGTTTAACCTTTCAGTCTTTCCGTCTGTTTGTGGGTGGTAACTGGTAGACAAACGTACCTCCACTCCCATGATGGCGCATAAGGACCTCCAGAATCGTGAGATGAATTGGGATCCCCTGTCGGTAATGAGAACTCGAGGTAGTCCGTGGGCCCGTACTACATGCTGAAGGACGATGGCAGCAAGTTCAGCGGATGTAGGTAGTTTCTTGAGGGGGATAAAATGGCCCATTTTGGACAAGTGATCAACCACCACTAGGATGGTGGTGTAATCATCACATGGCGGCATTTCCACAATAAAGTCCATTGAAATGGTGTGCCAGGGGAACGGAGGCACCGGGATCGGGTGTAGTAATCCAGCAGGTTTGGAATGACTTGCCTTGCTTTGGGCACAGATAGCGCAATTCTTGATATAGTCTTTGGTGTCAGACCGTAGGGAAGGCCACCAAAACGTTCTCTCGAGGAGAGAGATGGTTTTTGTATTTCCAAGGTGCCCTCCTAATGGGGAATCGTGAGCCCAGGCTACCATCTGTTGTCGTTGAACGGATCGGGGGAGGTATAGGGCTTCTTGATGAAACAGTAAACGATGTTTTGTGGTTCGGTTATCAGGGTCCTCTTGTATCCAGGAATTGCTTTCGAGTGGATCCCAGGACGCCTTCAGGTCCTCCAGAAAATCCGGGGTTGTGAGAGCTGCGATGCTGTCAGGTGGAAAGGAGTTTTCTGCGAGAACGCTAGGAGGTTCGGGGTGTTCTTCCGTTTCCGGGTGTGAGGGGTCCTCTAGCCGTGATAAGGCGTCAGCTTTTCCGTTCTGTGTTCCTGGTCTATATCGGATGATAAAATCAAAATCGGAAAAGAAAAGCGACCACCTTAGTTGACGGGGTGTGAGGGCTTTAGTTGTTTTTAGGAAAAGAAGATTTCGATGATCGGTGTAGATCTCGATGGTGTGGACAGCCCCTAAGAGGTAGTGCCTCCATTCTTCACAGGCCCTTTTGATGGCCAGTAGTTCTTTATCCGTGATGGAATAGTTTATTTCACTAGGGGAAATCTTTTTGGAATAATATGCCACTGGATGTATCTGCCCTGTTTCTGGATGTCTTTGTGACAGCACCCCACCAATGGCATATTGTGACGCGTTTGTTTCCAACAGGTATGGTAGAGTCGGGTTTGGATGACGCAAGATGGGTGCTTGGACAAAACGGTTCTTTAAGTCTTGAAATGCTGCATCGGCCTCTTGATCCCAGGCAAATGTGGTGTTTTTTCTCAACAGCCGGGATATCGGGTGTATGATTTTTGAGAAATCTTTGATAAAGCGCCTGTAATAATTGGCAAAGCCAAGAAAACTCTGGACGGCTTTGACGTGCTGAGGCGCCTTCCACTGGGTAACCGCTTCGACCTTGCTCCTGTCCATTTGGAACCCTTGGGCATTGATCACATATCCCAAAAAGGCTATCTCGTTGACATGGAACTGGCATTTTTCCAGTTTAGCGTACAATGAGTGCATTCGTAGTCTTTCCAGCACCTTCTTCACGTGAGTGATATGTTCTTGAAGGGTAGCTGAATAGATCAGGATATCATCAATATAGACGATACAGAAAAGGTCTAGCAAGCCCCTCAGCACTTCATCCATGAAATACTGGAATGCAGCCGGGGCGTTGCATAACCCGAACGGCATGACCTGATACTCGTATAACCCGAACTTGGTCCTGAATGCCGTCTTCCATTCATCTCCGGTCTTTACGCGAACCAAGTGGTAGGCCCCGCGAAGGTCCAGTTTGGTAAATATCCGGGCTCCCTTGAGTTGGTCCAACAGGACCGGTATTAAGGGCAGGGGATACCGGTTTTTGATGGTTAGTCTGTTGATAGCCCTATAATCTATGCAGGTCCTTAATTCATCGCAGTCTTTTTTCCCGATGAAGAAGAGTGGAGATGATGCGGGTGAGGAAGAAGGTCGAATGAAGCCTGAGGCTAGATTTTCTTCCAAGTATGTTTTCAGGTAACGAGTCTCGGGTTCCGTTAGTGCATAAACTCGACTACATGGAATGACTTCTCCGGGGACTAGGTCGATACGACAGTCGTACGGACGGTGAGGGGGCAGTCGAGTAGCTTCCTGTTTGTTGAAAACGGACAGGTAATCCTGGTAAACCTCTGGAAGCTTCATCATGCTACAACAACTGCGTTCTTCACTTCCGTCTTGAAGGAACCCTGCTTGTGTTTTAGCATCCTTGTCTACGAGGGCGTGATGAAGAAGGCATTGCTCCCTGCAGTAAGGGGAGGTTAAGGAAACTGTGCGGTCCGCCCATCGAATCACGGGATCATGCAGGGTTAACCATGGCATACCTAGAATGATGCGGAAATGTGGAGCGTCGATGAGGTCAAACTGAATCAGTTCCTGATGTAATTCTCCTATCAGCATCCGTAGTGGGTAAGTATGGTGTCTCACTGGTCCTGAGGTTAAAGCCTTCCCATCCACGGCTTTTACCACTTCCGGTTTTTTCTTGGTTTCATATGGGATTCCAAGTTCTCGGGCATATTGCTGATCCATAAAATTCCCAGTGGCTCCGCAATCCAAAAGAGCTGACACTTATGGTATGTACTTGCGATACCCATAACGTCACGCTGACATTAATGTGAGCCACTGACGGTTGCATAGTGTTAGGTATTCGTAGCGAGACCGTTTTCTTTTCTAGTCCCAAGTCAGGGGTCCCTGACTGGCTTGGGTGTTGCAGTTTTCCGACGGTTGCGGGGATGCGGCGGCCTGAGACTTGGAAGTAGGGGTTCGTTCTGGGAGTCTGGTTCTGGCTCGGCATTCTTTAATGAAGTGCCCGCTTTTTCCACAATAGAGGCATAACTTCTGTTGTCTTCTCTTCTCTCTTTCTTCCACGGAAAGCGGACCTCGGAGTCCTCCGATTTGCATAGGTTCTGGTCCCTCCGCCGTTCGTGGGGTTTCTTCGTGGGCCGGTTTGAATCGTGCTGGCAGAAGACGGGTTTCGCTTTTGCCTCGGTCTCCCTTTCTCTCTAGCAACCGATGATCTAGTTGGACGGTAAGGTCGATTAGTTCTTCACAGGTGCTGGGTAGCTGTACCACTTGAGCTAAGACGTCCTTGAGTTCTCCTCGTAGGCCTTGATAAAATAGGGTAGTTCTCTTCTCTGGCGGCCAGTCCGTCTCTACCACAAGACGATTGAAGGTAGTTATATAGGACAATAAATCCTGAGACCCCTGTCGTAAGGTAAGCAGTTCACGATCCAGGGACCCAACTAGCCTGAAGAACTATAGGCCAATTTCCCAGCTGCCATTCCTGTCAAAAGTACTGGAACAGCATGTACTTAAGTCCCTGTCAGCCCTCCTGGAATCTCACCATCTTCTCCAGGAGCGGCAAGCTGGTTTCCGTGCCCACCATAGCACGGAACTAGTAATGCTGTCGGTACTGGATGAGCTAAGGGGCATGGCTGACAGCAAAAGGCCAAGCGCGCTGATATTATTAGATCTTTCAGCAGCGTTTGATACTGTCAGCCATGCACTGCTCTTGGACAGGCTGGCTGGGTTTGGGATAGGAGGGCAGGCTCTTAAATGGCTCACAGCCTTCTTAACAAGAAGAACACAGAAGATCCAGTTGGCAGACCAGGTCTCAGAGGTGGGCATGTTAGTCTGTGGGGTTCCACAGGGGTCAGCACTTTCGCCACTTTTATTTAACCTCTATTTGCAACCACTGATAGAGTCATTGGCGAATATGAAGTGTAAAGTATTTAACTATGCCGACGACACTCAGCTATTGCTGAGTGTCGAAAATACACCATCGGCGCAATCAGTGGCCCAAGACATCCTACGCTTTACAGTGAACTGGATGTCATCTAACCTGCTGAAGATTAATCCGGACAAAACGGAGGTCCTTGTCATTTCGACCTCTGTTTCCCCCTGGAGCGACTTGTTCTGGCCACAAGAACTAGGCCCTACCCCAAAACCACGCCCCAATGTTAAGAGTCTGGGGATGAAAATCGATCAAGAACTTTCAATGGCCAATCAAGTCTCCGCTGTAGTCAGCTGCTGCACTAACCTGCTTAGGCAATTACGTAAACTCGCCCCCCTGCTCTCGAGGAACACGCTGCAAACCATTGTCTCAGCCACAATAGTGTCTCGAATAGACTATGGTAACGCGTTGTATCTCGGCCTTCCAAAGAATTCCATCAACCGTCTTCAGGTTATTCTAAACGACGCAGCACGCCTGATCTTTGGAGTACCGAGGAGGACCCATGCTTCCCCCCTGCTCCACCGATTACATTGGCTGCCCGCGGTACAGAGAGTGGAGTTTAAAAGCATGTGTATCTGCCACAAAGCAATCCACGGACAGGCGCCAGCCTATATAAAAGAAAGGCTTGAACTTTACGAACCAAAACGTATCCTGCGTTCATCTGGATCTTTTTTTACTGTCTCAACCCCGTTTCAAGCTTACAACCAAAGGAGGCAGATCTTTCTCAGTGCAGGCCCCTATTGGTTGGAACAAGCTACCAGAGGTGCTTCGAAGAGAGTCTAATCTTCTCCGCTTTCGGAAGTCTTTGAAGACTCTACTCTTCAAAGACGCTTTCCCGCTTCTATAGGCGATGGCTGACCTGAGACCTATACACCTTTTTCCATCTTTGTTTCTGTACTTGGTCAGTAGCGCTTTGAGACCTGTCGGTGAGTTGGCGCGATATAAAACCCAGTTACAATTACAATTACAATTACAATTACAATCATGTGGGCCTTGCGATCGAACAGTTTTCTCATTTCGAGACAAAATCCCTGAAAATTTTGTAGAACCGGATCGTTCCTTTCCAGTAAAGGGATGGTCCAGCTTGCGGCATTACCTCCCATGTAGGACATCATGAATGAGGTCTTGGCCACCTCCTCCTGAAACACTTGTGGTTTACACAAGAAGTGAAGTCTGCATTGATGAAGAAAGGTTTCGAACTTCCTGGCATCCCCATAGAAGCGTTCAGGTGGCGCCAAAGGAATCCCTTGACTCTGAACAATATGCACAGTGGGTAGTGACCTATCAGGAGGGGCAGTGTCCGATGTAGTGGCGGGAAACCCTGTGTCAAAAGCACCCCCTCCTTGGCCGCGGGACGTGATGGGAGGTGGAAGCGTCCAATCTCTGATGTAGGATTCTTTTCCCGTGCCCTTACGAGAAATTCCTGCTACCTCTCTACGCAATGTGTTCATGTCTTTCTTGATTTCTTGATTCTCTACTCGAGAGGTATGTACTTCCTGCTGGAGGGCCGTAATGCTCTCCACCAGGGAAGCCAGCACCGTATTGGTATCCATCGTCCGGGCTGGACAGTTACCGTGGGCTTGACAATCTGTCGTGACTGTTAGGCCAAGTGTAACGTGAAAAGACCACTAACCTGCAACAAGGGCGGCCAGCAGGGACGATGTCGTGTAGATAATCCCGATTATTCCCCCGGAAACAACCCCCACCTAGATCTAGATAAACTCCAGGCGTGAAGATGCAACCGGGGGGACAACCGGGAGGAGATAACGGAAACTGGGTAAGTGTAGAGGGATGGGGAACGGCTGCCGTGATGCGGTGAGGCACGGACCCGTATGTGGTAGGTGTAGTTTTAAGGATTCTCCAGGGATCCCTCGGTACACACGACAGGAAATTAAACAGGAGGTGAATGTTGCACAAGCCTTCCGTCGAGGGTACTCTGGTAGGCGTGTTACACGTCACAACGCCCCCATGGGCTGGGTAGGCTTGTGCCACCAAGGAAAACAAGGAAATGCAAAATGGTTCTGGCGACGTAGGACAGTTTCATCGAGGCCAAGAACCCAAGATACTGCGGGCTCCAACAGACGATGGAGAAATGGGGAAACACAACCAAAAGAACGCAGGCAGAGTGGGAGAAGCTTCCACTCCCTGCGCGAACCTAAATACCTGATAGTAAATCACTGGTGCGCGGAAAAAGTCTCGGTCCTCAGGGGCCAAAGATGCCTTGAATCCGACTCGGGGCTTGAACGAGTAGCGCGCAAAAGAATCCGCGGGGAACACCATCCGCAACGCGCTACTCTCCGAAACAGGGAACTCCAGATAACGGATTGTTTGTCAAGCCCCGCTTCCTGGAAGAGGCGGGGCTTTTGTAATGCGCGGTAGCGTAGCGCGCGGCTCTTCCCGCCCGCCTTTGCCCCATGGCCTTCTGGGCCTTGTAGTCTGTCTTGCGCCGGACTCGGCCGGCGGCTCTAGGATCGCGACAGTAGCGAGCGATGCAGAACCGGCTTACGTGTTGCACTGTACGTGGGCAAACGGTGCTTTTTCATATCTATTGGAGAATGCAGGTAGGTAACTTATGCATTTGTGACTGGGTTCTAACAAACAGTGAGTGGGTATACTGGGTGTAAGGTTAGGTTTGTGCCTGCAGCAAGGATCTACTCGTGCACAGTTTGACACATGGCCCAGTGATTTCCAAACGAAAAAGGGGTGTTTCACGCACTGCCAGACCTTGTCAACATGCACACAGTCCACCTGCTGACGAGCGGACATGCCCACACCACCCAAGGGTCATTTTGTCTCCCTCTGTCTCCCTCTCTCCCTCCCTCTGTCACCCTCCTCCCTCTGTCTGTCTCCCTCTGTCGCCCTCTGTCTCCCTCCCTCTCTCTCCCTCTCCCTCCATCTGTCTGTCACCCTCTGTCACCTCAGCCCAGCTTCCTGGGCACACACACTTTGCAGGTCTTTCAAAGGCCATTGGCTTGTTCATGTGGCTTTGTTTAGAATCTCCCGGCCCCCATTGGGCAGAGTGTCTCTGAGTCTGCGCTGCTGCGGCGGTGTGTGCTGACACTCTTTCACAGTGATGCCTCTTCATTAGCTGCTGTTATGTGCAAATTGGGCCTTCATACCCATGTCATCCTGCAACGCGGCCACCATTTGAAGGCGACACAGTACAGTGTTGGGACACACTGTTTGTATAGCTCTGCCCTAGGCCATATGGGCTGAGGGCATTGGTGTCTGCTTCGGAGTTGCACAATGTTTCTTTGGAGGCCCACCCTCCTGGCATCAAGGACATCCTGTC
This sequence comes from Triturus cristatus, assembly GCF_964204655.1. NCBI lineage: Eukaryota > Metazoa > Chordata > Amphibia > Caudata > Salamandridae > Triturus > Triturus cristatus. The sequence goes on along the minus strand of NC_140579.1, from coordinate 476,691,595 downwards.
TTGTGTTGGTGTTTTGTGTGGCCTGTGACTTGGCATGGCCTTGCTTGGTGCATGGGGCATGGAGCCACTAGTGGCATGTGCGTGTTTTTGGAGTGTGGTTGTGTCCGGTGATGTCTTTGGGGTAGTTGCGTGCATTATTGTGAGTTCGGTTGTTGATGTGGTTACCCCCATGTGAGGTGAGTTGTTTGTGTACTCACCAGGCTCGGCGACTTCTACTCCGTGTACTCCCACCGGCGGCAGCGTGCGCATCACCTTCTCCTCCCAGGGATGGTAGTGTACCGGTCTGCGGGGCGGGCCACCTCCAGTGATGTTCCCCTGGTTATATTCGTCAGTCATTTTGCGGCGGACCGTCCTCCGCAGTTCGTACCACCTGGCTTGGCATTCATGCCTGGTCCTTCTGATGGGCGCAACAGCATTCACCCTCTCGACGATCCTCTGCCACATGGCTGATTTTGCTGCTACGCTGGTCTGTCTGACCAATGTTCCAAAGAGCTGTGGCTCGACTCTGATGATTTCGTTGACAAGGATCTCCAGCTCCGCTGTTGTGAACTTTGGATTCCTGTCTGTGGGCATGGTGTGGGTTGTGGGTGTGGATGGTTGTGGGTGTGTGTGTGTGGTTGTGAAGGTGTGTGTGTGAATGTGATGAGGGGGTGTTTGTGAAGGTGGTTGTGTGCAGGTGTGCAAGTGTAAGGTGTAGTCAAGGTTCAAGTATGGTGCTGTGGGTTGTCTGTGGGGTCTGCCAGCAGTGGGTCTGTTGCAAAGGCTCATGGTTTGTGTGTGTGGGCCCTTTTTATTGGTCCATTTGTGGGTGTGGCTGTGTTTGGGTGGGTGGGTGTGTTATAAGGAGCGGTTGTGTTTTGGGCCTCTGTTTACCTGTTTGGCTGTTGCAGGTCAGTGTATTGGATGTATTTGGGCTTGTTGCACGTGTTTTGTGGGGTTGTGCGATTCGAATTGACTCTCCTTGTGGTGTTTTGCAGTGTCCTGGTTCAGTACGTGTGTTTTTCGCGTCTGTGAGGTGCGTACATCGGCCATGTTGTTGTACAGTGCTCACATTTGCTATGGCTTGGTACGACTCGTACATGCGCAATGCTGGATGAGGGTGCTGGTGTAGGGGCCTGGGGTAGGGTGCGTACAGGCACGGGCAGGGTGTAGGGGCCTGGGGGTACATGCCGTACATATGGGAACCGAGGGTACGGCACGTACATACGGGGGGGGCTGGGGGTACGGCGTGTACATACGGGGTGCTGGGGGTACGGTGTGTACCCCCACCCCCGTATGGACGGTGCGTACCCCCACCTCCGTATGTACACGCCGTACACCCAGCCCCCCGTATGTACGCGCCGTACCCCCAGCCCCCCCCCCGTATGGACGGTGCATACCCCCACCCCGTAGGTATGGAGCGTACCCCCACCCCGTGTAGGTACGGAACGTACCCCCACCCCCGTAGGCACGGAGCGTACCCCCACCCTCCTATGGACGTTGCGTACCCCCACCCCGTAGGTATGGAGCTTACCCCCACCCCCGTAGGTACGCTGCGGACCCCCAGCGCTATGCACTGGGGGCCGCACCGTACATACGGGGTGGGGGTACGCTCCGTACCTACACGGGGTGGGGGTACGCTCCGTACCTACGGGGTGGGGGTATGCACCGTCCATACGGGGGGGCTGGGGGTACGGCACGTACATACGGGGTGCTGGGGGTACGGTGTGTACCCCCACCCCCATATGAACGGTGCGTACTTGGGGGGGGGCTGGGGGTACGGCGCGTACTTGGGGGGGTGGGCTGGGGGGGTGTTCGGCGCGTATGCGGGCACATGTTTGGACGTCTCCATGCTTGCCATGGGAGTTCGCTCCGTACAGTGTTTTTTCCATACGGTTTTGCATTCGGACGGACGGGACGGATCGTTCTTGCGCGCTCGGACTTCAGTTTCGCGATTCGTACGTAAAACTGTCCTGGGACGTGTCGGACACTTTTTCCGACCCGAGGACGTGTCGGGGAATTTTCCCAATGCGATTCGTATGGATTTTTTTACATACGAATCGTACTTGCCAGTTTGTACGGGACTTGTACGATTCGTACGTAAAAAAATCCGGATACGATTCGTACGGGGAATATTTCTAACGGATCGGAATCGGCACCTTATTTGGCATAGATTGGCATAGAGAAATGATCAAAATTGTTGTGACATCTCGGACGAGAAAGTTTGAAGAGTTCCTTACCGCACCTGGGTCTTCTGTATATTTCCGTGTTACTGTTTCCGGTTGGTCAGTGCTAGTAGCTTTGTTTGCTTGTTTTATTTTGCTTTCACAATAACTAAGCCAATAATACACACATAAGTCTCTTCATTAAAGGGCTGGAAGACATTTTAAAAGACCATAACTGCCTGCATTTTCTACACTTATGAAGAACAATGCTAGCTAATATTTCTTCAAATGGAGAATATTTTCCTGCCTAACATCATTATTTGGCCAATATTAGGAATCTTTTCTTTGACACACATTTCTTTCTCTAGCTAAAGGTTAAGCATTGTCTTCCGTATTAATAGGCAAGATGCCCAGGGCTAATTGCAATGACTGAGCTATTGGCAAAATTCCTATGTATTGCTTTGAACATATGCATCTTTTCGATACACAACGTAATGAAGGTCAACTTGCCAACGAGCAACTTATTCATTGGTATTCTAAGCAGAGACATCTTACTCGAGGTGAACTTCAGACTTAAGAACGTTTCAACTGTTTTCACCACATGTGAGAGGAGTCGAAAGAGATTAGGACGGGTCGTGACCAGGGCAGGACTGGCCGTAGCGGGCACCAGGCAATCCCCCAGGTGCGCCGCACGGGTGGGGGCTGGTTTTGGGCCCCTGGGGGCCGTTTTTGTTACAGGGCCGTTTTTGCAGCATAGCTGCAAAACCGGCCCTGTAACAAAATCGGCCGAAAACCGGCCCTGGCAAAGAGCTCGGTGGCACCCCCAAGGCCGGGGGGCCCAGCCGAGCACTTTGCCAGGGCCGGTTTGGTTCCCAGTCTGGTCGTGACCTGGAAATGGAAGTACAGCTTTTAGGCCAATACTGTCTGAGCTGGTCCGGAGGGATATGAGAGGGACAGAGCTTAGACAGGAAGGGGACCATTCCTTCCTCTTGCCAAAAACACAAAAGGCACCACCTACCATGAGTGAGCTGTGGAGGTTGGGAAATTCTTAATGGATTTCAAAAGTGCAGACTCCCCACTGGAGATGGAAGCCCATTCCATGCAGGCGCTTCCAGCTCAAATTGTGCTCCAGTGTGTTAAAAGTGCTCTTCACCAGAGGACTGTGTGAAGTGAGCAGGCAGAGATAGTGTGACACACGATGGCACTGTGTGAGTTGGCAGGTCGGAAGTTGGCCCTTGATTAACCTGCTGATGTGCCTTTGCCAAGAACACTTCTCATTTGTATGTGCATTAATGAGTCTGGGAGCATCATCAGTGGCATAACGAAACCTAAGTAGGCCCCCCTGCAAAGTACATGAAGGGAGCCCCCCCCCCGACCCACGAATTACCACTTTGCCCCACTGCCAAAAAAACTGGTATATTTTTTAGTGAAACCTCCAACATTTAATGAAATGCCTTTATATTGCCTAGCTCAAAGTTTGAATAAGAAAGTTAGAAAAACTGTTAACATATAAGCTACACCATTTGTAACATTATTGTTAAGAGCAGATTATTTTTCTGAGACACAATTACAACAATGCCAAGGAGCTGGCCTATTGCCTTAGGAACTGCCTATCGCTGAAGAACAAAGATCCACTGCATAGGGTCTGGATTAGATTTGACATGGATGGAAAATAACTTGAAACTTTGAAAGACAATCCCAAACCTGCAATTTCACATACTCAACTGACAATATACACAAGTAGTACACAAGATATAACTCAGTAACCTGCCAGCTCCAAGAGAAATAAACTGGTGTGAATTATCTGCATGCCGCACACTTGTGTATGATAATAACCACTCTATAGTATTTAAAATGAATTGAGGAATCAATTTCAATTTCTACCATCATGGCTTAATTAGTTAGCATGACAAAAGCAGGCAGGCAAACAAGGCTGAAGATTTAAACTGCTTGGATGCTTCAGAACATTGATGCAGATGTTTCTCTGCATTTATCATTTCTGTAGTGTAAACAATGCTAATTATTCGATTTGAGGTCCACATATCATAGACAAGTGCAAACATCACCATAAATAACACATCTTGTAGGATAAAACCAAACCATATCAGCAAGTACCCAATGATTCTATCTGTAGCCGGTGAAGCAAAGGAAAACGTGCAAATACTATCAAAGTGCATAATAAAACAATCAGCCATCCAGCAATAAACACAACCAAAGTGTGTTTTGTAAAACAATCCTTTCTTCTTTCATCAAGGTGAAAACACTTTCAAAGTGCATGATAAAAACAAGTCCAGCAGTATGCAGAAATGAAGCCAGGTTGGTCAAACAATTCCCCCTTTGGTTTGTGCATGAAGGCGCAAATATTTCAAAGTGACTGGTCAAACAATAACATGCTCAGCAGCATAGAAAAATCAAACCAGTTTAAGCAAACTATGGCCCTTTGGTTTGTGCATGAAGGTGTAAATATGTCACAGAGACTATTTAAACAATACCAAGTACAGTAAGCAGCTGCATAAAAAGATCCATATACTGTACCCTTCCCAGGCACATAGACATCTAGCCCAGTCATCTACCTGAAGTTGGCCAAGGGTGAGTCAAGCACGCTGCAGCTGAGCTTTTAAAAAAGTGAGTGAGCCTGTAGGCCTCACTGCAGTGACACAGGGCAAAAAGGACCAGTTCACTACTACTGATCATTACACAGTATGCTGCCACCACCTCCCTTGTGCTGCTTAACTCCTGGTGAAGGCGGTAGGCTTCTACCACTGTGAGTGTAACACTTTGGGTGCCCCTCCTGGTCCAACAAGATCGCATTCCGTGAGACAGGCCTATGTCATGGTACACCCACACGATCTGTGCTCACCTACGACAAAAGAATCAGCACTAGGAATCCAGACAACAGTACAGTAGAACCTTCAGGGCAGGGGTACACGTCTTTAATATATATATATTATCTACTGGCGGTCGCCAGTAGATAGTTATAGTTAGGACCGTCTTTCCATAGGAAATCTGAAAATTCTATTTTGAATAACTTTGGCGCCGTTTGACGAATCCTCGCGAAATTTTCAAAACTAATGGGGCGCTCCGCTCAGCTCCTACCCTGAAAGTCTCGGGGTGATTCGTCAAGCGGGGGCTGAGAAAAAAGGGGGGTCCCAAAACGCGTTTTCCCCATGCATTTTCCCATAGGACCTTTAGTCGAAGGTACAGCCCGAACGGCTGAACAGAATTACTTGAAATTTGGCAGAGAGGTAGTCCTCAGGTCAGGGAAGTGCCTTTTGCATATATGGAGTCAATCTGTTGAGTAGTTAAAGAGAAAATTGCATTTAAAAGCACATACATATCTATAGCCGCGCACCGTGCGCGCACCCTAACGTGCGCGAGCGTAATTCTGATTGGTGGTTACAGGTCAGTCAACGTTCGAATCGGTCGAAATCAGGAAGTGTCGGCCACCGTTTTGTTTGTTGTGGGTGTGAGAGTGAAAAAGAGAGGTGGCAAACATGAAAAGGGGGCAGGGTAGAGAGTTCCTGACCCCTAGCCTTTGTCAGGGGGTCCCTAAAGGACCCCGAAGGGTGAAAAAACATTTATTTATTTTTAAATCGCAGGGTGCGCGCACGGTGAAAAACCATAAAAAAAAAAAAAATTATTATTACAAAAAAATTAGCATTTAAAAAACCGTACAAATTCACTTAAAAAATCATAGGTTTCACACATGTTATAGTTAGGTGGACATTTCACTCGTAAAAAACCAATGAAATTCCACCGTTATAGTTAGTTCAGAAAACTATAACTCGTGCGACCGCCACTCTATCACAAGGATGATGTCATCAGTGATGTCATGAGTGATGCCACTGACCATGTCATGAGTGGTGAAATATGTGACGTCATGAGCACTGGATTGCGGGCGCGCGAATTATAGTTATCTGAACTAACTACAACGGTGGAATTTCATTGGTTTTTTACGAGTGAAATGTCCACCTAACTATAACATGTGTGAAACCTATGGGTTTTTAAGTGAATTTGCAAGGTTTTTTAAATGCTAATTCCTAACTATAACGTGCCTGAAACCTATGGTTTTTTAAGTGAATATATATATATATATACATATATATATACATACATACACACACCATATTCTTTAAGGAGGAAAAATTCATTTGAATGCAATTATTAAGGCATTTCTTGCCATGCTCAAGATCCTGATTGTAGGTTTTGAAAACCTATCTCTAAAACCATAATAGTGTAGGTAAATAGTTTGTTACTGTTGAGGTAACACTTTGGTTTTCTATAACATCTCCTCTTACTTTATTGTCTATTTTGAGTTTCTTCCTGCTAAGAAAGATCCACAGTAGGTGAGCACTAATATTTCTCTTCAAGATTCAAATATTTTGCAATCTCTTTTGAATGCTAAAGTTGTATTTCTCACTATGGTTATAAAAGCAAAACATGCATCAGTCATGGGTCATCGGGTAGGCACTCAGAGGAAGCCAATTGAAGGTGTCACCATAAATGGTGCAGAGAAAATACATGGGTTTAAGTCAAAGGAAACAGAAGACCCCCAACATGCATCTGGTTCCAAGGTTACATTGGTATCATGTATGAAATCCTGGACCTTCTATGGTTTGTGCCTGAATAACCAGAGTCTGCCATGACAGGAGCATTTGTGGTGTTCACACTGGTTTCCCTGTCCTTAAAAGAGACGTTTTAAGCCATGGGCAAAGTGGGCTCTGGCCCAGGGCTTCAGACTTTCAGGGGGTCCCCATACAGCTAGCTCTGTTCTGTAGAGAGTCTTGCCCTGATGACCTTGAATAATTCAAATACTGATTCTTTTAAATGCAGTTTTCCTTTAAGATATTTTTAACTAGGAAACGTATGAGAGTCTATTACACACATTTTGCATGGAATGTTTTATGCAAAATCCATAAAAAATAGTTTTTTTTAGATCACACTAAGTCCTCACGGATGAGCAATGAGGGCAATGAATTAGCTGATGTCTAAGAGCAAGCCTCTCTGAAGTAGCTACATTCCACACGCACTACACTCTCACATAAAGTACAACTGCTTTATGCTGGATCGTACCTATTATTCTCACATGCATAGTTTAATTTAGCATTGCACCACTGTAACTTTATTTCTTTGGTGCAGACTTAATTTGAAAGATAGAAGCACTGAGTTTATAAAAATAAATAAATAAATACTCCTGCATTGAGAAGTAATGTAATGTAATGTATTTATTTCTTGTTAAGCGCAGCTGTCACCCAAAGGGTATCCTGGCGCTGAGATCCTATCAAACCATCACAGATGTTTATATTGCGCTTGTAAACAGGAAGGTCTTAAGGTCCTTTTTAAAAGAAAGCAGATGTTGGCTACTCCTCAGTATCAGAGGTAGAGAATTCCACAATGTGGCGGCCGTATAGCTAAAAGCACGGCCACCCATCCTTACTCTAGTGATCCTAGGAATCCTCACCAGAAACGCCGATGACGATCTCAATGGTCGGGCAGTTTGATACCATGAGAAGAGATGCTGAAGAGGGATAGGCCCCAAACCATGCAGCGCTCTAAATACAAGGCATAGTGCCTTGAAAGCAATCCTCTGCTGCACTGGCAGCCAATGCAGATCAGCTAAAGCCGATGAAGAGGAAGCAGAGCGTGGTCGCGACAAAGCCAGTTTCGCAGCCATGTTCTGAATCCTCTGCAGTTTAAGGATCAGAATTTTAGGAGCTCCCAGAAGTAGTGCGTTGCAGTAGTCTAACCTACTGAGAATGGTACTACGCACTACCTCTGCTCTTGCACCTGGTGGAAGCAATGGCAAAATTTTGCGCAAGGCACGAAGCAGGCCCATACAGGTCGCTGTGGTCTTATTTACTGAAGCATCCAGCTGTAGGCCAGGTTCGAACAACACTCCCAAGTTGCGAGCCAATTTAGCGGCTTCCACAGAACCCGGGATAGAATTTGGCCAAAAATCATCCGGTAGAACACGAGGAGAGCGATCAGAGGAGCAATAAAGAACTTCCGTTTTTGATCCATTAAACTGAAGTGCATTAGCTCGCAACCACTCTGCAGTGGCCGACATGCAACGATGGAAAGTGTCCTTCGAGACAGTCTCACTACCCTCAAATGAGAAAATCAACTGAGTGTCATCGGCATAATTGATGACTGATATGCCGAATGACTTAATTAATTTTATCAGGGGTTGGAGATATAGATTAAACAAGATCGGACTAACCGCCGACCCTTGAGGGACACCCTGGTTTACCTGTCGCGTAGCTGAGCGAAATGGAGGTAACGCCACTGCTTGCTGTCTGTTGCTGAGATAGGACATTAGCCATTTTAAAGCCAGATCGGTCACTCCCACGTTTTGGAGACGATTCAAGAGAACCTCATGGTCAACGGTGTCGAACGCGGCCGACATGTCGAGCAACACCAGAAAATCTGACTTGCCCCTGTCGACACGCGTCCGCAGATCGTCTAATACTGTAACTAATGCAGTTTCAGTACCGTGGGCCGGTCTAAAGCCAAATTGGGCTACATCCAGACAGGAGTTCGTTTCCAGGAAGTTGGACAAGGCTCTCGTGACCCATCTCTCAAGGATTTTTATCGCAAATGGTAAAAGCGAGATGGGTCTATAGTTGGCTGAGCATGAGGGATCTAAAGAGGCCTTTTTTAGTAATGGAGTAACTATTGCCAACTTCCAACTGTCTGGGACTGTCGCTGTCATCAATGACTGACAGCAGATAGAATAGAGTGGAGGAAACAGCTAGTCTTGAAATGCCTTCCAGATCTTATGAGGCATTGGGTCAAGAGGTGACCCTGAGGATACTCCATTGGCCAGAACGCCAAATTCCTCTAGCGAAAAAATAGGAAAACAAGGCATGCAAGGAGAATCTACCTTGTTATTATCCCATACCGACGCCGAGGATCCAGAGGATTCCAAGGAGAAAGGTAGCGATGATGCCAACTGCCCAGGCACTGAAAGTCCTTTCAAAATGTTTCTAATTTTCTCCTCAAATGCAAGGGCCAGAGAATCACACAGATCCTGAGAAGCCGGGATGGTAGGGACTGTGCAAGATGGATTGGATAAGGTGTTAACCAGTTTGAATAGGGTCTGTGATTTATTAGTGGCCTTCCCCAAGGTATCCTCTAAGAACTTTGCTTTCGCACTTCTTAGCTGGGTCTTATATACCTGCAAGGCTCCTTTGTAAGCTACCCTATCCAATTCCTTATATCCCCTCCTCCAGGTACGCTCAGCCTGTTTACAGCGGATCTTATGCTGTCTCAAATCATCATTATACCAGGCATTAGCACCTCTAGGTCTATCCCTCACCCTCCGTAAAGGGGCCAGCTCGTCAAGAGATGTCAAAATCTGCTGACAGAGGGCAGAGTAGCTCTTGTCCACACTATCCTCCACCAAAAAGCCCTTAGGCAGAAGAATAGGGCGAACCGGCTCCCTTAAAAGGCGAGCCCATTGACGATTAGATTTGAGGACACTTGGATTGTTTGGTTTTAATGGGGCGGGCAGAACAATGGACATAATAATCAAAGAATGATCGGTCCAACACTGCTCCAAGACCTCCCTCACTACGACCAATTCCCTCTCGGCGAAGACCAGGTCTAGCGAGTGCCCCTTAACATGAGTGGGTAATGAAACCAGCTGTGTAAGTTCAATGTTACTACACGCTTGACAAAGTTCTCTATATGCCAGATCTTGAGGGCCAGAAGGCCAGAGGTTGAAATCTCCCAATACTAAAAACTTAGCATGGGAGTTTGAAAGATCGTAAATCAGATCAACCAATGACTGAAGGGAGGATATGGTCGAGGAGGGGGGTCTGTAACATAGCAACCCTGCAGCCAGAGTGCCGCCCATTGAGTCATTGAGAGGAAGCTTTAGAGACCAAGGTGATGCAGCTTTTTCTCAATGGCCCGCAGACACACTGTCAAGGCTTTACTTCCAGCTGAACAGCCCTGCCAAGTATCACGCATCAGGTGTTAGACTAACGCATTTCATTGGGGTGGTCCGCATCACAGCACTGAAATGCATTGTCACGCATTTATAGCACCTCAGCTGTCTGCAGGAACGCCGCTATTCAGCACCTCCACTGACTGCCAAAGCTCTTAGCTTGGGGGATGGCTCAGCTTGTTGCGGCAGGCTTTGGGGCTGGCTTAGCTCACTGCTGGCTACAATGTTTCACCCGATACCGCGCATTTACTGTGGTCACCTAATGAGTCTTAATTTGCCCAATCACCATTGGCGCTGTGGGCGAGCGCGGCTGCGTGGCACAGTTTCCGTTCTTTGGCAGCCTGTGCACTTTGGGCCTGCCGCTTCACCTCACCACACGCGGACCGACCGGCGTAATGATTCGGCCGTGGTGATGCATCAGCATGACTGCTCAGCTGCTGCTTGCAGTCCAGTGTAGCCAGTTCTGCCAATGCCACGAGATTCGGAGATTCGGAGTCAAGTGTCCTATCTGGTCTGTGGCCGTGCTGCCTGGGACTGTACCAGGGCAAACGTCGCAGACCTGGCCCGTACCTTCAGTGACTGTGCTCGCAGCTGACACAGTAAGTGAAGTGTCAACCTGCTATTTGTTCTGGTCTCCCTAATGTAATTTACTTTACTTTTAGGAGCTCTTCAGTTACAGACAGTAGCTCTGCACGCAGTCAATCTTTCTGACCAGAGTTAAATTACCACGCACGTAAAGTCAGGGCTGCAGCAGAACATAACGAGAATACTCGTGTTAAAATTAATGCAATACTCTGCTATCAGTGCTAGAAGGTTAAAGGGTCGAGTCCGTCTTGATTGAATTGAACTTACGATTTAAAGGTCAGCCATGCATGTCTGTGAACAGACTGTATGCAACCTCAATTCTTAATTATCACACACATCAAGCCGAGCCCGCCTCTGTGAGTGAGTACCTTAAAGCCTAACAGTTCCAATATCCTGCTTGCGGCGTTGGCTCACTAGTACATCTTAAGCAGTTCAATAGCACTAATTTGACCCGAAAATAATGCAGGGCACAATGGTGAGCGTGTTATACCGTTGCCGACACTCCCAGGACCGTATACTCTTGGGAGTCTCTCTTCTCTTCCACCCCTGCAAAATCCTTCTCTCCCTCACAAGGGTCTTGGGGCGGCCTTACACAGCTGTTGGAAGGGGCGTAGAACTACCGTCAGTCACCTCCCACCCCCATATTTCCTGCTGACTACGAACGTTTGCAGCAGCACGCTCGCAGATCTCCACCAATAGCCCCTAAGTCCTTCAGAGACCATGGGTCTATGGTCTGCCTAAGCAAGCGTTAGCACAAAATGCGTGCACTACAGCGGGGCCCAATAAGAGGTCTTCAGTCATCAAAATCTGGCACTCACCGACCAGGTCCGTGACAAAATCCATCATCGGCAGCGGGATAGTGGTGGAAAAAGAGAGGGGCATACAAGGGTGGACACTGCATCCCCTCTGGGCTGGGAACCAGCCCTGGGCATGTTTTAATTAATAGCCAACGCTCAATCACTGCCTGTGTACACTGCACAGGAATGTGCGTGTTTTGATTGACAAAGACAAATGCCTTATTGGTACCTCACACCCTCATATCAGGGCCCATACGGAATTGCAACAACAACACATTGCAATCAGCATCTTGAACTATGGCCCGGGATAGGTGCGGTTGGGACAGTAGGTCCAGTATTCATCATTCTGAGTATGCTCCACAAATTACCTATGTTTTAGAAATACTGAAGCATTAATGATAAGTGAGGCAAAGGCGTTTATTAAGCCTTGGTCAGCCATTCTCCCAGGTGAGGGTTCATGCCAGACTGCCCATAGCTGACAAGGTTTCAGGTTGCTATGTGTCACATTTTCATAATGTCATTGTAATTATGAGTCAGCCCGCAGTCCTTTGCACAAGTTTAAAATATACTTACAGTTTCTCATTGTTCAAATGGGTCTAATTTCTGACATTTTTATGTTTCCCTCATCTTCATTGCTTGATTTTTTGTTCCCAAGAAAGTGTCACTCATGCTCGTTGAAATGTCACTCATAATTCTATTGAAATTATGAAAATGTCAACCATAGCAATCTGAAACCTTGGCAGCTATGGCTGAAGAGTTTGACTGCTGTTCTTGCTTCTATTTCTTTACTGAATCTGGTTCGCAAAGTGAAACCGCTCCATCCCCACATTAAAAAAACGTACCTAACTTCGTTGATTGCAGGCATCTGTATCGTCCATGGAGGCAGGCATAGACTGCTGGTGCTATCGCAGGTGCAGTTTACACTGTACTTATGACCCACTCTGCCCCACCCACCCTGCGTGATGGCGCACAGATGCGCACCAAATCTTAACGTGCTGCCGTGCTGCTGCGTGATCCCAGCCTCTGTCTCTGAGGTCGAGGACCTGTTTTAATAATGGCCTGCCGCCCGTGCACAGAGCCAGCCTTTGCAGTGCATGGGCGGCAGGCCATTATCATTATTTAAATGCTCCTCTGCCTCGGAGACTGTGTCCAGCCGATGCGTGCGGTGACACTGTGTGTTGATATTTCGAGCCAGTATGGAATGAGCTGAGAGGGCCCCCTGGACCTCGGCCACCCCGCACCGCGGGGGCCTTTGTTACGCCCCTGAGCATCATGGTTGTGTCCAGGTAGCCCGTTCAGATTTTGAGAAATAGCACCAAACCACTTTTGCGAAGGTTGCATGCTTGTGCCTCTTACATTATGCTGCTGTTCGATTTTCCTTGACTCTTTGTGATATAAGTGTTTGCTCACTCACATCCCTTTTAAATAGTTTATTCACGTTACATTTTGGTCTGAATGCAACCTCTCAATAATTTTCTATACTAACATTAGTTTTGTATTTTTGTAACACTATCGCATACATATTTTAAGGTTTGTTGACGCTGAATTTTAGCGCCTGCTACCAATCCAGCCAGGCGGATCAGGTTTCCGTGGGAGGTGTTGCTGGTACTAGATCTTGTGCTAAAACTTCTAAGATATTTTAGTTAAATACATTTTTTATTCTATTATTTCATTTTTTTATCCTCGTAGACAAACCTGAATTGTTTAACCCGTTCGACGCGCATGACGGAACGGTTCCGTCATGCACGTCGGTTGGGCTGTGCTTATGACGGAACCGTTCCGTCATGGCCCCACCCGCGCACGGAACCTTCAGCGTGGCGCGGAAATCCGCGCCGCGCTGAAGGGGTTAACGAAAACTTCTGCCGGATGTGATCTGTACCCCGCATTTACAAGATACAATGTTTTGTTGTTATGTTCGTGGAAAGTCATTTTTTCTGTTTCCCAAAACTCTAAAAATCACATCTGCCGTGCGCCTCGCGCCGTGCGGATGCACCTTCTCAAAGCACACGGGCCATTAGTGCTGACATCATCAAAATTAAATATGCCACAGCACATGCACTATACATGACACAGCTCCTTTTGTCCATAGTCTTTAACTCTTTTTTTTTTTTTTTTTTTAAGTTCAGAAGATAACTTTATTGAAAATAAGAAGGCTTCAGTGTACAATACGTATGGTTAATCATGAGTAATACAACACAATTGTACTCCAGCATAAATATTTGAGGAAGAGTATAAGGTAAAAATCACAACAAAGAAAACAAAAGAGATAATACGATATATATATATATATTACCTACTGGCAGTCGCCAGTAGGTAGTTATAGTTAGGACCACGTTTCCATAGGAAATCCGCAACATTCTATTTTGAATAACTTTGGCGCCGGTCGACGAATCCTCGCGAATTTTTCAAAATAGGTGGGGCGCTACGCTCCGCTCCTACCCTGAAAGTCTCGGGGGGATTCGTCAAGCGGGGGCTGAGATAAAAGGGGGGTCCCAAAACGCGTTTTTCCCATGCATTTTTCCATAGGACCTTTAGACACAGCTACAGCCCGAACGGCTGAACAGAATTACTTGCAATTTGGCAGAGAGGTAGCCATAAGGTCAAGGAAGTGCCTTTTGCAGGTCTGGTGTAAATCTGTTCAGTATTTCCTGAGAAAATAGCATTTAAAAGCATATATATATGTGGGCGGAGCCTAACCACACATCTCATCCTGAGATCTGATTGGCTGTCAGCACTTCATCCAAGAAGTGTTGGCAGCCATCTTGGGACCAATATACATGATAGCACCTCATTAAAAAGCATTGCAGTTAATAGAAGGTTTTAAGACTTTAGTTACATTATAAATCATTTGTTGATGGTACCATACTCATTTTAGGAATTGTGGTATGTTCTAAGGTGATTTCACCATGTGAAAAAGCCTTCTGCTGGGATATCATGATTGAGAGAAAAATATGTTCTCATGCTTTTACCACAGAGGTTTGGAAGGTGATCTATAAACTAAACTGAGAGCTTATTTTCTGTAAATTCACATTATCTTTCTCAGTCATGTGAGAATGAAGTCTGACATTCTCAGTAAAACATGTACATCCAACAAGGGCAGAGACTGTCAGTTGATTCCTTTGTGTTCTACTGCAGCTTCCCAGAGTGTTCCAAAGAACTACTAGAGCGCTAACAGTCCTACCTATGATAAACGTATGGCACACCTGAAGCCATCTTGCTTGGAATAAAGTGGTAACTCTTAAAACATTTAATTTCAAAAGGAACAAAATGAGGGGGTTCATTTTTCCATAAAAAGTATGATTAGTGCTGCAGAAAGAAAAATTAGGGCACATTTTGAGTGACTTCTCAAATCCTCTTCTATTTCATTAAAAAATTCTGACATGCAGACTGAAACATGCACTTTCAATACCAGCAGCAGTTTTCCCTGGTGAGCAGTAGCTTTACTACAGTGATCTAATGAGCAAAAAGAGTGCTAACATTCTGAATTTATGGCAAATGTGTGACACATCTGAATGCCTTCTTGATGGAATCAAAGTAAAAAACTGAAAGTATTTCCTACTGAGGAGACTGCAGTAAATGAGGAAATTAGGAAACTTCATAACAAATAAGTCTCCCAAGATGGCCACCAGAGACAAAAGAGCCCAAATGTAGCCCAAATATCACCCAGATGTAGCCCAAGTATAGCCCAATGACAGAATGTCCCAGAATGTTCTTAAAAACAACTAGAGCGCTTACTGTCTTCATTATGACAAAAGTATGGCACACCTGAAGCCATCTTGATTGGAATAAACTGGTAACACTTAAAACATTTAATTTAAAAAGGAACACAATGAGGGGGTTCATTTTGCCATAGAAATTATCATTAATGCTGAAGAAAGAAAATGAGGGCACATTTTGAGTGACTTCTCAAATCCTCTTCTATTTCATTAAAAAATTCTGACATGCAGACTGAAACATGCACTTTTAATACCAGGAGCAGACTTCCATGGTGAACAGTAGTTTTACTACAGTGATATAATGAGCAACTAGAGTGCTAACATTCAGAATTTATGGCAAATGTGTGACATATCTGAATACCTTCATGATGGAATCAACGTAAAAAACTGAAAGCATTTCCTACTGAGGAGACTGCAGTACATGAGGAAATTAGGAAACTTCATAACAAATAAATCTCCCAAGATGGCCACCGGAGACAAAAGAGCCCAAATGTAGCCCAAAATCACCCAGATGTAGCCCAAATATAGCCCAATGACAGAAGTGTGCAAAACACTTATTATTTAGTGTTTTTGCAGTGTTATATAGTGCAGACTTGTCAGGTATTGGAGTGCTTTACATGAGCATTGGTTACATCACACAAGCACAAATTCATTTTGGTTGTAGACATGGGGAGACTAAGTGATTTGTCCAGAATCACAGAATGTCGAGCTGAAGCAGAAACTTCAACCTGGTTCCCCAGTTGCAAAGTCTGCAGTTCTGGAAGTAACACCACATCCTCTCCCCTAAGTGCAACATTTAATCAAGTGGTCAACTGGATAAAAAAAACATAAAGATAACAAATAATTTAAAAGTGCTTTGTCGCTATTTGAAAACTCAGAAAATATGTCCTTATTTTAGTCTTTTAGAGCACTAACCATAATTTTGATGCCAATAAGACCCTCTCATATATGTAATTTCTAAAGGAAATGCTCTAGGTATTACAGTTTTGATTACATCAAGATGATGTCAGGCGTTCCACACTTTTGTAATAAATATAGAATGTTAGCAATCTAGTTGTTCATTGGGATACTGTTGAGAGGCAAAGGCCAGGGGCACGGACTCTGAAAATTGAAGGCAGGTAGGAGAGTGCAAAGGCAACAATTTAACCACACTGAGCAGGCAGGAAGGGCCGTGGAAGCACAACAGACTATGGAGGGCAGTGGAAAGGGGGGCAGGGGCAACAAACCAACAATACAGGACTTGCAAGAGAGGCTGTTGGAGGGAAGATCTATTACGGGTCAAGGAAGCTAGAGGTGGTCCCCAGAGCCCCGGGAGCCACCACAGAACTGAGCAGGAGAGTGAGTCAGGGACAAAAGGGGCACCTTAATTTGAGCCGGGGTGCCTAGGAACGCTTGCTCCAAAAATGCAAAGTCTGCAGTTCTGGAAGTAACACCACATCCTCTCCCCTAAGTGCAACATTTAATCAAGTGGTCAACTGGATAAAAAAAACATAAAGATAACAAATAATTTAAAAGTGCTTTGTCGCTATTTGAAAACTCAGACAAAATGTCCTTATTTTAGTCTTTTAGAGCACTAACCATAATTTTGATGCCAATAAGACCCTCTCATATATGTAATTTCTAAAGGAAATGCTCTAGGTATTACAGTTTTGATTACATCAAGATGATGTCAGGCGTTCCACACTTTTGTAATAAATATAGAATGTTAGCAATCTAGTTGTTCATTGGGATACTGTTGAGAGGCAAAGGCCAGGGGCACGGACTCTGAAAATTGAAGGCAGGTAGGAGAGTGCAAAGGCAACAATTTAACCACACTGAGCAGGCAGGAAGGGCCGTGGAAGCACAACAGACTATGGAGGGCAGTGGAAAGGGGGGCAGGGGCAACAAACCAACAATACAGGACTTGCAAGAGAGGCTGTTGGAGGGAAGATCTATTACGGGTCAAGGAAGCTAGAGGCGGTCCCCAGAGCCCCGGGAGCCACCACAGAACTGAGCAGGAGAGTGAGTCAGGGACAAAAGGGGCACCTTAATTTGAGCCGGGGTGCCTAGGAACGCTTGCTCCAAAAATGAAGAAAACAGACATATGAGACATGGAATTGGTGGCAGAATACAATGGCAGTTTAATGAGAAGATACAACTTCAAAGAAACCGCAGAATAGAGACATAAAGTACAAAATACAGAATCCAGATAATCATACAGCTGTCATGATATTCTCTGTATCTTAATTAATGTACTGACAGAGAGAGAGAGAAAACACATCTATAAATGCATCATGAGAAACAAGTTACACCAAGGAAAATGTTACCTAGGAACACTCACGTTTACTCTTAGAGCAAGCATTCCTGCAATTACAATACAAAATCTTTTAAATGCAAAAGTAAAGAGAACAATGGTTAAACATAACATGACATTTCATATAGGTAAAATAGAATAAGATACTTCAAGCAAAGCAGAGCAAGACATTTTAAGCAAAGGAAGACAAGAGCTCCCAGCTCTTGGGGAAAACCTGCACAGCCTGTTAACCTACATACAGACGGCGAGGTAGTCCGTCGATATCTGTGGGTGCTCCCTTTTTATATCATTTTGTGGGCTCCTTTGCACGCTACATCTACCTACGTATGCTACCCAAAAGCTTCGTCTGCAGATTTTACCAGACATTTCGTCATTTACCCACTTAATGCTGACAATGGACTGGGTGAAAAGGTCAGTCTCTCAGGCCAATCACTTATCGTAAGTTCCATAGAGCAAGCAGAAAATAATGGGTATTGTACGGGAATTCAATATATTCATGTACAAAATCTCCTCAGTTCTCCTAACTTGACGCTCTGCGGTTGCCACTTCCTTAAAAGCGGGAAACCTGCCCAGGAAGCAAGTACCAGTCCAGGATGCAGCCTACTGTATGTCGACAGCTTCAGTGGGATGTTGAACTTTGATACCGAGCACGGAGCACTCGGGTAGGGTGGGGGCTACTAGTTTGGAGCAGAAGGCCTCGCAGACCTGCCTTCAGACTGCTATACACTAAAATTGCAGAGCTATGGTCAATTTAACAAAGAGGCCTACATATTGAACAGAAGGGCCTACACAGGGGTTTTATGCTGGCTGAGTGGTAAGGATGTCTCAGGATAATTATATAGCAACACAGGACCCGCTGGTCAATTTAATACGGCCTACAAATGCGGCTGGCAGGGCAAGGACAAGGGTCTCATACTTCAGGTGTGGACAGAACGGGCCAGGGGCCCCCTGTGATACAAAATCTACCCTCCTTCAAGGCTGTGGCAATGTAATAGACCATTGTGGGCAGAAGGAAGAGGCAATGGTAGTACAACCATACATGCCAACAGACCCGATTCAGCCAGGAAACGTCCAATGTTTTTAAGCTCAAATGGGCTTCATTTGATCTGTCTCCTGTCTACAATATCCTCTTTTTCAATGTAACTCAAAGGGGAAAATCAATACCCCAGTTTTTTTTCAAAATCTCCCTCTTACCAAGTTCAAAATGTTCGCAAGTATGGTACATTGGATCATGGAAGGAAATGGGATAGGGACATGGACTTGGATAACAGAGGACAAGAGGGGCATGGAGAGGTGCACCAAACTGACCCTGCAGGGCAGGCATCAGGGTTTGCAGCAGCACAATACACCACACAGGGCATGCAGGACGGGAGTGCAGCACAACAATCCATAGAAAGCAAGAGGGAGGGGACAGGACCATACACATGGACAACAGAGAACAGAGGGGCAAGAGGCAATGGTAGCTAGCTGACCATAATGGACAGACAGGAGAGAAAGCTGCAGCATTACAGACCATAAAGGGCAGTAGGGACGGATCAGGGGCATTACAATGGAACAGACAAGCCAGGAGGGAGGGAGTAGGGGTCTTCACATGTAAACAGAGGGCTGGGGGCAAGGGGGCAGGGCAGGAGCAGCAAGATAGCCATGGAGGTCAGGCAGGATGGGCACTAGAAGCAAGACACACCATGAAGAGCAACAGTGAGACTGTGATGGCATACACACAGACCATGGAGGGAAGGTGGGAGGGGGTCAGGGGCAGCTAACTGACCACACAGGGAAGGTGGGAGGGGCCATGGCAGCACAGAAGACCAATGGCTATGATGGGCAAGAAGGAGGGTGCAGGGGCATGCACAAAGGACGATGGAGGATAGAAGGGAGGGTCAGGACCTGTGCACAGACAAGAAAGTTCAGGGGAAGGGACCTCACAACAGACCACACGGGGCACGCAGGAGGAGCAGTTGCAGCACAACAGACCAGGGAGGGCAGAAGGGTGTGGCAGTACAATGGACCATGTAGGACAGGAGGAAGAGGATAGGGGCATGGCATGTGGACAGGCAGGGTGGAGGTGGCAGGGACAGGTTACAGTCATCTGACAATGCTAGGCAGGTGGGAGGGGAGTGGCAGCTCAACAGAACACTCAGAGTAGATAGGAGTGGCAGGTCCATGGGACATGGTGGGCAAAAAGGATGGAGCAGGGGCATGCACAAAGACATCGGAGGGCAGGGGGAAGGAGAATAGGGGCAGCAAGCTAAGCACAGAGTTTAAGCAGGAGGTCAATGATGGGGCATAGAATTGGGCAATGGAGGGCAGGAGGAGTGGACTGGTACATCATACTAAATTGAGGGCAGTGGCAGCACATCAGACCATGCATGGCAGGAAGGAGGAGGCTATTCCATGGATTCACACAACAGAGGATAGGGAGGAGGGGGATGGGGCAGCAAGCTAACTGTTCAGAGAAGGCGGGTATTAGGAACTTTATTGTTTTTAAAACATTGAGTCTGTGCGAACTACTTAAAATATGAACAAGTATGCAGCATAATCTCACTTTTATTCAGGAAGAAGAGGACGTTTGTGACTGTGACTCCGGGCTCACTTGGCAGAAACACCCCCTGACCCTCCACCCCCTATCGCAAAATGTAATGCCCGTGAAAAGGGTAGGTGAACACAGTGTTATATAGAACATAGTCCTGAGAGCACGATTGAAAATGAAAACTAGATATAGTGTATGGTATAAACTATGCACCAAAAAGTGTGATATAAGATGAACCGGGCGTGAAATATAATATGCAATACATTGTGCGCAATGACAGATTCATTGGAGAGCGCGAGATAGCACAGGCACTAGCGCGTGCTATGCGATATGCGCCTTGGAGTGTAATATGCACAGGGCAGTGTTGTGTAACCTAACTAGTCTCTAAAGTTGTAATATAAAATATGTGCTGGGGAGTGTAACGTTGCATATGCACTGTGACACAGATATGGATCGCAGATTGTAATATGTATGGCATAGCACTGTGCGTTATAACATAGGCATCGAGGAAGGCACGTTAGATGGGGCAATATAACCCGTGCGAAGACAAGTGTGGCATGACATATTCACGGGGTGGTGTTACAGTGCACATGGGCTAGAGAGTGTCATAGCATATGCACTAGCTAGTGGAATACAACACAGAGGTGTGTGGCACTCGGCAGGCAATGGTGGGTGTAACACAGCATTGGGCTCTGTCAGGAGCGCGCTGTGACTCTCAAGTGATGTTCATCCCCTTTCCAGAGAGTAAAATAAAAAGTATTACACATCCGGCAGTGGATGTGTGTTTTATTAACCGTGAGGGGGGTTCCTTGCATAGTTTTGGTCGAATTTTTGTCGAATCCCCTTTGAATGGCTTGGTGTGCATGTGTAATAAATGTGCCCGTCAATAGCTACCCATGTTTGTATAAATAAACGACAAGGGTGTCTACCGGGATTAGGCACGGTAGGGCATCAGACATGTCAGAGCTTCACTAGTAGTGTAAATACATTCCACGTGGATTCATTGCATGCATAGTCGCCTTTTAATGAATATCCCGCAAATCGTCATGGTGATAGGTACGTACGGTTTGTCCAGCATGTCCTAGGTGTGTCTATAAATAAATATTTTTTTAAAATAATAAAAACAGTGGCCGGCCCTAGGGATTGGGGTCAAAAAAATATAATTAGGAGACAGGCCCTGGGGGATGGGGTCATCAGGGCCAATAAATTAGAATAAGAAGGGGAACCACACAGCCCCCCTTCTTAAAAAATTAAAATAAATAAAAGACTGGCATCGTGCCGGAGGCCATGCCCCCTCCGTGCAGCACTCTGCAAACGCGCCCCCAACAGGCATCTCCAGTATGCGCCAGGGAGCTGCTCTGCAGACAGGTGTTCTGAGGCCAAGCCCCTTTTTACACCTCTCTGCAACGCAGCTCTGTGGCGCTTACTGGAGGTACCTAGTGGTCTAGTTTGACCCTAGGGACCCTTAGGATTCAAGGGGACTTAATCTCTCAACTTAGAACAGCCACAGGGCGCGTTTACACAGTGGTGAAGGGAGGGGACGGGGCCTGAGGTGACGTGTGCAAACACGCACTATGGCACGTTTTAAATTGGGGATATAATTTCCCTTCAATACTGAGGGCCCCTGGGGGCTAACTAGCCCACCAAGTGCTTCCAGTAAGCGCCACTGAGCTGCATTGCAAGGAGGTGGTCCAGGCCGTGCCACTTTTTACACCTCTCTGCAACACAGCTCTGTGGCATTTACTGGAGGTACCTAGTGGGCTAGTTGGACCCTAGGGACCCTCAGGATTCAAATGAACTTAATCTCCCAACTAAAAATGGACACAGGGCGTGTTTACACAGTGGTGAAGGGAGGGGACGGGGCCTGAGTTAACGTGTGCAAAAACGCCCTGTGGCCTGTTTTAAGAGGTAGTTTTAATCCCCATGCCCTATTATGTACTAGGGGCTTACAGAGGAGGTCATGCTAATCACAGGGGGACCCCAACGCATAATGTTCCCTAGTGTATGTAGGTGTTTTCACTGTATTCTAAGTGTCTTTTAACATAGCACTGGCTAGTCAGACTCAGTTACCACCAGTATCCGTCTGAAAAAGTTGAGGGTACAGGATGATTTTGCAACAAGGCTTCTTTCTGCTCTTCTTTTTGTTCTTTCTGCACGTTATCCTTCTTCCTGCACTTATCTTCGTATTTGAGGACTTCTGTTGCTTCTTTCTGCACTTCTTTTGTTTCTTTCTGTGCATTTTTTCTTCTTTCTTCACATGTCCTATCTCTGTAGGCATAGTTAGAAATTAGCATTTAAAAAACCTTGCAAATTCACTGAAAAAACCATGGGTTTCACACACGTTATAGTTAGGAATTAGCATTTAAAAAACCTTAGAAATTCAATGAAAAAACCAAAGGTTTCACACATGTTATAGTTAGCTGGACATTTCACTCGTAAAAAACCATTGAAATTCCCCCGTTATAGTTAGTTCAGCTAACTATAACTCGCGCGCCCGCAATGCACTGCTGATGACGTCACATATTACATCACTCATGACATGGTCAGTGACATCACTCATGACATCACTGATGACATCTCAAATGACATCACTGATGACATCACTGATGACATCATCCTTGTGATAGAGTGGCAGACCTCCTCTCACCCTAATATAACCTTTGATACACACATTCAAAAATAGAGATTAACATTTTCAAAACAATGGACATACCAATACCAGTTACAACAACTTCTTCAGTAATTCTAAGATCCACATACACATCCACTCATTCACCAACAGTCCTATACAGTCACTCATACATGTACTCACTCATCATATGTACTCATGCACCTATACATCCTGTTACACAATGCCACTCATCCATAGAGTTACTCACACACATAGTCACTCATGCTAATAAAGAATCAAACATACATTTACTTGCATATACAGTTATACACACACCACCACACTTACTTCTACGGAAACTTACACATACTTAGTCTTTTAAACAATCAATTATAGAAACACATACTTATTCATACAGGAACTCTTTCAATCTCTCACTCTCACATATACTCACATATATACACCAATAGTCACATATACTAGTTTAAAACATATGTAGTTACTCATAAAGACACTATTGAGACAGTCATTCACTCACTAACACACCCATACACACACTCATCCACCCATACAGTCCTGCACATATGCTGTGTTCAACACATACAAACAGTGAGTCACTCATTCATGCACCTATGCACTACGTAATACCCCCCACCGAACCATGCAGACACTCAGACTGATACTCAAAAAACCAACTAATAACCTATATAGACACCCATGTAGCTACTCACCAACCCATGCAGCCACTTATACACAAAGTGAGAGACTGATACAGATATTTACATATTTAAACATTACTCACTAAGCCATGTATTCACTATGATACACTTAATCAGTCAGTTACACAATCAATTTTTCAAAAACAAATCATCCATTTAGACACTTATATACCCATTTATTCTTCCATCGACCTTGAGATATACATATATAAAACATATTTAATTTTCAGAAAAACATACATTCACTGGATGATGTCATCAGTGATGTCATCAGTGATGTCATTTGAGATGTCATCAGTGATGTCATGAGTGATGTCACTGACCATGTCATGAGTGATGTAATATGTGACGTCATCAGCAGTGCATTGCGGGCGCGCGAGTTATAGTTAGCTGAACTAACTATAACGGGGGAATTTCAATGGTTTTTTACGAGTGAAATGTCCAGCTAACTATAACATGTGTGAAACCTTTGGTTTTTTCATTGAATTTCTAAGGTTTTTTAAATGCTAATTCCTAACTATAACGTGTGTGAAACCCATGGTTTTTTCAGTGAATATATATATATATAGCACACAAAATAAAGGAATTATCTAAAAAACGATCATCGGGGTTTAAGTACTTCCTGTTGAGACAGAGTAGGCAATGAATACTGCTTTGCACAATTGTCAAAAAAGGTTGTAACAGGTGACCATAACTGAATTCTCTTCATGGCTATGGGGAGAGGAAAAGCGGAAAATGTATCCAGTCTATGGTTATGGCAAACATCATACCACCAAGCCGTGTAAGAAATCTTTGTGGGTTTCTGGTTATTTGCTGAAAGGCAATCGCTATTAATAAAACAATAATTTTGAAATGAACTTCACAAATATCCCAAGCTGGTGAGAGACTTCCTAAAAAAATATCCTTCACACAAAAAGGGATGTAGGAGACGAACATTAAATTATTTTGCGACCATACACGTTTCCAAAACTTATGTATAAGTGGACATGAAAAAAGCATGTGAAACAAATTAGCGTCAGGAGATGCGCAAGACCAACAAGTACTTGAAGTAGAGGGAAATCGTTTATGCAAGGTGTGTGGAGATAATAAAAGCCTATTGTAGATGTAAAATAATGTTTGTGTTAAACTAGCTGTTCTGGAGGTTTTACGTAATCTAGTCCAAATATTTTTCCACATTGATAGAGACCAATCTACATCGAAATCCTTCTCAAAAGCTATTTCAGTGCTAGATTTGTGTGGTGGCTTATCATTAGATTGAAAGTAGGCATATATAGTTGATGCTTTTGATTTAGTGCATAGAAGAGAGGACAGATCTGTATGTGGAGCACTAGTAGGAGATGTGCAAGGTTTAGTGGCAAGTTGAGAGTATATGGTAAGCACCGCATCACGTAAGACGTGGTATTTAGGGAGGAAAGAGGTAGGCAAATTATATTTCTGTTGGAGCGAAGAGAAAGAAACAAAGTCGCTACGATAGAATAATTGGTTGATCCATATTAAACCACACAGTCTCCATGTTTTCCAATAAACTGGCCTATTATGTATCGACACATTTATTATGCCATATGGTGGAGGCGAAAAAAGAATCCAGAGTGTCAGAGAATGAGGGATATGTAGGGCTGAGAAGTTTGGAGGTAAGTTTAAACAGAGGAGTAACTAATGCTTGAGGTTTGCGTGAGAAGGATAGATATTCTTTAAATGAAAAAGGGAACAAAAATGAAGTCTCAATTGAAGTCCATAAGGGGGAGTGGTCATTAGAGTTTAGCAGCCAATATGAGGCCTGCCGTAATAAGAAGGCTTTCTGATAAGCGGGAAAATCTGGGAAATTGACTCCTCCCTCCTTTTTTGGACGTCTTAATCTAGAGAGACACATACGGGGTTTTTTATTGTTCCATAGAAAGGAAGAAAGTATTGAATTAATAGATTTAAATAGTTTATTAGAGATTGGCACTGGAATGTTAGAGATAGTATATAAGACTATGGGGGAAAGCATCATTTTAATAGTGTCCAAACTGCCCCACCAGGATAAGTATAGGGAATGCCATTTGGTAGTAAGCTCCGAAATTTTTTGAATGCAATTATTCATGCATAAAGATACAGTGCCTTTAATTGTGTGTGTAAACTTTAAACCTAGATATTTAATATGAGAGGAATTCCAAGTAAAATTTGCAGAAGCAAAATCAGCTTTAAACGTGAACTTAGTCAAAGGTAAAATTTTGCATTTGTCGCTATTTAATTTATACCCTGAAATCAGGGAAAAAGAAGAGACCTCTTTTAGAAAGGCAGGAATTGATTCACTAGGTTTAGAAATAAAAAGCAAAATATAATCAGCGTACGCTGCAAGTTTGACATTTATATTGGGAGTTTCAAATCCGTGTATTTGTAAATTTTGACGAATTCTTGAAAGGAAGGGTTCAAGGGCTAAATTAAAAAGGAAGGGAGATAAAGGGCAACCCTGGCGCACCCCTCTACCCAAATCAAAAAATGACGATATTAGACCATTAGCACAAACTGCAGCACGTGGGTTAGAGTTTAAAAGTGAAATTAGAGATATGAACTTAGGGCCAAATCCAAACCATTTGAGAGTGTAGAATAAATATTGCCATTCGACTCTATCAAACGCCTTTCTGCGTCCAGCACTATAGCTGCAAGAGAATTTTTATAATAGGGAGCTTTAGATAAAATGTAAAAAAATAGTCTTTTATTATCAGTAATTATCCGCCCTTTCACAAAACCGGATTGCTCTTTACCTAAAAGATTTGGTAAAATAGGATCTAAACGCAAAGCTAGTGCCGTGGAGAAAATTTTGTAATCTATATTGACAAGTGATATCGGTCTGTAGTTTTTACAGCATTTTGGATCTTTGCCCTCTTTGGGTATCAGGCATATATGGGCATCTGAAAAATATCCCTTGGAGTTCCCTAACATGAAAAAAGAACTAATTAAGGAGTTCAGTTTAGGCAATAAGATTTTTGAGAAATGGAGATAGAATTCCACCGTGAATCCATCGGGTCGAGGTGCCTTATCTTTTTTAAGATGTTGAAGTGCATCTAAGAGTTCTTGTTGCGTTATCTCATTTTCTAAAGATGATAAATCAGGAAAATTCAGCCGAGTCGCGTTTAAAGTGGAAAAGAACTGCAAGAGCATAGGGTCTGTGGGGTTCGTTTGAGAGGAGTACGAAGATATATAAAACAATGCAAATTCATGTAAAATTTCCGTGTCCTTGAATCTTAAGACAGAATGATCGTCATAAGTGGAGTCAATATTCAATTTGTTGTGTTTGGTTTTCAAATAGTTAGCTAAAAGTTTACCAGCCTTATTCTTCCCCCCATAAAATGTTGCACTAGATTTCAGTAGATATAGAGAGGCATTGTCCGTTGACTCCTTATTAAACTGTAATTTTGCTTGTATTAGGGCGTTGAGAACCTCTTTGGAATTAGATGTATAAAAAGAATGCTCCAGTCTCTTAATGTCTTGAAGTAGGGAAATTGTGCGCCTACGGGCAATGTTACGTATCCTGGCCACATAACTTATAATAAAATCTCTCGCTGCAGCCTTAAAAGCATCTCATATGGTTGAGAAAGATAGAGAATCAGTGAGGTTTATAGAAAAATATTCATCAAAAAAGGTAGTAAATGAGGAGGAGAATGCTGGCTCCAGAAGAAGAGAATTATTGAATCTCCATCGTCTAGGAGCATCGACTTTAGGTAAAATATCTAAGTCGATTGAAATAGGGGCATGATCCGATAATAATATCGGTCCTATTTCTGCACTCATAAGTGATTGAGATAAATGGTGAGAAAAAAAAAATGTAATCTATCCTCGATTGAGAATGATGCACCGGAGAATAAAAAGTGTACTCTCTGGTAACTGGATTGCACAATCTCCAGGCATCTAAAAGTTTGTGCTGTGTAATAGTATGCAAAAAAGATTTATGGGATTTGTTGGGAATAAATTAAACTTTAGAGTTTCGGTCTATAAAGGGATCAAAAATCTGATTACAATCACCTGCTAATATAGAATTATCTTCAATGGAGAGAGTAATCTGCTTGGCGATTGAGTACCAAAAAGAAGAGTCACCACCCGTAGGGGCATAGACATTGAGAAAAGAGACCGGAACATCCTTCAACAACATCTTAACATTAAGCCAACGACCATCTGTATCAGATTCTTGAGATATAAACTTGAAGGTGAGTAACTTGCGACAGAGCAGCATGACACCATTACGCTTACCCTCCCCCTTAGAATAAAATACATCCCCTACCCAACCTTTTTTTAGTTTGGACGACTCATTCTCCGTAAGATGAGTTTCTTGTAAGAATACTATGTCCGCATTTAATTTAGCCAAATGAGTTAGAACTCTTTTTCGTTTAATGGGCGAATTCAACCCTCTAACATTCCATGAAATTAATTTCAGTGGCATAGCAGATGGAAAATAATGATATACAATTGCAGTGAACGATGGCAATACAGCTTAAAAATGAGTTCAGGAAAAATAAAAAAGGAGATAAATAACAAAAATAAAGTAGTTATGGTCAATAAAAGAATTAAGAAATGGACAAAGAGTGGTACAAAGAAAGAAGAAAATCGAGAAAAAAACAACAGGAGTACATAAAAAGAAAAAACATACCTAGAGTTGTAGTACAAATGGAAACCATGCAGAAGCAACAGTAATATGAGAGAAATAAAAAATACTGAAGACTAAAGAATAACGACCTCTTTAATAAAGATGAATGAAACGGAAAGGGTAATAGAGTGAAGTACACTAAAGATAAGGAAATGAACAACACTCAGAGAAAGGGAAGGGAAAGTGTGTAGAAAGGAAAAAAGGAGAGGAATAAGGAACAACAATAGGGCAAAGATGTGCGAGGATAACATACCTACATGAAAAGGAACCAAGTGAACATGAGGGAGGGTGTGGAACCACATGGACTGGACAACACAATCAGGGTCAGCCAAGCGGAAGACCGGGAAGACGTTGTGAAAGAAGAATAACAAATCTGCGGGAACGAAGCAAGACAAACGTTAAATTCAAATTGACGAAATGAGAGCAAACAATGATGGCTAAGAGGAACTGTATACAGAGTTATAAAAAGTAAATTCTAGTAAGAATAACAGTAAATAGAACGAGAACAAAGAAAAACAGGCAGTAAATAACCTAGCATTCTAATGGGGTGAGCAAAACTCAAACAGCATAATCAATGAACAACAGTATCAACCATTAAAAGAAGAAGAAGGACGTGATGAGTCCATTGCAGATGGTTTGCAGGAATTAATAAAACTTTGCAGACGCATAGGATCATCATATGTGGTCGTTCTGTTGTTATAGGTGACCTTAAAAAGACAAGGGTGAAACAGACCATATCTGGCGCCAATGGAGCGAAGATCCGCTCGCATATTTAGAAAAGCCTTGCGCCGGTTAGCAGTAGTCTTAGCATAGTCCTGTGCAAAGAAAAGAGAGGAGCCGGACCATGTGAGTCTTGGAGAAGCTTTGGCCGCTGAAAGGACTTTCAACAAGTCTGTATATTCTAGAAAGTATAGAATAACTCCTCTTGCTCTTTGGGACGATGAAGAACTTGATGGAACGCGACCTAACCGTTGTGCTCGTTGAATATTAAGTACCGTTCCCTCT
Organism: Triturus cristatus; assembly: GCF_964204655.1. Taxonomy (NCBI): domain Eukaryota; kingdom Metazoa; phylum Chordata; class Amphibia; order Caudata; family Salamandridae; genus Triturus; species Triturus cristatus. The sequence goes on along the minus strand of NC_140579.1, from coordinate 476,662,620 downwards.
GGCATGTGGAGTAGCTTAGGAAGAAAGGACTTGAAAAAAGCAAGCAAATCATTCCCTTCAAGGCCCTCCTCCAGGCCGTAAATACGTAAATTGTTGCGCCTGTTGCGGTTTTCCAAATCCTCAACCTGTTTCTGAAGCGTGGAGATTTGAGAATGAGGGTGAGAGACGCTGGCACAAGTCTCCGTTAAAGAGGAAACATTCTGTTCAACTGTCGAGACCCTTGTTTCAAGTTGAGACCAATTATCCGTCAAGACTTGCAATTTAGTGTTAGTCTCTTCCATAAAAGGTCTAAGAGCCCTAATTTCCTCCAATAATAATTCCAGTGACACTGGCGATGTGGACTTTGGTGGTGACGGGGGGTCCTTTCTGAAACGTTTAGTATTGGATTTCCCCAGAGCTGCAGGAGAGGGTTCCATTGTCAAATTCTTAGAGGAGGATGCCAAAGAATCTTCAAGTCTGGAGAACTCAGAAAAAATCTTAGAGTTTTTAACAAAAATGTTCTTAGGTTTAAACTGTGAGGTGCGTGTTGGTTTTATTCTGCCCATAAATCACACAAGCAAACTTCGTGCCTGAGCGAAAGCAATAAGGGTCAAATGTGTTGAGAGAAAGACCGCACCCCAATAGGAAGGTATAGTTCAAGAAAATCCAATACGTTGACCAATGTAAACACTGTCAGAATTAAATACAAAAAACTTGTACGTAAACGATGAAACAATTGTCATTCAGACGTCGTGCCTCTTCAAAACATTGGCAAAGCATTGGCAGGGGCAGAATGAGAGTCATAGAGACACTGTAAATCAAAAATGATGGTGCTGCAAATATATTGACAACGTAAAACAAGAGACGATTGATGAAATGCAGCATAAAGTTATATAATTGCAAAAAAAAAAAAGAAATTAGTTCCTCAATGCAGCGTGTTGTGAAAGCAAAAAAAAGAAATAAGGCAGTCCTAAATGAGGGAGCACCAGAGTTCAAAGGAACGTCTTGAGGATGTTAATAGAGCACAAAATGGCCGCTGCGTAGGTTGCTGAGGAGAAACTCAGATAAGGGTCATTTCAAGAGTTCAAAAGTTGCAAAAATGTTGCAGCAATGTTATGCAGAAACACGCGTTCGCACGATAGATTCAAAATGGCGGCCGCGTTAAAAGCGAGCCGCGAAAAAACTCACCGCCGTGAAATAAACAATTTGGTTGCCATAATGGACGTCTCTGGGGGCCTCCCAGTATGCCCTAAGTCTTCACAGACATGAGCATGCCTTCGGGAGACCCGTACACCGCTTTTAAAACGCTGAGTCCTCCGGTCGGATCGCGGAGCTTCACCCGCGTTCGCCCATCCGGCTCGGGCTCCAAGCCATGTCCCCATAGTCTTTAACTCTAAGCAGGTATTTCTCATCAGAAAAACACTCCTGTGCTTGGGGATTCATTGTTCAGGACGACCCTGACAGCGGGAGGAAGACTGCTGTTGAGGTAGCATTGCTTTCTAGCTGGTTAAAGGCGTTTGGGTCGAAGGTCACAGACGTGAAAGTCCGGTATTTTCTCGCTAATACAGCAGAGGAATGGACGTAACTTTTTTTTATGTCGCCCGTATCCACATAATGTACAAAAATCATTGAGCCCCCCACGACAAACACATTTCCTCATCATTATTCTATAAAATGTGCAGCTCTGAAAAAAATATAACAATCCTTATATTGCAGTTATGTTCAGTTATCCCTTTTAAGAATGCAATCAATATATGACTGCCAACATATCAGCTGGAGCCGGGACTCCTTAAAAGTGTGAAAGTGGGATTCTGGCAGTGGAACGTTGAGGGTGATGTGGACCCATCCATCCCCCTCCTCATTTGACACCTACTTCTAGCCAGGAAGCGAGTGAAAAATGACACCACTAATGAGCCAGTACGGAGTGTCTCACTGTCACTGTTTTACTTCCCTAAAAGCACATCGCTGTTTTAGGAATAATGTTTATCTCTGTTTCCTAGGGCTATGATAAATTCTCCTCTAGGCCAGAGCCTGGCACCCAGAGGAATTCGACCCAGTCACACATTTGGATAAGATAGTGTTGTTAAAATTCAGTGGTTAGTGAAGGAAAGGGGAACCCTGGCTTTGGAAGGGAGCCGAGAAAGCGATCTGTCAACATGATGAAGAGGCCTGGCTGGTTTAATTATTTCTTGTAATACTATCAGGCTTGGTAATTGAATCTTAAAATAGGAAATGTTTCTGCATGAGCAGTCTGGCTCAAAGAAGAACCATGCTTATCATGTACAGCATCCTGACTCTCTATTCTGACTGCAATCCACATTCAGTTAGAATCACTTTCAGAAATACAATGATAATGTGTCCCAAAGCCGCGGCGTGGCGAAGCCGGTGGCTAAGATGGCCGCATGGCAGTGAAGCTCTTCAGGGCAACCTAGCTGAAAAGCGTTTTCCCCTGTCACCAGCCGCGACAATGCCCAGAAACCCACAGCGCTGTTGTGCGGAGCACATTCTGCACCGCAGGACACAAAGGCGAGGAAATTAGGGGACCTAACGGTTGAGCTACGGCCCCGGGAGCAAACACTGGGACTGTGGCGGAGCAGCCCGGCACCATTTTTACCAGCTTCCTGATCCGGGCACGCGATACTACGGCACGTCAGCACACGGGGAGCCGGGCCCGGGATGGAGGTGAGTAGCTGGCAATAGCGGTGCGGCAGTGCCTCGATTCCTTCCCTCCCCGCCCCCACCTTACTTGTGCAGCGAGCGGCCTTGCTTTGCAGCTCCGGGGCTGGCTAATCGCGCTCCTCGCCTTTCCAGAACGTGGGCGGGGACAGGGCCCGCCTGCAAATATCAGCGTCGCCCACCCGGGTGAACGGGGGCGCGAGTTGGAGAGTGAGCAGGCCTGGTGGGGGGCCTGCCGCCCGCACAATTGAGCACACCAGCACAGCTGACCCGCAGATGCCTGGCCCCAACATTTGACCAGAAAACCGCACCAGTTTTAGCCCTAACTGCTTAATGGGCGGGAACAGTGACACACGAAGGCCATCGAGATGCTGCCCATGCCTATCGCACTGAAATAGACCCTTGGTGCGTCCAGATGGCACAGACTGCACACACACATCTGCGAGACTGAACGAGGCAGAGTGTGGCACCCTGCTGCTGATGGGGCTGGCCAATGAGAGGGGGCACCTGACTGAGCCACGCGGCGCGGCCCATGCACTCCGTGTTTGCAGCGCCTGACTACCCGGGATCCTGCTTCAGGCTGGTTATCTTTGCCTGAACAGCGGCGGGGATCAGACTTGTGCAGGCCTACATTGATCGTCTTGCTGCAGTACAACACAGATCCCATGCACCTCTCAACCCGCGCAGGCTCCTCGCTGTACCAGCGACACTGGTGCTGAAGCAGTCTCACTGGACGGGGTCCTGTACACCAGCCCTGTTCTCTTCATCCCTCAGTCTGCCACGTTCGAACAACACTGCCTGGCTCCCATCTACTACACTTGGTCACTGGTGCTACTTGTTTGCGGCATGGGCCGCAAAGATCCCAAGCAAAAGACCCTTCCCTTTGAGAAAATTGCACAGACAGGGCTCCCGTATGGCGGAAGACGTGCATGCCATTGACCACGCAGCGTACTCCTTGGCAGTTGCTGCCTCCATGCCACAGGAGATGAGGGCGGGCTTTCAGGCGCTTGACAGCCATTTTGATATGCTCGACAAGAACATTGCTGGCCTAGGGGCTAAAATCCAGGTGCACAACAGGAGACTGGATGTAGCGGAGGGCCGCATTTCAGACGAGGACAGGACGGCTCAATCACTTAAAAGACTGGAACGTGTCGAGCGTATCCTTAAAGAGGTGGTCATCAAAAATGAGGACTAGAGGCCGCAGTCGGCGCAACAACATCCGTATCCAAGGGGTCCCGGAGACAACTGTCACCGGCCGTATGGACCTGTTTGTAGATAATCTATTAACTGAATTGTTTGGCAAGGAGTCTTTTACTGCTGGCTTTGTCGTGGAGAGAGCACACAGATCATTGGGCCCTCGGCCTAACCCTGGCCTCCCGCCTAGGCCCATCGTTGCACGCCTAATGAACTTCCGTGACCGCGACTCGGCTCTGAGACTGGCCAGGGAACGTGTGGACATCGTTTGGCAGGGCTCAAAGTTGTCCTTTTATCCGGACTTCACAGTGATTGTGCAGGATGCCTGACTCAAATATAATGGGGTGAAGGCCACCCTCAGGAACCTGGGTCTCAGATATGGCATGCTATACCCCGCTCGATTGCGAGTAGATGTGACGGTAGAGCTCGCATATTCAACACTCCCACTGAGGCTCAGGAATTTTGCCAGACATATAAGCAACATAACAGTCAGGCCTCAGCGGGCAGAAACCGCTCCTCCCCCCCCCGCATATTGGTTCAGACGCGAGTTACTAGGCACTGGTTAGCATACCTACATGGCTTCTGTCTCCCTGATGTAAAACAGTTTGGGAAAATGATACACATTTTGTTCTGATGTTACACTTGGCTGGTTAATCGCCCTTGCGTTGCCACCCCCTCATGGTGTATCCATTGGGTTTGTTCTTACTCACACTGGGGTACTGTAGTTGGGGATTTTCAAGTAAGTATAAAGATATTTGGTACTTAATGTTATACTTTTTGCAAGGGTTTGGCCTCGCACAGGTTGGAGTGAGGCTGGGTGGGGGGAGGGAGGGCATTGATCAGATTTGTCGATCCGTTTTTTGTTCTATGCAGCTAAGTTCACTGTTGCAAACAAATTATTTTCTCTATCGCTACTTTGCTAGTACTGGTTTGACACATGTCATTGATGGCTCAGCTGGGTAATGTAGAAGGCCCCTCTAGCTTGTCCCTGGTTTCATGGAACGTAAGAGGACTCAATGACAATCGCAAGAGAAGACAGGTGATTCATTACCTATTAAGACATAATGTAGACATAGCCTACTTGCAGGAAACACAACTGCCCATTACGGATGTGGCACGTTTTGGTGCAAGCTGGGGTGCGCATAGATGCTTCGCAAATTATAGCAACTATGCTAGTGGTACTGCCATTTTAATACACAAAAGGGTCCCCTTTAGCCTTAGCGCTGTTGTGCGGGGCGCTGAGGGCAGGTTCATCATTGTCACTGGTATTAGTGGGTGGTGACTTTAACCTGCTTTTTAACCCTAGGCTTGACAGCACCTCCGTGACCCCTGACACTAAACCGTGGGCGCGTCGCGCCCTCCTAGATCTCTGTGAACAATTTTCACTTTTAGATATTTGGCGCAAACTTAATCCCACCATCACTGATTACGCACACTACTCAGGTCAACAAAACACCTGGACCAGAATAGATTATTGGCTACTTTCTCCGGAATTGGCAGGCTGGTTTGGCACACTTAAGACTCTTCCTCGGACATATTCTGATCACTCCCCTATTTTACTGCATTTGAAAATCCCTCATCCTGAGGGATTTGAGCGGCAATGGCGCTTCCCGAGCCGCGCTCTGCATGATAACCTCTTTAAGGCAGAAATACGTGAAGCCATCGAGGACTACTTTGAGATCAACACCGGTTCAGTGGACTCCTGGGTTGTACTGTGGGAGGGGTTCAAGGCAGTCATCAGGGGCGTTTTTATTGCCAAGCATGCGGGGGTTCTCAGGGCTCTCCTCAACATGCTGTCACGCATTAAGCAAGACATCTCGATCCTAGACTCTGCCTCTGTGCAGACCTCTGACTCTGCTTCAGCTGGAAAGCGCATGGCCCTCCTGACTGAATATAGGGACACTGCAGACCGGGAGATATTGTATCTGGGTAAATGTCACACAGCTAGTAGATATGCTGGGGGGTGAAAGGCCTGGCAGAGTGTTAGTGCAGATGCTGCGACCACCGTACAGCAAGGCATACATCACTGAACTATGCTCCGCCACTAATCAAACACTCACCTCCATATCGGAAATTCAAGACGAATTTCTGGACAATTACACTACACTATATACCTCCAAAGCAGGGAGTGATCACAAGGCATAGGAAGACTACCTGTCAGAGATTGCACTACTATACCTAGAGAAGCATTTGCAATACTTTTTAGCTGAACCCATCTCTGTGGCGGATGTCACTCACGCCATCGACACACTCCGTGGTTCCACAGCCCCCGGATTAGATGGCTTCACGGGTGACTTTTATAAAGAATATAAAGACCTACTTGCCCCGCAGCTGAGTGAGGTATATGCGGAGGCCTTGGAGAACCAGGTGCTTCCCCCCACGCTTCGCGAGGCAGCTATTATATTACTTCCCAAGCCCGGTAAAGACACATTATGCGGATCCTACTGGCCATTGTCACTTCTAAATTTAGACTATAAAATCTTAGCCAAAGTCATCGCTAAACGCCTGTAGCAATTAATGGAGTTTATAATATCTCCAATTCAATCTGGATATGTGCCCCACCGATCAACTTCTCTGAATCTTAGGACATCATTTGTGGCCCTCCATAGGATTAATCCAGGCATTCCCGTGGCCGTGATCCTTTTGGATGCAGAGAAGGCCTTCGATTCCTTGGAATGGGCATTTTTTATCTCTGTGATGCGCCGAATGGGTATGCCTATGGGATTCATTGCCACCACAGCTTTATTATACAGCAGCCCCACGGCCCGACTGCCTGAAGGGCACGCTTTCTAGGCCTTTCAGACTTTCCCGCGGTACCCGTCAGGGGTGCCCCTTATCTCCTCTCTTGTTCATCCTAGCCATGGATCCACTAATGCACCATTTTCAGAAGCGCCATCTACAGCGAGGGTTACAATTCAACAAGGGCCCCCTCCTGGTCTCGCTCTACGGGGACGACACAATCCTTTACGTCAGGGACCCCCAGAAACATCTAGCGCCCCTCATCAGAGAAATACTCAGATTTGGCCGTTTTTCTGGCCAGGTATTAACTGGCACAAGTCAATAATTTTCCCTTTAACCACGGGCACAAGACCATGGGAATGCGACTATCCACTTGAATGGTGCTCAGACTCGGTCAAATATCTGGGGATCCTCATCCAATTAGACACCACACAGATCATTTGCTTGAACTATGGGCAGGCAGTTAGTACTCTAGAGACTCAGGTGGACAGATGGCTGCGATTGCCCTTGTCAATAGCGAGCAGGTGGCATTTCTTAAGATGGTGGTGCTTCCCAAATTTTTGTACCTATTTAACAACATCCCCATACCCCTCACTGATGGCTTTTTTTGAGCATTGCGCACCCACCTTACGCGATTGGTATGGGGAGGGAAACAGCCATGTGTCCGTTGGCCTGTGCTCACACTGCGGTATGACAGAGGAGGCTATGGCGTGCCAGATTTGAAATTTTACTATCTGGTGGTGCAGTGCTACTATGCACACGCATGGTTTCATCCAGAGGCAAGAATACCATATCTTCGGCCTGAAGCAGACCATGTGCTCCCAGAGCAGTTATCCACAGTCCTACCCATGGGCTTCCCTAGGGACCCACATGACATACAATGCGTGTCCACTACCAGCTGGGCGTGGGAGAAGCGGAGGCGGCTGACCGGCGCTGAGGAGCATTCGGTCAGCTTTACGTTCTACACGACCCACGTTGCCGGTCGAACCCGAGTCATTTCCCCCTCTTAAACTGATAATTGAAAACACTAACAGGGCGCATTTAATTTCCAAATTGTACAAAGCTTGCACAGGTATACGGCCGTTGAGTGACGCCAAAGTCCGCAATGACTGGGAAATAGATTTAGGCCGCTCAATAACCGATGAGCAGTGGGTCAAGTGTTGTGCGGTCACTAAAGAAGTCTCACTTAATAGTAGGCACAAACTACTTAATCTTAAATTCCGACGCCGCGTCTACCTCACCCTTGCTAAATCACACAGGATAGACCCATCCAGGCCACACACTTGCCTGAAATGCACTGCACCCCATGCTGACTTCGCACACTTTGCATGGACATGTCCTCAGTTGCAGGCTTATTGGGAAGGTATTCATTGCACACTAGGGAAAATGGTCAACTTGCCTCTCATTCTAACTCCGGAAGTAGCATTATTGGGATACAAAGTACATTTCCCCAAGGGGATCAGGCGTTTCGCTTCACTGGTGAAAAGAGAGGTTGCGATCCACTGGGGCAGGAAAACAGCGTCTAAAATGCAAGATTGGCTGAATATCTTGGTATATTGGAATGTGAATTCCGAGACATATGCCGGCATTATGTCCTGCTCCTCCCATCCGAAAGACATATGGGGCCCATTCCGTTCTTATGTGGAGGTTTCAAAACAAGCCTCTAACTCTCAACCAGACAACGGCAGCCTTGTATATCTGATTGCTGAGGTTAACTATGTGGGGTCCCTTGCATTAATGGGGAACAATGTGAGTTGGAGACGGGAGGTGGCCCCGAGAAAGATGAAGTTACGGCAATAATGTATTTATTATTCTGGCCTTGTCAGAAATAGCATATATAGGAATTTTAAACTGTATATGTCGATTATTCGACGATGTCTATGTAATCGCTAGTGAACGAAGTTGCACAAATGTATCTTTTGGAACAATGTAAAAAAAATTGATAATAAAGTTTCAAAAAATAAAATAATAATGTGTCCCAAAGTCCCTCTTTATGCACCAAATTATGGAAAGTTATGAAACTTGAATGATGAGGCTTGAAATAATGTAGGCAGTAAATAACATGTATACACATTTTCTGGGCATTGCAAAGTCAGAGTAACTTAAAGCTTCCTGAGAGTATTCTTGGGGGGTGTTGGGACAAACAGGCTTGACTAAAGAACCAAACAGAGGTATGGCCAAGGGTCCATCCTGGAAGTCACAGGCACGTCATATATTGCCTGGCATGCCATAGACACAACCCAGCCCAGCCTTTCAGCACCCACAGATCTGCTAATCAACCAGAATGGTAGGAAATCCAGCTATATATATGCTGTATTAATAACACATAAGGGGGTAAGTACTTTAATGGCACATTGACCTAATAGTTGTAAAAGTCTACATCTGTTTTCTTGGTGGTAACTTGCAAGGGATGATCTGTGTTCATTGGTTGGCTGGCAGTGTGATATGTGGGACCTGATGATGAGCCGGGTGTTATTCAGCTCAGAGATTCTTGATGCCCAGAATTAATGATCCCAGACGGTATCCCAAAGCCAACTATTCATTAGGGATGGTATTCATGGCAGGCACAGTTAGGTATGAAGATACCAGATACTTCTCACTGCGCAGATGCAGATTTATTGGGCAGCATTCTGCATGGAATTCCGAATTTCATGGGCTTTAATACATTTTACCAGTTGGTAAATGTGAGGTTGCTCAGTGAGAGGCAAGGCTTGGGAGGAGGTGGGGGGAGATGCCCAAGCAAGGAGAGGATGAGGTCCGTGGACCAGTGTCTCACAAAGGGGTTGAGTGGAGCCAGAGAATGGAGCAGAGTTCCACTGCAGTCCTGTCCCAAGGAGACTTTACCAGCTGGAGTTTCCAGAGGTTACAATCTGGCCAGGTGTTTCTGAACCCGAAAAACCCAGGTGCGGTAACACTGGGTCATTTACAATTGGACGGAAAGCTATCCTATTCTCACTTTCTCAAGTGTGCGTTGCCTTTGGCATTGATGAAGTGGACTCTGAGGGTTCACCCTCTAGAGTTCTTATGTCTCGAACTCGTCAATGGAAGCAGTTGCTGTCCTGAAACGTAAGACTGGGCTGTAATTGGCGACGGTGCTTTTGTTCTGCGATTCAATTTGTTTTTAATTCTGAGCTTTCACAGCTGCGGGGTCTGATTGAATGGTTTCTGCATTATATAGAAATGTTCTACTGCATAGCCTGAAAAGCCTGCATAGAGGCAGTAATGCTTCATTGTGCTCTGTTAATGGGCCAGTCTGTTTGCAAAAGTGGCTTGCGTATGCTAGAGCCCCACATATTCCTGAAATTTGTAGGGGTGCATCATAATCACGGTTAGTTCCCACCCATATATTTAGTAGAAATGTATTACCTTGTGACTTAGAATTGTAATACTGAAAGCAGCATATATTACAGCAAATTAGAAATGTAATCATGTCATTTATGAAGCTCAATGTAGTGGTTAATCGAAAATGTATTTTTGGCCACACATAATGATTGGTACCCGTATAATGTGATGCATTAGGTTTTAATGTGCACCAAATTAAAGTCTGCACGCGTAATTTGCTTACTCATACATGAAGTGTAATAAAATCAATGCTTATAGTGTGATTCTAGAAATGTGTGTTTAAATTGTGTAAAGGCCTGATCGCATATACATTAAAGAGAAGGCCTTTTCATTTCTTATGTTAGCTAAATATTGTAGTCCGAAAATGATTTTCCTTGGTAAGGCTCTGGGTTTCAGGGATGTTAGAAAATCTCAGAGAAGTGGAACATTTCTCGTTCCCATGTTTCTGTTGCAGGTTCAAGAACACCTAGCTCGCTAGAGAAAACTAACCCTTTGTTTCAGGAGTTAGGATGGCATGAGAAGCCAACATGGGAGAATACTGGAATGCAGGGATGATACTTTCGGCGGAGAAGGTGCCTGGGACCCAAGGACGAGTAAATCGTCGTTGGAAGGGAGACAAGTTTCTGTGGAAAAATACTGGGAGAAAACCTGGCTGGAGAGGTGTGCCGGAGGGCGTGTTCTACGTTTTTGGGATTTTGAATTTGGCACAGTGCCCCGTGGGTTGAGCAGTTGAGGTCTAGATGGGGAACTAGAAGGAGCATCTTAGTACGAGCTCTGACAAAGTGAGTGTACTTCTGAGGAAGTCTTCACTTCTGACACCTTTTACCCTCTTGCCTGGGGAAAATGCTAAGAGGGGATGTCACTTTAGAGGTAGAGTAGGGATAGACTAACTGATTTCTTTTTAGGTGAATGACTTCTAATATAGAGATTGGAGCCGTTATTGCCTGCCTAATGCTTTTAGAACTGACTATTCTTATTCTGAGTCGGATGAGACTCCTGCATAGACTCTTCTTTGTATTAGTGCCCATTTATTTCCTTAACCTCGTGCTGAGGTGCTTGTATGTGCAATTATTTTTGGCTTTGTAATAAACACCTAAAATTTGAGATTCGGAGTCAGTGGTCCTTTAGAGATCAATTTTGATTCGATTGATTATGTGTTGACATTTGATTTCCTCCCCTCTACACTATTTAGCAGATAAAAAGATCCTGGCAACCTGAGAGGATTCTTGGTGATGTTAAGACAGATAAGAATCCGGCTTTATCACGTTCAAACGCATTCTGAAAGCCCCTGACTATGCAACTATGAATGCAGGGGTCTGCCTGTTGTCATAGTCCCCCCCGCTGTACTTCCAAAACATTGATTGTGGGAGTCACTGCTGTGCTGTTGTCTGCCCAACCCGTGCATGCTGATTATAGACTAGTGGTTGATGTGTTACACATGCAAACTGCTTGCTCGGGGAATAGAATGTTATTGTAGCATTTATTTGGCAAACTCCTTCCATATATTTGTGTCCCTGGAGCACAGTCTGTACTATTTTGGTCAACATTTTGTGGAGCCCTTAATATGAAATCTTGGCCATCTTTTTAGTGATCTTTGAGAAAGGAGATCCCCAATCACTCTCCCCATTCATTGTCTCAAGAAAGCAGCATCTCTTGACCCCAAGCTGGCTTGAGGCAGCCTATTATATAGACTTTGTGGACCTTTGTGACACCATTTGAATGGTCCTAATGGTCTCCCCAGGTGTAAGACCTGGGGTCACCGGGCCCTAAGGGGGTAACGTGACTCGAGCGGTTGGGCATCCGAAGGCTTAAGTGTAAAGCGACCATACAACACACACATCCCCTGAAGCAGGAAACGCACACAATAATGGACGCCACACAGTAGGTTCAATGCAAATCAATCAGTTTTACCTAATCAACTTATCTGCAAGTACAGTTCCTGAGATTGCAATGGGCATCACTTGAATACATTAGCGTTAGATTCGCCAGCATTTCATTATGGTGCCATAGGCAGTACCTGACTACATTAGCGTCAGATTCACCAGCACTTCAATACGATGCAATGGGCAATACCTGTATACCTTAGCGTCAGATTCAAGAGCAATTCATCATAGTTCCATTGGCAAAACCTGGCGAACCTGGGGGAGCGGTAAACATAGCGGTTAACCAGAGCGCTGCGCCCCTCCCACCACTAGCGTTTCAATCTGCTGTGGGCACCTCGCGCGGTATCTAGCAATTATCAGCGCTTTGAAATAGGACTGGAAAACGTAGCGCCACACCTGGGAAACTACTAGCGCTTCAGGGCAGGACTTGCAAACATATCGCTACTCAGGACATGACTAGCACTTCAGTGCAGAACTTGAGGACCCAGCGCTACTCGTAATAACCAGGCATTAAGCACTTCAGAGCAGGACTTGAGAACACAGCGCTACTCGTAATAAACAGACATTAAGCACTTCAGAGCAGGACTTGAGAACACAGCGCTACTCGTAATAACCAGGCAATAAGCACTTCAGAGCAGAACTTGAGAACACAGCGCTACTCGTAGTAAACAGACATTAAGCAAACGGTCCCCTTTTCCAGGACGGGTCTCTTCCCTGGAGGTGAGAAGTACGCAGCAGTCAAGAAGCAAGGGGGGCAATCCCACGGAGGGGAACCAGAGTCTCGGCTGGGCACCGGGAAGCGGCCGCCAATCGGTGCGGTGCTGCTCCCGATCGTCAGGGGGCGCACCGGGTCCTCCACAAACCTCCCGGGGGACAGGGGGGGTGAGTCCCAGGCCTCAGCACGGCCACGCTACCTCCCAACCCCGGGGGTTACCTTGATCTCGACGTCCTCTGTTGCGGGCAGACGCTCCGGGGATCCTCAGGGGCCCGCGCCCGCGAATGGCAGTGCGGCCTGCGGGGGCGCGGCCCAGCGATCGGAGCACTCAGCGGCGGGGGCGGCGACGCGCAGTCACGTGGGGGCAGAAGACTGCTTCACAGCCTTCCCATGCCTTCCACGACTCCGGCAGTAGCTGCGACGGCAGTGGCGGGGCCCCGGGCTTCTCCGCGGGCCCCGACTCGATGAGGGGCAGGCTTCTGGGCCCTGGGCCGCGGCGGTGAGTGCGCCTCTGGACCCCACGCCGGGGGGTGGTACAAATTAAGGGGTCAACTGTGAGCTCAGCGCTCAGCGGAGGACTGACTCGGGGGATCCCAGGCAAGGTCGGGGAGCGCAGGGGTCACAGCACTAGTACCTGGTTGATCCCCCAGCAGTCCAGCGGTCACTTTCAGCTTGGGTTTCAGTAGTGAGTGTCAGCATTCAGTTTCAGCATTCAGCTTTAGCATTCAGTTTCAGCATGAAGTTCCAGCATGTAGTTTCAGCATTCAGTTTCAGCATGTAGTTTCAGCATGTAGTTTCAGCATTCAGTTGTAGCATTCAGCAGTCTTAATGGTGCAGATGTCTCTGGCGCCCTTGGGGGTTCTGTTCCCAGGTCTGCTTTACCCCAACTGCCCACAAAATGTTCCCTCCCTCTGTTAAGTAGCCCTAGAGGTGACCACTATCCAAGGCGGCAAAAGTAAAAACCCCACCTCCCTTCTAGAAGGTTCCAGCACATTCCAGGAGCTTCCCCATTCTACCTATGAGACAAAAAAGGCGGGCTGGTGTCGCAACATTGTTGTGGGGTTCCAGCCAGCTCCTGGCAGCTAGGGTGATATTAGAAAGACCACTCTGCAGTAGCAGGGGCCTGTGGCAGCCATCTTGGGAGAAGGGAGCACCTGCACCTTAACACTGATTGGCAATGAAAAGGCGCCCGGAGACCTAAGTCCAAAATAAAAATGGGAGTGAAAAAAAATGAGGCACGGTCAAAAATACAGGGGGAGACCACCCTAGGGCTGACAGGTCCAACACCAGGTATATTAAGTTTTGAGGATTATAGACTAGGGAGGCCCATTATTATGATAACCATTATGCTCTGTCAAGTATGTGTCACCCTTCTTTAACAGTAGAGGAGATAGTTCTCAAACATTACTACTGTACCTGTCTTTAGGTTTACCCATAATTGTAAATAAGCAATTACTTTAAAGAGTTAAGTTTGCTAGATGTCAAATGAGTAGTGCCCTCAGAGGGCAACGTCATGCTCTTTAAATCACAATATTTCTAGGAAGTATGCCTCCTAGAGGAGAGCTTGAGTATGACATTCTTCTTCATCAAGCTCATCAGACACTTTTTGAGGCGTCCTGTGTATTAATAGGCAAAGGGCATGTGCCCAGCCTCCCAGCTTTGGCAATACAAGTGGAGCTGTCCTGCAGCTCACTGATCAACTGCATGGACCCTGTTTGATGGAGCAAGAGAGTGGCATTTGCAGGTTGCTCACGACCTCATGACTCGGACTAATCTTGAAGGTTCTGCAGAAGCTCTGCTAGTCTGTTCGGATGCTGCTATTGACTAGGGGTGCTGACTTAATGCAGGCTCAAGGAATTCAGTCCCCTTGCAAATAAAGCAACTGAGTCACTACCCCGTGGAGATAGAAGGCTGACAATGCACACACTCATTGCTGACTGCTCAAGAAGTCATATCGACTTCTTCAGGACTGCGATGACCTCCCACAAGCCTGCAAGAGATAGTAACACATTATGTGTATTTTATACTCAGAATTTGACATTCATGCCTGGCAGGAGCTTGGTTTAATTCTTTGACGCTAGTCTAAGGGAGGTGAGAGGGCATGTGAGCTAGAGTGAACAGCAAAGCGTATTGTATGAATAATTTGGCAGATGCCTGGAGTCTGTGACCTGGAGGCAAGGCTTCCTGATCACAGGAGGCATGCAAGATGAGGTTATTGTTACAAGATTTGGATTTTTATTGTACAACTGAGACAATGTTTAAAATTCCTGAAAAAAAGCAATGACCTATGAGGATACTCAATTGCTTTATTTAACAAGCATCTGCAATGCAATAGGTCTCGCATTTGTTGCAGTTGGAGCTACTGGCATTGTAAATGGCAGTGTTTTTTATCAATGTTTTTGTTTGCAGTGGAGTGATTATTTGAAAATTACACACTATACCATATTATAAGCTATTCTAGCAACTGTACAGTAAAGCTATGGCTATTTTAACGTAAAGGAGTGTGAATGGATGAATAAAAATACAAAAAACAGGATCTAAAAATTTACGATGGAATGTATAGCAGGGGACTACCGATCACAACAAATGTACTTGAAGTGATTGGGGCATCATATGCAATAAAAAAAAATCGGTAGTACGGGGTGTCAGCGACGCTTGTGCAAATGTTGTTCAGCTGGTGAAGTGGTCAGCTCTGTTTGCAGATGCAAAGTGGTGAAAGGTGAAGTATTCAGCTCTGTCTGCAGGCACAAAGGGATGAATGGTGAAGTGGTCACTCTCTTCAGCGGTGAACATGCTCTTTACTGTTGCTCATGGGCATCAAGAGACTCTGCCAGGTCTAAGGCATTCCAGAGACCTTATATGATGGCTGGGGTTTGTAAATGAACCTACATTAAACACCACTAAGAGATGAAGCGATTTCTGCAACATCACATGATTTTTCTCCAAAATGTGTTTTTTCAGTTTTACTTTTTGGATTCCTGGGATGCTCTGGCATAAGATTCCCGGTTCCACCATGATTCATTTGGTACAGTAAATAAACACAATAACCAAAAATACTCTCAAACTGCAGTTTAACGGAGACGTGGTTTTCTGTGTAACAGACAAACGCCTGACCATGGTCCCAGCAGGGGCACGTGCCACCTAATCTAGAGACACTTCTCTCACAGGAGTTGTGCCAACTCACCTGCAGCCAAACCTATGGGTCACGGGAAAATGGGATGGAGAGTAAGGGGGGTACAGGGAAAGAGTAAGGGGGTACAGGGAGAGAGAGAAAGGGGGCACAGGGAGAGAGAGAAAGGGGGCACAGGGAGAGAGAAATGGGGGCATGGAGAGAAATGGCGGACCGAGAGAGAACGGGGGAAGAGAGGCTGGAAGGGTGAAAACGAAAGGGAAAGAGGGCACTAGTGAGGGGGGTACCGGAAGGGGAAGGAGGTGGACAGGTGATATACATTTTAAAAAGCAGGTCTTTGGCAGTAGGTGATGACTGCTGGCAAGGACCAACACCCGGAAAGGAGGTTTGACATCCGAGCCCCCACTATTATAATGTGAAACTATCATGCAACTACAATATCACAAAAAGGTGCTAGTTTTCCAAAGACACATGACCTGCCTGATGTACACACTACAAGATTCTTATAAGTCCCAAGAACATAAAGACAAATTCATCTGGCACATTGGAAAAAAACTATACTTTTCAAATAGCCCTCCGTATTAAATTTGCTCCATTTCTACGCTTGGTTAACAGATATAACTACTACCCAATCAATGGTATTCAATTGATCCACTTCGGAAGAATGAAGGCTGAGGCAGACTTGCCGGGAGTGTAACCTCTGCCCCTTACAAGTGTACATCTCACTGAGCCCTTCTGCCGGTATTGTGTTGGACACCTGGTTACAATTCGATCAGTTGAGCCCCTTATGTGTAGCCTTTAAACAGAAACACAGCAAAGCCCGCTTTTGTATTCGCCAGATAACTAGGAAAACCAGCTATACACGAGGCGCGAGCAGCAACCGGAGTCACAGAGGTAGAGAGACCAGCCTTGGCTCCGCCGGTTATGAATAACTTAATATCCACGTACATACCAAACATGAATGTGTCCTTCTATAATGGATGTGGTATACATGTAAAGTGCTCCAATACCTACGGATTGAGTTTGTTTTCAATAAAAAAAACTAAAAAATAAATACAAACACCTAACAGATCTGTTCCAGGTCAGGCAGCGGAGTCATAGTTCACCCGACCCTTGTGAAGACAGAGCAGCCGTCCCTGAAAATCCGCAGGGCAAGGGCGAGGATGTGGTCCGTCGGCTAAACTGCCGTCTTTGGTGCTGGAAACCAGAGTTTGAGCCCCGAGGTCGCATCAACATCCTGTGATTCTGGGCAAATCACTTAATCTCCCCGTGCCTGAATGTGTAATGTAAATACGGTGCTCGTGTAAAGCGCTCCAATAAACTTCGGGTCGAGTTCGTGCTATATATATATATATGCAAAAAAAAAACAAGTGTGTTGGACCCGGCCTCGTAGAATGGCCCTCCGTGCCCCCGCACCACCGAAACCTGGTACATACAGCCCAAGCCCCCGGCCCCGCCGAACCTCCCCACCAGGACACACGCACCGACCCGGACATCCCCGTCCCTGGCCTCTCCCCTTTCGGCCACCCCGGGCCCGCGTGCCCACTTCATGCACCAAGATGGCCGCCCGGCCCCAGCGCGACCCGGGCATAGAGGCGCCACTCCGGCTGGAGGACATCCCGCTTCCAGGGGATGAGAGAGGGAGGAGCAGTTTCTATCGCACCTCTGAACTCCCCCGGGACGATGGGTTTCGATCGGCCCTCCGGCCTCCCTGAGGGCTGGCTCCACGCCTGCTGGGTGTCTGGGACTCCTCCCGACCCGGCCCTGAAAGAATCAAAAGACTATAGCAGGAAATCCCGACAAGCGACCCCCAGGTGACAAGACCCCTGCCTACACAGACTCCGGACATCAAAGAGGGGTCGAACTATAACAAGGGGTGCTCTGGGGCTGTCCGGCAGATTCGACGCTGGAACAACGAGAGCCTGCTGACGTGGTCGCGGCTCCTGGAACTGGAACTCACCTGAGCCCTGCTGAGTGACTCGCGGCTCCCTGAAGATCGTAAGACCTCCGAACTCACCTGAGCCCTGCTGAGTGACTCGCGGCTCCCTGAAGATCGTAAGACCTCCGAACTTGTACCTGAGCCCTGCTGAGTGACTCGCGGCTCCCTGAAAATCGTAAGACCTCCGAACTTGTACCTGAGCCCTGCTGAGTGACTCGCGGCTCCCTGAAGATCGTAAGACCTCCGAACTTGTACCTGAGCCCTGCTGAGTGACTCGCGGCTCCCTGAAGATCGTAAGACCTCCGAACTTGTACCTGAGCCCGCTGAGTGACTCGCGGCTTCCACAGACTCCACCGGTCCCGCCGGACCCCACGACAACCAGCCTACCCCCCAGCTCGAGGATTGTGAGCTGTGCGCCGGGTACGTCCCTCCTTTGAACCGTTACCAGAGACAGTCCCGCTACCCCCTACCTTTCCGAGACTCTTGAGCCCGTGCTCACCTTGTACATATTTGCAGTGATACCTGTTTGATAAAACTTGTTCTGAGAATACCCAGTGTGGTCCCTCTGTGTCGTGTGGTGCCAGAAGTACGATCCTAGTTGCGAGAGTCCTCCTCCTGGGGAATCTCCCGCCAGTGCCCGGCTACGATACTTTGAGGGTGGGTCTCAGGGTAGTCAGGACCCCTTTCCGGGCTCCTCTGAGGTCGCCGTCTAACATTGGTGGCAAGCGACGGGATTCGGGCCCATCACCTAGAGATCGTACAGTAAACGACGGACGCACGACCAACAAAGATGGCAGAAGGAAGCGCCACGAGCTCCGCAGAAACCAACGCCAACAGAGTGTTCCAGGTGGAGCATCTGGAAGAATACACACACAAAGAGCTAAAACAATTTTGCAAAGAACTTAAAATCGCTACCACTGGCCTCAACACTAAGGAAGACTTGCAGAAAGCACTGAAAACTTGGGTGGAGACCGGGGCCTCCCGCCCGGAAGGCACGGGGGAGCGCCCCGACGAAGCCGAACCCCCCCAAAGTGAAAGCAGTAGCAATCAGGTGCGAGGCATCGTACCAGACGGGGGCCTATCCCCGGAAGAGCTCGCGGACAGAGAGAGAAGCCGCAGTCATGAACTCGAGTTAGCCAAACTCAAAATCGAGGGCGAATTGAAGTTAGCGGAGAAGAAGCTAGCAGTAGAGCAAATGCGTGTACAAGGCGAACTGGAAGAAAAGAAGCTCCAACGGGAGCACGAAGGAAGAAAGCTCCAACTGGAGCACGAACGGAGCTTAAAGGAACTCGAGCTCAAGGCCCGAAATGAGGACGGGAGGCCCTCGGGGAACCGAGAGACGGCCCCCCCAGCGGAACAGAAGGTCCACATCCCCAAGGATGTGGTCAAAGAATATTATAAAAACGATGACATTCAGCAATGGTTTCGGGCCTACGAGGTCGCCATGACCTCCCATCGGATTCCACAGAAGGACTGGGGGGCGGGGTTGTGGGGACGGTTTCTGAGCGAAGGAAGGGACACCCTGCTCGACCTACCCCTCTCCCTGCAGACCTCCTACAGCCACATGAAAGAGGCTCTCCTCACAAGATACGGCCTCACCCCAGAAATGTACCGCCAACGGTTCCGGGACTGCAGGAAGATCCCGGGCACCACCTGGGTGGAGTATGTAAACTTTTTTAGTCGGGCCTTCGATGGGTGGGTCAAGGGCAGCAAAGTCACCACCCTTGCCGAACTCACTGACCTCATGTTATGGGAACATCTGGCTGCGAACTGCTTCGTAGAGCTACGTCAACATCTGCTGGATAGCAAGCTCACAGATCCCCGGAAGCTGGCCGTGGAGGCCGACCGCTGGACCAACACCCGGGTCTCCCGGGGCATGGTAGGAGAGTACCCCCGAACCAGTCAGGGACCACCCCGCCAGAGAGGGGGAGGGAACCCGGGAGGGCCGAGGGAGTCCCAACCTAGCACCCCGAAGACACCACCTCCACCTTTCCCGGCGCCCCCCCCACCAGTAACAGGGCCCCCTGGGAGACGGGGACACCGGGTGACCGTCACATGTTTCCGCTGCCAGAAACCCGGGCACTACGCCAATGACCCAGAGTGCCCCATGGCCACCCAAGTCACCCCTGCGAGACAGATAGCCAACGTGGCCCTAGGGGAGGAGGTTGAGGAAGCCGAGGAGTGGGAACCAGCCGCGATGGCCCTAGTATCCCTGGGAGATAGGGAAATGATCCCTGGTAGCCTCCTACCGTCCAACACACAGAAATATGGGCAGCTCGTCAAGATCAATGGCCACCAGGTAGAGGCCCTGCGGGACACCGGGGCCAGTATCACCGGTGTCCTCAGGCACCTAGTTCCCGAGGAGCAGATCCTCCCCAATGTCTTTTGCCCCGTGATATCTGCAGACAATAGGGAAAGTATGTGTCAGGTGGCCCTGGTACCATTAGAGTGGGGAGGGGTGATAGGTAAACTCAAGGTGGCCGTAAGAACCTCCCAGCCGGTCGACTGCCTCTTAGGGAACGACCTGGAGAGTTCTCCCTGGAAGCACGTAGAGCGCAAGGCCCGCCTAGGAATGATGGGACTCCCCGAGTGGGTGTGTGCCACCACCCGATCTATGACAGCCCGACTCACTCCCCGGAGAGAAATCGAGAGCACCCCGGTCGAAGTAGCCAGCACCGTCCCCGCCGAGGGTCCTCCCGTTCCCCCATCGGAAGGGTCCGTCGCCAGCGACGAACCCGCACCATCCGACCCCGCCCCGGTCCCCGAGTTGGGGGATCTACCCGAGTTGGCCCATTGGCGCCACGAGGGCGGGCCCACCCGAGAAGAATTTTGCCAGGAACAAGCCACCTGTCCTTCCCTGGTCGGGCTGCGGCGCCAGGCCGAGGGCCAAGCCGCAGGTGACCAGACCGGAACGCACCGAATCTATTGGGAGAATAACGTCCTGTATAGTGAGCAGAAATCAGTGGAGCTGGGATCCGGACGGGTACTGGTGGTACCTCTCCGCTTCCGGGATTTCCTCCTGGGCTTAGCCCACGATGTCCCCCTCGCCGGTCACCTGGGTCAGGACAAGACCTACAGCCGTCTCGTGACCCATTTTTATTGGCCTAAGATGAAAGCAGCGGTAGAGGCCCACTGCAAGTCCTGCCCCACGTGCCAAGCCAGTGGGAAGAGTGGGGGGAAGCGCAAGGCTCCCCTCCAACCCTTCCCGGTCGTCAGTACCCCCTTCGAACGAGTCGGGATCGACATCGTGGGGCCACTGGACCCCCCCACCTCCCAAGGTCACCGTTTCATCTTGGTCCTAGTGGACCACGCCACCCGCTACCCAGAGGCTATTCCCCTGCGCACCATTACGGCCCCCGTGGTGGGCCGGGCCCTGATGGGGATCTTCTCCAGGGTGGGTTTCCCTCGCGAGGTCGTGAGCGATCGCGGAACTAATTTTATATCCAGGTATATGACGTCCCTATGGCAACAATGTGGGGTGTCCTATAAGTTCACCACCCCGTACCATCCCCAAGGGAACGGCCTAGTAGAGAGGTTTAATAGGACTTTGAAAGGGATGATCGCTGGCCTAGAAGAGCCCCTCCGGCGTAAGTGGGACATCCTGCTCCCCTGCCTCTTGTTCGCTTACCGGGAGGTCCCCCAGAAATCCTTAGGGTTCAGCCCGTTTGAATTACTCTATGGGCACCCCGTCCGAGGTCCCCTCAGTTTAGTTAAGGAAGGGTGGGAGGCAGCACCCCAGACCACCCCCCGAGAGGTGTTCCAATATGTCCTGGCCCTCCGGAACCAGACCAGGAGGTTCCGAGAACTGGCCGAGGCCAACCTGGAGGCGAGTCAAGAAGAAATGAAGCGCTGGTACGACCAGAATGCTACTCTGGTCGAGTTCCAGCCGGGCCAGCAGGTGTGGGTCATGGCCCCCGTGAAGCCTGGCGCTCTCCAGGACCGATGGACTGGGCCCTACAAAGTGGTCGAGAAGAAGAGCCAAGTCACCTACTTGGTGGACGTCCAGTCGCCTCGGGATCCCCTCCGGGTCCTGCACGTGAACCGCCTCAAGCCTCACTTCCAGCGGACAGAACTGAGCCTCCTGCTGGCCACCGATGACGGGGCCGAAGATGAGTCGGATCCCCTCCCGGACCTCCTGTGTATCAAGGAGCAGGATGGCTCCGTGGAAGGAGTGAACCTCTCCCCAGCCCTCACTGCCCAGCAACAAGCGGACTGCCGCCAGCTCCTAAGACAATTTTCTGACCTCTTCTCCCTGACCCCCCGGGTCACCAACTGGTGTGTTCATGATGTGGACACCGGGGACAGCCCGCCGGTGAGACACCGAGCCTACCGGGTTCCTGACCGGGTCCGGTCCTGCATTCAAGCGGAAGTCTCGAAGATGTTGACCCTGGGGGTGATCGAGCCCTCTGACAGTCCCTGGGCCAGCCCCGTGGTCCTGGTCCCGAAGGCAGCGGCCCCCAGTGTCGCCCCCGAGCTCCGATTCTGCGTGGACTACCGGGGGCTCAATGACGTTACCCGAGCCGATGCCCACCCCATTCCACGAGCCGACGAACTCATTGACCGACTAGGGGCAGCCCGGTTCCTCAGCACATTCGACCTCACCTGCGGATACTGGCAGATTGCGCTCACCGAAGGGGCCAAAGAGCGGTCCGCTTTCTCCACCCCCGATGGGCACTACCGCTTCCGCGTAATGCCCTTCGGGATGAAAAATGCCCCGGCCACTTTCCAGCGACTGGTGAATAGAGTCCTGGCCGGGCTAGAACAGTTCAGCGCGGCATACCTGGACGACATCGCTGTCTTCAGTTCAGAGTGGAGTGAGCACCTCCAGCACCTCCGAAGGGTGCTAATCGCCCTGCGCCAGGCAGGCCTCACAGTAAAAGCCAGCAAGTGCCAGATCGGGCAAGGATCCGTGGTCTACTTGGGGCACCAGGTCGGGAGTGGCCAGGTCGCCCCGCTACAGCCAAAGATCGACGCCATCCTGGCCTGGGAACCACCCATCACCCAGACGGAGGTCCGAGCCTTTCTGGGACTCACGGGCTACTACCAAAGATTCATTCGGGGGTATGGCAGCCTTGTCGGCCCTCTCACAGAACTCACGTCTAAAAAACAGCCAAAGAAAGTGCAGTGGACGGCTGCCTGCCAGGAAGCTTTCGATGCCCTAAAAAGGGCCATGTGTACTGCCCCCGTCCTCCAGGCTCCCGACTACGCCAAGGAGTTCATAGTCCAAACCGATGCCTCCGAGCATGGCATTGGGGCCGTCCTGTCCCAAGTAAATGACCAAGGCCTAGACCAGCCCGTCGCCTTCCTCAGTCGGCGGCTGTTGCCCCGAGAACAAAGATGGAGCACCATAGAGCGCGAAGCCTTTGCCGTGGTCTGGGCACTCAAAAAGCTACGACCCTACCTGTTTGGCACCCATTTCAGAGTCCAAACTGACCATCGGCCCTTACGTTGGCTCATGCAGATGCGAGGAGAAAACCCCAAGCTACTGCGGTGGTCAATCTCCCTCCAGGGGATGGATTTCACCGTGGAACACCGCCCTGGTACGGACCACGCCAATGCTGACGGCCTCTCCCGGTTCTTCCGCCTCAGCGAAGAGAACCCCCCAAGCTGATGGGCAGTTCTCTCCGGCTTTCAGCTGGGGGGGACGCGTGTTGGACCCGGCCTCGTAGAATGGCCCTCCGTGCCCCCGCACCACCGAAACCTGGTACATACAGCCCAAGCCCCCGGCCCCGCCGAACCTCCCCACCAGGACACACGCACCGACCCGGACATCCCCGTCCCTGGCCTCTCCCCTTTCGGCCACCCCGGGCCCGCGTGCCCACTTCATGCACCAAGATGGCCGCCCGGCCCCAGCGCGACCCGGGCATAGAGGCGCCACTCCGGCTGGAGGACATCCCGCTTCCAGGGGATGAGAGAGGGAGGAGCAGTTTCTATCGCACCTCTGAATTCCCCCGGGACAATGGGTTTCGATCGGCCCTCCGGCCTCCCTGAGGGCTGGCTCCACGCCTGCTGGGTGTCTGGGACTCCTCCCGACCCGGCCCTGAAAGAATCAAAAGACTATAGCAGGAAATCCCGACAAGCGACCCCCAGGTGACAAGACCCCTGCCTACACAGACTCCGGACATCAAAGAGGGGTCGAACTATAACAAGGGGTGCTCTGGGGCTGTCCGGCAGATTCGACGCTGGAACAACGAGAGCCTGCTGACGTGGTCGCGGCTCCTGGAACTGGAACTCACCTGAGCCCTGCTGAGTGACTCGCGGCTCCCTGAAGATCGTAAGACCTCCGAACTCACCTGAGCCCTGCTGAGTGACTCGCGGCTCCCTGAAGATCGTAAGACCTCCGAACTTGTACCTGAGCCCTGCTGAGTGACTCGCGGCTCCCTGAAAATCGTAAGACCTCCGAACTTGTACCTGAGCCCTGCTGAGTGACTCGCGGCTCCCTGAAGATCGTAAGACCTCCGAACTTGTACCTGAGCCCTGCTGAGTGACTCGCGGCTCCCTGAAGATCGTAAGACCTCCGAACTTGTACCTGAGCCCGCTGAGTGACTCGCGGCTTCCACAGACTCCACCGGTCCCGCCGGACCCCACGACAACCAGCCTACCCCCCAGCTCGAGGATTGTGAGCTGTGCGCCGGGTACGTCCCTCCTTTGAACCGTTACCAGAGACAGTCCCGCTACCCCCTACCTTTCCGAGACTCTTGAGCCCGTGCTCACCTTGTACATATTTGCAGTGATACCTGTTTGATAAAACTTGTTCTGAGAATACCCAGTGTGGTCCCTCTGTGTCGTGTGGTGCCAGAAGTACGATCCTAGTTGCGAGAGTCCTCCTCCTGGGGAATCTCCCGCCAGTGCCCGGCTACGATACTTTGAGGGTGGGTCTCAGGGTAGTCAGGACCCCTTTCCGGGCTCCTCTGAGGTCGCCGTCTAACAAAGTGCAAAGGCAAGTAACAGTACAAGGACATGTCGCCAGCTAGTCACATGCACTCATAACCACACCTACAGGTGACGCAACAGCACAGTGAACCCATCCGCCCAACACCGGACATTTTGCAACTTGCTTTTATATGGTGTACGCATAATTATACATTTGCCACACTTGCCTCATACTATCATCTCCTGCATATTTTTCCTTTTCTCGCATAATTTAGCCAACCCTGCCAGTTATACTATAATAAAGTAAACAAACTAAACAGTTCACAGAACTTACCCCAGTAAAACAAGCGTCTTCAAATAGGTCGTGTCTCCAATGAATGTCGCTGATTCGCCTTCTTTGAAAATGTTCAGTGCTGCACGTTTAAATAGAGCATTGGATGCACGAAAGAGATCACTAATAGCACTAAGTAAACAAAGTAATTGCTAAAAAAGTCCTAAAACATGCCGCCCTAATTATCGCTTGCCATGCAGCTTTTATGACTAATGAAGGCGTGGCGGTGGCGCCAGTAATACACCTGCTCCCGATCACAACACAGAAAGTGAGAATTATCACAGCATGAGACCCCACAGTAATCATTAGCACAGAATGTCGACAGGCGCCCCAGGCTGCTGGACCACTCAACTATAATTAATGCGCAGCACGTCTTCCGGAGACGAGCACTCAACTGGAATTAACGCGCACAAGCTGTTCCACTGTGAAGCGCGTTCACAGACCAGAATCGGCTCGTGCCTAGACCAGAATCGGCTCGTGCCCAGGTCTGTCTCCCTTGGGAGTAAACACGGCAACACGCTGCAACGCCAGCGAGACCTAAAAATGGCTGTGCGTGTGTGTGCATTGGGCTGTGACTTTTTGAAATTTGGTGGTTGACAGGTAAGCCTGTGGTGGGGACGATGATAGACAGTCTTAGTGCATGCAGCCAATATTATCACTTTCCAAGCTGCAGCCTTTTTTTTATCAGAAAGTCTGTGTTTTGAATCCTAGCTGTGCTACTTGAACACATTGGGGCCGATTCCGATCCTGGAAAAATTTCCCCCGTCCGAATTGAATCCGGATTTTTTTCCGTACGAATCGTACAAGTAGCGTACAAACTGCCAAGTACGATTCGCATGGGAAAAACTCCATACGAATCACATCGGGAAAATTTCCCCACACGTCCTCGGGTCGGAAATTGTGTCCGACACATCCCCGGACGATTTACCGTACGAATCGGAAAAATGAAGTCCGACCGCACAAATACGATCACTCCCGTCCTTTCGATTTCAAAACTGTATGGAAAAAACACCGTACGGACCGAACTCCCATAGCAACCATGGAGACATGTGCCCGCATACGCGCCGAACACCCCACCACAGACCCCGCATGTACGCGCAAAACGCCCCCCAGCCGCGGATGTACGCGCCGAACCCCCACCAGTGTGTGCATGGAGCGTGCCCCCACCCATGTATGCATGGAGCGTACCAAATCCCCACCCATGTATGTACGGAGCGTACCAAATCCCCACCCGTGTATGTACGGACCGTACCAAATCCCCACCCGTGTATGTAGGGACCGTACCCCCACCCCACCCGTGTATGTACGGACCGTACCCCCACCCCACCCGTGTATGTACGGACCGTACCCCCACCCCACCCGTGTATGTACGGACCGTACCCCCACCCGTGTATGTACGTACCGTACCCACACCCCACCCGTGTATGTACGGACCGTACCCACACCCCACCCGTGTATGTACGGACCGTACCCCCACCCGTGTATGTACGGACCGTACCCCTACCCGTGTATGTACGGACCGTACCCCCACCCGTGTATGCATGGAGCGTACCAACTCCCCACCTGTATATGTACGGACCGTACCCCCACCCCACCAGTGTATGTACGGACCATACCCCCACCCCACCAGTGTATGTACGCACCTAACCCCCACCCCACCAGTGTATGTACGGACCGTACCCCCACCAGTGTATGCATGGAGCGTACCAACTCCCCACCCGTGTATGTACGGACCGTACCAACTCCCCACCCGTGTATGTACGGACCGTACCCCCACCCCACCCGTGTATGTACGGACCGTACCCCCACCCCACCTGTGTATGTACGGACCGTACCCCCACCCGTGTATGTACGGACCGTACCCCCACCCGTGTATGTACGGACCGTACCCCCACCCGTGTATGCATGGAGCGTACCAACTCCCCACCCGTGTATGTACGGACCGTACCCCCACCCCACCCGTGTATGTACGGACCGTACCCCCACCCCACCCGTGTATGTACGGACCGTACCCCCACCCCGCCCGTGTATGTACGGACCGTACCTCCACCCGTGTATGCATGGAGCGTACCAACTCCCCACCCGTGTATGTACGGACCGTACCCCCACTCGTGTATGTACGGACCGTACCCCCACCCGTGTATGCATGGAGCGTACCAACTCCCCACCCGTGTATGTACGGACCGTACCCCCACCCCACCCGTGTATGTACGGACCGTACCCCCACCCCACCCGTGTATGTACGGACCGTACCCCCACCCCACCCGTGTATGTACGGACCGTACCCCCACCCTGCCCGTGTATGTACGGACCGTACCCCCACCCGTGTATGCATGGAGCGTACCAACTCCCCACCCGTGTATGTACGAACCGTACCCCCACCCCACCCGTGTATGTACGGACCGTACCCCCACCCCACCCGTGTATGTACGGACCGTACCCCCACCCCGCCCGTGTATGTACGGACCGTACCCCCACCCCGCCCGTGTATGTACAGACCGTACCCCCACCCGTGTATGCATGGAGCGTACCAACTCCCCACCCGTGTATGTACGGACCCTACACCCAGCCCCCCCTGTATGTACGGTGCGAAACACCACCACCGATGGACGGTGCAGACCAACACCCTGCCAGTGTTCGTACGCACCCAACCCCAGGCCCACACACCAGCACCCTCACCCAACATCGCGCATGTACGAGTCGTACTAAGCCATAGCAAAGGACAGCACTGTACAACAACATGGCCCATGTACGCACCGTACAGACGCAAAAAACACTCGTACTGAACCAGAACAAACCAAAAAAACACAAGGAGAGTCAATTCGAGGCACACAACACCACAAAACATATCCAACAAGGCCAAATACATCCTATACACTGACCTGCAACTGACAAGCAGCTAAACAGAGGCCCAAACCACTACCACTCCTTATAACACACCCACCCAAAGTTCAAACACAGCCACACCCACAAATGGACCAATAAAAAGGCCCAGCACACACAAACCATGATCCTTTGCAACAGATCCCCTACTGCCAGACCACCGAGACAACGCACTGCACCATACTACATACATCAATACACCTTACACTTGCACTCCTTCACACAACCACCATCACAAACACAACCTCATCACATTCACACACACACACACCTGTACAACCACACTCACACACCCACAACCAACCACACCCACACCCCCACAACCATCCACACCCACACCCCACACCCTGCCCACTAACAAGAATCCAAAGTTCACAAAGGAGGAGCTGGAGGTCCTTGTCGACGAAATCGTCAGAGTCGAGCCACAGCTCTTTGGAACATTGGTCAGACGGACCAGCATACCCGAAACATCTGCCATGTGGGAGAGGATAGTCAATTCCGTGAATGCTGTTGGGGCCACCAGAAGGACCAGGCATGAGTGCCAAGCCAGGTGGTACGATCTGCGGAGGACGGTCCGCCGCAAAATGACGGACGACCACAACCAGGCCAACATCACTGGAGGAGGTCCGTCCCGCAGACCGGTACACTACCATCCCTGGGAGGAGAAGGTGATGGCCACGCTGCCGCCGGTGGGAGTAGACGGACTAGAAGGAGTCCGAGAGCCTGGTGAGTACACAAACAACTCACCTCACATGGGGGGGGAACGCCATATACAACCCAAATACCAATCATGCACGCAACCCCCCCAAAGCCAGCACCGTACACAACCACACTCCAAAAACACACACATGCCACTAGCGCCTCCATGCCCCATGCCCCAAGCAAGGCCATTCAAAGTCACAGGCCACACAAAACACCAACACAAGACAGGATGTCCCCGATGCCGGGAGGGTGGGCCTCAAAACTAACATAGAGCAACTCTGAAGCACACAACAATGCCCTCAGCCCATATGGCTTAGGGCACAGCCATACAAACAGTGTGTCCCCACACAGTACTGTTTTGCCTGCTAATGGTGGCCGCGTTGCAGGACGACATGGGTATGAAGGCACAATTTGCACATAACAGCAGCTAATGAAGACGCATCACAATGAAAGAGTGTCAGCACACACCACCACAGCAGCAGCGCAGACTCAGACACTCCGCCCAATGGGTGCCGGCAGAGAAGAAACAAACCCACATGAACAAGCCAATGGCCTTTGAAAGACCTACAAACTGTGTGTGCCCAGGAAGCTGGGCTGAGGTGACAGAGGGTGACACACAGAGGGAGGGAGAGGGGCAGAGAGAGGGACAGAGACAGAGGTGGACACAGGGAGACCGACAGAGGGAGGAGGCTGACAGAGGGAGGGAGAAAGGGAGACGGACAGAGGGAGGAGGCTGACAGAGGGAGGGAGAAAGGGAGACGGACAGAGGGAGGAGGCTGACAGAGGGAGGGAGAAAGGGAGACGGACAGAGGGAGGAGGCTGACAGAGGGAGGGAGAAAGGGAGCCGGATAGAGGGAGGAGGCTGACAGAGGGAGGGAGAAAGGGAGACGGACAGAGGGAGGAGGCTGACAGAGGGAGGGAGAAAGGGAGACAGAGGGAGACCAAATCACCCTTGGGTGGTGTGGCCATGTCCGCTCGTCAGCAGGTGGACTGTGTGCATGTAGACAAGGTTTGGCACTGCGTGAACCCCCCCTTCAACCTTTGATAAACACTGGGCCATGTGTCAATCTGTGCACGAGTACATCTGTGCTGCAGGCACAAACACAACCTTACACCCAGTATACCCACCCACTGTGTTTGTCAGAACCCTGTCACAAATTGTTAAGTTACCTACCTGCATTCTCAAATAGCATGGAAAAAACACCATTTGGCCACAGACAGTGCAACACGTAAGGCGGCTCTGCATGGCTTGCTACGCCCGCTCACTACACTGCTGACTGCGTTCCCAAAAGATGCATCAACTAAGATTGTGTCACACATAGGTAAAGTGTCGAAAGCTGTGGCCAAGGGACATACCCATGCACAAGTGCACTGTGAGAGGAATGCTAGCCAAATCCAACCACCCAGAGGAACTGTGCCAACTCAAAAATGAATGAAACATGGATGTCGCATGTAACACAATTAACACTGTCTCTCTCACACACAGGTCAACGTCGTCGATCTCCCCCCAACACTGGGAGAGGGAGACTCACAGGACCAGGCTCTGCGTGAAGAGGACCCCACCGGCAGCGACGACTCTCACGACTCCGTGGATGACCCAGACCAACCTGGCCCCTCTGGTGTCCAACCACCTGCAGCACCTGCGTCAGGTACAACTGTGCCAACCATCACCCCCATTCCTGCCACATCCCAGGAGACACCCAGGAGCCCTGCCCGCACACAACAACACAGCCAGTCTGTCCAGGAGGGACAAGGTTCTCCGGGCAGCCAGGAGGAGGCAGGCGACACCGCAAATGCCATCCCTCAGGGGTCCCGGAAACCCGATGTGCCCACAACGGCAGGCCAGGCGCAAGTGGGAAGGGGTGGTGGGAGTGGAGGACGGCGGAGGCGCGAACCTGACCAGTTGGCTCAGGAACCGGTAATGTCACACGTCAGAAACATCCTGGACGCATACCGGCGTGACTCCAGAGGCATCGACCAGGTAGTGGAGACCCTCAATGAGATGAAGACCCTGCAGGTCGAGCATCATGCCAGTCATCTACAACACCATGGACGGATGGAGGCAAGACTGGCTGAGCTCCTGGCGGTGCACAGGGACGTGAGCCAATCACTCCGTCAGATCGCCCAAAGCCTGGCAAACCCTCCCTGTGCCACCAGGCGTAGACCAGCACCAGAAACAGGGAGGGAGGAGGAGGAGGATTCATCTGACGGAGCGTCCCTAGCATCGTCAAGGCCTGCTTCTGAGGGTCCCCGCAGGAAGGTGGGTCGTCCACGCAAAAGACCGTGAGAGTCAGCGGAACATCACCATCTCCCAGGTCACCTGGCCTGGCACCTGGCCCTCTGGCCCAACAGCAGCACAGCAGCAACTGACATTCTCTGCCACATGGCCTTGCTGGTCACTGCCTGACCAATGTTGACAAAGACTGTGGCACAGACTCTGATGACTTTCAATGGCAGGATACCAACTCCCCCTGTGAACTTTGGACTAGCACCTCTTGTCACCCCCCCAAACACGTACCCCAGCACCAATAAAAATCATCACAATCACAAGATGATGCCGTCAGTTTGCATTATTCCACTACATGTGTGTGTTGTACAGTCAAACCATGCCTGATTTCAGAAGTAACTCCGAACCACCATACCCTGGGGTCTGAGACTGGCACAGGACACACATGGGTCACAATGTACCATCCAAGACAGACATGGAGCACCATACTCACCCGTGATGGGCCCAACCAGCTGAGGGGGTGCCCGCACAACTGTGCCTACAGACCTATTTAGAAGAGCAACAGTCATGCGCAGAGGTCAGGGATCATGTGGAGTGTCGTGGGGTGGGAGTCCCAGGTATGTGTAGACACGTGGCAGAACCATGTCCTGCATGCTTGAGTCAGGTGGATGTGGAGAATGGTGGGCCAGCCAAGGTTGGATGCATGGAGATGGCACAATTGGGTGTTGGATCACAGTGCCACAAGGTTGTGTTGTGGTTGTGGGCTGCATCCTGAGTGTGTGCGTGGATTGAGAAGGTCATCCTGCAGCTGGCAGTGATCCACTCCCCCCATCTCTGTTGGACGTTGATGTGGCCTGGTCGCCGGATGTAGTAGCAGAGCTGTGCAGATGCACCCTGGATGTGGACAAGTATCATGGGATTTCTAACGCACATGTCCATAGAGTGCAGGGTAGGATTAGACACGGATGTCGTAGTTGACCTGGGGGATGGTCTCCCTCTTGCCTTGAGGTTGATGGAACACGGGATCTTGTGCATAATGCAGAGTGTGCTGCCGCATGAGGCACAGATGCTGCTGATCAGCATAGCACATGTCAGAAAGCAATCCATGATGAACACCAGCTCGTTTGCGTGGACACTGGGTGCCCTTGCTGCAGGGTCTGCAGCAGCATGCGCCATGTCAAGAAAACAATGCCACAAGTAGCACACAAAGACAAGGATCTCAGGAAGGAACTATGCAAAAGGTGTATGTCAAGGAAGGAATGTCTGGTTCAACATGGCACACACACACACACACAATGGATTCACATGCAGCACAGTGGCCGTCGTGGAGACTGACATGCCACAATACCTACACAGCCATGGACATCATGCACAATACAGAATCTAATCCCTGACAAACAGCTTGCATTTTGCTACTCTACACATAGACTCATATGCACCATCTCTGAGAACAATGCCAGACATGCCGCATGCACAGTGGCAACAGACCACCATTGACAGAGATGAGGCACCTTGGAGGCAGAGGGACACCTTTATTACTCATGTGTGTCGGAATGCTAATGCAACTCTGTCAACACATACACAGGTCATGTGGATGAACACGTGGGACCAACACTGGCACCCCCTTACCACCACAGATGCTGGAAATCCTTGGCACTGACACACAAGTGACCGGTTACAGCTAAACACCCCCTGCTGCTCACGGAGAGGCTGCTATACACCATTGAGCCCCTAATGGGGAATTCACACACCATGTCAACCCGGTGCAACCCGTATGTTTCCGAGGGCAGTGTTACACACATTGATGGCTCCATCACAATCCCATTACAGATGAGTGTCACCAAGTCTGACCATCAATTCAGGTGAATTCAGCTCCATGTCATGTGCCCCATGGTGATTCTACATGTATGTAAAGTATCCAAACATGAACAGGAGCAGTGCACACACATTCAAAACAAATACCACTCCCAAAAAGCCATGCTGCATCCCTTACCTGAAGGAGATTTTCGAACTTGTCCGTGCATGTAACGCTGATTCAGCACATGTTGCTGTGTTCACGAGGAATAGCAGGAGCACAACAATGCCACCAGCAGACAGCATGCGCAAGTACCTGTGGATGGGAGACACACCATAAGTCAGCCAAAAGAAGCACATCCGCGTGCATGTACTCGACACGTATAAGGTTGTCAACATGCTAGGTGACAATGATGACTCTGGATAAACATTCTTCTATTGCACCATCACTCGAGTGACACATCCAAACACACCTCTGACTCACTTGGCAGACATGCAGATGGACACACACATTGCAACACTTGCCACACACGGCCCAATGCGTGCACACTCAGACACTGGAACTCACCACTAAGCAAAGAAGTTGCGTATGAGCCGACTCCGCATGTCCTCTACCGCCTCCTCCACATCACTTGCCTCGTGACCAAGCCCTTCATCCTCCACGGGTGGATGGTCCTGCTCATCTGGATCCAGGATGAGTGGCACAGCTTTCTCCACTACCATGTTGTGCAGCATGCAGCACACGAGGAATATCTTGCAGACCTTCACTGGTGCATATAGGAGTGCGCCACCGGTCTTGTGGAGGCAACGGAATCGGCTCTTCAGGAGGCCAAACGTCCTCTCTATCACTCGCCTGGTCCGCCCATGGGCGTTGTTGTAGCGGTGATCGGCAGCCGTGCTGGGGTTGTGGAGAGGCGTGATCAGCCATGGCATGTTGGGATAGCCAGGGTGTCAGGATTGTCAGGTTGTCAGCAGCACACGGTATTACAGATAACGCCACTAACCGTAATTCCAGGGCTCCAGCAGGGACGATGAATTGTTCCCTGACTCCCCTGAACAGCGCCCCCAACAGAGGAATAGAAAACCCTCCTGCGAGAGACGCTATCTGGGGGATGCAGGGAAGGGGAAACTCAAGGAAGGGGTGCAATCCTATGCTTGTTTCTGGCTGAGCCGAAATGGCGAAGGTCCTTGACACCGCAAGGATTCCTGAATATAGTCTTTGTTCGTCGAGCGGGGACAGAGATGACTTCTCCCTCAGACCCGGGTCAAGACAAACTGCACAGGAAGGAAAACAGAACAAATGAAATTGCGGAGATACAGAACCAACACAAGGGTATCTAGAACTGAGTACAATGGCAGCCGGATAGAAACCACTTCATGCCAAACTCCTATAAACAAACTTCGGTCCAAAGTCTTGCTGCTAAGTATGCGCGTGGATACTAATGATTCTATCTGGCCCTTTCTAACTCAAGGAAAATGAAATAACAGTCTCGAAATATACACTCTATCACAGCGCACACGGGGAAATACGAACGGGACTTCTCGTTCCTCCTGCACTCAATGTTTGTACACGGAAGGCACGCAAAGCCACAGGACGCTGCAATCACGGGGAAGGAACTCGGAGAAGCAGGAGAAATGTTACGGAGCAATATTCCGCGGTACCTGACTCCGGTTTTCGAAGGCTCGCTCACGCTTCCTGTGAGGAGATGGGACTCGGATACTTCTTTCTCGAGGTTCTCTAAGGAGACGGGACACGGCCCGACACTGGACTATATGCGGCAATGCTTCTAGCTGAATTCCGACGGGGAGCACCATCCGCCATTACAATCCTGATATGCTTCTTGTTGTCAAGCACCTTACCCTCCTGGCGGCGGAGCTTATGTATTGCAGGCGTGGAGATGCGCCCCATGGCCTGCTGGGAATCGTAGTCTTTGGGGCACAAACTGTGAAAGTGGCGAAAACCTGGCATGGGTGTGTAACGAGGCCTTGTTTTATGGGTGATCGCTACAGTACCCCTTCTCAATGACCGACGACTCGGCGGTTGGCCCGGTTTGCCCGGATAAGCCTCATGAAAGCGTTTAAGCAATTCGGGGCAATGCAAATTGTCTTCCGGTTCCCAAGTTCTGTCCTCCACCCCATAGCCTTTCCAGTCCACCAGGTAGTGTATTCGCCCGCGTACCAAACGGGAATCTAAGATCTCCTCTACCTCGTATTCTTCTTGCCCATCGATATCGACGGGTACTGGCTTCCGGGGTAACCTCATACCGGGTAAGCAGGGTTGAAGAAGGGACACATGGAAAACCGGATGGATTTTCCATGAGTGAGGTAGAGACAATCGCATGGCTACAGGGTTGATACATTCCTCAATACCATACGGCCCTATGTATTTGGGTTTGAGTTTATTTATACCCCTTAAGTGTAAGTTCTTTGTTGAAAGCCAAACCTTGTCCCCCACTTGGTACTCGGGTTCCTTGGACCTTTTCTTATCGGCTTGGGTTTTTTGGGCCTCCTGAGCACTGGCTAGGTTCTGTTTGGCTTCTATCAAGATCGCTCTGAGATGTGCATGGTGTTCGTGTATGCTGGGTACCGGGGACTGCGCTGGCCATTCAAAAGGGAGCATATTGGGGTGATGACCATAAACACAAAAAAAAAGGAGAACAACCCAATGTGGAATGTGTTGCGTTATTGTAGGCGAACTCTGCCAACCATAACAATGTGGGCCAATGTAAGGTGTTTTGCATGGTAAAACAGCGGAGATATTGCTCTAATGTCTGGTTTAGGCGTTCTGTTTTGCCATCAGTTTGGGGATGGTAACTAGAGGACAGTCGTGCTTCCATATTCAATATCTTGCAGAGGGATTTCCAAAAGCGAGAAGTAAACTGCGTTCCCCTATCAGTTATAAGCACATTTGGAAGTCCGTGTGCTCTGACCACCTGTTGGAGAAATATCAAAGCCAGTTCAGATGACGTGGGTAACCCCTTGAGGGCGATGAAATGACCCATCTTGGTAAGATGATCGACTACCACCAGGATTACTGTTTTCCCTTCACTGGGGGGCATTTCAACAATGAAGTCCATGGAGAGGGTGTGCCAGGGAGACGGGGGAATCGACAAGGGACGGAGTAATCCCGTTGGTTTGTTGTGGGTAGCTTTTCCCTGTACACACACCACACAATTCTTGACATAGTCTTTGACATCCTGGCGTAGCCCCATCCACCAAAAGGAGCGTTCCACACAGGCAATGGTTTTGTAGATACCTTGATGCCCTCCCAGTACTGAATCATGCGCCCATTCCAATACTTGACGTTGTTGTGTCTTGTGAGGGATGTATAAAGCATGGTAGTGATAGACCAATTCATCCTTTTCCGATCTGTGTTCCGGTTCCTCCTGGATCCAAGCAGGGATGTCTACATCCGTCAAGGAGATTTTCACGTCCTCAAGGAAATCCGGGGAAGTTAGCAGTGCCAGGGATCGTTGAGGATTTTCGACTTCGGTGAGTATGAGCGGTTGTAGCATCGGGTTGTGAGCCATTGTGTCTTCTGATTCCCCGATACGGGAGAGCGCATCCGCCTTCCCGTTCTGAGGTCCCGGTCGGTATTTGATCACAAAATCATAGTCCGAAAAGAACAGGGTCCACCTCAGTTGACGAGGGGTCAAGGCCTTTGCCGTTTTCAAAAACAATAAATTCCTGTGATCAGTGTAAATCTCAATGGTGTGAAGGGCACCCAGTAGATAATGTCTCCATTCTTCACATGCTCTTTTGATCGCTAGCAGTTCTTTGTCGGAGATGGTGTAATTGATCTCACTGGGAGAGAGTTTTTTGGAGTAGAATGCCACTGGGTGAAGTTGGCCGCTTTCGGGGTGTCGCTGGGAGAGTACACCTCCTAAGGCATGTTGGGAAGTGTCTGTTTCCAGAATAAAAGGAAGTTGTGGATCCGGATGGCGCAAGACGGGGGCCTGCGTGAATTTGTCCTTCAGTATTTGAAATGAGTGTGCTGCTTCTTTCCCCCAAACAAACGGAACCTTCTTTCTTAGTAGGCTGGAGATGGGTTGAATCACTGCAGAGAAATCCTTTATGAATCGCCGATAGAAATTGGCGAAACCGAGAAAACTCTGCACTGCTTTTACGTTCTGAGGGGTTTGCCATTGGGTGATCGCTTCCACCTTTCTTGGATCCATGCGAAAACCCTGAGGGGAGATGATATAACCTAAAAATGCCACTTCCGTAACATGAAAGAGACATTTCTCCAGTTTGGCATACAAGGAATGCTGCTGAAGTCTCTCCAACACCTTTTTCACTTGCGTGATGTGTTCCGTGAGGGTAGAGGAGTAGATTAAAATGTCATCGATGTAGACAACGCAAAACGTGTCTAAATACCCTCGCAACACCTCGTCCATAAAAAACTGAAAAGCCGCGGGGGCGTTGCAGAGCCCAAAGGGCATCACCTGATACTCATAGAGCCCAAACTTGGTTCTGAAGGCCGTCTTCCACTCATCCCCCTTCTGAACCCTCACGAGGTGATAGGCTCCTCTGAGGTCGAGCTTCGTGAAATATCGTGCCCCCTTTAATTGATCCAGAAGCACCGGGATTAAGGGCAGGGGGTAGCGATTCTTAACAGTCACCCTGTTGAGTGCACGGTAGTCAATGCACGTTCGCAACTCCTCGCAATCCTTCTTCGGTATAAAAAAAAGTGGAGAGGATGCGGGAGACGAGGAATGCCTGATGAACCCAGAGGCCAGATTATCGTCCAGATAGGTCTTCAAATACTGTGTTTCGGGTTCCGTTAAAGCGTACACTCGGCTGCAAGGTATGGCCGCTCCTGGTATCAGATCGATACGACAATCATAGGGTCGATGGGGTGGCAACCGTGTTGCTTGTTGTTTGTTGAACAGAGTATGGTACACCCGATACTCGTCTGGCAGAATCGTAGAACAACAGTATTTCTCTGGAGTGCAGGCGATGGCAAGGTATGTCGCTGGTGTACTCTCGTAGTCTGTAGGACAAACGTCACCTGGTTTGCAATTTTCTTGGCAGTACATTGATGACATGGCGATCGTTCGAGCGGTCCAACTGATTACAGGATCATGCAAGGTCAGCCAAGGCATTCCTAAAATCAACCCGAACTGTGGTGCGTCTATCAAATCAAAGTGGATGTCTTCATAATGGTCCGCACCTATGGCCATGCGAAGGATCGGGGTACGGAATCGTACCATACCCGATGAAAGCGGCGTTCCGTCCACAGATTTCACCAGTTCTGGGAAGTCCTTCTTTACACATGGGATTCCCATTCTGAGTGCGTATTCCTGGTCGATGTAATTACCTGTGGCTCCTGAGTCCAGCAAAGCGTCCACTTGAACTTTGTCTGAGGCGGAAATCCATAAAGCCACGGCAATATGGAGGTGTGCCACGGCGGATTGTTGTGTGTTAGCTAACACCGACGAGATCATGTTAGGTGACCTGCTCAAGCCAGAGACCTCATCCTGACTTGGGCTCCTCAGTTTTCCGTCGGCTCTTCTCGTCGGGGAGCAGATAGCCCTCGCGGACTAGTGTTTCTGCTGTCTCCTGAGGTTCGGGCTCGGCATTCCCTTATGAAGAGGCCCCCTTTACCGCAATAGAGGCATAGTTTTAATCTCCTCCGTTTGTCTCTCTCTTCCTGGGATAGAGGGCCTCGAATTCCTCCCAACTGCATTGGTTCGGGTCCCTCCAGGGCTTTGGACTGGTCGTCCAGAACTGCTCTCGGACGTAGATAAGGTGCTCTTGTTTCACTCTTAGTCTTGTCCCCTTTGCGTTCCAGCAAGCGATGATCTAACTGCACTGTCAGGTCGATGAGCTCTTCGCAGGTTGGAGGCAGTTGTACTACCTGAGCGAGGACGTCCTTCAGTTCCCCTCTCAACCCCTGGTAAAACAGAGTGATTCTTTTCTCCGGGGGCCATTCCGTTTCGACCACCAACCAATTAAATGATGTGATGTAGGATAGGAGATCTTGAGATCCTTGCCGTAAGGTGAGTAGTTCGCGGTCCAAGGTCATCATATGATTCTTCCGATCAAACAGTTTCCTTAGTTCTTGGCAAAAGCCTTGGAAGTCATGGAGGATCGGATCGTTTCTTTCCATATGAGGAATAGTCCAACTGGCGGCGTTTCCGCCCATATACGACATCATAAAGGCCGTCTTCGATTCCTCGTCCTGGAACACGGCTGGTTTACAGAGGAAATGAAGTCGACATTGATTCAGGAAGGTGTCGAACTTCTTCGGATCCCCATAAAACCTTTCTGGGGGTGCCAAGGGGATGCTAGTGTTTTGCACTATGTGTACTGTAGGTACCGTATCCGACGTGGAGGGTGGATGCAGATTTGGGGTAAAAAACCCCACTCCTGAACTGCCAGGGTTGGGAGTGTGCATAGACGATACAGGAGGGGGCAGAGTAGCGGGTCGGATGTATGAACCCTCCCCCGGGCCTCTACGTGAAATACCCGCTACTTCCCTTCTTAACGAGCTTACTTCTTTATGCAAATTGTAATTCTCTGCTCTGGAGGTCTGTACCTCTACTCTGGAGGTCTGCACCTCCTGCTGCAGAGCCGTCAGACTCTCCAACAAGGAAGCCAATACCGTATTGGTATCCATCGTCCGGGCTGTGCGTCTTTTCGTGGGCTTGACAAACTGTCAGGATTGTCAGGTTGTCAGCAGCACACGGTATTACAGATAACGCCACTAACCGTAATTCCAGGGCTCCAGCAGGGACGATGAATTGTTCCCTGACTCCCCTGAACAGCGCCCCCAACAGAGGAATAGAAAACCCTCCTGCGAGAGACGCTATCTGGGGGATGCAGGGAAGGGGAAACTCAAGGAAGGGGTGCAATCCTATGCTTGTTTCTGGCTGAGCCGAAATGGCGAAGGTCCTTGACACCGCAAGGATTCCTGAATATAGTCTTTGTTCGTCGAGCGGGGACAGAGATGACTTCTCCCTCAGACCCGGGTCAAGACAAACTGCACAGGAAGGAAAACAGAACAAATGAAATTGCGGAGATACAGAACCAACACAAGGGTATCTAGAACTGAGTACAATGGCAGCCGGATAGAAACCACTTCATGCCAAACTCCTATAAACAAACTTCGGTCCAAAGTCTTGCTGCTAAGTATGCGCGTGGATACTAATGATTCTATCTGGCCCTTTCTAACTCAAGGAAAATGAAATAACAGTCTCGAAATATACACTCTATCACAGCGCACACGGGGAAATACGAACGGGACTTCTCGTTCCTCCTGCACTCAATGTTTGTACACGGAAGGCACGCAAAGCCACAGGACGCTGCAATCACGGGGAAGGAACTCGGAGAAGCAGGAGAAATGTTACGGAGCAATATTCCGCGGTACCTGACTCCGGTTTTCGAAGGCTCGCTCACGCTTCCTGTGAGGAGATGGGACTCGGATACTTCTTTCTCGAGGTTCTCTAAGGAGACGGGACACGGCCCGACACTGGACTATATGCGGCAATGCTTCTAGCTGAATTCCGACGGGGAGCACCATCCGCCATTACAATCCTGATATGCTTCTTGTTGTCAAGCACCTTACCCTCCTGGCGGCGGAGCTTATGTATTGCAGGCGTGGAGATGCGCCCCATGGCCTGCTGGGAATCGTAGTCTTTGGGGCACAAACTGTGAAAGTGGCGAAAACCTGGCATGGGTGTGTAACGAGGCCTTGTTTTATGGGTGATCGCTACACAGGGTCCCCTACATGGAAACATCATGGACAAGAGTGGGTCAGGAGAAGCAGTAAGACAGGAAGATGAGGTTAAATACAGGACTGCCAGAGTATACCCACCAACAATACATGCTCGTTCGTTGCGCAGCTGCAGCATCGTTTCAGGCACCCTGCTACGCCTCATGATGTAGGCATCGTGTGCTGATCCTGGAAAACGAGCACAGACATGTGAAATCACCATGTTGGCAAGACACACCGCAAGGGCATTAATGGAGTGGTAATGCTTGCGGTTCCTATACGCTACCTCCTGTGCCTGTGGTGGTACCAAAGCCACATGTGTTCCATCTATGGACCCAATGACATGTGGCATCCCTCCCAGGGCATAGAACTCACGCTTGACACCTGTCAACTGCTCAGGAGTTGGGAATTTAATGAACTCATCCAGGTGCTCCAACATGGCCTCTAAAAAATCATGCAGAACACGGCTGAACATGGTTTGGGACATGCCACGGACATGGGCAATGGTATGTTGAAAGGTACCCGTGGCCAAGAAATGTAGGGCTGCCATCACCTTCATCTTGGGTGTCAGAGCAGTAAGATACCTGTGTAGCAGTTGTAGGTGTGGCGCCAGCCATGTCGTTAAGTCCTCAATCAAACGTTGGGGGAAGCGGTAGCGGCGTATACAGTCATGTTCCCTCAGGTCAGCCAAGTCCGGAATTGCTCGAGGGAGAGGCGGAGCCCTGCAGTGAATTAGAAGGGACAACGAAGAGTGAGTACAGTACACCACCAATGTCAATGTACTGAGCACATGCTCAACAGGCAATACACATATGCTACATACAGAGTCAGGTCTGTGCAATATGCCCTGGACACGTATGCCAGGCATGTGACACTCCTACCAAGAGCGAGCTACAAACGTTGATTCTCAACCTCAATATGCCATGCCATGAAACTAGCTGTGGGCCAGTGTAACTGAGCAGGCAGACGCATTACAGGAGTTACAGACATCCTAATATGTGCAGAAGAAGGATGTTTATTGTACAGACAGGTTGCGGAACACTAGAGGCACAGGTCACATGTCATAGAATAAGGACAGACCACAGACCTTTCCATGAAGGATTACATGTCAAGACTGATCACACATACATTGAGAGTATGCAGATATGTCCTTGTTTTGGAACTCCGTGTCGATGCATACATACACACCTTACGTCGGATTACACATGTGTGCTGGTGTGCGTAACAGTGTGCCATGCCCATCTACACACAGACACATGTTGGTTGCAGCAACTGCAGATGCATTTGACTAAACACCTACAGCAAACCTATGGGAACACATGACACACACATGACATAGCTACAGCGTGCAACGCGGGCATTCACTTGTCAGGGGTCACATTCCGTGTACCTGGCATCAGGGGACATTTGCGGGTGTCGGTGACTGTGCCATGCCAGTGACGCATGGCCCACCAAGTCTGTACTACATGCACACATGCCAAAGGAATGAAGCGGATGTGTGGCACATAGGGCACCATCACACGTGACGTGTACTCAGCTCATCATACTTTAATTAGCTTCACACCTCAGGAGTATGGTGCCACATCACAGCCTGACCCACCTGTGCCCGACACATGTAGTACTGCACAGACAATGCCTTGATGTCCAGCCTTGGCCAAGTATGACAGCTCAATTCCTTCCTGTGTGCCGCCTGTCACCACTGTCAGGTGTGAAACGCACCGTACATACGCTGTGAGGGCGTGTGTAGGGTCCCTATCAATTTGGGAGTGCTGGCATATGCGTACGCCATAGTGATACGGACCGTACACGCGTGTGTACGGTCCCTATCGCTATGGTGGTGCTCGCGTACGTGTACGCCATAGTAGTTCGGACCGTACACACGTGTACGGTCCCTATCACTATGGGGGTGCTCGCGTACGTGTATGCCATAGTAGTTCGGACCGTACACACGCGTGTGTACGGTCCCTATCACTATGGGGGTGCTCGCGTACGTGTACACCATAGTAGTTCGGACCGTACACACGCGTGTGTACGGTCCCTATTACTATGGGGGTGCTCGCGTACGTGTACGCCATAGTAGTTCGGACCGTACACACGTGTGTGTACGGTCCCTATCACTATGGGGGTGCTCGCGTACGTGTACGCCATAGTAGTTCGGACCGTACACACGCGTGTGTACGGTCCCTATCACTATGGGGGTGCTCGCGTACGTGTACGCCATAGTAGTTTGGACCGTACACACGCGTGTGTAGGGTCGGTCCG
Source organism: Triturus cristatus (assembly GCF_964204655.1). Taxonomy (NCBI): domain Eukaryota; kingdom Metazoa; phylum Chordata; class Amphibia; order Caudata; family Salamandridae; genus Triturus; species Triturus cristatus. Next base: position 476,620,234 of record NC_140579.1, on the reverse strand, counting down.
TATCACTATGGCGTACGCATACGCCAGCACTCCCATAGTGATAGGGACCCTACACACGCGTGTACGGTCCGTTGCAATGCATTTGGGGTGCCCTAGGGCTGTGGAACGCACCATACCTGTGTTGTAACATAGGATTGACATAGGGGACACATGAGGGACTAGTATAGGGGCCTAAATACAGGGTGGTTGTCATGGAGACCGAGTTTAGTGTTTGAATTTTGCATCATGTGGCCAGCAGAAGTCGGTGGGAGACAATATACTTTGTTGCAATGCGGTTGTTGACATTACATCATGCTCAATTTTAAAACCATGCAAAGCCTGTCACTGGGGTAGCTTTAAAATGATTGGAGGACACGTAGGATGCAAATGTGACTGAGCCAATCACTCTGTACTCCTGTAAATGAAACAGGCCAGCAAGGAAGATATAAGGCAGCCAGGTCCCTTGAGAGAGCACTTGCCTGCACATCCTTTCATTCCACAACACTGCTGCTGCTTGTGATTCCTCTGGCACCATGTCCAGGTCTGTGGAGAGGGCCCAGCCATTCACCATGGAGGAGAATATGGCGTTGGTGGATGTGATCCTCCCACTGTACACCATGCTGTATGGTCGACCAGGGGAGCAGGTGAGTGCAGACTCCACTAGCTTAAACTGTGCCCCTTTTTGTGACTGTGACTTCTGGCATTGTGTCCAGGTGTGACAGACATGCAGGGTTCTTCATAGTGGTTCCCAGGGGGAGGGGGGGGGCTCATGTCTCCCATGCAGAGCATGCTGTAGTTCCTATGTGCACAACACACTTGCATAGTGCTTACTGTGACGATCACTGCATGGTGCATGCCGCTTTCGGACTGCCTAATCCTCCTGGAAATGTTGTTTCTACAGTCCTGATGTGATTCTGTGGTCCCCCCAGGGTGACAGGTGCCAGTACCCACAGATGTGTGTCTGTTCAGTGTACCTGTGGTGAGAGTGTCCAAATGATGTGGTCGTCCCCTGGACATTGGTGTGTGTGTGTGTGAGTCCCCTGTCATGTGGGTGTGTGCATATGTGGAGTGTTGCACCCCAGCTCCATGTGGGATGGATATACCCTGCCCATCTGATGTGAGCAGGGAGCTGTGCTGGATGTCTGCCGTGCTGAGACAGCCCCACATCTGAGACACCCCCAGTCTAGTGGCACATGTGCAGAGTGAGGTTTGTAGCGGCAGTTGCCAATGCCAGGTGATTGTTCAGTGCCTGTGTGTGTCTGTGTACTCTGCTGAGGTAGCGTAAGTGGGCTGGGGCATGTGACTGCTTAGGGGTACTGTTCAGATTCCTGGTGTAGCTTGGGATGCACAGTGTGAGCCTGCATCATTGATTGTGTTGCACCCCTCATGCCACCTGTGTACTTTCAATGGCACCTACTGCATTTGCCCATTCCCAGGAGGATGATGTCACTATGACAAAGGTGCAATGAGTTGGCTGCATACTATGGCCAGTTCAAATATGCATAATTTGTAATATGTGTGTGTTGGACCTACGTCCTAGAGGTAGCTTGGCTCAGGCCAACAGGCTTTCATCCCAACATGGCATCTCGTGCTTGCATCACACCCAGCTCACAACCTAGCGCAACACCACAGAAAAAAAAGTCACTACACTGATTACATTTAAAGTTTACTAGAAGTCTTTATCTTGTCTTCTCAAACAGGGTTATTCAGGATCACATTTCAGGGTAAGAACATTTCATCATATTTAAATAGTCAATACTTTTCCTTACGTTACTTTACACCACAATTATCTTTTACACCATTTCAAGAAATCATTTAGTTTGCACAGTGTTCCCTGCCAGTTGGATTCCCTAATGGCAACACGCTCCAACTCCTATCTTGTCTCTAACAATTAACTTATTATTCTCAGAAACTAGCGAGACAATGACCAGGCGGCTGGCAGTTGCTTAGTGACAGCTATGCAGTCTCGGGGTAGGTTCTTTATCACCCAGATTATTCCCTTCCTGATAGGCAGTACCCCCAACCCCTCACTGTTACCAAACTCGGGCTGCTATCTTACACACTATGCGCATAATCACTATTTCCTTGACTTCAGTCACACGTGGTTTTAGGACCAGCAATAGTTATTTACAACCTGGGCCCTTGTTTCCTTAAAGCCCAACACTCTGGTTACATGGACATCTTCTGCCTGTTAATGCGGGCTCTCGTGGGCTCTGCTGTACTCTCTTGGCTCTTTTCCCCCACCCCTTTTTGTAGGCCCAGCTTACTGTTTCTTTGGGGTCCTCCTCTCGCGAAGTTCCTTCGAGACGGAGGACGAGTGCCCACCTCTTTGAGGCAGACGGAGCTCGCTGCGCTGATGAGAAGCCCTCACAGGGGGAAAGGTGAACAACAGAGCACCACCGCTCACCCGCCTCCCCCAAGAGCTACCCTGCGAGTGGGGCTCCTCTCCTGGTGGGAGCCTCGCTGGTGGGGGCCTCACTCCCTCGCTCCCACACCTTCTGGATTCGCTCCTCCGCGGTTTCCTCAGATCAGGGGTTGGCCCAAGTAGCTTCCGCGTCCACAGTTCCGGGCTCCCGCAGCCGCCAGTAGCAGCGCGGCTTGCGGGGGCGCGGCCTCCACACAACTGAAATCCTCCCACAATTGACACCAGCGGGGCGGCGCTACAGCATCGGCCCCGCTCACGTGACTCTAGGCGGCGACCTCCAGGCCAGATCCGCCCTACACTTCCTTGCTGCGAGATTCTCCTCAGCGGCCTTACGCGATGCCGGCCAACTATCGGCGAGAGATTCCGTCTCTTCCCCCCAGATCTCCGGATGACCACACGTCACTCCCTGATAGCCACAGGCAATCTATCAACCCCGGGGGCGCGGCGGTGAATACTCCTGGTAAGGAATGGTGACGGGGCTGAAATTAAGGGTGCAGGTCCCACCTCACAGCTGATAGGTAGGTCAGCTAATCTCCGTGTATAGAGCCCCGACTCCTCCCCAATAGCCAGGGTCAGTGGGCAGTCGCTAGGGCCAGATTGTCTAGGGATCCCAGGCAATGTTCGGTATGAGGGACAGATAGTTCCTGATGGCGACTCTCTCCTGGGTCCCCAATCTTCCGGGATTCTGTCCACTTTGAGGCTCTCAGGGAAACGATGAGCCCCAAAGTCTTTGGCTGTGTTCAGGGACCAGTCAGAAGGTTGGGGGTGGTATCAGCTGATTTTGGAAGACGCGCAGACCCTAAGACCTGTCACTTCCCTATCCAGCGCAGCCACCTCCCCACACAGGTGCCTTACTCCTGACTGCCTCACAGCTCATCCCACTCCTAAAACGGCCGCCCTGCCCCCACCTCTATTTATCACCTGGGGCCTGACTGGCCAGAGTGGTCCAGAAGGTTCTGGAACCTCTCATGGCAGCCTATGGCCCAGGTGCTGAGGTGACAGTTGGAACCACCATTTTGTGAGTCTAACCTCCCTCTCCCTGTTTTTACAGTGAAGCACCTTGCGCCTCTCCCTCAGGTAGTAAGGATGAGGCGCCCAGTGCCTCTACATCAACACCCAAAAAGTAGTTTGTGGACAGAAAAAATGAGAAGGGAAAGGGAAAAAAAATAATATGAGGAGGGAACCGCCAAAGGGCTGGCAGGTCTAACAGTGTGTCTCTGTATCATTGATAAGGTGGATTGATGTATTGTCACTTTTGCATCCTCACAGGTAGGCGTCTGTGCCAAGGGGGAGATCTGGAAGCAAGCCGTCAGTGCCGTGAGGAGGACGGAGGGTCAGAAGCGGCGCCTAGCCCAGGTGAGGAAACGCTGGCAGAATATCCGGTGCTGGACGCGGAGGATCGCACGGGTCCTGCTGGGGGACTCACCTGAGAGCCACAAAAACCGTGGGCGCCGGCGTCTGACCCACATCCATAAGCGTGTGCTGGCGGTGGTCTTCCCCGACTTGGACAGGCGCTTACTGGAGAAGCAGCAGCAGGAAGGGGGTAGGTACATGTGTGTTTGTTGTGTGTGACCAGCTTTTGGAAGTGCGCAGTTGCATGGATACACTGCCAGGTTTTAAATGTGCAGTGCATATCCTGTTCCCCAAAGTAAAGCGGTGCTGTTCTTCCTCCCTTCCCCTCCTTGCCATGTGTTCCCTGGTCTGTGTGTAGTCACTCTTGCACAAGGTCATCTAGAATGGCAGTTAATCCAAGTGCCCAATGCTTGCAGCATCATGTGGGGGGGTGGTGTGTAACAGGTTTTTGGACGTTGCCTGTGCCCTGGCCAGTTCTGTCATTGTGGGGTCCATGTTAGTTGGCACTGATGCTGAGTCCCGACATGGGAGTGTGTGTTTCATGTGTACTGCCTTACTGCCTGCATGTCGAATGTTGTGCCCTCTGACATGATGTGCTTGAGTGTGAGATATGCATAGTGCAGGGATGGTGGCTTGTGTTCCAGTCATATCCATCCAGGGCCATGGAGTAGTGTGGCCACTACAGTCCCCTGGGGCACCTTTTCCTAGGTATCATGTGTGTCATCAGACAATGTAGACATTCTCTGTGTCTTCAGCATAGTTTGGGCCCTGTGGCATAGTACCCTGGCCTCATTTGTATTCACGTATACTGTGCTACATGTGTCCACTGTACAGGGTGACCTAATTTAGCTGGTGCATACTCACAGGGGCCAGTGCCTGTGTGTCTTGGTGCAACTATCTGATGATGGTTGTTTGTCAGTGATATATGTGGACAGGCGCACCAGGGGTAGTTTGTGTACGATCAGGATTTATTGCAGGCCATGTGTTTTCATCCCAGACTAAGAGGTGTAAGTACTTCCTCTGTCTCAATCACATTGTCTCAGGTAGGGGGGGGGGTTGGTGCGGGCAAGGCCTACATGTCCAAACCTGAAGTCTCCTTGCTCGGTCTGGCCAGTGTGTGATGTTTGTGTGGACAAACACTCAAGGTGCAGTGACCCAGTCATGTTGGCCATGGTTTTCAGTTTTACCTTTGCACCATGTCCCAAGAGTTGATAGACATGGTTCGTGCTCATCCCTTACTTGGCTACGCTGTGTGTCGCAGATGCTGTGCTAGATTGTCCCCAGAGCCTGGCTCCTCTGTACAATTTGATATCAAGTTATTTGCTATTGTGTCATGCTCTCCATATTTTAACAGTGGCATGGTGGGTCAACAAACTGTGTGTTGCAGGGACTACATATGTACCTTGTATTGTAGATGTTACTCCTGTTGCTTTTCAGGCTATGCACTGTGACCTATGTAGAGTTGACTCATGTGACATATGTATACAGGTGTCTGATTTCTCCTGTCTCTTCACCTTGCCCACAGCATCGTCGGGGGACTACGAGGGAGACACTGGCACGGACCGTGAGGAGGGAGCGAGCACCAGTGCCAGCAGTGCTGAGTTGGCTGGCACATCGAGTGGCACGGAGGCCGACGGGAGTGCAGCGGAGGACCTGTCCAGTCAAACCACCACCGACTATGATGCAGACGGGTCCGAGGCTGAGCACTCCGAGGGGGCGGAGGCTGGTCCCACAGCTGACACCAGCACTCCATCACTACCCGCCCCCTCCATTCCGATCACCGGCCTCCCACTTTCTCGTGTCCCTTCCCGCCGTGCTAGGTCACCACGTGTCTCCTTCTTGCCAGGCACCGCACCCCCTGCCCCTGTCTCCACTGCTGCCACCAATGCCGAGTCTGTGGACATCCTGCGGCAGTTGCAGGTTGGTCAGACTGCGATGCTTAATGTCCTCCATGGCCACAGCCGAGTGCTCAACCAGATGGAGGCATACATGGAGGGCATTTCAGCTGCGCAGTCTGACCAACGCAACTTGCTGAGGTCCATAGACTCAACACTGACTGCAGCAGTGGGTCTCCTGCAGCACTACGTCCCCCCCCTACCCCTGAACCATCCACACTTCCCACTCCCATGCCTGTCCAAAGCACACCCAGACGTCCCCATGCACGCACCCCACCAGACACAGGCACCACACCACCAGTAAAGGCAAAGCGCACACCTCCTGGCACGCACACACAGGGTGAAGTAGGCACACCCACTGGGTCGGGGGGGAAACGGAAGACACGCAGCCAGAGTGGGAGTCCACATTCCTCACGACCACCACCCTCCAAATCCACTCCCCTCAGCTCTCCTGGCCAAGAGTCGGACACAGGGTCAGTCCTGCCCAGTGTGTCCATCAGCCCCAGTGTGGCACCACCCCGCAAGCGGTGGAGGCAGGACACCAACATGGGAGTTGAGTCCCCCCCCTGTCCACACCCTCCACCAGTAGCGCTGCGACCCATCCCTCCGACGCCCCCCCTCCTTGGGGCCTGTGGTTCCTTTGGGTGCAGGGGAGACACTGGGCGACCTGGCAGTAGTGTGCAGCGCCGTGCTCGAATCCACCTTTGGCGCTGCCCCACCCCCTGTGTTGGAGTCGTCCGTCCCTGCACCCACAACACCTACCCTTGCCCCTCTTGTCCCTGCGGTGCCTGGTCCTTGCCCCCCACATGATGCCACCCCCCCCCCCTGTGGATGACAAGGTAGTCTGAACTGTGCAGGCAAGCTAGGGGACACGCATCCCAATGTGTCCCCCACCTGGATTGGAACTTTGGACTGCCCTATGGGCCTTGTGCATATGGAACTCTTCATACAATACTTTTTAGAACATTGCTGAATAAAGCTATTTTATTTTCCTTGGCACACTACTGCTTTTCTGGCATTGCTGTTGGTGGTGCTGCTCCATGATTTGGGGTGGCGATAATGTGTTAGGTGTCTGGGATATGTTGTAGTGTGCTGGTCGTGGGGTGGACCCTGTTATCTGTGTGCCATCACACGGTATTTGCTATCAAACTTTGCTCATGTAAGCTGTTACTGCATGGTGACATTGTCCCAAGGTGTGTACCTTCCTCTGTGGACCCTGACATCTTCCCTGCAGGGTGTTGAAGACATTTGTGCAGTGCTGTGTCTACATTTGCTGGGTGTGTGACAGACCCCTTCAACTTTGGCCATGCATGCTGGGCAAGGTCTCCACCTGCATCATTTGTGGCATCCTTGGGGGTCACTGTACTTGTGACTGGAGTATATTGACATGACTTCATGTGTACATGTTACCTTTTCCGCACTATGCATGTGTGTACTCCCAGCCTCGCACACATGTGTTTCGTGTTCTGCTGGGTCTTTGAGCACCTGACTGACAATTGTGGGCATTGTATCTGTGGGTACTCCACCCCTTTCTTTCCATGGGCACAGCTGGGAGGACTCTGCACCCACCCCTCATATGTCTGGGCACTGCTGGGAGTGATAGGCACCCACCCCTCCTATGTCTGGGCACTGTTGGGAGGACTCTGCACCCACCCCTCCTATGTCTGGGCACTGCTGGGAGGACTCTCACCCACCCCTCCTGTGTCTGGGCACTGCTGGGAGTGATAGGCACCCACCCCTCCTATGGCTGGGCACTGCTGGGGGGACTCTGCACCCACCCCTCCTATGTCTGGGCACTGCTGGGAGTGATAGGCACCCACCCCTCCTATGGCTGGGCACTGCTGGGGGGGACACTGCACCCACCCCTCCTATGTCTGGGCACTGCTGGGGGACTCTGCACCCACCCCTCCTATGTCTGGGCACTGCTGGGAGGACTCTGCACCCACCCCTCCTATGTCTGGGCACTGCTGGGAGGACTCTCACCCACCCCTCCTGTGTCTGGGCACTGCTGGGAGTGATAGGCCCCCACCCCTCCTATGGCTGGGCACTGCTGGGGGGACTCTGCACCCACCCCTCCTGTGTCTGGGCACTGCTGGGAGGACTCTCACCCACCCCTCCTGTGTCTGGGCACTGCTGGGAGTGATAGGCACCCACCCCTCCTATGTCTGGGCACTGCTGGGGGGACTCTGCACCCACCCCTCCTATGTCTGGGCACTGCTGGGAGGACTCTGCACCCACCCCTCCTATGTCTGGGCACTGCTGGGGGGACTCTGCACCCACCCCTCCTATGTCTGGGCACTGCTGGGAGGACTCTGCACCCACCCCTCCTATGTCTGGGCACTGCTGGGGGGACTCTGCACCCACCCCTCCTATGTCTGGGCACTGCTGGGGGGACTCTGCACCCACCCCTCCTATGTCTGGGCACTGCTGGGGAGACTCTGCACCCACCCCTCCTATGACTGGGCACTGCTGGGAGTGATAGGCACCCACCCCTCCTATGTCTGGGCACTGCTGGGAGGACTCTGCACCCACCCCTCCTGTGTCTGGGCACTGCTGGGAGTGATAGGCCCCCACCCCTCCTGTGTCTGGGCACTGCTGGGAGTGATAGGCCCCACCCCTCCTATGTCTGGGCACTGCTGGGGGGACTCTGCACCCACCCCTCCTGTGTCTGGGCACTGCTGGGGGGACTCTGCACCCACCCCTCCTATGTCTGGGCACTGCTGGGGGGACTCTGCACCCACCCCTCCTATGACTGGGCCCTGCTGGGAGTGATAGGCACCCACCCCTCCTATGTCTGGGCACTGCTGGGAGTGATAGGCACCCACCCCTCCTATGTCTGGGCACTGCTGGGAGGACTCTGCACCCACCCCTCCTATGTCTGGGCACTGCTGGGAGTGATAGGCACCCACCCCTCCTATGTCTGGGCACTGCTGGGAGGACTCTGCACCCACCCGTCCTATGTCTGGGCACTGCTGGGAGGACTCTGCACCCACCCCTCCTATGTCTGGGCACTGCTGGGAGGACTCTCACCCACCCCTCCTGTGTCTGGGCACTGCTGGGAGTGATAGGCACCCACCCCTCCTATGTCTGGGCACTGCTGGGGGCCTCTGCACCCACCCTACTATGTCTGGGCACTGCTGGGAGTGATAGGCACCCGCCCCTCCTGTGTCTGGGCACTGCTGGGGGGACTCTCACCCACCCCTCCTGTGTCTGGGCACTGCTGGGGGGACTCTGCACCCACCCCTCCTGTGTCTGGGCACTGCTGGGAGGACTCTGCACCCACCCCTCCTGTGTCTGGGCACTGCTGGGGGGACTCTGCACCCACCCCTCCTGTGTCTGGGCACTGCTGGGAGGACTCTGCACCCACCCCTCCTATGTCTGGGCACTGCTGGGAGGACTCTGCACCCACCCCTCCTGTGTCTGGGCACTGCTGGGAGTGATAGGCACCCACTCCTCCTGTGTCTGGGCACTGCTGGGAGGACTCTGCACCCACCCCTCCTGTGTCTGGGCACTGCTGGGAGGACTCTGCACCCACCCCTCCTATGTCTGGGCACTGCTGGGAGGACTCTGCACCCACCCCTCGTATGTCTGGGCACTGCTGGGAGGACTCTCACCCACCCCTCCTGTGTCTGGGCACTGCTGGGAGTGATAGGCACCCACCCCTCCTATGTCTGGGCACTGCTGGGAGTGATAGGCACCCACCCCTCCTGTGTCTGGGCACTGCTGGGGGGACTCTGCACCCACCCCTCCTGTGTCTGGGCACTGCTGGGGGGACTCTGCACCCACCCCTCCTGTGTCTGGGCACTGCTGGGAGGACTCTGCACCCACCCCTCCTGTGTCTGGGCACTGCTGGGAGGACTCTGCACCCACCCCTCCTGTGTCTGGGCACTGCTGGGGGGACTCTGCACCCACCCCTCCTGTGTCTGGGCACTGCTGGGAGGACTCTGCACCCACCCCTCCTATGTCTGGGCACTGCTGGGAGGACTCTCACCCACGCCTCCTGTGTCTGGGCACTGCTGGGGGGACTCTGCACCCACCCCTCCTATGTCTGGGAATTGCTGGGAGTGATAGGCACCCACCCCTCCTATGTCTGGGCACTGCTGGGAGGACTCTGCACCCACCCCTCCTATGTCTGGGCACTGCTGGGAGGACTCTCACCCACCCCTCCTGTGTCTGGGCACTGCTGGGAGTGATAGGCACCCACCCCTCCTATGGCTGGGCACTGCTGGGGGGACTCTGCACCCACCCCTCCTATGTCTGGGCACTGCTGGGAGTGATAGGCACCCACCCCTCCTATGGCTGGGCACTGCTGGGGGGACTCTGCACCCACCCCTCCTATGTCTGGGCACTGCTGGGGGGACTCTGCACCCACCCCTCCTATGTCTGGGCACTGCTGGGAGGACTCTGCACCCACCCCTCCTATGTCTGGGCACTGCTGGGAGGACTCTCACCTACCCCTCCTGTGTCTGGGCACTGCTGGGAGTGATAGGCACCCACCCCTCCTATGTCTGGGCACTGCTGGGAGGACTCTGCACCCACCCCCCCTATGTCTGGGCACTGCTGGGAGTGATAGGCACCCACCCCTCCTATGTCTGGGCACTGCTGGGAGGACTCTGCACCCACCCCTCCTATGTCTGGGCACTGCTGGGAGGACTCTGCACCCACCCCTCCTATGTCTGGGCACTGCTGGGAGGACTCTCACCCACCCCTCCTGTGTCTGGGCACTGCTGGGAGTGATAGGCACCCACCCCTCCTATGTCTGGGCACTGCTCGGAGTGATAGGCACCCACCCCTCCTATGTCTGGGCACTGCTGGGAGGACTCTGCACCCACCCCTCCTATGTCTGGGCACTGCTGGGGGGACTCTGCACTCACACCTCCTATGTCTGGGCACTGCTGGGAGTGATAGACACCCACCCCTCCTATGTCTGGGCACTGCTGGGAGGACTCTGCACCCACCCCTTCTGTGTCTGGGCACTGCTGGGGGGACTCTGCACCCACCCCTCCTATGTCTGGGCACTGCTGGGAGGACTCTGCACTCACCCCTCCTATGTCTGGGCACTGCTGGGAGGACTCTGCACCCACCCCTCCTATGTCTGGGCACTGCTGGGGGGACTCTGCACCAGCCCCTCCTATGTCTGGGCACTGCTGGGAGGACTCTCACCCACCCCTCCTGTGTCTGGGCACTGCTGGGAGTGATAGGCTCCCACCCCTCCTATGTCTGGGCACTGCTGGGGGGACTCTGCACCCACCCCTCCTGTGTCTGGGCACTGCTGGGGGGACTCTGCACCCACCCCTCCTATGTCTGGGCACTGCTAGGGGGACTCTGCACCCACCCCTCCTATGTCTGGGCACTGCTGGAGGGACTCTGCACCCACCCCTCCTATGTCTGGGCACTGCTGGGAGGACTCTCACCCACCCCTCCTGTAACTGGGCACTGCTGGGAGTGATAGGCACCCACCCCTCCTATGTCTGGGCACTGCTGGGGGGACTCTGCACCCACCCCTCCTATGTCTGGGCACTGCTGGGAAGACTCTGCACCCACCCCTCCTATGTCTGGGCACTGCTGGGAGTGATAGGCACCCACCCCTCCTGTGTCTGGGCACTGCTGGGAGGACTCTGCACCCACCCCTCCTGTGTCTGGGCACTGCTGGGAGGACTCTCACCCACCCCCTCCTGTGTCTGGGCACTGCTGGGAGTGACAGGCACCCACCCCTCCTATGTCGGGGCACTGCTGGGGGGACTCTGCACCCACCCCTCCTGTGTCTGGGCACTGCTGGGGGGGGACTCTGCACCCACCCTTCCTGTGTCTGGGCACTGCTGGGAGTGATAGGCACCCACCCCTCCTATGGCTGGTCACTGCTGGGGGGACTCTGCACCCACCCGTCCTATGTCTGGGCACTGCTGGGAGGACTCTGCACCCACCCCTCCTATGTCTGGGCACTGCTGGGAGGACTCTCACCCACCCCTCCTGTGTCTGGGCACTGCTGGGAGTGATAGGCACCCACCCCTCCTATGTCTGGGCACTGCTGGGGGCCTCTGCACCCACCCTACTATGTCTGGGCACTGCTGGGAGTGATAGGCACCCGCCCCTCCTGTGTCTGGGCACTGCTGGGGGGACTCTCACCCACCCCTCCTGTGTCTGGGCACTGCTGGGGGGACTCTGCACCCACCCCTCCTGTGTCTGGGCACTGCTGGGAGGACTCTGCACCCACCCCTCCTGTGTCTGGGCACTGCTGGGGGGACTCTGCACCCACCCCTCCTGTGTCTGGGCACTGCTGGGAGGACTCTGCACCCACCCCTCCTATGTCTGGGCACTGCTGGGAGGACTCTGCACCCACCCCTCCTGTGTCTGGGCACTGCTGGGAGTGATAGGCACCCACTCCTCCTGTGTCTGGGCACTGCTGGGAGGACTCTGCACCCACCCCTCCTGTGTCTGGGCACTGCTGGGAGGACTCTGCACCCACCCCTCCTATGTCTGGGCACTGCTGGGAGGACTCTGCACCCACCCCTCGTATGTCTGGGCACTGCTGGGAGGACTCTCACCCACCCCTCCTGTGTCTGGGCACTGCTGGGAGTGATAGGCACCCACCCCTCCTATGTCTGGGCACTGCTGGGAGTGATAGGCACCCACCCCTCCTGTGTCTGGGCACTGCTGGGGGGACTCTGCACCCACCCCTCCTGTGTCTGGGCACTGCTGGGGGGACTCTGCACCCACCCCTCCTGTGTCTGGGCACTGCTGGGAGGACTCTGCACCCACCCCTCCTGTGTCTGGGCACTGCTGGGAGGACTCTGCACCCACCCCTCCTGTGTCTGGGCACTGCTGGGGGGACTCTGCACCCACCCCTCCTGTGTCTGGGCACTGCTGGGAGGACTCTGCACCCACCCCTCCTATGTCTGGGCACTGCTGGGAGGACTCTCACCCACGCCTCCTGTGTCTGGGCACTGCTGGGGGGACTCTGCACCCACCCCTCCTATGTCTGGGAATTGCTGGGAGTGATAGGCACCCACCCCTCCTATGTCTGGGCACTGCTGGGAGGACTCTGCACCCACCCCTCCTATGTCTGGGCACTGCTGGGAGGACTCTCACCCACCCCTCCTGTGTCTGGGCACTGCTGGGAGTGATAGGCACCCACCCCTCCTATGGCTGGGCACTGCTGGGGGGACTCTGCACCCACCCCTCCTATGTCTGGGCACTGCTGGGAGTGATAGGCACCCACCCCTCCTATGGCTGGGCACTGCTGGGGGGACTCTGCACCCACCCCTCCTATGTCTGGGCACTGCTGGGGGGACTCTGCACCCACCCCTCCTATGTCTGGGCACTGCTGGGAGGACTCTGCACCCACCCCTCCTATGTCTGGGCACTGCTGGGAGGACTCTCACCTACCCCTCCTGTGTCTGGGCACTGCTGGGAGTGATAGGCACCCACCCCTCCTATGTCTGGGCACTGCTGGGAGGACTCTGCACCCACCCCCCCTATGTCTGGGCACTGCTGGGAGTGATAGGCACCCACCCCTCCTATGTCTGGGCACTGCTGGGAGGACTCTGCACCCACCCCTCCTATGTCTGGGCACTGCTGGGAGGACTCTGCACCCACCCCTCCTATGTCTGGGCACTGCTGGGAGGACTCTCACCCACCCCTCCTGTGTCTGGGCACTGCTGGGAGTGATAGGCACCCACCCCTCCTATGTCTGGGCACTGCTCGGAGTGATAGGCACCCACCCCTCCTATGTCTGGGCACTGCTGGGAGGACTCTGCACCCACCCCTCCTATGTCTGGGCACTGCTGGGGGGACTCTGCACTCACCCCTCCTATGTCTGGGCACTGCTGGGAGTGATAGACACCCACCCCTCCTATGTCTGGGCACTGCTGGGAGGACTCTGCACCCACCCCTTCTGTGTCTGGGCACTGCTGGGGGGACTCTGCACCCACCCCTCCTATGTCTGGGCACTGCTGGGAGGACTCTGCACTCACCCCTCCTATGTCTGGGCACTGCTGGGAGGACTCTGCACCCACCCCTCCTATGTCTGGGCACTGCTGGGGGGACTCTGCACCAGCCCCTCCTATGTCTGGGCACTGCTGGGAGGACTCTCACCCACCCCTCCTGTGTCTGGGCACTGCTGGGAGTGATAGGCTCCCACCCCTCCTATGTCTGGGCACTGCTGGGGGGACTCTGCACCCACCCCTCCTGTGTCTGGGCACTGCTGGGGGGACTCTGCACCCACCCCTCCTATGTCTGGGCACTGCTAGGGGGACTCTGCACCCACCCCTCCTATGTCTGGGCACTGCTGGAGGGACTCTGCACCCACCCCTCCTATGTCTGGGCACTGCTGGGAGGACTCTCACCCACCCCTCCTGTAACTGGGCACTGCTGGGAGTGATAGGCACCCACCCCTCCTATGTCTGGGCACTGCTGGGGGGACTCTGCACCCACCCCTCCTATGTCTGGGCACTGCTGGGAAGACTCTGCACCCACCCCTCCTATGTCTGGGCACTGCTGGGAGTGATAGGCACCCACCCCTCCTGTGTCTGGGCACTGCTGGGAGGACTCTGCACCCACCCCTCCTGTGTCTGGGCACTGCTGGGAGGACTCTCACCCACCCCCTCCTGTGTCTGGGCACTGCTGGGAGTGACAGGCACCCACCCCTCCTATGTCGGGGCACTGCTGGGGGGACTCTGCACCCACCCCTCCTGTGTCTGGGCACTGCTGGGGGGGGACTCTGCACCCACCCTTCCTGTGTCTGGGCACTGCTGGGAGTGATAGGCACCCACCCCTCCTATGGCTGGTCACTGCTGGGGGGACTCTGCACCCACCCCTCCTATGTCTGGGCACTGCTGGGGGGACTCTGCAACCACGCCTCCTATGTCTGGGCACTGCTGGGAGGACACTGCACCCACCCCTCCTGTGTCTGGGCACTGCTGGGAGGACTCTGCACCCACCCCTCCTGTGTCTGGGCACTGCTGGGAGTGATAGGCACCCACCCCTCCTATGTCTGGGCACTGCTGGGAGTGATAGGCACCCACCCCTCCTATGTCTGGGCACTGCTGGGAGTGATAGGCACCCACCCCTCCTATGTCTGGGCACTGCTGGGAGGACTCTGCACCCACCCCTCCTATGTCTGGGCACTGCTGGGAGGACTCTCACCCACCCCTCCTGTGTCTGGGCACTGCTGGGAGTGATAGGCACCCACCCCTCCTATGTCTGGGCACTGCTGGGAGTGATAGGCACCCACCCCTCCTATGTCTGGGCACTGCTGGGGGGACTCTGCACCCCCCCCTATGTCTGGGCACTGCTGGGAGTGATAGGCACCCACCCCTCCTATGTCTGGGCACTGCTGGGGGGACTCTGCACCCACCCCTCCTGTGTCTGGGCACTGCTGGGAGGACTCTGCACCCACCCCTCCTATGTCTGGGCACTGCTGGGAGGACTCTCACCCACCCCTCCCGTGTCTGGGCACTGCTGGGAGTGAAAGGCACCCACCTCTCCTATGTCAGGGCACTGCTGGGGGGACTCTGCACCCACCCCTCCTGTGTCTGGGCACTGCTGGGGGGACTCTGCACCCACCCCTCCTTTGTCTGGGCACTGCTGGGAGTGATAGGCACCCACCCCTCCTATGTCTGGGCACTGCTGGGGGGACTCTGCACCCACTCCTCCTATGTCTGGGCACTGCTGGGGGGACTCTGCACCCACCCCTCCTATGTCTGGACACTGCTGGGAGGACTCTCACCCACCCCGCCTGTAACTGGGCACTGCTGGGAGTGATAGGCACCCACCCCTCCTATGTCTGGGCACTGCTGGGAGGACTCTGCACCCACCCCTCCTATGTCTGGGCACTGCTGGGGGGACTCTGCACCCACCCCTCCTATGTCTGGGCACTGCTGGGGGGACTCTGCACCCACCCCTCCTATGTCTGGGCACTGCTGGGGAGACTCTGCACCCACCCCTCCTATGACTGGGCACTGCTGGGAGTGATAGGCACCCACCACTCCTATGTCTGGGCACTGCTGGGAGGACTCTGCACCCACCCCTCCTGTGTCTGGGCACTGCTGGGAGTGATAGGCCCCCACCCCTCCTGTGTCTGGGCACTGCTGGGAGTGATAGGCCCCACCCCTCCTATGTCTGGGCACTGCTGGGGGGACTCTGCACCCACCCCTCCTGTGTCTGGGCACTGCTGGGGGGACTCTGCACCCACCCCTCCTATGTCTGGGCACTGCTGGGGGGACTCTGCACCCACCCCTCCTATGACTGGGCCCTGCTGGGAGTGATAGGCACCCACCCCTCCTATGTCTGGGCACTGCTGGGAGTGATAGGCACCCACCCCTCCTATGTCTGGGCACTGCTGGGAGGACTCTGCACCCACCCCTCCTATGTCTGGGCACTGCTGGGAGTGATAGGCACCCACCCCTCCTATGTCTGGGCACTGCTGGGAGGACTCTGCACCCACCCGTCCTATGTCTGGGCACTGCTGGGAGGACTCTGCACCCACCCCTCCTATGTCTGGGCACTGCTGGGAGGACTCTCACCCACCCCTCCTGTGTCTGGGCACTGCTGGGAGTGATAGGCACCCACCCCTCCTATGTCTGGGCACTGCTGGGGGCCTCTGCACCCACCCTACTATGTCTGGGCACTGCTGGGAGTGATAGGCACCCGCCCCTCCTGTGTCTGGGCACTGCTGGGGGGACTCTCACCCACCCCTCCTGTGTCTGGGCACTGCTGGGGGGACTCTGCACCCACCCCTCCTGTGTCTGGGCACTGCTGGGAGGACTCTGCACCCACCCCTCCTGTGTCTGGGCACTGCTGGGGGGACTCTGCACCCACCCCTCCTGTGTCTGGGCACTGCTGGGAGGACTCTGCACCCACCCCTCCTATGTCTGGGCACTGCTGGGAGGACTCTGCACCCACCCCTCCTGTGTCTGGGCACTGCTGGGAGTGATAGGCACCCACTCCTCCTGTGTCTGGGCACTGCTGGGAGGACTCTGCACCCACCCCTCCTGTGTCTGGGCACTGCTGGGAGGACTCTGCACCCACCCCTCCTATGTCTGGGCACTGCTGGGAGGACTCTGCACCCACCCCTCGTATGTCTGGGCACTGCTGGGAGGACTCTCACCCACCCCTCCTGTGTCTGGGCACTGCTGGGAGTGATAGGCACCCACCCCTCCTATGTCTGGGCACTGCTGGGAGTGATAGGCACCCACCCCTCCTATGTCTGGGCACTGCTGGGGGGACTCTGCACCCACCCCTCCTGTGTCTGGGCACTGCTGGGGGGACTCTGCACCCACCCCTCCTGTGTCTGGGCACTGCTGGGAGGACTCTGCACCCACCCCTCTTGTGTCTGGGCACTGCTGGGAGGACTCTGCACCCACCCCTCCTGTGTCTGGGCACTGCTGGGGGGACTCTGCACCCACCCCTCCTGTGTCTGGGCACTGCTGGGAGGACTCTGCACCCACCCCTCCTATGTCTGGGCACTGCTGGGAGGACTCTCACCCACGGCTCCTGTGTCTGGGCACTGCTGGGGGGACTCTGCACCCACCCCTCCTATGTCTGGGAATTGCTGGGAGTGATAGGCACCCACCCCTCCTATGTCTGGGCACTGCTGGGAGGACTCTGCACCCACCCCTCCTATGTCTGGGCACTGCTGGGAGGACTCTCACCCACCCCTCCTGTGTCTGGGCACTGCTGGGAGTGATAGGCACCCACCCCTCCTATGGCTGGGCACTGCTGGGGGGACTCTGCACCCACCCCTCCTATGTCTGGGCACTGCTGGGAGTGATAGGCACACACCCCTCCTATGGCTGGGCACTGCTGGGGGGACTCTGCACCCACCCCTCCTATGTCTGGGCACTGCTGGGGGGACTCTGCACCCACCCCTCCTATGTCTGGGCACTGCTGGGAGGACTCTGCACCCACCCCTCCTATGTCTGGGCACTGCTGGGAGGACTCTCACCTACCCCTCCTGTGTCTGGGCACTGCTGGGAGTGATAGGCACCCACCCCTCCTATGTCTGGGCACTGCTGGGAGGACTCTGCACCCACCCCCCCATGTCTGGGCACTGCTGGGAGTGATAGGCACCCACCCCTCCTATGTCTGGGCACTGCTGGGAGGACTCTGCACCCACCCCTCCTATGTCTGGGCACTGCTGGGAGGACTCTGCACCCACCCCTCCTATGTCTGGGCACTGCTGGGAGGACTCTCACCCACCCCTCCTGTGTCTGGGCACTGCTGGGAGTGATAGGCACCCACCCCTCCTATGTCTGGGCACTGCTCGGAGTGATAGGCACCCACCCCTCCTATGTCTGGGCACTGCTGGGAGGACTCTGCACCCACCCCTCCTATGTCTGGGCACTGCTGGGGGGACTCTGCACTCACCCCTCCTATGTCTGGGCACTGCTGGGAGTGATAGACACCCACCCCTCCTATGTCTGGGCACTGCTGGGAGGACTCTGCACCCACCCCTTCTGTGTCTG
Organism: Triturus cristatus; assembly: GCF_964204655.1. NCBI lineage: Eukaryota > Metazoa > Chordata > Amphibia > Caudata > Salamandridae > Triturus > Triturus cristatus. The sequence continues at coordinate 476,602,118 of NC_140579.1, read as the reverse complement.
GGCACTGCTGGGGGGACTCTGCACCCACCCCTCCTATGTCTGGGCACTGCTGGGAGGACTCTGCACTCACCCCTCCTATGTCTGGGCACTGCTGGGAGGACTCTGCACCCACCCCTCCTATGTCTGGGCTCTGCTGGGGGGACTCTGCACCAGCCCCTCCTATGTCTGGGCACTGCTGGGAGGACTCTCACCCACCCCTCCTGTGTCTGGGCACTGCTGGGAGTGATAGGCTCCCACCCCTCCTATGTCTGGGCACTGCTGGGGGGACTCTGCACCCACCCCTCCTGTGTCTGGGCACTGCTGGGGGGACTCTGCACCCACCCCTCCTATGTCTGGGCACTGCTAGGGGGACTCTGCACCCACCCCTCCTATGTCTGGGCACTGCTGGAGGGACTCTGCACCCACCCCTCCTATGTCTGGGCACTGCTGGGAGGACTCTCACCCACCCCTCCTGTAACTGGGCACTGCTGGGAGTGATAGGCACCCACCCCTCCTATGTCTGGGCACTGCTGGGGGGACTCTGCACCCACCCCTCCTATGTCTGGGCACTGCTGGGAAGACTCTGCACCCACCCCTCCTATGTCTGGGCACTGCTGGGAGTGATAGGCACCCACCCCTCCTGTGTCTGGGCACTGCTGGGAGGACTCTGCACCCACCCCTCCTGTGTCTGGGCACTGCTGGGAGGACTCTCACCCACCCCCTCCTGTGTCTGGGCACTGCTGGGAGTGATAGGCACCCACCCCTCCTATGTCTGGGCACTGCTGGGGGGACTCTGCACCCACCCCTCCTGTGTCTGGGCACTGCTGGGGGGGGACTCTGCACCCACCCTTTCTGTGTCTGGGCACTGCTGGGAGTGATAGGCACCCACCCCTCCTATGGCTGGTCACTGCTGGGGGGACTCTGCACCCACCCCTCCTATGTCTGGGCACTGCTGGGGGGACTCTGCAACCACGCCTCCTATGTCTGGGCACTGCTGGGAGGACACTGCACCCACCCCTCCTGTGTCTGGGCACTGCTGGGAGGACTCTGCACCCACCCCTCCTGTGTCTGGGCACTGCTGGGAGTGATAGGCACCCACCCCTCCTATGTCTGGGCACTGCTGGGAGTGATAGGCACCCACCCCTCCTATGTCTGGGCACTGCTGGGAGTGATAGGCACCCACCCCTCCTATGTCTGGGCACTGCTGGGAGGACTCTGCACCCACCCCTCCTATGTCTGGGCACTGCTGGGAGGACTCTCACCCACCCCTCCTGTGTCTGGGCACTGCTGGGAGTGATAGGCACCCACCCCTCCTATGTCTGGGCACTGCTGGGAGTGATAGGCACCCACCCCTCCTATGTCTGGGCACTGCTGGGGGGACTCTGCACCCCCCCCCTATGTCTGGGCACTGCTGGGAGTGATAGGCACCCACCCCTCCTATGTCTGGGCACTGCTGGGGGGACTCTGCACCCACCCCTCCTGTGTCTGGGCACTGCTGGGAGGACTCTGCACCCACCCCTCCTATGTCTGGGCACTGCTGGGAGGACTCTCACCCACCCCTCCCGTGTCTGGGCACTGCTGGGAGTGAAAGGCACCCACCTCTCCTATGTCAGGGCACTGCTGGGGGGACTCTGCACCCACCCCTCCTGTGTCTGGGCACTGCTGGGGGGACTCTGCACCCACCCCTCCTTTGTCTGGGCACTGCTGGGAGTGATAGGCACCCACCCCTCCTATGTCTGGGCACTGCTGGGGGGACTCTGCACCCACCCCTCCTATGTCTGGGCACTGCTGGGGGGACTCTGCACCCACCCCTCCTATGTCTGGACACTGCTGGGAGGACTCTCACCCACCCCTCCTGTAACTGGGCACTGCTGGGAGTGATAGGCACCCACCCCTCCTATGTCTGGGCACTGCTGGGAGGACTCTGCACCCACCCCTCCTATGTCTGGGCACTGCTGGGGGGACTCTGCACCCACCCCTCCTATGTCTGGGCACTGCTGGGGGGACTCTGCACCCACCCCTCCTATGTCTGGGCACTGCTGGGGAGACTCTGCACCCACCCCTCCTATGACTGGGCACTGCTGGGAGTGATAGGCACCCACCCCTCCTATGTCTGGGCACTGCTGGGAGGACTCTGCACCCACCCCTCCTGTGTCTGGGCACTGCTGGGAGTGATAGGCCCCCACCCCTCCTGTGTCTGGGCACTGCTGGGAGTGATAGGCCCCACCCCTCCTATGTCTGGGCACTGCTGGGGGGACTCTGCACCCACCCCTCCTGTGTCTGGGCACTGCTGGGGGGACTCTGCACCCACCCCTCCTATGTCTGGGCACTGCTGGGGGGACTCTGCACCCACCCCTCCTATGACTGGGCCCTGCTGGGAGTGATAGGCACCCACCCCTCCTATGTCTGGGCACTGCTGGGAGTGATAGGCACCCACCCCTCCTATGTCTGGGCACTGCTGGGAGGACTCTGCACCCACCCCTCCTATGTCTGGGCACTGCTGGGAGTGATAGGCACCCACCCCTCCTATGTCTGGGCACTGCTGGGAGGACTCTGCACCCACCCGTCCTATGTCTGGGCACTGCTGGGAGGACTCTGCACCCACCCCTCCTATGTCTGGGCACTGCTGGGAGGACTCTCACCCACCCCTCCTGTGTCTGGGCACTGCTGGGAGTGATAGGCACCCACCCCTCCTATGTCTGGGCACTGCTGGGGGCCTCTGCACCCACCCTACTATGTCTGGGCACTGCTGGGAGTGATAGGCACCCGCCCCTCCTGTGTCTGGGCACTGCTGGGGGGACTCTCACCCACCCCTCCTGTGTCTGGGCACTGCTGGGGGGACTCTGCACCCACCCCTCCTGTGTCTGGGCACTGCTGGGAGGACTCTGCACCCACCCCTCCTGTGTCTGGGCACTGCTGGGGGGACTCTGCACCCACCCCTCCTGTGTCTGGGCACTGCTGGGAGGACTCTGCACCCACCCCTCCTATGTCTGGGCACTGCTGGGAGGACTCTGCACCCACCCCTCCTGTGTCTGGGCACTGCTGGGAGTGATAGGCACCCACTCCTCCTGTGTCTGGGCACTGCTGGGAGGACTCTGCACCCACCCCTCCTGTGTCTGGGCACTGCTGGGAGGACTCTGCACCCACCCCTCCTATGTCTGGGCACTGCTGGGAGGACTCTGCACCCACCCCTCGTATGTCTGGGCACTGCTGGGAGGACTCTCACCCACCCCTCCTGTGTCTGGGCACTGCTGGGAGTGATAGGCACCCACCCCTCCTATGTCTGGGCACTGCTGGGAGTGATAGGCACCCACCCCTCCTATGTCTGGGCACTGCTGGGGGGACTCTGCACCCACCCCTCCTGTGTCTGGGCACTGCTGGGGGGACTCTGCACCCACCCCTCCTGTGTCTGGGCACTGCTGGGAGGACTCTGCACCCACCCCTCCTGTGTCTGGGCACTGCTGGGAGGACTCTGCACCCACCCCTCCTGTGTCTGGGCACTGCTGGGGGGACTCTGCACCCACCCCTCCTGTGTCTGGGCACTGCTGGGAGGACTCAGCACCCACCCCTCCTATGTCTGGGCACTGCTGGGAGGACTCTCACCCACGGCTCCTGTGTCTGGGCACTGCTGGGGGGACTCTGCACCCACCCCTCCTATGTCTGGGAATTGCTGGGAGTGATAGGCACCCACCCCTCCTATGTCTGGGCACTGCTGGGAGGACTCTGCACCCACCCCTCCTATGTCTGGGCACTGCTGGGAGGACTCTCACCCACCCCTCCTGTGTCTGGGCACTGCTGGGAGTGATAGGCACCCACCCCTCCTATGGCTGGGCACTGCTGGGGGGACTCTGCACCCACCCCTCCTATGTCTGGGCACTGCTGGGAGTGATAGGCATCCACCCCTCCTATGGCTGGGCACTGCTGGGGGGACTCTGCACCCACCCCTCCTATGTCTGGGCACTGCTGGGGGGACTCTGCACCCACCCCTCCTATGTCTGGGCACTGCTGGGAGGACTCTGCACCCACCCCTCCTATGTCTGGGCACTGCTGGGAGGACTCTCACCTACCCCTCCTGTGTCTGGGCACTGCTGGGAGTGATAGGCACCCACCCCTCCTATGTCTGGGCACTGCTGGGAGGACTCTGCACCCACCCCCCTATGTCTGGGCACTGCTGGGAGTGATAGGCACCCACCCCTCCTATGTCTGGGCACTGCTGGGAGGACTCTGCACCCACCCCTCCTATGTCTGGGCACTGCTGGGAGGACTCTGCACCCACCCCTCCTATGTCTGGGCACTGCTGGGAGGACTCTCACCCACCCCTCCTGTGTCTGGGCACTGCTGGGAGTGATAGGCACCCACCCCTCCTATGTCTGGGCACTGCTCGGAGTGATAGGCACCCACCCCTCCTATGTCTGGGCACTGCTGGGAGGACTCTGCACCCACCCCTCCTATGTCTGGGCACTGCTGGGGGGACTCTGCACTCACCCCTCCTATGTCTGGGCACTGCTGGGAGTGATAGACACCCACCCCTCCTATGTCTGGGCACTGCTGGGAGGACTCTGCACCCACCCCTTCTGTGTCTGGGCACTGCTGGGGGGACTCTGCACCCACCCCTCCTATGTCTGGGCACTGCTGGGAGGACTCTGCACTCACCCCTCCTATGTCTGGGCACTGCTGGGAGGACTCTGCACCCACCCCTCCTATGTCTGGGCACTGCTGGGGGGACTCTGCACCAGCCCCTCCTATGTCTGGGCACTGCTGGGAGGACTCTCACCCACCCCTCCTGTGTCTGGGCACTGCTGGGAGTGATAGTCTCCCACCCCTCCTATGTCTGGGCACTGCTGGGGGGACTCTGCACCCACCCCTCCTGTGTCTGGGCACTGCTGGGGGGACTCTGCACCCACCCCTCCTATGTCTGGGCACTGCTGGGGGGACTCTGCACCCACCCCTCCTATGTCTGGGCACTGCTGGAGGGACTCTGCATCCACCCCTCCTATGTCTGGGCACTGCTGGGAGGACTCTCACCCACCCCTCCTGTAACTGGGCACTGCTGGGAGTGATAGGCACCCACCCCTCCTATGTCTGGGCACTGCTGGGGGACTCTGCACCCACCCCTCCTATGTCTGGGCACTGCTGGGAAGACTCTGCACCCACCCCTCCTATTTCTGGGCACTGCTGGGAGTGATAGGCACCCACCCCTCCTATGTCTGGGCACTGCTGGGAGGACTCTGCACCCACCCCTCCTGTGTCTGGGCACTGCTGGGAGGACTCTCACCCACCCCCTCCTGTGTCTGGGCACTGCTGGGAGTGATAGGCACCCACCCCTCCTATGTCTGGGCACTGCTGGGGGGACTCTGCACCCATCCCTCCTGTGTCTGGGCACTGCTGGGGGGGACTCTGCACCCACCCTTCCTGTGTCTGGGCACTGCTGGGAGTGATAGGCACCCACCCCTCCTATGGCTGGTCACTGCTGGGGGGACTCTGCACCCACCCCTCCTATGTCTGGGCACTGCTGGGGGGACTCTGCAACCACGCCTCCTATGTCTGGGCACTGCTGGGAGGACTCTGCACCCACCCCTCCTGTGTCTGGGCACTGCTGGGAGGACTCCGCACCCACCCCTCCTGTGTCTGGGCACTGCTGGGAGTGATAGGCACCCACCCCTCCTATGTCTGGGCACTGCTGGAAGTGATAGGCACCCCCCCTCCTATGTCTGGGCACTGCTGGGAGTGATAGGCACCCACCCCTCCTATGTCTGGGCACTGCTGGGAGGACTCTGCACCCACCCCTCCTATGTCTGGGCACTGCTGGGAGGACTCTCACCCACCCCTCCTGTGTCTGGGCACTGCTGGGAGTGATAGGCACCCACCCCTCCTATGTCTGGGCACTGCTGGGAGTGATAGGCACCCACCCCTCCTATGTCTGGGCACTGCTGGGGGGACTCTGCACCCACCCGTCCTATGTCTGGGCACTGCTGGGAGGACTCTGCACCCACCCCTCCTATGTCTGGGCACTGCTGGGAGGACTCTCACCCACCCCTCCTGTGTCTGGGCACTGCTGGGAGTGATAGGCACCCACCCCTCCTATGTCTGGGCACTGCTGGGGGCCTCTGCACCCACCCTACTATGTCTGGGCACTGCTGGGAGTGATAGGCACCCGCCCCTCCTGTGTCTGGGCACTGCTGGGGGGACTCTCACCCACCCCTCCTGTGTCTGGGCACTGCTGGGGGGACTCTGCACCCACCCCTCCTGTGTCTGGGCACTGCTGGGAGGACTCTGCACCCACCCCTCCTGTGTCTGGGCACTGCTGGGGGGACTCTGCACCCACCCCTCCTGTGTCTGGGCACTGCTGGGAGGACTCTGCACCCACCCCTCCTATGTCTGGGCACTGCTGGGAGGACTCTGCACCCACCCCTCCTGTGTCTGGGCACTGCTGGGAGTGATAGGCACCCACTCCTCCTGTGTCTGGGCACTGCTGGGAGGACTCTGCACCCACCCCTCCTGTGTCTGGGCACTGCTGGGAGGACTCTGCACCCACCCCTCCTATGTCTGGGCACTGCTGGGAGGACTCTGCACCCACCCCTCGTATGTCTGGGCACTGCTGGGAGGACTCTCACCCACCCCTCCTGTGTCTGGGCACTGCTGGGAGTGATAGGCACCCACCCCTCCTATGTCTGGGCACTGCTGGGAGTGATAGGCACCCACCCCTCCTATGTCTGGGCACTGCTGGGGGGACTCTGCACCCACCCCTCCTGTGTCTGGGCACTGCTGGGGGGACTCTGCACCCACCCCTCCTGTGTCTGGGCACTGCTGGGAGGACTCTGCACCCACCCCTCCTGTGTCTGGGCACTGCTGGGAGGACTCTGCACCCACCCCTCCTGTGTCTGGGCACTGCTGGGGGGACTCTGCACCCACCCCTCCTGTGTCTGGGCACTGCTGGGAGGACTCAGCACCCACCCCTCCTATGTCTGGGCACTGCTGGGAGGACTCTCACCCACGGCTCCTGTGTCTGGGCACTGCTGGGGGGACTCTGCACCCACCCCTCCTATGTCTGGGAATTGCTGGGAGTGATAGGCACCCACCCCTCCTATGTCTGGGCACTGCTGGGAGGACTCTGCACCCACCCCTCCTATGTCTGGGCACTGCTGGGAGGACTCTCACCCACCCCTCCTGTGTCTGGGCACTGCTGGGAGTGATAGGCACCCACCCCTCCTATGGCTGGGCACTGCTGGGGGGACTCTGCACCCACCCCTCCTATGTCTGGGCACTGCTGGGAGTGATAGGCATCCACCCCTCCTATGGCTGGGCACTGCTGGGGGGACTCTGCACCCACCCCTCCTATGTCTGGGCACTGCTGGGGGGACTCTGCACCCACCCCTCCTATGTCTGGGCACTGCTGGGAGGACTCTGCACCCACCCCTCCTATGTCTGGGCACTGCTGGGAGGACTCTCACCTACCCCTCCTGTGTCTGGGCACTGCTGGGAGTGATAGGCACCCACCCCTCCTATGTCTGGGCACTGCTGGGAGGACTCTGCACCCACCCCCCTATGTCTGGGCACTGCTGGGAGTGATAGGCACCCACCCCTCCTATGTCTGGGCACTGCTGGGAGGACTCTGCACCCACCCCTCCTATGTCTGGGCACTGCTGGGAGGACTCTGCACCCACCCCTCCTATGTCTGGGCACTGCTGGGAGGACTCTCACCCACCCCTCCTGTGTCTGGGCACTGCTGGGAGTGATAGGCACCCACCCCTCCTATGTCTGGGCACTGCTCGGAGTGATAGGCACCCACCCCTCCTATGTCTGGGCACTGCTGGGAGGACTCTGCACCCACCCCTCCTATGTCTGGGCACTGCTGGGGGGACTCTGCACTCACCCCTCCTATGTCTGGGCACTGCTGGGAGTGATAGACACCCACCCCTCCTATGTCTGGGCACTGCTGGGAGGACTCTGCACCCACCCCTTCTGTGTCTGGGCACTGCTGGGGGGACTCTGCACCCACCCCTCCTATGTCTGGGCACTGCTGGGAGGACTCTGCACTCACCCCTCCTATGTCTGGGCACTGCTGGGAGGACTCTGCACCCACCCCTCCTATGTCTGGGCACTGCTGGGGGGACTCTGCACCAGCCCCTCCTATGTCTGGGCACTGCTGGGAGGACTCTCACCCACCCCTCCTGTGTCTGGGCACTGCTGGGAGTGATAGGCTCCCACCCCTCCTATGTCTGGGCACTGCTGGGGGGACTCTGCACCCACCCCTCCTGTGTCTGGGCACTGCTGGGGGGACTCTGCACCCACCCCTCCTATGTCTGGGCACTGCTGGGGGGACTCTGCACCCACCCCTCCTATGTCTGGGCACTGCTGGAGGGACTCTGCATCCACCCCTCCTATGTCTGGGCACTGCTGGGAGGACTCTCACCCACCCCTCCTGTAACTGGGCACTGCTGGGAGTGATAGGCACCCACCCCTCCTATGTCTGGGCACTGCTGGGGGACTCTGCACCCACCCCTCCTATGTCTGGGCACTGCTGGGAAGACTCTGCACCCACCCCTCCTATTTCTGGGCACTGCTGGGAGTGATAGGCACCCACCCCTCCTATGTCTGGGCACTGCTGGGAGGACTCTGCACCCACCCCTCCTGTGTCTGGGCACTGCTGGGAGGACTCTCACCCACCCCCTCCTGTGTCTGGGCACTGCTGGGAGTGATAGGCACCCACCCCTCCTATGTCTGGGCACTGCTGGGGGGACTCTGCACCCACCCCTCCTGTGTCTGGGCACTGCTGGGGGGGACTCTGCACCCACCCTTCCTGTGTCTGGGCACTGCTGGGAGTGATAGGCACCCACCCCTCCTATGGCTGGTCACTGCTGGGGGGACTCTGCACCCACCCCTCCTATGTCTGGGCACTGCTGGGGGGACTCTGCAACCACGCCTCCTATGTCTGGGCACTGCTGGGAGGACTCTGCACCCACCCCTCCTGTGTCTGGGCACTGCTGGGAGGACTCCGCACCCACCCCTCCTGTGTCTGGGCACTGCTGGGAGTGATAGGCACCCACCCCTCCTATGTCTGGGCACTGCTGGAAGTGATAGGCACCCCCCCTCCTATGTCTGGGCACTGCTGGGAGTGATAGGCACCCACCCCTCCTATGTCTGGGCACTGCTGGGAGGACTCTGCACCCACCCCTCCTATGTCTGGGCACTGCTGGGAGGACTCTCACCCACCCCTCCTGTGTCTGGGCACTGCTGGGAGTGATAGGCACCCACCCCTCCTATGTCTGGGCACTGCTGGGAGTGATAGGCACCCACCCCTCCTATGTCTGGGCACTGCTGGGGGGACTCTGCACCCCCCCCCTATGTCTGGGCACTGCTGGGAGTGATAGGCACCCCCCCCCTCCTATGTCTGGGCACTGCTGGGGGGACTCTGCACCCACCCCTCCTGTGTCTGGGCACTGCTGGGAGGACTCTGCACCCACCCCTCCTATGTCTGGGCACTGCTGGGAGGACTCTCACCCACCCCTCCCGTGTCTGGGCACTGCTGGGAGTGAAAGGCACCCACCTCTCCTATGTCAGGGCACTGCTGGGGGGACTCTGCACCCACCCCTCCTGTGTCTGGGCACTGCTGGGGGGACTCTGCACCCACCCCTCCTTTGTCTGGGCACTGCTGGGAGTGATAGGCACCCACCCCTCCTATGTCTGGGCACTGCTGGGGGGACTCTGCACCCACCCCTCCTATGTCTGGGCACTGCTGGGGGGACTCTGCACCCACCCCTCCTATGTCTGGACACTGCTGGGAGGACTCTCACCCACCCCTCCTGTAACTGGGCACTGCTGGGAGTGATAGGCACCCACCCCTCCTATGTCTGGGCACTGCTGGGAGTGATAGGCACCCACCCCTCCTTTTTCTGGGCACTGCTGGGAGTGATAGGCACCCACCCCTCCTATGTCAGGGCACTGCTGGGGGGACTCTGCACCCACCCCTCCTGTGTCTGGGCACTGCTGGGGGGACTCTGCACCCACCCCTCCTTTGTCTGGGCACTGCTGGGAGTGATAGGCACCCACCCCTCCTATGTCTGGGCAGTGCTGGGGGGACTCTGCACCCACCCCTCCTATGTCTGGGCACTGCTGGGGGGACTCTGCACCCACCCCTCCTATGTCTGGGCACTGCTGGGAGGACTCTCACCCACCCCTCCTGTAACTGGGCACTGCTGGGAGTGATAGGCACCCACCCCTCCTATGTCTGGGCACTGCTGGGGGGACTCTGCACCCACCCCTCCTATGTCTGGGCACTGCTGGGAAGACTCTGCACCCACCCCTCCTATGTCTGGGCACTGCTGGGAGTGATAGGCACCCACCCCTCCTATGTCTGGGCACTGCTGGGAGGACTCTGCACCCACCCCTCCTGTGTCTGGGCACTGCTGGGAGGACTCTCACCCACCCCCTCCTGTGTCTGGGCACTGCTGGGAGTGATAGGCACCCACCCCTCCTATGTCTGGGCACTGCTGGGGGGACTCTGCACCCACCCCTCCTGTGTCTGGGCACTGCTGGGGGGGGACTCTGCACCCACCCTTCCTGTGTCTGGGCACTGCTGGGAGTGATAGGCACCCACCCCTCCTATGGCTGGTCACTGCTGGGGGGACTCTGCACCCACCCCTCCTATGTCTGGGCACTGCTGGGGGGACTCTGCAACCACGCCTCCTATGTCTGGGCACTGCTGGGAGGACTCTGCACCCACCCCTCCTGTGTCTGGGCACTGCTGGGAGGACTCTGCACCCACCCCTCCTGTGTCTGGGCACTGCTGGGAGTGATAGGCACCCACCCCTCCTATGTCTGGGCACTGCTGGGAGTGATAGGCACCCACCCCTCCTATGTCTGGGCACTGCTGGGAGTGATAGGCACCCACCCCTCCTATGTCTGGGCACTGCTGGGAGGACTCTGCACCCACCCCTCCTATGTCTGGGCACTGCTGGGAGGACTCTCACCCACCCCTCCTGTGTCTGGGCACTGCTGGGAGTGATAGGCACCCACCCCTCCTATGTCTGGGCACTGCTGGGAGTGATAGGCACCCACCCCTCCTATGTCTGGGCACTGCTGGGGGGACTCTGCACCCCCCCTATGTCTGGGCACTGCTGGGAGTGATAGGCACCCACCCCTCCTATGTCTGGGCACTGCTGGGGGGACTCTGCACCCACCCCTCCTGTGTCTGGGCACTGCTGGGAGGACTCTGCACCCACCCCTCCTATTTCTGGGCACTGCTGGGAGGACTCTCACCCACCCCTCCCGTGTCTGGGCACTGCTGGGAGTGAAAGGCACCCACCTCTCCTATGTCAGGGCACTGCTGGGGGGACTCTGCACCCACCCCTCCTGTGTCTGGGCACTGCTGGGGGGACTCTGCACCCACCCCTCCTTTGTCTGGGCACTGCTGGGAGTGATAGGCACCCACCCCTCCTATGTCTGGGCACTGCTGGGGGGACTCTGCACCCACCCCTCCTATGTCTGGGCACTGCTGGGGGGACTCTGCACCCACCCCTCCTATGTCTGGACACTGCTGGGAGGACTCTGCACCCACCCCTCCTGTGTCTGTGCACTGCTGGGGGGACTCTGCACCCACCCCTCCTATGTCTGGACACTGCTGGGAGGACTCTGCACCCACCCCTCCTATGTCTGGGCACTGCTGGGGGGACTCTGCACCCACCCCTCCTATGTCTGGGCACTGCTGGGAGGACTCTCACCCACCCCTCCTGTGTCTGGGCACTGCTGGGAGTGATAGGCACCCACCCTCCTATGTCTGGGCACTGCTGGGGGGACTCTGCACCCACCCCTCCTGTGTCTGGGCACTGCTGGGGGGGGGGACTCTGCACCCACCCCTCCTGTGTCTGGGCACTGCTGGGAGTGATAGGCACCCACCCCTCCTATGGCTTGTCACTGCTGGGGGGACTCTGCACCCACCCCTCCTATGTCTGGGCACTGCTGGGGGGACTCTGCAACCACGCCTCCTATGTCTGGGCACTGCTGGGAGGACTCTGCACCCACCCCTCCTGTGTCTGGGCACTGCTGGGGGGAATCTGCACCCACCCCTCCTATGTCTGGGCACTGCTGGGAGGACTCTGCACCCACCCCTCCTATGTCTGGGTACTGCTGGGGGGACTCTGCACCCACCCCTCCTATGTCTGGGCACTGCTGGAGGGACTCTGCACCCACCCCTCCTATGTCTGGGCACTGCTGAGAGGACTCTCACCCACCCCTCTTGTGTCTGGGCACTGCTGGGAGTGATAGGCCCCCACCCCTCCTAAGTCTGGGCACTGCTGGGAGGACTCTGCACCCACCCCTCCTATGTCTGGGCACTGCTGGGTGTGATAGGCACCCACCCCTCCTATGTCTGGGCACTGCTGGGAGGACTCTGCACCCACCCCTCCTATGTCTGGGCACTGCTGGGAGGACTCTCACCCACCCCTCCTGTGTCTGGGCACTGCTGGGAGTGATAGGCACCCACCCCTCCTATGTCTGGGCACTGCTGGGAGTGATAGGCACCCACCCCTCCTATGTCTGGGCACTGCTGAGAGGACTCTGCACCCACACCTCCTATGTCTGGGCACTGCTGGGAGGACTCTCACCCACCCCTCCTGTGTCTGGGCACTGCTGGGAGTGATAGGCACCCACCCTTCCTATGTCTGGGCACTGCTGGGGGGACTCTGCACCCACCCCTCCTGTGTCTGGGCACTGCTGGGGGGGACTCTGCACCCACCCCTCCTGTGTCTGGGCACTGCTGGGAGTGATAGGCACCCACCCCTCCTATGGCTGGTCACTGCTGGGGGGACTCTGCACCCACCCCTCCTATGTCTGGGCACTGCTGGGGGGACTCTGCAACCACGCCTCCTATGTCTGGGCACTGCTGGGAGGACTCTGCACTCACCCCTCCTGTGTCTGGGCACTGCTGGGGGGACTCTGCACCCACCCCTCCTATGTCTGGGCACTGCTGGGAGGACTCTGCACCCACCCCTCCTATGTCTGGGCACTGCTGGGGGGACTCTGCACCCACCCCTCCTATGTCTGGGCACTGCTGGAGGGACTCTGCACCCACCCCTCCTATGTCTGGGCACTGCTGGGAGGACTCTCACCCACACCTCCTGTATCTGGGCACTGCTGGGAGTGATAGGCACCCACCCCTCCTATGTGTGGGCACTGCTGGGGGGACTCTGCACCCACCCCTCCTGTGTCTGGGCACTGCTGGGGGGACTCTGCACCCACCCCTCCTATGTCTGGGCACTGCTGGGAGTGATAGGCACCCACCCCTCCTATGTCTGGGCACTGCTGGGAGGACTCTGCGCCCACCCCTCCTATGTCTGGGCACTGCTGGGAGGACTCTCACCCACCCCTCCTGTGTCTGGGCACTGCTGGGAGTGATAGGCACCCACCCCTCCTATGTCTGGGCACTGCTGGAGGGGACTCTGCACCCACCCCTCCTGTGTCTGGGCACTGCTGGGGGGACTCTGCACCCACCCCTCCTATGTCTGGGCACTGCTGGGAGTGATAGGCACCCACCCCTCCTATGTCTGGGCACTGCTGGGGGGACTCTGCACCCACCCCTCCTATGTCTGGGCACTGCTGGGGGGACTCTGCACCCACCCCTCCTATGTCTGGGCACTGCTGGGAGGACTCTGCACCCACCCCTCCTGTGTCTGGACACTGCTGGGGGGACTGTGCACCCACTCCTCCTACGTCTGGGCACTGCTGGGAGGACTCTCACCCACCCCTCCTGTTTCTGGGCACTGCTGGGAGTGATAGGCACCCACCCCTCCTATGTCTGGGCACTGCTGGGAGGACTCTGCACCAACCCCTCGTATGTCTGGGCACTGCTGGGAGGACTCTGCACCCACCCCTCCTGTGTCTGGGCACTGCTGGGGGGACTCTGCACCCAACCCTCCTGTGTCTGGGCACTGCTGGGGGGACTCTGCACCCAACCCTCCTGTGTCTGGGCACTGCTGTGAGTGATAGGCACCCACCCCTCCTATGTCTGGGCACTGCTGGGAGGGCTCTGCACCCACCCCTCCTATGTCTGGGCACTGCTGGGAGGACTCTCACCCACCCCTCCTGTGCCTGGGCACTGCTGGGAGTGATAGGCACCCACCCCTCCTATGTCTGGGCACTGCTGGGAGTGATAGGCACCCACCCCTCCTATGTCTGGGCACTGCTGGGAGGACTCTGCACCCACCCCTCCTATGTCTGGGCACTGCTGGGAGGAATCTCACCCACCCCTCCCGTGTCTGGGCACTGCTGGGAGTGATAGGCACCCACCTCTCCTATGTCTGGGCACTGCTGGGGGGACTCTGCACCCACCCCTCCTGTGTCTGGGCACTGCTGGGGGGACTCTGCACCCACCCCTCCTATGTCTGGGCACTGCTGGGAGTGATAGGCACCCACCCCTCCTATGGCTCGTCACTGCTGGGGGGACTCTGCACCCACCCCTCCTATGTCTGGGCACTGCTGGGAGGACTCTCACCCACCCCTCCCGTGTCTGGGCACTGCTGGGAGTGATAGGCACCCACCTCTCCTATGTCTGGGCACTGCTGGGGGGACTCTGCACCCACCCCTCCTGTGTCTGGGCACTGCTGGGGGGACTCTGCACCCACCCCTCCTATGTCTGGGCACTGCTGGGAGTGATAGGCACCCACCCCTCCTATGTCTGGGCACTGCTGGGGGGACTCTGCACCCACCCCTCCTATGTCTGGGCACTGCTGGGGGGACTCTGCACCCACCCCTCCTATGTCTGGACACTGCTGGGAGGACTCTGCACCCACCCCTCCTATGTCTGGACACTGCTGGGAGGACTCTGCACCCACCCCTCCTGTGTCTGGGCACTGCTGGGAGGACTCTCACCCACCCCTCCTGTGTCTGGGCACTGCTGGGAGTGATAGGCACCCACCCCTCCTATGTCTGGGCACTGCTGGGGGGACTCTGCACCCACCCCTCCTGTGTCTGGGCACTGCTGGGGGGGGGACTCTGCACCCACCCCTCCTGTGTCTGGGCACTGCTGGGAGTGATAGGCACCCACCCCTCCTATGGCTTGTCACTGCTGGGGGGACTCTGCACCCACCCCTCCTATGTCTGGGCACTGCTGGGGGGACTCTGCAACCATGCCTCCTATGTCTGGGCACTGCTGGGAGGACTCTGCACCCACCCCTCCTGTGTCTGGGCACTGCTGGGGGGACTCTGCACCCACCCCTCCTATGTCTGGGCACTGCTGGGAGGACTCTGCACCCACCCCTCCTATGTCTGGGCACTGCTGGGGGGACTCTGCACCCACCCCTCCTATGTCTGGGCACTGCTGGAGGGACTCTGCACCCACCCCTCCTATGTCTGGGCACTGCTGGGAGGACTCTCACCCACCCCTCCTGTGTCTGGGCACTGCTGGGAGGACTCTGCACCCACCCCTCCTATGTCTGGGCACTGCTGGGGGGACTCTGCACCCACCCCTCCTATGTCTGGGCACTGCTGGAGGGACTCTGCACCCACCCCTCCTATGTCTGGGCACTGCTGGGAGGACTCTGCACCCACCCCTCCTATGTCTGGGCACTGCTGGGTGTGATAGGCACCCACCCCTCCTATGTCTGGGCACTGCTGGGAGGACTCTGCACCCACCCCTCCTATGTCTGGGCACTGCTGGGAGGACTCTCACCCACCCCTCCTGTGTCTGGGCACTGCTGGGAGTGATAGGCACCCACCCCTCCTATGTCTGGGCACTGCTGGTGGTGATAGGCACCCACCCCTCCTATGTCTGGGCACTGCTGGGAGGACTCTGCACCCACACCTCCTATGTCTGGGCACTGCTGGGAGGACTCTCACCCACCCCTCCTGTGTCTGGGCACTGCTGGGAGTGATAGGCACCCACCCCTCCTATGTCTGGGCACTGCTGGGGGGACTCTGCACCCACCCCTCCTGTGTCTGGGCACTGCTGGGGGGGGACTCTGCACCCACCCCTCCTGTGTCTGGGCACTGCTGGGAGTGATAGGCACCCACCCCTCCTATGGCTGGTCACTGCTGGGGGGACTCTGCACCCACCCCTCCTATGTCTGGGCACTGCTGGGAGGACTCTCACCCACCCCTCCTGTATCTGGGCACTGCTGGGAGTGATAGGCACCCACCCCTCCTATGTCTGGGCACTGCTGGGGGGACTCTGCACCCACCCCTCCTGTGTCTGGGCACTGCTGGGGGGACTCTGCACCCACCCCTCCTATGTCTGGGCACTGCTGGGAGTGATAGGCACCCACCCCTCCTATGTCTGGGCACTGCTGGGAGGACTCTGCGCCCACCCCTCCTATGTCTGGGCACTGCTGGGAGGACTCTCACCCACCCCTCCTGTGTCTGGGCACTGCTGGGAGTGATAGGCACCCACCCCTCCTATGTCTGGGCACTGCTGGGGGGGGGACTCTGCACCCACCCCTCCTATGTCTGGGCACTGCTGGGGGGACTCTGCACCCACCCCTCCTATGTCTGGGCACTGCTGGGAGGACTCTGCACCCACCCCTCCTGTGTCTGGACACTGCTGGGGGGACTGTGCACCCACCCCTCCTACGTCTGGGCACTGCTGGGAGGACTCTCACCCACCCCTCCTGTTTCTGGGCACTGCTGGGAGTGATAGACACCCACCCCTCCTATGTCTGGGCCCTACTGGGAGGACTCTGCACCAACCCCTCGTATGTCTGGGCACTGCTGGGAGGACTCTGCACCCACCCCTCCTGTGTCTGGGCGCTGCTGGGGGGACTCTGCACCCAACCCTCCTGTGTCTCGGCACTGCTGGGGGGACTCTGCACCCACCCTCCTATGTCTGGGCACTGCTGTGAGTGATAGGCACCCACCCCTCCTATGTCTGGGCACTGCTGGGAGGGCTCTGCACCCACCCCTCCTATGTCTGGGCACTGCTGGGAGGACTCTCGCCCACCCCTCCTGTGTCTGGCCACTGCTGGGAGGACTCTGTACCCACCCCTCCTATGTCTGGGCACTGCTGGGGGGACTCTGCACCCACCCCTCCTGTGTCTGGGCACTGCTGGGGGGACTCTGCACCCACCCCTCCTGTGTCTGGGCACTGCTGGGAGGACTCTCACCCACCCCTCCTGTGTCTGGGCACTGCTGGGAGTGATAGGCACCCACCCCTCCTATGTCTGGGCACTGCTGGGGGGACTCTGCACCCACCCCTCCTGTGTCTGGGCACTGCTGGGGGGACTCTGCACCCACCCCTCCTATGTCTGGGCACTGCTGGGAGTGATAGGCACCCACCCCTCCTGTGTCTTGGCACTGCTGGGGGGACTCTGCACCCACCCCTCCTATGTCTGGGCACTGCTGGGAGGACTCTCACCCACCCCTTCTGTGTCTGGGCACTGCTGGGAGTGATAGGCATCCACCCCCCCTATGTCTGGGCACTGCTGGGAGGACTCTGCACCCACCCCTCCTATGTCTGGGCACTGCTGGGTGTGATAGGCACCCACCCCTCCTATGTCTGGGCACTGCTGGGAGGACTCTGCACCCACCCCTCCTATGTCTGGGCACTGCTGGGAGGACTCTCACCCACCCCTCCTGTGTCTGGGCACTGCTGGGAGTGATAGGCACCCACCCCTCCTATGTCTGGGCACTGCTGGGAATGAATTTGAATTTTGGGACTTCTATAGCGCATGGCTGCCCGGAAGCGTCCCAGCGCTGAGATTGCAGACAAACACCTGAGGGTAGAAGCAGACGGGGAGAGGGGAGAGGTTATTGCGGAAAGAGGTGGGTTTTGAGAAGTTTTCGGAATCTCATGTGATTAGGCTCAGACCGGAGTTGGATTGGAAGAGAATTCCAGAGGGTTGCGGCAATCACCGAAAAACGGCGTCCACCGGTTCGAGCTCTTTTAATTCGTTGGACCTTTGCCAAGTTGCCCTGCGCTGATCGTAAGGGTCTATTAGGTAAGTATGGGCAGATCATAGATTTCAACATTGGGGGTCCTTGATTTTGCATGGCTCTGTGGGTGGTACATAAGGTTTTAAATTTGACCCTTTCTCGGATCGGCAGCCAGTGCAATGCCTTTAGGGCAGGTTTGGCTGAAACTCTGCGGGATGTTCCCGTGAGTATCCTTGCAGCGGCATTTTGTGTTCGCTGCAGGACATTGAGCGTAGCTTCAGGGGCGGCCAAAAAAAGGGCATTGCAGTAGTCTAATCTTGACAGTATTAGACCTTGCATGAGCATTTTTTGTGAGGTTGTGGGGAGTAGTGGAAGAATCTTCCTAGTTGATCGAAGTAGACCAACACAGGTGCCGGCTGTTTTTTTTGCCTGTGTTGTCATGGAGAGATTCTGTTCCAGCCAGAACCCTAGACTTTTAATTTCAGTCTTGGGCTGGGGGAGGGGTCCTAGGCATGAAGGCCACATCGCAATGGGGAGAGATGGTAGTTGTTGTCCCAGGAGCATAAGCTCGGTCTTTGAGCCGTTGAGCTTAAGCCTTGAATTGGACATCCAAACGTATATGCCTTCTAGGCAGTCATGGAGGTTTTTGATTTTTTCTTCTTCAAGTGAGAATGATACGATCATTTGGGTGTCGTCAGCGTAGGTGACGGCTTTTATCCCAAATGGGGTGACCACATCCTCCAGGGGGGCCATATATGTGTTAAAGAGTGTAGGGCTCAGTGAAGAGCCCTGTGGAACCCCGCACTGGAGGGAAAGAATATCTGATCGAACGTTCCCTTCACAAACCTGGAAGGTACGGTTTTCTAGGAAAGATGAGAGCCAACAGAGTGCAGTGCCTCTCACTCCTAGCTCAGATAGTCGTTGGATAAGGATCTTGTGGTCCACCGTATCAAATGCAGCGCTTAGATCCAGGAGGAGCAGTAAAACCGATCCCCCTGAATCCAAGATGCATCTGGCCTCCTCTACCACTTTCAGGAGGGCTGTCTCGGTCCCCTGGCCTGGACGGAAGCCTGTTTGTGAGGGTCGAAGGAGATTATTGGATTCGAGGAAGGCTGACAATTGCTGGTTGACTGCCTTCTCTGCGATCTTACTCATGCCAGGCAAGAGGGAGATCGGTCGGAGGTTGGATAGATCTGAGGGGTCGTGGCCTGGTTTTTTCTGTAATGCCTTGACCATGGCATGCTTCCAGCTGGGGGGGACCACTCCTTGGCGCAGCGATGTGTTAATAAGGTTGGAGGCCAGGTGAGAGATGGTAGGTCCAACTTGTTTTAGGATTCGAATGGGAGCAGGGTCGTTGGGGGAACCACTTTTCAGGTCTGAGAGGGCTTTCAAGAAGTCCTCATTGGACAGTTGATTGAAGCTGTCCAGGGTTGGTCTCAGGGTGGGGGGAGGGGGGGCAATAGGGGGGTTGTTCTCTGCTTTGGGCGGAAGTGATTGCAGAATGTTAGTGATCTTGTTCTGGAAAAAGCCCGCTATTTGGTTGCATCTGGCAACTGAGGGTTGTTGAAAAGAGGGGGGGTTGGGTATTTTGAGAAGTTCTTTGACTATTTTGTAAGTCTCTCGGGATGAGCTGGATGCAGTTTTAATTTTTTTGTCAAAGAAGGAGATTTGGGCTGATTTTCGCGCTGCTTTGTAGGTCCTCATTGCTGTTTTATACTCTTCCTTGATAAGGGGGTCCCACTTTTTCCTCCACTTTCTCTCATGGATTTTGCAGATTTTTCGAAGGTTCATGAGTTCTTGTGAGTACCATGGAGATTTAAAGGAGTTATTTTTCTTTTTTAGATCTTGTTTAGGGGCGATTATATCCAGAGTGGAAGTGACCCAACTGGTGAAGTTCTCGTCTGCTTTTACCGGGTCGGGGAGTGGCTGAGGAGCGGAGCGGATTAGCTCCTGTGTCCAGCGCTCAAATGATAGTCTAGACCATATTCTATCGTGTACTCTGGGGAATGGTGTTTGGGTCATTTTTACTGGAGTTTGCCAGGTGAATGGGATGAGAAAGTGATCAGTCCAAGGGAGAGGGATCACAGGTTGAACCTCAGTTTTTGGCAGGTTAGTGAAGAGAGGGTCCAAAAGATGGCCTTTTGTGTGAGTGGCTTCTGAATTAATTAAATGAAGATCAAGTGCTTTTAGTTCTGAGGTGAGGTCCCCAGCAGTTTTGTCCGTTTTGTCCTCAAAATGTAAGTTTAAGTCACCGAGTACGATGAAGTTAGGGGTCGAGGTGCAGGAGGAAATGGTGGACTCTAGTAGTGAGCTAACAAAATTTCCTAGGCTGCCGGGTGGACGGTATATTAGAGTGCCCGTAAGGGATTTATTAGGAGTTATCTGAATGGAAAAGTGGGTGCTTTCGCAGTCCTCGATACCTCCTTCTTGTAGCCTGCATACAAAGGAATTTTTGTAGACAATCGCTAGTCGACCTCCTTTTCCCTCCCTTCTGTTCTGATATTGTATAAGGTGGTCCTGGGGTAGCATGTTGACAATGTCCGCTTCGGAGTGGGACGTTAGCCAAGTTTCCGTGAGAAAAAGAATATCCAATTTTAAGTCTTGGATCAGTATTTTGATCTCTATGGCGTGTTTAGGGGCTGATCTGCAGTTCAGCAGGGCTAGGCTAATACCATTGGAGGACTTGTTGATGGATTTCCCTGCAGGCTCCTCTTGGGGCTTGGGAGCAAGTTGGGATCCTGGGGAAGGAGCTGTCGTACAGAATTGCAGGAGGTAGTCACGTGAGTGTCTGACCCGGGGATTATGTGAAACGGGCATAGTGGATGGCCCTGTGCCCGGCCTGGCCCGGACGGGCCCAGACTGCGCCCGCCCGCTGCGCGGACGGGGAGGAGGCTCCATTTTATAGTGGATTGGGCCCAAATCGCCCAGCCACTAGAGCGCTGTCCAGGCCCCAATTCAAGATGGCGCCGTGGATTCCTTGCCTCGAGGGGATTGTTAGTTAGACCGGGTGCCTCGAGATAGCTTTGTGCCTTTTAATTCTTAGGTACAGTAAAAGCGGCTTACAAGCGGTCGTTTGGGAGATTTTTGACAGGTGAATTCCACAAGGTAACACAGCTCACAAAAGTACACAGTAAAAGCAGTAATAACAACAATTTAAAAGCGCTAGTGCTGGTATAAAGTGCAGTGCGTTTAAAAGATAGAGATAACAATTATTCTGTTTATCTAGCAGTAAAACCTCCCGGCTTCCGCCTCAGGAGTATGTAGCAATCGATCTAAAGAAAGGACTAGCGTCGGCTCTTTTATAGTGGATTGGGCCCAAATCGCCCAGCCACTAGAGCGCTGTCCAGGCCCCAATTCAAGATGGCGCCAAGGATTCCTTGCCTCGAGGGGATTGTTAGTTAGACCGGGTGCCTCGAGATAGCTTTGTGCCTTTTAATTCTTAGGTACAGTAAAAGCGGCTTACAAGCGGTCGTTTGGGAGATTTTTGACAGGTGAATTCCACAAGGTAACACAGCTCACAAAAGTACACAGTAAAAGCGGTAATAACAACAATTTAAAAGCGCTAGTGCTGGTATAAAGTGCAGTGCATTTAAAAGATAGAGATAACAATTATTCTGTTTATCTAGCAGTAAAACCTCCCGGCTTCCGCCTCAGGAGTATGTAGCAATCGATCTCTGGATCTCTGGAGTGATAGGCACCCACCCCTCCTATGTCTGGGCACTGCTGGGAGGACTCTGCACCCACCCCTCCTATGTCTGGGCACTGCTGGGAGGACTCTCACCCACCCCTCCTGTTTCTGGGCACTGCTGGGAGTGATAGGCACCCACCCCTCCTGTGTCTGGGCACTGCTGGGAGGACTCTGCACCAACCCCTCGTATGTCTGGGCACTGCTGGGAGGACTCTGCACCCACCCCTCCTGTGTCTGGGCACTGCTGGGGGGACTCTGCACCCAACCCTCCTGTGTCTGGGCACTGCTGGGGGGACTCTGCACCCAACCCTCCTGTGTCTGGGCACTGCTGTGAGTGATAGGCACCCACCCCTCCTATGTCTGGGCACTGCTGGGAGGGCTCTGCACCCACCCCTCCTATGTCTGGGCACTGCTGGGAGGACTCTCACCCACCCCTCCTGTGCCTGGGCACTGCTGGGAGTGATAGGCACCCACCCCTCCTATGTCTGGGCACTGCTGGGAGTGATAGGCACCCACCCCTCCTATGTCTGGGCACTGCTGGGAGGACTCTGCACCCACCCCTCCTATGTCTGGGCACTGCTGGGAGGAATCTCACCCACCCCTCCCGTGTCTGGGCACTGCTGGGAGTGATAGGCACCCACCTCTCCTATGTCTGGGCACTGCTGGGGGGACTCTGCACCCACCCCTCCTGTGTCTGGGCACTGCTGGGGGGACTCTGCACCCACCCCTCCTATGTCTGGGCACTGCTGGGAGTGATAGGCACCCACCCCTCCTATGGCTCGTCACTGCTGGGGGGACTCTGCACCCACCCCTCCTATGTCTGGGCACTGCTGGGAGGACTCTCACCCACCCCTCCCGTGTCTGGGCACTGCTGGGAGTGATAGGCACCCACCTCTCCTATGTCTGGGCACTGCTGGGGGGACTCTGCACCCACCCCTCCTGTGTCTGGGCACTGCTGGGGGGACTCTGCACCCACCCCTCCTATGTCTGGGCACTGCTGGGAGTGATAGGCACCCACCCCTCCTATGTCTGGGCACTGCTGGGGGGACTCTGCACCCACCCCTCCTATGTCTGGGCACTGCTGGGGGGACTCTGCACCCACCCCTCCTATGTCTGGACACTGCTGGGAGGACTCTGCACCCACCCCTCCTGTGTCTGTGCACTGCTGGGGGGACTCTGCACCCACCCCTCCTATGTTTGGGCACTGCTGGGAGGACTCTGCACCCACCCCTCCTATGTTTGGGCACTGCTGGGGGGACTCTGCACCCACCCCTCCTGTGTCTGGGCACTGCTGGGAGGACTCTCACCCACCCCTCCTGTGTCTGGGCACTGCTGGAAGTGATAGGCACCCACCCCTCCTATGTCTGGGCACTGCTGGGGGGACTCTGCACCCACCCCTCCTGTGTCTGGGCACTGCTGGGGGGGGGACTCTGCACCCACCCCTCCTGTGTCTGGGCACTGCTGGGAGTGATAGGCACCCACCCCTCCTATGGCTTGTCACTGCTGGGGGGACTCTGCACCCACCCCTCCTATGTCTGGGCACTGCTGGGGGGACTCTGCAACCATGCCTCCTATGTCTGGGCACTGCTGGGAGGACTCTGCACCCACCCCTCCTGTGTCTGGGCACTGCTGGGGGGACTCTGCACCCACCCCTCCTATGTCTGGGCACTGCTGGGAGGACTCTGCACCCACCCCTCCTATGTCTGGGCACTGCTGGGGGGACTCTGCACCCACCCCTCCTATGTCTGGGCACTGCTGGAGGGACTCTGCACCCACCCCTCCTATGTCTGGGCACTGCTGGGAGGACTCTCACCCACCCCTCCTGTGTCTGGGCACTGCTGGGAGGACTCTGCACCCACCCCTCCTATGTCTGGGCACTGCTGGGGGGACTCTGCACCCACCCCTCCTATGTCTGGGCACTGCTGGAGGGACTCTGCACCCACCCCTCCTATGTCTGGGCACTGCTGGGAGGACTCTGCACCCACCCCTCCTATGTCTGGGCACTGCTGGGTGTGATAGGCACCCACCCCTCCTATGTCTGGGCACTGCTGGGAGTGATAGGCACCCACCCCTCCTATGTCTGGGCACTGCTGGGAGGACTCTGCACCCACACCTCCTATGTCTGGGCACTGCTGGGAGGACTCTCACCCACCCCTCCTGTGTCTGGGCACTGCTGGGAGTGATAGGCACCCACCCCTCCTATGTCTGGGCACTGCTGGGGGGACTCTGCACCCACCCCTCCTGTGTCTGGGCACTGCTGGGGGGGGACTCTGCACCCACCCCTCCTGTGTCTGGGCACTGCTGGGAGTGATAGGCACCCACCCCTCCTATGGCTGGTCACTGCTGGGGGGACTCTGCACCCACCCCTCCTATGTCTGGGCACTGCTGGGAGGACTCTCACCCACCCCTCCTGTATCTGGGCACTGCTGGGAGTGATAGGCACCCACCCCTCCTATGTCTGGGCACTGCTGGGGGGACTCTGCACCCACCCCTCCTGTGTCTGGGCACTGCTGGGGGGACTCTGCACCCACCCCTCCTATGTCTGGGCACTGCTGGGAGTGATAGGCACCCACCCCTCCTATGTCTGGGCACTGCTGGGAGGACTCTGCGCCCACCCCTCCTATGTCTGGGCACTGCTGGGAGGACTCTCACCCACCCCTCCTGTGTCTGGGCACTGCTGGGAGTGATAGGCACCCACCCCTCCTATGTCTGGGCACTGCTGGGGGGGGGACTCTGCACCCACCCCTCCTATGTCTGGGCACTGCTGGGGGGACTCTGCACCCACCCGTCCTATGTCTGGGCACTGCTGGGAGGACTCTGCACCCACCCCTCCTGTGTCTGGACACTGCTGGGGGGACTGTGCACCCACCCCTCCTACGTCTGGGCACTGCTGGGAGGACTCTCACCCACCCCTCCTGTTTCTGGGCACTGCTGGGAGTGATAGACACCCACCCCTCCTATGTCTGGGCCCTACTGGGAGGACTCTGCACCAACCCCTCGTATGTCTGGGCACTGCTGGGAGGACTCTGCACCCACCCCTCCTGTGTCTGGGCGCTGCTGGGGGGACTCTGCACCCAACCCTCCTGTGTCTCGGCACTGCTGGGGGGACTCTGCACCCACCCTCCTATGTCTGGGCACTGCTGTGAGTGATAGGCACCCACCCCTCCTATGTCTGGGCACTGCTGGGAGGGCTCTGCACCCACCCCTCCTATGTCTGGGCACTGCTGGGAGGACTCTCGCCCACCCCTCCTGTGTCTGGCCACTGCTGGGAGGACTCTGTACCCACCCCTCCTATGTCTGGGCACTGCTGGGGGGACTCTGCACCCACCCCTCCTGTGTCTGGGCACTGCTGGGGGGACTCTGCACCCACCCCTCCTGTGTCTGGGCACTGCTGGGAGGACTCTCACCCACCCCTCCTGTGTCTGGGCACTGCTGGGAGTGATAGGCACCCACCCCTCCTATGTCTGGGCACTGCTGGGGGGACTCTGCACCCACCCCTCCTGTGTCTGGGCACTGCTGGGGGGACTCTGCACCCACCCCTCCTATGTCTGGGCACTGCTGGGAGTGATAGGCACCCACCCCTCCTGTGTCTTGGCACTGCTGGGGGGACTCTGCACCCACCCCTCCTATGTCTGGGCACTGCTGGGAGGACTCTCACCCACCCCTCCTGTGTCTGGGCACTGCTGGGAGTGATAGGCATCCACCCCCCCTATGTCTGGGCACTGCTGGGAGGACTCTGCACCCACCCCTCCTATGTCTGGGCACTGCTGGGTGTGATAGGCACCCACCCCTCCTATGTCTGGGCACTGCTGGGAGGACTCTGCACCCACCCCTCCTATGTCTGGGCACTGCTGGGAGGACTCTCACCCACCCCTCCTGTGTCTGGGCACTGCTGGGAGTGATAGGCACCCACCCCTCCTATGTCTGGGCACTGCTGGGAATGAATTTGAATTTTGGGACTTCTATAGCGCATGGCTGCCCGGAAGCGTCCCAGCGCTGAGATTGCAGACAAACACCTGAGGGTAGAAGCAGACGGGGAGAGGGGAGAGGTTATTGCGGAAAGAGGTGGGTTTTGAGAAGTTTTCGGAATCTCATGTGATTAGGCTCAGACCGGAGTTGGATTGGAAGAGAATTCCAGAGGGTTGCGGCAATCACCGAAAAACGGCGTCCACCGGTTCGAGCTCTTTTAATTCGTTGGACCTTTGCCAAGTTGCCCTGCGCTGATCGTAAGGGTCTATTAGGTAAGTATGGGCAGATCATAGATTTCAACATTGGGGGTCCTTGATTTTGCATGGCTCTGTGGGTGGTACATAAGGTTTTAAATTTGACCCTTTCTCGGATCGGCAGCCAGTGCAATGCCTTTAGGGCAGGTTTGGCTGAAACTCTGCGGGATGTTCCCGTGAGTATCCTTGCAGCGGCATTTTGTGTTCGCTGCAGGACATTGAGCGTAGCTTCAGGGGCGGCCAAAAAAAGGGCATTGCAGTAGTCTAATCTTGACAGTATTAGACCTTGCATGAGCATTTTTTGTGAGGTTGTGGGGAGTAGTGGAAGAATCTTCCTAGTTGATCGAAGTAGACCAACACAGGTGCCGGCTGTTTTTTTTGCCTGTGTTGTCATGGAGAGATTCTGTTCCAGCCAGAACCCTAGACTTTTAATTTCAGTCTTGGGCTGGGGGAGGGGTCCTAGGCATGAAGGCCACATCGCAATGGGGAGAGATGGTAGTTGTTGTCCCAGGAGCATAAGCTCGGTCTTTGAGCCGTTGAGCTTAAGCCTTGAATTGGACATCCAAACGTATATGCCTTCTAGGCAGTCATGGAGGTTTTTGATTTTTTCTTCTTCAAGTGAGAATGATACGATCATTTGGGTGTCGTCAGCGTAGGTGACGGCTTTTATCCCAAATGGGGTGACCACATCCTCCAGGGGGGCCATATATGTGTTAAAGAGTGTAGGGCTCAGTGAAGAGCCCTGTGGAACCCCGCACTGGAGGGAAAGAATATCTGATCGAACGTTCCCTTCACAAACCTGGAAGGTACGGTTTTCTAGGAAAGATGAGAGCCAACAGAGTGCAGTGCCTCTCACTCCTAGCTCAGATAGTCGTTGGATAAGGATCTTGTGGTCCACCGTATCAAATGCAGCGCTTAGATCCAGGAGGAGCAGTAAAACCGATCCCCCTGAATCCAAGATGCATCTGGCCTCCTCTACCACTTTCAGGAGGGCTGTCTCGGTCCCCTGGCCTGGACGGAAGCCTGTTTGTGAGGGTCGAAGGAGATTATTGGATTCGAGGAAGGCTGACAATTGCTGGTTGACTGCCTTCGCTGCGATCTTACTCATGCCAGGCAAGAGGGAGATCGGTCGGAGGTTGGATAGATCTGAGGGGTCGTGGCCTGGTTTTTTCTGTAATGCCTTGACCATGGCATGCTTCCAGCTGGGGGGGACCACTCCTTGGCGCAGCGATGTGTTAATAAGGTTGGAGGCCAGGTGAGAGATGGTAGGTCCAACTTGTTTTAGGATTCGAATGGGAGCAGGGTCGTTGGGGGAACCACTTTTCAGGTCTGAGAGGGCTTTCAAGAAGTCCTCATTGGACAGTTGATTGAAGCTGTCCAGGGTTGGTCTCAGGGTGGGGGGAGGGGGGGCAATAGGGGGGTTGTTCTCTGCTTTGGGCGGAAGTGATTGCAGAATGTTAGTGATCTTGTTCTGGAAAAAGCCCGCTATTTGGTTGCATCTGGCAACTGAGGGTTGTTGAAAAGAGGGGGGGTTGGGTATTTTGAGAAGTTCTTTGACTATTTTGTAAGTCTCTCGGGATGAGCTGGATGCAGTTTTAATTTTTTTGTCAAAGAAGGAGATTTGGGCTGATTTTCGCGCTGCTTTGTAGGTCCTCATTGCTGTTTTATACTCTTCCTTGATAAGGGGGTCCCACTTTTTCCTCCACTTTCTCTCATGGATTTTGCAGATTTTTCGAAGGTTCATGAGTTCTTGTGAGTACCATGGAGATTTAAAGGAGTTATTTTTCTTTTTTAGATCTTGTTTAGGGGCGATTATATCCAGAGTGGAAGTGACCCAACTGGTGAAGTTCTCGTCTGCTTTTACCGGGTCGGGGAGTGGCTGAGGAGCGGAGCGGATTAGCTCCTGTGTCCAGCGCTCAAATGATAGTCTAGACCATATTCTATCGTGTACTCTGGGGAATGGTGTTTGGGTCATTTTTACTGGAGTTTGCCAGGTGAATGGGATGAGAAAGTGATCAGTCCAAGGGAGAGGGATCACAGGTTGAACCTCAGTTTTTGGCAGGTTAGTGAAGAGAGGGTCCAAAAGATGGCCTTTTGTGTGAGTGGCTTCTGAATTAATTAAATGAAGATCAAGTGCTTTTAGTTCTGAGGTGAGGTCCCCAGCAGTTTTGTCCGTTTTGTCCTCAAAATGTAAGTTTAAGTCACCGAGTACGATGAAGTTAGGGGTCGAGGTGCAGGAGGAAATGGTGGACTCTAGTAGTGAGCTAACAAAATTTCCTAGGCTGCCGGGTGGACGGTATATTAGAGTGCCCGTAAGGGATTTATTAGGAGTTATCTGAATGGAAAAGTGGGTGCTTTCGCAGTCCTCGATACCTCCTTCTTGTAGCCTGCATACAAAGGAATTTTTGTAGACAATCGCTAGTCCACCTCCTTTTCCCTCCCTTCTGTTCTGATATTGTATAAGGTGGTCCTGGGGTAGCATGTTGACAATGTCCGCTTCGGAGTGGGACGTTAGCCAGGTTTCCGTGAGAAAAAGAATATCCAATTTTAAGTCTTGGATCAGTATTTTGATCTCTATGGCGTGTTTAGGGGCTGATCTGCAGTTCAGCAGGGCTAGGCTAATACCATTGGAGGACTTGTTGATGGATTTCCCTGCAGGCTCCTCTTGGGGCTTGGGAGCAAGTTGGGATCCTGGGGAAGGAGCTGTCGTACAGAATTGCAGGAGGTAGTCACGTGAGTGTCTGACCCGGGGATTATGTGAAACGGGCATAGTGGATGGCCCTGTGCCCGGCCTGGCCCGGACGGGCCCAGACTGCGCCCGCCCGCTGCGCGGACGGGGAGGAGGCTCCATTTTATAGTGGATTGGGCCCAAATCGCCCAGCCACTAGAGCGCTGTCCAGGCCCCAATTCAAGATGGCGCCGTGGATTCCTTGCCTCGAGGGGATTGTTAGTTAGACCGGGTGCCTCGAGATAGCTTTGTGCCTTTTAATTCTTAGGTACAGTAAAAGCGGCTTACAAGCGGTCGTTTGGGAGATTTTTGACAGGTGAATTCCACAAGGTAACACAGCTCACAAAAGTACACAGTAAAAGCAGTAATAACAACAATTTAAAAGCGCTAGTGCTGGTATAAAGTGCAGTGCGTTTAAAAGATAGAGATAACAATTATTCTGTTTATCTAGCAGTAAAACCTCCCGGCTTCCGCCTCAGGAGTATGTAGCAATCGATCTAAAGAAAGGACTAGCGTCGGCTCTTTTATAGTGGATTGGGCCCAAATCGCCCAGCCACTAGAGCGCTGTCCAGGCCCCAATTCAAGATGGCGCCAAGGATTCCTTGCCTCGAGGGGATTGTTAGTTAGACCGGGTGCCTTGAGATAGCTTTGTGCCTTTTAATTCTTAGGTACAGTAAAAGCGGCTTACAAGCGGTCGTTTGGGAGATTTTTGACAGGTGAATTCCACAAGGTAACACAGCTCACAAAAGTACACAGTAAAAGCGGTAATAACAACAATTTAAAAGCGCTAGTGCTGGTATAAAGTGCAGTGCGTTTAAAAGATAGAGATAACAATTATTCTGTTTATCTAGCAGTAAAACCTCCCGGCTTCCGCCTCAGGAGTATGTAGCAATCGATCTAAAGAAAGGACTAGCGTCGGCTCTTTTATAGTGGATTGGGCCCAAATCGCCCAGCCACTAGAGCGCTGTCCAGGCCCCAATTCAAGATGGCGCCAAGGATTCCTTGCCTCGAGGGGATTGTTAGTTAGACCGGGTGCCTCGAGATAGCTTTGTGCCTTTTAATTCTTAGGTACAGTAAAAGCGGCTTACAAGCGGTCGTTTGGGAAATTTTTGACAGGTGAATTCCACAAGGTAACACAGCTCACAAAAGTACACAGTAAAAGCGGTAATAACAACAATTTAAAAGCGCTAGTGCTGGTATAAAGTGCAGTGCGTTTAAAAGATAGAGATAACAATTATTCTGTTTATCTAGCAGTAAAACCTCCCGGCTTCCGCCTCAGGAGTATGTAGCAATCGATCTCTGGATCTCTGGAGTGATAGGCACCCACCCCTCCTATGTCTGGGCACTGCTGGGAGGACTCTGCACCCACACCTCCTATGTCTGGGCACTGCTGGGAGGACTCTCACCCACCCCTCCTGTGTCTGGGCACTGCTGGGAGTGATAGGCACCCACCCCTCCTATGTCTGGGCACTGCTGGGGGGACTCTGCACCCACCCCTCCTGTGTCTGGGCACTGCTGGGGGGGACTCTGCACCCACCCCTCCTATGTCTGGGCACTGCTGGGAGTGATAGGCACCCACCCCTCCTATGGCTGGGCACTGCTGGGGGGACTCTGCACCCACCCCTCCTATGTCTGGGCACTGCTGGGGGGACTCTGCACCCACCCCTCCTGTGTCTTGGCACTGCTGGGGGGACTCTGCACCCACCCCTCCTATGTCTGGGCACTGCTGGGAGGACTCTCACCCACCCCTCCTGTGTCTGGGCACTGCTGGGAGTGATAGGCATCCACCCCCCCTATGTCTGGGCACTGCTGGGAGGACTCTGCACCCACCCCTCCTATGTCTGGGCACTGCTGGGTGTGATAGGCACCCACCCCTCCTATGTCTGGGCACTGCTGGGAGGACTCTGCACCCACCCCTCCTATGTCTGGGCACTGCTGGGAGGACTCTCACCCACCCCTCCTGTGTCTGGGCACTGCTGGGAGTGATAGGCACCCACCCCTCCTATGTCTGGGCACTGCTGGGAATGAATTTGAATTTTGGGACTTCTATAGCGCATGGCTGCCCGGAAGCGTCCCAGCGCTGAGATTGCAGACAAACACCTGAGGGTAGAAGTAGACGGGGAGAGGTTATTGCGGAAAGAGGTGGGTTTTGAGAAGTTTTCGGAATCTCATGTGATTAGGCTCAGACCGGAGTTGGATTGGAAGAGAATTCCAGAGGGTTGCGGCAATCACCGAAAAACGGCGTCCACCTGTTCGAGCTCTTTTAATTCGTTGGACCTTTGCCAAGTTGCCCTGCGCTGATCGTAAGGGTCTATTAGGTAAGTATGGGCAGATCATAGATTTCAACATTGGGGGTCCTTGATTTTGCATGGCTCTGTGGGTGGTACATAAGGTTTTAAATTTGACCCTTTCTCGGATCGGCAGCCAGTGCAATGCCTTTAGGGCAGGTTTGGCTGAAACTCTGCGGGATGTTCCCGTGAGTATCCTTGCAGCGGCATTTTGTGTTCGCTGCAGGACATTGAGCGTAGCTTCAGGGGCGGCCAAAAAAAGGGCATTGCAGTAGTCTAATCTTGACAGTATTAGACCTTGCATGAGCATTTTTTGTGAGGTTGTGGGGAGTAGTGGAAGAATCTTCCTAGTTGATCGAAGTAGACCAACACAGGTGCCGGCTGTTTTTTTTGCCTGTGTTGTCATGGAGAGATTCTGTTCCAGCCAGAACCCTAGACTTTTAATTTCAGTCTTGGGCTGGGGGAGGGGTCCTAGGCATGAAGGCCACATCGCAATGGGGAGAGATGGTAGTTGTTGTCCCAGGAGCATAAGCTCGGTCTTTGAGCCGTTGAGCTTAAGCCTTGAATTGGACATCCAAACGTATATGCCTTCTAGGCAGTCATGGAGGTTTTTGATTTTTTCTTCTTCAAGTGAGAATGATACGATCATTTGGGTGTCGTCAGCGTAGGTGACGGCTTTTATCCCAAATGGGGTGACCACATCCTCCAGGGGGGCCATATATGTGTTAAAGAGTGTAGGGCTCAGTGAAGAGCCCTGTGGAACCCCGCACTGGAGGGAAAGAATATCTGATCGAACGTTCCCTTCACAAACCTGGAAGGTACGGTTTTCTAGGAAAGATGAGAGCCAACAGAGTGCAGTGCCTCTCACTCCTAGCTCAGATAGTCGTTGGATAAGGATCTTGTGGTCCAACGTATCAAATGCAGCGCTTAGATCCAGGAGGAGCAGTAAAACCGATCCCCCTGAATCCAAGATGCATCTGGCCTCCTCTACCACTTTCAGGAGGGCTGTCTCGGTCCCCTGGCCTGGACGGAAGCCTGTTTGTGAGGGTCGAAGGAGATTATTGGATTCGAGGAAGGCTGACAATTGCTGGTTGACTGCCTTCTCTGCGATCTTACTCATGCCAGGCAAGAGGGAGATCGGTCGGAGGTTGGATAGATCTGAGGGGTCGTGGCCTGGTTTTTTCTGTAATGCCTTGACCATGGCATGCTTCCAGCTGGGGGGGACCACTCCTTGGCGCAGCGATGTGTTAATAAGGTTGGAGGCCAGGTGAGAGATGGTAGGTCCAACTTGTTTTAGGATTCGAATGGGAGCAGGGTCGTTGGGGGAACCACTTTTCAGGTCTGAGAGGGCTTTCAAGAAGTCCTCATTGGACAGTTGATTGAAGCTGTCCAGGGTTGGTCTCAGGGTGGGGGGAGGGGGGGCAATAGGGGGGTTGTTCTCTGCTTTGGGCGGAAGTGATTGCAGAATGTTAGTGATCTTGTTCTGGAAAAAGCCCGCTATTTGGTTGCATCTGGCAACTGAGGGTTGTTGAAAAGAGGGGGGGTTGGGTATTTTGAGAAGTTCTTTGACTATTTTGTAAGTCTCTCGGGATGAGCTGGATGCAGTTTTAATTTTTTTGTCAAAGAAGGAGATTTGGGCTGATTTTCGCGCTGCTTTGTAGGTCCTCATTGCTGTTTTATACTCTTCCTTGATAAGGGGGTCCCACTTTTTCCTCCACTTTCTCTCATGGATTTTGCAGATTTTTCGAAGGTTCATGAGTTCTTGTGAGTACCATGGAGATTTAAAGGAGTTATTTTTCTTTTTTAGATCTTGTTTAGGGGCGATTATATCCAGAGTGGAAGTGACCCAACTGGTGAAGTTCTCGTCTGCTTTTACCGGGTCGGGGAGTGGCTGAGGAGCGGAGCGGATTAGCTCCTGTGTCCAGCGCTCAAATGATAGTCTAGACCATATTCTATCGTGTACTCTGGGGAATGGTGTTTGGGTCATTTTTACTGGAGTTTGCCAGGTGAATGGGATGAGAAAGTGATCAGTCCAAGGGAGAGGGATCACAGGTTGAACCTCAGTTTTTGGCAGGTTAGTGAAGAGAGGGTCCAAAAGATGGCCTTTTGTGTGAGTGGCTTCTGAATTAATTAAATGAAGATCAAGTGCTTTTAGTTCTGAGGTGAGGTCCCCAGCAGTTTTGTCTGTTTTGTCCTCAAAATGTAAGTTTAAGTCACCGAGTACGATGAAGTTAGGGGTCGAGGTGCAGGAGGAAATGGTGGACTCTAGTAGTGAGCTAACAAAATTTCCTAGGCTGCCGGGTGGACGGTATATTAGAGTGCCCGTAAGGGATTTATTAGGAGTTATCTGAATGGAAAAGTGGGTGCTTTCGCAGTCCTCGATACCTCCTTCTTGTAGCCTGCATACAAAGGAATTTTTGTAGACAATCGCTAGTCCACCTCCTTTTCCCTCCCTTCTGTTCTGATATTGTATAAGGTGGTCCTGGGGTAGCATGTTGACAATGTCCGCTTCGGAGTGGGACGTTAGCCAGGTTTCCGTGAGAAAAAGAATATCCAATTTTAAGTCTTGGATCAGTATTTTGATCTCTATGGCGTGTTTAGGGGCTGATCTGCAGTTCAGCAGGGCTAGGCTAATACCATTGGAGGACTTGTTGATGGATTTCCCTGCAGGCTCCTCTTGGGGCTTGGGAGCAAGTTGGGATCCTGGGGAAGGAGCTGTCGTACAGAATTGCAGGAGGTAGTCACGTGAGTGTCTGACCCGGGGATTATGTGAAACGGGCATAGTGGATGGCCCTGTGCCCGGCCTGGCCCGGACGGGCCCAGACTGCGCCCGCCCGCTGCGCGGACGGGGAGGAGGCTCCATTTTATAGTGGATTGGGCCCAAATCGCCCAGCCACTAGAGCGCTGTCCAGGCCCCAATTCAAGATGGCGCCGTGGATTCCTTGCCTCGAGGGGATTGTTAGTTAGACCGGGTGCCTCGAGATAGCTTTGTGCCTTTTAATTCTTAGGTACAGTAAAAGCGGCTTACAAGCGGTCGTTTGGGAGATTTTTGACAGGTGAATTCCACAAGGTAACACAGCTCACAAAAGTACACAGTAAAAGCGGTAATAACAACAATTTAAAAGCGCTAGTGCTGGTATAAAGTGCAGTGCGTTTAAAAGATAGAGATAACAATTATTCTGTTTATCTAGCAGTAAAACCTCCCGGCTTCCGCCTCAGGAGTATGTAGCAATCGATCTAAAGAAAGGACTAGCGTCGGCTCTTTTATAGTGGATTGGGCCCAAATCGCCCAGCCACTAGAGCGCTGTCCAGGCCCCAATTCAAGATGGCGCCAAGGATTCCTTGCCTCGAGGGGATTGTTAGTTAGACCGGGTGCCT
This sequence comes from Triturus cristatus, assembly GCF_964204655.1. Taxonomy (NCBI): domain Eukaryota; kingdom Metazoa; phylum Chordata; class Amphibia; order Caudata; family Salamandridae; genus Triturus; species Triturus cristatus. The sequence continues at coordinate 476,567,975 of NC_140579.1, read as the reverse complement.
TGAGATAGCTTTGTGCCTTTTAATTCTTAGGTACAGTAAAAGCGGCTTACAAGCGGTCGTTTGGGAGATTTTTGACAGGTGAATTCCACAAGGTAACACAGCTCACAAAAGTACACAGTAAAAGCGGTAATAACAACAATTTAAAAGCGCTAGTGCTGGTATAAAGTGCAGTGCGTTTAAAAGATAGAGATAACAATTATTCTGTTTATCTAGCAGTAAAACCTCCCGGCTTCCGCCTCAGGAGTATGTAGCAATCGATCTAAAGAAAGGACTAGCGTCGGCTCTTTTATAGTGGATTGGGCCCAAATCGCCCAGCCACTAGAGCGCTGTCCAGGCCCCAATTCAAGATGGCGCCAAGGATTCCTTGCCTCGAGGGGATTGTTAGTTAGACCGGGTGCCTCGAGATAGCTTTGTGCCTTTTAATTCTTAGGTACAGTAAAAGCGGCTTACAAGCGGTCGTTTGGGAGATTTTTGACAGGTGAATTCCACAAGGTAACACAGCTCACAAAAGTACACAGTAAAAGCGGTAATAACAACAATTTAAAAGCGCTAGTGCTGGTATAAAGTGCAGTGCATTTAAAAGATAGAGATAACAATTATTCTGTTTATCTAGCAGTAAAACCTCCCGGCTTCCGCCTCAGGAGTATGTAGCAATCGATCTCTGGATCTCTGGAGTGATAGGCACCCACCCCTCCTATGTCTGGGCACTGCTGGGAGGACTCTGCACCCACCCCTCCTATGTCTGGGCACTGCTGGCAGGACTCTCACCCACCCCTCCTGTGTCTGGGCACTGCTGGGAGTGATAGGCACCCACCCCTCCTATGTCTGGGCACTGCTGGGAGGACTCTGCACCCACCCCTCCTATGTCTGGGCACTGCTGGGAGGACTCTCACCCACCCCTCCTGTGTCTGGGCACTGCTGGGAGTGATAGGCACCCACCCCTCCTATGTCAGGGCACTGCTGGGGGGGGGACTCTGCACCCACCCCTCCTGTGTCTGGGCACTGCTGGGGGGACTCTGCACCCACCCCTCCTATGTCTGGGCACTGCTGGGAGTGATAGGCACCCACCCCTCCTATGTCTGGGCACTGCTGGGGGGACTCTGCACCCACCCCTCCTATGTCTGGGCACTGCTGGGAGGACTCTGCACCCACCCCTCCTGTGTCTGGACACTGCTGGGGGGACTGTGCACCCACCCCTCCTACGTCTGGGCACTGCTGGGAGGACTCTCACCCACCCCTCCTGTTTCTGGGCACTGCTGGGAGTGATAGGCATCCACCCCTCCTATGTCTGGGCACTGCTGGGAGGACTCTGCACCAACCCCTCGTATGTCTGGGCACTGCTGGGAGGACTCTGCACCCACCCCTCCTGTGTCTGGGCACTGCTGGGGGGACTCTGCACCCAACCCTCCTGTGTCTGGGCACTGCTGGGGGGACTCTGCACTTACCCTCCTATGTCTGGGCACTGCTGTGAGTGATAGGCACCCACCCCTCCTATGTCTGGGCATTGCTGGGAGGTCTCTGCACCCACCGCTCCCATGTCTGGGCACTGCTGGGAGGACTCTCACCCACCCCTCCTGTGTCTGGCCACTGCTGGGAGGACTCTGTACCCACCCCTCTTATGTCTGGGCACTGCTGGGGGGACTCTGCACCCACCCCTCCTATGTCTGGGTACTGCTGGGAGGACTCTCACCCACCCCTCCTGTGTCTGGGCACTGCTGGGAGTGATAGGCACCCACCCCTCCTATGTCTGGGCACTGCTGGGGGGACTATGCACCCACCCCTCCTGTGTCTGGCCACTGCTGGGGGGACTCTGCACCCACCCCTCCTATGTCTGGGCACTGCTGGGAGTGATAGGCCCCCACCCCTCCTATGGCTGGGCACTGCTGGGGGGACTCTGCACCCACCCCTCCTATGTCTGGGCACTGCTGGGGGGACTCTGCACCCACCCCTCCTGTGTCTTGGCACTGCTCGGGGGACTCTGCAACCACCCCTCCTATGTCTGGGCACTGCTGGGAGGACTCTCACCCACCCCTCCTGTGTCTGGGCACTGCTGGGAGTGATAGGCACCCACCCCCCTATGTCTGGGCACTGCTGGGAGGACTCTGCACCCACCCCTCCTATGTCTGGGCACTGCTGGGTGTGATAGGCACCCACCCCTCCTATGTCTGGGCACTGCTGGGAGGACTCTGCACCCACCCCTCCTATGTCTGGGCACTGCTGGGAGGACTCTCACCCACCCCTCCTGTGTCTGGGCACTGCTGGGAGTGATAGGCACCCACCCCTCCTATGTCTGGGCACTGCTGGGAGTGATAGGCACCCACCCCTCCTATGTCTGGGCACTGCTGGGAGGACTCTGCACCCACACCTCCTATGTCTGGGCACTGCTGGGAGGACTCTCACCCACCCCTCCTGTGTCTGGGCACTGCTGGGAGTGATAGGCTCCCACCCCTCCTATGTCTGGGCACTGCTGGGGGGACTCTGCACCCACCCCTCCTGTGTCTGGGCACTGCTGGGGGGGGACTCTGCACCCACCCCTCCTGTGTCTGGGCACTGCTGGGAGTGATAGGCACCCACCCCTCCTATGGCTGGTCACTGCTGGGGGGACTCTGCACCCACCCCTCCTATGTCTGGGTACTGCTGGGGGGACTCTGCAACCATCCCTCCTATGTCTGGGCACTGCTGGGAGGACTCTGCACCCACCCCTCCTATGTCTGGGCACTGCTGGGAGGAATCTCACCGAGCCCTCCTATGTCTGGGCACTGCTGGGAGGACTCTCACCCACCCCTCCTGTGTCTGGGCACTGCTGGGAGTGATAGGCACCCACCCCTCCTATGTCTGGGCACTGCTGGGAGTGATAGGCACCCACCCCTCCTGTGTCTGGGCACTGCTGGGAGTGATAGGCACCCACCCCTCCTATGGCTGGTCACTGCTGGGGGGACTCTGCACCCACCCCTCCTATGTCTGGGCACTGCTGGGGGGACTCTGCAACCACGCCTCCTATGTCTGGGCACTGCTGGGAGGACTCTGCACCCACCCCTCCTGTGTCTGGGCACTGCTGGGGGAACTCTGCACCCACCCCTCCTATGTCTGGGCACTGCTGGAGGGACTCTGCACCCACCCCTCCTATGTCTGGGCACTGCTGGGAGGACTCTGCACCCACCCCTCCTATGTCTGGGCACTGCTGGGTGTGATAGGCACCCACCCCTCCTATGTCTGGGCACTGCTGGGAGGACTCTGCACCCACCCCTCCTATGTCTGGGCACTGCTGGGAGGACTCTCACCCACCCCTCCTGTGTCTGGGCACTGCTAGGAGTGATAGGCACCCACCCCTCCTATGTCTGGGCACTGCTGGGAGTGATAGGCACCCACCCCTCCTATGTTTGGGCACTGCTGGGAGGACTCTGCACCCACACCTCCTATGTCTGGGCACTGCTGGGGGGGGACTCTGCACCCACCCCTCCTGTGTCTGGGCACTGCTGGGAGTGATAGGCACCCACCCCTCCTATGGCTGGTCACTGCTGGGGGGACTCTGCACCCACCCCTCCTATGTCTGGGCACTGCTGGGGGGACTCTGCAACCACGCCTCCTATGTCTGGGCACTGCTGGGAGGACTCTGCACCCACCCCTCCTGTGTCTGGGCACTGCTGGGGGGACTCTGCACCCACCCCTCCTATGTCTGGGCACTGCTGGGGGGACTCTGCAACCACGCCCCCTATGTCTGGGCACTGCTGGGAGGACTCTGCACCCACCCCTCCTGTGTCTGGGCACTGCTGGGGGGACTCTGCACCCACCCCTCCTATGTCTGGGCACTGCTGGGAGGACTCTGCACCCACCCCTCCTATGTCTGGGCACTGCTGGGGGGACTCTGCACCCACCCCTCCTATGTCTGGGCACTGCTGGAGGGACTCTGCACCCACCCCTCCTATGTCTGGGCACTGCTGGGAGGACTCTCACCCACCCCTCCTGTGTCTGGGCACTGCTGGGAGTGATAGGCACCCACCCCTCCTATGTCTGGGCACTGCTGGGAGTGATAGGCACCCACCCCTCCTGTGTCTGGGCACTGCTGGGAGTGATAGGCACCCACCCCTCCTATGGCTGGTCACTGCTGGGGGGACTCTGCACCCACCCCTCCTATGTCTGGGCACTGCTGGGGGGACTCTGCAACCACGCCTCCTATGTCTGGGCACTGCTGGGAGGACTCTGCACCCACCCCTCCTGTGTCTGGGCACTGCTGGGGGGACTCTGCACCCACCCCTCCTATGTCTGGGCACTGCTGGTGGGACTCTGCACCCACCCCTCCTATGTCTGGGCACTGCTGGGAGGACTCTGCACCCACCCCTCCTATGTCTGGGCACTGCTGGGTGTGATAGGCACCCACCTCTCCTATGTCTGGGCACTGCTGGGAGGACTCTGCACCCACCCCTCCTATGTCTGGGCACTGCTGGGAGGACTCTCACCCACCCCTCCTGTGTCTGGGCACTGCTGGGAGTGATAGGCACCCACCCCTCCTATGTCTGGGCACTGCTGGGAGTGATAGGCACCCACCCCTCCTATGTCTGGGCACTGCTGGGAGGACTCTGCACCCACACCTCCTATGTCTGGGCACTGCTGGGGGGGGGACTCTGCACCCACCCCTCCTGTGTCTGGGCACTGCTGGGAGTGATAGGCACCCACCCCTCCTATGGCTGGTCACTGCTGGGGGGACTCTGCACCCACCCCTCCTATGTCTGGGCACTGCTGGGGGGACTCTGCAACCACGCCTCCTATGTCTGGGCACTGCTGGGAGGACTCTGCACCCACCCCTCCTGTGTCTGGGCACTGCTGGGGGGACTCTGCACCCACCCCTCCTATGTCTGGGCACTGCTGGGAGGACTCTGCACCCACCCCTCCTATGTCTGGGCACTGCTGGGGGGACTCTGCACCCACCCCTCCTATGTCTGGGCACTGCTGGAGGGACTCTGCACACACCCCTCCTATGTCTGGGCACTGCTGGGAGGACTCTCACCCACCCCTCCTGTATCTGGGCACTGCTGGGAGTGATAGGCACCCACCCCTCCTATGTCTGGGCACTGCTGGGGGGACTCTGCACCCACCCCTCCTGTGTCTGGGCACTGCTGGGGGGACTCTGCACCCACCCGTCCTATGTCTGGGCACTAGTGGGAGTGATAGGCACCCACCCCTCCTATGTCTGGGCACTGCTGGGAGGACTCTGCGCTCACCCCTCCTATGTCTGGGCACTGCTGGGAGGACTCTCACCCACCCCTCCTGTGTCTGGGCACTGCTGGGAGTGATAGGCACCCACCCCTCCTATGTCTGGGCACTGCTGGGGGGGGGACTCTGCACCCACCCCTCCTGTGTCTGGGCACTGCTGGGGGGACTCTGCACCCACCCCTCCTATGTATGGGCACTGCTGGGAGTGATAGGCACCCACCCCTCCTATGTCTGGGCACTGCTGGGGGGACTCTGCACCCACCCCTCCTATGTCTGGGCACTGCTGGGAGGACTCTGCACCCACCCCTCCTGTGTCTGGACACTGCTGGGGGGACTGTGCACCCACCCCTCCTACGTCTGGGCACTGCTGGGAGGACTCTCACCCACCCCTCCTGTTTCTGGGCACTGCTGGGAGTGATAGGCACCCACCCCTCCTATGTCTGGGCACTGCTGGGAGGACTCTGCACCAACCCCTCATATGTCTGGGCACTGCTGGGAGGACTCTGCACCCACCCCTCCTGTGTCTGGGCACTGCTGGGGGGACTCTGCACCCAACCCTCCTGTGTCTGGGCACTGCTGGGGGGACTCTGCACCCACCCTCCTATGTCTGGGCACTGCTGTGAGTGATAGGCACCCACCCCTCCTATGTCTGGGCACTGCTGGGAGGTCTCTGCACCCACCCCTCCTATGTCTGGGCACTGCTGGGAGGACTCTCACCCACCCCTCCTGTGTCTGGCCACTGCTGGGAGGACTCTGTACCCACCCCTCCTATGTCTGGGCACTGCTGGGGGGACTCTGCACCCACCCCTCCTATGTCTGGGTACTGCTGGGAGGACTCTCACCCACCCCTCCTGTGTCTGGGCACTGCTGGGAGTGATAGGCACCCACCCCTCCTATGTCTGGGCACTGCTGGGGGGGACTATGCACCCACCCCTCCTGTGTCTGGGCACTGCTGGGGGGACTCTGCACCCACCCCTCCTATGTCTGGGCACTGCTGGGAGTGATAGGCACCCACCCCTCCTATGGCTGGGCACTGCTGGGGGGACTCTGCACCCACCCCTCCTATGTCTGGGCACTGCTGGGGGGACTCTGCACCCACCCCTCCTGTGTCTTGGCACTGCTGGGGGTACTCTGCAACCACACCTCCTATGTCTGGGCACTGCTGGCAGGACTCTCACCCACCCCTCCTGTGTCTGGGCACTGCTGGGAGTGATAGGCACCCACCCCTCCTATGTCTGGGCACTGCTGGGAGGACTCTGCACCCACCCCTCCTATGTCTGGGCACTGCTGGGAGGACTCTCACCCACCCCTCCTGTGTCTGGGCACTGCTGGGAGTGATAGGCACCCACCCCTCCTATGTCTGGGCACTGCTGGGAGTGATAGGCACCCACCCCTCCTATGTCTGGGCACTGCTGGGAGGACTCTGCACCCACACCTCCTATGTCTGGGCACTGCTGGGAGGACTCTCACCCACCCCTCCTGTGTCTGGGCACTGCTGGGAGTGATAGGCTCCCACCCCACCTATGTCTGGGCACTGCTGGGGGGACTCTGCACCCACCCCTCCTGTGTCTGGGCACTGCTGGGGGGGGACTCTGCACCCACCCCTCCTGTGTCTGGGCACTGCTGGGAGTGATAGGCACCCACCCCTCCTATGGCTGGTCACTGCTGGGGGGACTCTGCACCCACCCCTCCTATGTCTGGGCACTGCTGGGGGGACTCTGCAACCATGCCTCCTATGTCTGGGCAGTGCTGGGAGGACTCTGCACCCACCCCTCCTATGTCTGGGCACTGCTGGGAGGACTCTCACCCACCCCTCCTATGTCTGGGCACTGCTGGGAGGACTCTCACCCACCCCTCCTGTGTCTGGGCACTGCTGGGAGTGATAGGCACCCACCCCTCCTATGGCTGGGCACTGCTGGGGGGACTCTGCACCCACCCCTCCTATGTCTGGGCACTGCTGGGGGGACTCTGCACCCACCCCTCCTGTGTCTGGGCACTGCTGGAGGGACTCTGCACCCACCCCTCCTGTGTCTGGGCACTGCTGGGAGGACTCTCACCCACCCCTCCTGTGTCTGGGCACTGCTGGGAGTGATAGGCACCCACCCCTCCTGTGTCTGGGCACTGCTGGGAGTGATAGGCACGCACCCCTCCTCTGTCTGGGCACTGCTGGCAGGACTCTGCACCCACCCCTCCTATGTCTGGGCACTGCTGGGAGGACTCTCACCCACCCCTCCTGTATCTGGGCACTGCTGGGAGTGATAGGCACCCACCCCTCCTATGTCTGGGCCCTGCTCGGGGGACTCTGCACCCACCCCTCCTGTGTCTGGGCACTGCTGGGGGGACTCTGCACCCACCCCTCCTATGTCTGGGCACTGCTGGGAGTGATAGGCACCCACCCCTCCTATTTCTGGGCACTGCTGGGAAGACTCTGCGCCCACCCCTCCTATGTCTGGGCACTGCTGGGAGGACTCTCACCCACCCCTCCTGTGTCAGGGCACTGCTGGGAGTGACAGGCACCCACCCCTCCTATGTCTGGGCACTGCTGGGAGTGATAGGCACCCACCCCTCCTATGTCTGGGCACTGCTGGGTGTGATAGGCACCCACCCCTCCTATGTCTGGGCACTGCTGGGAGGACTCTGCACCCACCCCTCCTATGTCTGGGCACTGCTGGGGGGACTCTGCAACCACGCCTCCTGTGTCTGGGAACTGCTGGGAGGACTCTGCACCCACCCCTCCTGTGTCTGGGCACTGCTGGGGGGACTCTGCACCCACCCCTCCTGGTTCTGGGCACTGCTGGGGGGACTCTGCACCCACCCCTCCTATGTCTGGGCACTGCTGGGAGGACTCTGCACCCACCCCTCCTATGTCTGGGCACTGCTGGGTGGACTCTCCACCCACCCCTCCTATGTCTGGGCACTGCTGGGAGGACTCTCACCCACCCCTCCTGTGTCTGGGCACTGCTGGGAGTGATAGGCACCCACCCCTCCTGTGTCTGGGCACTGCTGGGAGTGATAGGCACCCACCCCTCCTCTGTCTGGGCACTGCTGGCAGGACTCTGCACCCACCCCTCCTATGTCTGGGCACTGCTGGGAGGACTCTCACCCACCCTTCCTGTGTCTGGGCACTGTTGGGAGTGATAGGCACCCACCCCTCCTATGTCTGGCACTGCTGGGAGTGATAGGCACCAACCCCTCCTATGTCTGGGCACTGCTGGGAGGACTCTGCACCCACCCCTCCTGTGTCTGGGCACTGCTGGGAGTGATAGGCACCCACCCCTCCTATGGCTGGGCACTACTGGGAGGACTCTCACCCACCCCTCCTGTATCTGGGCACTGCTGGGAGTGATAGGCACCCACCCCTCCTATGGCTGGGCACTACTGGGAGGACTCTCACCCACCCCTCCTGTGTCTGGGCACTGCTGGGGGGACTCTGCACCCACCCCTCCTATATCTGGGCACTGCTGGGAGTGATAGGCACCCACCCCTCCTATGTCTGGGCACTGCTGGGAGGACTCTGCGCCCACCCCTCCTTATGTCTGGGCACTGCTGGGAGGACTCTCACCCACCCCTCCTGTGTCTGGGCACTGCTGGGAGTGATAGGCACCCACCCCTCCTGTGTCTGGGCACTGCTGGGGGACTCTGCACCCACCCCTCCTATGTCTGGGCACTGCTGGGAGTGATAGGCACCCACCCCTCCTATGGCTGGGCACTACTGGGAGGACTATCACCCACCCCTCCTGTGTCTGGGCACTGCTGGGGGACTCTGCACCCACCCCTCCTATGTCTGGGCACTGCTGGGAGTGATAGGCACCCACCCCTCCTATGTCTGGGCAGTGCTGGGGGGACTCTGCACCCACCCCTCCTGTGTCTGGACACTGCTGGGGGGACTCTGCACCCACCCCTCCTATGTCTGGGCACTGCTGGGAGGACTCTGCACCCACCCCTTCTGTGTCTGGATACTGCTGGGGGGACTGTGCACCCACCCCTCCTGTGTCTGGGCACTGCTGGGAGTGATAGGCACCCACCCCTCCTATGTCTGGGCACTGTTGTGAGGACTCTGCACCCACCCCTCCTATGTCTGGGCACTGCTGGGAGTGATAGGCACCCACCCCTCCTATGTCTGGGCACTGCTGGGGGGACTGTGCACCCACCCCTCCTATGTCTGGGCAGTGCTGGGAGGACTCTCACCCACCCCTCCTGTGTCTGGGCACTGCTGGGAGTGATAGGCACCCACCCCTCCTATGTCTGGGCACTGCTGGGAGTGATAGGCACCCACCCCTCCTATGTCTGGGCACTGCTGGGAGGACTCTGCACCCACCCCTCCTATGTCTGGGCACTGCTGGGAGGACTCTCACCCACCCCTCCCGTGTCTGGGCACTGCTGGGAGTGATAGGCACCCAACTCTCCTATGTCTTGGCACTGCTGGGGGGACTCTGCACCCACCCCTCCTGTGTCTGGGCACTGCTGGGGGGACTCTGCACCCACCCCTCCTATGTCTGGGCACTGCTGGGAGTGATAGGCACCCAACCCTCCTATGTCTGGGCACTGCTGGGGGACTCTGCACCCACCCCTCCTATGTGTGGGCACTGCTGGGGGGACTCTCACCCACCCCTCCTGTATCTGGGCACTGCTGGGAGGACTCTGCACCCACCCCTCCTGTGTCTGGGCACTGCTGGGGGGACTCTGCACCCAACCCTCCTGTGTCTGGGCACTGCTGGGGGGACTCTGCACCCACCCTCCTATGTCTGGGCACTGCTGGGAGTGATAGGCACCCACCCCTCCTATGTCTGGGCACTGCTGGGAGGACTCTCACCCACCCCTCCTATGTCTGGGCACTGCTGGGAGTGATAGGCACCCACCCCTCCTATGTCTGGGCACTGCTGGGGGGACTCTGCACCCACCCCTCCTGTGTCTGGGCACTGCTGGGGGGGGGGACTCTGCACCCACCCCTCCTGTGTCTGGGCACTGCTGGGAGTGATAGGCACCCACCCCTCCTATGTCTGGGCACTGCTGGGGGGACTCTGCACCCACCCCTCCTGTGTCTGGGCACTGCTGGGGGGGACTCTGCACCCACCCCTCCTGTGTCTGGGCAGTGCTGGGAGTGATAGGCACCCACCCCTACTATGGCTGGTCACTGCTGGGGGGGACTCTGCACCCACCCCTCCTATGTCTGGGCACTGCTGGGGGGACTCTGCAACCATGCCTCCTATGTCTGGGTACTGCTGGGAGGACTCTGCACCCACCCCTCCTATGTCTGGGCACTGCTGGGAGGACTCTGCACCCACCCCTCCTATGTCTGGGCACTGCTGGAGGGACTCTGCACCCACCCCTCCTGTGTCTGGGCACTGCTGGGAGGACTCTCACCCACCCCTCCTGTGTCTGGGCACTGCTGGGAGTGATAGGCACCCACCCCTCCTGTGTCTGGGCACTGCTGGGAGTGATAGGCACCCAACCCTCCTATGTCTGGGCACTGCTGGGGGACTCTGCACCCACCCCTCCTATGTCTGGGCACTGCTGGGGGGACTCTCACCCACCCCTCCTGTATCTGGGCACTGCTGGGAGGACTCTGCACCCACCCCTCCTGTGTCTGGGCACTGCTGGGGGGACTCTGCACCCAACCCTCCTGTGTCTGGGCACTGCTGGGGGGACTCTGCACCCACCCTCCTATGTCTGGGCACTGCTGGGAGTGATAGGCACCCACCCCTCCTATGTCTGGGCACTCCTGGGAGGACTCTCACCCACCCCTCCTATGTCTGGGCACTGCTGGGAGTGATAGGCACCCACCCCTCCTATGTCTGGGCACTGCTGGGGGGACTCTGCACCCACCCCTCCTGTGTCTGGGCACTGCTGGGGGGGGGGGACTCTGCACCCACCCCTCCTGTGTCTGGGCACTGCTGGGAGTGATAGGCACCCACCCCTCCTATGTCTGGGCACTGCTGGGGGGACTCTGCACCCACCCCTCCTGTGTCTGGGCACTGCTGGGGGGGACTCTGCACCCACCCCTCCTGTGTCTGGGCAGTGCTGGGAGTGATAGGCACCCACCCCTACTATGGCTGGTCACTGCTGGGGGGGACTCTGCACCCACCCCTCCTATGTCTGGGCACTGCTGGGGGGACTCTGCAACCATGCCTCCTATGTCTGGGTACTGCTGGGAGGACTCTGCACCCACCCCTCCTATGTCTGGGCACTGCTGGGAGGACTCTGCACCCACCCCTCCTATGTCTGGGCACTGCTGGAGGGACTCTGCACCCACCCCTCCTGTGTCTGGGCACTGCTGGGAGGACTCTCACCCACCCCTCCTGTGTCTGGGCACTGCTGGGAGTGATAGGCACCCACCCCTCCTGTGTCTGGGCACTGCTGGGAGTGATAGGCACCCACCCCTCCTCTGTCTGGGCACTGCTGGCAGGACTCTGCACCCACCCCTCCTATGTCTGGGCACTGCTGGGAGGACTCTCACCCACCCCTCCTGTATCTGGGCACTGCTGGGAGTGATAGGCACCCACCCCTCTAATGTCTGGGCACTGCTGGGGGGACTCTGCACCCACCCCTCCTGTGTCTGGGCACTGCTGGGGGGACTCTGCACCCACCCCTCCTATGTCTGGGCACTGCTGGGAGTGATAGGCACCCCCCCCTCCTATGTCTGGGCACTGCTGGGAAGACTCTGCGCCCACCCCTCCTATGTCTGGGCACTGCTGGGAGGACTCTCACCCACCCCTCCTGTATCTGGGCACTGCTGGGAGTGATAGGCACCCACCCCTCCTATGTCTGGGCACTGCTGGGGGGGGACTCTGCACCCACCCCTCCTGTGTCTGGGCACTGCTGGGGGGACTCTGCACCCACCCCTCCTATGTCTGGGCACTGCTGGGAGTGATAGGCACCCACCCCTCCTATGTCTGGGCACTGCTGGGGGGACTCTGCACCCACCCCTCCTATGTCTGGGCACTGCTGGGGGGACTCTGCACCCACCCCTCCTATGTCTGGGCACTGCTGGGAGGACTCTGCACCCACCCCTCCTGTGTCTGGACACTGCTGGGGGGACTGTGCACCCACCCCTCCTATGTCTGGGCACTGCTGGGAGGACTCTCACCCACCCCTCCTGTGTCTGGGCACTGCTGGGAGTGATAGGCACCCACCCCTCCTGTGTCTGGGCACTGCTGGGAGTAATAGGCACCCACCCCTCCTATGTCTGGGCACTGCTGGGAGGACTCTGCATCCACCCCTCCTATGTCTGGGCACTGCTGGGAGTGATAGGCACCCACCCCTCCTATGTCTGGGCACTGCTGGGGGGGGACTCTGCACCCACCCCTCCTGTGTCTGGGCACTGCTGGGAGGGATAGGCACCCACCCCTCCTATGGCTTGTCACTGCTGGGGGGACTCTGCACCCACCCCTCCTATGTCTGGGCACTGCTGGGGGGACTCTGCAACCACGCCTCCTATGTCTGGGCACTGCTGGGAGGACTCTGCACCCACCCCTCCTATGTCTGGGCACTGCTGGGAGGACTCACACCCACCCCTCCTGTGTCTGGGCACTGCTGGGAGGACTCTACACCCACCCCTCGTATGTCTGGGCACTGCTGGGAGGACTCTCACCCACCCCTCCTGTGTCTGGGCACTGCTGGGAGTGATAGGCACCCACCCCTCCTATGTCTGGGCACTGCTGGGAGTGATTGGCACCCACCCCTCCTATGTCTGGGCACTGCTGGGAGTGATAGGCACCCACCCCTCCTATGTCTGGGCACTGCTGGGGGGACTCTGCACCCACCCCTCCTGTGTCTGGGCACTGCTGGGGGGGACTCTGCGCCCACCCCTCCTGTGTCTGGGCACTGCTGGGAGTGATAGGCACCCACCCCTCCTATGTCTGGGCACTGCTGGCAGGACTCTGCACCCACCCCTCCTATGTCTGGGCACTGCTGGGAGTGATAGGCACCCACCCCTCCTATGTCTGGGCACTGCTGGGAGGACTCTGCACCCACCCCTCCTATGTCTGGGCACTGCTGGGGGGACTCTGCAACCACGCCTCCTATGTCTGGGCACTGCTGGGAGGACTCTGCACCCACCCCTCCTATGTCTGGGCACTGCTGGGAGGACTCACACCCACCCCTCCTGTGTCTGGGCACTGCTGGGAGGACTCTGCACCCACCCCTCGTATGTCTGGGCACTGCTGGGAGGACTCTCACCCACCCCTCCTGTGTCTGGGCACTGCTGGGAGTGATAGGCACCCACCCCTCCTATGTCTGGGCACTGCTGGGAGTGATAGGCACCCACCCCTCCTATGTCTGGGCACTGCTGGGAGTGATAGGCACCCACCCCTCCTATGTCTGGGCACTGCTGGGGGGACTCTGCACCCACCCCTCCTGTGTCTGGGCACTGCTGGGGGGGGACTCTGCGCCCACCCCTCCTGTGTCTGGGCACTGCTGGGAGTGATAGGCACCCACCCCTCCTATGTCTGGGCACTGCTGGCAGGACTCTGCACCCACCCCTCCTATGTCTGGGCACTGCTGGGAGTGATAGGCACCCACCCCTCCTATGTCTGGGCACTGCTGGGGGGACTCTCCACCCACCCCTCCTGTGTCTGGGCAGTGCTGGGAGTGATAGGCACCCACCCCTACTATGGCTGGTCACTGCTGGGGGGGACTCTGCACCCACCCCTCCTATGTCTGGGCACTGCTGGGGGGACTCTGCAACCATGCCTCCTATGTCTGGGCACTGCTGGGAGGACTCTGCACCCACCCCTCCTATGTCTGGGCACTGCTGGGAGGACTCTGCACCCACCCCTCCTATGTCTGGGCACTGCTGGAGGGACTCTGCACCCACCCCTCCTGTGTCTGGGCACTGCTGGGAGGACTCTCACCCACCCCTCCTGTGTCTGGGCACTGCTGGGAGTGATAGGCACCCACCCCTCCTGTGTCTGGGCACTGCTGGGAGTGATAGGCACCCACCCCTCCTCTGTCTGGGCACTGCTGGCAGGACTCTGCACCCACCCCTCCTATGTCTGGGCACTGCTGGGAGGACTCTCACCCACCCCTCCTGTATCTGGGCACTGCTGGGAGTGATAGGCACCCACCCCTCTAATGTCTGGGCACTGCTGGGGGGACTCTGCACTCACCCCTCCTGTGTCTGGGCACTGCTGGGGGGACTCTGCACCCACCCCTCCTATGTCTGGGCACTGCTGGGAGTGATAGGCACCCACCCTCCTATGTCTGGGCACTGCTGGGAAGACTCTGCGCCCACCCCTCCTATGTCTGGGCACTGCTGGGAGGACTCTCACCCACCCCTCCTGTATCTGGGCACTGCTGGGAGTGATAGGCACCCACCCCTCCTATGTCTGGGCACTGCTGGGGGGGGACTCTGCACCCACCCCTCCTGTGTCTGGGCACTGCTGGGGGGACTCTGCACCCACCCCTCCTATGTCTGGGCACTGCTGGGAGTGATAGGCACCCACCCCTCCTATGTCTGGGCACTGCTGGGGGGACTCTGCACCCACCCCTCCTATGTCTGGGCACTGCTGGGAGTGATAGGCACCCACCCCTCCTATGTCTGGGCACTGCTGGGGGGACTCTGCACCCACCCTTCCTATGTCTGGGCACTGCTGGGGGGACTCTGCACCCACCCCTCCTATGTCTGGGCACTGCTGGGAGGACTCTGCACCCACCCCTCCTGTGTCTGGACACTGCTGGGGGGACTGTGCACCCACCCCTCCTATGTCTGGGCACTGCTGGGAGGACTCTCACCCACCCCTCCTGTGTCTGGGCACTGCTGGGAGTGATAGGCACCCACCCCTCCTGTGTCTGGGCACTGCTGGGAGTAATAGGCACCCACCCCTCCTATGTCTGGGCACTGCTGGGAGGACTCTGCATCCACCCCTCCTATGTCTGGGCACTGCTGGGAGTGATAGGCACCCACCCCTCCTATGTCTGGGCACTGCTGGGGGGGGACTCTGCACCCACCCCTCCTGTGTCTGGGCACTGCTGGGAGGGATAGGCACCCACCCCTCCTATGGCTTGTCACTGCTGGGGGGACTCTGCACCCACCCCTCCTATGTCTGGGCACTGCTGGGGGGACTCTGCAACCACGCCTCCTATGTCTGGGCACTGCTGGGAGGACTCTGCACCCACCCCTCCTATGTCTGGGCACTGCTGGGAGGACTCACACCCACCCCTCCTGTGTCTGGGCACTGCTGGGAGGACTCTGCACCCACCCCTCGTATGTCTGGGCACTGCTGGGAGGACTCTCACCCACCCCTCCTGTGTCTGGGCACTGCTGGGAGTGATAGGCACCCACCCCTCCTATGTCTGGGCACTGCTGGGAGTGATAGGCACCCACCCCTCCTATGTCTGGGCACTGCTGGGAGTGATAGGCACCCACCCCTCCTATGTCTGGGCACTGCTGGGGGGACTCTGCACCCACCCCTCCTGTGTCTGGGCACTGCTGGGGGGGGACTCTGCGCCCACCCCTCCTGTGTCTGGGCACTGCTGGGAGTGATAGGCACCCACCCCTCCTATGTCTGGGCACTGCTGGCAGGACTCTGCACCCACCCCTCCTATGTCTGGGCACTGCTGGGAGTGATAGGCACCCACCCCTCCTATGTCTGGGCACTGCTGGGAGGACTCTGCACCCACCCCTCCTATGTCTGGGCACTGCTGGGAGGACTCTCACCCACCCCTCCTGTGTCTGGGCACTGCTGGGAGGACTCTGCACCCACCCCTCCTATGTCTGGGCACTGCTGGGAGGACTCTCACCCACCCCTCCCGTGTCTGGGCACTGCTGGGAGTGATAGGCACCCACCTCTCCTATGTCTGGGCACTGCTGGGGGGACTCTGCACCCACCCCTCCTGTGTCTGGGCACTGCTGGGGGGACTCTGCACCCACCCCTCCTATGTCTGGGCACTGCTGGGAGTGATAGGCACCCACCCCTCCTATGTCTGGGCACTGCTGGGGGGACTCTGCACCCACCCCTCCTATGTCTGGGCACTGCTGGGGGGAGTCTGCACCCACCCCTCCTATGTCTGGACACTTCTGGGAGGACTCTGCACCCACCCCTCCTGTGTCTGTGCACTGCTGGGGGGACTCTGCACCCACCCCTCCTATGTCTGGGCACTGCTGGGAGGACTCTGCACCCACCCCTCCTATATCTGGGCACTGCTGGGGGAACTCTGCACCCACCCCTCCTATGTCTGGGCACTGCTGGGAGGACTCTCACCCACCCCTCCTGTGTCTGGGCACTGCTGGGAGTGATAGGCACCCACCCCTCCTATGTCTGGGCACTGCTGGGGGGACTCTGCACCCACCCCTCCTGTGGCTGGGCACTGCTGGGGGAAGGGGACTCTGCACCCACCCCTCCTGTGTCTGGGCACTGCTGGGAGTGATAGGCACCCACCCCTCCTATGGCTTGTCACTGCTGGGGGGACTCTGCACCCACGCCTCCTATGTCTGGGCACTGCTGGGGGGACTCTGCAACCACGCCTCCTATGTCTGGGCACTGCTGGGAGGACTCTGCACCCACCCCTCCTGTGTCTGGGCACTGCTGGGGGGACTCTGCACCCACCCCTCCTATGTCTGGGCACTGCTGGGAGGACTCTGCACCCACCCCTCCTATGTCTGGGCACTGCTGGGGGGACTCTGCAACCACGCCTCCTATGTCTGGGCACTGCTGGGAGGACTCTGCACCCACCCCTCCTATGTCTGGGCACTGCTGGGAGGACTCTCACCCACCCCTCCTGTGTCTGGGCACTGCTGGGAGTGATAGGCACCCACCCCTCCTGTGTCTGGGCACTGCTGGGAGTAATAGGCACCCACCCCTCCTATGTCTGGGCACTGCTGGGAGGACTCTGCATCCACCCCTCCTATGTCTGGGCACTGCTGGGAGTGATAGGCACCCACCCCTCCTATGTCTGGGCACTGCTGGGGGGGGACTCTGCACCCACCCCTCCTGTGTCTGGGCACTGCTGGGAGGGATAGGCACCCACCCCTCCTATGGCTTGTCACTGCTGGGGGGACTCTGCACCCACCCCTCCTATGTCTGGGCACTGCTGGGGGGACTCTGCAACCACGCCTCCTATGTCTGGGCACTGCTGGGAGGACTCTGCACCCACCCCTCCTATGTCTGGGCACTGCTGGGAGGACTCACACCCACCCCTCCTGTGTCTGGGCACTGCTGGGAGGACTCTTCACCCACCCCTCCTATGTCTGGGCA
Organism: Triturus cristatus; assembly: GCF_964204655.1. Classification (NCBI taxonomy): domain Eukaryota; kingdom Metazoa; phylum Chordata; class Amphibia; order Caudata; family Salamandridae; genus Triturus; species Triturus cristatus. The sequence goes on along the minus strand of NC_140579.1, from coordinate 476,550,570 downwards.
CTGCTGGGAGGACTCTGCACCCACCCCTCGTATGTCTGGGCACTGCTGGGAGGACTCTCACCCACCCCTCCTGTGTCTGGGCACTGCTGGGAGTGATAGGCACCCACCCCTCCTATGTCTGGGCACTGCTGGGAGTGATAGGCACCCACCCCTCCTATGTCTGGGCACTGCTGGGAGTGATAGGCACCCACCCCTCCTATGTCTGGGCACTGCTGGGGGGACTCTGCACCCACCCCTCCTGTGTCTGGGCACTGCTGGGGGGGGACTCTGCGCCCACCCCTCCTGTGTCTGGGCACTGCTGGGAGTGATAGGCACCCACCCCTCCTATGTCTGCGCACTGCTGGCAGGACTCTGCACCCACCCCTCCTATGTCTGGGCACTGCTGGGAGTGATAGGCACCCACCCCTCCTATGTCTGAGCACTGCTGGGAGGACTCTGCACCCACCCCTCCTATGTCTGGGCACTGCTGGGAGGACTCTCACCCACCCCTCCTGTGTCTGGGCACTGCTGGGAGGACTCTGCACCCACCCCTCCTATGTCTGGGCACTGCTGGGAGGACTCTCACCCACCCCTCCCGTGTCTGGGCACTGCTGGGAGGACTCTCACCCACCCCTCCTATGTCTGGGCACTGCTGGGAGTGATAGGCACCCACCCCTCCTATGTCTGGGCACTGCTGGGGGGACTCTGCACCCACCCCTCCTGTGTCTGGGCACTGCTGGGGGGGGGACTCTGCACCCACCCCTCCTGTGTCTGGGCACTGCTGGGAGTGATAGGCACCCACCCCTCCTATGTCTGGGCACTGCTGGGGGGACTCTGCACCCACCCCTCCTGTGTCTGGGCACTGCTGGGGGGGACTCTGCACCCACCCCTCCTGTGTCTGGGCAGTGCTGGGAGTGATAGGCACCCACCCCTACTATGGCTGGTCACTGCTGGGGGGGACTCTGCACCCACCCCTCCTATGTCTGGGCACTGTTGGGGGGACTCTGCAACCATGCCTCCTATGTCTGGGTACTGCTGGGAGGACTCTGCACCCACCCCTCCTATGTCTGGGCACTGCTGGGAGGACTCTGCACCCACCCCTCCTATGTCTGGGCACTGCTGGAGGGACTCTGCACCCACCCCTCCTGTGTCTGGGCACTGCTGGGAGGACTCTCACCCACCCCTCCTGTGTCTGGGCACTGCTGGGAGTGATAGGCACCCACCCCTCCTGTGTCTGGGCACTGCTGGGAGTGATAGGCACCCACCCCTCCTCTGTCTGGGCACTGCTGGCAGGACTCTGCACCCACCCCTCCTATGTCTGGGCACTGCTGGGAGGACTCTCACCCACCCCTCCTGTATCTGGGCACTGCTGGGAGTGATAGGCACCCACCCCTCTAATGTCTGGGCACTGCTGGGGGGACTCTGCACCCACCCCTCCTGTGTCTGGGCACTGCTGGGGGGACTCTGCACCCACCCCTCCTATGTCTGGGCACTGCTGGGAGTGATAGGCACCCCCCCTCCTATGTCTGGGCACTGCTGGGAAGACTCTGCGCCCACCCCTCCTATGTCTGGGCACTGCTGGGAGGACTCTCACCCACCCCTCCTGTATCTGGGCACTGCTGGGAGTGATAGGCACCCACCCCTCCTATGTCTGGGCACTGCTGGGGGGGGGGGACTCTGCACCCACCCCTCCTGTGTCTGGGCACTGCTGGGGGGACTCTGCACCCACCCCTCCTATGTCTTGGCACTGCTGGGAGTGATAGGCACCCACCCCTCCTATGTCTGGGCACTGCTGGGGGGACTCTGCACCCACCCCTCCTATGTCTGGGCACTGCTGGGGGGACTCTGCACCCACCCCTCCTATGTCTGGGCACTGCTGGGAGGACTCTGCACCCACCCCTCCTGTGTCTGGACACTGCTGGGGGGACTGTGCACCCACCCCTCCTGTGTCTGGGCACTGCTGGGAGTGATAGGCACCCACCCCTCCTGTGTCTGGGCACTGCTGGGAGTAATAGGCACCCACCCCTCCTATTTCTGGGCACTGCTGGGAGGACTCTGCATCCACCCCTCCTATGTCTGGGCACTGCTGGGAGTGATAGGCACCCACCCCTCCTATGTCTGGGCACTGCTGGGGGGGACTCTGCACCCACCCCTCCTGTGTCTGGGCACTGCTGGGAGGGATAGGCACCCACCCCTCCTATGGCTTGTCACTGCTGGGGGGACTCTGCACCCACCCCTCCTATGTCTGGGCACTGCTGGGGGGACTCTGCAACCACGCCTCCTATGTCTGGGCACTGCTGGGAGGACTCTGCACCCACCCCTCCTATGTCTGGGCACTGCTGGGAGGACTCACACCCACCCCTCCTGTGTCTGGGCACTGCTGGGAGGACTCTACACCCACCCCTCGTATGTCTGGGCACTGCTGGGAGGACTCTCACCCACCCCTCCTGTGTCTGGGCACTGCTGGGAGTGATAGGCACCCACCCCTCCTATGTCTGGGCACTGCTGGGAGTGATAGGCACCCACCCCTCCTATGTCTGGGCACTGCTGGGAGTGATAGGCACCCACCCCTCCTATGTCTGGGCACTGCTGGGGGGACTCTGCACCCACCCCTCCTGTGTCTGGGCACTGCTGGGGGGGACTCTGCGCCCACCCCTCCTGTGTCTGGGCACTGCTGGGAGTGATAGGCACCCACCCCTCCTATGTCTGGGCACTGCTGGCAGGACTCTGCACCCACCCCTCCTATGTCTGGGCACTGCTGGGAGTGATAGGCACCCACCCCTCCTATGTCTGGGCACTGCTGGGAGGACTCTGCACCCACCCCTCCTATGTCTGGGCACTGCTGGGAGGACTCTCACCCACCCCTCCTATGTCTGGGCACTGCTGGGGGGACTCTGCAACCACGCCTCCTATGTCTGGGCACTGCTGGGAGGACTCTGCACCCACCCCTCCTATGTCTGGGCACTGCTGGGAGGACTCACACCCACCCCTCCTGTGTCTGGGCACTGCTGGGAGGACTCTGCACCCACCCCTCGTATGTCTGGGCACTGCTGGGAGGACTCTCACCCACCCCTCCTGTGTCTGGGCACTGCTGGGAGTGATAGGCACCCACCCCTCCTATGTCTGGGCACTGCTGGGAGTGATAGGCACCCACCCCTCCTATGTCTGGGCACTGCTGGGAGTGATAGGCACCCACCCCTCCTATGTCTGGGCACTGCTGGGGGGACTCTGCACCCACCCCTCCTGTGTCTGGGCACTGCTGGGGGGGGACTCTGCGCCCACCCCTCCTGTGTCTGGGCACTGCTGGGAGTGATAGGCACCCACCCCTCCTATGTCTGGGCACTGCTGGCAGGACTCTGCACCCACCCCTCCTATGTCTGGGCACTGCTGGGAGTGATAGGCACCCACCCCTCCTATGTCTGGGCACTGCTGGGGGGACTCTGCACCCACCCCTCCTGTGTCTGGGCAGTGCTGGGAGTGATAGGCACCCACCCCTACTATGGCTGGTCACTGCTGGGGGGGACTCTGCACCCACCCCTCCTATGTCTGGGCACTGCTGGGGGGACTCTGCAACCATGCCTCCTATGTCTGGGCACTGCTGGGAGGACTCTGCACCCACCCCTCCTATGTCTAGGCACTGCTGGGAGGACTCTGCACCCACCCCTCCTATGTCTGGGCACTGCTGGAGGGACTCTGCACCCACCCCTCCTGTGTCTGGGCACTGCTGGGAGGACTCTCACCCACCCCTCCTGTGTCTGGGCACTGCTGGGAGTGATAGGCACCCACCCCTCCTGTGTCTGGGCACTGCTGGGAGTGATAGGCACCCACCCCTCCTCTGTCTGGGCACTGCTGGCAGGACTCTGCACCCACCCCTCCTATGTCTGGGCACTGCTGGGAGGACTCTCACCCACCCCTCCTGTATCTGGGCACTGCTGGGAGTGATAGGCACCCACCCCTCTAATGTCTGGGCACTGCTGGGGGGACTCTGCACTCACCCCTCCTGTGTCTGGGCACTGCTGGGGGGACTCTGCACCCACCCCTCCTATGTCTGGGCACTGCTGGGAGTGATAGGCACCCACCCTCCTATGTCTGGGCACTGCTGGGAAGACTCTGCGCCCACCCCTCCTATGTCTGGGCACTGCTGGGAGGACTCTCACCCACCCCTCCTGTATCTGGGCACTGCTGGGAGTGATAGGCACCCACCCCTCCTATGTCTGGGCACTGCTGGGGGGGGACTCTGCACCCACCCCTCCTGTGTCTGGGCACTGCTGGGGGAACTCTGCACCCACCCCTCCTATGTCTGGGCACTGCTGGGAGTGATAGGCACCCACCCCTCCTATGTCTGGGCACTGCTGGGGGGACTCTGCACCCACCCCTCCTATGTCTGGGCACTGCTGGGAGTGATAGGCACCCACCCCTCCTATGTCTGGGCACTGCTGGGGGGACTCTGCACCCACCCCTCCTATGTCTGGGCACTGCTGGGGGGACTCTGCACCCACCCCTCCTATGTCTGGGCACTGCTGGGAGGACTCTGCACCCACCCCTCCTGTGTCTGGACACTGCTGGGGGGACTGTGCACCCACCCCTCCTATGTCTGGGCACTGCTGGGAGGACTCTCACCCACCCCTCCTGTGTCTGGGCACTGCTGGGAGTGATAGGCACCCACCCCTCCTGTGTCTGGGCACTGCTGGGAGTAATAGGCACCCACCCCTCCTATGTCTGGGCACTGCTGGGAGGACTCTTCATCCACCCCTCCTATGTCTGGGCACTGCTGGGAGTGATAGGCACCCACCCCTCCTATGTCTGGGCACTGCTGGGGGGGGACTCTGCACCCACCCCTCCTGTGTCTGGGCACTGCTGGGAGGGATAGGCACCCACCCCTCCTATGGCTTGTCACTGCTGGGGGGACTCTGCACCCACCCCTCCTATGTCTGGGCACTGCTGGGGGGACTCTGCAACCACGCCTCCTATGTCTGGGCACTGCTGGGAGGACTCTGCACCCACCCCTCCTATGTCTGGGCACTGCTGGGAGGACTCACACCCACCCCTCCTGTGTCTGGGCACTGCTGGGAGGACTCTGCACCCACCCCTCGTATGTCTGGGCACTGCTGGGAGGACTCTCACCCACCCCTCCTGTGTCTGGGCACTGCTGGGAGTGATAGGCACCCACCCCTCCTATGTCTGGGCACTGCTGGGAGTGATAGGCACCCACCCCTCCTATGTCTGGGCACTGCTGGGAGTGATAGGCACCCACCCCTCCTATGTCTGGGCACTGCTGGGGGGACTCTGCACCCACCCCTCCTGTGTCTGGGCACTGCTGGGGGGGGACTCTGCGCCCACCCCTCCTGTGTCTGGGCACTGCTGGGAGTGATAGGCACCCACCCCTCCTATGTCTGGGCACTGCTGGCAGGACTCTGCACCCACCCCTCCTATGTCTGGGCACTGCTGGGAGTGATAGGCACCCACCCCTCCTATGTCTGGGCACTGCTGGGAGGACTCTGCACCCACCCCTCCTATGTCTGGGCACTGCTGGGAGGACTCTCACCCACCCCTCCTGTGTCTGGGCACTGCTGGGAGGACTCTGCACCCACCCCTCCTATGTCTGGGCACTGCTGGGAGGACTCTCACCCACCCCTCCCGTGTCTGGGCACTGCTGGGAGTGATAGGCACCCACCTCTTCTATGTCTGGGCACTGCTGGGGGGACTCTGCACCCACCCCTCCTGTGTCTGGGCACTGCTGGGGGGACTCTGCACCCACCCCTCCTATGTCTGGGCACTGCTGGGAGTGATAGGCACCCACCCCTCCTATGTCTGGGCACTGCTGGGGGGACTCTGCACCCACCCCTCCTATGTCTGGGCACTGCTGGGGGGAGTCTGCACCCACCCCTCCTATGTCTGGACACTGCTGGGAGGACTCTGCACCCACCCCTCCTGTGTCTGTGCACTGCTGGGGGGACTCTGCACCCACCCCTCCTATGTCTGGGCACTGCTGGGAGGACTCTGCACCCACCCCTCCTATATCTGGGCACTGCTGGGGGAACTCTGCACCCACCCCTCCTATGTCTGGGCACTGCTGGGAGGACTCTCACCCACCCCTCCTGTGTCTGGGCACTGCTGGGAGTGATAGGCACCCACCCCTCCTATGTCTGGGCACTGCTGGGGGGACTCTGCACCCACCCCTCCTGTGGCTGGGCACTGCTGGGGGAAGGGGACTCTGCACCCACCCCTCCTGTGTCTGGGCACTGCTGGGAGTGATAGGCACCCACCCCTCCTATGGCTTGTCACTGCTGGGGGGACTCTGCACCCACGCCTCCTATGTCTGGGCACTGCTGGGGGGACTCTGCAACCATGCCTCCTATGTCTGGGTACTGCTGGGAGGACTCTGCACCCACCCCTCCTGTGTCTGGGCACTGCTGGGGGGACTCTGCACCCACCCCTCCTATGTCTGGGCACTGCTGGGAGGACTCTGCACCCACCCCTCCTATGTCTGGGCACTGCTGGGGGGACTCTGCAACCACGCCTCCTATGTCTGGGCACTGCTGGGAGGACTCTGCACCCACCCCTCCTATGTCTGGGCACTGCTGGGAGGACTCTCACCCACCCCTCCTGTGTCTGGGCACTGCTGGGAGTGATAGGCACCCACCCCTCCTGTGTCTGGGCACTGCTGGGAGTAATAGGCACCCACCCCTCCTATGTCTGGGCACTGCTGGGAGGACTCTGCATCCACCCCTCCTATGTCTGGGCACTGCTGGGAGTGATAGGCACCCACCCCTCCTATGTCTGGGCACTGCTGGGGGGGGACTCTGCACCCACCCCTCCTGTGTCTGGGCACTGCTGGGAGGGATAGGCACCCACCCCTCCTATGGCTTGTCACTGCTGGGGGGACTCTGCACCCACCCCTCCTATGTCTGGGCACTGCTGGGGGGACTCTGCAACCACGCCTCCTATGTCTGGGCACTGCTGGGAGGACTCTGCACCCACCCCTCCTATGTCTGGGCACTGCTGGGAGGACTCACACCCACCCCTCCTGTGTCTGGGCACTGCTGGGAGGACTCTGCACCCACCCCTCCTATGTCTGGGCACTGCTGGGAGGACTCTGCACCCACCCCTCGTATGTCTGGGCACTGCTGGGAGGACTCTCACCCACCCCTCCTGTGTCTGGGCACTGCTGGGAGTGATAGGCACCCACCCCTCCTATGTCTGGGCACTGCTGGGAGTGATAGGCACCCACCCCTCCTATGTCTGGGCACTGCTGGGAGTGATAGGCACCCACCCCTCCTATGTCTGGGCACTGCTGGGGGGACTCTGCACCCACCCCTCCTGTGTCTGGGCACTGCTGGGGGGGGACTCTGCGCCCACCCCTCCTGTGTCTGGGCACTGCTGGGAGTGATAGGCACCCACCCCTCCTATGTCTGCGCACTGCTGGCAGGACTCTGCACCCACCCCTCCTATGTCTGGGCACTGCTGGGAGTGATAGGCACCCACCCCTCCTATGTCTGCGCACTGCTGGCAGGACTCTGCACCCACCCCTCCTATGTCTGGGCACTGCTGGGAGGACTCTCACCCACCCCTCCTGTGTCTGGGCACTGCTGGGAGGACTCTGCACCCACCCCTCCTATGTCTGGGCACTGCTGGGAGGACTCTCACCCACCCCTCCCGTGTCTGGGCACTGCTGGGAGTGATAGGCACCCACCTCTCCTATGTCTGGGCACTGCTGGGGGGACTCTGCACCCACCCCTCCTGTGTCTGGGCACTGCTGGGGGGACTCTGCACCCACCACTCCTATGTCTGGGCACTGCTGGGAGTGATAGGCACCCACCCCTCCTATGTCTGGGCACTGCTGGGGGGACTCTGCACCCACCCCTCCTATGTCTGGGCACTGCTGGGGGGAGTCTGCACCCACCCCTCCTATGTCTGGACACTGCTGGGAGGACTCTGCACCCACCCCTCCTGTGTCTGTGCACTGCTGGGGGGACTCTGCACCCACCCCTCCTATGTCTGGGCACTGCTGGGAGGACTCTGCACCCACACCTCCTATATCTGGGCACTGCTGGGGGAACTCTGCACCCACCCCTCCTATGTCTGGGCACTGCTGGGAGGACTCTGCACCCACCCCTCTTATGTCTGGGCACTGCTGGGAGGACTCTCACCCACCCCTCCTGTGTCTGGGCACTGCTGGGAGTGATAGGCACCCACCCCTCCTATGTCTGGGCACTGCTGGGGGGACTCTGCACCCACCCCTCCTGTGGCTGGGCACTGCTGGGGGAAGGGGACTCTGCACCCACCCCTCCTGTGTCTGGGCACTGCTGGGAGTGATAGGCACCCACCCCTCCTATGGCTTGTCACTGCTGGGGGGACTCTGCACCCACGCCTCCTATGTCTGGGCACTGCTGGGGGGACTCTGCAACCACGCCTCCTATGTCTGGGCACTGCTGGGAGGACTCTGCACCCACCCCTCCTGTGTCTGGGCACTGCTGGGGGGACTCTGCACCCACCCCTCCTATGTCTGGGCACTGCTGGGAGGACTCTGCACCCACCCCTCCTATGTCTGGGCACTGCTGGGGGGACTCTGCAACCACGCCTCCTATGTCTGGGCACTGCTGGGAGGACTCTGCACCCACCCCTCCTATGTCTGGGCACTGCTGGGAGGACTCACACCCACCCCTCCTGTGTCTGGGCACTGCTGGGAGGACTCTGCACCCACCCCTCCTATGTCTGGGCACTGCTGGGAGGACTCTGCACCCACCCCTCGTATGTCTGGGCACTGCTGGGAGGACTCTCACCCACCCCTCCTGTGTCTGGGTACTGCTGGGAGTGATAGGCACCCACCCCTCCTATGTCTGGGCACTGCTGGGAGTGATAGGCACCCACCCCTCCTATGTCTGGGCACTGCTGGGAGTGATAGGCACCCACCCCTCCTATGTCTGGGCACTGCTGGGGGGACTCTGCACCCACCCCTCCTGTGTCTGGGCACTGCTGGGGGGGGACTCTGCACCCACCCCTCCTGTGTCTGGGCACTGCTGGGAGTGATAGGCACCCACCCCTCCTATGTCTGGGCACTGCTGGGAGGACTCTGCACCCACCCCTCCTATGTCTGGGCACTGCTGGGAGTGATAGGCACCCACCCCTCCTATGTCTGGGCACTGCTGGGAGGACTCTGCACCCACCCCTCCTATGTCTGGGCACTGCTGGGAGGACTCTCACCCACCCCTCCTGTGTCTGGGCACTGCTGGGAGGACTCTGCACCCACCCCTCCTATGTCTGGGCACTGCTGGGAGGACTCTCACCCACCCCTCCTGTGTCTGGGCACTGCTGGGAGTGATAGGCACCCACCCCTCCTATGTCTGGGCACTGCTGGGAGTGATAGGCACCCACCGCTCCTATGTCTGGGCACTGCTGGGAGGACTCTGCACCCACCCCTCCTATGTCTGGGCACTGCTGGGAGGACTCTCACCCACCCCTCCCGTGTCTGGGCTCTGCTGGGAGTGATAGGCACCCACCCCTCCTATGTCTGGGCACTGCTGGGAGTGATAGGCACCCACCCCTCCTATGTCTGGGCACTGCTGGGAGGACTCTGCACCCACCCCTCCTATGTCTGGGCACTGCTGGGAGGACTCTCACCCACCCCTCCCGTGTCTGGGCACTGCTGGGAGTGATAGGCACCCACCCCTCCTGTGTCTGGGCACTGCTGGGAGGACTCTGCACCCACCCCTCCTATGTCTGGGCACTGCTGGGAGGACTCTCACCCACCCCTCCTGTGTCTGTGCACTGCTGGGAGTGATAGGCACCCACCCCTCCTATGTCTGGGCACTGCTGGGAGTGATAGGCACCCACCGCTCCTATGTCTGGGCACTGCTGGGAGGACTCTGCACCCACCCCTCCTATGTCTGGGCACTGCTGGGAGGACTCTCACCCACCCCTCCCGTGTCTGGGCTCTGCTGGGAGTGATAGGCACCCACCCCTCCTATGTCTGGGCACTGCTGGGAGTGATAGGCACCCACCCTTCCTATGTCTGGGCACTGCTGGGAGGACTCTGCACCCACCCCTCCTATGTCTGGGCACTGCTGGGAGGACTCTCACCCACCCCTCCCGTGTCTGGGCACTGCTGGGAGTGATAGGCACCCACCCCTCCTATGTCTGGGCACTGCTGGGGGGACTCTGCACCCACCCCTCCTATGTCTGGGCACTGCTGGGGGGAGTCTGCACCCACCCCTCCTGTGTCTGGACACTGCTGGGAGGACTCTGCACCCACCCCTCCTGTGTCTGTGCACTGCTGGGGGGACTCTGCACCCACCCCTCCTGTGTCTGTGCACTGCTGGGGGGACTCTGCACCCACCCCTCCTATGTCTGGGCACTGCTGGGAGGACTCTGCACCCACCCCTCCTGTGTCTGGACACTGCTGGGGGGACTGTGCACCCACCCCTCCTATGTCTGGGCACTGCTGGGAGGACTCTCACCCACCCCTCCTGTGTCTGGGCACTGCTGGGAGTGATAGGCACCCACCCCTCCTGTGTCTGGGCACTGCTGGGAGTGATAGGCACCCACCCCTCCTATGTCTGGGCACTGCTGGGAGGACTCTGCATCCACCCCTCCTATGTCTGGGCACTGCTGGGAGTGATAGGCACCCACCCCTCCTATGTCTGGGCACTGCTGGGGGGGGACTCTGCACCCACCCCTCCTGTGTCTGGGCACTGCTGGGAGGGATAGGCACCCACCCCTCCTATGGCTTGTCACTGCTGGGGGGACTCTGCACCCACCCCTCTTATGTCTGGGCACTGCTGGGGGGACTCTGCACCCACCCCTCCTATGTCTGGGCACTGCTGGGGGGAGTCTGCACCCACCCCTCCTATGTCTGGACACTGCTGGGAGGACTCTGCACCCACCCCTCCTGTGTCTGTGCACTGCTGGGGGGACTCTGCACCCACCCCTCCTATGTCTGGGCACTGCTGGGAGGACTCTGCACCCACACCTCCTATATCTGGGCACTGCTGGGGGAACTCTGCACCCACCCCTCCTATGTCTGGGCACTGCTGGGAGGACTCTCACCCACCCCTCCTGTGTCTGGGCACTGCTGGGAGTGATAGGCACCCACCCCTCCTATGTCTGGGCACTGCTGGGGGGACTCTGCACCCACCCCTCCTGTGGCTGGGCACTGCTGGGGGAAGGGGACTCTGCACCCACCCCTCCTGTGTCTGGGCACTGCTGGGAGTGATAGGCACCCACCCCTCCTATGGCTTGTCACTGCTGGGGGGACTCTGCACCCACGCCTCCTATGTCTGGGCACTGCTGGGGGGACTCTGCAACCACGCCTCCTATGTCTGGGCACTGCTGGGAGGACTCTGCACCCACCCCTCCTGTGTCTGGGCACTGCTGGGGGGACTCTGCACCCACCCCTCCTATGTCTGGGCACTGCTGGGAGGACTCTGCACCCACCCCTCCTATGTCTGGGCACTGCTGGGGGGACTCTGCAACCACGCCTCCTATGTCTGGGCACTGCTGGGAGGACTCTGCACCCACCCCTCCTGTGTCTGGGCACTGCTGGGGGGGGACTCTGCACCCACCCCTCCTGTGTCTGGGCACTGCTGGGAGTGATAGGCACCCACCCCTCCTATGTCTGGGCACTGCTGGGAGGACTCTGCACCCACCCCTCCTATGTCTGGGCACTGCTGGGAGTGATAGGCACCCACCCCTCCTATGTCTGGGCACTGCTGGGAGGACTCTGCACCCACCCCTCCTATGTCTGGGCACTGCTGGGAGGACTCTCACCCACCCCTCCTGTGTCTGGGCACTGCTGGGAGGACTCTGCACCCACCCCTCCTATGTCTGGGCACTGCTGGGAGGACTCTCACCCACCCCTCCTGTGTCTGGGCACTGCTGGGAGTGATAGGCACCCACCCGTCCTATGTCTGGGCACTGCTGGGAGTGATAGGCACCCACCGCTCCTATGTCTGGGCACTGCTGGGAGGACTCTGCACCCACCCCTCCTATGTCTGGGCACTGCTGGGAGGACTCTCACCCACCCCTCCCGTGTCTGGGCTCTGCTGGGAGTGATAGGCAACCACCCCTCCTATGTCTGGGCACTGCTGGGAGTGATAGGCACCCACCCCTCCTATGTCTGGGCACTGCTGGGAGGACTCTGCACCCACCCCTCCTATGTCTGGGCACTGCTGGGAGGACTCTCACCCACCCCTCCCGTGTCTGGGCACTGCTGGGAGTGATAGGCACCCACCCCTCCTGTGTCTGGGCACTGCTGGGAGGACTCTGCACCCACCCCTCCTATGTCTGGGCACTGCTGGGAGGACTCTCACCCACCCCTCCTGTGTCTGTGCACTGCTGGGAGTGATAGGCACCCACCCCTCCTATGTCTGGGCACTGCTGGGAGTGATAGGCACCCACCGCTCCTATGTCTGGGCACTGCTGGGAGGACTCTGCACCCACCCCTCCTATGTCTGGGCACTGCTGGGAGGACTCTCACCCACCCCTCCCGTGTCTGGGCTCTGCTGGGAGTGATAGGCACCCACCCCTCCTATGTCTGGGCACTGCTGGGAGTGATAGGCACCCACCCTTCCTATGTCTGGGCACTGCTGGGAGGACTCTGCACCCACCCCTCCTATGTCTGGGCACTGCTGGGAGGACTCTCACCCACCCCTCCCGTGTCTGGGCACTGCTGGGAGTGATAGGCACCCACCCCTCCTATGTCTGGGCACTGCTGGGGGGACTCTGCACCCACCCCTCCTATGTCTGGGCACTGCTGGGGGGAGTCTGCACCCACCCCTCCTGTGTCTGGACACTGCTGGGAGGAGTCTGCACCCACCCCTCCTGTGTCTGTGCACTGCTGGGGGGACTCTGCACCCACCCCTCCTGTGTCTGTGCACTGCTGGGGGGACTCTGCACCCACCCCTCCTATGTCTGGGCACTGCTGGGAGGACTCTGCACCCACCCCTCCTGTGTCTGGACACTGCTGGGGGGACTGTGCACCCACCCCTCCTATGTCTGGGCACTGCTGGGAGGACTCTCACCCACCCCTCCTGTGTCTGGGCACTGCTGGGAGTGATAGGCACCCACCCCTCCTGTGTCTGGGCACTGCTGGGAGTGATAGGCACCCACCCCTCCTATGTCTGGGCACTGCTGGGAGGACTCTGCATCCACCCCTCCTATGTCTGGGCACTGCTGGGAGTGATAGGCACCCACCCCTCCTATGTCTGGGCACTGCTGGGGGGGACTCTGCACCCACCCCTCCTGTGTCTGGGCACTGCTGGGAGGGATAGGCACCCACCCCTCCTATGGCTTGTCACTGCTGGGGGGACTCTGCACCCACCCCTCTTATGTCTGGGCACTGCTGGGGGGACTCTGCAACCACGCCTCCTATGTCTGGGCACTGCTGGGAGGACTCTGCACCCACCCCTCCTATGTCTGGGCACTGCTGGGAGGACTCACACCCACCCCTCCTGTGTCTGGGCACTGCTGGGAGGACTCTGCACCCACCCCTCCTATGTCTGGGCACTGCTGGGAGGACTCTGCACCCACCCCTCGTATGTCTGGGCACTGCTGGGAGGACTCTCACCCACCCCTCCTGTTTCTGGGCACTGCTGGGAGTGATAGGCACCCACCCCTCCTATGTCTGGGCACTGCTGGGAGTGATAGGCACCCACCCCTCCTATGTCTGAGCACTGCTGGGAGTGATAGGCACCCACCCCTCCTATGTCTGGGCACTGCTGGGGGGGACTCTGCACCCACCCCTCCTGTGTCTGGGCACTGCTGGGGGGACTCTGCACCCACCCCTCCTGTGTCTGGGCACTGCTGGGAGTGATAGGCACCCACCCCTCCTATGTCTGGGCACTGCTGGGAGGACTCTGCACCCACCCCTCCTATGTCTGGGCACTGCTGGGAGTGATAGGCACCCACCCCTCCTATGTCTGGGCACTGCTGGGAGGACTCTTCACCCACCCCTCCTGTGTCTGGGCACTGCTGGGAGTGATAGGCACCCACCACTCCTATGTCTGGGCACTGCTGGGGGGACTCTGCACCCACCCCTCCTGTGTCTGGGCACTGCTGGGGGGGACTCTGCACCCACCCCTCCTGTGTCTGGGCACTGCTGGGAGTGATAGGCACCCACCCCTCCTATGTCTGGGCACTGCTGGGAGTGATAGGCACCCACCCCTCCTATGTCTGGGCACTGCTGGGAGGACTCTTCACCCACCCCTCCTGTGTCTGGGCACTGCTGGGAGGACTCTCACCCACCCCTCCTGTGTCTGGGCACTGCTGGGAGGACTCTGCACCCACCCCTCCTATGTCTGGGCACTGCTGGGAGGACTCTCACCCACCCCTCCTGTGTCTGGGCACTGCTGGGAGTGATAGGCACCCACCCCTCCTATGTCTGGGCACTGCTGGGAGTGATAGGCACCCACCCCTCCTATGTCTGGGCACTGCTGGGAGGACTCTGCACCCACCCCTCCTATGTCTGGGCACTGCTAGGAGGACTCTCACCCACCCCTCCCGTGTCTGGGCACTGCTGGGAGTGATAGGCACCCACCTCTCCTATGTCTGGGCACTGCTGGGGGGACTCTGCACCCACCCCTCCTGTGTCTGGGCACTGCTGGGGGGACTCTGCACCCACCCCTCCTATGTCTGGGCACTGCTGGGAGTGATAGGCACCCACCCCTCCTATGTCTGGGCACTGCTGGGGGGACTCTGCACCCACCCCTCCTGTGGCTGGGCACTGCTGGGGGGGGACTCTGCACCCACCCCTCCTGTGTCTGGGCACTGCTGGGAGTGATAGGCACCCACCCCTCCTATGGCTTGTCACTGCTGGGGGGACTCTGCACCCACCCCTCCTATGTCTGGGCACTGCTGGGGGGACTCTGCAACCACGCCTCCTATGTCTGGGCACTGCTGGGAGGACTCTGCACCCACCCCTCCTGTGTCTGGGCACTGCTGGGGGGACTCTGCACCCACCCCTCCTATGTCTGGGCACTGCTGGGAGGACTCTGCACCCACCCCTCCTATGTCTGGGCACTGCTGGGAGGACGCTGCACCCACCCCTCCTATGTCTGGGCACTGCTGGGAGGACTCACACCCACCCCTCCTGTGTCTGGGCACTGCTGGGAGGACTCTGCACCCACCCCTCCTATGTCTGGGCACTGCTGGGAGGACTCTGCACACACCCCTCGTATGTCTGGGCACTGCTGGGAGTGATAGGCACCCACCCCTCCTATGTCTGGGCACTGCTGGGAGTGATAGGCACCCACCCCTCCTATGTCTGGGCACTGCTGGGAGTGATAGGCACCCACCCCTCCTATGTCTGGGCACTGCTGGGAGTGATAGGCACCCACCCCTCCTATGTCTGGGCACTGCTGGGGGGACTCTGCACCCACCCCTCCTGTGTCTGGGCACTGCTGGGGGGGGGACTCTGCACCCACCCCTCCTGTGTCTGGGCACTGCTGGGAGTGATAGGCACCCACCCCTCCTATGTCTGGGCACTGCTGGGAGGACTCTGCACCCACCCCTCCTATGTCTGGGCACTGCTGGGAGTGATAGGCACCCACCCCTCCTATGTCTGGGCACTGCTGGGAGGACTCTGCACCCACCCCTCCTATGTCTGGGCACTGCTGGGAGGACTCTCACCCACCCCTCCTGTGTCTGGGCACTGCTGGGAGGACTCTGCACCCACCCCTCCTATGTCTGGGCACTGCTGGGAGGACTCTCACCCACCCCTCCTGTGTCTGGGCACTGCTGGGAGTGATAGGCACCCACCCCTCCTATGTCTGGGCACTGCTGGGAGTGATAGGCAACCACCCCTCCTATGTCTGGGCACTGCTGGGAGGACTCTGCACACACCCCTCCTATGTCTGGGCACTGCTGGGAGGACTCTCACCCACCCCTCCCGTGTCTGGGCTCTGCTGGGAGTGATAGGCACCCACCCCTCCTATGTCTGGGCACTGCTGGGAGTGATAGGCACCCACCCCTCCTATGTCTGGGCACTGCTGGGAGGAATCTCACCCACCCCTCCCGTGTCTGGGCACTGCTGGGAGTGATAGGCACCCACCTCTCCTATGTCTGGGCACTGCTGGGGGGACTCTGCACCCACCCCTCCTGTGTCTTGGCACTGCTGGGGGGACTCTGCACCCACCCCTCCTATGTCTGGGCACTGCTGGGAGTGATAGGCACCCACCCCTCCTATGTCTGGGCACTGCTGGGGGGACTCTGCACCCACCCCTCCTATGTCTGGGCACTGCTGGGGGGAGTCTGCACCCACCCCTCCTATGTCTGGACACTGCTGGGAGGACTCTGCATCCACCCCTCCTGTGTCTGTGCACTGCTGGGGGGACTCTGCACCCACCCCTCCTATGTCTGGGCACTGCTGGGAGGACTCTGCACCCACCCCTCCTATGTCTGGGCACTGCTGGGAGGACTCTGCACCCACCCCTCCTATGTCTGGGCACTGCTGGGAGGACTCTCACCCACCCCTCCTGTGTCTGGGCACTGCTGGGAGTGATAGGCACCCACCCCTCCTATGTCTGGGCACTGCTGGGGGGACTCTGCACCCACCCCTCCTGTGGCTGGGAACTGCTGGGGGGGGTACTCTGCACCCACCCCTCCTGTGTCTGGGCACTGCTGGGAGTGATAGGCACCCACCCCTCCTATGTCTGGGCACTGCTGGGGGGACTCTGCACCCACCCCTCCTGTGGCTGGGCACTGCTGGGGGGGGACTCTGCACCCACCCCTCCTGTGTCTGGGCACTGCTGGGAGTGATAGGCACCCACCCCTCCTATGGCTTGTCACTGCTGGGGGGACTCTGCACCCACCCCTCCTATGTCTGGGCACTGCTGGGAGGACTCTGCACCCACCCCTCCTATGTCTGGGCACTGCTGGGAGGACTCTCACCCACCCCTCCTGTATCTGGGCACTGCTGGGAGTGATGGGCACCCACCCCTCCTATGTCTGGGCACTGCTGGGGGGACTCTTCACCCACCCCTCCTATGTCTGGGCACTGCTGGGAGTGATAGGCACCCACCCCTCCTATGTCTGGGCACTGCTGGGAAGACTCTGCGCCCACCCCTCCTATGTCTGGGCACTGCTGGGAGTGATAGGCACCCACCCCTCCTATGTCTGGGCACTGCTGGGGGGACTCTGCACCCACCCCTCCTGTGGCTGGGCACTGCTGGGGGGGGACTCTGCACCCACCCCTCCTGTGTCTGGGCACTGCTGGGAGTGATAGGCACCCACCCCTCCTATGGCTTGTCACTGCTGGGGGGACTCTGCACCCACCCCTCCTATGTCTGGGCACTGCTGGGAGGACTCTGCACCCACCCCTCCTATGTCTGGGCACTGCTGGGAGGACTCTCACCCACCCCTCCTGTGTCTGGGCACTGCTGGGAGTGATAGTCACCCACCCCTTCTATGTCTGGGCACTGCTGGGGGGACTCTGCACCCACCCCTCCTGTGGCTGGGCACTGCTGGAGGGGAACTCTGCACCCACCCCTCCTGTGTCTGGGCACTGCTGGGAGTGATAGGCACCCACCCCTCCTATAGCTTGTCACTGCTGGGGGGACTCTGCACCCACCCCTCCTATGTCTGGGCACTGCTGGGGGGACTCTGCAACCACGCCTCCTATGTCTGGGCACTGCTGGGAGGACTCTGCACCCACCCCTCCTGTGTCTGGGCACTGCTGGGGGGACTCTGCACCCACCCCTCCTATGTCTGGGCACTGCTGGGAGGACTCTGCACCCACCCCTCCTATGTCTGGGCACTGCTGGAGGGACTCTGCACCCACCCCTCCTATGTCTGGGCACTGCTGGGAGGACTCTGCACCCACCCCTCCTATGTCTGGGCACTGCTGGGAGGACTCTCACCCACCCCTCCTGTGTCTGGGCACTGCTGGGAGTGGTAGGCACCCACCCCTCCTATGTCTGGGCACTGCTTGGAGTGATAGGCACCCACCCCTCCTATGTCTGGGCACTGCTGGGGGGACTCTGCACCCACCCCTCCTATGTCTGGGCACTGCTGGAAGGACTCTGCACCCACCCCTCCTATGTCTGGGCACTGCTGGGAGGACTCTGCACCCACCCCTCCTATGTCTGGGCACTGCTGGGAGGACTCTGCACCCACCCCTCCTATGTCTGGGCACTGCTGGGAGGACTCTGCACCCACCCCTCCTATGTCTGGGCACTGCTGGGAGGACTCTGCACCCACCCCTCCTATGTCTGGGCACTGCTGGGAGTGATAGGCACCCACCCCTCCTGTGTCTGGGCACTGCTGGGAGTGATAGGCACCCACCCCTCCTCTGTCTGGGCACTGCTGGCAGGACTCTGCACCCACCCCTCCTATGTCTGGGCACTGCTGGGAGGACTCTCACCCACCCCTCCTGTATCTGGGCACTGCTGGGAGTGATGGGCACCCACCCCTCCTATGTCTGGGCACTGCTGGGGGGACTCTGCACCCACCACTCCTGTGTCTGGGCACTGCTGGGGGGACTCTTCACCCACCCCTCCTATGTCTGGGCACTGCTGGGAGTGATAGGCACCCACCCCTCCTATGTCTGGGCACTGCTGGGAAGACTCTGCGCCCACCCCTCCTATGTCTGGGCACTGCTGGGAGTGATAGGCACCCACCCCTCCTATGTCTGGGCACTGCTGGGGGGACTATGCACCCACCCCTCCTGTGTCTGGGCACTGCTGGGGGGACTCTGCACCCATCCCTCCTATGTCTGGGCACTGCTGGTAGTGATAGGCACCCACCCCTCCTATGGCTGGGCACTGCTGGGGGGACTCTGCACCCACCCCTCCTATGTCTGGGCACTGCTGGGGGGACTCTGCACCCACCCCTCCTGTGTCTTGGCACTGCTGGGGGGACTCTGCAACCACCCCTCCTATGTCTGGGCACTGCTGGGTGGACTCTCACCCACCCCTCCTGTGTCTGGGCACTGCTGGGAGTGATAGGCACCCACCCCCCTATGTCTGGGCACTGCTGGGAGGACTCTGCACCCACCCCTCCTATGTCTGGGCACTGCTGGGTGTGATAGGCACCCACCCCTCCTATGTCTGGGCACTGCTGGGAGGACTCTGCACCCACCCCTCCTATGTCTGGGCACTGCTGGGAGGACTCTCACCCACCCCTCCTGTGTCTGGGCACTGCTGGGAGTGATAGGCACCCACCCCTCCTATGTCTGGGCACTGCTGGGAGAGATAGGCACCCACCCCTCCTATGTCTGGGCACTGCTGGGAGGACTCTGCACCCACACCTCCTATGTCTGGGCACTGCTGGGAGGACTCTCACCCACCCCTCCTGTGTCTGGGCACTGCTGGGAGTGATAGGCTCCCACCCCTCCTATGTCTGGGCACTGCTGGGGGGACTCTGCACCCACCCCTCCTGTGTCTGGGCACTGCTGGGGGGGGACTCTGCACCCACCCCTCCTGTGTCTGGGCACTGCTGGTAGTGATAGGCACCCACCCCTCCTATGGCTGGGCACTGCTGGGGGGACTCTGCACCCACCCCTCCTATGGCTGGTCACTGCTGGGGGGACTCTGCACCCACCCCTCCTATGTCTGGGCACTGCTGGGGGGACTCTGCAACCATGCCTCCTATGTCTGGGCACTGCTGGGAGGACTCTGCACCCACCCCTCCTATGTCTGGGCACTGCTGGGAGGACTCTCACCGAGCCGTCCTATGTCTGGGCACTGCTGGGAGGACTCTCACCCACCCCTCCTGTGTCTGGGCACTGCTGGGAGTGATAGGCACCCACCCCTCCTATGGATGGTCACTGCTGGGGGGACTCTGCACCCACCCCTCCTATGTCTGGGCATTGCTGGGGGGACTCTGCAACCACGCCTCCTATGTCTGGGCACTGCTGGGAGGACTCTGCACCCACCCCTCCTGTGTCTGGGCACTGCTGGGAGGACTCTGCACCCACCCCTCCTATGTCTGGGCACTGCTGGAGGGACTCTGCACCCACCCCTCCTATGTCTGGGCACTGCTGGGAGGACTCTGCACCCACCCCTCCTATGTCTGGGCACTGCTGGGTGTGATAGGCACCCACCCCTCCTATGTCTGGGCACTGCTGGGAGGACTCTGCACCCACCCCTCCTATGTCTGGGCACTGCTGGGAGGACTCTCACCCACCCCTCCTGTGTCTGGGCACTGCTGGGAGTGATAGGCACCCACCCCTCCTATGTCTGGGCACTGCTGGGAGTGATAGGCACCCACCCCTCCTATGTCTGGGCACTGCTGGGAGGACTCTGCACCCACACCTCCTATGTCTGGGCACTGCTGGGGGGGACTCTGCACCCACCCCTCCTGTGTCTGGGCACTGCTGGGGGGACTCTGCACCCACCCCTCCTATGTCTGGGCACTGCTGGGAGTGATAGGCACCCACCCCTGCTATGTCTGGGCACTGCTGGGGGGACTCTGCACCCACCCCTCCTATGTCTGGGCACTGCTGGGGGGACTCTGCACCCACCCCTCCTATGTCTGGGCACTGCTGGGGGGACTCTGCAACCACGCCTCCTATGTCTGGGCACTGCTGGGAGGACTCTGCACCCACCCCTCCTGTGTCTGGGCACTGCTGGGGGGACTCTGCACCCACCCCTGCTATGTCTGGGCACTGCTGGTGGGACTCTGCACCCACCCCTCCTATGTCTGGGCACTGCTGGGAGGACTCTGCACCCACCCCTCCTGTGTCTGGGCACTGCTGGGGGGACTCTGCACCCACCCCTCCTATGTCTGGGCACTGCTGGGAGGACTCTGCACCCACCCCTCCTATGTCTGGGCACTGCTGGGGGGGGGACTCTGCACCCACCCCTCCTGTGTCTGGGCACTGCTGGGAGGGATAGGCACCCACCCCTCCTATGGCTTGTCACTGCTGGGGGGACTCTGCACCCACCCCTCCTATGTCTGGGCACTGCTGGGGGGACTCTGCAACCACGCCTCCTATGTCTGGGCACTGCTGGGAGGACTCTGCACCCACCCCTCCTATGTCTGGGCACTGCTGGGAGGACTCACACCCACCCCTCCTGTGTCTGGGCACTGCTGGGAGGACTCTGCACCCACCCCTCGTATGTATGGGCACTGCTGGGAGGACTCTCACCCACCCCTCCTGTGTCTGGGCACTGCTGGGAGTGATAGGCACCCACCCCTCCTATGTCTGGGCACTGCTGGGAGTGATAGGCACCCACCCCTCCTATGTCTGGGCACTGCTGGGAGTGATAGGCACCCACCCCTCCTATGTCTGGGCACTGCTGGGGGGACTCTGCACCCACCCCTC
This sequence comes from Triturus cristatus, assembly GCF_964204655.1. NCBI lineage: Eukaryota > Metazoa > Chordata > Amphibia > Caudata > Salamandridae > Triturus > Triturus cristatus. The sequence continues at coordinate 476,529,332 of NC_140579.1, read as the reverse complement.
CTGTGTCTGGGCACTGCTGGGGGGGGACTCTGCGCCCACCCTTCCTGTGTCTGGGCACTGCTGGGAGTGATAGGCACCCACCCCTCCTATGTCTGGGCACTGCTGGCAGGACTCTGCACCCACCCCTCCTATGTCTGGGCACTGCTGGGAGTGATAGGCACCCACCCCTCCTATGTCTGGGCACTGCTGGGAGGACTCTGCACCCACCCCTCCTATGTCTGGGCACTGCTGGGAGGACTCTCACCCACCCCTCCTGTGTGGGCACTGCTGGGAGGACTCTGCACCCACCCCTCCTATGTCTGGGCACTGCTGGGAGGACTCTCACCCACCCCTCCCGTGTCTGGGCACTGCTGGGAGTCATAGGCACCCACCTCTCCTATGTCTGGGCACTGCTGGGGGGACTCTGCACCCACCCCTCCTGTGTCTGGGCACTGCTGGGGGGACTCTGCACCCACCCCTCCTATGTCTGGGCACTGCTGGGAGTGATAGGCACCCACCCCTCCTATGTCTGGGCACTGCTGGGGGGACTCTGCACCCACCCCTCCTATGTCTGGGCACTGCTGGGGGGAGTCTGCACCCACCCCTCCTATGTCTGGACACTGCTGGGAGGACTCTGCACCCACCCCTCCTGTGTCTGTGCACTGCTGGGGGGACTCTGCACCCACCCCTCCTATGTCTGGGCACTGCTGGGAGGACTCTGCACCCACCCCTCCTATATCTGGGCACTGCTGGGGGAACTCTGCACCCACCCCTCCTATGTCTGGGCACTGCTGGGAGGACTCTCACCCACCCCTCCTGTGTCTGGGCACTGCTGGGAGTGATAGGCACCCACCCCTCCTATGTCTGGGCACTGCTGGGGGGACTCTGCACCCACCCCTCCTGTGGCTGGGCACTGCTGGGGGAAGGGGACTCTGCACCCACCCCTCCTGTGTCTGGGCACTGCTGGGAGTGATAGGCACCCACCCCTCCTATGGCTTGTCACTGCTGGGGGGACTCTGCACCCACGCCTCCTATGTCTGGGCACTGCTGGGGGGACTCTGCAACCACGCCTCCTATGTCTGGGCACTGCTGGGAGGACTCTGCACCCACCCCTCCTGTGTCTGGGCACTGCTGGGGGGACTCTGCACCCACCCCTCCTATGTCTGGGCACTGCTGGGAGGACTCTGCACCCACCCCTCCTATGTCTGGGCACTGCTGGGGGGACTCTGCAACCACGCCTCCTATGTCTGGGCACTGCTGGGAGGACTCTGCACCCACCCCTCCTATGTCTGGGCACTGCTGGGAGGACTCTCACCCACCCCTCCTGTGTCTGGGCACTGCTGGGAGTGATAGGCAACCACCCCTCCTGTGTCTGGGCACTGCTGGGAGTAATAGGCACCCACCCCTCCTATGTCTGGGCACTGCTGGGAGGACTCTGCATCCACCCCTCCTATGTCTGGGCACTGCTGGGAGTGATAGGCACCCACCCCTCCTATGTCTGGGCACTGCTGGGGGGGGACTCTGCACCCACCCCTCCTGTGTCTGGGCACTGCTGGGAGGGATAGGCACCCACCCCTCCTATGGCTTGTCACTGCTGGGGGGACTCTGCACCCACCCCTCCTATGTCTGGGCACTGCTGGGGGGACTCTGCAACCACGCCTCCTATGTCTGGGCACTGCTGGGAGGACTCTGCACCCACCCCTCCTATGTCTGGGCACTGCTGGGAGGACTCACACCCACCCCTCCTGTGTCTGGGCACTGCTGGGAGGACTCTGCACCCACCCCTCCTATGTCTGGGCACTGCTTGGAGGACTCTGCACCCACCCCTCGTATGTCTGGGCACTGCTGGGAGGACTCTCACCCACCCCTCCTGTGTCTGGGCACTGCTGGGAGTGATAGGCACCCACCCCTCCTATGTCTGGGCACTGCTGGGAGTGATAGGCACCCACCCCTCCTATGTCTGGGCACTGCTGGGAGTGATAAGCACCCACCCCTCCTATGTCTGGGCACTGCTGGGGGGACTCTGCACCCACCCCTCCTGTGTCTGGGCACTGCTGGGGGGGGACTCTGCGCCCACCCCTCCTGTGTCTGGGCACTGCTGGGAGTGATAGGCACCCACCCCTCCTATGTCTGCGCACTGCTGGCAGGACTCTGCACCCACCCCTCCTATGTCTGGGCACTGCTGGGAGTGATAGGCACCCACCCCTCCTATGTCTGGGCACTGCTGGGAGGACTCTGCACCCACCCCTCCTATGTCTGGGCACTGCTGGGAGGACTCTCACCCACCCCTCCTGTGTCTGGGCACTGCTGGGAGGACTCTGCACCCACCCCTCCTATGTCTGGGCACTGCTGGGAGGACTCTCACCCACCCCTCCCGTGTCTGGGCACTGCTGGGAGTGATAGGCACCCACCTCTCCTATGTCTGGGCACTGCTGGGGGGACTCTGCACCCACCCCTCCTGTGTCTGGGCACTGCTGGGGGGACTCTGCACCCACCCCTCCTATGTCTGGGCACTGCTGGGAGTGATAGGCACCCACCCCTCCTATGTCTGGGCACTGCTGGGGGACTCTGCACCCACCCCTCCTATGTCTGGGCACTGCTGGGGGGAGTCTGCACCCACCCCTCCTATGTCTGGACACTGCTGGGAGGACTCTGCACCCACCCCTCCTGTGTCTGTGCACTGCTGGGGGGACTCTGCACCCACCCCTCCTATGTCTGGGCACTGCTGGGAGGACTCTGCACCCACCCCTCCTATATCTGGGCACTGCTGGGGGAACTCTGCACCCACCCCTCCTATGTCTGGGCACTGCTGGGAGGACTCTGCACCCACCCCTCCTATGTCTGGGCACTGCTGGGAGGACTCTCACCCACCCCTCCTGTGTCTGGGCACTGCTGGGAGTGATAGGCACCCACCCCTCCTATGTCTGGGCACTGCTGGGGGGACTCTGCACCCACCCCTCCTGTGGCTGGGCACTGCTGGGGGAAGGGGACTCTGCACCCACCCCTCCTGTGTCTGGGCACTGCTGGGAGTGATAGGCACCCACCCCTCCTATGGCTTGTCACTGCTGGGGGGACTCTGCACCCACGCCTCCTATGTCTGGGCACTGCTGGGGGGACTCTGCAACCACGCCTCCTATGTCTGGGCACTGCTGGGAGGACTCTGCACCCACCCCTCCTGTGTCTGGGCACTGCTGGGGGGACTCTGCACCCACCCCTCCTATGTCTGGGCACTGCTGGGAGGACTCTGCACCCACCCCTCCTATGTCTGGGCACTGCTGGGGGGACTCTGCAACCACGCCTCCTATGTCTGGGCACTGCTGGGAGGACTCTGCACCCACCCCTCCTATGTCTGGGCACTGCTGGGAGGACTCACACCCACCCCTCCTGTGTCTGGGCACTGCTGGGAGGACTCTGCACCCACCCCTCCTATGTCTGGGCACTGCTGGGAGGACTCTGCACCCACCCCTCGTATGTCTGGGCACTGCTGGGAGGACTCTCACCCACCCCTCCTGTGTCTGGGTACTGCTGGGAGTGATAGGCACCCACCCCTCCTATGTCTGGGCACTGCTGGGAGTGATAGGCACCCACCCTCCTATGTCTGGGCACTGCTGGGAGTGATAGGCACCCACCCCTCCTATGTCTGGGCACTGCTGGGGGGACTCTGCACCCACCCCTCCTGTGTCTGGGCACTGCTGGGGGGGGACTCTGCACCCACCCCTCCTGGGTCTGGGCACTGCTGGGAGTGATAGGCACCCACCCCTCCTATGTCTGGGCACTGCTGGGAGGACTCTGCACCCACCCCTCCTATGTCTGGGCACTGCTGGGAGTGATAGGCACCCACCCCTCCTATGTCTGGGCACTGCTGGGAGGACTCTGCACCCACCCCTCCTATGTCTGGGCACTGCTGGGAGGACTCTCACCCACCCCTCCTGTGTCTGGGCACTGCTGGGAGGACTCTGCACCCACCCCTCCTATGTCTGGGCACTGCTGGGAGGACTCTCACCCACCCCTCCTGTGTCTGGGCACTGCTGGGAGTGATAGGCACCCACCCCTCCTATGTCTGGGCACTGCTGGGAGTGATAGGCACCCACCGCTCCTATGTCTGGGCACTGCTGGGAGGACTCTGCACCCACCCCTCCTATGTCTGGGCACTGCTGGGAGGACTCTCACCCACCCCTCCCGTGTCTGGGCTCTGCTGGGAGTGATAGGCACCCACCCCTCCTGTCTGGGCACTGCTGGGAGTGATAGGCACCCACCCCTCCTATGTCTGGGTACTGCTGGGAGGACTCTGCACCCACCCCTCCTATGTCTGGGCACTGCTGGGAGGACTCTCACCCACCCCTCCCGTGTCTGGGCACTGCTGGGAGTGATAGGCACCCACCTCTCCTATGTCTGGGCACTGCTGGGGGGACTCTGCACCCACCCCTCCTGTGTCTGGGCACTGCTGGGGGGACTCTGCACCCACCCCTCCTATGTCTGGGCACTGCTGGGAGTGATAGGCACCCACCCCTCCTATGTCTGGGCACTGCTGGGGGGACTCTGCACCCACCCCTCCTATGTCTGGGCACTGCTGGGGGGAGTCTGCACCCACCCCTCCTGTGTCTGGACACTGCTGGGAGGACTCTGCACCCACCCCTCCTGTGTCTGTGCACTGCTGGGGGGACTCTGCACCCACCCCTCCTGTGTCTGTGCACTGCTGGGGGGACTCTGCACCCACCCCTCCTATGTCTGGGCACTGCTGGGAGGACTCTGCACCCACCCCTCCTGTGTCTGGACACTGCTGGGGGGACTGTGCACCCACCCCTCCTATGTCTGGGCACTGCTGGGAGGACTCTCACCCACCCCTCCTGTGTCTGGGCACTGCTGGGAGTGATAGGCACCCACCCCTCCTGTGTCTGGGCACTGCTGGGAGTGATAGGCACCCACCCCTCCTATGTCTGGGCACTGCTGGGGGGACTCTGCACCCACCCCTCCTGTGGCTGGGCACTGCTGGGGGGGACTCTGCACCCACCCTTCCTGTGTCTGGGCACTGCTGGGAGGGATAGGCACCCACCCCTCCTATGGCTTGTCACTGCTGGGGGGACTCTGCACCCACCCCTGCTATGTCTGGGCACTGCTGGGAGGACTCACACCCACCCCTCCTGTGTCTGGACACTGCTGGGAGAACTCTGCACCCACCCCTCCTATGTCTGGGCACTGCTGGGAGGACTCTGCATCCACCCCTCCTATGTCTGGGCACTGCTGGGAGTGAAAGGCACCCACCCCTCCTATGTCTGGGCACTGCTGGGGGGGGACTCTGCACCCACCCCTCCTGTGTCTGGGCACTGCTGGGAGGGATAGGCACCCACCCCTCCTATGGCTTGTCACTGCTGGGGGGACTCTGCACCCACCCCTCTTATGTCTGGGCACTGCTGGGAGGACTCTGCACCCACCCCTCCTATGTCTGGGCACTGCTGGGAGGACTCTGCACCCACCCCTCGTATGTCTGGGCACTGCTGGGAGGACTCTCACCCACCCCTCCTGTGTCTGGGTACTGCTGGGAGTGATAGGCACCCACCCCTCCTATGTCTGGGCACTGCTGGGAGTGATAGGCACCCACCCTCCTATGTCTGGGCACTGCTGGGAGTGATAGGCACCCACCCCTCCTATGTCTGGGCACTGCTGGGGGGACTCTGCACCCACCCCTCCTGTGTCTGGGCACTGCTGGGGGGGGACTCTGCACCCACCCCTCCTGGGTCTGGGCACTGCTGGGAGTGATAGGCACCCACCCCTCCTATGTCTGGGCACTGCTGGGAGGACTCTGCACCCACCCCTCCTATGTCTGGGCACTGCTGGGAGTGATAGGCACCCACCCCTCCTATGTCTGGGCACTGCTGGGAGGACTCTGCACCCACCCCTCCTATGTCTGGGCACTGCTGGGAGGACTCTCACCCACCCCTCCTGTGTCTGGGCACTGCTGGGAGGACTCTGCACCCACCCCTCCTATGTCTGGGCACTGCTGGGAGGACTCTCACCCACCCCTCCTGTGTCTGGGCACTGCCGGGAGTGATAGGCACCCACCCCTCCTATGTCTGGGCACTGCTGGGAGTGATAGGCACCCACCGCTCCTATGTCTGGGCACTGCTGGGAGGACTCTGCACCCACCCCTCCTATGTCTGGGCACTGCTGGGAGGACTCTCACCCACCCCTCCCGTGTCTGGGCTCTGCTGGGAGTGATAGGCACCCACCCCTCCTGTCTGGGCACTGCTGGGAGTGATAGGCACCCACCCCTCCTATGTCTGGGTACTGCTGGGAGGACTCTGCACCCACCCCTCCTATGTCTGGGCACTGCTGGGAGGACTCTCACCCACCCCTCCCGTGTCTGGGCACTGCTGGGAGTGATAGGCACCCACCTCTCCTATGTCTGGGCACTGCTGGGGGGACTCTGCACCCACCCCTCCTGTGTCTGGGCACTGCTGGGGGGACTCTGCACCCACCCCTCCTATGTCTGGGCACTGCTGGGAGTGATAGGCACCCACCCCTCCTATGTCTGGGCACTGCTGGGGGGACTCTGCACCCACCCCTCCTATGTCTGGGCACTGCTGGGGGGAGTCTGCACCCACCCCTCCTGTGTCTGGACACTGCTGGGAGGACTCTGCACCCACCCCTCCTGTGTCTGTGCACTGCTGGGGGGACTCTGCACCCACCCCTCCTGTGTCTGTGCACTGCTGGGGGGACTCTGCACCCACCCCTCCTATGTCTGGGCACTGCTGGGAGGACTCTGCACCCACCCCTCCTGTGTCTGGACACTGCTGGGGGGACTGTGCACCCACCCCTCCTATGTCTGGGCACTGCTGGGAGGACTCTCACCCACCCCTCCTGTGTCTGGGCACTGCTGGGAGTGATAGGCACCCACCCCTCCTGTGTCTGGGCACTGCTGGGAGTGATAGGCACCCACCCCTCCTATGTCTGGGCACTGCTGGGGGGACTCTGCACCCACCCCTCCTGTGGCTGGGCACTGCTGGGGGGGACTCTGCACCCACCCTTCCTGTGTCTGGGCACTGCTGGGAGGGATAGGCACCCACCCCTCCTATGGCTTGTCACTGCTGGGGGGACTCTGCACCCACCCCTGCTATGTCTGGGCACTGCTGGGAGGACTCACACCCACCCCTCCTGTGTCTGGACACTGCTGGGAGAACTCTGCACCCACCCCTCCTATGTCTGGGCACTGCTGGGAGGACTCTGCATCCACCCCTCCTATGTCTGGGCACTGCTGGGAGTGATAGGCACCCACCCCTCCTATGTCTGGGCACTGCTGGGGGGGGACTCTGCACCCACCCCTCCTGTGTCTGGGCACTGCTGGGAGGGATAGGCACCCACCCCTCCTATGGCTTGTCACTGCTGGGGGGACTCTGCACCCACCCCTCTTATGTCTGGGCACTGCTGGGGGGACTCTGCAACCACGCCTCCTATGTCTGGGCACTGCTGGGAGGACTCTGCACCCACCCCTGCTATGTCTGGGCACTGCTGGGAGGACTCACACCCACCCCTCCTGTGTCTGGGCACTGCTGGGAGAACTCTGCACCCACCCCTCCTATGTCTGGGCACTGCTGGGAGGACTCTGCACCCACCCCTCGTATGTCTGGGCACTGCTGGGAGGACTCTCACCCACCCCTCCTGTTTCTGGGCACTGCTGGGAGTGATAGGCACCCACCCCTCCTATGTCTGGGCACTGCTGGGAGTGATAGGCACCCACCCCTCCTATGTCTGGGCACTGCTGGGGGGACTCTGCACCCACCCCTCCTGTGTCTGGGCACTGCTGGGGGGGACTCTGCACCCACCCCTCCTGTGTCTGGGCACTGCTGGGAGTGATAGGCACCCACCCCTCCTATGTCTGGGCACTGCTGGGAGGACTCTGCACCCACCCCTCCTATGTCTGGGCACTGCTGGGAGTGATAGGCACCCACCCCTCCTATGTCTGGGCACTGCTGGGAGGACTCTTCACCCACCCCTCCTGTGTCTGGGCACTGCTGGGAGTGATAGGCACCCACCCCTCCTATGTCTGGGCACTGCTGGGGGGACTCTGCACCCACCCCTCCTGTGTCTGGGCACTGCTGGGGGGGACTCTGCACCCACCCCTCCTGTGTCTGGGCACTGCTGGGAGTGATAGGCACCCACCCCTCCTATGTCTGGGCACTGTTGGGAGGACTCTGCACCCACCCCTCCTATGTCTGGGCACTGCTGGGAGTGATAGGCACCCACCCCTCCTATGTCTGGGCACTGCTGGGAGGACTCTTCACCCACCCCTCCTGTGTCTGGGCACTGCTGGGAGGACTCTCACCCACCCCTCCTGTGTCCGGGCACTGCTGGGAGGACTCCGCACCCACCCCTCCTATGTCTGGGCACTGCTGGGAGGACTCTCACCCACCCCTCCTGTGTCTGGGCACTGCTGGGAGTGATAGGCACCCACCCCTCCTATGTCTGGGCACTGCTGGGAGTGATAGGCACCCACCCCTCCTATGTCTGGGCACTGCTGGGAGGACTCTGCACCCACCCCTCCTATGTCTGGGCACTGCTGGGAGGACTCTCACCCACCCCTCCCGTGTCTGGGCACTGCTGGGAGTGATAGGCACCCACCTCTCCTATGTCTGGGCACTGCTGGGGGGACTCTGCACCCACCCCTCCTGTGTCTGGGCACTGCTGGGGGGACTCTGCACCCACCCCTCCTATGTCTGGGCACTGCTGGGAGTGATAGGCACCCACCTCTCCTATGTCTGGGCACTGCTGGGGGGACTCTGCACCCACCCCTCCTATGTCTGGGCACTGCTGGGGGGAGTCTGCACCCACCCCTCCTATGTCTGGACACTGCTGGGAGGACTCTGCACCCACCCCTCCTGTGTCTGTGCACTGCTGGGGGGACTCTGCACCCACCCCTCCTATGTCTGGGCACTGCTGGGAGGACTCTGCACCCACCCCTCCTATGTCTGGGCACTGCTGGGGGGACTCTGCACCCACACCTCCTATGTCTGGGCACTGCTGGGAGGACTCTGCACCCACCCCTCCTATGTCTGGGCACTGCTGGGAGGACTCTCACCCACCCCTCCTGTGTCTGGGCACTGCTGGGAGTGATAGGCACCCACCCCTCCTATGTCTGGGCACTGCTGGGGGGACTCTGCACCCACCCCTCCTGTGGCTGGGCACTGCTGGGGGGGGACTCTGCACCCACCCCTCCTGTGTCTGGGCACTGCTGGGAGTGATAGGCACCCACCCCTCCTATGGCTTGTCACTGCTGGGGGGACTCTGCACCCACCCCTCCTATGTCTAGGCACTGCTGGGGGGACTCTGCAACCACGCCTCCTATGTCTGGGCACTGCTGGGAAGACTCTGCACCCACCCCTCCTGTGTCTGGGCACTGCTGGGGGGACTCTGCACCCACCCCTCCTATGTCTGGGCACTGCTGGGAGGACTCTGCACCCACCCCTCCTATGTCTGGGCACTGCTGGGAGGACGCTGCACCCACCCCTCCTATGTCTGGGCACTGCTGGGAGGACTCACACCCACCCCTCCTGTGTCTGGGCACTGCTGGGAGGACTCTGCACCCACCCCTCCTATGTCTGGGCACTGCTGGGAGGACTCTGCACACACCCCTCATATGTCTGGGCACTGCTGGGAGTGATAGGCACCCACCCCTCCTATGTCTGGGCACTGCTGGGAGTGATAGGCACCCACCCCTCCTATGTCTGGGCACTGCTGGGAGTGATAGGCACCCACCCCTCCTATGTCTGGGCACTGCTGGGGGGACTCTGCACCCACCCCTCCTGTGTCTGGGCACTGCTGGGGGGGGGACTCTGCACCCACCCCTCCTGTGTCTGGGCACTGCTGGGAGTGATAGGCACCCACCCCTCCTATGTCTGGGCACTGCTGGGAGGACTCTGCACCCACCCCTCCTATGTCTGGGCACTGCTGGGAGTGATAGGCACCCACCCCTCCTATGTCTGGGCACTGCTAGGAGGACTCTGCACCCACCCCTCCTATGTCTGGGCACTGCTGGGAGGACTCTCACCCACCCCTCCTGTGTCTGGGCACTGCTGGGAGGACTCTGCACCCACCCCTCCTATGTCTGGGCACTGCTGGGAGGACTCTCACCCACCCCTCCTGTGTCTGGGCACTGCTGGGAGTGATAGGCACCCACCCCTCCTATGTCTGGGCACTGCAGGGAGTGATAGGCAACCACCCCTCCTATGTCTGGGCACTGCTGGGAGGACTCTGCACACACCCCTCCTATGTCTGGGCACTGCTGGGAGGACTCTCACCCACCCCTCCCGTGTCTGGGCTCTGCTGGGAGTGATAGGTACCCACCCCTCCTATGTCTGGGCACTGCTGGGAGTGATAGGCACCCACCCCTCCTATGTCTGGGCACTGCTGGGAGGACTCTGCACCCACCCCTCCTATGTCTGGGCACTGCTGGGAGGATTCTCACCCACCCCTCCCGTGTCTGGGCACTGCTGGGAGTGATAGGCACCCACCTCTCCTATGTCTGGGCACTGCTGGGGGGACTCTGCACCCACCCCTCCTGTGTCTTGGCACTGCTGGGGGGACTCTGCACCCACCCCTCCTATGTCTGGGCACTGCTGGGAGTGATAGGCACCCACCCCTCCTATGTCTGGGCACTGCTGGGGGGACTCTGCACCCACCCCTCCTATGTCTGGGCACTGCTGGGGGGAGTCTGCACCCACCCCTCCTATGTCTGGACACTGCTGGGAGGACTCTGCACCCACCCCTCCTGTGTCTGTGCACTGCTGGGGGGACTCTGCACCCACCCCTCCTATGTCTGGGCACTGCTGGGAGGACTCTGCACCCACCCCTCCTATGTCTGGGCACTGCTGGGAGGACTCTGCACCCACCCCTCCTATGTCTGGGCACTGCTGGGAGGACTCTCACCCACCCCTCCTGTGTCTGGGCACTGCTGGGAGTGATAGGCACCCACCCCTCCTATGTCTGGGCACTGCTGGGGGGACTCTGCACCCACCCCTCCTGTGGCTGGGCACTGCTGGGGTGGGTACTCTGCACCCACCCCTCCTGTGTCTGGGCACTGCTGGGAGTGATAGGCACCCACCCCTCCTATGTCTGGGCACTGCTGGGGGGACTCTGCACCCACCCCTCCTGTGGCTGGGCACTGCTGGGGGGGGGGACTCTGCACCCACCCCTCCTGTGTCTGGGCACTGCTGGGAGTGATAGGCACCCACCCCTCCTATGGCTTGTCACTGCTGGGGGGACTCTGCGCCCACCCCTCCTATGTCTGGGCACTGCTGGGAGGACTCTCACCCACCCCTCCTGTGTCTGGGCACTGCTGGGAGTGATAGTCACCCACCCCTCCTATGTCTGGGCACTGCTGGGGGGACTCTGCACCCACCCCTCCTGTGGCTGGGCACTGCTGGAGGGGAAATCTGCACCCACCCCTCCTGTGTCTGGGCACTGCTGGGAGTGATAGGCACCCACCCCTCCTATGGCTTGTCACTGCTGGGGGGACTCTGCACCCACCCCTCCTATGTCTGGGCACTGCTGGGGGGACTCTGCAACCACGCCTCCTATGTCTGGGCACTGCTGGGAGGACTCTGCACCCACCCCTCCTGTGTCTGGGCACTGCTGGGGGGACTCTGCACCCACCCCTCCTATGTCTGGGCACTGCTGGGAGGACTCTGCACCCACCCCTCCTATGTCTGGGCACTGCTGGAGGGACTCTGCACCCACCCCTCCTATGTCTGGGCACTGCTGGGAGGATTCTGCACCCACCCCTCCTATGTCTGGGCACTGCTGGGAGGACTCTCACCCACCCCTCCTGTGTCTGGGCACTGCTGGGAGTGGTAGGCACCCACCCCTCCTATGTCTGGGCACTGCTTGGAGTGATAGGCACCCACCCCTCCTATGTCTGGGCACTGCTGGGGGGACTCTGCACCCACCCCTCCTATGTCTGGGCACTGCTGGAAGGACTCTGCACCCACCCCTCCTATGTCTGGGCACTGCTGGGAGGACTCTGCACCCACCCCTCCTATGTCTGGGCACTGCTGGGAGGACTCTGCACCCACCCCTCCTATGTCTGGGCACTGCTGGGAGGACTCTGCACCCACCCCTCCTATGTCTGGGCACTGCTGGGAGGACTCTGCACCCACCCCTCCTATGTCTGGGCACTGCTGGGAGTGATAGGCACCCACCCCTCCTGTGTCTGGGCACTGCTGGGAGTGATAGGCTCCCACCCCTCCTCTGTCTGGGCACTGCTGGCAGGACTCTGCACCCACCCCTCCTATGTCGGGGCACTGCTGGGAGGACTCTCACCCACCCCTCCTGTATCTGGGCACTGCTGGGAGTGATGGGCACCCACCCCTCCTATGTCTGGGCACTGCTGGGGGGACTCTGCACCCACCACTCCTGTGTCTGGGCACTGCTGGGGGGACTCTTCACCCACCCCTCCTATGTCTGGGCACTGCTGGGAGTGATAGGCACCCACCCCTCCTATGTCTGGGCACTGCTGGGAAGACTCTGCGCCCACCCCTCCTATGTCTGGGCACTGCTGGGAGTGATAGGCACCCACCCCTCCTATGTCTGGGCACTGCTGGGGGGACTATGCACCCACCCCTCCTGTGTCTGGGCATTGCTGGGGGGACTCTGCACCCATCCCTCCTATGTCTGGGCACTGCTGGGAGTGATAGGCACCCACCCCTCCTATGGCTGGGCACTGCTGGGGGGACTCTGCACCCACCCCTCCCATGTCTGGGCACTGCTGGGGGGACTCTGCACCCACCCCTCCTGTGTCTTGGCACTGCTGGGGGGACTCTGCAACCACCCCTCCTATGTCTGGGCACTGCTGGGTGGACTCTCACCCACCCCTCCTGTGTCTGGGCACTGCTGGGAGTGATAGGCACCCACCCCCCTATGTCTGGGCACTGCTGGGAGGACTCTGCACCCACCCCTCCTATGTCTGGGCACTGCTGGGTGTGATAGGCACCCACCCCTCCTATGTCTGGGCACTGCTGGGAGGACTCTGCACCCACCCCTCCTATGTCTGGGCACTGCTGGGAGGACTCTCACCCACCCCTCCTGTGTCTGGGCACTGCTGGGAGTGATAGGCACCCACCCCTCCTATGTCTGGGCACTGCTGGGAGTGATAGGCACCCACCCCTCCTATGTCTGGGCACTGCTGGGAGGACTCTGCACCCACACCTCCTATGTCTGGGCACTGCTGGGAGGACTCTCACCCACCCCTCCTGTGTCTGGGCACTGCTGGGAGTGATAGGCTCCCACCCCTCCTATGTCTGGGCACTGCTGGGAGGACTCTCACCCACCCCTCCCGTGTCTGGGCACTGCTGGGAGTGATAGGCACCCACCTCTCCTATGTCTGGGCACTGCTGGGGGGACTCTGCACCCACCCCTCCTGTGTCTGGGCACTGCTGGGGGGACTCTGCACCCACCCCTCCTATGTCTGGGCACTGCTGGGAGTGATAGGCACCCACCTCTCCTATGTCTGGGCACTGCTGGGGGGACTCTGCACCCACCCCTCCTATGTCTGGGCACTGCTGGGGGGAGTCTGCACCCACCCCTCCTATGTCTGGACACTGCTGGGAGGACTCTGCACCCACCCCTCCTGTGTCTGTGCACTGCTGGGGGGACTCTGCACCCACCCCTCCTATGTCTGGGCACTGCTGGGAGGACTCTGCACCCACCCCTCCTATGTCTGGGCACTGCTGGGGGGACTCTGCACCCACCCCTCCTATGTCTGGGCACTGCTGGGAGGACTCTGCACCCACCCCTCCTATGTCTGGGCACTGCTGGGAGGACTCTCACCCACCCCTCCTGTGTCTGGGCACTGCTGGGGGTGATAGGCACCCACCCCTCCTATGTCTGGGCACTGCTGGGGGGACTCTGCACCCACCCCTCCTGTGGCTGGGCACTGCTGGGGGGGACTCTGCACCCACCCCTCCTGTGTCTGGGCACTGCTGGGAGTGATAGGCACCCACCCCTCCTATGGCTTGTCACTGCTGGGGGGACTCTGCACCCACCCCTCCTATGTCTGGGCACTGCTGGGGGGACTCTGCAACCACGCCTCCTATGTCTGGGCACTGCTGGGAGGACTCTGCACCCACCCCTCCTGTGTCTGGGCACTGCTGGGGGGACTCTGCACCCACCCCTCCTATGTCTGGGCACTGCTGGGAGGACTCTGCACCCACCCCTCCTATGTCTGGGCACTGCTGGGAGGACGCTGCACCCACCCCTCCTATGTCTGGGCACTGCTGGGAGGACTCACACCCACCCCTCCTGTGTCTGGGCACTGCTGGGAGGACTCTGCACCCACCCCTCCTATGTCTGGGCACTGCTGGGAGGACTCTGCACACACCCCTCGTATGTCTGGGCACTGCTGGGAGTGATAGGCACCCACCCCTCCTATGTCTGGGCACTGCTGGGAGTGATAGGCACCCACCCCTCCTATGTCTGGGCACTGCTGGGAGTGATAGGCACCCACCCCTCCTATGTCTGGGCACTGCTGGGAGTGATAGGCACCCACCCCTCCTATGTCTGGGCACTGCTGGGGGGACTCGGCACCCACCCCTCCTGTGTCTGGGCACTGCTGGGGGGGGACTCTGCACCCACCCCTCCTGTGTCTGGGCACTGCTGGGAGTGATAGGCACCCACCCCTCCTATGTCTGGGCACTGCTGGGAGGACTCTGCACCCCCCCCTCCTATGTCTGGGCACTGCTGGGAGTGATAGGCACCCACCCCTCCTATGTCTGGGCACTGCTGGGAGGACTCTGCACCCACACCTCCTATGTCTGGGCACTGCTGGGAGGACTCTCACCCACCCCTCCTGTGTCTGGGCACTGCTGGGAGTGATAGGCTCCCACCCCTCCTATGTCTGGGCACTGCTGGGAGGACTCTCACCCACCCCTCCCGTGTCTGGGCACTGCTGGGAGTGATAGGCACCCACCTCTCCTATGTCTGGGCACTGCTGGGGGGACTCTGCACCCACCCCTCCTGTGTCTGGGCACTGCTGGGGGGACTCTGCACCCACCCCTCCTATGTCTGGGCACTGCTGGGAGTGATAGGCACCCACCTCTCCTATGTCTGGGCACTGCTGGGGGGACTCTGCACCCACCCCTCCTATGTCTGGGCACTGCTGGGGGGAGTCTGCACCCACCCCTCCTATGTCTGGACACTGCTGGGAGGACTCTGCACCCACCCCTCCTGTGTCTGTGCACTGCTGGGGGGACTCTGCACCCACCCCTCCTATGTCTGGGCACTGCTGGGAGGACTCTGCACCCACCCCTCCTATGTCTGGGCACTGCTGGGGGGACTCTGCACCCACCCCTCCTATGTCTGGGCACTGCTGGGAGGACTCTGCACCCACCCCTCCTATGTCTGGGCACTGCTGGGAGGACTCTCACCCACCCCTCCTGTGTCTGGGCACTGCTGGGGGTGATAGGCACCCACCCCTCCTATGTCTGGGCACTGCTGGGGGGACTCTGCACCCACCCCTCCTGTGGCTGGGCACTGCTGGGGGGGACTCTGCACCCACCCCTCCTGTGTCTGGGCACTGCTGGGAGTGATAGGCACCCACCCCTCCTATGGCTTGTCACTGCTGGGGGGACTCTGCACCCACCCCTCCTATGTCTGGGCACTGCTGGGGGGACTCTGCAACCACGCCTCCTATGTCTGGGCACTGCTGGGAGGACTCTGCACCCACCCCTCCTGTGTCTGGGCACTGCTGGGGGGACTCTGCACCCACCCCTCCTATGTCTGGGCACTGCTGGGAGGACTCTGCACCCACCCCTCCTATGTCTGGGCACTGCTGGGAGGACGCTGCACCCACCCCTCCTATGTCTGGGCACTGCTGGGAGGACTCACACCCACCCCTCCTGTGTCTGGGCACTGCTGGGAGGACTCTGCACCCACCCCTCCTATGTCTGGGCACTGCTGGGAGGACTCTGCACACACCCCTCGTATGTCTGGGCACTGCTGGGAGTGATAGGCACACACCCCTCCTATGTCTGGGCACTGCTGGGAGTGATAGGCACCCACCCCTCCTATGTCTGGGCACTGCTGGGAGTGATAGGCACCCACCCCTCCTATGTCTGGGCACTGCTGGGAGTGATAGGCACCCACCCCTCCTATGTCTGGGCACTGCTGGGGGGACTCAGCACCCACCCCTCCTGTGTCTGGGCACTGCTGGGGGGGGGACTCTGCACCCACCCCTCCTGTGTCTGGGCACTGCTGGGAGTGATAGGCACCCACCCCTCCTATGTCTGGGCACTGCTGGGAGGACTCTGCACCCACCCCTCCTATGTCTGGGCACTGCTGGGAGTGATAGGCACCCACCCCTCCTATGTCTGGGCACTGCTGGGAGGACTCTGCACCCACCCCTCCTATGTCTGGGCACTGCTGGGAGGACTCTCACCCACCCCTCCTGTGTCTGGGCACTGCTGGGAGGACTCTGCACCCACCCCTCCTATGTCTGGGCACTGCTGGGAGGACTCTCACCCACCCCTCCTGTGTCTGGGCACTGCTGGGAGTGATAGGCACCCACCCCTCCTATGTCTGGGCACTGCAGGGAGTGATAGGCAACCACCCCTCCTATGTCTGGGCACTGCTGGGAGGACTCTGCACACACCCCTCCTATGTCTGGGCACTGCTGGGAGGACTCTCACCCACCCCTCCCGTGTCTGGGCTCTGCTGGGAGTGATAGGCACCCACCCCTCCTATGTCTGGGCACTGCTGGGAGTGATAGGCACCCACCCCTCCTATGTCTGGGCACTGCTGGGAGGACTCTGCACCCACCCCTCCTATGTCTGGGCACTGCTGGGAGGATTCTCACCCACCCCTCCCGTGTCTGGGCACTGCTGGGAGTGATAGGCACCCACCTCTCCTATGTCTGGGCACTGCTGGGGGGACTCTGCACCCACCCCTCCTGTGTCTTGGCACTGCTGGGGGGACTCTGCACCCACCCCTCCTATGTCTGGGCACTGCTGGGAGTGATAGGCACCCACCCCTCCTATGTCTGGGCACTGCTGAGGGGAATCTGCACCCACCCCTCCTATGTCTGGGCACTGCTGGGGGGAGTCTGCACCCACCCCTCCTATGTCTGGACACTGCTGGGAGGACTCTGCACCCACCCCTCCTGTGTCTGTGCACTGCTGGGGGGACTCTGCACCCACCCCTCCTATGTCTGGGCACTGCTGGGAGGACTCTGCACCCACCCCTCCTATGTCTGGGCACTGCTGGGAGGACTCTGCACCCACCCCTCCTATGTCTGGGCACTGCTGGGAGGACTCTCACCCACCCCTCCTGTGTCTGGGCACTGCTGGGAGTGATAGGCACCCACCCCTCCTATGTCTGGGCACTGCTGGGGGGACTCTGCACCCACCCCTCCTGTGGCTGGGCACTGCTGGGGGGGGGTACTCTGCACCCACCCCTCCTGTGTCTGGGCACTGCTGGGAGTGATAGGCACCCACCCCTCCTATGTCTGGGCACTGCTGGGGGGACTCTGCACCCACCCCTCCTGTGGCTGGGCACTGCTGGGGGGGACTCTGCACCCACCCCTCCTGTGTCTGGGCACTGCTGGGAGTGATAGGCACCCACCCCTCCTATGGCTTGTCACTGCTGGGGGGACTCTGCACCCACCCCTCCTATGTCTGGGCACTGCTGGGAGGACTCTGCACCCACCCCTCCTATGTCTGGGCACTGCTGGGAGGACTCTCACCCACCCCTCCTGTGTCTGGGCACTGCTGGGAGTGATAGTCACCCACCCCTCCTATGTCTGGGCACTGCTGGGGGGACTCTGCACCCACCCCTCCTGTGGCTGGGCACTGCTGGAGGGGAACTCTGCACCCACCCCTCCTGTGTCTGGGCACTGCTGGGAGTGATAGGCACCCACCCCTCCTATGGCTTGTCACTGCTGGGGGGACTCTGCACCCACCCCTCCTATGTCTGGGCACTGCTGGGGGGACTCTGCAACCACGCCTCCTATGTCTGGGCACTGCTGGGAGGACTCTGCACCCACCCCTCCTGTGTCTGGGCACTGCTGGGGGGACTCTGCACCCACCCCTCCTATGTCTGGGCACTGCTGGGAGGACTCTGCACCCACCCCTCCTATGTCTGGGCACTGCTGGAGGGACTCTGCACCCACCCCTCCTATGTCTGGGCACTGCTGGGAGGACTCTGCACCCACCCCTCCTATGTCTGGGCACTGCTGGGAGGACTCTCACCCACCCCTCCTGTGTCTGGGCACTGCTGGGGGGACTCTGCACCCACCCCTCCTATGTCTGGGCACTGCTGGGAGGACTCTGCACCCACCCCTCCTATGTCTGGGCACTGCTGGGAGGACTCTGCACCCACCCCTCCTATGTCTGGGCACTGCTGGGAGGACTCTCACCCACCCCTCCTGTGTCTGGGCACTGCTGGGAGTGATAGGCACCCACCCCTCCTATGTCTGGGCACTGCTGGGGGGACTCTGCACCCACCCCTCCTGTGGCTGGGCACTGCTGGGGGGGGTACTCTGCACCCACCCCTCCTGTGTCTGGGCACTGCTGGGAGTGATAGGCACCCACCCCTCCTATGTCTGGGCACTGCTGGGGGGACTCTGCACCCACCCCTCCTGTGGCTGGGCACTGCTGGGGGGGGACTCTGCACCCACCCCTCCTGTGTCTGGGCACTGCTGGGAGTGATAGGCACCCACCCCTCCTATGGCTTGTCACTGCTGGGGGGACTTTGCACCCACCCCTCCTATGTCTGGGCACTGCTGGGAGGACTCTGCACCCACCCCTCCTATGTCTGGGCACTGCTGGGAGGACTCTCACCCACCCCTCCTGTGTCTGGGCACTGCTGGGAGTGATAGTCACCCACCCCTCCTATGTCTGGGCACTGCTGGGGGGACTCTGCACCCACCCCTCCTGTGGCTGGGCACTGCTGGAGGGGAACTCTGCACCCACCCCTCCTGTGTCTGGGCACTGCTGGGAGTGATAGGCACCCACCCCTCCTATGGCTTGTCACTGCTGGGGGGACTCTGCACCCACCCCTCCTATGTCTGGGCACTGCTGGGGGGACTCTGCAACCACGCCTCCTATGTCTGGGCACTGCTGGGAGGACTCTGCACCCACCCCTCCTGTGTCTGGGCACTGCTGGGGGGACTCTGCACCCACCCCTCCTATGTCTGGGCACTGCTGGGAGGACTCTGCACCCACCCCTCCTATGTCTGGGCACTGCTGGAGGGACTCTGCACCCACCCCTCCTATGTCTGGGCACTGCTGGGAGGACTCTGCACCCACCCCTCCTATGTCTGGGCACTGCTGGGAGGACTCTCACCCACCCCTCCTGTGTCTGGGCACTGCTGGGAGTGGTAGGCACCCACCCCTCCTATGTCTGGGCACTGCTTGGAGTGATAGGCACCCACCCCTCCTATGTCTGGGCACTGCTGGGGGGACTCTGCACCCACCCCTCCTATGTCTGGGCACTGCTGGAAGGACTCTGCACCCACCCCTCCTATGTCTGGGCACTGCTGGGAGGACTCTGCACCCACCCCTCCTATGTCTGGGCACTGCTGGGAGGACTCTGCACCCACCCCTCCTATGTCTGGGCACTGCTGGGAGGACTCTGCACCCACCCCTCCTATGTCTGGGCACTGCTGGGAGGACTCTGCACCCACCCCTCCTATGTCTGGGCACTGCTGGGAGTGATAGGCACCCACCCCTCCTGTGTCTGGGCACTGCTGGGAGTGATAGGCATCCACCCCTCCTCTGTCTGGGCACTGCTGGCAGGACTCTGCACCCACCCCTCCTATGTCTGGGCACTGCTGGGAGGACTCTCACCCACCCCTCCTGTATCTGGGCACTGCTGGGAGTGATGGGCACCCACCCCTCCTATGTCTGGGCACTGCTGGGGGGACTCTGCACCCACCACTCCTGTGTCTGGGCACTGCTGGGGGGACTCTTCACCCACCCCTCCTATGTCTGGGCACTGCTGGGAGTGATAGGCACCCACCCCTCCTATGTCTGGGCACTGCTGGGAAGACTCTGCGCCCACCCCTCCTATGTCTGGGCACTGCTGGGAGTGATAGGCACCCACCCCTCCTATGTCTGGGCACTGCTGGGGGGACTATGCACCCACCCCTCCTGTGTCTGGGCACTGCTGGGGGGACTCTGCACCCATCCCTCCTATGTCTGGGCACTGCTGGGAGTGATAGGCACCCACCCCTCCTATGGCTGGGCACTGCTGGGGGGACTCTGCACCCACCCCTCCTATGTCTGGGCACTGCTGGGGGGACTCTGCACCCACCCCTCCTGTGTCTTGGCACTGCTGGGGGGACTCTGCAACCACCCCTCCTATGTCTGGGCACTGCTGGGTGGACTCTCACCCACCCCTCCTGTGTCTGGGCACTGCTGGGAGTGATAGGCACCCACCCCCCTATGTCTGGGCACTGCTGGGAGGACTCTGCACCCACCCCTCCTATGTCTGGGCACTGCTGGGTGTGATAGGCACCCACCCCTCCTATGTCTGGGCACTGCTGGGAGGACTCTGCACCCACCCCTCCTATGTCTGGGCACTGCTGGGAGGACTCTCACCCACCCCTCCTGTGTCTGGGCACTGCTGGGAGTGATAGGCACCCACCCCTCCTATGTCTGGGCACTGCTGGGAGTGATAGGCACCCACCCCTCCTATGTCTGGGCACTGCTGGGAGGACTCTGCACCCACACCTCCTATGTCTGGGCACTGCTGGGAGGACTCTCACCCACCCCTCCTGTGTCTGGGCACTGCTGGGAGTGATAGGCACCCACCCCTCCTATGTCTGGTCACTGCTGGGGGGACTCTGCACCCACCCCTCCTATGTCTGGGCACTGCTGGGGGGACTCTGCAACCATGCCTCCTATGTCTGGGCACTGCTGGGAGGACTCTGCACCCACCCCTCCTATGTCTGGGCACTGCTGGGAGGACTCTCACCGAGCCCTCCTATGTCTGGGCACTGCTGGGAGGACTCTCACCCACCCCTCCTGTGTCTGGGCACTGCTGGGAGTGATAGGCACCCACCCCTCCTATGGCTGATCACTGCTGGGGGGACTCTGCACCCACCCCTCCTATGTCTGGGCACTGCTAGGGGGAATCTGCAACCACGCCTCCTATGTCTGGGCACTGCTGGGAGGACTCTGCACCCATCCCTCCTGTGTCTGGGCACTGCTGGGAGGACTCTGCACCCACCCCTCCTATGTCTGGGCACTGCTGGAGGGACTCTGCACCCACCCCTCCTATGTCTGGGAAATGCTGGGAGGACTCTGCACCCACACCTCCTATGTCTGGGCACTGCTGGGTGTGATAGGCACCCACCCCTCCTATGTCTGGGCACTGCTGGGAGGACTCTGCACCCACCCCTCCTATGTCTGGGCACTGCTGGGAGGACTCTCACCCAACCCTCCTGTGTCTGGGCACTGCTGGGAGTGATAGGCACCCACCCCTCCTATGTCTGGGCACTGCTGGGAGTGATAGGCACCCACCCCTCCTATGTCTGGGCACTGCTGGGAGGACTCTGCACCCACACCTCCTATGTCTGGGCACTGCTCGGGGGGACTCTGCACCCACCCCTCCTGTGTCTGGGCACTGCTGGGAGTGATAGGCACCCACCCCTCCTATGGCTGGTCACTGCTGGGGGGACTCTGCACCCACCCCTCCTATGTCTGGGCACTGCTGGGGGGACTCTGCAACCACGCCTCCTATGTCTGGGCACTGCTGGGAGGACTCTGCACCCACCCCTCCTGTGTCTGGGCACTGCTGGGGGGACTCTGCACCCACCCCTCCTATGTCTGGGCACTGCTGGGAGGACTCTGCACCCACCCCTCCTATGTCTGGGCACTGCTGGGGGGACTCTGCACCCACCCCTCCTATGTCTGGGCACTGCTGGAGGGACTCTGCACCCACCCCTCCTATGTCTGGGCACTGCTGGGACGACTCTCACCCACCCCTCCTGTATCTGGGCACTGCTGGGAGTGATAGGCACCCACCCCTCCTATGTCTGGGCACTGCTGGGGGGACTCTGCACCCACCCCTCCTGTGTCTGGGCACTGCTGGGGGGACTCTGCACCCACCCGTCCTATGTCTGGGCACTAGTGGGAGTGATAGGCACCCACCCCTCCTATGTCTGGGCACTGCTGGGAGGACTCTGCGCTCACCCCTCCTATGTCTGGGCACTGCTGGGAGGACTCTCACCCACCCCTCCTGTGTCTGGGCACTGCTGGGAGTGATAGGCACCCACCCCTCCTATGTCTGGGCACTGCTGGGGGTGGACTCTGCACCCACCCCTCCTGTGTCTGGGCACTGCTGGGGGGACTCTGCACCCACCCCTCCTATGTCTGGGCACTGCTGGGAGTGATAGGCACCCACCCCTCCTATGTCTGGGCACTGCTGGGGGGACTCTGCACCCACCCCTCCTATGTCTGGGCACTGCTGGGAGGACTCTGCACCCACCCCTCCTGTGTCTGGACACTGCTGGGGGGACTGTGCACCCACCCCTCCTACGTCTGGGCACTGCTGGGAGGACTCTCACCCACCCCTCCTGTTTCTGGGCACTGCTGGGAGTGATAGGCACCCACCCCTCCTATGTCTGGGCACTGCTGGGAGGACTCTGCACCAACCCCTCGTATGTCTGGGCACTGCTGGGAGGACTCTGCACCCACCCCTCCTGTGTCTGGGCACTGCTGGGGGGACTCTGCACCCAACCCTCCTGTGTCTGGGCACTGCTGGGGGGACTCTGCACCCACCCTCCTATGTCTGGGCACTGCTGTGAGTGATAGGCACCCACCCCTCCTATGTCTGGGCACTGCTGGGAGGTCTCTGCACCCACCCCTCCTATGTCTGGGCACTGCTGGGAGGACTCTCACCCACCCCTCCTGTGTCTGGCCACTGCTGGGAGGACTCTGTACCCACCCCTCCTATGTCTGGGCACTGCTGGGGGGACTCTGCACCCACCCCTCCTATGTCTGGGTACTGCTGGGAGGACTCTCACCCACCCCTCCTGTGTCTGGGCACTGCTGGGAGTGATAGGCACCCACCCCTCCTATGTCTGGGCACTGCTGGGGGGGACTATGCACCCACCCCTCCTATGTCTGGGCACTGCTGGGAGTGATAGGCACCCACCCCCTATGTCTGGGCACTGCTGGGAGGACTCTGCACCCACCCCTCCTATGTCTGGGCACTGCTGGGTGTGATAGGCACCCACCCCTCCTATGTCTGGGCACTGCTGGGAGGACTCTGCACCCACCCCTCCTATGTCTGGGCACTGCTGGGAGGACTCTAACCCACCCCTCCTGTGTCTGGGCACTGCTGGGAGTGATAGGCACCCACCCCTCCTATGTCTGGGCACTGCTGGGAGTGATAGGCACCCACCCCTCCTATGTCTGGGCACTGCTGGGAGGACTCTGCACCCACACCTCCTATGTCTGGGCACTGCTGGGAGGACTCTCACCCACCCCTCCTGTGTCTGGGCACTGCTGGGAGTGATAGGCTCCCACCCCACCTATGTCTGGGCACTGCTGGGGGGACTCTGCACCCACCCCTCCTGTGTCTGGAACTGCAGGGGGGGGGACTCTGCACCCACCCCTCCTGTGTCTGGGCACTGCTGGGAGTGATAGGCACCCACCCCTCCTATGGCTGGTCACTGCTGGGGGGACTCTGCACCCACCCCTCCTATGTCTGGGCACTGCTGGGGGGACTCTGCAACCATGCCTCCTATGTCTGGGCAGTGCTGGGAGGACTCTGCACCCACCCCTCCTATGTCTGGGCACTGCTGGGAGGACTCTCACCCACCTCTCCTATGTCTGGGCACTGCTGGGAGGACTCTCACCCACCCCTCCTGTGTCTTGGCACTGCTGGGAGTGATAGGCACCCACCCCTCCTATGGCTGGGCACTGCTGGGGGGACTCTGCACCCAACCCTCCTATGTCTGGGCACTGCTGGGGGGACTCTGCACCCACCCCTCCTGTGTCTGGGCACTGCTGGAGGGACTCTGCACCCACCCCTCCTGTGTCTGGGCACTGCTGGGAGGACTCTCACCCACCCCTCCTGTGTCTGGGCACTGCTGGGAGTGATAGGCACCCACCCCTCCTGTGTCTGGGCACTGCTGGGAGTGATAGGCACACACCCCTCCTCTGTCTGGGCACTGCTGGCAGGACTCTGCACCCACCCCTCCTATGTCTGGGCACTGCTGGGAGGACTCTCACCCACCCCTCCTGTATCTGGGCACTGCTGGGAGTGATAGGCACCCACCCCTCCTATGTCTGGGCACTGCTCGGGGGACTCTGCACCCACCCCTCCTGTGTCTGGGCACTGCTGGGGGGACTCTGCACCCACCCCTCCTATGTCTGGGCACTGCTGGGAGTGATAGGCACCCACCCCTACTATGTCTGGGCACTGCTGGGAAGACTCTGCGCCCACCCCTCCTATGTCTGGGCACTGCTGGGAGGACTTTCACCCACCCCTCCTGTGTCAGGGCACTGCTGGGAGTGATAGGCACCCACCCCTCCTATGTCTGGGCACTGCTGGGAGTGATAGGCACCCACCCCTCCTATGTCTGGGCACTGCTGGGTGTGATAGGCACCCACCCCTCCTATGTCTGGGCACTGCTGGGAGGACTCTGCACCCACCCCTCCTATGTCTGGGCACTGCTGGGAGGACTCTCACCCACCCCTCCTGTGTCTGGGCACTGCTGGGAGTGATAGGCACCCACCCCTCCTATGTCTGGGCACTGCTGGGAGTGATAGGCACCCACCCCTCCTATGTCTGGGCA
This sequence comes from Triturus cristatus, assembly GCF_964204655.1. Taxonomy (NCBI): domain Eukaryota; kingdom Metazoa; phylum Chordata; class Amphibia; order Caudata; family Salamandridae; genus Triturus; species Triturus cristatus. Next base: position 476,504,563 of record NC_140579.1, on the reverse strand, counting down.
CTGCTGGGAGGACTCTGCACCCACCCCTCCTATGTCTGGGCACTGCTGGGGGGACTCTGCAACCACGCCTCCTGTGTCTGGGAACTGCTGGGAGGACTCTGCACCCACCCCTCCTGTGTCTGGGCACTGCTGGGGGGACTCTGCACCCACCCCTCCTGTGTCTGGGCACTGCTGGGGGGACTCTGCACCCACCCCTCCTATGTCTGGGCACTGCTGGGAGGACTCTGCACCCACCCCTCCTATGTCTGGGCACTGCTGGGGGGACTCTGCACCCACCCCTCCTATGTCTGGGCACTGCTGGGAGGACTCTCACCCACCCCTCCTGTGTCTGGGCACTGCTGGGAGTGATAGGCACCCACCCCTCCTGTGTCTGGGCACTGCTGGGAGTGATAGGCACCCACCCCTCCTCTGTCTGGGCACTGCTGGCAGGACTCTGCACCTACCCCTCCTATGTCTGGGCACTGCTGGGAGGACTCTCACCCACCCTTCCTGTGTCTGGGCACTGCTGGGAGTTGGGAGTGATAGGCACCCACCCCTCCTATGTCTGGGTACTGCTGGGAGTGATAGGCACCAACCCCTCCTATGTCTGGGCACTGCTGGGAGGACTCTGCACCCACCCCTCCTGTGTCTGGGCACTGCTGGGAGTGATAGGCACCCACCCCTCCTATGGCTGGGCACTACTGGGAGGACTCTCACCCACCCCTCCTGTATCTGGGCACTGCTGGGAGTGATAGGCACCCACCCCTCCTATGGCTGGGCACTACTGGGAGGACTCTCACCCACCCCTCCTGTGTCTGGGCACTGCTGGGGGGACTCTGCACCCACCCCTCCTATATCTGGGCACTGCTGGGAGTGATAGGCACCCACCCCTCCTATGTCTGGGCACTGCTGGGAGGACTCTGCGCCCACCCCTCCTTATGTCTGGGCACTGCTGGGAGGACTCTCACCCACCCCTCCTGTGTCTGGGCACTGCTGGGAGTGATAGGCACCCACCCCTCCTGTGTCTGGGCACTGCTGGGGGACTCTGCACCCACCCCTCCTATGTCTGGGCACTGCTGGGAGCGATAGGCACCCACCCCTCCTATGGCTGGGCACTACTGGGAGGACTATCACCCACCCCTCCTGTGTCTGGGCACTGCTGGGGGACTCTGCACCCACCCCTCCTATGTCTGGGCACTGCTGGGAGTGATAGGCACCCACCCCTCCTATGTCTGGGCAGTGCTGGGGGGACTCTGCACCCACCCCTCCTGTGTCTGGGCACTGCTGGGGGGACTCTGCACCCACCCCTCCTATGTCTGGGCACTGCTGGGAGTGATAGGCACCCACCCCTCCTATGTCTGGGCACTGCTGGGAGGACTCTTCACCCACCCCTCCTGTGTCTGGGCACTGCTGGGAGGACTCTCACCCACCCCTCCTGTGTCTGGGCACTGCTGGGAGGACTCTGCACCCACCCCTCCTATGTCTGGGCACTGCTGGGAGGACTCTCACCCACCCCTCCTGTGTCTGGGCACTGCTGGGAGTGATAGGCACCCACCCCTCCTATGTCTGGGCACTGCTGGGAGTGATAGGCACCCACCCCTCCTATGTCTGGGCACTGCTGGGAGGACTCTGCACCCACCCCTCCTATGTCTGGGCACTGCTGGGGGGACTCTGCACCCACCCCTCCTATGTCTGGGCACTGCTGGGAGGACTCTGCACCCACCCCTCCTGTGTCTGGGCACTGCTGGGAGTGATAGGCACCCACCCCTCCTCTGTCTGGGCACTGCTGGGGGGACTCTGCACCCACCGCTCCCGTGTCTGGGCACTGCTGGGAGTGATAGGCACCCACCTCTCCTATGTCTGGGCACTGCTGGGGGGACTCTGCACCCACCCCTCCTGTGTCTGGGCACTGCTGGGGGGACTCTGCACCCACCCCTCCTATGTCTGGGCACTGCTGGGAGTGATAGGCACCCACCTCTCCTATGTCTGGGCACTGCTGGGGGGACTCTGCACCCACCCCTCCTATGTCTGGGCACTGCTGGGGGGAGTCTGCACCCACCCCTCCTATGTCTGGACACTGCTGGGAGGACTCTGCACCCACACCTCCTATGTCTGGGCACTGCTGGGAGGACTCTCACCCACCCCTCCTGTGTCTGGGCACTGCTGGGAGTGATAGGCTCCCACCCCTCCTATGTCTGGGCACTGCTGGGGGGACTCTGCACCCACCCCTCCTGTGTCTGGGCACTGCTGGGGGGGACTCTGCACCCACCCCTCCTGTGTCTGGGCACTGCTGGGAGTGATAGGCACCCACCCCTCCTATGGCTGGTCACTGCTGGGGGGACTCTGCACCCACCCCTCCTATGTCTGGGCACTGCTGGGGGGACTCTGCAACCATGCCTCCTATGTCTGGGCACTGCTGGGAGGACTCTGCACCCACCCCTCCTATGTCTGGGCACTGCTGGGAGGACTCTCACCGAGCCCTCCTATGTCTGGGCACTGCTGGGAGGACTCTCACCCACCCCTCCTGTGTCTGGGCACTGCTGGGAGTGATAGGCACCCACCCCATCCTATGGCTGGTCACTGCTGGGGGGACTCTGCACCCACCCCTCCTATGTCTGGGCACTGCTAGGGGGAATCTGCAACCATGCCTCCTATGTCTGGGCACTGCTGGGAGGACTCTGCACCCACCCCTCCTGTGTCTGGGCACTGCTGGGAGGACTCTGCACCCACCCCTCCTATGTCTGGGCACTGCTGGAGGGACTCTGCACCCACCCCTCCTATGTCTGGGCACTGCTGGGAGGACTCTGCACCCACCCCTCCTATGTCTGGGCACTGCTGGGTGTGATAGGCACCCACCCCTCCTATGTCTGGGCACTGCTGGGAGGACTCTGCACCCACCCCTCCTATGTCTGGGCACTGCTGGGAGGACTCTCACCCACCCCTCCTGTGTCTGGGCACTGCTGGGAGTGATAGGCACCCACCCCTCCTATGTCTGGGCACTGCTGGGAGTGATAGGCACCCACCCCTCCTATGTCTGGGCACTGCTGGGAGGACTCTGCACCCACACCTCCTATGTCTGGGCACTGCTGGGGGGGACTCTGCACCCACCCCTCCTGTGTCTGGGCACTGCTGGGAGTGATAGGCACCCACCCCTCCTATGGCTGGTCACTGCTGGGGGGACTCTGCACCCACCCCTCCTATGTCTGGGCACTGCTGGGGGGACTCTGCAACCACGCCTCCTATGTCTGGGCACTGCTGGGAGGACTCTGCACCCACCCCTCCTGTGTCTGGGCACTGCTGGGGGGACTCTGCACCCACCCCTCCTATGTCTGGGCACTGCTGGGAGGACTCTGCACCCACCCCTCCTATGTCTGGGCACTGCTGGGGGGACTCTGCACCCACCCCTCCTATGTCTGGGCACTGCTTTAGGGACTCTGCACCCACCCCTCCTATGTCTGGGCACTGCTGGGAGGACTCTCACCCACCCCTCCTGTATCTGGGCACTGCTGGGAGTGATAGGCACCCACCCCTCCTATGTCTGGGCACTGCTGGGGGGACTCTGCACCCACCCCTCCTGTGTCTGGGCACTGCTGGGGGGACTCTGCACCCACCCGTCCTATGTCTGGGCACTAGTGGGAGTGATAGGCACCCACCCCTCCTATGTCTGGGCACTGCTGGGAGGACTCTGCGCTCACCCCTCCTATGTCTGGGCACTGCTGGGAGGACTCTCACCCACCCCTCCTGTGTCTGGGCACTGCTGGGAGTGATAGGCACCCACCCCTCCTATGTCTGGGCACTGCTGGGGGTGGACTCTGCACCCACCCCTCCTGTGTCTGGGCACTGCTGGGGGGACTCTGCACCCACCCCTCCTATGTCTGGGCACTGCTGGGAGTGATAGGCACCCACCCCTCCTATGTCTGGGCACTGCTGGGGGGACTCTGCACCCACCCCTCCTATGTCTGGGCACTGCTGGGAGGACTCTGCACCCACCCCTCCTGTGTCTGGACACTGCTGGGGGGACTGTGCACCCACCCCTCCTACGTCTGGGCACTGCTGGGAGGACTCTCACCCACCCCTCCTGTTTCTGGGCACTGCTGGGAGTGATAGGCACCCACCCCTCCTATGTCTGGGCACTGCTGGGAGGACTCTGCACCAACCCCTCGTATGTCTGGGCACTGCTGGGAGGACTCTGCACCCACCCCTCCTGTGTCTGGGCACTGCTGGGGGGACTCTGCACCCAACCCTCCTGTGTCTGGGCACTGCTGGGGGGACTCTGCACCCACCCTCCTATGTCTGGGCACTGCTGTGAGTGATAGGCACCCACCCCTCCTATGTCTGGGCACTGCTGGGAGGTCTCTGCACCCACCCCTCCTATGTCTGGGCACTGCTGGGAGGACTCTCACCCACCCCTCCTGTGTCTGGCCACTGCTGGGAGGACTCTGTACCCACCCCTCCTATGTCTGGGCACTGCTGGGGGGACTCTGCACCCACCCCTCCTATGTCTGGGTACTGCTGGGAGGACTCTCACCCACCCCTCCTGTGTCTGGGCACTGCTGGGAGTGATAGGCACCCACCCCTCCTATGTCTGGGCACTGCTGGGGGGGACTATGCACCCACCCCTCCTATGTCTGGGCACTGCTGGGAGTGATAGGCACCCACCCCCTATGTCTGGGCACTGCTGGGAGGACTCTGCACCCACCCCTCCTATGTCTGGGCACTGCTGGGTGTGATAGGCACCCACCCCTCCTATGTCTGGGCACTGCTGGGAGGACTCTGCACCCACCCCTCCTATGTCTGGGCACTGCTGGGAGGACTCTCACCCACCCCTCCTGTGTCTGGGCACTGCTGGGAGTGATAGGCACCCACCCCTCCTATGTCTGGGCACTGCTGGGAGTGATAGGCACCCACCCCTCCTATGTCTGGGCACTGCTGGGAGGACTCTGCACCCACACCTCCTATGGCTGGGCACTGCTGGGAGGACTCTCACCCACCCCTCCTGTGTCTGGGCACTGCTGGGAGTGATAGGCTCCCACCCCACCTATGTCTGGGCACTGCTGGGGGGACTCTGCACCCACCCCTCCTGTGTCTGGAACTGCAGGGGGGGGGACTCTGCACCCACCCCTCCTGTGTCTGGGCACTGCTGGGAGTGATAGGCACCCACCCCTCCTATGGCTGGTCACTGCTGGGGGGACTCTGCACCCACCCCTCCTATGTCTGGGCACTGCTGGGGGGACTCTGCAACCATGCCTCCTATGTCTGGGCAGTGCTGGGAGGACTCTGCACCCACCCCTCCTATGTCTGGGCACTGCTGGGAGGACTCTCACCCACCTCTCCTATGTCTGGGCACTGCTGGGAGGACTCTCACCCACCCCTCCTGTGTCTGGGCACTGCTGGGAGTGATAGGCACCCACCCCTCCTATGGCTGGGCACTGCTGGGGGGACTCTGCACCCAACCCTCCTATGTCTGGGCACTGCTGGGGGGACTCTGCACCCACCCCTCCTGTGTCTGGGCACTGCTGGAGGGACTCTGCACCCACCCCTCCTGTGTCTGGGCACTGCTGGGAGGACTCTCACCCACCCCTCCTGTGTCTGGGCACTGCTGGGAGTGATAGGCACCCACCCCTCCTGTGTCTGGGCACTGCTGGGAGTGATAGGCACGCACCCCTCCTCTGTCTGGGCACTGCTGGCAGGACTCTGCACCCACCCCTCCTATGTCTGGGCACTGCTGGGAGGACTCTCACCCACCCCTCCTGTATCTGGGCACTGCTGGGAGTGATAGGCACCCACCCCTCCTATGTCTGGGCACTGCTCGGGGGACTCTGCACCCACCCCTCCTGTGTCTGGGCACTGCTGGGGGGACTCTGCACCCACCCCTCCTATGTCTGGGCACTGCTGGGAGTGATAGGCACCCACCCCTACTATGTCTGGGCACTGCTGGGAAGACTCTGCGCCCACCCCTCCTATGTCTGGGCACTGCTGGGAGGACTTTCACCAACCCCTCCTGTGTCAGGGCACTGCTGGGAGTGATAGGCACCCACCCCTCCTATGTCTGGGCACTGCTGGGAGTGATAGGCACCCACCCCTCCTATGTCTGGGCACTGCTGGGTGTGATAGGCACCCACCCCTCCTATGTCTGGGCACTGCTGGGAGGACTCTGCACCCACCCCTCCTATGTCTGGGCACTGCTGGGAGGACTCTCACCCACCCCTCCTGTGTCTGGGCACTGCTGGGAGTGATAGGCACCCACCCCTCCTATGTCTGGGCACTGCTGGGAGTGATAGGCACCCACCCCTCCTATGTCTGGGCACTGCTGGGAGGACTCTGCACCCACCCCTCCTATGTCTGGGCACTGCTGGGGGGACTCTGCAACCACGCCTCCTGTGTCTGGGAACTGCTGGGAGGACTCTGCACCCACCCCTCCTGTGTCTGGGCACTGCTGGGGGGACTCTGCACCCACCCCTCCTGTGTCTGGGCACTGCTGGGGGGACTCTGCACCCACCCCTCCTATGTCTGGGCACTGCTGGGAGGACTCGGCACCCACCCCTCCTATGTCTGGGCACTGCTGGGGGGACTCTGCACCCACCCCTCCTATGTCTGGGCACTGCTGGGAGGACTCTCACCCACCCCTCCTGTGTCTGGGCACTGCTGGGAGTGATAGGCACCCACCCCTCCTGTGTCTGGGCACTGCTGGGAGTGATAGGCACCCACCCCTCCTCTGTCTGGGCACTGCTGGCAGGACTCTGCACCTACCCCTCCTATGTCTGGGCACTGCTGGGAGGACTCTCACCCACCCTTCCTGTGTCTGGGCACTGCTGGGAGTTGGGAGTGATAGGCACCCACCCCTCCTATGTCTGGGTACTGCTGGGAGTGATAGGCACCAACCCCTCCTATGTCTGGGCACTGCTGGGAGGACTCTGCACCCACCCCTCCTGTGTCTGGGCACTGCTGGGAGTGATAGGCACCCACCCCTCCTATGGCTGGGCACTACTGGGAGGACTCTCACCCACCCCTCCTGTATCTGGGCACTGCTGGGAGTGATAGGCACCCACCCCTCCTATGGCTGGGCACTACTGGGAGGACTCTCACCCACCCCTCCTGTGTCTGGGCACTGCTGGGGGGACTCTGCACCCACCCCTCCTATATCTGGGCACTGCTGGGAGTGATAGGCACCCACCCCTCCTATGTCTGGGCACTGCTGGGAGGACTCTGCGCCCACCCCTCCTTATGTCTGGGCACTGCTGGGAGGACTCTCACCCACCCCTCCTGTGTCTGGGCACTGCTGGGAGTGATAGGCACCCACCCCTCCTGTGTCTGGGCACTGCTGGGGGACTCTGCACCCACCCCTCCTATGTCTGGGCACTGCTGGGAGCGATAGGCACCCACCCCTCCTATGGCTGGGCACTACTGGGAGGACTATCACCCACCCCTCCTGTGTCTGGGCACTGCTGGGGGACTCTGCACCCACCCCTCCTATGTCTGGGCACTGCTGGGAGTGATAGGCACCCACCCCTCCTATGTCTGGGCAGTGCTGGGGGGACTCTGCACCCACCCCTCCTGTGTCTGGGCACTGCTGGGGGGACTCTGCACCCACCCCTCCTATGTCTGGGCACTGCTGGGAGTGATAGGCACCCACCCCTCCTATGTCTGGGCACTGCTGGGAGGACTCTTCACCCACCCCTCCTGTGTCTGGGCACTGCTGGGAGGACTCTCACCCACCCCTCCTGTGTCTGGGCACTGCTGGGAGGACTCTGCACCCACCCCTCCTATGTCTGGGCACTGCTGGGAGGACTCTCACCCACCCCTCCTGTGTCTGGGCACTGCTGGGAGTGATAGGCACCCACCCCTCCTATGTCTGGGCACTGCTGGGAGTGATAGGCACCCACCCCTCCTATGTCTGGGCACTGCTGGGAGGACTCTGCACCCACCCCTCCTATGTCTGGGCACTGCTGGGGGGACTCTGCACCCACCCCTCCTATGTCTGGGCACTGCTGGGAGGACTCTGCACCCACCCCTCCTGTGTCTGGGCACTGCTGGGAGTGATAGGCACCCACCCCTCCTCTGTCTGGGCACTGCTGGGGGGACTCTGCACCCACCGCTCCCGTGTCTGGGCACTGCTGGGAGTGATAGGCACCCACCTCTCCTATGTCTGGGCACTGCTGGGGGGACTCTGCACCCACCCCTCCTGTGTCTGGGCACTGCTGGGGGGACTCTGCACCCACCCCTCCTATGTCTGGGCACTGCTGGGAGTGATAGGCACCCACCTCTCCTATGTCTGGGCACTGCTGGGGGGACTCTGCACCCACCCCTCCTATGTCTGGGCACTGCTGGGGGGAGTCTGCACCCACCCCTCCTATGTCTGGACACTGCTGGGAGGACTCTGCACCCACCCCTCCTGTGTCTGTGCACTGCTGGGGGGACTCTGCACCCACCCCTCCTATGTCTGGGCACTGCTGGGAGGACTCTGCACCCACCCCTCCTATGTCTGGGCAGTGCTGGGGGGACTCTGCACCCACCCCTCCTATGTCTGGGCACTGCTGGGAGGACTCTGCACCCACCCCTCCTATGTCTGGGCACTGCTGGGAGGACTCTCACCCACCCCTCCTGTGTCTGGGCACTGCTGGGAGTGATAGGCACCCACCCCTCCTATGTCTGGGCACTGCTGGGGGGACTCTGCACCCACCCCTCCTGTGGCTGGGCACTGCTGGGGGGGACTCTGCACCCACCCCTCCTGTGTCTGGGCACTGCTGGGAGTGATAGGCACCCACCCCTCCTATGGCTTGTCACTGCTGGGGGGACTCTGCACCCACCCCTCCTATGTCTGGGCACTGCTGGGGGGACTCTGCAACCACGCCTCCTATGTCTGGGCACTGCTGGGAGGACTCTGCACCCACCCCTCCTGTGTCTGGGCACTGCTGGGGGGACTCTGCACCCACCCCTCCTATGTCTGGGCACTGCTGGGAGGACTCTGCACCCACCCCTCCTATGTCTGGGCACTGCTGGGAGGACGCTGCACCCACCCCTCCTATGTCTGGGCACTGCTGGGAGGACTCACACCCACCCCTCCTGTGTCTGGGCACTGCTGGGAGGACTCTGCACCCACCCCTCCTATGTCTGGGCACTGCTGGGAGGACTCTGCACACACCCCTCGTATGTCTGGGCACTGCTGGGAGTGATAGGCACCCACCCCTCCTATGTCTGGGCACTGCTGGGAGTGATAGGCACCCACCCCTCCTATGTCTGGGCACTGCTGGGAGTGATAGGCACCCACCCCTCCTATGTCTGGGCACTGCTGGGAGTGATAGGCACCCACCCCTCCTATGTCTGGGCACTGCTGGGGGGACTCTGCACCCAACCCTCCTGTGTCTGGGCACTGCTGGGGGGGGGACTCTGCACCCACCCCTCCTGTGTCTGGGCACTGCTGGGAGTGATAGGCACCCACCCCTCCTATGTCTGGGCACTGCTGGGAGGACTCTGCACCCACCCCTCCTATGTCTGGGCACTGCTGGGAGTGATAGGCACCCACCCCTCCTATGTCTGGGCACTGCTCGGGGGACTCTGCACCCACCCCTCCTGTGTCTGGGCACTGCTGGGGGGACTCTGCACCCACCCCTCCTATGTCTGGGCACTGCTGGGAGTGATAGGCACCCACCCCTACTATGTCTGGGCACTGCTGGGAAGACTCTGCGCCCACCCCTCCTATGTCTGGGCACTGCTGGGAGGACTTTCACCCACCCCTCCTGTGTCAGGGCACTGCTGGGAGTGATAGGCACCCACCCCTCCTATGTCTGGGCACTGCTGGGAGTGATAGGCACCCACCCCTCCTATGTCTGGGCACTGCTGGGTGTGATAGGCACCCACCCCTCCTATGTCTGGGCACTGCTGGGAGGACTCTGCACCCACCACTCCTATGTCTGGGCACTGCTGGGAGGACTCTCACCCACCCCTCATGTGTCTGGGCACTGCTGGGAGTGATAGGCACCCACCCCTCCTATATCTGGGCACTGCTGGGAGTGATAGGCACCCACCCCTCCTATGTCTGGGCACTGCTGGGAGGACTCTGCACCCACCCCTCCTATGTCTGGGCACTGCTGGGGGGACTCTGCAACCACGCCTCCTGTGTCTGGGAACTGCTGGGAGGACTCTGCACCCACCCCTCCTGTGTCTGGGCACTGCTGGGGGGACTCTGCACCCACCCCTCCTGTGTCTGGGCACTGCTGGGGGGACTCTGCACCCACCCCTCCTATGTCTGGGCACTGCTGGGAGGACTCTGCACCCACCCCTCCTATGTCTGGGCACTGCTGGGGGGACTCTGCACCCACCCCTCCTATGTCTGGGCACTGCTGGGAGGACTCTCACCCACCCCTCCTGTGTCTGGGCACTGCTGGGAGTGATAGGCACCCACCCCTCCTGTGTCTGGGCACTGCTGGGAGTGATAGGCACCCACCCCTCCTCTGTCTGGGCACTGCTGGCAGGACTCTGCACCTACCCCTCCTATGTCTGGGCACTGCTGGGAGGACTCTCACCCACCCTTCCTGTGTCTGGGCACTGCTGGGAGTTGGGAGTGATAGGCACCCACCCCTCCTATGTCTGGGTACTGCTGGGAGTGATAGGCACCAACCCCTCCTATGTCTGGGCACTGCTGGGAGGACTCTGCACCCACCCCTCCTGTGTCTGGGCACTGCTGGGAGTGATAGGCACCCACCCCTCCTATGGCTGGGCACTACTGGGAGGACTCTCACCCACCCCTCCTGTATCTGGGCACTGCTGGGAGTGATAGGCACCCACCCCTCCTATGGCTGGGCACTACTGGGAGGACTCTCACCCACCCCTCCTGTGTCTGGGCACTGCTGGGGGGACTCTGCACCCACCCCTCCTATATCTGGGCACTGCTGGGAGTGATAGGCACCCACCCCTCCTATGTCTGGGCACTGCTGGGAGGACTCTGCGCCCACCCCTCCTTATGTCTGGGCACTGCTGGGAGGACTCTCACCCACCCCTCCTGTGTCTGGGCACTGCTGGGAGTGATAGGCACCCACCCCTCCTGTGTCTGGGCACTGCTGGGGGACTCTGCACCCACCCCTCCTATGTCTGGGCACTGCTGGGAGCGATAGGCACCCACCCCTCCTATGGCTGGGCACTACTGGGAGGACTATCACCCACCCCTCCTGTGTCTGGGCACTGCTGGGGGACTCTGCACCCACCCCTCCTATGTCTGGGCACTGCTGGGAGTGATAGGCACCCACCCCTCCTATGTCTGGGCAGTGCTGGGGGGACTCTGCACCCACCCCTCCTGTGTCTGGGCACTGCTGGGGGGACTCTGCACCCACCCCTCCTATGTCTGGGCACTGCTGGGAGTGATAGGCACCCACCCCTCCTATGTCTGGGCACTGCTGGGAGGACTCTTCACCCACCCCTCCTGTGTCTGGGCACTGCTAGGAGGACTCTCACCCACCCCTCCTGTGTCTGGGCACTGCTGGGAGGACTCTGCACCCACCCCTCCTATGTCTGGGCACTGCTGGGAGGACTCTCACCCACCCCTCCTGTGTCTGGGCACTGCTGGGAGTGATAGGCACCCACCCCTCCTATGTCTGGGCACTGCTGGGAGTGATAGGCACCCACCCCTCCTATGTCTGGGCACTGCTGGGAGGACTCTGCACCCACCCCTCCTATGTCTGGGCACTGCTGGGGGGACTCTGCACCCACCCCTCCTATGTCTGGGCACTGCTGGGAGGACTCTGCACCCACCCCTCCTGTGTCTGGGCACTGCTGGGAGTGATAGGCACCCACCCCTCCTCTGTCTGGGCACTGCTGGGGGGACTCTGCACCCACCGCTCCCGTGTCTGGGCACTGCTGGGAGTGATAGGCACCCACCTCTCCTATGTCTGGGCACTGCTGGGGGGACTCTGCACCCACCCCTCCTGTGTCTGGGCACTGCTGGGGGGACTCTGCACCCACCCCTCCTATGTCTGGGCACTGCTGGGAGTGATAGGCACCCACCTCTCCTATGTCTGGGCACTGCTGGGGGGACTCTGCACCCACCCCTCCTATGTCTGGGCACTGCTGGGGGGAGTCTGCACCCACCCCTCCTATGTCTGGACACTGCTGGGAGGACTCTGCACCCACCCCTCCTGTGTCTGTGCACTGCTGGGGGGACTCTGCACCCACCCCTCCTATGTCTGGGCACTGCTGGGAGGACTCTGCACCCACCCCTCCTATGTCTGGGCAGTGCTGGGGGGACTCTGCACCCACCCCTCCTATGTCTGGGCACTGCTGGGAGGACTCTGCACCCACCCCTCCTATGTCTGGGCACTGCTGGGAGGACTCTCACCCACCCCTCCTGTGTCTGGGCACTGCTGGGAGTGATAGGCACCCACCCCTCCTATGTCTGGGCACTGCTGGGGGGACTCTGCACCCACCCCTCCTGTGGCTGGGCACTGCTGGGGGGGACTCTGCACCCACCCCTCCTGTGTCTGGGCACTGCTGGGAGTGATAGGCACCCACCCCTCCTATGGCTTGTCACTGCTGGGGGGACTCTGCACCCACCCCTCCTATGTCTGGGCACTGCTGGGGGGACTCTGCAACCACGCCTCCTATGTCTGGGCACTGCTGGGAGGACTCTGCACCCACCCCTCCTGTGTCTGGGCACTGCTGGGGGGACTCTGCACCCACCCCTCCTATGTCTGGGCACTGCTGGGAGGACTCTGCACCCACCCCTCCTATGTCTGGGCACTGCTGGGAGGACGCTGCACCCACCCCTCCTATGTCTGGGCACTGCTGGGAGGACTCACACCCACCCCTCCTGTGTCTGGGCACTGCTGGGAGGACTCTGCACCCACCCCTCCTATGTCTGGGCACTGCTGGGAGGACTCTGCACACACCCCTCGTATGTCTGGGCACTGCTGGGAGTGATAGGCACCCACCCCTCCTATGTCTGGGCACTGCTGGGAGTGATAGGCACCCACCCCTCCTATGTCTGGGCACTGCTGGGAGTGATAGGCACCCACCCCTCCTATGTCTGGGCACTGCTGGGAGTGATAGGCACCCACCCCTCCTATGTCTGGGCACTGCTGGGGGGACTCTGCACCCAACCCTCCTGTGTCTGGGCACTGCTGGGGGGGGACTCTGCACCCACCCCTCCTGTGTCTGGGCACTGCTGGGAGTGATAGGCACCCACCCCTCCTATGTCTGGGCACTGCTGGGAGGACTCTGCACCCACCCCTCCTATGTCTGGGCACTGCTGGGAGTGATAGGCACCCACCCCTCCTATGTCTGGGCACTGCTGGGAGGACTCTGCACCCACCCCTCCTATGTCTGGGCACTGCTGGGAGGACTCTCACCCACCCCTCCTGTGTCTGGGCACTGCTGGGAGGACTCTGCACCCACCCCTCCTATGTCTGGGCACTGCTGGGAGGACTCTCACCCACCCCTCCTGTGTCTGGGCACTGCTGGGAGTGATAGGCACCCACCCCTCCTATGTCTGGGCACTGCTGGGAGTGATAGGCAACCACCCCTCCTATGTCTGGGCACTGCTGGGAGGACTCTCACCCACCCCTCCCGTGTCTGGGCTCTGCTGGGAGTGATAGGCACCCACCCCTCCTATGTCTGAGCACTGCTGGGAGTGATAGGCACCCACCCCTCCTATGTCTGGGCACTGCTGGGAGTGATAGGCACCCACCCCTCCTATGTCTGGGCACTGCTGGGAGGACTCTGCACCCACCCCTCCTATGTCTGGGCACTGCTGGGAGGATTCTCACCCACCCCTCCCGTGTCTGGGCACTGCTGGGAGTGATAGGCACCCACCTCTCCTATGTCTGGGCACTGCTGGGGGGACTCTGCACCCACCCCTCCTGTGTCTTGGCACTGCTGGGGGGACTCTGCACCCACCCCTCCTATGTCTGGGCACTGCTGGGAGTGATAGGCACCCACCCCTCCTATGTCTGGGCACTGCTGGGGGGACTCTGCACCCACCCCTCCTACGTCTGGGCACTGCTGGGGGGAGTCTGCACCCACCCCTCCTATGTCTGGACACTGCTGGGAGGACTCTGCACCCACCCCTCCTGTGTCTGTGCACTGCTGGGGGGACTCTGCACCCACCCCTCCTATGTCTGGGCACTGCTGGGAGGACTCTGCACCCACCCCTCCTATGTCTGGGCACTGCTGGGAGGACTCTGCACCCACCCCTCCTATGTCTGGGCACTGCTGGGAGGACTCTCACCCACCCCTCCTGTGTCTGGGCACTGCTGGGAGTGATAGGCACCCACCCCTCCTATGTCTGGGCACTGCTGGGGGGACTCTGCACCCACCCCTCCTGTGGCTGGGCACTGCTGGGGGGGTACTCTGCACCCACCCCTCCTGTGTCTGGGCACTGCTGGGAGTGATAGGCACCCACCCCTCCTATGTCTGGGCACTGCTGGGGGGACTCTGCACCCACCCCTCCTGTGGCTGGGCACTGCTGGGGGGGGACTCTGCACCCACCCCTCCTGTGTCTGGGCACTGCTGGGAGTGATAGGCACCCACCCCTCCTATGGCTTGTCACTGCTGGGGGGACTCTGCACCCACCCCTCCTATGTCTGGGCACTGCTGGGAGGACTCTGCACCCACCCCTCCTATGTCTGGGCACTGCTGGGAGGACTCTCACCCACCCCTCCTGTGTCTGGGCACTGCTGGGAGTGATAGTCACCCACCCCTCCTATGTCTGGGCACTGCTGGGGGGACTCTGCACCCACCCCTCCTGTGGCTGGGCACTGCTGGAGGGGAACTCTGCACCCACCCCTCCTGTGTCTGGGCACTGCTGGGAGTGATAGGCACCCACCCCTCCTATGGCTTGTCACTGCTGGGGGGACTCTGCACCCACCCCTCCTATGTCTGGGCACTGCTGGGGGGACTCTGCAACCACGCCTCCTATGTCTGGGCACTGCTGGGAGGACTCTGCATCCACCCCTCCTGTGTCTGGGCACTGCTGGGGGGACTCTTCACCCACCCCTCCTATGTCTGGGCACTGCTGGGAGGACTCTGCACCCACCCCTCCTATGTCTGGGCACTGATGGAGGGACTCTGCACCCACCCCTCCTATGTCTGGGCACTGCTGGGAGGACTCTGCACCCATCCCTCCTATGTCTGGGCACTGCTGGGAGGACTCTCACCCACCCCTCCTGTGTCTGGGCACTGCTGGGAGTGGTAGGCACCCACCCCTCCTATGTCTGGGCACTGCTTGGAGTGATAGGCACCCACCCCTCCTATGTCTGGGCACTGCTGGGGGGACTCTGCACCCACCCCTCCTATGTCTGGGCACTGCTGGAAGGACTCTGCACCCACCCCTCCTATGTCTGGGCACTGCTGGGAGGACTCTGCACCCACCCCTCCTATGTCTGGGCACTGCTGGGAGGACTCTGCACCCACCCCTCCTATGTCTGGGCACTGCTGGGAGGACTCTGCACCCACCCCTCCTATGTCTGGGCACTGCTGGGAGGACTCTGCACCCACCCCTCCTATGTCTGGGCACTGCTGGGAGTGATAGGCACCCACCCCTCCTGTGTCTGGGCACTGCTGGGAGTGATAGGCACCCACCCCTCCTCTGTCTGGGCACTGCTGGCAGGACTCTGCACCCACCCCTCCTATGTCTGGGCACTGCTGGGAGGACTCTCACCCACCCCTCCTGTATCTGGGCACTGCTGGGAGTGATGGGCACCCACCCCTCCTATGTCTGGGCACTGCTGGGGGGACTCTGCACCCACCACTCCTGTGTCTGGGCACTGCTGGGGGGACTCTGCACCCACCCCTCCTATGTCTGGGCACTGCAGGGAGTGATAGGCACCCACCCCTCCTATGTCTGGGCACTGCTGGGAAGACTCTGCGCCCACCCCTCCTATGTCTGGGCACTGCTGGGAGTGATAGGCACCCACCCCTCCTATGTCTGGGCACTGCTGGGGGGACTATGCACCCACCCCTCCTGTGTCTGGGCACTGCTGGGGGGACTCTGCACCCACCCCTCCTATGTCTGGGCACTGCTGGGAGTGATAGGCACCCACCCCTCCTATGGCTGGGCACTGCTGGGGGGACTCTGCACCCACCCCTCCTATGTCTGGGCACTGCTGGGGGGACTCTGCACCCACCCCTCCTGTGTCTTGGCACTGCTGGGGGGACTCTGCAACCACCCCTCCTATGTCTGGGCACTGCTGGGTGGACTCTCACCCACCCCTCCTGTGTCTGGGCACTGCTGGGAGTGATAGGCACCCACCCCCCTATGTCTGGGCACTGCTGGGAGGACTCTGCACCCACCCCTCCTATGTCTGGGCACTGCTGGGTGTGATAGGCACCCACCCCTCCTATGTCTGGGCACTGCTGGGAGGACTCTGCACCCACCCCTCCTATGTCTGGGCACTGCTGGGAGGACTCTCACCCACCCCTCCTGTGTCTGGGCACTGCTGGGAGTGATAGGCACCCACCCCTCCTATGTCTGGGCACTGCTGGGAGTGATACGCACCCACCCCTCCTATGTCTGGGCACTGCTGGGAGGACTCTGCACCCACACCTCCTATGTCTGGGCACTGTTGGGAGGACTCTCACCCACCCCTCCTGTGTCTGGGCACTGCTGGGAGTGATAGGCTCCCACCCCTCCTATGTCTGGGCACTGCTGGGGGGACTCTGCACCCACCCCTCCTGTGTCTGGGCACTGCTGGGGGGGGACTCTGCACCCACCCCTCCTGTGTCTGGGCACTGCTGGGAGTGATAGGCACCCACCCCTCCTATGGCTGGTCACTGCTGGGGGGACTCTGCACCCACCCCTCCTATGTCTGGGCACTGCTGGGGGGACTCTGCAACCATGCCTCCTATGTCTGGGCACTGCTGGGAGGACTCTGCACCCACCCCTCCTATGTCTGGGCACTGCTGGGAGGACTCTCACCGAGCCCTCCCATGTCTGGGCACTGCTGGGAGGACTCTCACCCACCCCTCCTGTGTCTGGGCACTGCTGGGAGTGATAGGCACCCACCCCTCCTATTGGTGGTCACTGCTGGGGGGACTCTGCACCCACCCCTCCTATGTCTGGGCACTGCTGGGGGGACTCTGCAACCACGCCTCCTATGTCTGGGCACTGCTGGGAGGACTCTGCACCCACCCCTCCTGTGTCTGGGCACTGCTGGGAGGACTCTGCACCCACCCCTCCTATGTCTGGGCACTGCTGGAGGGACTCTGCACCCACCCCTCCTATGTCTGGGCACTGCTGGGAGTGATAGGCACCCACCCCTCCTATGTCTGGGCACTGCTGGGGGGACTCTGCACCCACCCCTCCTATGTCTGGGCACTGCTGGGAGGACTCTGCGCCCACCCCTCCTGTGTCTGGACACTGCTGGGGGGACTGTGCACCCACCCCTCCTACGTCTGGGCACTGCTGGGAGGACTCTCACCCACCCCTCCTGTTTCTGGGCACTGCTGGGAGTGATAGGCACCCACCCCTCCTATGTCTGGGCACTGCTGGGAGGACTCTGCACCAACCCCTCGTATGTCTGGGCACTGCTGGGAGGACTCTGCACCCACCCCTCCTGTGTCTGGGCACTGCTGGGGGGACTCTGCACCCAACCCTCCTGTGTCTGGGCACTGCTGGGGGGACTCTGCACCCACCCTCCTATGTCTGGGCACTGCTGGGAGTGATAGGCACCCACCCCTCCTATGTCTGGGCACTGCTGGGAGGTCTCTGCACCCACCCCTCCTATGTCTGGGCACTGCTGGGAGGACTCTCACCCACCCCTCCTGTGTCTGGCCACTGCTGGGAGGACTCTGTACCCACCCCTCCTATGTCTGGGCACTGCTGGGGGGACTCTGCACCCACCCCTCCTATGTCTGGGCACTGCTGGGAGGACTCTGCACCCACCCCTCCTATGTCTGGGCACTGCTGGGTGTGATAGGCACCCACCCCTCCTATGTCTGGGCACTGCTGGGAGGACTCTGCACCCACCCCTCCTATGTCTGGGCACTGCTGGGAG
Source organism: Triturus cristatus (assembly GCF_964204655.1). Lineage (NCBI taxonomy): Eukaryota > Metazoa > Chordata > Amphibia > Caudata > Salamandridae > Triturus > Triturus cristatus. Next base: position 476,486,603 of record NC_140579.1, on the reverse strand, counting down.
GACTCTGCACCCACCCCTCCTATGTCTGGGCACTGCTGGAGGGACTCTGCACCCACCCCTCCTATGTCTGGGCACTGCTGGGAGGACTCTGCACCCACCCCTCCTGTGTCTGGGCACTGCTGGGAGTGATAGGCACCCACCCCTCCTATGTCTGGGCACTGCTGGGAGTGATAGGCACCCACCCCTCCTATGTCTGGGCACTGCTGGGAGGACTCTGCACCCACACCTCCTATGTCTGGGCACTGCTGGGGGGGACTCTGCACCCACCCCTCCTGTGTCTGGGCACTGCTGGGAGTGATAGGCACCCACCCCTCCTATGGCTGGTCACTGCTGGGGGGACTCTGCACCCACCCCTCCTATGTCTGGGCACTGCTGGGGGGACTCTGCAACCACGCCTCCTATGTCTGGGCACTGCTGGGAGGACTCTGCACCCACCCCTCCTGTGTCTGGGCACTGCTGGGGGGACTCTGCACCCACCCCTCCAATGTCTGGGCACTGCTGGGAGGACTCTGCACCCACCCCTCCTATGTCTGGGCACTGCTGGGGGGACTCTGCACCCACCCCTCCTATGTCTGGGCACTGCTGGAGGGACTCTGCACCCACCCCTCCTATGTCTGGGCACTGCTGGGAGGACTCTCACCCACCCCTCCTGTATCTGGGCACTGCTGGGAGTGATAGGCACCCACCCCTCCTATGTCTGGGCACTGCTGGGGGGACTCTGCACCCACCCCTCCTGTGTCTGGGCACTGCTGGGGGGACTCTGCACCCACCCGTCCTATGTCTGGGCACTAGTGGGAGTGATAGGCACCCACCCCTCCTATGTCTGGGCACTGCTGGGAGGACTCTGCACCCACCCCTCCTGTGTCTGGGCACTGCTGGGAGTGATAGGCACCCACCCCTCCTATGTCTGGGCACTGCTGGGAGTGATAGGCACCCACCCCTCCTATGTCTGGGCACTGCTGGGAGGACTCTGCACCCACACCTCCTATGTCTGGGCACTGCTGGGGGGGACTCTGCACCCACCCCTCCTGTGTCTGGGCACTGCTGGGAGTGATAGGCACCCACCCCTCCTATGGCTGGTCACTGCTGGGGGGACTCTGCACCCACCCCTCCTATGTCTGGGCACTGCTGGGGGGACTCTGCAACCACGCCTCCTATGTCTGGGCACTGCTGGGAGGACTCTGCACCCACCCCTCCTGTGTCTGGGCACTGCTGGGGGGACTCTGCACCCACCCCTCCTATGTCTGGGCACTGCTGGGAGGACTCTGCACCCACCCCTCCTATGTCTGGGCACTGCTGGGGGGACTCTGCACCCACCCCTCCTGTGTCTGGGCACTGCTGGGGGGGGACTCTGCACCCACCCCTCCTGTGTCTGGGCACTGCTGGGAGTGATAGGCACCCACCCCTCCTATGGCTGGTCACTGCTGGGGGGACTCTGCACCCACCCCTCCTATGTCTGGGCACTGCTGGGGGGACTCTGCAACCATGCCTCCTATGTCTGGGCACTGCTGGGAGGACTCTGCACCCACCCCTCCTATGTCTGGGCACTGCTGGGAGGACTCTCACCGAGCCCTCCCATGTCTGGGCACTGCTGGGAGGACTCTCACCCACCCCTCCTGTGTCTGGGCACTGCTGGGAGTGATAGGCACCCACCCCTCCTATTGGTGGTCACTGCTGGGGGGACTCTGCACCCACCCCTCCTATGTCTGGGCACTGCTGGGGGGACTCTGCAACCACGCCTCCTATGTCTGGGCACTGCTGGGAGGACTCTGCACCCACCCCTCCTGTGTCTGGGCACTGCTGGGAGGACTCTGCACCCACCCCTCCTATGTCTGGGCACTGCTGGAGGGACTCTGCACCCACCCCTCCTATGTCTGGGCACTGCTGGGAGTGATAGGCACCCACCCCTCCTATGTCTGGGCACTGCTGGGGGGACTCTGCACCCACCCCTCCTATGTCTGGGCACTGCTGGGAGGACTCTGCGCCCACCCCTCCTGTGTCTGGACACTGCTGGGGGGACTGTGCACCCACCCCTCCTACGTCTGGGCACTGCTGGGAGGACTCTCACCCACCCCTCCTGTTTCTGGGCACTGCTGGGAGTGATAGGCACCCACCCCTCCTATGTCTGGGCACTGCTGGGAGGACTCTGCACCAACCCCTCGTATGTCTGGGCACTGCTGGGAGGACTCTGCACCCACCCCTCCTGTGTCTGGGCACTGCTGGGGGGACTCTGCACCCAACCCTCCTGTGTCTGGGCACTGCTGGGGGGACTCTGCACCCACCCTCCTATGTCTGGGCACTGCTGGGAGTGATAGGCACCCACCCCTCCTATGTCTGGGCACTGCTGGGAGGTCTCTGCACCCACCCCTCCTATGTCTGGGCACTGCTGGGAGGACTCTCACCCACCCCTCCTGTGTCTGGCCACTGCTGGGAGGACTCTGTACCCACCCCTCCTATGTCTGGGCACTGCTGGGGGGACTCTGCACCCACCCCTCCTATGTCTGGGCACTGCTGGGAGGACTCTGCACCCACCCCTCCTATGTCTGGGCACTGCTGGGTGTGATAGGCACCCACCCCTCCTATGTCTGGGCACTGCTGGGAGGACTCTGCACCCACCCCTCCTATGTCTGGGCACTGCTGGGAGGACTCTGCACCCACCCCTCCTATGTCTGGGCACTGCTGGAGGGACTCTGCACCCACCCCTCCTATGTCTGGGCACTGCTGGGAGGACTCTGCACCCACCCCTCCTGTGTCTGGGCACTGCTGGGAGTGATAGGCACCCACCCCTCCTATGTCTGGGCACTGCTGGGAGTGATAGGCACCCACCCCTCCTATGTCTGGGCACTGCTGGGAGGACTCTGCACCCACACCTCCTATGTCTGGGCACTGCTGGGGGGGACTCTGCACCCACCCCTCCTGTGTCTGGGCACTGCTGGGAGTGATAGGCACCCACCCCTCCTATGGCTGGTCACTGCTGGGGGGACTCTGCACCCACCCCTCCTATGTCTGGGCACTGCTGGGGGGACTCTGCAACCACGCCTCCTATGTCTGGGCACTGCTGGGAGGACTCTGCACCCACCCCTCCTGTGTCTGGGCACTGCTGGGGGGACTCTGCACCCACCCCTCCTATGTCTGGGCACTGCTGGGAGGACTCTGCACCCACCCCTCCTATGTCTGGGCACTGCTGGGGGGACTCTGCACCCACCCCTCCTATGTCTGGGCACTGCTGGAGGGACTCTGCACCCACCCCTCCTATGTCTGGGCACTGCTGGGAGGACTCTCACCCACCCCTCCTGTATCTGGGCACTGCTGGGAGTGATAGGCACCCACCCCTCCTATGTCTGGGCACTGCTGGGGGGACTCTGCACCCACCCCTCCTGTGTCTGGGCACTGCTGGGGGGACTCTGCACCCACCCGTCCTATGTCTGGGCACTAGTGGGAGTGATAGGCACACACCCCTCCTATGTCTGGGCACTGCTGGGAGGACTCTGCACCCACCCCTCCTGTGTCTGGGCACTGCTGGGAGTGATAGGCACCCACCCCTCCTATGTCTGGGCACTGCTGGGAGTGATAGGCACCCACCCCTCCTATGTCTGGGCACTGCTGGGAGGACTCTGCACCCACACCTCCTATGTCTGGGCACTGCTGGGGGGGACTCTGCACCCACCCCTCCTGTGTCTGGGCACTGCTGGGAGTGATAGGCACCCACCCCTCCTATGGCTGGTCACTGCTGGGGGGACTCTGCACCCACCCCTCCTATGTCTGGGCACTGCTGGGGGGACTCTGCAACCACGCCTCCTATGTCTGGGCACTGCTGGGAGGACTCTGCACCCACCCCTCCTGTGTCTGGGCACTGCTGGGGGGACTCTGCACCCACCCCTCCTATGTCTGGGCACTGCTGGGAGGACTCTGCACCCACCCCTCCTATGTCTGGGCACTGCTGGGGGGACTCTGCACCCACCCCTCCTATGTCTGGGCACTGCTGGAGGGACTCTGCACCCACCCCTCCTATGTCTGGGCACTGCTGGGAGGACTCTCACCCACCCCTCCTGTATCTGGGCACTGCTGGGAGTGATAGGCACCCACCCCTCCTATGTCTGGGCACTGCTGGGGGGACTCCGCACCCACCCCTCCTGTGTCTGGGCACTGCTGGGGGGACTCTGCACCCACCCGTCCTATGTCTGGGCACTAGTGGGAGTGATAGGCACCCACCCCTCCTATGTCTGGGCACTGCTGGGAGGACTCTGCGCTCACCCCTCCTATATCTGGGCACTGCTGGGAGGACTCTCACCCACCCCTCCTGTGTCTGGGCACTGCTGGGAGTGATAGGCACCCACCCCTCCTATGTCTGGGCACTGCTGGGGGTGGACTCTGCACCCACCCCTCCTGTGTCGGGGCACTGCTGGGGGGACTCTGCACCCACCCCTCCTATGTCTGGGCACTGCTGGGAGTGATAGGCACCCACCCCTCCTATGTCTGGGCACTGCTGGGGGGACTCTGCACCCACCCCTCCTATGTCTGGGCACTGCTGGGAGGACTCTGCACCCACCCCTCCTGTGTCTGGACACTGCTGGGGGGACTGTGCACCCACCCCTCCTACGTCTGGGCACTGCTGGGAGGACTCTCACCCACCCCTCCTGTTTCTGGGCACTGCTGGGAGTGATAGGCACCCACCCCTCCTATGTCTGGGCACTGCTGGGAGGACTCTGCACCAACCCCTCGTATGTCTGGGCACTGCTGGGAGTACTCTGCACCCACCCCTCCTGTGTCTGGGCACTGCTGGGGGGACTCTGCACCCAACCCTCCTGTGTCTGGGCACTGCTGGGGGGACTCTGCACCCACCCTCCTATGTCTGGGCACTGCTGTGAGTGATAGGCACCCACCCCTCCTATGTCTGGGCACTGCTGGGAGGTCTCTGCACCCACCCCTCCTATGTCTGGGCACTGCTGGGAGGACTCTCACCCACCCCTCCTGTGTCTGGCCACTGCTGGGAGGACTCTGTACCCACCCCTCCTATGTCTGGGCACTGCTGGGGGGACTCTGCACCCACCCCTCCTATGTCTGGGTACTGCTGGGAGGACTCTCACCCACCCCTCCTGTGTCTGGGCACTGCTGGGAGTGATAGGCACCCACCCCTCCTATGTCTGGGCACTGCTGGGGGGGACTATGCACCCACCCCTCCTAAGTCTGGGCACTGCTGGGAGTGATAGGCACCCACCCCCCTATGTCTGGGCACTGCTGGGAGGACTCTGCACCCACCCCTCCTATGTCTGGGCACTGCTGGGTGTGATAGGCACCCACCCCTCCTATGTCTGGGCACTGCTGGGAGGACTCTGCACCCACCCCTCCTATGTCTGGGCACTGCTGGGAGGACTCTCACCCACCCCTCCTGTGTCTGGGCACTGCTGGGAGTGATAGGCACCCACCCCTCCTATGTCTGGGCACTGCTGGGAGTGATAGGCACCCAACCCTCCTATGTCTGGGCACTGCTGGGAGGACTCTGCACCCACACCTCCTATGTCTGGGCACTGCTGGGAGGACTCTCACCCACCCCTCCTGTGTCTGGGCACTGCTGGGAGTGATAGGCTCCCACCCCACCTATGTCTGGGCACTGCTGGGGGGACTCTGCACCCACCCCTCCTGTGTCTGGAACTGCTGGGGGGGGGACTCTGCACCCACCCCTCCTGTGTCTGGGCACTGCTGGGAGTGATAGGCACCCACCCCTCCTATGGCTGGTCACTGCTGGGGGGACTCTGCACCCACCCCTCCTATGTCTGGGCACTGCTGGGGGGACTCTGCAACCATGCCTCCTGTTGGACCCGGCCTCGTAGAATGGCCCTCCGTGCCCCCGCACCACCGAAACCTAGTGCCTGCAGCCCCAGCCGCGGCCCAGCCGACCTTTCCCACTAGGACCCCTGCACCAACCCCGGACATCCCCGTCCATGGCCTCTCTCCTTTCGGCCACCCCGGGCCCGCGTGCCCACTCCCTGCAACAAGATGGCCGCCCGGCTCCAGAGCGACCCGGGCCTCGAGGCGCCACTCCGGCTGGAGGACATCCCGCTTCCAGGGGATGAGAGAGGGAGGAGCAGTTTCTATCGCACCTCTGAACTCCCCTGGGACGATGGGTTTCGATCGGCCCTCCGGCCTCCCTGCGAGCTGGCTCCGTGCCTGCTGGGTGTCTGGGACTCCTCCCGACACGGCCCTGAAAGGATCAAAAGACAATAGCAGGAAACCCCAACAAGTGGCCCCCAGGTGACAAGACCCCTGCCTGCGCAGACTCCGGACATCAAAGCGGGGTCGACCTATAACAAGGGGTGCTCTGAGACTGTCCGGCAGATTCGACGCTGGAACAACGAGAGCCTGCTGACGTGGTCGCGGCTCCTGGAACTGGAACCCACCTGAGCCCTGCTGAGTGACCCGCGGCTCCCTGAAGATCGTAAGACCTCCGAACTTGTACCTGAGCCCTGCTGAGTGACTCGCGGCTCCCTGAAGATCGTAAGACCTCCGAACTTGTACCTGAGCCCTGCTGAGTGACTCGCGGCTCCCTGAAGATCGTAAGACCTCCGAACTTGTACCTGAGCCCTGCTGAGTGACTCGCGGCTCCCTGAAGATCGTAAGACCCCCGAACTTGTACCTGAGCCCTGCTGAGTGACTCGCGGCTCCCCCAGACTCTCACGGTCCCGCCGGACCCCGACTCCGACCACGTATCTCCCAGCTCGAGGATTGTGAGCTGTGCGCCGGATACGTCCCTGCTTTGAACCGTTACCAGAGACAGTCCCGCTACCCCCTACCTTTCCGAGACTCTTGAGCCCGTGCTCATCTTGTACATATTTGCAGTGATACCTATTGTGATAAAAGCTTGTTTCTGAGAATACCCAGTGTGGTCTCTCTGTGTCGTGTGGTGCCAGAAGTACGATCCTAGCTGCGAGATTCCTCCCCCCTGGGGAATCTCTCGCCAGTGCCCGGCTACAATACAAAACGGGTGGGACTCAGGGAAATCAGGACCCCTTTCCGGGCCCCTCTGAGGTCGCCGTCTAACATTGGTGGCAAGCGACGGGATTCGGGCCCATCACCTAGAGATCGTACAGTGAACAACGGACGCACGACCAACAAAGATGGCAGAAGGAAGCACCATGAGCTCCGCAGAAACCAACGCTAACAGAGTGTTCCAGGTGGAGCATCTGGAAGAATACACACACAAAGAGCTAAAACAATTTTGCAAAGAACTTAAAATAGCTACCACTGGCCTCAACACTAAGGAAGACTTGCAGAAAGCACTGAAAACTTGGGTGGAGACCGGGGCATCCCGCCCGGAAGGCACGGGGGAGCCCCCCGACGAAGCCGAACCCCCTCCAAGTGAAAGCAGCGACAATCAGGTGCAAGGCATTGTACCAGACGGGGGCCTATCCCCGGGAGAACTCGCGGACAGAGAGAGAAGCCGCAGTCATGAACTCGAGTTAGCCAAACTCAAAATCGAGGGCGAATTGAAGTTAGCGGAGAAAAAGCTAGCGGTAGAACAAATGCGCGTACAAGGCGAACTGGAAGAAAAGAAGCTCCAACGGGAGCACGAAGGAAGGAAGCTCCAACTAGAGCACGAACGCAGCTTAAAAGAACTCGAGCTCAAGGCCCGAAATGAGGACGGGAGGCCCTCGGGGAACCGAGAGACGGCCCCCCCAGCGGAACAGAAGGTCCACATCCCCAAGGATGTGGTCAAAGAATATTATAAAAACGATGACATTCAGCAATGGTTTCGGGCCTACGAGGTCGCCATGACCTCCCATCGGATCCCACAGAAGGATTGGGGGGCGGGGTTGTGGGGGCGGTTTCTGAGCGAAGGAAGGGACACCCTGCTCGACCTACCCCTCTCCCTGCAGACCTCCTACAGCCACATGAAAGAGGCTCTCCTCACAAGATACGGCCTCACCCCAGAAATGTACCGCCAACGGTTCCGGGACTGCAGGAAGATCCCGGGCACCACCTGGGTGGAGTATGTAAACTTTTTTAGTCGGGCCTTCGATGGGTGGGTCAAGGGCAGCAAGGTCACCACCCTTGCCGAACTCACTGACCTCATGTTATGGGAACATCTGGCTGCGAACTGCTTCGTAGAACTACGTCAACATCTGCTGGATAGCAAGCTCACAGATCCCCGGAAGCTGGCTGTGGAGGCCGACCGCTGGACCAACACCCGGGTCTCCCGGGGGATGGTAGGAGAGTACCCCCGAACCAGTCAGGGACCACCCCGCCAGAGAGGGGGAGGGAACCAGGGAGGGCCGAGAGAGTCCCAGCCTAGCCCCCCGAAGACACCACCTCCACCTTTCCCGGCGCCCCCCCCACCAGTAACAGGGCCCCCTGGGAGGCGAGGACACCGGGTGACCGTCACCTGTTTTCGTTGCCAGAAACCCGGGCACTACGCCAATGACCCAGAGTGCCCCATGGCCACCCAAGTCACCCCTGCGAGACAGATAGCCAACGTAGCCCTAGGGGAGGAGGTTGAGGAAGCCGAGGAGTGGGAACCCGCCGCTATGGCCCTAGTATCCCTGGGAGATAGGGAAATGATCCCTGGTAGCCTCCTACCGTCCAACACACAGAAATATGGGCAGCTCGTCAAGATCAATGGCCACCAGGTAGAGGCCCTGCGGGACACCGGGGCTAGTATCACCGGTGTCCTCAGGCACCTAGTTCCCGAGGAGCAGATCCTCCCCAATGTCTTTTGCCCCGTAATCTCTGCAGACAATAGGGAAAGTTTGTGTCAGGTAGCCCTGGTGCCATTTGAGTGGGGAGGGGTGATAGGTAAACTCAAGGTGGCCGTAAGAACATCCCAGCCGGTCGACTGCCTCTTAGGGAACGACCTGGAGAGTTCTCCCTGGAAGCACGTAGAGTGCAAGGCCCACCTAGGAATGATGGGACTCCCCGAGTGGGTGTGTGCAACCACCCGATCTATGACAGCCCGACTCGCTCCCCGGAGAGAAGTCGAGAGCACCCCGGTCGAAGAAGCCCGTACCGTCCCCGCCGAGGGTCCTCCCGTTCCCCCATCGGAAGGGTCCGTCGCCAGCGACGAACCCGCACCATCCGACCCCGCCCCGGTCCCCGAGTTGGGGGATCTACCCGAGTTGGCCCATTGGCGCCACGAGGGCGGGCCCACCCGGGATGAATTTTGCCAGGAGCAAGCCACCTGTCCTTCCCTGGTCGGGCTGCGGCGCCAGGCCGAGGGCCAAGCCGCAGGTGACCAGACCGGAACGCACCGAATCTATTGGGAAAATAACATCCTGTATAGTGAGCAGAAATCAGTGGAGCTGGGATCCGGACGGGTACTGGTGGTACCCCTCCGCTTCCGGGATTTCCTCCTGGGCTTAGCCCACGATGTCCCCCTCGCCGGCCACCTGGGTCAGGACAAGACCTACAGCCGTCTCGTGACCCATTTTTATTGGCCTAAGATGAAAGCAGCGGTAGAGGCACACTGCAAGTCCTGCCCCACGTGCCAAGCCAGTGGGAAGAGTGGGGGGAAGCGCAAGGCTCCCCTCCAACCCTTCCCGGTCGTCAGTACCCCCTTCGAACGAGTCGGAATCGACATCGTGGGGCCACTGGACCCCCCCACCTCCCAAGGTCACCATTTCATCTTGGTCCTAGTAGACCACGCCACCCGCTATCCAGAGGCTATTCCCCTGCGCACCATTACAGCCCCCGTGGTGGGCCGGGCCCTGATGGGGATCTTTTCCAGGGTGGGTTTCCCCCGCGAGGTCGTGAGCGATCGCGGCACTAATTTTATATCAAGGTATATGACGTCCCTGTGGCAACAATGTGGGGTGTCCTATAAGTTCACCACCCCGTACCATCCCCAAGGGAACGGCCTAGTAGAGAGGTTTAATAGGACTTTGAAAGGGATGATCGCTGGCCTAGAAGAGCCCCTCCGGCGTAAGTGGGACGTCCTGCTCCCCTGCCTCTTGTTCGCTTACCGGGAGGTCCCCCAGAAGTCCTTAGGGTTCAGCCCGTTTGAATTACTCTATGGGCACCCCGTCCGAGGTCCCCTCAGTTTGGTTAAGGAAGGGTGGGAGGCAGCACCCCAGACCACCCCCCGAGATGTGTTCCAATATGTCCTGGCCCTCCGGAACCAGACCAGGAGGTTCCGAGAACTGGCCGAGGCCAACTTGGAGGCGAGTCAAGAAGAAATGAAGCGCTGGTACGACCAGAATGCTACTCTGGTCGAGTTCCAGCCGGGCCAGCAGGTGTGGGTCATGGCCCCTGTGAAGCCTGGCGCTCTCCAGGACCGATGGACTGGGCCCTACAAAGTGGTTGAGAGGAAGAGCCAAGTCACCTACTTGGTGGACGTCCAGTCGCCTCGGGATCCCCTCCGGGTCCTGCACGTGAACCGCCTCAAGCCTCACTTCGTGCGGACAGAACTGAGCCTCCTGCTGGCCACCGATGACGGGGCCGAAGATGAGTCGGATCCCCTCCCGGACCTCCTGTGTGTCAAGGAGCAGGATGGCTCCGTGGAGGGAGTGAACCTCTCCCCAGCCCTCACTGCCCAGCAACAAGCGGACTGCCGCCAGCTCCTCAGACAATTTTCTGACCTCTTCTCCCTGACCCCCCGGGTCACCAACTGGTGTGTTCACGATGTGGACACCGGGGACAGCCCGCCGGTGAGACACCGAGCCTACCGGGTTCCTGACCGGGTCCGGTCCTGTATTCAAGCCGAAGTCTCGAAAATGTTGACCCTGGGGGTGATCGAGCCCTCTGACAGTCCCTGGGCCAGCCCCGTGGTCCTGGTTCCGAAGGCAGCAGCCCCCGGTGTCGCCCCCGAGCTCCGGTTCTGCGTGGATTACCGGGGGCTCAATGACGTTACCCGAGCCGATGCCCACCCTATTCCACGAGCCGACGAGCTCATTGACCGACTAGGGGCCGCCCGGTTCCTCAGCACTTTCGACCTCACCTGCGGCTACTGGCAGATTGCGCTCACCGAAGGGGCCAAGGAGAGGTCTGCTTTCTCCACCCCCGATGGGCACTACCGCTTCCGCGTGATGCCCTTCGGGATGAAAAATGCCCCGGCCACTTTCCAGAGACTGGTAAATAGGGTCCTGGCCGGGCTAGAACAGTTCAGCGCGGCCTATCTGGACGACATCGCTGTCTTCAGTTCAGAGTGGAGTGAGCACCTCCAGCACCTCCGGAGAGTGCTAACCGCCCTGCGCCAGGCAGGCCTCACCATAAAAGCCAGCAAGTGCCAGATCGGGCAAGGATCCGTAGCCTACCTGGGGCACCAAGTCGGGAGTGGCCAGGTCGCCCCTCTACAGCCAAAAATCGACGCCATCCTGGCCTGGGACCCACCCATCACCCAAACGGAAGTCCGAGCCTTTCTGGGACTCACGGGCTACTACCGCCGATTCATTCAGGGGTATGGCAGCCTGGTCGGCCCTCTCACGGAACTCACGTCTAAAAAACAGCCAAAGAAGGTGCAATGGACGGCTGCCTGCCAGGAAGCTTTCGATGCTCTAAAAAAGGCCATGTGCACGGCCCCCGTCCTCCAGGCTCCCGACTACACCAAGGAGTTCATAGTCCAGACCGATGCCTCCGAGCATGGCATTGGGGCCGTCCTGTCCCAAGTGAATGATCAAGGCCTCGACCAGCCCGTCGCCTTCCTCAGTCGGCGGCTGCTACCCCGAGAACAGAAGTGGAGCACCATAGAGCGCGAAGCCTTTGCCGTGGTCTGGGCACTCAAAAAACTACGACCCTACCTGTTCGGCACTCATTTCAGGGTCCAAACTGACCATCGGCCCTTGCGATGGCTCATGCAGATGCGAGGAGAAAACCCCAAGCTACTGCGGTGGTCAATCTCCCTCCAGGGAATGGACTTCACCGTAGAACACCGCCCTGGTACGGACCACGCCAACGCTGACGGCCTCTCCCGGTTCTTCCGCCTCAGCGAAGAGAACCCCCCAAGGTGATGGGCAGTTCTCTCCGGCTTTCAGCTGGGGGGGACGCGTGTTGGACCCGGCCTCGTAGAATGGCCCTCCGTGCCCCCGCACCACCGAAACCTAGTGCCTGCAGCCCCAGCCGCGGCCCAGCCGACCTTTCCTACTAGGACCCCTGCACCAACCCCGGACATCCCCGTCCATGGCCTCTCTCCTTTCGGCCACCCCGGGCCCGCGTGCCCACTCCCTGCAACAAGATGGCCGCCCGGCTCCAGAGCGACCCGGGCCTCGAGGCGCCACTCCGGCTGGAGGACATCCCGCTTCCAGGGGATGAGAGAGGGAGGAGCAGTTTCTATCGCACCTCTGAACTCCCCTGGGACGATGGGTTTCGATCGGCCCTCCGGCCTCCCTGCGAGCTGGCTCCGTGCCTGCTGGGTGTCTGGGACTCCTCCCGACCCGGCCCTGAAAGGATCAAAAGACAATAGCAGGAAACCCCGACAAGCGGCCCCCAGGTGACAAGACCCCTGCCTGCGCAGACTCCGGACATCAAAGCGGGGTCGACCTATAACAAGGGGTGCTCTGAGACTGTCCGGCAGATTCGACGCTGGAACAACGAGAGCCTGCTGACGTGGTCGCGGCTCCTGGAACTGGAACCCACCTGAGCCCTGCTGAGTGACCCGCGGCTCCCTGAAGATCGTAAGACCTCCGAACTTGTACCTGAGCCCTGCTGAGTGACTCGCGGCTCCCTGAAGATCGTAAGACCTCCAAACTTGTACCTGAGCCCTGCTGAGTGACTCGCGGCTCCCTGAAGATCGTAAGACCTCCGAACTTGTACCTGAGCCCTGCTGAGTGACTCGCGGCTCCCTGAAGATCGTAAGACCCCCGAACTTGTACCTGAGCCCTGCTGAGTGACTCGCGGCTCCCCCAGACTCTCACGGTCCCGCCGGACCCCGACTCCGACCACGTATCTCCCAGCTCGAGGATTGTGAGCTGTGCGCCGGATACGTCCCTGCTTTGAACCGTTACCAGAGACAGTCCCGCTACCCCCTACCTTTCCGAGACTCTTGAGCCCGTGCTCATCTTGTACATATTTGCAGTGATACCTATTGTGATAAAAGCTTGTTTCTGAGAATACCCAGTGTGGTCTCTCTGTGTCGTGTGGTGCCAGAAGTACGATCCTAGCTGCGAGATTCCTCCCCCCTGGGGAATCTCTCGCCAGTGCCCGGCTACAATACAATACGGGTGGGACTCAGGGAAATCAGGACCCCTTTCCGGGCCCCTCTGAGGTCGCCGTCTAACACCTCCTATGTCTGGGCAGTGCTGGGAGGACTCTGCACCCACCCCTCCTATGTCTGGGCACTGCTGGGAGGACTCTCACCCACCCCTCCTATGTCTGGGCACTGCTGGGAGGACTCTCACACACCCCTCCTGTGTCTGGGCACTGCTGGGAGTGATAGGCACCCACCCCTCCTATGGCTGGGCACTGCTGGGGGGACTCTGCACCCACCCCTCCTATGTCTGGGCACTGCTGGGGGGACTCTGCACCCACCCCTCCTGTGTCTGGGCACTGCTGGAGGGACTCTGCACCCACCCCTCCTGTGTCTGGGCACTGCTGGGAGGACTCTCACCCACCCCTCCTGTGTCTGGGCACTGCTGGGAGTGATAGGCACCCACCCCTCCTGTGTCTGGGCACTGCTGGGAGTGATAGGCACGCACCCCTCCTCTGTCTGGGCACTGCTGGCAGGACTCTGCACCCACCCCTCCTATGTCTGGGCACTGCTGGGAGGACTCTCACCCACCCCTCCTGTATCTGGGCACTGCTGGGAGTGATAGGCACCCACCCCTCCTATGTCTGGGCACTGCTCGGGGGACTCTGCACCCACCCCTCCTGTGTCTGGGCACTGCTTGGGGGACTCTGCACCCAGCCCTCCTATGTCTGGGCACTGCTGGTAGTGATAGGCACCCACCCCTACTATGTCTGGGCACTGCTGGGAAGACTCTGCGCCCACCCCTCCTATGTCTGGGCACTGCTGGGAGGACTTTCACCCACCCCTCCTGTGTCAGGGCACTGCTGGGAGTGATAGGCACCCACCCCTCCTATGTCTGGGCACTGCTGGGAGTGATAGGCACCCACCCCTCCTATGTCTGGGCACTGCTGGGTGTGATAGGCACCCACCCCTCCTATGTCTGGGCACTGCTGGGAGGACTCTGCACCCACCCCTCCTATGTCTGGGCACTGCTGGGAGGACTCTCACCCACCCCTCCTGTGTCTGGGCACTGCTGGGAGTGATAGGCACCCACCCCTCCTATGTCTGGGCACTGCTGGGAGTGATAGGCACCCACCCCTCCTATGTCTGGGCACTGCTGGGAGGACTCTGCACCCACCCCTCCTATGTCTGGGCACTGCTGGGGGGACTCTGCAACCACGCCTCCTGTGTCTGGGAACTGCTGGGAGGACTCTGCACCCATCCCTCCTGTGTCTGGGCACTGCTGGGGGGACTCTGCACCCACCCCTCCTGTGTCTGGGCACTGCTGGGGGGGACTCTGCACCCACCCCTCCTATGTCTGGGCACTGCTGGGAGGACTCTGCACCCACCCCTCCTATGTCTGGGCACTGCTGGGGGGACTCTGCACCCACCCCTCCTATGTCTGGGCACTGCTGGGAGGACTCTCACCCACCCCTCCTGTGTCTGGGCACTGCTGGGAGTGATAGGCACCCACCCCTCCTGTGTCTGGGCACTGCTGGGAGTGATAGGCACCCACCCCTCCTCTGTCTGGGCACTGCTGGCAGGACTCTGCACCCACCCCTCCTATGTCTGGGCACTGCTGGGAGGACTCTCACCCACCCTTCCTGTGTCTGGGCACTGCTGGGAGTTGGGAGTGATAGGCACCCACCCCTCCTATGTCTGGGCACTGCTGGGAGTGATAGGCACCAACCCCTCCTATGTCTGGGCACTGCTGGGAGGACTCTGCACCCACCCCTCCTGTGTCTGGGCACTGCTGGGAGTGATAGGCACCCACCCCTCCTATGGCTGGGCACTACTGGGAGGACTCTCACCCACCCCTCCTGTATCTGGGCACTGCTGGGAGTGATAGGCACCCACCCCTCCTATGGCTGGGCACTACTGGGAGGACTCTCACCCACCCCTCCTGTGTCTGGGCACTGCTGGGGGGACTCTGCACCCACCCCTCCTATATCTGGGCACTGCTGGGAGTGATAGGCACCCACCCCTCCTATGTCTGGGCACTGCTGGGAGGACTCTGCGCCCACCCCTCCTTATGTCTGGGCACTGCTGGGAGGACTCTCACCCACCCCTCCTGTGTCTGGGCACTGCTGGGAGTGATAGGCACCCACCCCTCCTGTGTCTGGGCACTGCTGGGGGAATCTGCACCCACCCCTCCTATGTCTGGGCACTGCTGGAAGCGATAGGCACCCACCCCTCCTATGGCTGGGCACTACTGGGAGGACTATCACCCACCCCTCCTGTGTCTGGGCACTGCTGGGGGACTCTGCACCCACCCCTCCTATGTCTGGGCACTGCTGGGAGTGATAGGCACCCACCCCTCCTATGTCTGGGCAGTGCTGGGGGGACTCTGCACCCACCCCTCCTGTGTCTGGGCACTTCTGGGGGGACTCTGCACCCACCCCTCCTATGTCTTGGCACTGCTGGGAGGACTCTGCACCCACCCCTCCTATGTCTGGGCACTGCTGGGGGGACTGTGCACCCACCCCTCCTGTGTCTGGGCACTGCTGGGAGTGATAGACACCCACCCCTCCTATGTCTGGGCACTGTTGTGAGGACTCTGCACCCACCCCTCCTATGTCTGGGCACTGCTGGGAGTGATAGGCACCCACCCCTCCTATGTCTGGGCACTGCTGGGGGGACTGTGCACCCACCCCTCCTATGTCTGGGCACTGCTGGGAGGACTCTCACCCACCCCTCCTGTGTCTGGGCACTGCTGGGAGTGATAGGCACCCACCCCTCCTATGTCTGGGCACTGCTGGGAGTGATAGGCACCCACCCCTCCTATGTCTGGGCACTGCTGGGAGGACTCTGCACCCACCCCTCCTATGTCTGGGCACTGCTGGGAGGACTCTCACCCACCCCTCCCGTGTCTGGGCACTGCTGGGAGTGATAGGCACCCAACTCTCCTATGTCTTGGCACTGCTAGGGGGACTCTGCACCCACCCCTCCTGTGTCTGGGCACTGCTGGGGGGACTCTGCACCCACCCCTCCTATGTCTGGGCACTGCTGGGAGTGATAGGCACCCAACCCTCCTATGTCTGGGCACTGCTGGGGGGACTCTGCACCCACCCCTCCTATGTCTGGGCACTGCTGGGGGGACTCTCACCCACCCCTCCTGTACCTGGGCACTGCTGGGAGGACTCTGCACCCACCCCTCCTGTGTCTGGGCACTGCTGGGGGGACTCTGCACCCAACCCTCCTGTGTCTGGGCACTGCTGGGGGGACTCTGCACCCACCCTCCTATATCTGGGCACTGCTGGGAGTGATAGGCACCCACCCCTCCTATGTCTGGGCACTGCTGGGAGTGATAGGCACCCACCCCTCCTATGTCTGGGCACTGCTGGGGGGACTCTGCACCCACCCCTCCTGTGTCTGGGCACTGCTGGGGGGGGACTCTGCACCCACCCCTCCTGTGTCTGGGCACTGCTGGGAGTGATAGGCACCCACCGCTCCTATGTCTGGGCACTGCTGGGGGGACTCTGCACCCACCCCTCCTGTGTCTGGGCACTGCTGGGGGGGGGACTCTGCACCCACCCCTCCTGTGTCTGGGCACTGCTGGGAGTGATAGGCACCCACCCCTACTATGGCTGGTCACTGCTGGGGGGGACTCTGCACCCACCCCTCCTATGTCTGGGCACTGCTGGGGGGACTCTGCAACCATGCCTCCTATGTCTGGGCACTGCTGGGAGGACTCTGCACCCACCCCTCCTATGTCTGGGCACTGCTGGGAGGACTCTGCACCCACCCCTCCTATGTCTGGGCACTGCTGGAGGGACTCTGCACCCACCCCTCCTGTGTCTGGGCACTGCTGGGAGGACTCTCACCCACCCCTCCTGTGTCTGGGCACTGCTGGGAGTGATAGGCACCCACCCCTCCTGTGTCTGGGCACTGCTGGGAGTGATAGGCACCCACCCCTCCTCTGTCTGGGCACTGCTGGCAGGACTCTGCACCCACCCCTCCTATGTCTGGGCACTGCTGGGAGGACTCTCACCCACCCCTCCTGTATCTGGGCACTGCTGGGAGTGATAGGCACCCGCCCCTCCAATGTCTGGGCACTGCTGGGGGGACTCTGCACCCACCCCTCCTGTGTCTGGGCACTGCTGGGGGGACTCTGCACCCACCCCTCCTATGTCTGGGCACTGCTGGGAGTGATAGGCACCCACCCCTCCTATGTCTGGGCACTGCTGGGAAGACTCTGCGCCCACCCCTCCTATGTCTGGGCACTGCTGGGAGGACTCTCACCCACCCCTCCTGTATCTGGGCACTGCTGGGAGTGATAGGCACCCACCCCTCCAATGTCTGGGCACTGCTGGGGGGGGACTCTGCACCCACCCCTCCTGTGTCTGGGCACTGCTGGGGGGACTCTGCACCCACCCCTCCTATGTCTGGGCACTGCTGGGAGTGATAGGCACCCACCCCTCCTATGTCTGGGCACTGCTGGGGGGACTCTGCACCCACCCCTCCTATGTCTGGGCACTGCTGGGGGGACTCTGCACCCACCCCTCCTATGTCTGGGCACTGCTGGGAGGACTCTGCACCCACCCCTCCTGTGTCTGGACACTGCTGGGGGGACTGTGCACCCACCCCTCCTATGTCTGGGCACTGCTGGGAGGACTCTCACCCACCCCTCCTGTGTCTGGGCACTGCTGGGAGTTGGGAGTGATAGGCACCCACCCCTCCTATGTCTGGGCACTGCTGGGAGTGATAGGCACCAACCCCTCCTATGTCTGGGCACTGCTGGGAGGACTCTGCACCCACCCCTCCTATGTCTGGGCACTGCTGGGAGTGATAGGCACCCACCCCTCCTATGTCTGGGCACTGCTGAGGGGGGACTCTGCACCCACCCCTCCTGTGTCTGGGCACTGCTGGGAGGGATAGGCACCCACCCCTCCTATGGCTTGTCACTGCTGGGGGGACTCTGCACCCACCCCTCCTATGTCTGGGCACTGCTGGGGGGACTCTGCAACCACGCCTCCTATGTCTGGGCACTGCTGGGAGGACTCTGCACCCACCCCTCCTATGTCTGGGCACTGCTGGGAGGACTCACACCCACCCCTCCTGTGTCTGGGCACTGCTGGGAGGACTCTGCACCCACCCCTCCTATGTCTGGGCACTGCTGGGAGGACTCTGCACCCACCCCTCGTATGTCTGGGCACTGCTGGGAGGACTCTCACCCACCCCTCCTGTGTCTGGGCACTGCTGGGAGTGATAGGCACCCACCCCTCCTATGTCTGGGCACTGCTGGGAGTGATAGGCACCCACCCCTCCTATGTCTGGGCACTGCTGGGGGGACTCTGCACCCACCCCTCCTGTGTCTGGGCACTGCTGGGGGGGACTCTGCGCCCACCCCTCCTGTGTCTGGGCACTGCTGGGAGTGATAGGCACCCACCCCTCCTATGTCTGGGCACTGCTGGCAGGACTCTGCACCCACCCCTCCTATGGCTGGGCACTGCTGGGAGTGATAGGCACCCACCCCTCCTATGTCTGGGCACTGCTGGGAGGACTCTGCACCCACCCCTCCTATGTCTGGGCACTGCTGGGAGGACTCTCACCCACCCCTCCTGTGTCTGGGCACTGCTGGGAGGACTCTGCACCCACCCCTCCTATGTCTGGGCACTGCTGGGAGGACTCTCACCCACCCCTCCCGTGTCTGGGCACTGCTGGGAGTGATAGGCACCCACCTCTCCTATGTCTGGGCACTGCTGGGGGGACTCTGCACCCACCCCTCCTGTGTCTGGGCACTGCTGGGGGGACTCTGCACCCACCCCTCCTATGTCTGGGCACTGCTGGGAGTGATAGGCACCCACCCCTCCTATGTCTGGGCACTGCTGGGGGGACTCTGCACCCACCCCTCCTATGTCTGGGCACTGCTGGGGGGAGTCTGCACCCACCCCTCCTATGTCTGGACACTGCTGGGAGGACTCTGCACCCACCCCTCCTGTGTCTGTGCACTGCTGGGGGGACTCTGCACCCACCCCTCCTATGTCTGGGCACTGCTGGGAGGACTCTGCACCCACCCCTCCTATATCTGGGCACTGCTGGGGGAACTCTGCACCCACCCCTCCTATGTCTGGGCACTGCTGGGAGGACTCTGCACCCACCCCTCCTATGTCTGGGCACTGCTGGGAGGACTCTCACCCACCCCTCCTGTGTCTGGGCACTGCTGGGAGTGATAGGCACCCACCCCTCCTATGTCTGGGCACTGCTGGGGGGACTCTGCACCCACCCCTCCTGTGGCTGGGCACTGCTGGGGGGGGGGGACTCTGCACCCACCCCTCCTGTGTCTGGGCACTGCTGGGAGTGATAGGCACCCACCCCTCCTATGGCTTGTCACTGCTGGGGGGACTCTGCACCCACGCCTCCTATGTCTGGGCACTGCTGGGGGGACTCTGCAACCACGCCTCCTATGTCTGGGCACTGCTGGGAGGACTCTGCACCCACCCCTCCTGTGTCTGGGCACTGCTGGGGGGACTCTGCACCCATCCCTCCTATGTCTGGGCACTGCTGGGAGGACTCTGCACCCACCCCTCCTATGTCTGGGCACTGCTGGGGGGACTCTGCAACCACGCCTCCTATGTCTGGGCACTGCTGGGAGGACTCTGCACCCACCCCTCCTATGTCTGGGCACTGCTGGGAGGACTCACACCCACCCCTCCTGTGTCTGGGCACTGCTGGGAGGACTCTGCACCCACACCTCCTATGTCTGGGCACTGCTGGGAGGACTCTGCACCCACCCCTCGTATGTCTGGGCACTGCTGGGAGGACTCTCACCCACCCCTCCTGTGTCTGGGCACTGCTGGGAGTGATAGGCACCCACCCCTCCTATGTCTGGGCACTGCTGGGAGTGATAGGCACCCACCCCTCCTATGTCTGGGCACTGCTGGGAGTGATAGGCACCCACCCCTCCTATGTCTGGGCACTGCTGGGGGGACTCTGCACCCACCCCTCCTGTGTCTGGGCACTGCTGGGGGGACTCTGCACCCACCCCTCCTGTGTCTGGGCACTGCTGGGAGTGATAGGCACCCACCCCTCCTATGTCTGGGCACTGCTGGGAGGACTCTGCACCCACCCCTCCTATGTCTGGGCACTGCTGGGAGTGAGAGGCACCCACCCCTCCTATGTCTGGGCACTGCTGGGAGGACTCTGCACCCACCCCTCCTATGTCTGGGCACTGCTGGGAGGACTCTCACCCACCCCTCCTGTGTCTGGGCACTGCTGGGAGGACTCTGCACCCACCCCTCCTATGTCTGGGCACTGCTGGGAGGACTCTCACCCACCCCTCCTGTGTCTGGGCACTGCTGGGAGTGATAGGCACCCACCCCTCCTATGTCTGGGCACTGCTGGGAGTGATAGGCACCCACCGCTCCTATGTCTGGGCACTGCTGGGAGGACTCTGCACCCACCCCTCCTATGTCTGGGCACTGCTGGGAGGACTCTCACCCACCCCTCCCGTGTCTGGGCTCTGCTGGGAGTGATAGGCACCCACCCCTCCTATGTCTGGGCACTGCTGGGAGTGATAGGCACCCACCCCTCCTATGTCTGGGCACTGCTGGGAGGACTCTGCACCCACCCCTCCTATGTCTGGGCACTGCTGGGAGGACTCTCACCCACCCCTCCCGTGTCTGGGCACTGCTGGGAGTGATAGGCACCCACCTCTCCTATGTCTGGGCACTGCTGGGGGGACTCTGCACCCACCCCTCCTGTGTCTGGGCACTGCTGGGGGGACTCTGCACCCACCCCTCCTATGTCTGGGCACTGCTGGGAGTGATAGGCACCCACCCCTCCTATGTCTGGGCACTGCTGGGGGGACTCTGCACCCACCCCTCCTATGTCTGGGCACTGCTGGGGGGAGTCTGCACCCACCCCTCCTATGTCTGGACACTGCTGGGAGGACTCTGCACCCACCCCTCCTGTGTCTGTGCACTGCTGGGGGGACTCTGCACCCACCCCTCCTGTGTCTGTGCCCTGCTGGGGGGACTCTGCACCCACCCCTCCTATGTCTGGGCACTGCTGGGAGGACTCTGCACCCACCCCTCCTGTGTCTGGACACTGCTGGGGGGACTGTGCACCCACCCCTCCTATGTCTGGGCACTGCTGGGAGGACTCTCACCCACCCCTCCTGTGTCTGGGCACTGCTGGGAGTGATAGGCACCCACCCCTCCTGTGTCTGGGCACTGCTGGGAGTGATAGGCACCCACCCCTCCTATGTCTGGGCACTGCTGGGAGGACTCTGCATCCACCCCTCCTATGTCTGGGCACTGCTGGGAGTGATAGGCACCCACCCCTCCTATGTCTGGGCACTGCTGAGGGGGACTCTGCACCCACCCCTCCTGTGTCTGGGCACTGCTGGGAGGGATAGGCACCCACCCCTCCTATGGCTTGTCACTGCTGGGGGGACTCTGCACCCACCCCTCCTATGTCTGGGCACTGCTGGGGGGACTCTGCAACCACGCCTCCTATGTCTGGGCACTGCTGGGAGGACTCTGCACCCACCCCTCCTATGTCTGGGCACTGCTGGGAGGACTCACACCCACCCCTCCTGTGTCTGGGCACTGCTGGGAGGACTCTGCACCCACCCCTCCTATGTCTGGAGACTGCTGGGAGGACTCTGCACCCACCCCTCGTATGTCTGGGCACTGCTGGGAGGACTCTCACCCACCCCTCCTGTTTCTGGGCACTGCTGGGAGTGATAGGCACCCACCCCTCCTATGTCTGGGCACTGCTGGGAGTGATAGGCACCCACCCCTCCTATGTCTGGGCACTGCTGGGAGTGATAGGCACCCACCCCTCCTATGTCTGGGCACTGCTGGGGGGACTCTGCACCCACCCCTCCTGTGTCTGGGCACTGCTGGGGGGGACTCTGCACCCACCCCTCCTGTGTCTGGGCACTGCTGGGAGTGATAGGCACCCACCCCTCCTATGTCTGGGCACTGCTGGGAGGACTCTGCACCCACCACTCCTATGTCTGGGCACTGCTGGGAGTGATAGGCACCCACCCCTCCTATGTCTGGGCACTGCTGGGAGGACTCTCACCCACCCCTCCTGTGTCTGGGCACTGCTGGGAGGACTCTGCACCCACCCCTCCTATGTCTGGGCACTGCTGGGAGGACTCTCACCCACCCCTCCTGTGTCTGGGCACTGCTGGGAGGACTCTGCACCCACCCCTCCTATGTCTGGGCACTGCTGGGAGGACTCTCACCCACCCCTCCTGTGTCTGGGCACTGCTGGGAGTGATAGGCACCCACCCCTCCTATGTCTGGGCACTGCTGGGAGTGATAGGCACCCACCGCTTGTTGGACAGGCCACACGAAGAGCTTGCTCCCTCCCCGCACGACAGGGCCCGAGCTCCGGCCCACCAGGCATAACCCACGAAAAGCACCTGTACCCCGTCTCACGACGGATCTTCTGCCCTCGGACCTCTACTCATCACGGGGCCCAGCCCCACCGGCTCCCCCGGCCGGTTCAAGCCGCCATCTTGGGCCCTGCACCACGAGGCCGCGTGGCCTAGCCCCGACCCTAACCCCGGGCCTGGCCGGCCCCGACATCCCGGCACCACCATCCACTCGGGAGGTGAGCGGACCACTTGGCAGGTCGATGGGAGGACGAAGTGTCAAGAGCTCTTCCCCCGCCAGGTGCCGATCGCCTCCAGCTCCCCCAGGCGCTGGCTCCACCCCCTGCTGGGTGTCTGGACACCTTCATCCCGGGCCCTCCGACCTCCAAGTGCGAGGGTCCGGACATCAAAGGGCGGCTGCCCTATAACTGGGGCAACTCCGGAGCAGGAAGGCAGTTGTATCCTGGAGTCGAGAGACACCGAGAGAACTCAGCCTTGACGGACTACTGGCGCTGCCGTAGCCCGCTCTTGTGAACCATCGTCCTGCCTGCTGGCGCTGCCGCGGCCTTCTACAACATCCATCCTCGCCGGGACCTGCTGGCGCTGCCGCGGCCCGTTGTAACGACCATCCTCACCGGGACCTGCTGGCGCTGCCGCGGACCGTACCTCGACCATCTCCACTGGGACCTGCTGGCGCTGCCGCGGACCGTACCTCGACCATCTCCACTGGGACCTGCTGGCGCTGCCGCGGACCGTGTACCGACCATCTCCACCGGGACCTGCTGGCGCTGCCGCGGCCCGTACCAACTAAGCTCGAGGATTGTGAGCTAATCATCATCTCATCCAAACTACCTGACTGGTAGACAGACTGTCCCGCTACCCCTTACCCTGCTTTGAGAGACTTGAATCAAGGGGACCCCTGAGTCCAGACCTCCTTGTACCATTCAACCGTACCCTAAGAAGTGCTTATAAAGAACCCTGAACCTTATCCGTGTGTGGTATCTGTCTGTGGGGGGGAAGTTACTTGTCTGTACGATCGCTGGAGACGGCTCTCCCTGGAGACCTCTCCTCCTGACCCCGGCCGACCCTCCCGGTCCGTCTACCCTTTCTAACATTGGTGGCCAGCGGCGCGATCCGAATCAACGCGTAATCGTACAGAGAGTAGCTCACCCCACGACAAAAACACAATGTCAGCCAAAGATAGCAACTCCACCGAGAAATTCCAAATGGATAAAATAGAAGAATACAACCACCGCGAACTGAGACAATTCTGCATAGAACTTGGCATTGCTACCACCGGCCTGAGTACCAAGGATGATCTAAAACACGCCCTAGAGTCGTGGACAGAAACTGGGGTCGCCGGACCCTCCGACCAAAGCAGCATCACACCAGAGGGGAACGCCACGGCTCCCGAGGAGCGGGGAACGGGCCTCTCGCAGGAGGAGATCCGAGAAAGAGAAAGAACCAGATTGCACGAGTTGGAAATGGCACGACTCAAGATGGATGGGGAACTCAAGTTAGCTGAACAGAAACTCAACCTCGAGCACATGCGGCTCCGAGATGAACGAGAAGAGAAGCAGAGACCGAGAGAGCTGGAGGAGAAAAAAATAACGCTCGAGCACGAGCGCCAACTAGCGGAAATAGAACTTCGGAAACAGAATAAGGAACTGGGGGTGCCTGAGCGACCACACACCCCGGGGCCAATCGAGAAAAAAGTCCACATCCCCAAGGATGTTGTCCGCGAGTATGTCCGAGAAGACGACATACAACAGTGGTTTAAAGCCTACGAGATCGCCATGACCTCCCACGGGATCGACCGGAGTGATTGGGGAGCCGGACTTTGGGGGAGGTTTATCAACGAGGGTCGCGATGCCCTACTGCAGCTCCCAGATCACCAAATGTCGTCCTACGACCACATGAAGGCTGCCCTCCTCACCCGCTACGGCCTCACACCCGAGATGTACCGCCAGAGGTTCAGAGATTGCACCCGGATCCCAGGTACAACTTGGGTAGAATACGTGAACTATTTCAGCCGTGCCTTCGAGGGTTGGATAAAGGGGAGCCAGGTCACCACCTACGAACAACTCTTTAACCTGATGGTATGGGAGCACCTGTCAAACAACTGCTTCGTCGAGCTCAGGCAGCACCTCCTCGACAGTAAGCTGACTGACCCCCGGCAGCTCGCCGCCGAAGCTGACCGATGGGAAAGCACCCGAGTGGGCCGGAGGGGGCCACACGAACAGAACAGAAACAACCAAGGCCAGCACCGTCCTCGGGGAGGAGGAGGGGGCCAGGGGCGAGGGAGAGACGCCTTGCCCGCAACACCCGTGGCCAGCACCCCGGCTCCGGCCGGTCGGGGCAACCCCCCGTGGCGTCCTGGGGTCCGAGCCAACGTCACGTGCCACCGATGCCAGCGAGTCGGCCACTACGCCAATGACCCGAGCTGCCCGCAGAACCAAACACCCAAGCCCCGCCAGGTAGCTGCCGCCGCCCTGGGGGAAGAGCGATCATTGGAGGAACCAGAGGAGTATGAGCCGGCCCAGCAAGAGTGGGAACCGGCCGCCATGGTCCTGGCGTGCTTAGGGGGAAGAGACATGGTCCCGCGGGCTCCCCTACCCGCTAACACCAGGAAATACGGTCAGTGGGTGACCATTAATGGACAACGAGCCGAGGCCTTGCGTGACACAGGCGCCAGTGTGACGGCCGTCCGCTGTCACCTGGTGAAGCCCGAGCAGATCCTGCCGAACATTCTCTGCCCCGTCCGCTCGGCAGACAACTCTGAAAGTATGTGTCAAATGGCATGCGTCCCATTCGAATGGGGAGGGGTCTCCGGCCTGTTGAAGGTGACGGTCCGGGACGATGCCCCCGTGGACTGCCTCCTGGGGAATGACCTCGAGAGTTCCCCGTGGGCCACCGTTGAGAGAAGAGAGCACCTGGGGATGCTGGGCCTCCCGGACTGGGCCTGCATAACCACCCGGTCCATGGCCGCCCGTGCCGTCCCTCGATCAGAAGAACCAGAATGGCCAGCACCCCCGCCCCCAGTCGCCCCAGTAGAAGACAACGACGAGGCCAGCCTCCCAGACTCGACGACCGAAGGGGACGCGCAACCCCAGGACCTTCCTGACCTGGCTCAGTGGCGTCAAGAAGGGGGGCCCACCCAAGAACAGTTCCGCCAGGAACAAAAGACCTGTCCCTCCCTCGAGGGACTCCGCCAACAAGCCAGCGCCCAGAACACAGGGGACTCCACCGGAACTCACTGGGTCTACTGGGATAACGACCTGCTATACAGCGAGCAAAGAATCGCCGAGCTGGGGGCCGGTCGAGTACTGGTGGTACCTCTCCGCTTCAGAGACTTTCTGCTCAACCTGGCCCACGATGTCCCCCTGGCTGGACACCTGGGCCAGGATAAAACGTACAGCCGCCTAGTGACCCACTTTTTCTGGCCGAAAATGAGGAACGACGTCCTGAACCACTGCCGATCTTGCCCCACATGCCAAGCCAGCGGGAAGAGTGGTCGGAAGCTGAAAGCCCCTCTGCAACCCTTCCCTGTGGTCACCACCCCGTTCGAAAGGGTGGGGATAGACATCGTGGGGCCTCTGGACCCCCGCACGGCACAAGGACACAGGTTCATCTTAGTACTGGTGGACCATGCCACCCGCTACCCCGAGGCGGTGCCCCTACGGACCGTGACAGCTCCGGTGGTTGGCCGGGCCCTAATGGGGATCTTCTCCCGGGTAGGCTTCCCCCGAGAAGTCGTCAGTGACCGAGGCACGAACTTTATATCCAAATACATGAAGTCCCTCTGGCAACAATGCGGGGTCACCTACAGATTCACGACCCCCTATCACCCCCAAGGGAACGGACTAGTGGAGCGTTTTAACCGCACCCTCAAGGGGATGATTGGGGGATTGGAAGAGCCCCTCCGTCGCCAGTGGGATGTACTACTCCCGTGCCTCCTCTTCGCTTACCGAGAAGTTCCCCAGAAGTCCCTCGGTTTTAGCCCTTTCGAACTCCTGTACGGGCACCCTGTGCGAGGGCCCCTCAGCCTAGTAAAAGAAGGTTGGGAGATGGCCCCCCTAAAGACCCCTCCAGACGTCTTCAAATACCTCCTGGCCCTACGCAACCAGACCCGGCGCTTCAGAGAGATGGCCAAGGCGAACCTCGAGGCCAGCCAGGAGGACATGAAGAAGTGGTATGATCACAATGCCTCCTCCGTTGAGTTCGAGCCTGGACAACAAGTATGGGTGATGTCCCCCACCGAACCATGTGCCTTGCAAGATAAGTGGACGGGGCCCTTCAAAGTGGTCGAGCGCAAAAGCCCCGTCACTTACCTCATCGACCTGGGGACCTCCCGGAACCCCCTTCGGGTCCTCCACACCAACCGACTCAAACCACACTTTGTGCGCTCAGAACTCAGCCTCCTGATGGCTACGGACAGTGGGGCAGAGGAGGACTCCGAGCCCCTCCCGGATCTTCTGAAGACTCAGGAGAATGACGGCTCCGTGGACGGGGTCCGGCTCTCTGACACCCTCACTTCGGAGCAACGCCAGGGCTGCCGGAACCTCCTGCTGCAGTTTGCTACCCTGTTCTCCCTCACCCCCGGGGTCACCCCTTGGTGTTTGCACGACGTGGACACCGGGGACAGTCCCCCTGTCCGACACCGGGCCTACCGCGTACCAGATCGGGTACGGGCCTGCATACAGGAGGAGGTGGCCAAGATGCTCACAATCGGGGTCATCGAGCCCTCGGACAGTCCCTGGGCCAGTCCGGTTGTATTGGTCCCCAAAGCCGCTGCCCCCGGCACCGCACCTGAACTGAGATTCTGCGTCGACTACCGGGGCTTGAACGCTGTCACCCGGACCGACGCTCATCCGATCCCCCAAGCAGACGAGCTGATCGACCGGCTGGGGGCCGCCCGCTACCTCAGTATCTTCGACCTAACAGCGGGCTACTGGCAGATCGGCCTCACACCCAGGGCTCAGGAACGGTCAGCCTTCTCTACCCCCGATGGCCACTACCAATTCAAGGTCATGCCCTTCGGCATGAAGAATGCCCCCGCCACGTTTCAACGCCTCGTGAACCAGGTCTTGGCGGGGCTCGAAGAGTTCAGCGCTGCCTACCTGGACGATATCGCTGTATACAGCCGCCACTGGCCCGACCACCTCCGTCACCTCCAAGAGGTCCTACAGGCCCTCCAGCGGGCCGGCCTCACAATTAAGGCCGGCAAGTGCCAAATTGGCCAAGGGTCTGTGACCTACCTTGGGCACCAAGTGGGAAGCGGGCTGGTGGCCCCGCTACAACTTAAGATTGCTGCCATCCAGTCCTGGCAGCCCCCCGTCACCCAGACCGAGGTCCGAGCCTTCTTGGGGCTCACCGGCTACTACCGGCGGTTCGTGAAGGACTACGGCAGCATCGTGGGGCCCCTCACGGGTCTCACGTCCAAGAACCAACCAAAGCGGATTAACTGGACCCCCGATTGTCAAGCGGCCTTCGAGAAGCTGAAGGCCGCCCTGTGCACCGCCCCTGTGCTCCAGGCCCCCGATTACAGTCGGTAATTCGTGGTACAGACCGACGCCTCCGACCACGGCATCGGAGCCGTTCTTTCTCAGTTAAACCCCGAAGGTCATGACCAGCCGGTGGCCTTCATCAGTCGACGTCTCCTGGCCCGAGAACAGCGCTGGAGCACCATCGAGAGGGAGGCCTTCGCAGTGGTGTGGGCCCTCAAAAAGCTCCGGCCCTATCTCTTCGGTACCCATTTCCGGGTACAAACCGACCATCGACCCCTGCAGTGGCTGATGCAGATGCGGGGGGAGAACCCAAAACTCTTGCGCTGGTCCATTTCCCTGCAGGGAATGGACTTCACTGTGGAGCACCGACCAGGCCAAGACCACGCCAACGCGGATGGCCTGTCCCGCTTTTTCCGCCTCGACGAAGAGAGTCCCCAAGGAGATGGGTGACTCTCCCCGCCTTCAGCTGGGGGGGACGCATGTTGGACAGGCCACACGAAGGGCTTGCTCCCTCCCCGCACGACAGGGCCCGAGCTCCGGCCCACCAGGCATAACCCACGAAAAGCACCTGTACCCCGTCTCACGACGGATCTTCTGCCCTCGGACCTCTACTCATCACAGGGCCCAGCCCCACCGGCTCCCCCGGCCGGTTCAAGCCGAAATCTTGGGCCCTGCACCACGAGGCCGCGTGGCCTAGCCCCGACCCTAACCCCGGGCCTGGCCGGCCCCGACATCCCGGCACCACCATCCACCCGGGAGGTGAGCGGACCACTTGGCAGGTCAATGGGAGGACGAAGTGTCAAGAGCTCTTCCCCCGCCAGGTGCCGATCGCCTCCAGCTCCCCCAGGCGCTGGCTCCACCCCCTGCTGGGTGTCTGGACACCTTCATCCCGGGCCCTCCGACCTCCAAGTGCGAGGGTCCGGACATCAAAGGGCGGCTGCCCTATAACTGGGGCAACTCCGGAGCAGGAAGGCAGTTGTATCCTGGAGTCGAGAGACACCGAGAGAACTCAGCCTTGACGGACTACTGGCGCTGCCGTAGCCCGCTCTTGTGAACCATCGTCCTGCCTGCTGGCGCTGCCGCGGCCTTCTACAACATCCATCCTCGTCGGGACCTGCTGGCGCTGCCGCGGCCCGTTGTAACGACCATCCTCACCGGGACCTGCTGGCGCTGCCGCGGACCGTACCTCGACCATCTCCACTGGGACCTGCTGGCGCTGCCGCGGACCGTACCTCGACCATCTCCACTGGGACCTGCTGGCGCTGCCGCGGACCGTGTACCGACCATCTCCACCGGGACCTGCTGGCGCTGCCGCGGCCCGTACCAACTAAGCTCGAGGATTGTGAGCTAATCATCATCTCATCCAAACTACCTGACTGGTAGACAGACTGTCCCGCTACCCCTTACCCTGCTTTGAGAGACTTGAATCGAGGGGACCCCTGAGTCCAGACCTCCTTGTACCATTCAACCGTACCCTAAGAAGTGCTTATAAAGAACCCTGAACCTTATCCGTGTGTGGTATCTGTCTGTGGGGGGGAAGTTACTTGTCTGTACGATCGCTGGAGACGGCTCTCCCTGGAGACCTCTCCTCCTGACCCCGGCCGACCCTCCCGGTCCGTCTACCCTTTCTAACACCGCTCCTATGTCTGGGCACTGCTGGGAGGACTCTGCACCCACCCCTCCTATGTCTGGGCACTGCTGGGAGGACTCTCACCCACCCCTCCCGTGTCTGGGCTCTGCTGGGAGTGATAGGCACCCACCCCTCCTATGTCTGGGCACTGCTGGGAGTGATAGGCACCCACCCCTCCTATGTCTGGGCACTGCTGGGAGGACTCTGCACCCACCCCTCCTATGTCTGGGCACTGCTGGGAGGACTCTCACCCACCCCTCCCGTGTCTGGGCACTGCTGGGAGTGATAGGCACCCACCTCTCCTATGTCTGGGCACTGCTGGGGGGACTCTGCACCCACCCCTCCTGTGTCTGGGCACTGCTGGGGGGACTCTGCACCCACCCCTCCTATGTCTGGGCACTGCTGGGAGTGATAGGCACCCACCCCTCCTATGTCTGGGCACTGCTGGGGGGACTCTGCACCCACCCCTCCTATGTCTGGGCACTGCTGGGGGGAGTCTGCACCCACCCCTCCTGTGTCTGGACACTGCTGGGAGGACTCTGCACCCACCCCTCCTGTGTCTGTGCACTGCTGGGGGGACTCTGCACCCACCCCTCCTGTGTCTGTGCCCTGCTGGGGGGACTCTGCACCCACCCCTCCTATGTCTGGGCACTGCTGGGAGGACTCTGCACCCACCCCTCCTGTGTCTGGACACTGCTGGGGGGACTGTGCACCCACCCCTCCTATGTCTGGGCACTGCTGGGAGGACTCTCACCCACCCCTCCTCTGTCTGGGCACTGCTGGGAGTGATAAGCACCCACCCCTCCTGTGTCTGGGCACTGCTGGGAGTGATAGGCACCCACCCCTCCTATGTCTGGGCACTGCTGGGAGGACTCTGCATCCACCCCTCCTATGTCTGGGCACTGCTGGGAGTGATAGGCACCCACCCCTCCTATGTCTGGGCACTGCTGAGGGGGACTCTGCACCCACCCCTCCTGTGGCTGGGCACTGCTGGGAGGGATAGGCACCCACCCCTCCTATGGCTTGTCACTGCTGGGGGGACTCTGCACCCACCCCTCCTATGTCTGGGCACTGCTGGGGGGACTCTGCAACCACGCCTCCTATGTCTGGGCACTGCTGGGAGGACTCTGCACCCACCCCTCCTATGTCTGGGCACTGCTGGGAGGACTCACACCCACCCCTCCTGTGTCTGGGCACTGCTGGGAGGACTCTGCACCCACCCCTCCTATGTCTGGACACTGCTGGGAGGACTCTGCACCCACCCCTCGTATGTCTGGGCACTGCTGGGAGGACTCTCACCCACCACTCCTGTTTCTGGGCACTGCTGGGAGTGATAGGCACCCACCCCTCCTATGTCTGGGCACTGCTGGGAGTGATAGGCACCCACCCCTCCTATGTCTGGGCACTGCTGGGAGTGATAGGCACCCACCCCTCCTATGTCTGGGCACTGCTGGGGGGACTCTGCACCCACCCCTCCTGTGTCTGGGCACTGCTGGGGGGGACTCTGCACCCACCCCTCCTGTGTCTTGGCACTGCTGGGAGTGATAGGCACCCACCCCTCCTATGTCTGGGCACTGCTGGGAGGACTCTGCACCCACCCCTCCTATGTCTGGGCACTGCTGGGAGTGATAGGCACCCACCCCTCCTATGTCTGGGCACTGCTGGGAGGACTCTCACCCACCCCTCCTGTGTCTGGGCACTGCTGGGAGGACTCTGCACCCACCCCTCCTGTGTCTGGGCACTGCTGGGGGGACTCTGCACCCACCCGTCCTATGTCTGGGCACTAGTGGGAGTGATAGGCACCCACCCCTCCTATGTCTGGGCACTGCTGGGAGGACTCTGCGCTCACCCCTCCTATGTCTGGGCACTGCTGGGAGGACTCTCACCCACCCCTCCTGTGTCTGGGCACTGCTGGGAGTGATAGGCACCCACCCCTCCTATGTCTGGGCACTGCTGGGGGTGGACTCTGCACCCACCCCTCCTGTGTCTGGGCACTGCTGGGGGGACTCTGCACCCACCCCTCCTATGTCTGGGCACTGCTGGGAGTGATAGGCACCCACCCCTCCTATGTCTGGGCACTGCTGGGGGGACTCTGCACCCACCCCTCCTATGTCTGGGCACTGCTGGGAGGACTCTGCACCCACCCCTCCTGTGTCTGGACACTGCTGGGGGGACTGTGCACCCACCCCTCCTACGTCTGGGCACTGCTGGGAGGACTCTCACCCACCCCTCCTGTTTCTGGGCACTGCTGGGAGTGATAGGCACCCACCCCTCCTATGTCTGGGCACTGCTGGGAGGACTCTGCACCAACCCCTCGTATGTCTGGGCACTGCTGGGAGGACTCTGCACCCACCCCTCCTGTGTCTGGGCACTGCTGGGGGGACTCTGCACCCAACCCTCCTGTGTCTGGGCACTGCTGGAGGGACTCTGCACCCACCCTCCTATGTCTGGGCACTGCTGTGAGTGATAGGCACCCACCCCTCCTATGTCTGGGCACTGCTGGGAGGTCTCTGCACCCACCCCTCCTATGTCTGGGCACTGCTGGGAGGACTCTCACCCACCCCTCCTGTGTCTGGCCACTGCTGGGAGGACTCTGTACCCACCCCTCCTATGTCTGGGCACTGCTGGGGGGACTCTGCACCCAACCCTCCTATGTCTGGGTACTGCTGGGAGGACTCTCACCCACCCCTCCTGTGTCTGGGCACTGCTGGGAGTGATAGGCACCCACCCCTCCTATGTCTGGGCACTGCTGGGGGGGACTATGCACCCACCCCTCCCATGTCTGGGCACTGCTGGGAGTGATAGGCACCCACCCCCCTATGTCTGGGCACTGCTGGGAGGACTCTGCACCCACCCTTCCTATGTCTGGGCACTGCTGGGTGTGATAGGCACCCACCCCTCCTATGTCTGGGCACTGCTGGGAGGACTCTGCACCCACTCCTCCTATGTCTGGGCACTGCTGGGAGGACTCTCACCCACCCCTCCTGTGTCTGGGCACTGCTGGGAGTGATAGGCACCCACCCCTCCTATGTCTGGGCACTGCTGGGAGTGATAGGCACCCACCCCTCCTATGTCTGGGCACTGCTGGGAGGACTCTGCACCCACACCTCCTATGTCTGGGCACTGCTGGGAGGACTCTCACCCACCCCTCCTGTGTCTGGGCACTGCTGGGAGTGATAGGCTCCCACCCCACCTATGTCTGGGCGCTGCTGGGGGGACTCTGCACCCACCCCTCCTGTGTCTGGGCACTGCTGGGGGGGACTCTGCACCCACCCCTCCTGTGTCTGGGCACTGCTGGGAGTGATAGGCACCCACCCCTCCTATGGCTGGTCACTGCTGGGGGGACTCTCCACCCACCCCTCCTATGTCTGGGCACTGCTGGGGGGACTCTGCAACCATGCCTCCTATGTCTGGGCAGTGCTGGGAGGACTCTGCACCCACCCCTCCTATGTCTGGGCACTGCTGGGAGGACTCTCACCCACCCCTACTATGTCTGGGCACTGCTGGGAGGACTCTCACCCACCCCTCCTGTGTCTGGGCACTGCTGGGAGTGATGGGCACCCACCCCTCCTATGGCTGGGCACTGCTGGGGGGACTCTGCACCCACCCCTCCTATGTCTGGGCACTGCTGGGGGGACTCTGCACCCACCCCTCCTGTGTCTGGGCACTGCTGGAGGGACTCTGCACCCACCCCTCCTGTGTCTGGGCACTGCTGGGAGGACTCTCACCCACCCCTCCTGTGTCTGGGCACTGCTGGGAGTGATAGGCACCCACCCCTCCTGTGTCTGGGCACTGCTGGGAGTGATAGGCACGCACCCCTCCTCTGTCTGGGCACTGCTGGCAGGACTCTGCACCCACCCCTCCTATGTCTGGGCACTGCTGGGAGGACTCTCACCCACCCCTCCTGTATCTGGGCACTGCTGGGAGTGATAGGCACCCACCCCTCCTATGTCTGGGCACTGCTCGGGGGACTCTGCACCCACCCCTCCTGTGTCTGGGCACTGCTGGGGGGACTCTGCACCCACCCCTCCTATGTCTGGGCACTGCTGGGAGTGATAGGCACCCACCCCTCCTATGTCTGGGCACTGCTGGGAAGACTCTGCGCCCACCCCTCCTATGTCTGGGCACTGCTGGGAGGACTCTCACCCACCCCTCCTGTGTCAGGGCACTGCTGGGAGTGATAGGCACCCACCCCTCCTATGTCTGGGCACTGCTGGGAGTGATAGGCACCCACCCCTCCTATGTCTGGGCACTGCTGGGTGTGATAGGCACCCACCCCTCCTATGTCTGGGCACTGCTGGGAGGACTCTGCACCCACCCCTCCTATGTCTGGGCACTGCTGGGAGGACTCTCACCCACCCCTCCTGTGTCTGGACACTGCTGGGAGTGATAGGCACCCACCCCTCCTATGTCTGGGCACTGCTGGGAGTGATAGGCACCCACCCCTCCTATGTCTGGGCACTGCTGGGAGGACTCTGCACCCACCCCTCCTATGTCTGGGCACTGCTGAGGGGACTCTGCAACCACGCCTCCTGTGTCTGGGAACTGCTGGGAGGACTCTGCACCCACCCCTCCTGTGTCTGGGCACTGCTGGGGGGACTCTGCACCCACCCCTCCTGTGTCTGGGCACTGCTGGGGGGACTCTGCACCCACCCCTCCTATGTCTGGGCACTGCTGGGAGGACTCTGCACCCACCCCTCCTATGTCTGGGCACTGCTGGGGGGACTCTGCACCCACCCCTCCTATGTCTGGGCACTGCTGGGAGGACTCTCACCCACCCCTCCTGTGTCTGGGCACTGCTGGGAGTGATAGGCACCCACCCCTCCTGTGTCTGGGCACTGCTGGGAGTGATAGGCACCCACCCCTCCTCTGTCTGGGCACTGCTGGCAGGACTCTGCACCCACCCCTCCTATGTCTGGGCACTGCTGGGAGGACTCTCACCCACCCTTCCTGTGTCTGGGCACTGCTGGGAGTTGGGAGTGATAGGCACCCACCCCTCCTATGTCTGGGCACTGCTGGGAGTGATAGGCACCAACCCCTCCTATGTCTGGGCACTGCTGGGAGAACTCTGCACCCACCCCTCCTGTGTCTGGGCACTGCTGGGAGTGATAGGCACCCACCCCTCCTATGGCTGGGCACTACTGGGAGGACTCTCACCCACCCCTCCTGTATCTGGGCACTGCTGGGAGTGATAGGCACCCACCCCTCCTATGGCTGGGCACTACTGGGAGGACTCTCACCCACCCCTCCTGTGTCTGGGCACTGCTGGGGGGACTCTGCACCCACCCCTCCTATATCTGGGCACTGCTGGGAGTGATAGGCACCCACCCCTCCTATGTCTGGGCACTGCTGGGAGGACTCTGCGCCCACCCCTCCTTATGTCTGGGCACTGCTGGGAGGACTCTCACCCACCCCTCCTGTGTCTGGGCACTGCTGGGAGTGATAGGCACCCACCCCTCCTGTGTCTGGGCACTGCTGGGGGACTCTGCACCCACCCCTCCTATGTCTGGGCACTGCTGGGAGTGATAGGCACCCACCCCTCCTATGGCTGGGCACTACTGGGAGGACTATCACCCACCCCTCCTGTGTCTGGGCACTGCTGGGGGACTCTGCACCCACCCCTCCTATGTCTGGGCACTGCTGGGAGTGATAGGCACCCACCCCTCCTATGTCTGGGCAGTGCTGGGGGGACTCTGCACCCACCCCTCCTGTGTCTGGGCACTGCTGGGGGGACTCTGCACCCACCCCTCCTATGTCTGGGCACTGCTGGGAGGACTCTGCACCCACCCCTTCTGTGTCTGGACACTGCTGGGGGGACTGTGCACCCACCCCTCCTGTGTCTGGGCACTGCTGGGAGTGATAGGCACCCACCCCTCCTATGTCTGGGCACTGTTGTGAGGACTCTGCACCCACCCCTCCTATGTCTGGGCACTGCTGGGAGTGATAGGCACCCACCCCTCCTATGTCTGGGCACTGCTGGGGGGACTGTGCACCCACCCCTCCTATGTCTGGGCACTGCTGGGAGGACTCTCACCCACCCCTCCTGTGTCTGGGCACTGCTGGGAGTGATAGACACCCACCCCTCCTATGTCTGGGCACTGCTGGGAGTGATAGGCACCCACCCCTCCTATGTCTGGGCACTGCTGGGAGGACTCTGCACCCACCCCTCCTATGTCTGGGCACTGCTGGGAGGACTCTCACCCACCCCTCCCGTGTCTGGGCACTGCTGGGAGTGATAGGCACCCAACTCTCCTATGTCTTGGCACTGCTAGGGGGACTCTGCACCCACCCCTCCTGTGTCTGGGCACTGCTGGGGGGACTCTGCACCCACCCCTCCTATGTCTGGGCACTGCTGGGAGTGATAGGCACCCAAACCTCCTATGTCTGGGCACTGCTGGGGGGACTCTGCACCCACCCCTCCTATGTCTGGGCACTGCTGGGGGGACTCTCACCCACCCCTCCTGTATCTGGGCACTGCTGGGAGGACTCTGCACCCACCCCTCCTGTGTCTGGGCACTGCTGGGGGGACTCTGCACCCAACCCTCCTGTGTCTGGGCACTGCTGGGGGGACTCTGCACCCACCCTCCTATGTCTAGGCACTGCTGGGAGTGATAGGCACCCACCCCTCCTATGTCTGGGCACTGCTGGGAGTGATAGGCACCCACCCCTCCTATGTCTGGGCACTGCTGGAGGGACTCTGCACCCACCCCTCCTGTGTCTGGGCACTGCTGGGGGGGGACTCTGCACCCACCCCTCCTGTGTCTGGGCACTGCTGGGAGTGATAGGCACCCACCCCTCCTATGTCTGGGCACTGCTGGGGGGACTCTGCACCCACCCCTCCTGTGTCTGGGCACTGCTGGGGGGGACTCTGCACCCACCCCTCCTGTGTCTGGGCACTGCTGGGAGTGATAGGCATCCACCCCTACTATGGCTGGTCACTGCTGGGGGGGACTCTGCACCCACCCCTCCTATGTCTGGGCACTGCTGGGGGGACTCTGCAACCATGCCTCCCATGTCTGGGCACAGCTGGGAGGACTCTGCACCCACCCCTCCTATGTCTGGGCACTGCTGGGAGGACTCTGCACCCACCCCTCCTATGTCTGGGCACTGCTGGAGGGACTCTGCACCCACCCCTCCTGTGTCTGGGCACTGCTGGGAGGACTCTCACCCACCCCTCCTGTGTCTGGGCACTGCTGGGAGTGATAGGCACCCACCCCTCCTGTGTCTGGGCACTGCTGGGAGTGATAGGCACCCACCCCTCCTCTGTCTGGGCACTGCTGGCAGGACTCTGCACCCACCCCTCCTATGTCTGGGCACTGCTGGGAGGACTCTCACCCACCCCTCCTGTATCTGGGCACTGCTGGGAGTGATAGGCACCCACCCCTCCAATGTCTGGGCACTGCTGGGGGGACTCTGCACCCACCCCTCCTGTGTCTGGGCACTGCTGGGGGGACTCTGCACCCACCCCTCCTATGTCTGGGCACTGCTGGGAGTGATAGGCACCCACCCCTCCTATGTCTGGGCACTGCTGGGAGGACTCTCACCCACCCCTCCTGTATCTGGGCACTGCTGGGAGTGATAGGCACCCACCCCTCCTATGTCTGGGCACTGCTGGGGGGGGACTCTGCACCCACCCCTCCTGTGTCTGGGCACTGCTGGGGGGACTCTGCACCCACCCCTCCTATGTCTGGGCACTGCTGGGAGTGATAGGCACCCACCCCTCCTATGTCTGGGCACTGCTGGGGGGACTCTGCAACCACCCCTCCTATGTCTGGGCACTGCTGGGGGGACTCTGCACCCACCCCTCCTATGTCTGGGCACTGCTGGGAGGACTCTGCACC
Organism: Triturus cristatus; assembly: GCF_964204655.1. Classification (NCBI taxonomy): domain Eukaryota; kingdom Metazoa; phylum Chordata; class Amphibia; order Caudata; family Salamandridae; genus Triturus; species Triturus cristatus. The sequence goes on along the minus strand of NC_140579.1, from coordinate 476,449,144 downwards.
CACCCCTCCTGTGTCTGGACACTGCTGGGGGGACTGTGCACCCACCCCTCCTATGTCTGGGCACTGCTGGGAGGACTCTCACCCACCCCTCCTGTGTCTGGGCACTGCTGGGAGTTGGGAGTGATAGGCACCCACCCCTCCTATGTCTGGGCACTGCTGGGAGTGATAGGCACCAACCCCTCCTATGTCTGGGCACTGCTGGGAGGACTCTGCACCCACCCCTCCAATGTCTGGGCACTGCTGGGAGTGATAGGCACCCACCCCTCCTATGTCTGGGCACTGCTGGGGGGGACTCTGCACCCACCCCTCCTGTGTCTGGGCACTGCTGGGAGGGATAGGCACCCACCCCTCCTATGGCTTGTCACTGCTGGGGGGACTCTGCACCCACCCCTCCTATGTCTGGGCACTGCTGGGGGGACTCTGCAACCAAGCCTCCTATGTCTGGGCACTGCTGGGAGGACTCTGCACCCACCCCTCCTATGTCTGGGCACTGCTGGGAGGACTCACACCCACCCCTCCTGTGTCTGGGCACTGCTGGGAGGACTCTGCACCCACCCCTCCTATGTCTGGGCACTGCTGGGAGGACTCTGCACCCACCCCTCGTATGTCTGGGCACTGCTGGGAGGACTCTCACCCACCCCTCCTGTGTCTGGGCACTGCTGGGAGTGATAGGCACCCACCCCTCCTATGTCTGGGCACTGCTGGGGGGATTCTGCACCCACCCCTCCTGTGTCTGGGCACTGCTGGGGGGACTCTGCGCCCACCCCTCCTGTGTCTGGGCACTGCTGGGAGTGATAGGCACCCACCCCTCCTATGTCTGGGCACTGCTGGCATGACTCTGCACCCACCCCTCCTATGTCTGGGCACTGCTGGGAGTGATAGGCACCCACCCCTCCTATGTCTGGGCACTGCTGGGGGGATTCTGCACCCACCCCTCCTGTGTCTGGGCACTGCTGGGGGGACTCTGCGCCCACCCCTCCTGTGTCTGGGCACTGCTGGGAGTGATAGGCACCCACCCCTCCTCTGTCTGGGCACTGCTGGCATGACTCTGCACCCACCCCTCCTATGTCTGGGCACTGCTGGGAGTGATAGGCACCCACCCCTCCTATGTCTGGGCACTGCTGGGAGGACTCTGCACCCACCCCTCCTATGTCTGGGCACTGCTGGGAGGACTCTCACCCACCCCTCCTGTGTCTGGGCACTGCTGGGAGGACTCTGCACCCACCCCTCCTATGTCTGGGCACTGCTGGGAGGACTCTCACCCACCCCTCCCGTGTCTGGGCACTGCTGGGAGTGATAGGCACCCACCTCTCCTATGTCTGGGCACTGCTGGGGGGACTCTGCACCCACCCCTCCTGTGTCTGGGCACTGCTGGGGGGACTCTGCACCCACCCCTCCTATGTCTGGGCACTGCTGGGAGTGATAGGCACCCACCCCTCCTATGTCTGGGCACTGCTGGGGGGAGTCTGCACGCACCCCTCCTATGTCTGGACACTGCTGGGAGGACTCTGCACCCACCCCTCCTGTGTCTGTGCACTGCTGGGGGGACTCTGCACCCACCCCTCCTATGTCTGGGCACTGCTGGGAGGACTCTGCACCCACCCCTCCTATATCTGGGCACTGCTGGGGGAACTCTGCACCCACCCCTCCTATGTCTGGGCACTGCTGGGAGGACTCTGCACCCACCCCTCCTATGTCTGGGCACTGCTGGGAGAACTCTCACCCACCCCTCCTGTGTCTGGGCACTGCTGGGAGTGATAGGCACCCACCCCTCCTATGTCTGGGCACTGCTGGGGGGACTCTGCACCCACCCCTCCTGTGGCTGGGCACTGCTGGGGGGGGACTCTGCACCCACCCCTCCTGTGTCTGGGCACTGCTGGGAGTGATAGGCACCCACCCCTCCTATGGCTTGTCACTGCTGGGGGGACTCTGCACCCACGCCTCCTATGTCTGGGCACTGCTGGGGGGACTCTGCAACCACGCCTCCTATGTCTGGGCACTGCTGGGAGGACTCTGCACCCACCCCTCCTGTGTCTGGGCACTGCTGGGGGGACTCTGCACCCACCCCTCCTATGTCTGGGCACTGCTGGGAGGACTCTGCACCCACGCCTCCTATGTCTGGGCACTGCTGGGGGGACTCTGCAACCACGCCTCCTATGTCTGGGCACTGCTGGGAGGACTCTGCACCCACCCCTCCTATGTCTGGGCACTGCTGGGAAGACTCACACCCACCCCTCCTGTGTCTGGGCACTGCTGGGAGGACTCTGCACCCACCCCTCCTATGTCTGGGCACTGCTGGGAGGACTCTGCACCCACCCCTCGTATGTCTGGGCACTGCTGGGAGGACTCTCACCCACCCCTCCTGTGTCTGGGCACTGCTGGGAGTGATAGGCACCCACCCCTCCTATGTCTGGGCACTGCTGGGAGTGATAGGCACCCACCCCTCCTATGTCTGGGCACTGCTGGGAGTGATAGGCACCCACCCCTCCTATGTCTGGGCACTGCTGGGGGGACTCTGCACCCACCCCTCCTGTGTCTGGGCACTGCTGGGGGGGACTCTGCACCCACCCCTCCTGTGTCTGGGCACTGCTGGGAGTGATAGGCACCCACCCCTCCTATGTCTGGGCACTGCTGGGAGGACTCTGCACCCACCCCTCCTATGTCTGGGCACTGCTGGGAGTGAGAGGCACCCACCCCTCCTATGTCTGGGCACTGCTGGGAGGACTCTGCACCCACCCCTCCTATGTCTGGGCACTGCTGGGAGGACTCTCACCCACCCCTCCTGTGTCTGGGCACTGCTGGGAGGACTCTGCACCCACCCCTCCTATGTCTGGGCACTGCTGGGAGGACTCTCACCCACCCCTCCTGTGTCTGGGCACTGCTGGGAGTGATAGGCACCCACCCCTCCTATGTCTGGGCACTGCTGGGAGTGATAGGCACCCACCGCTCCTATGTCTGGGCACTGCTGGGAGGACTCTGCACCCACCCCTCCTATGTCTGGGCACTGCTGGGAGGACTCTCACCCACCCCTCCCGTGTCTGGGCTCTGCTGGGAGTGATAGGCACCCACCCCTCCTATGTCTGGGCACTGCTGGGAGTGATAGGCACCCACCCCTCCTATGTCTGGGCACTGCTGGGAGGACTCTGCACCCACCCCTCCTATGTCTGGGCACTGCTGGGAGGACTCTCACCCACCCCTCCCGTGTCTGGGCACTGCTGGGAGTGATAGGCACCCACCTCTCCTATGTCTGGGCACTGCTGGGGGGACTCTGCACCCACCCCTCCTGTGTCTGGGCACTGCTGGGGGGACTCTGCACCCACCCCTCCTATGTCTGGGCACTGCTGGGAGTGATAGGCACCCACCCCTCCTATGTCTGGGCACTGCTGGGGGGACTCTGCACCCACCCCTCCTATGTCTGGGCACTGCTGGGGGGAGTCTGCACCCACCCCTCCTGTGTCTGGACACTGCTGGGAGGACTCTGCACCCACCCCTCCTGTGTCTGTGCACTGCTGGGGGGACTCAGCACCCACCCCTCCTGTGTCTGTGCACTGCTGGGGGGACTCTGCACCCACCCCTCCTATGTCTGGGCACTGCTGGGAGGACACTGCACCCACCCCTCGTGTCTGGACACTGCTGGGGGGACTGTGCACCAACCCCTCCTATGTCTGGGCACTGCTGGGAGGACTCTCACCCACCCCTCCTGTGTCTGGGCACTGCTGGGAGTGATAGGCACCCACCCCTCCTGTGTCTGGGCACTGCTGGGAGTGATAGGCACCCACCCCTCCTATGTCTGGGCACTGCTGGGAGGACTCTGCATCCACCCCTCCTATGTCTGGGCACTGCTGGGAGTGATAGGCACCCACCCCTCCTATGTCTGGGCACTGCTGAGGGGGACTCTGCACCCACCCCTCCTGTGTCTGGGCACTGCTGGGAGGGATAGGCACCCACCCCTCCTATGGCTTGTCACTGCTGGGGGGACTCTGCACCCACCCCTCCTATGTCTGGGCACTGCTGGGGGGACTCTGCAACCACGCCTCCTATGTCTGGGCACTGCTGGGAGGACTCTGCACCCACCCCTCCTATGTCTGGGCACTGCTGGGAGGACTCACACCCACCCCTCCTGTGTCTGGGCACTGCTGGGAGGACTCTGCACCCACCCCTCCTATGTCTGGACACTGCTGGGAGGACTCTGCACCCACCCCTCGTATGTCTGGGCACTGCTGGGAGGACTCTCACCCACCCCTCCTGTTTCTGGGCACTGCTGGGAGTGATAGGCACCCACCCCTCCTATGTCTGGGCACTGCTGGGAGTGATAGGCACCCACCCCTCCTATGTCTGGGCACTGCTGGGAGGGATAGGCACCCACCCCTCCTATGTCTGGGCACTGCTGGGGGGACTCTGCACCCACCCCTCCTGTGTCTGGGCACTGCTGGGGGGGACTCTGCACCCACCCCTCCTGTGTCTGGGCACTGCTGGGAGTGATAGGCACCCACCCCTCCTATGTCTGGGCACTGCTGGGAGGACTCTGCACCCACCCCTCCTATGTCTGGGCACTGCTGGGAGTGATAGGCACCCACCCCTCCTATGTCTGGGCACTGCTGGGAGGACTCTCACCCACCCCTCCTGTGTCTGGGCACTGCTGGGAGGACTCTGCACCCACCCCTCCTATGTCTGGGCACTGCTGGGAGGACTCTCACCCACCCCTCCTGTGTCTGGGCACTGCTGGGAGTGATAGGCACCCACCCCTCCTATGTCTGGGCACTGCTGGGAGGACTCTGCACCCACCCTTCCTGTGTCTGGGCACTGCTGGGAGGACTCTCACCCACCCCTCCCGTGTCTGGGCACTGCTGGGAGTGATAGGCACCCACCCCTCCTATGTCTGGGCACTGCTGGGAGTGATAGGCACCCACCCCTCCTATGTCTGGGCACTGCTGGGAGGACTCTGCACCCACCCCTCCTATGTCTGGGCACTGCTGGGAGGACTCTCACCCACCCCTCCCGTGTCTGGGCACTGCTGGGAGTGATAGGCACCCACCTCTCCTATGTCTGGGCACTGCTGGGGGGACTCTGCACCCACCCCTCCTGTGTCTGGGCACTGCTGGGGGGACTCTGCACCCACCCCTCCTATGTCTGGGCACTGCTGGGAGTGATAGGCACCCACCCCTCCTATGTCTGGGCACTGCTGGGGGGACTCTGCACCCATCCCTCCTATATCTGGGCACTGCTGGGGGGAGTCTGCACCCACCCCTCCTATGTCTGGACACTGCTGGGAGGACTCTGCACCCACCCCTCCTGTGTCTGTGCACTGCTGGGGGGACTCTGCACCCACCCCTCCTATGTCTGGGCACTGCTGGGAGGACTCTGCACCCACCCCTCCTTTGTCTGGGCACTGCTGGGGGGACTCTGCACCCACCCCTCCTATGTCTGGGCACTGCTGGGAGGAATCTGCACCCACCCCTCCTATGTCTGGGCAATGCTGGGAGGACTCTCACCCACCCCTCCTGTGTCTGGGCACTGCTGGGAGTGATAGGCACCCACCCCTCCTATGTCTGGGCACTGCTGGGGGGACTCTGCACCCACCCCTCCTGTGGCTGGGCACTGCTGGGGGGGGACTCTGCACCCACCCCTCCTGTGTCTGGGCACTGCTGGGAGTGATAGGCACCCACCCCTCCTATGGCTTGTCACTGCTGGGGGGACTCTGAACCCACCCCTCCTATGTCTGGGCACTGCTGGGGGGACTCTGCAACCACGCCTCCTATGTCTGGGCACTGCTGGGAGGACTCTGCACCCACCCCTCCTGTGTCTGGGCACTGCTGGGGGGACTCTGCACCCACCCCTCCTATGTCTGGGCACTGCTGGGAGGACTCTGCACCCACCCCTCCTATGTCTGGGCACTGCTGGGAGGACTCTGCACCCACCCCTCCTATTCCTGGGCACTGCTGGGAGGACTCACACCCACCCCTCCTGTGTCTGGGCACTGCTGGGAGGACTCTGCACCCACCCCTCCTATGTCTGGGCACTGCTGGGAGGACTCTGCACACACCCCTCGTATGTCTGGGCACTGCTGGGAGTGATAGGCACCCACCCCTCCTATGTCTGGGCACTGCTGGGAGTGATAGGCACCCACCCCTCCTATGTCTGGGCACTGCTGGGAGTGATAGGCACCCACCACTCCTATGTCTGGGCACTGCTGGGGGGACTCTGCACCCACCCCTCCTGTGTCTGGGCACTGCTGGGGGGGGACTCTGCACCCACCCCTCCTGTGTCTGGGCACTGCTGGGAGTGATAGGCACCCACCCCTCCTATGTCTGGGCACTGCTGGGAGGACTCTGCACCCACCCCTCCTATGTCTGGGCACTGCTGGGAGTGATAGGCACCCACCCCTCCTATGTCTGGGCACTGCTGGGAGGACTCTGCACCCACCCCTCCTATGTCTGGGCACTGCTGGGAGGACTCTCACCCACCCCTCCCGTGTCTGGGCACTGCTGGGAGGACTCTGCACCCACCCCTCCTATGTCTGGGCACTGCTGGGAGGACTCTCACCCACCCCTCCTGTGTCTGGGCACTGCTGGGAGTGATAGGCACCCACCCCTCCTATGTCTGGGCACTGCTGGGAGTGATAGGCACCCACCCCTCCTATGTCTGGGCACTGCTGGGAGGACTCTGCACCCACCCCTCCTATGTCTGGGCACTGCTGGGAGGACTCTCACCCACCCCTCCCGTGTCTGGGCTCTGCTGGGAGTGATAGGCACCCACCCCCTATGTCTGGGCACTGCTGGGAGTGATAGGCACCCACCCCTCCTATGTCTGGGCACTGCTGGGAGGACTCTGCACCCACCCCTCCTATGTCTGGGCACTGCTGGGAGGACTCTCACCCACCCCTCCCATGTCTGGGCACTGCTGGGAGTGATAGGCACCCACCTCTCCTATGTCTGGGCACTGCTGGGGGGACTCTGCACCCACCCCTCCTGTGTCTGGGCACTGCTGGGGGGACTCTGCACCCACCCCTCCTATGTCTGGGCACTGCTGGGAGTGATAGGCACCCACCCCTCCTATGTCTGGGCACTGCTGGGGGGACTCTGAACCCACCCCTCCTATGTCTGGGCACTGCTGGGAGGACTCTGCACCCACCCCTCCTGTGTCTTTGCACTGCTGGGGGGACTCTGCACCCACCCCTCCTATGTCTGGGCACTGCTGGGAGGACTCTGCACCCACCCCTCCTATGTCTGGGCACTGCTGGGAGGACTCTGCACCCACCCCTCCTATGTCTGTGCACTGCTGGGAGGACTCTCACCCACCCCTCCTGTGTCTGGGCACTGCTGGGAGTGATAGGCACCCACCCCTCCTATGTCTGGGCACTGCTGGGGGGACTCTGCACCCACCCCTCCTGTGGCTGGGCACTGCTGGGGGGGGACTCTGCACCCACCCCTCCTGTGTCTGGGCACTGCTGGGAGTGATAGGCACCCACCCCTCCTATGTCTGGGCACTGCTGGGGGGACTCTGCACCCACCCCTCCTGTGGCTGGGCACTGCTGGGGGGAGACTCTGCACCCACCCCTCCTATGTCTGGGCACTGCTGGGAGGACTCTGCACCCACCCCTCCTATGTCTGGGCACTGCCGGGAGGACTCTCACCCACCCCTCCTGTGTCTGGGCACTGCTGGGAGTGATAGGCACCCACCCCTCCTATGGCTTGTCACTGCTGGGGGGACTCTGCACCCACCCCTCCTATGTCTGGGCACTGCTGGGAGGACTCTGCACCCACCCCTCCTATGTCTGGGCACTGCCGGGAGGACTCTCACCCACCCCTCCTGTGTCTGGGCACTGCTGGGAGTGATAGTCACCCACCCCTCCTATGTCTGGGCACTGCTGGGGGGACTCTGCACCCACCCCTCCTGTGGCTGGGCACTGCTGGGGGGGAACTCTGCACCCACCCCTCCTGTGTCTGGGCACTGCTGGGAGTGATAGGCACCCACCCCTCCTATGGCTTGTCACTGCTGGGGGGACTCTGCACCCACCCCTCCTATGTCTGGGCACTGCTGGGGGGACTCTGCAACCACGCCTCCTATGTCTGGGCACTGCTGGGAGGACTCTGCACCCACCCCTCCTGTGTCTGGGCACTGCTGGGGGGACTCTGCACCCACCCCTCCTATGTCTGGGCACTGCTGGGAGGACTCTGCACCCACCCCTCCTATGTCTGGGCACTGCTGGAGGGACTCTGCACCCACCCCTCCTATGTCTGGGCACTGCTGGGAGGACTCTGCACCCACCCCTCCTATGTCTGGGCACTGCTGGGAGGGCTCTCACCCACCCCTCCTGTGTCTGGGCACTGCTGGGAGTGGTAGGCACCCACCCCCCCTATGTCTGGGCACTGCTGGGAGTGATAGGCACCCACCCCTCCTATGTCTGGGCACTGCTGGGGGGACTCTGCACCCACCCCTCCTATGTCTGGGCACTGCTGGAAGGACTCTGCACCCACCCCTCCTATGTCTGGGCACTGCTGGGAGGACTCTGCACCCACCCCTCCTATGTCTGGGCACTGCTGGGAGGACTCTGCACCCACCCCTCCTATGTCTGGGCACTGCTGGGAGGACTCTGCACCCACCCCTCCTATGTCTGGGCACTGCTGGGAGGACTCTGCACCCACCCCTCCTATGTCTGGGCACTGCTGGGAGTGATAGGCACCCACCCCTCCTGTGTCTGGGCATTGCTGGGAGTGATAGGCACCCACCCCTCCTCTGTCTGGGCACTGCTGGCAGGACTCTGCACCCACCCCTCCTATGTCTGGGCACTGCTGGGAGGACTCTCACCCACCCCTCCTGTATCTGGGCACTGCTGGGAGTGATGGGCACCCACCCCTCCTATGTCTGGGCACTGCTGGGGGGACTCTGCACCCACCACTCCTGTGTCTGGGCACTGCTGGGGGGACTCTGCACCCACCCCTCCTATGTCTGGGCACTGCTGGGAGTGATAGGCACCCACCCCTCCTATGTCTGGGCACTGCTGGGAAGACTCTGCGCCCACCCCTCCTATGTCTGGGCACTGCTGGGAGGACTCTCACCCACCCCTCCTGTGTCTGGGCACTGCTGGGAGTGATAGGCACCCACCCCTCCTATGTCTGGGCACTGCTGGGGGGGGACTCTGCACCCACCCCTCCTGTGTCTGGGCACTGCTGGGGGGACTCTGCACCCACCCCTCCTATGTCTGGGCACTGCTGGGGGGACTCTGCACCCACCCTTCCTATGTCTGGGCACTGCTGGGAGGACTCTCACCCACCCCTCCTGTGTCTGGGCACTGCTGGGAGTTATAGGCACCCACCCCTCCTGTGTCTGGGCACTGCTGGGAGTGATAGACACCCACCCCTCCTATGTCTGGGCACTGCTGGGAGGACTCTGCATCCACCCCTCCTATGTCTGGGCACTGCTGGGAGTGATAGGCACCCACCCCTCCTATGTCTGGGCACTGCTGGGAGGACTCTGCACCCACCCCTCCTGTGTCTGGGCACTGCTGGGAGGACTCACACCCACCCCTCCTGTGTCTGGGCACTGCTGGGAGGACTCTGCACCCACCCCTCCTATGTCTGGGCACTGCTGGGAGGACTCTGCACCCACCCCTCGTATGTCTGGGCACTGCTGGGAGGACTCTCACCCACCCTTCCTGTGTCTGGGCACTGCTGGGAGTGATAGGCACCCACCCCTCCTATGTCTGGGCACTGCTGGGAGTGATAGGCACCCACCCCTCCTATGTCTGGGCACTGCTGGGAGTGATAGGCACCCACCCCTCCTATGTCTGGGCACTGCTGGGGGGACTCTGCACCCACCCCTCCTGTGTCTGGGCACTGCTGGGGGGGGACTCTGCACCCACCCCTCCTGTGTCTGGGCACTGCTGGGAGTGATAGGCACCCACCCCTCCTATGTCTGGGCACTGCTGGGGGGACTCTGCACCCACCCTTCCTGTGTCTGGGCACTGCTGGGGGGGGACTCTGGACCCACCCCTCCTGTGTCTGGGCACTGCTGGGAGTGATAGGCACCCACCCCTACTATGGCTGGTCACTTCTGAGGGGGACTCTGCACCCACCCCTCCTATGTCTGGGCACTGCTGGGGGGACTCTGCAACCATGCCTCCTATGTCTGGGCACTGCTGGGAGGACTCTGCACCCACCCCTCCTATGTCTGGGCACTGCTGGGAAGACTCTGCACCCACCCCTCCTATGTCTGGGCACTGCTGGAGGGACTCTGCACCCACCCCTCCTGTGTCTGGGCACTGCTGGGAGGACTCTCACCCACCCCTCCTGTGTCTGGGCACTGCTGGGAGTGATAGGCACCCACCCCTCCTGTGTCTGGGCACTGCTGGGAGTGATAGGCACCCACCCCTCCTCTGTCTGGGCACTGCTGGCAGGACTCTGCACCCACCCCTCCTATGTCTGGGCACTGCTGGGAGGACTCTCACCCACCCCTCCTGTATCTGGGCACTGCTGGGAGTGATAGGCACCCACCCCTCCAATGTCTGGGCACTACTGGGGGGACTCTGCACCCACCCCTCCTGTGTCTGGGCACTGCTGGGGGGACTTTGCACCCACCCCTCCTATGTCTGCGCACTGCTGGGAGTGATAGGCAACCACCCCTCCTATGCCTGGGCACTGCTGGGAAGACTCTGCGCCCACCCCTCCTATGTCTGGGCACTGCTGGGAGGACTCTCACCCACCCCTCCTGTATCTGGGCACTGCTGGGAGTGATAGGCACCCACCCCTCCTATGTCTGGGCACTGCTGGGGGGGGACTCTGCACCCACCACTCCTGTGTCTGGGCACTGCTGGGGGGACTCTGCACCCACCCCTCCTATGTCTGGGCACTGCTGGGAGTGATAGGCACCCACCCCTCCTATGTCTGGGCACTGCTGGGGGGACTCTGTACCCACCCCTCCTATGTCTGGGCACTGCTGGGGGGACTCTGCACCCACCCCTCCTATGTCTGGGCACTGCTGGGAGGACTCTGCACCCACCCCTCCTGTGTCTGGACACTGCTGGGGGGACTGTGCACCCACCCCTCCTATGTCTGGGCACTGCTGGGAGGACTCTCACCCACCCCTCCTGTGTCTGGGCACTGCTGGGAGTGATAGGCACCCACCCCTCCTGTGTCTGGGCACTGCTGGGAGTGATAGGCACCCACCCCTCCTATGTCTGGACACTGCTGGGAGGACTCTGCATCCACCCCTCCTATGTCTGGGCACTGCTGGGAGTGATAGGCACCCACCCCTCCTATGTCTGGGCACTGCTGGGGGGGGACTCTGCACCCACCCCTCCTGTGTCTGGGCACTGCTGGGAGAGATAGGCACCCACCCCTCCTATGGCTTGTCACTGCTGGGGGGACTCTGCACCCACCCCTCCTATGTCTGGGCACTGCTGGGGGGACTCTGCAACCACGCCTCCTATGTCTGGGCACTGCTGGGAGGACTCTGCACCCACCCCTCCTATGTCTGGGCACTGCTGGGAGGACTCACACCCACCCCTCCTGTGTCTGGGCACTGCTAGGAGGACTCTGCACCCACCCCTCGTATGTCTGGGCACTGCTGGGAGGACTCTCACCCACCCCTCCTGTGTCTGGGCACTGCTGGGAGTGATACGCACCCACCCCTCCTATGTCTGGGCACTGCTGGGAGTGATAGGCACCCACCACTCCTATGTCTGGGCACTGCTGGGAGTGATAGGCACCCACCCCTCCTATGTCTGGGCACTGCTGGGGGGACTCTGCACCCACCCCTCCTGTGTCTGGGCACTGCTGGGGGGGGACTATGCACCCACCCCTCCTGTGTCTGGGCACTGCTGGGAGTGATAGGCACCCACCCCTCCTATGTCTGGGCACTGCTGGCAGGACTCTGCACCCACCCCTCCTATGTCTGGGCACTGCTGGGAGTGATAGGCACCCACCCCTCCTATGTCTGGGCACTGCTGGGAGGACTCTGCACCCACCCCTCCTATGTCTGGGCACTGCTGGGAGGACTCTCACCCACCCCTCCTGTGTCTGGGCACTGCTGGGAGGACTCTGCACCCACCCCTCCTATGTCTGGGCACTGCTGGGAGGACTCTCACCCACCCCTCCCGTGTCTGGGCACTGCTGGGAGTGATAGGCACCCACCTCTCCTATGTCTGGGCACTGCTGGGGGGGACTCTGCACCCACCCCTCCTGTGTCTGGGCACTGCTGGTGGGACTCTGCACCCACCCCTCCTATGTCTGGGCACTGCTGGGAGTGATAGGCACCCACCCCTCCTATGTCTGGGCACTGCTGGGGGGACTCTGCACCCACCCCTCCTATGTCTGGGCACTGCTGGGGGGAGTCTGCACCCACCCCTCCTATGTCTGGACACTGCTGGGAGGACTCTGCACCCACCCCTCCTGTGTCTGTGCACTGCTGGGGGGACTCTGCACCCACCCCTCCTATGTCTGGGCACTGCTGGGAGGACTCTGCACCCACCCCTCCTATATCTGGGCACTGCTGGGGGGACTCTGCACCCACCCCTCCTATGTCTGGACACTGCTGGGAGGACTCTGCACCCACCCCTCCTATGTCTGGGCACTGCTGGGAGGACTCTCACCCACCCCTCCTGTGTCTGGGCACTGCTGGGAGTGATAGGCACCCACCCCTCCTATGTCTGGGCACTGCTGGGAGGACTCTGCACCCACCCCTCCTGTGGCTGGGCACTGCTGGGGGGGGACTCTGCACCCACCCCTCCTGTGTCTGGGCACTGCTGGGAGTGATAGGCACCCACCCCTCCTATGGCTTGTCACTGCTGGGGGGACTCTGCACCCACGCCTCCTATGTCTGGGCACTGCTGGGGGGACTCTGCAACCACGCCTCCTATGTCTGGGCACTGCTGGGAGGACTCTGCACCCACCCCTCCTGTGTCTGGGCACTGCTGGGGGGACTCTGCACCCACCCCTCCTATGTCTGGGCACTGCTGGGAGGACTCTGCACCCACCCCTCCTATGTCTGGGCACTGCTGGGGGGACTCTGCAACCACGCCTCCTATGTCTGGGCACTGCTGGGAGGACTCTGCACCCACCCCTCCTATGTCTGGGCACTGCTGGGAGGACTCACACCCACCCCTCCTGTGTCTGGGCACTGCTGGGAGGACTCTGCACCCACCCCTCCTATGTCTGGGCACTGCTGGGAGGACTCTGCACCCACCCCTCGTATGTCTGGGCACTGCTGGGAGGACTCTCACCCACCCCTCCTGTGTCTGGGCACTGCTGGGAGTGATAGGCACCCACCCCTCCTATGTCTGGGCACTGCTGGGAGTGATAGGCACCCACCCCTCCTATGTCTGGGCACTGCTGGGAGTGATAGGCACCCACCCCTCCTATGTCTGGGCACTGCTGGGGGGACTCTGCACCCACCCCTCCTGTGTCTGGGCACTGCTGGGGGGGACTCTGCACCCACCCCTCCTGTGTCTGGGCACTGCTGGGAGTGATAGGCACCCACCCCTCCTATGTCTGGGCACTGCTGGGAGGACTCTGCACCCACCCTCCTATGTCTGGGCACTGCTGGGAGTGATAGGCACCCACCCCTCCTATGTCTGGGCACTGCTGGGAGGACTCTGCACCCACCCCTCCTATGTCTGGGCACTGCTGGGAGGACTCTCACCCACCCCTCCTGTGTCTGGGCACTGCTGGGAGGACTCTGCACCCACCCCTCCTATGTCTGGGCACTGCTGGGAGGACTCTCACCCACCCCTCCTGTGTCTGGGCACTGCTGGGAGTGATAGGCACCCACCCCTCCTATGTCTGGGCACTGCTGGGAGTGATAGGCACCCACCCCTCCTATGTCTGGGCACTGCTGGGAGGACTCTGCACCCACCCCTCCTATGTCTGGGTACTGCTGGGAGGACTCTCACCCACCCCTCCCGTGTCTGGGCTCTGCTGGGAGTGATAGGCACCCACCCCTCCTATGTCTGGGCATTGCTGGGAGTGATAGGCACCCACCCCTCCTATGTCTGGGCACTGCTGGGAGGACTCTGCACCCACCCCTCCTATGTCTGGGCACTGCTGGGAGGACTCTCACCCACCCCTCCCGTGTCTGGGCACTGCTGGGAGTGATAGGCACCCACCTCTCCTATGTCTGGGCACTGCTGGGGGGACTCTGCACCCACCCCTCCTGTGTCTGGGCACTGCTGGGGGGACTCTGCACCCACCCCTCCTATGTCTGGGCACTGCTGGGAGTGATAGGCACCCACCCCTCCTATGTCTGGGCACTGCTGGGGGGACTCTGCACCCACCCCTCCTATGTCTGGGCACTGCTGGGGGGAGTCTGCACCCACCCCTCCTATGTCTGGACACTGCTGGGAGGACTCTGCACCCACCCCTCCTGTGTCTGTGCACTGCTGGGGGGACTCTGCACCCACCCCTCCTATGTCTGGGCACTGCTGGGAGGACTCTGCACCCACCCCTCCTGTGTCTGGACACTGCTGGGGGGACTGTGCACCCACCCCTCCTATGTCGGCACTGCTGGGAGGACTCTCACCCACCCCTCCTGTGTCTGGGCACTGCTGGGAGTGATAGGCACCTACCTCTCCTGTGTCTGGGCACTGCTGGGAGTGATAGGCACCCACCCCTCCTATGTCTGGGCACTGCTGGGAGGACTCTGCATCCACCCCTCCTATGTCTGGGCACTGCTGGGAGTGATAGGCACCCACCCCTCCTATGTCTGGGCACTGCTGGGGGGGACTCTGCACCCACCCCTCCTGTGTCTGGGCACTGCTGGGAGGGATAGGCACCCACCCCTCCTATGGCTTGTCACTGCTGGGGGGACTCTGCACCCACCCCTCCTATGTCTGGGCACTCCTGGGGGGACTCTGCAACCACGCCTCCTATGTCTGGGCACTGCTGGGAGGACTCTGCACCCACCCCTCCTATGTATGGGCACTGCTGGGATGACTCACACCCACCCCTCCTGTGTCTGGGCACTGCTGGGAGGACTCTGCACCCACCCCTCCTATGTCTGGGCACTGCTGGGAGGACTCTGCACCCACCCCTCGTATGTCTGGGCACTGCTGGGAGGACTCTCACCCACCCCTCCTGTGTCTGGGCACTGCTGGGAGTGATAGGCACCCACCCCTCCTATGTCTGGGCACTGCTGGGAGTGATAGGCACCCACCCCTCCTATGTCTGGGCACTGCTGGGGGGACTCTGCACCCACCCCTCCTGTGTCTGGGCACTGCTGGGGGGGGACTCTGCACCCACCCCTCCTGTGTCTGGGCACTGCTGGGAGTGATAGGCACCCACCCCTCCTATGTCTGGGCACTGCTGGGAGGACTCCGCACCCACCCCTCCTATGTCTGGGCACTGCTGGGAGTGATAGGCACCCACCCCTCCTATGTCTGGGCACTGCTGGGAGGACTCTGCACCCACCCCTCCTATGTCTGGGCACTGCTGGGAGGACTCTCACCCACCCCTCCTGTGTCTGGGCACTGCTGGGAGGACTCTGCACCCACCCCTCCTGTGTCTGGGCACTGCTGGGAGTGATACGCACCCACCCCTCCTATGTCTGGGCACTGCTGGGAGTGATAGGCACCCACCACTCCTATGTCTGGGCACTGCTGGGAGTGATAGGCACCCACCCCTCCTATGTCTGGGCACTGCTGGGGGGACTCTGCACCCACCCCTCCTGTGTATGGGCACTGCTGGGGGGGACTCTGCACCCACCCCTCCTGTGTCTGGGCACTGCTGGGAGTGATAGGCACCCACCCCTCCTATGTCTGGGCACTGCTGGCAGGACTCTGCACCCACCCCTCCTATGTCTGGGCACTGCTGGGAGTGATAGGCACCCACCCCTCCTATGTCTGGGCACTGCTGGGAGGACTCTGCACCCACCCCTCCTATGTCTGGGCACTGCTGGGAGGACTCTCACCCACCCCTCCTGTGTCTGGGCACTGCTGGGAGGACTCTGCACCCACCCCTCCTATGTCTGGGCACTGCTGGGAGGACTCTCACCCACCCCTCCCGTGTCTGGGCACTGCTGGGAGTGATAGGCACCCACCTCTCCTATGTCTGGGCACTGCTGGGGGGGACTCTGCACCCACCCCTCCTGTGTCTGGGCACTGCTGGGGGGACTCTGCACCCACCCCTCCTATGTCTGGGCACTGCTGGGAGTGATAGGCACCCACCCCTCCTATGTCTGGGCACTGCTGGGGGGACTCTGCACCCACCCCTCCTATGTCTGGGCACTGCTGGGGGGAGTCTGCACCCACCCCTCCTATGTCTGGACACTGCTGGGAGGACTCTGCACCCACCCCTCCTGTGTCTGTGCACTGCTGGGGGGACTCTGCACCCACCCCTCCTATGTCTGGGCACTGCTGGGAGGACTCTGCACCCACCCCTCCTATATCTGGGCACTGCTGGGGGGACTCTGCACCCACCCCTCCTATGTCTGGGCACTGCTGGGAGGACTCTGCACCCACCCCTCCTATGTCTGGGCACTGCTGGGAGGACTCTCACCCACCCCTCCTGTGTCTGGGCACTGCTGGGAGTGATAGGCACCCACCCCTCCTATGTCTGGGCACTGCTGGGGGGACTCTGCACCCACCCCTCCTGTGGCTGGGCACTGCTGGGGGGGGGACTCTGCACCCACCCCTCCTGTGTCTGGGCACTGCTGGGAGTGATAGGCACCCACCCCTCCTATGGCTTGTCACTGCTGGGGGGACTCTGCACCCACGCCTCCTATGTCTGGGCACTGCTGGGGGGACTTTGCAACCACGCCTCCTATGTCTGGGCACTGCTGGGAGGACTCTGCACCCACCCCTCCTGTGTCTGGGCACTGCTGGGGGGACTCTGCACCCACCCCTCCTATGTCTGGGCACTGCTGGGAGGACTCTGCACCCACCCCTCCTATGTCTGGGCACTGCTGGGGGGACTCTGCAACCACGCCTCCTATGTCTGGGCACTGCTGGGAGGACTCTGCACCCACCCCTCCTATGTCTGGGCACTGCTGGGAGGACTCACACCCACCCCTCCTGTGTCTGGGCACTGCTGGGAGGACTCTGCACCCACCCCTCCTATGTCTGGGCACTGCTGGGAGGACTCTGCACCCACCCCTCGTATGTCTGGGCACTGCTGGGAGGACTCTCACCCACCCCTCCTGTGTCTGGGCACTGCTGGGAGTGATAGGCACCCACCCCTCCTATGTCTGGGCACTGCTGGGAGTGATAGGCACCCACCCCTCCTATGTCTGGGCACTGCTGGGAGTGATAGGCACCCACCCCTCCTATGTCTGGGCACTGCTGGGGGGACTCTGCACCCACCCCTCCTGTGTCTGGGCACTGCTGGGGGGGACTCTGCACCCACCCCTCCTGTGTCTGGGCACTGCTGGGAGTGATAGGCACCCACCCCTCCTATGTCTGGGCACTGCTGGGAGGACTCTGCACCCACCCTCCTATGTCTGGGCACTGCTGGGAGTGATAGGCACCCACCCCTCCTATGTCTGGGCACTGCTGGGAGGACTCTGCATCCACCCCTCCTATGTCTGGGCACTGCTGGGAGGACTCTCACCCACCCCTCCTGTGTCTGGGCACTGCTGGGAGGACTCTGCACCCACCCCTCCTATGTCTGGGCACTGCTGGGAGGACTCTCACCCACCCCTCCTGTGTCTGGGCACTGCTGGGAGTGATAGGCACCCACCCATCCTATGTCTGGGCACTGCTGGGAGTGATAGGCACCCACCCCTCCTATGTCTGGGCACTGCTGGGAGGACTCTGCACCCACCCCTCCTATGTCTGGGTACTGCTGGGAGGACTCTCACCCACCCCTCCCGTGTCTGGGCTCTGCTGGGAGTGATAGGCACCCACCCCTCCTATGTCTGGGCACTGCTGGGAGTGATAGGCACCCACCCCTCCTATGTCTGGGCACTGCTGGGAGGACTCTGCACCCACCCCTCCTATGTCTGGGCACTGCTGGGAGGACTCTCACCCACCCCTCCCGTGTCTGGGCACTGCTGGGAGTGATAGGCACCCACCTCTCCTATGTCTGGGCACTGCTGGGGGGACTCTGCACCCACCCCTCCTGTGTCTGGGCACTGCTGGGGGGACTCTGCACCCACCCCTCCTATGTCTGGGCACTGCTGGAAGTGATAGGCACCCACCCCTCCTATGTCTGGGCACTGCTGGGGGGACTCTGCACCCACCCCTCCTATGTCTGGGCACTGCTGGGGGGAGTCTGCACCCACCCCTCCTATGTCTGGACACTGCTGGGAGGACTCTGCACCCACCCCTCCTGTGTCTGTGCACTGCTGGGGGGACTCTGCACCCACCCCTCCTATGTCTGGGCACTGCTGGGAGGACTCTGCACCCACCCCTCCTGTGTCTGGACACTGCTGGGGGGATTGTACACCCACCCCTCCTATGTCTGGGCACTGCTGGGAGGACTCTCACCCACCCCTCCTGTGTCTGGGCACTGCTGGGAGTGATAGGCACCTACCTCTCCTGTGTCTGGGCACTGCTGGGAGTGATAGGCACCCACCCCTCCTATGTCTGGGCACTGCTGGGAGGACTCTGCATCCACCCCTCCTATGTCTGGGCACTGCTGGGAGTGATAGGCACCCACCCCTCCTATGTCTGGGCACTGCTGGGGGGGACTCTGCACCCACCCCTCCTGTGTCTGGGCACTGCTGGGAGGGATAGGCACCCACCCCTCCTATGGCTTGTCACTGCTGGGGGGACTCTGCACCCACCCCTCCTATGTCTGGGCACTGCTGGGGGGACTCTGCAACCACGCCTCCTATGTCTGGGCACTGCTGGGAGGACTCTGCACCCACCCCTCCTATGTATGGGCACTGCTGGGATGACTCACACCCACCCCTCCTGTGTCTGGGCACTGCTGGGAGGACTCTGCACCCACCCCTCCTATGTCTGGGCACTGCTGGGAGGACTCTGCACCCACCCCTCGTATGTCTGGGCACTGCTGGGAGGACTCTCACCCACCCCTCCTGTGTCTGGGCACTGCTGGGAGTGATAGGCACCCACCCCTCCTATGTCTGGGCACTGCTGGGAGTGATAGGCACCCACCCCTCCTATGTCTGGGCACTGCTGGGGGGACTCTGCACCCACCCCTCCTGTGTCTGGGCACTGCTGGGGGGGGACTCTGCACCCACCCCTCCTGTGTCTGGGCACTGCTGGGAGTGATAGGCACCCACCCCTCCTATGTCTGGGCACTGCTGGGAGGACTCTGCACCCACCCCTCCTATGTCTGGGCACTGCTGGGAGTGATAGGCACCCACCCCTCCTATGTCTGGGCACTGCTGGGAGGACTCTGCACCCACCCCTCCTATGTCTGGTCACTGCTGGGAGGACTCTCACCCACCCCTCCTGTGTCTGGGCACTGCTGGGAGGACTCTGCACCCACCCCTCCTATGTCTGGGCACTGCTGGGAGGACTCTCACCCACCCCTCCTGTGTCTGGGCACTGCTGGGAGTGATAGGCACCCACCCCTCCTATGTCTGGGCACTGCTGGGAGTGATAGTGTTAGACGGCGACCTCAGAGGAGCCCGGAAGGGGGGTCCTGACTACCCTGAGTCCCACCCGTGTAGTATCGTAGCCGGGCACTGGCGGGAGATTCCCCAGGGGGAGGAATCTCGCAACTAGGATCGTACTTCTGGCACCACACGACACAGAGAGACCACACTGGGTATTCTCAGAAAACAAGCTTTATCAAATAGGTATCACTGCAAATATGTACAAGGTGAGTACGGGCTCAAGAGTCTCGGAAAGGTAGGGGGTAGCGGGACTGTCTCTGGTAACGGTTCAAAGCAGGGACGTATCCGGCGCACAGCTCACAATCCTCGAGCTGGGGGATACGTGGTCGGAGTCGGGGTCCGGCGGGACCGTGAGAGTCTGGGGGAGCCGCGAGTCACTCAGCGGGCTCAGGTACAGGTTCGGAGGTCTTACGATCTTCAAGGAGCCGCGAGTCACTCAGCAGGGCTCAGGTACAAGTTCGGAGGTCTTACGATCTTCAGGGAGCCGCGAGTCACTCAGCAGGGCTCAGTTACAAGTTCGGAGGTCTTACGATCTTCAGGGAGCCGCGAGTCACTCAGCAGGGCTCAGGTACGAGTTCGGAGGTCTTACGATCTTCAGGGAGCCGCGAGTCACTCAGCAGGGCTCAGGTAGGTTCAAATTCCAGGAGCCGCGACCGCGTCGGCAGGCTCTCATTGTTCCAGCGTCGAATCTGCCGGACAGTCTCAGAGCACCCCTTGTTATAGGTCGACCCCTCTTTGATGTCCGGAGTCTGTGCAGGCAGGGGTCTTGTCACCTGGGGGGCCGCTTGTCGGGGTTTCCTGCTATTGTCTTTTGATCCTTTCAGGGCCGGGTTGGGAGGAGTCCCAGACACCCAGCAGGCACGGAGCCAGCCCGCAGGGAGGCCGGAGGGCCGATCGAAACCCATCGTCCCAGGGGAGTTAGAGGTGCGATAGAAACTGCTCCTCCCTCTCTCATCCCCTGGAAGCGTGATGTCCTCCAGCCGGAGTGGCGCCTCGAGGCCCGGGTCGCGCTGGGGCCGGGCGGCCATCTTGTTGCATGGAGTGGGCACGCGGGCCCGGGGTGGCCGAAAGGAGAGAGGCCATGGACGGGGATGTCCGGGGTTGGTGCGGGTGTCCTGGTGGGAAGGGTCGGCTGGGCCGTGTGCTTGGGCTGCAGGTACCAGGTTTCGGTGGTGCGGGGGCACGGAGGGCCATTCTACGAGGCCGGGTCCAACACGCGTCCCCCCCAGCTGAAAGCCGGAGAGAACTGCCCATCACCTTGGGGGGTTCTCTTCGCTGAGGCGGAAGAACCGGGAGAGGCCGTCAGCGTTGGCGTGGTCCGTACCAGGGCGGTGTTCTACGGTGAAGTCCATTCCCTGGAGGGAGATTGACCACCGCAGTAGCTTGGGGTTTTCTCCTCGCATCTGCATGAGCCATCGCAAGGGCCGATGGTCAGTTTGGACTCTGAAATGAGTGCCGAACAGGTAAGGTCGTAGTTTTTTTAGTGCCCAGACCACGGCAAAGGCTTCGCGCTCTATGGTGCTCCACCTCTGTTCTCGGGGCAGCAGCCGCCGACTGAGGAAGGCGATGGGCTGGTCTAGGCCTTGATCATTCACTTGGGACAGGACGGCCCCAATGCCATGCTCGGAGGCGTCGGTCTGGACTAGGAACTCCTTGGTGTAGTCGGGAGCCTGGAGGACGGGGGCAGTGCACATGGCCTTTTTTAGAGCATCGAAAGCTTCCTGGCAGGCAGCCGTCCACTGCACCTTCTTTGGCTGTTTTTTAGACGTGAGTTCAGTGAGAGGGCCGACCAGGCTGCCATACCCCCGAATGAATCGGCGGTAGTAGCCCGTGAGTCCCAGAAAGGCTCGGACCTCCGTTTGGGTGATGGGTGGTTCCCATGCCAGGATGGCGTCGATTTTTGGCTGTAGAGGGGCGACCTGGCCACTCCCGACTTGGTGCCCCAGGTAGACTACGGATCCTTGCCCGATCTGGCACTTGCTGGCTTTTACGGTGAGGCCTGCCTGGCGCAGGGCGGTTAGCACTCTCCGGAGGTGCTGGAGGTGCTCACTCCACTCTGAACTGAAGACAGCGATGTCGTCCAGATAGGCCGCGCTGAACTGTTCTAGCCCGGCCAGGACCCTATTCACCAGTCTCTGGAAAGTGGCCGGGGCATTTTTCATCCCGAAGGGCATCACGCGGAAGCGGTAGTGCCCATCGGGGGTGGAGAAAGCAGACCGCTCCTTGGCCCCTTCGGTGAGCGCAATCTGCCAGTATCCGCAGGTGAGGTCGAAAGTGCTGAGGAACCGGGCGGCCCCTAGTCGGTCAATGAGCTCGTCGGCTCGTGGAATGGGGTGGGCATCGGCTCGGGTAATGTCATTGAGCCCCCGGTAATCCACGCAGAACCGGAGCTCGGGGGCGACACCGGGGGCTGCTGCCTTCGGAACCAGGACCACGGGGCTGGCCCAGGGACTGTCAGAGGGCTCGATCACCCCCAGGGTCAACATCTTCGAGACTTCAGCTTGAATGCAGGACCGGACCCGGTCAGGAACCCGGTAGGCTCGGTGTCTCACCGGCGGGCTGTCCCCGGTGTCCACATCGTGAACACACCAGTTGGTGACCCGGGGGGTCAGGGAGAAGAGGTCGGAAAATTGTCTGAGGAGCTGGCGGCAGTCCGCTTGTTGCTGGGCAGTGAGGGCTGGGGAGAGGTTCACTCCCTCCACGGAGCCATCCTGCTCCTTGACACACAGGAGGTCCGGGAGGGGATCCGACTCATCTTCGGCCCCGTCATCGGTGGCCAGCAGGAGGCTCAGTTCTGTCCGCACGAAGTGAGGCTTGAGGCGGTTCACGTGCAGGACCCGGAGGGGATCCCGAGGCGACTGGACGTCCACCAAGTAGGTGACTTGACTCTTCCTCTCAACCACTTTGTAGGGCCCAGTCCATCGGTCCTGGAGGGCGCCAGGCTTCACGGGGGCCATGACCCACACCTGCTGGCCCGGCTGGAACTCGACCAGAGTAGCATTCTGGTCGTACCAGCGCTTCATTCCTTCTTGACTCGCCTCCAGGTTGGCCTCGGCCAGTTCTCGGAACCTCCTGGTCTGGTTCCGGAGGGCCAGGACATATTGGAACACATCTCGGGGGGTGGTCTGGGGTGCTGCCTCCCACCCTTCCTTAACCAAACTGAGGGGACCTCGGACGGGTTGCCCATAGAGTAATTCAAACGGGCTGAACCCTAAGGACTTCTGGGGGACCTCCCGGTAAGCGAACAAGAGGCAGGGGAGCAGGACGTCCCACTTACGCCGGAGGGGCTCTTCTAGGCCAGCGATCATCCCTTTCAAAGTCCTATTAAACCTCTCTACTAGGCCGTTCCCTTGGGGATGGTACGGGGTGGTGAACTTATAGGACACCCCACATTGTTGCCACAGGGACGTCATATACCTTGATATAAAATTAGTGCCGCGATCGCTCACGACCTCGCGGGGGAAACCCACCCTGGAAAAGATCCCCATCAGGGCCTGGCCCACCACGGGGGCCGTAATGGTGCGTAGGGGAATAGCCTCCGGATAGCGGGTGGCGTGGTCTACTAGGACCAAGATGAAACGGTGACCTTGGGAGGTGGGGGGGTCCAGTGGCCCCACGATGTCGATTCCGACTCGTTCGAAGGGGGTACTGACGACCGGGAAGGGTTGGAGGGGAGCCTTGCGCTTCCCCCCACTGGCTTGGCACGTGGGGCAGGACTTGCAGTGTGCCTCTACCGCTGCTTTCATCTTAGGCCAAAAAAAATGGGTCACGAGACGGCTGTAGGTCTTGTCCTGACCCAGGTGGCCGGCGAGGGGGACGTCGTGGGCTAAGCCCAGGAGGAAATCTCGGAAGCGGAGGGGTACCACCAGTACCCGTCCGGATCCCAGCTCCACCGACTTCTGCTCACTATACAGGATGTTATTCTCCCAATAGATTCGGTGCGTTCCGGTCTGGTCACCTGCGGCTTGGCCCTCGGCCTGGCGCCGCAGCCCGATCAGGGAAGGACAGGTGGCTTGCTCCCGGCAAAATTCTTCCCGGGTGGGCCCGCCCTCGTGGCGCCAATGGGCCAACTCGGGTAGATCCCCCAACTCGGGGACCGGGGCGGGGTCGGATGGTGCGGGTTCGTCGCTGGCGACGGACCCTTCCGATGGGGGAACGGAAGGACCCTCGGCGGGGACGGTACGGGTTTCTTCGACCGGGGTGCTCTCGACTTCTCTCCGGGGAGTGAGTCGGGCTGTCATAGATCGGGTGGTGGCACACACCCACTCGGGGAGTCCCATCATTCCTAGGTGGGCCTTGCGCTCTACGTGCTTCCAGGGAGAACTCTCCAGGTCGTTCCCTAGGAGGCAGTCGACCGGCTGGGAGGTTCTTACGGCCACCTTGAGTTTACCTATCACCCCTCCCCACTCAAATGGCACCAGGGCTACCTGACACATACTTTCCCTATTGTCTGCGGATATTACGGGGCAAAAGACATTGGGGAGGATCAGCTCCTCGGGGACTAGGTGCCTGAGGACACCGGTGATACTGGCCCCGGTGTCCCGCAGGGCCTCTACCTGGTGGCCATTGATCTTGACGAGCTGCCCATATTTCTGTGTGTTGGACGGTAGGAGGCTACCAGGGATCATTTCCCTATCTCCCAGGGATACTAGGGCCATAGCGGCGGGTTCCCACTCCTCGGCTTCCTCAACCTCCTCCCCCAGGGCTATGTTGGCTATCTTTCTCGCAGGGGTGACTTGGGTGGCCATGGGGCACTCTGGGTCATTGGCGTAGTGCCCGGGTTTCTGGCAACGGAAACATGTGACGGTCACCCGGTGTCCTCGTCTCCCAGGGGGCCCTGTCACTGGTGGGGGGGGCGCCGGGAAAGGTGGAGGTGGTGTCTTCGGGGGGCTAGGCTGGGACTCTCTCGGCCCTCCCTGGTTCCCTCCCCCTCTCTGGCGGGGTGGTCCCTGACTGGTTCGGGGGTACTCTCCTACCATGCCCCGGGAGACCCGGGTGTTGGTCCAGCGGTCGGCCTCCACAGCCAGCTTCCGGGGATCTGTGAGCTTGCTATCCAGCAGATGTTGACGTAGCTCTATGAAGCAGTTCGCAGCCAGATGTTCCCATAACATGAGATCAGTGAGTTCGGCAAGGGTGGTGACTTTGCTGCCCTTGACCCACCCATCGAAGGCCCGACTAAAAAAGTTTACATACTCCACCCAGGTGGTGCCCGGGATCTTCCTGCAGTCCCGGAACCGTTGGCGGTACATTTCTGGGGTGAGGCCGTATCTTGTGAGGAGAGCCTCTTTCATGTGGCTGTAGGA
This sequence comes from Triturus cristatus, assembly GCF_964204655.1. Lineage (NCBI taxonomy): Eukaryota > Metazoa > Chordata > Amphibia > Caudata > Salamandridae > Triturus > Triturus cristatus. The sequence continues at coordinate 476,424,326 of NC_140579.1, read as the reverse complement.
GGTCTGCAGGGAGAGGGGTAGGTCGAGCAGGGTGTCCCTTCCTTCGCTCAGAAACCGCCCCCACAACCCCGCCCCCCAGTCCTTCTGTGGGATCTGATGGGAGGTCATGGCGACCTCGTAGGCCCGAAACCATTGCTGAATGTCATCGTTTTTATAATATTCCTTGACCACATCCTTGGGGATGTGGACCTTCTGTTCCGATGGGGGGGCCGTCTCTCGGTTTCCCGAGGGCCTCCCGTCCTCATTTCGGGCCTTGAGCTAGAGTTCCTTTAAGCTGCGTTCGTGCTCCAGTTGGAGCTTCCTTCCTTCGTGCTCCCGTTGGAGCTTCTTTTCTTCCAGTTCGCCTTGTACGCGCATTTGCTCTACCGCTAGCTTTTTCTCCGCTAACTTCAATTCGCCCTCGATTTTGAGTTTGGCTAACTCGAGTTCATGACTGCGGCTTCTCTCTCTGTCCGTGAGTTCTTCCGGGGATAGGCCCCCGTCTGGTACAATGCCTCGCACCTGATTGTCGCTGCTTTCACTTGGAGGGGGTTCGGCTTCGTCGGGGCGCTCCCCCGTGCCTTCCGGGCGGGAGGCCCCGGTCTCCACCCAAGTTTTCAGTGCTTTCTGCAAGTCTTCCTTAGTGTTGAGGCCAGTGGTAGCGATTTTAAGTTCTTTGCAAAATTGCTTTATCTCTTTGTGTGTGTATTCTTCTAGATGCTCCACCTGGAACACTCTGTTGGCATTGGTTTCTGCGGAGCTCATGGCGCTTCCTTCTGCCATCTTTGTTGGTCGTGCGTCCGTTGTTCACTGTACGATCTCTAGGTGATGGGCCCGAATCCCGTCGCTTGCCACCAATGTTAGACGGCGACCTCAGAGGAGCCCGGAAGGGGGGTCCTGACTACCCTGAGTCCCACCCGTGTAGTATCGTAGCCGGGCACTGGCGGGAGATTCCCCAGGGGGAGGAATCTCGCAACTAGGATCGTACTTCTGGCACCACACGACACAGAGAGACCACACTGGGTATTCTCAGAAAACAAGCTTTATCAAATAGGTATCACTGCAAATATGTACAAGGTGAGTACGGGCTCAAGAGTCTCGGAAAGGTAGGGGGTAGCGGGACTGTCTCTGGTAACGGTTCAAAGCAGGGACGTATCCGGCGCACAGCTCACAATCCTCGAGCTGGGGGATACGTGGTCGGAGTCGGGGTCCGGCGGGACCGTGAGAGTCTGGGGGAGCCGCGAGTCACTCAGCGGGCTCAGGTACAGGTTCGGAGGTCTTACGATCTTCAAGGAGCCGCGAGTCACTCAGCAGGGCTCAGGTACAAGTTCGGAGGTTTTACGATCTTCAGGGAGCCGCGAGTCACTCAGCAGGGCTCAGGTACAAGTTCGGAGGTCTTACGATCTTCAGGGAGCCGCGAGTCACTCAGCAGGGCTCAGGTACGAGTTCGGAGGTCTTACGATCTTCAGGGAGCCGCGAGTCACTCAGCAGGGCTCAGGTAGGTTCAAATTCCAGGAGCCGCGACCGCGTCGGCAGGCTCTCGTTGTTCCAGCGTCGAATCTGCCGGACAGTCTCAGAGCACCCCTTGTTATAGGTCGACCCCTCTTTGATGTCCGGAGTCTGTGCAGGCAGGGGTCTTGTCACCTGGGGGGCCGCTTGTCGGGGTTTCCTGCTATTGTCTTTTGATCCTTTCAGGGCCGGGTCGGGAGGAGTCCCAGACACCCAGCAGGCACGGAGCCAGCCCGCAGGGAGGCCGGAGGGCCGATCGAAACCCATCGTCCCAGGGGAGTTAGAGGTGCGATAGAAACTGCTCCTCCCTCTCTCATCCCCTGGAAGCGTGATGTCCTCCAGCCGGAGTGGCGCCTCGAGGCCCGGGTCGTGCTGGGGCCGGGCGGCCATCTTGTTGCATGGAGTGGGCACGCGGGCCCGGGGTGGCCGAAAGGAGAGAGGCCATGGACGGGGATGTCCGGGGTTGGTGCGGGTGTCCTGGTGGGAAGGGTCGGCTGGGCCGTGTGCTTGGGCTGCAGGTACCAGGTTTCGGTGGTGCGGGGGCACGGAGGGCCATTCTACGAGGCCGGGTCCAACAGATAGGCACCCACACCTCCTATGTCTGGGCACTGCTGGGAGGACTCTGCACCCACCCCTCCTGTGTCTGGGCACTGCTGGGAGGACTCTCACCCACCCCTCCCGTGTCTGGGCACTGCTGGGAGTGATAGGCACCCACCCCTCCTATGTCTGGGCACTGCTGGGAGTGATAGGCACCCACCCCTCCTATGTCTGGGCACTGCTGGGAGGACTCTGCACCCACCCCTCCTATGTCTGGGCACTGCTGGGGGGACTCTCACCCACCCCTCCCGTGTCTGGGCACTGCTGGGAGTGATAGGCACCCACCTCTCCTATGTCTGGGCACTGCTGGGGGGACTCTGCACCCACCCCTCCTGTGTCTGGGCACTGCTGGGGGGACTCTGCACCCACCCCTCCTATGTCTGGGCACTGCTGGGAGTGATAGGCACCCACCCCTCCTATGTCTGGGCACTGCTGGGGGGACTCTGCACCCACCCCTCCTATGTCTGGGCACTGCTGGGGGGAGTCTGCACCCACCCCTCCTGTGTCTGGGCACTGCTGGGAGGACTCTGCACCCACCCCTCCTGTGTCTATGCACTGCTGGGGGGACTCTGCACCCACCCCTCCTATGTCTGGGCACTGCTGGGAGGACTCTGCACCCACCCCTCCTATGTCTGGGCACTGTTGGGGGGACTCTGCACCCACCCCTCCTATGTCTGGGCACTGCTGGGAGGACTCTGCACCCACCCCTCCTATGTCTGGGCACTGCTGGGAGGACTCTCACCCACCCCTCCTGTGTCTGGGCACTGCTGGGAGTGATAGGCACCCACCCCTCCTATGTCTGGGCACTGCTGGGGGGACTCTGCACCCACCCCTCCTGTGGCTGGGCACTGCTGGGGGGGGACTCTGCACCCACCCCTCCTGTGTATGGGCACTGCTGGGAGTGATAGGCACCCACCCCTCCTATGGCTTGTCACTGCTGGGGAAACTCTGCACCCACCCCTCTTATGTCTGGGCACTGCTGGGAGGACTCTGCACCCACCCCTCCTATGTCTGGGCACTGCTGGGAGGACTCACACCCACCCCTCCTGTGTCTGGGCACTGCTGGGAGGACTCTGCACCCACCCCTCCTATGTCTGGGCACTGCTGGGAGTGATAGGCACCCACCCCTCCTATGTCTGGGCACTGCTGGGAGTGATAGGCACCCACCCCTCCTATGTCTGGGCACTGCTGGGAGTGATAGGCACCCACCCCTCCTATGTCTGGGCACTGCTGGGGGGACTCTGCACCCACCCCTCCTGTGTCTGGGCACTGCTAGGGGGGACTCTGCACCCACCCCTCCTGTGTCTGGGCACTGCTGGGAGTGATAGGCACCCACCCCTCCTATGTCTGGGCACTGCTGGGAGGACTCTGCACCCACCCATCCTATGTCTGGGCACTGCTGGGAGTAATAGGCACCCACCCCTCCTATGTCTGGGCACTGCTGGGAGGACTCTGCACCCACCCCTCCTATGTCTGGGCACTGCTGGGAGGACTCTCACCCACCCCTCCTGTGTCTGGGCACTGCTGGGAGGACTCTGCACCCACCCCTCCTGTGTCTGGGCACTGCTGGGAGGACTCTCACCCACCCCTCCCATGTCTGGGCTCTGCTGGGAGTGATAGGCACCCACCCCTCCTATGTCTGGGCACTGCTGGGAGTGATAGGCACCCACCCCTCCTATGTCTGGGCACTGCTGGGAGGACTCTGCACCCACCCCTCCTATGTCTGGGCACTGCTGGGAGGACTCTCACCCACCCCTCCCGTGTCTGGGCACTACTGGGAGTGATAGGCACCCACCTCTCCTATGTCTGGGCACTGCTGGGAGTGATAGGCACTCACCTCTCCTATGTCTGGGCACTGCTGGGTGGACTCTGCACCCACCCCTCCTGTGTCTGTGCACTGCTGGGGGGACTCTGCACCCACCCCTCCTATGTCTGGGCACTGATGGGAGGACTCTGCACCCACCCCTCCTATGTCTGGGCACTGCTGGGAGGACTCTGCACCCACCCCTCCTATGTCTGGGCACTGCTGGGAGGACTCTCACCCACCCCTCCTGTGTCTGGGCACTGCTGGGAGTGATAGGCACCCACCCCTCCTATGTCTGGGCACTGCTGGGGGGACTCTGCACCCACCCCTCCTGTGGCTGGGCACTGCTGGGGGGGGACTCTGCACCCACCCCTCCTGTGTCTGGGCACTGCTGGGAGTGATAGGCACCCACCCCTCCTATGTCTGGGCACTGCTGGGGGGACTCTGCACCCACCCCTCCTGTGGCTGGGCACTGCTGGGGGGGGACTCTGCACCCACCCCTCTTGTGTCTGGGCACTGCTGGGAGTGATAGGCACCCACCCCTCCTATGGCTTGTCTCTGCTGGGGGGACTCTGCACCCACCCCTCCTATGTCTGGGCACTGCTGGGAGGACTCTGCACCCACCCCTCCTATGTCTGGGCACTGCTGGGAGGACTCTCACCCACCCCTCCTGTGTCTGGGCACTGCTGGGAGTGATAGTCACCCACCCCTCCTATGTCTGGGCACTGCTGGGGGGACTCTGCACCCACCCCTCCTGTGGCTGGGCACTGCTGGGGGGAACTCTGCACCCACCCCTCCTGTGTCTGGGCACTGCTGGGAGTGATAGGCACCCACCCCTCCTATGGCTTGTCACTGCTGGGGGGACTCTGCACCCACCCCTCCTATGTCTGGGCACTGCTCGGGGGACTCTGCAACCACGCCTCCTATGTCTGGGCACTGCTGGGAGGACTCTGCACCCACCCCTCCTGTGTCTGGGCACTGCTGGGGGGACTCTGCACCCACCCCTCCTATGTCTGGGCACTGCTGGGAGGACTCTGCACCCACCCCTCCTATGTCTGGGCACTGCTGGAGGGACTCTGCACCCACCCCTCCTATGTCTGGGCACTGCTGGGAGGACTCTGCACCCACCCCTCCTATGTCTGGGCACTGCTGGAGGGACTCTGCACCCACCCCTCCTATGTCTGGGCACTGCTGGGAGGACTCTGCACCCACCCCTCCTATGTCTGGGCACTGCTGGGAGGACTCTCACCCACCCCTCCTGTGTCTGGGCACTGCTGGGAGTGATAGGCACCCACCCCTCCTGTGTCTGGGCACTGCTGGGAGTGATAGGCACCCACCCCTCCTATGTCTGGGCACTGCTGGGAGGACTCTCACCCACCCCTCCTGTGTCTGGGCACTGCTGGGAGTGATAGGCACCCACCCCTCCTATGTCTGGGCACTGCTGGGGGGGACTCTGCACCCACCCCTCCTGTGTCTGGGCACTGCTGGGGGGACTCTGCACCCACCCCTCCTATGTCTGGGCACTGCTGGGGGGACTCTGCACCCACCCCTCCTATGTCTGGGCAGTGCTGGGAGGACTCTCACCCACCCCTCCTGTGTCTGGGCACTGCTGGGAGTTATAGGCACCCACCCCTCCTGTGTCTGGGCACTGCTGGGAGTGATAGGCACCCACCCCTCCTATGTCTGGGCACTGCTGGGAGGACTCTGCATCCACCCCTCCTATGTCTGGGCACTGCTGGGAGTGATAGGCACCCACCCCTCCTATGTCTGGGCACTGCTGGGAGGACTCTGCACCCACCCCTCCTGTGTCTGGGCACTGCTGGGAGGACTCACACCCACCCCTCCTGTGTCTGGGCACTGCTGGGAGGACTCTGCACCCACCCCTCCTATGTCTGGGCACTGCTGGGAGGATTCTGCACCCACCCCTCGTATGTCTGGGCACTGCTGGGAGGACTCTCACCCACCCCTCCTGTGTCTGGGCACTGCTGGGAGTGATAGGCACCCACCCCTCCTATGTCTGGGCACTGCTGGGAGTGATAGGCACCCACCCCTCCTATGTCTGGGCACTGTTGGGAGTGATAGGCACCCACCCCTCCTATGTCTGGGCACTGCTGGGGGGACTCTGCACCCACCCCTCCTGTGTCTGGGCACTGCTGGGGGGGGACTCTGCACCCACCCCTCCTGTGTCTGGGCACTGCTGGGAGTGATAGGCACCCACCCCTCCTATGTCTGGGCATTGCTGGGGGGACTCTGCACCCACCCCTCCTGTGTCTGGGCACTGCTGGGGGGGGACTCTGCACCCACCCCTCCTGTGTCTGGGCACTGCTGGGAGTGATAGGCACCCACCCCTACTATGGCTGGTCACTGCTGGGGGGGACTCTGCACCCACCCCTCCTATGTCTGGGCACTGCTGGGGGGACTCTGCAACCATGCCTCCTCTGTCTGGGCACTGCTGGGAGGACTCTGCACCCACCCCTCCTATGTCTGGGCACTGCTGGGAGGACTCTGCACCCACCCCTCCTATGTCTGGGCACTGCTGGAGGGACTCTGCACCCACCCCTCCTGTGTCTGGGCACTGCTGGGAGGACTCTCACCCACCCCTCATGTGTCTGGGCACTGCTGGGAGTGATAGGCACCCACCCCTCCTGTGTCTGGGCACTGCTGGGAGTGATAGGCACCCACCCCTCCTCTGTCTGGGCACTGCTGGCAGGACTCTGCACCCACCCCTCCTGTGTCTGGGCACTGCTGGGAGGACTCTCACCCACCCCTCCTGTATCTGGGCACTGCTGGGAGTGATAGGCACCCACCCCTCCAATGTCTGGGCACTGCTGGGGGGACTCTGCACCAACCCCTCCTGTGTCTGGGCACTGCTGGGGGGACTCTGCACTCACCCCTCCTATGTCTGGGCACTGCTGGGAGTGATAGGCACCCACCCCTCCTATGTCTGGGCACTGCTGGGAAGACTCTGCGCCCACCCCTCCTATGTCTGGGCACTGCTGGGAGGACTCTCACCCACCCCTCCTGTATCTGGGCACTGCTGGGAGTGATAGGCACCCACCCCTCCTATGTCTGGGCACTGCTGGGGGGGGGGACTCTGCACCCACCCCTCCTGTGTCTGGGCACTGCTGGGGGGACTCTGCACCCACCCCTCCTATGTCTGGGCACTGCTGGGTGTGATAGGCACCCACCCCTCCTATGTCTGGGCACTGCTGGGGGACTCTGCACCCACCCCTCCTATGTCTGGGCACTGCTGGGGGACTCTGCACCCACCCCTCCTATGTCTGGGCACTGCTGGGAGGACTCTGCACCCACCCCTCCTGTGTCTGGACACTGCTGGGGGGACTGTGCACCCACCCCTCCTATGTCTGGGCACTGCTGGGAGTACTCTCACCCACCCCTCCTGTGTCTGGGCACTGCTGGGAGTGATAGGCACCCACCCCTCCTGTGTCTGGGCACTGCTGGGAGTGATAGGCACCCACCCCTCCTATGTCTGGGCACTGCTGGGAGGACTCTGCATCCACCCCTCCTATGTCTGGGCACTGCTGGGAGTGATAGGCACCCACCCCTCCTATGTCTGGGCACTGCTGGGGGGGGACTCTGCACCCACCCCTCCTGTGTCTGGGCACTGCTGGGAGGGATAGGCACCCACCCCTCCTATGGCTTGTCACTGCTGGGGGGACTTTGCACCCACCCCTCCTATGTCTGGGCACTGCTGGGGGGACTCTGCAACCATGCCTCCTATGTCTGGGCACTGCTGGGAGGACTCTGCACCCACCCCTCCTATGTCTGGGCACTGCTGGGAGGACTCACACCCACCCCTCCTGTGTCTGGGCACTGCTGGGAGGACTCTGCACCCACCCCTCCTATGTCTGGGCACTGCTGGGAGGACTCTGCACCCACCCCTCGTATGTCTGGGCACTGCTGGGAGGACTCTCACCCACCCCTCCTGTGTCTGGGCACTGCTGGGAGTGATAGGCACCCACCCCTCCTATGTCTGGGCACTGCTGGGAGTGATAGGCACCCACCCCTCCTATGTCTGGGCACTGCTGGGAGTGATAGGCACCCACCCCTCCTATGTCTGGGCACTGCTGGGGGGACTCTGCACCCACCCCTCCTGTGTCTGGGTACTGCTGGGGGGGACTCTGCACCCACCCCTCCTGTGTCTGGGCACTGCTGGGAGTGATAGGCACCCACCCCTCCTATGTCTGGGCACTGCTGGGAGTGATAGGCACCCACCCCTCCTATGTCTGGGCACTGCTGGGAGGACTCTGCACCCACCCCTCCTATGTCTGGGCACTGCTGGGAGTGATAGGCACCCACCCCTCCTATGTCTGGGCACTGCTGGGAGGACTCTGCACCCACCCCTCCTGTGTCTGGGCACTGCTGGGAGGACTCTCACCCACCCCTCCTGTGTCTGGGCACTGCTGGGAGCACTCTGCACCCACCCCTCCTATGTCTGGGCACTGCTGGGAGGACTCTCACCCACCCCTCCCGTGTCTGGGCACTGCTGGGAGTGATAGGCACCCACCTCTCCTATGTCTGGGCACTGCTGGGGGGACTCTGCACCCACCCCTCCTGTGTCTGGGCACTGCTGGCGGGACTCTGCACCCACCCCTCCTATGTCTGGGCACTGCTGGGAGTGATAGGCACCCACCCCTCCTATGTCTGGGCACTGCTGGGGGGACTCTGCACCCACCCCTCTTATGTCTGGGCACTGCTGGGGGGAGTCTGCACCCACCCCTCCTATGTCTGGACACTGCTGGGAGGACTCTGCACCCACCCCTCCTGTGTCTGTGCACTGCTGGGGGGACTCTGCACCCACCCCTCCTATGTCTGGGCACTGCTGGGAGGACTCTGCACCCACCCCTCCTATGTCTGGGCACTGCTGGGAGGACTCTGCACCCACCACTCCTATGTCTGGGCACTGCTGGGAGGACTCTGCACCCACCCCTCCTATGTCTGGGCACTGCTGGGAGGACTCTCACCCACCCCTCCTGTGTCTGGGCACTGCTGGGAGTGATAGGCACCCACCCCTCCTATGTCTGGGCACTGCTGGGGGGACTCTGCACCCACCCCTCCTGTGGCTGGGCACTGCTGGGGGGGGACTCTGCACCCACCCCTCCTGTGTCTGGGCACTGCTGGGAGTGATAGGCACCCACCCCTCCTATGGCTTGTCACTGCTGGGGGGACTCTGCACCCACGCCTCCTATGTCTGGGCACTGCTGGGGGGACTCTGCAACCACGCCTCCTATGTCTGGGCACTGCTGGGAGGACTCTGCACCCACCCCTCCTGTGTCTGGGCACTGCTGGGGGGACTCTGCACCCACCCCTCCTATGTCTGGGCACTGCTGGGAGGACTCTGCACCCACCCCTCCTATGTCTGGGCACTGCTGGGGGGACTCTGCAACCATGCCTCCTATGTCTGGGCACTGCTGGGAGGACTCTGCACCCACCCCTCCTATGTCTGGGCACTGCTGGGAGGACTCTGCATCCACCCCTCCTATGTCTGGGCACTGCTGGGAGTGATAGGCACCCACCCCTCCTATGTCTGGGCACTGCTGGGAGGACTCTGCACCCACCCCTCCTATGTCTGGGCACTGCTGGGAGGACTCTGCATCCACCCCTCCTATGTCTGGGCACTGCTGGGAGTGATAGGCACCCACCCCTCCTATGTCTTTGCACTGCTGGGGGGACTCTGCACCCACCCCTCCTATGTCTGGGCACTGCTGGGAGGACTCTGCACCCACCCCTCCTATGTCTGGGCACTGCTGGGAGGACTCTGCACCCACCCCTCCTATGTCTGGGCACTGCTGGGAGGACTCTCACCCACCCCTCCTGTGTCTGGGCACTGCTGGGAGTGATAGGCACCCACCCCTCCTATGTCTGGGCACTGTTGGGGGGACTCTGCACCCACCCCTCCTGTGGCTGGGCACTGCTGGGGGGGGGACTCTGCACCCACCCCTCCTGTGTCTGGGCACTGCTGGGAGTGATAGGCACCCACCCCTCCTATGTCTGGGCACTGCTGGGGGGACTCTGCACCCACCCCTCCTGTGGCTGGGCACTGCTGGGGGGGGACTCTGCACCCACCCCTCCTGTGTCTGGGCACTGCTGGGAGTGATAGGCACCCACCCCTCCTATGGCTTGTCACTGCTGGGGGGACTCTGCACCCACCCCTCCTATGTCTGGGCACTGCTGGGAGGACTCTGCACCCACCCCTCCTATGTCTGGGCACTGCCGGGAGGACTCTCACCCACCCCTCCTGTGTCTGGGCACTGCTGGGAGTGATAGTCACCCACCCCTCCTATGTCTGGGCACTGCTGGGGGGACTCTGCACCCACCCCTCCTGTGGCTGGGCACTGCTGGGGGGGAACTCTGCACCCACCCCTCCTGTGTCTGGGCACTGCTGGGAGTGATAGGCACCCACCCCTCCTATGGCTTCTCACTGCTGGGGGGACTCTGCACCCACCCCTCCTATGTCTGGGCACTGCTGGGGGGACTCTGCAACCACGCCTCCTATGTCTGGGCACTGCTGGGAGTGATAGGCACCCACCCCTCCTATGTCTGGGCACTGCTGGGAGGACTCTGCACCCACCCCTCCTATGTCTGGGCACTGCTGGGAGGACTCTCACCCACCCCTCCTGTGTCTGGGCACTGCTGGGAGGACTCTGCACCCACCCCTCCTATGTCTGGGCACTGCTGGGAGGACTCTCACCCACCCCTCCTGTGTCTGGGCACTGCTGGGAGTGATAGGCACCCACCCCTCCTATGTCTGGGCACTGCTGGGAGTGATAGGCACCCACCCCTCCTATGTCTGGGCACTGCTGGGAGGACTCTGCACCCACCCCTCCTATGTCTGGGTACTGCTGGGAGGACTCTCACCCACCCCTCCCGTGTCTGGGATCTGCTGGGAGTGATAGGCACCCACCCCTCCTATGTCTGGGCACTGCTGGGAGTGATAGGCACCCACCCCTCCTATGTCTGGGCACTGCTGGGAGGACTCTGCACCCACCCCTCCTATGTCTGGGCACTGCTGGGAGGACTCTCACCCACCCCTCCCGTGTCTGGGCACTGCTGGGAGTGATAGGCACCCACCTCTCCTATGTCTGGGCACTGCTGGGGGGACTCTGCACCCACCCCTCCTGTGTCTGGGCACTGCTGGGGGGACTCTGCACCCACCCCTCCTATGTCTGGGCACTGCTGGGAGTGATAGGCACCCACCCCTCCTATGTCTGGGCACTGCTGGGGGGACTCTGCACCCACCCCTCCTATGTCTGGGCACTGCTGGGGGGAGTCTGCACCCACCCCTCCTATGTCTGGACACTGCTGGGAGGACTCTGCACCCACCCCTCCTGTGTCTGTGCACTGCTGGGGGGACTCTGCACCCACCCCTCCTATGTCTGGGCACTGCTGGGAGGACTCTGCACCCACCCCTCCTGTGTCTGGACACTGCTGGGGGGACTGTGCACCCACCCCTCCTATGTCTGGGTACTGCTGGGAGGACTCTCACCCACCCCTCCTGTGTCTGGGCACTGCTGGGAGTGATAGGCACCTACCTCTCCTGTGTCTGGGCACTGCTGGGAGTGATAGGCACCCACCCCTCCTATGTCTGGGCACTGCTGGGAGGACTCTGCATCCACCCCTCCTATGTCTGGGCACTGCTGGGAGTGATAGGCACCCACCCCTCCTATGTCTGGGCACTGCTGGGGGGGACTCTGCACCCACCCCTCCTGTGTCTGGGCACTGCTGGGAGGGATAGGCACCCACCCCTCCTATGGCTTGTCACTGCTGGGGGGACTCTGCACCCACCCCTCCTATGTCTGGGCACTGCTGGGGGGACTCTGCAACCACGCCTCCTATGTCTGGGCACTGCTGGGAGGACTCTGCACCCACCCCTCCTATGTATGGGCACTGCTGGGATGACTCACACCCACCCCTCCTGTGTCTGGGCACTGCTGGGAGGACTCTGCACCCACCCCTCCTATGTCTGGGCACTGCTGAGAGGACTCTGCACCCACCCCTCGTATGTCTGGGCACTGCTGGGAGGACTCTCACCCACCCCTCCTGTGTCTGGGCACTGCTGGGAGTGATAGGCACCCACCCCTCCTATGTCTGGGCACTGCTGGGAGTGATAGGCACCCACCCCTCCTATGTCTGGGCACTGCTGGGGGGACTCTGCACCCACCCCTCCTGTGTCTGGGCACTGCTGGGGGGGGACTCTGCACCCACCCCTCCTGTGTCTGGGCACTGCTGGGAGTGATAGGCACCCACCCCTCCTATGTCTGGGCACTGCTGGGAGGACTCTGCACCCACCCCTCCTATGTCTGGGCACTGCTGGGAGTGATAGGCACCCACCCCTCCTATGTTCGGGCACTGCTGGGAGGACTCTGCACCCACCCCTCCTATGTCTGGGCACTGCTGGGAGGACTCTCACCCACCCCTCCTGTGTCTGGGCACTGCTGGGAGGACTCTGCACCCACCCCTCCTATGTCTGGGCACTGCTGGGAGGACTCTCACCCACCCCTCCTGTGTCTGGGCACTGCTGGGAGTGATAGGCACCCACCCCTCCTATGTCTGGGCACTGCTGGGAGTGATAGTGTTAGACGGCGACCTCAGAGGAGCCCGGAAGGGGGGTCCTGACTACCCTGAGTCCCACCCGTGTAGTATCGTAGCCGGGCACTGGCGGGAGATTCCCCAGGGGGAGGAATCTCGCAACTAGGATCGTACTTCTGGCACCACACGACACAGAGAGACCACACTGGGTATTCTCAGAAAACAAGCTTTATCAAATAGGTATCACTGCAAATATGTACAAGGTGAGTACGGGCTCAAGAGTCTCGGAAAGGTAGGGGGTAGCGGGACTGTCTCTGGTAACGGTTCAAAGCAGGGACGTATCCGGCGCACAGCTCACAATCCTCGAGCTGGGGGATACGTGGTCGGAGTCGGGGTCCGGCGGGACCGTGAGAGTCTGGGGGAGCCGCGAGTCACTCAGCGGGCTCAGGTACAGGTTCGGAGGTCTTACGATCTTCAAGGAGCCGCGAGTCACTCAGCAGGGCTCAGGTACAAGTTCGGAGGTCTTACGATCTTCAGGGAGCCGCGAGTCACTCAGCAGGGCTCAGGTAGGTTCAAATTCCAGGAGCCGCGACCGCGTCGGCAGGCTCTCGTTGTTCCAGCGTCGAATCTGCCGGACAGTCTCAGAGCACCCCTTGTTATAGGTCGACCCCTCTTTGATGTCCGGAGTCTGTGCAGGCAGGGGTCTTGTCACCTGGGGGGCCGCTTGTCGGGGTTTCCTGCTATTGTCTTTTGATCCTTTCAGGGCCGGGTCGGGAGGAGTCCCAGACACCCAGCAGGCACGGAGCCAGCCCGCAGGGAGGCCGGAGGGCCGATCGAAACCCATCGTCCCAGGGGAGTTAGAGGTGCGATAGAAACTGCTCCTCCCTCTCTCATCCCCTGGAAGCGTGATGTCCTCCAGCCGGAGTGGCGCCTCGAGGCCCGGGTCGCGCTGGGGCCGGGCGGCCATCTTGTTGCATGGAGTGGGCACGCGGGCCCGGGGTGGCCGAAAGGAGAGAGGCCATGGACGGGGATGTCCGGGGTTGGTGCGGGTGTCCTGGTGGGAAGGGTCGGCTGGGCCGTGTGCTTGGGCTGCAGGTACCAGGTTTCGGTGGTGCGGGGGCACGGAGGGCCATTCTACGAGGCCGGGTCCAACACGCGTCCCCCCCAGCTGAAAGCCGGAGAGAACTGCCCATCACCTTGGGGGGTTCTCTTCGCTGAGGCGGAAGAACCGGGAGAGGCCGTCAGCGTTGGCGTGGTCCGTACCAGGGCGGTGTTCTACGGTGAAGTCCATTCCCTGGAGGTAGATTGACCACCGCAGTAGCTTGGGGTTTTCTCCTCGCATCTGCATGAGCCATCGCAAGGGCCGATGGTCAGTTTGGACTCTGAAATGAGTGCCGAACAGGTAAGGTCGTAGTTTTTTTAGTGCCCAGACCACGGCAAAGGCTTCGCGCTCTATGGTGCTCCACCTCTGTTCTCGGGGCAGCAGCCGCCGACTGAGGAAGGCGACGGGCTGGTCTAGGCCTTGATCATTCACTTGGGACAGGACGGCCCCAATGCCATGCTCGGAGGCGTCGGTCTGGACTAGGAACTCCTTGGTGTAGTCGGGAGCCTGGAGGACGGGGGCAGTGCACATGGCCTTTTTTAGAGCATCGAAAGCTTCCTGGCAGGCAGCCGTCCACTGCACCTTCTTTGGCTGTTTTTTAGACGTGAGTTCAGTGAGAGGGCCGACCAGGCTGCCATACCCCCGAATGAATCGGCGGTAGTAGCCCGTGAGTCCCAGAAAGGCTCGGACCTCCGTTTGGGTGATGGGTGGTTCCCATGCCAGGATGGCGTCGATTTTTGGCTGTAGAGGGGCGACCTGGCCACTCCCGACTTGGTGCCCCAGGTAGACTACGGATCCTTGCCCGATCTGGCACTTGCTGGCTTTTACGGTGAGGCCTGCCTGGCGCAGGGCGGTTAGCACTCTCCGGAGGTGCTGGAGGTGCTCACTCCACTCTGAACTGAAGACAGCGATGTCGTCCAGATAGGCCGCGCTGAACTGTTCTAGCCCGGCCAGGACCCTATTCACCAGTCTCTGGAAAGTGGCCGGGGCATTTTTCATCCCGAAGGGCATCACGCGGAAGCGGTAGTGCCCATCGGGGGTGGAGAAAGCAGACCGCTCCTTGGCCCCTTCGGTGAGCGCAATCTGCCAGTATCCGCAGGTGAGGTCGAAAGTGCTGAGGAACCGGGCGGCCCCTAGTCGGTCAATGAGCTCGTCGGCTCGTGGAATGGGGTGGGCATCGGCTCGGGTAATGTCATTGAGCCCCCGGTAATCCACGCAGAACCGGAGCTCGGGGGCGACACCGGGGGCTGCTGCCTTCGGAACCAGGACCACGGGGCTGGCCCAGGGACTGTCAGAGGGCTCGATCACCCCCAGGGTCAACATCTTCGAGACTTCAGCTTGAATGCAGGACCGGACCCGGTCAGGAACCCGGTAGGCTCGGTGTCTCACCGGCGGGCTGTCCCCGGTGTCCACATCGTGAACACACCAGTTGGTGACCCGGGGGGTCAGGGAGAAGAGGTCGGAAAATTGTCTGAGGAGCTGGCGGCAGTCCGCTTGTTGCTGGGCAGTGAGGGCTGGGGAGAGGTTCACTCCCTCCACGGAGCCATCCTGCTCCTTGACACACAGGAGGTCCGGGAGGGGATCCGACTCATCTTCGGCCCCGTCATCGGTGGCCAGCAGGAGGCTCAGTTCTGTCCGCACGAAGTGAGGCTTGAGGCGGTTCACGTGCAGGACCCGGAGGGGATCCCGAGGCGACTGGACGTCCACCAAGTAGGTGACTTGACTCTTCCTCTCAACCACTTTGTAGGGCCCAGTCCATCGGTCCTGGAGGGCGCCAGGCTTCACGGGGGCCATGACCCACACCTGCTGGCCCGGCTGGAACTCGACCAGAGTAGCATTCTGGTCGTACCAGAGCTTCATTTCTTCTTGACTCGCCTCCAGGTTGGCCTCGGCCAGTTCTCGGAACCTCCTGGTCTGGTTCCGGAGGGCCAGGACATATTGGAACACATCTCGGGGGGTGGTCTGGGGTGCTGCCTCCCACCCTTCCTTAACCAAACTGAGGGGACCTCGGACGGGTTGCCCATAGAGTAATTCAAACGGGCTGAACCCTAAGGACTTCTGGGGGACCTCCCGGTAAGCGAACAAGAGGCAGGGGAGCAGGACGTCCCACTTACGCCGGAGGGGCTCTTCTAGGCCAGCGATCATCCCTTTCAAAGTCCTATTAAACCTCTCTACTAGGCCGTTCCCTTGGGGATGGTACGGGGTGGTGAACTTATAGGACACCCCACATTGTTGCCACAGGGACGTCATATACCTTGATATAAAATTAGTGCCGCGATCGCTCACGACCTCGCGGGGGAAACCCACCCTGGAAAAGATCCCCATCAGGGCCCGGCCCACCACGGGGGCCGTAATGGTGCGTAGGGGAATAGCCTCCGGATAGTGGGTGGCGTGGTCTACTAGGACCAAGATGAAACGGTGACCTTGGGAGGTGGGGGGGTCCAGTGGCCCCACGATGTCGATTCCGACTCGTTCGAAGGGGGTACTGACGACCGGGAAGGGTTGGAGGGGAGCCTTGCGCTTCCCCCCACTCTTCCCACTGGCTTGGCACGTGGGGCAGGACTTGCAGTGTGCCTCTACCGCTGCTTTCATCTTAGGCCAAAAAAAATGGGTCACGAGACGGCTGTAGGTCTTGTCCTGACCCAGGTGGCCGGCGAGGGGGACGTCGTGGGCTAAGCCCAGGAGGAAATCTCGGAAGCGGAGGGGT
This sequence comes from Triturus cristatus, assembly GCF_964204655.1. Lineage (NCBI taxonomy): Eukaryota > Metazoa > Chordata > Amphibia > Caudata > Salamandridae > Triturus > Triturus cristatus. The sequence goes on along the minus strand of NC_140579.1, from coordinate 476,408,078 downwards.
ACCACCAGTACCCGTCCGGATCCCAGCTCCACCGACTTCTGCTCACTATACAGGATGTTATTCTCCCAATAGATTCGGTGCGTTCCGGTCTGGTCACCTGCGGCTTGGCCCTCGGTCTGGCGCCGCAGCCCGATCAGGGAAGGACAGGTGGCTTGCTCCCGGCAAAATTCTTCCCGGGTGGGCCCGCCCTCGTGGCGCCAATGGGCCAACTCGGGTAGATCCCCCAACTCGGGGACCGGGGCGGGGTCGGATGGTGCGGGTTCGTCGCTGGCGACGGACCCTTCCGATGGGGGAACGGGAGGACCCTCGGCGGGGACGGTACGGGTTTCTTCGACCGGGGTGCTCTCGACTTCTCTCCGGGGAGTGAGTCGGGCTGTCATAGATCGGGTGGTGGCACACACCCACTCGGGGAGTCCCATCATTCCTAGGTGGGCCTTGCGCTCTACGTGCTTCCAGGGAGAACTCTCCAGGTCGTTCCCTAGGAGGCAGTCGACCGGCTGGGAGGTTCTTACGGCCACCTTGAGTTTACCTATCACCCCTCCCCACTCAAATGGCACCAGGGCTACCTGACACATACTTTCCCTATTGTCTGCGGATATTACGGGGCAAAAGACATTGGGGAGGATCAGCTCCTCGGGGACTAGGTGCCTGAGGACACCGGTGATACTGGCCCCGGTGTCCCGCAGGGCCTCTACCTGGTGGCCATTGATCTTGACGAGCTGCCCATATTTCTGTGTGTTGGACGGTAGGAGGCTACCAGGGATCATTTCCCTATCTCCCAGGGATACTAGGGCCATAGCGGCGGGTTCCCACTCCTCGGCTTCCTCAACCTCCTCCCCCAGGGCTACGTTGGCTATCTGTCTCGCAGGGGTGACTTGGGTGGCCATGGGGCACTCTGGGTCATTGGCGTAGTGCCCGGGTTTCTGGCAACGGAAACATGTGACGGTCACCCGGTGTCCTCGTCTCCCAGGGGGCCCTGTCACTGGTGGGGGGGGCGCCGGGAAAGGTGGAGGTGGTGTCTTCGGGGGGCTAGGCTGGGACTCTCTCGGCCCTCCCTGGTTCCCTCCCCCTCTCTGGCGGGGTGGTCCCTGACTGGTTCGGGGGTACTCTCCTACCATGCCCCGGGAGACCCGGGTGTTGGTCCAGCGGTCGGCCTCCACAGCCAGCTTCCGGGGATCTGTGAGCTTGCTATCCAGCAGATGTTGACGTAGCTCTATGAAGCAGTTCGCAGCCAGATGTTCCCATAACATGAGATCAGTGAGTTCGGCAAGGGTGGTGACTTTGCTGCCCTTGACCCACCCATCGAAGGCCCGACTAAAAAAGTTTACATACTCCACCCAGGTGGTGCCCGGGATCTTCCTGCAGTCCCGGAACCGTTGGCGGTACATTTCTGGGGTGAGGCCGTATCTTGTGAGGAGAGCCTCTTTCATGTGGCTGTAGGAGGTCTGCAGGGAGAGGGGTAGGTCGAGCAGGGTGTCCCTTCCTTCGCTCAGAAACCGCCCCCACAACCCCGCCCCCCAGTCCTTCTGTGGGATCCGATGGGAGGTCATGGCGACCTCGTAGGCCCGAAACCATTGCTGAATGTCATCGTTTTTATAATATTCCTTGACCACATCCTTGGGGATGTGGACCTTCTGTTCCGATGGGGGGGCCGTCTCTCGGTTCCCCGAGGGCCTCCCGTCCTCATTTCGGGCCTTGAGCTCGAGTTCCTTTAAGCTGCGTTCGTGCTCCAGTTGGAGCTTCCTTCCTTCGTGCTCCCGTTGGAGCTTCTTTTCTTCCAGTTCGCCTTGTACGCGCATTTGCTCTACCGCTAGCTTTTTCTCCGCTAACTTCAATTCGCCCTCGATTTTGAGTTTGGCTAACTCGAGTTCATGACTGCGGCTTCTCTCTCTGTCCGTGAGTTCTTCCGGGGATAGGCCCCCGTCTGGTACAATGCCTCGCACCTGATTGTCGCTGCTTTCACTTGGAGGGGGTTCGGCTTCGTCGGGGCGCTCCCCCGTGCCTTCCGGGCGGGAGGCCCCGGTCTCCACCCAAGTTTTCAGTGCTTTCTGCAAGTCTTCCTTAGTGTTGAGGCCAGTGGTAGCGATTTTAAGTTCTTTGCAAAATTGCTTTAGCTCTTTGTGTGTGTATTCTTCTAGATGCTCCACCTGGAACACTCTGTTGGCGTTGGTTTCTGCGGAGCTCATGGCGCTTTCTTCTGCCATCTTTGTTGGTCGTGCGTCCGTTGTTCACTGTACGATCTCTAGGTGATGGGCCCGAATCCCGTCGCTTGCCACCAATGTTAGACGGCGACCTCAGAGGAGCCCGGAAGGGGGGTCCTGACTACCCTGAGTCCCACCCGTGTAGTATCGTAGCCGGGCACTGGCGGGAGATTCCCCAGGGGGAGGAATCTCGCAACTAGGATCGTACTTCTGGCACCACACGACACAGAGAGACCACACTGGGTATTCTCAGAAAACAAGCTTTATCAAATAGGTATCACTGCAAATATGTACAAGGTGAGTACGGGCTCAAGAGTCTCGGAAAGGTAGGGGGTAGCGGGACTGTCTCTGGTAACGGTTCAAAGCAGGGACGTATCCGGCGCACAGCTCACAATCCTCGAGCTGGGGGATACGTGGTCGGAGTCGGGGTCCGGCGGGACCGTGAGAGTCTGGGGGAGCCGCGAGTCACTCAGCGGGCTCAGGTACAGGTTCGGAGGTCTTACGATCTTCAAGGAGCCGCGAGTCACTCAGCAGGGCTCAGGTACAAGTTCGGAGGTCTTACGATCTTCAGGGAGCCGCGAGTCACTCAGCAGGGCTCAGGTACAAGTTCGGAGGTCTTACGATCTTCAGGGAGCCGCGAGTCACTCAGCAGGGCTCAGGTACGAGTTCGGAGGTCTTACGATCTTCAGGGAGCCGCGAGTCACTCAGCAGGGCTCAGGTAGGTTCAAATTCCAGGAGCCGCGACCGCGTCGGCAGGCTCTCGTTGTTCCAGCGTCGAATCTGCCGGACAGTCTCAGAGCACCCCTTGTTATAGGTCGACCCCTCTTTGATGTCCGGAGTCTGTGCAGGCAGGGGTCTTGTCACCTGGGGGGCCGCTTGTCGGGGTTTCCTGCTATTGTCTTTTGATCCTTTCAGGGCCGGGTCGGGAGGAGTCCCAGACACCCAGCAGGCACGGAGCCAGCCCGCAGGGAGGCCGGAGGGCCGATCGAAACCCATCGTCCCAGGGGAGTTAGAGGTGCGATAGAAACTGCTCCTCCCTCTCTCATCCCCTGGAAGCGTGATGTCCTCCAGCCGGAGTGGCGCCTCGAGGCCCGGGTCGCGCTGGGGCCGGGCGGCCATCTTGTTGCATGGAGTGGGCACGCGGGCCCGGGGTGGCCAAAAGGAGAGAGGCCATGGACGGGGATGTCCGGGGTTGGTGCGGGTGTCCTGGTGGGAAGGGTCGGCTGGGCCGTGTGCTTGGGCTGCAGGTACCAGGTTTCGGTGGTGCGGGGGCACGGAGGGCCATTCTACGAGGCCGGGTCCAACAGATAGGCACCCACACCTCCTATGTCTGGGCACTGCTGGGAGGACTCTGCACCCACCCCTCCTGTGTCTGGGCACTGCTGGGAGGACTCTCACCCACCCCTCCCGTGTCTGGGCACTGCTGGGAGTGATAGGCACCCACCCCTCCTATGTCTGGGCACTGCTGGGAGTGATAGGCACCCACCCCTCCTATGTCTGGGCACTGCTGGGAGGACTCTGCACCCACCCCTCCTATGTCTGGGCACTGCTGGGAGGACTCTCACCCACCCCTCCCGTGTCTGGGCACTGCTGGGAGTGATAGGCACCCACCTCTCCTATGTCTGGGCACTGCTGGGGGGACTCTGCACCCACCCCTCCTGTGTCTGGGCACTGCTGGGGGGACTCTGCACCCACCCCTCCTATGTCTGGGCACTGCTGGGAGTGATAGGAACCCACCCCTCCTATGTCTGGGCACTGCTGGGGGGACTCTGCACCCACCCCTCCTATGTCTGGGCACTGCTGGGGGGAGTCTGCACCCACCCCTCCTGTGTCTGGGCACTGCTGGGAGGACTCTGCACCCACCCCTCCTGTGTCTGTGCACTGCTGGGGGGACTCTGCACCCACCCCTGCTATGTCTGGGCACTGCTGGGAGGACTCTGCACCCACCCCTCCTATGTCTGGGCACTGCTGGGGGGGCTCTGCACCCACCCCTCCTATGTCTGGGCACTGCTGGGAGGACTCTGCACCCACCCCTCCTATGTCTGGGCACTGCTGGGAGGACTCTCACCCACCCCTCCTGTGTCTGGGCACTGCTGGGAGTGATAGGCACCCACCCCTCCTATGTCTGGGCACTGCTGGGGGGACTCTGCACCCACCCCTCCTGTGGCTGGGCACTGCTGGGGGGGGGACTCTGCACCCACCCCTCCTGTGTCTGGGCACTGCTGGGAGTGATAGGCACCCACCCCTCCTATGGCTTGTCACTGCTGGGGGGACTCTGCCCCCACCCCTCCTATGTCTGGGCACTGCTGGGGGGACTCTGCAACCACGCCTCCTATGTCTGGGCACTGCTGGGAGGACTCTGCACCCACCCCTCCTGTGTCTGGGCACTGCTGGGGGGACTCTGCACCCACCCCTCCTATGTCTGGGCACTGCTGGGAGGACTCTGCACCCACCCCTCCTATGTCTGGGCACTGCTGGGGGGACTCTGCACCCACCCCTCCTATGTCTGGGCACTGCTGGGAGGACTCACACCCACCCCTCCTGTGTCTGGGCACTGCTGGGAGGACTCTGCACCCACCCCTCCTATGTCTGGGCACTGCTGGGAGTGATAGGCACCCACCCCTCCTATGTCTGGGCACTGCTGGGAGTGATAGGCACCCACCCCTCCTATGTCTGGGCACTGCTGGGAGTGATAGGCACCCACCCCTCCTATGTCTGGGCACTGCTGGGGGGACTCTGCACCCACCCCTCCTGTGTCTGGGCACTGCTAGGGGGGACTCTGCACCCACCCCTCCTGTGTCTGGGCACTGCTGGGAGTGATAGGCACCCACCCCTCCTATGTCTGGGCACTGCTGGGAGGACTCTGCACCCACCCCTCCTATGTCTGGGCACTGCTGGGAGTAATAGGCACCCACCCCTCTTATGTCTGGGCACTGCTGGGAGGACTCTGCACCCACCCCTCCTATGTCTGGGCACTGCTGGGAGGACTCTCACCCACCCCTCCTGTGTCTGGGCACTGCTGGGAGGACTCTGCACCCACCCCTCCTGTGCCTGGGCACTGCTGGGAGGACTCTCACCCACCCCTCCCGTGTCTGGGCTCTGCTGGGAGTGATAGGCACCCACCCCTCCTATGTCTGGGCACTGCTGGGAGTGATAGACACCCACCCCTCCTATGTCTGGGCACTGCTGGGAGGACTCTGCACCCACCCCTCCTATGTCTGGGCACTGCTGGGAGGACTCTCACCCACCCCTCCCGTGTCTGGGCACTGCTGGGAGTGATAGGCACCCACCTCTCCTATGTCTGGGCACTGCTGGGAGTGATAGGCACCCACCTCTCCTATGTCTGGGCACTGCTGGGTGGACTCTGCACCCACCCCTCCTGTGTCTGGGCACTGCTGGGGGGACTCTGCACCCACCCCTCCTATGTTTGGGCACTGCTGGGAGTGATAGGCACCCACCCCTCCTATGTCTGGGCACTGCTGGGGGGACTCTGCACCCACCCCTCCTATGTCTGGGCACTGCTGGGGGGAGTCTGCACCCACCCCTCCTATGTCTGGACACTGCTGGGAGGACTCTGCACCCACCCCTCCTGTGTCTGTGCACTGCTGGGGGGACTCTGCACCCACCCCTCCTATGTCTGGGCACTGATGGGAGGACTCTGCACCCACCCCTCCTATGTCTGGGCACTGCTGGGAGGACTCTGCGCCCACCCCTCCTATGTCTGGGCACTGCTGGGAGGACTCTCACCCACCCCTCCTGTGTCTGGGCACTGCTGGGAGTGATAGGCACCCACCCCTCCTATGTCTGGGCACTGCTGGGGGGACTCTGCACCCACCCCTCCTGTGGCTGGGCACTGCTGGGGGGGGACTCTGCACCCACCCCTCCTGTGTCTGGGCACTGCTGGGAGTGATAGGCACCCACCCCTCCTATGTCTGGGCACTGCTGGGGGGACTCTGCACCCACCCCTCCTGTGGCTGGGCACTGCTGGGGGGGGGACTCTGCACCCACCCCTCTTGTGTCTGGGCACTGCTGGGAGTGATAGGCACCCACCCCTCCTATGGCTTGTCACTGCTGGGGGGACTCTGCACCCACCCCTCCTATGTCTGGGCACTGCTGGGAGGACTCTGCACCCACCCCTCATATGTCTGGGCACTGCTGGGAGGACTCTCACCCACCCCTCCTGTGTCTGGGCACTGCTGGGAGTGATAGTCACCCACCCCTCCTATGTCTGGGCACTGCTGGGGGGACTCTGCACCCACCCCTCCTGTGGCTGGGCACTGCTGGGGGGGAACTCTGCACCCACCCCTCCTGTGTCTGGGCACTGCTGGGAGTGATAGGCACCCACCCCTCCTATGGCTTGTCACTGCTGGGGGGACTCTGCACCCACCCCTCCTATGTCTGGGCACTGCTCGGGGGACTCTGCAACCACGCCTCCTATGTCTGGGCACTGCTGGGAGGACTCTGCACCCACCCCTCCTGTGTCTGGGCACTGCTGGGGGGACTCTGCACCCACCCCTCCTATGTCTGGGCACTGCTGGGAGGACTCTGCACCCACCCCTCCTATGTCTGGGCACTGCTGGAGGGACTCTGCACCCACCCCTCCTATGTCTGGGCACTGCTGGGAGGACTCTGCACCCACCCCTCCTATGTCTGGGCACTGCTGGGAGGACTCTGCACCCACCCCTCCTATGTCTGGGCACTGCTGGGAGGACTCTCACCCACCCCTCCTGTGTCTGGGCACTGCTGGGAGTGATAGGCACCCACCCCTCCTGTGTCTGGGCACTGCTGGGAGTGATAGGCACCCACCCCTCCTATGTCTGGGCACTGCTGGGAAGACTCTGCGCCCACCCCTCCTATGTCTGGGCACTGCTGGGAGGACTCTCACCCACCCCTCCTGTGTCTGGGCACTGCTGGGAGTGATAGGCACCCACCCCTCCTATGTCTGGGCACTGCTGGGGGGGGACTCTGCACCCACCCCTCCTGTGTCTGGGCACTGCTGGGGGGACTCTGCACCCACCCCTCCTATGTCTGGGCACTGCTGGGGGGACTCTGCACCCACCCCTCCTATGTCTGGGCACTGCTGGGAGTTATAGGCACCCACCCCTCCTGTGTCTGGGCACTGCTGGGAGTGATAGGCACCCACCCCTCCTATGTCTGGGCACTGCTGGGAGGACTCTGCATCCACCCCTCCTATGTCTGGGCACTGCTGGGAGTGATAGGCACCCACCCCTCCTATGTCTGGGCACTGCTGGGAGGACTCTGCACCCACCCCTCCTGTGTCTGGGCACTGCTGGGAGGACTCACACCCACCCCTCCTGTGTCTGGGCACTGCTGGGAGGACTCTGCACCCACCCCTCCTATGTCTGGGCACTGCTGGGAGGACTCTGCACCCACCCCTCGTATGTCTGGGCACTGCTGGGAGGACTCTCACCCACCCCTCCTGTGTCTGGGCACTGCTGGGAGTGATAGGCACCCACCCCTCCTATGTCTGGGCACTGCTGGGAGTGATAGGCACCCACCCCTCCTATGTCTGGGCACTGTTGGGAGTGATAGGCACCCACCCCTCCTATGTCTGGGCACTGCTGGGGGGACTCTGCACCCACCCCTCCTGTGTCTGGGCACTGCTGGGGGGGGACTCTGCACCCACCCCTCCTGTGTCTGGGCACTGCTGGGAGTGATAGGCACCCACCCCTCCTATGTCTGGGCACTGCTGGGGGGACTCTGCACCCACCCCTCCTGTGTCTGGGCACTGCTGGGGGGGGACTCTGCACCCACCCCTCCTGTGTCTGGGCACTGCTGGGAGTGATAGGCACCCACCCCTACTATGGCTGGTCACTGCTGGGGGGGACTCTGCACCCACCCCTCCTATGTCTGGGCACTGCTGGGGGGACTCTGCAACCATGCCTCCTATGTCTGGGCACTGCTGGGAGGACTCTGCACCCACCCCTCCTATGTCTGGGCACTGCTGGGAGGACTCTGCACCCACCCCTCCTATGTCTGGGCACTGCTGGAGGGACTCTGCACCCACCCCTCCTGTGTCTGGGCACTGCTGGGAGGACTCTCACCCACCCCTCATGTGTCTGGGCACTGCTGGGAGTGATAGGCACCCACCCCTCCTGTGTCTGGGCACTGCTGGGAGTGATAGGCACCCACCCCTCCTCTGTCTGGGCACTGCTGGCAGGACTCTGCACCCACCCCTCCTGTGTCTGGGCACTGCTGGGAGGACTCTCACCCACCCCTCCTGTATCTGGGCACTGCTGGGAGTGATAGGCACCCACCCCTCCAATGTCTGGGCACTGCTGGGGGGACTCTGCACCAACCCCTCCTGTGTCTGGGCACTGCTGGGGGGACTCTGCACTCACCCCTCCTATGTCTGGGCACTGCTGGGAGTGATAGGCACCCACCCCTCCTATGTCTGGGCACTGCTGGGAAGACTCTGCGCCCACCCCTCCTATGTCTGGGCACTGCTGGGAGGACTCTCACCCACCCCTCCTGTATCTGGGCACTGCTGGGAGTGATAGGCACCCACCCCTCCTATGTCTGGGCACTGCTGGGGGGGGGACTCTGCACCCACCCCTCCTGTGTCTGGGCACTGCTGGGGGGACTCTGCACCCACCCCTCCTATGTCTGGGCACTGCTGGGAGTGATAGGCACCCACCCCTCCTATGTCTGGGCACTGCTGGGGGACTCTGCACCCACCCCTCTTATGTCTGGGCACTGCTGGGGGACTCTGCACCCACCCCTCCTATGTCTGGGCACTGCTGGGAGGACTCTGCACCCACCCCTCCTGTGTCTGGACACTGCTGGGGGGACTGTGCACCCACCCCTCCTATGTCTGGGCACTGCTGGGAGGACTCTCACCCACCCCTCCTGTGTCTGGGCACTGCTGGGAGTGATAGGCAACCACCCCTCCTGTGTCTGGGCACTGCTGGGAGTGATAGGCACCCACCCCTCCTATGTCTGGGCACTGCTGGGAGGACTCTGCATCCACCCCTCCTATGTCTGGGCACTGCTGGGAGTGATAGGCACCCACCCCTCCTATGTCTGGGCACTGCTGGGGGGGGACTCTGCACCCACCCCTCCTGTGTCTGGGCACTGCTGGGAGGGATAGGCACCCACCCCTCCTATGGCTTGTCACTGCTGGGGGGACTTTGCACCCACCCCTCCTATGTCTGGGCACTGCTGGGGGGACTCTGCAACCACGCCTCCTATGTCTGGGCACTGCTGGGAGGACTCTGCACCCACCCCTCCTATGTCTGGGCACTGCTGGGAGGACTCACACCCACCCCTCCTGTGTCTGGGCACTGCTGGGAGGACTCTGCACCCACCCCTCCTATGTCTGGGCACTGCTGGGAGGACTCTGCACCCACCCCTCGTATATCTGGGCACTGCTGGGAGGACTCTCACCCACCCCTCCTGTGTCTGGGCACTGCTGGGAGTGATAGGCACCCACCCCTCCTATGTCTGGGCACTGCTGGGAGTGATAGGCACCCACCCCTCCTATGTCTGGGCACTGCTGGGAGTGATAGGCACCCACCCCTCCTATGTCTGGGCACTGCTGGGGGGACTCTGCACCCACCCCTCCTGTGTCTGGGTACTGCTGGGGGGGACTCTGCACCCACCCCTCCTGTGTCTGGGCACTGCTGGGAGTGATAGGCACCCACCCCTCCTATGTCTGGGCACTGCTGGGAGTGATAGGCACCCACCCCTCCTATGTCTGGGCACTGCTGCGAGGACTCTGCACCCACCCCTCCTATGTCTGGGCACTGCTGGGAGTGATAGGCACCCACCCCTCCTATGTCTGGGCACTGCTGGGAGGACTCTGCACCCACCCCTCCTATGTCTGGGCACTGCTGGGAGGACTCTCACCCACCCCTCCTGTGTCTGGGCACTGCTGGGAGCACTCTGCACCCACCCCTCCTATGTCTGGGCACTGCTGGGAGGACTCTCACCCACCCCTCCCGTGTCTGGGCACTGCTGGGAGTGATAGGCACCCACCTCTCCTATGTCTGGGCACTGCTGGGGGGACTCTGCACCCACCCCTCCTGTGTCTGGGCACTGCTGGGGGGACTCTGCACCCACCCCTCCTATGTCTGGGCACTGCTGGGAGTGATAGGCACCCACCCCTCCTATGTCTGGGCACTGCTGGGGGGACTCTGCACCCACCCCTCCTATGTCTGGGCACTGCTGGGGGGAGTCTGCACCCACCCCTCCTATGTCTGGACACTGCTGGGAGGACTCTGCACCCACCCCTCCTGTGTCTGTGCACTGCTGGGGGGGGACTCTGCACCCACCCCTCCTGTGTCTGGGCACTGCTGGGAGTGATAGGCGCCCACCCCTACTATGGCTGGTCACTGCTGGGGGGGACTCTGCACCCACCCCTCCTATGTCTGGGCACTGCTGGGGGGACTCTGCAACCATGCCTCCTATGTCTGGGCACTGCTGGGAGGACTCTGCACCCACCCCTCCTATGTCTGGGCACTGCTGGGAGGACTCTGCACCCACCCCTCCTATGTCTGGGCACTGCTGGAGGGACTCTGCACCCACCCCTCCTGTGTCTGGGCACTGCTGGGAGGACTCTCACCCACCCCTCATGTGTCTGGGCACTGCTGGGAGTGATAGGCACCCACCCCTCCTGTGTCTGGGCACTGCTGGGAGTGATAGGCACCCACCCCTCCTCTGTCTGGGCACTGCTGGCAGGACTCTGCACCCACCCCTCCTGTGTCTGGGCACTGCTGGGAGGACTCTCACCCACCCCTCCTGTATCTGGGCACTGCTGGGAGTGATAGGCACCCACCCCTCCAATGTCTGGGCACTGCTGGGGGGACTCTGCACCAACCCCTCCTGTGTCTGGGCACTGCTGGGGGGACTCTGCACTCACCCCTCCTATGTCTGGGCACTGCTGGGAGTGATAGGCACCCACCCCTCCTATGTCTGGGCACTGCTGGGAAGACTCTGCGCCCACCCCTCCTATGTCTGGGCACTGCTGGGAGGACTCTCACCCACCCCTCCTGTATCTGGGCACTGCTGGGAGTGATAGGCACCCACCCCTCCTATGTCTGGGCACTGCTGGGGGGGGGACTCTGCACCCACCCCTCCTGTGTCTGGGCACTGCTGGGGGGACTCTGCACCCACCCCTCCTATGTCTGGGCACTGCTGGGAGTGATAGGCACCCACCCCTCCTATGTCTGGGCACTGCTGGGGGACTCTGCACCCACCCCTCTTATGTCTGGGCACTGCTGGGGGACTCTGCACCCACCCCTCCTATGTCTGGGCACTGCTGGGAGGACTCTGCACCCACCCCTCCTGTGTCTGGACACTGCTGGGGGGACTGTGCACCCACCCCTCCTATGTCTGGGCACTGCTGGGAGGACTCTCACCCACCCCTCCTGTGTCTGGGCACTGCTGGGAGTGATAGGCACCCACCCCTCCTGTGTCTGGGCACTGCTGGGAGTGATAGGCACCCACCCCTCCTATGTCTGGGCACTGCTGGGAGGACTCTGCATCCACCCCTCCTATGTCTGGGCACTGCTGGGAGTGATAGGCACCCACCCCTCCTATGTCTGGGCACTGCTGGGGGAGGACTCTGCACCCACCCCTCCTGTGTCTGGGCACTGCTGGGAGGGATAGGCACCCACCCCTCCTATGGCTTGTCACTGCTGGGGGGACTTTGCACCCACCCCTCCTATGTCTGGGCACTGCTGGGGGGACTCTGCAACCACGCCTCCTATGTCTGGGCACTGCTGGGAGGACTCTGCACCCACCCCTCCTATGTCTGGGCACTGCTGGGAGGACTCACACCCACCCCTCCTGTGTCTGGGCACTGCTGGGAGGACTCTGCACCCACCCCTCCTATGTCTGGGCACTGCTGGGAGGACTCTGCACCCACCCCTCGTATGTCTGGGCACTGCTGGGAGGACTCTCACCCACCCCTCCTGTGTCTGGGCACTGCTGGGAGTGATAGGCACCCACCCCTCCTATGTCTGGGCACTGCTGGGAGTGATAGGCACCCACCCCTCCTATGTCTGGGCACTGCTGGGAGTGATAGGCACCCACCCCTCCTATGTCTGGGCACTGCTGGGGGGACTCTGCACCCACCCCTCCTGTGTCTGGGTACTGCTGGGGGGGACTCTGCACCCACCCCTCCTGTGTCTGGGCACTGCTGGGAGTGATAGGCACCCACCCCTCCTATGTCTGGGCACTGCTGGGAGTGATAGGCACCCACCCCTCCTATGTCTGGGCACTGCTGGGAGGACTCTGCACCCACCCCTCCTATGTCTGGGCACTGCTGGGAGTGATAGGCACCCACCCCTCCTATGTCTGGGCACTGCTGGGAGGACTCTGCACCCACCCCTCCTATGTCTGGGCACTGCTGGGAGGACTCTCACCCACCCCTCCTGTGTCTGGGCACTGCTGGGAGCACTCTGCACCCACCCCTCCTATGTCTGGGCACTGCTGGGAGGACTCTCACCCACCCCTCCCGTGTCTGGGCACTGCTGGGAGTGATAGGCACCCACCTCTCCTATGTCTGGGCACTGCTGGGGGGACTCTGCACCCACCCCTCCTGTGTCTGGGCACTGCTGGGGGGACTCTGCACCCACCCCTCCTATGTCTGGGCACTGCTGGGAGTGATAGGCACCCACCCCTCCTATGTCTGGGCACTGCTGGGGGGACTCTGCACCCACCCCTCCTATGTCTGGGCACTGCTGGGGGGAGTCTGCACCCACCCCTCCTATGTCTGGACACTGCTGGGAGGACTCTGCACCCACCCCTCCTGTGTCTGTGCACTGCTGGGGGGACTCTGCACCCACCCCTCCTATGTCTGGGCACTGCTGGGAGGACTCTGCACCCACCCCTCCTATGTCTGGGCACTGCTGGGGGGACTCTGCACCCACCCCTCCTATGTCTGGGCACTGCTGGGAGGACTCTGCACCCACCCCTCCTATGTCTGGGCACTGCTGGGAGGACTCTCACCCACCCCTCCTGTGTCTGGGCACTGCTGGGAGTGATAGGCACCCACCCCTCCTATGTCTGGGCACTGCTGGGGGGACTCTGCACCCACCCCTCCTGTGGCTGGGCACTGCTGGGGGGGGACTCTGCACCCACCCCTCCTGTGTCTGGGCACTGCTGGGAGTGATAGGCACCCACCCCTCCTATGGCTTGTCACTGCTGGGGGGACTCTGCACCCACGCCTCCTATGTCTGGGCACTGCTGGGGGGACTCTGCAACCACGCCTCCTATGTCTGGGCACTGCTGGGAGGACTCTGCACCCACCCCTCCTGTGTCTGGGCACTGCTGGGGGGACTCTGCACCCACCCCTCCTATGTCTGGGCACTGCTGGGAGGACTCTGCACCCACCCCTCCTATGTCTGGGCACTGCTGGGGGGACTCTGCAACCATGCCTCCTATGTCTGGGCACTGCTGGGAGGACTCTGCACCCACCCCTCCTATGTCTGGGCACTGCTGGGAGGACTCTGCATCCACCCCTCCTATGTTTGGGCACTGCTGGGAGTGATAGGCACCCACCCCTCCTATGTCTGGGCACTGCTGGGGGGACTCTGCACCCACCCCTCCTGTGTCTGGGCACTGCTGGGGGGGGACTCTGCACCCACCCCTCCTGTGTCTGGGCACTGCTGGGAGTGATAGGCACCCACCCCTACTATGGCTGGTCACTGCTGGGGGGGACTCTGCACCCACCCCTCCTATGTCTGGGCACTGCTGGGGGGACTCTGCAACCATGTCTCCTATGTCTGGGCACTGCTGGGAGGACTCTGCACCCACCCCTCCTATGTCTGGGCACTGCTGGGAGGACTCTGCACCCACCCCTCCTATGTCTGGGCACTGCTGGAGGGACTCTGCACCCACCCCTCCTGTGTCTGGGCACTGCTGGGAGGACTCTCACCCACCCCTCATGTGTCTGGGCACTGCTGGGAGTGATAGGCACCCACCCCTCCTGTGTCTGGGCACTGCTGGGAGTGATAGGCACCCACCCCTCCTCTGTCTGGGCACTGCTGGCAGGACTCTGCACCCACCCCTCCTGTGTCTGGGCACTGCTGGGAGGACTCTCACCCACCCCTCCTGTATCTGGGCACTGCTGGGAGTGATAGGCACCCACCCCTCCAATGTCTGGGCACTGCTGGGGGGACTCTGCACCAACCCCTCCTGTGTCTGGGCACTGCTGGGGGGACTCTGCACTCACCCCTCCTATGTCTGGGCACTGCTGGGAGTGATAGGCACCCACCCCTCCTATGTCTGGGCACTGCTGGGAAGACTCTGCGCCCACCCCTCCTATGTCTGGGCACTGCTGGGAGGACTCTCACCCACCCCTCCTGTATCTGGGCACTGCTGGGAGTGATAGGCACCCACCCCTCCTATGTCTGGGCACTGCTGGGGGGGGGGACTCTGCACCCACCCCTCCTGTGTCTGGGCACTGCTGGGGGGACTCTGCACCCACCCCTCCTATGTCTGGGCACTGCTGGGAGTGATAGGCACCCACCCCTCCTATGTCTGGGCACTGCTGGGGGACTCTGCACCCACCCCTCCTATGTCTGGGCACTGCTGGGGGACTCTGCACCCACCCCTCCTATGTCTGGGCACTGCTGGGAGGACTCTGCACCCACCCCTCCTGTGTCTGGACACTGCTGGGGGACTGTGCACCCACCCCTCCTATGTCTGGGCACTGCTGGGAAGACTCTCACCCACCCCTCCTGTGTCTGGGCACTGCTGGGAGTGATAGGCACCCACCCCTCCTGTGTCTGGGCACTGCTGGGAGTGATAGGCACCCACCCTGCCTATGTCTGGGCACTGCTGGGAGGACTCTGCATCCACCCCTCCTATGTCTGGGCACTGCTGGGAGTGATAGGCACCCACCCCTCCTATGTCTGGGCACTGCTGGGGGGGGACTCTGCACCCACCCCTCCTGTGTCTGGGCACTGCTGGGAGGGATAGGCACCCACCCCTCCTATGGCTTGTCACTGCTGGGGGGACTTTGCACCCACCCCTCCTATGTCTGGGCACTGCTGGGGGGACTCTGCAACCACGCCTCCTATGTCTGGGCACTGCTGGGAGGACTCTGCACCCACCCCTCCTATGTCTGGGCACTGCTGGGAGGACTCACACCCACCCCTCCTGTGTCTGGGCACTGCTGGGAGGACTCTGCACCCACCCCTCCTATGTCTGGGCACTGCTGGGAGGACTCTGCACCCACCACTCGTATGTCTGGGCACTGCTGGGAGGACTCTCACCCACCCCTCCTGTGTCTGGGCACTGCTGGGAGTGATAGGCACCCACCCCTCCTATGTCTGGGCACTGCTGGGAGTGATAGGCACCCACCCCTCCTATGTCTGGGCACTGCTGGGAGTGATAGGCACCCACCCCTCCTATGTCTGGGCACTGCTGGGGGGACTCTGCACCCACCCCTCCTGTGTCTGGGTACTGCTGGGGGGGACTCTGCACCCACCCCTCCTGTGTCTGGGCACTGCTGGGAGTGATAGGCACCCACCCCTCCTATGTCTGGGCACTGCTGGGAGTGATAGGCACCCACCCCTCCTATGTCTGGGCACTGCTGGGAGGACTCTGCACCCACCCCTCCTATGTCTGGGCACTGCTGGGAGTGATAGGCACCCACCCCTCCTATGTCTGGGCACTGCTGGGAGGACTCTGCACCCACCCCTCCTATGTCTGGGCACTGCTGGGGGACTCTCACCCACCCCTCCTGTGTCTGGGCACTGCTGGGAGCACTCTGCACCCACCCCTCCTATGTCTGGGCACTGCTGGGAGGACTCTGCACCCACCCCTCCTATGTCTGGGCACTGCTGGGAGGACTCTGCACCCACCCCTCCTGTGTCTGGGCACTGCTGGGGGGACTCTGCACCCACCCCTCCTATGTCTGGGCACTGCTGGGAGTGATAGGCACCCACCCCTCCTATTTCTGGGCACTGCTGGGGGGACTCTGCACCCACTCCTCCTATGTCTGGGCACTGCTGGGAGGACTCTGCACCCACCCCTCCTATGTCTGGGCACTGCTGGGAGGACTCTCACCCACCCCTCCTGTGTCTGGGCACTGCTGGGAGTGATAGGCACCCACCCCTCCTATGTCTGGGCACTGCTGGGAGTGATAGGCACCCACCCCTCCTATGTCTGGGCACTGCTGGGAGTGATAGGCACCCACCCCTCCTATGTCTGGGCACTGCTGGGGGGACTCTGCACCCACCCCTCCTGTGTCTGGGTACTGCTGGGGGGGACTCTGCACCCACCCCTCCTGTGTCTGGGCACTGCTGGGAGTGATAGGCACCCACCCCTCCTATGTCTGGGCACTGCTGGGAGTGATAGGCACCCACCCCTCCTATGTCTGGGCACTGCTGGGAGGACTCTGCACCCACC
This sequence comes from Triturus cristatus, assembly GCF_964204655.1. Classification (NCBI taxonomy): domain Eukaryota; kingdom Metazoa; phylum Chordata; class Amphibia; order Caudata; family Salamandridae; genus Triturus; species Triturus cristatus. The sequence goes on along the minus strand of NC_140579.1, from coordinate 476,391,495 downwards.
CCTCCTATGTCTGGGCACTGCTGGGAGGACTCTGCACCCACCCCTCCTATGTCTGGGCACTGCTGGGGGACTCTCACCCACCCCTCCTGTGTCTGGGCACTGCTGGGAGCACTCTGCACCCACCCCTCCTATGTCTGGGCACTGCTGGGAGGACTCTCACCCACCCCTCCCGTGTCTGGGCACTGCTGGGAGTGATAGGCACCCACCTCTCCTATGTCTGGGCACTGCTGGGGGGACTCTGCACCCACCCCTCCTGTGTCTGGGCACTGCTGGGGGGACTCTGCACCCACCCCTCCTATGTCTGGGCACTGCTGGGAGTGATAGGCACCCACCCCTCCTATGTCTGGGCACTGCTGGGGGGACTCTGCACCCACCCCTCCTATGTCTGGGCACTGCTGGGGGGAGTCTGCACCCACCCCTCCTATGTCTGGACACTGCTGGGAGGACTCTGCACCCACCTCTCCTGTGTCTGTGCACTGCTGGGGGGACTCTGCACCCACCCCTCCTATGTCTGGGCACTGCTGGGAGGACTCTGCACCCACCCCTCCTATGTCTGGGCACTGCTGGGGGGACTCTGCACCCACCCCTCCTATGTCTGGGCACTGCTGGGAGGACTCTGCACCCACCCCTCCTATGTCTGGGCACTGCTGGGAGGACTCTCACCCACCCCTCCTGTGTCTGGGCACTGCTGGGAGTGATAGGCACCCACCCCTCCTATGTCTGGGCACTGCTGGGGGGACTCTGCACCCACCCCTCCTGTGGCTGGGCACTGCTGGGGGGGGACTCTGCACCCACCCCTCCTGTGTCTGGGCACTGCTGGGAGTGATAGGCACCCACCCCTCCTATGGCTTGTCACTGCTGGGGGGACTCTGCACCCACGCCTCCTATGTCTGGGCACTGCTGGGGGGACTCTGCAACCACGCCTCCTATGTCTGGGCACTGCTGGGAGGACTCTGCACCCACCCCTCCTGTGTCTGGGCACTGCTGGGGGGACTCTGCACCCACCCCTCCTATGTCTGGGCACTGCTGGGAGGACTCTGCACCCACCCCTCCTATGTCTGGGCACTGCTGGGGGGACTCTGCAACCATGCCTCCTATGTCTGGGCACTGCTGGGAGGACTCTGCACCCACCCCTCCTATGTCTGGGCACTGCTGGGAGGACTCTGCATCCACCCCTCCTATGTTTGGGCACTGCTGGGAGTGATAGGCACCCACCCCTCCTATGTCTGGGCACTGCTGGGGGGACTCTGCACCCACCCCTCCTGTGTCTGGGCACTGCTGGGGGGGGACTCTGCACCCACCCCTCCTGTGTCTGGGCACTGCTGGGAGTGATAGGCACCCACCCCTACTATGGCTGGTCACTGCTGGGGGGGACTCTGCACCCACCCCTCCTATGTCTGGGCACTGCTGGGGGGACTCTGCAACCATGTCTCCTATGTCTGGGCACTGCTGGGAGGACTCTGCACCCACCCCTCCTATGTCTGGGCACTGCTGGGAGGACTCTGCACCCACCCCTCCTATGTCTGGGCACTGCTGGAGGGACTCTGCACCCACCCCTCCTGTGTCTGGGCACTGCTGGGAGGACTCTCACCCACCCCTCATGTGTCTGGGCACTGCTGGGAGTGATAGGCACCCACCCCTCCTGTGTCTGGGCACTGCTGGGAGTGATAGGCACCCACCCCTCCTCTGTCTGGGCACTGCTGGCAGGACTCTGCACCCACCCCTCCTGTGTCTGGGCACTGCTGGGAGGACTCTCACCCACCCCTCCTGTATCTGGGCACTGCTGGGAGTGATAGGCACCCACCCCTCCAATGTCTGGGCACTGCTGGGGGGACTCTGCACCAACCCCTCCTGTGTCTGGGCACTGCTGGGGGGACTCTGCACTCACCCCTCCTATGTCTGGGCACTGCTGGGAGTGATAGGCACCCACCCCTCCTATGTCTGGGCACTGCTGGGAAGACTCTGCGCCCACCCCTCCTATGTCTGGGCACTGCTGGGAGGACTCTCACCCACCCCTCCTGTATCTGGGCACTGCTGGGAGTGATAGGCACCCACCCCTCCTATGTCTGGGCACTGCTGGGGGGGGGGGACTCTGCACCCACCCCTCCTGTGTCTGGGCACTGCTGGGGGGACTCTGCACCCACCCCTCCTATGTCTGGGCACTGCTGGGAGTGATAGGCACCCACCCCTCCTATGTCTGGGCACTGCTGGGGGACTCTGCACCCACCCCTCCTATGTCTGGGCACTGCTGGGGGACTCTGCACCCACCCCTCCTATGTCTGGGCACTGCTGGGGGACTCTCACCCACCCCTCCTGTGTCTGGGCACTGCTGGGAGCACTCTGCACCCACCCCTCCTATGTCTGGGCACTGCTGGGAGGACTCTCACCCACCCCTCCCGTGTCTGGGCACTGCTGGGAGTGATAGGCACCCACCTCTCCTATGTCTGGGCACTGCTGGGGGGACTCTGCACCCACCCCTCCTGTGTCTGGGCACTGCTGGGGGGACTCTGCACCCACCCCTCCTATGTCTGGGCACTGCTGGGAGTGATAGGCACCCACCCCTCCTATGTCTGGGCACTGCTGGGGGGACTCTGCACCCACCCCTCCTATGTCTGGGCACTGCTGGGGGGAGTCTGCACCCACCCCTCCTATGTCTGGACACTGCTGGGAGGACTCTGCACCCACCCCTCCTGTGTCTGTGCACTGCTGGGGGGACTCTGCACGCACCCCTCCTATGTCTGGGCACTGCTATGAGGACTCTGCACCCACCCCTCCTATGTCTGGGCACTGCTGGGGGGACTCTGCACCCACCCCTCCTATGTCTGGGCACTGCTGGGAGGACTCTGCACCCACCCCTCCTATGTCTGGGCACTGCTGGGAGGACTCTCACCCACCCCTCCTGTGTCTGGGCACTGCTGGGAGTGATAGGCACCCACCCCTCCTATGTCTGGGCACTGCTGGGGGGACTCTGCACCCACCCCTCCTGTGGCTGGGCACTGCTGGGGGGGGACTCTGCACCCACCCCTCCTGTGTCTGGGCACTGCTGGGAGTGATAGGCACCCACCCCTCCTATGGCTTGTGTTGGAAGGCGGACCCCGAGGAGTCGGTGCGACCACCAAGGGGGGGCCCTCACACTGCACGAAGTAGCCGAGCGCTGCCGAGAAGTCTCCTGAGAGATCCTTCTCCTATCACGTCCTAGCACAGTAACACCACCACACAGGACTCAAGGAGGTTGTCTTGTGACAAGCAATTCTTTATCAGCAATAAAAAGGTTACGAGGTCAATATTTACACGAAGGGATCGAGGGATCCACCAAAAGTCTCAGTGTCTCTTTGGAAGGGTCTGGGTAGCGGGACAGTCTTTGGCAGGAATGCGGTACGAGGGTACCTGGGGCCCAGTTCTTATCCTCAAGCTGGAGGACCTCCGGATCTCGGAGGGGTTGAGCCGCGACGGCGTCAGCAGGGCTCTGGCGTACAGTTCGTGGAGAGCCGCGATCCAATCAGCAGGGCTCTCAAGATGGTTTCTGCTCAGCTCGAGCCGCGACGTCGTCAGCAGGGCTCCGAGGGAGGTTTCAGCGAGGTTGGGCCGCGACGGCGTCAGCAGGGCTCCGATGTTCCAGGTGGTTCAGAAAGGGTTCACAGGAAGGAGCCGCGACGCAGTCAGCAGGGCTCGTGATGGTTCCGACAAGAGTTCTTCTCCGTAGGGTCAGCCGCGATTCAATCAGCAGGGCTCTCGACTCCGGGATACAACTGCCGAGCTGTGGTGGGGTCGCCCCAGATATAGGTCTGGAGCCCTTTGATGTCCGGACCTATGCGCCCGAGGGGGCGGAGTGGCCGGGTGGAGGTGGCCAGACGCCCAGCAGGAGAGGCGCCAGGCCCATGGGAGTTGCAGGGCGATCACCCCTCGAGAGGGGAGGACAGTTGGGGGTCCCATCGATACTGTCCTCCGCCGGGGGCGATGAATGGTTCCTGCGGCACCCCCTGGCTAGTTCGTGGTGCCTCGATGTCGGGGCTTCGCTGGGGTCGAGGCCGGGTTGAGCGGGGTCGCGCCGGCTGGTGCACGGTGTGACGTGGATGCCAACAAGATGGCGGAGCCACGAGGAGTATGCGTCCACGTGCAGCTCCGGGTGAAGGGCCTTGGTGCAGTTCAGACGGGTGGCCCGTGACGTCCGGGGCGGGGAACGGCCACAATCCAGGGGGTTAAGGACCACGCCACGAGGCCGGGTCCAACAGGCGTCCCCCCCAGCCGAAGGCATGGAGAGTCACCCATCTCCTTGGGGATTCTCCTCGTCAAGGCGGAAGAAGCGGGACAGGCCGTCGGCGTTGGCGTGGTCATTGCCGGGCCGGTGTTCGACGTCAAAGTCCATCCCTTGTAGCGAGATGGACCACCGCAGCAGCTTGGGGTTCTCGCCCCGCATTTGCATTAGCCATTGCAAGGGCCGGTGGTCGGTCTGGACCCGGAAGTGGGTGCCAAAGAGGTAGGGCCGGAGCTTCTTGAGGGCCCACACCACAGCGAAGGCCTCACGCTCAATAGTGCTCCAGCGTTGCTCTCGGGGCAGTAGTCGTCGGCTGATGAAGGCCACTGGTCGGTCGAGCCCCTTGTCGTCGGCTTGGGATAGGACGGCCCCGATCCCATACTCGGAGGCGTCCGTCTGTACCACGAACTCCTTCTGGTAGTCCGGGGCCTGCAGCACCGGAGCAGTACACATGGCTGTCTTTAGGGTGTCGAAGGCTGTTTGGCAGCGGGGTGTCCAGTGTACCTTCTTGGGCTGTTTTTTGGACGTTAACTCTGTGAGGGGGCCAACAATGCTCCCATAGTCCCGGATAAACCGCCGGTAGTATCCGGTGAGGCCCAGGAAGGCCCGGACAGCGGTCTGGGTAGTGGGGGGTTCCCAGGTCTGGATGGCATCTATCTTTGCTTGGAGGGGGGCCACCTGCCCGCTCCCCACTTGATGGCCCAGGTAGGTCACGGATCCGTGGCCGATTTGGCATTTGCTGGCCTTGATTGTGAGCCCGGCCCGCTGAAGGGCGGCCAGGACGGCCTTCAGGTGGAGAAGGTGCTCGGCCCAGTGGTTGCTGTACACGGCAATGTCATCTAAGTAGGCCGCGCTGAAGGCCTCAAGCCCGGCCAAAACCTTGTTCACCAGTCTTTGGAAGGTGGCCGGGGCGTTCTTCATTCCGAAGGGCATCACCCGAAAGTGGTAATGCCCATCCGGGGTCGAAAAGGCGGATCTTTCTTGGGCGCCGGGGGTGAGCTGGATTTGCCAGTACCCGGCGGTGAGGTCCAGCGTGCTCAAGTAGCGAGCGGCCCCTAGGCGGTCGATGAGTTCGTCGGCCCGGGGTATCGGGTGTGCGTCTGTCTTGGTTACTGCATTCAGGGCTCGGTAGTCCACGCAGAATCGCAACTCCGGGGGGTGACCGGGAGCTGCGGCCTTGGGCACCAGGACGACAGGGCTGGCCCACGGGCTGTCGGAAGGCTCGATGACCCCCAGGGCCAGCATCTTCGCTACTTCGGCCTGGATGCAGGCCCGCACTCGGTCAGGCACCCGGTAGGCTCTGTGTCGTATGGGGGGGCTCTCCCCGGTGTCGACATCGTGGACGCACCAGTGGGTCACCCCCGGGGTGAGAGAGAAGAGGGCTGCGTAGTCCCGCAGTAATTGCTGGCAGTCGTTGCGCTGTTCCGGGGTCAGGGACGAGGCGAGTTGGACCCCTTCGATCGATCCATCGTGAATGTCGGATTGCAAGAGGTCGGGCAAGGGCTCGGAGTCGTCCTCGCCCCCTTCGTCAGTCGCCAGCAGCAGGCTCAGTTCGGTCCGGGCGAAGTGGGGTTTTAGCCTGTTAGCATGTAGGACCCGGAGGGGGTTCCGGGGGGACTCCAGATCGACCAGGTAGGTGACGGGACTTTTCTTCTCCACCACCTTGAAGGGCCCGGTCCACTTGTCCTGGAGGGCGCCGGGTTCGACCGGGGCCATGACCCATACTTTCTGTCCTGGCTCGAATTCTATAGTAGAGGTGTTGCGATCGTACCACCGCTTCATGTCCTCCTGGCTGGCCTCGAGGTTGGCTTCGGCCATGGCTCGGAACCTGCGGGTCTGGTTTCGGAGGGTCAGGAGGTATCGGTAGACGTCAGGAGGGGCGCCTCGGGGTTTCATCTCCCAGCCCTCCTTGACCAGGCTGAGCGGTCCGCGGACCGGGTGTCCATACAATAGTTCAAACGGGCTGAACCCCAGGGACTTCTGCGGGACCTCCCGATAGGCAAACAGGAGGCAGGGCAGCAGGACATCCCATTTCCGCCTGAGGGGTTCTTCCAGGCCCTGGATCATCCCTTTTAATGTTCGGTTGAACCGCTCAACCAGTCCGTTCCCCTGAGGGTGATAGGGGGTCGTGAACTTGTATGTGACCCCGCACTGTTGCCACAGAGACCGCATGTACCTGGAGATAAAGTTCGTGCCGCGGTCGCTCACCACTTCGCTGGGGAATCCCACTCGGGAGAAGATCCCCATCAAGGCCCGGCCTACCACAGGGGCCGTTATAGTTCTTAGCGGGACCGCCTCCGGGTACCTGGTGGCGTGGTCCACGAGGACCAGGATGAAGCGGTGGCCCAGGGCGGTTTGGGGGTCCAGGGGTCCCACAATATCGATCCCGACCCGTTTGAACGGGGTGCTTACGGCTGGAAAGGGCTGGAGGGGGGCCTTGACCCGACCCCCCGTCTTTCCGCTGGCTTGGCAGGTCTGGCAGGACCGGCAGTGGTTGTCCACATCTCTCCGCATCCGGGGCCAGTAGAAGTGGGTCACCAGACGACTGTACGTTTTGTCTTGCCCCAAGTGTCCGGCGAGGGGCACATCATGGGCCAGGTGGAGAAGGAACTCCCGGAAGCGGAGGGGGACCACCAACACGCGGCTGGCCCCGAGTTCTGCTACTTTCTGTTCACTGTACAACAGGCCCTCGGTCCAGTAGATCCAGTGGGTGCCGGTCTGGTCACCGTTGGCTTGCGCGGTCGCCTGTTGTCGGACCCCTTCGAGAGAGGGACAGGACTGTTGTTCTTGCTGGAACTGCTCTCGGGTGGGGCCCCCTTCGTGTCGCCATTGTGTCAGCTCTGGGAGGGCGCTCGGAGAAGCCATCTCTTCGGGGGAGGATTCGCTGGGTCCAGGGTCGGTGTCCGCCTCCTCCTCGCTGCTGGTGGGAGGGGGTGTGAGCCCCTCGGGCTGGGCGGTCCCGGAGGTCGAGGATGAGCGGGGGGCCTGGGCGGTCATGGACCGGGTGATGGCGCAGGCCCAATCAGCCAGTCCCAACATTCGGAGGTGCTCTCGTCGCTCTACTTGAGCCCAGGGGGAACTTTCCAAGTCGTTCCCCAGGAGGCAGTCGACCGGGGCGTCGTCGCGCACTGTCACTTTCAGCAGGCCCGTCACCCCTCCCCACTCGAAGGGGACCAGGGCCATCTGGCATAGGCTTTCACTGTTGTCGGCCGTCCGTACGGGGCACAGCACATTCGGTAGAATCTGCCCAGGGGTCACCAGGTGGCAGCGGACAGCGGTGATACTGGCGCCTGTGTCACGAAGGGCTTCGGCCCGTTGTCCATTGACCGTGACCTGCTGCCGGTACTTCTGGGTGTTGGTTGGGATGGGGGTGCAGGGTACCATCTCTCGGCTACCCAGGCAGACCAGGGACATGGCTGCCGGCTCCCACTCAGTGTTCTCTCGGTCGAGGGCCTCCTCTTCCTCTTCTCCTCCCCCCAAGGCGGCGGCTGTCAGCTGCCGGGGCGGGTGCCCGCCGGCCCCGTTTCTTCGGTTCAGAGGGCAGGCCGGATCGCTGGCAAAGTGTCCTGTTTGTTGGCAGCCGTAGCAGGTCACTGGCGGCCGTGGTCCGGGTCGGGCCGGGCCCACCTTTCGGGCTAGGCTCGGGGAGAGATGTGGCTGCGGTGGCCCTCGAGGGGGGCTCCTGGGGGCCCCGGCGGGAGGGTCTCGGTTCCTGTTCGGCCCTCCCCCCCCACCGCGCTGGCGGGGGGGTCCGTTGGGGTTCCTCTGGTACTCCCCCATTGAGTTCCGGGGGACCCGGGAGTTGACCCATCGATCGGCCTCGACGGCAAGTTTTCGCGGGTCGGTCATTTTGCTGTCGAGGAGGTGCTGTCTCAGTTCCACGAAGCAATTGTTGGAAAGGTGTTCCCACACGATGAGGCCGACCAGCTGCCCGTAGGTGGTTACTTTGCTCCCTTTGATCCACCCTTCTAGGGCCCGACTGAAAAAGTCCACATATTCCACCCATGTGGTACCCGGGATTTTCTTGCAGTCTCTGAACCGCTGGCGGTACATTTCCGCTGTTAGCCCGTAGCGGGTGAGCAGGGCCTCCTTCATGTGATCGTAGGAGGTCATCACCTCCTCCGGTAGCTGGAGCAGCGTGTCCCGCCCCTCACTCAGGAACCGCCCCCACAGGCCCGCGCCCCAGTCCTTTCAGGGCACCCGATGAGAGGTCATGGCCACCTCGTAGGCCTTGAACCATTGTTGGATGTCGTCATTCTTGTAATACTCCTTGACGACTTCTTTCGGGATATGTACCTTGGCCTCGGAAGGCGGTAGAGTGTCTCTAGTACTGGGGGTGTCAGTCCCTCCGTTCTTGGCCTTGATCTCGAGCTCCTTGAGACTGCGCTCGTGCTCAAGAGTTAGTTTCTTTTCCTCCAACTCCCGGTGTCGTCTCTTCTCCTCTATCTCTTCTTGAAGGCGCAGCTGCTCTAGGGCCAGTTTCTTTTCTGCCAGCTGGAGTTCACCGTCCAGCCGCAGTCGGGCGAGCTCTAGCTCGTGGCTCCGGACCTTTTCCCGCTCTCGTATTTCTTCTTCGGAGAGGCCGGTTTCTAGGCTCTTTCTTCCTCCGGTTGCCGGAGTCCGTGCGGTTGCTGCGGTCTCAGTCAGGGGCAAGGGCCCTTCTTCCTGGGAGGGGCCTGCCCCGGCCTCCAACCATGCCCTCAGAGCTTTCTGCATCTCCTCTTTGGTACCTAGGCTGGTGGTTGCAATGCCTTTGTCTTTGCAGAACTGTTTCAATTCTTTGTGCGTATATTCTTCCAGCCGTTCGGGCTGGAACTCCATTGTCGCGTTGTTTTCCTGGCTGCTCATGATGCTGTTCGTTTGGATGGGTAGCTAGTGGGTACTGGCTGGTACGTACTGCGTTCGGCTCGGATCCCGTCGCTGGCCACCAAATGTTGGAAGGCGGACCCCGAGGAGTCGGTGCGACCACCAAGGGGGGGCCCTCACACTGCACGAAGTAGCCGAGCGCTGCCGAGAAGTCTCCTGAGAGATCCTTCTCCTATCACGTCCTAGCACAGTAACACCACCACACAGGACTCAAGGAGGTTGTCTTGTGACAAGCAATTCTTTATCAGCAATAAAAAGGTTACGAGGTCAATATTTACACGAAGGGATCGAGGGATCCACCAAAAGTCTCAGTGTCTCTTTGGAAGGGTCGGGGTAGCGGGACAGTCTTTGGCAGGAATGCGGTACGAGGGTACCTGGGGCCCAGTTCTTATCCTCAAGCTGGAGGACCTCCGGATCTCGGAGGGGTTGAGCCGCGACGGCGTCAGCAGGGCTCTGGCGTACAGTTCGTGGAGAGCCGCGATCCAATCAGCAGGGCTCTCAAGATGGTTTCTGCTCAGCTCGAGCCGCGACGTCGTCAGCAGGGCTCCGAGGGAGGTTTCAGCGAGGTTGGGCCGCGACGGCGTCAGCAGGGCTCCGATGTTCCAGGTGGTTCAGAAAGGGTTCACAGGAAGGAGCCGCGACGCAGTCAGCAGGGCTCGTGATGGTTCCGACAAGAGTTCTTCTCCGTAGGGTCAGCCGCGATTCAATCAGCAGGGCTCTCGACTCCGGGATACAACTGCCGAGCTGTGGTGGGGTCGCCCCAGATATAGGTCTGGAGCCCTTTGATGTCCGGACCTATGCGCCCGAGGGGGCGGAGTGGCCGGGTGGAGGTGGCCAGACGCCCAGCAGGAGAGGCGCCAGGCCCATGGGAGTTGCAGGGCGATCACCCCTCGAGAGGGGAGGACAGTTGGGGGTCCCATCGATACTGTCCTCCGCCGGGGGCGATGAATGGTTCCTGCGGCACCCCCTGGCTAGTTCGTGGTGCCTCGATGTCGGGGCTTCGCTGGGGTCGAGGCCGGGTTGAGCGGGGTCGCGCCGGCTGGTGCACGGTGTGACGTGGATGCCAACAAGATGGCGGAGCCACGAGGAGTATGCGTCCACGTGCAGCTCCGGGTGAAGGGCCTTGGTGCAGTTCAGACGGGTGGCCCGTGACGGCCGGGGCGGGGAACGGCCACAATCCAGGGGGTTAAGGACCACGCCACGAGGCCGGGTCCAACAGCTTGTCACTGCTGGGGGGACTCTGCACCCACGCCTCCTATGTCTGGGCACTGCTGGGGGGACTCTGCAACCACGCCTCCTATGTCTGGGCACTGCTGGGAGGACTCTGCACCCACCCCTCCTGTGTCTGGGCACTGCTGGGGGGACTCTGCACCCACCCCTCCTATGTCTGGGCACTGCTGGGAGGACTCTGCACCCACCCCTCCTATGTCTGGGCACTGCTGGGGGGACTCTGCAACCATGCCTCCTATGTCTGGGCACTGCTGGGAGGACTCTGCACCCACCCCTCCTATGTCTGGGCACTGCTGGGAGGACTCTGCATCCACCCCTCCTATGTCTGGGCACTGCTGGGAGTGATAGGCACCCACCCCTCCTATGTCTGGGCACTGCTGGGAGGACTCTGCACCCACCCCTCCTATGTCTGGGCACTGCTGGGAGGACTCTGCATCCACCCCTCCTATGTCTGGGCACTGCTGGGAGTGATAGGCACCCACCCCTCCTATGTCTTTGCACTGCTGGGGGGACTCTGCACCCACCCCTCCTATGTCTGGGCACTGCTGGGAGGACTCTGCACCCACCCCTCCTATGTCTGGGCACTGCTGGGAGGACTCTGCACCCACCCCTCCTATGTCTGGGCACTGCTGGGAGGACTCTCACCCACCCCTCCTGTGTCTGGGCACTGCTGGGAGTGATAGGCACCCACCCCTCCTATGTCTGGGCACTGCTGGGGGACTCTGCACCCACCCCTCCTGTGGCTGGGCACTGCTGGGGGGGACTCTGCACCCACCCCTCCTGTGTCTGGGCACTGCTGGGAGTGATAGGCACCCACCCCTCCTATGTCTGGGCACTGCTGGGGGGACTCTGCACCCACCCCTCCTGTGGCTGGGCACTGCTGGGGGGGGACTCTGCACCCACCCCTCCTGTGTCTGGGCACTGCTGGGAGTGATAGGCACCCACCCCTCCTATGGCTTGTCACTGCTGGGGGGACTCTGCACCCACCCCTCCTATGTCTGGGCACTGCTGGGAGGACTCTGCACCCACCCCTCCTATGTCTGGGCACTGCCGGGAGGACTCTCACCCACCCCTCCTGTGTCTGGGCACTGCTGGGAGTGATAGTCACCCACTCCTCCTATGTCTGGGCACTGCTGGGGGGACTCTGCACCCACCCCTCCTGTGGCTGGGCACTGCTGGGGGGGAACTCTGCACCCACCCCTCCTGTGTCTGGGCACTGCTGGGAGTGATAGGCACCCACCCCTCCTATGGCTTGTCACTGCCGGGGGGACTCTGCACCCACCCCTCCTATGTCTGGGCACTGCTGGGGGGACTCTGCAACCACGCCTCCTATGTCTGGGCACTGCTGGGAGGACTCTGCACCCACCCCTCCTGTGTCTGGGCACTGCTGGGGGGACTCTGCACCCACCCCTCCTATGTCTGGGCACTGCTGGGAGGACTCTGCACCCACCCCTCCTATGTCTGGGCACTGCTGGAGGGACTCTGCACCCACCCCTCCTATGTCTGGGCACTGCTGGGAGGACTCTGCACCCACCCCTCCTATGTCTGGGCACTGCTGGGAGGACTCTCACCCACCCCTCCTGTGTCTGGGCACTGCTGGGAGTGGTAGGCACCCACCCCCCCTATGTCTGGGCACTGCTGGGAGTGATAGGCACCCACCCCTCCTATGTCTGGGCACTGCTGGGGGGACTCTGCACCCACCCCTCCTATGTCTGGGCCCTGCTGGAAGGACTCTGCACCCACCCCTCCTATGTCTGGGCACTGCTGGGAGGACTCTGCACCCACCCCTCCTATGTCTGGGAACTGCTGGGAGGACTCTGCACCCACCCCTCCTATGTCTGGGCACTGCTGGGAGGACTCTGCACCCACCCCTCCTATGTCTGGGCACTGCTGGGAGGACTCTGCACCCACCCCTCCTATGTCTGGGCACTGCTGGGAGTGATAGGCACCCACCCCTCCTGTGTCTGGGCACTGCTGGAAGTGATAGGCACCCACCCCTCCTCTGTCTGGGCACTGCTGGCAGGACTCTGCACCCACCCCTCCTATGTCTGGGCACTGCTGGGAGAACTCTCACCCACCCCTCCTGTATCTGGGCACTGCTGGGAGTGATGGGCACCCACCCCTCCTATGTCTGGGCACTGCTGGGGGGACTCTGCACCCACCACTCCTGTGTCTGGGCACTGCTGGGGGGACTCTGCACCCACCCCTCCTATGTCTGGGCACTGCTGGGAGTGATAGGCACCCACCCCTCCTATGTCTGGGCACTGCTGGGAAGACTCTGCGCCCACCCCTCCTATGTCTGGGCACTGCTGGGAGGACTCTCACCCACCCCTCCTGTGTCTGGGCACTGCTGGGAGTGATAGGCACCCACCCCTCCTATGTCTGGGCACTGCTGGGGGGGACTCTGCACCCACTCCTCCTGTGTCTGGGCACTGCTGGGGGGACTCTGCACCCACCCCTCCTATGTCTGGGCACTGCTGGGGGGACTCTGCACCCACCCCTCCTATGTCTGGGCACTGCTGGGAGGACTCTCACCCACCCCTCCTGTGTCTGGGCACTGCTGGGAGTTATAGGCACCCACCCCTCCTGTGTCTGGGCACTGCTGGGAGTGATAGACACCCACCCCTCCTATGTCTGGGCACTGCTGGGAGGACTCTGCATCCACCCCTCCTATGTCTGGGCACTGCTGGGAGTGATAGGCACCCACCCCTCCTATGTCTGGGCACTGCTGGGAGGACTCTGCACGCACCCCTCCTGTGTCTGGGCACTGCTGGGAGGACTCACACCCACCCCTCCTGTGTCTGGGCACTGCTGGGAGGACTCTGCACCCACCCCTCCTATGTCTGGGCACTGCTGGGAGGACTCTGCACCCACCCCTCGTATGTCTGGGCACTGCTGGGAGGACTCTCACCCACCCTTCCTGTGTCTGGGCACTGCTGGGAGTGATAGGCACCCACCCCTCCTATGTCTGGGCACTGCTGGGAGTGATAGGCACCCACCCCTCCTATGTCTGGGCACTGCTGGGAGTGATAGGCACCCACCCCTCCTATGTCTGGGCACTGCTGGGGGGACTCTGCACCCACCCCTCCTGTGTCTGGGCACTGCTGGGGGGGACTCTGCACCCACCCCTCCTGTGTCTGGGCACTGCTGGGAGTGATAGGCACCCACCCCTCCTATGTCTGGGCACTGCTGGGGGGACTCTGCACCCACCCTTCCTGTGTCTGGGCACTGCTGGGGGGGACTCTGGACCCACCCCTCCTGTGTCTGGGCACTGCTGGGAGTGATAGGCACCCACCCCTACTATGGCTGGTCACTTCTGAGGGGGACTCTGCACCCACCCCTCCTATGGCTGGGCACTGCTGGGGGGACTCTGCAACCATGCCTCCTATGTCTGGGCACTGCTGGGAGGTCTCTGCACCCACCCCTCCTATGTCTGGGCACTGCTGGGAGGACTCTGCACCCACCCCTCCTATGTCTGGGCACTGCTGGAGGGACTCTGCACCCACCCCTCCTGTGTCTGGGCACTGCTGGGAGGACTCTCACCCACCCCTCCTGTGTCTGGGCACTGCTGGGAGTGATAGGCACCCACCCCTCCTGTGTCTGGGCACTGCTGGGAGTGATAGGCACCCACCCCTCCTCTGTCTGGGCACTGCTGGCAGGACTCTGCACCCACCCCTCCTATGTCTGGGCACTGCTGGGAGGACTCTCACCCACCCCTCCTGTATCTGGGCCCTGCTGGGAGTGATAGGCACCCACCCCTCCAATGTCTGGGCACTGCTGGGGGGACTCTGCACCCACCCCTCCTGTGTCTGGGCACTGCTGGGGGGACTTTGCACCCACCCCTCCTATGTCTGGGCACTGCTGGGAGTGATAGGCACCCACCCCTCCTATGTCTGGGCACTGCTGGGAAGACTCTGCGCCCACCCCTCCTATGTCTGGGCACTGCTGGGAGGACTCTCACCCACCCCTCCTGTATCTGGGCACTGCTGGGAGTGATAGGCACCCACCCCTCCTATGTCTGGGCACTGCTGGGGGGGGACTCTGCACCCACCACTCCTGTGTCTGGGCACTGCTGGGGGGGACTCTGCACCCACCCCTCCTATGTCTGGGCACTGCTGGGAGTGATAGGCACCCACCCCTCCTATGTCTGGGCACTGCTGGGGGGACTCTGCACCCACCCCTCCTATGTCTGGGCACTGCTGGGGGGACTCTGCACCCACCCCTCCTATGTCTGGGCACTGCTGGGAGGACTCTGCACCCACCCCTCCTGTGTCTGGACACTGCTGGGGGGACTGTGCACCCACCCCTCCTATGTCTGGGCACTGCTGGGAGGACTCTCACCCACCCCTCCTGTGTCTGGGCACTGCTGGGAGTGATAGGCACCCACCCCTCCTGTGTCTGGGCACTGCTGGGAGTGATAGGCACCCACCCCTCCTATGTCTGGACACTGCTGGGAGGACTCTGCATCCACCCCTCCTATGTCTGGGCACTGCTGGGAGTGATAGGCACCCACCCCTCCTATGTCTGGGCACTGCTGGGGGGGGACTCTGCACCCACCCCTCCTGTGTCTGGGCACTGCTGGGAGAGATAGGCACCCACCCCTCCTATGGCTTGTCACTGCTGGGGGGACTCTGCACCCACCCCTCCTATGTCTGGGCACTGCTGGGGGGACTCTGCAACCACGCCTCCTATGTCTGGGCACTGCTGGGAGGACTCTGCACCCACCCCTCTTATGTCTGGGCACTGCTGGGAGGACTCACACCCACCCCTCCTGTGTCTGGGCACTGCTGGGAGGACTCTGCACCCACCCCTCCTATGTCTGGGCACTGCTGGGAGGACTCTGCACCCACCCCTCGTATGTCTGGGCACTGCTGGGAGGACTCTCACCCACCCCTCCTGTGTCTGGGCACTGCTGGGAGTGATACGCACCCACCCCTCCTATGTCTGGGCACTGCTGGGAGTGATAGGCACCCACCACTCCTATGTCTGGGCACTGCTGGGAGTGATAGGCACCCACCCCTCCTATGTCTGGGCACTGCTGGGGGGACTCTGCACCCACCCCTCCTGTGTCTGGGCACTGCTGGGGGGGGACTCTGCACCCACCCCTCCTGTGTCTGGGCACTGCTGGGAGTGATAGGCACCCACCCCTCCTATGTCTGGGCACTGCTGGGGGGACTCTGCACCCACCCTTCCTGTGTCTGGGCACTGCTGGGGGGGGACTCTGGACCCACCCCTCCTGTGTCTGGGCACTGCTGGGAGTGATAGGCACCCACCCCTACTATGGCTGGTCACTTCTGAGGGGGACTCTGCACCCACCCCTCCTATGGCTGGGCACTGCTGGGGGGACTCTGCAACCATGCCTCCTATGTCTGGGCACTGCTGGGAGGACTCTGCACCCACCCCTCCTATGTCTGGGCACTGCTGGGAGGACTCTGCACCCACCCCTCCTATGTCTGGGCACTGCTGGAGGGACTCTGCACCCACCCCTCCTGTGTCTGGGCACTGCTGGGAGGACTCTCACCCACCCCTCCTGTGTCTGGGCACTGCTGGGAGTGATAGGCACCCACCCCTCCTGTGTCTGGGCACTGCTGGGAGTGATAGGCACCCACCCCTCCTCTGTCTGGGCACTGCTGGCAGGACTCTGCACCCACCCCTCCTATGTCTGGGCACTGCTGGGAGGACTCTCACCCACCCCTCCTGTATCTGGGCACTGCTGGGAGTGATAGGCACCCACCCCTCCAATGTCTGGGCACTGCTGGGGGGACTCTGCACCCACCCCTCCTGTGTCTGGGCACTGCTGGGGGGACTTTGCACCCACCCCTCCTATGTCTGGGCACTGCTGGGAGTGATAGGCACCCACCCCTCCTATGTCTGGGCACTGCTGGGAAGACTCTGCGCCCACCCCTCCTATGTCTGGGCACTGCTGGAAGGACTCTCACCCACCCCTCCTGTATCTGGGCACTGCTGGGAGTGATAGGCACCCACCCCTCCTATGTCTGGGCACTGCTGGGGGGGGACTCTGCACCCACCACTCCTGTGTCTGGGCACTGCTGGGGGGACTCTGCACCCACCCCTCCTATGTCTGGGCACTGCTGGGAGTGATAGGCACCCACCCCTCCTATGTCTGGGCACTGCTGGGGGGACTCTGCACCCACCCCTCCTATGTCTGGGCACTGCTGGGGGGACTCTGCACCCACCCCTCCTATGTCTGGGCACTGCTGGGAGGACTCTGCACCCACCCCTCCTGTGTCTGGACACTGCTGGGGGGACTGTGCACCCACCCCTCCTATGTCTGGGCACTGCTGGGAGGACTCTCACCCACCCCTCCTGTGTCTGGGCACTGCTGGGAGTGATAGGCACCCACCCCTCCTGTGTCTGGGCACTGCTGGGAGTGATAGGCACCCACCCCTCCTATGTCTGGACACTGCTGGGAGGACTCTGCATCCACCCCTCCTATGTCTGGGCACTGCTGGGAGTGATAGGCACCCACCCCTCCTATGTCTGGGCACTGCTGGGGGGGGACTCTGCACCCACCCCTCCTGTGTCTGGGCACTGCTGGGAGAGATAGGCACCCACCCCTCCTATGGCTTGTCACTGCTGGGGGGACTCTGCACCCACCCCTCCTATGTCTGGGCACTGCTGGGGGGACTCTGCAACCACGCCTCCTATGTCTGGGCACTGCTGGGAGGACTCTGCACCCACCCCTCTTATGTCTGGGCACTGCTGGGAGGACTCACACCCACCCCTCCTGTGTCTGGGCACTGCTGGGAGGACTCTGCACCCACCCCTCCTATGTCTGGGCACTGCTGGGAGGACTCTGCACCCACCCCTCGTATGTCTGGGCACTGCTGGGAGGACTCTCACCCACCCCTCCTGTGTCTGGGCACTGCTGGGAGTGATACGCACCCACCCCTCCTATGTCTGGGCACTGCTGGGAGTGATAGGCACCCACCACTCCTATGTCTGGGCACTGCTGGGAGTGATAGGCACCCTCCCCTCCTATGTCTGGGCACTGCTGGGGGGACTCTGCACCCACCCCTCCTGTGTCTGGGCACTGCTGGGGGGGGACTCTGCACCCACCCCTCCTGTGTCTGGGCACTGCTGGGAGTGATAGGCACCCACCCCTCCTATGTCTGGGCACTGCTGGCAGGACTCTGCACCCACCCCTCCTATGTCTGGGCACTGCTGGGAGTGATAGGCACCCACCCCTCCTATGTCTGGGCACTGCTGGGAGGACTCTGCACCCACCCCTCCTATGTCTGGGCACTGCTGGGAGGACTCTCACCCACCCCTCCTGTGTCTGGGCACTGCTGGGAGGACTCTGCACCCACCCCTCCTATGTCTGGGCACTGCTGGGAGGACTCTCACCCACCCCTCCCGTGTCTGGGCACTGCTGGGAGTGATAGGCACCCACCTCTCCTATGTCTGGGCACTGCTGGGGGGACTCTGCACCCACCCCTCCTGTGTCTGGGCACTGCTGGGGGGACTCTGCACCCACCCCTCCTATGTCTGGGCACTGCTGGGAGTGATAGGCACCCACCCCTCCTATGTCTGGGCACTGCTGGGGGGACTCTGCACCCACCCCTCCTATGTCTGGGCACTGCTGGGGGGAGTCTGTACCCACCCCTCCTATGTCTGGACACTGCTGGGAGGACTCTGCACCCACCCCTCCTGTGTCTGTGCACTGCTGGGGGGACTCTGCAGTCACCCCTCCTATGTCTGGGCACTGCTGGGAGGACTCTGCACCCACCCCTCCTATAGCTGGGCACTGCTGGGGGGACTCTGCACCCACCCCTCCTATGTCTGGGCACTGCTGGAGGACTCTGCACCCACCCCTCCTATGTCTGGGCACTGCTGGGAGGACTCTCACCCACCCCTCCTGTGTCTGGGCACTGCTGGGAGTGATAGGCACCCATCCCTCCTATGTCTGGGCACTGCTGGGGGGACTCTGCACCCACCCCTCCTGTGGCTGGGCACTGCTGGGGGGGGGACTCTGCACCCACCCCTCCTGTTTCTGGGCACTGCTGGGAGTGATAGGCACCCACCCCTCCTATGGCTTGTCACTGCTGGGGGGACTCTGCACCCACGCCTCCTATGTCTGGGCACTGCTGGGGGGACTCTGCAACCACGCCTCCTATGTCTGGGCACTGCTGGGAGGACTCTGCACCCACCCCTCCTGTGTCTGGGCACTGCTGGGGGGACTCTGCACCCACCCCTCCTATGTCTGGGCACTGCTGGGAGGACTCTGCACCCACCCCTCCTATGTCTGGGCACTGCTGGGGGGACTCTGCAACCACGCCTCCTATGTCTGGGCACTGCTGGGAGGACTCTGCACCCACCCCTCCTATGTCTGGGCACTGCTGGGAGGACTCACACCCACCCCTCCTGTGTCTGGGCACTGCTGGGAGGACTCTGCACCCACCCCTCCTATGTCTGGGCACTGCTGGGAGGACTCTGCACCCACCCCTCGTATGTCTGGGCACTGCTGGGAGGACTCTCACCCACCCCTCCTGTGTCTGGGCACTGCTGGGAGTGATAGGCACCCACCCCTCCTATGTCTGGGCACTGCTGGGAGTGATAGGCACCCACCCCTCCTATGTCTGGGCACTGCTGGGAGTGATAGGCACCCACCCCTCCTATGTCTGGGCACTGCTGGGGGGACTCTGCACCCACCCCTCCTGTGTCTGGGCACTGCTGGGGGGGACTCTGCACCCACCCCTCCTGTGTCTGGGCACTGCTGGGAGTGATAGGCACCCACCCCTCCTATGTCTGGGCACTGCTGGGAGGACTCTGCACCCACCCCTCCTATGTCTGGGCACTGCTGGGAGTGATAGGCACCCACCCCTCCTATGTCTGGGCACTGCTGGGAGGACTCTGCACCCACCCCTCCTATGTCTGGGCACTGCTGGGAGGACTCTCACCCACCCCTCCTGTGTCTGGGCACTGCTGGGAGGACTCTGCACCCACCCCTCCTATGTCTGGGCACTGCTGGGAGGACTCTCACCCACCCCTCCTGTGTCTGGGCACTGCTGGGAGTGATAGGCAACCACCCCTCCTATGTCTGGGCACTGCTGGGAGTGATAGGCACCCACCCCTCCTATGTCTGGGCACTGCTGGGAGGACTCTGCACCCACCCCTCCTATGTCTGGGTACTGCTGGGAGGACTCTCACCCACCCCTCCCGTGTCTGGGCTCTGCTGGGAGTGATAGGCACCCACCCCTCCTATGTCTGGGCACTGCTGGGAGTGATAGGCACCCACCCCTCCTATGTCTGGGCACTGCTGGGAGGACTCTGCACCCACCCCTCCTATGTCTGGGCACTGCTGGGAGGACTCTCACCCACCCCTCCCGTGTCTGGGCACTGCTGGGAGTGATAGGCACCTACCTCTCCTATGTCTGGGCACTGCTGGGGGGACTCTGCACCCACCCCTCCTGTGTCTGGGCACTGCTGGGGGGACTCTGCACCCACCCCTCCTATGTCTGGGCACTGCTGGGAGTGATAGGCACCCACCCCTCCTATGTCTGGGCACTGCTGGGGGGACTCTGCACCCACCCCTCCTATGTCTGGGCACTGCTGGGGGGAGTCTGCACCCACCCCTCCTATGTCTGGACACTGCTGGGAGGACTCTGCACCCACCCCTCCTGTGTCTGTGCACTGCTGGGGGGACTCTGCACCCACCCCTCCTATGTCTGGGCACTGCTGGGAGGACTCTGCACCCACCCCTCCTGTGTCTGGACACTGCTGGGGGGACTGTGCACCCACCCCTCCTATGTCTGGGCACTGCTGGGAGGACTCTCACCCACCCCTCCTGTGTCTGGGCACTGCTGGGAGTGATAGGCACCTACCTCTCCTATATCTGGGCACTGCTGGGAGTGATAGGCACCCACCCCTCCTATGTCTGGGCACTGCTGGGGGGGACTCTGCACCCACCCCTCCTGTGTCTGGGCACTGCTGGGAGTGATAGGCACCCACCCCTCCTATGTCTGGGCACTGCTGGGGGGGACTCTGCACCCACCCCTCCTGTGTCTGGGCACTGCTGGGAGGGATAGGCACCCACCCCTCCTATGGCTTGTCACTGCTGGGGGGACTCTGCACCCACCCCTCCTATGTCTGGGCACTGCTGGGGGGACTCTGCAACCACGCCTCCTATGTCTGGGCACTGCTGGGAGGACTCTGCACCCACCCCTCCTATGTATGGGCACTGCTGGGATGACTCACACCCACCCCTCCTGTGTCTGGGCACTGCTGGGAGGACTCTGCACCCACCCCTCCTATGTCTGGGCACTGCTGGGAGGACTCTGCACCCACCCCTCGTATGTCTGGGCACTGCTGGGAGGACTCTCACCCACCCCTCCTGTGTCTGGGCACTGCTGGGAGTGATAGGCACCCACCCCTCCTATGTCTGGGCACTGCTGGGAGTGATAGGCACCCACCCCTCCTATGTCTGGGCACTGCTGGGGGGACTCTGCACCCACCCCTCCTGTGTCTGGGCACTGCGGGGGGGGGACTCTGCACCCACCCCTCCTGTGTCTGGGCACTGCTGGGAGTGATAGGCACCCACCCCTCCTATGTCTGGGCACTGCTGGGAGGACTCTGCACCCACCCCTCCTATGTCTGGGCACTGCTGGGAGTGATAGGCACCCACCCCTCCTATGTCTGGGCGCTGCTGGGAGGACTCTGCACCCACCCCTCCTATGTCTGGGCACTGCTGGGAGGACTCTCACCCACCCCTCCTGTGTCTGGGCACTGCTGGGAGGACTCTGCACCCACCCCTCCTATGTCTGGGCACTGCTGGGAGGACTCTCACCCACCCCTCCTGTGTCTGGGCACTGCTGGGAGTGATAGGCACCCACCCCTCCTATGTCTGGGCACTGCTGGGAGTGATAGGCACCCACACCTCCTATGTCTGGGCACTGCTGGGAGGACTCTGCACCCACCCCTCCTGTGTCTGGGCACTGCTGGGAGGACTCTCACCCACCCCTCCCGTGTCTGGGCACTGCTGGGAGTGATAGGCACCCACCCCTCCTATGTCTGGGCACTGCTGGGAGTGATAGGCACCCACCCCTCCTATGTCTGGGCACTGCTGGGAGGACTCTGCACCCACCCCTCCTATGTCTGGGCACTGCTGGGAGGACTCTCACCCACCCCTCCCGTGTCTGGGCACTGCTGGGAGTGATAGGCACCCACCTCTCCTATGTCTGGGCACTGCTGGGGGGACTCTGCACCCACCCCTCCTGTGTCTGGGCACTGCTGGGGGGACTCTGCACCCACCCCTCCTATGTCTGGGCACTGCTGGGAGTGATAGGCACCCACCCCTCCTATGTCTGGGCACTGCTGGGGGGACTCTGCACCCACCCCTCCTATGTCTGGGCACTGCTGGGGGGAGTCTGCACCCACCCCTCCTGTGTCTGGGCACTGCTGGGAGGACTCTGCACCCACCCCTCCTGTGTCTGTGCACTGCTGGGGGGACTCTGCACCCACCCCTCCTATGTCTGGGCACTGCTGGGAGGACTCTGCACCCACCCCTCCTATGTCTGGGCACTGCTGGGGGGACTCTGCACCCACCCCTCCTATGTCTGGGCACTGCTGGGAGGACTCTGCACCCACCCCTCCTATGTCTGGGCACTGCTGGGAGGACTCTCACCCACCCCTCCTGTGTCTGGGCACTGCTGGGAGTGATAGGCACCCACCCCTCCTATGTCTGGGCACTGCTGGGGGGACTCTGCACCCACCCCTCCTGTGGCTGGGCACTGCTGGGGGGGGGACTCTGCACCCACCCCTCCTGTGTCTGGGCACTGCTGGGAGTGATAGGCACCCACCCCTCCTATGGCTTGTCACTGCTGGGGGGACTCTGCACCCACCCCATCTATGTCTGGGCACTGCTGGGGGGACTCTGCAACCACGCCTCCTATGTCTGGGCACTGCTGGGAGGACTCTGCACCCACCCCTCCTGTGTCTGGGCACTGCTGGGGGGACTCTGCACCCACCCCTCCTATGTCTGGGCACTGCTGGGAGGACTCTGCACCCACCCCTCCTATGTCTGGGCACTGCTGGGAGGACTCTGCACCCACCCCTCCTATGTCTGGGCACTGCTGGGAGGACTCACACCCACCCCTCCTGTGTCTGGGCACTGCTGGGAGGACTCTGCACCCACCCCTCCTATGTCTGGGCACTGCTGGGAGTGATAGGCACCCACCCCTCCTATGTCTGGGCACTGCTGGGAGTGATAGGCACCCACCCCTCCTATGTCTGGGCACTGCTGGGGGGACTCTGCACCCACCCCTCCTGTGTCTGGGCACTGCTAGGGGGGACTCTGCACCCACCCCTCCTGTGTCTGGGCACTGCTGGGAGTGATAGGCACCCACCCCTCCTATGTCTGGGCACTGCTGGGAGGACTCTGCACCCACCCCTCCTATGTCTGGGCACTGCTGGGAGTAATAGGCACCCACCCCTCCTATGTCTGGGCACTGCTGGGAGGACTCTGCACCCACCCCTCCTATGTCTGGGCACTGCTGGGAGGACTCTCACCCACCCCTCCTGTGTCTGGGCACTGCTGGGAGGACTCTGCACCCACCCCTCCTGTGTCTGGGCACTGCTGGGAGGACTCTCACCCACCCCTCCCGTGTCTGGGCTCTGCTGGGAGTGATAGGCACCCACCCCTCCTATGTCTGGGCACTGCTGGGAGTGATAGGCACCCACCCCTCCTATGTCTGGGCACTGCTGGGAGGACTCTGCACCCACCCCTCCTGTGTCTGGGCACTGCTGGGAGGACTCTCACCCACCCCTCCCGTGTCTGGGCACTGCTGGGAGTGATAGGCACCCACCTCTCCTATGTCTGGGCACTGCTGGGAGTGATAGGCACCCACCTCTCCTATGTCTGGGCACTGCTGGGTGGACTCTGCACCCACCCCTCCTGTGTCTGGGCACTGCTGGGGGGACTCTGCACCCACCCCTCCTATGTCTGGGCACTGCTGGGAGTGATAGGCACCCACCCCTCCTATGTCTGGGCACTGCTGGGGGGACTCTGCACCCACCCCTCCTATGTCTGGGCACTGCTGGGGGGAGTCTGCACCCACCCCTCCTATGTCTGGACACTGCTGGGAGGACTCTGCACCCACCCCTCCTGTGTCTGTGCACTGCTGGGGGGACTCTGCACCCACCCCTCCTATGTCTGGGCACTGATGGGAGGACTCTGCACCCACCCCTCCTATGTCTGGGCACTGCTGGGAGGACTCTGCACCCACCCCTCCTATGTCTGGGCACTGCTGGGAGGACTCTCACCCACCCCTCCTGTGTCTGGGCACTGCTGGGAGTGATAGACACCCACCCCTCCTATGTCTGGGCACTGCTGGGGGGACTCTGCACCCACCCCTCCTGTGGCTGGGCACTGCTGGGGGGGGACTCTGCACCCACCCCTCCTGTGTCTGGGCATTGCTGGGAGTGATAGGCACCCACCCCTCCTATGTCTGGGCACTGCTGGGGGGACTCTGCACCCACCCCTCCTGTGGCTGGGCACTGCTGGGGGGGGACTCTGCACCCACCCCTCCTGTGTCTGGGCACTGCTGGGAGTGATAGGCACCCACCCCTCCTATGGCTTGTCACTGCTGGGGGGACTCTGCACCCACCCCTCCTATGTCTGGGCACTGCTGGGAGGACTCTGCACCCACCCCTCCTATGTCTGGGCACTTCTGGGAGGACTCTCACCAACCCCTCCTGTGTCTGGGCACTGCTGGGAGTTATAGTCACCCACCCCTCCTATGTCTGGGCACTGCTGGGGGGACTCTGCACCCACCCCTCCTGTGGCTGGGCACTGCTGGGGGGGAACTCTGCACCCACCCCTCCTGTGTCTGGGCACTGCTGGGAGTGATAGGCACCCACCCCTCCTATGGCTTGTCACTGCTGGGGGGACTCTGCACCCACCCCTCCTATGTCTGGGCACTGCTCGGGGGACTCTGCAACCACGCCTCCTATGTCTGGGCACTGCTGGGAGGACTCTGCACCCACCCCTCCTGTGTCTGGGCACTGCTGGGGGGACTCTGCACCCACCCCTCCTATGTCTGGGCACTGCTGGGAGGACTCTGCACCCACCCCTCCTATGTCTGGGCACTGCTGGAGGGACTCTGCACCCACCCCTCCTATGTCTGGGCACTGCTGGGAGGACTCTGCACCCACCCCTCCTATGTCTGGGCACTGCTGGGAGGACTCTCACCCACCCCTCCTGTGTCTGGGCACTGCTGGGAGTGATAGGCACCCACCCCTCCTGTGTCTGGGCACTGCTGGGAGTGATAGGCACCCACCCCTCCTATGTCTGGGCACTGCTGGGAAGACTCTGCGCCCACCCCTCCTATGTCTGGGCACTGCTGGGAGGACTCTCACCCACCCCTCCTGTGTCTGGGCACTGCTGGGAGTGATAGGCACCCACCCCTCCTATGTCTGGGCACTGCTGGAGGGGACTCTGCACCCACCCCTCCTGTGTCTGGGCACTGCTGGGGGGACTCTGCACCCACCCCTCCTATGTCTGGGCACTGCTGGGGGGACTCTGCACCCACCCCTCCTATGTCTGGGCAGTGCTGGGAGGACTCTCACCCACCCCTCCTGTGTCTGGGCACTGCTGGGAGTTATAGGCACCCACCCCTCCTGTGTCTGGGCACTGCTGGGAGTGATAGGCACCCACCCCTCCTATGTCTGGGCACTGCTGGGAGGACTCTGCATCCACCCCTCCTATGTCTGGGCACTGCTGGGAGTGATAGGCACCCACCCCTCCTATGTCTGGGCACTGCTGGGAGGACTCTGCACCCACCCCTCCTGTGTCTGGGCACTGCTGGGAGGACTCACACCCACCCCTCAGTCTGGGCACTGCTGGGAGGACTCTGCACCCACCCCTCCTATGTCTGGGCACTGCTGGGAGGACTCTGCACCCACCCCTCGTATGTCTGGGCACTGCTGGGAGGACTCTCACCCACCCCTCCTGTGTCTGGGCACTGCTGGGAGTGATAGGCACCCACCCCTCCTATGTCTGGGCACTGCTGGGAGTGATAGGCACCCACCCCTCCTATGTCTGGGCACTGTTGGGAGTGATAGGCACCCACCCCTCCTATGTCTGGGCACTGCTGGGGGGACTCTGCACCCACCCCTCCTGTGTCTGGGCACTGCTGGGGGGGGACTCTGCACCCACCCCTCCTGTGTCTGGGCACTGCTGGGAGTGATAGGCACCCACCCCTCCTATGTCTGGGCACTGCTGGGGGGACTCTGCACCCACCCCTCCTGTGTCTGGGCACTGCTGGGGGGGGACTCTGCACCCACCCCTCCTGTGTCTGGGCACTGCTGGGAGTGATAGGCACCCACCCCTACTATGGCTGGTCACTGCTGGGGGGGACTCTGCACCCACCCCTCCTATGTCTGGGCACTGCTGGGGGGACTCTGCAACCATGCCTCCTATGTCTGGGCACTGCTGGGAGGACTCTGCACCCACCCCTCCTATGTCTGGGCACTGCTGGGAGGACTCTGCACCCACCCCTCCTATGTCTGGGCACTGCTGGAGGGACTCTGCACCCACCCCTCCTGTGTCTGGGCACTGCTGGGAGGACTCTCACCCACCCCTCATGTGTCTGGGCACTGCTGGGAGTGATAGGCACCCACCCCTCCTGTGTCTGGGCACTGCTGGGAGTGATAGGCACCCACCCCTCCTCTGTCTGGGCACTGCTGGCAGGACTCTGCACCCACCCCTCCTGTGTCTGGGCACTGCTGGGAGGACTCTCACCCACCCCTCCTGTATCTGGGCACTGCTGGGAGTGATAGGCACCCGCCCCTCCAATGTCTGGGCACTGCTGGGGGGACTCTGCACCAACCCCTCCTGTGTCTGGGCACTGCTGGGGGGACTCTGCACTCACCCCTCCTATGTCTGGGCACTGCTGGGAGTGATAGGCACCCACCCCTCCTATGTCTGGGCACTGCTGGGAAGACTCTGCGCCCACCCCTCCTATGTCTGGGCACTGCTGGGAGGACTCTCACCCACCCCTCCTGTATCTGGGCACTGCTGGGAGTGATAGGCACCCACCCCTCCTATGTCTGGGCACTGCTGGGGGGGGGACTCTGCACCCACCCCTCCTGTGTCTGGGCACTGCTGGGGGGACTCTGCACCCACCCCTCCTATGTCTGGGCACTGCTGGGAGTGATAGGCACCCACCCCTCCTATGTCTGGGCACTGCTGGGGGGGCTCTGCACCCACCCCTCCTATGTCTGGGCACTGCTGGGGGACTCTGCACCCACCCCTCCTATGTCTGGGCACTGCTGGGAGGACTCTGCACCCACCCCTCCTGTGTCTGGACACTGCTGGGGGGACTGTGCACCCACCCCTCCTATGTCTGGGCACTGCTGGGAGGACTCTCACCCACCCCTCCTGTGTCTGGGCACTGCTGGGAGTGATAGGCACCCACCCCTCCTGTGTCTGGGCACTGCTGGGAGTGATAGGCACCCACCCCTCCTATGTCTGGGCACTGCTGGGAGGACTCTGCATCCACCCCTCCTATGTCTGGGCACTGCTGGGAGTGATAGGCACCCACCCCTCCTATGTCTGGGCACTGCTGGGGGGGACTCTGCACCCACCCCTCCTGTGTCTGGGCACTGCTGGGAGGGATAGGCACCCACCCCTCCTATGGCTTGTCACTGCTGGGGGGACTTTGCACCCACCCCTCCTATGTCTGGGCACTGCTGGGGGGACTCTGCAACCACGCCTCCTATGTCTGGGCACTGCTGGGAGGACTCTGCACCCACCCCTCCTATGTCTGGGCACTGCTGGGAGGACTCACACCCACCCCTCCTGTGTCTGGGCACTGCTGGGAGGACTCTGCACCCACCCCTCCTATGTCTGGGCACTGCTGGGAGGACTCTGCACCCACCCCTCGTATGTCTGGGCACTGCTGGGAGGACTCTCACCCACCCCTCCTGTGTCTGGGCACTGCTGGGAGTGATAGGCACCCACCCCTCCTATGTCTGGGCACTGCTGGGAGTGATAGGCACCCACCCCTCCTATGTCTGGGCACTGTTGGGAGTGATAGGCACCCACCCCTCCTATGTCTGGGCACTGCTGGGGGGACTCTGCACCCACCCCTCCTGTGTCTGGGTACTGCTGGGGGGACTCTGCACCCACCCCTCCTGTGTCTGGGCACTGCTGGGAGTGATAGGCACCCACCCCTCCTATGTCTGGGCACTGCTGGGAGGACTCTGCACCCACCCCTCCTATGTCTGGGCACTGCTGGGAGTGATAGGCACCCACCCCTCCTATGTCTGGGCACTGCTGGGAGGACTCTGCACCCACCCCTCCTATGTCTGGGCACTGCTGGGAGGACTCTCACCCACCCCTCCTGTGTCTGGGCACTGCTGGGAGGACTCTGCACCCACCCCTCCTATGTCTGGGCACTGCTGGGAGGACTCTCACCCACCCCTCCCATGTCTGGGCACTGCTGGGAGTGATAGGCACCCACCTCTCCTATGTCTGGGCACTGCTGGGGGGACTCTGCACCCACCCCTCCTGTGTCTGGGCACTGCTGGGGGGACTTTGCACCCACCCCTCCTATGTCTTGGCACTGCTGGGAGTGATAGGCACCCACCCCTCCTATGTCTGGGCACTGCTGGGGGGACTCTGCACCCACCCCTCCTATGTCTGGGCACTGCTGGGGGGAGTCTGCACCCACCACTCCTATGTCTGGACACTGCTGGGAGGACTCTGCACCCACCCCTCCTGTGTCTGTGCACTGCTGGGGGGACTCTGCACCCACCCCTCCTATGTCTGGGCACTGCTGGGAGGACTCTGCACCCACCCCTCCTATGTCTGGGCACTGCTGGGGGGACTCTGCACCCACCCCTCCTATGTCTGGGCACTGCTGGGAGGACTCTGCACCCACCCCTCCTATGTCTGGGCACTGCTGGGAGGACTCTCACCCACCCCTCCTGTGTCTGGGCACTGCTGGGAGTGATAGGCACCCACCCCTCCTATGTCTGGGCACTGCTGGGGGGACTCTGCAACCACGCCTCCTATGTCTGGGCACTGCTGGGAGGACTCTGCACCCACCCCTCCTATGTCTGGGCACTGCTGGGAGGACTCACACCCACCCCTCCTGTGTCTGGGCACTGCTGGGAGGACTCTGCACCCACTCCTCCTATGTCTGGGCACTGCTGGGAGGACTCTGCACCCACCCCTCGTATGTCTGGGCACTGCTGGGAGGACTCTCACCCACCCCTCCTGTGTCTGGGCACTGCTGGGAGTGATAGGCACCCACCCCTCCTATGTCTGGGCACTGCTGGGAGTGATAGGCACCCACCCCTCCTATGTCTGGGCACTGTTGGGAGTGATAGGCACCCACCCCTCCGATGTCTGGGCACTGCTGGGGGGACTCTGCACCCACCCCTCCTGTGTCTGGGTACTGCTGGGGGGGACTCTGCACCCACCCCTCCTGTGTCTGGGCACTGCTGGGAGTGATAGGCACCCACCCCTCCTATGTCTGGGCACTGCTGGGAGTGATAGGCACCCACCCCTCCTATGTCTGGGCACTGCTGGGAGGACTCTGCACCCACCCCTCCTATGTCTGGGCACTGCTGGGAGTGATAGGCACCCACCCCTCCTATGTCTGGGCACTGCTGGGAGGACTCTGCACCCACCCCTCCTATGTCTGGGCACTGCTGGGAGGACTCTCACCCACCCCTCCTGTGTCTGGGCACTGCTGGGAGGACTCTGCACCCACCCCTCCTATGTCTGGGCACTGCTGGGAGGACTCTCACCCACCCCTCCCATGTCTGGGCACTGCTGGGAGTGATAGGCACCCACCTCTCCTATGTCTGGGCACTGCTGGGGGGACTCTGCACCCACCCCTCCTGTGTCTGGGCACTGCTGGGGGGACTCTGCACCCACCCCTCCTATGTCTGGGCACTGCTGGGCTGCTGGGAGTGATGGGCACCCACCCCTCCTATGTCTGGGCACTGCTGGGGGGACTCTGCACCCACCCCTCCTATGTCTGGGCACTGCTGGGGGGAGTCTGCACCCACCCCTCCTATGTCTGGACACTGCTGGGAGGACTCTGCACCCACCCCTCCTGTGTCTGTGCACTGCTGGGGGGACTCTGCACCCACCCCTCCTATGTCTGGGCACTGCTGGGAGGACTCTGCACCCACCCCTCCTATGTCTGGGCACTGCTGGGGGGACTCTGCACCCACCCCTCCTATGTCTGGGCACTGCTGGGAGGACTCTCACCCACCCCTCCTGTGTCTGGGCACTGCTGGGAGTGATAGGCACCCACCCCTCCTATGTCTGGGCACTGCTGGGGGGACTCTGCACCCACCCCTCCTGTGGCTGGGCACTGCTGGGGGGGGACTCTGCACCCACCCCTCCTGTGTCTGGGCACTGCTGGGAGTGATAGGCACCCACCCCTCCTATGGCTTGTCACTGCTGGGGGGACTCTGCACCCACCCCTCCTGTGTCTGGGCACTGCTGGGGGGACTCTGCACCCACCCCTCCTATGTCTGGGCACTGCTGGGAGTGATAGGCACCCACCCCACCTATGTCTGGGCACTGCTGGGGGGACTCTGCACCCACCCCTCCTATGTCTGGGCACTGCTGGGGGGAGTCTGCACCCACCCCTCCTATGTCTGGACACTGCTGGGGGGACTCTGCACCCACCCCTCCTGTGGCTGGGCACTGCTGGGGGGGGACTCTGCACCCACCCCTCCTGTGTCTGGGCACTGCTGGGAGTGATAGGCACCCACCCCTCCTATGGCTTGTCACTGCTGGGGGGACTCTGCACCCACGCCTCCTATGTCTGGGCACTGCTGGGGGGACTCTGCAACCACGCCTCCTATGTCTGGGCACTGCTGGGAGGACTCTGCACCCACCCCTCCTGTGTCTGGGCACTGCTGGGGGGACTCTGCACCCACCCCTCCTATGTCTGGGCACTGCTGGGAGGACTCTGCACCCACCCCTCCTATGTCTGGGCACTGCTGGGGGGACTCTGCAACCACGCCTCCTATGTCTGGGCACTGCTGGGGGGGGACTCTGCACCCACCCCTCCTGTGTCTGGGCACTGCTGGGGGGACTCTGCACCCACCCCTCCTATGTCTGGGCACTGCTGGGAGTGATAGGCACCCACCCCTCCTATGTCTGGGCACTGCTGGGGGGACTCTGCACCCACCCCTCCTATGTCTGGGCACTGCTGGGGGACTCTGCACCCACCCCTCCTATGTCTGGGCACTGCTGGGAGGACTCTGCACCCACCCCTCCTGTGTCTGGACACTGCTGGGGGGACTGTGCACCCACCCCTCCTATGTCTGGGCACTGCTGGGAGGACTCTCACCCACCCCTCCTGTGTCTGGGCACTGCTGGGAGTGATAGGCACCCACCCCTCCTGTGTCTGGGCACTGCTGGGAGTGATAGGCACCCACCCCTCCTATGTCTGGGCACTGCTGGGAGGACTCTGCATCCACCCCTCCTATGTCTGGGCACTGCTGGGAGTGATAGGCACCCACCCCTCCTATGTCTGGGCACTGCTGGGGGGGACTCTGCACCCACCCCTCCTGTGTCTGGGCACTGCTGGGAGGGATAGGCACCCACCCCTCCTATGGCTTGTCACTGCTGGGGGGACTTTGCACCCACCCCTCCTATGTCTGGGCACTGCTGGGGGGACTCTGCAACCACGCCTCCTATGTCTGGGCACTGCTGGGAGGACTCTGCACCCACCCCTCCTATGTCTGGGCACTGCTGGGAGGACTCACACCCACCCCTCCTGTGTCTGGGCACTGCTGGGAGGACTCTGCACCCACCCCTCCTATGTCTGGGCACTGCTGGGAGGACTCTGCACCCACCCCTCGTATGTCTGGGCACTGCTGGGAGTGATAGGCACCCACCCCTCCTATGTCTGGGCACTGCTGGGAGTGATAGGCACCCACCCCTCCTATGTCTGGGCACTGTTGGGAGTGATAGGCACCCACCCCTCCTATGTCTGGGCACTGCTGGGGGGACTCTGCACCCACCCCTCCTGTGTCTGGGTACTGCTGGGGGTTACTCTGCACCCACCCCTCCTGTGTCTGGGCACTGCTGGGAGTGATAGGCACCCACCCCTCCTATGTCTGGGCACTGCTGGGAGTGATAGGCACCCACCCCACCTATGTCTGGGCACTGCTGGGAGGACTCTGCACCCACCCCTCCTATGTCTGGGCACTGCTGGGAGTGATAGGCACCCACCCCTCCTATGTCTGGGCACTGCTGGGAGGACTCTGCACCCACCCCTCCTATGTCTGGGCACTGCTGGGAGGACTCTCACCCACCCCTCCTGTGTCTGGGCACTGCTGGGAGGACTCTGCACCCACCCCTCCTATGTCTGGGCACTGCTGGGAGGACTCTCACCCACCCCTCCCATGTCTGGGCACTGCTGGGAGTGATAGGCACCCACCTCTCCTATGTCTGGGCACTGCTGGGGGGACTCTGCACCC
The DNA here is from genome assembly GCF_964204655.1 of Triturus cristatus. NCBI lineage: Eukaryota > Metazoa > Chordata > Amphibia > Caudata > Salamandridae > Triturus > Triturus cristatus. The sequence continues at coordinate 476,359,667 of NC_140579.1, read as the reverse complement.
ACCCCTCCTGTGTCTGGGCACTGCTGGGAGGACTCTGCACCCACCCCATCTATGTCTGGGCACTGCTGGGGGGACTCTGCAACCACGCCTCCTATGTCTGGGCACTGCTGGGAGGACTCTGCACCCACCCCTCCTGTGTCTGGGCACTGCTGGGGGGACTCTGCACCCACCCCTCCTATGTCTGGGCACTGCTGGGAGGACTCTGCACCCACCCCTCCTGTGTCTGGGCACTGCTGGGAGTGATAGGCACCCACCCCTCCTGTGTCTGGGCACTGCTGGGAGTGATAGGCACCCACCCCTCCTATGTCTGGGCACTGCTGGGGGGACTCTGCACCCACCCCTCCTGTGTCTGGGTACTGCTGGGGGGACTCTGCACCCACCCCTCCTGTGTCTGGGCACTGCTGGGAGTGATAGGCACCCACCTCTCCTATGTCTGGGCACTGCTGGGGGGACTCTGCACCCACCCCTCCTGTGTCTGGGCACTGCTGGGGGGACTCTGCGCCCACCCCTCCTATGTCTGGGCACTGCTGGGCTGCTGGGAGTGATAGGCACCCACCCCTCCTATGTCTGGGCACTGCTGGGGGGACTCTGCACCCACCCCTCCTATGTCTGGGCACTGCTGGAGGGACTCTGCACCCACCCCTCCTATGTCTGGGCACTGCTGGGAGGACTCTGCACCCACCCCTCCTATGTCTGGGCACTGCTGGGAGGACTCTCACCCACCCCTCCTGTGTCTGGGCACTGCTGGGAGTGATAGGCACCCACCCCTCCTGTGTCTGGGCACTGCTGGGAGTGATAGGCACCCACCCCTCCTATGTCTGGGCACTGCTGGGAAGACTCTGCGCCCACCCCTCCTATGTCTGGGCACTGCTGGGAGGACTCTCACCCACCCCTCCTGTGTCTGGGCACTGCTGGGAGTGATAGGCACCCACCCCTCCTATGTCTGGGCACTGCTGGAGGGGACTCTGCACCCACCCCTCCTGTGTCTGGGCACTGCTGGGGGGACTCTGCACCCACCCCTCCTATGTCTGGGCACTGCTGGGGGGACTCTGCACCCACCCCTCCTATGTCTGGGCAGTGCTGGGAGGACTCTCACCCACCCCTCCTGTGTCTGGGCACTGCTGGGAGTTATAGGCACCCACCCCTCCTGTGTCTGGGCACTGCTGGGAGTGATAGGCACCCACCCCTCCTATGTCTGGGCACTGCTGGGAGGACTCTGCATCCACCCCTCCTATGTCTGGGCACTGCTGGGAGTGATAGGCACCCACCCCTCCTATGTCTGGGCACTGCTGGGAGGACTCTGCACCCACCCCTCCTGTGTCTGGGCACTGCTGGGAGGACTCACACCCACCCCTCAGTCGGGGCACTGCTGGGAGGACTCTGCACCCACCCCTCCTATGTCTGGGCACTGCTGGGAGGACTCTGCACCCACCCCTCATATGTCTGGGCACTGCTGGGAGGACTCTCACCCACCCCTCCTGTGTCTGGGCACTGCTGGGAGTGATAGGCACCCACCCCTCCTATGTCTGGGCACTGCTGGGAGTGATAGGCACCCACCCCTCCTATGTCTGGGCACTGTTGGGAGTGATAGGCACCCACCCCTCCTATGTCTGGGCACTGCTGGGGGGACTCTGCACCCACCCCTCCTGTGTCTGGGCACTGCTGGGGGGGGGACTCTGCACCCACCCCTCCTGTGTCTGGGCACTGCTGGGAGTGATAGGCACCCACCCCTCCTATGTCTGGGCACTGCTGGGGGGACTCTGCACCCACCCCTCCTGTGTCTGGGCACTGCTGGGGGGGGACTCTGCACCCACCCCTCCTGTGTCTGGGCACTGCTGGGAGTGATAGGCACCCACCCCTACTATGGCTGGTCACTGCTGGGGGGGACTCTGCACCCACCCCTCCTATGTCTGGGCACTGCTGGGGGGACTCTGCAACCATGCCTCCTATGTCTGGGCACTGCTGGGAGGACTCTGCACCCACCCCTCCTATGTCTGGGCACTGCTGGGAGGACTCTGCACCCACCCCTCCTATGTCTGGGCACTGCTGGAGGGACTCTGCACCCACCCCTCCTGTGTCTGGGCACTGCTGGGAGGACTCTCACCCACCCCTCATGTGTCTGGGCACTGCTGGGAGTGATAGGCACCCACCCCTCCTGTGTCTGGGCACTGCTGGGAGTGATAGGCACCCACCCCTCCTCTGTCTGGGCACTGCTGGCAGGACTCTGCACCCACCCCTCCTGTGTCTGGGCACTGCTGGGAGGACTCTCACCCACCCCTCCTGTATCTGGGCACTGCTGGGAGTGATAGGCACCCACCCCTCCAATGTCTGGGCACTGCTGGGGGGACTCTGCACCAACCCCTCCTGTGTCTGGGAACTGCTGGGGGGACTCTGCACTCACCCCTCCTATGTCTGGGCACTGCTGGGAGTGATAGGCACCCACCCCTCCTATGTCTGGGCACTGCTGGGAAGACTCTGCGCCCACCCCTCCTATGTCTGGGCACTGCTGGGAGGACTCTCACCCACCCCTCCTGTATCTGGGCACTGCTGGGAGTGATAGGCACCCACCCCTCCTATGTCTGGGCACTGCTGGGGGGGGGACTCTGCACCCACCCCTCCTGTGTCTGGGCACTGCTGGGGGGACTCTGCACCCACCCCTCCTATGTCTGGGCACTGCTGGGAGTGATAGGCACCCACCCCTCCTATGTCTGGGCACTGCTGGGGGGACTCTGCACCCACCCCTCCTATGTCTGGGCACTGCTGGGGGACTCTGCACCCACCCCTCCTATGTCTGGGCACTGCTGGGAGGACTCTGCACCCACCCCTCCTGTGTCTGGACACTGCTGGGGGGACTGTGCACCCACCCCTCCTATGTCTGGGCACTGCTGGGAGGACTCTCACCCACCCCTCCTGTGTCTGGGCACTGCTGGGAGTGATAGGCACCCACCCCTCCTGTGTCTGGGCACTGCTGGGAGTGATAGGCACCCACCCCTCCTATGTCTGGGCACTGCTGGGAGGACTCTGCATCCACCCCTCCTATGTCTGGGCACTGCTGGGAGTGATAGGCACCCACCCCTCCTATGTCTGGGCACTGCTGGGGGGACTCTGCACCCACCCCTCCTGTGTCTGGGCACTGCTGGGAGGGATAGGCACCCACTCCTCCTATGGCTTGTCACTGCTGGGGGGACTTTGCACCCACCCCTCCTATGTCTGGGCACTGCTGGGGGGACTCTGCAACCACGCCTCCTATGTCTGGGCACTGCTGGGAGGACTCTGCACCCACCCCTCCTATGTCTGGGCACTGCTGGGAGGACTCACACCCACCCCTCCTGTGTCTGGGCACTGCTGGGAGGACTCTGCACCCACCCCTCCTATGTCTGGGCACTGCTGGGAGGACTCTGCACCCACCCCTCGTATGTCTGGGCACTGCTGGGAGGACTCTCACCCACCCCTCCTGTGTCTGGGCACTGCTGGGAGTGATAGGCACCCACCCCTCCTATGTCTGGGCACTGCTGGGAGTGATAGGCACCCACCCCTCCTATGTCTGGGCACTGTTGGGAGTGATAGGCACCCACCCCTCCTATGTCTGGGCACTGCTGGGGGGACTCTGCACCCACCCCTCCTGTGTCTGGGTACTGCTGGGGGGACTCTGCACCCACCCCTCCTGTGTCTGGGCACTGCTGGGAGTGATAGGCACCCACCCCTCCTATGTCTGGGCACTGCTGGGAGTGATAGGCACCCACCCCTCCTATGTCTGGGCACTGCTGGGAGGACTCTGCACCCACCCCTCCTATGTCTGGGCACTGCTGGGAGTGATAGGCACCCACCCCTCCTATGTCTGGGCACTGCTGGGAGGACTCTGCACCCACCCCTCCTATGTCTGGGCACTGCTGGGAGGACTCTCACCCACCCCTCCTGTGTCTGGGCACTGCTGGGAGGACTCTGCACCCACCCCTCCTATGTCTGGGCACTGCTGGGAGGACTCTCACCCACCCCTCCCATGTCTGGGCACTGCTGGGAGTGAGAGGCACCCACCTCTCCTATGTCTGGGCACTGCTGGGGGGACTCTGCACCCACCCCTCCTGTGTCTGGGCACTGCTGGGGGGACTCTGCACCCACCCCTCCTATGTCTTGGCACTGCTGGGAGTGATAGGCACCCACCCCTCCTATGTCTGGGCACTGCTGGGGGGACTCTGCACCCACCCCTCCTATGTCTGGGCACTGCTGGGGAGAGTCTGCACCCACCACTCCTATGTCTGGACACTGCTGGGAGGACTCTGCACCCACCCCTCCTGTGTCTGTGCACTGCTGGGGGGACTCTGCACCCACCCCTCCTATGTCTGGGCACTGCTGGGAGGACTCTGCACCCACCCCTCCTATGTCTGGGCACTGCTGGGGGGACTCTGCACCCACCCCTCCTATGTCTGGGCACTGCTGGGAGGACTCTGCACCCACCCCTCCTATGTCTGGGCACTGCTGGGAGGACTCTCACCCACCCCTCCTGTGTCTGGGCACTGCTGGGAGTGATAGGCACCCACCCCTCCTATGTCTGGGCACTGCTGGGGGGACTCTGCAACCACGCCTCCTATGTCTGGGCACTGCTGGGAGGACTCTGCACCCACCCCTCCTATGTCTGGGCACTGCTGGGAGGACTCACACCCACCCCTCCTGTGTCTGGGCACTGCTGGGAGGACTCTGCACCCACTCCTCCTATGTCTGGGCACTGCTGGGAGGACTCTGCACCCACCCCTCGTATGTCTGGGCACTGCTGGGAGGACTCTCACCCACCCCTCCTGTGTCTGGGCACTGCTGGGAGTGATAGGCACCCACCCCTCCTATGTCTGGGCACTGCTGGGAGTGATAGGCACCCACCCCTCCTATGTCTGGGCACTGTTGGGAGTGATAGGCACCCACCCCTCCTATGTCTGGGCACTGCTGGGGGGACTCTGCACCCACCCCTCCTGTGTCTGGGTACTGCTGGGGGGGACTCTGCACCCACCCCTCCTGTGTCTGGGCACTGCTGGGAGTGATAGGCACCCACCCCTCCTATGTCTGGGCACTGCTGGGAGTGATAGGCACCCACCCCTCCTATGTCTGGGCACTGCTGGGAGGACTCTGCACCCACCCCTCCTATGTCTGGGCACTGCTGGGAGTGATAGGCACCCACCCCTCCTATGTCTGGGCACTGCTGGGAGGACTCTGCACCCACCCCTCCTATGTCTGGGCACTGCTGGGAGGACTCTCACCCACCCCTCCTGTGTCTGGGCACTGCTGGGAGGACTCTGCACCCACCCCTCCTATGTCTGGGCACTGCTGGGAGGACTCTCACCCACCCCTCCCATGTCTGGGCACTGCTGGGAGTGATAGGCACCCACCTCTCCTATGTCTGGGCACTGCTGGGGGGACTCTGCACCCACCCCTCCTGTGTCTGGGCACTGCTGGGGGGACTCTGCACCCACCCCTCCTATGTCTGGGCACTGCTGGGCTGCTGGGAGTGATAGGCACCCACCCCTCCTATGTCTGGGCACTGCTGGGGGGACTCTGCACCCACCCCTCCTATGTCTGGGCACTGCTGGGGGGAGTCTGCACCCACCCCTCCTATGTCTGGACACTGCTGGGAGGACTCTGCACCCACCCCTCCTGTGTCTGTGCACTGCTGGGGGGACTCTGCACCCACCCCTCCTATGTCTGGGCACTGCTGGGAGGACTCTGCACCCACCCCTCCTATGTCTGGGCACTGCTGGGGGGACTCTGCACCCACCCCTCCTATGTCTGGGCACTGCTGGGAGGACTCTGCACCCACCCCTCCTATGTCTGGGCACTGCTGGGAGGACTCTCACCCACCCCTCCTGTGTCTGGGCACTGCTGGGAGTGATAGGCACCCACCCCTCCTATGTCTGGGCACTGCTGGGGGGACTCTGCACCCACCCCTCCTGTGGCTAGGCACTGCTGGGGGGGGACTCTGCACCCACCCCTCCTGTGTCTGGGCACTGCTGGGAGTGATAGGCACCCACCCCTCCTATGGCTTGTCACTGCTGGGGGGACTCTGCACCCACCCCTCCTGTGTCTGGGCACTGCTGGGGGGACTCTGCACCCACCCCTCCTATGTCTGGGCACTGCTGGGAGTGATAGGCACCCACCCCTCCTATGTCTGGGCACTGCTGGGGGGACTCTGCACCCACCCCTCCTATGTCTGGGCACTGCTGGGGGACTCTGCACCCACCCCTCCTATGTCTGGGCACTGCTGGGAGGACTCTGCACCCACCCCTCCTGTGTCTGGACACTGCTGGGGGGGGACTCTGCACCCACCCCTCCTGTGTCTGGGCACTGCTGGGAGTGATAGGCACCCACCCCTCCTATGGCTTGTCACTGCTGGGGGGACTCTGCACCCACGCCTCCTATGTCTGGGCACTGCTGGGGGGACTCTGCAACCACGCCTCCTATGTCTGGGCACTGCTGGGAGGACTCTGCACCCACCCCTCCTGTGTCTGGGCACTGCTGGGGGGACTCTGCACCCACCCCTCCTATGTCTGGGCACTGCTGGGAGGACTCTGCACCCACCCCTCCTATGTCTGGGCACTGCTGGGGGGACTCTGCAACCACGCCTCCTATGTCTGGGCACTGCTGGGGGGGGACTCTGCACCCACCCCTCCTGTGTCTGGGCACTGCTGGGGGGACTCTGCACCCACCCCTCCTATGTCTGGGCACTGCTGGGAGTGATAGGCACCCACCCCTCCTATGTCTGGGCACTGCTGGGGGGACTCTGCACCCACCCCTCCTATGTCTGGGCACTGCTGGGGGACTCTGCACCCACCCCTCCTATGTCTGGGCACTGCTGGGAGGACTCTGCACCCACCCCTCCTGTGTCTGGACACTGCTGGGGGGACTGTGCACCCACCCCTCCTATGTCTGGGCACTGCTGGGAGGACTCTCACCCACCCCTCCTGTGTCTGGGCACTGCTGGGAGTGATAGGCACCCACCCCTCCTGTGTCTGGGCACTGCTGGGAGTGATAGGCACCCACCCCTCCTATGTCTGGGCACTGCTGGGAGGACTCTGCATCCACCCCTCCTATGTCTGGGCACTGCTGGGAGTGATAGGCACCCACCCCTCCTATGTCTGGGCACTGCTGGGGGGGACTCTGCACCCACCCCTCCTGTGTCTGGGCACTGCTGGGAGGGATAGGCACCCACCCCTCCTATGGCTTGTCACTGCTGGGGGGACTTTGCACCCACCCCTCCTATGTCTGGGCACTGCTGGGGGGACTCTGCAACCACGCCTCCTATGTCTGGGCACTGCTGGGAGGACTCTGCACCCACCCCTCCTATGTCTGGGCACTGCTGGGAGGACTCACACCCACCCCTCCTGTGTCTGGGCACTGCTGGGAGGACTCTGCACCCACCCCTCCTATGTCTGGGCACTGCTGGGAGGACTCTGCACCCACCCCTCGTATGTCTGGGCACTGCTGGGAGTGATAGGCACCCACCCCTCCTATGTCTGGGCACTGCTGGGAGTGATAGGCACCCACCCCTCCTATGTCTGGGCACTGTTGGGAGTGATAGGCACCCACCCCTCCTATGTCTGGGCACTGCTGGGGGGACTCTGCACCCACCCCTCCTGTGTCTGGGTACTGCTGGGGGTTACTCTGCACCCACCCCTCCTGTGTCTGGGCACTGCTGGGATTGATAGGCACCCACCCCTCCTATGTCTGGGCACTTCTGGGAGTGATAGGCACCCACCCCACCTATGTCTGGGCACTGCTGGGAGGACTCTGCACCCACCCCTCCTATGTCTGGGCACTGCTGGGAGTGATAGGCACCCACCCCTCCTATGTCTGGGCACTGCTGGGAGGACTCTGCACCCACCCCTCCTATGTCTGGGCACTGCTGGGAGGACTCTCACCCACCCCTCCTGTGTCTGGGCACTGCTGGGAGGACTCTGCACCCACCCCTCCTATGTCTGGGCACTGCTGGGAGGACTCTCACCCACCCCTCCCATGTCTGGGCACTGCTGGGAGTGATAGGCACCCACCTCTCCTATGTCTGGGCACTGCTGGGGGGACTCTGCACCCACCCCTCCTGTGTCTGGGCACTGCTGGGGGACTCTGCACCCACCCCTCCTATGTCTTGGCACTGCTGGGAGTGATAGGCACCCACCCCTCCTATGTCTGGGCACTGCTGGGGGGACTCTGCACCCACCCCTCCTATGTCTGGGCACTGCTGGGGGGAGTCTGCACCCACCCCTCCTATGTCTGGACACTGCTGGGAGGACTCTGCACCCACCCCTCCTGTGTCTGTGCACTGCTGGGGGGACTCTGCACCCACCCCTCCTATGTCTGGGCACTGCTGGGGGGACTCTGCAACCACCCCTCCTATGTCTGGGCACTGCTGGGGGGACTCTGCAACCATGCCTCCTATGTCTGGGCACTGCTGGGGGGGGACTCTGCACCCACCCCTCCTGTGTCTGGGCACTGCTGGGGGGACTCTGCACCCACCCCTCCTATGTCTGGGCACTGCTGGGAGTGATAGGCACCCACCCCTCCTATGTCTGGGCACTGCTGGGGGGACTCTGCACCCACCCCTCCTATGTCTGGGCACTGCTGGGGGACTCTGCACCCACCCCTCCTATGTCTGGGCACTGCTGGGAGGACTCTGCACCCACCCCTCCTGTGTCTGGACACTGCTGGGGGGACTGTGCACCCACCCCTCCTATGTCTGGGCACTGCTGGGAGGACTCTCACCCACCCCTCCTGTGTCTGGGCACTGCTGGGAGTGATAGGCACCCACCCCTCCTGTGTCTGGGCACTGCTGGGAGTGATAGGCACCCACCCCTCCTATGTCTGGGCACTGCTGGGAGGACTCTGCATCCACCCCTCCTATGTCTGGGCACTGCTGGGAGTGATAGGCACCCACCCCTCCTATGTCTGGGCACTGCTGGGGGGGACTCTGCACCCACCCCTCCTGTGTCTGGGCACTGCTGGGAGGGATAGGCACCCACCCCTCCTATGGCTTGTCACTGCTGGGGGGACTTTGCACCCACCCCTCCTATGTCTGGGCACTGCTGGGGGGACTCTGCAACCACGCCTCCTATGTCTGGGCACTGCTGGGAGGACTCTGCACCCACCCCTCCTATGTCTGGGCACTGCTGGGAGGACTCACACCCACCCCTCCTGTGTCTGGGCACTGCTGGGAGGACTCTGCACCCACCCCTCCTATGTCTGGGCACTGCTGGGAGGACTCTGCACCCACCCCTCGTATGTCTGGGCACTGCTGGGAGTGATAGGCACCCACCCCTCCTATGTCTGGGCACTGCTGGGAGTGATAGGCACCCACCCCTCCTATGTCTGGGCACTGTTGGGAGTGATAGGCACCCACCCCTCCTATGTCTGGGCACTGCTGGGGGGACTCTGCACCCACCCCTCCTGTGTCTGGGTACTGCTGGGGGGGACTCTGCACCCACCCCTCCTGTGTCTGGGCACTGCTGGGAGTGATAGGCACCCACCCCTCCTATGTCTGGGCACTGCTGGGAGTGATAGGCACCCACCCCTCCTATGTCTGGGCACTGCTGGGAGGACTCTGCACCCACCCCTCCTATGTCTGGGCACTGCTGGGAGTGATAGGCACCCACCCCTCCTATGTCTGGGCACTGCTGGGAGGACTCTGCACCCACCCCTCCTATGTCTGGGCACTGCTGGGAGGACTCTCACCCACCCCTCCCATGTCTGGGCACTGCTGGGAGTGATAGGCACCCACCTCTCCTATGTCTGGGCACTGCTGGGGGGACTCTGCACCCACCCCTCCTGTGTCTGGGCACTGCTGGGGGGACTCTGCACCCACCCCTCCTATGTCTTGGCACTGCTGGGAGTGATAGGCACCCACCCCTCCTATGTCTGGGCACTGCTGGGGGGACTCTGCACCCACCCCTCCTATGTCTGGGCACTGCTGGGGGGAGTCTGCACCCACCCCTCCTATGTCTGGACACTGCTGGGAGGACTCTGCACCCACCCCTCCTGTGTCTGTGCACTGCTGGGGGGACTCTGCACCCACCCCTCCTATGTCTGGGCACTGCTGGGAGGACTCTGCACCCACCCCTCCTATGTCTGGGCACTGCTGGGGGGACTCTGCACCCACCCCTCCTATGTCTGGGCACTGCTGGGAGGACTCTGCACCCACCCCTCCTATGTCTGGGCACTGCTGGGAGGACTCTCACCCACCCCTCCTGTGTCTGGGCACTGCTGGGAGTGATAGGCACCCACCCCTCCTATGTCTGGGCACTGCTGGGAGTGATAGGCACCCACCCCTCCTATGTCTGGGCACTGTTGGGAGTGATAGGCACCCACCCCTCCTATGTCTGGGCACTGCTGGGGGGACTCTGCACCCACCCCTCCTGTGTCTGGGTACTGCTGGGGGGGACTCTGCACCCACCCCTCCTGTGTCTGGGCACTGCTGGGAGTGATAGGCACCCACCCCTCCTATGTCTGGGCACTGCTGGGAGTGATAGGCACCCACCCCTCCTATGTCTGGGCACTGCTGGGAGGACTCTGCACCCACCCCTCCTATGTCTGGGCACTGCTGGGAGTGATAGGCACCCACCCCTCCTATGTCTGGGCACTGCTGGGAGGACTCTGCACCCACCCCTCCTATGTCTGGGCACTGCTGGGAGGACTCTCACCCACCCCTCCTGTGTCTGGGCACTGCTGGGAGGACTCTGCACCCACCCCTCCTATGTCTGGGCACTGCTGGGAGGACTCTCACCCACCCCTCCCATGTCTGGGCACTGCTGGGAGTGATAGGCACCCACCTCTCCTATGTCTGGGCACTGCTGGGGGGACTCTGCACCCACCCCTCCTGTGTCTGGGCACTGCTGGGGGGACTCTGCACCCACCCCTCCTATGTCTGGGCACTGCTGGGCTGCTGGGAGTGATAGGCACCCACCCCTCCTATGTCTGGGCACTGCTGGGGGGACTCTGCACCCACCCCTCCTATGTCTGGGCACTGCTGGGGGGACTCTGCACCCACCCCTCCTATGTCTGGGCACTGCTGGGAGGACTCTGCACCCACCCCTCCTATGTCTGGGCACTGCTGGGGGGACTCTGCACCCACCCCTCCTATGTCTGGGCACTGCTGGGAGGACTCTGCACCCACCCCTCCTATGTCTGGGCACTGCTGGGAGGACTCTCACCCACCCCTCCTGTGTCTGGGCACTGCTGGGAGTGATAGGCACCCACCCCTCCTATGTCTGGGCACTGCTGGGGGGACTCTGCACCCACCCCTCCTGTGGCTGGGCACTGCTGGGGGGGACTCTGCACCCACCCCTCCTGTGTCTGGGCACTGCTGGGAGTGATAGGCACCCACCCCTCCTATGGCTTGTCACTGCTGGGGGGACTCTGCACCCACCCCTCCTGTGTCTGGGCACTGCTGGGGGGACTCTGCACCCACCCCTCCTATGTCTGGGCACTGCTGGGAGTGATAGGCACCCACCCCTCCTATGTCTGGGCACTGCTGGGGGGACTCTGCACCCACCCCTCCTATGTCTGGGCACTGCTGGGGGGAGTCTGCACCCACCCCTCCTATGTCTGGACACTGCTGGGGGGACTCTGCACCCACCCCTCCTGTGGCTGGGCACTGCTGGGGGGGGACTCTGCACCCACCCCTCCTGTGTCTGGGCACTGCTGGGAGTGATAGGCACCCACCCCTCCTATGGCTTGTCACTGCTGGGGGGACTCTGCACCCACGCCTCCTATGTCTGGGCACTGCTGGGGGGACTCTGCAACCACGCCTCCTATGTCTGGGCACTGCTGGGAGGACTCTGCACCCACCCCTCCTGTGTCTGGGCACTGCTGGGGGGACTCTGCACCCACCCCTCCTATGTCTGGGCACTGCTGGGAGGACTCTGCACCCACCCCTCCTATGTCTGGGCACTGCTGGGGGGACTCTGCAACCACGCCTCCTATGTCTGGGCACTGCTGGGAGGACTCTGCACCCACCCCTCCTATGTCTGGGCACTGCTGGGAGGACTCTGCATCCACCCCTCCTATGTCTGGGCACTGCTGGAGTGATAGGCACCCACCCCTCCTATGTCTGGGGCACTGCTGGGGGGGGACTCTGCACCCACCCCTCCTGTGTCTGGGCACGGCTGGGAGGGATAGGCACCCACCCCTCCTGTGTCTGGGCACGGCTGGGAGGGATAGGCACCCACCCCTCCTATGGCTTGTCACTGCTGGAGGGACTCTGCACCCACCCCTCCTATGTCTGGGCACTGCTGGGGGGACTCTGCAACCACGCCTCCTATGTCTGGGCACTGCTGGGAGGACTCTGCACCCACCCCTCCTATGTCTGGGCACTGCTGGGAGGACTCACACCCACCCCTCCTGTGTCTGGGCACTGCTGGGAGGACTCTGCACCCACCCCTCCTATGTCTGGGCACTGCTGGGAGGACTCTGCACCCACCCCTCGTATGTCTGGGCACTGCTGGGAGGACTCTCACCCACCCCTCCTGTGTCTGGGCACTGCTGGGAGTGATAGGCACCCACCCCTCCTATGTCTGGGCACTGCTGGGAGTGATAGGCACCCACCCCTCCTATGTCTGGGCACTGCTGGGAGTGATAGGCACCCACCCCTCCTATGTCTGGGCACTGCTGGGGGGACTCTGCACCCACCCCTCCTGTGTCTGGGCACTGCTGGGGGGGACTCTGCACCCACCCCTCCTGTGTCTGGGCACTGCTGGGAGTGATAGGCACCCACCCCTCCTATGTCTGGGCACTGCTGGGAGGACTCTGCACCCACCCCTCCTATGTCTGGGCACTGCTGGGAGTGATAGGCACCCACCCCTCCTATGTCTGGGCACTGCTGGGAGGACTCTGCACCCACCCCTCCTATGTCTGGGCACTGCTGGGAGGACTCTCACCCACCCCTCCTGTGTCTGGGCACTGCTGGGAGGACTCTGCACCCACCCCTCCTATGTCTGGGCACTGCTGGGAGGACTCTGCACCCACCCCTCCTGTGTCTGGGCACTGCTGGGAGTGATAGGCACCCACCCCTCCTATGTCTGGGCACTGCTGGGAGTGATAGGCACCCACCCCTCCTATGTCTGGGCACTGCTGGGAGGACTCTGCACCCACCCCTCCTGTGTCTGGGCACTGCTGGGAGGACTCTCACCCACCCCTCCTGTGTCTGGGCACTGCTGGGAGTGATAGGCACCCACTCCTCCTATGTCTGGGCACTGCTGGGAGTGATAGGCATCCACCCCTCCTATGTCTGGGCACTGCTGGGAGGACTCTGCACCCACCCCTCCTATGTCTGGGCACTGCTGGGAGGACTCTCACCCACCCCTCCCGTGTCTGGGCACTGCTGGGAGTGATAGGCACCCACCTCTCCTATGTCTGGGCACTGCTGGGGGGACTCTGCACCCACCCCTCCTGTGTCTGGGCACTGCTGGGGGGACTCTGCACCCACCCCTCCTATGTCTGGGCACTGCTGGGAGTGATAGGCACCCACCCCTCCTATGTCTGGGCACTGCTGGGGGGACTCTGCACCCACCCCTCCTATGTCTGGGCACTGCTGGGGGGAGTCTGCACCCACCCCTCCTATGTCTGGACACTGCTGGGGGGAGTCTGCACCCACCCCTCCTATGTCTGGACACTGCTGGGAGGACTCTGCACCCACCCCTCCTGTGTCTGTGCACTGCTGGGGGGACTCTGCACCCACCCCTCCTATGTCTGGGCACTGCTGGGAGGACTCTGCACCCACCCCTCCTATGTCTGGGCACTGCTGGGGGGACTCTGCACCCACCCCTCCTATGTCTGGGCACTGCTGGGAGGACTCTGCACCCACCCCTCCTATGTCTGGGCACTGCTGGGAGGACTCTCACCCACCCCTCCTGTGTCTGGGCACTGCTGGGAGTGATAGGCACCCACCCCTCCTATGTCTGGGCACTGCTGGGGGGACTCTGCACCCACCCCTCCTGTGGCTGGGCACTGCTGGGGGGGGACTCTGCACCCACCCCTCCTGTGTCTGGGCACTGCTGGGAGTGATAGGCACCCACCCCTCCTATGGCTTGTCACTGCTGGGGGGACTCTGCACCCACCCCTCCTGTGTCTGGGCACTGCTGGGGGGACTCTGCACCCATCCCTCCTATGTCTGGGCACTGCTGGGAGTGATAGGCACCCACCCCTCCTATGTCTGGGCACTGCTGGGGGGACTCTGCACCCACCCCTCCTATGTCTGGGCACTGCTGGGGGGAGTCTGCACCCACCCCTCCTATGTCTGGACACTGCTGGGGGGACTCTGCACCCACCCCTCCTGTGGCTGGGAACTGCTGGGGGGGGACTCTGCACCCACCCCTCCTGTGTCTGGGCACTGCTGGGAGTGATAGGCACCCACCCCTCCTATGGCTTGTCACTGCTGGGGGGACTCTGCACCCACGCCTCCTATGTCTGGGCACTGCTGGGGGGACTCTGCAACCACGCCTCCTATGTCTGGGCACTGCTGGGAGGACTCTGCACCCACCCCTCCTGTGTCTGGGCACTGCTGGGGGGACTCTGCACCCACCCCTCCTATGTCTGGGCACTGCTGGGAGGACTCTGCACCCACCCCTCCTATGTCTGGGCACTGCTGGGGGGACTCTGCAACCACGCCTCCTATGTCTGGGCACTGCTGGGAGGACTCTGCACCCACCCCTCCTATGTCTGGGCACTGCTGGGAGGACTCTGCATCCACCCCTCCTATGTCTGGGCACTGCTGGGAGTGATAGGCACCCACCCCTCCTATGTCTGGGCACTGCTGGGGGGGACTCTGCACCCACCCCTCCTGTGTCTGGGCACTGCTGGGAGGGATAGGCACCCACCCCTCCTATGGCTTGTCACTGCTGGAGGGACTCTGCACCCACCCCTCCTATGTCTGGGCACTGCTGGGGGGACTCTGCAACCACGCCTCCTATGTCTGGGCACTGCTGGGAGGACTCTGCACCCACCCCTCCTATGTCTGGGCACTGCTGGGAGGACTCACACCCACCCCTCCTGTGTCTGGGCACTGCTGGGAGGACTCTGCACCCACCCCTCCTATGTCTGGGCACTGCTGGGAGGACTCTGCACCCACCCCTCGTATGTCTGGGCACTGCTGGGAGGACTCTCACCCACCCCTCCTGTGTCTGGGCACTGCTGGGAGTGATAGGCACCCACCCCTCCTATGTCTGGGCACTGCTGGGAGTGATAGGCACCCACCCCTCCTATGTCTGGGCACTGCTGGGGGGACTCTGCACCCACCCCTCCTGTGTCTGGGCACTGCTGGGGGGGGACTCTGCACCCACCCCTCCTGTGTCTGGGCACTGCTGGGAGTGATAGGCACCCACCCCTCCTATGTCTGGGCACTGCTGGGAGGACTCTGCACCCACCCCTCCTATGTCTGGGCACTGCTGGGAGTGATAGGCACCCACCCCTCCTATGTCTGGGCACTGCTGGGAGGACTCTGCACCCACCCCTCCTATGTCTGGGCACTGCTGGGAGGACTCTCACCCACCCCTCCTGTGTCTGGGCACTGCTGGGAGGACTCTGCACCCACCCCTCCTATGTCTGGGCACTGCTGGGAGGACTCTGCACCCACCCCTCCTGTGTCTGGGCACTGCTGGGAGTGATAGGCACCCACCCCTCCTATGTCTGGGCACTGCTGGGAGTGATAGGCACCCACCCCTCCTATGTCTGGGCACTGCTGGGAGGACTCTGCACCCACCCCTCCTGTGTCTGGGCACTGCTGGGAGGACTCTCACCCACCCCTCCTGTGTCTGGGCACTGCTGGGAGTGATAGGCACCCACCCCTCCTATGTCTGGGCACTGCTGGGAGTGATAGGCATCCACCCCTCCTATGTCTGGGCACTGCTGGGAGGACTCTGCACCCACCCCTCCTATGTCTGGGCACTGCTGGGAGGACTCTCACCCACCCCTCCCGTGTCTGGGCACTGCTGGGAGTGATAGGCACCCACCTCTCCTATGTCTGGGCACTGCTGGGGGGACTCTGCACCCACCCCTCCTGTGTCTGGGCACTGCTGGGGGGACTCTGCACCCACCCCTCCTATGTCTGGGCACTGCTGGGAGTGATAGGCACCCACCCCTCCTATGTCTGGGCACTGCTGGGGGGACTCTGCACCCACCCCTCCTATGTCTGGGCACTGCTGGGGGGAGTCTGCACCCACCCCTCCTATGTCTGGACACTGCTGGGAGGACTCTGCACCCACCCCTCCTGTGTCTGTGCACTGCTGGGGGGACTCTGCACCCACCCCTCCTATGTCTGGGCACTGCTGGGAGGACTCTGAACACACCCCTCCTATGTCTGGGCACTGCTGGGGGGACTCTGCACCCACCCCTCCTATGTCTGGGCACTGCTGGGAGGACTCTGCACCCACCCCTCCTATGTCTGGGCACTGCTGGGAGGACTCTCACCCACCCCTCCTATGTCTGGGCACTGCTGGGAGGACTCACACCCACCCCTCCTATGTCTGGGCACTGCTGGGGGGACTCTGCACCCACCCCTCCTATGTCTGGGCACTGCTGGGAGGACTCTCACCCACCCCTCCTGTGTCTGGGCACTGCTGGGAGTGATAGGCACCCACCCCTCCTATGTCTGGGCAGTGCTGGGGGGACTCTGCACCCACCCCTCCTGTGGCTGGGCACTGCTGGGAGGGGGGGACTCTGCACCCACCCCTCCTGTGTCTGGGCACTGCTGGGAGTGATAGGCACCCACCCCTCCTATGGCTTGTCACTGCTGGGGGGACTCTGCACCCACCCCTCCTGTGTCTGGGCACTGCTGGGGGGACTCTGCACCCACCCCTCCTATGTCTGGGCACTGCTGGGAGGACTCTGCACCCACCCCTCCTATGTCTGGGCACTGCTGGGAGGACTCACACCCACCCCTCCTGTGTCTGGGCACTGCTGGGAGGACTCTGCACCCACCCCTCCTATGTCTGGGCACTGCTGGGAGGACTCTGCACCCACCCCTCGTATGTCTGGGCACTGCTGGGAGTGATAGGCACCCACCCCTCCTATGTCTGGGCACTGCTGTGAGTGATAGGCACCCACCCCTCCTATGTCTGGGCACTGCTGGGAGTGATAGGTACCCACCCCTCCTACGTCTGGGCACTGCTGGGAGTGATAGGCACCCACCCCTCCTATGTCTGGGCACTGCTGGGGGGACTCTGCACTCACCCCTCCTGTGTCTGGGCACTGCTGGGGGGGGACTCTGCACCCACCCCTCCTGTGTCTGGGCACTGCTGGGAGTGATAGGCACCCACCCCTCCTATGTCTGGGCACTGCTGGGAGGACTCTGCACCCACCCCTCCTATGTCTGGGCACTGCTGGGAGTGATAGGCACCCACCCCTCCTATGTCTGGGCACTGCTGGGAGGACTCTGCACCCACCCCTCCTATGTCTGGGCACTGCTGGGAGGACTCTCACCCACCCCTCCTGTGTCTGGGCACTGCTGGGAGGACTCTGCACCCACCCCTCCTATGTCTGGGCACTGCTGGGAGGACTCTCACCCACCCCTCCTGTGTCTGGGCACTGCTGGGAGTGATAGGCACCCACCCCTCCTATGTCTGGGCACTGCTGGGAGTGATAGGCACCCACCCCTCCTATGTCTGGGCACTGCTGGGAGGACTCTGCACCCACCCCTCCTATGTCTGGGCACTGCTGGGAGGACTCTCACCCACCCCTCCCGTGTCTGGGCTCTGCTGGGAGTGATAGGCACCCACCCCTCCTATGTCTGGGCACTGCTGGGAGTGATAGGCACCCACCCCTCCTATGTCTGGGCACTGCTGGGAGGACTCTGCACCCACCCCTCCTATGTCTGGGCACTGCTGGGAGGACTCTCACCCACCCCTCCCGTGTCTGGGCACTGCTGGGAGTGATAGGCACCCACCTCTCCTATGTCTGGGCACTGCTGGGGGGACTCTGCACCCACCCCTCCTATGTATGGGCACTGCTGGGGGGAGTCTGCACCCACCCCTCCTATGTCTGGACACTGCTGGGAGGACTCTGCACCCACCCCTCTTGTGTCTGTGCACTGCTGGGGGGACTCTGCATCCACCCCTCCTATGTCTGGGCACTGCTGGGAGGACTCTGCACCCAACCCTCCTATGTCTGGGCACTGCTGGGAGGACTCTGCACCCACCCCTCCTATGTCTGGGCACTGCTGGGAGGACTCTCACCCACCCCACCCCTCCTGTGTCTGGGCACTGCTGGGAGTGATAGGCACCCACCCCTCCTATGTCTGGGCACTGTTGGGGGGACTCTGCACCCACCCCTCCTGTGGCTGGGCACTGCTGGGGGGGACTCTGCACCCACCCCTCCTGTGTCTGGGCACTGCTGGGAGTGATAGGCACCCACCCCTCCTATGTCTGGGCACTGCTGGGGGGACTCTGCACCCACCCCTCCTGTGGCTGGGCACTGCTGGGGGGGGACTCTGCACCCACCCCTCCTGTGTCTGGGCACTGCTGGGAGTGATAGGCACCCACCCCTCCTATGGCTTGTCACTGCTGGGGGGACTCTGCACCCACCCCTCCTATGTCTGGGCACTGCTGGGAGGACTCTGCACCCACCCCTCCTATGTCTGGGCACTGCTGGGAGGACTCTCACCCACCCCTCCTGTGTCTGGGCACTGCTGGGAGTGATAGGCACCCACCCCTCCTATGTCTGGGCACTGCTGGGGGGACTCTGCACCCACCCAACACTGGGAAAACAGAAATCCTTCCCTTTGGTAAGGATAATTTCTTCAATCCCTCAGTATGGTGGCCGGACGATGCCATTGCTCCCCCTAGCACTGCCTCCTCAGTCCGTAACCTAGGGATCAAATTTGACCCCACCCTGAGTTTCAAACAGCAAGCCACAGCCGTAGCAGGGACCTGCTTCGGAATCATCAAAGGACTCAGGAAATTCTTCGACCTAATTCCCCTTCCTGCAAGGAAAACGGTCGCAGTAGCCCTTATCACCTCCCGCATCGACTATTGTAATAGCCTATATGCAGGGACTAACAAAGAAGTCCGCCATAAATTACAAATTGTACAGCATGCGGCTGCCAGATTAGTACTAGGATGGAAAAAGAGGACCTCAGCTACGGCAGCAATGAACCTTTTACACTGGCTGCCCATTAACAAAAGGGTGCTCTTTAAAATTCTACTGATCACCTTTAGGGCTTTCAATGGAAAGGGACCCAACTATATTCTAAAAATGTTTAAACATTATAACCCCATGCGATGCCTTAGGTCTCAAACGGCCAATCTTCTTACCATTCCTAAGTTCAGACTCAAGACTAAAGGAGGAAAATCTCTGGCAGTACTTGGGTCCAAGGCCTGGAACCTTCTTCCCTCCTCCCTCCGTCAAATCCCCACAGAAGCGACTTTCAGAAAGGCCCTCAAGACTTGGATTTTTGCTCTCCCTGAATGGCAGTGCAAAAATCTAGTCTAATTACCTTCCGCTTGTTTCATCATCAGGATCTGATTCTTCTCTATAGCGCAAAGATGCTCCCTGGAGTGCAACCTGCGCTTTATAAAAACCCCATTACATTACATTACATTACCCCTCCTGTGGCTGGGCACTGCTGGGGGGGGACTCTGCACCCACCCCTCCTGTGTCTGGGCACTGCTGGGAGTGATAGGCACCCACCCCTCCTATGGCTTGTCACTGCTGGGGGGACTCTGCACCCACCCCTCCTGTGTCTGGGCACTGCTGGGGGGACTCTGCACCCACCCCTCCTATGTCTGGGCACTGCTGGGAGTGATAGGCACCCACCCCTCCTATGTCTGGGCACTGCTGGGGGGACTCTGCACCCACCCCTCCTATGTCTGGGCACTGCTGGGGGGAGTCTGCACCCACCCCTCCTATGTCTGGACACTGCTGGGGGGACTCTGCACCCACCCCTCCTGTGGCTGGGCACTGCTGGGGGGGGACTCTGCACCCACCCCTCCTGTGTCTGGGCACTGCTGGGAGTGATAGGCACCCACCCCTCCTATGGCTTGTCACTGCTGGGGGGACTCTGCACCCACGCCTCCTATGTCTGGGCACTGCTGGGGGGACTCTGCAACCACGCCTCCTATGTCTGGGCACTGCTGGGAGGACTCTGCACCCACCCCTCCTGTGTCTGGGCACTGCTGGGGGGACTCTGCACCCACCCCTCCTATGTCTGGGCACTGCTGGGAGGACTCTGCACCCACCCCTCCTATGTCTGGGCACTGCTGGGGGGACTCTGCAACCACGCCTCCTATGTCTGGGCACTGCTGGGAGGACTCTGCACCCACCCCTCCTATGTCTGGGCACTGCTGGGAGGACTCTGCATCCACCCCTCCTATGTCTGGGCACTGCTGGGAGTGATAGGCACCCACCCCTCCTATGTCTGGGCACTGCTGGGGGGGGACTCTGCACCCACCCCTCCTGTGTCTGGGCACTGCTGGGAGGGATAGGCACCCACCCCTCCTATGGCTTGTCACTGCTGGAGGGACTCTGCACCCACCCCTCCTATGTCTGGGCACTGCTGGGGGGACTCTGCAACCACGCCTCCTATGTCTGGGCACTGCTGGGAGGACTCTCACCCACCCCTCCTGTGTCTGGGCACTGCTGGGAGTGATAGGCACCCACCCCTCCTATGTCTGGGCACTGCTGGGAGTGATAGGCACCCACCCCTCCTATGTCTGGGCACTGCTGGGGGGACTCTGCACCCACCCCTCCTGTGTCTGGGCACTGCGGGGGGGGGGACTCTGCACCCACCCCTCCTGTGTCTGGGCACTGCTGGGAGTGATAGGCACCCACCCCTCCTATGTCTGGGCACTGCTGGGAGGACTCTGCACCCACCCCTCCTATGTCTGGGCACTGCTGGGAGTGATAGGCACCCACCCCTCCTATGTCTGGGCACTGCTGGGAGGACTCTGCACCCACCCCTCCTATGTCTGGGCACTGCTGGGAGGACTCTCACCCACCCCTCCTGTGTCTGGGCACTGCTGGGAGGACTCTGCACCCACCCCTCCTATGTCTGGGCACTGCTGGGAGGACTCTCCCCCACCCCTCCTGTGTCTGGGCACTGCTGGGAGTGATAGGCACCCACCCCTCCTATGTCTGGGCACTGCTGGGAGTGATAGGCACCCACACCTCCTATGTCTGGGCACTGCTGGGAGGACTCTGCACCCACCCCTCCTGTGTCTGGGCACTGCTGGGAGGACTCTCACCCACCCCTCCCGTGTCTGGGCACTGCTGGGAGTGATAGGCACCCACCCCTCCTATGTCTGGGCACTGCTGGGAGTGATAGGCACCCACCCCTCCTATGTCTGGGCACTGCTGGGAGGACTCTGCACCCACCCCTCCTATGTCTGGGCACTGCTGGGAGGACTCTCACCCACCCCTCCCGTGTCTGGGCACTGCTGGGAGTGATAGGCACCCACCTCTCCTATGTCTGGGCACTGCTGGGGGGACTCTGCACCCACCCCTCCTGTGTCTGGGCACTGCTGGGGGGACTCTGCACCCACCCCTCCTATGTCTGGGCACTGCTGGGAGTGATAGGCACCCACCCCTCCTATGTCTGGGCACTGCTGGGGGGACTCTGCACCCACCCCTCCTATGTCTGGGCACTGCTGGGGGGAGTCTGCACCCACCCCTCCTGTGTCTGGGCACTGCTGGGAGGACTCTGCACCCACCCCTCCTGTGTCTGTGCACTGCTGGGGGGACTCTGCACCCACCCCTCCTATGTCTGGGCACTGCTGGGAGGACTCTGCACCCACCCCTCCTATGTCTGGGCACTGCTGGGGGGACTCTGCACCCACCCCTCCTATGTCTGGGCACTGCTGGGAGGACTCTGCACCCACCCCTCCTATGTCTGGGCACTGCTGGGAGGACTCTCACCCACCCCTCCTGTGTCTGGGCACTGCTGGGAGTGATAGGCACCCACCCCTCCTATGTCTGGGCACTGCTGGGGGGACTCTGCACCCACCCCTCCTGTGGCTGGGCACTGCTGGGGGGGGGACTCTGCACCCACCCCTCCTGTGTCTGGGCACTGCTGGGAGTGATAGGCACCCCCCCTCCTATGGCTTGTCACTGCTGGGGGGACTCTGCACCCACCCCATCTATGTCTGGGCACTGCTGGGGGGACTCTGCAACCACGCCTCCTATGTCTGGGCACTGCTGGGAGGACTCTGCACCCACCCCTCCTGTGTCTGGGCACTGCTGGGGGGACTCTGCACCCACCCCTCCTATGTCTGGGCACTGCTGGGAGGACTCTGCACCCACCCCTCCTATGTCTGGGCACTGCTGGGAGGACTCACACCCACCCCTCCTGTGTCTGGGCACTGCTGGGAGGACTCTGCACCCACCCCTCCTATGTCTGGGCACTGCTGGGAGTGATAGGCACCCACCCCTCCTATGTCTGGGCACTGCTGGGAGTGATAGGCACCCACCCCTCCTATGTCTGGGCACTGCTGGGAGTGATAGGCACCCACCCCTCCTATGTCTGGGCACTGCTGGGGGGACTCTGCACCCACCCCTCCTGTGTCTGGGCACTGCTAGGGGGGACTCTGCACCCACCCCTCCTGTGTCTGGGCACTGCTGGGAGTGATAGGCACCCACCCCTCCTATGTCTGGGCACTGCTGGGAGGACTCTGCACCCACCCCTCCTATGTCTGGGCACTGCTGGGAGTAATAGGCACCCACCCCTCCTATGTCTGGGCACTGCTGGGAGGACTCTGCACCCACCCCTCCTATGTCTGGGCACTGCTGGGAGGACTCTCACCCACCCCTCCTGTGTCTGGGCACTGCTGGGAGGACTCTGCACCCACCCCTCCTGTGTCTGGGCACTGCTGGGAGGACTCTCACCCACCCCTCCCGTGTCTGGGCTCTGCTGGGAGTGATAGGCACCCACCCCTCCTATGTCTGGGCACTGCTGGGAGTGATAGGCACCCACCCCTCCTATGTCTGGGCACTGCTGGGAGGACTCTGCACCCACCCCTCCTGTGTCTGGGCACTGCTGGGAGGACTCTCACCCACCCCTCGCGTGTCTGGGCACTGCTGGGAGTGATAGGCACCCACCTCTCCTATGTCTGGGCACTGCTGGGAGTGATAGGCACCCACCTCTCCTATGTCTGGGCACTGCTGGGTGGACTCTGCACCCACCCCTCCTGTGTCTGGGCACTGCTGGGGGGACTCTGCACCCACCCCTCCTATGTCTGGGCACTGCTGGGAGTGATAGGCACCCACCCCTCCTATGTCTGGGCACTGCTGGGGGGACTCTGCACCCACCCCTCCTATGTCTGGGCACTGCTGGGGGGAGTCTGCACCCACCCCTCCTATGTCTGGACACTGCTGGGAGGACTCTGCACCCACCCCTCCTGTGTCTGTGCACTGCTGGGGGGACTCTGCACCCACCCCTCCTATGTCTGGGCACTGATGGGAGGACTCTGCACCCACCCCTCCTATGTCTGGGCACTGCTGGGAGGACTCTGCACCCACCCCTCCTATGTCTGGGCACTGCTGGGAGGACTCTCACCCACCCCTCCTGTGTCTGGGCACTGCTGGGAGTGATAGGCACCCACCCCTCCTATGTCTGGGCACTGCTGGGGGGACTCTGCACCCACCCCTCCTGTGGCTGGGCACTGCTGGGGGGGGACTCTGCACCCACCCCTCCTGTGTCTGGGCACTGCTGGGAGTGATAGGCACCCACCCCTCCTATGTCTGGGCACTGCTGGGGGGACTCTGCACCCACCCCTCCTGTGGCTGGGCACTGCTGGGGGGGGACTCTGCACCCACCCCTCCTGTGTCTGGGCACTGCTGGGAGTGATAGGCACCCACCCCTCCTATGGCTTGTCACTGCTGGGGGGACTCTGCACCCACCCCTCCTATGTCTGGGCACTGCTGGGAGGACTCTGCACCCACCCCTCCTATGTCTGGGCACTGCTGGGAGGACTCTCACCCACCCCTCCTGTGTCTGGGCACTGCTGGGAGTTATAGTCACCCACCCCTCCTATGTCTGGGATCTGCTGGGGGGACTCTGCACCCACCCCTCCTGTGGCTGGGCACTGCTGGGGGGGAACTCTGCACCCACCCCTCCTGTGTCTGGGCACTGCTGGGAGTGATAGGCACCCACCCCTCCTATGGCTTGTCACTGCTGGGGGGACTCTGCACCCACCCCTCCTATGTCTGGGCACTGCTCGGGGGACTCTGCAACCACGCCTCCTATGTCTGGGCACTGCTGGGAGGACTCTGCACCCACCCCTCCTGTGTCTGGGCACTGCTGGGGGGACTCTGCACCCACCCCTCCTATGTCTGGGCACTGCTGGGAGGACTCTGCACCCACCCCTCCTATGTCTGGGCACTGCTGGAGGGACTCTGCACCCACCCCTCCTATGTCTGGGCACTGCTGGGAGGACTCTACACCCACCCCTCCTATGTCTGGGCACTGCTGGGAGGACTCTCACCCACCCCTCCTGTGTCTGGGCACTGCTGGGAGTGATAGGCACCCACCCCTCCTGTGTCTGGGCACTGCTGGGAGTGATAGGCACCCACCCCTCCTATGTCTGGGCACTGCTGGGAAGACTCTGCGCCCACCCCTCCTATGTCTGGGCACTGCTGGGAGGACTCTCACCCACCCCTCCTGTGTCTGGGCACTGCTGGGAGTGATAGGCACCCACCCCTCCTATGTCTGGGCACTGCTGGAGGGGACTCTGCACCCACCCCTCCTGTGTCTGGGCACTGCTGGGGGGACTCTGCACCCACCCCTCCTATGTCTGGGCACTGCTGGGGGGACTCTGCACCCACCCCTCCTATGTCTGGGCAGTGCTGGGAGGACTCTCACCCACCCCTCCTGTGTCTGGGCACTGCTGGGAGTTATAGGCACCCACCCCTCCTGTGTCTGGGCACTGCTGGGAGTGATAGGCACCCACCCCTCCTATGTCTGGGCACTGCTGGGAGGACTCTGCATCCACCCCTCCTATGTCTGGGCACTGCTGGGAGTGATAGGCACCCACCCCTCCTATGTCTGGGCACTGCTGGGAGGACTCTGCACCCACCCCTCCTGTGTCTGGGCACTGCTGGGAGGACTCACACCCACCCCTCAGTCTGGGCACTGCTGGGAGGACTCTGCACCCACCCCTCCTATGTCTGGGCACTGCTGGGAGGACTCTGCACCCACCCCTCGTATGTCTGGGCACTGCTGGGAGGACTCTCACCCACCCCTCCTGTGTCTGGGCACTGCTGGGAGTGATAGGCACCCACCCCTCCTATGTCTGGGCACTGCTGGGAGTGATAGGCACCCACCCCTCCTATGTCTGGGCACTGTTGGGAGTGATAGGCACCCACCCCTCCTATGTCTGGGCACTGCTGGGGGGACTCTGCACCCACCCCTCCTGTGTCTGGGCACTGCTGGGGGGGGACTCTGCACCCACCCCTCCTGTGTCTGGGCACTGCTGGGAGTGATAGGCACCCACCCCTCCTATGTCTGGGCACTGCTGGGGGGACTCTGCACCCACCCCTCCTGTGTCTGGGCACTGCTGGGGGGGGACTCTGCACCCACCCCTCCTGTGTCTGGGCACTGCTGGGAGTGATAGGCACCCACCCCTACTATGGCTGGTCACTGCTAGGGGGGACTCTGCACCCACCCCTCCTATGTCTGGGCACTGCTGGGGGGACTCTGCAACCATGCCTCCTATGTCTGGGCACTGCTGGGAGGACTCTGCACCCACCCCTCCTATGTCTGGGCACTGCTGGGAGGACTCTGCAACCATGCCTCCTATGTCTGGGCACTGCTGGGAGGACTCTGCACCCACCCCTCCTATGTCTGGGCACTGCTGGGAGGACTCTGCACCCACCCCTCCTATGTCTGGGCACTGCTGGAGGGACTCTCACCCACCCCTCATGTGTCTGGGCACTGCTGGGAGTGATAGGCACCCACCCCTCCTGTGTCTGGGCACTGCTGGGAGTGATAGGCACCCACCCCTCCTCTGTCTGGGCACTGCTGGCAGGACTCTGCACCCACCCCTCCTGTGTCTGGGCACTGCTGGGAGGACTCTCACCCACCCCTCCTGTATCTGGGCACTGCTGGGAGTGATAGGCACCCACCCCTCCAATGTCTGGGCACTGCTGGGGGGACTCTGCACCAACCCCTCCTGTGTCTGGGCACTGCTGGGGGGACTCTGCACTCACCCCTCCTATGTCTGGGCACTGCTGGGAGTGATAGGCACCCACCCCTCCTATGTCTGGGCACTGCTGGGAAGACTCTGCGCCCACCCCTCCTATGTCTGGGCACTGCTGGGAGGACTCTCACCCACCCCTCCTGTATCTGGGCACTGCTGGGAGTGATAGGCACCCACCCCTCCTATGTCTGGGCACTGCTGGGGGGGGGACTCTGCACCCACCCCTCCTGTGTCTGGGCACTGCTGGGGGGACTCTGCACCCACCCCTCCTATGTCTGGGCACTGCTGGGAGTGATAGGCACCCACCCCTCCTATGTCTGGGCACTGCTGGGGGGACTCTGCACCCACCCCTCCTATGTCTGGGCACTGCTGGGGGACTCTGCACCCACCCCTCCTATGTCTGGGCACTGCTGGGAGGACTCTGCACCCACCCCTCCTGTGTCTGGACACTGCTGGGGGGACTGTGCACCCACCCCTCCTATGTCTGGGCACTGCTGGGAGGACTCTCACCCACCCCTCCTGTGTCTGGGCACTGCTGGGAGTGATAGGCACCCACCCCTCCTGTGTCTGGGCACTGCTGGGAGTGATAGGCACCCACCCCTCCTATGTCTGGGCACTGCTGGGAGGACTCTGCATCCACCCCTCCTATGTCTGGGCACTGCTGGGAGTGATAGGCACCCACCCCTCCTATGTCTGGGCACTGCTGGGGGGACTCTGCACCCACCCCTCCTGTGTCTGGGCACTGCTGGGAGGGATAGGCACCCACCCCTCCTATGGCTTGTCACTGCTGGGGGGACTTTGCACCCACCCCTCCTATGTCTGGGCACTGCTGGGGGGACTCTGCAACCACGCCTCCTATGTCTGGGCACTGCTGGGAGGACTCTGCACCCACCCCTCCTATGTCTGGGCACTGCTGGGAGGACTCACACCCACCCCTCCTGTGTCTGGGCACTGCTGGGAGGACTCTGCACCCACCCCTCCTATGTCTGGGCACTGCTGGGAGGACTCTGCACCCACCCCTCGTATGTCTGGGCACTGCTGGGAGGACTCTCACCCACCCCTCCTGTGTCTGGGCACTGCTGGGAGTGATAGGCACCCACCCCTCCTATGTCTGGGCACTGCTGGGAGTGATAGGCAACACCCCTCCTATGTCTGGGCACTGTTGGGAGTGATAGGCACCCACCCCTCCTATGTCTGGGCACTGCTGGGGGGACTCTGCACCCACCCCTCCTGTGTCTGGGTACTGCTGGGGGGGACTCTGCACCCACCCCTCCTGTGTCTGGGCACTGCTGGGAGTGATAGGCACCCACCCCTCCTATGTCTGGGCACTGCTGGGAGTGATAGGCACCCACCCCTCCTATGTCTGGGCACTGCTGGGAGGACTCTGCACCCACCCCTCCTATGTCTGGGCACTGCTGGGAGTGATAGGCACCCACCCCTCCTATGTCTGGGCACTGCTGGGAGGACTCTGCACCCACCCCTCCTATGTCTGGGCACTGCTGGGAGGACTCTCACCCACCCCTCCTGTGTCTGGGCACTGCTGGGAGGACTCTGCACCCACCCCTCCTATGTCTGGGCACTGCTGGGAGGACTCTCACCCACCCCTCCCATGTCTGGGCACTGCTGGGAGTGATAGGCACCCACCTCTCCTATGTCTGGGCACTGCTGGGGGGACTCTGCACCCACCCCTCCTGTGTCTGGGCACTGCTGGGGGGACTCTGCACCCACCCCTCCTATGTTTTGGCACTGCTGGGAGTGATAGGCACCCACCCCTCCTATGTCTGGGCACTGCTGGGGGGACTCTGCACCCACCCCTCCTATGTCTGGGCACTGCTGGGGGGAGTCTGCACCCACCACTCCTATGTCTGGACACTGCTGGGAGGACTCTGCACCCACCCCTCCTGTGTCTGTGCACTGCTGGGGGGACTCTGCACCCACCCCCCCTATGTCTGGGCACTGCTGGGAGGACTCTGCACCCACCCCTCCTATGTCTGGGCACTGCTGGGGGGACTCTGCACCCACCCCTCCTATGTCTGGGCACTGCTGGGAGGACTCTGCACCCACCCCTCCTATGTCTGGGCACTGCTGGGAGGACTCTCACCCACCCCTCCTGTGTCTGGGCACTGCTGGGAGTGATAGGCACCCACCCCTCCTATGTCTGGGCACTGCTGGGGGGACTCTGCAACCACGCCTCCTATGTCTGGGCACTGCTGGGAGGACTCTGCACCCACCCCTCCTATGTCTGGGCACTGCTGGGAGGACTCACACCCACCCCTCCTGTGTCTGGGCACTGCTGGGAGGACTCTGCACCCACTCCTCCTATGTCTGGGCACTGCTGGGAGGACTCTGCACCCACCCCTCGTATGTCTGGGCACTGCTGGGAGGACTCTCACCCACCCCTCCTGTGTCTGGGCACTGCTGGGAGTGATAGGCACCCACCCCTCCTATGTCTGGGCACTGCTGGGAGTGATAGGCACCCACCCCTCCTATGTCTGGGCACTGTTGGGAGTGATAGGCACCCACCCCTCCTATGTCTGGGCACTGCTGGGGGGACTCTGCACCCACCCCTCCTGTGTCTGGGTACTGCTGGGGGGGACTCTGCACCCACCCCTCCTGTGTCTGGGCACTGCTGGGAGTGATAGGCACCCACCCCTCCTATGTCTGGGCACTGCTGGGAGTGATAGGCACCCACCCCTCCTATGTCTGGGCACTGCTGGGAGGACTCTGCACCCACCCCTCCTATGTCTGGGCACTGCTGGGAGTGATAGGCACCCACCCCTCCTATGTCTGGGCACTGCTGGGAGGACTCTGCACCCACCCCTCCTATGTCTGGGCACTGCTGGGAGGACTCTCACCCACCCCTCCTGTGTCTGGGCACTGCTGGGAGGACTCTGCACCCACCCCTCCTATGTCTGGGCACTGCTGGGAGGACTCTCACCCACCCCTCCCATGTCTGGGCACTGCTGGGAGTGATAGGCACCCACCTCTCCTATGTCTGGGCACTGCTGGGGGGACTCTGCACCCACCCCTCCTGTGTCTGGGCACTGCTGGGGGGACTCTGCACCCACCCCTCCTATGTCTGGGCACTGCTGGGCTGCTGGGAGTGATAGGCACCCACCCCTCCTATGTCTGGGCACTGCTGGGGGGACTCTGCACCCACCCCTCCTATGTCTGGGCACTGCTGGGGGGAGTCTGCACCCACCCCTCCTATGTCTGGACACTGCTGGGAGGACTCTGCACCCACCCCTCCTGTGTCTGTGCACTGCTGGGGGGACTCTGCACCCACCCCTCCTATGTCTGGGCACTGCTGGGAGGACTCTGCACCCACCCCTCCTATGTCTGGGCACTGCTGGGGGGACTCTGCACCCACCCCTCCTATGTCTGGGCACTGCTGGGAGGACTCTGCACCCACCCCTCCTATGTCTGGGCACTGCTGGGAGGACTCTCACCCACCCCTCCTGTGTCTGGGCACTGCTGGGAGTGATAGGCACCCACCCCTCCTATGTCTGGGCACTGCTGGGGGGACTCTGCACCCACCCCTCCTGTGGCTGGGCACTGCTGGGGGGGGACTCTGCACCCACCCCTCCTGTGTCTGGGCACTGCTGGGAGTGATAGGCACCCACCCCTCCTATGGCTTGTCACTGCTGGGGGGACTCTGCACCCACCCCTCCTGTGTCTGGGCACTGCTGGGGGGACTCTGCACCCACCCCTCCTATGTCTGGGCACTGCTGGGAGTGATAGGCACCCACCCCTCCTATGTCTGGGCACTGCTGGGGGGACTCTGCACCCACCCCTCCTATGTCTGGGCACTGCTGGGGGGAGTCTGCACCCACCCCTCCTATGTCTGGACACTGCTGGGGGGACTCTGCACCCACCCCTCCTGTGGCTGGGCACTGCTGGGGGGGGACTCTGCACCCACCCCTCCTGTGTCTGGGCACTGCTGGGAGTGATAGGCACCCACCCCTCCTATGGCTTGTCACTGCTGGGGGGACTCTGCACCCACACCTCCTATGTCTGGGCACTGCTGGGGGGACTCTGCAACCACGCCTCCTATGTCTGGGCACTGCTGGGAGGACTCTGCACCCACCCCTCCTGTGTCTGGGCACTGCTGGGGGGACTCTGCACCCACCCCTCCTATGTCTGGGCACTGCTGGGAGGACTCTGCACCCACCCCTCCTATGTCTGGGCACTGCTGGGGGGACTCTGCAACCACGCCTCCTATGTCTGGGCACTGCTGGGGGGGGACTCTGCACCCACCCCTCCTGTGTCTGGGCACTGCTGGGGGGACTCTGCACCCACCCCTCCTATGTCTGGGCACTGCTGGGAGTGATAGGCACCCACCCCTCCTATGTCTGGGCACTGCTGGGGGGACTCTGCACCCACCCCTCCTATGTCTGGGCACTGCTGGGGTACTCTGCACCCACCCCTCCTATGTCTGGGCACTGCTGGGAGGACTCTGCACCCACCCCTCCTGTGTCTGGACACTGCTGGGGGGACTGTGCACCCACCCCTCCTATGTCTGGGCACTGCTGGGAGGACTCTCACCCACCCCTCCTGTGTCTGGGCACTGCTGGGAGTGATAGGCACCCACCCCTCCTGTGTCTGGGCACTGCTGGGAGTGATAGGCACCCACCCCTCCTATGTCTGGGCACTGCTGGGAGGACTCTGCATCCACCCCTCCTATGTCTGGGCACTGCTGGGAGTGATAGGCACCCACCCCTCCTATGTCTGGGCACTGCTGGGGGGGACTCTGCACCCACCCCTCCTGTGTCTGGGCACTGCTGGGAGGGATAGGCACCCACCCCTCCTATGGCTTGTCACTGCTGGGGGGACTTTGCACCCACCCCTCCTATGTCTGGGCACTGCTGGGGGGACTCTGCAACCACGCCTCCTATGTCTGGGCACTGCTGGGAGGACTCTGCACCCACCCCTCCTATGTCTGGGCACTGCTGGGAGGACTCACACCCACCCCTCCTGTGTCTGGGCACTGCTGGGAGGACTCTGCACCCACCCCTCCTATGTCTGGGCACTGCTGGGAGGACTCTGCACCCACCCCTCGTATGTCTGGGCACTGCTGGGAGTGATAGGCACCCACCCCTCCTATGTCTGGGCACTGCTGGGAGTGATAGGCACCCACCCCTCCTATGTCTGGGCACTGTTGGGAGTGATAGGCACCCACCCCTCCTATGTCTTGGCACTGCTGGGGGGACTCTGCACCCACCCCTCCTGTGTCTGGGTACTGCTGGGGGGGACTCTGCACCCACCCCTCCTGTGTCTGGGCACTGCTGGGAGTGATAGGCACCCACCCCTCCTATGTCTGGGCACTGCTGGGAGTGATAGGCACCCACCCCTCCTATGTCTGGGCACTGCTGGGAGGACTCTGCACCCACCCCTCCTATGTCTGGGCACTGCTGGGAGTGATAGGCACCCACCCCTCCTATGTCTGGGCACTGCTGGGAGGACTCTGCACCCACCCCTCCTATGTCTGGGCACTGCTGGGAGGACTCTCACCCACCCCTCCTGTGTCTGGGCACTGCTGGGAGGACTCTGCACCCACCCCTCCTATGTCTGGGCACTGCTGGGAGGACTCTCACCCACCCCTCCCATGTCTGGGCACTGCTGGGAGTGATAGGCACCCACCTCTCCTATGTCTGGGCACTGCTGGGGGGACTCTGCACCCACCCCTCCTGTGTCTGGGCACTGCTGGGGGGACTCTGCACCCACCCCTCCTATGTCTTGGCACTGCTGGGAGTGATAGGCACCCACCCCTCCTATGTCTGGGCACTGCTGGGGGGACTCTGCACCCACCCCTCCTATGTCTGGGCACTGCTGGGGGGAGTCTGCACCCACCCCTCCTATGTCTGGACACTGCTGGGAGGACTCTGCACCCACCCCTCCTGTGTCTGTGCACTGCTGGGGGGACTCTGCACCCACCCCTCCTATGTCTGGGCACTGCTGGGGGGACTCTGCAACCACCCCTCCTATGTCTGGGCACTGCTGGGGGGACTCTGCAACCACGCCTCCTATGTCTGGGCACTGCTGGGGGGGGGACTCTGCACCCACCCCTCCTGTGTCTGGGCACTGCTGGGGGGACTCTGCACCCACCCCTCCTATGTCTGGGCACTGCTGGGAGTGATAGGCACCCACCCCTCCTATGTCTGGGCACTGCTGGGGGGACTCTGCACCCACCCCTCCTATGTCTGGGCACTGCTGGGGGACTCTGCACCCACCCCTCCTATGTCTGGGCACTGCTGGGAGGACTCTGCACCCACCCCTCCTGTGTCTGGACACTGCTGGGGGGACTGTGCACCCACCCCTCCTATGTCTGGGCACTGCTGGGAGGACTCTCACCCACCCCTCCTGTGTCTGGGCACTGCTGGGAGTGATAGGCACCCACCCCTCCTGTGTCTGGGCACTGCTGGGAGTGATAGGCACCCACCCCTCCTATGTCTGGGCACTGCTGGGAGGACTCTGCATCCACCCCTCCTATGTCTGGGCACTGCTGGGAGTGATAGGCACCCACCCCTCCTATGTCTGGGCACTGCTGGGGGGGACTCTGCACCCACCCCTCCTGTGTCTGGGCACTGCTGGGAGGGATAGGCACCCACCCCTCCTATGGCTTGTCACTGCTGGGGGGACTTTGCACCCACCCCTCCTATGTCTGGGCACTGCTAGGGGGACTCTGCAACCACGCCTCCTATGTCTGGGCACTGCTGGGAGGACTCTGCACCCACCCCTCCTATGTCTGGGCACTGCTGGGAGGACTCACACCCACCCCTCCTGTGTCTGGGCACTGCTGGGAGGACTCTGCACCCACCCCTCCTATGTCTGGGCACTGCTGGGAGGACTCTGCACCCACCCCTCGTATGTCTGGGCACTGCTGGGAGTGATAGGCACCCACCCCTCCTATGTCTGGGCACTGCTGGGAGTGATAGGCACCCACCCCTCCTATGTCTGGGCACTGTTGGGAGTGATAGGCACCCACCCCTCCTATGTCTGGGCACTGCTGGGGGGACTCTGCACCCACCCCTCCTGTGTCTGGGTACTGCTGGGGGGGACTCTGCACCCACCCCTCCTGTGTCTGGGCACTGCTGGGAGTGATAGGCACCCACCCCTCCTATGTCTGGGCACTGCTGGGAGTGATAGGCACCCACCCCTCCTATGTCTGGGCACTGCTGGGAGGACTCTGCACCCACCCCTCCTATGTCTGGGCACTGCTGGGAGTGATAGGCACCCACCCCTCCTATGTCTGGGCACTGCTGGGAGGACTCTGCACCCACCCCTCCTATGTCTGGGCACTGCTGGGAGGACTCTCACCCACCCCTCCCATGTCTGGGCACTGCTGGGAGTGATAGGCACCCACCTCTCCTATGTCTGGGCACTGCTGGGGGGACTCTGCACCCACCCCTCCTGTGTCTGGGCACTGCTGGGGGGACTCTGCACCCACCCCTCCTATGTCTTGGCACTGCAGGGAGTGATAGGCACCCACCCCTCCTATGTCTGGGCACTGCTGGGGGGACTCTGCACCCACCCCTCCTATGTCTGGGCACTGCTGGGGGGAGTCTGCACCCACCCCTCCTATGTCTGGACACTGCTGGGAGGACTCTGCACCCACCCCTCCTGTGTCTGTGCACTGCTGGGGGGACTCTGCACCCACCCCTCCTATGTCTGGGCACTGCTGGGAGGACTCTGCACCCACCCCTCCTATGTCTGGGCACTGCTGGGGGGACTCTGCACCCACCCCTCCTATGTCTGGGCACTGCTGGGAGGACTCTGCACCCACCCCTCCTATGTCTGGGCACTGCTGGGAGGACTCTCACCCACCCCTCCTGTGTCTGGGCACTGCTGGGAGTGATAGGCACCCACCCCTCCTATGTCTGGGCACTGCTGGGGGGACTCTGCAACCACGCCTCCTATGTCTGGGCACTGCTGGGAGGACTCTGCACCCACCCCTCCTATGTCTGGGCACTGCTGGGAGGACTCACACCCACCCCTCCTGTGTCTGGGCACTGCTGGGAGGACTCTGCACCCACCCCTCCTATGTCTGGGCACTGCTGGGAGGACTCTGCACCCACCCCTCGTATGTCTGGGCACTGCTGGGAGGACTCTCACCCACCCCTCCTGTGTCTGGGCACTGCTGGGAGTGATAGGCACCCACCCCTCCTATGTCTGGGCACTGCTGGGAGTGATAGGCACCCACCCCTCCTATGTCTGGGCACTGTTGGGAGTGATAGGCACCCACCCCTCCTATGTCTGGGCACTGCTGGGGGGACTCTGCACCCACCCCTCCTGTGTCTGGGTACTGCTGGGGGGGACTCTGCACCCACCCCTCCTGTGTCTGGGCACTGCTGGGAGTGATAGGCACCCACCCCTCCTATGTCTGGGCACTGCTGGGAGTGATAGGCACCCACCCCTCCTATGTCTGGGCACTGCTGGGAGGACTCTGCACCCACCCCTCCTATGTCTGGGCACTGCTGGGAGTGATAGGCACCCACCCCTCCTATGTCTGGGCACTGCTGGGAGGACTCTGCACCCACCCCTCCTATGTCTGGGCACTGCTGGGAGGACTCTCACCCACCCCTCCTGTGTCTGGGCACTGCTGGGAGGACTCTGCACCCACCCCTCCTATGTCTGGGCACTGCTGGGAGGACTCTCACCCACCCCTCCCATGTCTGGGCACTGCTGGGAGTGATAGGCACCCACCTCTCCTATGTCTGGGCACTGCTGGGGGGACTCTGCACCCACCCCTCCTGTGTCTGGGCACTGCTGGGGGGACTCTGCACCCACCCCTCCTATGTCTGGGCACTGCTGGGCTGCTGGGAGTGATAGGCACCCACCCCTCCTATGTCTGGGCACTGCTGGGGGGACTCTGCACCCACCCCTCCTATGTCTGGGCACTGCTGGGGGGAGTCTGCACCCACCCCTCCTATGTCTGGACACTGCTGGGAGGACTCTGCACCCACCCCTCCTGTGTCTGTGCACTGCTGGGGGGACTCTGCACCCACCCCTCCTATGTCTGGGCACTGCTGGGAGGACTCTGCACCCACCCCTCCTATGTCTGGGCACTGCTGGGGGGACTCTGCACCCACCCCTCCTATGTCTGGGCACTGCTGGGAGGACTCTGCACCCACCCCTCCTATGTCTGGGCACTGCTGGGAGGACTCTCACCCACCCCTCCTGTGTCTGGGCACTGCTGGGAGTGATAGGCACCCACCCCTCCTATGTCTGGGCACTGCTGGGGGGACTCTGCACCCACCCCTCCTGTGGCTGGGCACTGCTGGGGGGGGACTCTGCACCCACCCCTCCTGTGTCTGGGCACTGCTGGGAGTGATAGGCACCCACCCCTCCTATGGCTTGTCACTGCTGGGGGGACTCTGCACCCACCCCTCCTGTGTCTGGGCACTGCTGGGGGGACTCTGCACCCACCCCTCCTATGTCTGGGCACTGCTGGGAGTGATAGGAACCCACCCCTCCTATGTCTGGGCACTGCTGGGGGGACTCTGCACCCACCCCTCCTATGTCTGGGCACTGCTGGGGGGAGTCTGCACCCACCCCTCCTATGTCTGGACACTGCTGGGGGGACTCTGCACCCACCCCTCCTGTGGCTGGGCACTGCTGGGGGGGGACTCTGCACCCACCCCTCCTGTGTCTGGGCACTGCTGGGAGTGATAGGCACCCACCCCTCCTATGGCTTGTCACTGCTGGGGGACTCTGCACCCACGCCTCCTATGTCTGGGCACTGCTGGGGGGACTCTGCAACCACGCCTCCTATGTCTGGGCACTGCTGGGAGGACTCTGCACCCACCCCTCCTGTGTCTGGGCACTGCTGGGGGGACTCTGCACCCACCCCTCCTATGTCTGGGCACTGCTGGGAGGACTCTGCACCCACCCCTCCTATGTCTGGGCACTGCTGGGGGGACTCTGCAACCACGCCTCCTATGTCTGGGCACTGCTGGGAGGACTCTGCACCCACCCCTCCTATGTCTGGGCACTGCTGGGAGGACTCTGCATCCACCCCTCCTATGTCTGGGCACTGCTGGGAGTGATAGGCACCCACCCCTCCTATGTCTGGGCACTGCTGGGGGGGACTCTGCACCCACCCCTCCTGTGTCTGGGCACTGCTGGGAGGGATAGGCACCCACCCCTCCTATGGCTTGTCACTGCTGGAGGGACTCTGCACCCACCCCTCCTATGTCTGGGCACTGCTGGGGGGACTCTGCAACCACGCCTCCTATGTCTGGGCACTGCTGGGAGGACTCTGCACCCACCCCTCCTATGTCTGGGCACTGCTGGGAGGACTCACACCCACCCCTCCTGTGTCTGGGCACTGCTGGGAGGACTCTGCACCCACCCCTCCTATGTCTGGGCACTGCTGGGAGGACTCTGCACCCACCCCTCGTATGTCTGGGCACTGCTGGGAGGACTCTCACCCACCCCTCCTGTGTCTGGGCACTGCTGGGAGTGATAGGCACCCACCCCTCCTATGTCTGGGCACCCACCCCTCCTATGTCTGGGCACTGCTGGGAGTGATAGGCACCCACCCCTCCTATGTCTGGGCACTGCTGGGGGGACTCTGCACCCACCCCTCCTGTGTCTGGGCACTGCTGGGGGGGACTCTGCACCCACCCCTCCTGTGTCTGGGCACTGCTGGGAGTGATAGGCACCCACCCCTCCTATGTCTGGGCACTGCTGGGAGGACTCTGCACCCACCCCTCCTATGTCTGGGCACTGCTGGGAGTGATAGGCACCCACCCCTCCTATGTCTGGGCACTGCTGGGAGGACTCTGCACCCACCCCTCCTATGTCTGGGCACTGCTGGGAGGACTCTCACCCACCCCTCCTGTGTCTGGGCACTGCTGGGAGGACTCTGCACCCACCCCTCCTATGTCTGGGCACTGCTGGGAGGACTCTGCACCCACCCCTCCTGTGTCTGGGCACTGCTGGGAGTGATAGGCACCCACCCCTCCTATGTCTGGGCACTGCTGGGAGTGATAGGCACCCACCCCTCCTATGTCTGGGCACTGCTGGGAGGACTCTGCACCCACCCCTCCTGTGTCTGGGCACTGCTGGGAGGACTCTCACCCACCCCTCCTGTGTCTGGGCACTGCTGGGAGTGATAGGCACCCACCCCTCCTATGTCTGGGCACTGCTGGGAGTGATAGGCATCCACCCCTCCTATGTCTGGGCACTGCTGGGAGGACTCTGCACCCACCCCTCCTATGTCTGGGCACTGCTGGGAGGACTCTCACCCACCCCTCCCGTGTCTGGGCACTGCTGGGAGTGATAGGCACCCACCTCTCCTATGTCTGGGCACTGCTGGGGGGACTCTGCACCCACCCCTCCTGTGTCTGGGCACTGCTGGGGGGACTCTGCACCCACCCCTCCTATGTCTGGGCACTGCTGGGAGTGATAGGCACCCACCCCTCCTATGTCTGGGCACTGCTGGGGGGACTCTGCACCCACCCCTCCTATGTCTGGGCACTGCTGGGGGGAGTCTGCACCCACCCCTCCTATGTCTGGACACTGCTGGGGGGAGTCTGCACCCACCCCTCCTATGTCTGGACACTGCTGGGAGGACTCTGCACCCACCCCTCCTGTGTCTGTGCACTGCTGGGGGGACTCTGCACCCACCCCTCCTATGTCTGGGCACTGCTGGGAGGACTCTGCACCCACCCCTCCTATGTCTGGGCACTGCTGGGGGGACTCTGCACCCACCCCTCCTATGTTTGGGCACTGCTGGGAGGACTCTGCACCCACCCCTCCTATGTCTGGGCACTGCTGGGAGGACTCTCACCCACCCCTCCTGTGTCTGGGCACTGCTGGGAGTGATAGGCACCCACCCCTCCTATGTCTGGGCACTGCTGGGGGGACTCTGCACCCACCCCTCCTGTGGCTGGGCACTGCTGGGGGGGGACTCTGCACCCACCCCTCCTGTGTCTGGGCACTGCTGGGAGTGATAGGCACCCACCCCTCCTATGGCTTGTCACTGCTGGGGGGACTCTGCACCCACCCCTCCTGTGTCTGGGCACTGCTGGGGGGACTCTGCACCCACCCCTCCTATGTCTGGGCACTGCTGGGAGTGATAGGCACCCACCCCTCCTATGTCTGGGCACTGCTGGGGGGACTCTGCACCCACCCCTCCTATGTCTGGGCACTGCTGGGGGGAGTCTGCACCCACCCCTCCTATGTCTGGACACTGCTGGGGGGACTCTGCACCCACCCCTCCTGTGGCTGGGCACTGCTGGGGGGGGACTCTGCACCCACCCCTCCTGTGTCTGGGCACTGCTGGGAGTGATAGGCACCCACCCCTCCTATGGCTTGTCACTGCTGGGGGGACTCTGCACCCACGCCTCCTATGTCTGGGCACTGCTGGGGGGACTCTGCAACCACGCCTCCTATGTCTGGGCACTGCTGGGAGGACTCTGCACCCACCCCTCCTGTGTCTGGGCACTGCTGGGGGGACTC
Source organism: Triturus cristatus (assembly GCF_964204655.1). Lineage (NCBI taxonomy): Eukaryota > Metazoa > Chordata > Amphibia > Caudata > Salamandridae > Triturus > Triturus cristatus. Next base: position 476,321,055 of record NC_140579.1, on the reverse strand, counting down.
TGCACCCACCCCTCCTATGTCTGGGCACTGCTGGGAGGACTCTGCACCCACCCCTCCTATGTCTGGGCACTGCTGGGGGGACTCTGCAACCACGCCTCCTATGTCTGGGCACTGCTGGGAGGACTCTGCACCCACCCCTCCTATGTCTGGGCACTGCTGGGAGGACTCTGCATCCACCCCTCCTATGTCTGGGCACTGCTGGGAGTGATAGGCACCCACCCCTCCTATGTCTGGGCACTGCTGGGGGGGGACTCTGCACCCACCCCTCCTGTGTCTGGGCACTGCTGGGAGGGATAGGCACCCACCCCTCCTATGGCTTGTCACTGCTGGAGGGACTCTGCACCCACCCCTCCTATGTCTGGGCACTGCTGGGGGGACTCTGCAACCACGCCTCCTATGTCTGGGCACTGCTGGGAGGACTCTGCACCCACCCCTCCTATGTCTGGGCACTGCTGGGAGGACTCACACCCACCCCTCCTGTGTCTGGGCACTGCTGGGAGGACTCTGCACCCACCCCTCCTATGTCTGGGCACTGCTGGGAGGACTCTGCACCCACCCCTCGTATGTCTGGGCACTGCTGGGAGGACTCTCACCCACCCCTCCTGTGTCTGGGCACTGCTGGGAGTGATAGGCACCCACCCCTCCTATGTCTGGGCACTGCTGGGAGTGATAGGCACCCACCCCTCCTATGTCTGGGCACTGCTGGGAGTGATAGGCACCCACCCCTCCTATGTCTGGGCACTGCTGGGGGGACTCTGCACCCACCCCTCCTGTGTCTGGGCACTGCTGGGGGGGACTCTGCACCCACCCCTCCTGTGTCTGGGCACTGCTGGGAGTGATAGGCACCCACCCCTCCTATGTCTGGGCACTGCTGGGAGGACTCTGCACCCACCCCTCCTATGTCTGGGCACTGCTGGGAGTGATAGGCACCCACCCCTCCTATGTCTGGGCACTGCTGGGAGGACTCTGCACCCACCCCTCCTATGTCTGGGCACTGCTGGGAGGACTCTCACCCACCCCTCCTGTGTCTGGGCACTGCTGGGAGGACTCTGCACCCACCCCTCCTATGTCTGGGCACTGCTGGGAGGACTCTGCACCCACCCCTCCTGTGTCTGGGCACTGCTGGGAGTGATAGGCACCCACCCCTCCTATGTCTGGGCACTGCTGGGAGTGATAGGCACCCACCCCTCCTATGTCTGGGCACTGCTGGGAGGACTCTGCACCCACCCCTCCTGTGTCTGGGCACTGCTGGGAGGACTCTCACCCACCCCTCCTGTGTCTGGGCACTGCTGGGAGTGATAGGCACCCACCCCTCCTATGTCTGGGCACTGCTGGGAGTGATAGGCATCCACCCCTCCTATGTCTGGGCACTGCTGGGAGGACTCTGCACCCACCCCTCCTATGTCTGGGCACTGCTGGGAGGACTCTCACCCACCCCTCCCGTGTCTGGGCACTGCTGGGAGTGATAGGCACCCACCTCTCCTATGTCTGGGCACTGCTGGGGGGACTCTGCACCCACCCCTCCTGTGTCTGGGCACTGCTGGGGGGACTCTGCACCCACCCCTCCTATGTCTGGGCACTGCTGGGAGTGATAGGCACCCACCCCTCCTATGTCTGGGCACTGCTGGGGGGACTCTGCACCCACCCCTCCTATGTCTGGGCACTGCTGGGGGGAGTCTGCACCCACCCCTCCTATGTCTGGACACTGCTGGGAGGACTCTGCACCCACCCCTCCTGTGTCTGTGCACTGCTGGGGGGACTCTGCACCCACCCCTCCTATGTCTGGGCACTGCTGGGAGGACTCTGAACACACCCCTCCTATGTCTGGGCACTGCTGGGGGGACTCTGCACCCACCCCTCCTATGTCTGGGCACTGCTGGGAGGACTCTGCACCCACCCCTCCTATGTCTGGGCACTGCTGGGAGGACTCTCACCCACCCCTCCTATGTCTGGGCACTGCTGGGAGGACTCACACCAACCCCTCCTATGTCTGGGCACTGCTGGGGGGACTCTGCACCCACCCCTCCTATGTCTGGGCACTGCTGGGAGGACTCTCACCCACCCCTCCTGTGTCTGGGCACTGCTGGGAGTGATAGGCACCCACCCCTCCTATGTCTGGGCAGTGCTGGGGGGACTCTGCACCCACCCCTCCTGTGGCTGGGCACTGCTGGGAGGGGGGGGGACTCTGCACCCACCCCTCCTGTGTCTGGGCACTGCTGGGAGTGATAGGCACCCACCCCTCCTATGGCTTGTCACTGCTGGGGGGACTCTGCACCCACCCCTCCTGTGTCTGGGCACTGCTGGGGAGACTCTGCACCCACCCCTCCTATGTCTGGGCACTGCTGGGAGGACTCTGCACCCACCCCTCCTATGTCTGGGCACTGCTGGGAGGACTCACACCCACCCCTCCTGTGTCTGGGCACTGCTGGGAGGACTCTGCACCCACCCCTCCTATGTCTGGGCACTGCTGGGAGGACTCTGCACCCACCCCTCGTATGTCTGGGCACTGCAGGGAGTGATAGGCACCCACCCCTCCTATGTCTGGGCACTGCTGTGAGTGATAGGCACCCACCCCTCCTATGTCTGGGCACTGCTGGGAGTGATAGGTACCCACCCCTCCTATGTCTGGGCACTGCTGGGAGTGATAGGCACCCACCCCTCCTATGTCTGGGCACTGCTGGGGGGACTCTGCACTCACCCCTCCTGTGTCTGGGCACTGCTGGGGGGGGGACTCTGCACCCACCCCTCCTGTGTCTGGGCACTGCTGGGAGTGATAGGCACCCACCCCTCCTATGTCTGGGCACTGCTGGGAGGACTCTGCACCCACCCCTCCTATGTCTGGGCACTGCTGGGAGTGATAGGCACCCACCCCTCCTATGTCTGGGCACTGCTGGGAGGACTCTGCACCCACCCCTCCTATGTCTGGGCACTGCTGGGAGGACTCTCACCCACCCCTCCTGTGTCTGGGCACTGCTGGGAGGACTCTGCACCCACCCCTCCTATGTCTGGGCACTGCTGGGAGGACTCTCACCCACCCCTCCTGTGTCTGGGCACTGCTGGGAGTGATAGGCACCCACCCCTCCTATGTCTGGGCACTGCTGGGAGTGATAGGCACCCACCCCTCCTATGTCTGGGCACTGCTGGGAGGACTCTGCACCCACCCCTCCTATGTCTGGGCACTGCTGGGAGGACTCTCACCCACCCCTCCCGTGTCTGGGCTCTGCTGGGAGTGATAGGCACCCACCCCTCCTATGTCTGGGCACTGCTGGGAGTGATAGGCACCCACCCCTCCTATGTCTGGGCACTGCTGGGAGGACTCTGCACCCACCCCTCCTGTGTCTGGGCACTGCTGGGAGGACTCTCACCCACCCCTCCTGTGTCTGGGCACTGCTGGGAGTGATAGGCACCCACCCCTCCTATGTCTGGGCACTGCTGGGAGTGATAGGCATCCACCCCTCCTATGTCTGGGCACTGCTGGGAGGACTCTGCACCCACCCCTCCTATGTCTGGGCACTGCTGGGAGGACTCTCACCCACCCCTCCCGTGTCTGGGCACTGCTGGGAGTGATAGGCACCCACCTCTCCTATGTCTGGGCACTGCTGGGGGGACTCTGCACCCACCCCTCCTGTGTCTGGGCACTGCTGGGGGGACTCTGCACCCACCCCTCCTATGTCTGGGCACTGCTGGGAGTGATAGGCACCCACCCCTCCTATGTCTGGGCACTGCTGGGGGGACTCTGCACCCACCCCTCCTATGTCTGGGCACTGCTGGGGGGAGTCTGCACCCACCCCTCCTATGTCTGGACACTGCTGGGAGGACTCTGCACCCACCCCTCCTGTGTCTGTGCACTGCTGGGGGGACTCTGCACCCACCCCTCCTATGTCTGGGCACTGCTGGGAGGACTCTGAACACACCCCTCCTATGTCTGGGCACTGCTGGGGGGACTCTGCACCCACCCCTCCTATGTCTGGGCACTGCTGGGAGGACTCTGCACCCACCCCTCCTATGTCTGGGCACTGCTGGGAGGACTCTCACCCACCCCTCCTATGTCTGGGCACTGCTGGGAGGACTCACACCAACCCCTCCTATGTCTGGGCACTGCTGGGGGGACTCTGCACCCACCCCTCCTATGTCTGGGCACTGCTGGGAGGACTCTCACCCACCCCTCCTGTGTCTGGGCACTGCTGGGAGTGATAGGCACCCACCACTCCTATGTCTGGGCAGTGCTGGGGGGACTCTGCACCCACCCCTCCTGTGGCTGGGCACTGCTGGGAGGGGGGGGGACTCTGCACCCACCCCTCCTGTGTCTGGGCACTGCTGGGAGTGATAGGCACCCACCCCTCCTATGGCTTGTCACTGCTGGGGGGACTCTGCACCCACCCCTCCTGTGTCTGGGCACTGCTGGGGAGACTCTGCACCCACCCCTCCTATGTCTGGGCACTGCTGGGAGGACTCTGCACCCACCCCTCCTATGTCTGGGCACTGCTGGGAGGACTCACACCCACCCCTCCTGTGTCTGGGCACTGCTGGGAGGACTCTGCACCCACCCCTCCTATGTCTGGGCACTGCTGGGAGGACTCTGCACCCACCCCTCGTATGTCTGGGCACTGCTGGGAGTGATAGGCACCCACCCCTCCTATGTCTGGGCACTGCTGTGAGTGATAGGCACCCACCCCTCCTATGTCTGGGCACTGCTGGGAGTGATAGGTACCCACCCCTCCTATGTCTGGGCACTGCTGGGAGTGATAGGCACCCACCCCTCCTATGTCTGGGCACTGCTGGGGGGACTCTGCACTCACCCCTCCTGTGTCTGGGCACTGCTGGGGGGGGGACTCTGCACCCACCCCTCCTGTGTCTGGGCACTGCTGGGAGTGATAGGCACCCACCCCTCCTATGTCTGGGCACTGCTGGGAGGACTCTGCACCCACCCCTCCTATGTCTGGGCACTGCTGGGAGTGATAGGCACCCACCCCTCCTATGTCTGGGCACTGCTGGGAGGACTCTGCACCCACCCCTCCTATGTCTGGGCACTGCTGGGAGGACTCTCACCCACCCCTCCTGTGTCTGGGCACTGCTGGGAGGACTCTGCACCCACCCCTCCTATGTCTGGGCACTGCTGGGAGGACTCTCACCCACCCCTCCTGTGTCTGGGCACTGCTGGGAGTGATAGGCACCCACCCCTCCTATGTCTGGGCACTGCTGGGAGTGATAGGCACCCACCCCTCCTATGTCTGGGCACTGCTGGGAGGACTCTGCACCCACCCCTCCTATGTCTGGGCACTGCTGGGAGGACTCTCACCCACCCCTCCCGTGTCTGGGCTCTGCTGGGAGTGATAGGCACCCACCCCTCCTATGTCTGGGCACTGCTGGGAGTGATAGGCACCCACCCCTCCTATGTCTGGGCACTGCTGGGAGGACTCTGCACCCACCCCTCCTATGTCTGGGCACTGCTGGGAGGACTCTCACCCACCCCTCCCGTGTCTGGGCACTGCTGGGAGTGATAGGCACCCACCTCTCCTATGTCTGGGCACTGCTGGGGGGACTCTGCACCCACCCCTCCTATGTATGGGCACTGCTGGGGGGAGTCTGCACCCACCCCTCCTATGTCTGGACACTGCTGGGAGGACTCTGCACCCACCCCTCCTGTGTCTGTGCACTGCTGGGGGGACTCTGCATCCACCCCTCCTATGTCTGGGCACTGCTGGGAGGACTCTGCACCCAACCCTCCTATGTCTGGGCACTGCTGGGAGGACTCTGCACCCACCCCTCCTATGTCTGGGCACTGCTGGGAGGACTCTCACCCACCCCACCCCTCCTGTGTCTGGGCACTGCTGGGAGTGATAGGCACCCACCCCTCCTATGTCTGGGCACTGTTGGGGGGACTCTGCACCCACCCCTCCTGTGGCTGGGCACTGCTGGGGGGGGACTCTGCACCCACCCCTCCTGTGTCTGGGCACTGCTGGGAGTGATAGGCACCCACCCCTCCTATGTCTGGGCACTGCTGGGGGGACTCTGCACCCACCCCTCCTGTGGCTGGGCACTGCTGGGGGGGGACTCTGCACCCACCCCTCCTGTGTCTGGGCACTGCTGGGAGTGATAGGCACCCACCCCTCCTATGGCTTGTCACTGCTGGGGGGACTCTGCACCCACCCCTCCTATGTCTGGGCACTGCTGGGAGGACTCTGCACCCACCCCTCCTATGTCTGGGCACTGCTGGGAGGACTCTCACCCACCCCTCCTGTGTCTGGGCACTGCTGGGAGTGATAGGCACCCACCCCTCCTATGTCTGGGCACTGCTGGGGGGACTCTGCACCCACCCCTCCTGTGGCTGGGCACTGCTGGGGGGGGGACTCTGCACCCACCCCTCCTGTGTCTGGGCACTGCTGGGAGTGATAGGCACCCACCCCTCCTATGGCTTGTCACTGCTGGGGGGACTCTGCACCCACCCCTCCTGTGTCTGGGCACTGCTGGGGGGACTCTGCACCCACCCCTCCTATGTCTGGGCACTGCTGGGAGTGATAGGCACCCACCCCTCCTATGTCTGGGCACTGCTGGGGGGACTCTGCACCCACCCCTCCTATGTCTGGGCACTGCTGGGGGGAGTCTGCACCCACCCCTCCTATGTCTGGACACTGCTGGGGGGACTCTGCACCCACCCCTCCTGTGGCTGGGCACTGCTGGGGGGGGACTCTGCACCCACCCCTCCTGTGTCTGGGCACTGCTGGGAGTGATAGGCACCCACCCCTCCTATGGCTTGTCACTGCTGGGGGGACTCTGCACCCACGCCTCCTATGTCTGGGCACTGCTGGGGGGACTCTGCAACCACGCCTCCTATGTCTGGGCACTGCTGGGAGGACTCTGCACCCACCCCTCCTGTGTCTGGGCACTGCTGGGGGGACTCTGCACCCACCCCTCCTATGTCTGGGCACTGCTGGGAGGACTCTGCACCCACCCCTCCTATGTCTGGGCACTGCTGGGGGGACTCTGCAACCACGCCTCCTATGTCTGGGCACTGCTGGGAGGACTCTGCACCCACCCCTCCTATGTCTGGGCACTGCTGGGAGGACTCTGCATCCACCCCTCCTATGTCTGGGCACTGCTGGGAGTGATAGGCACCCACCCCTCCTATGTCTGGGCACTGCTGGGGGGGGACTCTGCACCCACCCCTCCTGTGTCTGGGCACTGCTGGGAGGGATAGGCACCCACCCCTCCTATGGCTTGTCACTGCTGGAGGGACTCTGCACCCACCCCTCCTATGTCTGGGCACTGCTGGGGGGACTCTGCAACCACGCCTCCTATGTCTGGGCACTGCTGGGAGGACTCTGCACCCACCCCTCCTATGTCTGGGCACTGCTGGGAGGACTCACACCCACCCCTCCTGTGTCTGGGCACTGCTGGGAGGACTCTGCACCCACCCCTCCTATGTCTGGGCACTGCTGGGAGGACTCTGCACCCACCCCTCCTGTGTCTGGGCACTGCTGGGAGTGATAGGCACCCACCCCTCCTATGTCTGGGCACTGCTGGGAGTGATAGGCACCCACCCCTCCTATGTCTGGGCACTGCTGGGAGGACTCTGGACCCAACCCTCCTGTGTCTGGGCACTGCTGGGAGGACTCTCACCCACCCCTCCTGTGCCTGGGCACTGCTGGGAGTGATAGGCACCCACCCCTCCTATGTCTGGGCACTGCTGGGAGTGATAGGCATCCACCCCTCCTATGTCTGGGCACTGCTGGGAGGACTCTGCACCCACCCCTCCTATGTCTGGGCACTGCTGGGAGGACTCTCACCCACCCCTCCCGTGTCTGGGCACTGCTGGGAGTGATAGGCACCCACCTCTCCTATGTCTGGGCACTGCTGGGGGGACTCTGCACCCACCCCTCCTGTGTCTGGGCACTGCTGGGGGGACTCTGCACCCACCCCTCCTATGTCTGGGCACTGCTGGGAGTGATAGGCACCCACCCCTCCTATGTCTGGGCACTGCTGGGGGGACTCTGCACCCACCCCTCCTATGTCTGGGCACTGCTGGGGGGAGTCTGCACCCACCCCTCCTATGTCTGGACACTGCTGGGAGGACTCTGCACCCACCCCTCCTGTGTCTGTGCACTGCTGGGGGGACTCTGCACCCACCCCTCCTATGTCTGGGCACTGCTGGGAGGACTCTGAACCCACCCCTCCTATGTCTGGGCACTGCTGGGGGGACTCTGCACCCACCCCTCCTATGTCTGGGCACTGCTGGGAGGACTCTGCACCCACCCCTCCTATGTCTGGGCACTGCTGGGAGGACTCTCACCCACCCCTCCTATGTCTGGGCACTGCTGGGAGGACTCACACCCACCCCTCCTATGTCTGGGCACTGCTGGGGGGACTCTGCACCCACCCCTCCTATGTCTGGGCACTGCTGGGAGGACTCTCACCCACCCCTCCTGTGTCTGGGCACTGCTGGGAGTGATAGGCACCCACCCCTCCTATGTCTGGGCAGTGCTGGGGGGACTCTGCACCCACCCCTCCTGTGGCTGGGCACTGCTGGGGGGGGGGACTCTGCACCCACCCCTCCTGTGTCTGGGCACTGCTGGGAGTGATAGGCACCCACCCCTCCTATGGCTTGTCACTGCTGGGGGGACTCTGCACCCACCCCTCCTGTGTCTGGGCACTGCTGGGGGGACTCTGCACCCACCCCTCCTATGTCTGGGCACTGCTGGGAGGACTCTGCACCCACCCCTCCTATGTCTGGGCACTGCTGGGAGGACTCACACCCACCCCTCCTGTGTCTGGGCACTGCTGGGAGGACTCTGCACCCACCCCTCCTATGTCTGGGCACTGCTGGGAGGACTCTGCACCCACCCCTCGTATGTCTGGGCACTGCTGGGAGTGATAGGCACCCACCCCTCCTATGTCTGGGCACTGCTGTGAGTGATAGGCACCCACCCCTCCTATGTCTGGGCACTGCTGGGAGTGATAGGTACCCACCCCTCCTATGTCTGGGCACTGCTGGGAGTGATAGGCACCCACCCCTCCTATGTCTGGGCACTGCTGGGGGGACTCTGCACCCACCCCTCCTGTGTCTGGGCACTGCTGGGGGGGGACTCTGCACCCACCCCTCCTGTGTCTGGGCACTGCTGGGAGTGATAGGCACCCACCCCTCCTATGTCTGGGCACTGCTGGGAGGACTCTGCACCCACCCCTCCTATGTCTGGGCACTGCTGGGAGTGATAGGCACCCACCCCTCCTATGTCTGGGCACTGCTGGGAGGACTCTGCACCCACCCCTCCTATGTCTGGGCACTGCTGGGAGGACTCTCACCCACCCCTCCTGTGTCTGGGCACTGCTGGGAGGACTCTGCACCCACCCCTCCTATGTCTGGGCACTGCTGGGAGGACTCTCACTCACCCCTCCTGTGTCTGGGCACTGCTGGGAGTGATAGGCACCCACCCCTCCTATGTCTGGGCACTGCTGGGAGTGATAGGCACCCACCCCTCCTATGTCTGGGCACTGCTGGGAGGACTCTGCACCCACCCCTCCTATGTCTGGGCACTGCTGGGAGGACTCTCACCCACCCCTCCCGTGTCTGGGCTCTGCTGGGAGTGATAGGCACCCACCCCTCCTATGTCTGGGCACTGCTGGGAGTGATAGGCACCCACCCCTCCTATGTCTGGGCACTGCTGGGAGGACTCTGCACCCACCCCTCCTATGTCTGGGCACTGCTGGGAGGACTCTCACCCACCCCTCCCGTGTCTGGGCACTGCTGGGAGTGATAGGCACCCACCTCTCCTATGTCTGGGCACTGCTGGGGGGACTCTGCACCCACCCCTCCTATGTATGGGCACTGCTGGGGGGAGTCTGCACCCACCCCTCCTATGTCTGGACACTGCTGGGAGGACTCTGCACCCACCCCTCCTGTGTCTGTGCACTGCTGGGGGGACTCTGCATCCACCCCTCCTATGTCTGGGCACTGCTGGGAGGACTCTGCACCCACCCCTCCTATGTCTGGGCACTGCTGGGAGGACTCTGCACCCACCCCTCCTATGTCTGGGCACTGCTGGGAGGACTCTCACCCACCCCTCCTGTGTCTGGGCACTGCTGGGAGTGATAGGCACCCACCCCTCCTATGTCTGGGCACTGTTGGGGGGACTCTGCACCCACCCCTCCTGTGGCTGGGCACTGCTGGGGGGGGGACTCTGCACCCACCCCTCCTGTGTCTGGGCACTGCTGGGAGTGATAGGCACCCACCCCTCCTATGTCTGGGCACTGCTGGGGGGACTCTGCACCCACCCCTCCTGTGGCTGGGCACTGCTGGGGGGGGACTCTGCACCCACCCCTCCTGTGTCTGGGCACTGCTGGGAGTGATAGGCACCCACCCCTCCTATGGCTTGTCACTGCTGGGGGGACTCTGCACCCACCCCTCCTATGTCTGGGCACTGCTGGGAGGACTCTGCACCCACCCCTCCTATGTCTGGGCACTGCTGGGAGGACTCTCACCCACCCCTCCTGTGTCTGGGCACTGCTGGGAGTGATAGGCACCCACCCCTCCTATGTCTGGGCACTGCTGTGGGGACTCTGCACCCACCCCTCCTGTGGCTGGGCACTGCTGGGGGGGGACTCTGCACCCACCCCTCCTGTGTCTGGGCACTGCTGGGAGTGATAGGCACCCACCCCTCCTATGGCTTGTCACTGCCGGGGGGACTCTGCACCCACCCCTCCTATGTCTGGGCACTGCTGGGAGGACTCTGCACCCACCCCTCCTGTGTCTGGGCACTGCTGGGGGGACTCTGCACCCACCCCTCCTATGTCTGGGCACTGCTGGGAGGACTCTGCACCCACCCCTCCTATGTCTGGGCACTGCTGGAGGGACTCTGCACCCACCCCTCCTATGTCTGGGCACTGCTGGGAGGACTCTCACCCACCCCTCCTGTGTCTGGGCACTGCTGGGAGTGATAGGCACCCACCCCTCCTATGTCTGGGCACTGCTGGGAGGACTCTGCACCCACCCCTCCTATGTCTGGGCACTGCTGGGAGGACTCTCACCCACCCCTCCTGTGTCTGGGCACTGCTGGGAGTGGTAGGCACCCACCCCTCCTATGTCTGGGCACTGCTGGGAGTGATAGGCACCCACCCCTCCTATGTCTGGGCACTGCTGGGAGGACTCTGCACCCACACCTCCTATGTCTGGGCACTGCTGGGAGGACTCTCACCCACCCCTCCTGTGTCTGGGCACTGCTGGGAGTGATAGGCACCCACCTCTCCTATGTCTGGGCACTGCTGGGGGGACTCTGCACCCACCCCTCCTGTGTCTGGGCACTGCTGGGGGGACTCTGCACCCACCCCTCCTATGTCTGGGCACTGCTGGGAGTGATAGGCACCCACCCCTCCTATGTCTGGGCACTGCTGGGGGGACTCTGCACCCACCCCTCCTATGTATGGGCACTGCTGGGGGGAGTCTGCACCCACCCCTCCTATGTCTGGACACTGCTGGGAGGACTCTGCACCCACCCCTCCTGTGTCTATGCACTGCTGGGGGGGGACTCTGTACCCACCCCTCCTGTGTCTGGGCACTGCTGGGAGGACTCTGCACCCACCCCTCCTATGTCTGGGCACTGCTGGAGGGACTCTGCACCCACCCCTCCTATGTCTGGGCACTGCTGGGAGGACTCTCACCCACCCCTCCTGTGTCTGGGCACTGCTGGGAGTGATAGGCACCCACCCCTCCTATGTCTGGGCACTGCTGGGAGGACTCTGCACCCACCCCTCCTATGTCTGGGCACTGCTGGGAGGACTCTGCACCCACCCCTCCTGTGTCTGGGCACTGCTGGGAGTGATAGGCACCCACCCCTCCTATGTCTGGGCACTGTTGGGGGGACTCTGCACCCACCCCTCCTGTGGCTGGGCACTGCTGGGGGGGACTCTGCACCCACCCCTCCTGTGTCTGGGCACTGCTGGGAGTGATAGGCACCCACCCCTCCTATGTCTGGGCACTGCTGGGGGGACTCTGCACCCACCCCTCCTGTGGCTGGGCACTGCTGGGGGGACTCTGCACCGACCCCTCCTGTGTCTGGGCACTGCTGGGGGGGGGATTCTGCACCCACCCCTCCTGTGTCTGGGCACTGCTGGGAGTGATAGGCACCCGCCCCTCCTATGGCTGGTCACTGCTGGAGGGACTCTGCACCCACCCCTCCTATGTCTGGGCACTGCTGGGGGGACTCTGCAACCACGCCTCCTATGTCTGGGCACTGCTGGGAGGACTCTGCACCCACCCCTCCTGTGTCTGGGCACTGCTGGGGGGACTCTGCACCCACCCCTCCTATGTCTGGGCACTGCTGGGAGGACTCTGCACCCACCCCTCCTATGTCTGGGCACTGCTGGGAGGACTCTGCACCTACCCCTCCTATGTCTGGGCACTGCTGGGGGGACTCTGCACCCACCCCTCCTATGTCTGGGCACTGCTGGAGGGACTATGCACCCACCCCTCCTATGTCTGGGCACTGCTGGGAGGACTCTCACCCACCCCTCCTGTATCTGGGCACTGCTGGGAGTGATAGGCACCCACCCCTCCTATGTCTGGGCACTGCTGGGGGGACTCTGCACCCACCCCTCCTGTGTCTGGGCACTGCTGGGGGGACTCTGCACCCACCCCTCCTATGTCTGGGCACTGCTGGGAGTGATAGGCACCCACCCCTCCTGTGTCTGGGCACTGCTGGGAGTGATAGGCACCCACCCCTCCTCTGTCTGGGCACTGCTGGCAGGACTCTGCACCCACTCCTCCTATGTCTGGGCACTGCTGGGAGGACTCTCACCCACCCCTCCTGTATCTGGGCACTGCTGGGAGTGATAGGCACCCACCCCTCCTATGTCTGGGCACTGCTGGGGGGACTCTGCACCCACCCCTCCTGTGTCTGGGCATTGCTGGGGGGACTCTGCACCCACCCCTCCTATGTCTGGGCACTGCTGGGAGTGATAGGCACCCACCCCTCCAATGTCTGGGCACTGCTGGGAAGACTCTGCGCCCACCCCTCCTATGTCTGGGCACTGCTGGGAGGACTCTCACCCACCCCTCCTGTGTCTGGGCACTGCTGGGAGTGATAGGCACCCACCCCTCCTTTGTCTGGGCACTGCTGGGGGGGACTCTGCACCCACCCCTCCTGTGTCTGGGCACTGCTGGGGGGACTCTGCACCCACCCCTCCTATGTCTGGGCACTGCTGAAAGTGATAGGCACCCACCCCTCCTATGTCTGGGCACTGCTGGGGGGACTCTGCACCCACCCCTCCTATGTCTGGGCACTGCTGGGAGGACTCTGCACCCACCCCTCCTGTGTCTGGACACTGCTGGGGGGACTGTGCACCCACCCCTCCTATGTCTGGGCACTGCTGGGAGGACTCTCACCCACCCCTCCTGTGTCTGGGCACTGCTGGGAGTTATAGGCACCCACCCCTCCTGTGTCTGGGCACTGCTGGGAGTGATAGGCACCCACCCCTCCTATGTCTGGGCACTGCTGGGAGGACTCTGCATCCACCCCTCCTATGTCTGGGCACTGCTGGGAGTGATAGGCAACCACCCCTCCTATGTCTGGGCACTGCTGGGAGGACTCTGCACCCACCCCTCCTGTGTCTGGGCACTGCTGGGAGGACTCTGCATCCACCCCTCCTATGTCTGGGCACTCCTGGGAGTGATAGGCACCCACCCCTCCTATGTCTGGGCACTGCTGGGAGGACTCTGCACCCACCCCTCATGTGTCTGGGCACTGCTGGGAGGACTCTGCACCCACCCCTCCTATGTCTGGGCACTGCTGGGGGGACTCTGCACCCACCCCTCCTATGTCTGGGCACTGCTGGGAGGACTCTCACCCACCCCTCCTATGTCTGGGCACTGCTGGGAGTGATAGGCACCCACCCCTCCTATGTCTGGGCACTGCGGGGGGGACTCTGCACCCACCCCTCCTGTGGCTGGGCACTGCTGGGGGGGGACTCTGCACCCACCCCTCCTGTGTCTGGGCACTGCTGGGAGTGATAGGCACCCACCCCTCCTATGGCTTGTCACTGCTGGGGGGACTCTGCACCCACCCCTCCTGTGTCTGGGCACTGCTGGGGGGACTCTGCACCCACCCCTCCTATGTCTGGGCACTGCTGGGAGGACTCTGCACCCACCCCTCCTATGTCTGGGCACTGCTGGGAGGACTCACACCCACCCCTCCTGTGTCTGGGCACTGCTGGGAGGACTCTGCACCCACCCCTCCTATGTCTGGGCACTGCTGGGAGGACTCTGCACCCACCCCTCGTATGTCTGGGCACTGCTGGGAGTGATAGGCACCCACCCCTCCTATGTCTGGGCACTGCTGGGAGTGATAGGCACCCACCCCTCCTATGTCTGGGCACTGCTGGGAGTGATAGGCACCCACCCCTCCTATGTCTGGGCACTGCTGGGGGGACTCTGCACCCACCCCTCCTGTGTCTGGGCACTGCTGGGGGGGGGACTCTGCACCCACCCCTCCTGTGTCTGGGCACTGCTGGGAGTGATAGGCACCCACCCCTCCTACGTCTGGGCACTGCTGGGAGGACTCTGCACCCACCCCTCCTATGTCTGGGCACTGCTGGGAGTGATAGGCACCCACCCCTCCTATGTCTGGGCACTGCTGGGAGGACTCTGCACCCACCCCTCCTATGTCTGGGCACTGCTGGGAGGACTCTCACCCACCCCTCCTGTGTCTGGGCACTGCTAGGAGGACTCTGCACCCACCCCTTGTTGGACAGGCCACACGAAGGGCTTGCTCCCTCCCCGCACGACAGGGCCCGAGCTCCGGCCCACCAGGCATAACCCACGAAAAGCACCTGTACCCCGTCTCACGACGGATCTTCTGCCCTCGGACCTCTACTCATCACGGGGCCCAGCCCCACCGGCTCCCCCGGCCGGTTCAAGCCGCCATCTTGGGCCCTGCACCACGAGGCCGCGTGGCCTAGCCCCGACCCTAACCCCGGGCCTGGCCGGCCCCGACATCCCGGCACCACCATCCACCCGGGAGGTGAGCGGACCACTTGGCAGGTCAATGGGAGGACGAAGTGTCAAGAGCTCTTCCCCCGCCAGGTGCCGATCGCCTCCAGCTCCCCCAGGCGCTGGCTCCACCCCCTGCTGGGTGTCTGGACACCTTCATCCCGGGCCCTCCGACCTCCAAGTGCGAGGGCCCGGACATCAAAGGGCGGCTGCCCTATAACTGGGGCAACTCCGGAGCAGGAATGCAGTTGTATCCTGGAGTCGAGAGACACCGAGAGAACTCAGCCTTGACGGACTACTGGCGCTGCCGTAGCCCGCTCTTGTGAACCATCGTCCTGCCTGCTGGCGCTGCCGCGGCCTTCTACAACATCCATCCTCGTCGGGACCTGCTGGCGCTGCCGCGGCCCGTTGTAACGACCATCCTCACCGGGACCTGCTGGCGCTGCCGCGGACCGTACCTCGACCATCTCCACTGGGACCTGCTGGCGCTGCCGCGGACCGTACCTCGACCATCTCCACTGGGACCTGCTGGCGCTGCCGCGGACCGTGTACCGACCATCTCCACCGGGACCTGCTGGCGCTGCCGCGGCCCGTACCAACTAAGCTCGAGGATTGTGAGCTAATCATCATCTCATCCAGACTACCTGACTGGTAGACAGACTGTCCCGCTACCCCTTACCCTGCTTTGAGAGACTTGAATCGAGGGGACCCCTGAGTCCAGACCTCCTTGTACCATTCAACCGTACCCTAAGAAGTGCTTATAAAGAACCCTGAACCTTATCCGTGTGTGGTATCTGTCTGTGGGGGGGAAGTTACTTGTCTGTACGATCGCTGGAGACGGCTCTCCCTGGAGACCTCTCCTCCTGACCCCGGCCGACCCTCCCGGTCCGTCTACCCTTTCTAACATTGGTGGCCAGCGGCGCGATCCGAATCAACGCGTAATCGTACAGAGTGTAGCTCACCCCACGACAAAAACACAATGTCAGCCAAAGATAGCAACTCCACCGAGAAATTCCAAATGGATAAAATAGAAGAATACAACCACCGCGAACTGAGACAATTCTGCATAGAACTTGGCATTGCTACCACCGGCCTGAGTACCAAGGATGATCTAAAACACGCCCTAGAGTCGTGGACAGAAACTGGGGTCGCCGGACCCTCCGACCAAAGCAGCATCACACCAGAGGGGAACGCCACGGCTCCCGAGGAGCGGGGAACGGGCCTCTCGCAGGAGGAGATCCGAGAAAGAGAAAGAACCAGATTGCACGAGTTGGAAATGGCACGACTCAAGATGGATGGGGAACTCAAGTTAGCTGAACAGAAACTCAACCTCGAGCACATGCGGCTCCGAGATGAACGAGAAGAGAAGCAGAGACAGAGAGAGCTGGAGGAGAAAAAAATAACGCTCGAGCACGAGTGCCAACTAGCGGAAATAGAACTTCGGAAACAGAATAAGGAACTGGGGGTGCCTGAGCGACCACACACCCCGGGGCCAATCGAGAAAAAAGTCCACATCCCCAAGGATGTTGTCCGCGAGTATGTCCGAGAAGACGACATACAACAGTGGTTTAAAGCCTACGAGATCGCCATGACCTCCCACCGGATCGACCGGAGTGATTGGGGAGCCGGACTTTGGGGGAGGTTTATCAACGAGGGTCGCGATGCCCTACTGCAGCTCCCAGATCACCAAATGTCGTCCTACGACCACATGAAGGCTGCCCTCCTCACCCGCTACGGCCTCACACCCGAGATGTACCGCCAGAGGTTCAGAGATTGCACCCGGATCCCAGGTACAACTTGGGTAGAATACGTGAACTATTTCAGCCGTGCCTTCGAGGGTTGGATAAAGGGGAGCCAGGTCACCACCTACGAACAACTCTTTAACCTGATGGTATGGGAGCACCTGTCAAACAACTGCTTCGTCGAGCTCAGGCAGCACCTCCTCGACAGTAAGCTGACTGACCCCCGGCAGCTCGCCGCCGAAGCTGACCGATGGGAAAGCACCCGAGTGGGCCGGAGGGGGCCACACGAACAGAACAGAAACAACCAAGGCCAGCACCGTCCTCGGGGAGGAGGAGGGGGCCAGGGGCGAGGGAGAGACGCCTTGCCCGCAACACCCGTGGCCAGCACCCCGGCTCCGGCCGGTCGGGGCAACCCCCCGTGGCGTCCTGGGGTCCGAGCCAACGTCACGTGCCACCGATGCCAGCGAGTCGGCCACTACGCCAATGACCCGAGCTGCCCGCAGAACCAAACACCCAAGCCCCGCCAGGTAGCTGCCGCCGCCCTGGGGGAAGAGCGATCATTGGAGGAACCAGAGGAGTATGAGCCGGCCCAGCAAGAGTGGGAACCGGCCGCCATGGTCCTGGCGTGCTTAGGGGGAAGAGACATGGTCCCGCGGGCTCCCCTACCCGCTAACACCAGGAAATACGGTCAGTGGGTGACCATTAATGGACAACGAGCCGAGGCCTTGCATGACACAGGCGCCAGTGTGACGGCCGTCCGCTGTCACCTGGTGAAGCCCGAGCAGATCCTGCCGAACATTCTCTGCCCCATCCGCTCGGCAGACAACTCTGAAAGTATGTGTCAAATGGCCTGCGTCCCATTCGAATGGGGAGGGGTCTCCGGCCTGTTGAAGGTGACGGTCCGGGACGATGCCCCCGTGGACTGCCTCCTGGGGAATGACCTCGAGAGTTCCCCGTGGGCCACCGTTGAGAGAAGAGAGCACCTGGGGATGCTGGGCCTCCCGGACTGGGCCTGCATAACCACCCGGTCCATGACCGCCCGTGCCGTCCCTCGATCAGAAGAACCAGAATGGCCAGCACCCCCGCCCCCAGTCGCCCCAGTAGAAGACAACGACGAGGCCAGCCTCCCAGACTCGACGACCGAAGGGGACGCGCAACCCCAGGACCTTCCTGACCTGGCTCAGTGGCGTCAAGAAGGGGGGCCCACCCAAGAACAGTTCCGCCAGGAACAAAAGACCTGTCCCTCCCTCGAGGGACTCCGCCAACAAGCCAGCGCCCAGAACACAGGGGACTCCACCGGAACTCACTGGGTCTACTGGGATAACGACCTGCTATACAGCGAGCAAAGAATCGCCGAGCTGGGGGCCGGTCGAGTACTGGTGGTACCTCTCCGCTTCAGAGACTTTCTGCTCAACCTGGCCCACGATGTCCCCCTGGCTGGACACCTGGGCCAGGATAAAACGTACAGCCGCCTAGTGACCCACTTTTTCTGGCCGAAAATGAGGAACGACGTCCTGAACCACTGCCGATCTTGCCCCACATGCCAAGCCAGCGGGAAGAGTGGTCGGAAGCTGAAAGCCCCTCTGCAACCCTTCCCTGTGGTCACCACCCCGTTCGAAAGGGTGGGGATAGACATCGTGGGGCCTCTGGACCCCCGCACGGCACAAGGACACAGGTTCATCTTAGTACTGGTGGACCATGCCACCCGCTACCCCGAGGCGGTGCCCCTACGGACCGTGACAGCTCCGGTGGTTGGCCGGGCCCTAATGGGGATCTTCTCCCGGGTAGGCTTCCCCCGAGAAGTCGTCAGCGACCGAGGCACGAACTTTATATCCAAATACATGAAGTCCCTCTGGCAACAATGCGGGGTCACCTACAGATTCACGACCCCCTATCACCCCCAAGGGAACGGACTAGTGGAGCGTTTTAACCGCACCCTCAAGGGGATGATTGGGGGATTGGAAGAGCCCCTCCGTCGCCAGTGGGATGTACTACTCCCGTGCCTCCTCTTCGCTTACCGAGAAGTTCCCCAGAAGTCCCTCGGTTTTAGCCCTTTCGAACTCCTGTACGGGCACCCTGTGCGAGGGCCCCTCAGCCTAGTAAAAGAAGGTTGGGAGATGGCCCCCCTAAAGACCCCTCCAGACGTCTTCAAATACCTCCTGGCCCTACGCAACCAGACCCGGCGCTTCAGAGAGATGGCCAAGGCGAACCTCGAGGCCAGCCAGGAGGACATGAAGAAGTGGTATGATCACAATGCCTCCGCCGTTGAGTTCGAGCCTGGACAACAAGTATGGGTGATGTCCCCCACCGAACCATGTGCCTTGCAAGATAAGTGGACGGGGCCCTTCAAAGTGGTCGAGCGCAAAAGCCCCGTCACTTACCTCATCGACCTGGGGACCTCCCGGAACCCCCTTCGGGTCCTCCACACCAACCGACTCAAACCACACTTTGTGCGCTCAGAACTCAGCCTCCTGATGGCTACGGACAGTGGGGCAGAGGAGGACTCCGAGCCCCTCCCGGATCTTCTGAAGACTCAGGAGAATGACGGCTCCGTGGACGGGGTCCGGCTCTCTGACACCCTCACTTCGGAGCAACGCCAGGGCTGCCGGAACCTCCTGCTGCAGTTTGCTACCCTGTTCTCCCTCACCCCCGGGGTCACCCCTTGGTGTTTGCACGACGTGGACACCGGGGACAGTCCCCCTGTCCGACACCGGGCCTACCGCGTACCAGATCGGGTACGGGCCTGCATACAGGAGGAGGTGGCCAAGATGCTCACAATCGGGGTCATCGAGCCCTCGGACAGTCCCTGGGCCAGTCCGGTTGTATTGGTCCCCAAAGCCGCTGCCCCCGGCACCGCACCTGAACTGAGATTCTGCGTCGACTACCGGGGCTTGAACGCTGTCACCCGGACCGACGCTCATCCGATCCCCCGAGCAGACGAGCTGATCGACCGGCTGGGGGCCGCCCGCTACCTCAGTATCTTCGACCTAACAGCGGGCTACTGGCAGATCGGCCTCACACCCAGGGCTCAGGAACGGTCAGCCTTCTCTACCCCCGATGGCCACTACCAATTCAAGGTCATGCCCTTCGGCATGAAGAATGCCCCCGCCACGTTTCAACGCCTCGTGAACCAGGTCTTGGCGGGGCTCGAAGAGTTCAGCGCTGCCTACCTGGACGATATCGCTGTATACAGCCGCCACTGGCCCGACCACCTCCGTCACCTCCAAGAGGTCCTACAGGCCCTCCAGCGGGCCGGCCTCACAATTAAGGCCGGCAAGTGCCAAATTGGCCAAGGGTCTGTGACCTACCTTGGGCACCAAGTGGGAAGCGGGCTGGTGGCCCCGCTACAACTTAAGATTGCTGCCATCCAGTCCTGGCAGCCCCCCGTCACCCAGACCGAGGTCCGAGCCTTCTTGGGGCTCACCGGCTACTACCGGCGGTTCGTGAAGGACTACGGCAGCATCGTGGGGCCCCTCACGGGTCTCACGTCCAAGAACCAACCAAAGCGGATTAACTGGACCCCCGATTGTCAAGCGGCCTTCGAGAAGCTGAAGGCCGCCCTGTGCACCGCCCCTGTGCTCCAGGCCCCCGATTACAGTCGGGAATTCGTGGTACAGACCGACGCCTCCGACCACGGCATCGGAGCCGTTCTTTCTCAGTTAAACCCCGAAGGTCATGACCAGCCGGTGGCCTTCATCAGTCGACGTCTCCTGGCCCGAGAACAGCGCTGGAGCACCATCGAGAGGGAGGCCTTCGCAGTGGTGTGGGCCCTCAAAAAGCTCCGGCCCTATCTCTTCGGTACCCATTTCCGGGTACAAACCGACCATCGACCCCTGCAGTGGCTGATGCAGATGCGGGGGGAGAACCCAAAACTCTTGCGCTGGTCCATTTCCCTGCAGGGAATGGACTTCACTGTGGAGCACCGACCAGGCCAAGACCACGCCAACGCGGATGGCCTGTCCCGCTTTTTCCGCCTCGACGAAGAGAGTCCCCAAGGAGATGGGTGACTCTCCCCGCCTTCAGCTGGGGGGGACGCATGTTGGACAGGCCACACGAAGGGCTTGCTCCCTCCCCGCACGACAGGGCCCGAGCTCCGGCCCACCAGGCATAACCCACGAAAAGCACCTGTACCCCGTCTCATGACGGATCTTCTGCCCTCGGACCTCTACTCATCACGGGGCCCAGCCCCACCGGCTCCCCCGGCCGGTTCAAGCCGCCATCTTGGGCCCTGCACCACGAGGCCGCGTGGCCTAGCCCCGACCCTAACCCCGGGCCTGGCCGGCCCCGACATCCCGGCACCACCATCCACCCGGGAGGTGAGCGGACCACTTGGCAGGTCAATGGGAGGACGAAGTGTCAAGAGCTCTTCCCCCGCCAGGTGCCGATCGCCTCCAGCTCCCCCAGGCGCTGGCTCCACCCCCTGCTGGGTGTCTGGACACCTTCATCCCGGGCCCTCCGACCTCCAAGTGCGAGGGCCCGGACATCAAAGGGCGGCTGCCCTATAACTGGGGCAACTCCGGAGCAGGAAGGCAGTTGTATCCTGGAGTCGAGAGACACCGAGAGAACTCAGCCTTGACGGACTATTGGCGCTGCCGTAGCCCGCTCTTGTGAACCATCGTCCTGCCTGCTGGCGCTGCCGCGGCCTTCTACAACATCCATCCTCGTCGGGACCTGCTGGCGCTGCCGCGGCCCGTTGTAACGACCATCCTCACCGGGACCTGCTGGCGCTGCCGCGGACCGTACCTCGACCATCTCCACTGGGACCTGCTGGCGCTGCCGCGGACCGTACCTCGACCATCTCCACTGGGACCTGCTGGCGCTGCCGCGGACCGTGTACCGACCATCTCCACCGGGACCTGCTGGCGCTGCCGCGGCCCGTACCAACTAAGCTCGAGGATTGTGAGCTAATCATCATCTCATCCAGACTACCTGACTGGTAGACAGACTGTCCCGCTACCCCTTACCCTGCTTTGAGAGACTTGAATCGAGGGGACCCCTGAGTCCAGACCTCCTTGTACCATTCAACCGTACCCTAAGAAGTGCTTATAAAGAACCCTGAACCTTATCCGTGTGTGGTATCTGTCTGTGGGGGGGAAGTTACTTGTCTGTACGATCGCTGGAGACGGCTCTCCCTGGAGACCTCTCCTCCTGACCCCGGCCGACCCTCCCGGTCCGTCTACCCTTTCTAACACCCCTCCTATGTCTGGGCACTGCTGGGAGGACTATCACCCACCCCTCCTGTGTCTGGGCACTGCTGGGAGTGATAGGCACCCACCCCTCCTATGTCTGGGCACTGCTGGGAGTGATAGGCACCCACCCCTCCTATGTCTGGGCACTGCTGGGAGGACTCTGCACCCACCCCTCCTATGTCTGGGCACTGCTGGGAGGACTCTCACCCACCCCTCCCGTGTCTGGGCTCTGCTGGGAGTGATAGGCACCCACCCCTCCTATGTCTGGGCACTGCTGGGAGTGATAGGCACCCACCCCTCCTATGTCTGGGCACTGCTGGGAGGACTCTGCACCCACCCCTCCTATGTCTGGGCACTGCTGGGAGGACTCTCACCCACCCCTCCCGTGTCTGGGCACTGCTGGGAGTGATAGGCACCCACCTCTCCTATGTCTGGGCACTGCTGGGGGGACTCTGCACCCACCCCTCCTGTGTCTGGGCACTGCTGGGGGGACTCTGCACCCACCCCTCCTATGTCTGGGCACTGCTGGGAGTGATAGGCACTCACCCCTCCTATGTCTGGGCACTGCTGGGGGGACTCTGCACCCACCCCTCCTATGTATGGGCACTGCTGGGGGGAGTCTGCACCCACCCCTCCTATGTCTGGACACTGCTGGGAGGACTCTGCACCCACCCCTCCTGTGTCTGTGCACTGCTGGGGGGACTCTGCACCCACCCCTCCTATGTCTGGGCACTGCTGGGAGGACTCTGCACCCACCCCTCCTATGTCTGGGCACTGCTGGGAGGACTCTGCACCCACCCCTCCTATGTCTGGGCACTGCTGGGAGGACTCTCACCCACCCCTCCTGTGTCTGGGCACTGCTGGGAGTGATAGGCACCCACCCGTCCTATGTCTGGGCACTGTTGGGGGGACTCTGCACCCACCCCTCCTGTGGCTGGGCACTGCTGGGGGGGGACTCTGCACCCACCCCTCCTGTGTCTGGGCACTGCTGGGAGTGATAGGCACCCACCCCTCCTATGTCTGGGCACTGCTGGGGGGACTCTGCACCCACCCCTCCTGTGGCTGGGCACTGCTGGGGGGGACTCTGCACCCACCCCTCCTGTGTCTGGGCACTGCTGGGAGTGATAGGCACCCACCCCTCCCATGGCTTGTCACTGCTGGGGGGACTCTGCACCCACCCCTCCTATGTCTGGGCACTGCTGGGAGGACTCTGCACCCACCCCTCCTATGTCTGGGCACTGCTGGGAGGACTCTCACCCACCCCTCCTGTGTCTGGGCACTGCTGGGAGTGATAGGCACCCACCCCTCCTATGTCTGGGCACTGCTGGGGGGCTCTGCACCCACCCCTCCTGTGGCTGGGCACTGCTGGGGAGGACTCTGCACCCACCCCTCCTGTGTCTGGGCACTGCTGGGAGTGATAGGCACCCACCCCTCCTATGGCTTGTCACTGCTGGGGGGACTCTGCACCCACCCCTCCTATGTCTGGGCACTGCTGGGGGGACTCTGCAACCACGCCTCCTATGTCTGGGCACTGCTGGGAGGACTCTGCACCCACCCCTCCTGTGTCTGGGCACTGCTGGGGGGACTCTGCACCCACCCCTCCTATGTCTGGGCACTGCTGGGAGGACTCTGCACCCACCCCTCCTATGTCTGGGCACTGCTGGAGGGACTCTGCACCCACCCCTCCTATGTCTGGGCACTGCTGGGAGGACTCTCACCCACCCCTCCTGTGTCTGGGCACTGCTGGGAGTGATAGGCACCCACCCCTCCTATGTCTGGGCACTGCTGGGAGGACTCTGCACCCACCCCTCCTATGTCTGGGCACTGCTGGGAGGACTCTCACCCACCCCTCCTGTGTCTGGGCACTGCTGGGAGTGGTAGGCACCCACCCCTCCTATGTCTGGGCACTGCTGGGAGTGATAGGCACCCACCCCTCCTATGTCTGGGCACTGCTGGGAGGACTCTGCACCCACACCTCCTATGTCTGGGCACTGCTGGGAGGACTCTCACCCACCCCTCCTGTGTCTGGGCACTGCTGGGAGTGATAGGCACCCACCTCTCCTATGTCTGGGCACTGCTGGGGGGACTCTGCACCCACCCCTCCTGTGTCTGGGCACTGCTGGGAGTGATAGGCACCCACCCCTCCTATGTCTGGGCACTGCTGGGGGGACTCTGCACCCACCCCTCCTCTGTATGGGCACTGCTGGGGGGAGTCTGCACCCACCCCTCCTATGTCTGGACACTGCTGGGAGGACTCTGCACCCACCCCTCCTGTGTCTGTGCACTGCTGGGGGGGACTCTGCACCCACCCCTCCTGTGTCTGGGCACTGCTGGGAGGACTCTGCACCCACCCCTCCTATGTCTGGGCACTGCTGGAGGGACTCTGCACCCACCCCTCCTGTGTCTGGGCACTGCTGGGAGTGATAGGCACCCACCCCTCCTATGTCTGGGCACTGCTGGGAGGACTCTGCACCCACCCCTCCTATGTCTGGGCACTGCTGGGAGGACTCTGCACCCACCCCTCCTGTGTCTGGGCACTGCTGGGAGTGATAGGCACCCACCCCTCCTATGTCTGGGCACTGTTGGGGGGACTCTGCACCCACCCCTCCTGTGGCTGGGCACTGCTGGGGGGACTCTGCACCCACCCCTCCTGTGTCTGTGCACTGCTGGGGGGGACTCTGCACCCACCCCTCCTGTGTCTGGGCACTGCTGGGAGGACTCTGCACCCACCCCTCCTATGTCTGGGCACTGCTGGAGGGACTCTGCACCCACCCCTCCTATGTCTGGGCACTGCTGGGAGGACTCTCACCCACCCCTCCTGTGTCTGGGCACTGCTGGGAGTGATAGGCACCCACCCCTCCTATGTCTGGGCACTGCTGGGAGGACTCTGCACCCACCCCTCCTATGTCTGGGCACTGCTGGGAGGACTCTGCACCCACCCCTCCTGTGTCTGGGCACTGCTGGGAGTGATAGGCACCCACCCCTCCTATGTCTGGGCACTGTTGGGGGGACTCTGCACCCACCCCTCCTGTGGCTGGGCACTGCTGGGGGGGGGACTCTGCACCCACCCCTCCTGTGTCTGGGCACTGCTGGGAGTGATAGGCACCCACCCCTCCTATGTCTGGGCACTGCAGGGGGGACTCTGCACCCACCCCTCCTGTGGCTGGGCACTGCTGGGGGGACTCTGCACCGACCCCTCCTGTGTCTGGGCACTGCTGGGGGGGATTCTGCACCCACCCCTCCTGTGTCTGGGCACTGCTGGGAGTGATAGGCACCCACCCTTCCTATGGCTGGTCACTGCTGGGGGGACTCTGCACCCACCCCTCCTATGTCTGGGCACTGCTGGGGGGACTCTGCAACCACGCCTCCTATGTCTGGGCACTGCTGGGAGGACTCTGCACCCACCCCTCCTGTGTCTGGGCACTGCTGGGGGGACTCTGCACCCACCCCTCCTATGTCTGGGCACTGCTGGGAGGACTCTGCACCCACCCCTCCTATGTCTGGGCACTGCTGGGAGGACTCTGCACCTACCCCTCCTATGTCTGGGCACTGCTGGGGGGACTCTGCACCCACCCCTCCTATGTCTGGGCACTGCTGGAGGGACTATGCACCCACCCCTCCTATGTCTGGGCACTGCTGGGAGGACTCTCACCCACCCCTCCTGTATCTGGGCACTGCTGGGAGTGATAGGCACCCACCCCTCCTATGTCTGGGCACTGCTGGGGGGACTCTGCACCCACCCCTCCTGTGTCTGGGCACTGCTGGGGGGACTCTGCACCCACCCCTCCTATGTCTGGGCACTGCTGGGAGTGATAGGCACCCACCCCTCCTGTGTCTGGGCACTGCTGGGAGTGATAGGCACCCACCCCTCCTCTGTCTGGGCACTGCTGGCAGGACTCTGCACCCACTCCTCCTATGTCTGGGCATTGCTGGGAGGACTCTCACCCACCCCTCCTGTATCTGAGCACTGCTGGGAGTGATAGGCACCCACCCCTCCTATGTCTGGGCACTGCTGGGGGGACTCTGCACCCACCCCTCCTGTGTCTGGGCACTGCTGGGGGGACTCTGCACCCACCCCTCCTATGTCTGGGCACTGCTGGGAGTGATAGGCACCCACCCCTCCTATGTCTGGGCACTGCTGGGGGGACTCTGCACCCACCCCTCCTATGTCTGGGCACTGCTGGGAGGACTCTGCACCCACCCCTCCTGTGTCTGGACACTGCTGGGGGGACTGTGCACCCACCCCTCCTATGTCTGGGCACTGCTGGGAGGACTCTCACCCACCCCTCCTGTGTCTGGGCACTGCTGGGAGTTATAGGCACCCACCCCTCCTGTGTCTGGGCACTGCTGGGAGTGATAGGCACCCACCCCTCCTGTGTCTGGGCACTGCTGGGAGGACTCTGCATCCACCCCTCCTATGTCTGGGCACTGCTGGGAGTGATAGGCACCCACCCCTCCTATGTCTGGGCACTGCTGGGAGGACTCTGCACCCACCCCTCCTGTGTCTGGGCACTGCTGGGAGGACTCTGCACCCACCCCTCCTATGTCTGGGCACTGCTGGGGGGACTATGCACCCACCCCTCCTATGTCTGGGCACTGCTGGGAGGACTCTCACCCACCCCTCCTGTGTCTGGGCACTGCTGGGAGTGATAGGCACCCACCCCTCCTATGTCTGGGCACTGCTGGGGGGACTCTGCACCCACCCCTCCTGTGGCTGGGCACTGCTGGGGGGGGGGACTCTGCACCCACCCCTCCTGTGTCTGGGCACTGCTGGGAGTGATAGGCACCCACCCCTCCTATGGCTTGTCACTGCTGGGGGGACTCTGCACCCACCCCTCCTGTGTCTGGGCACTGCTGGGGGGACTCTGCACCCACCCCTCCTATGTCTGGGCACTGCTGGGAGGACTCTGCACCCACCCCTCCTATGTCTGAGCACTGCTGGGAGGACTCACACCCACCCCTCCTGTGTCTGGGCACTGCTGGGAGGACTCTGCACCCACCCCTCCTATGTCTGGGCACTGCTGGGAGGACTCTGCACCCACCCCTCGTATGTCTGGGCACTGCTGGGAGTGATAGGCACCCACCCCTCCTATGTCTGGGCACTGCTGGGAGTGATAGGCACCCACCCCTCCTATGTCTGGGCACTGCTGGGAGTGATAGGCACCCACCCCTCCTATGTCTGGGCACTGCTAGGGGGACTCTGCACCCACCCCTCCTGTGTCTGGGCACTGCTGGGGGGAGACTCTGCACCCACCCCTCCTGTGTCTGGGCACTGCTGGGAGTGATAGGCACCCACCCCTCCTATGTCTGGGCACTGCTGGGTGGACTCTGCACCCACCCCTCCTATGTCTGGGCACTGCTGGGAGTGATAGGCACCCACCCCTCCTATGTCTGGGCACTGCTGGGAGGACTCTGCACCCACCCCTCCTATGTCTGGGCACTGCTGGGAGGACTCTCACCCACCCCTCCTGTGTCTGGGCACTGCTGGGAGGACTCTGCACCCACCCCTCCTATGTCTGGGCACTGCTGGGAGGACTCTCACCCACCCCTCCTGTGTCTGGGCACTGCTGGGAGTGATAGGCACCCACCCCTCCTATGTCTGGGCACTGCTGGGAGTGATAGGCACCCACCCCTCCTATGTCTGGGCACTGCTGGGAGGACTCTGCACCCACCCCTCCTATGTCTGGGCACTGCTGGGAGGACTCTCACCCACCCCTCCCGTGTCTGGGCTCTGCTGGGAGTGATAGGCACCCACCCCTCCTATGTCTGGGCACTGCTGGGAGTGATAGGCACCCACCCCTCCTATGTCTGGGCACTGCTGGGAGGACTCTGCACCCACCCCTCCTGTGTCTGGGCACTGCTGGGAGGACTCTGCATCCACCCCTCCTATGTCTGGGCACTGATGGGAGTGATAGGCACCCACCCCTCCTATGTCTGGGCACTGCTGGGAGGACTCTGCACCCACCCCTCCTGTGTCTGGGCACTGCTGGGAGGACTCTGCACCCACCCCTCCTATGTCTGGGCACTGCTGGGGGGACTCTGCACCCACCCCTCCTATGTCTGGGCACTGCTGGGAGGACTCTCACCCACCCCTCCTGTGTCTGGGCACTGCTGGGAGTGATAGGCACCCACCCCTCCTATGTCTGGGCACTGCTGGGGGGACTCTGCACCCACCCCTCCTGTGGCTGGGCACTGCTGGGGGGGGGACTCTGCACCCACCCCTCCTGTGTCTGGGCACTGCTGGGAGTGATAGGCACCTACCCCTCCTATGGCTTGTCACTGCTGGGGGGACTCTGCACCCACCCCTCCTGTGTCTGGGCACTGCTGGGGGGACTCTGCACCCACCCCTCCTATGTCTGGGCACTGCTGGGAGGACTCTGCACCCACCCCTCCTATGTCTGGGCACTGCTGGGAGGACTCACACCCACCCCTCCAGTGTCTGGGCACTGCTGGGAGGACTCTGCACCCACCCCTCCTATGAATGGGCACTGCTGGGAGGACTCTGCACCCACCCCTCGTATGTCTGGGCACTGCTGGGAGTGATAGGCACCCACCCCTCCTATGTCTGGGCACTGCTGGGAGTGATAGGCACCCACCCCTCCTATGTCTGGGCACTGCTGGGAGTGATAGGCACCCACCCCTCCTATGTCTGGGCACTGCTGGGGGGACTCTGCACCCACCCCTCCTGTGTCTGGGCACTGCTGGGGGGGGGGACTCTGCACCCACCCCTCCTGTGTCTGGGCACTGCTGGGAGTGATAGGCACCCACCCCTCCTATGTCTGGGCACTGCTGGGAGGACTCTGCACCCACCCCTCCTATGTCTGGGCACTGCTGGGAGTGATAGGCACCCACCCCTCCTATGTCTGGGCACTGCTGGGAGGTCTCTGCACCCACCCCTCCTATGTCTGGGCACTGCTGAGAGGACTCTCACCCACCCCTCCTGTGTCTGGGCACTGCTGGGAGGACTCTGCACCCACCCCTCCTATGTCTGGGCACTGCTGGGAGGACTCTCACCCACCCCTCCTGTGTCTGGGCACTGCTGGGAGTGATAGGCACCCACCCCTCCTATGTCTGGGCACTGCTGGGAGTGATAGGCACCCACCCCTCCTATGTCTGGGCACTGCTGGGAGGACTCTGCACCCACCCCTCCTATGTCTGGGCACTGCTGGGAGGACTCTCACCCACCCCTCCCGTGTCTGGGCTCTGCTGGGAGTGATAGGCACCCACCCCTCCTATGTCTGGGCACTGCTGGGAGTGATAGGCACCCACCCCTCCTATGTCTGGGCACTGCTGGGAGGACTCTGCACCCACCCCTCCTATGTCTGGGCACTGCTGGGAGGACTCTCACCCACCCCTCCCGTGTCTGGGAACTGCTGGGAGTGATAGGCACCCACCTCTCCTATGTCTGGGCACTGCTGGGGGGACTCTGCACCCACCCCTCCTGTGTCTGGGCACTGCTGGGGGGACTCTGCACCCACCCCTCCTATGTCTGGGCACTGCTGGGAGTGATAGGCACCCACCCCTCCTATGTCTGGGCACTGCTGGGGGGACTCTGCACCCACCCCTCCTATGTATGGGCACTGCTGGGGGGAGTCTGCACCCACCCCTCCTATGTCTGGACACTGCTGGGAGGACTCTGCACCCACCCCTCCTGTGTCTGTGCACTGCTGGGGGGACTCTGCACCCACCCCTCCTATGTCTGGGCACTGCTGGGAGGACTCTGCACCCACCCCTCCTATGTCTGGGCACTGCTGGGAGGACTCTGCACCCACCCCTCCTATGTCTGGGCACTGCTGGGAGGACTCTCACCCACCCCTCCTGTGTCTGGGCACTGCTGGGAGTGATAGGCACCCACCCCTCCTATGTCTGGGCACTGTTGGGGGGACTCTGCACCCGCCCCTCCTGTGGCTGGGCACTGCTGGGGGGGACTCTGCACCCACCCCTCCTGTGTCTGGGCACTGCTGGGAGTGATAGGCACCCACCCCTCCTATGTCTGGGCACTGCTGGGGGGACTCTGCACCCACCCCTCCTGTGGCTGGGCACTGCTGGGGGGGGACTCTGCACCCACCCCCCCTGTGTCTGGGCACTGCTGGGAGTGATAGGCACGCACCCCTCCTATGGCTTATCACTGCTGGGGGGACTCTGCACCCACCCCTCCTATGTCTGGGCACTGCTGGGAGGACTCTGCACCCACCCCTCCTATGTCTGGGCACTGCTGGGAGGACTCTCACCCACCCCTCCTGTGTCTGGGCACTGCTGGGAGTGATAGGCACCCACCCCTCCTATGTCTGGGCACTGCTGGGGGGACTCTGCACCCACCCCTCCTGTGGCTGGGCACTGCTGGGGGGGGACTCTGCACCCACCCCTCCTGTGTCTGGGCACTGCTGGGAGTGATAGGCACCCACCCCTCCTATGGCTTGTCACTGCTGGGGGGACTCTGCACCCACCCCTCCTATGTCTGGGCACTGCTGGGGGGACTCTGCAACCATGCCTCCTATGTCTGGGCACTGCTGGGAGGACTCTGCACCCACCCCTCCTGTGTCTGGGCACTGCTGGGGGGACTCTGCACCCACCCCTCCTATGTCTGGGCACTGCTGGGAGGACTCTGCACCCACCCCTCCTATGTCGGGGCACTGCTGGAGGGACTCTGCACCCACCCCTCCTATGTCTGGGCACTGCTGGGAGGACTCTCACCCACCCCTCCTGTGTCTGGGCACTGCTGGGAGTGATAGGCACCCACCCCTCCTATGTCTGGGCACTGCTGGGAGGACTCTGCACCCACCCCTCCTATGTCTGGGCACTGCTGGGAGGACTCTCACCCACCCCTCCTGTGTCTGGGCACTGCTGGGAGTGGTAGGCACCCACCCCTCCTATGTCTGGGCACTGCTGGGAGTGATAGGCACCCACCCCTCCTATGTCTGGGCACTGCTGGGAGGACTCTGCACCCACACCTCCTATGTCTGGGCACTGCTGGGAGGACTCTCACCCACCCCGCCTGTGTCTGGGCACTGCTGGGAGTGATAGGCACCCACCTCTCCTATGTCTGGGCACTGCTGGGGGGACTCTGCACCCACCCCTCCTGTGTCTGGGCACTGCTGGGGGACTCTGCACCCACCCCTCCTATGTCTGGGCACTGCTGGGAGTGATAGGCACCCACCCCTCCTATGTCTGGGCACTACTGGGGGGACTCTGCACCCACCCCTCCTGTGTCTGGGCACTGCTGGGGGGAGTCTGCACCCACCCCTCCTATGTCTGGGCACTGCTGGAGGGACTCTGCACCCACCCCTCCTATGTCTGGGCACTGCTGGGAGGACTCTCACCCACCCCTCCTGTGTCTGGGCACTGCTGGGAGTGATAGGCACCCACCCCTCCTATGTCTGGGCACTGCTGGGAGGACTCTGCACCCACCCCTCCTATGTCTAGGCACTGCTGGGAGGACTCTGCACCCACCCCTCCTGTGTCTGGGCACTGCTGGGAGTGATAGGCACCCACCCCTCCTATGTCTGGGCACTGTTGGGGGGACTCTGCACCCACCCCTCCTGTGGCTGGGCACTGCTGGGGGGGGACTCTGCACCCACCCCTCCTGTGTCTGGGCACTGCTGGGAGTGATAGGCACCCACCCCTCCTATGTCTGGGCACTGCTGGGGGGACTCTGCACCCACCCCTCCTGTGGCTGGGCACTGCTGGGGGGACTCTGCACCGACCCCTCCTGTGTCTGGGCACTGCTGGGGGGGGATTCTGCACCCACCCCTCCTGTGTCTGGGCACTGCTGGGAGTGATAGGCACCCACCCCTCCTATGGCTGGTCACTGCTGGGGGGACTCTGCACCCACCCCTCCTATGTCTGGGCACTGCTGGGAGGACTCTGCACCCACCCCTCCTGTGTCTGGGCACTGCTGGGGGGACTCTGCACCCACCCCTCCTATGTCTGGGCACTGCTGGGAGGACTCTGCACACACCCCTCCTATGTCTGGGCACTGCTGGGAGGACTCTGCACCTACCCCTCCTATGTCTGGGCACTGCTGGGGGGACTCTGCACCCACCCCTCCTATGTCTGGGCACTGCTGGAGGGACTATGCACCCACCCCTCCTATGTCTGGGCACTGCTGGGAGGACTCTCACCCACCCCTCCTGTATCTGGGCACTGCTGGGAGTGATAGGCACTCACCCCTCCTATGTCTGGGCACTGCTGGGGGGACTCTGCACCCACCCCTTCTGTGTCTGGGCACTGCTGGGGGGACTCTGCACCCACCCCTCCTATGTCTGGGCACTGCTGGGAGTGATAGGCACCCACCCCTCCTGTGTCTGGGCACTGCTGGGAGTGATAGGCACCCACCCCTCCTCTGTCTGGGCACTGCTGGCAGGACTCTGCACCCACTCCTCCTATGTCTGGGCACTGCTGGGAGGACTCTCACCCACCCCTCCTGTATCTGGGCACTGCTGGGAGTGATAGGCACCCACCCCTCCTATGTCTGGGCACTGCTGGGGGGACTCTGCACCCACCCCTCCTGTGTCTGGGCACTGCTGGGGGGACTCTGCACCCACCCCTCCTATGTCTGGGCACTGCTGGGAGTGATAGGCACCCACCCCTCCTATGTCTGGGCACTGCTGGGAAGACTCTGCGCCCACCCCTCCTATGTCTGGGCACTGCTGGGAGGACTCTCACCCACCCCTCCTGTGTCTGGGCACTGCTGGGAGTGATAGGCACCCACCCCTCCTATGTCTGGGCACTGCTGGGGGGGGACTCTGCACCCACCCCTCCTGTGTCTGGGCACTGCTGGGGGGACTCTGCACCCACCCCTCCTATGTCTGGGCACTGATGGGAGTGATAGGCACCCACCCCTCCTATGTCTGGGCACTGCTGGGGGGACTCTGCACCCACCCCTCCTTTGTCTGGGCACTGCTGGGAGGACTCTGCACCCCCCCCTCCTGTGTCTGGACACTGCTGGGGGGACTGTGCACCCACCCCTCCTATGTCTGGGCACTGCTGGGAGGACTCTCACCCACCCCTCCTGCGTCTGGGCACTGCTGGGAGTTATAGGCACCCACCCCTCCTGTGTCTGGGCACTGCTGGGAGTGATAGGCACCCACCCCTCCTATGTCTGGGCACTGCTGGGAGGACTCTGCATCCACCCCTCCTATGTCTGGGCACTGCTGGGAGTGATAGGCACCCACCCCTCCTATGTCTGGGCACTGCTGGGAGGACTCTGCACCCACCCCTCCTGTGTCTGGGCACTGCTGGGAGGACTCACACCCACCCCTCCTGTGTCTGGGCACTGCTGGGAGGACTTTGCACCCACCCCTCCTATGTCTGGGCACTGCTGGGAGGACTCTGCACCCACCCCTCGTATGTCTGGGCACTGCTGGGAGGACTATCACCCACCCCTCCTGTGTCTGGGCACTGCTGGGAGTGATAGGCACCCACCCCTCCTATGTCTGGGCACTGCTGGGAGTGATAGGCACCCACCCCTCCTATGTCTGGGCACTGCTGGGAGTGATAGGCACCCACCCCTCCTATGTCTGGGCACTGCTGGGGGGACTCTGCACCCACCCCTCCTGTGTCTGGGCACTGCTGGGGGGACTCTGCACCCACCCCTCCTGTGTCTGGGCACTGCTGGGAGTGATAGGCACCCACCCCTCCTATGTCTGGGCACTGCTGGGGGGACTCTGCACCCACCCCTCCTGTGTCTGGGCACTGCTGGGGGGGGACTCTGCACCCACCCCTCCTGTGTCTGGGCACTGCTGGGAGTGATAGGCACCCACCCCTACTATG
Source organism: Triturus cristatus (assembly GCF_964204655.1). Classification (NCBI taxonomy): domain Eukaryota; kingdom Metazoa; phylum Chordata; class Amphibia; order Caudata; family Salamandridae; genus Triturus; species Triturus cristatus. The sequence goes on along the minus strand of NC_140579.1, from coordinate 476,287,375 downwards.
GCTGGTCACTGCTGGGGGGACTCTGCACCCACCCCTCCTATGTCTGGGCACTGCTGGGGGGACTCTACAACCATGCCTCCTATGTCTGGGCACTGCTGGGAGGACTCTGCACCCACCCCTCCTATGTCTGGGCACTGCTGGGAGGACTCTGCAACAACCCCTCCTATGTCTGGGCACTGCTGGAGGGACTCTGCACCCACCCCTCCTGTGTCTGGGCACTGCTGGGGGGGGGACTCTGCACCCACCCCTCCTGTGTCTGGGCACTGCTGGGAGTGATAGGCACCCACCCCTCCTATGTCTGGGCACTGCTGGGAGGACTCTGCACCCACCCCTCCTATGTCTGGGCACTGGTGGGAGTGATAGGCACCCACCCCTCCTATGTCTGGGCACTGCTGGGGGGGGACTCTGCAACCACGCCTCCTATGTCTGGGCACTGCTGGGAGGACTCTGCACCCACCCCTCCTGTGTCTGGGCACTGCTGGGGGGACTCTGCACCCACCCCTCCTATGTCTGGGCACTGCTGGGAGGACTCTGCACCCACCCCTCCTATGTCTGGGCACTGCTGGAGGGACTCTGCACCCACCCCTCCTATGTCTGGGCACTGCTGGGGGGACTCTGCACCCACCCCTCCTATGTCTGGGCACTGCTGGGAGTGATAGGCACCCACCCCTCCTATGTCTGGGCACTGCTGGGGGGACTCTGCACCCACCCCTCCTATGTATGGGCACTGCTGGGGGGAGTCTGCACCCACCCCTCCTATGTCTGGACACTGCTGGGAGGACTCTGCACCCACCCCTCCTGTGTCTGTGCACTGCTGGGGGGGGACTCTGCACCCACCCCTCCTGTGTCTGGGCACTGCTGGGAGGACTCTGCACCCACCCCTCCTATGTCTGGGCACTGCTGGAGGGACTCTGCACCCACCCCTCCTATGTCTGGGCACTGCTGGGAGGACTCTCACCCACCCCTCCTGTGTCTGGGCACTGCTGGGAGTGATAGGCACCCACCCCTCCTATGTCTGGGCACTGCTGGGAGGACTCTGCACCCACCCCTCCTATGTCTGGGCACTGCTGGGAGGACTCTGCACCCACCCCTCCTGTGTCTGGGCACTGCTGGGAGTGATAGGCACCCACCCCTCCTATGTCTGGGCACTGTTGGGGGGACTCTGCACCCACCCCTCCTGTGGCTGGGCACTGCTGGGGGGGACTCTGCACCCACCCCTCCTGTGTCTGGGCACTGCTGGGAGTGATAGGCACCCACCCCTCCTATGTCTGGGCACTGCTGGGGGGACTCTGCACCCACCCCTCCTGTGGCTGGGCACTGCTGGGGGGACTCTGCACCGACCCCTCCTGTGTCTGGGCACTGCTGGGGGGGGGATTCTGCACCCACCCCTCCTGTGTCTGGGCACTGCTGGGAGTGATAGGCACCCGCCCCTCCTATGGCTGGTCACTGCTGGGGGGACTCTGCACCCACCCCTCCTATGTCTGGGCACTGCTGGGGGGACTCTGCAACCACGCCTCCTATGTCTGGGCACTGCTGGGAGGACTCTGCACCCACCCCTCCTGTGTCTGGGCACTGCTGGGGGGACTCTGCACCCACCCCTCCTATGTCTGGGCACTGCTGGGAGGACTCTGCACCCACCCCTCCTATGTCTGGGCACTGCTGGGAGGACTCTGCACCTACCCCTCCTATGTCTGGGCACTGCTGGGGGGACTCTGCACCCACCCCTCCTATGTCTGGGCACTGCTGGAGGGACTATGCACCCACCCCTCCTATGTCTGGGCACTGCTGGGAGGACTCTCACCCACCCCTCCTGTATCTGGGCACTGCTGGGAGTGATAGGCACCCACCCCTCCTATGTCTGGGCACTGCTGGGGGGACTCTGCACCCACCCCTCCTGTGTCTGGGCACTGCTGGGGGGACTCTGCACCCACCCCTCCTATGTCTGGGCACTGCTGGGAGTGATAGGCACCCACCCCTCCTGTGTCTGGGCACTGCTGGGAGTGATAGGCACCCACCCCTCCTCTGTCTGGGCACTGCTGGCAGGACTCTGCACCCACTCCTCCTATGTCTGGGCACTGCTGGGAGGACTCTCACCCACCCCTCCTGTATCTGGGCACTGCTGGGAGTGATAGGCACCCACCCCTCCTATGTCTGGGCACTGCTGGGGGGACTCTGCACCCACCCCTCCTGTGTCTGGGCATTGCTGGGGGGACTCTGCACCCACCCCTCCTATGTCTAGGCACTGCTGGGAGTGATAGGCACCCACCCCTCCAATGTCTGGGCACTGCTGGGAAGACTCTGCGCCCACCCCTCCTATGTCTGGGCACTGCTGGGAGGACTCTCACCCACCCCTCCTGTGTCTGGGCACTGCTGGGAGTGATAGGCACCCACCCCTCCTTTGTCTGGGCACTGCTGGGGGGGGACTCTGCACCCACCCCTCCTGTGTCTGGGCACTGCTGGGGGGACTCTGCACCCACCCCTCCTATGTCTGGGCACTGCTGAAAGTGATAGGCACCCACCCCTCCTATGTCTGGGCACTGCTGGGGGGACTCTGCACCCACCCCTCCTATGTCTGGGCACTGCTGGGAGGACTCTGCACCCACCCCTCCTGTGTCTGGACACTGCTGGGGGGACTGTGCACCCACCCCTCCTATGTCTGGGCACTGCTGGGAGGACTCTCACCCACCCCTCCTGTGTCTGGGCACTGCTGGGAGTTATAGGCACCCACCCCTCCTGTGTCTGGGCACTGCTGGGAGTGATAGGCACCCACCCCTCCTATGTCTGGGCACTGCTGGGAGGACTCTGCATCCACCCCTCCTATGTCTGGGCACTGCTGGGAGTGATAGGCAACCACCCCTCCTATGTCTGGGCACTGCTGGGAGGACTCTGCACCCACCCCTCCTGTGTCTGGGCACTGCTGGGAGGACTCTGCATCCACCCCTCCTATGTCTGGGCACTCCTGGGAGTGATAGGCACCCACCCCTCCTATGTCTGGGCACTGCTGGGAGGACTCTGCACCCACCCCTCATGTGTCTGGGCACTGCTGGGAGGACTCTGCACCCACCCCTCCTATGTCTGGGCACTGCTGGGGGGACTCTGCACCCACCCCTCCTATGTCTGGGCACTGCTGGGAGGACTCTCACCCACCCCTCCTATGTCTGGGCACTGCTGGGAGTGATAGGCACCCACCCCTCCTATGTCTGGGCACTGCTGGGGGGACTCTGCACCCACCCCTCCTGTGGCTGGGCACTGCTGGGGGGGGACTCTGCACCCACCCCTCCTGTGTCTGGGCACTGCTGGGAGTGATAGGCACCCACCCCTCCTATGGCTTGTCACTGCTGGGGGGACTCTGCACCCACCCCTCCTGTGTCTGGGCACTGCTGGGGGGACTCTGTACCCACCCCTCCTATGTCTGGGCACTGCTGGGAGGACTCTGCACCCACCCCTCCTATGTCTGGGCACTGCTGGGAGGACTCACACCCACCCCTCCTGTGTCTGGGCACTGCTGGGAGGACTCTGCACCCACCCCTCCTATGTCTGGGCACTGCTGGGAGGACTCTGCACCCACCCCTCGTATGTCTGGGCACTGCTGGGAGTGATAGGCACCCACCCCTCCTATGTCTGGGCACTGCTGGGAGTGATAGGCACCCACCCCTCCTATGTCTGGGCACTGCTGGGGGGACTCTGCACCCAACCCTCCTGTGTCTGGGCACTGCTGGGGGGGGGACTCTGCACCCACCCCTCCTGTGTCTGGGCACTGCTGGGAGTGATAGGCACCCACCCCTCCTATGTCTGGGCACTGCTGGGAGGACTCTGCACCCACCCCTCGTATGTCTGGGCACTGCTGGGAGTGATAGGCACCCACCCCTCCTATGTCTGGGCACTGCTGGGAGTGATAGGCACCCACCCCTCCTATGTCTGGGCACTGCTGGGAGGACTCTGCACCCACCCCTCCTATGTCTGGGCACTGCTGGGAGTGATAGGCACCCACCCCTCCTATGTCTGGGCACTGCTGGGAGGACTCTGCACCCACCCCTCCTATGTCTGGGCACTGCTGGGAGGACTCTCACCCACCCCTCCTGTGTCTGGGCACTGCTAGGAGGACTCTGCACCCACCCCTCCTATGTCTGGGCACTGCTGGGAGGACTATCACCCACCCCTCCTGTGTCTGGGCACTGCTGGGAGTGATAGGCACCCACCCCTCCTATGTCTGGGCACTGCTGGGAGTGATAGGCACCCACCCCTCCTATGTCTGGGCACTGCTGGGAGGACTCTGCACCCACCCCTCCTATGTCTGGGCACTGCTGGGAGGACTCTCACCCACCCCTCCCGTGTCTGGGCTCTGCTGGGAGTGATAGGCACCCACCCCTCCTATGTCTGGGCACTGCTGGGAGTGATAGGCACCCACCCCTCCTATGTCTGGGCACTGCTGGGAGGACTCTGCACCCACCCCTCCTATGTCTGGGCACTGCTGGGAGGACTCTCACCCACCCCTCCCGTGTCTGGGCACTGCTGGGAGTGATAGGCACCCACCTCTCCTATGTCTGGGCACTGCTGGGGGGACTCTGCACCCACCCCTCCTATGTATGGGCACTGCTGGGGGGAGTCTGCACCCACCCCTCCTATGTCTGGACACTGCTGGGAGGACTCTGCACCCACCCCTCCTGTGTCTGTGCACTGCTGGGGGGACTCTGCACCCACCCCTCCTATGTCTGGGCACTGCTGGGAGGACTCTGCACCCACCCCTCCTATGTCTGGGCACTGCTGGGAGGACTCTGCACCCACCCCTCCTATGTCTGGGCACTGCTGGGAGGACTCTCACCCACCCCTCCTGTGTCTGGGCACTGCTGGGAGTGATAGGCACCCACCCCTCCTATGTCTGGGCACTGTTGGGGGGACTCTGCACCCACCCCTCCTGTGGCTGGGCACTGCTGGGGGGGGACTCTGCACCCACCCCTCCTGTGTCTGGGCACTGCTGGGAGTGATAGGCACCCACCCCTCCTATGTCTGGGCACTGCTGGGGGGACTCTGCACCCACCCCTCCTGTGGCTGGGCACTGCTGGGGGGGACTCTGCACCCACCCCTCCTGTGTCTGGGCACTGCTGGGAGTGATAGGCACCCACCCCTCCCATGGCTTGTCACTGCTGGGGGGACTCTGCACCCAACCCTCCTATGTCTGGGCACTGCTGGGAGGACTCTGCACCCACCCCTCCTATGTCTGGGCACTGCTGGGAGGACTCTCACCCACCCCTCCTGTGTCTGGGCACTGCTGGGAGTGATAGGCACCCACCCCTCCTATGTCTGGGCACTGCTGGGGGGACTCTGCACCCACCCCTCCTGTGGCTGGGCACTGCTGGGGGGGACTCTGCACCCACCCCTCCTGTGTCTGGGCACTGCTGGGAGTGATAGGCACCCACCCCTCCTATGGCTTGTCACTGCTGGGGGGACTCTGCACCCACCCCTCCTATGTCTGGGCACTGCTGGGGGGACTCTGCAACCACGCCTCCTATGTCTGGGCACTGCTGGGAGGACTCTGCACCCACCCCTCCTGTGTCTGGGCACTGCTGGGGGGACTCTGCACCCACCCCTCCTATGTCTGGGCACTGCTGGGAGGACTCTGCACCCACCCCTCCTATGTCTGGGCACTGCTGGAGGGACTCTGCACCCACCCCTCCTATGTCTGGGCACTGCTGGGAGGACTCTCACCCACCCCTCCTGTGTCTGGGCACTGCTGGGAGTGATAGGCACCCACCCCTCCTATGTCTGGGCACTGCTGGGAGGACTCTGCACCCACCCCTCCTATGTCTGGGCACTGCTGGGAGGACTCTCACCCACCCCTCCTGTGTCTGGGCACTGCTGGGAGTGGTAGGCACCCACCCCTCCTATGTCTGGGCACTGCTGGGAGTGATAGGCACCCACCCCTCCTATGTCTGGGCACTGCTGGGAGGACTCTGCACCCACACCTCCTATGTCTGGGCACTGCTGGGAGGACTCTCACCCACCCCTCCTGTGTCTGGGCACTGCTGGGAGTGATAGGCACCCACCTCTCCTATGTCTGGGCACTGCTGGGGGGACTCTGCACCCACCCCTCCTGTGTCTGGGCACTGCTGGGGGGACTCTGCACCCACCCCTCCTATGTCTGGGCACTGCTGGGAGTGATAGGCACCCACCCCTCCTATGTCTGGGCACTGCTGGGGGGACTCTGCACCCACCCCTCCTATGTATGGGCACTGCTGGGGGGAGTCTGCACCCACCCCTCCTATGTCTGGACACTGCTGGGAGGACTCTGCACCCACCCCTCCTGTGTCTGTGCACTGCTGGGGGGGGACTCTGCACCCACCCCTCCTGTGTCTGGGCACTGCTGGGAGGACTCTGCACCCACCCCTCCTATGTCTGGGCACTGCTGGAGGGACTCTGCACCCACCCCTCCTATGTCTGGGCACTGCTGGGAGGACTCTCACCCACCCCTCCTGTGTCTGGGCACTGCTGGGAGTGATAGGCACCCACCCCTCCTATGTCTGGGCACTGCTGGGAGGACTCTGCACCCACCCCTCCTATGTCTGGGCACTGCTGGGAGGACTCTGCACCCACCCCTCCTGTGTCTGGGCACTGCTGGGAGTGATAGGCACCCACCCCTCCTATGTCTGGGCACTGTTGGGGGACTCTGCACCCACCCCTCCTGTGGCTGGGCACTGCTGGGGGGGGGACTCTGCACCCACCCCTCCTGTGTCTGGGCACTGCTGGGAGTGATAGGCACCCACCCCTCCTATGTCTGGGCACTGCTGGGGGGACTCTGCACCCACCCCTTCTGTGGCTTGGCACTGCTGGGGGGACTCTGCACTGACCCCTCCTGTGTCTGGGCACTGCTGGGGGGGATTCTGCACCCACCCCTCCTGTGTCTGGGCACTGCTGGGAGTGATAGGCACCCACCCCTCCTATGGCTGGTCACTGCTGGGGGGACTCTGCACCCACCCCTCCTATGTCTGGGCACTGCTGGGGGGACTCTGCAACCACGCCTCCTATGTCTGGGCACTGCTGGGAGGACTCTGCACCCACCCCTCCTGTGTCTGGGCACTGCTGGGGGGACTCTGCATCCACCCCTCCTATGTCTGGGCACTGCTGGGAGGACTCTGCACCCACCCCTCCTATGTCTGGGCACTGCTGGGAGGACTCTGCACCTACCCCTCCTATGTCTGGGCACTGCTGGGGGGACTCTGCACCCACCCCTCCTATGTCTGGGCACTGCTGGAGGGACTATGCACCCACCCCTCCTATGTCTGGGCACTGCTGGGAGGACTCTCACCCACCCCTCCTGTATCTGGGCACTGCTGGGAGTGATAGGCACCCACCCCTCCTATGTCTGGGCACTGCTGAGGGGACTCTGCACCCACCCCTCCTGTGTCTGGGCACTGCTGGGGGGACTCTGCACCCACCCCTCCTATGTCTGGGCACTGCTGGGAGTGATAGGCACCCACCCCTCCTGTGTCTGGGCACTGCTGGGAGTGATAGGCACCCACCCCTCCTCTGTCTGGGCACTGCTGGCAGGACTCTGCACCCACTCCTCCTATGTCTGGGCATTGCTGGGAGGACTCTCACCCACCCCTCCTGTATCTGAGCACTGCTGGGAGTGATAGGCACCCACCCCTCCTATGTCTGGGCACTGCTGGGGGGACTCTGCACCCACCCCTCCTGTGTCTAGGCACTGCTGGGGGGACTCTGCACCCACCCCTCCTATGTCTGGGCACTGCTGGGAGTGATAGGCACCCACCCCTCCTATGTCTGGGCACTGCTGGGGGGACTCTGCACCCACCCCTCCTATGTCTGGGCACTGCTGGGAGGACTCTGCACCCACCCCTCCTGTGTCTGGACACTGCTGGGGGACTGTGCACCCACCCCTCCTATGTCTGGGCACTGCTGGGAGGACTCTCACCCACCCCTCCTGTGTCTGGGCACTGCTGGGAGTTATAGGCACCCACCCCTCCTGTGTCTGGGCACTGCTGGGAGTGATAGGCACCCACCCCTCCTGTGTCTGGGCACTGCTGGGAGGACTCTGCATCCACCCCTCCTATGTCTGGGCACTGCTGGGAGTGATAGGCACCCACCCCTCCTATGTCTGGGCACTGCTGGGAGGACTCTGCACCCACCCCTCCTGTGTCTGGGCACTGCTGGGAGGACTCTGCACCCACCCCTCCTATGTCTGGGCACTGCTGGGGGGATTCTGCACCCACCCCTCCTATGTCTGGGCACTGCTGGGAGGACTCTCACCCACCCCTCCTGTGTCTGGGCACTGCTGGGAGTGATAGGCACCCACCCCTCCTATGTCTGGGCACTGCTGGGGGGACTCTGCACCCACCCCTCCTGTGGCTGGGCACTGCTGGGGGGGGGACTCTGCACCCACCCCTCCTGTGTCTGGGCACTGCTGGGAGTGATAGGCACCCACCCCTCCTATGGCTTGTCACTGCTGGGGGGACTCTGCACCCACCCCTCCTGTGTCTGGGCACTGCTGGGGGGACTCTGCACCCACCCCTCCTATGTCTGGGCACTGCTGGGAGGACTCTGCACCCACCCCTCCTATGTCTGAGCACTGCTGGGAGGACTCACACCCACCCCTCCTGTGTCTGGGCACTGCTGGGAGGACTCTGCACCCACCCCTCCTATGTCTGGGCACTGCTGGGAGGACTCTGCACCCACCCCTCGTATGTCTGGGCACTGCTGGGAGTGATAGGCACCCACCCCTCCTATGTCTGGGCACTGCTGGGAGTGATAGGCACCCACCCCTCCTATGTCTGGGCACTGCTGGGGGGACTCTGCACCCACCCCTCCTGTGTCTGGGCACTGCTGGGGGGGGACTCTGCACCCACCCCTCCTGTGTCTGGGCACTGCTGGGAGTGATAGGCACCCACCCCTCCTATGTCTGGGCACTGCTGGGTGGACTCTGCACCCACCCCTCCTATGTCTGGGCACTGCTGGGAGTGATAGGCACCCACCCCTCCTATGTCTGGGCACTGCTGGGAGGACTCTGCACCCACCCCTCCTATGTCTGGGCACTGCTGGGAGGACTCTCACCCACCCCTCCTGTGTCTGGGCACTGCTGGGAGGACTCTGCACCCACCCCTCCTATGTCTGGGCACTGCTGGGAGGACTCTCACCCACCCCTCCTGTGTCTGGGCACTGCTGGGAGTGATAGGCACCCACCCCTCCTATGTCTGGGCACTGCTGGGAGTGATAGGCACCCACCCCTCCCATGTCTGGGCACTGCTGGGAGGACTCTGCACCCACCCCTCCTATGTCTGGGCACTGCTGGGAGGACTCTCACCCACCCCTCCCGTGTCTGGGCTCTGCTGGGAGTGATAGGCACCCACCCCTCCTATGTCTGGGCACTGCTGGGAGGACTCTGCACCCACCCCTCCTGTGTCTGGGCACTGCTGGGAGGACTCTGCATCCACCCCTCCTATGTCTGGGCACTGATGGGAGTGATAGGCACCCACCCCTCCTATGTCTGGGCACTGCTGGGAGGACTCTGCACCCACCCCTCCTGTGTCTGGGCACTGCTGGGAGGACTCTGCACCCACCCCTCCTATGTCTGGGCACTGCTGGGGGGACTCTGCACCCACCCCTCCTATGTCTGGGCACTGCTGGGAGGACTCTCACCCACCCCTCCTGTGTCTGGGCACTGCTGGGAGTGATAGGCACCCACCCCTCCTATGTCTGGGCACTGCTGGGGGGACTCTGCACCCACCCCTCCTGTGGCTGGGTACTGCTGGGGGGGACTCTGCACCCACCCCTCCTGTGTCTGGGCACTGCTGGGAGTGATAGGCACCTACCCCTCCTATGGCTTGTCACTGCTGGGGGGACTCTGCACCCACCCCTCCTGTGTCTGGGCACTGCTGGGGGGACTCTGCACCCACCCCTCCTATGTCTGGGCACTGCTGGGAGGACTCTGCACCCACCCCTCCTATGTCTGGGCACTGCTGGGAGGACTCACACCCACCCCTCCTGTGTCTGGGCACTGCTGGGAGGACTCTGCACCCACCCCTCCTATGAATGGGCACTGCTGGGAGGACTCTGCACCCACCCCTCGTATGTCTGGGCACTGCTGGGAGTGATAGGCACCCACCCCTCCTATGTCTGGGCACTGCTGGGAGTGATAGGCACCCACCCCTCCTATGTCTGGGCACTGCTGGGAGTGATAGGCACCCACCCCTCCTATGTCTGGGCACTGCTGGGGGGACTCTGCACCCACCCCTCCTGTGTCTGGGCACTGCTGGGGGGGGACTCTGCACCCACCCCTCCTGTGTCTGGGCACTGCTGGGAGTGATAGGCACCCACCCCTCCTATGTCTGGGCACTGCTGGGAGGACTCTGCACCCACCCCTCCTATGTCTGGGCACTGCTGGGAGTGATAGGCACCCACCCCTCCTATGTCTGGGCACTGCTGGGAGGACTCTGCACCCACCCCTCCTATGTCTGGGCACTGCTGGGAGGACTCTCACCCACCCCTCCTGTGTCTGGGCACTGCTGGGAGGACTCTGCACCCACCCCTCCTATGTCTGGGCACTGCTGGGAGGACTCTCACCCACCCCTCCTGTGTCTGGGCACTGCTGGGAGTGATAGGCACCCACCCCTCCTATGTCTGGGCACTGCTGGGAGTGATAGGCACCCACCCCTCCTATGTCTGGGCACTGCTGGGAGGACTCTGCACCCACCCCTCCTATGTCTGGGCACTGCTGGGAGGACTCTCACCCACCCCTCCCGTGTCTGGGCTCTGCTGGGAGTGATAGGCACCCACCCCTCCTATGTCTGGGCACTGCTGGGAGTGATAGGCACCCACCCCTCCTATGTCTGGGCACTGCTGGGAGGACTCTGCACCCACCCCTCCTATGTCTGGGCACTGCTGGGAGGACTCTCACCCACCCCTCCCGTGTCTGGGAACTGCTGGGAGTGATAGGCACCCACCTCTCCTATGTCTGGGCACTGCTGGGGGGACTCTGCACCCACCCCTCCTGTGTCTGGGCACTGCTGGGGGGACTCTGCACCCACCCCTCCTATGTCTGGGCACTGCTGGGAGTGATAGGCACCCACCCCTCCTATGTCTGGGCACTGCTGGGGGGACTCTGCACCCACCCCTCCTATGTATGGGCACTGCTGGGGGGAGTCTGCACCCACCCCTCCTATGTCTGGACACTGCTGGGAGGACTCTGCACCCACCCCTCCTGTGTCTGGGCACTGCTGGGGGGACTCTGCACCCACCCCTCCTATGTCTGGGCACTGCTGGGAGGACTCTGCACCCACCCCTCCTATGTCTGGGCACTGCTGGGAGGACTCCACACCCACCCCTCCTATGTCTGGGCACTGCTGGGAGGACTCTCACCCACCCCTCCTGTGTCTGGGCACTGCTGGGAGTGATAGGCACCCACCCCTCCTATGTCTGGGCACTGTTGGGGGGACTCTGCACCCACCCCTCCTGTGGCTGGGCACTGCTGGGGGGGACTCTGCACCCACCCCTCCTGTGTCTGGGCACTGCTGGGAGTGATAGGCACCCACCCCTCCTATGTCTGGGCACTGCTGGGGGGACTCTGCACCCACCCCTCCTGTGGCTGGGCACTGCTGGGGGGGGACTCTGCACCCACCCCTCCTGTGTCTGGGCACTGCTGGGAGTGATAGGCACCCACCCCTCCTATGGCTTATCACTGCTGGGGGGACTCTGCACCCACCCCTCCTATGTCTGGGCACTGCTGGGAGGACTCTGCACCCACCCCTCCTATGTCTGGGCACTGCTGGGAGGACTCTCACCCACCCCTCCTGTGTCTGGGCACTGCTGGGAGTGATAGGCACCCACCCCTCCTATGTCTGGGCACTGCTGGGGGGACTCTGCACCCACCCCTCCTGTGGCTGGGCACTGCTGGGGGGGGACTCTGCACCCACCCCTCCTGTGTCTGGGCACTGCTGGGAGTGATAGGCACCCACCCCTCCTATGGCTTGTCACTGCTGGGGGGACTCTGCACCCACCCCTCCTATGTCTGGGCACTGCTGGGGGGACTCTGCAACCACGCCTCCTATGTCTGGGCACTGCTGGGAGGACTCTGCACCCACCCCTCCTGTGTCTGGGCACTGCTGGGGGGACTCTGCACCCACCCCTCCTATGTCTGGGCACTGCTGGGAGGACTCTGCACCCACCCCTCCTATGTCGGGGCACTGCTGGAGGGACTCTGCACCCACCCCTCCTATGTCTGGGCACTGCTGGGAGGACTCTCACCCACCCCTCCTGTGTCTGGGCACTGCTGGGAGTGATAGGCACCCACCTCTCCTATGTCTGGGCACTGCTGGGAGGACTCTGCACCCACCCCTCCTATGTCTGGGCACTGCTGGGAGGACTCTCACCCACCCCTCCTGTGTCTGGGCACTGCTGGGAGTGGTAGGCACCCACCCCTCCTATGTCTGGGCACTGCTGGGAGTGATAGGCACCCACCCCTCCTATGTCTGGGCACTGCTGGGAGGACTCTGCACCCACACCTCCTATGTCTGGGCACTGCTGGGAGTGATAGGCACCCACCCCTCCTATGTCTGGGCACTGCTGGGAGGACTCTGCACCCACCCCTTCTATGTCTGGGCACTGCTGGGAGGACTCTGCACCCACCCCTCCTATGTCTGGGCACTGCTGGGAGGACTCTCACCCACCCCTCCTGTGTCTGGGCACTGCTGGGAGTGGTAGGCACCCACCCCTCCTGTGTCTGGGCACTGCTGGGAGTGATAGGCACCCACCTCTCCTATGTCTGGGCACTGCTGGGGGGACTCTGCACCCACCCCTCCTGTGTCTGGGCACTGCTGGGGGACTCTGCACCCACCCCTCCTATGTCTGGGCACTGCTGGGAGTGATAGGCACCCACCCCTCCTATGTTTGGGCACTACTGGGGGGACTCTGCACCCACCCCTCCTATGTATGGGCACTGCTGGGGGGAGTCTGCACCCACCCCTCCTATGTCTGGACACTGCTGGGAGGACTCTGCACCCACCCCTCCTGTGTCTGTGCACTGCTGGGGGGGACTCTGCACCCACCCCTCCTGTGTCTGGGCACTGCTGGGAGGACTCTGCACCCACCCCTCCTATGTCTGGGCACTGCTGGAGGGACTCTGCACCCACCCCTCCTATGTCTGGGCACTGCTGGGAGGACTCTCACCCACCCCTCCTGTGTCTGGGCACTGCTGGGAGTGATAGGCACCCACCCCTCCTATGTCTGGGCACTGCTGGGAGGACTCTGCACCCACCCCTCCTATGTCTGGGCACTGCTGGGAGGACTCTGCACCCACCCCTCCTGTGTCTGGGCACTGCTGGGAGTGATAGGCACCCACCCCTCCTATGTCTGGGCACTGTTGGGGGGACTCTGCACCCACCCCTCCTGTGGCTGGGCACTGCTGGGGGGGGACTCTGCACCCACCCCTCCTGTGTCTGGGCACTGCTGGGAGTGATAGGCACCCACCCCTCCTATGTCTGGGCACTGTTGGGGGGACTCTGCACCCACCCCTCCTGTGGCAGGGCACTGCTGGGGGGGGGGACTCTGCACCCACCCCTCCTATGTCTGGGCACTGCTGGGGGGACTCTGCAACCACGCCTCCTATGTCTGGGCACTGCTGGGAGGACTCTGCACCCACCCCTCCTGTGTCTGGGCACTGCTGGGGGGACTCTGCACCCACCCCTCCTATGTCTGGGCACTGCTGGGAGGACTCTGCACCCACCCCTCCTATGTCTGGGCACTGCTGGGAGGACTCTGCACCTACCCCTCCTATGTCTGGGCACTGCTGGGGGGACTCTGCACCCACCCCTCCTATGTCTGGGCACTGCTGGAGGGACTATGCACCCACCCCTCCTATGTCTGGGCACTGCTGGGAGGACTCTCACCCACCCCTCCTGTATCTGGGCACTGCTGGGAGTGATAGGCACCCACCCCTCCTATGTCTGGGCACTGCTGGGGGGACTCTGCACCCACCCCTTCTGTGTCTGGGCACTGCTGGGGGGACACTGCACCCACCCCTCCTATGTCTGGGCACTGCTGGGAGTGATAGGCACCCACCCCTCCTGTGTCTGGGCACTGCTGGGAGTGATAGGCACCCACCCCTCCTCTGTCTGGGCACTGCTGGCAGGACTCTGCACCCACTCCTCCTATGTCTGGGCACTGCTGGGAGGACTCTCACCCACCCCTCCTGTATCTGGGCACTGCTGGGAGTGATAGGCACCCACCCCTCCTATGTCTGGGCACTGCTGGGGGGACTCTGCACCCACCCCTCCTGTGTCTGGGCACTGCTGGGGGGACTCTGCACCCACCCCTCCTATGTCTGGGCACTGCTGGGAGTGATAGGCACCCACCCCTCCTATGTCTGGGCACTGCTGGGAAGACTCTGCGCCCACCCCTCCTATGTCTGGGCACTGCTGGGAGGACTCTCACCCACCCCTCCTGTGTCTGGGCACTGCTGGGAGTGATAGGCACCCACCCCTCCTATGTCTGGGCACTGCTGGGGGGGGGACTCTGCACCCACCCCTCCTGTGTCTGGGCACTGCTGGGGGGACTCTGCACCCACCCCTCCTATGTCTTTGCACTGCTGGGAGTGATAGGCACCCACCCCTCCTATGTCTGGGCACTGCTGGGGGGACTCTGCACCCACCCCTCCTATGTCTGGGCACTGCTGGGAGGACTCTGCACCCACTCCTCCTGTGTCTGGACACTGCTGGGGGGACTGTGCACCCACCCCTCCTATGTCTGGGCACTGCTGGGAGGACTCTCACCCACCCCTCCTGCGTCTGGGCACTGCTGGGAGTTATAGGCACCCACCCCTCCTGTGTCTGGGCACTGCTGGGAGTGATAGGCACCCACCCCTCCTATGTCTGGGCACTGCTGGGAGGACTCTGCATCCACCCCTCCTATGTCTGGGCACTGCTGGGAGTGATAGGCACCCACCCCTCCTATGTCTGGGCACTGCTGGGAGGACTCTGCACCCACCTCTCCTGTGTCTGGGCACTGCTGGGAGGACTCACACCCACCCCTCCTGTGTCTGGGCACTGCTGGGAGGACTCTGCACCCACCCCTCCTATGTCTGGGCACTGCTGGGAGAACTCTGCACCCACCCCTCGTATGTCTGGGCACTGCTGGGAGGACTCTCACCCACCCCTCCTGTGTCTGGGCACTGCTGGGAGTGATAGGCACCCACCCCTCCTATGTCTGGGCACTGCTGGGAGTGATAGGCACCCACCCCTCCTATGTCTGGGCACTGCTGGGAGTGATAGGCACCCACCCCTCCTATGTCTGGGCACTGCTGGGGGGACTCTGCACCCACCCCTCCTGTGTCTGGGCACTGCTGGGGGGGACTCTGCACCCACCCCTCCTGTGTCTGGGCACTGCTGGGAGTGATAGGCACCCACCCCTCCTATGTCTGGGCACTGCTGGGCGGACTCTGCACCCACCCCTCCTGTGTCTGGGCACTGCTGGGGGGGGACTCTGCACCCACCCCTCCTGTGTCTGGGCACTGCTGGGAGTGATAGGCACCCACCCCTACTATGGCTGGTCACTGCTGGGGGGACTCTGCACCCACCCCTCCTATGTCTGGGCACTGCTGGGGGGACTCTACAACTATGCCTCCTATGTCTGGGCACTGCTGGGAGGACTCTGCACCCACCCCTCCTATGTCTGGGCACTGCTGGGAGGACTCTGCAACCACCCCTCCTATGTCTGGGCACTGCTGGAGGGACTCTGCACCCACCCCTCCTGTGTCTGGGCACTGCTGGGAGGACTCTCACCCACCCCTCCTGTGTCTGGGCACTGCTGGGAGTGATAGGCACCCACCCCTCCTGTGTCTGGGCACTGCTGGGAGTGATAGACACCCACCCCTCCTCTGTCTGGGCACTGCTGGCAGGACTCTGCACCCACCCCTCCTATGTCTGGGCACTGCTGGGAGGACTCTCACCCACCCCTCCTATGTCTGGGCACTGCTGGGAGGACTCTCACCCACCCCTCCTGTGTCTAGGGCACTGCTGGGAGTGATAGGCACCCACCCCTCCTATGTCTGGGCACTGCTGGGGGGGACTCTGCACCCACCCCTCCTGTGTCTGGGCACTGCTGGGGGGACTCTGCACCCACCCCTCCTATGTCTGGGCACTGCTGGGAGTGATAGGCACCCACCCCTCCTATGTCTGGGCACTGCTGGGGGGACTCTGCACCCACCCCTCCTATGTCTGGACACTGCTGGGGGGACTGTGCACCCACCCCTCCTGTGTCTGGGCACTGCTGGGAGTGATAGGCACCCACCCCTCCTGTGTCTGGGCACTGCTGGGAGTGATAGGCACCCACCCCTCCTATGTCTGGGCACTGCTGGGAGGACTCTGCATCCACCCCTCCTATGTCTGGGCACTGGTGGGAGTGATAGGCACCCACCCCTCCTATGTCTGGGCACTGCTGGGGGGGGACTCTGCACCCACCCCTCCTGTGTCTGGGCACTGCTGGGAGGGATAGGCACCCACCCCTCCTATGGCTTGTCACTGCTGGGGGGACTCTGCACCCACCCCTCCTATGTCTGGGCACTGCTGGGGGGACTCTGCAACCACGCCTCCTATGTCTGGGCACTGCTGGGAGGACTCTGCACCCACCCCTCCTATGACTGGG
Source organism: Triturus cristatus (assembly GCF_964204655.1). Taxonomy (NCBI): domain Eukaryota; kingdom Metazoa; phylum Chordata; class Amphibia; order Caudata; family Salamandridae; genus Triturus; species Triturus cristatus. The sequence continues at coordinate 476,270,728 of NC_140579.1, read as the reverse complement.
CACTGCTGGGAGGACTCTCACCCACCCCTCCTGTGTCTGGGCACTGCTGGGAGGACTCTCACCCACCCCTCCTGTGTCTGGGCACTGCTGGGAGTGATAGGCACCCACCCCTCCTATGTCTGGGAACTGCTGGGAGTGATAGGCACCCACCCCACTGCTGGGAGGACTCTGCACCCACCCCTCCTATGTCTGGGCACTGCTGGGAGGACTCTCACCCACCCCTCCCGTGTCTGGGCACTGCTGGGAGTGATCGGCACCCACCCCTCCTATGTCTGGGCACTGCTGGGAGTGATAGGCACCCACCCCTCCTATGTCTGGGCACTGCTGGGAGGACTCTGCACCCACCCCTCCTATGTCTGGGCACTGCTGGGAGGACTCTCACCCACCCCTCCCGTGTCTGGGCACTGCTGAGAGTGATAGGCACCCACCTCTCCTATGTCTGGGCACTGCTGGGGGGACTCTGCACCCACCCCTCCTGTGTCTGGGCACTGCTGGGGGGACTCTGCACCCACCCCTCCTATGTCTGGGCACTGCTGGGATTGATAGGCACCCACCCCTCCTATGTCTGGGCACTGCTGGGGGGACTCTGCACCCACCCCTCCTATGTCTGGGCACTGCTGGGGGGAGTCTGCACCCACCCCTCCTATGTCTGGACACTGCTGGGAGGACTCTGCACCCACCCCTCCTGTGTCTGTGCACTGCTGGGGGGACTCTGCACCCACCCCTCCTATGTCTGGGCACTGCTGGGAGGACTCTGCACCCACCCCTCCTATGTCTGGGCACTGCTGGGGGGACTCTGCACCCACCCCTCCTATGTCTGGGCACTGCTGGGAGGACTCTCACCCACCCCTCCTGTGTCCGGGCACTGCTGGGAGTGATAGGCACCCACCCCTCCTATGTCTGGGCACTGCTGGGGGGACTCTGCACCCACCCCTCCTGTGTCTGGGCACTGCTGGGGGGGGGACTCTGCACCCACCCCTCCTGTGTCTGGGCACTGCTGGGAGTGATAGGCACCCACCCCTCCTATGGCTTGTCACTGCTGGGGGGACTCTGCACCCACCCCTCCTATGTCTGGGCACTGCTGGGGGGACTCTGCAACCACGCCTCCTATGTCTGGGCACTGCTGGGAGGACTCTTCACCCACCCCTCCTGTGTCTGGGCACTGCTGGGGGGACTCTGCACCCACCCCTCCTATGTCTGGGCACTGCTGGGAGGACTCTGCACCCACCCCTCCTATGTCTGGGCACTGCTGGAGGGACTCTCACCCACCCCTCCTGTGTCTGGGCACTGCTGGGAGGACTCTCACCCACCCCTCCTGTGTCTGGGCACTGCTGGGAGTGATAGGCACCCCCCCTCCTATGTCTGAGCACTGCTGCTGGGAGGACTCTGCACCCACCCCTCCTATGTCTGGGCACCGCTGGGTGTGATAGGCACCCACCCCTCCTATGTCTGGGCACTGCTGGGAGGACTCTGCACCCACCCCTCCTATGTCTGGGCACTGCTGGGAGGACTCTCACCCACCCCTCCTGTGTCTGGGCACTGCTGGGAGTGATAGGCACCCACCCCTCCTATGTCTGGGCACTGCTGGGAGTGATAGGCACCCACCCCTCCTATGTCTGGGCACTGTTTGGAGGACTCTGCACCCACACCTCCTATGTCTGGGCACTGCTGGGAGGACTCTCACCCACCCCTCCTGTGTCTGGGCACTGCTGGGAGTGATAGGCACCCACCCCTCCTATGTCTGGGCACTGCTGGGGGGACTCTGCACCGACCCCTCCTGTGTCTGGGCACTGCTGGGGGGGACTCTGCACCCACCCCTCCTGTGTCTGGGCACTGCTGGGAGTGATAGGCACCCACCCCTCCTATGGCTGGTCACTGCTGGGGGGACTCTGCACCCACCCCTCCTATGTCTGGGCACTGCTGGGGGGACTCTGCAACCACGCCTCCTGTGTCTGGGCACTGCTGGGGGGACTCTGCACCCACCCCTCCTATGTCTGGGCACTGCTGGGAGGACTCTGCACCCACCCCTCCTATGTCTGGGCACTGCTGGGGGGACTCTGCACCCACCCCTCCTATGTCTGGGCACTGCTGGGGGGGGGACTCTGCACCCACCCCTCCTGTGTCTGGGCACTGCTGGGAGTGATAGGCACCCACCCCTCCTATGGCTTGTCACTGCTGGGGGGACTCTGCACCCACCCCTCCTATGTCTGGGCACTGCTGGGGGGACTCTGCAACCACGCCTCCTATGTCTGGGCACTGCTGGGAGGACTCTTCACCCACCCCTCCTGTGTCTGGGCACTGCTGGGGGGACTCTGCACCCACCCCTCCTATGTCTGGGCACTGCTGGGAGGACTCTGCACCCACCCCTCCTATGTCTGGGCACTGCTGGAGGGACTCTCACCCACCCCTCCTGTGTCTGGGCACTGCTGGGAGGACTCTCACCCACCCCTCCTGTGTCTGGGCACTGCTGGGAGTGATAGGCACCCCCCCTCCTATGTCTGAGCACTGCTGCTGGGAGGACTCTGCACCCACCCCTCCTATGTCTGGGCACCGCTGGGTGTGATAGGCACCCACCCCTCCTATGTCTGGGCACTGCTGGGAGGACTCTGCACCCACCCCTCCTATGTCTGGGCACTGCTGGGAGGACTCTCACCCACCCCTCCTGTGTCTGGGCACTGCTGGGAGTGATAGGCACCCACCCCTCCTATGTCTGGGCACTGCTGGGAGTGATAGGCACCCACCCCTCCTATGTCTGGGCACTGTTTGGAGGACTCTGCACCCACACCTCCTATGTCTGGGCACTGCTGGGAGGACTCTCACCCACCCCTCCTGTGTCTGGGCACTGCTGGGAGTGATAGGCACCCACCCCTCCTATGTCTGGGCACTGCTGGGGGGACTCTGCACCGACCCCTCCTGTGTCTGGGCACTGCTGGGGGGGACTCTGCACCCACCCCTCCTGTGTCTGGGCACTGCTGGGAGTGATAGGCACCCACCCCTCCTATGGCTGGTCACTGCTGGGGGGACTCTGCACCCACCCCTCCTATGTCTGGGCACTGCTGGGGGGACTCTGCAACCACGCCTCCTGTGTCTGGGCACTGCTGGGGGGACTCTGCACCCACCCCTCCTATGTCTGGGCACTGCTGGGAGGACTCTGCACCCACCCCTCCTATGTCTGGGCACTGCTGGGAGGACTCTGCACCCACCCCTCCTATGTCTGGGCACTGCTGGGGGGACTCTGCACCCACCCCTCCTATGTCTGGGCACTGCTGGAGGGACTATGCACCCACCCCTCCTATGTCTGGGCACTGCTGGGAGGACTCTCACCCACCCCTCCTGTATCTGGGCACTGCTGGGAGTGATAGGCACCCACCCCTCCTATGTCTGGGCACTGCTGGGGGGACTCTGCACCCACCCCTCCTGTGTCTGGGCACTGCTGGGGGGACTCTGCACCCACCCCTCCTATGTCTGGGCACTGCTGGGAGTGATAGGCACCCACCCCTCCTATGTCTGGGCACTGCTGGAAGGACTCTGCGCCCACCCCTCCTATGTCTGGGCACTGCTGGGAGGACTCTCACCCACCCCTCCTGTGTCTGGTGACTGCTGGGAGTGATAGGCACCCACCCCTCCTATGTCTGGGCACTGCTGGGGGGGACTCTGCACCCACCCCTCCTGTGTCTGGGCACTGCTGGGGGCACTCTGCACCCACCCCTCCTATGTCTGGGCACTGCTGGGAGGACTCTGCACACACCACTCCTGTGTCTGGACACTGCTGGGGGGACTCTGCACCCAACCCTCCTGTGTCTGGGCACTGCTGGGGGGACTCTGCACCCACCCTCCTATGTCTGGGCACTACTGTGAGTGATAGGCACCCACCCATCCTATGTCTGGGCTCTGCACCCACCCCTCCTATGTCTGGGCACTGCTGGGAGGACTCTCACCCACCCCTCCTGTGTCTGGGCACTGCTGGGAGTGATAGGCACCCACCCCTCCTATGTCTGGGCACTGCTGGGGGGACTCTGCACCGACCCCTCCTGTATCTGGGCACTGCTGGGGGGGGGGACTCTGCACCCACCCCTCCTGTGTCTGGGCACTGCTGGGAGTGATAGGCACCCACCCCTCCTATGGCTGGTCACTGCTGGGGGGACTCTGCACCCACCCCTCCTATGTCTGGGCACTGCTGGGAGGACTCTGCACCCACCCCTCCTATGTCTGGGCACTGCTGGGGGGACTCTGCACCCACCCCTCCTATGTCTGGGCACCGCTGGAGGGACTATGCACCCACCCCTCCTATGTCTGGGCACTGCTGGGAGGACTCTCACCCACCCCTCCTGTATCTGGGCACTGCTGGGAGTGATAGGCACCCACCCCTCCTATGTCTGGGCACTGCTGGGGGGACTCTGCACCCACCCCTCCTGTGTCTGGGCACTGCTGGGGGGACTCTGCACCCACCCCTCCTATGTCTGGGCACTGCTGGGAGTGATAGGCACCCACCCCTCCTATGTCTGGGCACTGCTGGGAGGACTCTCATCCACCCCTCCTGTGTCTGGGCACTGCTGGGAGTGATAGGCACCCACCCCTCCTATGTCTGGGCACTGCTGGGGGGACTCTGCACCCACCCCTCCTATGTCTGGGCACCGCTGGAGGGACTATGCACCCACCCCTCCTATGTCTGGGCACTGCTGGGAGGACTCTCACCCACCCCTCCTGTATCTGGGCACTGCTGGGAGTGATAGGCACCCACCCCTCCTATGTCTGGGCACTGCTGGGGGGACTCTGCACCCACCCCTCCTGTGTCTGGGCACTGCTGGGGGGACTCTGCACCCACCCCTCCTATGTCTGGGCACTGCTGGGAGTGATAGGCACCCACCCCTCCTATGTCTGGGCACTGCTGGGAGGACTCTCATCCACCCCTCCTGTGTCTGGGCACTGCTGGGAGTGATAGGCACCCACCCCTCCTATGTTTGGGCACTACTGGGGGGACTCTGCACCCACCCCTCCTATGTATGGGCACTGCTGGGGGGAGTCTGCACCCACCCCTCCTATGTCTGGACACTGCTGGGAGGACTCTGCACCCACCCCTCCTGTGTCTGTGCACTGCTGGGGGGGACTCTGCACCCACCCCTCCTGTGTCTGGGCACTGCTGGGAGGACTCTGCACCCGCCCCTCCTATGTCTGGGCACTGCTGGAGGGACTCTGCACCCACCCCTCCTATGTCTGGGCACTGCTGGGAGGACTCTCACCCACCCCTCCTGTGTCTGGGCACTGCTGGGAGTGATAGGCACCCACCCCTCCTATGTCTGGGCACTGCTGGGAGTGATAGGCACCCACCCCTCCTATGGCTTATCACTGCTGGGGGGACTCTGCACCCACCCCTCCTGTGTCTGGGCACTGCTGGGAGTGATAGGCACCCACCCCTCCTATGGCTTATCACTGCTGGGGGGACTCTGCACCCACCCCTCCTATGTCTGGGCACTGCTGGGAGGACTCTGCACCCACCCCTCCTATGTCTGGGCACTGCTGGGAGGACTCTCACCCACCCCTCCTGTGTCTGGGCACTGCTGGGAGTGATAGGCACCCACCCCTCCTATGTCTGGGCACTGCTGGGGGGACTCTGCACCCACCCCTCCTGTGGCTGGGCACTGCTGGGGGGGGACTCTGCACCCACCCCTCCTGTGTCTGGGCACTGCTGGGAGTGATAGGCACCCACCCCTCCTATGGCTTGTCACTGCTGGGGGGACTCTGCACCCACCCCTCCTATGTCTGGGCACTGCTGGGGGGACTCTGCAACCACGCCTCCTATGTCTGGGCACTGCTGGGAGGACTCTGCACCCACCCCTCCTGTGTCTGGGCACTGCTGGGGGGACTCTGCACCCACCCCTCCTATGTCTGGGCACTGCTGGGAGGACTCTGCACCCACCCCTCCTATGTCGGGGCACTGCTGGAGGGACTCTGCACCCACCCCTCCTATGTCTGGGCACTGCTGGGAGGACTCTCACCCACCCCTCCTGTGTCTGGGCACTGCTGGGAGTGATAGGCACCCACCCCTCCTATGTCTGGGCACTGCTGGGAGGACTCTGCACCCACCCCTCCTATGTCTGGGCACTGCTGGGAGGACTCTCACCCACCCCTCCTGTGTCTGGGCACTGCTGGGAGTGGTAGGCACCCACCCCTCCTATGTCTGGGCACTGCTGGGAGTGATAGGCACCCACCCCTCCTATGTCTGGGCACTGCTGGGAGGACTCTGCACCCACACCTCCTATATCTGGGCACTGCTGGGAGGACTCTCACCCACCCCTCCTGTGTCTGGGCACTGCTGGGAGTGATAGGCACCCACCTCTCCTATGTCTGGGCACTGCTGGGGGGACTCTGCACCCACCCCTCCTGTGTCTGGGCACTGCTGGGGGACTCTGCACCCACCCCTCCTATGTCTGGGCACTGCTGGGAGTGATAGGCACCCACCCCTCCTATGTTTGGGCACTACTGGGGGGACTCTGCACCCACCCCTCCTATGTATGGGCACTGCTGGGGGGAGTCTGCACCCACCCCTCCTATGTCTGGACACTGCTGGGAGGACTCTGCACCCACCCCTCCTGTGTCTGTGCACTGCTGGGGGGGACTCTGCACCCACCCCTCCTGTGTCTGGGCACTGCTGGGAGGACTCTGCACCCACCCCTCCTATGTCTGGGCACTGCTGGAGGGACTCTGCACCCACCCCTCCTATGTCTGGGCACTGCTGGGAGGACTCTCACCCACCCCTCCTGTGTCTGGGCACTGCTGGGAGTGATAGGCACCCACCCCTCCTATGTCTGGGCACTGCTGGGAGGACTCTGCACCCACCCCTCCTATGTCTGGGCACTGCTGGGAGGACTCTGCACCCACCCCTCCTGTGTCTGGGCACTGCTGGGAGTGATAGGCACCCACCCCTCCTATGTCTGGGCACTGTTGGGGGGACTCTGCACCCACCCCTCCTGTGGCTGGGCACTGCTGGGGGGGGGGACTCTGCACCCACCCCTCCTGTGTCTGGGCACTGCTGGGAGTGATAGGCACCCACCCCTCCTATGTCTGGGCACTGTTGGGGGGACTCTGCACCCACCCCTCCTGTGGCTGGGCACTGCTGGGGGGGGGACTCTGCACCCACCCCTCCTATGTCTGGGCACTGCTGGGGGGACTCTGCAACCACGCCTCCTATGTCTGGGCACTGCTGGGAGGACTCTGCACCCACCCCTCCTGTGTCTGGGCACTGCTGGGGGGACTCTGCACCCACCCCTCCTATGTCTGGGCACTGCTGGGAGGACTCTGCACCCACCCCTCCTATGTCTGGGCACTGCTGGGAGGACTCTGCACCTACCCCTCCTATGTCTGGGCACTGCTGGGGGGACTCTGCACCCACCCCTCCTATGTCTGGGCACTGCTGGAGGGACTATGCACCCACCCCTCCTATGTCTGGGCACTGCTGGGAGGACTCTCACCCACCCCTCCTGTATCTGGGCACTGCTGGGAGTGATAGGCACCCACCCCTCCTATGTCTGGGCACTGCTGGGGGGACTCTGCACCCACCCCTTCTGTGTCTGGGCACTGCTGGGGGGACACTGCACCCACCCCTCCTATGTCTGGGCACTGCTGGGAGTGATAGGCACCCACCCCTCCTGTGTCTGGGCACTGCTGGGAGTGATAGGCACCCACCCCTCCTCTGTCTGGGCACTGCTGGCAGGACTCTGCACCCACTCCTCCTATGTCTGGGCACTGCTGGGAGGACTCTCACCCACCCCTCCTGTATCTGGGCACTGCTGGGAGTGATAGGCACCCACCCCTCCTATGTCTGGGCACTGCTGGGGGGACTCTGCACCCACCCCTCCTGTGTCTGGGCACTGCTGGGGGGACTCTGCACCCACCCCTCCTATGTCTGGGCACTGCTGGGAGTGATAGGCACCCACCCCTCCTATGTCTGGGCACTGCTGGGAAGACTCTGCGCCCACCCCTCCTATGTCTGGGCACTGCTGGGAGGACTCTCACCCACCCCTCCTGTGTCTGGGCACTGCTGGGAGTGATAGGCACCCACCCCTCCTATGTCTGGGCACTGCTGGGGGGGGGACTCTGCACCCACCCCTCCTGTGTCTGGGCACTGCTGGGGGGACTCTGCACCCACCCCTCCTATGTCTTTGCACTGCTGGGAGTGATAGGCACCCACCCCTCCTATGTCTGGGCACTGCTGGGGGGACTCTGCACCCACCCCTCCTATGTCTGGGCACTGCTGGGAGGACTCTGCACCCACCCCTCCTGTGTCTGGACACTGCTGGGGGGACTGTGCACCCACCCCTCCTATGTCTGGGCACTGCTGGGAGGACTCTCACCCACCCCTCCTGCGTCTGGGCACTGCTGGGAGTTATAGGCACCCACCCCTCCTGTGTCTGGGCACTGCTGGGAGTGATAGGCACCCACCCCTCCTATGTCTGGGCACTGCTGGGAGGACTCTGCATCCACCCCTCCTATGTCTGGGCACTGCTGGGAGTGATAGGCACCCACCCCTCCTATGTCTGGGCACTGCTGGGAGGACTCTGCACCCACCTCTCCTGTGTCTGGGCACTGCTGGGAGGACTCACACCCACCCCTCCTGTGTCTGGGCACTGCTGGGAGGACTCTGCACCCACCCCTCCTATGTCTGGGCACTGCTGGGAGGACTCTGCACCCACCCCTCGTATGTCTGGGCACTGCTGGGAGGACTCTCACCCACCCCTCCTGTGTCTGGGCACTGCTGGGAGTGATAGGCACCCACCCCTCCTATGTCTGGGCACTGCTGGGAGTGATAGGCACCCACCCCTCCTATGTCTGGGCACTGCTGGGAGTGATAGGCACCCACCCCTCCTATGTCTGGGCACTGCTGGGGGGACTCTGCACCCACCCCTCCTGTGTCTGGGCACTGCTGGGGGGGACTCTGCACCCACCCCTCCTGTGTCTGGGCACTGCTGGGAGTGATAGGCACCCACCCCTCCTATGTCTGGGCACTGCTGGGCGGACTCTGCACCCACCCCTCCTGTGTCTGGGCACTGCTGGGGGGGGACTCTGCACCCACCCCTCCTGTGTCTGGGCACTGCTGGGAGTGATAGGCACCCACCCCTACTATGGCTGGTCACTGCTGGGGGGACTCTGCACCCACCCCTCCTATGTCTGGGCACTGCTGGGGGGACTCTACAACCATGCCTCCTATGTCTGGGCACTGCTGGGAGGACTCTGCACCCACCCCTCCTATGTCTGGGCACTGCTGGGAGGACTCTGCAACCACCCCTCCTATGTCTGGGCACTGCTGGAGGGACTTTGCACCCACCCCTCCTGTGTCTGGGCACTGCTGGGAGGACTCTCACCCACCCCTCCTGTGTCTGGGCACTGCTGGGAGTGATAGGCACCCACCCCTCCTGTGTCTGGGCACTGCTGGGAGTGATAGACACCCACCCCTCCTCTGTCTGGGCACTGCTGGCAGGACTCTGCACCCACCCCTCCTATGTCTGGGCACTGCTGGGAGGACTCTCACCCACCCCTCCTATGTCTGGGCAATGCTGGGAGGACTCTCACCCACCCCTCCTGTGTCTAGGGCACTGCTGGGAGTGATAGGCACCCACCCCTCCTATGTCTGGGCACTGCTGGGGGGGACTCTGCACCCACCCCTCCTGTGTCTGGGCACTGCTGGGGGGACTCTGCACCCACCCCTCCTATGTCTGGGCACTGCTGGGAGTGATAGGCACCCACCCCTCCTATGTCTGGGCACTGCTGGGGGGACTCTGCACCCACCCCTCCTATGTCTGGGCACTGCTGGGGGGACTCTGCACCCACCCCTCCTATGTCTGGACACTGCTGGGGGGACTGTGCACCCACCCCTCCTGTGTCTGGGCACTGCTGGGAGTGATAGGCACCCACCCCTCCTGTGTCTGGGCACTGCTGGGAGTGATAGGCACCCACCCCTCCTATGTCTGGGCACTGCTGGGAGGACTCTGCATCCACCCCTCCTATGTCTGGGCACTGGTGGGAGTGATAGGCACCCACCCCTCCTATGTCTGGGCACTGCTGGGGGGGACTCTGCACCCACCCCTCCTGTGTCTGGGCACTGCTGGGAGGGATAGGCACCCACCCCTCCTATGGCTTGTCACTGCTGGGGGGACTCTGCACCCACCCCTCCTATGTCTGGGCACTGCTGGGGGGACTCTGCAACCACGCCTCCTATGTCTGGGCACTGCTGGGAGGACTCTGCACCCACCCCTCCTATGACTGGGCACTGCTGGGAGGACTCTCACCCACCCCTCCTGTGTCTGGGCACTGCTGGGAGGACTCTCACCCACCCCTCCTGTGTCTGGGCACTGCTGGGAGTGATAGGCACCCACCCCTCCTATATCTGGGCACTGCTGGGAGTGATAGGCACCCACCCCTCCTATGTCTGGGCACTGCTGGGAGGACTCTGCACCCACCCCTCCTATGTCTGGGCACTGCTGGGAGGACTCTCACCCACCCCTCCCGTGTCTGGGCACTGCTGAGAGTGATAGGCACCCACCTCTCCTATGTCTGGGCACTGCTGGGGGGACTCTGCACCCACCCCTCCTGTGTCTGGGCACTGCTGGGGGGACTCTGCACCCACCCATCCTATGTCTGGGCACTGCTGGGAGGACTCTGCACCCACCCCTCCTATGTCTGGACACTGCTGGGAGGACTCTGCACCCACCCCTCCTGTGTCTGTGCACTGCTGGGGGGACTCTGCACCCACCCCTCCTATGTCTGGGCACTGCTGGGAGGACTCTGCACCCACCCCTCCTATGTCTGGGCACTGCTGGGGGGACTCTGCACCCACCCCTCCTATGTCTGGGCACTGCTGGGAGGACTCTCACCCACCCCTCCTGTGTCCGGGCACTGCTGGGAGTGATAGGCACCCACCCCTCCTATGTCTGGGCACTGCTGGGGGGACTCTGCACCCACCCCTCCTGTGTCTGGGCACTGCTGGGGGGGGGACTCTGCACCCACCCCTCCTGTGTCTGGGCACTGCTGGGAGTGATAGGCACCCACCCCTCCTATGGCTTGTCACTGCTGGGGGGACTCTGCACCCACCCCTCCTATGTCTGGGCACTGCTGGGGGGACTCTGCAACCACGCCTCCTATGTCTGGGCACTGCTGGGAGGACTCTTCACCCACCCCTCCTGTGTCTGGGCACTGCTGGGGGGACTCTGCACCCACCCCTCCTATGTCTGGGCACTGCTGGGAGGACTCTGCACCCACCCCTCCTATGTCTGGGCACTGCTGGAGGGACTCTCACCCACCCCTCCTGTGTCTGGGCACTGCTGGGAGGACTCTCACCCACCCCTCCTGTGTCTGGGCACTGCTGGGAGTGATAGGCACCCCCCCTCCTATGTCTGAGCACTGCTGCTGGGAGGACTCTGCACCCACCCCTCCTATGTCTGGGCACCGCTGGGTGTGATAGGCACCCACCCCTCCTATGTCTGGGCACTGCTGGGAGGACTCTGCACCCACCCCTCCTATGTCTGGGCACTGCTGGGAGGACTCTCACCCACCCCTCCTGTGTCTGGGCACTGCTGGGAGTGATAGGCACCCACCCCTCCTATGTCTGGGCACTGCTGGGAGTGATAGGCACCCACCCCTCCTATGTCTGGGCACTGTTTGGAGGACTCTGCACCCACACCTCCTATGTCTGGGCACTGCTGGGAGGACTCTCACCCACCCCTCCTGTGTCTGGGCACTGCTGGGAGTGATAGGCACCCACCCCTCCTATGTCTGGGCACTGCTGGGGGGACTCTGCACCGACCCCTCCTGTGTCTGGGCACTGCTGGGGGGGACTCTGCACCCACCCCTCCTGTGTCTGGGCACTGCTGGGAGTGATAGGCACCCACCCCTCCTATGGCTGGTCACTGCTGGGGGGACTCTGCACCCACCCCTCCTATGTCTGGGCACTGCTGGGGGGACTCTGCAACCACGCCTCCTGTGTCTGGGCACTGCTGGGGGGACTCTGCACCCACCCCTCCTATGTCTGGGCACTGCTGGGAGGACTCTGCACCCACCCCTCCTATGTCTGGGCACTGCTGGGAGGACTCTGCACCCACCCCTCCTATGTCTGGGCACTGCTGGGGGGACTCTGCACCCACCCCTCCTATGTCTGGGCACTGCTGGGAGGACTCTCACCCACCCCTCCTGTATCTGGGCACTGCTGGGAGTGATAGGCACCCACCCCTCCTATGTCTGGGCACTGCTGGGGGGACTCTGCACCCACCCCTTCTGTGTCTGGGCACTGCTGGGGGGACACTGCACCCACCCCTCCTATGTCTGGGCACTGCTGGGAGTGATAGGCACCCACCCCTCCTGTGTCTGGGCACTGCTGGGAGTGATAGGCACCCACCCCTCCTCTGTCTGGGCACTGCTGGCAGGACTCTGCACCCACTCCTCCTATGTCTGGGCACTGCTGGGAGGACTCTCACCCACCCCTCCTGTATCTGGGCACTGCTGGGAGTGATAGGCACCCACCCCTCCTATGTCTGGGCACTGCTGGGGGGACTCTGCACCCACCCCTCCTGTGTCTGGGCACTGCTGGGGGGACTCTGCACCCACCCCTCCTATGTCTGGGCACTGCTGGGAGTGATAGGCACCCACCCCTCCTATGTCTGGGCACTGCTGGGAAGACTCTGCGCCCACCCCTCCTATGTCTGGGCACTGCTGGGAGGACTCTCACCCACCCCTCCTGTGTCTGGGCACTGCTGGGAGTGATAGGCACCCACCCCTCCTATGTCTGGGCACTGCTGGGGGGGGGACTCTGCACCCACCCCTCCTGTGTCTGGGCACTGCTGGGGGGACTCTGCACCCACCCCTCCTATGTCTTTGCACTGCTGGGAGTGATAGGCACCCACCCCTCCTATGTCTGGGCACTGCTGGGGGGACTCTGCACCCACCCCTCCTATGTCTGGGCACTGCTGGGAGGACTCTGCACCCACCCCTCCTGTGTCTGGACACTGCTGGGGGGACTGTGCACCCACCCCTCCTATGTCTGGGCACTGCTGGGAGGACTCTCACCCACCCCTCCTGCGTCTGGGCACTGCTGGGAGTTATAGGCACCCACCCCTCCTGTGTCTGGGCACTGCTGGGAGTGATAGGCACCCACCCCTCCTATGTCTGGGCACTGCTGGGAGGACTCTGCATCCACCCCTCCTATGTCTGGGCACTGCTGGGAGTGATAGGCACCCACCCCTCCTATGTCTGGGCACTGCTGGGAGGACTCTGCACCCACCTCTCCTGTGTCTGGGCACTGCTGGGAGGACTCACACCCACCCCTCCTGTGTCTGGGCACTGCTGGGAGGACTCTGCACCCACCCCTCCTATGTCTGGGCACTGCTGGGAGGACTCTGCACCCACCCCTCGTATGTCTGGGCACTGCTGGGAGGACTCTCACCCACCCCTCCTGTGTCTGGGCACTGCTGGGAGTGATAGGCACCCACCCCTCCTATGTCTGGGCACTGCTGGGAGTGATAGGCACCCACCCCTCCTATGTCTGGGCACTGCTGGGAGTGATAGGCACCCACCCCTCCTATGTCTGGGCACTGCTGGGGGGACTCTGCACCCACCCCTCCTGTGTCTGGGCACTGCTGGGGGGGACTCTGCACCCACCCCTCCTGTGTCTGGGCACTGCTGGGAGTGATAGGCACCCACCCCTCCTATGTCTGGGCACTGCTGGGCGGACTCTGCACCCACCCCTCCTGTGTCTGGGCACTGCTGGGGGGGGACTCTGCACCCACCCCTCCTGTGTCTGGGCACTGCTGGGAGTGATAGGCACCCACCCCTACTATGGCTGGTCACTGCTGGGGGGACTCTGCACCCACCCCTCCTATGTCTGGGCACTGCTGGGGGGACTCTACAACCATGCCTCCTATGTCTGGGCACTGCTGGGAGGACTCTGCACCCACCCCTCCTATGTCTGGGCACTGCTGGGAGGACTCTGCAACCACCCCTCCTATGTCTGGGCACTGCTGGAGGGACTTTGCACCCACCCCTCCTGTGTCTGGGCACTGCTGGGAGGACTCTCACCCACCCCTCCTGTGTCTGGGCACTGCTGGGAGTGATAGGCACCCACCCCTCCTGTGTCTGGGCACTGCTGGGAGTGATAGACACCCACCCCTCCTCTGTCTGGGCACTGCTGGCAGGACTCTGCACCCACCCCTCCTATGTCTGGGCACTGCTGGGAGGACTCTCACCCACCCCTCCTATGTCTGGGCAATGCTGGGAGGACTCTCACCCACCCCTCCTGTGTCTAGGGCACTGCTGGGAGTGATAGGCACCCACCCCTCCTATGTCTGGGCACTGCTGGGGGGGACTCTGCACCCACCCCTCCTGTGTCTGGGCACTGCTGGGGGGACTCTGCACCCACCCCTCCTATGTCTGGGCACTGCTGGGAGTGATAGGCACCCACCCCTCCTATGTCTGGGCACTGCTGGGGGGACTCTGCACCCACCCCTCCTATGTCTGGGCACTGCTGGGGGGACTCTGCACCCACCCCTCCTATGTCTGGACACTGCTGGGGGGACTGTGCACCCACCCCTCCTGTGTCTGGGCACTGCTGGGAGTGATAGGCACCCACCCCTCCTGTGTCTGGGCACTGCTGGGAGTGATAGGCACCCACCCCTCCTATGTCTGGGCACTGCTGGGAGGACTCTGCATCCACCCCTCCTATGTCTGGGCACTGGTGGGAGTGATAGGCACCCACCCCTCCTATGTCTGGGCACTGCTGGGGGGGACTCTGCACCCACCCCTCCTGTGTCTGGGCACTGCTGGGAGGGATAGGCACCCACCCCTCCTATGGCTTGTCACTGCTGGGGGGACTCTGCACCCACCCCTCCTATGTCTGGGCACTGCTGGGGGGACTCTGCAACCACGCCTCCTATGTCTGGGCACTGCTGGGAGGACTCTGCACCCACCCCTCCTATGACTGGGCACTGCTGGGAGGACTCTCACCCACCCCTCCTGTGTCTGGGCACTGCTGGGAGGACTCTCACCCACCCCTCCTGTGTCTGGGCACTGCTGGGAGTGATAGGCACCCACCCCTCCTATATCTGGGCACTGCTGGGAGTGATAGGCACCCACCCCTCCTATGTCTGGGCACTGCTGGGAGGACTCTGCACCCACCCCTCCTATGTCTGGGCACTGCTGGGAGGACTCTCACCCACCCCTCCCGTGTCTGGGCACTGCTGAGAGTGATAGGCACCCACCTCTCCTATGTCTGGGCACTGCTGGGGGGACTCTGCACCCACCCCTCCTGTGTCTGGGCACTGCTGGGGGGACTCTGCACCCACCCATCCTATGTCTGGGCACTGCTGGGAGGACTCTGCACCCACCCCTCCTATGTCTGGACACTGCTGGGAGGACTCTGCACCCACCCCTCCTGTGTCTGTGCACTGCTGGGGGGACTCTGCACCCACCCCTCCTATGTCTGGGCACTGCTGGGAGGACTCTGCACCCACCCCTCCTATGTCTGGGCACTGCTGGGGGGACTCTGCACCCACCCCTCCTATGTCTGGGCACTGCTGGGAGGACTCTCACCCACCCCTCCTGTGTCCGGGCACTGCTGGGAGTGATAGGCACCCACCCCTCCTATGTCTGGGCACTGCTGGGGGGACTCTGCACCCACCCCTCCTGTGTCTGGGCACTGCTGGGGGGGGGACTCTGCACCCACCCCTCCTGTGTCTGGGCACTGCTGGGAGTGATAGGCACCCACCCCTCCTATGGCTTGTCACTGCTGGGGGGACTCTGCACCCACCCCTCCTATGTCTGGGCACTGCTGGGGGGACTCTGCAACCACGCCTCCTATGTCTGGGCACTGCTGGGAGGACTCTTCACCCACCCCTCCTGTGTCTGGGCACTGCTGGGGGGACTCTGCACCCACCCCTCCTATGTCTGGGCACTGCTGGGAGGACTCTGCACCCACCCCTCCTATGTCTGGGCACTGCTGGAGGGACTCTCACCCACCCCTCCTGTGTCTGGGCACTGCTGGGAGGACTCTCACCCACCCCTCCTGTGTCTGGGCACTGCTGGGAGTGATAGGCACCCCCCCTCCTATGTCTGAGCACTGCTGCTGGGAGGACTCTGCACCCACCCCTCCTATGTCTGGGCACCGCTGGGTGTGATAGGCACCCACCCCTCCTATGTCTGGGCACTGCTGGGAGGACTCTGCACCCACCCCTCCTATGTCTGGGCACTGCTGGGAGGACTCTCACCCACCCCTCCTGTGTCTGGGCACTGCTGGGAGTGATAGGCACCCACCCCTCCTATGTCTGGGCACTGCTGGGAGTGATAGGCACCCACCCCTCCTATGTCTGGGCACTGTTTGGAGGACTCTGCACCCACACCTCCTATGTCTGGGCACTGCTGGGAGGACTCTCACCCACCCCTCCTGTGTCTGGGCACTGCTGGGAGTGATAGGCACCCACCCCTCCTATGTCTGGGCACTGCTGGGGGGACTCTGCACCGACCCCTCCTGTGTCTGGGCACTGCTGGGGGGGACTCTGCACCCACCCCTCCTGTGTCTGGGCACTGCTGGGAGTGATAGGCACCCACCCCTCCTATGGCTGGTCACTGCTGGGGGGACTCTGCACCCACCCCTCCTATGTCTGGGCACTGCTGGGGGGACTCTGCAACCACGCCTCCTGTGTCTGGGCACTGCTGGGGGGACTCTGCACCCACCCCTCCTATGTCTGGGCACTGCTGGGAGGACTCTGCACCCACCCCTCCTATGTCTGGGCACTGCTGGGAGGACTCTGCACCCACCCCTCCTATGTCTGGGCACTGCTGGGGGGACTCTGCACCCACCCCTCCTATGTCTGGGCACTGCTGGAGGGACTATGCACCCACCCCTCCTATGTCTGGGCACTGCTGGGAGGACTCTCACCCACCCCTCCTGTATCTGGGCACTGCTGGGAGTGATAGGCACCCACCCCTCCTATGTCTGGGCACTGCTGGGGGGACTCTGCACCCACCCCTCCTGTGTCTGGGCACTGCTGGGGGGACTCTGCACCCACCCCTCCTATGTCTGGGCACTGCTGGGAGTGATAGGCACCCACCCCTCCTATGTCTGGGCACTGCTGGAAGGACTCTGCGCCCACCCCTCCTATGTCTGGGCACTGCTGGGAGGACTCTCACCCACCCCTCCTGTGTCTGGTGACTGCTGGGAGTGATAGGCACCCACCCCTCCTATGTCTGGGCACTGCTGGGGGGGACTCTGCACCCACCCCTCCTGTGTCTGGGCACTGCTGGGGGCACTCTGCACCCACCCCTCCTATGTCTGGGCACTGCTGGGAGGACTCTGCACACACCACTCCTGTGTCTGGACACTGCTGGGGGGACTCTGCACCCAACCCTCCTGTGTCTGGGCACTGCTGGGGGGACTCTGCACCCACCCTCCTATGTCTGGGCACTACTGTGAGTGATAGGCACCCACCCATCCTATGTCTGGGCTCTGCACCCACCCCTCCTATGTCTGGGCACTGCTGGGAGGACTCTCACCCACCCCTCCTGTGTCTGGGCACTGCTGGGAGTGATAGGCACCCACCCCTCCTATGTCTGGGCACTGCTGGGGGGACTCTGCACCGACCCCTCCTGTATCTGGGCACTGCTGGGGGGGGGGGACTCTGCACCCACCCCTCCTGTGTCTGGGCACTGCTGGGAGTGATAGGCACCCACCCCTCCTATGGCTGGTCACTGCTGGGGGGACTCTGCACCCACCCCTCCTATGTCTGGGCACTGCTGGGGGGACTCTGCAACCACGCCTCCTGTGTCTGGGCACTGCTGGGGGGACTCTGCACCCACCCCTCCTATGTCTGGGCACTGCTGGGAGGACTCTGCACCCACCCCTCCTATGTCTGGGCACTGCTGGGAGGACTCTGCACCCACCCCTCCTATGTCTGGGCACTGCTGGGGGGACTCTGCACCCACCCCTCCTATGTCTGGGCACCGCTGGAGGGACTATGCACCCACCCCTCCTATGTCTGGGCACTGCTGGGAGGACTCTCACCCACCCCTCCTGTATCTGGGCACTGCTGGGAGTGATAGGCACCCACCCCTCCTATGTCTGGGCACTGCTGGGGGGACTCTGCACCCACCCCTCCTGTGTCTGGGCACTGCTGGGGGGACTCTGCACCCACCCCTCCTATGTCTGGGCACTGCTGGGAGTGATAGGCACCCACCCCTCCTATGTCTGGGCACTGCTGGGAGGACTCTCATCCACCCCTCCTGTGTCTGGGCACTGCTGGGAGTGATAGGCACCCACCCCTCCTATGTCTGGGCACTGCTGGGGGGGGACTCTGCACCCACCCCTCCTGTGTCTGGGCACTGCTGGGGGCACTCTGCACCCACCCCTCCTATGTCTGGGCACTGCTGGGAGGACTCTGCACCCACCACTCCTGTGTCTGGACACTGCTGGGGGGACTGTGCACCCACCCCTCCTACGTCTGGGCACTGCTGGGAGGACTCTCACACACCCCTCTTGTTTCTGGGCACTGCTGGGAGTGATAGGCACCCACCCCTCCTATGTCTGGGCACTGCTGGGAGGACCCTGCACCAACCCCTCGTATGTCTGGGCACTGCTGGGAGGACTCTGCACCCACCCCTCCTGTGTCTGGGCACTGCTGGGGGGACTCTGCACCCAACCCTCCTGTGTCTGGGCACTGCTGGGGGGACTCTGCACCCAACCCTCCTGTGTCTGGGCACTGCTGGGGGGACTCTGCACCCACCCTCCTATGTCTGGGCACTGCTGTGAGTGATAGGCACCCACCCCTCCTATGTCTGGGCTCTGCACCCACCCCTCCTATGTCTGGGCACTGCTGGGAGGACTCTCACCCACCCCTTCTGTGTCTGGCCACTGGTGGGAGGACTCTGCACCCACCCCTCCTATGTCTGGGCACTGCTGGGGGGACTCTGCACCCACCCCTCCTGTGTCTGGGCACTGCTGGGGGGACTCTGCACCCACCCCTCCTATGTCTGGGCACTGCTGGGAGGACTCTCACCCACCCCTCCTGTGTCTGGGCACTGCTGGGAGTGATAGGCACCCACCCCTCCTATGTCTGGGCACTGCTGGGGGGACTCTGCACCGACCCCTCCTGTGTCTGGGCACTGCTGGGGGGGACTCTGCACCCACCCCTCCTGTGTCTGGGCACTGCTGGGAGTGATAGGCACCCACCCCTCCTATGGCTGGTCACTGCTGGGGGGACTCTGCACCCACCCCTCCTATGTCTGGGCAATGCTGGGGGGACTCTGCAACCACGCCTCCTGTGTCTGGGCAACGCTGGGGGGACTCTGCACCCACCCCTCCTATGTCTGGGCACTGCTGGGAGGACTCTGCACCCACCCCTCCTATGTCTGGGCACTGCTGGGAGGACTCTGCACCCACCCCTCCTATGTCTGGGCACTGCTGGGGGGACTCTGCACCCACCCCTCCTATGTCTGGGCACTGCTGGAGGGACTATGCACCCACCCCTCCTATGTCTGGGCACTGCTGGGAGGACTCTCACCCACCCCTCCTGTATCTGGGCACTGCAGGGAGTGATAGGCACCCACCCCTCCTATGTCTGGGCACTGCTGGGGGGACTCTGCACCCACCCCTCCTGTGTCTGGGCACTGCTGGGGGGACTCTGCACCCACCCCTCCTATGTCTGGGCACTGCTGGGAGTGATAGGCACCCACCCCTCCTATGTCTGGGCACTGCTGGGAGGACTCTGCGCCCACCCCTCCTATGTCTGGGCACTGCTGGGAGGACTCTCACCCACCCCTCCTGTGTCTGGGCACTGCTGGGAGTGATAGGCACCCACCCCTCCTATGTCTGGGCACTGCTGGGGGGGACTCTGCACCCACCCCTCCTGTGTCTGGGCACTGCTGGGGGCACTCTGCACCCACCCCTCCTATGTCTGGGCACTGCTGGGAGGACTCTGCACCCACCACTCCTGTGTCTGGACACTGCTGGGGGGACTCTGCACCCAACCCTCCTGTGTCTGGGCACTGCTGGGGGGACTCTGCACCCACCCTCCTATGTCTGGGCACTGCTGTGAGTGATAGGCACCCACCCCTCCTATGTCTGGGCTCTGCACCCACCCCTCCTATGTCTGGGCACTGCTGGGAGGACTCTCACCCACCCCTCCTGTGTCTGGGCACTGCTGGGAGTGATAGGCACCCACCCCTCCTGTTGGACGTGGCCCATCTGGCAGGTCCGCCCCTGAAGTTTTATGGTATATGTAACCTGGGGATGGTGATTCCCCCTCTGAGTGAGTGTGAGGAGAGAGCGACCTACCCTGCCATAGGAATACATGGGGGATGGATGAGTCCTCGGTAGTTCCCGGTGCGTAGGGTGTGCAGGGTCAAGTCTGGTATGTATGAACTCGTGAGGTTAAACGCTGCGCAACGGTATATGAGGTATGAGTGTGTCTAGTGTAGAAGTCCCCCTTTTGGAAGTTGGCATATTTGTGGAATATGTGCCTGGCGTTTGATTGGCCGGGGCTGGCTGGTGAGCCTGGCTCCCAGGATCTGGGAGGGTCTGCCCGGTGGTGAATGGAGTGTTTAGCATACTGATGTGAGGGGAGGAGTGAGCCTGGGTCTGCGTGTGGATTGACCGTCTGGTTTGAGTGTCATGAATGAGGCTGGGTTTTCCCCAGACACTGCTGGCTCCACCCCCTGGGGTGCGGCTGATGTTCCTAGCCTGGCCAGTGTAAAGAATCCCCCATAACCAGTTCCAGCTGGTTCTCCCCCTGCCTGCCCCTTCAGACCAAGAATGTGTGTATAAAAAGGGTGCTGTGACACTCTGGACGGGTTCTTGTTCTCCAACTTGAATCTACCCGGAGCTGCTGCTGCTGGGGCTCAGGGGTGGCGTGCCTCCCTGGGCCCTGCCCTACTCCTGGACTAAGGATGGCCCCTTCCCCTCTTTGGCGCTGTTGGGCCCCCCTGAGGTCCTGGACTACCGACGGACTTTGGTAGCCTGCATCGAGCGCTGGGGGAGCGCTGTCCCTTCTGCCCTGCGCCTGGAAGCGCTGCTCCCTGCCCCTGCCGCTTTGGGGTCCTTCACTCCTGCACCAGCGCTGGTAGCGCTACATTCAACGAGCCGGTGCTCACCCGGCGTCTACCCCGTGCTACCGGGGTGCGATACCCCCAGCGAGTGCCTACCTCGCTCTATCCCCTGCCCGTGTACCTTACGAGGGAGCCCACTCCTCGTCGATTCCCCCCCGAGTTCACCGCCGCCGCCCGGGACCCTAGTGACGTCATCCCCGGGCCGCGCTGGTATTGGCTGCCAGCCCGGGATTCCCTGCTAGCGTCATTCCCCAGGCCGCGCCGTGATTGTCTGCCGGCCCGGGAAATAGAGGAGAGGCCGGCCGAAGGATAACGACGAAGTAGGAGCGGCGGGAGCTCACCCCGCGCTCCTACGATACCCCCGTGAAGTTGCTGACCTCCCCCGGGGCTCCCGAGAGAGAGAGAGCCCCGGAGCACAAGGAGAAGGCTGGCGCAGCGAAGGAGACCGGCGCACCAAAACCGGTGAGTGCTGCTGCGAGCCACAGGGAGGAGGGGCGTCGGGACACGTTGTCGGTGTCCGCCCCCCCCCCCTCGAGTGAATCTCCGGTTGTGCCCGAGGCCCGGGAGGCCTCCCACGAAGCCCAGTCCCCCGAGAGGGACTCCGCGTGCCCCCCCCCAATGGTCTGAGCCCTGCGAGGCTCCACCTGTGGCATTGCCCCCAGAGCCCGAAGAGGCTCCACCGTATCATTGCCCCCAGAGCCCGAGTGGCTCCACCCGTTGGCACCCTTTTCCCCAGGGCCGGTAAGGCTCCCACGGGGTCCCTCAGTGGCCCAGCACTTAGTGGGCCACTGCTACGTTTAGCTTTGCCCCGGGCTCCCTGCCATGAACATCGAGACACTTGGGCACCTTGCCCCAGAAAGGCCCGCTGGCCTGTGGATTGCCATGGACCAGGTCTAATGTGATCCCTACACGTATTCTGTGTTGCACCTCTACGGGTGCTCCTGTTGTTGTGTACCTTGTCCTATTTCCCCCCCCCCCCTGAATACCAGATGTCCCCTGTGCAATTCCTGGCCGTGGTCCCTTGGCCCTGTGCTGTACCTTCTTCCCCGAAGCCCCTACCCGTGCCCCTGGCACCTTGTACGATGTGTGTTCCTATGTGTCCTGCTTAATACAGAGTTTATTTTTCATATATATACTTGGTGTGGAGTTCCTTTTGTGGGAGGCCCGGGAGGTTGTTGTTGGTGGGTGCGTGCGCAAATGCTTCACATGTCCGAGATAGGCCTGGCTGCCCGCGCCGCGTTACCTAGAGGGCGAGCAGGGGTCGACCTTTCATAGGAGTGGTGGTCTCTGACTGGCTGTGGCGCAAGCCCTGGCCGGCCAGGGGTCCCATTTCCTACACCTCCTATGTCTGGGCACTGCTGGGGGGACTCTGCACCGACCCCTCCTGTATCTGGGCACTGCTGGGGGGGGACTCTGCACCCACCCCTCCTGTGTCTGGGCACTGCTGGGAGTGATATGCACCCATCCCTCCTATGGCTGGTCACTGCTGGGGGGACTCTGCACCCACCCCTCCTATGTCTGGGCACTGCTGGGGGGACTCTGCAACCACGCCTCCTGTGTCTGGGCACTGCTGGGGGGACTCTGCACCCACCCCTCCTATGTCTGGGCACTGCTGGGAGGACTCTGCACCCACCCCTCCTATGTCTGGGCACTGCTGGGAGGACTCTGCACCCACCCCTCCTATGTCTGGGCACTGCTGGGGGGACTCTGCACCCACCCCTCCTATGTCTGGGCACTGCTGGAGGGACTATGCACCCACCCCTCCTATGTCTGGGCACTGCTGGGAGGACTCTCACCCACCCCTCCTGTATCTGGGCACTGCTGGGAGTGATAGGCACCCACCCCTCCTATGTCTGGGCGCTGCTGGGAGGACTCTGCGCCCACCCCTCCTATGTCTGGGCACTGCTGGGAGGACTCTCACCCACCCCTCCTGTGTCTGGGCACTGCTGGGAGTGATAGACACCCACCCCTCCTATGTCTGGGCACTGCTGGGGGGGACTCTGCACCCACCCCTCCTGTGTCTGGGCACTGCTGGGGGCACTCTGCACCCACCCCTCCTATGTCTGGGCACTGCTGGGAGGACTCTGCACCCACCACTCCTGTGTCTGGACACTGCTGGGGGGACTGTGCACCCACCCCTCCTACGTCTGGGCACTGCTGGGAGGACTCTCACCCACCCCTCTTGTTTCTGGGCACTGCTGGGAGTGATAGGCACCCACCCCTCCTATGTCTGGGCACTGCTGGGAGGACTCTGCACCAACCCCTCGTATGTCTGGGCACTGCTGGGAGGACTCTGCACCCACCCCTCCTGTGTCTGGGCACTGCTGGGGGGACTCTGCACCCAACCCTCCTGTGTTTGGGCACTGCTGGGGGGACTCTGCACCCAACCCTCCTGTGTCTGGGCACTGCTGGGGGGACTCTGCACCCACCCTCCTATGTCTGGGCACTGCTGTGAGTGATAGGCACCCACCCCTCCTATGTCTGGGCTCTGCACCCACCCCTCCTATGTCTGGGCACTGCTGGGAGGACTCTCACCCACCCCTTCTGTGTCTGGCCACTGCTGGGAGGACTCTGTACCCACCCCTCCTATGTCTGGGCACTGCTGGGGGGACTCTGCACCCACCCCTCCTGTGTCTGGGCACTGCTGGGGGGACTCTGCACCCACCCCTCCTATGTCTGGGCACTGCTGGGAGGACTCTCACCCACCCCTCCTGTGTCTGGGCACTGCTGGGAGTGATAGGCACCCACCCCTCCTATGTCTTGGCACTGCTGGGGGGACTCTGCACCCACCCCTCCTGTGTCTGGGCACTGCTGGGGGGACTCTGCACCCACCCCTCCTATGTCTGGGCACTGCTGGGAGTGATAGGCACCCACCCCTCCTATGGCTGGGCACTGCTGGGGGGACTCTGCACCCACCCCTCCTATGTCTGGGCACTGCTGGGGGGACTCTGCACCCACCCCTCCTGTGTCTTGGCACTGCTGGGGGTACTCTGCAACCACCCCTCCTATGTCTGGGCACTGCTGGGAGGACTCTCACCCACCCCTCCTGTGTCTGGGCACTGCTGGGAGTGATAGGCACCCACCCCCCCTATGTCTGGGCACTGCTGGGAGGACTCTGCACCCACCCCTCCTATGTCTGGGCACTGCTGGGTGTGATAGGCACCCACCCCTCCTATGTCTGGGCACTGCTGGGAGGACTCTGCACCCACCCCTCCTATGTCTGGGCACTGCTGGGAGAACTCTCACCCACCCCTCCTGTGTCTGGGCACTGCTGGGAGTGATAGGCACCCACCCCTCCTATGTCTGGGCACTGCTGGGAGTGATAGGCACCCACCCCTCCTATGTCTGGGCACTGCTGGGAGGACTCTGCACCCACACCTCCTATGTCTGGGCACTGCTGGGAGGACTCTCACCCACCCCTCCTGTGTCTGGGCACTGCTGGGAGTGATAGTGTTGGACCCGGCCTCGTAGAATGGCCCGACGTGCCCCCGCACCACCGAAACCTGGTACCTGCAGCCCCAAGCACAAGGCCCAGCCGACCCTCCCCACCAGGACACACGCACCGACCCGGACATCCCCGTCCATGGCCTCTCCCCTTTCGGCCACCCCGGGCCCGCGTACCCACTTCATGCACCAAGATGGCCGCCCGGCCCCAGCACGACCCCCAGGTGACAAGACCCCTGCCTGCACAGACTCCGGACATCAAAGAGGGGTCGACCTATAACAAGGGGTGCTCTGGGTCTGTCCGCAGATTCGACGCTGGAACAACAAGAGCCTGCCGACGTGGTCGCGGCTCCTGAAACTTGGACCCTCCTGAGCCCTGCTGAGTGACTCGCGGCTCCCTGAAGATCGGAAGACCTCCGAACTTGTACCTGAGCCTGCTGAGTGACTCGCGGCTCCCTGAAGATCATAAAACCTCCGAACTTGTACCTGAGCCTGCTGAGTGACTCGCGGCTCCCTGAAGATCATAAGACCTCCAAACTTGTGCCTGAGCCTGCTGAGTGACTCGCGGCTCCCTGAAGATCGTAAGACCTCCAAACTTGTGCCTGAGCCTGCTGAGTGACTCGCGGCTCCTTGAAGATCGTAAGACCTCCGAACCTGTACCTGAGCCCGCTGAGTGACTCGCGGCTCCAACAGACTCTCATGGTCCCGCCGGACCCCGACTACAACAACGTATCCCCCAGCTCGAGGATTGTGAGCTGTGCGCCGGATACGTCCCTGCCTTGAACCTTTACCAGAGACTGTCCCGCTACCCCCTACCCCTTCCGAGACTCATTGAGCCCGTGCTCACCTTGTACATATTTGCAGTGATAACCTACTTGATAAAGATTGATTTCTAAGAATACCCGGTGTGGTCACTCTGTGTCGTGTGGTGCCAGAAGTACGATCGTAGATACGAGATTCTTCCCCCTGGGGAGTCTCCCGCCAGTGCCCGGCTACGATACTTCGAGGGTGGGTCTCAGGGTAGTCAGAACCCTTTCCAGGCTCCTCTGAGGTCGCCATCTAACAGATAGGCACCCACCCCTCATATGTCTGGGCACTGCTGGGGGGACTCTGCACCCACCCCTCCTGTGTCTGGTCACTGCTGGGGGGGGGACTCTGCACCCACCCCTCCTGTGTCTGGGCACTGCTGGGAGTGATAGGCACCCACCCCTCCTATGGCTGGTCACTGCTGGGGGGACTCTGCACCCACCCCTCCTATGTCTGGGCACTGCTGGGGGGACTCTGCAACCACGCCTCCTATGTCTGGGCACTGCTGGGAGGACTCTGCACCCACCCCTCCTGTGTCTGGGCACTGGTGGGGGGACTCTGCACCCACCCCTCCTGTGTCTGGGCACTACTGGGGGGACTCTGCACCCACCCCTCCTATGTCTGGGCACTGCTGGGAGGACTCTGCAACCACGCCTCCTATGTCTGGGAACTGCTGGGAGGACTCTGCACCCACCCCTCCTGTGTCTGGGCACTGCTGGGGGGACTCTGCACCCACCCCTCCTATGTCTGGGCACTGCTGGGAGGACTCTGCACCCACCCCTCCTATGTCTGGGCACTGCTGGAGGGACTCTGCACCCACCCCTCCTATGTCTGGGCACTGCTGGGAGGACTCTCACCCACCCCTCCTGTGTCTGGGCACTGCTGGGAGTGATAGGCACCCACCCCTCCTGTGTCTCGGCACTGCTGGGAGTGATAGGCACCCACCCCTCCTCTGTCTGGGCACTGCTGGCAGGACTCTGCACCCACCCCTCCTATGTCTGGGCACTGCTGGGAGGACTCTCACCCACCCTTCCTGTGTCTGGGCACTGCTGGGAGTTGGGAGTGATAGGCACCCACCCCTCCTATGTCTGGGCACTGCTGGGAGTGATAGGCACCAACCCCTCCTATGTCTGGGCACTGCTGGGAGGACTCTGCACCCACCCCTCCTGTGTCTGGGCACTGCTGGGAGTGATAGGCACCCACCCCTCCTATGGCTGGGCACTACTGGGAGGACTCTCACCCACCCCTCCTGTATCAGGGCACTGCTTGGAGTGATAGGCACCCACCCCTCCTATGTCTGGGCACTGCTGGGGGGACTCTGCACCCACCCCTCCTGTGTCTGGGCACTGCTGGGGGGACTCTGCACCCACCCCTCCTGTGTCTGGGCACTGCTGGGGGGACTCTGCACCCACCCCTCCTATATCTGAGCACTGCTGGGAGTGATAGGCACCCACCCCTCCTATGTCTGGGCACTGCTGGGAGGACTCTGCGCCCACCCCTCCTTATGTCTGGGCACTGCTGGGAGGACTCTCACCCACCCCTCCTGTGTCTGGGCACTGCTGGGAGTGATAGGCACCCACCCCTCCTATGTCTGGGCACTGCTGGGGGGACTCTGCACCCACCCCTCCTGTGTCTGGTCACTGCTGGGGGGGACTCTGCACCCACCCCTCCTGTGTCTGGGCACTGCTGGGAGTGATAGGCACCCACCCCTCCTATGGCTGGTCACTGCTGGGGGGACTCTGCACCCACCCCTCCTATGTCTGGGCACTGCTGGGAGTGATAGGCACCCACCCCTCCTGTGTCTGGGCACTGCTGGGGGGACTCTGCACCCACCCCTCCTATGTCTGGGCACTGCTGGGAGGACTCTGCACCCACCCCTCCTGTGTCTGGACACTGCTGGGGGGACTGTGCACCCACCCCTCCTATGTCTGGGCACTGCTGGGAGGACTCTCACCCACCCCTCCTGTGTCTGGGCACTGCTGGGAGTGATAGGCACCCACCCCTCCTGTGTCTGGGCACTGCTGGGAGTGATAGGCACCCACCCCTCCTATGTCTGGGCACTGCTGGGAGGACTCTGCACCCACCCCTCCTATGTCTGGGCACTGCTGGGGGGGGACTCTGCACCCACCCCTCCTGTGTCTGGGCACTGCTGGGAGTGATAGGCACCCACCCCTCCTATGTCTGGGCACTGCTGGGGGGACTCTGCACCCACCCCTCCTATGTCTGGGCACTGCTGGGAGGACTCTGCACCCACCCCTCCTGTGTCTGGACACTGCTGGGGGGACAGTGCACCCACCCCTCCTATGTCTGGGCACTGCTGGGAGGACTCTCACCCACCCCTCCTGTGTCTGGGCACTGCTGGCAGTTATAGGCACCCACCCCTCCTGTGTCTGGGCACTGCTGGGAGTGATAGGCACCCACCCCTCCTAAGTCTGGGCACTGCTGGGGGGGGACTCTGCACCCACCCCTCCTGTGTCTGGGCACTGCTGGGGGGACTCTGCACCCACCCCTCCTATGTCTGGGCACTGCTGGGAGTGATAGCACCCACCCCTCCTATGTCTGGGCACTGCTGGTGGGACTCTGCACCCACCCCTCCTATGTCTGGGCACTGCTGGGAGGACTCTGCACCCACCCCTCCTGTGTCTGGACACTGCTGGGGGGACAGTGCACCCACCCCTCCTATGTCTGGGCACTGCTGGGAGGACTCTCACCCACCCCTCCTGTGTCTGGGCACTGCTGGGAGTTATAGGCACCCACCCCTCCTGTGTCTGGGCACTGCTGGGAGTGATAGGCACCCACCCCTCCTATGTCTGGGCACTGCTGGGAGGACTCTGCACCCAAACCTCCTGTGTCTGGGCACTGCTGGGAGGACTCACACCCACCCCTCCTGTGTCTGGGCACTGCTGGGAGGACTCTGCACCCACCCCTCCTATGTCTGGGCACTGCTGGGAGGACTCTGCACCCACCCCTCGTATGTCTGGGCACTGCTGGGAGGACTCTCACCCACCCCTCCTGTGTCTGGGCACTGCTGGGAGTGATAGGCACCAACCCCTCCTATGTCTGGGCACTGCTGGGAGTGATAGGCACCCACCCCTCCTATGTCTGGGCACTGCTGGGAGTGATAGGCACCCACCCCTCCTATGTCTGGGCACTGCTGGGAGTGATAGGCACCCACCCCTCCTATGTCTGGGCACTGCTGGGGGGACTCTGCACCCACCCCTCCTGTGTCTGGGCACTGCTGGGGGGGGGGACTCTGCACCCACCCCTCCTGTGTCTGGGCACTGCTGGGAGTGATAGGCACCCACCCCTCCTATGTCTGGGCACTGCTGGGGGGACTCTGCACCCATCCCTCCTGTGTCTGGGCACTGCTGGGGGGGGACTCTGCACCCACCCCTCCTGTGTCTGGGCACTGCTGGGAGTGATAGGCACCCACCCCTACTATGGCTGGTCACTGCTGGGGGGACTCTGCACCCACCCCTCCTATGTCTGGGCACTGCTGGGGGGACTCTGCAACCATGACTCCTATGTCTGGGCACTGCTGGGAGGACTCTGCACCCACCCCTCCTATGTCTGGGCACTGCTGGGAGGACTCTGCACCCACCCCTCCTATGTCTGGGCACTGCTGGAGGGACTCTGCACCCACCCCTCCTGTGTCTGGGCACTGCTGGGAGGACTCTCACCCACCCCTCCTGTGTCTGGGCACTGCTGGGAGTGATAGGCACCCACCCCTCCTCTGTCTGGGCACTGCTGGTAGGACTCTGCACCCACCCCTCCTATGTCTGGGCACTGCTGGGAGGACTCTCACCCACCCCTCCTGTATCTGGGCACTGCTGGGAGTGATAGGCACCCACCCCTCCAATGTCTGGGCACTGCTGGGGGGACTCTGCACCCACCCCTCCTGTGTCTGGGCACTGCTGGGGGGACTCTGCACCCACCCCTCCTATGTCTGGGCACTGCTGGGAGTGATAGGCACCCACCCCTCCTATGTCTGGGCACTGCTGGGAAGACTCTGCGTCCACCCCTCCTGTGTCTGGGCACTGCTGGGAGGACTCTCACCCACCCCTCCTGTGTCTGGGCACTGCTGGGAGTGATAGGCACCCACCCCTCCTATGTCTGGGCACTGCTGGGGGGGGACTCTGCACCCACCCCTCCTGTGTCTGGGCACTGCTGGGGGGACTCTGCACCCACCCCTCCTATGTCTGGGCACTGCTGGGGGGACTCTGCACCCACCCCTCCTATGTCTGGGCACTGCTGGGAGTGATAGGCACCCACCCCTCCTATGTCTGGGCACTGCTGGGGGGACTCTGCACCCACCCCTCCTATGTCTGGGCACTGCTGGGGGGACTCTGCACCCACCCCTCCTATGTCTGGGCACTGCTGGGAGGACTCTGCACCCACCCCTCCTGTGTCTGGACACTGCTGGGGGGACTGTGCACCCACCCCTCCTATGTCTGGGCACTGCTGGGAGGACTCTCACCCACCCCTCCTGTGTCTGGGCACTGCTGGGAGTGATAGGCACCCACCCCTCCTGTGTCTGGGCACTGCTGGGAGTGATAGGCACCCACCCCTCCTATGTTTGGGCACTGCTGCGAGGACTCTGCATCCACCCCTCCTATGTCTGGGCACTGCTGGGAGTGATAGGCACCCACCCCTCCTATGTCTGGGCACTGCTGGGGGGGGGACTCTGCACCCACCCCTCCTGTGTCTGGGCACTGCTGGGAGTGATAGGCACCCACCCCTCCTATGGCTCGTCACTGCTGGGGGGACTCTGCACCCACCCCTCCTATGTCTGGGCACTGCTGGGGGGACTCTGCAACCACGCCTCCTATGTCTGGGCACTGCTGGGAGGACTCTGCACCCACCCCTCCTATGTCTGGGCACTGCTGGGAGGACTCACACCCACCCCTACTGTGTCTGGGCACTGCTGGAAGGACTCTGCACCCACCCCTCCTATGTCTGGGCACTGCTGGGAGGACTCTGCACCCACCCCTCGTATGTCTGGGCACTGCTGGGAGGACTCTCACCCACCCCTCCTGTGTCTGGGCACTGCTGGGAGTGATAGGCACCCACCCCTCCTATGTCTGGGCACTGCTGGGAGTGATAGGCACCCACCCCTCCTATGTCTGGGCACTGCTGGGGGGACTCTGCACCCACCCCTCCTGTGTCTGGGCACTGCTGGGGGGGACTCTGCACCCACCCCTCCTGTGTCTGGGCACTGCTGGGAGTGATAGGCACCCACCCCTCCTATGTCTGGGCACTGCTGGGAGGACTCTGCACCCAGCCCTCCTATGTATGGGCACTGCTGGGAGTGATAGGCACCCACCCCTCCTATGTCTGGGCACTGCTGGGAGGACTCTGCACCCACCCCTCCTATGTCTGGGCACTGCTGGGAGGACTCTCACCCACCCCTCCTGTGTCTGGGCACTGCTGGGAGGACTCTGCACCCACCCCTCCTATGTCTGGGCACTGCTGGAAGGACTCTCACCCACCCCTCCTGTGTCTGGGCACTGCTGGGAGTGATAGGCACCCACCCCTCCTATGTCTGGGCACTGCTGGGAGTGATAGGCACCCACCCCTCCTATGTCTGGGCACTGCTGGGAGGACTCTGCACCCACCCCTCCTATGTCTGGGCACTGCTGGGAGGACTCTCACCCACCCCTCCCATGTCTGGGCACTGCTCGGAGTGATAGGCACCCACCCCTCCTATGTCTGGGCACTGCTGGGAGTGATAGGCACCCACCCCTCCTATGTCTGGGCACTGCTGGGGGGACTCTGCACCCACCCCTCCTATGTCTGGGCACTGCTGGGGGGACTCTGCAACCACGCCTCCTATGTCTGGGCACTGCTGGGAGGACTCTGCACCCACCCCTCCTATGTCTGGGCACTGCTGGGAGGACTCACACCCACCCCTCCTGTGTCTGGGCACTGCTGGAAGGACTCTGCACCCACCCCTCCTATGTCTGGGCACTGCTGGGAGGACTCTGCACCCACCCCTCGTATGTCTGGGCACTGCTGGGAGGACTCTCACCCACCCCTCCTGTGTCTGGGCACTGCTGGGAGTGATAGGCACCCACCCCTCCTATGTCTGGGCACTGCTGGGAGTGATAGGCACCCACCCCTCCTATGTCTGGGCACTGCTGGGGGGACTCTGCACCCACCCCTCCTGTGTCTGGGCACTGCTGGGGGGGACTCTGCACCCACCCCTCCTGTGTCTGGGCACTGCTGGGAGTGATAGGCACCCACCCCTCCTATGTCTGGGCACTGCTGGGAGGACTCTGCACCCACCCCTCCTATGTCTGGGCACTGCTGGGAGTGATAGGCACCCACCCCTCCTATGTCTGGGCACTGCTGGGAGGACTCTGCACCCACCCCTCCTATGTCTGGGCACTGCTGGGAGGACTCTCACCCACCCCTCCTGTGTCTGGGCACTGCTGGGAGGACTCTGCACCCACCCCTCCTATGTCTGGGCACTGCTGGAAGGACTCTCACCCACCCCTCCTGTGTCTGGGCACTGCTGGGAGTGATAGGCACCCACCCCTCCTATGTCTGGGCACTGCTGGGAGTGATAGGCACCCACCCCTCCTATGTCTGGGCACTGCTGGGAGGACTCTGCACCCACCCCTCCTATGTCTGGGCACTGCTGGGAGGACTCTCACCCACCCCTCCCATGTCTGGGCACTGCTCGGAGTGATAGGCACCCACCCCTCCTATGTCTGGTCACTGCTGGGAGTGATAGGCACCCACCCCTCCTATGTCTGGGCACTGCTGGGAGGACTCTGCACCCACCCCTCCTATGTCTGGGCACTGCTGGGAGGACTCTCACCCACCCCTCCTGTGTCTGGGCACTGCTGGGAGTACTCTGCACCCACCCCTCCTATGTCTGGGCACTGCTGGGAGGACTCTCACCCACCCCTCCCGTGTCTGGGCACTGCTGGGAGTGATAGGCACCCACCTTTCCTATGTCTGGGCACTGCTGGGGGGACTCTGCACCCACCCCTCCTGTGTCTGGGCACTGCTGGGGGGACTCTGCACCCAACCCTCCTATGTCTGGGCACTGCTGGGAGTGATAGGCACCCACCCCTCCTATGTCTGGGCACTGCTGGGGGGAGTCTGCACCCATCCCTCCTATGTCTGGGCACTGCTGGGGGGACTCTGCACCCACCCCTCCTATGTCTGGGCACTGCTGGGAGTGATAGGCACCCACCCCTCCTATGTCTGGGCACTGCTGGTGGGACTCTGCACCCACCCCTCCTATGTCTGGGCACTGCTGGGAGGACTCTGCACCCACCCCTCCTGTGTCTGGACACTGCTGGGGGGACAGTGCACCCACCCCTCCTATGTCTGGGCACTGCTGGGAGGACTCTCACCCACCCCTCCTGTGTCTGGGCACTGCTGGGAGTTATAGGCACCCACCCCTCCTGTGTCTGGGCACTGCTGGGAGTGATAGGCACCCACCCCTCCTATGTCTGGGCACTGCTGGGAGGACTCTGCATCTACCCCTCCTATGTCTGGGCACTGCTGGGAGTGATAGGCACCCACCCCTCCTATGTCTGGGCACTGCTGGGAGGACTCTGCATCTACCCCTCCTATGTCTGGGCACTGCTGGGAGTGATAGGCACCCACCCCTCCTATGTCTGGGCACTGCTGGGAGGACTCTGCACCCACCCCTCCTATGTCTGGGCACTGCTGGGAGGACTCTCACCCACCCCTCCCATGTCTGGGCACTGCTCGGAGTGATAGGCACCCACCCCTCCTATGTCTGGTCACTGCTGGGAGTGATAGGCACCCACCCCTCCTATGTCTGGGCACTGCTGGGAGGACTCTGCACCCACCCCTCCTATGTCTGGGCACTGCTGGGAGGACTCTCACCCACCCCTCCTGTGTCTGGGCACTGCTGGGAGTACTCTGCACCCACCCCTCCTATGTCTGGGCACTGCTGGGAGGACTCTCACCCACCCCTCCCGTGTCTGGGCACTGCTGGGAGTGATAGGCACCCACCTTTCCTATGTCTGGGCACTGCTGGGGGGACTCTGCACCCACCCCTCCTGTGTCTGGGCACTGCTGGGGGGACTCTGCACCCAACCCTCCTATGTCTGGGCACTGCTGGGAGTGATAGGCACCCACCCCTCCTATGTCTGGGCACTGCTGGGGGGAGTCTGCACCCATCCCTCCTATGTCTGGGCACTGCTGGGGGGACTCTGCACCCACCCCTCCTATGTCTGGGCACTGCTGGGAGTGATAGGCACCCACCCCTCCTATGTCTGGGCACTGCTGGTGGGACTCTGCACCCACCCCTCCTATGTCTGGGCACTGCTGGGAGGACTCTGCACCCACCCCTCCTGTGTCTGGACACTGCTGGGGGGACAGTGCACCCACCCCTCCTATGTCTGGGCACTGCTGGGAGGACTCTCACCCACCCCTCCTGTGTCTGGGCACTGCTGGGAGTTATAGGCACCCACCCCTCCTGTGTCTGGGCACTGCTGGGAGTGATAGGCACCCACCCCTCCTATGTCTGGGCACTGCTGGGAGGACTCTGCACCCAAACCTCCTGTGTCTGGGCACTGCTGGGAGGACTCACACCCACCCCTCCTGTGTCTGGGCACTGCTGGGAGGACTCTGCACCCACCCCTCCTATGTCTGGGCACTGCTGGGAGGACTCTGCACCCACCCCTCGTATGTCTGGGCACTGCTGGGAGGACTCTCACCCACCCCTCCTGTGTCTGGGCACTGCTGGGAGTGATAGGCACCAACCCCTCCTATGTCTGGGCACTGCTGGGAGTGATAGGCACCCACCCCTCCTATGTCTGGGCACTGCTGGGAGTGATAGGCACCCACCCCTCCTATGTCTGGGCACTGCTGGGAGTGATAGGCACCCACCCCTCCTATGTCTGGGCACTGCTGGGGGGACTCTGCACCCACCCCTCCTGTGTCTGGGCACTGCTGGGGGGGGGACTCTGCACCCACCCCTCCTGTGTCTGGGCACTGCTGGGAGTGATAGGCACCCACCCCTCCTATGTCTGGGCACTGCTGGGGGGACTCTGCACCCATCCCTCCTGTGTCTGGGCACTGCTGGGGGGGGACTCTGCACCCACCCCTCCTGTGTCTGGGCACTGCTGGGAGTGATAGGCACCCACCCCTACTATGGCTGGTCACTGCTGGGGGGACTCTGCACCCACCCCTCCTATGTCTGGGCACTGCTGGGGGGACTCTGCAACCATGCCTCCTATGTCTGGGCACTGCTAGGAGGACTCTGCACCCACCCCTCCTATGTCTGGGCACTGCTGGGAGGACTCTGCACCCACCCCTCCTATGTCTGGGCACTGCTGGAGGGACTCTGCACCCACCCCTCCTGTGTCTGGGCACTGCTGGGAGGACTCTCACCCACCCCTCCTGTGTCTGGGCACTGCTGGGAGTGATAGGCACCCACCCCTCCTCTGTCTGGGCACTGCTGGTAGGACTCTGCACCCACCCCTCCTATGTCTGGGCACTGCTGGGAGGACTCTCACCCACCCCTCCTGTATCTGGGCACTGCTGGGAGTGATAGGCACCCACCCCTCCAATGTCTGGGCACTGCTGGGGGGACTCTGCACCCACCCCTCCTGTGTCTGGGCACTGCTGGGGGGACTCTGCACCCACCCCTCCTATGTCTGGGCACTGCTGGGAGTGATAGGCACCCACCCCTCCTATGTCTGGGCACTGCTGGGAAGACTCTGCGTCCACCCCTCCTGTGTCTGGGCACTGCTGGGAGGACTCTCACCCACCCCTCCTGTGTCTGGGCACTGCTGGGAGTGATAGGCACCCACCCCTCCTATGTCTGGGCACTGCTGGGGGGGGACTCTGCACCCACCCCTCCTGTGTCTGGGCACTGCTGGGGGGACTCTGCACCCACCCCTCCTATGTCTGGGCACTGCTGGGGGGACTCTGCACCCACCCCTCCTATGTCTGGGCACTGCTGGGAGTGATAGGCACCCACCCCTCCTATGTCTGGGCACTGCTGGGGGGACTCTGCACCCACCCCTCCTATGTCTGGGCACTGCTGGGGGGACTCTGCACCCACCCCT
Organism: Triturus cristatus; assembly: GCF_964204655.1. Lineage (NCBI taxonomy): Eukaryota > Metazoa > Chordata > Amphibia > Caudata > Salamandridae > Triturus > Triturus cristatus. Next base: position 476,235,341 of record NC_140579.1, on the reverse strand, counting down.
CCTATGTCTGGGCACTGCTGGGAGGACTCTGCACCCACCCCTCCTGTGTCTGGACACTGCTGGGGGGACTGTGCACCCACCCCTCCTATGTCTGGGCACTGCTGGGAGGACTCTCACCCACCCCTCCTGTGTCTGGGCACTGCTGGGAGTGATAGGCACCCACCCCTCCTGTGTCTGGGCACTGCTGGGAGTGATAGGCACCCACCCCTCCTATGTTTGGGCACTGCTGCGAGGACTCTGCATCCACCCCTCCTATGTCTGGGCACTGCTGGGAGTGATAGGCACCCACCCCTCCTATGTCTGGGCACTGCTGGGGGGGGGACTCTGCACCCACCCCTCCTGTGTCTGGGCACTGCTGGGAGTGATAGGCACCCACCCCTCCTATGGCTCGTCACTGCTGGGGGGACTCTGCACCCACCCCTCCTATGTCTGGGCACTGCTGGGGGGACTCTGCAACCACGCCTCCTATGTCTGGGCACTGCTGGGAGGACTCTGCACCCACCCCTCCTATGTCTGGGCACTGCTGGGAGGACTCACACCCACCCCTACTGTGTCTGGGCACTGCTGGAAGGACTCTGCACCCACCCCTCCTATGTCTGGGCACTGCTGGGAGGACTCTGCACCCACCCCTCGTATGTCTGGGCACTGCTGGGAGGACTCTCACCCACCCCTCCTGTGTCTGGGCACTGCTGGGAGTGATAGGCACCCACCCCTCCTATGTCTGGGCACTGCTGGGAGTGATAGGCACCCACCCCTCCTATGTCTGGGCACTGCTGGGGGGACTCTGCACCCACCCCTCCTGTGTCTGGGCACTGCTGGGGGGGACTCTGCACCCACCCCTCCTGTGTCTGGGCACTGCTGGGAGTGATAGGCACCCACCCCTCCTATGTCTGGGCACTGCTGGGAGGACTCTGCACCCAGCCCTCCTATGTCTGGGCACTGCTGGGAGTGATAGGCACCCACCCCTCCTATGTCTGGGCACTGCTGGGAGGACTCTGCACCCACCCCTCCTATGTCTGGGCACTGCTGGGAGGACTCTCACCCACCCCTCCTGTGTCTGGGCACTGCTGGGAGGACTCTGCACCCACCCCTCCTATGTCTGGGCACTGCTGGAAGGACTCTCACCCACCCCTCCTGTGTCTGGGCACTGCTGGGAGTGATAGGCACCCACCCCTCCTATGTCTGGGCACTGCTGGGAGTGATAGGCACCCACCCCTCCTATGTCTGGGCACTGCTGGGAGGACTCTGCACCCACCCCTCCTATGTCTGGGCACTGCTGGGAGGACTCTCACCCACCCCTCCCATGTCTGGGCACTGCTCGGAGTGATAGGCACCCACCCCTCCTATGTCTGGGCACTGCTGGGAGTGATAGGCACCCACCCCTCCTATGTCTGGGCACTGCTGGGGGGACTCTGCACCCACCCCTCCTATGTCTGGGCACTGCTGGGGGGACTCTGCAACCACGCCTCCTATGTCTGGGCACTGCTGGGAGGACTCTGCACCCACCCCTCCTATGTCTGGGCACTGCTGGGAGGACTCACACCCACCCCTCCTGTGTCTGGGCACTGCTGGAAGGACTCTGCACCCACCCCTCCTATGTCTGGGCACTGCTGGGAGGACTCTGCACCCACCCCTCGTATGTCTGGGCACTGCTGGGAGGACTCTCACCCACCCCTCCTGTGTCTGGGCACTGCTGGGAGTGATAGGCACCCACCCCTCCTATGTCTGGGCACTGCTGGGAGTGATAGGCACCCACCCCTCCTATGTCTGGGCACTGCTGGGGGGACTCTGCACCCACCCCTCCTGTGTCTGGGCACTGCTGGGGGGGACTCTGCACCCACCCCTCCTGTGTCTGGGCACTGCTGGGAGTGATAGGCACCCACCCCTCCTATGTCTGGGCACTGCTGGGAGGACTCTGCACCCACCCCTCCTATGTCTGGGCACTGCTGGGAGTGATAGGCACCCACCCCTCCTATGTCTTGGCACTGCTGGGGGGACTCTGCACCCACCCCTCCTGTGTCTGGGCACTGCTGGGGGGACTCTGCACCCACCCCTCCTATGTCTGGGCACTGCTGGGAGTGATAGGCACCCACCCCTCCTATGGCTGGGCACTGCTGGGGGGACTCTGCACCCACCCCTCCTATGTCTGGGCACTGCTGGGGGGACTCTGCACCCACCCCTCCTGTGTCTTGGCACTGCTGGGGGTACTCTGCAACCACCCCTCCTATGTCTGGGCACTGCTGGGAGGACTCTCACCCACCCCTCCTGTGTCTGGGCACTGCTGGGAGTGATAGGCACCCACCCCCCCTATGTCTGGGCACTGCTGGGAGGACTCTGCACCCACCCCTCCTATGTCTGGGCACTGCTGGGTGTGATAGGCACCCACCCCTCCTATGTCTGGGCACTGCTGGGAGGACTCTGCACCCACCCCTCCTATGTCTGGGCACTGCTGGGAGAACTCTCACCCACCCCTCCTGTGTCTGGGCACTGCTGGGAGTGATAGGCACCCACCCCTCCTATGTCTGGGCACTGCTGGGAGTGATAGGCACCCACCCCTCCTATGTCTGGGCACTGCTGGGAGGACTCTGCACCCACACCTCCTATGTCTGGGCACTGCTGGGAGGACTCTCACCCACCCCTCCTGTGTCTGGGCACTGCTGGGAGTGATAGTGTTGGACCCGGCCTCGTAGAATGGCCCGACGTGCCCCCGCACCACCGAAACCTGGTACCTGCAGCCCCAAGCACAAGGCCCAGCCGACCCTCCCCACCAGGACACACGCACCGACCCGGACATCCCCGTCCATGGCCTCTCCCCTTTCGGCCACCCCGGGCCCGCGTACCCACTTCATGCACCAAGATGGCCGCCCGGCCCCAGCACGACCCCCAGGTGACAAGACCCCTGCCTGCACAGACTCCGGACATCAAAGAGGGGTCGACCTATAACAAGGGGTGCTCTGGGTCTGTCCGCAGATTCGACGCTGGAACAACAAGAGCCTGCCGACGTGGTCGCGGCTCCTGAAACTTGGACCCTCCTGAGCCCTGCTGAGTGACTCGCGGCTCCCTGAAGATCGGAAGACCTCCGAACTTGTACCTGAGCCTGCTGAGTGACTCGCGGCTCCCTGAAGATCATAAAACCTCCGAACTTGTACCTGAGCCTGCTGAGTGACTCGCGGCTCCCTGAAGATCATAAGACCTCCAAACTTGTGCCTGAGCCTGCTGAGTGACTCGCGGCTCCCTGAAGATCGTAAGACCTCCAAACTTGTGCCTGAGCCTGCTGAGTGACTCGCGGCTCCTTGAAGATCGTAAGACCTCCGAACCTGTACCTGAGCCCGCTGAGTGACTCGCGGCTCCAACAGACTCTCATGGTCCCGCCGGACCCCGACTACAACAACGTATCCCCCAGCTCGAGGATTGTGAGCTGTGCGCCGGATACGTCCCTGCCTTGAACCTTTACCAGAGACTGTCCCGCTACCCCCTACCCCTTCCGAGACTCATTGAGCCCGTGCTCACCTTGTACATATTTGCAGTGATAACCTACTTGATAAAGATTGATTTCTAAGAATACCCGGTGTGGTCACTCTGTGTCGTGTGGTGCCAGAAGTACGATCGTAGATACGAGATTCTTCCCCCTGGGGAGTCTCCCGCCAGTGCCCGGCTACGATACTTCGAGGGTGGGTCTCAGGGTAGTCAGAACCCTTTCCAGGCTCCTCTGAGGTCGCCATCTAACAGATAGGCACCCACCCCTCATATGTCTGGGCACTGCTGGGGGGACTCTGCACCCACCCCTCCTGTGTCTGGTCACTGCTGGGGGGGGGACTCTGCACCCACCCCTCCTGTGTCTGGGCACTGCTGGGAGTGATAGGCACCCACCCCTCCTATGGCTGGTCACTGCTGGGGGGACTCTGCACCCACCCCTCCTATGTCTGGGCACTGCTGGGGGGACTCTGCAACCACGCCTCCTATGTCTGGGCACTGCTGGGAGGACTCTGCACCCACCCCTCCTGTGTCTGGGCACTGCTGGGGGGACTCTGCACCCACCCCTCCTGTGTCTGGGCACTACTGGGGGGACTCTGCACCCACCCCTCCTATGTCTGGGCACTGCTGGGAGGACTCTGCAACCACGCCTCCTATGTCTGGGAACTGCTGGGAGGACTCTGCACCCACCCCTCCTGTGTCTGGGCACTGCTGGGGGGACTCTGCACCCACCCCTCCTATGTCTGGGCACTGCTGGGAGGACTCTGCACCCACCCCTCCTATGTCTGGGCACTGCTGGAGGGACTCTGCACCCACCCCTCCTATGTCTGGGCACTGCTGGGAGGACTCTCACCCACCCCTCCTGTGTCTGGGCACTGCTGGGAGTGATAGGCACCCACCCCTCCTGTGTCTCGGCACTGCTGGGAGTGATAGGCACCCACCCCTCCTCTGTCTGGGCACTGCTGGCAGGACTCTGCACCCACCCCTCCTATGTCTGGGCACTGCTGGGAGGACTCTCACCCACCCTTCCTGTGTCTGGGCACTGCTGGGAGTTGGGAGTGATAGGCACCCACCCCTCCTATGTCTGGGCACTGCTGGGAGTGATAGGCACCAACCCCTCCTATGTCTGGGCACTGCTGGGAGGACTCTGCACCCACCCCTCCTGTGTCTGGGCACTGCTGGGAGTGATAGGCACCCACCCCTCCTATGGCTGGGCACTACTGGGAGGACTCTCACCCACCCCTCCTGTATCAGGGCACTGCTTGGAGTGATAGGCACCCACCCCTCCTATGTCTGGGCACTGCTGGGGGGACTCTGCACCCACCCCTCCTGTGTCTGGGCACTGCTGGGGGGACTCTGCACCCACCCCTCCTGTGTCTGGGCACTGCTGGGGGGACTCTGCACCCACCCCTCCTATATCTGAGCACTGCTGGGAGTGATAGGCACCCACCCCTCCTATGTCTGGGCACTGCTGGGAGGACTCTGCGCCCACCCCTCCTTATGTCTGGGCACTGCTGGGAGGACTCTCACCCACCCCTCCTGTGTCTGGGCACTGCTGGGAGTGATAGGCACCCACCCCTCCTATGTCTGGGCACTGCTGGGGGGACTCTGCACCCACCCCTCCTGTGTCTGGTCACTGCTGGGGGGGACTCTGCACCCACCCCTCCTGTGTCTGGGCACTGCTGGGAGTGATAGGCACCCACCCCTCCTATGGCTGGTCACTGCTGGGGGGACTCTGCACCCACCCCTCCTATGTCTGGGCACTGCTGGGAGTGATAGGCACCCACCCCTCCTGTGTCTGGGCACTGCTGGGGGGACTCTGCACCCACCCCTCCTATGTCTGGGCACTGCTGGGAGGACTCTGCACCCACCCCTCCTGTGTCTGGACACTGCTGGGGGGACTGTGCACCCACCCCTCCTATGTCTGGGCACTGCTGGGAGGACTCTCACCCACCCCTCCTGTGTCTGGGCACTGCTGGGAGTGATAGGCACCCACCCCTCCTGTGTCTGGGCACTGCTGGGAGTGATAGGCACCCACCCCTCCTATGTCTGGGCACTGCTGGGAGGACTCTGCACCCACCCCTCCTATGTCTGGGCACTGCTGGGGGGGGACTCTGCACCCACCCCTCCTGTGTCTGGGCACTGCTGGGAGTGATAGGCACCCACCCCTCCTATGTCTGGGCACTGCTGGGGGGACTCTGCACCCACCCCTCCTATGTCTGGGCACTGCTGGGAGGACTCTGCACCCACCCCTCCTGTGTCTGGACACTGCTGGGGGGACAGTGCACCCACCCCTCCTATGTCTGGGCACTGCTGGGAGGACTCTCACCCACCCCTCCTGTGTCTGGGCACTGCTGGCAGTTATAGGCACCCACCCCTCCTGTGTCTGGGCACTGCTGGGAGTGATAGGCACCCACCCCTCCTAAGTCTGGGCACTGCTGGGGGGGGACTCTGCACCCACCCCTCCTGTGTCTGGGCACTGCTGGGGGGACTCTGCACCCACCCCTCCTATGTCTGGGCACTGCTGGGAGTGATAGGCACCCACCCCTCCTATGTCTGGGCACTGCTGGTGGGACTCTGCACCCACCCCTCCTATGTCTGGGCACTGCTGGGAGGACTCTGCACCCACCCCTCCTGTGTCTGGACACTGCTGGGGGGACAGTGCACCCACCCCTCCTATGTCTGGGCACTGCTGGGAGGACTCTCACCCACCCCTCCTGTGTCTGGGCACTGCTGGGAGTTATAGGCACCCACCCCTCCTGTGTCTGGGCACTGCTGGGAGTGATAGGCACCCACCCCTCCTATGTCTGGGCACTGCTGGGAGGACTCTGCACCCAAACCTCCTGTGTCTGGGCACTGCTGGGAGGACTCACACCCACCCCTCCTGTGTCTGGGCACTGCTGGGAGGACTCTGCACCCACCCCTCCTATGTCTGGGCACTGCTGGGAGGACTCTGCACCCAAACCTCCTGTGTCTGGGCACTGCTGGGAGGACTCACACCCACCCCTCCTGTGTCTGGGCACTGCTGGGAGGACTCTGCACCCACCCCTCCTATGTCTGGGCACTGCTGGGAGGACTCTGCACCCACCCCTCGTATGTCTGGGCACTGCTGGGAGGACTCTCACCCACCCCTCCTGTGTCTGGGCACTGCTGGGAGTGATAGGCACCAACCCCTCCTATGTCTGGGCACTGCTGGGAGTGATAGGCACCCACCCCTCCTATGTCTGGGCACTGCTGGGAGTGATAGGCACCCACCCCTCCTATGTCTGGGCACTGCTGGGAGTGATAGGCACCCACCCCTCCTATGTCTGGGCACTGCTGGGGGGACTCTGCACCCACCCCTCCTGTGTCTGGGCACTGCTGGGGGGGGGGACTCTGCACCCACCCCTCCTGTGTCTGGGCACTGCTGGGAGTGATAGGCACCCACCCCTCCTATGTCTGGGCACTGCTGGGGGGACTCTGCACCCATCCCTCCTGTGTCTGGGCACTGCTGGGGGGGGACTCTGCACCCACCCCTCCTGTGTCTGGGCACTGCTGGGAGTGATAGGCACCCACCCCTACTATGGCTGGTCACTGCTGGGGGGACTCTGCACCCACCCCTCCTATGTCTGGGCACTGCTGGGGGGACTCTGCAACCATGACTCCTATGTCTGGGCACTGCTGGGAGGACTCTGCACCCACCCCTCCTATGTCTGGGCACTGCTGGGAGGACTCTGCACCCACCCCTCCTATGTCTGGGCACTGCTGGAGGGACTCTGCACCCACCCCTCCTGTGTCTGGGCACTGCTGGGAGGACTCTCACCCACCCCTCCTGTGTCTGGGCACTGCTGGGAGTGATAGGCACCCACCCCTCCTCTGTCTGGGCACTGCTGGTAGGACTCTGCACCCACCCCTCCTATGTCTGGGCACTGCTGGGAGGACTCTCACCCACCCCTCCTGTATCTGGGCACTGCTGGGAGTGATAGGCACCCACTCCTCCAATGTCTGGGCACTGCTGGGGGGACTCTGCACCCACCCCTCCTGTGTCTGGGCACTGCTGGGGGGACTCTGCACCCACCCCTCCTATGTCTGGGCACTGCTGGGAGTGATAGGCACCCACCCCTCCTATGTCTGGGCACTGCTGGGAAGACTCTGCGTCCACCCCTCCTGTGTCTGGGCACTGCTGGGAGGACTCTCACCCACCCCTCCTGTGTCTGGGCACTGCTGGGAGTGATAGGCACCCACCCCTCCTATGTCTGGGCACTGCTGGGGGGGGACTCTGCACCCACCCCTCCTGTGTCTGGGCACTGCTGGGGGGACTCTGCACCCACCCCTCCTATGTCTGGGCACTGCTGGGGGGACTCTGCACCCACCCCTCCTATGTCTGGGCACTGCTGGGAGTGATAGGCACCCACCCCTCCTATGTCTGGGCACTGCTGGGGGGACTCTGCACCCACCCCTCCTATGTCTGGGCACTGCTGGGGGGACTCTGCACCCACCCCTCCTATGTCTGGGCACTGCTGGGAGGACTCTGCACCCACCCCTCCTGTGTCTGGACACTGCTGGGGGGACTGTGCACCCACCCCTCCTATGTCTGGGCACTGCTGGGAGGACTCTCACCCACCCCTCCTGTGTCTGGGCACTGCTGGGAGTGATAGGCACCCACCCCTCCTGTGTCTGGGCACTGCTGGGAGTGATAGGCACCCACCCCTCCTATGTTTGGGCACTGCTGCGAGGACTCTGCATCCACCCCTCCTATGTCTGGGCACTGCTGGGAGTGATAGGCACCCACCCCTCCTATGTCTGGGCACTGCTGGGGGGGGGACTCTGCACCCACCCCTCCTGTGTCTGGGCACTGCTGGGAGTGATAGGCACCCACCCCTCCTATGGCTCGTCACGGCTGGGGGGACTCTGCACCCACCCCTCCTATGTCTGGGCACTGCTGGGGGGACTCTGCAACCACGCCTCCTATGTCTGGGCACTGCTGGGAGGACTCTGCACCCACCCCTCCTATGTCTGGGCACTGCTGGGAGGACTCACACCCACCCCTACTGTGTCTGGGCACTGCTGGAAGGACTCTGCACCCACCCCTCCTATGTCTGGGCACTGCTGGGAGGACTCTGCACCCACCCCTCGTATGTCTGGGCACTGCTGGGAGGACTCTCACCCACCCCTCCTGTGTCTGGGCACTGCTGGGAGTGATAGGCACCCACCCCTCCTATGTCTGGGCACTGCTGGGAGTGATAGGCACCCACCCCTCCTATGTCTGGGCACTGCTGGGGGGACTCTGCACCCACCCCTCCTGTGTCTGGGCACTGCTGGGGGGGACTCTGCACCCACCCCTCCTGTGTCTGGGCACTGCTGGGAGTGATAGGCACCCACCCCTCCTATGTCTGGGCACTGCTGGGAGGACTCTGCACCCAGCCCTCCTATGTCTGGGCACTGCTGGGAGTGATAGGCACCCACCCCTCCTATGTCTGGGCACTGCTGGGAGGACTCTGCACCCACCCCTCCTATGTCTGGGCACTGCTGGGAGGACTCTCACCCACCCCTCCTGTGTCTGGGCACTGCTGGGAGGACTCTGCACCCACCCCTCCTATGTCTGGGCACTGCTGGAAGGACTCTCACCCACCCCTCCTGTGTCTGGGCACTGCTGGGAGTGATAGGCACCCACCCCTCCTATGTCTGGGCACTGCTGGGAGTGATAGGCACCCACCCCTCCTATGTCTGGGCACTGCTGGGAGGACTCTGCACCCACCCCTCCTATGTCTGGGCACTGCTGGGAGGACTCTCACCCACCCCTCCCATGTCTGGGCACTGCTCGGAGTGATAGGCACCCACCCCTCCTATGTCTGGGCACTGCTGGGAGTGATAGGCACCCACCCCTCCTATGTCTGGGCACTGCTGGGGGGACTCTGCACCCACCCCTCCTATGTCTGGGCACTGCTGGGGGGACTCTGCAACCACGCCTCCTATGTCTGGGCACTGCTGGGAGGACTCTGCACCCACCCCTCCTATGTCTGGGCACTGCTGGGAGGACTCACACCCACCCCTCCTGTGTCTGGGCACTGCTGGAAGGACTCTGCACCCACCCCTCCTATGTCTGGGCACTGCTGGGAGGACTCTGCACCCACCCCTCGTATGTCTGGGCACTGCTGGGAGGACTCTCACCCACCCCTCCTGTGTCTGGGCACTGCTGGGAGTGATAGGCACCCACCCCTCCTATGTCTGGGCACTGCTGGGAGTGATAGGCACCCACCCCTCCTATGTCTGGGCACTGCTGGGGGGACTCTGCACCCACCCCTCCTGTGTCTGGGCACTGCTGGGGGGGACTCTGCACCCACCCCTCCTGTGTCTGGGCACTGCTGGGAGTGATAGGCACCCACCCCTCCTATGTCTGGGCACTGCTGGGAGGACTCTGCACCCACCCCTCCTATGTCTGGGCACTGCTGGGAGTGATAGGCACCCACCCCTCCTATGTCTGGGCACTGCTGGGAGGACTCTGCACCCACCCCTCCTATGTCTGGGCACTGCTGGGAGGACTCTCACCCACCCCTCCTGTGTCTGGGCACTGCTGGGAGGACTCTGCACCCACCCCTCCTATGTCTGGGCACTGCTGGAAGGACTCTCACCCACCCCTCCTGTGTCTGGGCACTGCTGGGAGTGATAGGCACCCACCCCTCCTATGTCTGGGCACTGCTGGGAGTGATAGGCACCCACCCCTCCTATGTCTGGGCACTGCTGGGAGGACTCTGCACCCACCCCTCCTATGTCTGGGCACTGCTGGGAGGACTCTCACCCACCCCTCCCATGTCTGGGCACTGCTCGGAGTGATAGGCACCCACCCCTCCTATGTCTGGTCACTGCTGGGAGTGATAGGCACCCACCCCTCCTATGTCTGGGCACTGCTGGGAGGACTCTGCACCCACCCCTCCTATGTCTGGGCACTGCTGGGAGGACTCTCACCCACCCCTCCTGTGTCTGGGCACTGCTGGGAGTACTCTGCACCCACCCCTCCTATGTCTGGGCACTGCTGGGAGGACTCTCACCCACCCCTCCCGTGTCTGGGCACTGCTGGGAGTGATAGGCACCCACCTTTCCTATGTCTGGGCACTGCTGGGGGGACTCTGCACCCACCCCTCCTGTGTCTGGGCACTGCTGGGGGGACTCTGCACCCAACCCTCCTATGTCTGGGCACTGCTGGGAGTGATAGGCACCCACCCCTCCTATGTCTGGGCACTGCTGGGGGGAGTCTGCACCCATCCCTCCTATGTCTGGGCACTGCTGGGGGGACTCTGCACCCACCCCTCCTATGTCTGGGCACTGCTGGGAGTGATAGGCACCCACCCCTCCTATGTCTGGGCACTGCTGGTGGGACTCTGCACCCACCCCTCCTATGTCTGGGCACTGCTGGGAGGACTCTGCACCCACCCCTCCTGTGTCTGGACACTGCTGGGGGGACAGTGCACCCACCCCTCCTATGTCTGGGCACTGCTGGGAGGACTCTCACCCACCCCTCCTGTGTCTGGGCACTGCTGGGAGTTATAGGCACCCACCCCTCCTGTGTCTGGGCACTGCTGGGAGTGATAGGCACCCACCCCTCCTATGTCTGGGCACTGCTGGTTGGACTCTGCATCTACCCCTCCTATGTCTGGGCACTGCTGGGAGTGATAGGCACCCACCCCTCCTATGTCTGGGCACTGCTGGGAGGACTCTGCACCCAAACCTCCTGTGTCTGGGCACTGCTGGGAGGACTCACACCCACCCCTCCTGTGTCTGGGCACTGCTGGGAGGACTCTGCACCCACCCCTCCTATGTCTGGGCACTGCTGGGAGGACTCTGCACCCACCCCTCGTATGTCTGGGCACTGCTGGGAGGACTCTCACCCACCCCTCCTGTGTCTGGGCACTGCTGGGAGTGATAGGCACCAACCCCTCCTATGTCTGGGCACTGCTGGGAGTGATAGGCACCCACCCCTCCTATGTCTGGGCACTGCTGGGAGTGATAGGCACCCACCCCTCCTATGTCTGGGCACTGCTGGGGGGACTCTGCACCCACCCCTCCTGTGTCTGGGCACTGCTGGGGGGGGGACTCTGCACCCACCCCTCCTGTGTCTGGGCACTGCTGGGAGTGATAGGCACCCACCCCTCCTATGTCTGGGCACTGCTGGGGGGACTCTGCACCCATCCCTCCTGTGTCTGGGCACTGCTGGGGGGGGACTCTGCACCCACCCCTCCTGTGTCTGGGCACTGCTGGGAGTGATAGGCACCCACCCCTACTATGGCTGGTCACTGCTGGGGGGACTCTGCACCCACCCCTCCTATGTCTGGGCACTGCTGGGGGGACTCTGCAACCATGCCTCCTATGTCTGGGCACTGCTGGGAGGACTCTGCACCCACCCCTCCTATGTCTGGGCACTGCTGGGAGGACTCTGCACCCACCCCTCCTATGTCTGGGCACTGCTGGAGGGACTCTGCACCCACCCCTCCTGTGTCTGGGCACTGCTGGGAGGACTCTCACCCACCCCTCCTGTGTCTGGGCACTGCTGGGAGTGATAGGCACCCACCCCTCCTCTGTCTGGGCACTGCTGGTAGGACTCTGCACCCACCCCTCCTATGTCTGGGCACTGCTGGGAGGACTCTCACCCACCCCTCCTGTATCTGGGCACTGCTGGGAGTGATAGGCACCCACCCCTCCAATGTCTGGGCACTGCTGGGGGGACTCTGCACCCACCCCTCCTGTGTCTGGGCACTGCTGGGGGGACTCTGCACCCACCCCTCCTATGTCTGGGCACTGCTGGGAGTGATAGGCACCCACCCCTCCTATGTCTGGGCACTGCTGGGAAGACTCTGCGTCCACCCCTCCTGTGTCTGGGCACTGCTGGGAGGACTCTCACCCACCCCTCCTGTGTCTGGGCACTGCTGGGAGTGATAGGCACCCACCCCTCCTATGTCTGGGCACTGCTGGGGGGGGACTCTGCACCCACCCCTCCTGTGTCTGGGCACTGCTGGGGGGACTCTGCACCCACCCCTCCTATGTCTGGGCACTGCTGGGGGGACTCTGCACCCACCCCTCCTATGTCTGGGCACTGCTGGGAGTGATAGGCACCCACCCCTCCTATGTCTGGGCACTGCTGGGGGGACTCTGCACCCACCTCTCCTATGTCTGGGCACTGCTGGGGGGACTCTGCACCCACCCCTCCTATGTCTGGGCACTGCTGGGAGGACTCTGCACCCACCCCTCCTGTGTCTGGACACTGCTGGGGGGACTGTGCACCCACCCCTCCTATGTCTGGGCACTGCTGGGAGGACTCTCACCCACCCCTCCTGTGTCTGGGCACTGCTGGGAGTGATAGGCACCCACCCCTCCTGTGTCTGGGCACTGCTGGGAGTGATAGGCACCCACCCCTCCTATGTTTGGGCACTGCTGCGAGGACTCTGCATCCACCCCTCCTATGTCTGGGCACTGCTGGGAGTGATAGGCACCCACCCCTCCTATGTCTGGGCACTGCTGGGGGGGGGACTCTGCACCCACCCCTCCTGTGTCTGGGCACTGCTGGGAGTGATAGGCACCCACCCCTCCTATGGCTCGTCACTGCTGGGGGGACTCTGCACCCACCCCTCCTATGTCTGGGCACTGCTGGGGGGACTCTGCAACCACGCCTCCTATGTCTGGGCACTGCTGGGAGGACTCTGCACCCACCCCTCCTATGTCTGGGCACTGCTGGGAGGACTCACACCCACCCCTACTGTGTCTGGGCACTGCTGGAAGGACTCTGCACCCACCCCTCCTATGTCTGGGCACTGCTGGGAGGACTCTGCACCCACCCCTCGTATGTCTGGGCACTGCTGGGAGGACTCTCACCCACCCCTCCTGTGTCTGGGCACTGCTGGGAGTGATAGGCACCCACCCCTCCTATGTCTGGGCACTGCTGGGAGTGATAGGCACCCACCCCTCCTATGTCTGGGCACTGCTGGGGGGACTCTGCACCCACCCCTCCTGTGTCTGGGCACTGCTGGGGGGGACTCTGCACCCACCCCTCCTGTGTCTGGGCACTGCTGGGAGTGATAGGCACCCACCCCTCCTATGTCTGGGCACTGCTGGGAGGACTCTGCACCCAGCCCTCCTATGTCTGGGCACTGCTGGGAGTGATAGGCACCCACCCCTCCTATGTCTGGGCACTGCTGGGAGGACTCTGCACCCACCCCTCCTATGTCTGGGCACTGCTGGGAGGACTCTCACCCACCCCTCCTGTGTCTGGGCACTGCTGGGAGGACTCTGCACCCACCCCTCCTATGTCTGGGCACTGCTGGAAGGACTCTCACCCACCCCTCCTGTGTCTGGGCACTGCTGGGAGTGATAGGCACCCACCCCTCCTATGTCTGGGCACTGCTGGGAGTGATAGGCACCCACCCCTCCTATGTCTGGGCACTGCTGGGAGGACTCTGCACCCACCCCTCCTATGTCTGGGCACTGCTGGGAGGACTCTCACCCACCCCTCCCATGTCTGGGCACTGCTCGGAGTGATAGGCACCCACCCCTCCTATGTCTGGGCACTGCTGGGAGTGATAGGCACCCACCCCTCCTATGTCTGGGCACTGCTGGGGGGACTCTGCACCCACCCCTCCTATGTCTGGGCACTGCTGGGGGGACTCTGCAACCACGCCTCCTATGTCTGGGCACTGCTGGGAGGACTCTGCACCCACCCCTCCTATGTCTGGGCACTGCTGGGAGGACTCACACCCACCCCTCCTGTGTCTGGGCACTGCTGGAAGGACTCTGCACCCACCCCTCCTATGTCTGGGCACTGCTGGGAGGACTCTGCACCCACCCCTCGTATGTCTGGGCACTGCTGGGAGGACTCTCACCCACCCCTCCTGTGTCTGGGCACTGCTGGGAGTGATAGGCACCCACCCCTCCTATGTCTGGGCACTGCTGGGAGTGATAGGCACCCACCCCTCCTATGTCTGGGCACTGCTGGGGGGACTCTGCACCCACCCCTCCTGTGTCTGGGCACTGCTGGGGGGGACTCTGCACCCACCCCTCCTGTGTCTGGGCACTGCTGGGAGTGATAGGCACCCACCCCTCCTATGTCTGGGCACTGCTGGGAGGACTCTGCACCCACCCCTCCTATGTCTGGGCACTGCTGGGAGTGATAGGCACCCACCCCTCATATGTCTGGGCACTGCTGGGAGGACTCTGCACCCACCCCTCCTATGTCTGGGCACTGCTGGGAGGACTCTCACCCACCCCTCCTGTGTCTGGGCACTGCTGGGAGGACTCTGCACCCACCCCTCCTATGTCTGGGCACTGCTGGAAGGACTCTCACCCACCCCTCCTGTGTCTGGGCACTGCTGGGAGTGATAGGCACCCACCCCTCCTATGTCTGGGCACTGCTGGGAGTGATAGGCACCCACCCCTCCTATGTCTGGGCACTGCTGGGAGGACTCTGCACCCACCCCTCCTATGTCTGGGCACTGCTGGGAGGACTCTCACCCACCCCTCCCATGTCTGGGCACTGCTCGGAGTGATAGGCACCCACCCCTCCTATGTCTGGTCACTGCTGGGAGTGATAGGCACCCACCCCTCCTATGTCTGGGCACTGCTGGGAGGACTCTGCACCCACCCCTCCTATGTCTGGGCACTGCTGGGAGGACTCTCACCCACCCCTCCTGTGTCTGGGCACTGCTGGGAGTACTCTGCACCCACCCCTCCTATGTCTGGGCACTGCTGGGAGGACTCTCACCCACCCCTCCCGTGTCTGGGCACTGCTGGGAGTGATAGGCACCCACCTTTCCTATGTCTGGGCACTGCTGGGGGGACTCTGCACCCACCCCTCCTGTGTCTGGGCACTGCTGGGGGGACTCTGCACCCAACCCTCCTATGTCTGGGCACTGCTGGGAGTGATAGGCACCCACCCCTCCTATGTCTGGGCACTGCTGGGGGGAGTCTGCACCCATCCCTCCTATGTCTGGGCACTGCTGGGGGGACTCTGCACCCACCCCTCCTATGTTTGGGCACTGCTGGGGGGAGTCTGCACCCATCCCTCCTATGTCTGGACACTGCTGGGAGGACTCTGCACCCACCCCTCCTGTGTCTGTGCACTGCTGGGGGGACTCTGCACCCACCCCTCCTATGTCTGGGCACTGCTGGGAGGACTCTGCACCCACCCCTCCTATGTCTGGGAACTGCTGGGGGGACTCTGCACCCACCCCTCCTATGTCTGGGCACTGCTGGGAGGACTCTCACCCACCCCTCCTGTGTCTGGGCACTGCTGGGAGTGATAGGCACCCAGCCCTCCTATGTCTGGGCACTGCTGGTGGGACTCTGCACCCACCCCTCCTGTGTCTGGGCACTGCTGGGGGGACTCTGCACCCACCCCTCCTATGGCTGGGCACTGCTGGGGGGACTCTGCAACCACGCCTCCTATGTCTGGGCACTGCTGGGAGGACTCTGCACCCACCCCTCCTGTGTCTAGGCACTGCTGGGGGGACTCTGCACCCACCCCTCCTATGTCTGGGCACTGCTGGGAGGACTCTGCACCCACCCCTCCTATGTCTGGGCACTGCTGGAGGGACTCTGCACCCACCCCTCCTATGTCTCGGCACTGCTGGGAGGACTCTCACCCACCCCTCCTGTGTCTGGGCACTGCTAGGAGTGATAGGCACCCACCCCTCCTATGACTGGGCACTGCTGGGAGGACTCTGCACCCACCCCTCCTATGTCTGGGCACCGCTGGGTGTGATAGGCACCCACCCCTCCTATGTCTGGGCACTGCTGGGAGGACTCTGCACCCACCCTCCTATGTCTGGGCACTGCTGGGAGGACTCTCACCCAACCCTCCTGTGTCTGGGCACTGCTGGGAGTGATAGGCACCCACCCCTCCTATGTCTGGGCACTGCTGGGAGTGATAGGCACCCACCCCTCCTATGTCTGGGCACTGCTGGGAGGACTCTGCACCCACACCTCCTATGTCTGGGCACTGCTGGGAGGACTCTCACCCACCCCTCCTGTGTCTGGGCACTGCTGGGAGTGATAGGCACCCACCCCTCCTGTGTCTGGGCACTGCTGGGGGGACTCTGCACCGACCCCTCTTATGGCTGGTCACTGCTGGGGGGACTCTGCACCCACCCCTCCTATGTCTGGGCACTGCTGGGGGGACTCTGCAACCACGCCTCCTATGTCTGGGCACTGCTGGGAGGACTCTGCACCCACCCCTCCTGTGTCTGGGCACTGCTGGGGGGACTCTGCACCCACCCCTCCTATGTCTGGGCACTGCTGGGAGGACTCTGCACCCACCCCTCCTATGTCTGGGCACTGCTGGGAGGACTCTGCACCCACCCCTCCTATGTCTGGGCACTGCTGGGGGGACTCTGCACCCACCCCTCCTATGTCTGGGCACTGCAGGAGGGACTATGCACCCACCCCTCCTATGTCTGGGCACTGCTGGGAGGACTCTCACCCACCCCTCCTGTATCTGGGCACTGCTGGGAGTGATAGGCACCCACCCCTCCTATGTCTGGGCACTGCTGGGGGGACTCTGCACCCACCCCTCCTGTGTCTGGGCACTGCTGGGGGGACTCTGCACCCACCCCTCCTATGTCTGGGCACTGCTGTGAGTGATAGGCACCCACCCCTCTTATGTCTGGGCTCTGCACCCACCCCTCCTATGTCTGGGCACTGCTGGGAGGACTCTCACCCACCCCTCCTATGTCTGGGCACTCCTGGGGGACTCTGCACCCACCCCTCCTGTGTCTGGGCACTGCTGGGGGGACTCAGCACCCACCCCTCCTATGTCTGGGCACTGCTGGGAGGACTCTCACCCACCCCTCCTGTGTCTGGGCACTGCTGGGAGTGATAGGCATCCACCCCTCCTATGTCTGGGCACTGCTGGGGGGACTCTGCACCCACCCCTCCTGTGTCTGGGCACTGCTGGGGGGACTCTGCACCCACCCCTCCTATGTCTGGGCACTGCTGGGAGTGATAGGCACCCACCCCTCCTATGGCTGGGCACTGCTGGGGGGACTCTGCACCCACCCCTCCTATGTCTGGGCACTGCTGGGGGGACTCTGCACCCACCCCTCCTGTGTCTTGGCACTGCTGGGGGTACTCTGCAACCACCCCTCCTATGTCTGGGCACTGCTGGGACGACTGTCACCCACCCCTCCTGTGTCTGGGCACTGCTGGGATTTGGGAGTGATAGGCACCCACCCCTCCTATGTCTGGGCACTGCTGGGAGTGATAGGCACCAACCCCTCCTATGTCTGGGCACTGCTGGGAGGACTCTGCACCCACCCCTCCTGTGTCTGGGCACTGCTGGGAGTGATAGGCACCCACCCCTCCTATGGCTGGGCACTACTGGGAGGACTCTCACCCACCCCTCCTGTATCTGGGCACTGCTGGGAGTGATAGGCACCCACCCCTCCTATGTCTGGGCACTGCTGGGGGGACTCTGCACCCACCCCTCCTGTGTCAGGGCACTGCTGGGGGGACTCTGCACCCACCCCTCCTGTGTCTGGGCACTGCTGGGGGGACTCTGCACCCACCCCTCCTATATCTGGGCACTGCTGGGAGTGATAGGCACCCACCCCTCCTATGTCTGGGCACTGCTGGGAGGACTCTGCGCCCACCCCTCCTTATGTCTGGGCACTGCTGGGAGGACTCTCACCCACCCCTCCTGTGTCTGGGCACTGCTGGGAGTGATAGGCACCCACCTCTCCTATGTCTGGGCACTGCTGGGGGGACTCTGCACCCACCCCTCCTGTGTCTGGGCACTGCTGGGGGACTCTGCACCCACCCCTCCTATGTCTGGGCACTGCTGGGGGGACTCTGCACCCACCCCTCCTATGTCTGGGCACTGCTGGGAGGACTCTGCACCCACCCCTCCTGTGTCTGGACACTGCTGGGGGGACTGTGCACCCACCCCTCCTATGTCTGGGCACTGCTGGGAGGACTCTCACCCACCCCTCCTGTGTCTGGGCACTGCTGGGAGTGATAGGCACCCACCCCTCCTGTGTCTGGGCACTGCTGGGGGGACTCTGCACCCACCCCTCCTGTGTCTGGGCACTGCTGGGAGTGATAGGCACCCACCCCTCCTATGTCGGGGCACTGCTGGGGGGACTCTGCACCGACCCCTCTTATGGCTGGTCACTGCTGGGGGGACTCTGCACCCACCCCTCCTATGTCTGGGCACTGCTGGGGGGACTCTGCAACCACGCCTCCTATGTCTGGGCACTGCTGGGAGGACTCTGCACCCACCCCTCCTGTGTCTGGGCACTGCTGGGGGGACTCTGCACCCACCCCTCCTATGTCTGGGCACTGCTGGGAGGACTCTGCACCCACCCCTCCTATGTCTGGGCACTGCTGGGAGGACTCTGCACCCACCCCTCCTATGTCTGGGCACTGCTGGGGGGACTCTGCACCCACCCCTCCTATGTCTGGGCACTGCTGGAGGGACTATGCACCCACCCCTCCTATGTCTGGGCACTGCTGGGAGGACTCTCACCCACCCCTCCTGTATCTGGGCACTGCTGGGAGTGATAGGCACCCACCCCTCCTATGTCTGGGCACTGCTGGGGGGACTCTGCACCCACCCCTCCTGTGTCTGGGCACTGCTGGGGGGACTCTGCACCCACCCCTCCTATGTCTGGGCACTGCTGTGAGTGATAGGCACCCACCCCTCTTATGTCTGGGCTCTGCACCCACCCCTCCTATGTCTGGGCACTGCTGGGAGGACTCTCACCCACCCCTCCTATGTCTGGGCACTGCTGGGGGGACTCTGCACCCACCCCTCCTGTGTCTGGGCACTGCTGGGGGGACTCAGCACCCACCCCTCCTATGTCTGGGCACTGCTGGGAGGACTCTCACCCACCCCTCCTGTGTCTGGGCACTGCTGGGAGTGATAGGCATCCACCCCTCCTATGTCTGGGCACTGCTGGGGGGACTCTGCACCCACCCCTCCTGTGTCTGGGCACTGCTGGGGGGACTCTGCACCCACCCCTCCTATGTCTGGGCACTGCTGGGAGTGATAGGCACCCACCCCTCCTATGGCTGGGCACTGCTGGGGGGACTCTGCACCCACCCCTCCTATGTCTGGGCACTGCTGGGGGGACTCTGCACCCACCCCTCCTGTGTCTTGGCACTGCTGGGGGTACTCTGCAACCACCCCTCCTATGTCTGGGCACTGCTGGGACGACTGTCACCCACCCCTCCTGTGTCTGGGCACTGCTGGGAGTTGGGAGTGATAGGCACCCACCCCTCCTATGTCTGGGCACTGCTGGGAGTGATAGGCACCAACCCCTCCTATGTCTGGGCACTGCTAGGAGGACTCTGCACCCACCCCTCCTGTGTCTGGGCACTGCTGGGAGTGATAGGCACCCACCCCTCCTATGGCTGGGCACTACTGGGAGGACTCTCACCCACCCCTCCTGTATCTGGGCACTGCTGGGAGTGATAGGCACCCACCCCTGCTATGTCTGGGCACTGCTGGGGGGACTCTGCACCCACCCCTCCTGTGTCAGGGCACTGCTGGGGGGACTCTGCACCCACCCCTCCTGTGTCTGGGCACTGCTGGGGGGACTCTGCACCCACCCCTCCTATATCTGGGCACTGCTGGGAGTGATAGGCACCCACCCCTCCTATGTCTGGGCACTGCTGGGAGGACTCTGCGCCCACCCCTCCTTATGTCTGGGCACTGCTGGGAGGACTCTCACCCACCCCTCCTGTGTCTGGGCACTGCTGGGAGTGATAGGCACCCACCTCTCCTATGTCTGGGCACTGCTGGGGGGACTCTGCACCCACCCCTCCTGTGTCTGGGCACTGCTGGGGGACTCTGCACCCACCCCTCCTATGTCTGGGCACTGCTGGGGGGACTCTGCACCCACCCCTCCTATGTCTGGGCACTGCTGGGAGGACTCTGCACCCACCCCTCCTGTGTCTGGACACTGCTGGGGGGACTGTGCACCCACCCCTCCTATGTCTGGGCACTGCTGGGAGGACTCTCACCCACCCCTCCTGTGTCTGGGCACTGCTGGGAGTGATAGGCACCCACCCCTCCTGTGTCTGGGCACTGCTGGGAGTGATAGGCACCCACCCCTCCTATGTCTGGGCACTGCTGGGAGGACTCTGCATCCACCCCTCCTATGTCTGGGCACTGCTGGGAGTGATAGGCACCCACCCCTCCTATGTCTGGGCACTGCTGGGGGGGGACTCTGCACCCACCCCTCCTGTGTCTGGGCACTGCTGGGAGTGATAGGCACCCACCCCTCCTATGGCTCGTCACTGCTGGGGGGACTCTGCACCCACCCCTCCTATGTCTGGGCACTGCTGGGGGGACTCTGCAACCACGCCTCCTATGTCTGGGCACTGCTGGGAGGACTCTGCACCCACCCCTCCTATGTCTGGGCACTGCTGGGAGGACTCACACCCACCCCTCCTGTGTCTGGGCACTGCTGGAAGGACTCTGCACCCACCCCTCCTATGTCTGGGCACTGCTGGGAGGACTCTGCACCCACCCCTCGTATGTCTGGGCACTGCTGGGAGGACTCTCACCCACCCCTCCTGTGTCTGGGCACTGCTGGGAGTGATAGGCACCCACCCCTCCTATGTCTGGGCACTGCTGGGAGTGATAGGCACCCACCCCTCCTATGTCTGGGCACTGCTGGGGGGACTCTGCACCCACCCCTCCTGTGTCTGGGCACTGCTGGGGGGGGACTCTGCACCCACCCCTCCTGTGTCTGGGCACTGCTGGGAGTGATAGGCACCCACCCCTCCTTTGTCTGGGCACTGCTGGGAGGACTCTGCACCCACCCCTCCTATGTCTGGGCACTGCTGGGAGTGATAGGCACCCACCCCTCCTATGTCTGGGCACTGCTGGGAGGACTCTGCACCCACCCCTCCTATGTCTGGGCACTGCTGGGAGGACCCTCACCCACCCCTCCTGTGTCTGGGCACTGCTGGGAGGACTCTGCACCCACCCCTCCTATGTCTGGGCACTGCTGGAAGGACTCTCACCCACCCCTCCTGTGTCTGGGCACTGCTGGGAGTGATAGGCACCCACCCCTCCTATGTCTGGGCACTGCTGGGAGTGATAGGCACCCACCCCTCCTATGTCTGGGCACTGCTGGGAGGACTCTGCACCCACCCCTCCTATGTCTGGGCACTGCTGGGAGGACTCTTACCCACCCCTCCCATGTCTGGGCACTGCTCGAGTGATAGGCACCCACCCCTCCTATGTCTGGGCACTGCTGGGAGTGATAGGCACCCACACCTCCTATGTCTGGGCACTGCTGGGAGGACTCTGCACCCACCCCTCCTATGTCTGGGCACTGCTGGGAGGACTCTCACCCACCCCTCCTGTGTCTGGGCACTGCTGGGAGTGATAGGCACCCACCCCTCCTATGGCTGGTCACTGCTGGGGGGACTCTGCACCCACCCCTCCTATGTCTGGGCACTGCTGGGGGGACTCTGCAACCACGCCTCCTATGTCTGGGCACTGCTGGGGGGGACTCTGCACCCACCCCTCCTGTGTCTGGGCACTGCTGGGAGTGATAGGCACCCACCCCTCCTTTGTCTGGGCACTGCTGGGAGGACTCTGCACCCACCCCTCCTATGTCTGGGCACTGCTGGGAGTGATAGGCACCCACCCCTCCTATGTCTGGGCACTGCTGGGAGGACTCTGCACCCACCCCTCCTATGTCTGGGCACTGCTGGGAGGACCCTCACCCACCCCTCCTGTGTCTGGGCACTGCTGGGAGGACTCTGCACCCACCCCTCCTATGTCTGGGCACTGCTGGAAGGACTCTCACCCACCCCTCCTGTGTCTGGGCACTGCTGGGAGTGATAGGCACCCACCCCTCCTATGTCTGGGCACTGCTGGGAGTGATAGGCACCCACCCCTCCTATGTCTGGGCACTGCTGGGAGGACTCTGCACCCACCCCTCCTATGTCTGGGCACTGCTGGGAGGACTCTTACCCACCCCTCCCATGTCTGGGCACTGCTCGGAGTGATAGGCACCCACCCCTCCTATGTCTGGGCACTGCTGGGAGGACTCTCACCCACCCCTCCCGTGTCTGGGCACTGCTGGGAGTGATAGGCACCCACCTTTCCTATGTCTGGGCACTGCTGGAGGGACTCTGCACCCAACCCTCCTATGTCTGGGCACTGCTGGGAGTGATAGGCACCCACCCCTCCTATGTCTGGGCACTGCTGGGGGGAGTCTGCACCCATCCCTCCTATGTCTGGGCACTGCTGGGGGGACTCTGCACCCACCCCTCCTATGTTTGGGCACTGCTGGGGGGAGTCTGCACCCATCCCTCCTATGTCTGGACACTGCTGGGAGGACTCTGCACCCACCCCTCCTGTGTCTGTGCACTGCTGGGGGGACTCTGCACCCACCCCTCCTATGTCTGGGCACTGCTGGGAGGACTCTGCACCCACCCCTCCTATGTCTGGGAACTGCTGGGGGGACTCTGCACCCACCCCTCCTATGTCTGGGCACTGCTGGGAGGACTCTCACCCACCCCTCCTGTGTCTGGGCACTGCTGGGAGTGATAGGCACCCAGCCCTCCTATGTCTGGGCACTGCTGGTGGGACTCTGCACCCACCCCTCCTGTGTCTGGGCACTGCTGGGGGGGACTCTGCACCCACCCCTCCTGTGTCTGGGCACTGCTGGGAGTGATAGGCACCCACCCCTCCTATGGCTTGTCACTGCTGGGGGGACTCTGCACCCACCCCTCCTATGGCTGGGCACTGCTGGGGGGACTCTGCAACCACGCCTCCTATGTCTGGGCACTGCTGGGAGGACTCTGCACCCACCCCTCCTGTGTCTGGGCACTGCTGGGGGGACTCTGCACCCACCCCTCCTATGTCTGGGCACTGCTGGGAGGACTCTGCACCCACCCCTCCTATGTCTGGGCACTGCTGGAGGGACTCTGCACCCACCCCTCCTATGTCTGGGCACTGCTGGGAGGACTCTCACCCACCCCTCCTGTGTCTGGGCACTGCTGGGAGTGATAGGCACCCACCCCTCCTATGTCTGGGCACTGCTGGGAGGACTCTGCACCCACCCCTCCTATGTCTGGGCACCGCTGGGTGTGATAGGCACCCACCCCTCCTATGTCTGGGCACTGCTGGGAGGACTCTGCACCCACCCCTCCTATGTCTGGGCACTGCTGGGAGGACTCTCACCCACCCCTCCTGTGTCTGGGCACTGCTGGGAGTGATAGGCACCCACCCCTCCTATGTCTGGGCACTGCTGGGAGTGATAGGCACCCACCCCTCCTATGTCTGGGCACTGCTGGGAGGACTCTGCACCCACACCTCCTATGTCTGGGCACTGCTGGGAGGACTCTCACCCACCCCTCCTGTGTCTGGGCACTGCTGGGAGTGATAGGCACCCACCCCTCCTATGTCTGGGCACTGCTGGGGGGACTCTGCACCGACCCCTCTTATGGCTGGTCACTGCTGGGGGGACTCTGCACCCACCCCTCCTACGTCTGGGCACTGCTGGGGGGACTCTGCAACCACGCCTCCTATGTCTGGGCACTGCTGGGAGGACTCTGCACCCACCCCTCCTGTGTCTGGGCACTGCTGGGGGGACTCTGCACCCACCCCTCCTATGTCTGGGCACTGCTGGGAGGACTCTGCACCCACCCCTCCTATGTCTGGGCACTGCTGGGAGGACTCTGCACCCACCCCTCCTATGTCTGGGCACTGCTGGGGGGACTCTGCACCCACCCCTCCTATGTCTGGGCACTGCTGGAGGGACTATGCACCCACCCCTCCTATGTCTGGGCACTGCTGGGAGGACTCTCACCCACCCCTCCTGTATCTGGGCACTGCTGGGAGTGATAGGCACCCACCCCTCCTATGTCTGGGCACTGCTGGGGGGACTCTGCACCCACCCCTCCTGTGTCTGGGCACTGCTGGGGGGACTCTGCACCCACCCCTCCTATGTCTGGGCACTGCTGTGAGTGATAGGCACCCACCCCTCTTATGTCTGGGCTCTGCACCCACCCCTCCTATGTCTGGGCACTGCTGGGAGGACTCTCACCCACCCCTCCTATGTCTGGGCACTGCTGGGGGGACTCTGCACCCACCCCTCCTGTGTCTGGGCACTGCTGGGGGGACTCAGCACCCACCCCTCCTATGTCTGGGCACTGCTGGGAGGACTCTCACCCACCCCTCCTGTGTCTGGGCACTGCTGGGAGTGATAGGCACCCACCCCTCCTATGTCTGGGCACTGCTGGGGGGACTCTGCACCCACCCCTCCTGTGTCTGGGCACTGCTGGGGGGACTCTGCACCCACCCCTCCTATGTCTGGGCACTGCTGGGAGTGATAGGCACCCACCCCTCCTATGGCTGGGCACTGCTGGGGGGACTCTGCACCCACCCCTCCTATGTCTGGGCACTGCTGGGGGGACTCTGCACCCACCCCTCCTGTGTCTTGGCACTGCTGGGGGTACTCTGCAACCACCCCTCCTATGTCTGGGCACTGCTGGGACGACTGTCACCCACCCCTCCTGTGTCTGGGCACTGCTGGGAGTTGGGAGTGATAGGCACCCACCCCTCCTATGTCTGGGCACTGCTGGGAGTGATAAGCACCAACCCCTCCTATGTCTGGGCACTGCTGGGAGGACTCTGCACCCACCCCTCCTGTGTCTGGGCACTGCTGGGAGTGATAGGCACCCACCCCTCCTATGGCTGGGCACTACTGGGAGGACTCTCACCCACCCCTCCTGTATCTGGGCACTGCTGGGAGTGATAGGCACCCACCCCTCCTATGTCTGGGCACTGCTGGGGGGACTCTGCACCCACCCCTCCTGTGTCAGGGCACTGCTGGGGGGACTCTGCACCCACCCCTCCTGTGTCTGGGCACTGCTGGGGGGACTCTGCACCCACCCCTCCTATATCTGGGCACTGCTGGGAGTGATAGGCACCCACCCCTCCTATGTCTGGGCACTGCTGGGAGGACTCTGCGCCCACCCCTCCTTATGTCTGGGCACTGCTGGGAGGACTCTCACCCACCCCTCCTGTGTCTGGGCACTGCTGGGAGTGATAGGCACCCACCTCTCCTATGTCTGGGCAATGCTGGGGGGACTCTGCACCCACCCCTCCTGTGTCTGGGCACTGCTGGGGGACTCTGCACCCACCCCTCCTATGTCTGGGCACTGCTGGGGGGACTCTGCACCCACCCCTCCTATGTCTGGGCACTGCTGGGAGGACTCTGCACCCACCCCTCCTGTGTCTGTGCACTGCTGGGGGGACTCTGCACCCACCCCTCCTATGTCTGGGCACTGCTGGGAGGACTCTGCACCCACCCCTCCTATGTCTGGGCACTGCTGGGGGGACTCTGCACCCACCCCTCCTATGTCTGGGCACTGCTGGGAGGACTCTGCACCCACCCCTCCTATGTCTGGGCACTGCTGGGAGGACTCTGCACCCACCCCTCCTATGTCTGGGCACTGCTGGGGGGACTCTGCACCCACCCCTCCTATGTCTGGGCACTGCTGGAGGGACTATGCACCCACCCCTCCTATGTCTGGGCACTGCTGGGAGGACTCTCACCCACCCCTCCTGTATCTGGGCACTGCTGGGAGTGATAGGCACCCACCCCTCCTATGTCTGGGCACTGCTGGGGGGACTCTGCACCCACCCCTCCTGTGTCTGGGCACTGCTGGGGGGACTCTGCACCCACCCCTCCTATGTCTGGGCACTGCTGTGAGTGATAGGCACCCACCCCTCTTATGTCTGGGCTCTGCACCCACCCCTCCTATGTCTGGGCACTGCTGGGAGGACTCTCACCCACCCCTCCTATGTCTGGGCACTGCTGGGGGGACTCTGCACCCACCCCTCCTGTGTCTGGGCACTGCTGGGGGGACTCAGCACCCACCCCTCCTATGTCTGGGCACTGCTGGGAGGACTCTCACCCACCCCTCCTGTGTCTGGGCACTGCTGGGAGTGATAGGCACCCACCCCTCCTATGTCTGGGCACTGCTGGGGGGACTCTGCACCCACCCCTCCTGTGTCTGGGCACTGCTGGGGGGACTCTGCACCCACCCCTCCTATGTCTGGGCACTGCTGGGAGTGATAGGCACCCACCCCTCCTATGGCTGGGCACTGCTGGGGGGACTCTGCACCCACCCCTCCTATGTCTGGGCACTGCTGGGGGGACTCTGCACCCACCCCTCCTGTGTCTTGGCACTGCTGGGGGTACTCTGCAACCACCCCTCCTATGTCTGGGCACTGCTGGGACGACTGTCACCCACCCCTCCTGTGTCTGGGCACTGCTGGGAGTTGGGAGTGATAGGCACCCACCCCTCCTATGTCTGGGCACTGCTGGGAGTGATAAGCACCAACCCCTCCTATGTCTGGGCACTGCTGGGAGGACTCTGCACCCACCCCTCCTGTGTCTGGGCACTGCTGGGAGTGATAGGCACCCACCCCTCCTATGGCTGGGCACTACTGGGAGGACTCTCACCCACCCCTCCTGTATCTGGGCACTGCTGGGAGTGATAGGCACCCACCCCTCCTATGTCTGGGCACTGCTGGGGGGACTCTGCACCCACCCCTCCTGTGTCAGGGCACTGCTGGGGGGACTCTGCACCCACCCCTCCTGTGTCTGGGCACTGCTGGGGGGACTCTGCACCCACCCCTCCTATATCTGGGCACTGCTGGGAGTGATAGGCACCCACCCCTCCTATGTCTGGGCACTGCTGGGAGGACTCTGCGCCCACCCCTCCTTATGTCTGGGCACTGCTGGGAGGACTCTCACCCACCCCTCCTGTGTCTGGGCACTGCTGGGAGTGATAGGCACCCACCTCTCCTATGTCTGGGCAATGCTGGGGGGACTCTGCACCCACCCCTCCTGTGTCTGGGCACTGCTGGGGGACTCTGCACCCACCCCTCCTATGTCTGGGCACTGCTGGGGGGACTCTGCACCCACCCCTCCTATGTCTGGGCACTGCTGGGAGGACTCTGCACCCACCCCTCCTGTGTCTGTGCACTGCTGGGGGGACTCTGCACCCACCCCTCCTATGTCTGGGCACTGCTGGGAGGACTCTGCACCCACCCCTCCTATGTCTGGGCACTGCTGGGGGGACTCTGCACCCACCCCTCCTATGTCTGGGCACTGCTGGGAGGACTCTCACCCACCCCTCCTGTGTCTGGGCACTGCTGGGAGTGATAGGCACCCACCCCTCCTGTGTCTGGGCACTGCTGGGGGGACTCTGCACCCACCCCTCCTGTGTCTGGGCACTGCTGCGGGGGGGACTCTGCACCCACCCCTCCTGTGTCTGGGCACTGCTGGGAGTGATAGGCACCCACCCCTCCTATGGCTGGTCACTGCTGGGGGGACTCTGCACCCACCCCTCCTATGTCTGGGCACTGCTGGGGGGACTGTGCAACCACGCCTCCTATGTCTGGGCACTGCTGGGAGGACTCTGCACCCACCCCTCCTGTGTCTGGGCACTGCTGGGGGGAATCTGCACCCACCCCTCCTATGTCTGGGCACTGCTGGGAGGACTCTGCACCCACCCCTCCTATGTCTGGGCACTGCTGGGGGGACTCTGCACCCACCCCTCCTATGTCTGGGCACTGCTGGAGGGACTCTGCACCCACCCCTCCTATGTCTGGGCACTGCTGGGAGGACTCTCACCCACCCCTCCTGTGTCTGGGCACTGCTGGGAGTGATAGGCACCCACCCCTCCTATGTCTGGGCACTGCTGGGAGGACTCTGCACCCACACCTCCTGTGTCTGGGCACTGCTGGGAGGACTCTCACCCACCCCTCCTGTGTCTAGGCACTGCTGGGAGTGATAGGCACCCACCCCTCCTATGTCTGGTCACTGCTGGGGGGACTCTGCACCCACCCCTCCTGTGTCTGGGCACTGCTGGGGGGGGGGGAGACTCTGCACCCACCCCTCCTGTGTCTGGGCACTGCTGGGAGTGATAGGCACCCACCCCTCCTATGGCTGGTCACTGCTGGGGGGACTCTGCACCCACCCCTCCTATGTCTGGGCACTGCTGGGGGGACTCTGCAACCACGCCTCCTATGTCTGGGCACTGCTGGGAGGACTCTGCACCCACCCCTCATGTGTCTGGGCACTGCTGGGGGGACTCTGCACCCACCCCTCCTATGTCTGGGCACTGCTGGGAGGACTCTGCACCCACCCCTCCTATCTCTGGGCACTGCTGGGGGGACTCTGCACCCACCCCTCCTATGTCTGGGCACTGCTGGAGGGACTCTGCACCCACCCCTCCTATGTCTGGGCACTGCTGGGAGGACTCTCACCCACCCCTCCTGTATCTGGGCACTGCTGGGAGTGATAGGCACCCACCCCTTCTATGTCTGGGCACTGCTGGGGGGACTCTGCACCCACCCCTCCTGTGTCTGGGCACTGCTGGGGGGACTCTGCACCCACCCCTCCTATGTCTGGGCACTGCTGGGAGTGATAGGCACCCACCCCTCCTATGTCTGGGCACTGCTGGGAGGACTCTCCGCCCATCCCTCCTATGTCTGGGCACTGCTGGGAGGACTCTCACCCACCCCTCCTGTGTCTGGGCACTGCTGGGAGTGATAGGCACCCACCCCTCCTATGTCTGGGCACTGCTGGGGGGGACTCTGCACCCACCCCTCCTGTGTCTGGGCACTGCTGGGGGGACTCTGCACCCACCCCTCCTATGTCTGGGCACTGCTGGGAGTGATAGGCACCCACCCCTCCTATGTCTGGGCACTGCTGGGGGACTCTGCACCCACCCCTCCTATGTCTGGGCACTGCTGGGGGGACTCTGCACCCACCCCTCCTATGTCTGGGCACTGCTGGGAGGACTCTGCACCCACCCCTCCTGTGTCTGGACACTGCTGGGGGGACTGTGTACCCACCCCTCCTACGTCTGGGCACTGCTGGGAGGACTCTCAGCCACCCCTCCTGTTTCTGGGCACTGCTGGGAGTGATAGGCACCCACCCCTCCTATGGCTGGTCACTGCTGGGAGGACTCTGCACTAACCCCTCGAATGTCTGGGCACTGCTGGGAGGACTCTGCACCCACCCCTCCTCTGTCTGGGCACTGCTGGGGGGACTCTGCACCCAACCCTCCTGTGTCTGGGCACTGCTGGGGGGACTCTGCACCCACCCTCCTATGTCTGGGCACTGCTGTGAGTGATAGGCACCCACCCCTCCTATGTCTGGGCACTGCTGGGAGGGCTCTGCACCCACCCCTCCTATGTCTGGGCACTGCTGGGAGGACTCTCACCCACCCCTCCTGTGTCTGGCCACTGCTGGGAGGACTCTGCACCCACCCCTCCTCTGTCTGGGCACTGCTGGGAGTGATAGGCACCCACCCCTCCTATGTCTGGGCACTGCTGGGGGACTCTGCACCCACCCCTCCTGTGTCTGGGCACTGCTGGGGGGACTCTGCACCCACCCGTCCTGTGTCTGGGCACTGCTGGGGGGACTCTGCACCCACCCCTCCTATGTCTGGGCACTGCTGGGAGGACTCTGCACCCACCCCTCCTGTGTCTGTGCACTGCTGGGGGGACTCTGCACCCACCCCTCCTATGTCTGGGCACTGCTGGGGGGGACTCTGCACCCACCCCTCCTATGTCTGGGCACTGCTGGGAGGAGTCTCCGCCCACCCCTCCTATGTCTGGGCACTGCTGGGAGGACTCTCACCCACCCCTCCTGTGTCTGGGCACTGCTGGGAGTGATAGGCACCCACCCCTCCTATGTCTGGGCACTGCTGGGGGGGACTCTGCACCCACCCCTCCTGTGTCTGGGCACTGCTGGGGGGACTCTGCACCCACCCTCCTATGTCTGGGCACTGCTGTGAGTGATAGGCACCCACCCCTCCTATGTCTGGGCACTGCTGGGAGGGCTCTGCACCCACCCCTCCTATGTCTGGGCACTGCTGGGGGGACTCTGCACCCACCCCTCCTATGTCTGGGCACTGCTGGGGGGACTTTGCACCCACCCCTCCTGTGTCTTGGCACTGCTGGGGGGACTCTGCAACCACCCCTCCCATGTCTCGGCACTGCTGGGAGGACTCTCACCCACCCCTCCTGTGTCTGGGCACTGCTGGGAGTGATAGGCACCCACCCCCCCTATGTCTGGGCACTGCTGGGAGGACTCTGCACCCACCCCTCCTATGTCTGGGCACTGCTGGGAGTGATAGGCACCCACCCCTCCTATGTCTGGGCACTGCTGGGGGGACTCTGCACCCACCCCTCCTATGTCTGGATACTGCTGGGTGTGATAGGCACCCACCCCTCCTATGTCTGGGCACTGCTGGGAGGACTCTGCACCCACCCCTCCTATGTCTGGGCACTGCTGGGAGGACTCTCACCCACCCCTCCTGTGTCTGGGCACTGCTGGGAGTGATAGGCACCCACCCCTCCTATGTCTGGGCACTGCTGGGACTGATAGGCACCCACCCCTCCTATGTCTGGGCACTGCTGGGAGGACTCTGCACCCACACCTCCTATGTCTGGGCACTGCTGGGAGGACTCTCGCCCACCCCTCCTGTGTCTGGGCACTGCTGGGAGTGATAGGC
This sequence comes from Triturus cristatus, assembly GCF_964204655.1. Taxonomy (NCBI): domain Eukaryota; kingdom Metazoa; phylum Chordata; class Amphibia; order Caudata; family Salamandridae; genus Triturus; species Triturus cristatus. The sequence continues at coordinate 476,204,339 of NC_140579.1, read as the reverse complement.
ATCCACCCCTCCTATGTCTGGGCACTGCTGGGGGGACTCTACACCCACCCCTCCTATGTCTGGGCACTGCTGGGAGGACTCTGCACCCACCCCTCCTATGTCTGGGCACTGCTGAGGGGACTCTGCACCCACCCCTCCTATGTCTGGGCACTGCTGGAGGGACTCTGCACCCACCCCTCCTATGTCTGGGCACTGCTGGGAGGACTCTCACCCACCCCTCCTGTGTCTGGGCACTGCTGGGAGTGATAGGCACCCACCCCTCCTATGTCTGGGCACTGCTGGGAGGACTCTGCACCCACCCCTCCTATGTCTGGGCACTGCTGGGAGGACTCTGCACCCACCCCTCCTATGTCTGGGCACTGCTGGGGGGACTCTGCACCCACCCCTCCTATGTCTGGGCACTGCTGGAGGGACTCTGCACCCACCCCTCCTGTGTCTGGGCACTGCTGGGAGGACTCTCACCCACCCCTCCTGTGTCTGGGCACTGCTGGGAGTGATAGGCACCCACCCCTCCTGTGTATGGGCACTGCTGGGAGTGATAGGCACCCACCCCTCCTCTGTCTGGGCACTGCTGGCAGGACTCTGCACCCACCCCTCCTATGTCTGGGCACTGCTGGGAGGACTCTGCACCCACCCCTCCTGTGTCTGGGCACTGCTGGGGGGACTCTGCACCCAACCCTCCTGTGTCTGGGCACTGCTGGGGGGACTCTGCACCCACCCTCCTATGTCTGGGCACTGCTGTGAGTGATAGGCACCCACCCCTCTTATGTCTGGGCTCTGCACCCACCCCTCCTATGTCTGGGCACTGCTGGGAGGACTCTCACCCACCCCTCCTGTGTCTGGCCACTGCTGGGGGGACTCTGCACCCACCCCTCCTATGTCTGGGCACTGCTGGGAGGACTCTCACCCACCCCTCCTGTGTCTGGGCACTGCTGGGAGTGATAGGCACCCACCCCTCCTATGTCTGGGCACTGCTGGGGGGACTCTGCACCCACCCCTCCTGTGTCTGGGCACTGCTGGGGGGACTCTGCACCCACCCCTCCTATGTCTGGGCACTGCTGGGAGTGATAGGCACCCACCCCTCCTATGGCTGGGCACTGCTGGGGGGACTCTGCACCCACCCCTCCTATGTCTGGGCACTGCTGGGGGGACTCTGCAACCACCCCTCCTGTGTCTTGGCACTGCTGGGGGTACTCTGCAACCACCCCTCCTCTGTCTGGGCACTGCTGGGAGGACTCTCACCCACCCCTCCTGTGTCTGGGCACTGCTGGGAGTGATAGGCACCCACCCCCCCCTATGTCTGGGCACTGCTGGGAGGACTCTGCACCCACCCCTCCTATGTCTGGGCACTGCTGGGTGTGATAGGCACCCACCCCTCCTATGTCTGGGCACTGCTGGGAGGACTCTGCACCCACCCCTCCTATGTCTGGGCACTGCTGGGAGGACTCTCACCCACCCCTCCTGTGTCTGGGCACTGCTGGGAGTGATAGGCACCCACCCCTCGTATGTCTGGGCACTGCTGGGAGTGATAGGCACTCACCCCTCCTATGTCTGGGCACTGCTGGGGGGACTCTGCACCCACCCCTCCTATGTCTGGGCACTGCTGGGAGTGATAGGCACCCACCCCTCCTGTGTCTGGGCACTGCTGGGAGTGATAGGCACCCACCCCTCCTATGTCTGGGCACTGCTGGGAGTGATAGGCACCCAACCCTCCTATGACTGGGCACTGCTGGGAGGACTCTGCACCCACCCCTCCTATGTCTGGGCACTGCTGGGAGGACTCTGCACCCACCCCTCCTATGTCTGGGCACTGCTGGAGGGACGCTGCACCCACCCATCCTATGTCTGGGCACTGCTGGAAGGACTCTCACCCACCCCTCCTGTGTCTGGGCACTGCTGGGAGTGATAGGCACCCACCCCTCCTATGTCTGGGGACTGCTGGGAGGACTCTGCACCCACCCCTCCTATGACTGGGCACTGCTGGGAGGACTCTGCACCCACCCCTCCTATGTCTGGGCACTGCTGGGAGGACTCTGCACCCACCCCTCCTATGTCTGGGCACTGCTGGAGGGACGCTGCACCCACCCATCCTATGTCTGGGCACTGCTGGAAGGACTCTCACCCACCCCTCCTGTGTCTGGGCACTGCTGGGAGTGAGAGGCACCCACCCCTCCTATGTCTGGGGACTGCTGGGAGGACTCTGCACCCACCCCTCCTATGTCTGGGCACTGCTGGGGGGACTCTGCACCCACCCCTCCTATGTCTGGGCACTGCTGGGGGGACTCTGCACCCACCCCTCCTGTGTCTGGGCACTGCTGGGGGGACTCTGCACCCACCCCTCCTGTGTCTGGGCACTGCTGGGAGTGATAGGCACCCACTCCTCCTGTGTCTGGGCACTGCTGGGAGTGATAGGCATCCACCCCTCCTATGTCTGGGCACTGCTGGGGGACTCTGCACCCACCCCTCCTATGTCTGGGCACTGCTGGGAGGACTCTGCACCCACCCCTCCTATGTCTGGGCACTGCTGGGAGGACTCTGCACCCACCCCTCCTATGTCTGGGCACTGCTGGAGGGACGCTGCACCCACCCATCCTATGTCTGGGCACTGCTGGAAGGACTCTCACCCACCCCTCCTGTGTCTGGGCACTGCTGGGAGTGATAGGCACCCACCCCTCCTATGTCTGGGCACTGCTGGGAGGACTCTGCACCCACCCCTCCTATGTCTGGGCACTGCTGGGGGGACTCTGCACCCACCCCCCCTATGTCTGGGCACTGCTGGGAGGACTCTGCACCCACCCCTCCTATGTCTGGGCACTGCTGGGAGTGATAGGCACCCACCCCTCCTATGTCTGGGCACTGCTGGGGGGACTCTGCACCCACCCCTCCTATGTCTGGATACTGCTGGGTGTGATAGGCACCCACCCCTCCTATGTCTGGGCACTGCTGGGAGGACTCTGCACCCACCCCTCCTATGTCTGGGCACTGCTGGGAGGACTCTCACCCACCCCTCCTGTGTCTGGGCACTGCTGGGAGTGATAGGCACCCACCCCTCCTATGTCTGGGCACTGCTGGGACTGATAGGCACCCACCCCTCCTATGTCTGGGCACTGCTGGGAGGACTCTGCACCCACACCTCCTATGTCTGGGCACTGCTGGGAGGACTCTCGCCCACCCCTCCTGTGTCTGGGCACTGCTGTGAGTGATAGGCATCCACCCCTCCTATGTCTGGGCACTGCTGGGGGGACTCTACACCCACCCCTCCTATGTCTGGGCACTGCTGGGAGGACTCTGCACCCACCCCTCCTATGTCTGGGCACTGCTGAGGGGACTCTGCACCCACCCCTCCTATGTCTGGGCACTGCTGGAGGGACTCTGTACCCACCCCTCCTATGTCTGGGCACTGCTGGGAGGACTCTCACCCACCCCTCCTGTGTCTGGGCACTGCTGGGAGTGATAGGCACCCACCCCTCCTATGTCTGGGCACTGCTGGGAGGACTCTGCACCCACCCCTCCTATGTCTGGGCACTGCTGGGAGGACTCTGTACCCACCCCTCCTATGTCTGGGCACTGCTGGGGGGACTCTGCACCCACCCCTCCTATGTCTGGGCACTGCTGGAGGGACTCTGCACCCACCCCTCCTGTGTCTGGGCACCGCTGGGAGGACTCTCACCCACCCCTCCTGTGTCTGGGCACTGCTGGGAGTGATAGGCACCCACCCCTCCTGTGTATGGGCACTGCTGGGAGTGATAGGCACCCACCCCTCCTCTGTCTGGGCACTGCTGGCAGGACTCTGCACCCACCCCTCCTATGTCTGGGCACTGCTGGGAGGACTCTGCACCCACCCCTCCTGTGTCTGGGCACTGCTGGGGGGACTCTGCACCCAACCCTCCTGTGTCTGGGCACTGCTGGGGGGACTCTGCACCCACCCTCCTATGTCTGGGCACTGCTGTGAGTGATAGGCACCCACCCCTCTTATGTCTGGGCTCTGCACCCACCCCTCCTATGTCTGGGCACTGCTGGGAGGACTCTCACCCACCCCTCCTGTGTCTGGCCACTGCTGGGGGGACTCTGCACCCACCCCTCCTATGTCTGGGCACTTCTGGGAGGACTCTCACCCACCCCTCCTGTGTCTGGGCACTGCTGGGAGTGATAGGCACCCACCCCTCCTATGTCTGGGCACTGCTGGGGGGACTCTGCACCCACCCCTCCTGTGTCTGGGCACTGCTGGGGGGACTCTGCACCCACCCCTCCTATGTCTGGGCACTGCTGGGAGTGATAGGCACCCACCCCTCCTATGGCTGGGCACTGCTGGGGGGACTCTGCACCCACCCCTCCTATGTCTGGGCACTGCTGGGGGGACTCTGCACCCACCCCTCCTGTGTCTTGGCACTGCTGGGGGTACTCTGCAACCACCCCTCCTCTGTCTGGGCACTGCTGGGAGGACTCTCACCCACCCCTCCTGTGTCTGGGCACTGCTGGGAGTGATAGGCACCCACCCCCCCCCTATGTCTGGGCACTGCTGGGAGGACTCTGCACCCACCCCTCCTATGTCTGGGCACTGCTGGGTGTGATAGGCACCCACCCCTCCTATGTCTGGGCACTGCTGGGAGGACTCTGCACCCACCCCTCCTATGTCTGGGCACTGCTGGGAGGACTCTCACCCACCCCTCCTGTGTCTGGGCACTGCTGGGAGTGATAGGCACCCACCCCTCGTATGTCTGGGCACTGCTGGGAGTGATAGGCACTCACCCCTCCTATGTCTGGGCACTGCTGGGGGGACTCTGCACCCACCCCTCCTATGTCTGGGCACTGCTGGGAGTGATAGGCACCCACCCCTCCTGTGTCTGGGCACTGCTGGGAGTGATAGGCACCCACCCCTCCTATGTCTGGGCACTGCTGGGAGTGATAGGCACCCAACCCTCCTATGACTGGGCACTGCTGGGAGGACTCTGCACCCACCCCTCCTATGTCTGGGCACTGCTGGGAGGACTCTGCACCCACCCCTCCTATGTCTGGGCACTGCTGGAGGGACGCTGCACCCACCCATCCTATGTCTGGGCACTGCTGGAAGGACTCTCACCCACCCCTCCTGTGTCTGGGCACTGCTGGGAGTGATAGGCACCCACCCCTCCTATGTCTGGGGACTGCTGGGAGGACTCTGCACCCACCCCTCCTATGACTGGGCACTGCTGGGAGGACTCTGCACCCACCCCTCCTATGTCTGGGCACTGCTGGGAGGACTCTGCACCCACCCCTCCTATGTCTGGGCACTGCTGGAGGGACGCTGCACCCACCCATCCTATGTCTGGGCACTGCTGGAAGGACTCTCACCCACCCCTCCTGTGTCTGGGCACTGCTGGGAGTGAGAGGCACCCACCCCTCCTATGTCTGGGGACTGCTGGGAGGACTCTGCACCCACCCCTCCTATGTCTGGGCACTGCTGGGGGGACTCTGCACCCACCCCTCCTATGTCTGGGCACTGCTGGGGGGACTCTGCACCCACCCCTCCTGTGTCTGGGCACTGCTGGGGGGACTCTGCACCCACCCCTCCTGTGTCTGGGCACTGCTGGGAGTGATAGGCACCCACTCCTCCTGTGTCTGGGCACTGCTGGGAGTGATAGGCATCCACCCCTCCTATGTCTGGGCACTGCTGGGGGGACTCTGCACCCACCCCTCCTATGTCTGGGCACTGCTGGGAGGACTCTGCACCCACCCCTCCTATGTCTGGGCACTGCTGGGAGGACTCTGCACCCACCCCTCCTATGTCTGGGCACTGCTGGAGGGACGCTGCACCCACCCATCCTATGTCTGGGCACTGCTGGAAGGACTCTCACCCACCCCTCCTGTGTCTGGGCACTGCTGGGAGTGATAGGCACCCACCCCTCCTATGTCTGGGCACTGCTGGGAGGACTCTGCACCCACCCCTCCTATGTCTGGGCACTGCTGGGGGGACTCTGCACCCACCCCTCCTATGTCTGGGCACTGCTGGGGGGACTCTGCACCCACCCCTCCTATGTCTGGGCACTGCTGGGGGGACTCTGCACCCACCCCTCCTGTGTCTGGGCAATGCTGGGAGTGATAGGCACCCACTCCTCCTGTGTCTGGGCACTGCTGGGAGTGATAGGCACCCACCCCTCCTATGTCTGGGCACTGCTGGGAGGACTCTGCACCCACCCCTCCTATGTCTGGGCACTGCTGGAAGTGATAGGCACCCACCCTTCCTATGTCTGGGCACTGCTGGGGGGACTCTGCACCCACCCCTCCTGTGTCTGGGCACTGCTGGGGGGACTCTGCACCCACCCCTCCTATGTCTGGGCACAGTTGGGAGTACTCTGCACTCACTTCTCCTATGTCTGGGCACTGCTGGGGGGACTCTGCACCCACCCCTCCTATGTCTGGGCACTGCTGGGAGTGATAGGCACTCACCCCTCCTATGTCTGGGCACTGCTGGGGGGACTCTGCACCCACCCCTCCTATGTCTGGGCACTGCTGGGAGGACTCTGCACCAACCCCTCGTATGTCTGGGCACTGCTGGGAGGACTCTCACCCACCCTTCCTGTGTCTGGGCACTGCTGGGAGTGATAGGCACCCACCCCTCCTATGTCTGGGCACTGCTGGGAGTGATAGGCACCCAACCCTCCTATGACTGGGCACTGCTGGGAGGACTCTGCACCCATCCCTCCTATGTCTTGGCACTGCTGGGAGGACTCTGCACCCACCCCACCTGTGTCTAGGCACTGCTGGGAGTGATAGGCACCCACCCCTCCTATGTCTGGGCACTGCTGGGGGGACTCTGCACCCACCCCTCCTGTGTCTGGGCACTGCTGGGGGGACTCTGCACCCACCCTCCTATGTCTGGGCACTGCTAGGAGTGATAGGCGCCCACCCCTCCTATGTGTGGGCACTGCTGGGAGTGATAGGCACCCACCCCTCCCATGTCTGGGCACTGCTGGGGGGACTCTGCACCCACCCCTCCCATGTCTGGGCACCTCTGGGGGGACTCTGCACCCACCCCTCCCATGTCTGGGCACTGCTGGGGGGACTCTGCACCCACCCCTCCCATGTCTGGGCACTGCTGGAGGGACTCTGCACCCACCCCCCCTATGTCTGGGCACTGCTGGGAGTGATAGGCACCCAACCCTCCTATGACTGGGCACTGCTGGGAGGACTCTGCACCTACCCCTCCTATGTCTGGGCACTGCTGGGAGGACTCTGCACCCACCCCACCTGTGTCTGGGCACTGCTGGGAGTGATAGGCACCCACCCCTCCTATGTCTGGGCACTGCTGGGGGGACTCTGCACCCACCCCTCCTGTGTCTGGGCACTGCTGGGAGTGATAGGCACCCACCCCTCCTATGTCTGGGCACTGCTGGGGGGACTCTGCACCCACCCCTCCTGTGTCAGGGCACTGCTGGGGGGACTCTGCACCCACCCCTCCTGTGTCTGGGCACTGCTGGGGGGACTCTGCACCCAACCCTCCTGTGTCTGGGCACTGCTGGGGGGACTCTGCACCCACCCCTTCTATGTCTGGGCACTGCTGGGGGGACTCTGCACCCACCCCTCCTGTGTCTGGGCACTGCTGGGGGGACTCTGCACCCACCCCTCCCATGTCTGGGCACTGCTGGGAGTGATAGGCACCCACCCCTCCCATGTCTGGGCACTGCTGGGGGGACTCTGCACCCACCCCTCCCATGTCTGGGCACTGCTGGGGGGACTCTGCACCCACCCCTCCCATGCTTGGGCACTGCTGGAGGGACTCTGCACCCACCCCTCCTATGTCTGGGCACTGCTGGGGGGGGACTCTGCACCCACCCCTCCTATGTCTGGGCACTGCTCTGCTGGGGGGACTCTGCACCCACCCCTCCTATGTCTGGGCACTGCTGGGGGGACTCTGCACCCACCCCTCCTATGTCTGGGCACTGCTGGGAGTGATAGGCACCCACCCCTCCTGTGTCTGGGCACTGCTGGGAGTGATAGGCACCCACCCCTCCTATGTCTGGGCACTGCTGGGAGGACTCTGCACCCACCCCTCCTATGTCTGGGCACTGCTGGGAGTGATAGGCACCCACCCCTCCTATGTCTGGGCACTGCTGGGAGGACTCTGCACCCACCCCTCCTATGTCTGGGCACTGCTGGGAGGACTCTCACCCACCCCTCCTGTGTCTGGGCACTGCTGGGAGTGATAGGCACCCACCCCTCCTATGTCTGGGCACTGCTGGGAGGACTCTCACCCACCCCTCCTGTGTCTGGGCACTGCTGGGAGTTATAGGCACCCACCCCTCCTGTGTCTGGGCACTGCTGGGAGTGATAGGCACCCACCCCTCCTATGTCTGGGCACTGCTGGGAGGACTCTGCACCCACCCCTCCTGTGTCTGGGCACTGCTGGGAGTGATAGGCACCCACCCCTCCTATGTCTGGGCACTGCTGGGGGGACTCTGCACCCACCCCTCCTGTGTCTGGGCACTGCTGGGGGGACTCTGCACCCACCCCTCCTATGTCTGGGCACTGCTGGGAGGACTCTCACCCACCCCTCCTGTGTCTGGGCACTGCTGGGAGTGATAGGCACCCACCCTTCCTGTGTCTGGGCACTGCTGGGAGTGATAGGCACCCACCCCTCCTGTGTCTGGGCACTGCTGGGGGGATTCTGCACCCACCCCTCCTGTGTCTGGGCACTGCTGGGAGGATTCTCACCCACCCTTCCTGTGTCTGGGCACTGCTGGGAGTGATATGCACCCACCCCTCCTATGTCTGGGCACTGCTGGGGGGACTCTGCACCCACCCCTCCTATGTCTGGGCACTGCTTGGGGGACTCTGCACCCACCCCTCCTGTGTCTGGGCACTGCTGGGAGTGATGGGCACCCACCCCTCCTGTGTCTGGGCACTGCTGGGAGTGATAGGCACCCACCCCTCCTATGTCTGGGCACTGCTGGGAGGACTCTGCACCCACCCCTCCTATGTCTGGGCACTGCTGGGGGGGACTCTCCACCCACCCCTCCTATGTCTGGGCACTGCTGGGAGGACTCTCACCCACCCCTCCTGTGTCTGGGCACTGCTGGGAGTGATAGGCACCCACCCTTCCTGTGTCTGGGCACTGCTGGGAGTGATAGGCACCCACCCCTCCTGTGTCTGGGCACTGCTGGGGGGATTCTGCACCCACCCCTCCTGTGTCTGGGCACTGCTGGGAGGATTCTCACCCACCCTTCCTGTGTCTGGGCACTGCTGGGAGTGATATGCACCCACCCCTCCTATGTCTGGGCACTGCTGGGGGGACTCTGCACCCACCCCTCCTATGTCTGGGCACTGCTTGGGGGACTCTGCACCCACCCCTCCTGTGTCTGGGCACTGCTGGGAGTGATGGGCACCCACCCCTCCTGTGTCTGGGCACTGCTGGGAGTGATAGGCACCCACCCCTCCTATGTCTGGGCACTGCTGGGAGGACTCTGCACCCACCCCTCCTATGTCTGGGCACTGCTGGGGGGGACTCTCCACCCACCCCTCCTATGTCTGGGCACTGCTGGGAGTGATAGGCACCCAACCCTCCTATGACTGGGCACTGCTGGGAGGACTCTGCACCTACCCCTCCTATGTCTGGGCACTGCTGGGAGGACTCTGCACCCACCCCACCTGTGTCTGGGCACTGCTGGGAGTGATAGGCACCCACCCCTCCTATGTCTGGGCACTGCTGGGGGGACTCTGCACCCACCCCTCCTGTGTCTGGGCACTGCTGGGAGTGATAGGCACCCACCCCTCCTATGTCTGGGCACTGCTGGGGGGACTCTGCACCCACCCCTCCTGTGTCAGGGCACTGCTGGGGGGACTCTGCACCCACCCCTCCTGTGTCTGGGCACTGCTGGGGGGACTCTGCACCCACCCCTCCTGTGTCTGGGCACTGCTGGGGGGACTCTGCACCCACCCCTCCTATGTCTGGGCACTGCTGGGGGGACTCTGCACCCACCCCTCCTGTGTCTGGGCACTGCTGGGGGGACTCTGCACCCACCCCTCCCATGTCTGGGCACTGCTGGGAGTGATAGGCACCCACCCCTCCCATGTCTGGGCACTGCTGGGCTGGGAGTGATAGGCACCCACCCCTCCCATGTCTGGGCACTGCTGGGGGGACTCTGCACCCACCCCTCCCATGTCTGGGCACTGCTGGGGGGACTCTGCACCCACCCCTCCCATGCTTGGGCACTGCTGGAGGGACTCTGCACCCACCCCTCCTATGTCTGGGCACTGCTGGGGGGGGACTCTGCACCCACCCCTCCTATGTCTGGGCACTGCTGGGGGGACTCTGCACCCACCCCTCCTATGTCTGGGCACTGCTGGGAGTGATAGGCACCCACCCCTCCTGTGTCTGGGCACTGCTGGGAGTGATAGGCACCCACCCCTCCTATGTCTGGGCACTGCTGGGAGGACTCTGCACCCACCCCTCCTATGTCTGGGCACTGCTGGGAGTGATAGGCACCCACCCCTCCTATGTCTGGGCACTGCTGGGAGGACTCTGCACCCACCCCTCCTATGTCTGGGCACTGCTGGGAGGACTCTCACCCACCCCTCCTGTGTCTGGGCACTGCTGGGAGTGATAGGCATCCACCCCTCCTATGTCTGGGCACTGCTGGGAGGACTCTCACCCACCCCTCCTGTGTCTGGGCACTGCTGGGGGGACTCTGCACCCAACCCTCCTGTGTCTGGGCACTGCTGGGGGGACTCTGCACCCACCCCTTCTATGTCTGGGCACTGCTGGGGGGACTCTGCACCCACCCCTCCTGTGTCTGGGCACTGCTGGGGGGACTCTGCACCCAACCCTCCTGTGTCTGGGCACTGCTGGGGGGACTCTGCACCCACCCCTTCTATGTCTGGGCACTGCTGGGGGGACTCTGCACCCACCCCTCCTGTGTCTGGGCACTGCTGGGGGGACTCTGCACCCACCCCTCCCATGTCTGGGCACTGCTGGGAGTGATAGGCACCCACCCCTCCCATGTCTGGGCACTGCTGGGGGGACTCTGCACCCACCCCTCCCATGTCTGGGCACTGCTGGGGGGACTCTGCACCCACCCCTCCCATGCTTGGGCACTGCTGGAGGGACTCTGCACCCACCCCTCCTATGTCTGGGCACTGCTGGGGGGGGGACTCTGCACCCACCCCTCCTATGTCTGGGCACTGCTCTGCTGGGGGGACTCTGCACCCACCCCTCCTATGTCTGGGCACTGCTGGGGGGACTCTGCACCCACCCCTCCTATGTCTGGGCACTGCTGGGAGTGATAGGCACCCACCCCTCCTGTGTCTGGGCACTGCTGGGAGTGATAGGCACCCACCCCTCCTATGTCTGGGCACTGCTGGGAGGACTCTGCACCCACCCCTCCTATGTCTGGGCACTGCTGGGAGTGATAGGCACCCACCCCTCCTATGTCTGGGCACTGCTGGGAGGACTCTGCACCCACCCCTCCTATGTCTGGGCACTGCTGGGAGGACTCTCACCCACCCCTCCTGTGTCTGGGCACTGCTGGGAGTGATAGGCACCCACCCCTCCTATGTCTGGGCACTGCTGGGAGGACTCTCACCCACCCCTCCTGTGTCTGGGCACTGCTGGGAGTTATAGGCACCCACCCCTCCTGTGTCTGGGCACTGCTGGGAGTGATAGGCACCCACCCCTCCTATGTCTGGGCACTGCTGGGAGGACTCTGCACCCACCCCTCCTGTGTCTGGGCACTGCTGGGAGTGATAGGCACCCACCCCTCCTATGTCTGGGCACTGCTGGGGGGACTCTGCACCCACCCCTCCTGTGTCTGGGCACTGCTGGGGGGACTCTGCACCCACCCCTCCTATGTCTGGGCACTGCTGGGAGGACTCTCACCCACCCCTCCTGTGTCTGGGCACTGCTGGGAGTGATAGGCACCCACCCTTCCTGTGTCTGGGCACTGCTGGGAGTGATAGGCACCCACCCCTCCTGTGTCTGGGCACTGCTGGGGGGATTCTGCACCCACCCCTCCTGTGTCTGGGCACTGCTGGGAGGATTCTCACCCACCCTTCCTGTGTCTGGGCACTGCTGGGAGTGATATGCACCCACCCCTCCTATGTCTGGGCACTGCTGGGGGGACTCTGCACCCACCCCTCCTATGTCTGGGCACTGCTTGGGGGACTCTGCACCCACCCCTCCTGTGTCTGGGCACTGCTGGGAGTGATGGGCACCCACCCCTCCTGTGTCTGGGCACTGCTGGGAGTGATAGGCACCCACCCCTCCTATGTCTGGGCACTGCTGGGAGGACTCTGCACCCACCCCTCCTATGTCTGGGCACTGCTGGGGGGGACTCTCCACCCACCCCTCCTATGTCTGGGCACTGCTGGGAGTGATAGGCACCCAACCCTCCTATGACTGGGCACTGCTGGGAGGACTCTGCACCTACCCCTCCTATGTCTGGGCACTGCTGGGAGGACTCTGCACCCACCCCACCTGTGTCTGGGCACTGCTGGGAGTGATAGGCACCCACCCCTCCTATGTCTGGGCACTGCTGGGGGGACTCTGCACCCGACCCTCCTGTGTCTGGGCACTGCTGGGAGTGATAGGCACCCACCCCTCCTATGTCTGGGCACTGCTGGGGGGACTCTGCACCCACCCCTCCTGTGTCAGGGCACTGCTGGGGGGACTCTGCACCCACCCCTCCTGTGTCTGGGCACTGCTGGGGGGACTCTGCACCCACCCCTCCTGTGTCTGGGCACTGCTGGGGGGACTCTGCACCCACCCCTCCTATGTCTGGGCACTGCTGGGGGGACTCTGCACCCACCCCTCCTGTGTCTGGGCACTGCTGGGGGGACTCTGCACCCACCCCTCCCATGTCTGGGCACTGCTGGGAGTGATAGGCACCCACCCCTCCCATGTCTGGGCACTGCTGGGGGGACTCTGCACCCACCCCTCCCATGTCTGGGCACTGCTGGGGGGACTCTGCACCCACCCCTCCCATGCTTGGGCACTGCTGGAGGGACTCTGCACCCACCCCTCCTATGTCTGGGCACTGCTGGGGGGGGACTCTGCACCCACCCCTCCTATGTCTGGGCACTGCTCTGCTGGGGGGACTCTGCACCCACCCCTCCTATGTCTGGGCACTGCTGGGGGGACTCTGCACCCACCCCTCCTATGTCTGGGCACTGCTGGGAGTGATAGGCACCCACCCCTCCTGTGTCTGGGCACTGCTGGGAGTGATAGGCACCCACCCCTCCTATGTCTGGGCACTGCTGGGAGGACTCTGCACCCACCCCTCCTATGTCTGGGCACTGCTGGGAGTGATAGGCACCCACCCCTCCTATGTCTGGGCACTGCTGGGAGGACTCTGCACCCACCCCTCCTATGTCTGGGCACTGCTGGGAGGACTCTCACCCACCCCTCCTGTGTCTGGGCACTGCTGGGAGTGATAGGCACCCACCCCTCCTATGTCTGGGCACTGCTGGGAGGACTCTCACCCACCCCTCCTGTGTCTGGGCACTGCTGGGAGTTATAGGCACCCACCCCTCCTGTGTCTGGGCACTGCTGGGAGTGATAGGCACCCACCCCTCCTATGTCTGGGCACTGCTGGGAGGACTCTGCACCCACCCCTCCTGTGTCTGGGCACTGCTGGGAGTGATAGGCACCCACCCCTCCTATGTCTGGGCACTGCTGGGGGGACTCTGCACCCACCCCTCCTGTGTCTGGGCACTGCTGGGGGGACTCTGCACCCACCCCTCCTATGTCTGGGCACTGCTGGGAGTACTCTCACCCACCCCTCCTGTGTCTGGGCACTGCTGGGAGTGATAGGCACCCACCCTTCCTGTGTCTGGGCACTGCTGGGAGTGATAGGCACCCACCCCTCCTGTGTCTGGGCACTGCTGGGGGGACTCTGCACCCACCCCTCCTGTGTCTGGGCACTGCTGGGAGGATTCTCACCCACCCCTCCTGTGTCTGGGCACTGCTGGGAGTGATAGGCACCCACCCCTCCTATGTCTGGGCACTGCTGGGGGGACTCTGCACCCACCCCTCCTATGTCTGGGCACTGCTGGGGGGACTCTGCACCCACCCCTCCTGTGTCTGGGCACTGCTGGGAGTGATAGGCACCCACCCCTCCTGTGTCTGGGCACTGCTGGGAGTGATAGGCACCCACCCCTCCTATGTCTGGGCACTGCTGGGAGGACTCTCACCCACCCTTCCTGTGTCTGGGCACTGCTGGGAGTGATAGGCACCCACCCCTCCTATGTCTGGGCAATGCTGGGAGTGATAGGCACCCAACCCTCCTATGACTGGGCACTGCTGGGAGGACTCTGCACCCACCCCTCCTATGTCTGGGCACTGCTGGGAGGACTCTGCACCCACCCCACCTGTGTCTAGGCACTGCTGGGAGTGATAGGCACCCACCCCTCCTATGTCTGGGCACTGCTGGGGGGACTCTGCACCCACCCCTCCTGTGTCTGGGCACTGCTGGGGGGACTCTGCACCCACCCTCCTATGTCTGGGCACTGCTAGGAGTGATAGGCGCCCACCCCTCCTATGTGTGGGCACTGCTGGGAGTGATAGGCACCCACCCCTCCCATGTCTGGGCACTGCTGGGGGGACTCTGCACCCACCCCTCCCATGTCTGGGCACCTCTGGGGGGACTCTGCACCCACCCCTCTCATGTCTGGGCACTGCTGGGGGGACTCTGCACCCACCCCTCCCATGTCTGGGCACTGCTGGAGGGACTCTGCACCCACCCCTCCTATGTCTGGGCACTGCTGGGAGTGATAGGCACCCAACCCTCCTATGACTGGGCACTGCTGGGAGGACTCTGCACCTACTGCTGGGAGTGATAGGCACCCACCCCTCCTATGTCTGGGCACTGCTGGGGGGACTCTGCACCCACCCCTCCTGTGTCTGGGCACTGCTGGGAGTGATAGGCACCCACCCCTCCTATGTCTGGGCACTGCTGGGGGGACTCTGCACCCACCCCTCCTGTGTCAGGGCACTGCTGGGGGGACTCTGCACCCACCCCTCCTGTGTCTGGGCACTGCTGGGGGGACTCTGCACCCACCCCTCCTGTGTCTGGGCACTGCTGGGGGGACTCTGCACCCACCCCTCCTATGTCTGGGCACTGCTGGGGGGACTCTGCACCCACCCCTCCTGTGTCTGGGCACTGCTGGGGGGACTATGCACCCACCCCTCCCATGTCTGGGCACTGCTGGGAGTGATAGGCACCCACCCCTCCCATGTCTGGGCACTGCTGGGGGGACTCTGCACCCACCCCTCCCATGTCTGGGCACTGCTGGGGGGACTCTGCACCCACCCCTCCCATGCTTGGGCACTGCTGGAGGGACTCTGCACCCACCCCTCCTATGTCTGGGCACTGCTGGGGGGGGACTCTGCACCCACCCCTCCTATGTCTGGGCACTGCTCTGCTGGGGGGACTCTGCACCCACCCCTCCTATGTCTGGGCACTGCTGGGGGGACTCTGCACCCACCCCTCCTATGTCTGGGCACTGCTGGGAGTGATAGGCACCCACCCCTCCTGTGTCTGGGCACTGCTGGGAGTGATAGGCACCCACCCCTCCTATGTCTGGGCACTGCTGGGAGGACTCTGCACCCACCCCTCCTATGTCTGGGCACTGCTGGGAGTGATAGGCACCCACCCCTCCTATGTCTGGGCACTGCTGGGAGGACTCTGCACCCACCCCTCCTATGTCTGGGCACTGCTGGGAGGACTCTCACCCACCCCTCCTGTGTCTGGGCACTGCTGGGAGTGATAGGCACCCACCCCTCCTATGTCTGGGCACTGCTGGGAGGACTCTCACCCACCCCTCCTGTGTCTGGGCACTGCTGGGAGTTATAGGCACCCACCCCTCCTGTGTCTGGGCACTGCTGGGAGTGATAGGCACCCACCCCTCCTATGTCTGGGCACTGCTGGGAGGACTCTGCACCCACCCCTCCTGTGTCTGGGCACTGCTGGGAGTGATAGGCACCCACCCCTCCTATGTCTGGGCACTGCTGGGGGGACTCTGCACCCACCCCTCCTGTGTCTGGGCACTGCTGGGGGGACTCTGCACCCACCCCTCCTATGTCTGGGCACTGCTGGGAGGACTCTCACCCACCCCTCCTGTGTCTGGGCACTGCTGGGAGTGATAGGCACCCACCCTTCCTGTGTCTGGGCACTGCTGGGAGTGATAGGCACCCACCCCTCCTGTGTCTGGGCACTGCTGGGGGGACTCTGCACCCACCCCTCCTGTGTCTGGGCACTGCTGGGAGGATTCTCACCCACCCTTCCTGTGTCTGGGCACTGCTGGGAGTGATAGGCACCCACCCCTCCTATGTCTGGGCACTGCTGGGGGGACTCTGCACCCACCCCTCCTATGTCTGGGCACTGCTGGGGGGACTCTGCACCCACCCCTCCTGTGTCTGGGCACTGCTGGGAGTGATGGGCACCCACCCCTCCTGTGTCTGGGCACTGCTGGGAGTGATAGGCACCCACCCCTCCTATGTCTGGGCACTGCTGGGAGGACTCTGCACCCACCCCTCCTATGTCTGGGCACTGCTGGGAGTGATAGGCACCCACCCCTCCTATGTCTGGGCACTGCTGGGAGGACTCTGCACCCACCCCTCCTATGTCTGGGCACTGCTGGGAGGACTCTCACCCACCCCTCCTGTGTCTGGGCACTGCTGGGAGTGATAGGCACCCACCCCTCCTATGTCTGGGCACTGCTGGGAGGACTCTCACCCACCCCTCCTGTGTCTGGGCACTGCTGGGAGTGATAGGAACCCACCCCTCCTGTGTCTGGGCACTGCTGGGAGTGATAGACACCCACCCCTCCTATGTCTGGGCACTGCTGGGAGGACTCTGCACCCACCCCTTCTGTGTCTGGGCACTGCTGGGAGGACTCTCACCCACCCCTCCTGTGTCTGGGCACTGCTGGGAGTGATAGGCACCCACCCTTCCTGTGTCTGGGCACTGCTGGGAGTGATAGGCACCCACCCCTCCTGTGTCTGGGCACTGCTGGGGGGACTCTGCACCCACCCCTCCTGTGTCTGGGCACTGCTGGGAGGATTCTCACCCACCCTTCCTGTGTCTGGGCACTGCTGGGAGTGATAGGCACCCACCCCTCCTATGTCTGGGCACTGCTGGGGGGACTCTGCACCCACCCCTCCTATGTCTGGGCACTGCTGGGGGGACTCTGCACCCACCCCTCCTGTGTCTGGGCACTGCTGGGAGTGATGGGCACCCACCCCTCCTGTGTCTGGGCACTGCTGGGAGTGATAGGCACCCACCCCTCCTATGTCTGGGCACTGCTGGGAGGACTCTGCACCCACCCCTCCTATGTCTGGGCACTGCTGGGAGTGATAGGCACCCACCCCTCCTATGTCTGGGCACTGCTGGGAGGACTCTGCACCCACCCCTCCTATGTCTGGGCACTGCTGGGAGGACTCTCACCCACCCCTCCTGTGTCTGGGCACTGCTGGGAGTGATAGGCACCCACCCCTCCTATGTCTGGGCACTGCTGGGAGGACTCTCACCCACCCCTCCTGTGTCTGGGCACTGCTGGGAGTGATAGGAACCCACCCCTCCTGTGTCTGGGCACTGCTGGGAGTGATAGGCACCCACCCCTCCTATGTCTGGGCACTGCTGGGAGGACTCTGCACCCACCCCTTCTGTGTCTGGGCACTGCTGGGAGTGATAGGCACCCACCCCTCCTATGTCTGGGCACTGCTGGGGGGACTCTGCACCCACCCCTCCTGTGTCTGGGCACTGCTGGGGGGACTCTGCACCCAACCCTCCTATGTCTGGGCACTGCTGGGAGGACTCTGCACCCACCCCACCTGTGTCTGGGCACTGCTGGGAGTGATAGGCACCCACCCCTCCTATGTCTGGGCACTGCTGGGGGGACTCTGCACCCACCCCTCCTGTGTCTGGGCACTGCTGGGAGTGATAGGCACCCACCCCTCCTATGTCTGGGCACTGCTGGGGGGACTCTGCACCCACCCCTCCTGTGTCAGGGCACTGCTGGGGGGACTCTGCACCCACCCCTCCTGTGTCTGGGCACTGCTGGGGGGACTCTGCACCCACCCCTCCTGTGTCTGGGCACTGCTGGGGGGACTCTGCACCCACCCCTCCTATGTCTGGGCACTGCTGGGGGGACTCTGCACCCACCCCTCCTGTGTCTGGGCACTGCTGGGGGGACTATGCACCCACCCCTCCCATGTCTGGGCACTGCTGGGAGTGATAGGCACCCACCCCTCCCATGTCTGGGCACTGCTGGGGGGACTCTGCACCCACCCCTCCCATGTCTGGGCACTGCTGGGGGGACTCTGCACCCACCCCTCCCATGCTTGGGCACTGCTGGAGGGACTCTGCACCCACCCCTCCTATGTCTGGGCACTGCTGGGGGGGACTCTGCACCCACCCCTCCTATGTCTGGGCACTGCTCTGCTGGGGGGACTCTGCACCCACCCCTCCTATGTCTGGGCACTGCTGGGGGGACTCTGCACCCACCCCTCCTATGTCTGGGCACTGCTGGGAGTGATAGGCACCCACCCCTCCTGTGTCTGGGCACTGCTGGGAGTGATAGGCACCCACCCCTCCTATGTCTGGGCACTGCTGGGAGGACTCTGCACCCACCCCTCCTATGTCTGGGCACTGCTGGGAGTGATAGGCACCCACCCCTCCTATGTCTGGGCACTGCTGGGAGGACTCTGCACCCACCCCTCCTATGTCTGGGCACTGCTGGGAGGACTCTCACCCACCCCTCCTGTGTCTGGGCACTGCTGGGAGTGATAGGCACCCACCCCTCCTATGTCTGGGCACTGCTGGGAGGACTCTCACCCACCCCTCCTGTGTCTGGGCACTGCTGGGAGTTATAGGCACCCACCCCTCCTGTGTCTGGGCACTGCTGGGAGTGATAGGCACCCACCCCTCCTATGTCTGGGCACTGCTGGGAGGACTCTGCACCCACCCCTCCTGTGTCTGGGCACTGCTGGGAGTGATAGGCACCCACCCCTCCTATGTCTGGGCACTGCTGGGGGGACTCTGCACCCACCCCTCCTGTGTCTGGGCACTGCTGGGGGGACTCTGCACCCACCCCTCCTATGTCTGGGCACTGCTGGGAGGACTCTCACCCACCCCTCCTGTGTCTGGGCACTGCTGGGAGTGATAGGCACCCACCCTTCCTGTGTCTGGGCACTGCTGGGAGTGATAGGCACCCACCCCTCCTGTGTCTGGGCACTGCTGGGGGGACTCTGCACCCACCCCTCCTGTGTCTGGGCACTGCTGGGAGGATTCTCACCCACCCTTCCTGTGTCTGGGCACTGCTGGGAGTGATAGGCACCCACCCCTCCTATGTCTGGGCACTGCTGGGGGGACTCTGCACCCACCCCTCCTATGTCTGGGCACTGCTGGGGGGACTCTGCACCCACCCCTCCTGTGTCTGGGCACTGCTGGGAGTGATGGGCACCCACCCCTCCTGTGTCTGGGCACTGCTGGGAGTGATAGGCACCCACCCCTCCTATGTCTGGGCACTGCTGGGAGGACTCTGCACCCACCCCTCCTATGTCTGGGCACTGCTGGGAGTGATAGGCACCCACCCCTCCTATGTCTGGGCACTGCTGGGAGGACTCTGCACCCACCCCTCCTATGTCTGGGCACTGCTGGGAGGACTCTCACCCACCCCTCCTGTGTCTGGGCACTGCTGGGAGTGATAGGCACCCACCCCTCCTATGTCTGGGCACTGCTGGGAGGACTCTCACCCACCCCTCCTGTGTCTGGGCACTGCTGGGAGTGATAGGAACCCACCCCTCCTGTGTCTGGGCACTGCTGGGAGTGATAGACACCCACCCCTCCTATGTCTGGGCACTGCTGGGAGGACTCTGCACCCACCCCTTCTGTGTCTGGGCACTGCTGGGAGGACTCTCACCCACCCCTCCTGTGTCTGGGCACTGCTGGGAGTGATAGGCACCCACCCTTCCTGTGTCTGGGCACTGCTGGGAGTGATAGGCACCCACCCCTCCTGTGTCTGGGCACTGCTGGGGGGACTCTGCACCCACCCCTCCTGTGTCTGGGCACTGCTGGGAGGATTCTCACCCACCCTTCCTGTGTCTGGGCACTGCTGGGAGTGATAGGCACCCACCCCTCCTATGTCTGGGCACTGCTGGGGGGACTCTGCACCCACCCCTCCTATGTCTGGGCACTGCTGGGGGGACTCTGCACCCACCCCTCCTGTGTCTGGGCACTGCTGGGAGTGATGGGCACCCACCCCTCCTGTGTCTGGGCACTGCTGGGAGTGATAGGCACCCACCCCTCCTATGTCTGGGCACTGCTGGGAGGACTCTGCACCCACCCCTCCTATGTCTGGGCACTGCTGGGAGTGATAGGCACCCACCCCTCCTATGTCTGGGCACTGCTGGGAGGACTCTGCACCCACCCCTCCTATGTCTGGGCACTGCTGGGAGGACTCTCACCCACCCCTCCTGTGTCTGGGCACTGCTGGGAGTGATAGGCACCCACCCCTCCTATGTCTGGGCACTGCTGGGAGGACTCTCACCCACCCCTCCTGTGTCTGGGCACTGCTGGGAGTGATAGGAACCCACCCCTCCTGTGTCTGGGCACTGCTGGGAGTGATAGGCACCCACCCCTCCTATGTCTGGGCACTGCTGGGAGGACTCTGCACCCACCCCTTCTGTGTCTGGGCACTGCTGGGAGTGATAGGCACCCACCCCTCCTATGTCTGGGCACTGCTGGGGGGACTCTGCACCCACCCCTCCTGTGTCTGGGCACTGCTGGGGGGACTCTGCACCCAACCCTCCTATGTCTGGGCACTGCTGGGAGGACTCTCACCCACCCCTCCTGTGTCTGGGCACTGCTGGGAGTGATAGGCACCCACCCTTCCTGTGTCTGGGCACTGCTGGGAGTGATAGGCACCCACCCCTCCTATGTCTGGGCACTGCTGGGAGGACTCTCACCCACCCCTCCTGTGTCTGGGCACTGCTGGGAGTGATAGGCACCCACCCTTCCTATGTCTGGGCACTGCTGGGAGGACTCTCACCCACCCCTCCTGTGTCTGGGCACTGCTGGGAGTGATAGGCA
This sequence comes from Triturus cristatus, assembly GCF_964204655.1. Lineage (NCBI taxonomy): Eukaryota > Metazoa > Chordata > Amphibia > Caudata > Salamandridae > Triturus > Triturus cristatus. The sequence continues at coordinate 476,183,277 of NC_140579.1, read as the reverse complement.
CCCACCCCTCCTATGTCTGGGCACTGCTGGGGGGACTCTGCACCCACCCCTCCTGTGTCTGGGCACTGCTGGGGGGACTCTGCACCCACCCCTCCTATGTCTGGGCACTGCTGGGAGTGATAGGCACTCACCCCTCCTATGTCTGGGCACTGCTGGGAGGACTCTGCACCCACCCCTCCTATGTCTGGGCACTGCTGGGAGGACTCTCACCCACCCCTCCTGTGTCTGGGCACTGCTGGGAGTGATAGGCACCCACCCCTCCTATGTCTGGGCACTGCTGGGAGGACTCTCACCCACCCCTCCTGTGTCTGGGCACTGCTGGGAGTGATAGGAACCCACCCCTCCTGTGTCTGGGCACTGCTGGGAGTGATAGGCACCCACCCCTCCTATGTCTGGGCACTGCTGGGAGGACTCTGCACCCACCCCTTCTGTGTCTGGGCACTGCTGGGAGTGATAGGCACCCACCCCTCCTATGTCTGGGCACTGCTGGGGGGACTCTGCACCCACCCCTCCTGTGTCTGGGCACTGCTGGGGGGACTCTGCACCCAACCCTCCTATGTCTGGGCACTGCTGGGAGGACTCTCACCCACCCCTCCTGTGTCTGGGCACTGCTGGGAGTGATAGGCACCCCCCCTTCCTGTGTCTGGGCACTGCTGGGAGTGATAGGCACCCACCCCTCCTATGTCTGGGCACTGCTGGGAGGACTCTCACCCACCCCTCCTGTGTCTGGGCACTGCTGGGAGTGATAGGCACCCACCCTTCCTATGTCTGGGCACTGCTGGGAGGACTCTCACCCACCCCTCCTGTGTCTGGGCACTGCTGGGAGTGATAGGCACCCACCCCTCCTATGTCTGGGCACTGCTGGGGGGACTCTGCACCCACCCCTCCTGTGTCTGGGCACTGCTGGGGGGACTCTGCACCCACCCCTCCTATGTCTGGGCACTGCTGGGAGTGATAGGCACTCACCCCTCCTATGTCTGGGCACTGCTGGGGGGACTCTGCACCCACCCCTCCTATGTCTGGGCACTGCTGGGAGGACTCTGCACCCACCCCTCCTGTGTCTGGGCACTGCTGGGAGGACTCTCACCCACCCCTCCTGTGTCTGGGCACTGCTGGGAGTGATAGGCACCCACCCCTCCTGTGTCTGGGCACTGCTGGGGGGACTCTGCACCCACCCCTCCTGTGTCTGGGCACTGCTGGGGGGACTCTGCACCCACCCTCCTATGTCTAGGCACTGCTGGGAGTGATAGGCACCCACCCCTCCTATGTCTGGGCACTGCTGGGGGGACTCTGCACCCACCCCTCCTGTGTCTGGGCACTGCTGGGGGGACTCTCACCCACCCCTCCTGTGTCTGGGCACTGCTGGAGGGACTCTGCACCCACCCATCCTATGTCTGGGCACTGCTGGGAGGACTCTCACCCACCCCTCCTGTGTCTGGGCACTGCTGGAGGGACTCTGCACCCACCCATCCTATGTCTGGGCACTGCTGGGAGGACTCTCACCCACCCCTCCTGTGTCTGGGCACTGCTGGGAGTGATAGGCACCCACCCCTCCTATGTCTGGGCACTGCTGGGAGGACTCTGCACCCACCCCTCCTATGTCTGGGCCCTGCTGGGAGTGATAGGCACCCACTCCTCCTGTGTCTGGGCACTGCTGGGAGTGATAGGCACCCACCCCTCCAATGTCTGGGCACTGCTGGGAGGACTCTGCACCCACCCCTCCTATGTCTGGGCACTGCTTGGAGGACTCTCACCCACCCCTCCTGTGTCTGGGCACTGCTGGGAGTGATAGGCACCCACCCCTCCTATGTCTGGGCACTGCTGGGGGGACTCTACACCCACCCCTCCTGTGTCTGGGCACTGCTGGGGGGACTCTGCACCCACCCCTCCTGTGTCTGGGCACTGCTGGGGGGACTCTGCACCCACCCCTCCTATGTCTGGGCACTGCTGGGAGTGATAGGCACTCACCCCTCCTATGTTTGGGCACTGCTGGGGGGACTCTGCACCCACCCCTCCTATGTCTGGGCACTGCTGGGAGGACTCTGCACCCACCCCTCCTGTGTCTGGGCACTGCTGGGGGGACTCTGCACCCACCCCTCCTATGTCTGGGCACTGCTGGGAGGACTCTGCACCCACCCCTCCTATGTCTGGGCACTGCTGGGGGGACTCTGCACCCACCCCTCCTATGTCTGGGCACTGCTGGGAGTGATAGGCACCCACCCTTCCTGTGTCTGGGCACTGCTGGGAGTGATAGGCACCCACCCCTCCTATGTCTGGGCACTGCTGGGAGGACACTCACCCACCCCTCCTGTGTCTGGGCACTGCTGGGAGTGATAGGCACCCACCCTTCCTATGTCTGGGCACTGCTGGGGGGACTCTGCACCCACCCCTCCTGTGTCTGGGCACTGCTGGGGGGGACTCTGCACCCACCCCTCCTATGTCTGGGCACTGCTGGGAGTACTCTGCACCCACCCCTCCTATGTCTGGGCACTGCTGGGAGGACTCTCACCCACCCCTCCTGTGTCTGGGCACTGCTGGGAGTGATAGGCACCCACCCCTCCTATGTCTGGGCACTGCTGGGGGGACTCTGCACCCACCCCTCCTGTGTCTGGGCACTGCTGGGGGGACTCTGCACCCACCCCTCCTATGTCTGGGCACTGCTGGGAGTGATAGGCACTCACCCCTCCTATGTCTGGGCACTGCTGTGGGGACTCTGCACCCACCCCTCCTATGTCTGGGCACTGCTGGGAGGACTCTGCACCCACCCCTCCTGTGTCTGGGCACTGCTGGGAGGACTCTCACCCACCCCTCCTGTGTCTGGGCACTGCTGGGGGGACTCTGCACCCACCCCTCCTATGTCTGGGCACTGCTGGGAGTGATAGGCACCCACCCCTCCTATGGCTGGGCACTGCTGGGGGGACTCTGCACCCACCCCTCCTATGTCTGGGCACTGCTGGGGGGACTCTGCACCCACCCCTCCTGTGTCTTGGCACTGCTGGGGGTACTCTGCAACCACCCCTCCTATGTCTGGGCACTGCTGGGAGGACTCTCACCCACCCCTCCTGTGTCTGGGCACTGCTGGGAGTGATAGGCACCCACCCCCCCCCTATGTCTGGGCACTGCTGGGAGGACTCTGCACCCACCCCTCCTATGTCTGGGCACTGCTGGGTGTGATAGGCACCCACCCCTCCTATGTCTGGGCACTGCTGGGAGGACTCTGCACCCACCCCTCCTATGTCTGGGCACTGCTGGGAGGACTCTCACCCACCCCTCCTGTGTCTGGGCACTGCTGGGAGTGATAGGCACCCACCCCTCGTATGTCTGGGCACTGCTGGGAGTGATAGGCACTCACCCCTCCTATGTCTGGGCACTGCTGGGGGGACTCTGCACCCACCCCTCCTATGTCTGGGCACTGCTGGGAGTGATAGGCACCCACCCCTCCTGTGTCTGGGCACTGCTGGGAGTGATAGGCACCCACCCCTCCTATGTCTGGGCACTGCTGGGAGTGATAGGCACCCAACCCTCCTATGACTGGGCACTGCTGGGAGGACTCTGCACCCACCCCTCCTATGTCTGGGCACTGCTGGGAGGACTCTGCACCCACCCCTCCTATGTCTGGGCACTGCTGGAGGGACGCTGCACCCACCCATCCTATGTCTGGGCACTGCTGGAAGGACTCTCACCCACCCCTCCTGTATCTGGGCACTGCTGGGAGTGATAGGCACCCACCCCTCCTATGTCTGGGGACTGCTGGGAGGACTCTGCACCCACCCCTCCTATGACTGGGCACTGCTGGGAGGACTCTGCACCCACCCCTCCTATGTCTGGGCACTGCTGGGAGGACTCTGCACCCACCCCTCCTATGTCTGGGCACTGCTGGAGGGACGCTGCACCCACCCATCCTATGTCTGGGCACTGCTGGAAGGACTCTCACCCACCCCTCCTGTGTCTGGGCACTGCTGGGAGTGATAGGCACCCACCCCTCCTATGTCTGGGCACTGCTGGGAGGACTCTGCACCCACCCCTCCTATGTCTGGGCACTGCTGGGGGGACTCTGCACCCACCCCTCCTATGTCTGGGCACTGCTGGGGGGACTCTGCACCCACCCCTCCTGTGTCTGGGCACTGCTGGGGGGACTCTGCACCCACCCCTCCTGTGTCTGGGCACTGCTGGGAGTGATAGGCACCCACTCCTCCTGTGTCTGGGCACTGCTGGGAGTGATAGGCATCCACCCCTCCTATGTCTGGGCACTGCTGGGGGGACTCTGCACCCACCCCTCCTATGTCTGGGCACTGCTGGGAGGACTCTGCACCCACCCCTCCTATGTCTGGGCACTGCTGGGAGGACTCTGCACCCACCCCTCCTATGTCTGGGCACTGCTGGAGGGACGCTGCACCCACCCATCCTATGTCTGGGCACTGCTGGAAGGACTCTCACCCACCCCTCCTGTGTCTGGGCACTGCTGGGAGTGATAGGCACCCACCCCTCCTATGTCTGGGCACTGCTGGGAGGACTCTGCACCCACCCCTCCTATGTCTGGGCACTGCTGGGGGGACTCTGCACCCACCCCTCCTATGTCTGGGCACTGCTGGGGGGACTCTGCACCCACCCCTCCTGTGTCTGGGCACTGCTGGGAGTGATAGGCACCCACTCCTCCTGTGTCTGGGCACTGCTGGGAGTGATAGGCACCCACCCCTCCTATGTCTGGGCACTGCTGGGAGGACTCTGCACCCACCCCTCCTATGTCTGGGCACTGCTGGAAGTGATAGGCACCCACCCTTCCTATGTCTGGGCACTGCTGGGGGGACTCTGCACCCACCCCTCCTGTGTCTGGGCACTGCTGGGGGGACTCTGCACCCACCCCTCCTATGTCTGGGCACAGTTGGGAGTACTCTGCACTCACTTCTCCTATGTCTGGGCACTGCTGGGGGGACTCTGCACCCACCCCTCCTATGTCTGGGCACTGCTGGGAGTGATAGGCACTCACCCCTCCTATGTCTGGGCACTGCTGGGGGGACTCTGCACCCACCCCTCCTATGTCTGGGCACTGCTGGGAGGACTCTGCACCAACCCCTCGTATGTCTGGGCACTGCTGGGAGGACTCTCACCCACCCTTCCTGTGTCTGGGCACTGCTGGGAGTGATAGGCACCCACCCCTCCTATGTCTGGGCACTGCTGGGAGTGATAGGCACCCAACCCTCCTATGACTGGGCACTGCTGGGAGGACTCTGCACCCACCCCTCCTATGTCTGGGCACTGCTGGGAGGACTCTGCACCCACCCCACCTGTGTCTAGGCACTGCTGGGAGTGATAGGCACCCACCCCTCCTATGTCTGGGCACTGCTGGGGGGACTCTGCACCCACCCCTCCTGTGTCTGGGCACTGCTGGGGGGACTCTGCACCCACCCTCCTATGTCTGGGCACTGCTAGGAGTGATAGGCGCCCACCCCTCCTATGTGTGGGCACTGCTGGGAGTGATAGGCACCCACCCCTCCCATGTCTGGGCACTGCTGGGGGGACTCTGCACCCACCCCTCCCATGTCTGGGCACCTCTGGGGGGACTCTGCACCCACCCCTCCCATGTCTGGGCACTGCTGGGGGGACTCTGCACCCACCCCTCCCATGTCTGGGCACTGCTGGAGGGACTCTGCACCCACCCCTCCTATGTCTGGGCACTGCTGGGAGTGATAGGCACCCAACCCTCCTATGACTGGGCACTGCTGGGAGGACTCTGCACCTACCCCTCCTATGTCTGGGCACTGCTGGGAGGACTCTGCACCCACCCCACCTGTGTCTGGGCACTGCTGGGAGTGATAGGCACCCACCCCTCCTATGTCTGGGCACTGCTGGGGGGACTCTGCACCCACCCCTCCTGTGTCTGGGCACTGCTGGGAGTGATAGGCACCCACCCCTCCTATGTCTGGGCACTGCTGGGGGGACTCTGCACCCACCCCTCCTGTGTCAGGGCACTGCTGGGGGGACTCTGCACCCACCCCTCCTGTGTCTGGGCACTGCTGGGGGGACTCTGCACCCACCCCTCCTGTGTCTGGGCACTGCTGGGGGGACTCTGCACCCACCCCTCCTATGTCTGGGCACTGCTGGGGGGACTCTGCACCCACCCCTCCTGTGTCTGGGCACTGCTGGGGGGACTCTGCACCCACCCCTCCCATGTCTGGGCACTGCTGGGAGTGATAGGCACCCACCCCTCCCATGTCTGGGCACTGCTGGGGGGACTCTGCACCCACCCCTCCCATGTCTGGGCACTGCTGGGGGGACTCTGCACCCACCCCTCCCATGCTTGGGCACTGCTGGAGGGACTCTGCACCCACCCCTCCTATGTCTGGGCACTGCTGGGGGGGGGACTCTGCACCCACCCCTCCTATGTCTGGGCACTGCTGGGGGGACTCTGCACCCACCCCTCCTATGTCTGGGCACTGCTGGGGGGACTCTGCACCCACCCCTTCTATGTCTGGGCACTGCTGGGAGTGATAGGCACCCACCCCTCCTGTGTCTGGGCACTGCTGGGAGTGATAGGCACCCACCCCTCCTATGTCTGGGCACTGCTGGGAGGACTCTGCACCCACCCCTCCTATGTCTGGGCACTGCTGGGAGTGATAGGCACCCACCCCTCCTATGTCTGGGCACTGCTGGGAGGACTCTGCACCCACCCCTCCTATGTCTGGGCACTGCTGGGAGGACTCTCACCCACCCCTCCTGTGTCTGGGCACTGCTGGGAGTGATAGGCACCCACCCCTCCTATGTCTGGGCACTGCTGGGAGGACTCTCACCCACCCCTCCTGTGTCTGGGCACTGCTGGGAGTTATAGGCACCCACCCCTCCTGTGTCTGGGCACTGCTGGGGGGACTCTGCACCCACCCCTCCTGTGTCTGGGCACTGCTGGGAGGATTCTCACCCACCCCTCCTGTGTCTGGGCACTGCTGGGAGTGATAGGCACCCACCCCTCCTATGTCTGGGCACTGCTGGGGGGACTCTGCACCCACCCCTCCTATGTCTGGGCACTGCTGGGGGGACTCTGCACCCACCCCTCCTGTGTCTGGGCACTGCTGGGAGTGATAGGCACCCACCCCTCCTGTGTCTGGGCACTGCTGGGAGTGATAGGCACCCACCCCTCCTATGTCTGGGCACTGCTGGGAGGACTCTGCACCCACCCCTCCTATGTCTGGGCACTGCTGGGAGTGATAGGCACCCACCCCTCCTATGTCTGGGCACTGCTGGGAGGACTCTGCACCCACCCCTCCTATGTCTGGGCACTGCTGGGAGGACTCTCACCCACCCCTCCTGTGTCTGGGCACTGCTGGGAGTGATAGGCACCCACCCCTCCTATGTCTGGGCACTGCTGGGAGGACTCTCACCCACCCCTCCTGTGTCTGGGCACTGCTGGGAGTGATAGGCACCCACCCCTCCTGTGTCTGGGCACTGCTGGGAGTGATAGGCACCCACCCCTCCTATGTCTGGGCACTGCTGGGAGGACTCTGCACCCACCCCTTCTGTGTCTGGGCACTGCTGGGAGTGATAGGCACCCACCCCTCCTATGTCTGGGCACTGCTGGGGGGACTCTGCACCCACCCCTCCTGTGTCTGGGCACTGCTGGGGGGACTCTGCACCCAACCCTCCTATGTCTGGGCACTGCTGGGAGGACTCTCACCCACCCCTCCTGTGTCTGGGCACTGCTGGGAGTGATAGGCACCCACCCTTCCTGTGTCTGGGCACTGCTGGGAGTGATAGGCACCCACCCCTCCTATGTCTGGGCACTGCTGGGAGGACTCTCACCCACCCCTCCTGTGTCTGGGCACTGCTGGGAGTGATAGGCACCCACCCTTCCTATGTCTGGGCACTGCTGGGAGGACTCTCACCCACCCCTCCTGTGTCTGGGCACTGCTGGGAGTGATAGGCACCCACCCCTCCTATGTCTGGGCACTGCTGGGGGACTCTGCACCCACCCCTCCTGTGTCTGGGCACTGCTGGGGGGACTCTGCACCCACCCCTCCTATGTCTGGGCACTGCTGGGAGTGATAGGCACTCACCCCTCCTATGTCTGGGCACTGCTGGGGGGACTCTGCACCCACCCCTCCTATGTCTGGGCACTGCTGGGAGGACTCTGCACCCACCCCTCCTGTGTCTGGGCACTGCTGGGAGGACTCTCACCCACCCCTCCTGTGTCTGGGCACTGCTGGGAGTGATAGGCACCCACCCCTCCTATGTCTGGGCACTGCTGGGGGGACTCTGCACCCACCCCTCCTGTGTCTGGGCACTGCTGGGGGGACTCTGCACCCACCCTCCTATGTCTAGGCACTGCTGGGAGTGATAGGCACCCACCCCTCCTATGTCTGGGCACTGCTGGGGGGACTCTGCACCCACCCCTCCTGTGTCTGGGCACTGCTGGGGGGACTCTCACCCACCCCTCCTGTGTCTGGGCACTGCTGGAGGGACTCTGCACCCACCCATCCTATGTCTGGGCACTGCTGGGAGGACTCTCACCCACCCCTCCTGTGTCTGGGCACTGCTGGAGGGACTCTGCACCCACCCATCCTATGTCTGGGCACTGCTGGGAGGACTCTCACCCACCCCTCCTGTGTCTGGGCACTGCTGGGAGTGATAGGCACCCACCCCTCCTATGTCTGGGCACTGCTGGGAGGACTCTGCACCCACCCCTCCTATGTCTGGGCCCTGCTGGGAGTGATAGGCACCCACTCCTCCTGTGTCTGGGCACTGCTGGGAGTGATAGGCACCCACCCCTCCAATGTCTGGGCACTGCTGGGAGGACTCTGCACCCACCCCTCCTATGTCTGGGCACTGCTTGGAGGACTCTCACCCACCCCTCCTGTGTCTGGGCACTGCTGGGAGTGATAGGCACCCACCCCTCCTATGTCTGGGCACTGCTGGGGGGACTCTACACCCACCCCTCCTGTGTCTGGGCACTGCTGGGGGGACTCTGCACCCACCCCTCCTGTGTCTGGGCACTGCTGGGGGGACTCTGCACCCACCCCTCCGATGTCTGGGCACTGCTGGGAGTGATAGGCACTCACCCCTCCTATGTTTGGGCACTGCTGGGGGGACTCTGCACCCACCCCTCCTATGTCTGGGCACTGCTGGGAGGACTCTGCACCCACCCCTCCTGTGTCTGGGCACTGCTGGGGGGACTCTGCACCCACCCCTCCTATGTCTGGGCACTGCTGGGAGGACTCTGCACCCACCCCTCCTATGTCTGGGCACTGCTGGGGGGACTCTGCACCCACCCCTCCTATGTCTGGGCACTGCTGGGAGTGATAGGCACCCACCCTTCCTGTGTCTGGGCACTGCTGGGAGTGATAGGCACCCACCCCTCCTATGTCTGGGCACTGCTGGGAGGACTCTCACCCACCCCTCCTGTGTTTGGGCACTGCTGGGAGTGATAGGCACCCACCCTTCCTATGTCTGGGCACTGCTGGGGGGACTCTGCACCCACCCCTCCTGTGTCTGGGCACTGCTGGGGGGGACTCTGCACCCACCCCTCCTATGTCTGGGCACTGCTGGGAGTACTCTGCACCCACCCCTCCTATGTCTGGGCACTGCTGGGAGGACTCTCACCCACCCCTCCTGTGTCTGGGCACTGCTGGGAGTGATAGGCACCCACCCCTCCTATGTCTGGGCACTGCTGGGGGGACTCTGCACCCACCCCTCCTGTGTCTGGGCACTGCTGGGGGGACTCTGCACCCACCCCTCCTATGTCTGGGCACTGCTGGGAGTGATAGGCACTCACCCCTCCTATGTCTGGGCACTGCTGGGGGGACTCTGCACCCACCCCTCCTATGTCTGGGCACTGCTGGGAGGACTCTGCACCCACCCCTCCTGTGTCTGGGCACTGCTGGGAGGACTCTCACCCACCCCTCCTGTGTCTGGGCACTGCTGGGAGTGATAGGCACCCACCCCTCCTATGTCTGGGCACTGCTGGGGGGACTCTGCACCCACCCCTCCTGTGTCTGGGCACTGCTGGGGGGACTCTGCACCCACCCTCCTATGTCTAGGCACTGCTGGGAGTGATAGGCACCCACCCCTCCTATGTCTGGGCACTGCTGGGGGGACTCTGCACCCACCCCTCCTGTGTCTGGGCACTGCTGGGGGGACTCTCACCCACCCCTCCTGTGTCTGGGCACTGCTGGAGGGACTCTGCACCCACCCATCCTATGTCTGGGCACTGCTGGGAGGACTCTCACCCACCCCTCCTGTGTCTGGGCACTGCTGGAGGGACTCTGCACCCACCCATCCTATGTCTGGGCACTGCTGGGAGGACTCTCACCCACCCCTCCTGTGTCTGGGCACTGCTGGGAGTGATAGGCACCCACCCCTCCTATGTCTGGGCACTGCTGGGAGGACTCTGCACCCACCCCTCCTATGTCTGGGCCCTGCTGGGAGTGATAGGCACCCACTCCTCCTGTGTCTGGGCACTGCTGGGAGTGATAGGCACCCACCCCTCCTATGTCTGGGCACTGCTGGGAGGACTCTGCACCCACCCCTCCTATGTCTGGGCACTGCTGGGGGGACTCTGCACCCACCCCTCCTATGTCTGGGCACTGCTGGGGGGACTCTGCACCCACCCCTCCTATGTCTGGGCACTGCTGGGGGGACTCTGCACCCACCCCTCCTGTGTCTGGGCACTGCTGGGAGTGATAGGCACCCACTCCTCCTGTGTCTGGGCACTGCTGGGAGTGATAGGCACCCACCCCTCCTATGTCTGGGCACTGCTGGGAGGACTCTGCACCCACCCCTCCTATGTCTGGGCACTGCTGGAAGTGATAGGCACCCACCCCTCCTATGTCTGGGCACTGCTGGGAGTGATAGGCACCCACCCCTCCTATGACTGGGCACTGCTGGGAGGACTCTGCACCCACCCCTCCTGTGTCTGGGCACTGCTGGGAGTGATAGGCACCCACCCCTCCTATGTCTGGGCACTGCTGGGGGTGATAGGCACCCACCCCTCCTATGACTGGGCACTGCTGGGAGGACTCTGCACCCACCCCTCCTATGTCTGGGCACTGCTTGGAGGACTCTCACCCACCCCTCCTGTGTCTGGGCACTGCTGGGAGTGATAGGCACCCACCCCTCCTATGTCTGGGCACTGCTGGGGGGACTCTACACCCACCCCTCCTGTGTCTGGGCACTGCTGGGGGACTCTGCACCCACCCCTCCTGTGTCTGGGCACTGCTGGGGGGACTCTGCACCCACCCCTTCTATGTCTGGGCACTGCTGGGAGTGATAGGCACTCACCCCTCCTATGTTTGGGCACTGCTGGGGGGACTCTGCACTCACCCCTCCTATGTCTGGGCACTGCTGGGAGGACTCTGCACCCACCCCTCCTGTGTCTGGGCACTGCTGGGGGGACTCTGCACCCACCCCTCCTATGTCTGGGCACTGCTGGGAGGACTCTGCACCCACCCCTCCTATGTCTGGGCACTGCTGGGGGGACTCTGCACCCACCCCTCCTATGTCTGGGCACTGCTGGGGGGACTCTGCACCCACCCGTCCTATGTCTGGGCACTGCTGGGAGGACTCTCACCCACCCCTCCTATGTCTGGGCACTGCTGGGAGGACTCTCACCCACCCCTCCTGTGTCTGGGTACTGCTGGGAGTGATAGGCACCCACCCCTCCTGTGTCTGGGCACTGCTGGAATGATAGGCACCCACCTCTCCTATGTCTGGGCACTGCTGGGGGGACTCTGCACCCACCCCTCCTGTGTCTGGGCACTGCTGGGGGGACTCTGCACCCACCCCTCCTATGTCTGGGCACTGCTAGGAGGACTCTCACCCACCCCTCCTGTGTCTGGGCACTGCTGGAGGGACTCTGCACCCACCCATCCTATGTCTGGGCACTGCTGGGAGGACTCTCACCCACCCCTCCTGTGTCTGGGCACTGCTGGGAGTGATAGGCACCCACCCCTCCTATGTCTGGGCACTGCTGGGATTACTCTGCACCCACCCCTCCTATGTCTGGGCACTGCTGGGAGTGATAGGCACCCACCCCTCCTATGTCTGGGCACTGCTGGGAGGACTCTGCACCCACCCCTCCTGTGTCTGGGCACTGCTGGGGTGACTCTGCACCCACCCCTCCTATGTCTGGGCACTGCTGGGAGTACTCTGCACCCACCCCTCCTATGTCTGGGCACTGCTGGGAGGACTCTCACCCACCCCTCCTGTGTCTGGGCACTGCTGGGAGTGATAGGCACCCACCCCTCCTATGTCTGGGCACTGCTGGGGGGACTCTGCACCCACCCCTCCTGTGTCTGGGCACTGCTGGGGGGACTCTGCACCCACCCCTCCTATGTCTGGGCACTGCTGGGAGTGATAGGCACTCACCCCTCCTATGTCTGGGCACTGCTGGGGGGACTCTGCACCCACCCCTCCTATGTCTGGGCACTGCTGGGAGGACTCTGCACCCACCCCTCCTTTGTCTGGGCACTGCTGGGAGGACTCTCACCCACCCCTCCTGTGTCTGGGCACTGCTGGGAGTGATAGGCACCCACCCCTCCTATGTCTGGGCACTGCTGGGGGGACTCTGCACCCACCCCTCCTGTGTCTGGGCACTGCTGGGGGGACTCTGCACCCACCCTCCTATGTCTAGGCACTGCTGGGAGTGATAGGCACCCACCCCTCCTATGTCTGGGCACTGCTGGGGGGACTCTGCACCCACCCCTCCTATGTCTGGGCACTGCTGGGAGGACTCTGCACCCACCCCTCCTGTGTCTGGGCACTGCTGGGGGGGACTCTGCACCCACCCCTCCTATGTCTGGGCACTGCTGGGAGTACTCTGCACCCACCCCTCCTATGTCTGGGCACTGCTGGGAGGACTCTCACCCACCCCTCCTGTGTCTGGGCACTGCTGGGAGTGATAGGCACCCACCCCTCCTATGTCTGGGCACTGCTGGGGGGACTCTGCACCCACCCCTCCTGTGTCTGGGCACTGCTGGGGGGACTCTGCACCCACCCCTCCTATGTCTGGGCACTGCTGGGAGTGATAGGCACTCACCCCTCCTATGTCTGGGCACTGCTGGGGGGACTCTGCACCCACCCCTCCTATGTCTGGGCACTGCTGGGAGGACTCTGCACCCACCCCTCCTTTGTCTGGGCACTGCTGGGAGGACTCTCACCCACCCCTCCTGTGTCTGGGCACTGCTGGGAGTGATAGGCACCCACCCCTCCTATGTCTGGGCACTGCTGGGGGGACTCTGCACCCACCCCTCCTGTGTCTGGGCACTGCTGGGGGACTCTGCACCCACCCTCCTATGTCTAGGCACTGCTGGGAGTGATAGGCACCCACCCCTCCTATGTCTGGGCACTGCTGGGGGGACTCTGCACCCACCCCTCCTATGTCTGGGCACTGCTGGGGGGACTCTGCACCCACCCCTCCTGTGTCTGGGCACTGCTGGAGGGACTCTGCACCCACCCATCCTATGTCTGGGCACTGCTGGGAGGACTCTCACCCACCCCTCCTGTGTCTGGGCACTGCTGGAGGGACTCTGCACCCACCCATCCTATGTCTGGGCACTGCTGGGAGGACTCTCACCCACCCCTCCTGTGTCTGGGCACTGCTGGGAGTGATAGGCACCCACCCCTCCTATGTCTGGGCACTGCTGGGAGGACTCTCACCCACCCCTCCTGTGTCTGGGTACTGCTGGGAGTGATAGGCATCCACCCCTCCTGTGTCTGGGCACTGCTGGGAGTGATAGGCACCCACCCCTCCTATGTCTGGGCACTGCTGGGGGGACTCTGCACCTACCCCTCCTGTGTCTGGGCACTGCTGGGGGGGCTCTGCACCCACCCCTCCTATGTCTGGGCACTGCTAGGAGGACTCTCACCCACCCCTCCTGTGTCTGGGCACTGCTGGAGGGACTCTGCACCCACCCATCCTATGTCTGGGCACTGCTGGGAGGACTCTCACCCACCCCTCCTGTGTCTGGGCACTGCTGGGAGTGATAGGCACCCACCCCTCCTATGTCTGGGCACTGCTGGGAGGACTCTGCACCCACCCCTCCTATGTCTGGGCACTGCTGGGAGTGATAGGCACCCACCCCTCCTATGTCTGGGCACTGCTGGGAGGACTCTGCACCCACCCCTCCTGTGTCTGGGCACTGCTGGGGGGACTCTGCACCCACCCCTCCTATGTCTGGGCACTGCTGGGAGTACTCTGCACCCACCCCTCCTATGTCTGGGCACTGCTGGGAGGACTCTCACCCACCCCTCCTGTGTCTGGGCACTGCTGGGAGTGATAGGCACCCACCCCTCCTATGTCTGGGCACTGCTGGGGGGACTCTGCACCCACCCCTCCTGTGTCTGGGCACTGCTGGGGGGACTCTGCACCCACCCCTCCTATGTCTGGGCACTGCTGGGAGTGATAGGCACTCACCCCTCCTATGTCTGGGCACTGCTGGGGGGACTCTGCACCCACCCCTCCTATGTCTGGGCACTGCTGTGAGGACTCTGCACCCACCCCTCCTGTGTCTGGGCACTGCTGGGAGGACTCTCACCCACCCCTCCTGTGTCTGGGCACTGCTGGGAGTGATAGGCACCCACCTCTCCTATGTCTGGGCACTCCTGGGGGGACTCTGCACCCACCCCTCCTGTGTCTGGGCACTGCTGGGGGGACTCTGCACCCACCCTCCTATGTCTAGGCACTGCTGGGAGTGATAGGCACCCACCCCTCCTATGTTTGGGCACTGCTGGGGGGACTCTGCACCCACCCCTCCTATGTCTGGGCACTGCTGGGGGGACTCTGCACCCACCCCTCCTGTGTCTGGGCACTGCTGGGGGGACTCTCACCCACCCCTCCTGTGTCTGGGCACTGCTGGAGGGACTCTGCACCCACCCATCCTATGTCTGGGCACTGCTGGGAGGACTCTCACCCACCCCTCCTGTGTCTGGGCACTGCTGGAGGGACTCTGCACCCACCCATCCTATGTCTGGGCACTGCTGGGAGGACTCTCACCCACCCCTCCTGTGTCTGGGCACTGCTGGGAGTGATAGGCACCCACCCCTCCTATGTCTGGGCACTGCTGGGAGGACTCTGCACTCACCCCTCCTATGTCTGGGCCCTACTGGGAGTGATAGGCACCCACTCCTCCTGTGTCTGGGCACTGCTGGGAGTGATAGGCACCCACCCCTCCTATGTCTGGGCACTGCTGGGGGGACTCTGCACCCACCCCATCAATGTCTGGGCACTGCTGGGGGGACTCTGCACCCACCCCTCCTATGTCTGGGCACTGCTGGGGGGACTCTGCACCCACCCCTCCTGTGTCTGGGCACTGCTGGGAGTGATAGGCACCCACCCCTCCTATGTCTGGGCACTGCTGGGAGGACTCTGCACCCACCCCTCCTATGTCTGGGCACTGCTGGAAGTGATAGGCACCCACCCCTCCTATGTCTGGGCACTGCTGGGAGTGATAGGCACCCACCCCTCCTATGACTGGGCACTGCTGGGAGGACTCTGCACCCACCCCTCCTGTGTCTGGGCACTGCTGGGAGTGATAGGCACCCACCCCTCCTATGTCTGGGCACTGCTGGGGGTTATAGGCACCCACCCCTCCTATGACTGGGCACTGCTGGGAGGACTCTGCACCCACCCCTCCTATGTCTGGGCACTGCTTGGAGGACTCTCACCCACCCCTCCTGTGTCTGGGCACTGCTGTGAGTGATAGGCACCCACCCCTCCTATATCTGGGCACTGCTGGGGGGACTCTACACCCACCCCTCCTGTGTCTGGGCACTGCTGGGGGGACTCTGCACCCACCCCTCCTGTGTCTGGGCACTGCTGGGAGTGATAGGCACTCACCCCTCCTATGTTTGGGCACTGCTGGGGGGACTCTGCACCCACCCCTCCTATGTCTGGGCACTGCTGGGAGGACTCTGCACCCACCCCTCCTGTGTCTGGGCACTGCTGGGGGGACTCTGCACCCACTCCTCCTATGTCTAGGCACTGCTGGGAGGACTCTGCACCCACCCCTCCTATGTCTGGGCACTGCTGGGGGGACTCTGCACCCACCCCTCCTATGTCTGGGCACTGCTGGGGGGACTCTGCACCCACCCCTCCTATGTCTGGACACTGCTGGGAGGACTCTCACCCACCCCTCCTATGTCTGGGCACTGCTGGGAGGACTCTCACCCACCCCTCCTGTGTCTGGGTACTGCTGGGAGTGATAGGCACCCACCCCTCCTGTGTCTGGGCACTGCTGGGAGTGATAGTGTTAGACGGCGACCTCAGAGGGGCCCGGAAAGGGGTCCTGATTTCCCTGAGTCCCACCCGTATTGTATTGTAGCCGGGCACTGGCGAGAGATTCCCCAGGGGGGGAGGAATCTCGCAGCTAGGATCGTACTTCTGGCACCACACGACACAGAGAGACCACACTGGGTATTCTCAGAAACAAGCTTTTATCACAATAGGTATCACTGCAAATATGTACAAGATGAGCACGGGCTCAAGAGTCTCGGAAAGGTAGGGGGTAGCGGGACTGTCTCTGGTAACGGTTCAAAGCAGGGACGTATCCGGCGCACAGCTCACAATCCTCGAGCTGGGAGATACGTGGTCGGAGTCGGGGTCCGGCGGGACCGTGAGAGTCTGGGGGAGCCGCGAGTCACTCAGCAGGGCTCAGGTACAAGTTCGGGGGTCTTACGATCTTCAGGGAGCCGCGAGTCACTCAGCAGGGCTCAGGTACAAGTTCGGAGGTATTACGATCTTCAGGGAGCCGCGAGTCACTCAGCAGGGCTCAGGTACAAGTTCGGAGGTCTTACGATCTTCAGGGAGCCGCGAGTCACTCAGCAGGGCTCAGGTACAAGTTCGGAGGTCTTACGATCTTCAGGGAGCCGCGGGTCACTCAGCAGGGCTCAGGTGGGTTCCAGTTCCAGGAGCCGCGACCACGTCAGCAGGCTCTCGTTGTTCCAGCGTCGAATCTGCCGGACAGTCTCAGAGCACCCCTTGTTATAGGTCGACCCCGCTTTGATGTCCGGAGTCTGCGCAGGCAGGGGTCTTGTCACCTGGGGGCCGCTTGTCGGGGTTTCCTGCTATTGTCTTTTGATCCTTTCAGGGCCGGGTCGGGAGGAGTCCCAGACACCCAGCAGGCACGGAGCCAGCTCGCAGGGAGGCCGGAGGGCCGATCGAAACCCATCGTCCCAGGGGAGTTCAGAGGTGCGATAGAAACTGCTCCTCCCTCTCTCATCCCCTGGAAGCGGGATGTCCTCCAGCCGGAGTGGCGCCTCGAGGCCCGGGTCGCTCTGGAGCCGGGCGGCCATCTTGTTGCAGGGAGTGGGCACGCGGGCCCGGGGTGGCCGAAAGGAGAGAGGCCATGGACGGGGATGTCCGGGGTTGGTGCAGGGGTCCTAGTGGGAAAGGTCGGCTGGGCCGCGGCTGGGGCTGCAGGCACTAGGTTTTGGTAGTGCGGGGGCACGGAGGGCCATTCTACGAGGCCGGGTCCAACACGCGTCCCCCCCAGCTGAAAGCCGGAGAGAACTGCCCATCACCTTGGGGGGTTCTCTTCGCTGATGCGGAAGAACCGGGAGAGGCCGTCAGCGTTGGCGTGGTCCGTACCAGGGCGGTGTTCTACGGTGAAGTCCATTCCCTGGAGGGAGATTGACCACCGCAGTAACTTGGGGTTTTCTCCTCGCATCTGCATGAGCCATCGCAAGGGCCGATGGTCAGTTTGGACCCTGAAATGAGTGCCGAACAGGTAGGGTCGTAGTTTTTTGAGTGCCCAGACCACGGCAAAGGCTTCGCGCTCTATGGTGCTCCACTTCTGTTCTCGGGGTAGCAGCCGCCGACTGAGGAAGGCGACGGACTGGTCGAGGCCTTGATCATTCACTTGGGACAGGACGGCCCCAATGCCATGCTCGGAGGCATCGGTCTGGACTATGAACTCCTTGGTGTAGTCGGGAGCCTGGAGGACGGGGGCCGTGCACATGGCCTTTTTTAGAGCATCGAAAGCTTCCTGGCAGGCAGCCGTCCATTGCACCTTCTTTGGCTGTTTTTTAGACGTGAGTTCCGTGAGAGGGCCGACCAGGCTGCCATACCCCTGAATGAATCGGCGGTAGTAGCCCGTGAGTCCCAGAAAGGCTCGGACTTCCGTTTGGGTGATGGGTGGGTCCCAGGCCAGGATGGCGTCGATTTTTGGCTGTAGAGGGGCGACCTGGCCACTCCCGACTTGGTGCCCCAGGTAGGCTACGGATCCTTGCCCGATCTGGCACTTGCTGGCTTTTATGGTGAGGCCTGCCTGGCGCAGGGCGGTTAGCACTCTCCGGAGGTGCTGGAGGTGCTCACTCCACTCTGAACTGAAGACAGCGATGTCGTCCAGATAGGCCGCGCTGAACTGTTCTAGCCCGGCCAGGACCCTATTTACCAGTCTCTGGAAAGTGGCCGGGGCATTTTTCATCCCGAAGGGCATCACGCGGAAGCGGTAGTGCCCATCGGGGGTGGAGAAAGCAGACCTCTCCTTGGCCCCTTCGGTGAGCGCAATCTGCCAGTAGCCGCAGGTGAGGTCGAAAGTGCTGAGGAACCGGGCGGCCCCTAGTCGGTCAATGAGCTCGTCGGCTCGTGGAATAGGGTGGGCATCGGCTCGGGTAACGTCATTGAGCCCCCGGTAATCCACGCAGAACCGGAGCTCGGGGGCGACACCGGGGGCTGCTGCCTTCGGAACCAGGACCACGGGGCTGGCCCAGGGACTGTCAGAGGGCTCGATCACCCCCAGGGTCAACATTTTCGAGACTTCGGCTTGAATACAGGACCGGACCCGGTCAGGAACCCGGTAGGCTCGGTGTCTCACCGGCGGGCTGTCCCCGGTGTCCACATCGTGAACACACCAGTTGGTGACCCGGGGGGTCAGGGAGAAGAGGTCAGAAAATTGTCTGAGGAGCTGGCGGCAGTCCGCTTGTTGCTGGGCAGTGAGGGCTGGGGAGAGGTTCACTCCCTCCACGGAGCCATCCTGCTCCTTGACACACAGGAGGTCCGGGAGGGGATCCGACTCATCTTCGGCCCCGTCATCGGTGGCCAGCAGGAGGCTCAGTTCTGTCCGCACGAAGTGAGGCTTGAGGCGGTTCACGTGCAGGACCCGGAGGGGATCCCGAGGCGACTGGACGTCCACCAAGTAGGTGACTTGGCTCTTCCTCTCAACCACTTTGTAGGGCCCAGTCCATCGGTCCTGGAGAGCGCCAGGCTTCACAGGGGCCATGACCCACACCTGCTGGCCCGGCTGGAACTCGACCAGAGTAGCATTCTGGTCGTACCAGCGCTTCATTTCTTCTTGACTCGCCTCCAAGTTGGCCTCGGCCAGTTCTCGGAACCTCCTGGTCTGGTTCCGGAGGGCCAGGACATATTGGAACACATCTCGGGGGGTGGTCTGGGGTGCTGCCTCCCACCCTTCCTTAACCAAACTGAGGGGACCTCGGACGGGGTGCCCATAGAGTAATTCAAACGGGCTGAACCCTAAGGACTTCTGGGGGACCTCCCGGTAAGCGAACAAGAGGCAGGGGAGCAGGACGTCCCACTTACGCCGGAGGGGCTCTTCTAGGCCAGCGATCATCCCTTTCAAAGTCCTATTAAACCTCTCTACTAGGCCGTTCCCTTGGGGATGGTACGGGGTGGTGAACTTATAGGACACCCCACATTGTTGCCACAGGGACGTCATATACCTTGATATAAAATTAGTGCCGCGATCGCTCACGACCTCGCGGGGGAAACCCACCCTGGAAAAGATCCCCATCAGGGCCCGGCCCACCACGGGGGCTGTAATGGTGCGCAGGGGAATAGCCTCTGGATAGCGGGTGGCGTGGTCTACTAGGACCAAGATGAAACGGTGACCTTGGGAGGTGGGGGGGTCCAGTGGCCCCACGATGTCGATTCCGACTAGTTCGAAGGGGGTACTGACGACCGGGAAGGGTTGGAGGGGAGCCTTGCGCTTCCCCCCACTCTTCCCACTGGCTTGGCACGTGGGGCAGGACTTGCAGTGTGCCTCTACCGCTGCTTTCATCTTAGGCCAATAAAAATGGGTCAAGAGACGGCTGTAGGTCTTGTCCTGACCCAGGTGGCCGGCGAGGGGGACATTGTGGGCTAAGCCCAGGAGGAAATCCCGGAAGCGGAGGGGTACCACCAATACCCGTCCGGATCCCAGCTCCACTGATTTCTGCTCACTATACAGGATGTTATTTTCCCAATAGATTCGGTGCGTTCCGGTCTGGTCACCTGCGGCTTGGCCCTCGGCCTGGCGCCGCAGCCCGACCAGGGAAGGACAGGTGGCTTGCTCCTGGCAAAATTCATCCCGGGTGGGCCCGCCCTCGTGGCGCCAATGGGCTAACTCGGGTAGATCCCCCAACTCGGGGACCGGGGCGGGGTCGGATGGTGCGGGTTCGTCGCTGGCGACGGACCCTTTCGATGGGGGAACGGGAGGACCCTCGGCGGGGACGGTACGGGCTTCTTCGACCGGGGTGCTCTCGACTTCTCTCCGGGGAGCGAGTCGGGCTGTCATAGATCGGGTGGTGGCACACACCCACTCGGGGAGTCCCATCATTCCTAGGTGGGCCTTGCGCTCTACGTGCTTCCAGGGAGAACTCTCCAGGTCGTTCCCTAAGAGGCAGTCGACCGGCTGGGATGTTCTTACGGCCACCTTGAGTTTACCTATCACCCCTCCCCACTCAAATGGCACCAGGGCTACCTGACACAAACTTTCCCTATTGTCTGCAGAGATTACGGGGCAAAAGACATTGGGGAGGATCTGCTCCTCGGGAACTAGGTGCCTGAGGACACCGGTGATACTAGCCCCGGTGTCCCGCAGGGCCTCTACCTGGTGGCCATTGATCTTGACGAGCTGCCCATATTTCTGTGTGTTGGACGGTAGGAGGCTACCAGGGATCATTTCCCTATCTCCCAGGGATACTAGGGCCATAGCGGCGGGTTCCCACTCCTCGGCTTCCTCAACCTCCTCCCCTAGGGCTACGTTGGCTATCTGTCTCGCAGGGGTGACTTGGGTGGCCATGGGGCACTCTGGGTCATTGGCGTAGTGCCCGGGTTTCTGGCAACGAAAACAGGTGACGTCACCCGGTGTCCTCGCCTCCCAGGGGGCCCTGTTACTGGTGGGGGGGGCGCCGGGAAAGGTGGAGGTGGTGTCTTCGGGGGGCTAGGCTGGGACTCTCTCGGCCCTCCCTGGTTCCCTCCCCCTCTCTGGCGGGGTGGTCCCTGACTGGTTCGGGGGTACTCTCCTACCATCCCCCGGGAGACCCGGGTGTTGGTCCAGCGGTCGGCCTCCACAGCCAGCTTCCGGGGATCTGTGAGCTTGCTATCCAGCAGATGTTGACGTAGTTCTACGAAGCAGTTCGCAGCCAGATGTTCCCATAACATGAGGTCAGTGAGTTCGGCAAGGGTGGTGACCTTGCTGCCCTTGACCCACCCATCGAAGGCCCGACTAAAAAAGTTTACATACTCCACCCAGGTGGTGCCCGGGATCTTCCTGCAGTCCCGGAACCGTTGGCGGTACATTTCTGGGGTGAGGCCGTATCTTGTGAGGAGAGCCTCTTTCATGTGGCTGTAGGAGGTCTGCAGGGAGAGGGGTAGGTCGAGCAGGGTGTCCCTTCCTTCGCTCAGAAACCGCCCCCACAACCCCGCCCCCCAATCCTTCTGTGGGATCCGATGGGAGGTCATGGCGACCTCGTAGGCCCGAAACCATTGCTGAATGTCATCGTTTTTATAATATTCTTTGACCACATCCTTGGGGATGTGGACCTTCTGTTCCGCTGGGGGGGCCGTCTCTCGGTTCCCCGAGGGCCTCCCGTCCTCATTTCGGGCCTTGAGCTCGAGTTCTTTTAAGCTGCGTTCGTGCTCTAGTTGGAGCTTCCTTCCTTCGTGCTCCCGTTGGAGCTTCTTTTCTTCCAGTTCGCCTTGTACGCGCATTTGTTCTACCGCTAGCTTTTTCTCCGCTAACTTCAATTCGCCCTCGATTTTGAGTTTGGCTAACTCGAGTTCATGACTGCGGCTTCTCTCTCTGTCCGCGAGTTCTCCCGGGGATAGGCCCCCGTCTGTACAATGCCTTGCACCTGATTGTCGCTGCTTTCACTTGGAGGGGGTTCGGCTTCGTCGGGGCGCTCCCCCGTGCCTTCCGGGCGTGATGCCCCGGTCTCCACCCAAGTTTTCAGTGCTTTCTGCAAGTCTTCCTTAGTGTTGAGGCCAGTGGTAGCTATTTTAAGTTCTTTGCAAAATTGTTTTAGCTCTTTGTGTGTGTATTCTTCCAGATGCTCCACCTGGAACACTCTGTTAGCGTTGGTTTCTGCGGAGCTCATGGTGCTTCCTTCTGCCATCTTTGTTGGTCGTGCGTCCGTTGTTCACTGTACGATCTCTAGGTGATGGGCCCGAATCCCGTCGCTTGCCACCAATGTTAGACGGCGACCTCAGAGGGGCCCGGAAAGGGGTCCTGATTTCCCTGAGTCCCACCCGTATTGTATTGTAGCCGGGCACTGGCGAGAGATTCCCCAGGGGGGAGGAATCTCGCAGCTAGGATCGTACTTCTGGCACCACACGACACAGAGAGACCACACTGGGTATTCTCAGAAACAAGCTTTTATCACAATAGGTATCACTGCAAATATATACAAGATGAGCACGGGCTCAAGAGTCTCGGAAAGGTAGGGGGTAGCGGGACTGTCTCTGGTAACGGTTCAAAGCAGGGACGTATCCGGCGCACAGCTCACAATCCTCGAGCTGGGAGATACGTGGTCGGAGTCGGGGTCCGGCGGGACCGTGAGAGTCTGGGGGAGCCGCGAGTCACTCAGCAGGGCTCAGGTACAAGTTCGGGGGTCTTACGATCTTCAGGGAGCCGCGAGTCACTCAGCAGGGCTCAGGTACAAGTTCGGAGGTCTTACGATCTTCAGGGAGCCGCGAGTCACTCAGCAGGGCTCAGGTACAAGTTCGGAGGTCTTACGATCTTCAGGGAGCCGCGAGTCACTCAGCAGGGCTCAGGTACAAGTTCGGAGGTCTTACGATCTTCAGGGAGCCGCGGGTCACTCAGCAGGGCTCAGGTGGGTTCCAGTTCCAGGAGCCGCGACCACGTCAGCAGGCTCTCGTTGTTTCAGCGTCGAATCTGCCGGACAGTCTCAGAGCACCCCTTGTTATAGGTCGACCCCGCTTTGATGTCCGGAGTCTGCGCAGGCAGGGGTCTTGTCACCTGGGGGCCGCTTGTCGGGGTTTCCTGCTATTGTCTTTTGATCCTTTCAGGGCCGGGTCGGGAGGAGTCCCAGACACCCAGCAGGCACGGAGCCAGCTCGCAGGGAGGCCGGAGGGCCGATCGAAACCCATCGTCCCAGGGGAGTTCAGAGGTGCGATAGAAACTGCTCCTCCCTCTCTCATCCCCTGGAAGCGGGATGTCCTCCAGCCGGAGTGGCGCCTCGAGGCCCGGGTCGCTCTGGAGCCGGGCGGCCATCTTGTTGCAGGGAGTGGGCACGCGGGCCCGGGGTGGCCGAAAGGAGAGAGGCCATGGACGGGGATGTCCGGGGTTGGTGCAGGGGTCCTAGTGGGAAAGGTCGGCTGGGCCGCGGCTGGGGCTGCAGGCACTAGGTTTCGGTGGTGCGGGGGCACGGAGGGCCATTCTACGAGGCCGGGTCCAACAGATAGGCACCCACCCCTCCTATGTCTGGGCACTGCTGGGGGGACTCTGCACCCACCCCTCCTGTGTCTGGGCACTGCTGGGGGGACTCTGCACCCACCCCTCCTATGTCTGGGCACTGCTAGGAGGACTCTGCACCCACCCCTCCTGTGTCTGGGCACTGCTGGGGGGACTCTGCACCCACCCTCCTATGTCTGGGCACTGCTGGGATTGATAGGCATCCACCCCTCCTATGTCTGGGCACTGCTGGGGGGACTCTGCACCCACCCCTCCTGTGTCTGGGCACTGCTGGGGGGACTCTGCACCCACCCCTCCTATGTCTGGGCACTGCTGGGAGTCATAGGCACCCACCCCTCCTATGTCTGGGCACTGCTAGGAGGACTCTCACCCACCCCTCCTGTGTCTGGGCACTGCTGGGAGTGATAGGCACCCACCCCTCCTATGTCTGGGCACTGCTGGGAGGACTCTGCACCCACCCCTCCTATGTCTGGGCACTGCTGGGAGTGATAGGCACCCACCCCTCCTATGTCTGGGCACTGCTGGGAGGACTCTGCACCCACCCGTCCTATGTCTGGGCACTGCTGGGGGGACTCTGCACACACCCCTCCTATGTCTGGGCACTGCTGGGGGGACTCTGCACCCACCCCTCCTATGTCTGGGCACTGCTGGGGGACTCTGCACCCACCCCTCCCGTGTCTGGGCACTGCTGGGAGTGATAGGCACCCACTCCTCCTGTGTCTGGGCACTGCTGGGAGTGATAGGCACCCACCCCTCCTATGTCTGGGCACTGCTGGGAGGACTCTGCACCCACCCCTTCTATGTCTGGGCACTGCTGGGAGGGCTCTGCACCCACCCCTCCTGTGACTGGGCACTGCTGGGGGGACTCTGCACCCACCCCTCCTATGTCTGGGCACTGCTGGGAGGACTCTGCACCCACCCCTCCTATGTCTGGGCACTGCTGGGGGGACTCTGCACCCACCCCTCCTATGTCTGGGCACTGCTGGGGGGACTCTGCACCCACCCCTCCTATGTCTGGGCACTGCTTGGAGGACTCTCACCCACCCCTCCTGTGTCTGGGCACTGCTGGGAGTGATAGGCACCCACCCCTCCTATGTCTGGGCACTGCTGGGGGGACTCTGCACCCACCCCTCCTGTGTCTGGGCAATGCTGGGGGGACTCTGCACCCACCCATCCTATGTCTGGGCACTGCTGGGAGGACTCTCACCCACCCCTCCTGTGTCTGGGTACTGCTGGGAGTTATAGGCACCCACCCCTCCTGTGTCTGGGCACTGCTGGGAGTGATAGGCACCCACCCCTCCTATGTCTGGGCACTGCTGGGGGGACTCTGCACCCACCCCTCCTGTGTCTGGGCACTACTGGGGGGACTCTGCACCCACCCTTCCTATGTCTGGGCACTGCTGGGAGGACTCTCACCCACCCCTCCTGTGTCTGGGTACTGCTGGGAGTGATAGGCACCCACCCCTCCTGTGTCTGGGCACTGCTGGGAGTGATAGGCACCCACCCCTCCTATGTCTGGGCACTGCTGGGGGGACTCTGCACCCACCCCTCCTGTGTCTGGGCACTACTGGGTGACTCTGCACCCACCCCTCCTATGTCTGGGCACTGCTGGGAGGACTCTCACCCACCCCTCCTGTGTCTGGGCACTGCTGGAGGGACTCTGCACCCACCCCTCCTGTGTCTGGGCACTGCTGGGAGTGATAGGCACCCACCCCTCCTATGTCTGGGCACTGCTGGGGGGACTCTGCACCCACCCCTCCTGTGTCTGGGCAATGCTGGGGGGACTCTGCACCCACCCATCCTATGTCTGGGCACTGCTGGGAGGACTCTCACCCACCCCTCCTGTGTCTGGGTACTGCTGGGAGTTATAGGCACCCACCCCTCCTGTGTCTGGGCACTGCTGGGAGTGATAGGCACCCACCCCTCCTATGTCTGGGCACTGCTGGGGGGACTCTGCACCCACCCCTCCTGTGTCTGGGCACTACTGGGTGACTCTGCACCCACCCCTCCTATGTCTGGGCACTGCTGGGAGGACTCTCACCCACCCCTCCTGTGTCTGGGCACTGCTGGAGGGACTCTGCACCCACCCCTCCTGTGTCTGGGCACTGCTGGGAATGATAGGCACCTACCCCTCCTATGTCTGGGCACTGCTGGGAGGACTCTGCACCCACCCCTCCTATGTCTGGGCACTGCTGGGAGTGATAGGCACCCACCCCTCCTATGTCTGGGCACTGCTGGGGGGACTCTGCACCCACCCCTCCTGTGTCTGGGCACTGCTGGGGGGACTCTGCACCCACCCCTCCTATGTCTGGGCACTGCTGGGAGTGATAGGCACTCACCCCTCCTATGTTTGGGCACTGCTGGGGGGACTCTGCACCCACCCCTCCTATGTCTGGGCACTGCTGGGAGGACTCTGCACCCACCCCTCCTGTGTCTGGGCACTGCTGGGGGGGACTCTGCACCCACCCCTCCTATGTCTGGGCACTGCTGGGAGGACTCTGCACCCACCCCTCCTATGTCTGGGCACTGCTGGGGGGACTCTGCACCCACCCCTCCTGTGTCTGGGCACTGCTGGGAGTGATAGGCACCCACCCCTCCTATGTCTGGGCACTGCTGGGAGGACTCTGCACCCACCCCTCCTGTGTCTGGGCACTGCTGGGAGTGATAGGCACCCACCCCTCCTATGTCTGGGCACTGCTGGGAGGACTCTGCACCCACCCCTCCTGTGTCTGGGCACTGCTGGGGGGGACTCTGCACCCACCCCTCCTATGTCTGGGCACTTCTGGGAGGACTCTGCACCCACCCCTCCTATGTCTGGGCACTGCTGGGGGGACTCTGCACCCACCCCTCCTGTGTCTGGGCACTGCTGGGAGTGATAGGCAACCACCCCTCCTATGTCTGGGCACTGCTGGGAGGACTCTGCACCCACCCCTCCTATGTCTGGGCACTGCTGGGAGTGATAGGCACCCACCCCTCCTATGTCTGGGCACTGCTGGGAGGACTCTGCACCCACCCCTCCTATGTCTGGGCACTGCTGGGGGGACTCTGCACCCACCCCTCCTATGTCTGGGCACTGCTGGGAGTGATAGGCACCCACCCCTCCTATGTCTGGGCACTGCTGGGGGGACTCTGCACCCACCCCTCCTATGTCTGGGCACTGCTGGGGTGGGGGGGACTCTGCACCCACCCCTCCTATGTCTGGGCACTGCTGGAGGGACTCTGCACCCACCCCTCCTATGTCTGGGCACTGCTGGGAGCACTCTGCACCCACCCCTCCTATGTCTGGGCACTGCTGGGGGGGACTCTGCACCCACCCCTCCTATGTCTGGGCACTGCTGGGAGTGATAGGCACCCACCCCTCCTATGTCTGGGCACTGCTGGGAGGACTCTGCACCCACCCCTCCTATGTCTGGGCACTGCTGGGAGGACTCTGCACCCACCCCTCCTGTGTCTGGGTACTGCTGGGAGTTATAGGCACCCACCCCTCCTGTGTCTGGGCACTGCTGGGAGTGATAGGCACCCACCCCTCCTATGTCTGGGCACTGCTGGGGGGACTCTGCACCCAGCCCTCCTATGTCTGGGCACTGCTGGGAGAGATAGGCACCCACCCCTCCTATGTCTGGGCACTGCTGGGAGGACTCTGCACCCACCCCTCCTATGTCTGGGCACTGCTGGGAGGACTCTCACCCACCCCTCCTGTGTCTGGGCACTACTGGGAGTGATAGGCACCCACCCCTCCTATGTCTGGGCACTGCTGGGAGTGATAGGCACCCACCCCTCCTCTGTCCGGGCACTGCTGGGAGAACTCTCACCCACCCCTCCTGTGTCTGGGCACTGCTGGGAGTGATAGGCACCCACCCCTCCTATGTCTGGGCACTGCTGGGAGTGATAGGCACCCACCCCTCCTATGTCTGGGCACTGCTGGGAGGACTCTGCACCCACCCCTCCTATGTCTGGGCACTGCTGGGAGTGATAGGCACCCACTCCTCCTGTGTCTGGGCACTGCTGGGAGTGATAGGCACCCACCCCTCCTATGTCTGGGCACTGCTGGGAGGACTCTGCACCCACCCCTCCTATGTCTGGGCACTGCTGGGAGTGATAGGCACCCACTCCTCCTGTGTCTGGGCACTGCTGGGAGTGATAGGCACCCACCCCTCCTATGTCTGGGCACTGCTGGGAGGACTCTGCACCCACCCATCCTATGTCTGGGCACTGCTGGAAGTGATAGGCACCTACCCTTCCTATGTCTGGGCACTGCTGGGAGTGATAGGCACCCACCCCTCCTATGTCTGGGCACTGCTGGGAGGACTCTGCACCCACCCCTCCTGTGTCTGGGCACTGCTGGGAGTGATAGGCACCCACCCCTCCTATGTCTGGGCACTGCTGGGGGGACTCTGCACCCACCCCTCCTGTGTCTGGGCACTGCTGGGGGGACTCTGCACCCACCCTCCTATGTCTGGGCACTGCTGGGAGTGATAGGCATCCACCCCTCCTATGTCTGGGCACTGCTGGGGGGACTCTGCACCCACCCCTCCTGTGTCTGGGCACTGCTGGGGGGACTCTGCACCCACCCCTCCTATGTCTGGGCACTGCTGGGAGTCATAGGCACCCACCCCTCCTATATCTGGGCACTGCTGGGGGGACTCTGCACTCACCCCTCCTATGTCTGGGCACTGCTGGGGGGACTCTGCACCCACCCCTCCTATGTCTGGGCACTGCTGTGGGGACTCTGCACCCACCCCTCCCGTGTCTGGGCACTGCTGGGAGTGATAGGCACCCACTCCTCCTGTGTCTGGGCACTGCTGGGAGTGATAGGCACCCACCCCTCCTATGTCTGGGCACTGCTGGGAGGACTCTGCACCCACCCCTTCTATGTCTGGGCACTGCTGGGAGGGCTCTGCACCCACCCCTCCTGTGACTGGGCACTGCTGGGGGGACTCTGCACCCACCCCTCCTATGTCTGGGCACTGCTGGGAGGACTCTGCACCCACCCCTCCTATGTCTGGGCACTGCTGGGGGGACTCTGCACCCACCCCTCCTATGTCTGGGCACTGCTGGGGGGACTCTGCACCCACCCCTCCTATGTCTGGGCACTGCTTGGAGGACTCTCACCCACCCCTCCTGTGTCTGGGCACTGCTGGGAGTGATAGGCACCCACCCCTCCTGTGTCTGGGCACTGCTGGGAGTGATAGGCACCCACCCCTCCTATGTCTGGGCACTGCTGGGGGGACTCTGCACCCAGCCCTCCTATGTCTGGGCACTGCTGGGAGAGATAGGCACCCACCCCTCCTATGTCTGGGCACTGCTGGGAGGACTCTGCACCCACCCCTCCTATGTCTGGGCACTGCTGGGAGGACTCTCACCCACCCCTCCTGTGTCTGGGCACTACTGGGAGTGATAGGCACCCACCCCTCCTATGTCTGGGCACTGCTGGGAGTGATAGGCACCCACCCCTCCTCTGTCCGGGCACTGCTGGGAGAACTCTCACCCACCCCTCCTGTGTCTGGGCACTGCTGGGAGTGATAGGCACCCACCCCTCCTATGTCTGGGCACTGCTGGGAGTGATAGGCACCCACCCCTCCTATGTCTGGGCACTGCTGGGAGGACTCTGCACCCACCCCTCCTATGTCTGGGCACTGCTGGGAGTGATAGGCACCCACTCCTCCTGTGTCTGGGCACTGCTGGGAGTGATAGGCACCCACCCCTCCTATGTCTGGGCACTGCTGGGAGGACTCTGCACCCACCCCTCCTATGTCTGGGCACTGCTGGGAGTGATAGGCACCCACTCCTCCTGTGTCTGGGCACTGCTGGGAGTGATAGGCACCCACCCCTCCTATGTCTGGGCACTGCTGGGAGGACTCTGCACCCACCCATCCTATGTCTGGGCACTGCTGGAAGTGATAGGCACCTACCCCTCCTATGTCTGGGCACTGCTGGGAGTGATAGGCACCCACCCCTCCTATGACTGGGCACTGCTGGGAGGACTCTGCACCCACCCCTCCTGTGTCTGGGCACTGCTGGGAGTGATAGGCACCCACCCCTCCTATGTCTGGGCACTGCTGGGGGGACTCTGCACCCACCCCTCCTGTGTCTGGGCACTGCTGGGGGGACTCTGCACCCACCCTCCTATGTCTGGGCACTGCTGGGAGTGATAGGCATCCACCCCTCCTATGTCTGGGCACTGCTGGGGGGACTCTGCACCCACCCCTCCTGTGTCTGGGCACTGCTGGGGGGACTCTGCACCCACCCCTCCTATGTCTGGGCACTGCTGGGAGTCATAGGCACCCACCCCTCCTATGTCTGGGCACTGCTGGGGGGACTCTGCACTCACCCCTCCTATGTCTGGGCACTGCTGGGGGGACTCTGCACCCACCCCTCCTATGTCTGGGCACTGCTGTGGGGACTCTGCACCCACCCCTCCCGTGTCTGGGCACTGCTGGGAGTGATAGGCACCCACTCCTCCTGTGTCTGGGCACTGCTGGGAGTGATAGGCACCCACCCCTCCTATGTCTGGGCACTGCTGGGAGGACTCTGCACCCACCCCTTCTATGTCTGGGCACTGCTGGGAGGGCTCTGCACCCACCCCTCCTGTGACTGGGCACTGCTGGGGGGACTCTGCACCCACCCCTCCTATGTCTGGGCACTGCTGGGAGGACTCTGCACCCACCCCTCCTATGTCTGGGCACTGCTGGGGGGACTCTGCACCCACCCCTCCTATGTCTGGGCACTGCTGGGGGGACTCTGCACCCACCCCTCCTATGTCTGGGCACTGCTTGGAGGACTCTCACCCACCCCTCCTGTGTCTGGGCACTGCTGGGAGTGATAGGCACCCACCCCTCCTATGTCTGGGCACTGCTGGGGGGACTCTGCACCCACCCCTCCTGTGTCTGGGCAATGCTGGGGGGACTCTGCACCCACCCCTCCTATGTCTGGGCACTGCTGGGAGGACTCTCACCCACCCCTCCTGTGTCTGGGTACTGCTGGGAGTTATAGGCACCCACCCCTCCTGTGTCTGGGCACTGCTGGGAGTGATAGGCACCCACCCCTCCTATGTCTGGGCACTGCTGGGGGGACTCTGCACCCACCCCTCCTGTGTCTGGGCACTACTGGGGGAACTCTGCACCCACCCCTCCTATGTCTGGGCACTGCTGGGAGGACTCTCACCCACCCCTCCTGTGTCTGGGCACTGCTGGGAGTGATAGGCACCCACCCTTCCTATGTCTGGGCACTGCTGGGAGGACTCTCACCCACCCCTCCTGTGTCTGGGCACTGCTGGGAGTGATAGGCACCCACCCCTCCTATGTCTGGGCACTGCTGGGGGGACTCTGCACCCACCCCTCCTGTGTCTGGGCACTGCTGGGGGGACTCTGCACCCACCCCTCCTATGTCTGGGCACTGCTGGGAGGACTCTCACCCACCCCTCCTGTGTCTGGGCACTGCTGGAGGGACTCTGCACCCACCCATCCTATGTCTGGGCACTGCTGGGAGGACTCTCACCCACCCCTCCTGTGTCTGGGCACTGCTGGGAGTGATAGGCACCCACCCCTCCTATGTCTGGGCACTGCTGGGATTACTCTGCACCCACCCCTCCTATGTCTGGGCACTGCTGGGAGTGATAGGCACTCACCCCTCCTATGTCTGGGCACTGCTGGGAGGACTCTGCACCCACCCCTCCTGTGTCTGGGCACTGCTGGGGTGACTCTGCACCCACCCCTCCTATGTCTGGGCACTGCTGGGAGTACTCTGCACCCACCCCTCCTATGTCTGGGCACTGCTGGGAGGACTCTCACCCACCCCTCCTGTGTCTGGGCACTGCTGGGAGTGATAGGCACCCACCCCTCCTATGTCTGGGCACTGCTGGGGGGACTCTGCACCCACCCCTCCTGTGTCTGGGCACTGCTGGGGGGACTCTGCACCCACCCCTCCTATGTCTGGGCACTGCTGGGAGTGATAGGCACTCACCCCTCCTATGTCTGGGCACTGCTGGGGGGACTCTGCACTCACCCCTCCTATGTCTGGGCACTGCTGGGAGGACTCTGCACCCACCCCTCCTTTGTCTGGGCACTGCTGGGAGGACTCTCACCCACCCCTCCTGTGTCTGGGCACTGCTGGGAGTGATAGGCACCCACCCCTCCTATGTCTGGGCACTGCTGGGGGGACTCTGCACCCACCCCTCCTGTGTCTGGGCACTGCTGGGGGGACTCTGCACCCACCCTCCTATGTCTAGGCACTGCTGGGAGTGATAGGCACCCACCCCTCCTATGTCTGGGCACTGCTGGGAGGACTCTTCACCCACCCCTCCTGTGTCTGGGCACTGCTGGGGGGGACTCTGCACCCACCCCTCCTATGTCTGGGCACTGCTGGGAGGACTCTGCACCCACCCCTCCTATGTCTGGGCACTGCTGGGGGGACTCTGCACCCACCCCTCCTGTGTCTGGGCACTGCTGGGAGTGATAGGCACCCACCCCTCCTATGTCTGGGCACTGCTGGGAGGACTCTGCACCCACCCCTCCTGTGTCTGGGCACTGCTGGGAGTGATAGGCACCCACCCCTCCTATGTCTGGGCACTGCTGGGAGGACTCTGCACCCACCCCTCCTGTGTCTGGGCACTGCTGGGGGGGACTCTGCACCCACCCCTCCTATGTCTGGGCACTGCTGGGAGGACTCTGCACCCACCCCTCCTATGTCTGGGCACTGCTGGGGGGACTCTGCACCCACCCCTCCTGTGTCTGGGCACTGCTGGGAGTGATAGGCACCCACCCCTCCTATGTCTGGGCACTGCTGGGAGGACTCTGCACCCACCCCTCCTATGTCTGGGCACTGCTGGGAGTGATAGGCACCCACCCCTCCTATGTCTGGGCACTGCTGGGAGGACTCTGCACCCACCCCTCCTATGTCTGGGCACTGCTGGGGGGACTCTGCACCCACCCCTCCTATGTCTGGGCACTGCTGGGAGTGATAGGCACCCACCCCTCCTATGTCTGGGCACTGCTGGGGGGACTCTGCACCCACCCCTCCTATGTCTGGGCACTGCTGGGGTGGGGGGGACTCTGCACCCACCCCTCCTATGTCTGGGCACTGCTGGAGGGACTCTGCACCCACCCCTCCTATGTCTGGGCACTGCTGGGAGCACTCTGCACCCACCCCTCCTATGTCTGGGCACTGCTGGGGGGGGGACTCTGCACCCACCCCTCCTATGTCTGGGCACTGCTGGGAGTGATAGGCACCCACCCCTCCTATGTCTGGGCACTGCTGGGAGGACTCTGCACCCACCCCTCCTATGTCTGGGCACTGCTGGGAGGACTCTGCACCCACCCCTCCTGTGTCTGGGTACTGCTGGGAGTTATAGGCACCCACCCCTCCTGTGTCTGGGCACTGCTGGGAGTGATAGGCACCCACCCCTCCTATGTCTGGGCACTGCTGGGGGGACTCTGCACCCAGCCCTCCTATGTCTGGGCACTGCTGGGAGAGATAGGCACCCACCCCTCCTATGTCTGGGCACTGCTGGGAGGACTCTGCACCCACCCCTCCTATGTCTGGGCACTGCTGGGAGGACTCTCACCCACCCCTCCTGTGTCTGGGCACTACTGGGAGTGATAGGCACCCACCCCTCCTATGTCTGGGCACTGCTGGGAGTGATAGGCACCCACCCCTCCTCTGTCCGGGCACTGCTGGGAGAACTCTCACCCACCCCTCCTGTGTCTGGGCACTGCTGGGAGTTATAGGCACCCACCCCTCCTATGTCTGGGCACTGCTGGGAGTGATAGGCACCCACCCCTCCTATGTCTGGGCACTGCTGGGAGGACTCTGCACCCACCCCTCCTATGTCTGGGCACTGCTGGGAGTGATAGGCACCCACTTCTCCTGTGTCTGGGCACTGCTGGGAGTGATAGGCACCCACCCCTCCTATGTCTGGGCACTGCTGGGAGGACTCTGCACCCACCCCTCCTATGTCTGGGCACTGCTGGGAGTGATAGGCACCCACTCCTCCTGTGTCTGGGCACTGCTGGGAGTGATAGGCACCCACCCCTCCTATGTCTGGGCACTGCTGGGAGGACTCTGCACCCACCCATCCTATGTCTGGGCACTGCTGGAAGTGATAGGCACCTACCCCTCCTATGTCTGGGCACTGCTGGGAGTGATAGGCACCCACCCCTCCTATGACTGGGCACTGCTGGGAGGACTCTGCACCCACCCCTCCTGTGTCTGGGCACTGCTGGGAGTGATAGGCACCCACCCCTCCTATGTCTGGGCACTGCTGGGGGGACTCTGCACCCACCCCTCCTGTGTCTGGGCACTGCTGGGGGGACTCTGCACCCACCCTCCTATGTCTGGGCACTGCTGGGAGTGATAGGCATCCACCCCTCCTATGTCTGGGCACTGCTGGGGGGACTCTGCACCCACCCCTCCTGTGTCTGGGCACTGCTGGGGGGACTCTGCACCCACCCCTCCTATGTCTGGGCACTGCTGGGAGTGATAGGCACCCACTCCTCCTGTGTCTGGGCACTGCTGGGAGTGATAGGCACCCACCCCTCCTATGTCTGGGCACTGCTGGGAGGACTCTGCACCCACCCATCCTATGTCTGGGCACTGCTGGAAGTGATAGGCACCTACCCCTCCTATGTCTGGGCACTGCTGGGAGTGATAGGCACCCACCCCTCCTATGACTGGGCACTGCTGGGAGGACTCTGCACCCACCCCTCCTGTGTCTGGGCACTGCTGGGAGTGATAGGCACCCACCCCTCCTATGTCTGGGCACTGCTGGGGGGACTCTGCACCCACCCCTCCTGTGTCTGGGCACTGCTGGGGGGACTCTGCACCCACCCTCCTATGTCTGGGCACTGCTGGGAGTGATAGGCATCCACCCCTCCTATGTCTGGGCACTGCTGGGGGGACTCTGCACCCACCCCTCCTGTGTCTGGGCACTGCTGGGGGGACTCTGCACCCACCCCTCCTATGTCTGGGCACTGCTGGGAGTCATAGGCACCCACCCCTCCTATGTCTGGGCACTGCTGGGGGGACTCTGCACTCACCCCTCCTATGTCTGGGCACTGCTGGGGGGACTCTGCACCCACCCCTCCTATGTCTGGGCACTGCTGGGGGGACTCTGCACCCACCCCTCCCGTGTCTGGGCACTGCTGGGAGTGATAGGCACCCACTCCTCCTGTGTCTGGGCACTGCTGGGAGTGATAGGCACCCACCCCTCCTATGTCTGGGCACTGCTGGGAGGACTCTGCACCCACCCCTTCTATGTCTGGGCACTGCTGGGAGGGCTCTGCACCCACCCCTCCTGTGACTGGGCACTGCTGGGGGGACTCTGCACCCACCCCTCCTATGTCTGGGCACTGCTGGGAGGACTCTGCACCCACCCCTCCTATGTCTGGGCACTGCTGGGGGGACTCTGCACCCACCCCTCCTATGTCTGGGCACTGCTGGGGGGACTCTGCACCCACCCCTCCTGTGTCTGGGCACTGCTGGGAGTGATAGGCACCCACCCCTCCTATGTCTGGGCACTGCTGGGAGGACTCTGCACCCACCCATCCTATGTCTGGGCACTGCTGGAAGTGATAGGCACCTACCCTTCCTATGTCTGGGCACTGCTGGGAGTGATAGGCACCCACCCCTCCTATGTCTGGGCACTGCTGGGAGGACTCTGCACCCACCCCTCCTGTGTCTGGGCACTGCTGGGAGTGATAGGCACCCACCCCTCCTATGTCTGGGCACTGCTGGGGGGACTCTGCACCCACCCCTCCTGTGTCTGGGCACTGCTGGGGGGACTCTGCACCCACCCTCCTATGTCTGGGCACTGCTGGGAGTGATAGGCATCCACCCCTCCTATGTCTGGGCACTGCTGGGGGGACTCTGCACCCACCCCTCCTGTGTCTGGGCACTGCTGGGGGGACTCTGCACCCACCCCTCCTATGTCTGGGCACTGCTGGGAGTCATAGGCACCCACCCCTCCTATATCTGGGCACTGCTGGGGGGACTCTGCACTCACCCCTCCTATGTCTGGGCACTGCTGGGGGGACTCTGCACCCACCCCTCCTATGTCTGGGCACTGCTGTGGGGACTCTGCACCCACCCCTCCCGTGTCTGGGCACTGCTGGGAGTGATAGGCACCCACTCCTCCTGTGTCTGGGCACTGCTGGGAGTGATAGGCACCCACCCCTCCTATGTCTGGGCACTGCTGGGAGGACTCTGCACCCACCCCTTCTATGTCTGGGCACTGCTGGGAGGGCTCTGCACCCACCCCTCCTGTGACTGGGCACTGCTGGGGGGACTCTGCACCCACCCCTCCTATGTCTGGGCACTGCTGGGAGGACTCTGCACCCACCCCTCCTATGTCTGGGCACTGCTGGGGGGACTCTGCACCCACCCCTCCTATGTCTGGGCACTGCTGGGGGGACTCTGCACCCACCCCTCCTATGTCTGGGCACTGCTTGGAGGACTCTCACCCACCCCTCCTGTGTCTGGGCACTGCTGGGAGTGATAGGCACCCACCCCTCCTGTGTCTGGGCACTGCTGGGAGTGATAGGCACCCACCCCTCCTATGTCTGGGCACTGCTGGGGGGACTCTGCACCCAGCCCTCCTATGTCTGGGCACTGCTGGGAGAGATAGGCACCCACCCCTCCTATGTCTGGGCACTGCTGGGAGGACTCTGCACCCACCCCTCCTATGTCTGGGCACTGCTGGGAGGACTCTCACCCACCCCTCCTGTGTCTGGGCACTACTGGGAGTGATAGGCACCCACCCCTCCTATGTCTGGGCACTGCTGGGAGTGATAGGCACCCACCCCTCCTCTGTCCGGGCACTGCTGGGAGAACTCTCACCCACCCCTCCTGTGTCTGGGCACTGCTGGGAGTGATAGGCACCCACCCCTCCTATGTCTGGGCACTGCTGGGAGTGATAGGCACCCACCCCTCCTATGTCTGGGCACTGCTGGGAGGACTCTGCACCCACCCCTCCTATGTCTGGGCACTGCTGGGAGTGATAGGCACCCACTCCTCCTGTGTCTGGGCACTGCTGGGAGTGATAGGCACCCACCCCTCCTATGTCTGGGCACTGCTGGGAGGACTCTGCACCCACCCCTCCTATGTCTGGGCACTGCTGGGAGTGATAGGCACCCACTCCTCCTGTGTCTGGGCACTGCTGGGAGTGATAGGCACCCACCCCTCCTATGTCTGGGCACTGCTGGGAGGACTCTGCACCCACCCATCCTATGTCTGGGCACTGCTGGAAGTGATAGGCACCTACCCCTCCTATGTCTGGGCACTGCTGGGAGTGATAGGCACCCACCCCTCCTATGACTGGGCACTGCTGGGAGGACTCTGCACCCACCCCTCCTGTGTCTGGGCACTGCTGGGAGTGATAGGCACCCACCCCTCCTATGTCTGGGCACTGCTGGGGGGACTCTGCACCCACCCCTCCTGTGTCTGGGCACTGCTGGGGGGACTCTGCACCCACCCTCCTATGTCTGGGCACTGCTGGGAGTGATAGGCATCCACCCCTCCTATGTCTGGGCACTGCTGGGGGGACTCTGCACCCACCCCTCCTGTGTCTGGGCACTGCTGGGGGGACTCTGCACCCACCCCTCCTATGTCTGGGCACTGCTGGGAGTCATAGGCACCCACCCCTCCTATGTCTGGGCACTGCTGGGGGGACTCTGCACTCACCCCTCCTATGTCTGGGCACTGCTGGGGGGACTCTGCACCCACCCCTCCTATGTCTGGGCACTGCTGTGGGGACTCTGCACCCACCCCTCCCGTGTCTGGGCACTGCTGGGAGTGATAGGCACCCACTCCTCCTGTGTCTGGGCACTGCTGGGAGTGATAGGCACCCACCCCTCCTATGTCTGGGCACTGCTGGGAGGACTCTGCACCCACCCCTTCTATGTCTGGGCACTGCTGGGAGGGCTCTGCACCCACCCCTCCTGTGACTGGGCACTGCTGGGGGGACTCTGCACCCACCCCTCCTATGTCTGGGCACTGCTGGGAGGACTCTGCACCCACCCCTCCTATGTCTGGGCACTGCTGGGGGGACTCTGCACCCACCCCTCCTATGTCTGGGCACTGCTGGGGGGACTCTGCACCCACCCCTCCTATGTCTGGGCACTGCTTGGAGGACTCTCACCCACCCCTCCTGTGTCTGGGCACTGCTGGGAGTGATAGGCACCCACCCCTCCTATGTCTGGGCACTGCTGGGGGGACTCTGCACCCACCCCTCCTGTGTCTGGGCAATGCTGGGGGGACTCTGCACCCACCCCTCCTATGTCTGGGCACTGCTGGGAGGACTCTCACCCACCCCTCCTGTGTCTGGGTACTGCTGGGAGTTATAGGCACCCACCCCTCCTGTGTCTGGGCACTGCTGGGAGTGATAGGCACCCACCCCTCCTATGTCTGGGCACTGCTGGGGGGACTCTGCACCCACCCCTCCTGTGTCTGGGCACTACTGGGGGAACTCTGCACCCACCCCTCCTATGTCTGGGCACTGCTGGGAGGACTCTCACCCACCCCTCCTGTGTCTGGGCACTGCTGGGAGTGATAGGCACCCACCCTTCCTATGTCTGGGCACTGCTGGGAGGACTCTCACCCACCCCTCCTGTGTCTGGGCACTGCTGGGAGTGATAGGCACCCACCCCTCCTATGTCTGGGCACTGCTGGGGGGACTCTGCACCCACCCCTCCTGTGTCTGGGCACTGCTGGGGGGACTCTGCACCCACCCCTCCTATGTCTGGGCACTGCTGGGAGGACTCTCACCCACCCCTCCTGTGTCTGGGCACTGCTGGAGGGACTCTGCACCCACCCATCCTATGTCTGGGCACTGCTGGGAGGACTCTCACCCACCCCTCCTGTGTCTGGGCACTGCTGGGAGTGATAGGCACCCACCCCTCCTATGTCTGGGCACTGCTGGGATTACTCTGCACCCACCCCTCCTATGTCTGGGCACTGCTGGGAGTGATAGGCACTCACCCCTCCTATGTCTGGGCACTGCTGGGAGGACTCTGCACCCACCCCTCCTGTGTCTGGGCACTGCTGGGGTGACTCTGCACCCACCCCTCCTATGTCTGGGCACTGCTGGGAGTACTCTGCACCCACCCCTCCTATGTCTGGGCACTGCTGGGAGGACTCTCACCCACCCCTCCTGTGTCTGGGCACTGCTGGGAGTGATAGGCACCCACCCCTCCTATGTCTGGGCACTGCTGGGGGGACTCTGCACCCACCCCTCCTGTGTCTGGGCACTGCTGGGGGGACTCTGCACCCACCCCTCCTATGTCTGGGCACTGCTGGGAGTGATAGGCACTCACCCCTCCTATGTCTGGGCACTGCTGGGGGGACTCTGCACTCACCCCTCCTATGTCTGGGCACTGCTGGGAGGACTCTGCACCCACCCCTCCTTTGTCTGGGCACTGCTGGGAGGACTCTCACCCACCCCTCCTGTGTCTGGGCACTGCTGGGAGTGATAGGCACCCACCCCTCCTATGTCTGGGCACTGCTGGGGGGACTCTGCACCCACCCCTCCTGTGTCTGGGCACTGCTGGGGGGACTCTGCACCCACCCTCCTATGTCTAGGCACTGCTGGGAGTGATAGGCACCCACCCCTCCTATGTCTGGGCACTGCTGGGAGGACTCTTCACCCACGCCTCCTGTGTCTGGGCACTGCTGGGGGGGACTCTGCACCCACCCCTCCTATGTCTGGGCACTGCTGGGAGGACTCTGCACCCACCCCTCCTATGTCTGGGCACTGCTGGGGGGACTCTGCACCCACCCCTCCTGTGTCTGGGCACTGCTGGGAGTGATAGGCACCCACCCCTCCTATGTCTGGGCACTGCTGGGAGGACTCTGCACCCACCCCTCCTGTGTCTGGGCACTGCTGGGAGTGATAGGCACCCACCCCTCCTATGTCTGGGCACTGCTGGGAGGACTCTGCACCCACCCCTCCTGTGTCTGGGCACTGCTGGGGGGGACTCTGCACCCACCCCTCCTATGTCTGGGCACTGCTGGGAGGACTCTGCACCCACCCCTCCTATGTCTGGGCACTGCTGGGGGGACTCTGCACCCACCCCTCCTGTGTCTGGGCACTGCTGGGAGTGATAGGCACCCACCCCTCCTATGTCTGGGCACTGCTGGGAGGACTCTGCACCCACCCCTCCTATGTCTGGGCACTGCTGGGAGTGATAGGCACCCACCCCTCCTATGTCTGGGCACTGCTGGGAGGACTCTGCACCCACCCCTCCTATGTCTGGGCACTGCTGGGGGGACTCTGCACCCACCCCTCCTATGTCTGGGCACTGCTGGGAGTGATAGGCACCCACCCCTCCTATGTCTGGGCACTGCTGGGGGGACTCTGCACCCACCCCTCCTATGTCTGGGCACTGCTGGGGTGGGGGGGCTCTGCACCCACCCCTCCTATGTCTGGGCACTGCTGGAGGGACTCTGCACCCACCCCTCCTATGTCTGGGCACTGCTGGGAGCACTCTGCACCCACCCCTCCTATGTCTGGGCACTGCTGGGGGGGGGGACTCTGCACCCACCCCTCCTATGTCTGGGCACTGCTGGGAGTGATAGGCACCCACCCCTCCTATGTCTGGGCACTGCTGGGAGGACTCTGCACCCACCCCTCCTATGTCTGGGCACTGCTGGGAGGACTCTGCACCCACCCCTCCTGTGTCTGGGTACTGCTGGGAGTTATAGGCACCCACCCCTCCTGTGTCTGGGCACTGCTGGGAGTGATAGGCACCCACCCCTCCTATGTCTGGGCACTGCTGGGGGGACTCTGCACCCAGCCCTCCTATGTCTGGGCACTGCTGGGAGAGATAGGCACCCACCCCTCCTATGTCTGGGCACTGCTGGGAGGACTCTGCACCCACCCCTCCTATGTCTGGGCACTGCTGGGAGGACTCTCACCCACCCCTCCTGTGTCTGGGCACTACTGGGAGTGATAGGCACCCACCCCTCCTATGTCTGGGCACTGCTGGGAGTGATAGGCACCCACCCCTCCTCTGTCCGGGCACTGCTGGGAGAACTCTCACCCACCCCTCCTGTGTCTGGGCACTGCTGGGAGTTATAGGCACCCACCCCTCCTATGTCTGGGCACTGCTGGGAGTGATAGGCACCCACCCCTCCTATGTCTGGGCACTGCTGGGAGGACTCTGCACCCACCCCTCCTATGTCTGGGCACTGCTGGGAGTGATAGGCACCCACTTCTCCTGTGTCTGGGCACTGCTGGGAGTGATAGGCACCCACCCCTCCTATGTCTGGGCACTGCTGGGAGGACTCTGCACCCACCCCTCCTATGTCTGGGCACTGCTGGGAGTGATAGGCACCCACTCCTCCTGTGTCTGGGCACTGCTGGGAGTGATAGGCACCCACCCCTCCTATGTCTGGGCACTGCTGGGAGGACTCTGCACCCACCCATCCTATGTCTGGGCACTGCTGGAAGTGATAGGCACCTACCCCTCCTATGTCTGGGCACTGCTGGGAGTGATAGGCACCCACCCCTCCTATGACTGGGCACTGCTGGGAGGACTCTGCACCCACCCCTCCTGTGTCTGGGCACTGCTGGGAGTGATAGGCACCCACCCCTCCTATGTCTGGGCACTGCTGGGGGGACTCTGCACCCACCCCTCCTGTGTCTGGGCACTGCTGGGGGGACTCTGCACCCACCCTCCTATGTCTGGGCACTGCTGGGAGTGATAGGCATCCACCCCTCCTATGTCTGGGCACTGCTGGGGGGACTCTGCACCCACCCCTCCTGTGTCTGGGCACTGCTGGGGGGACTCTGCACCCACCCCTCCTATGTCTGGGCACTGCTGGGAGTCATAGGCACCCACCCCTCCTATGTCTGGGCACTGCTGGGGGGACTCTGCACTCACCCCTCCTATGTCTGGGCACTGCTGGGGGGACTCTGCACCCACCCCTCCTATGTCTGGGCACTGCTGGGGGGACTCTGCACCCACCCCTCCCGTGTCTGGGCACTGCTGGGAGTGATAGGCACCCACTCCTCCTGTGTCTGGGCACTGCTGGGAGTGATAGGCACCCACCCCTCCTATGTCTGGGCACTGCTGGGAGGACTCTGCACCCACCCCTTCTATGTCTGGGCACTGCTGGGAGGGCTCTGCACCCACCCCTCCTGTGACTGGGCACTGCTGGGGGGACTCTGCACCCACCCCTCCTATGTCTGGGCACTGCTGGGAGGACTCTGCACCCACCCCTCCTATGTCTGGGCACTGCTGGGGGGACTCTGCACCCACCCCTCCTATGTCTGGGCACTGCTGGGGGGACTCTGCACCCACCCCTCCTATGTCTGGGCACTGCTTGGAGGACTCTCACCCACCCCTCCTGTGTCTGGGCACTGCTGGGAGTGATAGGCACCCACCCCTCCTATGTCTGGGCACTGCTGGGGGGACTCTGCACCCACCCCTCCTGTGTCTGGGCAATGCTGGGGGGACTCTGCACCCACCCCTCCTATGTCTGGGCACTGCTGGGAGGACTCTCACCCACCCCTCCTGTGTCTGGGTACTGCTGGGAGTTATAGGCACCCACCCCTCCTGTGTCTGAGCACTGCTGGGAGTGATAGGCACCCACCCCTCCTATGTCTGGGCACTGCTGGGGGGACTCTGCACCCACCCCTCCTGTGTCTGGGCACTACTGGGGGGACTCTGCACCCACCCCTCCTATGTCTGGGCACTGCTGGGAGGACTCTCACCCACCCCT
Organism: Triturus cristatus; assembly: GCF_964204655.1. NCBI lineage: Eukaryota > Metazoa > Chordata > Amphibia > Caudata > Salamandridae > Triturus > Triturus cristatus. The sequence continues at coordinate 476,140,927 of NC_140579.1, read as the reverse complement.
CCTGTGTCTGGGCACTGCTGGGAGTGATAGGCACCCACCCTTCCTATGTCTGGGCACTGCTGGGAGGACTCTCACCCACCCCTCCTGTGTCTGGGCACTGCTGGGAGTGATAGGCACCCACCCCTCCTATGTCTGGGCACTGCTGGGGGGACTCTGCACCCACCCCTCCTGTGTCTGGGCACTGCTGGGGGGACTCTGCACCCACCCCTCCTATGTCTGGGCACTGCTGGGAGGACTCTCACCCACCCCTCCTGTGTCTGGGCACTGCTGGAGGGACTCTGCACCCACCCATCCTATGTCTGGGCACTGCTGGGAGGACTCTCACCCACCCCTCCTGTGTCTGGGCACTGCTGGGAGTGATAGGCACCCACCCCTCCTATGTCTGGGCACTGCTGGGATTACTCTGCACCCACCCCTCCTATGTCTGGGCACTGCTGGGAGTGATAGGCACCCACCCCTCCTATGTCTGGGCACTGCTGGGAGGACTCTGCACCCACCCCTCCTGTGTCTGGGCACTGCTGGGGTGACTCTGCACCCACCCCTCCTATGTCTGGGCACTGCTGGGAGTACTCTGCACCCACCCCTCCTATGTCTGGGCACTGCTGGGAGGACTCTCACCCACCCCTCCTGTGTCTGGGCACTGCTGGGAGTGATAGGCACCCACCCCTCCTATGTCTGGGCACTGCTGGGGGGACTCTGCACCCACCCCTCCTGTGTCTGGGCACTGCTGGGGGGACTCTGCACCCACCCCTCCTATGTCTGGGCACTGCTGGGAGTGATAGGCACTCACCCCTCCTATGTCTGGGCACTGCTGGGGGGACTCTGCACCCACCCCTCCTATGTCTGGGCACTGCTGGGAGGACTCTGCACCCACCCCTCCTTTGTCTGGGCACTGCTGGGAGGACTCTCACCCACCCCTCCTGTGTCTGGGCACTGCTGGGAGTGATAGGCACCCACCCCTCCTATGTCTGGGCACTGCTGGGGGGACTCTGCACCCACCCCTCCTGTGTCTGGGCACTGCTGGGGGGACTCTGCACCCACCCTCCTATGTCTAGGCACTGCTGGGAGTGATAGGCACCCACCCCTCCTATGTCTGGGCACTGCTGGGGGGACTCTGCACCCACCCCTCCTATGTCTGGGCACTGCTGGGAGGACTCTGCACCCACCCCTCCTGTGTCTGGGCACTGCTGGGGGGGACTCTGCACCCACCCCTCCTATGTCTGGGCACTGCTGGGAGTACTCTGCACCCACCCCTCCTATGTCTGGGCACTGCTGGGAGGACTCTCACCCACCCCTCCTGTGTCTGGGCACTGCTGGGAGTGATAGGCACCCACCCCTCCTATGTCTGGGCACTGCTGGGGGGACTCTGCACCCACCCCTCCTGTGTCTGGGCACTGCTGGGGGGACTCTGCACCCACCCCTCCTATGTCTGGGCACTGCTGGGAGTGATAGGCACTCACCCCTCCTATGTCTGGGCACTGCTGGGGGGACTCTGCACCCACCCCTCCTATGTCTGGGCACTGCTGGGAGGACTCTGCACCCACCCCTCCTTTGTCTGGGCACTGCTGGGAGGACTCTCACCCACCCCTCCTGTGTCTGGGCACTGCTGGGAGTGATAGGCACCCACCCCTCCTATGTCTGGGCACTGCTGGGGGGACTCTGCACCCACCCCTCCTGTGTCTGGGCACTGCTGGGGGGACTCTGCACCCACCCTCCTATGTCTAGGCACTGCTGGGAGTGATAGGCACCCACCCCTCCTATGTCTGGGCACTGCTGGGGGGACTCTGCACCCACCCCTCCTATGTCTGGGCACTGCTGGGGGGACTCTGCACCCACCCCTCCTGTGTCTGGGCACTGCTGGGGGGACTCTCACCCACCCCTCCTGTGTCTGGGCACTGCTGGAGGGACTCTGCACCCACCCATCCTATGTCTGGGCACTGCTGGGAGGACTCTCACCCACCCCTCCTGTGTCTGGGCACTGCTGGAGGGACTCTGCACCCACCCATCCTATGTCTGGGCACTGCTGGGAGGACTCTCACCCACCCCTCCTGTGTCTGGGCACTGCTGGGAGTGATAGGCACCCACCCCTCCTATGTCTGGGCACTGCTGGGAGGACTCTCACCCACCCCTCCTGTGTCTGGGTACTGCTGGGAGTGATAGGCACCCACCCCTCCTGTGTCTGGGCACTGCTGGGAGTGATAGGCACCCACCCCTCCTATGTCTGGGCACTGCTGGGGGGGCTCTGCACCTACCCCTCCTGTGTCTGGGCACTGCTGGGGGGACTCTGCACCCACCCCTCCTATGTCTGGGCACTGCTAGGAGGACTCTCACCCACCCCTCCTGTGTCTGGGCACTGCTGGAGGGACTCTGCACCCACCCATCCTATGTCTGGGCACTGCTGGGAGGACTCTCACCCACCCCTCCTGTGTCTGGGCACTGCTGGGAGTGATAGGCACCCACCCCTCCTATGTCTGGGCACTGCTGGGAGGACTCTGCACCCACCCCTCCTACGTCTGGGCACTGCTGGGAGTGATAGGCACCCACCCCTCCTATGTCTGGGCACTGCTGGGAGGACTCTGCACCCACCCCTCCTGTGTCTGGGCACTGCTGGGGGGACTCTGCACCCACCCCTCCTATGTCTGGGCACTGCTGGGAGTACTCTGCACCCACCCCTCCTATGTCTGGGCACTGCTGGGAGGACTCTCACCCACCCCTCCTGTGTCTGGGCACTGCTGGGAGTGATAGGCACCCACCCCTCCTATGTCTGGGCACTGCTGGGGGGACTCTGCACACACCCCTCCTGTGTCTGGGCACTGCTGGGGGGACTCTGCACCCACCCCTCCTATGTCTGGGCACTGCTGGGAGTGATAGGCACTCACCCCTCCTATGTCTGGGCACTGCTGGGGGGACTCTGCACCCACCCCTCCTATGTCTGGGCACTGCTGTGAGGACTCTGCACCCACCCCTCCTGTGTCTGGGCACTGCTGGGAGGACTCTCACCCACCCCTCCTGTGTCTGGGCACTGCTGGGAGTGATAGGCACCCACCTCTCCTATGTCTGGGCACTCCTGGGGGGACTCTGCACCCACCCCTCCTGTGTCTGGGCACTGCTGGGGGGACTCTGCACCCACCCTCCTATGTCTAGGCACTGCTGGGAGTGATAGGCACCCACCCCTCCTATGTTTGGGCACTGCTGGGGGGACTCTGCACCCACCCCTCCTATGTCTGGGCACTGCTGGGGGGACTCTGCACCCACCCCTCCTGTGTCTGGGCACTGCTGGGGGGACTCTCACCCACCCCTCCTGTGTCTGGGCACTGCTGGAGGGACTCTGCACCCACCCATCCTATGTCTGGGCACTGCTGGGAGGACTCTCACCCACCCCTCCTGTGTCTGGGCACTGCTGGAGGGACTCTGCACCCACCCATCCTATGTCTGGGCACTGCTGGGAGGACTCTCACCCACCCCTCCTGTGTCTGGGCACTGCTGGGAGTGATAGGCACCCACCCCTCCTATGTCTGGGCACTGCTGGGAGGACTCTGCACTCACCCCTCCTATGTCTGGGCCCTGCTGGGAGTGATAGGCACCCACTCCTCCTGTGTCTGGGCACTGCTGGGAGTGATAGGCACCCACCCCTCCTATGTCTGGGCACTGCTGGGGGGACTCTGCACCCACCCCATCAATGTCTGGGCACTGCTGGGGGGACTCTGCACCCACCCCTCCTATGTCTGGGCACTGCTGGGGGGACTCTGCACCCACCCCTCCTGTGTCTGGGCACTGCTGGGAGTGATAGGCACCCACCCCTCCTATGTCTGGGCACTGCTGGGAGGACTCTGCACCCACCCCTCCTATGTCTGGGCACTGCTGGAAGTGATAGGCACCCACCCCTCCTATGTCTGGGCACTGCTGGGAGTGATAGGCACCCACCCCTCCTATGACTGGGCACTGCTGGGAGGACTCTGCACCCACCCCTCCTGTGTCTGGGCACTGCTGGGAGTGATAGGCACCCACCCCTCCTATGTCTGGGCACTGCTGGGGGTTATAGGCACCCACCCCTCCTATGACTGGGCACTGCTGGGAGGACTCTGCACCCACCCCTCCTATGTCTGGGCACTGCTTGGAGGACTCTCACCCACCCCTCCTGTGTCTGGGCACTGCTGTGAGTGATAGGCACCCACCCCTCCTATATCTGGGCACTGCTGGGGGGACTCTACACCCACCCCTCCTGTGTCTGGGCACTGCTGGGGGGACTCTGCACCCACCCCTCCTGTGTCTGGGCACTGCTGGGAGTGATAGGCACTCACCCCTCCTATGTTTGGGCACTGCTGGGGGGACTCTGCACCCACCCCTCCTATGTCTGGGCACTGCTGGGAGGACTCTGCACCCACCCCTCCTGTGTCTGGGCACTGCTGGGGGGACTCTGCACCCACTCCTCCTATGTCTAGGCACTGCTGGGAGGACTCTGCACCCACCCCTCCTATGTCTGGGCACTGCTGGGGGGACTCTGCACCCACCCCTCCTATGTCTGGGCACTGCTGGGGGGACTCTGCACCCACCCCTCCTATGTCTGGACACTGCTGGGAGGACTCTCACCCACCCCTCCTATGTCTGGGCACTGCTGGGAGGACTCTCACCCACCCCTCCTGTGTCTGGGTACTGCTGGGAGTGATAGGCACCCACCCCTCCTGTGTCTGGGCACTGCTGGGAGTGATAGTGTTAGACGGCGACCTCAGAGGGGCCCGGAAAGGGGTCCTGATTTCCCTGAGTCCCACCCGTATTGTATTGTAGCCGGGCACTGGCGAGAGATTCCCCAGGGGGGAGGAATCTCGCAGCTAGGATCGTACTTCTGGCACCACACGACACAGAGAGACCACACTGGGTATTCTCAGAAACAAGCTTTTATCACAATAGGTATCACTGCAAATATGTACAAGATGAGCACGGGCTCAAGAGTCTCAGAAAGGTAGGGGGTAGCGGGACTGTCTCTGGTAACGGTTCAAAGCAGGGACGTATCCGGCGCACAGCTCACAATCCTCGAGCTGGGAGATATGTGGTCGGAGTCGGGGTCCGGCGGGACCGTGAGAGTCTGGGGGAGCCGCGAGTCACTCAGCAGGGCTCAGGTACAAGTTCGGGGGTCTTACGATCTTCAGGGAGCCGCGAGTCACTCAGCAGGGCTCAGGTACAAGTTCGGAGGTATTACGATCTTCAGGGAGCCGCGAGTCACTCAGCAGGGCTCAGGTACAAGTTCGGAGGTCTTACGATCTTCAGGGAGCCGCGAGTCACTCAGCAGGGCTCAGGTACAAGTTCGGAGGTCTTACGATCTTCAGGGAGCCGCGGGTCACTCAGCAGGGCTCAGGTGGGTTCCAGTTCCAGGAGCCGCGACCACGTCAGCAGGCTCTCGTTGTTCCAGCGTCGAATCTGCCGGACAGTCTCAGAGCACCCCTTGTTATAGGTCGACCCCGCTTTGATGTCCGGAGTCTGCGCAGGCAGGGGTCTTGTCACCTGGGGGCCGCTTGTCGGGGTTTCCTGCTATTGTCTTTTGATCCTTTCAGGGCCGGGTCGGGAGGAGTCCCAGACACCCAGCAGGCACGGAGCCAGCTCGCAGGGAGGCCGGAGGGCCGATCGAAACCCATCGTCCCAGGGGAGTTCAGAGGTGCGATAGAAACTGCTCCTCCCTCTCTCATCCCCTGGAAGCGGGATGTCCTCCAGCCGGAGTGGCGCCTCGAGGCCCGGGTCGCTCTGGAGCCGGGCGGCCATCTTGTTGCAGGGAGTGGGCACGCGGGCCCGGGGTGGCCGAAAGGAGAGAGGCCATGGACGGGGATGTCCGGGGTTGGTGCAGGGGTCCTAGTGGGAAAGGTCGGCTGGGCCGCGGCTGGGGCTGCAGGCACTAGGTTTCGGTGGTGCGGGGGCACGGAGGGCCATTCTACGAGGCCGGGTCCAACACGCGTCCCCCCCAGCTGAAAGCCGGAGAGAACTGCCCATCACCTTGGGGGGTTCTCTTCGCTGAGGCGGAAGAACCGGGAGAGGCCGTCAGCGTTGGCGTGGTCCGTACCAGGGCGGTGTTCTACGGTGAAGTCCATTCCCTGGAGGGAGATTGACCACCGCAGTAGCTTGGGGTTTTCTCCTCGCATCTGCATGAGCCATCGCAAGGGCCGATGGTCAGTTTGGACCCTGAAATGAGTGCCGAACAGGTAGGGTCGTAGTTTTTTGAGTGCCCAGACCACGGCAAAGGCTTCGCGCTCTATGGTGCTCCACTTCTGTTCTCGGGGTAGCAGCCGCCGACTGAGGAAGGCGACGGGCTGGTCGAGGCCTTGATCATTCACTTGGGACAGGACGGCCCCAATGCCATGCTCGGAGGCATCGGTCTGGACTATGAACTCCTTGGTGTAGTCGGGAGCCTGGAGGACGGGGGCCGTGCACATGGCCTTTTTTAGAGCATCGAAAGCTTCCTGGCAGGCAGCCGTCCATTGCACCTTCTTTGGCTGTTTTTTAGACGTGAGTTCCGTGAGAGGGCCGACCAGGCTGCCATACCCCTGAATGAATCGGCGGTAGTAGCCCGTGAGTCCCAGAAAGGCTCGGACTTCCGTTTGGGTGATGGGTGGGTCCCAGGCCAGGATGGCGTCGATTTTTGGCTGTAGAGGGGCGACCTGGCCACTCCCGACTTGGTGCCCCAGGTAGGCTACGGATCCTTGCCCGATCTGGCACTTGCTGGCTTTTATGGTGGGGCCTGCCTGGCGCAGGGCGGTTAGCACTCTCCGGAGGTGCTGGAGGTGCTCACTCCACTCTGAACTGAAGACAGCGATGTCGTCCAGATAGGCCGCGCTGAACTGTTCTAGCCCGGCCAGGACCCTATTTACCAGTCTCTGGAAAGTGGCCGGGGCATTTTTCATCCCGAAGGGCATCACGCGGAAGCGGTAGTGCCCATCGGGGTGGAGAAAGCAGACCTCTCCTTGGCCCCTTCGGTGAGCGCAATCTGCCAGTAGCCGCAGGTGAGGTCGAAAGTGCTGAGGAACCGGGCGGCCCCTAGTCGGTCAATGAGCTCGTCGGCTCGTGGAATAGGGTGGGCATCGGCTCGGGTAACGTCATTGAGCCCCCGGTAATCCACGCAGAACCGGAGCTCGGGGGCGACACCGGGGGCTGCTGCCTTCGGAACCAGGACCACGGGGCTGGCCCAGGGACTGTCAGAGGGCTCGATCACCCCCAGGGTCAACATTTTCGAGACTTCGGCTTGAATACAGGACCGGACCCGGTCAGGAACCCGGTAGGCTCGGTGTCTCACCGGCGGGCTGTCCCCGGTGTCCACATCGTGAACACACCAGTTGGTGACCCGGGGGGTCAGGGAGAAGAGGTCAGAAAATTGTCTGAGGAGCTGGCGGCAGTCCGCTTGTTGCTGGGCAGTGAGGGCTGGGGAGAGGTTCACTCCCTCCACGGAGCCATCCTGCTCCTTGACACACAGGAGGTCCGGGAGGGGATCCGACTCATCTTCGGCCCCGTCATCGGTGGCGAGCAGGAGGCTCAGTTCTGTCCGCACGAAGTGAGGCTTGAGGCGGTTCACGTGCAGGACCCGGAGGGGATCCCGAGGCGACTGGACGTCCACCAAGTAGGTGACTTGGCTCTTCCTCTCAACCACTTTGTAGGGCCCAGTCCATCGGTCCTGGAGAGCGCCAGGCTTCACAGGGGCCATGACCCACACCTGCTGGCCCGGCTGGAACTCGACCAGAGTAGCATTCTGGTCGTACCAGCGCTTCATTTCTTCTTGACTCGCCTCCAAGTTGGCCTCGGCCAGTTCTCGGAACCTCCTGGTCTGGTTCCGGAGGGCCAGGACATATTGGAACACATCTCGGGGGGTGGTCTGGGGTGCTGCCTCCCACCCTTCCTTAACCAAACTGAGGGGACCTCGGACGGGGTGCCCATAGAGTAATTCAAACGGGCTGAACCCTAAGGACTTCTGGGGGACCTCCCGGTAAGCGAACAAGAGGCAGGGGAGCAGGACGTCCCACTTACGCCGGAGGGGCTCTTCTAGGCCAGCGATCATCCCTTTCAAAGTCCTATTAAACCTCTCTACTAGGCCGTTCCCTTGGGGATGGTACGGGGTGGTGAACTTATAGGACACCCCACATTGTTGCCACAGGGACGTCATATACCTTGATATAAAATTAGTGCCGCGATCGCTCACGACCTCGCGGGGGAAACCCACCCTGGAAAAGATCCCCATCAGGGCCCGGCCCACCACGGGGGCTGTAATGGTGCGCAGGGGAATAGCCTCTGGATAGCGGGTGGCGTGGTCTACTAGGACCAAGATGAAACGGTGACCTTGGGAGGTGGGGGGGTCCAGTGGCCCCACGATGTCGATTCCGACTCGTTCGAAGGGGGTACTGACGACCGGGAAGGGTTGGAGGGGAGCCTTGCGCTTCCCCCCACTCTTCCCACTGGCTTGGCACGTGGGGCAGGACTTGCAGTGTGCCTCTACCGCTGCTTTCATCTTAGGCCAATAAAAATGGGTCACGAGACGGCTGTAGGTCTTGTCCTGACCCAGGTGGCCGGCGAGGGGGACATTGTGGGCTAAGCCCAGGAGGAAATCCCGGAAGCGGAGGGGTACCACCAGTACCCGTCCGGATCCCAGCTCCACTGATTTCTGCTCACTATACAGGATGTTATTTTCCCAATAGATTCGGTGCGTTCCGGTCTGGTCACCTGCGGCTTGGCCCTCGGCCTGGCGCCGCAGCCCGACCAGGGAAGGACAGGTGGCTTGCTCCTGGCAAAATTCATCCCGGGAGGGCCCGCCCTCGTGGCGCCAATGGGCCAACTCGGGTAGATCCCCCAACTCGGGGACCGGGGCGGGGTCGGATGGTGCGGGTTCGTCGCTGGCGACGGACCCTTCCGATGGGGGAACGGGAGGACCCTCGGCGGGGACGGTACGGGCTTCTTCGACCGGGGTGCTCTCGACTTCTCTCCGGGGAGCGAGTCGGGCTGTCATAGATCGGGTGGTGGCACACACCCACTCGGGGAGTCCCATCATTCCTAGGTGGGCCTTGCGCTCTACGTGCTTCCAGGGAGAACTCTCCAGGTCGTTCCCTAAGAGGCAGTCGACCGGCTGGGATGTTCTTACGGCCACCTTGAGTTTACCTATCACCCCTCCCCACTCAAATGGCACCAGGGCTACCTGACACAAACTTTCCCTATTGTCTGCAGAGATTACGGGGCAAAAGACATTGGGGAGGATCTGCTCCTCGGGAACTAGGTGCCTGAGGACACCGGTGATACTAGCCCCGGTGTCCCGCAGGGCCTCTACCTGGTGGCCATTGATCTTGACGAGCTGCCCATATTTCTGTGTGTTGGACGGTAGGAGGCTACCAGGGATCATTTCCCTATCTCCCAGGGATACTAGGGCCATAGCGGCGGGTTCCCACTCCTCGGCTTCCTCAACCTCCTCCCCTAGGGCTACGTTGGCTATCTGTCTCGCAGGGGTGACTTGGGTGGCCATGGGGCACTCTGGGTCATTGGCGTAGTGCCCGGGTTTCTGGCAACGAAAACAGGTGACGGTCACCCGGTGTCCTCGCCTCCCAGGGGGCCCTGTTACTGGTGGGGGGGGCGCCGGGAAAGGTGGAGGTGGTGTCTTCGGGGGGCTAGGCTGGGACTCTCTCGGCCCTCCCTGGTTCCCTCCCCCTCTCTGGCGGGGTGGTCCCTGACTGGTTCGGGGGTACTCTCCTACCATCCCCCGGGAGACCCGGGTGTTGGTCCAGCGGTCGGCCTCCACAGCCAGCTTCCGGGGATCTGTGAGCTTGCTATCCAGCAGATGTTGACGTAGTTCTACGAAGCAGTTCGCAGCCAGATGTTCCCATAACATGAGGTCAGTGAGTTCGGCAAGGGTGGTGACCTTGCTGCCCTTGACCCACCCATCGAAGGCCCGACTAAAAAAGTTTACATACTCCACCCAGGTGGTGCCCGGGATCTTCCTGCAGTCCCGGAACCGTTGGCGGTACATTTCTGGGGTGAGGCCGTATCTTGTGAGGAGAGCCTCTTTCATGTGGCTGTAGGAGGTCTGCAGGGAGAGGGGTAGGTCGAGCAGGGTGTCCCTTCCTTCGCTCAGAAACCGCCCCCACAACCCCGCCCCCAATCCTTCTGTGGGATCCGATGGGAGGTCATGGCGACCTCGTAGGCCCGAAACCATTGCTGAATGTCATCGTTTTTATAATATTCTTTGACCACATCCTTGGGGATGTGGACCTTCTGTTCCGCTGGGGGGGCCGTCTCTCGGTTCCCCGAGGGCCTCCCGTCCTCATTTCGGGCCTTGAGCTCGAGTTCTTTTAAGCTGCGTTCGTGCTCTAGTTGGAGCTTCCTTCCTTCGTGCTCCCGTTGGAGCTTCTTTTCTTCCAGTTCGCCTTGTACGCGCATTTGTTCTACCGCTAGCTTTTTCTCCGCTAACTTCAATTCGCCCTCGATTTTGAGTTTGGCTAACTCGAGTTCATGACTGCGGCTTCTCTCTCTGTCCGCGAGTTCTCCCGGGGATAGGCCCCCGTCTGGTACAATGCCTTGCACCTGATTGTCGCTGCTTTCACTTGGAGGGGGTTCGGCTTCGTCGGGGCGCTCCCCCGTGCCTTCCGGGCGGGATGCCCCGGTCTCCACCCAAGTTTTCAGTGCTTTCTGCAAGTCTTCCTTAGTGTTGAGGCCAGTGGTAGCTATTTTAAGTTCTTTGCAAAATTGTTTTAGCTCTTTGTGTGTGTATTCTTCCAGATGCTCCACCTGGAACACTCTGTTAGCGTTGGTTTCTGCGGAGCTCATGGTGCTTCCTTCTGCCATCTTTGTTGGTCGTGCGTCCGTTGTTCACTGTACGATCTCTAGGTGATGGGCCCGAATCCCGTCGCTTGCCACCAATGTTAGACGGCGACCTCAGAGGGGCCCGGAAAGGGGTCCTGATTTCCCTGAGTCCCACCCGTATTGTATTGTAGCCGGGCACTGGCGAGAGATTCCCCAGGGGGGAGGAATCTCGCAGCTAGGATCGTACTTCTGGCACCACACGACACAGAGAGACCACACTGGGTATTCTCAGAAACAAGCTTTTATCACAATAGGTATCACTGCAAATATATACAAGATGAGCACGGGCTCAAGAGTCTCGGAAAGGTAGGGGGTAGCGGGACTGTCTCTGGTAACGGTTCAAAGCAGGGACGTATCCGGCGCACAGCTCACAATCCTCGAGCTGGGAGATACGTGGTCGGAGTCGGGGTCCGGCGGGACCGTGAGAGTCTGGGGGAGCCGCGAGTCACTCAGCAGGGCTCAGGTACAAGTTCGGGGGTCTTACGATCTTCAGGGAGCCGCGAGTCACTCAGCAGGGCTCAGGTACAAGTTCGGAGGTCTTACGATCTTCAGGGAGCCGCGAGTCACTCAGCAGGGCTCAGGTACAAGTTCGGAGGTCTTACGATCTTCAGGGAGCCGCGAGTCACTCAGCAGGGCTCAGGTACAAGTTCGGAGGTCTTACGATCTTCAGGGAGCCGCGGGTCACTCAGCAGGGCTCAGGTGGGTTCCAGTTCCAGGAGCCGCGACCACGTCAGCAGGCTCTCGTTGTTCCAGCGTCGAATCTGCCGGACAGTCTCAGAGCACCCCTTGTTATAGGTCGACCCCGCTTTGATGTCCGGAGTCTGCGCAGGCAGGGGTCTTGTCACCTGGGGGCCGCTTGTCGGGGTTTCCTGCTATTGTCTTTTGATCCTTTCAGGGCCGGGTCGGGAGGGGTCCCAGACACCCAGCAGGCACGGAGCCAGCTCGCAGGGAGGCCGGAGGGCCGATCGAAACCCATCGTCCCAGGGGAGTTCAGAGGTGCGATAGAAACTGCTCCTCCCTCTCTCATCCCCTGGAAGCGGGATGTCCTCCAGCCGGAGTGGCGCCTCGAGGCCCGGGTCGCTCTGGAGCCGGGCGGCCATCTTGTTGCAGGGAGTGGGCACGCGGGCCCGGGGTGGCCGAAAGGAGAGAGGCCATGGACGGGGATGTCCGGGGTTGGTGCAGGGGTCCTAGTGGGAAAGGTCGGCTGGGCCGCGGCTGGGGCTGCAGGCACTAGGTTTCGGTGGTGCGGGGGCACGGAGGGCCATTCTACGAGGCCGGGTCCAACAGATAGGCACCCACCCCTCCTATGTCTGGGCACTGCTGGGGGGACTCTGCACCCACCCCTCCTGTGTCTGGGCACTGCTGGGGGGACTCTGCACCCACCCCTCCTATGTCTGGGCACTGCTAGGAGGACTCTGCACCCACCCCTCCTGTGTCTGGGCACTGCTGGGGGGACTCTGCACCCACCCTCCTATGTCTGGGCACTGCTGGGATTGATAGGCATCCACCCCTCCTATGTCTGGGCACTGCTGGGGGGACTCTGCACCCACCCCTCCTGTGTCTGGGCACTGCTGGGGGGACTCTGCACCCACCCCTCCTATGTCTGGGCACTGCTGGGAGTCATAGGCACCCACCCCTCCTATGTCTGGGCACTGCTGGGAGGACTCTCACCCACCCCTCCTGTGTCTGGGCACTGCTGGGAGTGATAGGCACCCACCCCTCCTATGTCTGGGCACTGCTGGGAGGACTCTGCACCCACCCCTCCTATGTCTGGGCACTGCTGGGAGTGATAGGCACCCACCCCTCCTATGTCTGGGCACTGCTGGGAGGACTCTGCACCCACCCGTCCTATGTCTGGGCACTGCTGGGGGGACTCTGCACACACCCCTCCTATGTCTGGGCACTGCTGGGGGGACTCTGCACCCACCCCTCCTATGTCTGGGCACTGCTGGGGGACTCTGCACCCACCCCTCCCGTGTCTGGGCACTGCTGGGAGTGATAGGCACCCACTCCTCCTGTGTCTGGGCACTGCTGGGAGTGATAGGCACCCACCCCTCCTATGTCTGGGCACTGCTGGGAGGACTCTGCACCCACCCCTTCTATGTCTGGGCACTGCTGGGAGGGCTCTGCACCCACCCCTCCTGTGACTGGGCACTGCTGGGGGGACTCTGCACCCACCCCTCCTATGTCTGGGCACTGCTGGGAGGACTCTGCACCCACCCCTCCTATGTCTGCGCACTGCTGGGGGGACTCTGCACCCACCCCTCCTATGTCTGGGCACTGCTGGGGGGACTCTGCACCCACCCCTCCTATGTCTGGGCACTGCTTGGAGGACTCTCACCCACCCCTCCTGTGTCTGGGCACTGCTGGGAGTGATAGGCACCCACCCCTCCTATGTCTGGGCACTGCTGGGGGGACTCTGCACCCACCCCTCCTGTGTCTGGGCAATGCTGGGGGGACTCTGCACCCACCCATCCTATGTCTGGGCACTGCTGGGAGGACTCTCACCCACCCCTCCTGTGTCTGGGTACTGCTGGGAGTTATAGGCACCCACCCCTCCTGTGTCTGGGCACTGCTGGGAGTGATAGGCACCCACCCCTCCTATGTCTGGGCACTGCTGGGGGGACTCTGCACCCACCCCTCCTGTGTCTGGGCACTACTGGGGGGACTCTGCACCCACCCTTCCTATGTCTGGGCACTGCTGGGAGGACTCTCACCCACCCCTCCTGTGTCTGGGTACTGCTGGGAGTGATAGGCACCCACCCCTCCTGTGTCTGGGCACTGCTGGGAGTGATAGGCACCCACCCCTCCTATGTCTGGGCACTGCTTGGGGGACTCTGCACCCACCCCTCCTGTGTCTGGGCACTACTGGGTGACTCTGCACCCACCCCTCCTATGTCTGGGCACTGCTGGGAGGACTCTCACCCACCCCTCCTGTGTCTGGGCACTGCTGGAGGGACTCTGCACCCACCCCTCCTGTGTCTGGGCACTGCTGGGAGTGATAGGCACCCACCCCTCCTATGTCTGGGCACTGCTGGGGGGACTCTGCACCCACCCCTCCTGTGTCTGGGCAATGCTGGGGGGACTCTGCACCCACCCATCCTATGTCTGGGCACTGCTGGGAGGACTCTCACCCACCCCTCCTGTGTCTGGGTACTGCTGGGAGTTATAGGCACCCACCCCTCCTGTGTCTGGGCACTGCTGGGAGTGATAGGCACCCACCCCTCCTATGTCTGGGCACTGCTGGGGGGACTCTGCACCCACCCCTCCTGTGTCTGGGCACTACTGGGTGACTCTGCACCCACCCCTCCTATGTCTGGGCACTGCTGGGAGGACTCTCACCCACCCCTCCTGTGTCTGGGCACTGCTGGAGGGACTCTGCACCCACCCCTCCTGTGTCTGGGCACTGCTGGGAATGATAGGCACCTACCCCTCCTATGTCTGGGCACTGCTGGGAGGACTCTGCACCCACCCCTCCTATGTCTGGGCACTGCTGGGAGTGATAGGCACCCACCCCTCCTATGTCTGGGCACTGCTGGGGGGACTCTGCACCCACCCCTCCTGTGTCTGGGCACTGCTGGGGGGACTCTGCACCCACCCCTCCTATGTCTGGGCACTGCTGGGAGTGATAGGCACTCACCCCTCCTATGTTTGGGCACAGCTGGGGGGACTCTGCACCCACCCCTCCTATGTCTGGGCACTGCTGGGAGGACTCTGCACCCACCCCTCCTGTGTCTGGGCACTGCTGGGGGGGACTCTGCACCCACCCCTCCTATGTCTGGGCACTGCTGGGAGGACTCTGCACCCACCCCTCCTATGTCTGGGCACTGCTGGGGGGACTCTGCACCCACCCCTCCTGTGTCTGGGCACTGCTGGGAGTGATAGGCACCCACCCCTCCTATGTCTGGGCACTGCTGGGAGGACTCTGCACCCACCCCTCCTGTGTCTGGGCACTGCTGGGAGTGATAGGCACCCACCCCTCCTATGTCTGGGCACTGCTGGGAGGACTCTGCACCCACCCCTCCTGTGTCTGGGCACTGCTGGGGGGGACTCTGCACCCACCCCTCCTATGTCTGGGCACTGCTGGGAGGACTCTGCACCCACCCCTCCTGTGTCTGGGCACTGCTGGGAGTGATAGGCACCCACCCCTCCTATGTCTGGGCACTGCTGGGAGGACTCTGCACCCACCCCTCCTATGTCTGGGCACTGCTGGGAGTGATAGGCACCCACCCCTCCTATGTCTGGGCACTGCTGGGAGGACTCTGCACCCACCCCTCCTATGTCTGGGCACTGCTGGGGGGACTCTGCACCCACCCCTCCTATGTCTGGGCACTGCTGGGAGTGATAGGCACCCACCCCTCCTATGTCTGGGCACTGCTGGGGGGACTCTGCACCCACCCCTCCTCTGTCTGGGCACTGCTGGGGTGGGGGGGACTCTGCACCCACCCCTCCTATGTCTGGGCACTGCTGGAGGGACTCTGCACCCACCCCTCCTATGTCTGGGCACTGCTGGGAGCACTCTGCACCCACCCCTCCTATGTCTGGGCACTGCTGGGGGGGGACTCTGCACCCACCCCTCCTATGTCTGGGCACTGCTGGGAGTGATAGGCACCCACCCCTCCTATGTCTGGGCACTGCTGGGAGGACTCTGCACCCACCCCTCCTATGTCTGGGCACTGCTGGGAGGACTCTGCACCCACCCCTCCTGTGTCTGGGTACTGCTGGGAGTTATAGGCACCCACCCCTCCTGTGTCTGGGCACTGCTGGGAGTGATAGGCACCCACCCCTCCTATGTCTGGGCACTGCTGGGGGGACTCTGCACCCACCCCTCCTGTATCTGGGCACTACTGGGGGGACTCTGCACCCACCCATCCTATGTCTGGGCACTGCTGGGAGTGATAGGCACCCACCCCTCCTGTGTCTGGGCACTGCTGGGAGTGATAGGCACCCACCCCTCCTATGTCTGGGCACTGCTGGGAGGACTCTGCACCCAGCCCTCCTATGTCTGGGCACTGCTGGGAGAGATAGGCACCCACCCCTCCTATGTCTGGGCACTGCTGGGAGGACTCTGCACCCACCCCTCCTATGTCTGGGCACTGCTGGGAGGACTCTCACCCACCCCTCCTGTGTCTGGGCACTACTGGGAGTGATAGGCACCCACCCCTCCTATGTCTGGGCACTGCTGGGAGTGATAGGCACCCACCCCTCCTCTGTCCGGGCACTGCTGGGAGAACTCTCACCCACCCCTCCTGTGTCTGGGCACTGCTGGGAGTGATAGGCACCCACCCCTCCTATGTCTGGGCACTGCTGGGAGTGATAGGCACCCACCCCTCCTATGTCTGGGCACTGCTGGGAGGACTCTGCACCCACCCCTCCTATGTCTGGGCACTGCTGGGAGTGATAGGCACCCACTCCTCCTGTGTCTGGGCACTGCTGGGAGTGATAGGCACCCACCCCTCCTATGTCTGGGCACTGCTGGGAGGACTCTGCACCCACCCCTCCTATGTCTGGGCACTGCTGGGAGTGATAGGCACCCACTCCTCCTGTGTCTGGGCACTGCTGGGAGTGATAGGCACCCACCCCTCCTATGTCTGGGCACTGCTGGGAGGACTCTGCACCCACCCATCCTATGTCTGGGCACTGCTGGAAGTGATAGGCACCTACCCCTCCTATGTCTGGGCACTGCTGGGAGTGATAGGCACCCACCCCTCCTATGACTGGGCACTGCTGGGAGGACTCTGCACCCACCCCTCCTGTGTCTGGGCACTGCTGGGAGTGATAGGCACCCACCCCTCCTATGTCTGGGCACTGCTGGGGGGACTCTGCACCCACCCCTCCTGTGTCTGGGCACTGCTGGGGGGACTCTGCACCCACCCTCCTATGTCTGGGCACTGCTGGGAGTGATAGGCATCCACCCCTCCTATGTCTGGGCACTGCTGGGGGGACTCTGCACCCACCCCTCCTGTGTCTGGGCACTGCTGGGGGGACTCTGCACCCACCCCTCCTATGTCTGGGCACTGCTGGGAGTCATAGGCACCCACCCCTCCTATGTCTGGGCACTGCTGGGGGGACTCTGCACTCACCCCTCCTATGTCTGGGCACTGCTGGGGGGACTCTGCACCCACCCCTCCTATGTCTGGGCACTGCTGGGGGGACTCTGCACCCACCCCTCCCGTGTCTGGGCACTGCTGGGAGTGATAGGCACCCACTCCTCCTGTGTCTGGGCACTGCTGGGAGTGATAGGCACCCACCCCTCCTATGTCTGGGCACTGCTGGGAGGACTCTGCACCCACCCCTTCTATGTCTGGGCACTGCTGGGAGGGCTCTGCACCCACCCCTCCTGTGACTGGGCACTGCTGGGGGGACTCTGCACCCACCCCTCCTATGTCTGGGCACTGCTGGGAGGACTCTGCACCCACCCCTCCTATGTCTGGGCACTGCTGGGGGGACTCTGCACCCACCCCTCCTATGTCTGGGCACTGCTGGGGGGACTCTGCACCCACCCCTCCTATGTCTGGGCACTGCTTGGAGGACTCTCACCCACCCCTCCTGTGTCTGGGCACTGCTGGGAGTGATAGGCACCCACCCCTCCTATGTCTGGGCACTGCTGGGGGGACTCTGCACCCACCCCTCCTGTGTCTGGGCAATGCTGGGGGGACTCTGCACCCACCCCTCCTATGTCTGGGCACTGCTGGGAGGACTCTCACCCACCCCTCCTGTGTCTGGGTACTGCTGGGAGTTATAGGCACCCACCCCTCCTGTGTCTGGGCACTGCTGGGAGTGATAGGCACCCACCCCTCCTATGTCTGGGCACTGCTGGGGGGACTCTGCACCCACCCCTCCTGTGTCTGGGCACTACTGGGGGGACTCTGCACCCACCCCTCCTATGTCTGGGCACTGCTGGGAGGACTCTCACCCACCCCTCCTGTGTCTGGGCACTGCTGGGAGTGATAGGCACCCACCCTTCCTATGTCTGGGCACTGCTGGGAGGACTCTCACCCACCCCTCCTGTGTCTGGGCACTGCTGGGAGTGATAGGCACCCACCCCTCCTATGTCTGGGCACTGCTGGGGGGACTCTGCACCCACCCCTCCTGTGTCTGGGCACTGCTGGGGGGACTCTGCACCCACCCCTCCTATGTCTGGGCACTGCTGGGAGTGATAGGCACTCACCCCTCCTATGTCTGGGCACTGCTGGGAGGACTCTCACCCACCCCTCCTGTGTCTGGGCACTGCTGGGAGTGATAGGCACCCACCCCTCCTATGTCTGGGCACTGCTGGGGGGACTCTGCACCCACCCCTCCTGTGTCTGGGCACTGCTGGGGGGACTCTGCACCCACCCTCCTATGTCTAGGCACTGCTGGGAGTGATAGGCACCCACCCCTCCTATGTCTGGGCACTGCTGGGGGGACTCTGCACCCACCCCTCCTGTGTCTGGGCACTGCTGGGGGGACTCTCACCCACCCCTCCTGTGTCTGGGCACTGCTGGAGGGACTCTGCACCCACCCATCCTATGTCTGGGCACTGCTGGGAGGACTCTCACCCACCCCTCCTGTGTCTGGGCACTGCTGGAGGGACTCTGCACCCACCCATCCTATGTCTGGGCACTGCTGGGAGGACTCTCACCCACCCCTCCTGTGTCTGGGCACTGCTGGGAGTGATAGGCACCCACCCCTCCTATGTCTGGGCACTGCTGGGAGGACTCTGCACCCACCCCTCCTATGTCTGGGCCCTGCTGGGAGTGATAGGCACCCACTCCTCCTGTGTCTGGGCACTGCTGGGAGTGATAGGCACCCACCCCTCCAATGTCTGGGCACTGCTGGGAGGACTCTGCACCCACCCCTCCTATGTCTGGGCACTGCTTGGAGGACTCTCACCCACCCCTCCTGTGTCTGGGCACTGCTGGGAGTGATAGGCACCCACCCCTCCTATGTCTGGGCACTGCTGGGGGGACTCTACACCCACCCCTCCTGTGTCTGGGCACTGCTGGGGGGACTCTGCACCCACCCCTCCTGTGTCTGGGCACTGCTGGGGGGACTCTGCACCCACCCCTCCTATGTCTGGGCACTGCTGGGAGTGATAGGCACTCACCCCTCCTATGTTTGGGCACTGCTGGGGGGACTCTGCACCCACCCCTCCTATGTCTGGGCACTGCTGGGAGGACTCTGCACCCACCCCTCCTGTGTCTGGGCACTGCTGGGGGGACTCTGCACCCACCCCTCCTATGTCTGGGCACTGCTGGGAGGACTCTGCACCCACCCCTCCTATGTCTGGGCACTGCTGGGGGGACTCTGCACCCACCCCTCCTATGTCTGGGCACTGCTGGGAGTGATAGGCACCCACCCTTCCTGTGTCTGGGCACTGCTGGGAGTGATAGGCACCCACCCCTCCTATGTCTGGGCACTGCTGGGAGGACTCTCACCCACCCCTCCTGTGTCTGGGCACTGCTGGGAGTGATAGGCACCCACCCTTCCTATGTCTGGGCACTGCTGGGGGGACTCTGCACCCACCCCTCCTGTGTCTGGGCACTGCTGGGGGGGACTCTGCACCCACCCCTCCTATGTCTGGGCACTGCTGGGAGTACTCTGCACCCACCCCTCCTATGTCTGGGCACTGCTGGGAGGACTCTCACCCACCCCTCCTGTGTCTGGGCACTGCTGGGAGTGATAGGCACCCACCCCTCCTATGTCTGGGCACTGCTGGGGGGACTCTGCACCCACCCCTCCTGTGTCTGGGCACTGCTGGGGGGACTCTGCACCCACCTCTCCTATGTCTGGGCACTGCTGGGAGTGATAGGCACTCACCCCTCCTATGTCTGGGCACTGCTGGGGGGACTCTGCACCCACCCCTCCTATGTCTGGGCACTGCTGGGAGGACTCTGCACCCACCCCTCCTGTGTCTGGGCACTGCTGGGAGGACTCTCACCCACCCCTCCTGTGTCTGGGCACTGCTGGGAGTGATAGGCACCCACCCCTCCTATGTCTGGGCACTGCTGGGGGGACTCTGCACCCACCCCTCCTGTGTCTGGGCACTGCTGGGGGGACTCTGCACCCACCCTCCTATGTCTAGGCACTGCTGGGAGTGATAGGCACCCACCCCTCCTATGTCTGGGCACTGCTGGGGGGACTCTGCACCCACCCCTCCTGTGTCTGGGCACTGCTGGGGGGACTCTCACCCACCCCTCCTGTGTCTGGGCACTGCTGGAGGGACTCTGCACCCACCCATCCTATGTCTGGGCACTGCTGGGAGGACTCTCACCCACCCCTCCTGTGTCTGGGCACTGCTGGAGGGACTCTGCACCCACCCATCCTATGTCTGGGCACTGCTGGGAGGACTCTCACCCACCCCTCCTGTGTCTGGGCACTGCTGGGAGTGATAGGCACCCACCCCTCCTATGTCTGGGCACTGCTGGGAGGACTCTGCACCCACCCCTCCTATGTCTGGGCCCTGCTGGGAGTGATAGGCACCCACTCCTCCTGTGTCTGGGCACTGCTGGGAGTGATAGGCACCCACCCCTCCTATGTCTGGGCACTGCTGGGAGGACTCTGCACCCACCCCTCCTATGTCTGGGCACTGCTGGGGGGACTCTGCACCCACCCCTCCTATGTCTGGGCACTGCTGGGGGGACTCTGCACCCACCCCTCCTATGTCTGGGCACTGCTGGGGGGCTCTGCACCCACCCCTCCTGTGTCTGGGCACTGCTGGGAGTGATAGGCACCCACTCCTCCTGTGTCTGGGCACTGCTGGGAGTGATAGGCACCCACCCCTCCTATGTCTGGGCACTGCTGGGAGGACTCTGCACCCACCCCTCCTATGTCTGGGCACTGCTGGAAGTGATAGGCACCCACCCCTCCTATGTCTGGGCACTGCTGGGAGTGATAGGCACCCACCCCTCCAATGTCTGGGCACTGCTGGGAGTGATAGGCACCCACCCCTCCTATGACTGGGCACTGCTGGGAGGACTCTGCACCCACCCCTCCTGTGTCTGGGCACTGCTGGGAGTGATAGGCACCCACCCCTCCTATGTCTGGGCACTGCTGGGGGTGATAGGCACCCACCCCTCCTATGACTGGGCACTGCTGGGAGGACTCTGCACCCACCCCTCCTATGTCTGGGCACTGCTTGGAGGACTCTCACCCACCCCTCCTGTGTCTGGGCACTGCTGGGAGTGATAGGCACCCACCCCTCCTATGTCTGGGCACTGCTGGGGGGACTCTACACCCACCCCTCCTGTGTCTGGGCACTGCTGGGGGGACTCTGCACCCACCCCTCCTGTGTCTGGGCACTGCTGGGGGGACTCTGCACCCACCCCTCCTATGTCTGGGCACTGCTGGGAGTGATAGGCACTCACCCCTCCTATGTTTGGGCACTGCTGGGGGGACTCTGCACCCACCCCTCCTATGTCTGGGCACTGCTGGGAGGACTCTGCACCCACCCCTCCTGTGTCTGGGCACTGCTGGGGGGACTCTGCACCCACCCCTCCTATGTCTGGGCACTGCTGGGAGGACTCTGCACCCACCCCTCCTATGTCTGGGCACTGCTGGGGGGACTCTGCACCCACCCCTCCTATGTCTGGGCACTGCTGGGGGGACTCTGCACCCACCCCTCCTATGTCTGGGCACTGCTGGGAGGACTCTCACCCACCCCTCCTATGTCTGGGCACTGCTGGGAGGACTCTCACCCACCCCTCCTGTGTCTGGGTACTGCTGGGAGTGATAGGCACCCACCCCTCCTGTGTCTGGGCACTGCTGGGAGTGATAGGCACCCACCTTCCCTATGTCTGGGCACTGCTGGGGGGACTCTGCACCCACCCCTCCTGTGTCTGGGCACTGCTGGGGGGACTCTGCACCCACCCCTCCTATGTCTGGGCACTGCTAGGAGGACTCTCACCCACCCCTCCTGTGTCTGGGCACTGCTGGAGGGACTCTGCACCCACCCATCCTATGTCTGGGCACTGCTGGGAGGACTCTCACCCACCCCTCCTGTGTCTGGGCACTGCTGGGAGTGATAGGCACCCACCCCTCCTATGTCTGGGCACTGCTGGGATTACTCTGCACCCACCCCTCCTATGTCTGGGCACTGCTGGGAGTGATAGGCACCCACCCCTCCTATGTCTGGGCACTGCTGGGAGGACTCTGCACCCACCCCTCCTGTGTCTGGGCACTGCTGGGGTGACTCTGCACCCACCCCTCCTATGTCTGGGCACTGCTGGGAGTACTCTGCACCCACCCCTCCTATGTCTGGGCACTGCTGGGAGGACTCTCACCCACCCCTCCTGTGTCTGGGCACTGCTGGGAGTGATAGGCACCCACCCCTCCTATGTCTGGGCACTGCTGGGGGGACTCTGCACCCACCCCTCCTGTGTCTGGGCACTGCTGGGGGGACTCTGCACCCACCCCTCCTATGTCTGGGCACTGCTGGGAGTGATAGGCACTCACCCCTCCTATGTCTGGGCACTGCTGGGGGGACTCTGCACCCACCCCTCCTATGTCTGGGCACTGCTGGGAGGACTCTGCACCCACCCCTCCTTTGTCTGGGCACTGCTGGGAGGACTCTCACCCACCCCTCCTGTGTCTGGGCACTGCTGGGAGTGATAGGCACCCACCCCTCCTATGTCTGGGCACTGCTGGGGGGACTCTGCACCCACCCCTCCTGTGTCTGGGCACTGCTGGGGGGACTCTGCACCCACCCTCCTATGTCTAGGCACTGCTGGGAGTGATAGGCACCCACCCCTCCTATGTCTGGGCACTGCTGGGGGGACTCTGCACCCACCCCTCCTATGTCTGGGCACTGCTGGGAGGACTCTGCACCCACCCCTCCTGTGTCTGGGCACTGCTGGGGGGGACTCTCCACCCACCCCTCCTATGTCTGGGCACTGCTGGGAGTACTCTGCACCCACCCCTCCTATGTCTGGGCACTGCTGGGAGGACTCTCACCCACCCCTCCTGTGTCTGGGCACTGCTGGGAGTGATAGGCACCCACCCCTCCTATGTCTGGGCACTGCTGGGGGGACTCTGCACCCACCCCTCCTGTGTCTGGGCACTGCTGGGGGGACTCTGCACCCACCCCTCCTATGTCTGGGCACTGCTGGGAGTGATAGGCACTCACCCCTCCTATGTCTGGGCACTGCTGGGGGGACTCTGCACCCACCCCTCCTATGTCTGGGCACTGCTGGGAGGACTCTGCACCCACCCCTCCTTTGTCTGGGCACTGCTGGGAGGACTCTCACCCACCCCTCCTGTGTCTGGGCACTGCTGGGAGTGATAGGCACCCACCCCTCCTATGTCTGGGCACTGCTGGGGGGACTCTGCACCCACCCCTCCTGTGTCTGGGCACTGCTGGGGGGACTCTGCACCCACCCTCCTATGTCTAGGCACTGCTGGGAGTGATAGGCACCCACCCCTCCTATGTCTGGGCACTGCTGGGGGACTCTGCACCCACCCCTCCTATGTCTGGGCACTGCTGGGGGGACTCTGCACCCACCCCTCCTGTGTCTGGGCACTGCTGGGGGGACTCTCACCCACCCCTCCTGTGTCTGGGCACTGCTGGAGGGACTCTGCACCCACCCATCCTATGTCTGGGCACTGCTGGGAGGACTCTCACCCACCCCTCCTGTGTCTGGGCACTGCTGGAGGGACTCTGCACCCACCCATCCTATGTCTGGGCACTGCTGGGAGGACTCTCACCCACCCCTCCTGTGTCTGGGCACTGCTGGGAGTGATAGGCACCCACCCCTCCTATGTCTGGGCACTGCTGGGAGGACTCTCACCCACCCCTCCTGTGTCTGGGTACTGCTGGGAGTGATAGGCACCCACCCCTCCTGTGTCTGGGCACTGCTGGGAGTGATAGGCACCCACCCCTCCTATGTCTGGGCACTGCTGGGGGGACTCTGCACCTACCCCTCCTGTGTCTGGGCACTGCTGGGGGGACTCTGCACCCACCCCTCCTATGTCTGGGCACTGCTAGGAGGACTCTCACCCACCCCTCCTGTGTCTGGGCACTGCTGGAGGGACTCTGCACCCACCCATCCTATGTCTGGGCACTGCTGGGAGGACTCTCACCCACCCCTCCTGTGTCTGGGCACTGCTGGGAGTGATAGGCACCCACCCCTCCTATGTCTGGGCACTGCTGGGAGGACTCTGCACCCACCCCTCCTATGTCTGGGCACTGCTGGGAGTGATAGGCACCCACCCCTCCTATGTCTGGGCACTGCTGGGAGGACTCTGCACCCACCCCTCCTGTGTCTGGGCACTGCTGGGGGGACTCTGCACCCACCCCTCCTATGTCTGGGCACTGCTGGGAGTACTCTGCACCCACCCCTCCTATGTCTGGGCACTGCTGGGAGGACTCTCACCCACCCCTCCTCTGTCTGGGCACTGCTGGGAGTGATAGGCACCCACCCCTCCTATGTCTGGGCACTGCTGGGGGGACTCTGCACCCACCCCTCCTGTGTCTGGGCACTGCTGGGGGGACTCTGCACCCACCCCTCCTATGTCTGGGCACTGCTGGGAGTGATAGGCACTCACCCCTCCTATGTCTGGGCACTGCTGGGGGGACTCTGCACCCACCCCTCCTATGTCTGGGCACTGCTGTGAGGACTCTGCACCCACCCCTCCTGTGTCTGGGCACTGCTGGGAGGACTCTCACCCACCCCTCCTGTGTCTGGGCACTGCTGGGAGTGATAGGCACCCACCTCTCCTATGTCTGGGCACTCCTGGGGGGACTCTGCACCCACCCCTCCTGTGTCTGGGCACTGCTGGGGGGACTCTGCACCCACCCTCCTATGTCTAGGCACTGCTGGGAGTGATAGGCACCCACCCCTCCTATGTCTGGGCACTGCTGGGGGGACTCTGCACCCACCCCTCCTATGTCTGGGCACTGCTGGGGGGACTCTGCACCCACCCCTCCTGTGTCTGGGCACTGCTGGGGGGACTCTCACCCACCCCTCCTGTGTCTGGGCACTGCTGGAGGGACTCTGCACCCACCCATCCTATGTCTGGGCACTGCTGGGAGGACTCTCACCCACCCCTCCTGTGTCTGGGCACTGCTGGAGGGACTCTGCACCCACCCATCCTATGTCTGGGCACTGCTGGGAGGACTCTCACCCACCCCTCCTGTGTCTGGGCACTGCTGGGAGTGATAGGCACCCACCCCTCCTATGTCTGGGCACTGCTGGGAGGACTCTGCACTCACCCCTCCTATGTCTGGGCCCTGCTGGGAGTGATAGGCACCCACTCCTCCTGTGTCTGGGCACTGCTGGGAGTGATAGGCACCCACCCCTCCTATGTCTGGGCACTGCTGGGGGGACTCTGCACCCACCCCTCCAATGTCTGGGCACTGCTGGGGGGACTCTGCACACACCCCTCCTATGTCTGGGCACTGCTGGGGGGACTCTGCACCCACCCCTCCTGTGTCTGGGCACTGCTGGGAGTGATAGGCACCCACTCCTCCTATGTCTGGGCACTGCTGGGAGTGATAGGCACCCACCCCTCCTATGTCTGGGCACTGCTGGGAGAACTCTGCACCCACCCCTCCTATGTCTGGGCACTGCTGGAAGTGATAGGCACCCACCCCTCCTATGTCTGGGCACTGCTGGGAGTGATAGACACCCACCCCTCCTATGACTGGGCACTGCTGGGAGGACTCTGCACCCACCCCTCCGGTGTCTGGGCACTGCTGGGAGTGATAGGCACCCACCCCTCCTATGTCTGGGCACTGCTGGGGGTTATAGGCACCCACCCCTCCTATGACTGGGCACTGCTGGGAGGACTCTGCACCCACCCCTCCTATGTCTGGGCACTGCTTGGAGGACTCTCACCCACCCCTCCTGTGTCTGGGCACTGCTGTGAGTGATAGGCACCCACCCCTCCTATATCTGGGCACTGCTGGGGGGACTCTACACCCACCCCTCCTGTGTCTGGGCACTGCTGGGGGGACTCTGCACCCACCCCTCCTGTGTCTGGGCACTGCTGGGAGTGATAGGCACTCACCCCTCCTATGTTTGGGCACTGCTGGGGGGACTCTGCACCCACCCCTCCTATGTCTGGGCACTGCTGGGAGGACTCTGCACCCACCCCTCCTGTGTCTGGGCACTGCTGGGGGGACTCTGCACCCACTCCTCCTATGTCTAGGCACTGCTGGGAGGACTCTGCACCCACCCCTCCTATGTCTGGGCACTGCTGGGGGGACTCTGCACCCACCCCTCCTATGTCTGGGCACTGCTGGGGGGACTCTGCACCCACCCCTCCTATGTCTGGACACTGCTGGGAGGACTCTCACCCACCCCTCCTATGTCTGGGCACTGCTGGGAGGACTCTCACCCACCCCTCCTGTGTCTGGGTACTGCTGGGAGTGATAGGCACCCACCCCTCCTGTGTCTGGGCACTGCTGGGAGTGATAGGCACCCACCCCTCCTATGTCTGGGCACTGCTGGGGGGACTCTGCACCCACCCCTCCTGTGTCTGGGCACTGCTGGGGGGACTCTGCACCCACCCCTCCTATGTCTGGGCACTGCTAGGAGGACTCTGCACCCACCCCTCCTGTGTCTGGGCACTGCTGGGGGGACTCTGCACCCACCCTCCTATGTCTGGGCACTGCTGGGAGTGATAGGCATCCACCCCTCCTATGTCTGGGCACTGCTGGGGGGACTCTGCACCCACCCCTCCTGTGTCTGGGCACTGCTGGGGGGACTCTGCACCCACCCCTCCTATGTCTGGGCACTGCTGGGAGTCATAGGCACCCACCCCTCCTATGTCTGGGCACTGCTGGGAGGACTCTCACCCACCCCTCCTGTGTCTGGGCACTGCTGGGAGTGATAGGCACCCACCCCTCCTATGTCTGGGCACTGCTGGGAGGACTCTGCACCCACCCCTCCTATGTCTGGGCACTGCTGGGAGTGATAGGCACCCACCCCTCCTATGTCTGGGCACTGCTGGGAGGACTCTGCACCCACCTGTCCTATGTCTGGGCACTGCTGGGGGGACTCTGCACACACCCCTCCTATGTCTGGGCACTGCTGGGGGGACTCTGCACCCACCCCTCCTATGTCTGGGCACTGCTGGGGGACTCTGCACCCACCCCTCCCGTGTCTGGGCACTGCTGGGAGTGATAGGCACCCACTCCTCCTGTGTCTGGGCACTGCTGGGAGTGATAGGCACCCACCCCTCCTATGTCTGGGCACTGCTGGGAGGACTCTGCACCCACCCCTTCTATGTCTGGGCACTGCTGGGAGGGCTCTGCACCCACCCCTCCTGTGACTGGGCACTGCTGGGGGGACTCTGCACCCACCCCTCCTATGTCTGGGCACTGCTGGGAGGACTCTGCACCCACCCCTCCTATGTCTGGGCACTGCTGGGGGGACTCTGCACCCACCCCTCCTATGTCTGGGCACTGCTGGGGGGACTCTGCACCCACCCCTCCTATGTCTGGGCACTGCTTGGAGGACTCTCACCCACCCCTCCTGTGTCTGGGCACTGCTGGGAGTGATAGGCACCCACCCCTCCTATGTCTGGGCACTGCTGGGGGGACTCTGCACCCACCCCTCCTGTGTCTGGGCAATGCTGGGGGGACTCTGCACCCACCCATCCTATGTCTGGGCACTGCTGGGAGGACTCTCACCCACCCCTCCTGTGTCTGGGTACTGCTGGGAGTTATAGGCACCCACCCCTCCTGTGTCTGGGCACTGCTGGGAGTGATAGGCACCCACCCCTTCTATGTCTGGGCACTGCTGGGGGGACTCTGCACCCACCCCTCCTGTGTCTGGGCACTACTGGGGGGACTCTGCATCCACCCTTCCTATGTCTGGGCACTGCTGGGAGGACTCTCACCAACCCCTCCTGTGTCTGGGTACTGCTGGGAGTGATAGGCACCCACCCCTCCTGTGTCTGGGCACTGCTGGGAGTGATAGGCACCCACCCCTCCTATGTCTGGGCACTGCTGGGGGGACTCTGCACCCACCCCTCCTGTGTCTGGGCACTACTGGGTGACTCTGCACCCACCCCTCCTATGTCTGGGCACTGCTGGGAGGACTCTCACCCACCCCTCCTGTGTCTGGGCACTGCTGGAGGGACTCTGCACCCACCCCTCCTGTGTCTGGGCACTGCTGGGAATGATAGGCACCCACCCCTCCTATGTCTGGGCACTGCTGGGAGGACTCTGCACCCACCCCTCCTATGTCTGGGCACTGCTGGGAGTGATAGGCACCCACCCTTCCTATGTCTGGGCACTGCTGGGGGGACTCTGCACCCACCCCTCCTGTGTCTGGGCACTGCTGGGGGGACTCTGCACCCACCCCTCCTATGTCTGGGCACTGCTGGGAGTGATAGGCACTCACCCCTCCTATGTTTGGGCACTGCTGGGGGGACTCTGCACCCACCCCTCCTATGTCTGGGCACTGCTGGGAGGACTCTGCACCCACCCCTCCTGTGTCTGGGCACTGCTGGGGGGGACTCTGCACCCACCCCTCCTATGTCTGGGCACTGCTGGGAGGACTCTGCACCCACCCCTCCTATGTCTGGGCACTGCTGGGGGGACTCTGCACCCACCCCTCCTGTGTCTGGGCACTGCTGGGAGTGATAGTCACCCACCCCTCCTATGTCTGGGCACTGCTGGGAGGACTCTGCACCCACCCCTCCTGTGTCTGGGCACTGCTGGGAGTGATAGGCACCCACCCCTCCTATGTCTGGGCACTGCTGGGAGGACTCTGCACCCACCCCTCCTGTGTCTGGGCACTGCTGGGGGGGACTCTGCACCCACCCCTCCTATGTCTGGGCACTGCTGGGAGGACTCTGCACCCACCCCTCCTATGTCTGGGCACTGCTGGGGGGACTCTGCACCCACCCCTCCTGTGTCTGGGCACTGCTGGGAGTGATAGGCACCCACCCCTCCTATGTCTGGGCACTGCTGGGAGGACTCTGCACCCACCCCTCCTATGTCTGGGCACTGCTGGGGGGACTCTGCACCCACCCCTCCTATGTCTGGGCACTGCTGGGAGTGATAGGCACCCACCCCTCCTATGTCTGGGCACTGCTGGGAGGACTCTGCACCCACCCCTCCTATGTCTGGGCACTGCTGGGGGGACTCTGCACCCACCCCTCCTATGTCTGGGAACTGCTGGGAGTGATAGGCACCCACCCCTCCTATGTCTGGGCACTGCTGGGAGGACTCTGCACCCACCCCTCCTATGTCTGGGCACTGCTGGGGGGACTCTGCACCCACCCCTCCTATGTCTGGGAACTGCTGGGAGTGATAGGCACCCACCCCTCCTATGTCTGGGCACTGCTGGGGGGACTCTGCACCCACCCCTCCTATGTCTGGGCACTGCTGGGGTGGGGGGGACTCTGCACCCACCCCTCCTATGTCTGGGCACTGCTGGAGGGACTCTGCACCCACCCCTCCTATGTCTGGGCACTGCTGGGAGCACTCTGCACCCACCCCTCCTATGTCTGGGCACTGCTGGGGGGGGGGACTCTGCACCCACCCCTCCTATGTCTGGGCACTGCTGGGAGGACTCTGCACCCACCCCTCCTATGTCTGGGCACTGCTGGGGGGACTCTGCACCCACCCCTCCTGTGTCTGGGCACTGCTGGGAGTGATAGGCACCCACCCCTCCTATGTCTGGGCACTGCTGGGAGGACTCTGCACCCACCCCTCCTATGTCTGGGCACTGCTGGGAGTGATAGGCACCCACCCCTCCTATGTCTGGGCACTGCTGGGAGGACTCTGCACCCACCCCTCCTATGTCTGGGCACTGCTGGGGGGACTCTGCACCCACCCCTCCTATGTCTGGGCACTGCTGGGAGTGATAGGCACCCACCCCTCCTATGTCTGGGCACTGCTGGGGGGACTCTGCACCCACCCCTCCTATGTCTGGGCACTGCTGGGGTGGGGGGGACTCTGCACCCACCCCTCCTATGTCTGGGCACTGCTGGAGGGACTCTGCACCCACCCCTCCTATGTCTGGGCACTGCTGGGAGCACTCTGCACCCACCCCTCCTATGTCTGGGCACTGCTGGGGGGGGACTCTGCACCCATCCCTCCTATGTCTGGGCACTGTTGGAGGGACTCTGCACCCACCCATCCTATGTCTGGGCACTGCTGGGAGTGATAGGCACCCACCCCTCCTGTGTCTGGGCACTGCTGGGAGTGATAGGCACCCACCCCTCCTATGTCTGGGCACTGCTGGGAGGACTCTGCACCCAGCCCTCCTATGTCTGGGCACTGCTGGGAGTGATAGGCACCCACCCCTCCTATGTCTGGGCACTGCTGGGAGGACTCTGCACCCACCCCTCCTATGTCTGGGCACTGCTGGGAGGACTCTCACCCACCCCTCCTGTGTCTGGGCACTACTGGGAGTGATAGGCACCCACCCCTCCTATGTCTGGGCACTGCTGGGAGTGATAGGCACCCACCCCTCCTCTGTCCGGGCACTGCTGGGAGAACTCTCACCCACCCCTCCTGTGTCTGGGCACTGCTGGGAGTGATAGGCACCCACCCCTCCTATGTCTGGGCACTGCTGGGAGTGATAGGCACCCACCCCTCCTATGTCTGGGCACTGCTGGGAGGACTCTGCACCCACCCCTCCTATGTCTGGGCACTGCTGGGAGTGATAGGCACCCACTCCTCCTGTGTCTGGGCACTGCTGGGAGTGATAGGCACCCACCCCTCCTATGTCTGTGCACTGCTGGGAGGACTCTGCACCCACCCCTCCTATGTCTGGGCACTGCTGGGAGTGATAGGCACCCACTCCTCCTGTGTCTGGGCACTGCTGGGAGTGATAGGCACCCACCCCTCCTATGTCTGGGCACTGCTGGGAGGACTCTGCACCCACCCATCCTATGTCTGGGCACTGCTGGAAGTGATAGGCACCTACCCCTCCTATGTCTGGGCACTGCTGGGAGTGATAGGCACCCACCCCTCCTATGACTGGGCACTGCTGGGAGGACTCTGCACCCACCCCTCCTGTGTCTGGGCACTGCTGGGAGTGATAGGCACCCACCCCTCCTATGTCTGGGCACTGCTGGGGGGACTCTGCACCCACCCCTCCTGTGTCTGGGCACTGCTGGGGGGACTCTGCACCCACCCTCCTATGTCTGGGCACTGCTGGGAGTGATAGGCATCCACCCCTCCTATGTCTGGGCACTGCTGGGGGGACTCTGCACCCACCCCTCCTGTGTCTGGGCACTGCTGGGGGGACTCTGCACCCACCCCTCCTATGTCTGGGCACTGCTGGGAGTCATAGGCACCCACCCCTCCTATGTCTGGGCACTGCTGGGGGGACTCTGCACTCACCCCTCCTATGTCTGGGCACTGCTGGGGGGACTCTGCACCCACCCCTCCTATGTCTGGGCACTGCTGGGGGGACTCTGCACCCACCCCTCCCGTGTCTGGGCACTGCTGGGAGTGATAGGCACCCACTCCTCCTGTGGCTGGGCACTGCTGGGAGTGATAGGCACCCACCCCTCCTATGTCTGGGCACTGCTGGGAGGACTCTGCACCCACCCCTTCTATGTCTGGGCACTGCTGGGAGGGCTCTGCACCCACCCCTCCTGTGACTGGGCACTGCTGGGGGGACTCTGCACCCACCCCTCCTATGTCTGGGCACTGCTGGGAGGACTCTGCACCCACCCCTCCTATGTCTGGGCACTGCTGGGGGGACTCTGCACCCACCCCTCCTATGTCTGGGCACTGCTGGGGGGACTCTGCACCCACCCCTCCTATGTCTGGGCACTGCTTGGAGGACTCTCACCCACCCCTCCTGTGTCTGGGCACTGCTGGGAGTGATAGGCACCCACCCCTCCTATGTCTGGGCACTGCTGGGGGGGACTCTGCACCCACCCCTCCTGTGTCTGGGCAATGCTGGGGGGACTCTGCACCCACCCCTCCTATGTCTGGGCACTGCTGGGAGGACTCTCACCCACCCCTCCTGTGTCTGGGTACTGCTGGGAGTTATAGGCACCCACCCCTCCTGTGTCTGGGCACTGCTGGGAGTGATAGGCACCCACCCCTCCTATGTCTGGGCACTGCTGGGGGGACTCTGCACCCACCCCTCCTGTGTCTGGGCACTACTGGGGGGACTCTGCACCCACCCCTCCTATGTCTGGGCACTGCTGGGAGGACTCTCACCCACCCCTCCTGTGTCTGGGTACTGCTGGGAGTGATAGGCACCCACCCCTCCTGTGTCTGGGCACTGCTGGGAGTGATAGGCACCCACCCCTCCTATGTCTGGGCACTGCTGGGGGGACTCTGCACCCACCCCTCCTGTGTCTGTGCACTACTGGGGGGACTCTGCACCCACCCCTCCTATGTCTGGGCACTGCTGGGAGGACTCTCACACACCCCTCCTGTGTCTGGGCACTGCTGGAGGGACTCTGCACCCACCCCTCCTGTGTCTGGGCACTGCTGGGAGTGATAGGCACCCACGCCTCCTATGTCTGGGCACTGCTGGGAGGACTCTGCACCCACCCCTCCTATGTCTGGGCACTGCTGGGAGTGATAGGCACCCACCCCTCCTATGTCTGGGCACTGCTGGGGGGACTCTGCACCCACCCCTCCTATGTCTGGGCACTGCTGGGAGGACTCTGCACCCACCCCTCCTGTGTCTGGGCACTGCTGGGAGTGATAGGCACCCACCCCTCCTATGACTGGGCACTGCTGGGAGGACTCTGCACCCACACCTCCTGTGTCTGGGCACTGCTGGGAGTGATAGGCACCCACCCCTCCTATGTCTGGGCACTGCTTGGAGGACTCTGCACCCACCCCTCCTATGTCTAGGCACTGCTGGGAGTGATAGGCACCCACTCCTCCTGTGTCTGGGCACTGCTGGGAGTGATAGGCACCCACCCCTCCTATGTCTGGGCACTGCTGGGAGGACTCTGCACCCACCCATCCTATGTCTGGGCACTGCTGGAAGTGATAGGCACCTACCCCTCCTATGTCTGGGCACTGCTGGGAGTGATAGGCACCCACCCCTCCTATGACTGGGCACTGCTGGGAGGACTCTGCACCCACCCCTCCTGTGTCTGGGCACTGCTGGGAGTGATAGGCACCCACCCCTCCTATGTCTGGGCACTGCTGGGGGGACTCTGCACCCACCCCTCCTGTGTCTGGGCACTGCTGGGGGGACTCTGCACCCACCCTCCTATGTCTGGGCACTGCTGGGAGTGATAGGCATCCACCCCTCCTATGTCTGGGCACTAATGGGGGGACTCTGCACCCACCCCTCCTGTGTCTGGGCACTGCTGGGGGGACTCTGCACCCACTTCTCCTATGTCTGGGCACTGCTGGGAGTCATAGGCACCCACCCCTCCTATGTCTGGGCACTGCTGGGGGGACTCTGCACTCACCCCTCCTATGTCTGGGCACTGCTGGGGGGACTCTGCACCCACCCCTCCTATGTCTGGGCACTGCTGGGGGGACTCTGCACCCACCCCTCCCGTGTCTGGGCACTGCTGGGAGTGATAGGCACCCACTCCTCCTGTGTCTGGGCACTGCTGGGAGTGATAGGCACCCACCCCTCCTATGTCTGGGCACTGCTGGGAGGACTCTGCACCCACCCCTTCTATGTCTGGGCACTGCTGGGAGGGCTCTGCACCCACCCCTCCTGTGAATGGGCACTGCTGGGGGGACTCTGCACCCACCCCTCCTATGTCTGGGCACTGCTGGGAGGACTCTGCACCCACCCCTCCTATGTCTGGGCACTGCTGGGGGGACTCTGCACCCACCCCTCCTATGTCTGGGCACTGCTGGGGGGACTCTGCACCCACCCCTCCTATGTCTGGGCACTGCTTGGAGGACTCTCACCCACCCCTCCTGTGTCTGGGCACTGCTGGGAGTGATAGGCACCCACCCCTCCTATGTCTGGGCACTGCTGGGGGGACTCTGCACCCACCCCTCCTGTGTCTGGGCAATGCTGGGGGACTCTGCACCCACCCCTCCTATGTGTGGGCACTGCTGGGAGGACTCTCACCCACCCCTCCTGTGTCTGGGTACTGCTGGGAGTTATAGGCACCCACCCCTCCTGTGTCTGGGCACTGCTGGGAGTGATAGGCACCCACCCCTCCTATGTCTGGGCACTGCTGGGGGGACTCTGCACCCACCCCTCCTGTGTCTGGGCACTACTGGGGGGACTCTGCACCCACCCCTCCTATGTCTGGGCACTGCTGGGAGGACTCTCACCCACCCCTCCTGTGTCTGGGCACTGCTGGGAGTGATAGGCACCCACCCCTCCTATGTCTGGGCACTGCTGGGGGGACTCTGCACCCACCCCTCCTGTGTCTGTGCACTACTGGGGGAACTCTGCACCCACCCCTCCTATGTCTGGGCACTGCTGGGAGGACTCTCACACACCCCTCCTGTGTCTGGGCACTGCTGGAGGGACTCTGCACCCACCCCTCCTGTGTCTGGGCACTGCTGGGAGTGATAGGCACCCACCCCTCCTATGTCTGGGCACTGCTGGGAGGACTCTGCACCCACCCCTCCTATGTCTGGGCACTGCTGGGAGTGATAGGCACCCACCCCTCCTATGTCTGGGCACTGCTGGGGGGACTCTGCACCCACCCCTCCTATGTCTGGGCACTGCTGGGAGTGATAGGCACTCACCCCTCCTATGTTTGGGCACTGCTGGGGGGACTCTGCACCCACCCCTCCTATGTCTGGGCACTGCTGGGAGGACTCTG
The DNA here is from genome assembly GCF_964204655.1 of Triturus cristatus. Lineage (NCBI taxonomy): Eukaryota > Metazoa > Chordata > Amphibia > Caudata > Salamandridae > Triturus > Triturus cristatus. The sequence continues at coordinate 476,106,439 of NC_140579.1, read as the reverse complement.
CACCCACCCCTCCTGTGTCTGGGCACTGCTGGGGGGGACTCTGCACCCACCCCTCCTATGTCTGGGCACTGCTGGGAGGACTCTGCACCCACACCTCCTATGTCTGGGCACTGCTGGGGGGACTCTGCACCCACCCCTCCTGTGTCTGGGCACTGCTGGGAGTGATAGGCACCCACCCCTCCTATGACTGGGCACTGCTGGGAGGACTCTGCACCCACACCTCCTGTGTCTGGGCACTGCTGGGAGTGATAGGCACCCACCCCTCCTATGTCTGGGCACTGCTGGGAGGACTCTGCACCCACCCCTCCTGTGTCTGGGCACTGCTGGGGGGGACTCTGCACCCACCCCTCCTATGTCTGGGCACTGCTGGGAGGACTCTGCACCCACCCCTCCTATGTCTGGGCACTGCTGGGGGGACTCTGCACCCACCCCTCCTGTGTCTGGGCACTGCTGGGAGTGATAGGCACCCACCCCTCCTATGTCTGGGCACTGCTGGGAGGACTCTGCACCCACCCCTCCTATGTCTGGGCACTGCTGGGAGTGATAGGCACCCACCCCTCCTATGTCTGGGCACTGCTGGGAGGACTCTGCACCCACCCCTCCTATGTCTGGGCACTGCTGGGGGGACTCTGCACCCACCCCTCCTATGTCTGGGCACTGCTGGGAGTGATAGGCACCCACCCCTCCTATGTCTGGGCACTGCTGGGGGGACTCTGCACCCACCCCTCCTATGTCTGGGCACTGCTGGGGTGGGGGGGACTCTGCACCCACCCCTCCTATGTCTGGGCACTGCTGGAGGGACTCTGCACCCACCCCTCCTATGTCTGGGCACTGCTGGGAGCACTCTGCACCCACCCCTCCTATGTCTGGGCACTGCTGGGGGGGGGACTCTGCACCCACCCCTCCTATGTCTGGGCACTGTTGGAGGGACTCTGCACCCACCCCTCCTATGTCTGGGCACTACTGGGAGTGATAGGCACCCACCCCTCCTGTGTCTGGGCACTGCTGGGAGTGATAGGCACCCACCCCTCCTATGTCTGGGCACTGCTGGGAGGACTCTGCACCCAGCCCTCCTATGTCTGGGCACTGCTGGGAGTGATAGGCACCCACCCCTCCTATGTCTGGGCACTGCTGGGAGGACTCTGCACCCACCCCTCCTATGTCTGGGCACTGCTGGGAGGACTCTCACCCACCCCTCCTGTGTCTGGGCACTACTGGGAGTGATAGGCACCCACCCCTCCTATGTCTGGGCACTGCTGGGAGTGATAGGCACCCACCCCTCCTATGTCTGGGCACTTCTGGGAGAACTCTCACCCACCCCTCCTGTGTCTGGGCACTACTGGGAGTGATAGGCACCCACCCCTCCAATGTCTGGGCACTGCTGGGAGTGATAGGCACCCACCCCTCCTATGTCTGGGCACTGCTGGGAGGACTCTGCACCCACCCCTCCTATGTCTGGGCACTGCTGGGAGTGATAGGCACCCACTCCTCCTGTGTCTGGGCACTGCTGGGAGTGATAGGCACCCACCCCTCCTATGTCTGGGCACTGCTGGGAGGACTCTGCACCCACCCCTCCTATGTCTGGGCACTGCTGGGAGTGATAGGCACCCACTCCTCCTGTGTCTGGGCACTGCTGGGAGTGATAGGCACCCACCCCTCCTATGTCTGGGCACTGCTGGGAGGACTCTGCACCCACCCCTCCTATGTCTGGGCACTGCTGGAAGTGATAGGCACCTACCCCTCCTATGTCTGGGCACTGCTGGGAGTGATAGGCACCCACCCCTCCTATGACTGGGCACTGCTGGGAGGACTCTGCACCCACCCCTCCTGTGTCTGGGCACTGCTGGGAGTGATAGGCACCCACCCCTCCTATGTCTGGGCACTGCTGGGGGGACTCTGCACCCACCCCTCCTGTGTCTGGGCACTGCTGGGGGGACTCTGCATCCACCCTCCTATGTCTGGGCACTGCTGGGAGTGATAGGCATCCACCCCTCCTATGTCTGGGCACTGCTGGGGGGACTCAGCACCCACCCCTCCTGTGTCTGGGCACTGCTGGGGGGACTCTGCACCCACCCCTCCTATGTCTGGGCACTGCTGGGAGTCATAGGCACCCACCCCTCCTATGTCTGGGCACTGCTGGGGGGACTCTGCACCCACCCCTCCTATGTCTGGGCACTGCTGGGGGGGGGACTCTGCACCCATCCCTCCTATGTCTGGGCACTGCTGGAGGGACTCTGCACCCACCCCTCCTATGTCTGGGCACTGCTGGGAGGACTCTGCACCCACCCCTCCTATGTCTGGGCACTGCTGGGAGTGATAGGCACCCACCCCTCCTATGTCTGGGCACTGCTGAGAGGACTCTGCACCCACCCCTCCTATGTCTGGGCACTGCTGGGAGGACACTCACCCACCCCTCCTGTGTCTGGGCACTGCTGGGAGTGATAGGCACCCACCCCTCCTATGTCTGGGCACTGCTGGGAGGACTCTGCACCCACCCCTCCTATGTCTGGGCACTGCTGGGAGGACTCTCACCCACCCCTCCTGTGTCTGGGCACTGCTGGGAGTGATAGGCACCCATCCCTCCTGTGTCTGGGCACTGCTGGGAGTGATAGGCACCCACTCCTCCTGTGTCTGGGCACTGCTGGGAGTGATAGGCACCCACCCCTCCTATGTCTGGGCACTGCTGGGAGGACTCTGCACCCACCCCTTCTATGTCTGGGCACTGCTGGAAGTGATAGGCACCCACCCCTCCTATGTCTGGGCACTGCTGGAAGTGATAGGCACCCACCCCTCCTATGACTGGGCACTGCTGGGAGGACTCTGCACCCACCCCTCCTGTGTCTGGGCACTGCTGGGAGGACTCTGCACCCACCCCTCCTATGTCTGGGCACTGCTGGGAGGACTCTGCACCCACCCCTCCTGTGTCTGGGCACTGCTGGGAGTGATAGGCACCCACCCCTCCTATGTCTGGGCACTGCTGGGGGGACTCTGCACCCACCCCTCCTGTGTCTGGGCACTGCTGGGGGGACTCTGCACCCACCCCTCCTATGTCTGGGCACTGCTGGGAGGACTCTCACCCACCCCTCCTGTGTCTGGGCACTGCTGGGAGTGATAGGCACCCACCCCTCCTGTGTCTGGGCACTGCTGGGAGTGATAGGCACCCACCCTTCCTATATCTGGGCACTGCTGGGGGACTCTGCACCCACCCCTCCTGTGTCTGGGCACTGCTGGGGGGACTCTGCACCCACCCCTCCTATGTCTGGGCACTGCTGGGAGTACTCTGCACCCACCCCTCCTATGTCTGGGCACTGCTGGGAGGATCTCACCCACCCCTCCTGTGTCTGGGCACTGCTGGGAATGATAGGCACCCACCCCTCCTATGTCTGGGCACTGCTGGGGGGACTCTGCACCCACCCCTCCTATGTCTGGGCACTGCTGGGAGGACACTCACCCACCCCTCCTGTGTCTGGGCACTGCTGGGAGTGATAGGCACCCACCCCTCCTATGTCTGGGCACTGCTGGGAGGACTCTGCACCCACCCCTCCTATGTCTGGGCACTGCTGGGAGGACTCTCACCCACCCCTCCTGTGTCTGGGCACTGCTGGGAGTGATAGGCACCCATCCCTCCTGTGTCTGGGCACTGCTGGGAGTGATAGGCACCCACTCCTCCTGTGTCTGGGCACTGCTGGGAGTGATAGGCACCCACCCCTCCTATGTCGGGGCACTGCTGGGAGGACTCTGCACCCACCCCTTCTATGTCTAGGCACTGCTGGAAGTGATAGGCACCCACCCCTCCTATGTCTGGGCACTGCTGGAAGTGATAGGCACCCACCCCTCCTATGACTGGGCACTGCTGGGAGGACTCTGCACCCACCCCTCCTGTGTCTGGGCACTGCTGGGGGGACTCTGCACCCACCCCTCCTATGTCTGGGCACTGCTGGGGGGATTCTGCACCCACCCCTCCTATGTCTGGGCACTGCTGGGGGGACTCTGCACCCACCCCTCCTATGTCTGGGCACTGCTGGGGGGACTCTGCACCCACCCCTCCCGTGTCTGGGCACTGCTGGGAGTGATAGGCACCCACTCCTCCTGTGTCTGGGCACTGCTGGGAGTGATAGGCACCCACCCCTCCTATGTCTGGGCACTGCTGGGAGGACTCTGCACCCACCCCTTTTATGTCTGGGCACTGCTGGGAGGGCTCTGCACCCACCCCTCCTGTGTCTGGGCACTGCTGGGGGGACTCTGCACCCACCCCTCCTATGTCTGGGCACTGCTGGGAGGACTCTGCACCCACCCCTCCTATGTCTGGGCACTGCTGGGGGGACTCTGCACCCACCCCTCCTATGTCTGGGCACTGCTGGGGGGACTCTGCACCCACCCCTCCTATGTCTGGGCACTGCTGGGAGGACTCTCACCCTCCCCTCCTGTGTCTGGGCACTGCTGGGAGTGATAGGCACCCACCCCTCCTATGTCTGGGCACTGCTGGGTGGACTCTGCACCCACCCCTCCTATGTCTGGGCACTGCTGGGAGGACTCTCACCCACCCCTCCTGTGTCTGGGTACTGCTGGGAGTTATAGGCACCCACCCCTCCTGTGTCTGGGCACTGCTGGGAGTGATAGGCACCCACCCCTCCTATGTCTGGGCACTGCTGGGGGGACTCTGCACCCACCCCTCCTGTGTCTGGGCACTACTGGGGGGACTCTGCACCCACCCCTCCTATGTCTGGGCACTGCTGGGAGGACTCTCACCCACCCCTCCTGTGTCTGGGTACTGCTGGGAGTGATAGGCACCCACCCCTCCTGTGTCTGGGCACTGCTGGGAGTGATAGGCACCCACCCCTCCTATGTCTGGGCACTGCTGGGGGGACTCTGCACCCACCCCTCCTGTGTCTGGGCACTACTGGGGGGACTCTGCACCCACCCCTCCTATGTCTGGGCACTGCTGGGAGGACTCTCACCCACCCCTCCTGTGTCTGGGCACTGCTGGAGGGACTCTGCACCCACCCCTCCTGTGTCTGGGCACTGCTGGGAGTGATAGGCACCCACCCCTCCTATGTCTGGGCACTGCTGGGAGGACTCTGCACCCACCCCTCCTATGTCTGGGCACTGCTGGGAGTGATAGGCACCCACCCCTCCTATGTCTGTGCACTGCTGGGGGGACTCTGCACCCACCCCTCCTGTGTCTGGGCACTGCTGGGGGGACTCTGCACCCACCCCTCCTATGTCTGGGCACTGCTGGGAGTGATAGGCACTCACCCCTCCTATGTTTGGGCACTGCTGGGGGGACTCTGCACCCACCCCTCCTATGTCTGGGCACTGCTGGGAGGACTCTGCACCCACCCCTCCTGTGTCTGGGCACTGCTGGGAGTGATAGGCACCCACCCTTCCTGTGTCTGGGCACTGCTGGGAGTGATAGGCACCCACCCCTCCTGTGTCTGGGCACTGCTGGGGGGACTCTGCACCCACCCCTCCTGTGTCTGGGCACTGCTGGGAGGACTCTCACCCACCCCTCCTGTGTCTGGGCACTGCTGGGAGGACTCTGCACCCACCCCTCCTGTGTCTGGGCACTGCTGGGGGGGGGACTCTGCACCCACCCCTCCTATGTCTGGGCACTGCTGGGGGGACTCTGCACCCACCCCTCCTATGTCTGGGCACTGCTGGGGGGACTCTGCACCCACCCCTCCTGTGTCTGGGCACTGCTGGGAGTGATAGGCACCCACCCCTCCTGTGTCTGGGCACTGCTGGGAGTGATAGGCACCCACCCCTCCTATGTCTGGGCACTGCTGGGAGGACTCTGCACCCACCCCTACTATGTCTGGGCACTGCTGGGAGTGATAGGCACCCACCCCTCCTATGTCTGGGCACTGCTGGGAGGACTCTGCACCCACCCCTCCTATGTCTGGCCACTGCTGGGAGGACTCTCACCCACCCCTCCTGTGTCTGGGCACTGCTGGGAGTGATAGGCACCCACCCCTCCTGTGTCTGGGCACTGCTGGGAGTGATAGGCACCTACCCCTCCTATGTCTGGGCACTGCTGGGAGGACTCTCACCCACCCCTCCTGTGTCTGGGCACTGCTGGGAGTGATGGGCACCCACCCCTCCTGTGTCTGGGCACTGCTGGGAGTGATAGGCACCCACCCCTCCTATGTCTGGGCACTGCTGGGAGGACTCTGCACCCACCCCTTCTGTGTCTGGGCACTGGGACACTTGTTTTCCCCTGAGGCGGAAGCCGGGGGCATTTCTCTGCGCTAAATTTGTTAATAACCGACTTTCTGTGTGAGAGTGTGTGAATTTGTAAGCCTTTACTGTGTTACTTGACGATCTCTTACAGCTACGCTTACCGGCTTTTTTAACCATTTTTTAACTATTGTACATATTTTAAACTGCTGCTGTATCTTAACTATCAGACACTGACCGCCTGCACGTTTTGACGCGATCTAGGCGTCACAGGGGTCCCGATCTTCTTTCCTCCTCCGGTTGCAGCCGAGCACAGCGCTCGTGCCGGCTGGGTGATACGGAACCGCCATCTTGGGGGGAGGCAGGGTAGCGCTCCAGCTCCTGGACGCCTCCCGCCCTCCCTCACTACATAAAGACTCCCGGTGACACTCTTATTTAGATTACTTGTTTTCCCCTGAGGCGGAAGCCGGGGGCATTTCTCTGCGCTAAATTTGTTAATAACCGACTTTCTGTGTGAGAGTGTGTGAATTTGTAAGCCTTTACTGTGTTACTTGACGATCTCTTACAGCTACGCTTACCGGCTTTTTTAACCATTTTTTAACTATTGTACATATTTTAAACTGCTGCTGTATCTTAACTATCAGACACTGACCGCCTGCACGTTTTGACGCGATCTAGGCGTCACAAGGGTCCCGATCTTCTTTCCTCCTCCGGTTGCAGCCGAGCACAGTGCTCTCGCCGGCTGGGTGAAACGGAACCGCCATCTTGGGGGGAGGCAGGGTAGCGCTCCAGCTCCTGGACGCCTCCCACCCTCCTCCCACATCACATTAAGTTATGGATAAAAGGAAAGGGCTTTCCCGTCCGCGCAGCGGGCGGGCGCAGCGGGCGCGCCGATGGCGCGCCGAAGGCGCGCCTAAGGCAAGCCCGTCTGCGCCAGTACCCCTGTTCCTCTCGCCCCTAAAATCCGCTGGTCTTCAGATCAACTGCTCCACCTCCGTCCTGCCACTTGCGCCCTCGCTGGCGGCTGTAATACCTGTTGTCTGGAATCTACCGCATTTTCCTGTCCTCACTGTAACTTCTCTCTTCCTGTGGTATCTAAAACGCCGCTACTTTCCCCAATTGGTAATGTTCAGCCTCCCACCACCATAACAGCCGCTTTAGTTAATTGTAGATCTCTTCCAGCCCACGCCCATGACATCTGGTTATCTCTTGATACCCACAAATGGGATTTATTGTTTCTTACGGAAACATGGATAAAAGACTCTTCTAAACCTGATATCACTCTAGCTACCCCCCCTGGTTATTGTTTTACTGGTATTAAGCGAGACAATTCTAAGACCGGTGGGGGCCTTGCGATTATTGCTAAATCCCATTTCAAATTAAACCTCACTAAAATTCCTAACTTAGGTCTCATTGAAGCCGCTTATTTTACAATCTTGGACACTGCCAGGACCATCTGTGCTGGCATTTTGGTCTATAACCCCCCTGCCGTCACCTCTTCCTCTCTTACTTCCTTGATGCATTCTATTGCTGATTTTTCTCTTAAACACTCCCATTTTACTGACTTAGGAGATTTTAACTTACATATTGATAATCCTTCCTGTACTCTAGCCTCCTCTTTGTTAGAAACTCTACAAGGACTCACCCTGTCCCAATTTGTGACAGACTCGACTCATATAGCTGGCCACACACTTGACCTCATTTTTTCTAATCTTCCCACCCTCTCTACCCTCCCCCCCACTCCTTTGACTTGGACCGATCATTTTCTTATTCCTTTTTCGTTCTTGGCTCCCACCCCTCCTCCCACTATTCCCCTTAATCGAGTTAAAGGACGTAAATGGGCCAAAGTTACTTGTGACTCTGTGGAAGCCCATCTCCGTTTTCACTTTAACCAATTAAATGACCTTAATTCTGAAACTTTGAGATTTAATTCGTCTCTCTCCGATGCACTTGACTCTGTTTCCCCTCTCGCTCCTCTTACTTCCTCCAGATCTCGTCCCTCTGCCCCTTGGTTTTCCCCTCTGCTGCGTGTGGAAAAGAGCAAGTGCAAGCAGCTGGAACGCAAATGGAGAGTAAACTATGATCCTTTAGCCAAATCGGCTTACAAATCCGCCCTAAATCACTTCCATAAACTTAAACGCTCCTCTATGAGAGCTTACTTTTCCAATCTTATCCAACAGGCGCAGAATTCCTCTAAAACCCTTTTCTCCATTGTGAAAGATTTCGTTAACCCTACTGCTTCTAAATCCCTCTGTACCCCCACTCAAGATCTCTGCAATGGATTGTCTGATTTCTTCCAAGAGAAGATAGTTAATCTTTCTTCCTCCTTCGCAGCGACAATTTCTGACCACTCGGAAGATCGCTCTTGCTCCCTCTCATGCTCTTTCAATTCTTTTTGCGAGCTAACTCCAGACCCTGCGTTAGTTTTGCTGCACACCGTCAAGTCTGGTTCCCCCCTAGACCCAGTCCCGGCCAAAGTTATGAGCACTCTTGCCCCCATTCTAGTGAACCCGTTTCTCTCCATCTGGAATGCCTCTCTGTCGCGTGGCCTATTTCCCTTAGTTTGGAAACAGGCCAGGATTGTCCCCATACTGAAAAAACCCGGTGCCGATCCTTCTCTTTTTAGTAACTATCGCCCCATTTCGCTTCTGCCTAAACCTGCCAAGATTCTGGAGAAGGTGGTACAGAAACAGTTGGCACTTTACCTTGAGTCTAACCAGCTACTACACGACTCCCAGTCCGGCTTCAGAACCGGCTATAGTACTGAGACAGCGCTGCTTGAAGTCTCAGAAATTATCAGGGAATTGGTGGATAGGGGCGAGGAGGCCATGTTGGTCCTCCTCGACCTATCCGCTGCTTTTGATACTGTTTCTCATAAAATACTTACCACCCGCTTACAACAACTAGGGGTGGGTGGGACAGTGTTGGCCTGGATTACTTCTTTTTTGTCTACTCGTTTTCAAAGGGTTGTGATGCACCCTTTTGAATCCGAGGATAAACCCCTCTTGTGCGGAGTGCCCCAGGGTTCCGCTCTGAGCCCTCTACTCTTCAATGCTTATGTGGCTCCTCTGGCCAAGGTAGTTGAGTCCTGGGGTGTCAGGGTGGTCTCCTATGCTGACGATACTCAGCTTATTTTCTCCTTTCGAGACCATTCTGACTCCCTCTTTTCCAACTTTAGAAACTGCCTTGGCAACATCTGCACCTGGATGTCCGCTAACCACCTTGCCCTTAACACCGACAAAACTGAGGTTCTTTTTTTCAGCAAGAAATCCCCCCCCCCTGCTTCCCTTTGGTGGCCTACCATCTTGAATCCTCCTCCCACCCCCGTTCAGGCAGCTCGTAACCTTGGGTACACTTTTGACAACTCTTTGTCTGGAAGTGCACAAGTCAACAAAGTGGTAGGGGCCTGTTTCTCTAAATTACGTATGATCAGGAAGATCTTCCCCTTCCTTCCCCAATCTTCCCGCAGAACTGTGGTCCAGGCTCTTATCACCACCCATTTGGACTATGCTAACAGTCTTTATGCAGGTGCCCCTCTATACCTTATCGACCGCCTGCAAATAGTCCAAAACGCGGCAGCCCGGCTCATCGGTAATATCCCTGCCCGTACTTCAGTCAGAGCCTACCGAGAAGACCTTCATTGGCTTCCCATTCTTCGTCGCATCGATTTCAAAATCCTGACCCTGACATTTCGGGCTATTCATGGAATTGGCCCGCTTTATTTGAGAAAGCGTCTCAAAATCTCTCTTTCAGTTAGGCATCTAAGATCCAACAACCTTCGTCTTCTGATTGTACCAAGATTCAAGCTTTCTCGGAGTGGCGGTCGATCTTTCACCGTCACTGCCGCAAAGCTCTGGAACAACCTTCCCCTTGATCTCAGGTTTTGCGAATCTGAGCAAGCTTTTCGACGCAAACTTAAGACCTGGTTGTTCTCTAAGCGTTAGGTCCTGGTATTGTCAGACTCTCGCTTTTTCCTAGTCCTTGTGTGGGATATGACTCTGGTTACTCTTCCTGGGGACAACTCTGTAATCCTAGCGCCGGGACACCTCCGCCGGAGGTAGCTGTGCGCTCTACAAGCTTCATAAATAAATAAATAAATAAATAGGCACCCACCCCTCCTATGTCTGGGCACTGCTGGGGGGACTCTGCACCCACCCCTCCTGTGTCTGGGCACTGCTGGGGGGACTCTGCACCCAACCCTCCTATGTCTTGGCACTGCTGGGAGGACTCTCACCCACCCCTCCTGTGTCTGGGCACTGCTTGGAGTGATAGGCACCCACCCTTCCTGTGTCTGGGCACTGCTGGGAGTGATAGGCACCCACGCCTCCTATGTCTGGGCACTGCTGGGAGGACTCTCACCCACCCCTCCTGTGTCTGGGCACTGCTGGGAGTGATAGGCACCCACCCTTCCTATGTCTGGGCACTGCTGGGGGGACTCTGCACCCACCCCTCCTGTGTCTGGGCACTGCTGGGGGGGACTCTACACCCACCCCTCCTATGTCTGGGCACTGCTGGGAGTACTCTGCACCCACCCCTCCTATGTCTGGGCACTGCTGGTAGGACTCTCACCCACCCCTCCTGTGTCTGGGCACTGCTGGGAGTGATAGGCACCCACCCCTCCTATGTCTGGGCACTGCTGGGGGGACTCTGCACCCACCCCTCCTGTGTCTGGGCACTGCTGGGGGGACTCTGCACCCACCCCTCCTATGTCTGGGTACTGCTGGGAGTGATAGGCACTCACCCCTCCTATGTCTGGGCACTGCTGGGGGGACTCTGCACCCACCCCTCCTATGTCTGGGCACTGCTGGGAGGACTCTGCACCCACCCCTCCTGTGTCTGGGCACTGCTGGGAGGACTCTCACCCACCCCTCCTGTGTCTGGGCACTGCTGGGAGTGATAGGCACCCACCCCTCCTCTGTCTGGGCACTGCTGGGGGGACTCTGCACCCACCCCTCCTGTGTCTGGGCACTGCTGGGGGGACTCTGCACCCACCCTCCTATATCTAGGCACTGCTGGGAGTGATAGGCACCCACCCCTCCTATGTCTGGGCACTGCTGGGGGGACTCTGCACCCACCCCTCCTATGTCTGGGCACTGCTGGGGGGACTCTGCACCCACCCCTCCTGTGTCTGGGCACTGCTGGGGGGACTCTCACCCACCCCTCCTATATCTGGGCACTGCTGGGGGGACTCTACACCCACCCCTCCTGTGTCTGGGCACTGCTGGGGGGACTCTGCACCCACCCCTCCTGTGTCTGGGCACTGCTGGGAGTGATAGGCACTCACCCCTCCTATGTTTGGGCACTGCTGGGGGGACTCTGCACCCACCCCTCCTATGTCTGGGCACTGCTGGGAGGACTCTGCACCCACCCCTCCTGTGTCTGGGCACTGCTGGGGGGACTCTGCACCCACTCCTCCTATGTCTAGGCACTGCTGGGAGGACTCTGCACCCACCCCTCCTATGTCTGGGCACTGCTGGGGGGACTCTGCACCCACCCCTCCTATGTCTGGGCACTGCTGGGGGGACTCTGCACCCACCCCTCCTATGTCTGGACACTGCTGGGAGGACTCTCACCCACCCCTCCTATGTCTGGGCACTGCTGGGAGGACTCTCACCCACCCCTCCTGTGTCTGGGTACTGCTGGGAGTGATAGGCACCCACCCCTCCTGTGTCTGGGCACTGCTGGGAGTGATAGGCACCCACCCCTCCTATGTCTGGGCACTGCTGGGGGGACTCTGCACCCACCCCTCCTGTGTCTGGGCACTGCTGGGGGGACTCTGCACCCACCCCTCCTATGTCTGGGCACTGCTAGGAGGACTCTGCACCCACCCCTCCTGTGTCTGGGCACTGCTGGGGGGACTCTGCACCCACCCTCCTATGTCTGGGCACTGCTGGGAGTGATAGGCATCCACCCCTCCTATGTCTGGGCACTGCTGGGGGGACTCTGCACCCACCCCTCCTGTGTCTGGACACTGCTGGTGGGACTCTGCACCCACCCCTCCTATGTCTGGGCACTGCTGGGAGTCATAGGCACCCACCCCTCCTATGTCTGGGCACTGCTGGGAGGACTCTCACCCACCCCTCCTGTGTCTGGGCACTGCTGGGAGTGATAGGCACCCACCCCTCCTATGTCTGGGCACTGCTGGGAGGACTCTGCACCCACCCCTCCTATGTCTGGGCACTGCTGGGAGTGATAGGCACCCACCCCTCCTATGTCTGGGCACTGCTGGGAGGACTCTGCACCCACCCGTCCTATGTCTGGGCACTGCTGGGGGGACTCTGCACACACCCCTCCTATGTCTGGGCACTGCTGGGGGGACTCTGCACCCACCCCTCCTATGTCTGGGCACTGCTGGGGGACTCTGCACCCACCCCTCCCATGTCTGGGCACTGCTGGGAGTGATAGGCACCCACTCCTCCTGTGTCTGGGCACTGCTGGGAGTGATAGGCACCCACCCCTCCTATGTCTGGGCACTGCTGGGAGGACTCTGCACCCACCCCTTCTATGTCTGGGCACTGCTGGGAGGGCTCTGCACCCACCCCTCCTGTGACTGGGCACTGCTGGGGGGACTCTGCACCCACCCCTCCTATGTCTGGGCACTGCTGGGAGGACTCTGCACCCACCCCTCCTATGTCTGGGCACTGCTGGGGGGACTCTGCACCCACCCCTCCTATGTCTGGGCACTGCTGGGGGGACTCTGCACCCACCCCTCCTATGTCTGGGCACTGCTTGGAGGACTCTCACCCACCCCTCCTGTGTCTGGGCACTGCTGGGAGTGATAGGCACCCACCCCTCCTATGTCTGGGCACTGCTGGGGGGACTCTGCACCCACCCCTCCTGTGTCTGGGCAATGCTGGGGGGACTCTGCACCCACCCATCCTATGTCTGGGCACTGCTGGGAGGACTCTCACCCACCCCTCCTGTGTCTGGGTACTGCTGGGAGTTATAGGCACCCACCCCTCCTGTGTCTGGGCACTGCTGGGAGTGATAGGCACCCACCCCTCCTATGTCTGGGCACTGCTGGGGGGACTCTGCACCCACCCCTCCTGTGTCTGGACACTACTGGGGGGACTCTGCACCCACCCTTCCTATGTCTGGGCACTGCTGGGAGGACTCTCACCCACCCCTCCTGTGTCTGGGTACTGCTGGGAGTGATAGGCACCCACCCCTCCTGTGTCTGGGCACTGCTGGGAGTGATAGGCACCCACCCCTCCTATGTCTGGGCACTGCTGGGGGGACTCTGCACCCACCCCTCCTGTGTCTGGGCACTACTGGGTGACTCTGCACCCACCCCTCCTATGTCTGGGCACTGCTGGGAGGACTCTCACCCACCCCTCCTGTGTCTGGGCACTGCTGGAGGGACTCTGCACCCACCCCTCCTGTGTCTGGGCACTGCTGGGAATGATAGGCACCCACCCCTCCTGTTGGACCCGGCCTCGTGGCGTGGTCCTTAACCCCCTGGATTGTGCCCGTTCCCCGCCCCGGCCTTCACGGGCCACCCGTCTGAACTGCACCAAGGCCCTTCACCCGGAGCTGCACGTGGTCGCATACTCCTCGTGGCTCCGCCATCTTGTTGGCATCCACGTCACCCCGTGCACCAACCCGGCCTCGACCCCAGCGAAGCCCGACATCGAGGCACCACGAACTAGCCAGGGGGTGCCGCAGGAACCATTCATCGCCCCCGGCGGAGGACAGTATCGATGGGACCCCCAACTGTCCTCCCCTCTCGAGGTGTGATCGCCCGGCAACTCCCATGGGCCTGGCGCCTCTCCTGCTGGGCGTCTGGCCACCTCCACCCGGCCACTCCGCCCCCTCGGGCGCATAGGTCTGGACATCAAAGGGCTCCAGACCTATATCTGGGGCAACCCCACCACAGCTCGGCAGTTGTATCCCAGAGTCGAGAGCCCTGCTGATTGAATCGCGGCTGACTCTACGGAGAAGAACTCTTGTCGGAACCATCACGAGCCCTGCTGACTGCGTCGCGGCTCCCTCTTGTGAACTCTTTCTGAACCACCTGGAACATCGGAGCCCTGCTGACGCTGTCGCGGCCCAACCTCGCTGGAACCTTCCTCGGAGCCCTGCTGACGACGTCGCGGCTCGAGCTGAACAGAGACCATCTTGAGAGCCCTGCTGATTGAATCGCGGCTCTCCACGAACTGTACGCCAGAGCCCTGCTGACGCCGTCGCGGCTCGACCCCTCCGAGATCAGAGGTCCTCCAGCGTGAGGATAAGAACTGGGCCCCAGGTACCCTCGTACCACATTCCTGCCAAAGACTGTCCCGCTACCCCTACCCTTCCAAAGAGACATTGAGACTTTTGGTGGATCCCTCGATCCCTTCGTGTAAATACTGAACTCGTAACCTTTTATTGATGATAAAGAATTGCTTGTCTTGAGAACAACCTCCTTGAGTCCGGTGTGGTGGTGTTACTGTGCTAGTACGGGATAGGAGAAGGATCTCTCAGGAGACTTCTCGGCAGCGCTCGGCTACTTCGTGCAGTGAGAGGGCCCCCCCTTGGTGGTCTCACCGACTCCTCGGGGTCCGCCTTCCAACATTTGGTGGCCAGCGACGGGATCCGAGCCGAATGCAGTACGTACCAGCCAGTACCCACTAGCTACCCATCCAAACAAATAGCATCATGAGCAACCAGGAAAACAACGCGACAATGGAGTTCCAGCCCGAACGGCTGGAGGAATATACGCACAAAGAATTAAAACAGTTCTGCAGAGACAAAGGCATTGCAACCACCAGCCTCGGTACCAAGGAAGAGATGCAGAAAGCTCTGAGGGCATGGTTGGAGGCTGGGGCAGGCCCCTCCCAGGAAGAAGGGCCCTTGCCCCTGACGGAGACCACAGCAACCGCACTGACCCCGGCAACCGGAGGAAGAAAGAGCCTAGAAACCGGCCTCTCCGAGGAAGAAATACGAGAGCGGGAAAAGGTCCGGAGCCACGAACTAGAGCTCGCCCGACTGCGGCTGGGCGGCGAACTCCAGCTGGCAGAAAAGAAACTGGCCCTCGAGCAGCTACGCCTTCAAGAAGAAATAGAAGAGAAGAGACGACACCGGGAGTTGGAGGAAAAGAAAATAACTCTTGAGCACGAGCGCAGTCTCAAGGAGCTCGAGATCAAGGCCAAGAACGGAGGGACCGACACCCCCAGTACTAGAGACACTCTACCGCCCCCCGAGGCCAAGGTGCATATCCCGAAGGAGGTCGTCAAGGAGTATTACAAGAATGACGATATCCAACAATGGTTCAAGGCCTACGAGGTGGCCATGACCTCCCATCGGGTGCCCCGAAAAGACTGGGGCGCAGGCCTGTGGGGGCGATTCCTGAGTGAAGGGCGGGACACGCTGCTCCAGCTACCGGAGGAGGTGATGACCTCCTACGATCACATGAAGGAGGCCCTGCTCACCCGATACGGACTAACAGCGGAGATGTACCGCCAGCGGTTCCGAGACTGCAAGAAAATCCCGGGTACCACATGGGTGGAATATGTGGACTTTTTCAGTCGGGCCCTAGAAGGGTGGATCAAAGGCAGCAAAGTAACCACCTACGGACAACTGGTCGACCTCATCGTCTGGGAACACCTTTCCAATAATTGCTTCGTGGAACTGAGACAGCACCTCCTCGACAGCAAAATGACCGACCCGCGCAAACTTGCCGTCGAGGCCGATCGATGGGTCAACTCCCGGGTCCCCCGGAGCTCAATGGGGGAGTACCAGAGGAACCCCAACGGACCCCCATGCCAGCGCGGTGGGGGGGGAGGGCCGAACAGGAACCGAGACCCTCCCGCTGGGGCCCCCAGGAGCCCCCCTCGAGGGCCACCTCAGCCACATCTCTCCCCGAGCCTAGCGCGAAGGGTGGGCCCGGCCCGACCCGGACCACGGCCACCAGTGACCTGCTATGGCTGCCAACAAACCGGACACTTTGCCAGCGACCCGGCCTGCCCCCTGAACCGAAGAAACGGGGCCGGCGGGCCCCCGCCCCGGCAGCTGACAGCCGCCGCCTTGGGGGGAGAGGAGGAAGAAGAGGTCCTCGACCGAGAAAACACTGAGTGGGAGCCGGCAGCCATGTCCCTGGTCTGCCTGGGTAGCCGAGAGATGGTACCCTGCACCCCCATCCCAACCAACACCCAGAAGTACCGGCAGCAGGTCACGGTCAACGGACAACGGGCCGAAGCCCTTCGCGACACCGGCGCCAGTATCACCGCTGTCCGCTGCCACCTGGTGACCCCTGAACAGATTCTACCGAATGTGCTGTGCCCTGTGCGGACGGCCGACAACAGTGAAAGCCTATGCCAGATGGCCCTGGTCCCCTTCGAGTGGGGAGGGGTGACGGGCCTGCTGAAGGTGACGGTGCGCGACGACGCCCCGGTCGACTGCCTCCTGGGGAACGACTTGGAGAGTTCCCCCTGGGCTCAAGTAGAACGACGAGAGCACCTCCGAATGTTGGGACTGGCTGATTGGGCCTGCGCCATCACCCGGTCCATGACCGCCCAGGCCCCCCGCTCCTCCTCGACCTCCGGGACGGCCCGACCCGAGGGGCTCACACCCCCTCCCGCCAGCAGCGAGGAGGAGGCGGACACCGACCCCGGGCCCAGCGAATCCTCCCCCGAAGAGATGGCTTCTCCGAGCGCCCTACCAGAACTGACGCAATGGCAACATGAAGGGGGCCCCACCCGAGAGCAGTTCCAGCAAGAGCAACAGTCCTGTCCCTCTCTCGAAGGGGTCCGACAGCAGGCGACCGCGCAAGCCAACGGTGACCAGACCGGCACCCACTGGATCTACTGGGCCGAGGGCCTGTTGTACAGTGAACAGAAAGTGGCAGAACTCGGGGCCGGCCGCGTGTTGGTGGTCCCCCTCCGCTTCCGGGAGTTCCTTCTCAACCTGGCCCATGATGAGCCCCTCGCCGGACACTTGGGGCAAGACAAAACGTACAGTCGTCTGGTGACCCACTTCTACTGGCCTCGGATGCGGAGAGATGTGGACAACCACTGCCGGTCCTGCCAGACCTGCCAAGCCAGCGGAAAGACGGGGGGTCGGGTCAAGGCCCCCCTCCAGCCCTTTCCCGCCGTCAGCACCCCGTTTGAACGAGTCGGAATCGACATTGTGGGACCCCTGGACCCCCAAACCGCCCTGGGCCACCGCTTCATCCTGGTCCTCGTGGACCACGCCACCAGGTACCCGGAGGCGGTCCCGCTCAGAACTATAACGGCCCCTGTGGTAGGCCGGGCCTTGATGGGGATCTTCTCCCGAGTGGGATTCCCCAGCGAAGTGGTGAGCGACCGTGGCACGAACTTTATCTCCAGGTACATGCGGTCCCTGTGGCAACAATGCGGGGTCACATACAAGTTCACGACCCCATATCACCCTCAGGGGAACGGGCTGGTTGAGCGGTTCAACCGAACATTGAAAGGGATGATCCAGGGCCTGGAAGAACCCCTCAGGCGGAAATGGGATGTCCTGCTGCCCTGCCTCCTGTTTGCCTATCGGGAGGTCCCGCAGAAGTCCCTGGGGTTCAGCCCGTTTGAACTATTGTATGGGCACCCGGTCCGCGGACCACTCAGCCTGGTCAAGGAGGGCTGGGAGATGAAGCCCCGAGGCGCCCCTCCTGACGTCTACCGATACCTCCTGACCCTCCGAAACCAGACCCGCAAGTTCCGAGCCATAGCCGAAGCCAACCTCGAGGCCAGCCAGGAGGACATGAAGCGGTGGTACGATCGCAACACTTCTACGGTAGAATTCGAGCCAGGTCAGAAAGTATGGGTCATGGTCCCGGTCGAACCCGGCGCCCTCCAGGACAAGTGGACCGGGCCCTTCAAGGTGGTGGAGAAGAAAAGTCCCGTCACCTACCTGGTCGATCTGGAGTCCCCCCGGAACCCCCTCCGGGTCCTACATGCGAACAGGCTAAAACCCCACTTCGCCCGGACCGAACTGAGCCTGCTGCTGGCGACCGACGAGGGGAGCGAGGACGACTCCGAGCCCTTGCCCGACCTCTTGCAGTCCAACATCCATGATGGATCGATCGAAGGTGTCCAACTCGCCTCGTCCCTGACCCCGGAGCAGCGCAACGACTGCCAGCGATTACTGCGGGACTACGCAGCCCTCTTCTCTCTCACCCCGGGGGTGACCCACTGGTGCGTCCACGACGTCGACACCGGGGAGAACCCCCCCATACGACACAGAGCCTACCGGGTGCCTGACCGAGTGCGGGCCTGCATCCAGGCCGAAGTAGCGAAGATGCTGGCCCTGGGGGTCATCGAGCCTTCCGACAGCCCGTGGGCCAGCCCTGTCGTCCTGGTGCCCAAGGCCGCAGCTCCCGGTCACCCCCCGGAGTTGCGATTCTGCGTGGACTACCGAGCACTGAATGGAGTAACAAAGACGGACGCACACCCGATACCCCGGGCCGACGAACTGATCGACCGCCTAGGGGCCGCTCGCTACTTGAGCACGCTGGACCTCACCGCCGGGTACTGGCAAATCCAGCTCACCCCCGGCGCCCAAGAAAGATCCGCCTTTTCGACTCCGGATGGGCAATACCACTTTCGGGTGATGCCCTTCGGAATGAAGAACGCCCCGGCCACCTTCCAAAGACTGGTGAACAAGGTTTTGGCCGGGCTTGAGGCCTTCAGCGCGGCCTACTTAGATGACATTGCCGTGTACAGCAGCCACTGGGCCGAGCACCTCCTCCACCTGGAGGCCGTCCTGGCCGCCCTCCAGCGGGCCGGGCTCACAATCAAGGCCAGCAAATGCCAAATCGGCCACGGATCCGTGACCTACCTGGGCCATCAAGTGGGGAGCGGGCAGGTGGCCCCCCTCCAAGCGAAGATAGATGCCATCCAGACCTGGGAACCCCCCACTACCCAGACCGCTGTCCGGGCCTTCCTGGGTCTCACCGGATACTACCGGCGGTTTATCCGGGACTATGGGAGCATTGTTGGCCCCCTCACAGAGTTAACGTCCAAAAAGCAGCCCAAGAAGGTACACTGGACACCCCGCTGCCAAACAGCCTTCGACACCCTAAAGACAGCCATGTGTACTGCCCCGGTGCTGCAGGCCCCGGACTATCAGAAGGAGTTCGTGGTACAGACGGACGCCTCCGAGTATGGGATCGGGGCCGTCCTATCCCAAGCCGACGAAAAGGGGCTCGACCGACCAGTGGCCTTCATCAGCCGACGACTACTGCCCCGAGAGCAACGCTGGAGCACTATTGAGCGCGAGGCCTTCGCTGTGGTGTGGGCCCTCAAGAAGCTCCGGCCCTACCTCTTTGGCACCCACTTCCGGGTCCAGACCGACCACCGGCCCTTGCAATGGTTAATGCAAATGCGGGGCGAGAACCCCAAGCTGCTGCGGTGGTCCATCTCGCTACAAGGGATGGACTTTGACGTCGAACACCGGCCCGGCAATGACCACGCCAACGCCGACGGCCTGTCCCGCTTCTTCCGCCTTGACGAGGAGAATCCCCAAGGAGATGGGTGACTCTCCATGCCTTCGGCTGGGGGGGACGCCTGTTGGACCCGGCCTCGTGGCGTGGTCCTTAACCCCCTGGATTGTGCCCGTTCCCCGCCCCGGCCTTCACGGGCCACCCGTCTGAACTGCACCAAGGCCCTTCACCCGGAGCTGCACGTGGTCGCATACTCCTCGTGGCTCCGCCATCTTGTTGGCATCCACGTCACCCCGTGCACCAACCCGGCCTCGACCCCAGCGAAGCCCGACATCGAGGCACCACGAACTAGCCAGGGGGTGCCGCAGGAACCATTCATCGCCCCCGGCGGAGGACAGTATCGATGGGACCCCCAACTGTCCTCCCCTCTCGAGGTGTGATCGCCCGGCAACTCCCATGGGCCTGGCGCCTCTCCTGCTGGGCGTCTGGCCACCTCCACCCGGCCACTCCGCCCCCTCGGGCGCATAGGTCCGGACATCAAAGGGCTCCAGACCTATATCTGGGGCAACCCCACCACAGCTCGGCAGTTGTATCCCGGAGTCGAGAGCCCTGCTGATTGAATCGCGGCTGACCCTACGGAGAAGAACTCTTGTCGGAACCATCACGAGCCCTGCTGACTGCGTCGCGGCTCCCTCTTGTGAACTCTTTCTGAACCACCTGGAACATCGGAGCCCTGCTGACGCTGTCGCGGCCCAACCTCGCTGGAACCTTCCTCGGAGCCCTGCTGACGACGTCGCGGCTCGAGCTGAACAGAGACCATCTTGAGAGCCCTGCTGATTGAATCGCGGCTCTCCACGAACTGTACGCCAGAGCCCTGCTGACGCCGTCGCGGCTCGACCCCTCCGAGATCAGAGGTCCTCCAGCGTGAGGATAAGAACTGGGCCCCAGGTACCCTCGTACCACATTCCTGCCAAAGACTGTCCCGCTACCCCTACCCTTCCAAAGAGACATTGAGACTTTTGGTGGATCCCTCGATCCCTTCGTGTAAATACTGAACTCGTAACCTTTTATTGATGATAAAGAATTGCTTGTCTTGAGAACAACCTCCTTGAGTCCGGTGTGGTGGTGTTACTGTGCTAGTACTGGATAGGAGAAGGATCTCTCAGGAGACTTCTCGGCAGCGCTCGGCTACTTCGTGCAGTGAGAGGGCCCCCCCTTGGTGGTCTCACCGACTCCTCGGGGTCCGCCTTCCAACACCTCCTATGTCTGGGCACTGCTGGGAGGACTCTGCACCCACCCCTCCTATGTCTGGGCACTGCTGGGAGTGATAGGCACCCACCCCTCCTATGTCTGGGCACTGCTGGGGGGACTCTGCACCCACCCCTCCTGTGTCTGGGCACTGCTGGGGGGACTCTGCACCCACCCCTCCTATGTCTGGGCACTGCTGGGAGTGATAGGCACTCACCCCTCCTATGTTTGGGCACTGCTGGGGGGACTCTGCACCCACCCCTCCTATGTCTGGGCACTGCTGGGAGGACTCTGCACCCACCCCTCCTGTGTCTGGGCACTGCTGGGGGGGACTCTGCACCCACCCCTCCTATGTCTGGGCACTGCTGGGAGGACTCTGCACCCACCCCTCCTATGTCTGGGCACTGCTGGGGGGACTCTGCACCCACCCCTCCTGTGTCTGGGCACTGCTGGGAGTGATAGGCACCCACCCCTCCTATGTCTGGGCACTGCTGGGAGGACTCTGCACCCACCCCTCCTGTGTCTGGGCACTGCTGGGAGTGATAGGCACCCACCCCTCCTATGTCTGGGCACTGCTGGGAGGACTCTGCACCCACCCCTCCTGTGTCTGGGCACTGCTGGGGGGGACTCTGCACCCACCCCTCCTATGTCTGGGCACTGCTGGGAGGACTCTGCACCCACCCCTCCTATGTCTGGGCACTGCTGGGGGGACTCTGCACCCACCCCTCCTGTGTCTGGGCACTGCTGGGAGTGATAGGCACCCACCCCTCCTATGTCTGGGCACTGCTGGGAGGACTCTGCACCCACCCCTCCTATGTCTGGGCACTGCTGGGAGTGATAGGCACCCACCCCTCCTACGTCTGGGCACTGCTGGGAGGACTCTGCACCCACCCCTCCTATGTCTGGGCACTGCTGGGGGGACTCTGCACCCACCCCTCCTATGTCTGGGCACTGCTGGGAGTGATAGGCACCCACCCCTCCTATGTCTGGGCACTGCTGGGGGGACTCTGCACCCACCCCTCCTATGTCTGGGCACTGCTGGGGTGGGGGGGACTCTGCACCTACCCCTCCTATGTCTGGGCACTGCTGGAGGGACTCTGCACCCACCCCTCCTATGTCTGGGCACTGCTGGGAGCACTCTGCACCCACCCCTCCTATGTCTGGGCACTGCTGGGGGGGGGACTCTGCACCCACCCCTCCTATGTCTGGGCACTGTTGGAGGGACTCTGCACCCACCCATCCTATGTCTGGGCACTGCTGGGAGTGATAGGCACCCACCCCTCCTGTGTCTGGGCACTGCTGGGAGTGATAGGCACCCACCCCTCCTATGTCTGGGCACTGCTGGGAGGACTCTGCACCCAGCCCTCCTATGTCTGGGCACTGCTGGGAGTGATAGGCACCCACCCCTCCTATGTCTGGGCACTGCTGGGAGGACTCTGCACCCACCCCTCCTATGTCTGGGCACTGCTGGGAGGACTCTCACCCACCCCTCCTGTGTCTGGGCACTACTGGGAGTGATAGGCACCCACCCCTCCTATGTCTGGGCACTGCTGGGAGTGATAGGCACCCACCCCTCCTCTGTCCGGGCACTGCTGGGAGAACTCTCACCCACCCCTCCTGTGTCTGGGCACTGCTGGGAGTGATAGGCACCCACCCCTCCTATGTCTGGGCACTGCTGGGAGTGATAGGCACCCACCCCTCCTATGTCTGGGCACTGCTGGGAGGACTCTGCACCCACCCCTCCTATGTCTGGGCACTGCTGGGAGTGATAGGCACCCACTCCTCCTGTGTCTGGGCACTGCTGGGAGTGATAGGCACCCACCCCTCCTATGTCTGGGCACTGCTGGGAGGACTCTGCACCCACCCCTCCTATGTCTGGGCACTGCTGGGAGTGATAGGCACCCACTCCTCCTGTGTCTGGGCACTGCTGGGAGTGATAGGCACCCACCCCTCCTATGTCTGGGCACTGCTGGGAGGACTCTGCACCCACCCATCCTATGTCTGGGCACTGCTGGAAGTGATAGGCACCTACCCCTCCTATGTCTGGGCACTGCTGGGAGTGATAGGCACCCACCCCTCCTATGACTGGGCACTGCTGGGAGGACTCTGCACCCACCCCTCCTGTGTCTGGGCACTGCTGGGAGTGATAGGCACCCACCCCTCCTATGTCTGGGCACTGCTGGGGGGACTCTGCACCCACCCCTCCTGTGTCTGGGCACTGCTGGGGGGACTCTGCACCCACCCTCCTATGTCTGGGCACTGCTGGGAGTGATAGGCATCCACCCCTCTTATGTCTGGGCACTGCTGGGGGGACTCTGCACCCACCCCTCCTGTGTCTGGGCACTGCTGGGGGGACTCTGCACCCACCCCTCCTATGTCTGGGCACTGCTGGGAGTCATAGGCACCCACCCCTCCTATGTCTGGGCACTGCTGGGGGGACTCTGCACTCACCCCTCCTATGTCTGGGCACTGCTGGGGGGACTCTGCACCCACCCCTCCTATGTCTGGGCACTGCTGGGGGGACTCTGCACCCACCCCTCCCGTGTCTGGGCACTGCTGGGAGTGATAGGCACCCACTCCTCCTGTGTCTGGGCACTGCTGGGAGTGATAGGCACCCACCCCTCCTATGTCTGGGCACTGCTGGGAGGACTCTGCACCCACCCCTTCTATGTCTGGGCACTGCTGGGAGGGCTCTGCACCCACCCCTCCTGTGACTGGGCACTGCTGGGGGGACTCTGCACCCACCCCTCCTATGTCTGGGCACTGCTGGGAGGACTCTGCACCCACCCCTCCTATGTCTGGGCACTGCTGGGGGGACTCTGCACCCACCCCTCCTATGTCTGGGCACTGCTGGGGGGACTCTGCACCCACCCCTCCTATGTCTGGGCACTGCTTGGAGGACTCTCACCCACCCCTCCTGTGTCTGGGCACTGCTGGGAGTGATAGGCACCCACCCCTCCTATGTCTGGGCACTGCTGGGGGGACTCTGCACCCACCCCTCCTGTGTCTGGGCAATGCTGGGGGGACTCTGCACCCACCCCTCCTATGTGTGGGCACTGCTGGGAGGACTCTCACCCACCCCTCCTGTGTCTGGGTACTGCTGGGAGTTATAGGCACCCACCCCTCCTGTGTCTGGGCACTGCTGGGAGTGATAGGCACCCACCCCTCCTATGTCTGGGCACTGCTGGGGGGACTCTGCACCCACCCCTCCTGTGTCTGGGCACTACTGGGGGGACTCTGCACCCACCCCTCCTATGTCTGGGCACTGCTGGGAGGACTCTCACCCACCCCTCCTGTGTCTGGGTACTGCTGGGAGTGATAGGCACCCACCCCTCCTGTGTCTGGGCACTGCTGGGAGTGATAGGCACCCACCCCTCCTATGTCTGGGCACTGCTGGGGGGACTCTGCACCCACCCCTCCTGTGTCTGTGCACTACTGGGGGGACTCTGCACCCACCCCTCCTATGTCTGGGCACTGCTGGGAGGACTCTCACACACCCCTCCTGTGTCTGGGCACTGCTGGAGGGACTCTGCACCCACCCCTCCTGTGTCTGGGCACTGCTGGGAGTGATAGGCACCCACCCCTCCTATGTCTGGGCACTGCTGGGAGGACTCTGCACCCACCCCTCCTATGTCTGGGCACTGCTGGGAGTGATAGGCACCCACCCCTCCTATGTCTGGGCACTGCTGGGGGGACTCTGCACCCACCCCTCCTATGTCTGGGCACTGCTGGGAGTGATAGGCACTCACCCCTCCTATGTTTGGGCACTGCTGGGGGGACTCTGCACCCACCCCTCCTATGTCTGGGCACTGCTGGGAGGACTCTGCACCCACCCCTCCTGTGTCTGGGCACTGCTGGGGGGGACTCTGCACCCACCCCTCCTATGTCTGGGCACTGCTGGGAGGACTCTGCACCCACCCCTCCTATGTCTGGGCACTGCTGGGGGGACTCTGCACCCACCCCTCCTGTGTCTGGGCACTGCTGGGAGTGATAGGCACCCACCCCTCCTATGACTGGGCACTGCTGGGAGGACTCTGCACCCACACCTCCTGTGTCTGGGCACTGCTGGGAGTGATAGGCACCCACCCCTCCTATGTCTGGGCACTGCTGGGAGGACTCTGCACCCACCCCTCCTGTGTCTGGGCACTGCTGGGGGGGACTCTGCACCCACCCCTCCTATGTCTGGGCACTGCTGGGAGGACTCTGCACCCACCCCTCCTATGTCTGGGCACTGCTGGGGGGACTCTGCACCCACCCCTCCTGTGTCTGGGCACTGCTGGGAGTGATAGGCACCCACCCCTCCTATGTCTGGGCACTGCTGGGAGGACTCTGCACCCACCCCTCCTATGTCTGGGCACTGCTGGGAGTGATAGGCACCCACCCCTCCTATGTCTGGGCACTGCTGGGAGGACTCTGCACCCACCCCTCCTATGTCTGGGCACTGCTGGGGGGACTCTGCACCCACCCCTCCTATGTCTGGGCACTGCTGGGAGTGATAGGCACCCACCCCTCCTATGTCTGGGCACTGCTGGGGGGACTCTGCACCCACCCCTCCTATGTCTGGGCACTGCTGGCGTGGGGGGGACTCTGCACCCACCCCTCCTATGTCTGGGCACTGCTGGAGGGACTCTGCACCCACCCCTCCTATGTCTGGGCACTGCTGGGAGCACTCTGCACCCACCCCTCCTATGTCTGGGCACTGCTGGGGGGGGGACTCTGCACCCACCCCTCCTATGTCTGGGCACTGTTGGAGGGACTCTGCACCCACCCCTCCTATGTCTGGGCACTACTGGGAGTGATAGGCACCCACCCCTCCTGTGTCTGGGCACTGCTGGGAGTGATAGGCACCCACCCCTCCTATGTCTGGGCACTGCTGGGAGGACTCTGCACCCAGCCCTCCTATGTCTGGGCACTGCTGGGAGTGATAGGCACCCACCCCTCCTATGTCTGGGCACTGCTGGGAGGACTCTGCACCCACCCCTCCTATGTCTGGGCACTGCTGGGAGGACTCTCACCCACCCCTCCTGTGTCTGGGCACTACTGGGAGTGATAGGCACCCACCCCTCCTATGTCTGGGCACTGCTGGGAGTGATAGGCACCCACCCCTCCTATGTCTGGGCACTGCTGGGAGAACTCTCACCCACCCCTCCTGTGTCTGGGCACTACTGGGAGTGATAGGCACCCACCCCTCCTATGTCTGGGCACTGCTGGGAGTGATAGGCACCCACCCCTCCTATGTCTGGGCACTGCTGGGAGGACTCTGCACCCACCCCTCCTATGTCTGGGCACTGCTGGGAGTGATAGGCACCCACTCCTCCTGTGTCTGGGCACTGCTGGGAGTGATAGGCACCCACCCCTCCTATGTCTGGGCACTGCTGGGAGGACTCTGCACCCACCCCTCCTATGTCTGGGCACTGCTGGGAGTGATAGTCACCCACTCCTCCTGTGTCTGGGCACTGCTGGGAGTGATAGGCACCCACCCCTCCTATGTCTGGGCACTGCTGGGAGGACTCTGCACCCACCCCTCCTATGTCTGGGCACTGCTGGAAGTGATAGGCACCTACCCCTCCTATGTCTGGGTACTGCTGGGAGTGATAGGCACCCACCCCTCCTATGACTGGGCACTGCTGGGAGGACTCTGCACCCACCCCTCCTGTGTCTGGGCACTGCTGGGACTGATAGGCACCCACCCCTCCTATGTCTGGGCACTGCTGGGGGGACTCTGCACCCACCCCTCCTGTGTCTGGGCACTGCTGGGGGGACTCTGCATCCACCCTCCTATGTCTGGGCACTGCTGGGAGTGATAGGCATCCACCCCTCCTATGTCTGGGCACTGCTGGGGGGACTCTGCACCCACCCCTCCTGTGTCTGGGCACTGCTGGGGGGACTCTGCACCCACCCCTCCTATGTCTGGGCACTGCTGGGAGTCATAGGCACCCACCCCTCCTATGTCTGGGCACTGCTGGGGGGACTCTGCACCCACCCCTCCTATGTCTGGGCACTGCTGGGAGTTATAGGCACCCACCCCTCCTGTGTCTGGGCACTGCTGGGAGTGATAGGCACCCACCCCTCCTATGTCTGGGCACTGCTGGGGGGACTCTGCACCCACCCCTCCTGTGTCTGGGCACTACTGGGGGGACTCTGCACCCACCCCTCCTATGTCTGGGCACTGCTGGGAGGACTCTCACCCACCCCTCCTGTGTCTGGGTACTGCTGGGAGTGATAGGCACCCACCCCTCCTGTGTCTGGGCACTGCTGGGAGTGATAGGCACCCACCCCTCCTATGTCTGGGCACTGCTGGGGGGACTCTGCACCCACCCCTCCTGTGTCTGTGCACTACTGGGGGGACTCTGCACCCACCCCTCCTATGTCTGGGCACTGCTGGGAGTGATAGGCACCCACCCCTCCTATGTCTGGGCACTGCTGGGAGGACTCTGCACCCACCCCTCCTATGTCTGGGCACTGCTGGGAGTGATAGGCACCCACCCCTCCTATGTCTGGGCACTGCTGGGGGGACTCTGCACCCACCCCTCCTATGTCTGGGCACTGCTGGGAGTGATAGGCACTCACCCCTCCTATGTTTGGGCACTGCTGGGGGGACTCTGCACCCACCCCTCCTATGTCTGGGCACTGCTGGGAGGACTCTGCACCCACCCCTCCTGTGTCTGGGCACTGCTGGGGGGGACTCTGCACCCACCCCTCCTATGTCTGGACACTGCTGGGAGGACTCTGCACCCACCCCTCCTATGTCTGGGCACTGCTGGGGGGACTCTGCACCCACCCCTCCTGTGTCTGGGCACTGCTGGGAGTGATAGGCACCCACCCCTCCTATGACTGGGCACTGCTGGGAGGACTCTGCACCCACACCTCCTGTGTCTGGGCACTGCTGGGAGTGATAGGCACCCACCCCTCCTATGTCTGGGCACTGCTGGGAGGACTCTGCACCCACCCCTCCTGTGTCTGGGCACTGCTGGGGGGGACTCTGCACCCACCCCTCCTATGTCTGGGCACTGCTGGGAGGACTCTGCACCCACCCCTCCTATGTCTGGGCACTGCTGGGGGGACTCTGCACCCACCCCTCCTGTGTCTGGGCACTGCTGGGAGTGATAGGCACCCACCCCTCCTATGTCTGGGCACTGCTGGGAGGACTCTGCACCCACCCCTCCTATGTCTGGGCACTGCTGGGAGTGATAGGCACCCACCCCTCCTATGTCTGGGCACTGCTGGGAGGACTCTGCACCCACCCCTCCTATGTCTGGGCACTGCTGGGGGGACTCTGCACCCACCCCTCCTATGTCTGGGCACTGCTGGGAGTGATAGGCACCCACCCCTCCTATGTCTGGGCACTGCTGGGGGGACTCTGCACCCACCCCTCCTATGTCTGGGCACTGCTGGCATGGGGGGGACTCTGCACCCACCCCTCCTATGTCTGGGCACTGCTGGAGGGACTCTGCACCCACCCCTCCTATGTCTGGGCACTGCTGGGAGCACTCTGCACCCACCCCTCCTATGTCTGGGCACTGCTGGGGGGGGGACTCTGCACCCACCCCTCCTATGTCTGGGCACTGTTGGAGGGACTCTGCACCCACCCCTCCTATGTCTGGGCACTACTGGGAGTGATAGGCACCCACCCCTCCTGTGTCTGGGCACTGCTGGGAGTGATAGGCACCCACCCCTCCTATGTCTGGGCACTGCTGGGAGGACTCTGCACCCAGCCCTCCTATGTCTGGGCACTGCTGGGAGTGATAGGCACCCACCCCTCCTATGTCTGGGCACTGCTGGGAGGACTCTGCACCCACCCCTCCTATGTCTGGGCACTGCTGGGAGGACTCTCACCCACCCCTCCTGTGTCTGGGCACTACTGGGAGTGATAGGCACCCACCCCTCCTATGTCTGGGCACTGCTGGGAGTGATAGGCACCCACCCCTCCTATGTCTGGGCACTGCTGGGAGAACTCTCACCCACCCCTCCTGTGTCTGGGCACTACTGGGAGTGATAGGCACCCACCCCTCCTATGTCTGGGCACTGCTGGGAGTGATAGGCACCCACCCCTCCTATGTCTGGGCACTGCTGGGAGGACTCTGCACCCACCCCTCCTATGTCTGGGCACTGCTGGGAGTGATAGGCACCCACTCCTCCTGTGTCTGGGCACTGCTGGGAGTGATAGGCACCCACCCCTCCTATGTCTGGGCACTGCTGGGAGGACTCTGCACCCACCCCTCCTATGTCTGGGCACTGCTGGGAGTGATAGGCACCCACTCCTCCTGTGTCTGGGCACTGCTGGGAGTGATAGGCACCCACCCCTCCTATGTCTGGGCACTGCTGGGAGGACTCTGCACCCACCCCTCCTATGTCTGGGCACTGCTGGAAGTGATAGGCACCTACCCCTCCTATGTCTGGGTACTGCTGGGAGTGATAGGCACCCACCCCTCCTATGACTGGGCACTGCTGGGAGGACTCTGCACCCACCCCTCCTGTGTCTGGGCACTGCTGGGACTGATAGGCACCCACCCCTCCTATGTCTGGGCACTGCTGGGGGGACTCTGCACCCACCCCTCCTGTGTCTGGGCACTGCTGGGGGGACTCTGCATCCACCCTCCTATGTCTGGGCACTGCTGGGAGTGATAGGCATCCACCCCTCCTATGTCTGGGCACTGCTGGGGGGACTCTGCACCCACCCCTCCTGTGTCTGGGCACTGCTGGGGGGACTCTGCACCCACCCCTCCTATGTCTGGGCACTGCTGGGAGTCATAGGCACCCACCCCTCCTATGTCTGGGCACTGCTGGGGGGACTCTGCACCCACCCCTCCTATGTCTGGGCACTGCTGGGGGGGGACTCTGCACCCATCCCTCCTATGTCTGGGCACTGCTGGAGGAACTCTGCACCCACCCCTCCTATGTCTGGGCACTGCTGGGAGGACTCTGCACCCACCCCTCCTATGTCTGGGCACTGCTGGGAGTGATAGGCACCCACCCCTCCTATGTCTGGGCACTGCTGAGAGGACTCTGCACCCACCCCTCCTATGTCTGGGCACTGCTGGGAGGACACTCACCCACCCCTCCTGTGTCTGGGCACTGCTGGGAGTGATAGGCACCCACCCCTCCTATGTCTGGGCACTGCTGGGAGGACTCTGCACCCACCCCTCCTATGTCTGGGCACTGCTGGGAGGACTCTCACCCACCCCTCCTGTGTCTGGGCACTGCTGGGAGTGATAGGCACCCATCCCTCCTGTGTCTGGGCACTGCTGGGAGTGATAGGCACCCACTCCTCCTGTGTCTGGGCACTGCTGGGAGTGATAGGCACCCACCCCTCCTATGTCTGGGCACTGCTGGGAGGACTCTGCACCCACCCCTTCTATGTCTGGGCACTGCTGGAAGTGATAGGCACCCACCCCTCCTATGTCTGGGCACTGCTGGAAGTGATAGGCACCCACCCCTCCTATGACTGGGCACTGCTGGGAGGACTCTGCACCCACCCCTCCTGTGTCTGGGCACTGCTGGGAGGACTCTGCACCCACCCCTCCTATGTCTGGGCACTGCTGGGAGGACTCTGCACCCACCCCTCCTGTGTCTGGGCACTGCTGGGAGTGATAGGCACCCACCCCTCCTATGTCTGGGCACTGCTGGGGGGACTCTGCACCCACCCCTCCTGTGTCTGGGCACTGCTGGGGGGACTCTGCACCCACCCCTCCTATGTCTGGGCACTGCTGGGAGGACTCTCACCCACCCCTCCTGTGTCTGGGCACTGCTGGGAGTGATAGGCACCCACCCCTCCTGTGTCTGGGCACTGCTGGGAGTGATAGGCACCCACCCTTCCTATATCTGGGCACTGCTGGGGGACTCTGCACCCACCCCTCCTGTGTCTGGGCACTGCTGGGGGGACTCTGCACCCACCCCTCCTATGTCTGGGCACTGCTGGGAGTACTCTGCACCCACCCCTCCTATGTCTGGGCACTGCTGGGAGGACTCTCACCCACCCCTCCTGTGTCTGGGCACTGCTGGGAATGATAGGCACCCACCCCTCCTATGTCTGGGCACTGCTGGGGGGACTCTGCACCCACCCCTCCTATGTCTGGGCACTGCTGGGAGGACACTCACCCACCCCTCTTGTGTCTGGGCACTGCTGGGAGTGATAGGCACCCACCCCTCCTATGTCTGGGCACTGCTGGGAGGACTCTGCACCCACCCCTCCTATGTCTGGGCACTGCTGGGAGGACTCTCACCCACCCCTCCTGTGTCTGGGCACTGCTGGGAGTAATAGGCACCCATCCCTCCTGTGTCTGGGCACTGCTGGGAGTGATAGGCACCCACTCCTCCTGTGTCTGGGCACTGCTGGGAGTGATAGGCACCCACCCCTCCTATGTCTGGGCACTGCTGGGAGGACTCTGCACCCACCCCTTCTATGTCTGGGCACTGCTGGAAGTGATAGGCACCCACCCCTCCTATGTCTGGGCACTGCTGGAAGTGATAGGCACCCACCCCTCCTATGACTGGGCACTGCTGGGAGGACTCTGCACCCACCCCTCCTGTGTCTGGGCACTGCTGGGGGGACTCTGCACCCACCCCTCCTATGTCTGGGCACTGCTGGGGGGATTCTGCACCCACCCCTCCTATGTCTGGGCACTGCTGGGGGGACTCTGCACCCACCCCTCCTATGTCTGGGCACTGCTGGGGGGACTCTGCACCCACCCCTCCCGTGTCTGGGCACTGCTGGGAGTGATAGGCACCCACTCCTCCTGTGTCTGGGCACTGCTGGGAGTGATAGGCACCCACCCCTCCTATGTCTGGGCACTGCTGGGAGGACTCTGCACCCACCCCTTCTATGTCTGGGCACTGCTGGGAGGGCTCTGCACCCACCCCTCCTGTGTCTGGGCACTGCTGGGGGGACTCTGCACCCACCCCTCCTATATCTGGGCACTGCTGGGAGGACTCTGCACCCACCTCTCCTATGTCTGGGCACTGCTGGGGGGACTCTGCACCCACCCCTCCTATGTCTGGGCACTGCTGGGGGGACTCTGCACCCACCCCTCCTATGTCTGGGCAATGCTGGGAGGACTCTCACCCACCCCTCCTGTGTCTGGGCACTGCTGGGAGTGATAGGCACCCACCCCTCCTATGTCTGGGCACTGCTGGGGGGACTCTGCACCCACCCCTCCTGTGTCTGGGCAATGCTGGGGGGACTCTGCACCCACCCCTCCTATGTCTGGGCACTGCTGGGAGGACTCTCACCCACCCCTCCTGTGTCTGGGTACTGCTGGGAGTTATAGGCACCCACCCCTCCTGTGTCTGGGCACTGCTGGGAGTGATAGGCACCCACCCCTCCTATGTCTGGGCACTGCTGGGGGGACTCTGCACCCACCCCTCCTGTGTCTGGGCACTACTGGGGGGACTCTGCACCCACCCCTCCTATGTCTGGGCACTGCTGGGAGGACTCTCACCCACCCCTCCTGTGTCTGGGTACTGCTGGGAGTGATAGGCACCCACCCCTCCTGTGTCTGGGCACTGCTGGGAGTGATAGGCACCCACCCCTCCTATGTCTGGGCACTGCTGGGGGGACTCTGCACCCACCCCTCCTGTGTCTGGGCACTACTGGGGGGACTCTGCACCCACCCCTCCTATGTCTGGGCACTGCTGGGAGGACTCTCACCCACCCCTCCTGTGTCTGGGCACTGCTGGAGGGACTCTGCACCTACCCCTCCTGTGTCTGGGCACTGCTGGGAGTGATAGGCACCCACCCCTCCTATGTCTGGGCACTGCTCGGAGGACTCTGCACCCACCCCTCCTATGTCTGGGCACTGCTGGGAGTGATAGGCACCCACCCCTCCTATGTCTGGGCACTGCTGGGGGGACTCTGCACCCACCCCTCCTGTGTCTGGGCACTGCTGGGGGGACTCTGCACCCACCCCTCCTATGTCTGGGCACTGCTGGGAGTGATAGGCACTCACCCCTCCTATGTTTGGGCACTGCTGGGGGGACTCTGCACCCACCCCTCCTATGTCTGGGCACTGCTGGGAGGACTCTGCACCCACCCCTCCTGTGTCTGGGCACTGCTGGGAGTGATAGGCACCCACCCTTCCTGTGTCTGGGCACTGCTGGGAGTGATAGGCACCCACCCCTCCTGTGTCTTGGCACTGCTGGGGGGACTCTGCACCCACCCCTCCTGTGTCTGGGCACTGCTGGGAGGACTCTCACCCACCCCTCCTGTGTCTGGGCACTGCTGGGAGGACTCTGCACCCACCCCTCCTGTGTCTGGGCACTGCTGGGGGGGGGACTCTGCACCCACCCCTCCTATGTCTGGGCACTGCTGGGGGGACTCTGCACCCACCCCTCCTATGTCTGGGCACTGCTGGGGGGACTCTGCACCCACCCCTCCTGTGTCTGGGCACTGCTGGGAGTGATAGGCACCCACCCCTCCTGTGTCTGGGCACTGCTGGGAGTGATAGGCACCCACCCCTCCTATGTCTGGGCACTGCTGGGAGGACTCTGCACCCACCCCTACTATGTCTGGGCACTGCTGGGAGTGATAGGCACCCACCCCTCCTATGTCTGGGCACTGCTGGGAGGACTCTGCACCCACCCCTCCTATGTCTGGCCACTGCTGGGAGGACTCTCACCCACCCCTCCTGTGTCTGGGCACTGCTGGGAGTGATAGGCACCCACCCCTCCTGTGTCTGGGCACTGCTGGGAGTGATAGGCACCCACCCCTCCTATGTCTGGGCACTGCTGGGAGGACTCTCACCCACCCCTCCTGTGTCTGGGCACTGCTGGGAGTGATGGGCACCCACCCCTCCTGTGTCTGGGCACTGCTGGGAGTGATAGGCACCCACCCCTCCTATGTCTGGGCACTGCTGGGAGGACTCTGCACCCACCCCTTCTGTGTCTGGGCACTGCTGGGAGTGATAGGCACCCACCCCTCCTATGTCTGGGCACTGCTGGGGGGACTCTGCACCCACCCCTCCTGTGTCTGGGCACTGCTGGGGGGACTCTGCACCCAACCCTCCTATGTCTTGGCACTGCTGGGAGGACTCTCACCCACCCCTCCTGTGTCTGGGCACTGCTTGGAGTGATAGGCACCCACCCTTCCTGTGTCTGGGCACTGCTGGGAGTGATAGGCACCCACGCCTCCTATGTCTGGGCACTGCTGGGAGGACTCTCACCCACCCCTCCTGTGTCTGGGCACTGCTGGGAGTGATAGGCACCCACCCTTCCTATGTCTGGGCACTGCTGGGGGGACTCTGCACCCACCCCTCCTGTGTCTGGGCACTGCTGGGGGGGACTCTGCACCCACCCCTCCTATGTCTGGACACTGCTGGGAGTACTCTGCACCCACCCCTCCTATGTCTGGGCACTGCTGGGAGGACTCTCACCCACCCCTCCTGTGTCTGGGCACTGCTGGGAGTGATAGGCACCCACCCCTCCTATGTCTGGGCACTGCTGGGGGGACTCTGCACCCACCCCTCCTGTGTCTGGGCACTGCTGGGGGGACTCTGCACCCACCCCTCCTATGTCTGGGCACTGCTGGGAGTGATAGGCACTCACCCCTCCTATGTCTGGGCACTGCTGGGGGGACTCTGCACCCACCCCTCCTATGTCTGGGCACTGCTGGGAGGACTCTGCACCCACCCCTCCTGTGTCTGGGCACTGCTGGGAGGACTCTCACCCACCCCTCCTGTGTCTGGGCACTGCTGGGAGTGATAGGCACCCACTCCTCCTCTGTCTGGGCACTGCTGGGGGGACTCTGCACCCACCCCTCCTGTGTCTGGGCACTGCTGGGGGGACTCTGCACCCACCCTCCTATATCTAGGCACTGCTGGGAGTGATAGGCACCCACCCCTCCTATGTCTGGGCACTGCTGGGGGGACTCTGCACCCACCCCTCCTATGTCTGGGCACTGCTGGGGGGACTCTGCACCCACCCCTCCTGTGTCTGGGCACTGCTGGGGGGACTCTCACCCACCCCTCCTGTGTCTGGGCACTGCTGGAGGGACTCTGCACCCACCCATCCTATGTCTGGGCACTGCTGGGAGGACTCTCACCCACCCCTCCTGTGTCTGGGCACTGCTGGAGGGACTCTGCACCCACCCATCCTATGTCTGGGCACTGCTGGGAGGACTCTCACCCACCCCTCCTGTGTCTGGGCACTGCTGGGAGTGATAGGCACCCACCCCTCCTATGTCTGGGCACTGCTGGGAGGACTCTGCACCCACCCCTCCTATGTCTGGGCCCTGCTGGGAGTGATAGGCACCCACTCCTCCTGTGTCTGGGCACTGCTGGGAGTGATAGGCACCCACCCCTCCTATGTCAGGGCACTGCTGGGGGGACTCTGCACCCACCCCTCCTATGTCTGGGCACTGCTGGGGGGACTCTGCACCCACCCCTCCTGTGTCTGGGCACTGCTGGGAGTGATAGGCACCCACTCCTCCTGTGTCTGGGCACTGCTGGGAGTGATAGGCACCCACCCCTCCTATGTCTGGGCACTGCTGGGAGGACTCTGCACCCACCCCTCCTATGTCTGGGCACTGCTGGAAGTGATAGGCACCCACCCCTCCTATGTCTGGGCACTGCTGGGAGTGATAGGCACCCACCCCTCCTATGACTGGGCACTGCTGGGAGGACTCTGCACCCACCCCTCCTGTGTCTGGGCACTGCTGGGAGTGATAGGCACCCACCCCTCCTATGTCTGGGCACTGCTGGGGGTGATAGGCACCCACCCCTCCTATGACTGGGCACTGCTGGGAGGACTCTGCACCCACCCCTCCTATGTCTGGGCACTGCTTGGAGGACTCTCACCCACCCCTCCTGTGTCTGGGCACTGCTGGGAGTGATAGGCACCCACCCCTCCTATGTCTGGGCACTGCTGGGGGGACTCTACATCCACCCCTCCTGTGTCTGGGCACTGCTGGGGGGACTCTGCACCCACCCCTCCTGTGTCTGGGCACTGCTGGGGGGACTCTGCACCCACCCCTCCTATGTCTGGGCACTGCTGGGAGTGATAGGCACTCACCCCTCCTATGTTTGGGCACTGCTGGGGGGACTCTGCACCCACCCCTCCTATGTCTGGGCACTGCTGGGAGGACTCTGCACCCACCCCTCCTGTGTCTGGGCACTGCTGGGGGGACTCTGCACCCACCCCTCCTATGTCTGGGCACTGCTGGGAGGACTCTGCACCCACCCCTCCTATGTCTGGGCACTGCTGGGGGGACTCTGCACCCACCCCTCCTATGTCTGGGCACTGCTGGGAGGACTCTCACCCACCCCTCCTATGTCTGGGCACTGCTGGGAGGACTCTCACCCACCCCTCCTGTGTCTGGGTACTGCTGGGAGTGATAGGCACCCACCCCTTCTGTGTCTGGGCACTGCTGGGAGTGATAGGCACCCACCCCTCCTATGTCTGGGCACTGCTGGGGGGACTCTGCACCCACCCCTCCTGTGTCTGGGCACTGCTGGGGGGACTCTGCACCCACCCCTCCTATGTCTGGGCACTGCTAGGAGGACTCTGCACCCACCCCTCCTGTGTCTGGGCACTGCTGGGGGGACTCTGCACCCACCCTCCTATGTCTGGGCACTGCTGGGAGTGATAGGCATCCACCCCTCCTATGTCTGGGCACTGCTGGGGGGACTCTGCACCCACCCCTCCTGTGTCTGGGCACTGCTGGGGGGACTCTGCACCCACCCCTCCTATGTCTGGGCACTGCTGGGAGTCATAGGCACCCACCCCTCCTATGTCTGGGCACTGCTGGGAGGACTCTCACCCACCCCTCCTGTGTCTGGGCACTGCTGGGAGTGATAGGCACCCACCCCTCCTATGTCTGGGCACTGCTGGGAGGACTCTGCACCCACCCCTCCTATATCTGGGCACTGCTGGGAGTGATAGGCACCCACCCCTCCTATGTCTGGGCACTGCTGGGAGGACTCTGCACCCACCCCTCCTATGTCTGGGCACTGCTGGGGGGACTCTGCACCCACCCCTCCTATGTCTGGGCACTGCTGGGGGGACTCTGCACCCACCCCTCCCGTGTCTGGGCACTGCTGGGAGTTATAGGCACCCACTCCTCCTGTGTCTGGGCACTGCTGGGAGTGATAGGCACCCACCCCTCCTATGTCTGGGCACTGCTGGGAGGACTCTGCACCCACCCCTCCCGTGTCTGGGCACTGCTGGGAGTTATAGGCACCCACTCCTCCTGTGTCTGGGCACTGCTGGGAGTGATAGGCACCCACCCCTCCTATGTCTGGGCACTGCTGGGAGGACTCTGCACCCACCCCTTCTATGTCTGGGCACTGCTGGGAGGGCTCTGCACCCACCCCTCCTGTGTCTGGGCACTGCTGGGGGGACTCTGCACCCACCCCTCCTATGTCTGGGCACTGCTGGGAGGACTCTGCACCCACCCCTCCTATGTCTGGGCTTTGCTGGGGGACTCTGCACCCACCCCTCCTATGTCTGGGCACTGCTGGGGGGACTCTGCACCCACCCCTCCTATGTCTGGGCACTGCTGGGAGGACTCTCACCCACCCCTCCTGTGTCTGGGCACTGCTGGGAGTGATAGGCACCCACCCCTCCTATGTTTGGGCACTGCTGGGGGGACTCTGCACCCACCCCTCCTGTGTCTGGGCAATGCTGGGGGGACTCTGCACCCACCCCTCCTATGTCCGGGCACTGCTGGGAGGACTCTCACCCACCCCTCCTGTGTCTGGGTACTGCTGGGAGTTATAGGCACCCACCCCTCCTGTGTCTGGGCACTGCTGGGAGTGATAGGCACCCACCCCTCCTATGTCTGGGCACTGCTGGGGGGACTCTGCACCCACCCCTCCTGTGTCTGGGCACTACTGGGGGGACTCTGCACCCACCCCTCCTATGTCTGGGCACTGCTGGGAGGACTCTCACCCACCCCTCTTGTGTCTGGGTACTGCTGGGAGTGATAGGCACCCACCCCTCCTGTGTCTGGGCACTGCTGGGAGTGATAGGCACCCACCCCTCCTATGTCTGGGCACTGCTGGGGGGACTCTGCACCCACCCCTCCTGTGTCTGGGCACTACTGGGAGGACTCTGCACCCACCCCTCCTATGTCTGGGCACTGCTGGGAGGACTCTCACCCACCCCTCCTGTGTCTGGGCACTGCTGGAGGGACTCTGCACCCACCCCTCCTGTGTCTGGGCACTGCTGGGAGTGATAGGCACCCACCCCTCCTATGTCTGGGCACTGCTGGGAGGACTCTGCACCCACCCCTCCTGTGTCTGGGCACTGCTGGGAGTGATAGGCACCCACCCCTCCTATGTCTGGGCACTGCTGGGGGGACTCTGCACCCACCCCTCCTGTGTCTGGGCACTGCTGGGGGGACTCTGCACCCACCCCTCCTATGTCTGGGCACTGCTGGGAGTGATAGGCACTCACCCCTCCTATGTTTGGGCACTGCTGGGGGGACTCTGCACCCACCCCTCCTATGTCTGGGCACTGCTGGGAGGACTCTGCACCCACCCCTCCTGTGTCTGGGCACTGCTGGGGGGACTCTGCACCCAGCCCTCCTATGTCTGGGCACTGCTGGGAGGACTCTGCACCCACCCCTCCTATGTCTGGGCACTGCTGGGGGGACTCTGCACCCACCCCTCCTGTGTCTGGGCACTGCTGGGAGTCATAGGCACCCACCCCTCCTATGTCTGGGCACTGCTGGGAGGACTCTCACCCACCCCTCCTGTGTCTGGGCACTGCTGGGAGTGATAGGCACCCACCCCTCCTATGTCTGGGCACTGCTGGGAGGACTCTGCACCCACCCCTCCTATGTCTGGGCACTGCTGGGAGTGATAGGCACCCACCCCTCCTATGTCTGGGCACTGCTGGGAGGACTCTGCACCCACCCCTCCTATGTCTGGGCACTGCTGGGGGGACTCTGCACCCACCCCTCCTATGTCTGGGCACTGCTGGGGGGACTCTGCACCCACCCCTCCTATGTCTGGGCACTGCTGGGGGGACTCTGCACCCACCCCTCCTATGTCTGGGCACTGCTGGGGGGACTCTGCACCCACCCCTCCCGTGTCTGGGCACTGCTGGGAGTGATAGGCCCCAACCCCTCCTATGTCTGGGCACTGCTGGGAGTGATAGGCACCCACCCCTCCTATGTCTGGGCACTGCTGGGGGGACTCTGCACCCACCCCTCCTGTGTCTGGGCACTGCTGGGGGGACTCTGCACCCACCCCTCCTATGTCTGGGCACTGCTGGGGGACTCTGCACCCACCCCTCCTATGTCTGGGCACTGCTGGGAGGACTCTCACCCACCCCTCCTGTGTCTGGGCACTGCTGGGAGTGATAGGCACCCACCCCTCCTATGTCTGGGCACTGCTGGAGGGACTCTGCACCCACCCCTCCTGTGTCTGGGCAATGCTGGGGGGACTCTGCACCCACCCCTCCTATGTCTGGGCACTGCTGGGAGGACTCTCACCCACCCCTCCTGTGTCTGGGTACTGCTGGGAGTTATAGGCACCCACCCCTCCTGTGTCTGGGCACTGCTGGGAGTGATAGGCACCCACCCCTCCTATGTCTGGGCACTGCTGGGGGGACTCTGCACCCACCCCTCCTGTGTGTGGGCACTACTGGGGGGACTCTGCACCCACCCCTCCTATGTCTGGGCACTGCTGGGAGGACTCTCACCCACCCCTCCTGTGTCTGGGTACTGCTGGGAGTGATAGGCACCCACCCCTCCTGTGTCTGGGCACTGCTGGGAGTGATAGGCACCCACCCCTCCTATGTCTGGGCACTGCTGGGGGGACTCTGCACCCACCCCTCCTGTGTCTGGGCACTGCTGGGGGGACTCTGCACCCACCCCTCCTATGTCTGGGCACTGCTAGGAGGACTCTCACCCACCCCTCCTGTGTCTGGGCACTGCTGGAGGGACTCTGCACCCACCCATCCTATGTCTGGGCACTGCTGGGAGGACTCTCACCCACCCCTCCTGTGTCTGGGCACTGCTGGGAGTGATAGGCACCCACCCCTCCTATGTCTGGGCACTGCTGGGAGGACTCTGCACCCACCCCTCCTATGTCTGGGCACTGCTGGGAGTGATAGGCACCCACCCCTCCTATGTCTGGGCACTGCTGGGAGGACTCTGCACCCACCCCTCCTGTGTCTGGGCACTGCTGGGGGGACTCTGCACCCACCCCTCCTATGTCTGGGCACTGCTGGGAGTACTCTGCACCCACCCCTCCTATGTCTGGGCACTGCTGGGAGGACTCTCACCCACCCCTCCTGTGTCTGGGCACTGCTGGGAGTGATAGGCACCCACCCCTCCTATGTCTGGGCACTGCTGGGGGGACTCTGCACCCACCCCTCCTGTGTCTGGGCACTGCTGGGGGGACTCTGCACCCACCCCTCCTATGTCTGGGCACTGCTGGGAGTGATAGGCACTCACCCCTCCTATGTCTGGGCACTGCTGGGGGGACTCTGCACCCACCCCTCCTATGTCTGGGCACTGCTGTGAGGACTCTGCACCCACCCCTCCTGTGTCTGGGCACTGCTGGGAGGACTCTCACCCACCCCTCCTGTGTCTGGGCACTGCTGGGAGTGATAGGCACCCACCCCTCCTATGT
Organism: Triturus cristatus; assembly: GCF_964204655.1. NCBI lineage: Eukaryota > Metazoa > Chordata > Amphibia > Caudata > Salamandridae > Triturus > Triturus cristatus. The sequence continues at coordinate 476,066,059 of NC_140579.1, read as the reverse complement.
CTGGGCACTCCTGGGGGGACTCTGCACCCACCCCTCCTGTGTCTGGGCACTGCTGGGGGGACTCTGCACCCACCCTCCTATGTCTAGGCACTGCTGGGAGTGATAGGCACCCACCCCTCCTATGTCTGGGCACTGCTGGGGGGACTCTGCACCCACCCCTCCTATGTCTGGGCACTGCTGGGGGGACTCTGCACCCACCCCTCCTGTGTCTGGGCACTGCTGGGGGGACTCTCACCCACCCCTCCTGTGTCTGGGCACTGCTGGAGGGACTCTGCACCCACCCATCCTATGTCTGGGCACTGCTGGGAGGACTCTCACCCACCCCGCCTGTGTCTGGGCACTGCTGGAGGGACTCTGCACCCACCCATCCTATGTCTGGGCACTGCTGGGAGGACTCTCACCCACCCCTCCTGTGTCTGGGCACTGCTGGGAGTGATAGGCACCCACCCCTCCTATGTCTGGGCACTGCTGGGAGGACTCTGCACTCACCCCTCCTATGTCTGGGCCCTGCTGGGAGTGATAGGCACCCACTCCTCCTGTGTCTGGGCACTGCTGGGAGTGATAGGCACCCACCCCTCCTATGTCTGGGCACTGCTGGGGGGACTCTGCACCCACCCCTCCTATGTCTGGGCACTGCTGGGGGGACTCTGCACCCACCCCTCCTATGTCTGGGCACTGCTGGGGGGACTCTGCACCCACCCCTCCTGTGTCTGGGCACTGCTGGGAGTGATAGGCACCCACTCCTCCTGTGTCTGGGCACTGCTGGGAGTGATAGGCACCCACCCCTCCTATGTCTGGGCACTGCTGGGAGGACTCTGCACCCACCCCTCCTATGTCTGGGCACTGCTGGAAGTGATAGGCACCCACCCCTCCTATGTCTGGGCACTGCTGGGAGTGATAGGCACCCACCCCTCCTATGACTGGGCACTGCTGGGAGGACTCTGCACCCACCCCTCCTGTGTCTGGGCACTGCTGGGAGTGATAGGCACCCACCCCTCCTATGTCTGGGCACTGCTGGGGGTGATAGGCACCCACCCCTCCTATGACTGGGCACTGCTGGGAGGACTCTGCACCCACCCCTCCTATGTCTGGGCACTGCTTGGAGGACTCTCACCCACCCCTCCTGTGTCTGGGCACTGCTGGGAGTGATAGGCACCCACCCCTCCTATGTCTGGGCACTGCTGGGGGGACTCTACACCCACCCCTCCTGTGTCTGGGCACTGCTGGGGGGACTCTGCACCCACCCCTCCTGTGTCTGGGCACTGCTGGGAGTGATAGGCACTCACCCCTCCTATGTTTGGGCACTGCTGGGGGGACTCTGCACCCACCCCTCCTATGTCTGGGCACTGCTGGGAGGACTCTGCACCCACCCCTCCTGTGTCTGGGCACTGCTGGGGGGACTCTGCACCTACCCCTCCTATGTCTAGGCACTGCTGGGAGGACTCTGCACCCACCCCTCCTATGTCTGGGCACTGCTGGGGGGACTCTGCACCCACCCCTACTATGTCTGGGCACTGCTGGGGGGACTCTGCACCCACCCCTCCTATGTCTGGACACTGCTGGGAGGACTCTCACCCACCCCTCCTATGTCTGGGCACTGCTGGGAGGACTCTCACCCACGCCTCCTGTGTCTGGGTACTGCTGGGAGTGATAGGCACCCACCCCTCCTGTGTCTGGGCACTGCTGGGAGTGATAGGCACCCACCCCTCCTATGTCTGGGCACTGCTGGGGGGACTCTGCACCCACCCTCCTGTGTCTGGGCACTGCTGGGGGGACTCTGCACCCACCCCTCCTATGTCTGGGCACTGCTAGGAGGACTCCGCACCCACCCCTCCTGTGTCTAGGCACTGCTGGGGGGACTCTGCACCCACCCTCCTATGTCTGGGCACTGCTGGGAGTGATAGGCATCCACCCCTCCTATGTCTGGGCACTGCTGGGGGGACTCTGCACCCACCCCTCCTGTGTCTGGGCACTGCTGGGGGGACTCTGCACCCACCCCTCCTATGTCTGGGCACTGCTGGGAGTCATAGGCACCCACCCCTCCTATGTCTGGGCACTGCTGGGAGGACTCTCACCCACCCCTCCTGTGTCTGGGCACTGCTGGGAGTGATAGGCACCCACCCCTCCTATGTCTGGGCACTGCTGGGAGGACTCTGCACCCACCCCTCCTATGTCTGGGCACTGCTGGGAGTGATAGGCACCCACCCCTCCTATGTCTGGGCACTGCTGGGAGGACTCTGCACCCACCCCTCCTATGTCTGGGCACTGCTGGGGGGACTCTGCACACACCCCTCCTATGTCTGGGCACTGCTGGGGGGACTCTGCACCCACCCCTCCTATGTCTGGGCACTGCTGGGGGGACTCTGCACCCACCCCTCCCGTGTCTGGGCACTGCTGGGAGTGATAGGCACCCACTCCTCCTGTGTCTGGGCACTGCTGGGAGTGATAGGCACCCACCCCTCCTATGTCTGGGCACTGCTGGGAGGACTCTGCACCCACCCCTTCTATGTCTGGGCACTGCTGGGAGGGCTCTGCACCCACCCCTCCTGTGACTGGGCACTGCTGGGGGGACTCTGCACCCACCCCTCCTATGTCTGGGCACTGCTGGGAGGACTCTGCACCCACCCCTCCTATGTCTGGGCACTGCTGGGGGACTCTGCACCCACCCCTCCTATGTCTGGGCACTGCTGGGGGGACTCTGCACCCACCCCTCCTATGTCTGGGCACTGCTTGGAGGACTCTCACCCACCCCTCCTGTGTCTGGGCACTGCTGGGAGTGATAGGCACCCACCCCTCCTATGTCTGGGCACTGCTGGGGGGACTCTGCACCCACCCCTCCTGTGTCTGGGCAATGCTGGGGGGACTCTGCACCCACCCATCCTATGTCTGGGCACTGCTGGGAGGACTCTCACCCACCCCTCCTGTGTCTGGGTACTGCTGGGAGTTATAGGCACCCACCCCTCCTGTGTCTGGGCACTGCTGGGAGTGATAGGCACCCACCCCTCCTATGTCTGGGCACTGCTGGGGGGACTCTGCACCCACCCCTCCTGTGTCTGGGCACTACTGGGGGGACTCTGCACCCACCCTTCCTATGTCTGGGCACTGCTGGGAGGACTCTCACCCACCCCTCCTGTGTCTGGGTACTGCTGGGAGTGATAGGCACCCACCCCTCCTGTGTCTGGGCACTGCTGGGGGGACTCTGCACCCACCCCTCCTGTGTCTGGGCACTACTGGGTGACTCTGCACCCACCCCTCCTATGTCTGAGCACTGCTGGGAGGACTCTCACCCACCCCTCCTGTGTCTGGGCACTGCTGGAGGGACTCTGCACCCACCCCTCCTGTGTCTGGGCACTGCTGGGAGTGATAGGCACCCACCCCTCCTATGTCTGGGCACTGCTGGGAGGACTCTGCACCCACCCCTCCTATGTCTGGGCACTGCTGGGAGTGATAGGCACCCACCCCTCCTATGTCTGGGCACTGCTGGGGGGACTCTGCACCCACCCCTCCTGTGTCTGGGCACTGCTGGGGGGACTCTGCACCCACCCCTCCTATGTCTGGGCACTGCTGGGAGTGATAGGCACTCACCCCTCCTATGTTTGGGCACTGCTGGGGGGACTCTGCACCCACCCCTCCTATGTCTGGGCACTGCTGGGAGGACTCTGCACCCACCCCTCCTGTGTCTGGGCACTGCTGGGGGGGACTCTGCACCCACCCCTCCTATGTCTGGGCACTGCTGGGAGGACTCTGCACCCACCCCTCCTATGTCTGGGCACTGCTGGGGGGACTCTGCACCCACCCCTCCTATGTCTGGGCACTGCTGGGAGGACTCTGCACCCACCCCTCCTATGTCTGGGCACTGCTGGGGGGACTCTGCACCCACCCCTCCTATGTCTGGGCACTGCTGGGAGGACTCTCACCCACCCCTCCTATGTCTGGGCACTGCTGGGAGGACTCTCACCCACCCCTCCTGTGTCTGGGTACTGCTAGGAGTGATAGGCACCCACCCCTTCTGTGTCTGGGCACTGCTGGGAGTGATAGGCACCCACCCCTCCTATGTCTGGGCACTGCTGGGGGGACTCTGCACCCACCCCTCCTGTGTCTGGGCACTGCTGGGGGGACTCTGCACCCACCCCTCCTATGTCTGGGCACTGCTAGGAGGACTCTGCACCCACCCCTCCTGTGTCTGGGCACTGCTGGGGGGACTCTGCACCCACCCTCCTATGTCTGGGCACTGCTGGGAGTGATAGGCATCCACCCCTCCTATGTCTGGGCACTGCTGGGGGGACTCTGCACCCACCCCTCCTGTGTCTGGGCACTGCTGGGGGCACTCTGCACCCACCCCTCCTATGTCTGGGCACTGCTGGGAGTCATAGGCACCCACCCCTCCTATGTCTGGGCACTGCTGGGAGGACTCTCACCCACCCCTCCTGTGTCTGGGCACTGCTGGGAGTGATAGGCACCCACCCCTCCTATGTCTGGGCACTGCTGGGAGGACTCTGCACCCACCCCTCCTGTGTCTGGGCACTGCTGGGAGTGATAGGCACCCACCCCTCCTATGTCTGGGCACTGCTGGGAGGACTCTGCACCCACCCCTCCTATGTCTGGGCACTGCTGGGAGTGATAGGCACCCACCCCTCCTATGTCTGGGCACTGCTGGGGGGACTCTGCACCCACCCCTCCTGTGTCTGGGCACTGCTGGGGGGACTCTGCACCCACCCCTCCTATGTCTGGGCACTGCTGGGAGTGATAGGCACTCACCCCTCCTATGTCTGGGCACTGCTGGGGGGACTCTGCACCCACCCCTCCTATGTCTGGGCACTGCTGGGGGGACTCTGCACCCACCCCTCCCATGTCTGGGCACTGCTGGGAGTGATAGGCACCCACTCCTCCTGTGTCTGGGCACTGCTGGGAGTGATAGGCACCCACCCCTCCTATGTCTGGGCACTGCTGGGAGGACTCTGCACCCACCCCTTGTATGTCTGGGCACTGCTGGGAGGGCTCTGCACCCACCCCTCCTGTGTCTGGGCACTGCTGGGGGGACTCTGCACCCACCCCTCCTATGTCTGGGCTTTGCTGGGGGGACTCTGCACCCACCCCTCCTATGTCTGGGCACTGCTGGGGGGACTCTGCACCCACCCCTCCTATGTCTGGGCACTGCTGGGAGGACTCTCACCCACCCCTCCTGTGTCTGGGCACTGCTGGGAGTGATAGGCACCCACCCCTCCTATGTTTGGGCACTGCTGGGGGGACTCTGCACCCACCCCTCCTGTGTCTGGGCAATGCTGGGGGGACTCTGCACCCACCCCTCCTATGTCCGGGCACTGCTGGGAGGACTCTCACCCACCCCTCCTATGTCTGGGCACTGCTGGGAGGACTCTGCACCCACCCCTCCTGTGTCTGGGCACTGCTGGGGGGACTCTGCACCCACCCCTCCTATGTCTAGGCACTGCTGGGAGGACTCTGCACCCACCCCTCCTATGTCTGGGCACTGCTGGGGGGACTCTGCACCCACCCCTCCTATGTCTAGGCACTGCTGGGAGGACTCTGCACCCACCCCTCCTATGTCTGGGCACTGCTAGGAGGACTCTCACCCACCCCTCCTGTGTCTGGGCACTGCTGGAGGGACTCTGCACCCACCCATCCTATGTCTGGGCACTGCTGGGAGGAGTCTCACCCACCCTTCCTGTGTCTGGGCACTGCTGGGAGTGATAGGCACCCACCCCTCCTATGTCTGGGCACTGCTGGGAGGACTCTGCACCCACCCCTCCTATGTCTGGGCACTGCTGGGAGTGATAGGCACCCACCCCTCCTATGTCTGGGCACTGCTGGGAGGACTCTGCACCCACCCCTCCTGTGTCTGGGCACTGCTGGGGGGACTCTGCACCCACCCCTCCTATGTCTGGGCACTGCTGGGAGTACTCTGCACCCACCCCTCCTATGTCTGGGCACTGCTGGGAGGACTCTCACCCACCCCTCCTGTGTCTGGGCACTGCTGGGAGTGATAGGCACCCACCCCTCCTATGTCTGGGCACTGCTGGGGGGACTCTGCACCCACCCCTCCTGTGTCTGGGCATTGCTGGGGGGACTCTGCACCCACCCCTCCTATGTCTGGGCACTGCTGGGAGTGATAGGCACTCACCCCTCCTATGTCTGGGCACTGCTGGGGGGACTCTGCACCCACCCCTCCTATGTCTGGGCACTGCTGTGAGGACTCTGCACCCACCCCTCCTGTGTCTGGGCACTGCTGGGAGGACTCTCACCCACCCCTCCTGTGTCTGGGCACTGCTGGGAGTGATAGGCACCCACCCCTCCTATGTCTGGGCACTCCTGGGGGGACTCTGCGCCCACCCCTCCTGTGTCTGGGCACTGCTGGGGGGACTCTGCACCCACCCTCCTATGTCTAGGCACTGCTGGGAGTGATAGGCACCCACCCCTCCTATGTCTGGGCACTGCTGGGGGGACTCTGCACCCACCCCTCCTATGTCTGGGCACTGCTGGGGGGACTCTGCACCCACCCCTCCTGTGTCTGGGCACTGCTGGGGGGACTCTCACCCACCCCTCCTGTGTCTGGGCACTGCTGGAGGGACTCTGCACCCACCCATCCTATGTCTGGGCACTGCTGGGAGGACTCTCACCCACCCCGCCTGTGTCTGGGCACTGCTGGAGGGACTCTGCACCCACCCATCCTATGTCTGGGCACTGCTGGGAGGACTCTCACCCACCCCTCCTGTGTCTGGGCACTGCTGGGAGTGATAGGCACCCACCCCTCCTATGTCTGGGCACTGCTGGGAGGACTCTGCACTCACCCCTCCTATGTCTGGGCCCTGCTGGGAGTGATAGGCACCCACTCCTCCTGTGTCTGGGCACTGCTGGGAGTGATAGGCACCCACCCCTCCTATGTCTGGGCACTGCTGGGGGGACTCTGCACCCACCCCTCCTATGTCTGGGCACTGCTGGGGGGACTCTGCACCCACCCCTCCTATGTCTGGGCACTGCTGGGGGGACTCTGCACCCACCCCTCCTGTGTCTGGGCACTGCTGGGAGTGATAGGCACCCACTCCTCCTGTGTCTGGGCACTGCTGGGAGTGATAGGCACCCACCCCTCCTATGTCTGGGCACTGCTGGGAGGACTCTGCACCCACCCCTCCTATGTCTGGGCACTGCTGGAAGTGATAGGCACCCACCCCTCCTATGTCTGGGCACTGCTGGGAGTGATAGGCACCCACCCCTCCTATGACTGGGCACTGCTGGGAGGACTCTGCACCCACCCCTCCTGTGTCTGGGCACTGCTGGGAGTGATAGGCACCCACCCCTCCTATGTCTGTGCACTGCTGGGGGTGATAGGCACCCACCCCTCCTATGACTGGGCACTGCTGGGAGGACTCTGCACCCACCCCTCCTATGTCTGGGCACTGCTTGGAGGACTCTCACCCACCCCTCCTGTGTCTGGGCACTGCTGGGAGTGATAGGCACCCACCCCTCCTATGTCTGGGCACTGCTGGGGGGACTCTACACCCACCCCTCCTGTGTCTGGGCACTGCTGGGGGGACTCTGCACCCACCCCTCCTGTGTCTGGGCACTGCTGGGAGTGATAGGCACTCACCCCTCCTATGTTTGGGCACTGCTGGGGGGACTCTGCACCCACCCCTCCTATGTCTGGGCACTGCTGGGAGGACTCTGCACCCACCCCTCCTGTGTCTGGGCACTGCTGGGGGGACTCTGCACCCACCCCTCCTATGTCTAGGCACTGCTGGGAGGACTCTGCACCCACCCCTCCTATGTCTGGGCACTGCTGGGGGGACTCTGCACCCACCCCTCCTATGTCTGGGCACTGCTGGGGGGACTCTGCACCCACCCCTCCTATGTCTGGACACTGCTGGGAGGACTCTCACCCACCCCTCCTATGTCTGGGCACTGCTGGGAGGACTCTCACCCACGCCTCCTGTGTCTGGGTACTGCTGGGAGTGATAGGCACCCACCCCTCCTGTGTCTGGGCACTGCTGGGAGTGATAGGCACCCACCCCTCCTATGTCTGGGCACTGCTGGGGGGACTCTGCACCCACCCTCCTGTGTCTGGGCACTGCTGGGGGGACTCTGCACCCACCCCTCCTATGTCTGGGCACTGCTAGGAGGACTCCGCACCCACCCCTCCTGTGTCTAGGCACTGCTGGGGGGACTCTGCACCCACCCTCCTATGTCTGGGCACTGCTGGGAGTGATAGGCATCCACCCCTCCTATGTCTGGGCACTGCTGGGGGGACTCTGCACCCACCCCTCCTGTGTCTGGGCACTGCTGGGGGGACTCTGCACCCACCCCTCCTATGTCTGGGCACTGCTGGGAGTCATAGGCACCCACCCCTCCTATGTCTGGGCACTGCTGGGAGGACTCTCACCCACCCCTCCTGTGTCTGGGCACTGCTGGGAGTGATAGGCACCCACCCCTCCTATGTCTGGGCACTGCTGGGAGGACTCTGCACCCACCCCTCCTATGTCTGGGCACTGCTGGGAGTGATAGGCACCCACCCCTCCTATGTCTGGGCACTGCTGGGAGGACTCTGCACCCACCCCTCCTATGTCTGGGCACTGCTGGGGGGACTCTGCACACACCCCTCCTATGTCTGGGCACTGCTGGGGGGACTCTGCACCCACCCCTCCCGTGTCTGGGCACTGCTGGGAGTTATAGGCACCCACTCCTCCTGTGTCTGGGCACTGCTGGGAGTGATAGGCACCCACCCCTCCTATGTCTGGGCACTGCTGGGAGGACTCTGCACCCACCCCTCCCGTGTCTGGGCACTGCTGGGAGTTATAGGCACCCACTCCTCCTGTGTCTGGGCACTGCTGGGAGTGATAGGCACCCACCCCTCCTATGTCTGGGCACTGCTGGGAGGACTCTGCACCCACCCCTTCTATGTCTGGGCACTGCTGGGAGGGCTCTGCACCCACCCCTCCTGTGTCTGGGCACTGCTGGGGGGACTCTGCACCCACCCCTCCTATGTCTGGGCACTGCTGGGAGGACTCTGCACCCACCCCTCCTATGTCTGGGCTTTGCTGGGGGACTCTGCACCCACCCCTCCTATGTCTGGGCACTGCTGGGGGGACTCTGCACCCACCCCTCCTATGTCTGGGCACTGCTGGGAGGACTCTCACCCACCCCTCCTGTGTCTGGGCACTGCTGGGAGTGATAGGCACCCACCCCTCCTATGTTTGGGCACTGCTGGGGGGACTCTGCACCCACCCCTCCTGTGTCTGGGCAATGCTGGGGGGACTCTGCACCCACCCCTCCTATGTCCGGGCACTGCTGGGAGGACTCTCACCCACCCCTCCTGTGTCTGGGTACTGCTGGGAGTTATAGGCACCCACCCCTCCTGTGTCTGGGCACTGCTGGGAGTGATAGGCACCCACCCCTCCTATGTCTGGGCACTGCTGGGGGGACTCTGCACCCACCCCTCCTGTGTCTGGGCACTACTGGGGGGACTCTGCACCCACCCCTCCTATGTCTGGGCACTGCTGGGAGGACTCTCACCCACCCCTCTTGTGTCTGGGTACTGCTGGGAGTGATAGGCACCCACCCCTCCTGTGTCTGGGCACTGCTGGGAGTGATAGGCACCCACCCCTCCTATGTCTGGGCACTGCTGGGGGGACTCTGCACCCACCCCTCCTGTGTCTGGGCACTACTGGGAGGACTCTGCACCCACCCCTCCTATGTCTGGGCACTGCTGGGAGGACTCTCACCCACCCCTCCTGTGTCTGGGCACTGCTGGAGGGACTCTGCACCCACCCCTCCTGTGTCTGGGCACTGCTGGGAGTGATAGGCACCCACCCCTCCTATGTCTGGGCACTGCTGGGAGGACTCTGCACCCACCCCTCCTATGTCTGGGCACTGCTGGGAGTGATAGGCACCCACCCCTCCTATGTCTGGGCACTGCTGAGGGGACTCTGCACCCACCCCTCCTGTGTCTGGGCACTGCTGGGGGGACTCTGCACCCACCCCTCCTATGTCTGGGCACTGCTGGGAGTGATAGGCACTCACCCCTCCTATGTTTGGGCACTGCTGGGGGGACTCTGCACCCACCCCTCCTATGTCTGGGCACTGCTGGGAGGACTCTGCACCCACCCCTCCTGTGTCTGGGCACTGCTGGGGGGACTCTGCACCCAGCCCTCCTATGTCTGGGCACTGCTGGGAGGACTCTGCACCCACCCCTCCTATGTCTGGGCACTGCTGGGGGGACTCTGCACCCACCCCTCCTGTGTCTGGGCACTGCTGGGAGTCATAGGCACCCACCCCTCCTATGTCTGGGCACTGCTGGGAGGACTCTCACCCACCCCTCCTGTGTCTGGGCACTGCTGGGAGTGATAGGCACCCACCCCTCCTATGTCTGGGCACTGCTGGGAGGACTCTGCACCCACCCCTCCTATGTCTGGGCACTGCTGGGAGTGATAGGCACCCACCCCTCCTATGTCTGGGCACTGCTGGGAGGACTCTGCACCCACCCCTCCTATGTCTGGGCACTGCTGGGGGGACTCTGCACCCACCCCTCCTATGTCTGGGCACTGCTGGGGGGACTCTGCACCCACCCCTCCTATGTCTGGGCACTGCTGGGGGGACTCTGCACCCACCCCTCCTATGTCTGGGCACTGCTGGGGGGACTCTGCACCCACCCCTCCCGTGTCTGGGCACTGCTGGGAGTGATAGGCCCCAACCCCTCCTATGTCTGGGCACTGCTGGGAGTGATAGGCACCCACCCCTCCTATGTCTGGGCACTGCTGGGGGGACTCTGCACCCACCCCTCCTGTGTCTGGGCACTGCTGGGGGGACTCTGCACCCACCCCTCCTATGTCTGGGCACTGCTGGGGGACTCTGCACCCACCCCTCCTATGTCTGGGCACTGCTGGGAGGACTCTCACCCACCCCTCCTGTGTCTGGGCACTGCTGGGAGTGATAGGCACCCACCCCTCCTATGTCTGGGCACTGCTGGAGGGACTCTGCACCCACCCCTCCTGTGTCTGGGCAATGCTGGGGGGACTCTGCACCCACCCCTCCTATGTCTGGGCACTGCTGGGAGGACTCTCACCCACCCCTCCTGTGTCTGGGTACTGCTGGGAGTTATAGGCACCCACCCCTCCTGTGTCTGGGCACTGCTGGGAGTGATAGGCACCCACCCCTCCTATGTCTGGGCACTGCTGGGGGGACTCTGCACCCACCCCTCCTGTGTGTGGGCACTACTGGGGGGACTCTGCACCCACCCCTCCTATGTCTGGGCACTGCTGGGAGGACTCTCACCCACCCCTCCTGTGTCTGGGTACTGCTGGGAGTGATAGGCACCCACCCCTCCTGTGTCTGGGCACTGCTGGGAGTGATAGGCACCCACCCCTCCTATGTCTGGGCACTGCTGGGGGGACTCTGCACCCACCCCTCCTGTGTCTGGGCACTGCTGGGGGGACTCTGCACCCACCCCTCCTATGTCTGGGCACTGCTAGGAGGACTCTCACCCACCCCTCCTGTGTCTGGGCACTGCTGGAGGGACTCTGCACCCACCCATCCTATGTCTGGGCACTGCTGGGAGGACTCTCACCCACCCCTCCTGTGTCTGGGCACTGCTGGGAGTGATAGGCACCCACCCCTCCTATGTCTGGGCACTGCTGGGAGGACTCTGCACCCACCCCTCCTATGTCTGGGCACTGCTGGGAGTGATAGGCACCCACCCCTCCTATGTCTGGGCACTGCTGGGAGGACTCTGCACCCACCCCTCCTGTGTCTGGGCACTGCTGGGGGGACTCTGCACCCACCCCTCCTATGTCTGGGCACTGCTGGGAGTACTCTGCACCCACCCCTCCTATGTCTGGGCACTGCTGGGAGGACTCTCACCCACCCCTCCTGTGTCTGGGCACTGCTGGGAGTGATAGGCACCCACCCCTCCTATGTCTGGGCACTGCTGGGGGGACTCTGCACCCACCCCTCCTGTGTCTGGGCACTGCTGGGGGGACTCTGCACCCACCCCTCCTATGTCTGGGCACTGCTGGGAGTGATAGGCACTCACCCCTCCTATGTCTGGGCACTGCTGGGGGGACTCTGCACCCACCCCTCCTATGTCTGGGCACTGCTGTGAGGACTCTGCACCCACCCCTCCTGTGTCTGGGCACTGCTGGGAGGACTCTCACCCACCCCTCCTGTGTCTGGGCACTGCTGGGAGTGATAGGCACCCACCCCTCCTATGTCTGGGCACTCCTGGGGGGACTCTGCACCCACCCCTCCTGTGTCTGGGCACTGCTGGGGGGACTCTGCACCCACCCTCCTATGTCTAGGCACTGCTGGGAGTGATAGGCACCCACCCCTCCTATGTCTGGGCACTGCTGGGGGGACTCTGCACCCACCCCTCCTATGTCTGGGCACTGCTGGGGGGACTCTGCACCCACCCCTCCTGTGTCTGGGCACTGCTGGGGGGACTCTCACCCACCCCTCCTGTGTCTGGGCACTGCTGGAGGGACTCTGCACCCACCCATCCTATGTCTGGGCACTGCTGGGAGGACTCTCACCCACCCCGCCTGTGTCTGGGCACTGCTGGAGGGACTCTGCACCCACCCATCCTATGTCTGGGCACTGCTGGGAGGACTCTCACCCACCCCTCCTGTGTCTGGGCACTGCTGGGAGGACTCTGCACTCACCCCTCCTATGTCTGGGCCCTGCTGGGAGTGATAGGCACCCACTCCTCCTGTGTCTGGGCACTGCTGGGAGTGATAGGCACCCACCCCTCCTATGTCTGGGCACTGCTGGGGGGACTCTGCACCCACCCCTCCTATGTCTGGGCACTGCTGGGGGGACTCTGCACCCACCCCTCCTATGTCTGGGCACTGCTGGGGGGACTCTGCACCCACCCCTCCTGTGTCTGGGCACTGCTGGGAGTGATAGGCACCCACTCCTCCTGTGTCTGGGCACTGCTGGGAGTGATAGGCACCCACCCCTCCTATGTCTGGGCACTGCTGGGAGGACTCTGCACCCACCCCTCCTATGTCTGGGCACTGCTGGAAGTGATAGGCACCCACCCCTCCTATGTCTGGGCACTGCTGGGAGTGATAGGCACCCACCCCTCCTATGACTGGGCACTGCTGGGAGGACTCTGCACCCACCCCTCCTGTGTCTGGGCACTGCTGGGAGTGATAGGCACCCACCCCTCCTATGTCTGGGCACTGCTGGGGGTGATAGGCACCCACCCCTCCTATGACTGGGCACTGCTGGGAGGACTCTGCACCCACCCCTCCTATGTCTGGGCACTGCTTGGAGGACTCTCACCCACCCCTCCTGTGTCTGGGCACTGCTGGGAGTGATAGGCACCCACCCCTCCTATGTCTGGGCACTGCTGGGGGGACTCTACACCCACCCCTCCTGTGTCTGGGCACTGCTGGGGGGACTCTGCACCCACCCCTCCTGTGTCTGGGCACTGCTGGGAGTGATAGGCACTCACCCCTCCTATGTTTGGGCACTGCTGGGGGGACTCTGCACCCACCCCTCCTATGTCTGGGCACTGCTGGGAGGACTCTGCACCCACCCCTCCTGTGTCTGGGCACTGCTGGGGGGACTCTGCACCTACCCCTCCTATGTCTAGGCACTGCTGGGAGGACTCTGCACCCACCCCTCCTATGTCTGGGCACTGCTGGGGGGACTCTGCACCCACCCCTACTATGTCTGGGCACTGCTGGGGGGACTCTGCACCCACCCCTCCTATGTCTGGACACTGCTGGGAGGACTCTCACCCACCCCTCCTATGTCTGGGCACTGCTGGGAGGACTCTCACCCACGCCTCCTGTGTCTGGGTACTGCTGGGAGTGATAGGCACCCACCCCTCCTGTGTCTGGGCACTGCTGGGAGTGATAGGCACCCACCCCTCCTATGTCTGGGCACTGCTGGGGGGACTCTGCACCCACCCTCCTGTGTCTGGGCACTGCTGGGGGGACTCTGCACCCACCCCTCCTATGTCTGGGCACTGCTAGGAGGACTCCGCACCCACCCCTCCTGTGTCTAGGCACTGCTGGGGGGACTCTGCACCCACCCTCCTATGTCTGGGCACTGCTGGGAGTGATAGGCATCCACCCCTCCTATGTCTGGGCACTGCTGGGGGGACTCTGCACCCACCCCTCCTGTGTCTGGGCACTGCTGGGGGGACTCTGCACCCACCCCTCCTATGTCTGGGCACTGCTGGGAGTCATAGGCACCCACCCCTCCTATGTCTGGGCACTGCTGGGAGGACTCTCACCCACCCCTCCTGTGTCTGGGCACTGCTGGGAGTGATAGGCACCCACCCCTCCTATGTCTGGGCACTGCTGGGAGGACTCTGCACCCACCCCTCCTATGTCTGGGCACTGCTGGGAGTGATAGGCACCCACCCCTCCTATGTCTGGGCACTGCTGGGAGGACTCTGCACCCACCCCTCCTATGTCTGGGCACTGCTGGGGGGACTCTGCACACACCCCTCCTATGTCTGGGCACTGCTGGGGGGACTCTGCACCCACCCCTCCTATGTCTGGGCACTGCTGGGGGGACTCTGCACCCACCCCTCCCGTGTCTGGGCACTGCTGGGAGTGATAGGCACCCACTCCTCCTGTGTCTGGGCACTGCTGGGAGTGATAGGCACCCACCCCTCCTATGTCTGGGCACTGCTGGGAGGACTCTGCACCCACCCCTTCTATGTCTGGGCACTGCTGGGAGGGCTCTGCACCCACCCCTCCTGTGACTGGGCACTGCTGGGGGGACTCTGCACCCACCCCTCCTATGTCTGGGCACTGCTGGGAGGACTCTGCACCCACCCCTCCTATGTCTGGGCACTGCTGGGGGGACTCTGCACCCACCCCTCCTATGTCTGGGCACTGCTGGGGGGACTCTGCACCCACCCCTCCTATGTCTGGGCACTGCTTGGAGGACTCTCACCCACCCCTCCTGTGTCTGGGCACTGCTGGGAGTGATAGGCACCCACCCCTCCTATGTCTGGGCACTGCTGGGGGGACTCTGCACCCACCCCTCCTGTGTCTGGGCAATGCTGGGGGGACTCTGCACCCACCCATCCTATGTCTGGGCACTGCTGGGAGGACTCTCACCCACCCCTCCTGTGTCTGGGTACTGCTGGGAGTTATAGGCACCCACCCCTCCTGTGTCTGGGCACTGCTGGGAGTGATAGGCACCCACCCCTCCTATGTCTGGGCACTGCTGGGGGGACTCTGCACCCACCCCTCCTGTGTCTGGGCACTACTGGGGGGACTCTGCACCCACCCTTCCTATGTCTGGGCACTGCTGGGAGGACTCTCACCCACCCCTCCTGTGTCTGGGTACTGCTGGGAGTGATAGGCACCCACCCCTCCTGTGTCTGGGCACTGCTGGGGGGACTCTGCACCCACCCCTCCTGTGTCTGGGCACTACTGGGTGACTCTGCACCCACCCCTCCTATGTCTGAGCACTGCTGGGAGGACTCTCACCCACCCCTCCTGTGTCTGGGCACTGCTGGAGGGACTCTGCACCCACCCCTCCTGTGTCTGGGCACTGCTGGGAGTGATAGGCACCCACCCCTCCTATGTCTGGGCACTGCTGGGAGGACTCTGCACCCACCCCTCCTATGTCTGGGCACTGCTGGGAGTGATAGGCACCCACCCCTCCTATGTCTGGGCACTGCTGGGGGGACTCTGCACCCACCCCTCCTGTGTCTGGGCACTGCTGGGGGGACTCTGCACCCACCCCTCCTATGTCTGGGCACTGCTGGGAGTGATAGGCACTCACCCCTCCTATGTTTGGGCACTGCTGGGGGGACTCTGCACCCACCCCTCCTATGTCTGGGCACTGCTGGGAGGACTCTGCACCCACCCCTCCTGTGTCTGGGCACTGCTGGGGGGGACTCTGCACCCACCCCTCCTATGTCTGGGCACTGCTGGGAGGACTCTGCACCCACCCCTCCTATGTCTGGGCACTGCTGGGGGGACTCTGCACCCACCCCTCCTATGTCTGGGCACTGCTGGGAGGACTCTGCACCCACCCCTCCTATGTCTGGGCACTGCTGGGGGGACTCTGCACCCACCCCTCCTATGTCTGGGCACTGCTGGGAGGACTCTCACCCACCCCTCCTATGTCTGGGCACTGCTGGGAGGACTCTCACCCACCCCTCCTGTGTCTGGGTACTGCTAGGAGTGATAGGCACCCACCCCTTCTGTGTCTGGGCACTGCTGGGAGTGATAGGCACCCACCCCTCCTATGTCTGGGCACTGCTGGGGGGACTCTGCACCCACCCCTCCTGTGTCTGGGCACTGCTGGGGGGACTCTGCACCCACCCCTCCTATGTCTGGGCACTGCTAGGAGGACTCTGCACCCACCCCTCCTGTGTCTGGGCACTGCTGGGGGGACTCTGCACCCACCCTCCTATGTCTGGGCACTGCTGGGAGTGATAGGCATCCACCCCTCCTATGTCTGGGCACTGCTGGGGGGACTCTGCACCCACCCCTCCTGTGTCTGGGCACTGCTGGGGGCACTCTGCACCCACCCCTCCTATGTCTGGGCACTGCTGGGAGTCATAGGCACCCACCCCTCCTATGTCTGGGCACTGCTGGGAGGACTCTCACCCACCCCTCCTGTGTCTGGGCACTGCTGGGAGTGATAGGCACCCACCCCTCCTATGTCTGGGCACTGCTGGGAGGACTCTGCACCCACCCCTCCTGTGTCTGGGCACTGCTGGGAGTGATAGGCACCCACCCCTCCTATGTCTGGGCACTGCTGGGAGGACTCTGCACCCACCCCTCCTATGTCTGGGCACTGCTGGGAGTGATAGGCACCCACCCCTCCTATGTCTGGGCACTGCTGGGGGGACTCTGCACCCACCCCTCCTGTGTCTGGGCACTGCTGGGGGGACTCTGCACCCACCCCTCCTATGTCTGGGCACTGCTGGGAGTGATAGGCACTCACCCCTCCTATGTCTGGGCACTGCTGGGGGGACTCTGCACCCACCCCTCCTATGTCTGGGCACTGCTGGGGGGACTCTGCACCCACCCCTCCCGTGTCTGGGCACTGCTGGGAGTGATAGGCACCCACTCCTCCTGTGTCTGGGCACTGCTGGGAGTGATAGGCACCCACCCCTCCTATGTCTGGGCACTGCTGGGAGGACTCTGCACCCACCCCTTGTATGTCTGGGCACTGCTGGGAGGGCTCTGCACCCACCCCTCCTGTGTCTGGGCACTGCTGGGGGGACTCTGCACCCACCCCTCCTATGTCTGGGCTTTGCTGGGGGGACTCTGCACCCACCCCTCCTATGTCTGGGCACTGCTGGGGGGACTCTGCACCCACCCCTCCTATGTCTGGGCACTGCTGGGAGGACTCTCACCCACCCCTCCTGTGTCTGGGCACTGCTGGGAGTGATAGGCACCCACCCCTCCTATGTTTGGGCACTGCTGGGGGGACTCTGCACCCACCCCTCCTGTGTCTGGGCAATGCTGGGGGGACTCTGCACCCACCCCTCCTATGTCCGGGCACTGCTGGGAGGACTCTCACCCACCCCTCCTATGTCTGGGCACTGCTGGGAGGACTCTGCACCCACCCCTCCTGTGTCTGGGCACTGCTGGGGGGACTCTGCACCCACCCCTCCTATGTCTAGGCACTGCTGGGAGGACTCTGCACCCACCCCTCCTATGTCTGGGCACTGCTGGGGGGACTCTGCACCCACCCCTCCTATGTCTAGGCACTGCTGGGAGGACTCTGCACCCACCCCTCCTATGTCTGGGCACTGCTAGGAGGACTCTCACCCACCCCTCCTGTGTCTGGGCACTGCTGGAGGGACTCTGCACCCACCCATCCTATGTCTGGGCACTGCTGGGAGGACTCTCACCCACCCCTCCTGTGTCTGGGCACTGCTGGGAGTGATAGGCACCCACCCCTCCTATGTCTGGGCACTGCTGGGAGGACTCTGCACCCACCCCTCCTATGTCTGGGCACTGCTGGGAGTGATAGGCACCCACCCCTCCTATGTCTGGGCACTGCTGGGAGGACTCTGCACCCACCCCTCCTGTGTCTGGGCACTGCTGGGGGGACTCTGCACCCACCCCTCCTATGTCTGGGCACTGCTGGGAGTACTCTGCACCCACCCCTCCTATGTCTGGGCACTGCTGGGAGGACTCTCACCCACCCCTCCTGTGTCTGGGCACTGCTGGGAGTGATAGGCACCCACCCCTCCTATGTCTGGGCACTGCTGGGGGGACTCTGCACCCACCCCTCCTGTGTCTGGGCATTGCTGGGGGGACTCTGCACCCACCCCTCCTATGTCTGGGCACTGCTGGGAGTGATAGGCACTCACCCCTCCTATGTCTGGGCACTGCTGGGGGGACTCTGCACCCACCCCTCCTATGTCTGGGCACTGCTGTGAGGACTCTGCACCCACCCCTCCTGTGTCTGGGCACTGCTGGGAGGACTCTCACCCACCCCTCCTGTGTCTGGGCACTGCTGGGAGTGATAGGCACCCACCCCTCCTATGTCTGGGCACTCCTGGGGGGACTCTGCACCCACCCCTCCTGTGTCTGGGCACTGCTGGGGGGACTCTGCACCCACCCTCCTATGTCTAGGCACTGCTGGGAGTGATAGGCACCCACCCCTCCTATGTCTGGGCACTGCTGGGGGGACTCTGCACCCACCCCTCCTATGTCTGGGCACTGCTGGGGGGACTCTGCACCCACCCCTCCTGTGTCTGGGCACTGCTGGGGGGACTCTCACCCACCCCTCCTGTGTCTGGGCACTGCTGGAGGGACTCTGCACCCACCCATCCTATGTCTGGGCACTGCTGGGAGGACTCTCACCCACCCCGCCTGTGTCTGGGCACTGCTGGAGGGACTCTGCACCCACCCATCCTATGTCTGGGCACTGCTGGGAGGACTCTCACCCACCCCTCCTGTGTCTGGGCACTGCTGGGAGTGATAGGCACCCACCCCTCCTATGTCTGGGCACTGCTGGGAGGACTCTGCACTCACCCCTCCTATGTCTGGGCCCTGCTGGGAGTGATAGGCACCCACTCCTCCTGTGTCTGGGCACTGCTGGGAGTGATAGGCACCCACCCCTCCTATGTCTGGGCACTGCTGGGGGGACTCTGCACCCACCCCTCCTATGTCTGGGCACTGCTGGGGGGACTCTGCACCCACCCCTCCTATGTCTGGGCACTGCTGGGGGGACTCTGCACCCACCCCTCCTGTGTCTGGGCACTGCTGGGAGTGATAGGCACCCACTCCTCCTGTGTCTGGGCACTGCTGGGAGTGATAGGCACCCACCCCTCCTATGTCTGGGCACTGCTGGGAGGACTCTGCACCCACCCCTCCTATGTCTGGGCACTGCTGGAAGTGATAGGCACCCACCCCTCCTATGTCTGGGCACTGCTGGGAGTGATAGGCACCCACCCCTCCTATGACTGGGCACTGCTGGGAGGACTCTGCACCCACCCCTCCTGTGTCTGGGCACTGCTGGGAGTGATAGGCACCCACCCCTCCTATGTCTGTGCACTGCTGGGGGTGATAGGCACCCACCCCTCCTATGACTGGGCACTGCTGGGAGGACTCTGCACCCACCCCTCCTATGTCTGGGCACTGCTTGGAGGACTCTCACCCACCCCTCCTGTGTCTGGGCACTGCTGGGAGTGATAGGCACCCACCCCTCCTATGTCTGGGCACTGCTGGGGGGACTCTACACCCACCCCTCCTGTGTCTGGGCACTGCTGGGGGGACTCTGCACCCACCCCTCCTGTGTCTGGGCACTGCTGGGAGTGATAGGCACTCACCCCTCCTATGTTTGGGCACTGCTGGGGGGACTCTGCACCCACCCCTCCTATGTCTGGGCACTGCTGGGAGGACTCTGCACCCACCCCTCCTGTGTCTGGGCACTGCTGGGGGGACTCTGCACCCACCCCTCCTATGTCTAGGCACTGCTGGGAGGACTCTGCACCCACCCCTCCTATGTCTGGGCACTGCTGGGGGGACTCTGCACCCACCCCTCCTATGTCTGGGCACTGCTGGGGGGACTCTGCACCCACCCCTCCTATGTCTGGACACTGCTGGGAGGACTCTCACCCACCCCTCCTATGTCTGGGCACTGCTGGGAGGACTCTCACCCACGCCTCCTGTGTCTGGGTACTGCTGGGAGTGATAGGCACCCACCCCTCCTGTGTCTGGGCACTGCTGGGAGTGATAGGCACCCACCCCTCCTATGTCTGGGCACTGCTGGGGGGACTCTGCACCCACCCTCCTGTGTCTGGGCACTGCTGGGGGGACTCTGCACCCACCCCTCCTATGTCTGGGCACTGCTAGGAGGACTCCGCACCCACCCCTCCTGTGTCTAGGCACTGCTGGGGGGACTCTGCACCCACCCTCCTATGTCTGGGCACTGCTGGGAGTGATAGGCATCCACCCCTCCTATGTCTGGGCACTGCTGGGGGGACTCTGCACCCACCCCTCCTGTGTCTGGGCACTGCTGGGGGGACTCTGCACCCACCCCTCCTATGTCTGGGCACTGCTGGGAGTCATAGGCACCCACCCCTCCTATGTCTGGGCACTGCTGGGAGGACTCTCACCCACCCCTCCTGTGTCTGGGCACTGCTGGGAGTGATAGGCACCCACCCCTCCTATGTCTGGGCACTGCTGGGAGGACTCTGCACCCACCCCTCCTATGTCTGGGCACTGCTGGGAGTGATAGGCACCCACCCCTCCTATGTCTGGGCACTGCTGGGAGGACTCTGCACCCACCCCTCCTATGTCTGGGCACTGCTGGGGGGACTCTGCACACACCCCTCCTATGTCTGGGCACTGCTGGGGGGACTCTGCACCCACCCCTCCTATGTCTGGGCACTGCTGGGGGGACTCTGCACCCACCCCTCCCGTGTCTGGGCACTGCTGGGAGTGATAGGCACCCACTCCTCCTGTGTCTGGGCACTGCTGGGAGTGATAGGCACCCACCCCTCCTATGTCTGGGCACTGCTGGGAGGACTCTGCACCCACCCCTTCTATGTCTGGGCACTGCTGGGAGGGCTCTGCACCCACCCCTCCTGTGACTGGGCACTGCTGGGGGGACTCTGCACCCACCCCTCCTATGTCTGGGCACTGCTGGGAGGACTCTGCACCCACCCCTCCTATGTCTGGGCACTGCTGGGGGGACTCTGCACCCACCCCTCCTATGTCTGGGCACTGCTGGGGGGACTCTGCACCCACCCCTCCTATGTCTGGGCACTGCTTGGAGGACTCTCACCCACCCCTCCTGTGTCTGGGCACTGCTGGGAGTGATAGGCACCCACCCCTCCTATGTCTGGGCACTGCTGGGGGGACTCTGCACCCACCCCTCCTGTGTCTGGGCAATGCTGGGGGGACTCTGCACCCACCCATCCTATGTCTGGGCACTGCTGGGAGGACTCTCACCCACCCCTCCTGTGTCTGGGTACTGCTGGGAGTTATAGGCACCCACCCCTCCTGTGTCTGGGCACTGCTGGGAGTGATAGGCACCCACCCCTCCTATGTCTGGGCACTGCTGGGGGGACTCTGCACCCACCCCTCCTGTGTCTGGGCACTACTGGGGGGACTCTGCACCCACCCTTCCTATGTCTGGGCACTGCTGGGAGGACTCTCACCCACCCCTCCTGTGTCTGGGTACTGCTGGGAGTGATAGGCACCCACCCCTCCTGTGTCTGGGCACTGCTGGGGGGACTCTGCACCCACCCCTCCTGTGTCTGGGCACTACTGGGTGACTCTGCACCCACCCCTCCTATGTCTGAGCACTGCTGGGAGGACTCTCACCCACCCCTCCTGTGTCTGGGCACTGCTGGAGGGACTCTGCACCCACCCCTCCTGTGTCTGGGCACTGCTGGGAGTGATAGGCACCCACCCCTCCTATGTCTGGGCACTGCTGGGAGGACTCTGCACCCACCCCTCCTATGTCTGGGCACTGCTGGGAGTGATAGGCACCCACCCCTCCTATGTCTGGGCACTGCTGGGGGGACTCTGCACCCACCCCTCCTGTGTCTGGGCACTGCTGGGGGGACTCTGCACCCACCCCTCCTATGTCTGGGCACTGCTGGGAGTGATAGGCACTCACCCCTCCTATGTTTGGGCACTGCTGGGGGGACTCTGCACCCACCCCTCCTATGTCTGGGCACTGCTGGGAGGACTCTGCACCCACCCCTCCTGTGTCTGGGCACTGCTGGGGGGGACTCTGCACCCACCCCTCCTATGTCTGGGCACTGCTGGGAGGACTCTGCACCCACCCCTCCTATGTCTGGGCACTGCTGGGGGGACTCTGCACCCACCCCTCCTATGTCTGGGCACTGCTGGGAGGACTCTGCACCCACCCCTCCTATGTCTGGGCACTGCTGGGGGGACTCTGCACCCACCCCTCCTATGTCTGGGCACTGCTGGGAGGACTCTCACCCACCCCTCCTATGTCTGGGCACTGCTGGGAGGACTCTCACCCACCCCTCCTGTGTCTGGGTACTGCTGGGAGTGATAGGCACCCACCCCTTCTGTGTCTGGGCACTGCTGGGAGTGATAGGCACCCACCCCTCCTATGTCTGGGCACTGCTGGGGGGACTCTGCACCCACCCCTCCTGTGTCTGGGCACTGCTGGGGGGACTCTGCACCCACCCCTCCTATGTCTGGGCACTGCTAGGAGGACTCTGCACCCACCCCTCCTGTGTCTGGGCACTGCTGGGGGGACTCTGCACCCACCCTCCTATGTCTGGGCACTGCTGGGAGTGATAGGCATCCACCCCTCCTATGTCTGGGCACTGCTGGGGGGACTCTGCACCCACCCCTCCTGTGTCTGGGCACTGCTGGGGGCACTCTGCACCCACCCCTCCTATGTCTGGGCACTGCTGGGAGTCATAGGCACCCACCCCTCCTATGTCTGGGCACTGCTGGGAGGACTCTCACCCCCCCCTCCTGTGTCTGGGCACTGCTGGGAGTGATAGGCACCCACCCCTCCTATGTCTGGGCACTGCTGGGATGACTCTGCACCCACCCCTCCTGTGTCTGGGCACTGCTGGGAGTGATAGGCACCCACCCCTCCTATGTCTGGGCACTGCTGGGAGGACTCTGCACCCACCCCTCCTATGTCTGGGCACTGCTGGGAGTGATAGGCACCCACCCCTCCTATGTCTGGGCACTGCTGGGGGGACTCTGCACCCACCCCTCCTGTGTCTGGGCACTGCTGGGGGGACTCTGCACCCACCCCTCCTATGTCTGGGCACTGCTGGGAGTGATAGGCACTCACCCCTCCTATGTCTGGGCACTGCTGGGGGGACTCTGCACCCACCCCTCCTATGTCTGGGCACTGCTGGGGGGACTCTGCACCCACCCCTCCCGTGTCTGGGCACTGCTGGGAGTGATAGGCACCCACTCCTCCTGTGTCTGGGCACTGCTGGGAGTGATAGGCACCCACCCCTCCTATGTCTGGGCACTGCTGGGAGGACTCTGCACCCACCCCTTGTATGTCTGGGCACTGCTGGGAGGGCTCTGCACCCACCCCTCCTGTGTCTGGGCACTGCTGGGGGGACTCTGCACCCACCCCTCCTATGTCTGGGCTTTGCTGGGGGGACTCTGCACCCACCCCTCCTATGTCTGGGCACTGCTGGGGGGACTCTGCACCCACCCCTCCTATGTCTGGGCACTGCTGGGAGGACTCTCACCCACCCCTCCTGTGTCTGGGCACTGCTGGGAGTGATAGGCACCCACCCCTCCTATGTTTGGGCACTGCTGGGGGGACTCTGCACCCACCCCTCCTGTGTCTGGGCACTGCTGGGGGGACTCTGCACCCACCCCTCCTATGTCCGGGCACTGCTGGGAGGACTCTCACCCACCCCTCCTGTGTCTGGGTACTGCTGGAAGTTATAGGCACCCACCCCTCATGTGTCTGGGCACTGCTGGGAGTGATAGGCACCCACCCCTCCTATGTCTGGGCACTGCTGGGGGGACTCTGCACCCACCCCTCCTGTGTCTGGGCACTACTGGGGGGACTCTGCACCCACCCCTCCTATGTCTGGGCACTGCTGGGAGGACTCTCACCCACCCCTCTTGTGTCTGGGTACTGCTGGGAGTGATAGGCACCCACCCCTCCTGTGTCTGGGCACTGCTGGGAGTGATAGGCACCCACCCCTCCTATGTCTGGGCACTGCTGGGGGGACTCTGCACCCACCCCTCCTGTGTCTGGGCACTACTGGGGGGACTATGCACCCACCCCTCCTATGTCTGGGCACTGCTGGGAGGACTCTCACCCACCCCTCCTGTGTCTGGGCACTGCTGGAGGGACTCTGCACCCACCCCTCCTGTGTCTGGGCACTGCTGGGAGTGATAGGCACCCACCCCTCCTATGTCTGGGCACTGCTGGGAGGACTCTGCACCCACCCCTCCTATGTCTGGGCACTGCTGGGAGTGATAGGCACCCACCCCTCCTATGTCTGGGCACTGCTGGGGGGACTCTGCACCCACCCCTCCTGTGTCTGGGCACTGCTGGGGGGACTCTACACCCACCCCTCCTATGTCTGGGCACTGCTGGGAGTGATAGGCACTCACCCCTCCTATGTTTGGGCACTGCTGGGGGGACTCTGCACCCACCCCTCCTATGTCTGGGCACTGCTGGGAGGACTCTGCACCCACCCCTCCTGTGTCTGGGCACTGCTGGGGGGACTCTGCACCCAGCCCTCCTATGTCTGGGCACTGCTGGGAGGACTCTGCACCCACCCCTCCTATGTCTGGGCACTGCTGGGGGGACTCTGCACCCACCCCTCCTGTGTCTGGGCACTGCTGGGAGTCATAGGCACCCACCCCTCCTATGTCTGGGCACTGCTGGGAGGACTCTCACCCACCCCTCCTGTGTCTGGGCACTGCTGGGAGTGATAGGCACCCACCCCTCCTATGTCTGGGCACTGCTGGGAGGACTCTGCACCCACCCCTCCTATGTCTGGGCACTGCTGGGAGTGATAGGCACCCACCCCTCCTATGTCTGGGCACTGCTGGGAGGACTCTGCACCCACCCCTCCTATGTCTGGGCACTGCTGGGGGGACTCTGCACCCACCCCTCCTATGTCTGGGCACTGCTGGGGGGACTCTGCACCCACCCCTCCTATGTCTGGGCACTGCTGGGGGGACTCTGCACCCACCCCTCCTATGTCTGGGCACTGCTGGGGGGACTCTGCACCCACCCCTCCCGTGTCTGGGCACTGCTGGGAGTGATAGGCCCCCACCCCTCCTATGTCTGGGCACTGCTGAGAGTGATAGGCACCCACCCCTCCTATGTCTGGGCACTGCTGGGGGGACTCTGCACCCACCCCTCCTGTGTCTGGGCACTGCTGGGGGGACTCTGCACCCACCCCTCCTATGTCTGGGCACTGCTGGGGGGACTCTGCACCCACCCCTCCTATGTCTGGGCACTGCTGGGAGGACTCTCACCCACCCCTCCTGTGTCTGGGCACTGCTGGGAGTGATAGGCACCCACCCCTCCTATGTCTGGGCACTGCTGGAGGGACTCTGCACCCACCCCTCCTGTGTCTGGGTAATGCTGGGGGGACTCTGCACCCACCCCTCCTATGTCTGGGCACTGCTGGGAGGACTCTCACCCACCCCTCCTGTGTCTGGGTACTGCTGGGAGTTATAGGCACCCACCCCTCCTGTGTCTGGGCACTGCTGGGAGTGATAGGCACCCACCCCTCCTATGTCTGGGCACTGCTGGGGGGACTCTGCACCCACCCCTCCTGTGTGTGGGCACTACTGGGGGGACTCTGCACCCACCCCTCCTATGTCTGGGCACTGCTGGGAGGACTCTCACCCACCCCTCCTGTGTCTGGGTACTGCTGGGAGTGATAGGCACCCACCCCTCCTGTGTCTGGGCACTGCTGGGAGTGATAGGCACCCACCCCTCCTATGTCTGGGCACTGCTGGGGGGACTCTGCACCCACCCCTCCTGTGTCTGGGCACTGCTGGGGGGACTCTGCACCCACCCCTCCTATGTCTGGGCACTGCTAGGAGGACTCTCACCCACCCCTCCTGTGTCTGGGCACTGCTGGAGGGACTCTGCACCCACCCATCCTATGTCTGGGCACTGCTGGGAGGACTCTCACCCACCCCTCCTGTGTCTGGGCACTGCTGGGAGTGATAGGCACCCACCCCTCCTATGTCTGGGCACTGCTGGGAGGACTCTGCACCCACCCCTCCTATGTCTGGGCACTGCTGGGAGTGATAGGCACCCACCCCTCCTATGTCTGGGCACTGCTGGGAGGACTCTGCACCCACCCCTCCTGTGTCTGGGCACTGCTGGCGGGACTCTGCACCCACCCCTCCTATGTCTGGGCACTGCTGGGAGTACTCTGCACCCACCCCTCCTATGTCTGGGCACTGCTGGGAGGACTCTCACCCACCCCTCCTGTGTCTGGGCACTGCTGGGAGTGATAGGCACCCACCCCTCCTATGTCTGGGCACTGCTGGGGGGACTCTGCACCCACCCCTCCTGTGTCTGGGCACTGCTGGGGGGACTCTGCACCCACCCCTCCTATGTCTGGGCACTGCTGGGAGTGATAGGCACTCACCCCTCCTATGTCTGGGCACTGCTGGGGGGACTCTGCACCCACCCCTCCTATGTCTGGGCACTGCTGTGAGGACTCTGCACCCACCCCTCCTGTGTCTGGGCACTGCTGGGAGGACTCTCACCCACCCCTCCTGTGTCTGGGCACTGCTGGGAGTGATAGGCACCCACCCCTCCTATGTCTGGGCACTCCTGGGGGGACTCTGCACCCACCCCTCCTGTGTCTGGGCACTGCTGGGGGGACTCTGTACACACCCTCCTATGTCTAGGCACTGCTGGGAGTGATAGGCACCCACCCCTCCTATGTCTGGGCACTACTGGGGGGACTCTGCACCCACCCCTCCTATGTCTGGGCACTGCTGGGGGGACTCTGCACCCACCCCTCCTGTGTCTGGGCACTGCTGGGGGGACTCTCACCCACCCCTCCTGTGTCTGGGCACTGCTGGAGGGACTCTGCACCCACCCATCCTATGTCTGGGCACTGCTGGGAGGACTCTCACCCACCCCTCCTGTGTCTGGGCACTGCTGGAGGGACTCTGCACCCACCCATCCTATGTCTGGGCACTGCTGGGAGGACTCTCACCCACCCCTCCTGTGTCTGGGCACTGCTGGGAGTGATAGGCACCCACCCCTCCTATGTCTGGGCACTGCTGGGAGGACTCTGCACTCACCCCTCCTATGTCTGGGCCCTGCTGGGAGTGATAGGCACCCACTCCTCCTGTGTCTGGGCACTGCTGGGAGTGATAGGCACCCACCCCTCCTATGTCTGGGCACTGCTGGGGGGACTCTGCACCCACCCCTCCTATGTCTGGGCACTGCTGGGGGGACTCTGCACCCACCCCTCCTATGTCTGGGCACTGCTGGGGGGACTCTGCACCCACCCCTCCTGTGTCTGGGCACTGCTGGGAGTGATGGGCACCCACTCCTCCTGTGTCTGGGCACTGCTGGGAGTGATAGGCACCCACCCCTCCTATGTCTGGGCACTGCTGGGAGGACTCTGCACCCACCCCTCCTATGTCTGGGCACTGCTGGAAGTGATAGGCACCCACCCCTCCTATGTCTGGGCACTGCTGGGAGTGATAGGCACCCACCCCTCCTATGACTGGGCACTGCTGGGAGGACTCTGCACCCACCCCTCCTGTGTCTGGGCACTGCTGGGAGTGATAGGCACCCACCCCTCCTATGTCTGGGCACTGCTGGGGGTGATAGGCACCCACCCCTCCTATGACTGGGCACTGCTGGGAGGACTCTGCACCCACCCCTCCTATGTCTGGGCACTGCTTGGAGGACTCTCACCCACCCCTCCTGTGTCTGGGCACTGCTGGGAGTGATAGGCACCCACCCCTCCTATGTCTGGGCACTGCTGGGGGGACTCTACACCCACCCCTCCTGTGTCTGGGCACTGCTGGGGGGACTCTGCACCCACCCCTCCTGTGTCTGGGCACTGCTGGGAGTGATAGGCACTCACCCCTCCTATGTTTGGGCACTGCTGGGGGGACTCTGCACCCACCCCTCCTATGTCTGGGCACTGCTGGGAGGACTCTGCACCCACCCCTCCTGTGTCTGGGCACTGCTGGGGGGACTCTGCACCCACCCCTCCTATGTCTAGGCACTGCTGGGAGGACTCTGCACCCACCCCTCCTATGTCTGGGCACTGCTGGGGGGACTCTGCACCCACCCCTCCTATGTCTGGGCACTGCTGGGGGGACTCTGCACCCACCCCTCCTATGTCTGGACACTGCTGGGAGGACTCTCACCCACCCCTCCTATGTCTGGGCACTGCTGGGAGGACTCTCACCCACGCCTCCTGTGTCTGGGTACTGCTGGGAGTGATAGGCACCCACCCCTCCTGTGTCTGGGCACTGCTGGGAGTGATAGGCACCCACCCCTCCTATGTCTGGGCACTGCTGGGGAGACTCTGCACCCACCCTCCTGTGTCTGGGCACTGCTGGGGGGACTCTGCACCCACCCCTCCTATGTCTGGGCACTGCTAGGAGGACTCCGCACCCACCCCTCCTGTGTCTAGGCACTGCTGGGGGGACTCTGCACCCACCCTCCTATGTCTGGGCACTGCTGGGAGTGATAGGCATCCACCCCTCCTATGTCTGGGCACTGCTGGGGGGACTCTGCACCCACCCCTCCTGTGTCTGGGCACTGCTGGGGGGACTCTGCACCCACCCCTCCTATGTCTGGGCACTGCTGGGAGTCATAGGCACCCACCCCTCCTATGTCTGGGCACTGCTGGGAGGACTCTCACCCACCCCTCCTGTGTCTGGGCACTGCTGGGAGTGATAGGCACCCACCCCTCCTATGTCTGGGCACTGCTGGGAGGACTCTGCACCCACCCCTCCTATGTCTGGGCACTGCTGGGAGTGATAGGCACCCACCCCTCCTATGTCTGGGCACTGCTGGGAGTGATAGGCACCCACCCCTCCTATGTCTGGGCACTGCTGGGGGGACTCTGCACCCACCCCTCCTGTGTCTGGGCACTGCTGGGGGGACTCTGCACCCACCCCTCCTATGTCTGGGCACTGCTGGGAGTGATAGGCACTCACCCCTCCTATGTCTGGGCACTGCTGGGGGGACTCTGCACCCACCCCTCCTATGTCTGGGCACTGCTGGGGGGACTCTGCACCCACCCCTCCCGTGTCTGGGCACTGCTGGGAGTGATAGGCACCCACTCCTCCTGTGTCTGGGCACTGCTGGGAGTGATAGGCACCCACCCCTCCTATGTCTGGGCACTGCTGGGAGGACTCTGCACCCACCCCTTGTATGTCTGGGCACTGCTGGGAGGGCTCTGCACCCACCCCTCCTGTGTCTGGGCACTGCTGGGGGGACTCTGCACCCACCCCTCCTATGTCTGGGCTTTGCTGGGGGGACTCTGCACCCACCCCTCCTATGTCTGGGCACTGCTGGGGGGACTCTGCACCCACCCCTCCTATGTCTGGGCACTGCTGGGAGGACTCTCACCCACCCCTCCTGTGTCTGGGCACTGCTGGGAGTGATAGGCACCCACCCCTCCTATGTTTGGGCACTGCTGGGGGGACTCTGCACCCACCCCTCCTGTGTCTGGGCACTGCTGGGGGGACTCTGCACCCACCCCTCCTATGTCCGGGCACTGCTGGGAGGACTCTCACCCACCCCTCCTGTGTCTGGGTACTGCTGGAAGTTATAGGCACCCACCCCTCATGTGTCTGGGCACTGCTGGGAGTGATAGGCACCCACCCCTCCTATGTCTGGGCACTGCTGGGGGGACTCTGCACCCACCCCTCCTGTGTCTGGGCACTACTGGGGGGACTCTGCACCCACCCCTCCTATGTCTGGGCACTGCTGGGAGGACTCTCACCCACCCCTCTTGTGTCTGGGTACTGCTGGGAGTGATAGGCACCCACCCCTCCTGTGTCTGGGCACTGCTGGGAGTGATAGGCACCCACCCCTCCTATGTCTGGGCACTGCTGGGGGGACTCTGCACCCACCCCTCCTGTGTCTGGGCACTACTGGGGGGACTATGCACCCACCCCTCCTATGTCTGGGCACTGCTGGGAGGACTCTCACCCACCCCTCCTGTGTCTGGGCACTGCTGGAGGGACTCTGCACCCACCCCTCCTGTGTCTGGGCACTGCTGGGAGTGATAGGCACCCACCCCTCCTATGTCTGGGCACTGCTGGGAGGACTCTGCACCCACCCCTCCTATGTCTGGGCACTGCTGGGAGTGATAGGCACCCACCCCTCCTATGTCTGGGCACTGCTGGGGGGACTCTGCACCCACCCCTCCTGTGTCTGGGCACTGCTGGGGGGACTCTACACCCACCCCTCCTATGTCTGGGCACTGCTGGGAGTGATAGGCACTCACCCCTCCTATGTTTGGGCACTGCTGGGGGGACTCTGCACCCACCCCTCCTATGTCTGGGCACTGCTGGGAGGACTCTGCACCCACCCCTCCTGTGTCTGGGCACTGCTGGGGGGACTCTGCTCCCAGCCCTCCTATGTCTGGGCACTGCTGGGAGGACTCTGCACCCACCCCTCCTATGTCTGGGCACTGCTGGGGGGACTCTGCACCCACCCCTCCTGTGTCTGGGCACTGCTGGGAGTCATAGGCACCCACCCCTCCTATGTCTGGGCACTGCTGGGAGGACTCTCACCCACCCCTCCTGTGTCTGGGCACTGCTGGGAGTGATAGGCACCCACCCCTCCTATGTCTGGGCACTGCTGGGAGGACTCTGCACCCACCCCTCCTATGTCTGGGCACTGCTGGGAGTGATAGGCACCCACCCCTCCTATGTCTGGGCACTGCTGGGAGGACTCTGCACCCACCCCTCCTATGTCTGGGCACTGCTGGGGGACTCTGCACCCACCCCTCCTATGTCTGGGCACTGCTGGGGGGACTCTGCACCCACCCCTCCTATGTCTGGGCACTGCTGGGGGGACTCTGCACCCACCCCTCCTATGTCTGGGCACTGCTGGGGGGACTCTGCACCCACCCCTCCCGTGTCTGGGCACTGCTGGGAGTGATAGGCCCCCACCCCTCCTATGTCTGGGCACTGCTGAGAGTGATAGGCACCCACCCCTCCTATGTCTGGGCACTGCTGGGGGGACTCTGCACCCACCCCTCCTGTGTCTGGGCACTGCTGGGGGGACTCTGCACCCACCCCTCCTATGTCTGGGCACTGCTGGGGGGACTCTGCACCCACCCCTCCTATGTCTGGGCACTGCTGGGAGGACTCTCACCCACCCCTCCTGTGTCTGGGCACTGCTGGGAGTGATAGGCACCCACCCCTCCTATGTCTGGGCACTGCTGGAGGGACTCTGCACCCACCCCTCCTGTGTCTGGGTAATGCTGGGGGGACTCTGCACCCACCCCTCCTATGTCTGGGCACTGCTGGGAGGACTCTCACCCACCCCTCCTGTGTCTGGGTACTGCTGGGAGTTATAGGCACCCACCCCTCCTGTGTCTGGGCACTGCTGGGAGTGATAGGCACCCACCCCTCCTATGTCTGGGCACTGCTGGGGGGACTCTGCACCCACCCCTCCTGTGTGTGGGCACTACTGGGGGGACTCTGCACCCACCCCTCCTATGTCTGGGCACTGCTGGGAGGACTCTCACCCACCCCTCCTGTGTCTGGGTACTGCTGGGAGTGATAGGCACCCACCCCTCCTGTGTCTGGGCACTGCTGGGAGTGATAGGCACCCACCCCTCCTATGTCTGGGCACTGCTGGGGGGACTCTGCACCCACCCCTCCTGTGTCTGGGCACTGCTGGGGGGACTCTGCACCCACCCCTCCTATGTCTGGGCACTGCTAGGAGGACTCTCACCCACCCCTCCTGTGTCTGGGCACTGCTGGAGGGACTCTGCACCCACCCATCCTATGTCTGGGCACTGCTGGGAGGACTCTCACCCACCCCTCCTGTGTCTGGGCACTGCTGGGAGTGATAGGCACCCACCCCTCCTATGTCTGGGCACTGCTGGGAGGACTCTGCACCCACCCCTCCTATGTCTGGGCACTGCTGGGAGTGATAGGCACCCACCCCTCCTATGTCTGGGCACTGCTGGGAGGACTCTGCACCCACCCCTCCTGTGTCTGGGCACTGCTGGCGGGACTCTGCACCCACCCCTCCTATGTCTGGGCACTGCTGGGAGTACTCTGCACCCACCCCTCCTATGTCTGGGCACTGCTGGGAGGACTCTCACCCACCCCTCCTGTGTCTGGGCACTGCTGGGAGTGATAGGCACCCACCCCTCCTATGTCTGGGCACTGCTGGGGGGACTCTGCACCCACCCCTCCTGTGTCTGGGCACTGCTGGGGGGACTCTGCACCCACCCCTCCTATGTCTGGGCACTGCTGGGAGTGATAGGCACTCACCCCTCCTATGTCTGGGCACTGCTGGGGGGACTCTGCACCCACCCCTCCTATGTCTGGGCACTGCTGTGAGGACTCTGCACCCACCCCTCCTGTGTCTGGGCACTGCTGGGAGGACTCTCACCCACCCCTCCTGTGTCTGGGCACTGCTGGGAGTGATAGGCACCCACCCCTCCTATGTCTGGGCACTCCTGGGGGGACTCTGCACCCACCCCTCCTGTGTCTGGGCACTGCTGGGGGGACTCTGTACCCACCCTCCTATGTCTAGGCACTGCTGGGAGTGATAGGCACCCACCCCTCCTATGTCTGGGCACTACTGGGGGGACTCTGCACCCACCCCTCCTATGTCTGGGCACTGCTGGGGGGACTCTGCACCCACCCCTCCTGTGTCTGGGCACTGCTGGGGGGACTCTCACCCACCCATCCTGTGTCTGGGCACTGCTGGAGGGACTCTGCACCCACCCATCCTATGTCTGGGCACTGCTGGGAGGACTCTCACCCACCCCTCCTGTGTCTGGGCACTGCTGGAGGGACTCTGCACCCACCCATCCTATGTCTGGGCACTGCTGGGAGGACTCTCACCCACCCCTCCTGTGTCTGGGCACTGCTGGGAGTGATAGGCACCCACCCCTCCTATGTCTGGGCACTGCTGGGAGGACTCTGCACTCACCCCTCCTATGTCTGGGCCCTGCTGGGAGTGATAGTCACCCACTCCTCCTGTGTCTGGGCACTGCTGGGAGTGATAGGCACCCACCCCTCCTATGTCTGGGCACTGCTGGGGGGACTCTGCACCCACCCCTCCTATGTCTGGGCACTGCTGGGGGGACTCTGCACCCACCCCTCCTATGTCTGGGCACTGCTGGGGGGACTCTGCACCCACCCCTCCTGTGTCTGGGCACTGCTGGGAGTGATAGGCACCCACTCCTCCTGTGTCTGGGCACTGCTGGGAGTGATAGGCACCCACCCCTCCTATGTCTGGGCACTGCTGGGAGGACTCTGCACCCACCCCTCCTATGTCTGGGCACTGCTGGAAGTGATAGGCACCCACCCCTCCTATGTCTGGGCACTGCTGGGAGTGATAGGCACCCACCCCTCCTATGACTGGGCACTGCTGGGAGGACTCTGCACCCACCCCTCCTGTGTCTGGGCACTGCTGGGAGTGATAGGCACCCACCCCTCCTATGTCTGGGCACTGCTGGGGGTGATAGGCACCCACCCCTCCTATGACTGGGCACTGCTGGGAGGACTCTGCACCCACCCCTCCTATGTCTGGGCACTGCTTGGAGGACTCTCACACACCCCTCCTGTGTCTGGGCACTGCTGGGAGTGATAGGCACCCACCCCTCCTATGTCTGGGCACTGCTGGGGGGACTCTACACCCACCCCTCCTGTGTCTGGGCACTGCTGGGGGGACTCTGCACCCACCCCTCCTGTGTCTGGGCACTGCTGGGAGTGATAGGCACTCACCCCTCCTATGTTTGGGCACTGCTGGGGGGGCTCTGCACCCACCCCTCCTATGTCTGGGCACTGCTGGGAGGACTCTGCACCCACCCCTCCTGTGTCTGGGCACTGCTGGGGGGACTCTGCACCCACCCCTCCTATGTCTAGGCACTGCTGGGAGGACTCTGCACCCACCCCTCCTATGTCTGGGCACTGCTGGGGGGACTCTGCACCCACCCCTCCTATGTCTGGGCACTGCTGGGGGGACTCTGCACCCACCCCTCCTATGTCTGGACACTGCTGGGAGGACTCTCACCCACCCCTCCTATGTCTGGGCACTGCTGGGAGGACTCTCACCCACGCCTCCTGTGTCTGGGTACTGCTGGGAGTGATAGGCACCCACCCCTCCTGTGTCTGGGCACTGCTGGGAGTGATAGGCACCCACCCCTCCTATGTCTGGGCACTGCTGGGGAGACTCTGCACCCACCCTCCTGTGTCTGGGCACTGCTGGGGGGACTCTGCACCCACCCCTCCTATGTCTGGGCACTGCTAGGAGGACTCCGCACCCACCCCTCCTGTGTCTAGGCACTGCTGGGGGGACTCTGCACCCACCCTCCTATGTCTGGGCACTGCTGGGAGTGATAGGCATCCACCCCTCCTATGTCTGGGCACTGCTGGGGGGACTCTGCACCCACCCCTCCTGTGTCTGGGCACTGCTGGGGGGACTCTGCACCCACCCCTCCTATGTCTGGGCACTGCTGGGAGTCATAGGCACCCACCCCTCCTATGTCTGGGCACTGCTGGGAGGACTCTCACCCACCCCTCCTGTGTCTGGGCACTGCTGGGAGTGATAGGCACCCACCCCTCCTATGTCTGGGCACTGCTGGGAGGACTCTGCACCCACCCCTCCTATGTCTGGGCACTGCTGGGAGTGATAGGCACCCACCCCTCCTATGTCTGGGCACTGCTGGGAGGACTCTGCACCCACCCCTCCTATGTCTGGGCACTGCTGGGGGGACTCTGCACACACCCCTCCTATGTCTGGGCACTGCTGGGGGGACTCTGCACCCACCCCTCCTATGTCTGGGCACTGCTGGGGGGACTCTGCACCCACCCCTCCCGTGTCTGGGCACTGCTGGGAGTGATAGGCACCCACTCCTCCTGTGTCTGGGCACTGCTGGGAGTGATAGGCACCCACCCCTCCTATGTCTGGGCACTGCTGGGAGGACTCTGCACCCACCCCTTCTATGTCTGGGCACTGCTGGGAGGGCTCTGCACCCACCCCTCCTGTGACTGGGCACTGCTGGGGGGACTCTGCACCCACCCCTCCTATGTCTGGGCACTGCTGGGAGGACTCTGCACCCACCCCTCCTATGTCTGGGCACTGCTGGGGGGACTCTGCACCCACCCCTCCTATGTCTGGGCACTGCTGGGGGGACTCTGCACCCACCCCTCCTATGTCTGGGCACTGCTTGGAGGACTCTCACCCACCCCTCCTGTGTCTGGGCACTGCTGGGAGTGATAGGCACCCACCCCTCCTATGTCTGGGCACTGCTGGGGGGACTCTGCACCCACCCCTCCTGTGTCTGGGCACTACTGGGGGGACTCTGCACCCACCCTTCCTATGTCTGGGCACTGCTGGGAGGACTCTCACCCACCCCTCCTGTGTCTGGGTACTGCTGGGAGTGATAGGCACCCACCCCTCCTGTGTCTGGGCACTGCTGGGGGGGACTCTGCACCCACCCCTCCTGTGTCTGGGCACTACTGGGTGACTCTGCACCCACCCCTCCTATGTCTGAGCACTGCTGGGAGGACTCTCACCCACCCCTCCTGTGTCTGGGCACTGCTGGAGGGACTCTGCACCCACCCCTCCTGTGTCTGGGCACTGCTGGGAGTGATAGGCACCCACCCCTCCTATGTCTGGGCACTGCTGGGAGGACTCTGCACCCACCCCTCCTATGTCTGGGCACTGCTGGGAGTGATAGGCACCCACCCCTCCTATGTCTGGGCACTGCTGGGGGGACTCTGCACCCACCCCTCCTGTGTCTGGGCACTGCTGGGGGGACTCTGCACCCACCCCTCCTATGTCTGGGCACTGCTGGGAGTGATAGGCACTCACCCCTCCTATGTTTGGGCACTGCTGGGGGGACTCTGCACCCACCCCTCCTATGTCTGGGCACTGCTGGGAGGACTCTGCACCCACCCCTCCTGTGTCTGGGCACTGCTGGGGGGGACTCTGCACCCACCCCTCCTATGTCTGGGCACTGCTGGGAGGACTCTGCACCCACCCCTCCTATGTCTGGGCACTGCTGGGGGGACTCTGCACCCACCCCTCCTATGTCTGGGCACTGCTGGGAGGACTCTGCACCCACCCCTCCTATGTCTGGGCACTGCTGGGGGGACTCTGCACCCACCCCTCCTATGTCTGGGCACTGCTGGGAGGACTCTCACCCACCCCTCCTATGTCTGGGCACTGCTGGGAGGACTCTCACCCACCCCTCCTGTGTCTGGGTACTGCTGGGAGTGATAGGCACCCACCCCTTCTGTGTCTGGGCACTGCTGGGAGTGATAGGCACCCACCCCTCCTATGTCTGGGCACTGCTGGGGGGACTCTGCACCCACCCCTCCTGTGTCTGGGCACTGCTGGGGGGACTCTGCACCCACCCCTCCTATGTCTGGGCACTGCTAGGAGGACTCTGCACCCACCCCTCCTGTGTCTGGGCACTGCTGGGGGGACTCTGCACCCACCCTCCTATGTCTGGGCACTGCTGGGAGTGATAGGCATCCACCCCTCCTATGTCTGGGCACTGCTGGGGGGACTCTGCACCCACCCCTCCTGTGTCTGGGCACTGCTGGGGGGACTCTGCACCCACCCCTCCTATGTCTGGGCACTGCTGGGAGTCATAGGCACCCACCCCTCCTATGTCTGGGCACTGCTGGGAGGACTCTCACCCACCCCTCCTGTGTCTGGGCACTGCTGGGAGTGATAGGCACCCACCCCTCCTATGTCTGGGCACTGCTGGGAGGACTCTGCACCCACCCCTCCTGTGTCTGGGCACTGCTGGGAGTGATAGGCACCCACCCCTCCTATGTCTGGGCACTGCTGGGAGGACTCTGCACCCACACCTCCTATGTCTGGGCACTGCTGGGAGTGATAGGCACCCACCCCTCCTATGTCTGAGCACTGCTGGGGGGACTCTGCACCCACCCCTCCTGTGTCTGGGCACTGCTGGGGGGACTCTGCACCCACCCCTCCTATGTCTGGGCACTGCTGGGAGTGATAGGCACTCACCCCTCCTATGTCTGGGCACTGCTGGGGGGACTCTGCACCCACCCCTCCTATGTCTGGTCACTGCTGGGGGGACTCTGCACCCACCCCTCCCGTGTCTGGGCACTGCTGGGAGTGATAGGCACCCACTCCTCCTGTGTCTGGGCACTGCTGGGAGTGATAGGCACCCACCCCTCCTATGTCTGGGCACTGCTGGGAGGACTCTGCACCCACCCCTTGTATGTCTGGGCACTGCTGGGAGGGCTCTGCACCCACCCCTCCTGTGTCTGGGCACTGCTGGGGGGACTCTGCACCCACCCCTCCTATGTCTGGGCACTGCTGGGAGGACTCTGCACCCACCCCTCCTATGTCTGGGCTTTGCTGGGGGGACTCTGCACCCACCCCTCCTATGTCTGGGCACTGCTGGGGGGACTCTGCACCCACCCCTCCTATGTCTGGGCACTGCTGGGAGGACTCTCACCCACCCCTCCTGTGTCTGGGCACTGCTGGGAGTGATAGGCACCCACCCCTCCTATGTTTGGGCACTGCTGGGGGGACTCTGCACCCACTCCTCCTGTGTCTGGGCAATGCTGGGGGGACTCTGCACCCACCCCTCCTATGTCCGGGCACTGCTGGGAGGACTCTCACCCACCCCTCCTGTGTCTGGGTACTGCTGGAAGTTATAGGCACCCACCCCTCCTGTGTCTGGGCACTGCTGGGAGTGATAGGCACCCACCCCTCCTATGTCTGGGCACTGCTGGGGGGACTCTGCACCCACCCCTCCTGTGTCTGGGCACTACTGGGGGGACTCTGCACCCACCCCTCCTATGTCTGGGCACTGCTGGGAGGACTCTCACCCACCCCTCTTGTGTCTGGGTACTGCTGGGAGTGATAGGCACCCACCCCTCCTGTGTCTGGGCACTGCTGGGAGTGATAGGCACCCACCCCTCCTATGTCTGGGCACTGCTGGGGGGACTCTGCACCCACCCCTCCTGTGTCTGGGCACTACTGGGGGGACTCTGCAC
This sequence comes from Triturus cristatus, assembly GCF_964204655.1. Classification (NCBI taxonomy): domain Eukaryota; kingdom Metazoa; phylum Chordata; class Amphibia; order Caudata; family Salamandridae; genus Triturus; species Triturus cristatus. Next base: position 476,027,915 of record NC_140579.1, on the reverse strand, counting down.
CCACCCCTCCTATGTCTGGGCACTGCTGGGAGGACTCTCACCCACCCCTCCTGTGTCTGGGCACTGCTGGAGGGACTCTGCACCCACCCCTCCTGTGTCTGGGCACTGCTGGGAGTGATAGGCACCCACCCCTCCTATGTCTGGGCACTGCTGGGAGGACTCTGCACCCACCCCTCCTATGTCTGGGCACTGCTGGGAGTGATAGGCACCCACCCCTCCTATGTCTGGGCACTGCTGGGGGGACTCTGCACCCACCCCTCCTGTGTCTGGGCACTGCTGGGGGGACTCTGCACCCACCCCTCCTATGTCTGGGCACTGCTGGGAGTGATAGGCACTCACCCCTCCTATGTTTGGGCACTGCTGGGGGGACTCTGCACCCACCCCTCCTATGTCTGGGCACTGCTGGGAGGACTCTGCACCCACCCCTCCTGTGTCTGGGCACTGCTGGGGGGACTCTGCACCCAGCCCTCCTATGTCTGGGCACTGCTGGGAGGACTCTGCACCCACCCCTCCTATGTCTGGGCACTGCTGGGGGGACTCTGCACCCACCCCTCCTATGTCTGGGCACTGCTGGGAGTGATAGGCACCCACCCCTCCTATGTCTGGGCACTGCTGGGGGGACTCTGCACCCACCCCTCCTATGTCTGGGCACTGCTGGGGTGGGGGGGACTCTGCACCCACCCCTCCTATGTCTGGGCACTGCTGGAGGGACTCTGCACCCACCCCTCCTATGTCTGGGCACTGCTGGGAGCACTCTGCACCCACCCCTCCTATGTCTGGGCACTGCTGGGGGGGACTCTGCACCCACCCCTCCTATGTCTGGGCACTGTTGGAGGGACTCTGCACCCACCCCTCCTATGTCTGGGCACTGCTGGGAGTGATAGGCACCCACCCCTCCTGTGTCTGGGCACTGCTGGGAGTGATAGGCACCCACCCCTCCTATGTCTGGGCACTGCTGGGAGGACTCTGCACCCAGCCCTCCTATGTCTGGGCACTGCTGGGAGTGATAGGCACCCACCCCTCCTATGTCTGGGCACTGCTGGGAGGACTCTGCACCCACCCCTCCTGTGTCTGGGCACTACTGGGAGTGATAGGCACCCACCCCTCCTATGTCTGGGCACTGCTGGGAGTGATAGGCACCCACCCCTCCTATGTCCGGGCACTGCTGGGAGAACTCTCACCCACCCCTCCTGTGTCTGGGCACTGCTGGGAGTGATAGGCACCCACCCCTCCTATGTCTGGGCACTGCTGGGAGTGATAGGCACCCACCCCTCCTATGTCTGGGCACTGCTGGGAGGACTCTGCACCCACCCCTCCTATGTCTGGGCACTGCTGGGAGTGATAGGCACCCACTCCTCCTGTGTCTGGGCACTGCTGGGAGTGATAGGCACCCACCCCTCCTATGTCTGGGCACTGCTGGGAGGACTCTGCACCCACCCCTCCTATGTCTGGGCACTGCTGGGAGTGATAGGCACCCACTCCTCCTGTGTCTGGGCACTGCTGGGAGTGATAGGCACCCACCCCTCCTATGTCTGGGCACTGCTGGGAGGACTCTGCACCCACCCCTCCTATGTCTAGGCACTGCTGGAAGTGATAGGCACCTACCCCTCCTATGTCTGGGCACTGCTGGGAGTGATAGGCACCCACCCCTCCTATGACTGGGCACTGCTGGGAGGACTCTGCACCCACCCCTCCTGTGTCTGGGCACTGCTGGGAGTGATAGGCACCCACCCCTCCTATGTCTGGGCACTGCTGGGGGGACTCTGCACCCACCCTTCCTGTGTCTGGGCACTGCTGGGGGGACTCTGCACCCACCCTCCTATGTCCGGGCACTGCTGGGAGTGATAGGCATCCACCCCTCCTATGTCTGGGCACTGCTGGTGGGACTCTGCACCCACCCCTCCTGTGTCTGGGCACTGCTGGGGGGACTCTGCACCCACCCCTCCTATGTCTGGGCACTGCTGGGAGTCATAGGCACCCACCCCTCCTATGTCTGGGCACTGCTGGGGGGACTCTGCACTCACCCCTCCTATGTCTGGGCACTGCTGGGGGGACTCTGCACCCACCCCTCCTATGTCTGGGCACTGCTGGGGGGACTCTGCACCCACCCCTCCTATGTCTGGGCACTGCTGGGAGGACTCTGCACCCACCCCTCCTGTGTCTGGGCACTGCTGGGGGGGACTCTGCACCCACCCCTCCTATGTCTGGGCACTGCTGGGAGGACTCTGCACCCACCCCTCCTGTGTCTGGGCACTGCTGGGAGTGATAGGCACCCACCCCTCCTATGTCTGGGCACTGCTGGGGGGACTCTGCACCCACCCCTCCTGTGTCTGGGCACTGCTGGGGGGACTCTGCACCCACCCCTCCTATGTCTGGGCACTGCTAGGAGGACTCTGCACCCACCCCTCCTGTGTCTGGGCACTGCTGGGGGGACTCTGCACCCACCCTCCTATGTCTGGGCACTGCTGGGAGTGATAGGCATCCACCCCTCCTATGTCTGGGCACTGCTGGGGGGACTCTGCACCCACCCCTCCTGTGTCTGGGCACTGCTGGGGGGACTCTGCACCCACCCCTCCTATGTCTGGGCACTGCTGGGAGTCATAGGCACCCACCCCTCCTATGTCTGGGCACTGCTGGGAGGACTCTCACCCACCCCTCCTGTGTCTGGGCACTGCTGGGAGTGATAGGCACCCACCCCTCCTATGTCTGGGCACTGCTGGGAGGACTCTGCACCCACCCCTCCTATGTCTGGGCACTGCTGGGAGTGATAGGCACCCACCCCTCCTATGTCTGGGCACTGCTGGGAGGACTCTGCACTCACCCGTCCTATGTCTGGGCACTGCTGGGGGGACTCTGCACACACCCCTCCTATGTCTGGGCACTGCTGGGGGGACTCTGCACCCACCCCTCCTATGTCTGGGCACTGCTGGGGGACTCTGCACCCACCCCTCCCGTGTCTGGGCACTGCTGGGAGTGATAGGCACCCACTCCTCCTGTGTCTGGGCACTGCTGGGAGTGATAGGCACCCACCCCTCCTATGTCTGGGCACTGCTGGGAGGACTCTGCACCCACCCCTTCAATGTCTGGGCACTGCTGGGAGGGCTCTGCACCCACCCCTCCTGTGACTGGGCACTGCTGGGGGGACTCTGCACCCACCCCTCCTATGTCTGGGCACTGCTGGGAGGACTCTGCACCCACCCCTCCTATGTCTGGGCACTGCTGGGGGGACTCTGCACCCACCCCTCCTATGTCTGGGCACTGCTGGGGGGACTCTGCACCCACCCCTCCTATGTCTGGGCACTGCTTGGAGGACTCTCACCCACCCCTCCTGTGTCTGGGCACTGCTGGGAGTGATAGGCACCCACCCCTCCTATGTCTGGGCACTGCTGGGGGGACTCTGCACCCACCCCTCCTGTGTCTGGGCAATGCTGGGGGGACTCTGCACCCACCCATCCTATGTCTGGGCACTGCTGGGAGGACTCTCACCCACCCCTCCTGTGTCTGGGTACTGCTGGGAGTTATAGGCACCCACCCCTCCTGTGTCTGGGCACTGCTGGGAGTGATAGGCACCCACCCCTCCTATGTCTGGGCACTGCTGGGGGGACTCTGCACCCACCCCTCCTGTGTCTGGGCACTACTGGGGGGACTCTGCACCCACCCTTCCTATGTCTGGGCACTGCTGGGAGGACTCTCACCCACCCCTCCTATGTCTGGGCACTGCTGGGAGTGATAGGCTCCCACCCCTCCTATGTCTGGGCACTGCTGGGGGGACTCTGCACCCACCCCTCCTGTGTCTGGGCACTGCTGGGGGGACTCTGCACTCACCCCTCCTATGTCTGGGCACTGCTGGGAGTGATAGGCACTCACCCCTCCTATGTTTGGGCACTGCTGGGGGGACTCTGCACCCACCCCTCCTATGTCTGGGCACTGCTGGGAGGACTCTGCACCCACCCCTCCTGTGTCTGGGCACTGCTGGGGGGGACTCTGCACCCAGCCCTCCTATGTCTGGGCACTGCTGGGAGGACTCTGCACCCACCCCTCCTATGTCTGGGCACTGCTGGGGGGACTCTGCACCCACCCCTCCTGTGTCTGGGCACTGCTGGGAGTCATAGGCACCCACCCCTCCTATGTCTGGGCACTGCTGGGAGGACTCTCACCCACCCCTCCTGTGTCTGGGCACTGCTGGGAGTGATAGGCACCCACCCCTCCTATGTCTGGGCACTGCTGGGAGGACTCTGCACCCACCCCTCCTATGTCTGGGCACTGCTGGGAGTGATAGGCACCCACCCCTCCTATGTCTGGGCACTGCTGGGAGGACTCTGCACCCACCCCTCCTATGTCTGGGCACTGCTGGGGGGACTCTGCACCCACCCCTCCTATGTCTGGGCACTGCTGGGGGGACTCTGCACCCACCCCTCCTATGTCTGGGCACTGCTGGGGGGACTCTGCACCCACCCCTCCTATGTCTGGGCACTGCTGGGGGGACTCTGCACCCACCCCTCCCGTGTCTGGGCACTGCTGGGAGTGATAGGCACCCACCCCTCCTATGTCTGGGCACTGCTGGGAGTGATAGGCACCCACCCCTCCTATGTCTGGGCACTGCTGGGGGGACTCTGCACCCACCCCTCCTGTGTCTGGGCACTGCTGGGGGGACTCTGCACCCACCCCTCCTATGTCTGGGCACTGCTGGGGGGACTCTGCACCCACCCCTCCTATGTCTGGGCACTGCTGGGAGGACTCTCACCCACCCCTCCTGTGTCTGGGCACTGCTGGGAGTGATAGGCACCCACCCCTCCTATGTCTGGGCACTGCTGGAGGGACTCTGCACCCACCCCTCCTGTGTCTGGGCAATGCTGGGGGGACTCTGCACCCACCCCTCCTATGTCTGGGCACTGCTGGGAGGACTCTCACCCACCCCTCCTGTGTCTGGGTACTGCTGGGAGTTATAGGCACCCACCCCTCCTGTGTCTGGGCACTGCTGGGAGTGATAGGCACCCACCCCTCCTATGTCTGGGCACTGCTGGGGGGACTCTGCACCCACCCCTCCTGTGTGTGGGCACTACTGGGGGGACTCTGCACCCACCCCTCCTATGTCTGGGCACTGCTGGGAGGACTCTCACCCACCCCTCCTGTGTCTGGGTACTGCTGGGAGTGATAGGCACCCACCCCTCCTGTTTCTGGGCACTGCTGGGAGTGATAGGCACCCACCCCTCCTATGTCTGGGCACTGCTGGGGGGACTCTGCTCCCACCCCTCCTGTGTCTGGGCACTGCTGGGGGGACTCTGCACCCACCCCTCCTATGTCTGGGCACTGCTAGGAGGACTCTCACCCACCCCTCCTGTGTCTGGGCACTGCTGGAGGGACTCTGCACCCACCCATCCTATGTCTGGGCACTGCTGGGAGGACTCTCACCCACCCCTCCTGTGTCTGGGCACTGCTGGGAGTGATAGGCACCCACCCCTCCTATGTCTGGGCACTGCTGGGAGGACTCTGCACCCACCCCTCCTATGTCTGGGCACTGCTGGGAGTGATAGGCACCCACCCCTCCTATGTCTGGGCACTGCTGGGAGGACTCTGCACCCACCCCTCCTGTGTCTGGGCACTGCTGGGGGGACTCTGCACCCACCCCTCCTATGTCTGGGCACTGCTGGGAGTACTCTGCACCCACCCCTCCTATGTCTGGGCACTGCTGGGAGGACTCTCACCCACCCCTCCTGTGTCTGGGCACTGCTGGGAGTGATAGGCACCCACCCCTCCTATGTCTGGGCACTGCTGGGGGGACTCTGCACCCACCCCTCCTGTGTCTGGGCACTGCTGGGGGGACTCTGCACCCACCCCTCCTATGTCTGGGCACTGCTGGGAGTGATAGGCACTCACCCCTCCTATGTCTGGGCACTGCTGGGGGGACTCTGCACCCACCCCTCCTATGTCTGGGCACTGCTGTGAGGACTCTGCACCCACCCCTCCTGTGTCTGGGCACTGCTGGGAGGACTCTCACCCACCCCTCCTGTGTCTGGGCACTGCTGGGAGTGATAGGCACCCACCCCTCCTATGTCTGGGCACTCCTGGGGGGACTCTGCACCCACCCCTCCTGTGTCTGGGCACTGCTGGGGGGACTCTGCACCCACCCTCCTATGTCTAGGCACTGCTGGGAGTGATAGGCACCCACCCCTCCTATGTCTGGGCACTGCTGGGGGGACTCTGCACCCACCCCTCCTATGTCTGGGCACTGCTGGGGGGACTCTGCACCCACCCCTCCTGTGTCTGGGCACTGCTGGGGGGACTCTCACCCACCCCTCCTGTGTCTGGGCACTGCTGGAGGGACTCTGCACCCACCCATCCTATGTCTGAGCACTGCTGGGAGGACTCTCACCCACCCCTCCTGTGTCTGGGCACTGCTGGAGGGACTCTGCACCCACCCATCCTATGTCTGGGCACTGCTGGGAGGACTCTCACCCACCCCTCCTGTGTCTGGGCACTGCTGGGAGTGATAGGCACCCACCCCTCCTATGTCTGGGCACTGCTGGGAGGACTCTGCACTCACCCCTCCTATGTCTGGGCCCTGCTGGGAGTGATAGGCACCCACTCCTCCTGTGTCTGGGCACTGCTGGGAGTGATAGGCACCCACCCCTCCTATGTCTGGGCACTGCTGGGGGGACTCTGCACCCACCCCTCCTATGTCTGGGCACTGCTGGGGGGACTCTGCACCCACCCCTCCTATGTCTGGGCACTGCTGGGGGGACTCTGCACCCACCCCTCCTGTGTCTGGGCACTGCTGGGAGTGATAGGCACCCACTCCTCCTGTGTCTGGGCACTGCTGGGAGTGATAGGCACCCACCCCTCCTATGTCTGGGCACTGCTGGGAGGACTCTGCACCCACCCCTCCTATGTCTGGGCACTGCTGGAAGTGATAGGCACCCACCCCTCCTATGTCTGGGCACTGCTGGGAGTGATAGGCACCCACCCCTCCTATGACTGGGCACTGCTGGGAGGACTCTGCACCCACCCCTCCTGTGTCTGGGCACTGCTGGGAGTGATAGGCACCCACCCCTCCTGTGTCTGGGCACTGCTGGGAGTGATAGGCACCCACCCCTCCTATGTCTGGGCACTGCTGGGGGTGATAGGCACCCACCCCTCCTATGACTGGGCACTGCTGGGAGGACTCTGCACCCACCCCTCCTGTGTCTGGGCACTGCTGGGAGTGATAGGCACCCACCCCTCCTATGTCTGGGCACTGCTGGGGGGACTCTACACCCACCCCTCCTGTGTCTGGGCACTGCTGGGGGGACTCTGCACCCACCCCTCCTGTGTCTGGGCACTGCTGGGAGTGATAGGCACTCACCCCTCCTATGTTTGGGCACTGCTGGGGGAACTCTGCACCCACCCCTCCTATGTCTGGGCACTGCTGGGAGGACTCTGCACCCACCCCTCCTGTGTCTGGGCACTGCTGTGGGGACTCTGCACCCACCCCTCCTATGTCTAGGCACTGCTGGGAGGACTCTGCACCCACCCCTCCTATGTCTGGGCACTGCTGGGGGACTCTGCACCCACCCCTCCTATGTCTGGGCACTGCTGGGGGGACTCTGCACCCACCCCTCCTATGTCTGGACACTGCTGGGAGGACTCTCACCCACCCCTCCTATGTCTGGGCACTGCTGGGAGGACTCTCACCCACGCCTCCTGTGTCTGGGTACTGCTGGGAGTGATAGGCACCCACCCCTCCTGTGTCTGGGCACTGCTGGGAGTGATAGGCACCCACCCCTCCTATGTCTGGGCACTGCTGGGGGGACTCTGCACCCACCCCTCCTGTGTCTGGGCACTGCTGGGGGGACTCTGCACCCACCCCTCCTATGTCTGGGCACTGCTAGGACTCCGCACCCACCCCTCCTGTGTCTGGGCACTGCTGGGGGGACTCTGCACCCACCCTCCTATGTCTGGGCACTGCTGGGAGTGATAGGCATCCACCCCTCCTATGTCTGGGCACTGCTGGGGGGACTCTGCACCCACCCCTCCTGTGTCTGGGCACTGCTGGGGGGACTCTGCACCCACCCCTCCTATGTCTGGGCACTGCTGGGAGTCATAGGCACCCACCCCTCCTATGTCTGGGCACTGCTGGGAGGACTCTCACCCACCCCTCCTGTGTCTGGGCACTGCTGGGAGTGATAGGCACCCACCCCTCCTATGTCTAGGCACTGCTGGGAGGACTCTGCACCCACCCCTCCTATGTCTGGGCACTGCTGGGAGTGATAGGCACCCACCCCTCCTATGTCTGGGCACTGCTGGGAGGACTCTGCACCCACCCCTCCTATGTCTGGGCACTGCTGGGGGGACTCTGCACACACCCCTCCTATGTCTGGGCACTGCTGGGGGGACTCTGCACCCACCCCTCCTATGTCTGGGCACTGCTGGGGGACTCTGCACCCACCCCTCCCGTGTCTGGGCACTGCTGGGAGTGATAGGCACCCACTCCTCCTGTGTCTGGGCACTGCTGGGAGTGATAGGCACCCACCCCTCCTATGTCTGGGCACTGCTGGGAGGACTCTGCACCCACCCCTTCTATGTCTGGGCACTGCTGGGAGGGCTCTGCACCCACCCCTCCTGTGACTGGGCACTGCTGGGGGGACTCTGCACCCACCCCTCCTATGTCTGGGCACTGCTGGGAGGACTCTGCACCCACCCCTCCTATGTCTGGGCACTGCTGGGGGGACTCTGCACCCACCCCTCCTATGTCTGGGCACTGCTGGGGGGACTCTGCACCCACCCCTCCTATGTCTGGACACTGCTTGGAGGACTCTCACCCACCCCTCCTGTGTCTGGGCACTGCTGGGAGTGATAGGCACCCACCCCTCCTATGTCTGGGCACTGCTGGGGGACTCTGCACCCACCCCGCCTGTGTCTGGGCAATGCTGGGGGGACTCTGCACCCACCCATCCTATGTCTGGGCACTGCTGGGAGGACTCTCACCCACCCCTCCTGTGTCTGGGTACTGCTAGGAGTTATAGGCACCCACCCCTCCTGTGTCTGGGCACTGCTGGGAGTGATAGGCACCCACCCCTCCTATGTCTGGGCACTGCTGGGGGGACTCTGCACCCACCCCTCCTGTGTCTGGGCACTACTGGGGGGACTCTGCACCCACCCTTCCTATGTCTGGGCACTGCTGGGAGGACTCTCACCCACCCCTCCTGTGTCTGGGCACTGCTGGGGGGACTCTGCACCCACCCCTCCTGTGTCTGGGCACTACTGGGTGACTCTGCACCCACCCCTCCTATGTCTGGGCACTGCTGGGAGGACTCTCACCCACCCCTCCTGTGTCTGGGCACTGCTGGAGGGACTCTGCACCCACCCCTCCTGTGTCTGGGCACTGCTGGGAGTGATAGGCACCCACCCCTCCTATGTCTGGTTACTGCTGGGAGGACTCTGCACCCACCCCTCCTATGTCTGGGCACTGCTGGGAGTGATAGGCACCCACCCCTCCTATGTCTGGGCACTGCTGGGGGGACTCTGCACCCACCCCTCCTGTGTCTGGGCACTGCTGGGGGGACTCTGCACCCACCCCTCCTATGTCTGGGCACTGCTGGGAGTGATAGGCACTCACCCCTCCTATGTTTGGGCACTGCTGGGGGGACTCTGCACCCACCCCTCCTATGTCTGGGCACTGCTGGGAGGACTCTGCACCCACCCCTCCTGTGTCTGGGCACTGCTGGGGGGGACTCTGCACCCACCCCTCCTATGTCTGGGCACTGCTGGGAGGACTCTGCACCCACCCCTCCTATGTCTGGGCACTGCTGGGGGGACTCTGCACCCACCCCTCCTGTGTCTGGGCACTGCTGGGAGTGATAGGCACCCACCCCTCCTATGTCTGGGCACTGCTGGGAGGACTCTGCACCCACCCCTCCTGTGTCTGGGCACTGCTGGGAGTGATAGGCACCCACCCCTCCTATGTCTGGGCACTGCTGGGAGGACTCTGCACCCACCCCTCCTGTGTCTGGTCACTGCTGGGGGGGACTCTGCACCCACCCCTCCTATGTCTGGGCACTGCTGGGAGGACTCTGCACCCACCCCTCCTATGTCTGGGCACTGCTGGGGGGACTCTGCACCCACCCCTCCTGTGTCTGGGCACTGCTGGGAGTGATAGGCACCCACCCCTCCTATGTCTGGGCACTGCTGGGAGGACTCTGCACCCACCCCTCCTATGTCTGGGCACTGCTGGGAGTGATAGGCACCCACCCCTCCTATGTCTGGGCACTGCTGGGAGGACTCTGCACCCACCCCTCCTATGTCTGGGCACTGCTGGGGGGACTCTGCACCCACCCCTCCTATGTCTGGGCACTGCTGGGAGTGATAGGCACCCACCCCTCCTATGTCTGGGCACTGCTGGGGGGACTCTGCACCCACCCCTCCTATGTCTGGGCACTGCTGGGGTGGGGGGGGACTCTGCACCCACCCCTCCTATGTCTGGGCACTGCTGGAGGGACTCTGCACCCACCCCTCCTATGTCTGGGCACTGCTGGGAGCACTCTGCACCCACCCCTCCTATGTCTGGGCACTGCTGGGGGGGGACTCTGCACCCACCCCTCCTATGTCTGGGCACTGTTGGAGGGACTCTGCACCCACCCCTCCTAAGTCTGGGCACTGCTGGGAGTGATAGGCACCCACCCCTCCTGTGTCTGGGCACTGCTGGGAGTGATAGGCACCCACCCCTCCTATGTCTGGGCACTGCTGGGAGGACTCTGCACCCAGCCCTCCTATGTCTGGGCACTGCTGGGAGTGATAGGCACCCACCCCTCCTATGTCTGGGCACTGCTGGGAGGACTCTGCACCCACCCCTCCTGTGTCTGGGCACAACTGGGAGTGATAGGCACCCACCCCTCCTATGTCTGGGCACTGCTGGGAGTGATAGGCACCCACCCCTCCTATGTCCGGGCACTGCTGGGAGAACTCTCACCCACCCCTCCTGTGTCTGGGCACTGCTGGGAGTGATAGGCACCCACCCCTCCTATGTCTGGGCACTGCTGGGAGTGATAGGCACCCACCCCTCCTATGTCTGGGCACTGCTGGGAGGACTCTGCACCCACCCCTCCTATGTCTGGGCACTGCTGGGAGTGATAGGCACCCACTCCTCCTGTGTCTGGGCACTGCTGGGAGTGATAGGCACCCACCCCTCCTATGTCTGGGCACTGCTGGGAGGACTCTGCACCCACCCCTCCTATGTCTGGGCACTGCTGGGAGTGATAGGCACCCACTCCTCCTGTGTCTGGGCACTGCTGGGAGTGATAGGCACCCACCCCTCCTATGTCTGGGCACTGCTGGGAGGACTCTGCACCCACCCCTCCTATGTCTAGGCACTGCTGGAAGTGATAGGCACCTACCCCTCCTATGTCTGGGCACTGCTGGGAGTGATAGGCACCCACCCCTCCTATGACTGGGCACTGCTGGGAGGACTCTGCACCCACCCCTCCTGTGTCTGGGCACTGCTGGGAGTGATAGGCACCCACCCCTCCTATGTCTGGGCACTAATGGGGGGACTCTGCACCCACCCCTCCTGTGTCTGGGCACTGCTGGGGGGACTCTGCACCCACCCTCCTATGTCTGGGCACTGCTGGGAGTGATAGGCATCCACCCCTCCTATGTCTGGGCACTGCTGGGGGGACTCTGCACCCACCCCTCCTGTGTCTGGGCACTGCTGGGGGGACTCTGCACCCACCCCTCCTATGTCTGGGCACTGCTGGGAGTCATAGGCACCCACCCCTCCTATGTCTGGGCACTGCTGGGGGGACTCTGCACTCACCCCTCCTATGTCTGGGCACTGCTGGGGGGACTCTGCACCCACCCCTCCTATGTCTGGGCACTGCTGGGGGGACTCTGCACCCACCCCTCCTATGTCTGGGCACTGCTGGGGGGACTCTGCACCCACCCCTCCTGTGTCTGGGCACTACTGGGGGGACTCTGCACCCACCCTTCCTATGTCTGGGCACTGCTGGGAGGACTCTCACCCACCCCTCCTATGTCTGGGCACTGCTGGGAGTGATAGGCACCCACCCCTCCTATGTCTGGGCACTGCTGGGGGGACTCTGCACCCACCCCTCCTGTGTCTGGGCACTGCTGGGGGGACTCTGCACTCACCCCTCCTATGTCTGGGCACTGCTGGGAGTGATAGGCACTCACCCCTCCTATGTTTGGGCACTGCTGGGGGGACTCTGCACCCACCCCTCCTATGTCTGGGCACTGCTGGGAGGACTCTGCACCCACCCCTCCTGTGTCTGGGCACTGCTGGGGGGGACTCTGCACCCAGCCCTCCTATGTCTGGGCACTGCTGGGAGGACTCTGCACCCACCCCTCCTATGTCTGGGCACTGCTGGGGGGACTCTGCACCCACCCCTCCTGTGTCTGGGCACTGCTGGGAGTCATAGGCACCCACCCCTCCTATGTCTGGGCACTGCTGGGAGGACTCTCACCCACCCCTCCTGTGTCTGGGCACTGCTGGGAGTGATAGGCACCCACCCCTCCTATGTCTGGGCACTGCTGGGAGGACTCTGCACCCACCCCTCCTATGTCTGGGCACTGCTGGGAGTGATAGGCACCCACCCCTCCTATGTCTGGGCACTGCTGGGAGGACTCTGCACCCACCCCTCCTATGTCTGGGCACTGCTGGGGGGACTCTGCACCCACCCCTCCTATGTCTGGGCACTGCTGGGGGGACTCTGCACCCACCCCTCCTATGTCTGGGCACTGCTGGGGGGACTCTGCACCCACCCCTCCTATGTCTGGGCACTGCTGGGGGGACTCTGCACCCACCCCTCCCGTGTCTGGGCACTGCTGGGAGTGATAGGCACCCACCCCTCCTATGTCTGGGCACTGCTGGGAGTGATAGGCACCCACCCCTCCTATGTCTGGGCACTGCTGGGGGGACTCTGCACCCACCCCTCCTGTGTCTGGGCACTGCTGGGGGGACTCTGCACCCACCCCTCCTATGTCTGGGCACTGCTGGGGGGACTCTGCACCCACCCCTCCTATGTCTGGGCACTGCTGGGAGGACTCTCACCCACCCCTCCTGTGTCTGGGCACTGCTGGGAGTGATAGGCACCCACCCCTCCTATGTCTGGGCACTGCTGGAGGGACTCTGCACCCACCCCTCCTGTGTCTGGGCAATGCTGGGGGAACTCTGCACCCACCCCTCCTATGTCTGGGCACTGCTGGGAGGACTCTCACCCACCCCTCCTGTGTCTGGGTACTGCTGGGAGTTATAGGCACCCACCCCTCCTGTGTCTGGGCACTGCTGGGAGTGATAGGCACCCACCCCTCCTATGTCTGGGCACTGCTGGGGGGACTCTGCACCCACCCCTCCTGTGTGTGGGCACTACTGGGGGGACTCTGCACCCACCCCTCCTATGTCTGGGCACTGCTGGGAGGACTCTCACCCACCCCTCCTGTGTCTGGGTACTGCTGGGAGTGATAGGCACCCACCCCTCCTGTTTCTGGGCACTGCTGGGAGTGATAGGCACCCACCCCTCCTATGTCTGGGCACTGCTGGGGGGACTCTGCTCCCACCCCTCCTGTGTCTGGGCACTGCTGGGGGGACTCTGCACCCACCCCTCCTATGTCTGGGCACTGCTAGGAGGACTCTCACCCACCCCTCCTGTGTCTGGGCACTGCTGGAGGGACTCTGCACCCACCCATCCTATGTCTGGGCACTGCTGGGAGGACTCTCACCCACCCCTCCTGTGTCTGGGCACTGCTGGGAGTGATAGGCACCCACCCCTCCTATGTCTGGGCACTGCTGGGAGGACTCTGCACCCACCCCTCCTATGTCTGGGCACTGCTGGGAGTGATAGGCACCCACCCCTCCTATGTCTGGGCACTGCTGGGAGGACTCTGCACCCACCCCTCCTGTGTCTGGGCACTGCTGGGGGGACTCTGCACCCACCCCTCCTATGTCTGGGCACTGCTGGGAGTACTCTGCACCCACCCCTCCTATGTCTGGGCACTGCTGGGAGGACTCTCACCCACCCCTCCTGTGTCTGGGCACTGCTGGGAGTGATAGGCACCCACCCCTCCTATGTCTGGGCACTGCTGGGGGGACTCTGCACCCACCCCTCCTGTGTCTGGGCACTGCTGGGGGGACTCTGCACCCACCCCTCCTATGTCTGGGCACTGCTGGGAGTGATAGGCACTCACCCCTCCTATGTCTGGGCACTGCTGGGGGGACTCTGCACCCACCCCTCCTATGTCTGGGCACTGCTGTGAGGACTCTGCACCCACCCCTCCTGTGTCTGGGCACTGCTGGGAGGACTCTCACCCACCCCTCCTGTGTCTGGGCACTGCTGGGAGTGATAGGCACCCACCCCTCCTATGTCTGGGCACTCCTGGGGGGACTCTGCACCCACCCCTCCTGTGTCTGGGCACTGCTGGGGGGACTCTGCACCCACCCTCCTATGTCTAGGCACTGCTGGGAGTGATAGGCACCCACCCCTCCTATGTCTGGGCACTGCTGGGGGGACTCTGCACCCACCCCTCCTATGTCTGGGCACTGCTGGGGGGACTCTGCACCCACCCCTCCTGTGTCTGGGCACTGCTGGGGGGACTCTCACCCACCCCTCCTGTGTCTGGGCACTGCTGGAGGGACTCTGCACCCACCCATCCTATGTCTGAGCACTGCTGGGAGGACTCTCACCCACCCCTCCTGTGTCTGGGCACTGCTGGAGGGACTCTGCACCCACCCATCCTATGTCTGGGCACTGCTGGGAGGACTCTCACCCACCCCTCCTGTGTCTGGGCACTGCTGGGAGTGATAGGCACCCACCCCTCCTATGTCTGGGCACTGCTGGGAGGACTCTGCACTCACCCCTCCTATGTCTGGGCCCTGCTGGGAGTGATAGGCACCCACTCCTCCTGTGTCTGGGCACTGCTGGGAGTGATAGGCACCCACCCCTCCTATGTCTGGGCACTGCTGGGGGGACTCTGCACCCACCCCTCCTATGTCTGGGCACTGCTGGGGGGACTCTGCACCCACCCCTCCTATGTCTGGGCACTGCTGGGGGGACTCTGCACCCACCCCTCCTGTGTCTGGGCACTGCTGGGAGTGATAGGCACCCACTCCTCCTGTGTCTGGGCACTGCTGGGAGTGATAGGCACCCACCCCTCCTATGTCTGGGCACTGCTGGGAGGACTCTGCACCCACCCCTCCTATGTCTGGGCACTGCTGGAAGTGATAGGCACCCACCCCTCCTATGTCTGGGCACTGCTGGGAGTGATAGGCACCCACCCCTCCTATGACTGGGCACTGCTGGGAGGACTCTGCACCCACCCCTCCTGTGTCTGGGCACTGCTGGGAGTGATAGGCACCCACCCCTCCTGTGTCTGGGCACTGCTGGGAGTGATAGGCACCCACCCCTCCTATGTCTGGGCACTGCTGGGGGTGATAGGCACCCACCCCTCCTATGACTGGGCACTGCTGGGAGGACTCTGCACCCACCCCTCCTGTGTCTGGGCACTGCTGGGAGTGATAGGCACCCACCCCTCCTATGTCTGGGCACTGCTGGGGGGACTCTACACCCACCCCTCCTGTGTCTGGGCACTGCTGGGGGGACTCTGCACCCACCCCTCCTGTGTCTGGGCACTGCTGGGAGTGATAGGCACTCACCCCTCCTATGTTTGGGCACTGCTGGGGGGACTCTGCACCCACCCCTCCTATGTCTGGGCACTGCTGGGAGGACTCTGCACCCACCCCTCCTGTGTCTGGGCACTGCTGTGGGGACTCTGCACCCACCCCTCCTATGTCTAGGCACTGCTGGGAGGACTCTGCACCCACCCCTCCTATGTCTGGGCACTGCTGGGGGACTCTGCACCCACCCCTCCTATGTCTGGGCACTGCTGGGGGGACTCTGCACCCACCCCTCCTATGTCTGGACACTGCTGGGAGGACTCTCACCCACCCCTCCTATGTCTGGGCACTGCTGGGAGGACTCTCACCCACGCCTCCTGTGTCTGGGTACTGCTGGGAGTGATAGGCACCCACCCCTCCTGTGTCTGGGCACTGCTGGGAGTGATAGGCACCCACCCCTCCTATGTCTGGGCACTGCTGGGGGGACTCTGCACCCACCCCTCCTGTGTCTGGGCACTGCTGGGGGGACTCTGCACCCACCCCTCCTATGTCTGGGCACTGCTAGGACTCCGCACCCACCCCTCCTGTGTCTGGGCACTGCTGGGGGGACTCTGCACCCACCCTCCTATGTCTGGGCACTGCTGGGAGTGATAGGCATCCACCCCTCCTATGTCTGGGCACTGCTGGGGGGACTCTGCACCCACCCCTCCTGTGTCTGGGCACTGCTGGGGGGACTCTGCACCCACCCCTCCTATGTCTGGGCACTGCTGGGAGTCATAGGCACCCACCCCTCCTATGTCTGGGCACTGCTGGGAGGACTCTCACCCACCCCTCCTGTGTCTGGGCACTGCTGGGAGTGATAGGCACCCACCCCTCCTATGTCTAGGCACTGCTGGGAGGACTCTGCACCCACCCCTCCTATGTCTGGGCACTGCTGGGAGTGATAGGCACCCACCCCTCCTATGTCTGGGCACTGCTGGGAGGACTCTGCACCCACCCCTCCTATGTCTGGGCACTGCTGGGGGGACTCTGCACACACCCCTCCTATGTCTGGGCACTGCTGGGGGGACTCTGCACCCACCCCTCCTATGTCTGGGCACTGCTGGGGGACTCTGCACCCACCCCTCCCGTGTCTGGGCACTGCTGGGAGTGATAGGCACCCACTCCTCCTGTGTCTGGGCACTGCTGGGAGTGATAGGCACCCACCCCTCCTATGTCTGGGCACTGCTGGGAGGACTCTGCACCCACCCCTTCTATGTCTGGGCACTGCTGGGAGGGCTCTGCACCCACCCCTCCTGTGACTGGGCACTGCTGGGGGGACTCTGCACCCACCCCTCCTATGTCTGGGCACTGCTGGGAGGACTCTGCACCCACCCCTCCTATGTCTGGGCACTGCTGGGGGGACTCTGCACCCACCCCTCCTATGTCTGGGCACTGCTGGGGGGACTCTGCACCCACCCCTCCTATGTCTGGACACTGCTTGGAGGACTCTCACCCACCCCTCCTGTGTCTGGGCACTGCTGGGAGTGATAGGCACCCACCCCTCCTATGTCTGGGCACTGCTGGGGGACTCTGCACCCACCCCGCCTGTGTCTGGGCAATGCTGGGGGGACTCTGCACCCACCCATCCTATGTCTGGGCACTGCTGGGAGGACTCTCACCCACCCCTCCTGTGTCTGGGTACTGCTAGGAGTTATAGGCACCCACCCCTCCTGTGTCTGGGCACTGCTGGGAGTGATAGGCACCCACCCCTCCTATGTCTGGGCACTGCTGGGGGGACTCTGCACCCACCCCTCCTGTGTCTGGGCACTACTGGGGGGACTCTGCACCCACCCTTCCTATGTCTGGGCACTGCTGGGAGGACTCTCACCCACCCCTCCTGTGTCTGGGCACTGCTGGGGGGACTCTGCACCCACCCCTCCTGTGTCTGGGCACTACTGGGTGACTCTGCACCCACCCCTCCTATGTCTGGGCACTGCTGGGAGGACTCTCACCCACCCCTCCTGTGTCTGGGCACTGCTGGAGGGACTCTGCACCCACCCCTCCTGTGTCTGGGCACTGCTGGGAGTGATAGGCACCCACCCCTCCTATGTCTGGTTACTGCTGGGAGGACTCTGCACCCACCCCTCCTATGTCTGGGCACTGCTGGGAGTGATAGGCACCCACCCCTCCTATGTCTGGGCACTGCTGGGGGGACTCTGCACCCACCCCTCCTGTGTCTGGGCACTGCTGGGGGGACTCTGCACCCACCCCTCCTATGTCTGGGCACTGCTGGGAGTGATAGGCACTCACCCCTCCTATGTTTGGGCACTGCTGGGGGGACTCTGCACCCACCCCTCCTATGTCTGGGCACTGCTGGGAGGACTCTGCACCCACCCCTCCTGTGTCTGGGCACTGCTGGGGGGGACTCTGCACCCACCCCTCCTATGTCTGGGCACTGCTGGGAGGACTCTGCACCCACCCCTCCTATGTCTGGGCACTGCTGGGGGGACTCTGCACCCACCCCTCCTGTGTCTGGGCACTGCTGGGAGTGATAGGCACCCACCCCTCCTATGTCTGGGCACTGCTGGGAGGACTCTGCACCCACCCCTCCTGTGTCTGGGCACTGCTGGGAGTGATAGGCACCCACCCCTCCTATGTCTGGGCACTGCTGGGAGGACTCTGCACCCACCCCTCCTGTGTCTGGTCACTGCTGGGGGGGACTCTGCACCCACCCCTCCTATGTCTGGGCACTGCTGGGAGGACTCTGCACCCACCCCTCCTATGTCTGGGCACTGCTGGGGGGACTCTGCACCCACCCCTCCTGTGTCTGGGCACTGCTGGGAGTGATAGGCACCCACCCCTCCTATGTCTGGGCACTGCTGGGAGGACTCTGCACCCACCCCTCCTATGTCTGGGCACTGCTGGGAGTGATAGGCACCCACCCCTCCTATGTCTGGGCACTGCTGGGAGGACTCTGCACCCACCCCTCCTATGTCTGGGCACTGCTGGGGGGACTCTGCACCCACCCCTCCTATGTCTGGGCACTGCTGGGAGTGATAGGCACCCACCCCTCCTATGTCTGGGCACTGCTGGGGGGACTCTGCACCCACCCCTCCTATGTCTGGGCACTGCTGGGGTGGGGGGGGACTCTGCACCCACCCCTCCTATGTCTGGGCACTGCTGGAGGGACTCTGCACCCACCCCTCCTATGTCTGGGCACTGCTGGGAGCACTCTGCACCCACCCCTCCTATGTCTGGGCACTGCTGGGGGGGGACTCTGCACCCACCCCTCCTATGTCTGGGCACTGTTGGAGGGACTCTGCACCCACCCCTCCTAAGTCTGGGCACTGCTGGGAGTGATAGGCACCCACCCCTCCTGTGTCTGGGCACTGCTGGGAGTGATAGGCACCCACCCCTCCTATGTCTGGGCACTGCTGGGAGGACTCTGCACCCAGCCCTCCTATGTCTGGGCACTGCTGGGAGTGATAGGCACCCACCCCTCCTATGTCTGGGCACTGCTGGGAGGACTCTGCACCCACCCCTCCTGTGTCTGGGCACTACTGGGAGTGATAGGCACCCACCCCTCCTATGTCTGGGCACTGCTGGGAGTGATAGGCACCCACCCCTCCTATGTCCGGGCACTGCTGGGAGAACTCTCACCCACCCCTCCTGTGTCTGGGCACTGCTGGGAGTGATAGGCACCCACCCCTCCTATGTCTGGGCACTGCTGGGAGTGATAGGCACCCACCCCTCCTATGTCTGGGCACTGCTGGGAGGACTCTGCACCCACCCCTCCTATGTCTGGGCACTGCTGGGAGTGATAGGCACCCACTCCTCCTGTGTCTGGGCACTGCTGGGAGTGATAGGCACCCACCCCTCCTATGTCTGGGCACTGCTGGGAGGACTCTGCACCCACCCCTCCTATGTCTGGGCACTGCTGGGAGTGATAGGCACCCACTCCTCCTGTGTCTGGGCACTGCTGGGAGTGATAGGCACCCACCCCTCCTATGTCTGGGCACTGCTGGGAGGACTCTGCACCCACCCCTCCTATGTCTAGGCACTGCTGGAAGTGATAGGCACCTACCCCTCCTATGTCTGGGCACTGCTGGGAGTGATAGGCACCCACCCCTCCTATGACTGGGCACTGCTGGGAGGACTCTGCACCCACCCCTCCTGTGTCTGGGCACTGCTGGGAGTGATAGGCACCCACCCCTCCTATGTCTGGGCACTAATGGGGGGACTCTGCACCCACCCCTCCTGAGTCTGGGCACTGCTGGGGGGACTCTGCACCCACCCTCCTATGTCTGGGCACTGCTGGGAGTGATAGGCATCCACCCCTCCTATGTCTGGGCACTGCTGGGGGGACTCTGCACCCACCCCTCCTGTGTCTGGGCACTGCTGGGGGGACTCTGCACCCACCCCTCCTATGTCTGGGCACTGCTGGGAGTCATAGGCACCCACCCCTCCTATGTCTGGGCACTGCTGGGGGGACTCTGCACTCACCCCTCCTATGTCTGGGCACTGCTGGGGGGACTCTGCACCCACCCCTCCTATGTCTGGGCACTGCTGGGGGGACTCTGCACCCACCCCTCCTATGTCTGGGCACTGCTGGGAGGACTCTGCACCCACCCCTCCTGTGTCTGGGCACTGCTGGGGGGGACTCTGCACCCACCCCTCCTATGTCTGGGCACTGCTGGGAGGACTCTGCACCCACCCCTCCTGTGTCTGGGCACTGCTGGGAGTGATAGGCACCCACCCCTCCTATGTCTGGGCACTGCTGGGGGGACTCTGCACCCACCCCTCCTGTGTCTGGGCACTGCTGGGGGGACTCTGCACCCACCCCTCCTATGTCTGGGCACTGCTAGGAGGACTCTGCACCCACCCCTCCTGTGTCTGGGCACTGCTGGGGGGACTCTGCACCCACCCTCCTATGTCTGGGCACTGCTGGGAGTGATAGGTGTTGGACCCGGCCTCGTAGAATGGCCCTCCGTGCCCCCGCACCACCGAAACCTGGTACCTACAGCCCAAGCCCCCGGCCCGGCCGAACCTCCCCACCAGGACACACGCACCGACCCGGACATCTCCGTCCCTGGCCTCTCCCCTTTCGGCCACCCCAGGCCCGCGTGCCCACTTCATGCACCAAGATGGCCGCCCGGCCCCAGCGCGACCCGGGCATAGAGGCGCCACTCCGGCTGGAGGACATCACGCTTCCAGGGGATGAGAGAGGGAGGAGCAGTTTCTATCGCACCTCTGAACTCCCCCGGGACGATGGGTTTCGATCGGCCCTCCGGCCTCCCTGAGGGCTGGCTCCACGCCTGCTGGGTGTCTGGGACTCCTCCCGACCCGGCCCTGAAAGGATCAAAAGACTATAGCAGGAAATCCCGACAAGCGACCCCCAGGTGACAAGACCCCTGCCTGCACAGACTCCGGACATCAAAGAGGGGTCGAACTATAACAAGGGGTGCTCTGGGGCTGTCCGGCAGATTCGACACTGGAACAACGAGAGCCTGCTGACGTGGTCGCGGCTCCTGGAACTGGAACTCACCTGAGCCCTGCTGAGTGACTCGCGGCTCCCTGAAGATCGTAAGACCTCCGAACTTGTACCTGAGCCCTGCTGAGTGACTCGCGGCTCCCTGAAGATCGTAAGACCTCCGAACTTGTACCTGAGCCCTGCTGAGTGACTCGCGGCTCCCTGAAGATCGTAAGACCTCCGAACTTGTACCTGAGCCCTGCTGAGTGACTCGCGGCTCCCCCAGACTCTCACGGTCCCGCCGGACCCCACCTCCGACCACGTATCCCCCAGCTCGAGGATTGTGAGCTGTGCGCCAGGTACGTCCCTGCTTTGAACCGTTACCAGAGACAGTCCCGCTACCCCCTACCTTTCCGAGACTCTTGAGCCCGTGCTCACCTTGTACATATTGGCAGTGATACCTGTTTGATAAAGCTTGTTCTGAGAATACCCAGTGTGGTCCCTCTGTGTCGTGTGGTGCCAGAAGTACGATCCTAGTTGCGAGAATCCTCCCCCTGGGGAATCTCCCGCCAGTGCCCGGCTACGATACTTTGAGGGTGGGTCTCAGGGTAGTCAGGACCCCCTTTCCGGGCTCCTCTGAGGTCGCCGTCTAACAATAGGCATCCACCCCTCCTATGTCTGGGCACTGCTGGGGGGACTCTGCACCCACCCCTCCTGTGTCTGGGCACTGCTGGGGGGACTCTGCACCCACCCCTCCTATGTCTGGGCACTGCTGGGAGTCATAGGCACCCACCCCTCCTATGTCTGGGCACTGCTGGAAGGACTCTCACCCACCCCTCCTGTGTCTGGGCACTGCTGGGAGTGATAGGCACCCACCCCTCCTATGTCTGGGCACTGCTGGGAGGACGCTGCACCCACCCCTCCGATGTCTGGGCACTGCTGGGAGTGATAGGCACCCACCCCTCCTATGTCTGGGCACTGCTGGGAGGACTCTGCACCCACCCGTCCTATGTCTGGGCACTGCTGGGGGGACTCTGCACACACCCCTCCTATGTCTGGGCACTGCTGGGGGGACTCTGCACCCACCCCTCCTATGTCTGGGCACTGCTGGGGGACTCTGCACCCACCCCTCCCGTGTCTGGGCACTGCTGGGAGTGATAGGCACCCACTCCTCCTGTGTCTGGGCACTGCTGGGAGTGATAGGCACCCACCCCTCCTATGTCTGGGCACTGCTGGGAGGACTCTGCACCCACCCCTTCTATGTCTGGGCACTGCTGGGAGGGCTCTGCACCCACCCCTCCTGTGACTGGGCACTGCTGGGGGGACTCTGCACCCACCCCTCCTATGTCTGGGCACTGCTGGGAGGACTCTGCACCCACCCCTCCTATGTCTGGGCACTGCTGGGGGGACTCTGCACCCACCCCTCCTATGTCTGGGCACTGCTGGGGGGACTCTGCACCCACCCCTCCTATGTCTGGGCACTGCTTGGAGGACTCTCACCCACCCCTCCTGTGTCTGGGCACTGCTGGGAGTGATAGGCACCCACCCCTCCTATGTCTGTGCACTGCTGGGGGGACTCTGCACCCACCCCTCCTGTGTCTGGGCAATGCTGGGGGGACTCTGCACCCACCCATCCTATGTCTGGGCACTGCTGGGAGGACTCTCACCCACCCCTCCTGTGTCTGGGTACTGCTGGGAGTTATAGGCACCCACCCCTCCTGTGTCTGGGCACTGCTGGGAGTGATAGGCACCCACCCCTCCTATGTCTGGGCACTGCTGGGGGGACTCTGCACCCACCCCTCCTGTGTCTGGGCACTACTGGGGGGACTCTGCACCCACCCTTCCTATGTCTGGGCACTGCTGGGAGGACTCTCACCCACCCCTCCTGTGTCTGGGTACTGCTGGGAGTGATAGGCACCCACCCCTCCTGTGTCTGGGCACTGCTGGGAGTGATAGGCACCCACCCCTCCTATGTCTGGGCACTGCTGGGGGGACTCTGCACCCACCCCTCCTGTGTCTGGGCACTACTGGGTGACTCTGCACCCACCCCTCCTATGTCTGGGCACTGCTGGGAGGACTCTCACCCACCCCTCCTGTGTCTGGGCACTGCTGGAGGGACTCTGCACCCACCCCTCCTGTGTCTGGGCACTGCTGGGAGTGATAGGCACCCACCCCTCCTATGTCTGGGCACTGCTGGGAGGACTCTGCACCCACCCCTCCTATGTCTGGGCACTGCTGGGAGTGATAGGCACCCACCCCTCCTATGTCTGGGCACTGCTGGGGGGACTCTGCACCCACCCCTCCTGTGTCTGGGCACTGCTGGGGGGACTCTGCACCCACCCCTCCTATGTCTGGGCACTGCTGGGAGTGATAGGCACTCACCCCTCCTATGTTTGGGCACTGCTGGGGGGACTCTGCACCCACCCCTCCTGTGTCTGGGCACTGCTGGGGGGGACTCTGCACCCACCCCTCCTATGTCTGGGCACTGCTGGGAGGACTCTGCACCCACCCCTCCTATGTCTGGGCACTGCTGGGGGGACTCTGCACCCACCCCTCCTGTGTCTGGGCACTGCTGGGAGTGATAGGCACCCACCCCTCCTATGTCTGGGCACTGCTGGGAGGACTCTGCACCCACCCCTCCTGTGTCTGGGCACTGCTGGGAGTGATAGGCACCCACCCCTCCTATGTCTGGGCACTGCTGGGAGGACTCTGCACCCACCCCTCCTGTGTCTGGTCACTGCTGGGGGGGACTCTGCACCCACCCCTCCTATGTCTGGGCACTGCTGGGAGGACTCTGCACCCACCCCTCCTATGTCTGGGCACTGCTGGGGGGACTCTGCACCCACCCCTCCTGTGTCTGGGCACTGCTGGGAGTGATAGGCACCCACCCCTCCTATGTCTGGGCACTGCTGGGAGGACTCTGCACCCACCCCTCCTATGTCTGGGCACTGCTGGGAGTGATAGGCACCCACCCCTCCTATGTCTGGGCACTGCTGGGAGGACTCTGCACCCACCCCTCCTATGTCTGGGCACTGCTGGGGGGACTCTGCACCCACCCCTCCTATGTCTGGGCACTGCTGGGAGTGATAGGCACCCACCCCTCCTATGTCTGGGCACTGCTGGGGGGACTCTGCACCCACCCCTCCTATGTCTGGGCACTGCTGGGGTGGGGGGGACTCTGCACCCACCCCTCCTATGTCTGGGCACTGCTGGAGGGACTCTGCACCCACCCCTCCTATGTCTGGGCACTGCTGGGAGCACTCTGCACCCACCCCTCCTATGTCTGGGCACTGCTGGGGGGGGACTCTGCACCCACCCCTCCTATGTCTGGGCACCGTTGGAGGGACTCTGCACCCACCCCTCCTATGTCTGGGCACTGCTGGGAGTGATAGGCACCCACCCCTCCTGTGTCTGGGCACTGCTGGGAGTGATAGGCACCCACCCCTCCTATGTCTGGGCACTGCTGGGAGGACTCTGCACCCACCCCTCCTGTGTCTGGGCACTACTGGGAGTGATAGGCACCCACCCCTCCTATGTCTGGGCACTGCTGGGAGTGATAGGCACCCACCCCTCCTATGTCCGGGCACTGCTGGGAGAACTCTCACCCACCCCTCCTGTGTCTGGGCACTGCTGGGAGTGATAGGCACCCACCCCTCCTATGTCTGGGCACTGCTGGGAGTGATAGGCACCCACCCCTCCTATGTCTGGGCACTGCTGGGAGGACTCTGCACCCACCCCTCCTATGTCTGGGCACTGCTGGGAGTGATAGGCACCCACTCCTCCTGTGTCTGGGCACTGCTGGGAGTGATAGGCACCCACCCCTCCTATGTCTGGGCACTGCTGGGAGGACTCTGCACCCACCCCTCCTATGTCTGGGCACTGCTGGGAGTGATAGGCACCCACTCCTCCTGTGTCTGGGCACTGCTGGGAGTGATAGGCACCCACCCCTCCTATGTCTGGGCACTGCTGGGAGGACTCTGCACCCACCCCTCCTATGTCTAGGCACTGCTGGAAGTGATAGGCACCTACCCCTCCTATGTCTGGGCACTGCTGGGAGTGATAGGCACCCACCCCTCCTATGACTGGGCACTGCTGGGAGGACTCTGCACCCACCCCTCCTGTGTCTGGGCACTGCTGGGAGTGATAGGCACCCACCCCTCCTATGTCTGGGCACTGCTGGGGGGACTCTGCACCCACCCCTCCTGTGTCTGGGCACTGCTGGGGGGACTCTGCACCCACCCTCCTATGTCTGGGCACTGCTGGGAGTGATAGGCATCCACCCCTCCTATGTCTGGGCACTGCTGGGGGGACTCTGCACCCACCCCTCCTGTGTCTGGGCACTGCTGGGGGGACTCTGCACCCACCCCTCCTATGTCTGGGCACTGCTGGGAGTCATAGGCACCCACCCCTCCTATGTCTGGGCACTGCTGGGGGGACTCTGCACTCACCCCTCCTATGTCTGGGCACTGCTGGGGGGACTCTGCACCCACCCCTCCTATGTCTGGGCACTGCTGGGGGGACTCTGCACCCACCCCTCCTATGTCTGGGCACTGCTGGGAGGACTCTGCACCCACCCCTCCTGTGTCTGGGCACTGCTGGGGGGGACTCTGCACCCACCCCTCCTATGTCTGGGCACTGCTGGGAGGACTCTGCACCCACCCCTCCTGTGTCTGGGCACTGCTGGGAGTGATAGGCACCCACCCCTCCTATGTCTGGGCACTGCTGGGGGGACTCTGCACCCACCCCTCCTGTGTCTGGGCACTACTGGGGGGACTCTGCACCCAGCCCTCCTATGTCTGGGCACTGCTAGGAGGACTCTGCACCCACCCCTCCTGTGTCTGGGCACTGCTGGGGGGACTCTGCACCCACCCTCCTATGTCTGGGCACTGCTGGGAGTGATAGGCATCCACCCCTCTTATGTCTGGGCACTGCTGGGGGGACTCTGCACCCACCCCTCCTGTGTCTGGGCACTGCTGGGGGGACTCTGCACCCACCCCTCCTATGTCTGGGCACTGCTGGGAGTCATAGGCACCCACCCCTCCTATGTCTGGGCACTGCTGGGAGGACTCTCATCCACCCCTCCTGTGTCTGGGCACTGCTGGGAGTGATAGGCACCCACCCCTCCTATGTCTGGGCACTGCTGGGAGGACTCTGCACCCACCCCTCCTATGTCTGGGCACTGCTGGGAGTGATAGGCACCCACCCCTCCTATGTCTGGGCACTGCTGGGAGGACTCTGCACCCACCCGTCCTATGTCTGGGCACTGCTGGGGGGACTCTGCACACACCCCTCCTATGTCTGGGCACTGCTGGGGGGACTCTGCACCCACCCCTCCTATGTCTGGGCACTGCTGGGGGACTCTGCACCCACCCCTCCCGTGTCTGGGCACTGCTGGGAGTGATAGGCACCCACTCCTCCTGTGTCTGGGCACTGCTGGGAGTGATAGGCACCCACCCCTCCTATGTCTGGGCACTGCTGGGAGGACTCTGCACCCACCCCTTCTATGTCTGGGCACTGCTGGGAGGGCTCTGCACCCACCCCTCCTGTGACTGGGCACTGCTGGGGGGACTCTGCACCCACCCCTCCTATGTCTGGGCACTGCTGGGAGGACTCTGCACCCACCCCTCCTATGTCTGGGCACTGCTGGGGGGACTCTGCACCCACCCCTCCTATGTCTGGGCACTGCTGGGGGGACTCTGCACCCACCCCTCCTATGTCTGGGCACTGCTTGGAGGACTCTCACCCACCCCTCCTGTGTCTGGGCACTGCTGGGAGTGATAGGCACCCACCCCTCCTATGTCTGGGCACTGCTGGGGGGACTCTGCACCCACCCCTCCTGTGTCTGGGCAATGCTGGGGGGACTCTGCACCCACCCATCCTATGTCTGGGCACTGCTGGGAGGACTCTCACCCACCCCTCCTGTGTCTGGGTACTGCTGGGAGTTATAGGCACCCACCCCTCCTGTGTCTGGGCACTGCTGGGAGTGATAGGCACCCACCCCTCCTATGTCTGGGCACTGCTGGGGGGACTCTGCACCCACCCCTCCTGTGTCTGGGCACTACTGGGGGGACTCTGCACCCACCCTTCCTATGTCTGGGCACTGCTGGGAGGACTCTCACACACCCCTCCTGTGTCTGGGTACTGCTGGGAGTGATAGGCACCCACCCCTCCTGTGTCTGGGCACTGCTGGGAGTGATAGGCACCCACCCCTCCTATGTCTGGGCACTGCTGTGGGGACTCTGCACCCACCCCTCCTGTGTCTGGGCACTACTGGGTGACTCTGCACCCACCCCTCCTATGTCTGGGCACTGCTGGGAGGACTCTCACCCACCCCTCTTGTGTCTGGGCACTGCTGGAGGGACTCTGCACCCACCCCTCCTGTGTCTGGGCACTGCTGGGAATGATAGGCACCCACCCCTCCTATGTCTGGGCACTGCTGGGAGGACTCTGCACCCACCCCTCCTATGTCTGGGCACTGCTGGGAGTGATAGGCACCCACCCCTCCTATGTCTGGGCACTGCTGGGGGGACTCTGCACCCACCCATCCTGTGTCTGGGCACTGCTGGGGGGACTCTGCACCCACCCCTCCTATGTCTGGGCACTGCTGGGAGTGATAGGCACTCACCCCTCCTATGTTTGGGCACTGCTGGGGGGACTCTGCACCCACCCCTCCTATGTCTGGGCACTGCTGGGAGGACTCTGCACCCACCCCTCCTGTGTCTGGGCACTGCTGGAAGTGATAGGCACCTACCCCTCCTATGTCTGGGCACTGCTGGGAGTGATAGGCACCCACCCCTCCTATGACTGGGCACTGCTGGGAGGACTCTGCACCCACCCCTCCTGTGTCTGGGCACTGCTGGGAGTGATAGGCACCCACCCCTCCTATGTCTGGGCACTGCTGGGGGGACTCTGCACCCACCCCTCCTGTGTCTGGGCACTGCTGGCGGGACTCTGCACCCACCCTCCTATGTCTGGGCACTGCTGGGAGTGATAGGCATCCACCCCTCCTATGTCTGGGCACTGCTGGGGGGACTCTGCACCCACCCCTCCTGTGTCTGGGCACTGCTGGGGGGACTCTGTACCCACCCCTCCTATGTCTGGGCACTGCTGGGAGTCATAGGCAACCACCCCTCCTATGTCTGGGCACTGCTGGGGGGACTCTGCACTCACCCCTCCTATGTCTGGGCACTGCTGGGGGGACTCTGCACCCACCCCTCCTGTGTCTGGGCAATGCTGGGGGGACTCTGCACCCACCCATCCTATGTCTGGGCACTGCTGGGAGGACTCTCACCCACCCCTCCTGTGTCTGGGTACTGCTGGGAGTTATAGGCACCCACCCCTCCTGTGTCTGGGCACTGCTGGGAGTGATAGGCACCCACCCCTCCTATGTCTGGGCACTGCTGGGGGGACTCTGCACCCACCCCTCCTGTGTCTGGGCACTACTGGGGGGACTCTGCACCCACCCTTCCTATGTCTGGGCACTGCTGGGAGGACTCTCACCCACCCCTCCTGTGTCTGGGTACTGCTGGGAGTGATAGGCACCCACCCCTCCTGTGTCTGGGCACTGCTGGGAGTGATAGGCACCCACCCCTCCTATGTCTGGGCACTGCTGTGGGGACTCTGCACCCACCCCTCCTGTGTCTGGGCACTACTGGGTGACTCTGCACCCACCCCTCCTATGTCTGGGCACTGCTGGGAGGACTCTCACCCACCCCTCTTGTGTCTGGGCACTGCTGGAGGGACTCTGCACCCACCCCTCCTGTGTCTGGGCACTGCTGGGAATGATAGGCACCCACCCCTCCTATGTCTGGGCACTGCTGGGAGGACTCTGCACCCACCCCTCCTATGTCTGGACACTGCTGGGAGTGATAGGCACCCACCCCTCCTATGTCTGGGCACTGCTGGGGGGACTCTGCACCCACCCATCCTGTGTCTGGGCACTGCTGGGGGGACTCTGCACCCACCCCTCCTATGTCTGGGCACTGCTGGGAGTGATAGGCACTCACCCCTCCTATGTTTGGGCACTGCTGGGGGGACTCTGCACCCACCCCTCCTATGTCTGGGCACTGCTGGGAGGACTCTGCACCCACCCCTCCTGTGTCTGGGCACTGCTGGGGGGGACTCTGCACCCACCCCTCCTATGTCTGGGCACTGCTGGGAGGACTCTGCACCCACCCCTCCTATGTCTGGGCACTGCTGGGGGGACTCTGCACACACCCCTCCTGTGTCTGGGCACTGCTGGGAGTGATAGGCACCCACCCCTCCTATGTCTGGGCACTGCTGGGAGGACTCTGCACCCACCCCTCCTGTGTCTGGGCACTGCTGGGAGTGATAGGCACCCACCCCTCCTATGTCTGGGCACTGCTGGGAGGACTCTGCACCCACCCCTCCTGTGTCTGGGCACTGCTGGGGGGGACTCTGCACCCACCCCTCCTATGTCTGGGCACTGCTGGGAGGACTCTGCAGCCACCCCTCCTATGTCTGGGCACTGCTGGGGGGACTCTGCACCCACCCCTCCTGTGTCTGGGCACTGCTGGGAGTGATAGGCACCCACCCCTCCTATGTCTGGGCACTGCTGGGAGGACTCTGCACCCACCCCTCCTATGTCTGGGCACTGCTGGGAGTGATAGGCACCCACCCCTCCTATGTCTGGGCACTGCTGGGAGGACTCTGCACCCACCCCTCCTATGTCTGGGCACTGCTGGGAGTGATAGGCACCCACCCCTCCTATGTCTGGGCACTGCTGGGGGGACTCTGCACCCACCCCTCCTATGTCTGGGCACTGCTGGGGTGGGGGGGACTCTGCACCCACCCCTCCTATGTCTGGGCACTGCTGGAGGGACTCTGCACCCACCCCTCCTATGTCTGGGCACTGCTGGGAGTACTCTGCACCCACCCCTCCTATGTCTGGGCACTGCTGGGGGGGGGGGGACTCTGCACCCACCCCTCCTATGTCTGGGCACTGTTGGAGGGACTCTGCACCCTCCCATCCTATGTCTGGGCACTGCTGGGAGTGATAGGCACCCACCCCTCCTGTGTCTGGGCACTGCTGGGAGTGATAGGCACCCACCCCTCCTATGTCTGGGCACTGCTGGGAGGACTCTGCACCCAGCCCTCCTATGTCTGGGCACTGCTGGGAGTGATAGGCACCCACCCCTCCTATGTCTGGGCACTGCTGGGAGGACTCTGCACCCACCCCTCCTATGTCTGGGCACTGCTGGGAGGACTCTCACCCACCCCTCCTGTGTCTGGGCACTACTGGGAGTGATAGGCACCCACCCCTCCTATGTCTGGGCACTGCTGGGAGTGATAGGCACCCACCCCTCCTCTGTCCGGGCACTGCTGGGAGAACTCTCACCCACCCCTCCTGTGTCTGGGCACTGCTGGGAGTGATAGGCACCCACCCCTCCTATGTCTGGGCACTGCTGGGAGTGATAGGCACCCACCCCTCCTATGTCTGGGCACTGCTGGGAGGACTCTGCACCCACCCCTCCTATGTCTGGGCACTGCTGGGAGTGATAGGCACCCACTCCTCCTGTGTCTGGGCACTGCTGGGAGTGATAGGCACCCACCCCTCCTATGTCTGGGCACTGCTGGGAGGACTCTGCACCCACCCCTCCTATGTCTGGGCACTGCTGGGAGTGATAGGCACCCACTCCTCCTGTGTCTGGGCACTGCTGGGAGTGATAGGCACCCACCCCTCCTATGTCTGGGCACTGCTGGGAGGACTCTGCACCCACCCATCCTATGTCTGGGCACTGCTGGAAGTGATAGGCACCTACCCCTCCTATGTCTGGGCACTGCTGGGAGTGATAGGCACCCACCCCTCCTATGACTGGGCACTGCTGGGAGGACTCTGCACCCACCCCTCCTGTGTCTGGGCACTGCTGGGAGTGATAGGCACCCACCCCTCCTATGTCTGGGCACTGCTGGGGGGACTCTGCACCCACCCCTCCTGTGTCTGGGCACTGCTGGCGGGACTCTGCACCCACCCTCCTATGTCTGGGCACTGCTGGGAGTGATAGGCATCCACCCCTCCTATGTCTGGGCACTGCTGGGGGGACTCTGCACCCACCCCTCCTGTGTCTGGGCACTGCTGGGGGGACTCTGCACCCACCCCTCCTATGTCTGGGCACTGCTGGGAGTCATAGGCAACCACCCCTCCTATGTCTGGGCACTGCTGGGGGGACTCTGCACTCACCCCTCCTATGTCTGGGCACTGCTGGGGGGACTCTGCACCCACCCCTCCTATGTCTGGGCACTGCTGGGGGGACTCAGCACCCACCCCTCCCGTGTCTGGGCACTGCTGGGAGTGATAGGCACCCACTCCTCCTGTGTCTGGGCACTGCTGGGAGTGATAGGCACCCACCCCTCCTATGTCTGGGCACTGCTGGGAGGACTCTGCACCCACCCCTTCTATGTCTGGGCACTGCTGGGAGGGCTCTGCACCCACCCCTCCTGTGACTGGGCACTGCTGGGGGGACTCTGCACCCACCCCTCCTATGTCTGGGCACTGCTGGGAGGACTCTGCACCCACCCCTCCTATGTCTGGGCACTGCTGGGGGGACTCTGCACCCTCCCCTCCTGTGTCTGGGCAATGCTGGGGGGACTCTGCACCCACCCCTCCTATGTCTGGGCACTGCTGGGAGGACTCTCACCCACCCCTCCTGTGTCTGGGTACTGCTGGGAGTTATAGGCACCCACCCCTCCTGTGTCTGGGCACTGCTGGGAGTGATAGGCACCCACCCCTCCTATGTCTGGGCACTGCTGGGGGGACTCTGCACCCACCCCTCCTGTGTCTGGGCACTACTGGGGGGACTCTGCACCCACCCCTCCTATGTCTGGGCACTGCTGGGAGGACTCTCACCCACCCCTCCTGTGTCTGGGTACTGCTGGGAGTGATAGGCACCCACCCCTCCTGTGTCTGGGCACTGCTGGGAGTGATAGGCACCCACCCCTCCTATGTCTGGGCACTGCTGGGGGGACTCTGCACCCACCCCTCCTGTGTCTGTGCACTACTGGGGGGACTCTGCACCCACCCCTCCTATGTCTGGGCACTGCTGGGAGGACTCTCACACACCCCTCCTGTGTCTGGGCACTGCTGGAGGGACTCTGCACCCACCCCTCCTGTGTCTGGGCACTGCTGGGAGTGATAGGCACCCACCCCTCCTATGTCTGGGCACTGCTGGGAGGACTCTGCACCCACCCCTCCTATGTCTGGGCACTGCTGGGAGTGATAGGCACCCACCCCTCCTATGTCTGGGCACTGCTGGGGGGACTCTGCACCCATCCCTCCTATGTCTGGGCACTGCTGGGAGTGATAGGCACTCACCCCTCCTATGTTTGGGCACTGCTGGGGGAACTCTGCACCCACCCCTCCTATGTCTGGGCACTGCTGGGAGGACTCTGCACCCACCCCTCCTGTGTCTGGGCACTGCTGGGGGGACTCTGCACCCACCCCTCCTATGTCTGGGCACTGCTGGGAGGACTCTGCACCCACCCCTCCTGTGTCTGGGCACTGCTGGGAGTGATAGGAACCCACCCCTCCTATGACTGGGCACTGCTGGGAGGACTCTGCACCCACACCTCCTGTGTCTGGGCACTGCTGGGAGTGATAGGCACCCACCCCTCCTATGTCTGGGCACTGCTGGGAGGACTCTGCACCCACCCCTCCTATGTCTGGGCACTGCTGGGAGTGATATGCACCCACTCCTCCTGTGTCTGGGCACTGCTGGGAGTGATAGGCACCCACCCCTCCTATGTCTGGGCACTGCTGGAAGGACTCTGCACCCACCCATCCTATGTCTGGGCACTGCTGGAAGTGATAGGCACCTACCCCTCCTATGTCTGGGCACTGCTGGGAGTGATAGGCACCCACCCCTCCTATGACTGGGCACTGCTGGGAGGACTCTGCACCCACCCCTCCTGTGTCTGGGCACTGCTGGGAGTGATAGGCACCCACCCCTCCTATGTCTGGGCACTGCTGGGGGGACTCTGCACCCACCCCTCCTGTGTCTGGGCACTGCTGGGGGGACTCTGCACCCACCCTCCTATGTCTGGGCACTGCTGGGAGTGATAGGCATCCACCCCTCCTATGTCTGGGCACTGCTGGGGGGACTCTGCACCCACCCCTCCTGTGTCTGGGCACTGCTGGGGGGACTCTGCACCCACCCCTCCTATGTCTGGGCACTGCTGGGAGTCATAGGCACCCACCCCTCCTATGTCTGGGCACTGCTGGGGGGACTCTGCACTCACCCCTCCTATGTCTGGGCACTGCTGGGGGGACTCTGCACCCACCCCTCCTATGTCTGGGCACTGCTGGGGGGACTCTGCACCCACCCCTCCCGTGTCTGGGCACTGCTGGGAGTGATAGGCACCCACTCCTCCTGTGTCTGGGCACTGCTGGGAGTGATAGGCACCCACCCCTCCTATGTCTGGGCACTGCTGGGAGGACTCTGCACCCACCCCTTCTATGTCTGGGCACTGCTGGGAGGGCTCTGCACCCACCCCTCCTGTGACTGGGCACTGCTGGGGGGACTCTGCACCCACCCCTCCTATGTCTGGGCACTGCTGGGAGGACTCTGCACCCACCCCTCCTATGTCTGGGCACTGCTGGGGGGACTCTGCACCCACCCCTCCTATGTCTGGGCACTGCTGGGGGGACTCTGCACCCACCCCTCCTATGTCTGGGCACTGCTTGGAGGACTCTCACCCACCCCTCCTGTGTCTGGGCACTGCTGGGAGTGATAGGCACCCACCCCTCCTATGTCTGGGCACTGCTGGGGGGACTCTGCACCCACCCCTCCTGTGTCTGGGCAATGCTGGGGGGACTCTGCACCCACCCCTCCTATGTGTGGGCACTGATGGGAGGACTCTCACCCACCCCTCCTGTGTCTGGGTACTGCTGGGAGTTATAGGCACCCACCCCTCCTGTGTCTGGGCACTGCTGGGAGTGATAGGCACCCACCCCTCCTATGTCTGGGCACTGCTGGGGGGACTCTGCACCCACCCCTCCTGTGTCTGGGCACTACTGGGGGGACTCTGCACCCACCCCTCCTATGTCTGGGCACTGCTGGGAGGACTCTCACCCACCCCTCCTGTGTCTGGGTACTGCTGGGAGTGATAGGCACCCACCCCTCCTGTGTCTGGGCACTGCTGGGAGTGAAAGGCACCCACCCCTCCTATGTCTGGGCACTGCTGGGGGGACTCTGCACCCACCCCTCCTGTGTCTGTGCACTACTGGGGGGACTCTGCACCCACCCCTCCTATGTCTGGGCACTGCTGGGAGGACTCTCACACACCCCTCCTGTGTCTGGGCACTGCTGGAGGGACTCTGCACCCACCCCTCCTGTGTCTGGGCACTGCTGGGAGTGATAGGCACCCACCCCTCCTATGTCTGGGCACTGCTGGGAGGACTCTGCACCCACCCCTCCTATGTCTGGGCACTGCTGGGAGTGATAGGCACCCACCCCTCCTATGTCTGGGCACTGCTGGGGGGACTCTGCACCCACCCCTCCTATGTCTGGGCACTGCTGGGAGTGATAGGCACTCACCCCTCCTATGTTTGGGCACTGCTGGGGGGACTCTGCACCCACCCCTCCTATGTCTGGGCACTGCTGGGAGGACTCTGCACCCACCCCTCCTGTGTCTGGGCACTGCTGGGGGGGACTCTGCACCCACCCCTCCTATGTCTGGGCACTGCTGGGAGGACTCTGCACCCACCCCTCCTATGTCTGGGCACTGCTGGGGGGACTCTGCACCCACCCCTCCTGTGTCTGGGCACTGCTGGGAGTGATAGGCACCCACCCCTCCTATGACTGGGCACTGCTGGGAGGACTCTGCACCCACACCTCCTGTGTCTGGGCACTGCTGGGAGTGATAGGCACCCACCCCTCCTATGTCTGGGCACTGCTGGGAGGACTCTGCACCCACCCCTCCTGTGTCTGGGCACTGCTGGGGGGGACTCTGCACCCACCCCTCCTATGTCTGGGCACTGCTGGGAGGACTCTGCACCCACCCCTCCTATGTCTGGGCACTGCTGGGGGGACTCTGCACCCACCCCTCCTGTGTCTGGGCACTGCTGGGAGTGATAGGCACCCACCCCTCCTATGTCTGGGCACTGCTGGGAGGACTCTGCACCCACCCCTCCTATGTCTGGGCACTGCTGGGAGTGATAGGCACCCACCCCTCCTATGTCTGGGCACTGCTGGGAAGACTCTGCACCCACCCCTCCTATGTCTGGGCACTGCTGGGGGGACTCTGCACCCACCCCTCCTATGTCTGGGCACTGCTGGGAGTGATAGGCACCCACCCCTCCTATGTCTGGGCACTGCTGGGGGGACTCTGCACCCACCCCTCCTATGTCTGGGCACTGCTGGGGTGGGGGGGACTCTGCACCCACCCCTCCTATGTCTGGGCACTGCTGGAGGGACTCTGCACCCACCCCTCCTATGTCTGGGCACTGCTGGGAGCACTCTGCACCCACCCCTCCTATGTCTGGGCACTGCTGGGGGGGGGGGGGACTCTGCACCCACCCCTCCTATGTCTGGGCACTGTTGGAGGGACTCTGCACCCACCCCTCCTATGTCTGGGCACTACTGGGAGTGATAGGCACCCACCCCTCCTGTGTCTGGGCACTGCTGGGAGTGATAGGCACCCACCCCTCCTATGTCTGGGCACTGCTGGGAGGACTCTGCACCCAGCCCTCCTATGTCTGGGCACTGCTGGGAGTGATAGGCACCCACCCCTCCTATGTCTGGGCACTGCTGGGAGGACTCTGCACCCACCCCTCCTATGTCTGGGCACTGCTGGGAGGACTCTCACCCACCCCTCCTGTGTCTGGGCACTACTGGGAGTGATAGGCACCCACCCCTCCTATGTCTGGGCACTGCTGGGAGTGATAGGCACCCACCCCTCCTATGTCTGGGCACTGCTGGGAGAACTCTCACCCACCCCTCCTGTGTCTGGGCACTACTGGGAGTGATAGGCACCCACCCCTCCTATGTCTGGGCACTGCTGGGAGTGATAGGCACCCACCCCTCCTATGTCTGGGCACTGCTGGGAGGACTCTGCACCCACCCCTCCTATGTCTGGGCACTGCTGGGTGTGATAGGCACCCACTCCTCCTGTGTCTGGGCACTGCTGGGAGTGATAGGCACCCACCCCTCCTATGTCTGGGCACTGCTGGGAGGACTCTGCACCCACCCCTCCTATGTCTGGGCACTGCTGTGAGTGATAGGCACCCACTCCTCCTGTGTCTGGGCACTGCTGGGAGTGATAGGCACCCACCCCTCCTATGTCTGGGCACTGCTGGGAGGACTCTGCACCCACCCCTCCTATGTCTGGGCACTGCTGGAAGTGATAGGCACCTACCCCTCCTATGTCTGGGCACTGCTGGGAGTGATAGGCACCCACCCCTCCTATGACTGGGCACTGCTGGGAGGACTCTGCACCCACCCCTCCTGTGTCTGGGCACTGCTGGGAGTGATAGGCACCCACCCCTCCTATGTCTGGGCACTGCTGGGGGGACTCTGCACCCACCCCTCCTGTGTCTGGGCACTGCTGTGGGGACTCTGCATCCACCCTCCTATGTCTGGGCACTGCTGGGAGTGATAGGCATCCACCCCTCCTATGTCTGGGCACTGCTGGGGGGACTCTGCACCCACCCCTCCTGTGTCTGGGCACTGCTGGGGGGACTCTGCACCCACCCCTCCTATGTCTGGGCACTGCTGGGAGTCATAGGCACCCA
This sequence comes from Triturus cristatus, assembly GCF_964204655.1. NCBI lineage: Eukaryota > Metazoa > Chordata > Amphibia > Caudata > Salamandridae > Triturus > Triturus cristatus. Next base: position 475,991,114 of record NC_140579.1, on the reverse strand, counting down.
CCCCTCCTATGTCTGGGCACTGCTGGGGGGACTCTGCACCCACCCCTCCTATGTCTGGGCACTGCTGGGGGGGGACTCTGCACCCATCCCTCCTATGTCTGGGCACTGCTGGAGGGACTCTGCACCCACCCCTCCTATGTCTGGGCACTGCTGGGAGGACTCTGCACCCACCCCTCCTATGTCTGGGCACTGCTGGGAGTGATAGGCACCCACCCCTCCTATGTCTGGGCACTGCTGAGAGGACTCTGCACCCACCCCTCCTATGTCTGGGCACTGCTGGGAGGACACTCACACACCCCTCCTGTGTCTGGGCACTGCTGGGAGTGATAGGCACCCACCCCTCCTATGTCTGGGCACTGCTGGGAGGACTCTGCACCCACCCCTCCTATGTCTGGGCACTGCTGGGAGGACTCTCACCCACCCCTCCTGTGTCTGGGCACTGCTGGGAGTGATAGGCACCCATCCCTCCTGTGTCTGGGCACTGCTGGGAGTGATAGGCACCCACTCCTCCTGTGTCTGGGCACTGCTGGGAGTGATAGGCACCCACCTCTCCTATGTCTGGGCACTGCTGGGAGGACTCTGCACCCACCCCTTCTATGTCTGGGCACTGCTGGAAGTGATAGGCACCCACCCCTCCTATGTCTGGGCACTGCTGGAAGTGATAGGCACCCACCCCTCCTATGACTGGGCACTGCTGGGAGGACTCTGCACCCACCCCTCCTGTGTCTGGGCACTGCTGGGAGGACTCTGCACCCACCCCTCCTATGTCTGGGCACTGCTGGGAGGACTCTGCACCCACCCCTCCTGTGTCTGGGCACTGCTGGGAGTGATAGGCACCCACCCCTCCTATGTCTGGGCACTGCTGGGGGGACTCTGCACCCACCCCTCCTGTGTCTGGGCACTGCTGGGGGGACTCTGCACCCACCCCTCCTATGTCTGGGCACTGCTGGGAGGACTCTCACCCACCCCTCCTGTGTCTGGGCACTGCTGGGAGTGATAGGCACCCACCCCTCCTGTGTCTGGGCACTGCTGGGAGTGATAGGCACCCACCCTTCCTATATCTGGGCACTGCTGGGGGACTCTGCACCCACCCCTCCTGTGTCTGGGCACTGCTGGGGGGACTCTGCACCCACCCCTCCTATGTCTGGGCACTGCTGGGAGTACTCTGCACCCACCCCTCCTATGTCTGGGCACTGCTGGGAGGACTCTCACCCACCCCTCCTGTGTCTGGGCACTGCTGGGAATGATAGGCACCCACCCCTCCTATGTCTGGGCACTGCTGGGGGGACTCTGCACCCACCCCTCCTATGTCTGGGCACTGCTGGGAGGACACTCACCCACCCCTCCTGTGTCTGGGCACTGCTGGGAGTGATAGGCACCCACCCCTCCTACGTCTGGGCACTGCTGGGAGGACTCTGCACCCACCCCTCCTATGTCTGGGCACTGCTGGGAGGACTCTCACCCACCCCTCCTGTGTCTGGGCACTGCTGGGAGTGATAGGCACCCATCCCTCCTGTGTCTGGGCACTGCTGGGAGTGATAGGCACCCACTCCTCCTGTGTCTGGGCACTGCTGGGAGTGATAGGCACCCACCCCTCCTATGTCTGGGCACTGCTGGGAGGACTCTTGTTAGAAAAGGTAGACGGACCGGGAGGGCCGGCCGGGGTCAGGGGGAGAGGTCTCCGGGGAGAGCCGTCTCCAGCGATCGTACAGACAAGTAACTTCCCCCCCACAGACAGAGATCACACACGGATAAGGTTCAGTGTTCTTTATAGGTACGTAGTTATGATACGGTAGAATGGTACAAGGAGGTCTGGACGCAGGGGTCCCCTCGATTAGAGTCTCGTAAGGTAGGGAAGGGGGTAGCGGGTCAGTCTATTTACCAATCAGGTAGTTCGGATGAGATGATGACGAGCTCACAATCCTCGAGCTTGGTGTTTAGGCAGTACGGTCCGCGGCAGCGCCAGCAGGTCCCGGTAAGGATGGTTGATACAACGGGCCGCGGCAGCGCCAGCAGGTCCCCGGAAGATGTACGGTCCGCGGCAGCGCCAGCAGGTCCCGGTGAGGATGGTCGTTACAACGGGCCGCGGCAGCGCCAGCAGGTCCCAGGAAGATGGTCGTTACAACGGGCCGCGGCAGCGCCAGCAGGTCCCAGGAAGATGACGGTCCGCGGCAGCGCCAGCAGGTCCCGGTGAGGATGGTCGTTCCAACGGGCCGCGGCAGCGCCAGCAGGTCCCAGGAAGATGAAGGTTGCAGAAGGCCGCGGCATCGCCAGCAGGCAGGACGATGGTTCACAAGAGCGGGCTACGGCAGCGCCTGTAGACCGTCAGGGTTGAGTTCACTCGGTGTCTCTCGACTCCAGGATACAACTGCCTTCCTGCTCCGGAGCTGTCTTAGTTATAGGGCTGGTGCCCTTTGATGTCCGGACCCTCGCACTTGGAGGTCGGAGGGTCCGGGATGAAGGTGTCCAGACACCCAGCAGGGGGTGGAGCCAGCGCCTGGGGGCTGCTGGAGGCGATCGGCACCTGGCGGGGGAAGAGCTCTTGACGCTTCGTTCTCCCATTGACCTGCCAAGTGGTCCGCTCACCTCCTGGGTGGATGGTGGTGCCGGGATGTCGGGGCCGGCCAGGCCCGGGGTTAGGGTCGAGGTGAGGCCACGCGGCCGCGTGGTGCAGGGCCCAAGATGGCGGCTTGACCCGGCCGGGGAAGCCGGTGGGGCTGGGCCCCGTGATGAGTAGGGGTCCGAGGGCAGAGGGTCCGTCGGGAGACGGAGTACAGGGGCTTGTCACGGGGGTATGCCTGGTGGGCCGGAGCTCGGGCCCTGTCGTGCGGGGGGGGAGCAAGCCCTCTGTGTGGCCTGTCCAACAACTCTGCACCCACCCCTTCTATGTCTGGGCACTGCTGGAAGTGATAGGCACCCACCCCTCCTATGTCTGGGCACTGCTGGAAGTGATAGGCACCCATCCCTCCTATGACTGGGCACTGCTGGGAGGACTCTGCACCCACCCCTCCTGTGTCTGGGCACTGCTGGGGGGACTCTGCACCCACCCCTCCTATGTCTGGGCACTGCTGGGGGGATTCTGCACCCACCCCTCCTATGTCTGGGCACTGCTGGGGGGACTCTGCACCCACCCCTCCTATGTCTGGGCACTGCTGGGGGGACTCTGCACCCACCCCTCCCGTGTCTGGGCACTGCTGGGAGTGATAGGCACCCACTCCTCCTGTGTCTGGGCACTGCTGGGAGTGATAGGCACCCACCCCTCCTATGTCTGGGCACTGCTGGGAGGACTCTGCACCCACCCCTTCTATATCTGGGCACTGCTGGGAGGGCTCTGCACCCACCCCTCCTGTGTCTGGGCACTGCTGGGGGGACTCTGCACCCACCCCTCCTATGTCTGGGCACTGCTGGGAGGACTCTGCACCCAGCCCTCCTATGTCTGGGCACTGCTGGGGGGACTCTGCACCCACCCCTCCTATGTCTGGGCACTGCTGGGGGGACTCTGCACCCACCCCTCCTATGTCTGGGCACTGCTGGGAGGACTCTCACCCACCCCTCCTGTGTCTGGGCACTGCTGGGAGTGATAGGCACCCACCCCTCCTATGTCTGGGCACTGCTGGGGGGACTCTGCACCCACCCCTCCTGTGTCTGGGCAATGCTGGGGGGACCCTGCACCCACCCCTCCTATGTCTGGGCACTGCTGGGAGGACTCTCACCCACCCCTCCTGTGTCTGGGTACTGCTGGGAGTTATAGGCACCCACCCCTCCTGTGTCTGGGCACTGCTGGGAGTGATAGGCACCCACCCCTCCTATGTCTGGGCACTGCTGGGGGGACTCTGCACCCACCCCTCCTGTATCTGGGCACTACTGGGGGGACTCTGCACCCACCCCTCCTATGTCTGGGCACTGCTGGGAGGACTCTCACCCACCCCTCCTGTGTCTGGGTACTGCTGGGAGTGATAGGCACCCACCCCTCCTGTGTCTGGGCACTGCTGGGAGTGATAGGCACCCACCCCTCCTATGTCTGGGCACTGCTGGGGGGACTCTGCACCCACCCCTCCTGTGTCTGGGCACTACTGGGGGGACTCTGCACCCACCCCTCCTATGTCTGGGCACTGCTGGGAGGACTCTCACCCACCCCTCCTGTGTCTGGGCACTGCTGGATGGACTCTGCACCCACCCCTCCTGTGTCTGGGCACTGCTGGGAGTGATAGGCACCCACCCCTCCTATGTCTGGGCACTGCTGGGAGGACTCTGCACCCACCCCTCCTATGTCTGGGCACTGCTGGGAGTGATAGGCACCCACCCCTCCTATGTCTGGGCACTGCTGGGGGGACTCTGCACCCACCCCTCCTGTGTCTGGGCACTGCTGGGGGGACTCTGCACCCACCCCTCCTATGTCTGGGCACTGCTGGGAGTGATAGGCACTCACCCCTCCTATGTTTGGGCACTGCTGGGGGGACTCTGCACCCACCCCTCCTATGTCTGGGCACTGCTGGGAGGACTCTGCACCCACCCCTCCTGTGTCTGGGCACTGCTGGGAGTGATAGGCACCCACCCTTCCTGTGTCTGGGCACTGCTGGGAGTGATAGGCACCCACCCCTCCTGTGTCTGGGCACTGCTGGGGGGACTCTGCACCCACCCCTCCTGTGTCTGGGCACTGCTGGGAGGACTCTCACCCACCCCTCCTGTGTCTGGGCACTGCTGGGAGGACTCTGCACCCACCCCTCCTGTGTCTGGGCACTGCTGGGGGGGGGACTCTGCACCCACCCCTCCTATGTCTGGGCACTGCTGGGGGGACTCTGCACCCACCCCTCCTATGTCTGGGCACTGCTGGGGGGACTCTGCACCCACCCCTCCTGTGTCTGGGCACTGCTGGGAGTGATAGGCACCCACCCCTCCTGTGTCTGGGCACTGCTGGGAGTGATAGGCACCCACCCCTCCTATGTCTGGGCACTGCTGGGAGGACTCTGCACCCACCCCTACTATGTCTGGGCACTGCTGGGAGTGATAGGCACCCACCCCTCCTATGTCTGGGCACTGCTGGGAGGACTCTGCACCCACCCCTCCTATGTCTGGCCACTGCTGGGAGGACTCTCACCCACCCCTCCTGTGTCTGGGCACTGCTGGGAGTGATAGGCACCCACCCCTCCTGTGTCTGGGCACTGCTGGGAGTGATAGGCACCCACCCCTCCTATGTCTGGGCACTGCTGGGAGGACTCTCACCCACCCCTCCTGTGTCTGGGCACTGCTGGGAGTGATGGGCACCCACCCCTCCTGTGTCTGGGCACTGCTGGGAGTGATAGGCACCCACCCCTCCTATGTCTGGGCACTGCTGGGAGGACTCTGCACCCACCCCTTCTAAGTCTGGGCACTGCTGGGAGTGATAGGCACCCACCCCTCCTATGTCTGGGCACTGCTGGGGGGACTCTGCACCCACCCCTCCTGTGTCTGGGCACTGCTGGGGGGACTCTGCACCCAACCCTCCTATGTCTTGGCACTGCTGGGAGGACTCTCACCCACCCCTCCTGTGTCTGGGCACTGCTTGGAGTGATAGGCACCCACCCTTCCTGTGTCTGGGCACTGCTGGGAGTGATAGGCACCCACGCCTCCTATGTCTGGGCACTGCTGGGAGGACTCTCACCCACCCCTCCTGTGTCTGGGCACTGCTGGGAGTGATAGGCACCCACCCCTCCTATGTCTGGGCACTGCTGGGGGGACTCTGCACCCACCCCTCCTATGTCTGGGCACTGCTGAGGGGACTCTGCACCCACCCCTCCTGTGTCTGGGCACTGCTGGGGGGACTCTCACCCACCCCTCCTGTGTCTGGGCACTGCTGGAGGGACTCTGCACCCACCCATCCTATGTCTGGGCACTGCTGGGAGGACTCTCACCCACCCCTCCTGTGTCTGGGCACTGCTGGAGGGACTCTGCACCCACCCATCCTATGTCTGGGCACTGCTGGGGGGACTCTGCACCCACCCCTCCTGTGTCTGGGCACTGCTGGGAGTACTCTGCACCCACCCCTCCTATGTCTGGGCACTGCTGGGAGGACTCTCACCCACCCCTCCTGTGTCTGGGCACTGCTGGGAGTGATAGGCACCCACCCCTCCTATGTCTGGGCACTGCTGGGGGGACTCTGCACCCACCCCTCCTGTGTCTGGGCACTGCTGGGGGGACTCTGCACCCACCCCTCCTATGTCTGGGCACTGCTGGGAGTGATAGGCACTCACCCCTCCTATGTCTGGGCACTGCTGGGGGGACTCTGCACCCACCCCTCCTATGTCTGGGCACTGCTGGGAGGACTCTGCACCCACCCCTCCTGTGTCTGGGCACTGCTGGGAGGACTCTCACCCACCCCTCCTGTGTCTGGGCACTGCTGGGAGTGATAGGCACCCACCCCTCCTCTGTCTGGGCACTGCTGGGGGGACTCTGCACCCACCCCTCCTGTGTCTGGGCACTGCTGGGGGGACTCTGCACCCACCCTCCTATATCTAGGCACTGCTGGGAGTGATAGGCACCCACCCCTCCTATGTCTGGGCACTGCTGGGGGGACTCTGCACCCACCCCTCCTATGTCTGGGCACTGCTGGGGGGACTCTGCACCCACCCCTCCTGTGTCTGGGCACTGCTGGGGGGACTCTCACCCACCCCTCCTGTGTCTGGGCACTGCTGGAGGGACTCTGCACCCACCCATCCTATGTCTGGGCACTGCTGGGAGGACTCTCACCCACCCCTCCTGTGTCTGGGCACTGCTGGAGGGACTCTGCACCCACCCATCCTATGTCTGGGCACTGCTGGGAGGACTCTCACCCACCCCTCCTGTGTCTGGGCACTGCTGGGAGTGATAGGCACCCACCCCTCCTATGTCTGGGCACTGCTGGGAGGACTCTGCACCCACCCCTCCTATGTCTGGGCCCTGCTGGGAGTGATAGGCACCCACTCCTCCTGTGTCTGGGCACTGCTGGGAGTGATAGGCACCCACCCCTCCTATGTCTGGGCACTGCTGGGGGGACTCTGCACCCACCCCTCCTATGTCTGGGCACTGCTGGGGGGACTCTGCACCCAGCCCTCCTGTGTCTGGGCACTGCTGGGAGTGATAGGCACCCACTCCTCCTGTGTCTGGGCACTGCTGGGAGTGATAGGCACCCACCCCTCCTATGTCTGGGCACTGCTGGGAGGACTCTGCACCCACCCCTCCTATGTCTGGGCACTGCTGGAAGTGATAGGCACCCACCCCTCCTATGTCTGGGCACTGCTGGGAGTGATAGGCACCCACCCCTCCTATGACTGGGCACTGCTGGGAGGACTCTGCACCCACCCCTCCTGTGTCTGGGCACTGCTGGGAGTGATAGGCACCCACCCCTCCTATGTCTGGGCACTGCTGGGGGTGATAGGCACCCACCCCTCCTATGACTGGGCACTGCTGGGAGGACTCTGCACCCACCCCTCCTATGTCTGGGCACTGCTTGGAGGACTCTCACCCACCCCTCCTGTGTCTGGGCACTGCTGGGAGTGATAGGCACCCACCCCTCCTATGTCTGGGCACTGCTGGGGGGACTCTACATCCACCCCTCCTGTGTCTGGGCACTGCTGGGGGGACTCTGCACCCACCCCTCCTGTGTCTGGGCACTGCTGGGGGGACTCTGCACCCACCCCTCCTATGTCTGGGCACTGCTGGGAGTGATAGGCACTCACCCCTCCTATGTTTGGGCACTGCTGGGGGGACTCTGCACCCACCCCTCCTATGTCTGGGCACTGCTGGGAGGACTCTGCACCCACCCCTCCTGTGTCTGGGCACTGCTGGGGGGACTCTGCACCCACCCCTCCTATGTCTGGGCACTGCTGGGAGGACTCTGCACCCACCCCTCCTATGTCTGGGCACTGCTGGGGGGACTCTGCACCCACCCCTCCTATGTCTGCGCACTGCTGGGAGGACTCTCACCCACCCCTCCTATGTCTGGGCACTGCTGGGAGGACTCTCACCCACCCCTCCTGTGTCTGGGTACTGCTGGGAGTGATAGGCACCCACCCCTTCTGTGTCTGGGCACTGCTGGGAGTGATAGGCACCCACCCCTCCTATGTCTGGGCACTGCTGGGGGGACTCTGCACCCACCCCTCCTGTGTCTGGGCACTGCTGGGGGGACTCTGCACCCACCCCTCCTATGTATGGGCACTGCTAGGAGGACTCTGCACCCACCCCTCCTGTGTCTGGGCACTGCTGGGGGGACTCTGCACCCACCCTCCTATGTCTGGGCACTGCTGGGAGTGATAAGCATCCACCCCTCCTATGTCTGGGCACTGCTGGGGGGACTCTGCACCCACCCCTCCTGTGTCTGGGCACTGCTGGGGGGACTCTGCACCCACCCCTCCTATGTCTGGGCACTGCTGGGAGTCATAGGCACCCACCCCTCCTATGTCTGGGCACTGCTGGGAGGACTCTCACCCACCCCTCCTGTGTCTGGGCACTGCTGGGAGTGATAGGCACCCACCCCTCCTATGTCTGGGCACTGCTGGGAGGACTCTGCACCCACCCCTCCTATGTCTGGGCACTGCTGGGAGTGATAGGCACCCACCCCTCCTATGTCTGGGCACTGCTGGGAGGACTCTGCACCCACCCCTCCTATGTCTGGGCACTGCTGGGGGGACTCTGCACCCACCCCTCCTATGTCTGGGCACTGCTGGGGGGACTCTTCACCCACCCCTCCCGTGTCTGGGCACTGCTGGGAGTGATAGGCACCCACTCCTCCTGTGTCTGGGCACTGCTGGGAGTGATAGGCACCCACCCCTCCTATGTCTGGGCACTGCTGGGAGGACTCTGCACCCACCCCTTCTATGTCTGGGCACTGCTGGGAGGGCTCTGCACCCACCCCTCCTGTGTCTGGGCACTGCTGGGGGGACTCTGCACCCACCCCTCATATGTCTGGGCACTGCTGGGAGGACTCTGCACCCACCCCTCCTATGTCTGGGCTTTGCTGGGGGGACTCTGCACCCACCCCTCCTATGTCTGGGCACTGCTGGGGGGACTCTGCACCCACCCCTCCTATGTCTGGGCACTGCTGGGAGGACTCTCACCCACCCCTCCTGTGTCTGGGCACTGCTGGGAGTGATAGGCACCCACCCCTCCTATGTTTGGGCACTGCTGGGGGGACTCTGCACCCACCCCTCCTGTGTCTGGGCAATGCTGGGGGGACTCTGCACCCACCCCTCCTATGTCTGGGCACTGCTGGGAGGACTCTCACCCACCCCTCCTGTGTCTGGGTACTGCTGGGAGTTATAGGCACCCACCCCTCCTGTGTCTGGGCACTGCTGGGAGTGATAGTCACCCACCCCTCCTATGTCTGGGCACTGCTGGGGGGACTCTGCACCCACCCCTCCTGTGTCTGGGCACTACTGGGGGGACTCTGCACCCACCCCTCCTATGTCTGGGCACTGCTGGGAGGACTCTCACCCACCCCTCTTGTGTCTGGGTACTGCTGGGAGTGATAGGCACCCACCCCTCCTGTGTCTGGGCACTGCTGGGAGTGATAGGCACCCACCCCTCCTATGTCTGGGCACTGCTGGGGGGACTCTGCACCCACCCCTCCTGTGTCTGGGCACTACTGGGGGGACTCTGCACCCACCCCTCCTATGTCTGGGCACTGCTGGGAGGACTCTCACCCACCCCTCCTGTGTCTGGGCACTGCTGGAGGGACTCTGCACCCACCCCTCCTGTGTCTGGGCACTGCTGAGAGTGATAGGCACCCACCCCTCCTATGTCTGGGCACTGCTGGGAGGACTCTGCACCCACCCCTCCTATGTCTGGGCACTGCTGGGAGTGATAGGCACCCACCCCTCCTATGTCTGGGCACTGCTGGGGGGACTCTGCACCCACCCCTCCTGTGTCTGGGCACTGCTGGGGGGACTCTGCACCCACCCCTCCTATGTCTGGGCACTGCTGGGAGTGATAGGCACTCACCCCTCCTATGTTTGGGCACTGCTGGGGGGACTCTGCACCCACCCCTCAAATGTCTGGGCACTGCTGGGAGGACTCTGCACCCACCCCTCCTGTGTCTGGGCACTGCTGGGGGGGACTCTGCACCCAGCCCTCCTATGTCTGGGCACTGCTGGGAGGACTCTGCACCCACCCCTCCTATGTCTGGGCACTGCTGGGGGGACTCTGCACCCACCCCTCCTGTGTCTGGGCACTGCTGGGAGTCATAGGCACCCACCTCCCCTATGTCTGGGCACTGCTGGGAGGACTCTCACCCACCCCTCCTGTGTCTGGGCACTGCTGGGAGTGATAGGCACCCACCCCTCCTATGTCTGGGCACTGCTGGGAGGACTCTGCACCCACCCCTCCTATGTCTGGGCACTGCTGGGAGTGATAGGCACCCACCCCTCCTATGTCTGGGCACTGCTGGGAGGACTCTGCACCCACCCCTCCTATGTCTGGGCACTGCTGGGGGGACTCTGCACCCACCCCTCCTATGTCTGGGCACTGCTGAGGGGACTCTGCACCCACCCCTCCTATGTCTGGGCACTGCTGGGGGGACTCTGCACCCACCCCTCCTATGTCTGGGCACTGCTGGGGGGACTCTGCACCCACCCCTCCCGTGTCTGGGCACTGCTGGGAGTGATAGGCACCCACCCCTCCTATGTCTGGGCACTGCTGGGAGTGATAGGCACCCACCCCTCCTATGTCTGGGCACTGCTGGGGGGACTCTGCACCCACCCCTCCTGTGTCTGGGCACTGCTGGGGGGACTCTGCACCCACCCCTCCTATGTCTGGGCACTGCTGGGGGGACTCTGCACCCACCCCTTCTATGTCTGGGCACTGCTGGGAGGACTCTCACCCACCCCTCCTGTGTCTGGGCACTGCTGGGAGTGATAGGCACCCACCCCTCCTATGTCTGGGCACTGCTGGAGGGACTCTGCACCCACCCCTCCTGTGTCTGGGCAATGCTGGGGGGACTCTGCACCCACCCCTCCTATGTCTGGGCACTGCTGGGAGGACTCTCACCCACCCCTCCTGTGTCTGGGTACTGCTGGGAGTTATAGGCACCCACCCCTCCTGTGTCTGGGCACTGCTGGGAGTGATAGGCACCCACCCCTCCTATGTCTGGGCACTGCTGGGGGGACTCTGCACCCACCCCTCCTGTGTGTGGGCACTACTGGGGGGACTCTGCACCCACCCCTCCTATGTCTGGGCACTGCTGGGAGGACTCTCACCCACCCCTCCTGTGTCTGGGTACTGCTGGGAGTGATAGGCACCCACCCCTCCTGTGTCTGGGCACTGCTGGGAGTGATAGGCACCCACCCCTCCTATGTCTGGGCACTGCTGGGGGGACTCTGCACCCACCCCTCCTGTGTCTGGGCACTGCTGGGGGGACTCTGCACCCACCCCTCCTATGTCTGGGCACTGCTAGGAGGACTCTCACCCACCCCTCCTGTGTCTGGGCACTGCTGGAGGGACTCTGCACCCACGCATCCTATGTCTGGGCACTGCTGGGAGGACTCTCACCCACCCCTCCTGTGTCTGGGCACTGCTGGGAGTGATAGGCACCCACCCCTCCTATGTCTGGGCACTGCTGGGAGGACTCTGCACCCACCCCTCCTATGTCTGGGCACTGCTGGGAGTGATAGGCACCCACCCCTCCTATGTCTGGGCACTGCTGGGAGGACTCTGCACCCACCCCTCCTGTGTCTGGGCACTGCTGGGGGGACTCTGCACCCACCCCTCCTATGTCTGGGCACTGCTGGGAGTACATGGACCCACCCCTCCTATGCCTGGGCACTGCTGGGAGGACTCTCACCCACCCCTCCTGTGTCTGGGCACTGCTGGGAGTGATAGGCACCCACCCCTCCTATGTCTGGGCACTGCTGGGGGGACTCTGCACCCACCCCTCCTGTGTCTGGGCACTGCTGGGGGGACTCTGCACCCACCCCTCCTATGTCTGGGCACTGCTGGGAGTGATAGGCACTCACCCCTCCTATGTCTGGGCACTGCTGGGGGGACTCTGCACCCACCCATCCTATGTCTGGGCACTGCTGTGAGGACTCTGCACCCACCCCTCCTGTGTCTGGGCACTGCTGGGAGGACTCTCACCCACCCCTCCTGTGTCTGGGCACTGCTGGGAGTGATAGGCACCCACCCCTCCTATGTCTGGGCACTCCTGGGGGGACTCTGCACCCACCCCTCCTGTGTCTGGGCACTGCTGGGGGGACTCTGCACCCACCCTCCTATGTCTAGGCACTGCTGGGGGTGATAGGCACCCACCCCTCCTATGTCTGGGCACTGCTGGGGGACTCTGCACCCACCCCTCCTATGTCTGGGCACTGCTGGGGGGACTCTGCACCCACCCCTCCTGTGTCTGGGCACTGCTGGGGGGACTCTCACCCACCCCTCCTGTGTCTGGGCACTGCTGGAGGGACTCTGCACCCACCCATCCTATGTCTGGGCACTGCTGGGAGGACTCTCACCCACCCCTCCTGTGTCTGGGCACTGCTGGAGGGACTCTGCACCCACCCATCCTATGTCTGGGCACTGCTGGGAGGACTCTCACCCACCCCTCCTGTGTCTGGGCACTGCTGGGAGTGATAGGCACCCACCCCTCCTATGTCTTGGCACTGCTGGGAGGACTCTGCACTCACCCCTCCTATGTCTGGGCCCTGCTGGGAGTGATAGGCACCCACTCCTCCTGTGTCTGGGCACTGCTGGGAGTGATAGGCACCCACCCCTCCTATGTCTGGGCACTGCTGGGGGGACTCTGCACCCACCCCTCCTATGTGTGGGCACTGCTGGGGGGACTCTGCACCCACCCCTCCTATGTCTGGGCACTGCTGGGGGGACTCTGCACCCACCCCTCCTGTGTCTGGGCACTGCTGGGAGTGATAGGCACCCACTCCTCCTGTGTCTGGGCACTGCTGGGAGTGATAGGCACCCACCCCTCCTATGTCTGGGCACTGCTGGGAGGACTCTGCACCCACCCCTCCTATGTCTGGGCACTGCTGGAAGTGATAGGCACCCACCCCTCCTATGTCTGGGCACTGCTGGGAGTGATAGGCACCCACCCCTCCTATGACTGGGCACTGCTGGGAGGACTCTGCACCCACCCCTCCTGTGTCTGGGCACTGCTGGGAGTGATAGGCACCCACCCCTCCTATGTCTGGGCACTGCTGGGGGTGATAGGCACCCACCCCTCCTATGACTGGGCACTGCTGGGAGGACTCTGCACCCACCCCTCCTATGTCTGGGCACTGCTTGGAGGACTCTCACCCACCCCTCCTGTGTCTGGGCACTGCTGGGAGTGATAGGCACCCACCCCTCCTATGTCTGGGCACTGCTGGGGGGACTCTACACCCACCCCTCCTGTGTCTGGGCACTGCTGGGGGGACTCTGCACCCACCCCTCCTGTGTCTGGGCACTGCTGGGAGTGATAGGCACTCACCCCTCCTATGTTTGGGCACTGCTGGGGGGACTCTGCACCCACCCCTCCTATGTCTGGGCACTGCTGGGAGGACTCTGCACCCACCCCTCCTGTGTCTGGGCACTGCTGGGGGGACTCTGCACCCACCCCTCCTATGTCTAGGCACTGCTGGGAGGACTCTGCACCCACCCCTCCTATGTCTGGGCACTGCTGGGGGGACTCTGCACCCACCCCTCCTATGTCTGGGCACTGCTGGGGGGACTCTGCACCCACCCCTCCTATGCCTGGACACTGCTGGGAGGACTCTCACCCACCCCTCCTATGTCTGGGCACTGCTGGGAGGACTCTCACCCACGCCTCCTGTGTCTGGGTACTGCTGGGAGTGATAGGCACCCACCCCTCCTGTGTCTGGGCACTGCTGGGAGTGATAGGCACCCACCCCTCCTATGTCTGGGCACTGCTGGGGGGACTCTGCACCCACCCCTCCTGTGTCTGGGCACTGCTGGGGGGACTCTGCACCCACCCCTCCTATGTCTGGGCACTGCTAGGAGGACTCCGCACCCACCCCTCCTGTGTCTGGGCACTGCTGGGGGGACTCTGCACCCACCCTCCTATGTCTGGGCACTGCTGGGAGTGATAGGCATCCACCCCTCCTATGTCTGGGCACTGCTGGGGGGACTCTGCACCCACCCCTCCTGTGTCTGGGCACTGCTGGGGGGACTCTGCACCCACCCCTCCTATGTCTGGGCACTGCTGGGAGTCATAGGCACCCACCCCTCCTATGTCTGGGCACTGCTGGGAGGACTCTCACCCACCCCTCCTGTGTCTGGGCACTGCTGGGAGTGATAGGCACCCACCCCTCCTATGTCTGGGCACTGCTGGGAGGACTCTGCACCCACCCCTCCTATGTCTGGGCACTGCTGGGAGTGATAGGCACCCACCCCTCCTATGTCTGGGCACTGCTGGGAGGACTCTGCACCCACCCCTCCTATGTCTGGGCACTGCTGGGGGGACTCTGCACACACCCCTCCTATGTCTGGGCACTGCTGGGGGGACTCTGCACCCACCCCTCCTATGTCTGGGCACTGCTGGGGGGACTCTGCACCCACCCCTCCCGTGTCTGGGCACTGCTGGGAGTGATAGGCACCCACTCCTCCTGTGTCTGGGCACTGCTGGGAGTGATAGGCACCCACCCCTCCTATGTCTGGGCACTGCTGGGAGGACTCTGCACCCACCCCTTCTATGTCTGGGCACTGCTGGGAGGGCTCTGCACCCACCCCTCCTGTGACTGGGCACTGCTGGGGGGACTCTGCACCCACCCCTCCTATGTCTGGGCACTGCTGGGAGGACTCTGCACCCACCCCTCCTATGTCTGGGCACTGCTGGGGGGACTCTGCACCCACCCCTCCTATGTCTGGGCACTGCTGGGGGGACTCTGCACCCACCCCTCCTATGTCTGGGCACTGCTTGGAGGACTCTCACCCACCCCTCCTGTGTCTGGGCACTGCTGGGAGTGATAGGCACCCACCCCTCCTATGTCTGGGCACTGCTGGGGGGACTCTGCACCCACCCCTCCTGTGTCTGGGCAATGCTGGGGGGACTCTGCACCCACCCATCCTATGTCTGGGCACTGCTGGGAGGACTCTCACCCACCCCTCCTGTGTCTGGGTACTGCTGGGAGTTATAGGCACCCACCCCTCCTGTGTCTGGGCACTGCTGGGAGTGATAGGCACCCACCCCTCCTATGTCTGGGCACTGCTGGGGGGACTCTGCACCCACCCCTCCTGTGTCTGGGCACTACTGGGGGGACTCTGCACCCACCCTTCCTATGTCTGGGCACTGCTGGGAGGACTCTCACCCACCCCTCCTGTGTCTGGGTACTGCTGGGAGTGATAGGCACCCACCCCTCCTGTGTCTGGGCACTGCTGGGAGTGATAGGCACCCACCCCTCCTACGTCTGGGCACTGCTGGGGGGACTCTGCACCCACCCCTCCTGTGTCTGGGCACTGCTGGGTGACTCTGCACCCACCCCTCCTATGTCTGGGCACTGCTGGGAGGACTCTCACCCACCCCTCCTGTGTCTGGGCACTGCTGGAGGGACTCTGCACCCACACCTCCTGTGTCTGGGCACTGCTGGGAGTGATAGGCACCCACCCCTCCTATGTCTGGGCACTGCTGGGAGGACTCTGCACCCACCCCTCCTATGTCTGGGCACTGCTGGGAGTGATAGGCACTCACCCCTCCTATGTTTGGGCACTGCTGGGGGGACTCTGCACCCACCCCTCCTATGTCTGGGCACTGCTGGGAGGACTCTGCACCCACCCCTCCTGTGTCTGGGCACTGCTGGGGGGGACTCTGCACCCACCCCTCCTATGTCTGGGCACTGCTGGGAGGACTCTGCACCCACCCCTCCTATGTCTGGGCACTGCTGGGGGGACTCTGCACCCACCCCTCCTGTGTCTGGGCACTGCTGGGAGTGATAGGCACCCACCCCTCCTATGTCTGGGCACTGCTGGGAGGACTCTGCACCCACCCCTCCTGT
This sequence comes from Triturus cristatus, assembly GCF_964204655.1. Classification (NCBI taxonomy): domain Eukaryota; kingdom Metazoa; phylum Chordata; class Amphibia; order Caudata; family Salamandridae; genus Triturus; species Triturus cristatus. The sequence continues at coordinate 475,975,167 of NC_140579.1, read as the reverse complement.
GTCTGGGCACTGCTGGGAGTGATAGGCACCCACCCCTCCTATGTCTGGGCACTGCTGGGAGGACTCTGCACCCACCCCTCCTGTGTCTGGTCACTGCTGGGGGGGACTCTGCACCCACCCCTCCTATGTCTGGGCACTGCTGGGAGGACTCTGCACCCACCCCTCCTATGTCTGGGCACTGCTGGGGGGACTCTGCACCCACCCCTCCTGTGTCTGGGCACTGCTGGGAGTGATAGGCACCCACCCCTCCTATGTCTGGGCACTGCTGGGAGGACTCTGCACCCACCCCTCCTATGTCTGGGCACTGCTGGGAGTGATAGGCACCCACCCCTCCTATGTCTGGGCACTGCTGGGAGGACTCTGCACCCACCCCTCCTATGTCTGGGCACTGCTGGGGGGACTCTGCACCCACCCCTCCTATGTCTGGGCACTGCTGGGAGTGATAGGCACCCACCCCTCCTATGTCTGGGCACTGCTGGGGGGACTCTGCACCCACCCCTCCTATGTCTGGGCACTGCTGGGGTGGGGGGGACTCTGCACCCACCCCTCCTATGTCTGGGCACTGCTGGAGGGACTCTGCACCCACCCCTCCTATGTCTGGGCACTGCTGGGAGCACTCTGCACCCACCCCTCCTATGTCTGGGCACTGCTGGGGGGGACTCTGCACCCACCCCTCCTATGTCTGGGCACTGTTGGAGGGACTCTGCACCCACCCCTCCTATGTCTGGGCACTGCTGGGAGTGATAGGCACCCACCCCTCCTGTGTCTGGGCACTGCTGGTAGTGATAGGCACCCACCCCTCCTATGTCTGGGCACTGCTGGGAGGACTCTGCACCCAGCCCTCCTATGTCTGGGCACTGGTGGGAGTGATAGGCACCCACCCCTCCTATGTCTGGGCACTGCTGGGAGGACTCTGCACCCACCCCTCCTGTGTCTGGGCACTACTGGGAGTGATAGGCACCCACCCCTCCTATGTCTGGGCACTGCTGGGAGTGATAGGCACCCACCCCTCCTATGTCCGGGCACTGCTGGGAGAACTCTCACCCACCCCTCCTGTGTCTGGGCACTGCTGGGAGTGATAGGCACCCACCCCTCCTATGTCTGGGCACTGCTGGGAGTGATAGGCACCCACCCCTCCTATGTCTGGGCACTGCTGGGAGGACTCTGCACCCACCCCTCCTATGTCTGGGCACTGCTGGGAGTGATAGGCACCCACTCCTCCTGTGTCTGGGCACTGCTGGGAGTGATAGGCACCCACCCCTCCTATGTCTGGGCACTGCTGGGAGGACTCTGCACCCAGCCCTCCTATGTCTGGGCACTGCTGGGAGTGATAGGCACCCACCCCTCCTATGTCTGGGCACTGCTGGGAGGACTCTGCACCCACCCCTCCTATGTCTGGGCACTGCTGGGGGACTCTGCACCCACCCCTCCTGTGTCTGGGCACTGCTGGGGGGACTCTGCATCCACCCTCCTATGTCTGGGCACTGCTGGGAGTGATAGGCATCCACCCCTCCTATGTCTGGGCACTGCTGGGGGGACTCTGCACCCACCCCTCCTGTGTCTGGGCACTGCTGGGGGGACTCTGCACCCACCCCTCCTATGTCTGGGCACTGCTGGGAGTCATAGGCACCCACCCCTCCTATGTCTGGGCACTGCTGGGGGGACTCTGCACCCACCCCTCCTATGTCTGGGCACTGCTGGGGGGGGGACTCTGCACCCATCCCTCCTATGTCTGGGCACTGCTGGAGGGACTCTGCACCCACCCCTCCTATGTCTGGGCACTGCTGGGAGGACTCTGCACCCACCCCTCCTATGTCTGGGCACTGCTGGGAGTGATAGGCACCCACCCCTCCTATGTCTGGGCACTGCTGAGAGGACTCTGCACCCACCCCTCCTATGTCTGGGCACTGCTGGGAGGACACTCACACACCCCTCCTGTGTCTGGGCACTGCTGGGAGTGATAGGCACCCACCCCTCCTATGTCTGGGCACTGCTGGGAGGACTCTGCACCCACCCCTCCTATGTCTGGGCACTGCTGGGAGGACTCTCACCCACCCCTCCTGTGTCTGGGCACTGCTGGGAGTGATAGGCACCCATCCCTCCTGTGTCTGGGCACTGCTGGGAGTGATAGGCACCCACTCCTCCTGTGTCTGGGCACTGCTGGGAGTGATAGGCACCCACCTCTCCTATGTCTGGGCACTGCTGGGAGGACTCTGCACCCACCCCTTCTATGTCTGGGCACTGCTGGAAGTGATAGGCACCCACCCCTCCTATGTCTGGGCACTGCTGGAAGTGATAGGCACCCACCCCTCCTATGACTGGGCACTGCTGGGAGGACTCTGCACCCACCCCTCCTGTGTCTGGGCACTGCTGGGAGGACTCTGCACCCACCCCTCCTATGTCTGGGCACTGCTGGGAGGACTCTGCACCCACCCCTCCTGTGTCTGGGCACTGCTGGGAGTGATAGGCACCCACCCCTCCTATGTCTGGGCACTGCTGGGGGGACTCTGCACCCACCCCTCCTGTGTCTGGGCACTGCTGGGGGGACTCTGCACCCACCCCTCCTATGTCTGGGCACTGCTGGGAGGACTCTCACCCACCCCTCCTGTGTCTGGGCACTGCTGGGAGTGATAGGCACCCACCCCTCCTGTGTCTGGGCACTGCTGGGAGTGATAGGCACCCACCCTTCCTATATCTGGGCACTGCTGGGGGACTCTGCACCCACCCCTCCTGTGTCTGGGCACTGCTGGGGGGACTCTGCACCCACCCCTCCTATGTCTGGGCACTGCTGGGAGTACTCTGCACCCACCCCTCCTATGTCTGGGCACTGCTGGGAGGACTCTCACCCACCCCTCCTGTGTCTGGGCACTGCTGGGAATGATAGGCACCCACCCCTCCTATGTCTGGGCACTGCTGGGGGGACTCTGCACCCACCCCTCCTATGTCTGGGCACTGCTGGGAGGACACTCACCCACCCCTCCTGTGTCTGGGCACTGCTGGGAGTGATAGGCACCCACCCCTCCTACGTCTGGGCACTGCTGGGAGGACTCTGCACCCACCCCTCCTATGTCTGGGCACTGCTGGGAGGACTCTCACCCACCCCTCCTGTGTCTGGGCACTGCTGGGAGTGATAGGCACCCATCCCTCCTGTGTCTGGGCACTGCTGGGAGTGATAGGCACCCACTCCTCCTGTGTCTGGGCACTGCTGGGAGTGATAGGCACCCACCCCTCCTATGTCTGGGCACTGCTGGGAGGACTCTTGTTAGAAAAGGTAGACGGACCGGGAGGGCCGGCCGGGGTCAGGGGGAGAGGTCTCCGGGGAGAGCCGTCTCCAGTGATCGTACAGACAAGTAACTTCCCCCCCACAGACAGAGATCACACACGGATAAGGTTCAGTGTTCTTTATAGGTACGTAGTTATGATACGGTAGAATGGTACAAGGAGGTCTGGACGCAGGGGTCCCCTCGATTAGAGTCTCGTAAGGTAGGGAAGGGGGTAGCGGGTCAGTCTATTTACCAATCAGGTAGTTCGGATGAGATGATGACGAGCTCACAATCCTCGAGCTTGGTGTTTAGGCAGTACGGTCCGCGGCAGCGCCAGCAGGTCCCGGTAAGGATGGTTGATACAACGGGCCGCGGCAGCGCCAGCAGGTCCCCGGAAGATGTACGGTCCGCGGCAGCGCCAGCAGGTCCCGGTGAGGATGGTCGTTACAACGGGCCGCGGCAGCGCCAGCAGGTCCCAGGAAGATGGTCGTTACAACGGGCCGCGGCAGCGCCAGCAGGTCCCAGGAAGATGACGGTCCGCGGCAGCGCCAGCAGGTCCCGGTGAGGATGGTCGTTCCAACGGGCCGCGGCAGCGCCAGCAGGTCCCAGGAAGATGAAGGTTGCAGAAGGCCGCGGCATCGCCAGCAGGCAGGACGATGGTTCACAAGAGCGGGCTACGGCAGCGCCAGTAGACCGTCAGGGTTGAGTTCACTCGGTGTCTCTCGACTCCAGGATACAACTGCCTTCCTGCTCCGGAGCTGTCTTAGTTATAGGGCTGGTGCCCTTTGATGTCCGGACCCTCGCACTTGGAGGTCGGAGGGTCCGGGATGAAGGTGTCCAGACACCCAGCAGGGGGTGGAGCCAGCGCCTGGGGGCTGCTGGAGGCGATCGGCACCTGGCGGGGGAAGAGCTCTTGACGCTTCGTTCTCCCATTGACCTGCCAAGTGGTCCGCTCACCTCCTGGGTGGATGGTGGTGCCGGGATGTCGGGGCCGGCCAGGCCCGGGGTTAGGGTCGAGGTGAGGCCACGCGGCCGCGTGGTGCAGGGCCCAAGATGGCGGCTTGACCCGGCCGGGGAAGCCGGTGGGGCTGGGCCCCGTGATGAGTAGGGGTCCGAGGGCAGAGGGTCCGTCGGGAGACGGAGTACAGGGGCTTGTCACGGGGGTATGCCTGGTGGGCCGGAGCTCGGGCCCTGTCGTGCGGGGGGGGAGCAAGCCCTCTGTGTGGCCTGTCCAACAACTCTGCACCCACCCCTTCTATGTCTGGGCACTGCTGGAAGTGATAGGCACCCACCCCTCCTATGTCTGGGCACTGCTGGAAGTGATAGGCACCCATCCCTCCTATGACTGGGCACTGCTGGGAGGACTCTGCACCCACCCCTCCTGTGTCTGGGCACTGCTGGGGGGACTCTGCACCCACCCCTCCTATGTCTGGGCACTGCTGGGGGGATTCTGCACCCACCCCTCCTATGTCTGGGCACTGCTGGGGGGACTCTGCACCCACCCCTCCTATGTCTGGGCACTGCTGGGGGGACTCTGCACCCACCCCTCCCGTGTCTGGGCACTGCTGGGAGTGATAGGCACCCACTCCTCCTGTGTCTGGGCACTGCTGGGAGTGATAGGCACCCACCCCTCCTATGTCTGGGCACTGCTGGGAGGACTCTGCACCCACCCCTTCTATATCTGGGCACTGCTGGGAGGGCTCTGCACCCACCCCTCCTGTGTCTGGGCACTGCTGGGGGGACTCTGCACCCACCCCTCCTATGTCTGGGCACTGCTGGGAGGACTCTGCACCCAGCCCTCCTATGTCTGGGCACTGCTGGGGGGACTCTGCACCCACCCCTCCTATGTCTGGGCACTGCTGGGGGGACTCTGCACCCACCCCTCCTATGTCTGGGCACTGCTGGGAGGACTCTCACCCACCCCTCCTGTGTCTGGGCACTGCTGGGAGTGATAGGCACCCACCCCTCCTATGTCTGGGCACTGCTGGGGGGACTCTGCACCCACCCCTCCTGTGTCTGGGCAATGCTGGGGGGACCCTGCACCCACCCCTCCTATGTCTGGGCACTGCTGGGAGGACTCTCACCCACCCCTCCTGTGTCTGGGTACTGCTGGGAGTTATAGGCACCCACCCCTCCTGTGTCTGGGCACTGCTGGGAGTGATAGGCACCCACCCCTCCTATGTCTGGGCACTGCTGGGGGGACTCTGCACCCACCCCTCCTGTGTCTGGGCACTACTGGGGGGACTCTGCACCCACCCCTCCTATGTCTGGGCACTGCTGGGAGGACTCTCACCCACCCCTCCTGTGTCTGGGTACTGCTGGGAGTGATAGGCACCCACCCCTCCTGTGTCTGGGCACTGCTGGGAGTGATAGGCACCCACCCCTCCTATGTCTGGGCACTGCTGGGGGGACTCTGCACCCACCCCTCCTGTGTCTGGGCACTACTGGGGGGACTCTGCACCCACCCCTCCTATGTCTGGGCACTGCTGGGAGGACTCTCACCCACCCCTCCTGTGTCTGGGCACTGCTGGAGGGACTCTGCACCCACCCCTCCTGTGTCTGGGCACTGCTGGGAGTGATAGGCACCCACCCCTCCTATGTCTGGGCACTGCTGGGAGGACTCTGCACCCACCCCTCCTATGTCTGGGCACTGCTGGGAGTGATAGGCACCCACCCCTCCTATGTCTGGGCACTGCTGGGGGGACTCTGCACCCACCCCTCCTGTGTCTGGGCACTGCTGGGGGGACTCTGCACCCACCCCTCCTATGTCTGGGCACTGCTGGGAGTGATAGGCACTCACCCCTCCTATGTTTGGGCACTGCTGGGGGGACTCTGCACCCACCCCTCCTATGTCTGGGCACTGCTGGGAGGACTCTGCACCCACCCCTCCTGTGTCTGGGCACTGCTGGGAGTGATAGGCACCCACCCTTCCTGTGTCTGGGCACTGCTGGGAGTGATAGGCACCCACCCCTCCTGTGTCTGGGCACTGCTGGGGGGACTCTGCACCCACCCCTCCTGTGTCTGGGCACTGCTGGGAGGACTCTCACCCACCCCTCCTGTGTCTGGGCACTGCTGGGAGGACTCTGCACCCACCCCTCCTGTGTCTGGGCACTGCTGGGGGGGGGACTCTGCACCCACCCCTCCTATGTCTGGGCACTGCTGGGGGGACTCTGCACCCACCCCTCCTATGTCTGGGCACTGCTGGGGGGACTCTGCACCCACCCCTCCTGTGTCTGGGCACTGCTGGGAGTGATAGGCACCCACCCCTCCTGTGTCTGGGCACTGCTGGGAGTGATAGGCACCCACCCCTCCTATGTCTGGGCACTGCTGGGAGGACTCTGCACCCACCCCTACTATGTCTGGGCACTGCTGGGAGTGATAGGCACCCACCCCTCCTATGTCTGGGCACTGCTGGGAGGACTCTGCACCCACCCCTCCTATGTCTGGCCACTGCTGGGAGGACTCTCACCCACCCCTCCTGTGTCTGGGCACTGCTGGGAGTGATAGGCACCCACCCCTCCTGTGTCTGGGCACTGCTGGGAGTGATAGGCACCCACCCCTCCTATGTCTGGGCACTGCTGGGAGGACTCTCACCCACCCCTCCTGTGTCTGGGCACTGCTGGGAGTGATGGGCACCCACCCCTCCTGTGTCTGGGCACTGCTGGGAGTGATAGGCACCCACCCCTCCTATGTCTGGGCACTGCTGGGAGGACTCTGCACCCACCCCTTCTAAGTCTGGGCACTGCTGGGAGTGATAGGCACCCACCCCTCCTATGTCTGGGCACTGCTGGGGGGACTCTGCACCCACCCCTCCTATGTCTGGGCACTGCTGAGGGGACTCTGCACCCACCCCTCCTGTGTCTGGGCACTGCTGGGGGGACTCTCACCCACCCCTCCTGTGTCTGGGCACTGCTGGAGGGACTCTGCACCCACCCATCCTATGTCTGGGCACTGCTGGGAGGACTCTCACCCACCCCTCCTGTGTCTGGGCACTGCTGGAGGGACTCTGCACCCACCCATCCTATGTCTGGGCACTGCTGGGGGGACTCTGCACCCACCCCTCCTGTGTCTGGGCACTGCTGGGAGTACTCTGCACCCACCCCTCCTATGTCTGGGCACTGCTGGGAGGACTCTCACCCACCCCTCCTGTGTCTGGGCACTGCTGGGAGTGATAGGCACCCACCCCTCCTATGTCTGGGCACTGCTGGGGGGACTCTGCACCCACCCCTCCTGTGTCTGGGCACTGCTGGGGGGACTCTGCACCCACCCCTCCTATGTCTGGGCACTGCTGGGAGTGATAGGCACTCACCCCTCCTATGTCTGGGCACTGCTGGGGGGACTCTGCACCCACCCCTCCTATGTCTGGGCACTGCTGGGAGGACTCTGCACCCACCCCTCCTGTGTCTGGGCACTGCTGGGAGGACTCTCACCCACCCCTCCTGTGTCTGGGCACTGCTGGGAGTGATAGGCACCCACCCCTCCTCTGTCTGGGCACTGCTGGGGGGACTCTGCACCCACCCCTCCTGTGTCTGGGCACTGCTGGGGGGACTCTGCACCCACCCTCCTATATCTAGGCACTGCTGGGAGTGATAGGCACCCACCCCTCCTATGTCTGGGCACTGCTGGGGGGACTCTGCACCCACCCCTCCTATGTCTGGGCACTGCTGGGGGGACTCTGCACCCACCCCTCCTGTGTCTGGGCACTGCTGGGGGGACTCTCACCCACCCCTCCTGTGTCTGGGCACTGCTGGAGGGACTCTGCACCCACCCATCCTATGTCTGGGCACTGCTGGGAGGACTCTCACCCACCCCTCCTGTGTCTGGGCACTGCTGGAGGGACTCTGCACCCACCCATCCTATGTCTGGGCACTGCTGGGAGGACTCTCACCCACCCCTCCTGTGTCTGGGCACTGCTGGGAGTGATAGGCACCCACCCCTCCTATGTCTGGGCACTGCTGGGAGGACTCTGCACCCACCCCTCCTATGTCTGGGCCCTGCTGGGAGTGATAGGCACCCACTCCTCCTGTGTCTGGGCACTGCTGGGAGTGATAGGCACCCACCCCTCCTATGTCTGGGCACTGCTGGGGGGACTCTGCACCCACCCCTCCTATGTCTGGGCACTGCTGGGGGGACTCTGCACCCAGCCCTCCTGTGTCTGGGCACTGCTGGGAGTGATAGGCACCCACTCCTCCTGTGTCTGGGCACTGCTGGGAGTGATAGGCACCCACCCCTCCTATGTCTGGGCACTGCTGGGAGGACTCTGCACCCACCCCTCCTATGTCTGGGCACTGCTGGAAGTGATAGGCACCCACCCCTCCTATGTCTGGGCACTGCTGGGAGTGATAGGCACCCACCCCTCCTATGACTGGGCACTGCTGGGAGGACTCTGCACCCACCCCTCCTGTGTCTGGGCACTGCTGGGAGTGATAGGCACCCACCCCTCCTATGTCTGGGCACTGCTGGGGGTGATAGGCACCCACCCCTCCTATGACTGGGCACTGCTGGGAGGACTCTGCACCCACCCCTCCTATGTCTGGGCACTGCTTGGAGGACTCTCACCCACCCCTCCTGTGTCTGGGCACTGCTGGGAGTGATAGGCACCCACCCCTCCTATGTCTGGGCACTGCTGGGGGGACTCTACATCCACCCCTCCTGTGTCTGGGCACTGCTGGGGGGACTCTGCACCCACCCCTCCTGTGTCTGGGCACTGCTGGGGGGACTCTGCACCCACCCCTCCTATGTCTGGGCACTGCTGGGAGTGATAGGCACTCACCCCTCCTATGTTTGGGCACTGCTGGGGGACTCTGCACCCACCCCTCCTATGTCTGGGCACTGCTGGGAGGACTCTGCACCCACCCCTCCTGTGTCTGGGCACTGCTGGGGGGACTCTGCACCCACCCCTCCTATGTCTGGGCACTGCTGGGAGGACTCTGCACCCACCCCTCCTATGTCTGGGCACTGCTGGGGGGACTCTGCACCCACCCCTCCTATGTCTGGGCACTGCTGGGAGGACTCTCACCCACCCCTCCTATGTCTGGGCACTGCTGGGAGGACTCTCACCCACCCCTCCTGTGTCTGGGTACTGCTGGGAGTGATAGGCACCCACCCCTTCTGTGTCTGGGCACTGCTGGGAGTGATAGGCACCCACCCCTCCTATGTCTGGGCACTGATGGGGGGACTCTGCACCCACCCCTCCTGTGTCTGGGCACTGCTGGGGGGACTCTGCACCCACCCCTCCTATGTATGGGCACTGCTAGGAGGACTCTGCACCCACCCCTCCTGTGTCTGGGCACTGCTGGGGGGACTCTGCACCCACCCTCCTATGTCTGGGCACTGCTGGGAGTGATAAGCATCCACCCCTCCTATGTCTGGGCACTGCTGGGGGGACTCTGCACCCACCCCTCCTGTGTCTGGGCACTGCTGGGGGGACTCTGCACCCACCCCTCCTATGTCTGGGCACTGCTGGGAGTCATAGGCACCCACCCCTCCTATGTCTGGGCACTGCTGGGAGGACTCTCACCCACCCCTCCTGTGTCTGGGCACTGCTGGGAGTGATAGGCACCCACCCCTCCTATGTCTGGGCACTGCTGGGAGGACTCTGCACCCACCCCTCCTATGTCTGGGCACTGCTGGGAGTGATAGGCACCCACCCCTCCTATGTCTGGGCACTGCTGGGAGGACTCTGCACCCACCCCTCCTATGTCTGGGCACTGCTGGGGGGACTCTGCACCCACCCCTCCTATGTCTGGGCACTGCTGGGGGGACTCTTCACCCACCCCTCCCGTGTCTGGGCACTGCTGGGAGTGATAGGCACCCACTCCTCCTGTGTCTGGGCACTGCTGGGAGTGATAGGCACCCACCCCTCCTATGTCTGGGCACTGCTGGGAGGACTCTGCACCCACCCCTTCTATGTCTGGGCACTGCTGGGAGGGCTCTGCACCCACCCCTCCTGTGTCTGGGCACTGCTGGGGGGACTCTGCACCCACCCCTCATATGTCTGGGCACTGCTGGGAGGACTCTGCACCCACCCCTCCTATGTCTGGGCTTTGCTGGGGGGACTCTGCACCCACCCCTCCTATGTCTGGGCACTGCTGGGGGGACTCTGCACCCACCCCTCCTATGTCTGGGCACTGCTGGGAGGACTCTCACCCACCCCTCCTGTGTCTGGGCACTGCTGGGAGTGATAGGCACCCACCCCTCCTATGTTTGGGCACTGCTGGGGGGACTCTGCACCCACCCCTCCTGTGTCTGGGCAATGCTGGGGGGACTCTGCACCCACCCCTCCTATGTCTGGGCACTGCTGGGAGGACTCTCACCCACCCCTCCTGTGTCTGGGTACTGCTGGGAGTTATAGGCACCCACCCCTCCTGTGTCTGGGCACTGCTGGGAGTGATAGTCACCCACCCCTCCTATGTCTGGGCACTGCTGGGGGGACTCTGCACCCACCCCTCCTGTGTCTGGGCACTACTGGGGGGACTCTGCACCCACCCCTCCTATGTCTGGGCACTGCTGGGAGGACTCTCACCCACCCCTCTTGTGTCTGGGTACTGCTGGGAGTGATAGGCACCCACCCCTCCTGTGTCTGGGCACTGCTGGGAGTGATAGGCACCCACCCCTCCTATGTCTGGGCACTGCTGGGGGGACTCTGCACCCACCCCTCCTGTGTCTGGGCACTACTGGGGGGACTCTGCACCCACCCCTCCTATGTCTGGGCACTGCTGGGAGGACTCTCACCCACCCCTCCTGTGTCTGGGCACTGCTGGAGGGACTCTGCACCCACCCCTCCTGTGTCTGGGCACTGCTGAGAGTGATAGGCACCCACCCCTCCTATGTCTGGGCACTGCTGGGAGGACTCTGCACCCACCCCTCCTATGTCTGGGCACTGCTGGGAGTGATAGGCACCCACCCCTCCTATGTCTGGGCACTGCTGGGGGGACTCTGCACCCACCCCTCCTGTGTCTGGGCACTGCTGGGGGGACTCTGCACCCACCCCTCCTATGTCTGGGCACTGCTGGGAGTGATAGGCACTCACCCCTCCTATGTTTGGGCACTGCTGGGGGGACTCTGCACCCACCCCTCAAATGTCTGGGCACTGCTGGGAGGACTCTGCACCCACCCCTCCTGTGTCTGGGCACTGCTGGGGGGGACTCTGCACCCAGCCCTCCTATGTCTGGGCACTGCTGGGAGGACTCTGCACCCACCCCTCCTATGTCTGGGCACTGCTGGGGGGACTCTGCACCCACCCCTCCTGTGTCTGGGCACTGCTGGGAGTCATAGGCACCCACCCCCCCTATGTCTGGGCACTGCTGGGAGGACTCTCACCCACCCCTCCTGTGTCTGGGCACTGCTGGGAGTGATAGGCACCCACCCCTCCTATGTCTGGGCACTGCTGGGAGGACTCTGCACCCACCCCTCCTATGTCTGGGCACTGCTGGGAGTGATAGGCACCCACCCCTCCTATGTCTGGGCACTGCTGGGAGGACTCTGCACCCACCCCTCCTATGTCTGGGCACTGCTGGGGGGACTGTGCACCCACCCCTCCTATGTCTGGGCACTGCTGAGGGGACTCTGCACCCACCCCTCCTATGTCTGGGCACTGCTGGGGGGACTCTGCACCCACCCCTCCCGTGTCTGGGCACTGCTGGGAGTGATAGGCACCCACCCCTCCTATGTCTGGGCACTGCTGGGAGTGATAGGCACCCACCCCTCCTATGTCTGGGCACTGCTGGGGGGACTCTGCACCCACCCCTCCTGTGTCTGGGCACTGCTGGGGGGACTCTGCACCCACCCCTCCTATGTCTGGGCACTGCTGGGGGGACTCTGCACCCACCCCTTCTATGTCTGGGCACTGCTGGGAGGACTCTCACCCACCCCTCCTGTGTCTGGGCACTGCTGGGAGTGATAGGCACCCACCCCTCCTATGTCTGGGCACTGCTGGAGGGACTCTGCACCCACCCCTCCTGTGTCTGGGCAATGCTGGGGGGACTCTGCACCCACCCCTCCAATGTCTGGGCACTGCTGGGAGGACTCTCACCCACCCCTCCTGTGTCTGGGTACTGCTGGGAGTTATAGGCACCCACCCCTCCTGTGTCTGGGCACTGCTGGGAGTGATAGGCACCCACCCCTCCTATGTCTGGGCACTGCTGGGGGGACTCTGCACCCACCCCTCCTGTGTGTGGGCACTACTGGGGGGACTCTGCACCCACCCCTCCTATGTCTGGGCACTGCTGGGAGGACTCTCACCCACCCCTCCTGTGTCTGGGTACTGCTGGGAGTGATAGGCACCCACCCCTCCTGTGTCTGGGCACTGCTGGGAGTGATAGGCACCCACCCCTCCTATGTCTGGGCACTGCTGGGGGGACTCTGCACCCACCCCTCCTGTGTCTGGGCACTGCTGGGGGGACTCTGCACCCACCCCTCCTATGTCTGGGCACTGCTAGGAGGACTCTCACCCACCCCTCCTGTGTCTGGGCACTGCTGGAGGGACTCTGCACCCACGCATCCTATGTCTGGGCACTGCTGGGAGGACTCTCACCCACCCCTCCTGTGTCTGGGCACTGCTGGGAGTGATAGGCACCCACCCCTCCTATGTCTGGGCACTGCTGGGAGGACTCTGCACCCACCCCTCCTATGTCTGGGCACTGCTGGGAGTGATAGGCACCCACCCCTCCTATGTCTGGGCACTGCTGGGAGGACTCTGCACCCACCCCTCCTGTGTCTGGGCACTGCTGGGGGGACTCTGCACCCACCCCTCCTATGTCTGGGCACTGCTGGGAGTACATGGACCCACCCCTCCTATGCCTGGGCACTGCTGGGAGGACTCTCACCCACCCCTCCTGTGTCTGGGCACTGCTGGGAGTGATAGGCACCCACCCCTCCTATGTCTGGGCACTGCTGGGGGGACTCTGCACCCACCCCTCCTGTGTCTGGGCACTGCTGGGGGGACTCTGCACCCACCCCTCCTATGTCTGGGCACTGCTGGGAGTGATAGGCACTCACCCCTCCTATGTCTGGGCACTGCTGGGGGGACTCTGCACCCACCCCTCCTATGTCTGGGCACTGCTGTGAGGACTCTGCACCCACCCCTCCTGTGTCTGGGCACTGCTGGGAGGACTCTCACCCACCCCTCCTGTGTCTGGGCACTGCTGGGAGTGATAGGCACCCACCCCTCCTATGTCTGGGCACTCCTGGGGGGACTCTGCACCCACCCCTCCTGTGTCTGGGCACTGCTGGGGGGACTCTGCACCCACCCTCCTATGTCTAGGCACTGCTGGGGGTGATAGGCACCCACCCCTCCTATGTCTGGGCACTGCTGGGGGACTCTGCACCCACCTCTCCTATGTCTGGGCACTGCTGGGGGGACTCTGCACCCACCCCTCCTGTGTCTGGGCACTGCTGGGGGGACTCTCACCCACCCCTCCTGTGTCTGGGCACTGCTGGAGGGACTCTGCACCCACCCATCCTATGTCTGGGCACTGCTGGGAGGACTCTCACCCACCCCTCCTGTGTCTGGGCACTGCTGGAGGGACTCTGCACCCACCCATCCTATGTCTGGGCACTGCTGGGAGGACTCTCACCCACCCCTCCTGTGTCTGGGCACTGCTGGGAGTGATAGGCACCCACCCCTCCTATGTCTTGGCACTGCTGGGAGGACTCTGCACTCACCCCTCCTATGTCTGGGCCCTGCTGGGAGTGATAGGCACCCACTCCTCCTGTGTCTGGGCACTGCTGGGAGTGATAGGCACCCACCCCTCCTATGTCTGGGCACTGCTGGGGGGACTCTGCACCCACCCCTCCTATGTGTGGGCACTGCTGGGGGGACTCTGCACCCACCCCTCCTATGTCTGGGCACTGCTGGGGGGACTCTGCACCCACCCCTCCTGTGTCTGGGCACTGCTGGGAGTGATAGGCACCCACTCCTCCTGTGTCTGGGCACTGCTGGGAGTGATAGGCACCCACCCCTCCTATGTCTGGGCACTGCTGGGAGGACTCTGCACCCACCCCTCCTATGTCTGGGCACTGCTGGAAGTGATAGGCACCCACCCCTCCTATGTCTGGGCACTGCTGGGAGTGATAGGCACCCACCCCTCCTATGACTGGGCACTGCTGGGAGGACTCTGCACCCACCCCTCCTGTGTCTGGGCACTGCTGGGAGTGATAGGCACCCACCCCTCCTATGTCTGGGCACTGCTGGGGGTGATAGGCACCCACCCCTCCTATGACTGGGCACTGCTGGGAGGACTCTGCACCCACCCCTCCTATGTCTGGGCACTGCTTGGAGGACTCTCACCCACCCCTCCTGTGTCTGGGCACTGCTGGGAGTGATAGGCACCCACCCCTCCTATGTCTGGGCACTGCTGGGGGGACTCTACACCCACCCCTCCTGTGTCTGGGCACTGCTGGGGGGACTCTGCACCCACCCCTCCTGTGTCTGGGCACTGCTGGGAGTGATAGGCACTCACCCCTCCTATGTTTGGGCACTGCTGGGGGGACTCTGCACCCACCCCTCCTATGTCTGGGCACTGCTGGGAGGACTCTGCACCCACCCCTCCTGTGTCTGGGCACTGCTGGGGGGACTCTGCACCCACCCCTCCTATGTCTAGGCACTGCTGGGAGGACTCTGCACCCACCCCTCCTATGTCTGGGCACTGCTGGGGGGACTCTGCACCCACCCCTCCTATGTCTGGGCACTGCTGGGGGGACTCTGCACCCACCCCTCCTATGCCTGGACACTGCTGGGAGGACTCTCACCCACCCCTCCTATGTCTGGGCACTGCTGGGAGGACTCTCACCCACGCCTCCTGTGTCTGGGTACTGCTGGGAGTGATAGGCACCCACCCCTCCTGTGTCTGGGCACTGCTGGGAGTGATAGGCACCCACCCCTCCTATGTCTGGGCACTGCTGGGGGGACTCTGCACCCACCCCTCCTGTGTCTGGGCACTGCTGGGGGGACTCTGCACCCACCCCTCCTATGTCTGGGCACTGCTAGGAGGACTCCGCACCCACCCCTCCTGTGTCTGGGCACTGCTGGGGGGACTCTGCACCCACCCTCCTATGTCTGGGCACTGCTGGGAGTGATAGGCATCCACCCCTCCTATGTCTGGGCACTGCTGGGGGGACTCTGCACCCACCCCTCCTGTGTCTGGGCACTGCTGGGGGGACTCTGCACCCACCCCTCCTATGTCTGGGCACTGCTGGGAGTCATAGGCACCCACCCCTCCTATGTCTGGGCACTGCTGGGAGGACTCTCACCCACCCCTCCTGTGTCTGGGCACTGCTGGGAGTGATAGGCACCCACCCCTCCTATGTCTGGGCACTGCTGGGAGGACTCTGCACCCACCCCTCCTATGTCTGGGCACTGCTGGGAGTGATAGGCACCCACCCCTCCTATGTCTGGGCACTGCTGGGAGGACTCTGCACCCACCCCTCCTATGTCTGGGCACTGCTGGGGGGACTCTGCACACACCCCTCCTATGTCTGGGCACTGCTGGGGGGACTCTGCACCCACCCCTCCTATGTCTGGGCACTGCTGGGGGGACTCTGCACCCACCCCTCCCGTGTCTGGGCACTGCTGGGAGTGATAGGCACCCACTCCTCCTGTGTCTGGGCACTGCTGGGAGTGATAGGCACCCACCCCTCCTATGTCTGGGCACTGCTGGGAGGACTCTGCACCCACCCCTTCTATGTCTGGGCACTGCTGGGAGGGCTCTGCACCCACCCCTCCTGTGACTGGGCACTGCTGGGGGGACTCTGAACCCACCCCTCCTATGTCTGGGCACTGCTGGGAGGACTCTGCACCCACCCCTCCTATGTCTGGGCACTGCTGGGGGGACTCTGCACCCACCCCTCCTATGTCTGGGCACTGCTGGGGGGACTCTGCACCCACCCCTCCTATGTCTGGGCACTGCTTGGAGGACTCTCACCCACCCCTCCTGTGTCTGGGCACTGCTGGGAGTGATAGGCACCCACCCCTCCTATGTCTGGGCACTGCTGGGGGGACTCTGCACCCACCCCTCCTGTGTCTGGGCAATGCTGGGGGGACTCTGCACCCACCCATCCTATGTCTGGGCACTGCTGGGAGGACTCTCACCCACCCCTCCTGTGTCTGGGTACTGCTGGGAGTTATAGGCACCCACCCCTCCTGTGTCTGGGCACTGCTGGGAGTGATAGGCACCCACCCCTCCTATGTCTGGGCACTGCTGGGGGGACTCTGCACCCACCCCTCCTGTGTCTGGGCACTACTGGGGGGACTCTGCACCCACCCTTCCTATGTCTGGGCACTGCTGGGAGGACTCTCACCCACCCCTCCTGTGTCTGGGCACTGCTGGAGGGACTCTGCACCCACACCTCCTGTGTCTGGGCACTGCTGGGAGTGATAGGCACCCACCCCTCCTATGTCTGGGCACTGCTGGGAGGACTCTGCACCCACCCCTCCTATGTCTGGGCACTGCTGGGAGTGATAGGCACTCACCCCTCCTATGTTTGGGCACTGCTGGGGGGACTCTGCACCCACCCCTCCTATGTCTGGGCACTGCTGGGAGGACTCTGCACCCACCCCTCCTGTGTCTGGGCACTGCTGGGGGGGACTCTGCACCCACCCCTCCTATGTCTGGGCACTGCTGGGAGGACTCTGCACCCACCCCTCCTATGTCTGGGCACTGCTGGGGGGACTCTGCACCCACCCCTCCTGTGTCTGGGCACTGCTGGGAGTGATAGGCACCCACCCCTCCTATGTCTGGGCACTGCTGGGAGGACTCTGCACCCACCCCTCCTGTGTCTGGGCACTGCTGGGAGTGATAGGCACCCACCCCTCCTATGTCTGGGCACTGCTGGGAGGACTCTGCACCCACCCCTCCTGTGTCTGGTCACTGCTGGGGGGGACTCTGCACCCACCCCTCCTATGTCTGGGCACTGCTGGGAGGACTCTGCACCCACCCCTCCTATGTCTGGGCACTGCTGGGGGGACTCTGCACCCACCCCTCCTGTGTCTGGGCACTGCTGGGAGTGATAGGCACCCACCCCTCCTATGTCTGGGCACTGCTGGGAGGACTCTGCACCCACCCCTCCTATGTCTGGGCACTGCTGGGAGTGATAGGCACCCACCCCTCCTATGTCTGGGCACTGCTGGGAGGACTCTGCACCCACCCCTCCTATGTCTGGGCACTGCTGGGGGGACTCTGCACCCACCCCTCCTATGTCTGGGCACTGCTGGGAGTGATAGGCACCCACCCCTCCTATGTCTGGGCACTGCTGGGGGGACTCTGCACCCACCCCTCCTATGTCTGGGCACTGCTGGGGTGGGGGGGACTCTGCACCCACCCCTCCTATGTCTGGGCACTGCTGGAGGGACTCTGCACCCACCCCTCCTATGTCTGGGCACTGCTGGGAGCACTCTGCACCCACCCCTCCTATGTCTGGGCACTGCTGGGGGGGACTCTGCACCCACCCCTCCTATGTCTGGGCACTGTTGGAGGGACTCTGCACCCACCCCTCCTATGTCTGGGCACTGCTGGGAGTGATAGGCACCCACCCCTCCTGTGTCTGGGCACTGCTGGGAGTGATAGGCACCCACCCCTCCTATGTCTGGGCACTGCTGGGAGGACTCTGCACCCAGCCCTCCTATGTCTGGGCACTGCTGGGAGTGATAGGCACCCACCCCTCCTATGTCTGGGCACTGCTGGGAGGACTCTGCACCCACCCCTCCTGTGTCTGGGCACTACTGGGAGTGATAGGCACCCACCCCTCCTATGTCTGGGCACTGCTGGGAGTGATAGGCACCCACCCCTCCTATGTCCGGGCACTGCTGGGAGAACTCTCACCCACCCCTCCTGTGTCTGGGCACTGCTGGGAGTGATAGGCACCCACCCCTCCTATGTCTGGGCACTGCTGGGAGTGATAGGCACCCACCCCTCCTATGTCTGGGCACTGCTGGGAGGACTCTGCACCCACCCCTCCTATGTCTGGGCACTGCTGGGAGTGATAGGCACCCACTCCTCCTGTGTCTGGGCACTGCTGGGAGTGATAGGCACCCACCCCTCCTATGTCTGGGCACTGCTGGGAGGACTCTGCACCCAGCCCTCCTATGTCTGGGCACTGCTGGGAGTGATAGGCACCCACCCCTCCTATGTCTGGGCACTGCTGGGAGGACTCTGCACCCACCCCTCCTGTGTCTGGGCACTACTGGGAGTGATAGGCACCCACCCCTCCTATGTCTGGGCACTGCTGGGAGTGATAGGCACCCACCCCTCCTATGTCTGGGCACTGCTGGGAGGACTCTGCACCCACCCCTCCTATGTCTGGGCACTGCTGGGAGTGATAGGCACCCACTCCTCCTGTGTCTGGGCACTGCTGGGAGTGATAGGCACCCACCCCTCCTATGTCTGGGCACTGCTGGGAGGACTCTGCACCCACCCCTCCTATGTCTGGGCACTGCTGGGAGTGATAGGCACCCACTCCTCCTGTGTCTGGGCACTGCTGGGAGTGATAAGCACCCACCCCTCCTATGTCTGGGCACTGCTGGGAGGACTCTGCACCCACCCCTCCTATGTCTAGGCACTGCTGGAAGTGATAGGCACCTACCCCTCCTATGTCTGGGCACTGCTGGGAGTGATAGGCACCCACCCCTCCTATGACTGGGCACTGCTGGGAGGACTCTGCACCCACCCCTCCTGTGTCTGGGTACTGCTGGGAGTGATAGGCACCCACCCCTCCTATGTCTGGGCACTGCTGGGGGGACTCTGCACCCACCCCTCCTGTGTCTGGGCACTGCTGGGGGGACTCTGCACCCACCCTCCTATGTCTGGGCACTGCTGGGAGTGATAGGCATCCACCCCTCCTATGTCTGGGCACTGCTGGGGGGACTCTGCACCCACCCCTCCTGTGTCTGGGCACTGCTGGGGGGACTCTGCACCCACCCCTCCTATGTCTGGGCACTGCTGGGAGTCATAGGCACCCACCCCTCCTATGTCTGGGCACTGCTGGGGGGACTCTGCACTCACCCCTCCTATGTCTGGGCACTGCTGGGGGGACTCTGCACCCACCCCTCCTATGTCTGGGCACTGCTGGGGGGACTCTGCACCCACCCCTCCCGTGTCTGGGCACTGCTGGGAGTGATAGGCACCCACTCCTCCTGTGTCTGGGCACTGCTGGGAGTGATAGGCACCCACCCCTCCTATGTCTGGGCACTGCTGGGAGGACTCTGCACCCACCCCTTCTATGTCTGGGCACTGCTGGGAGGGCTCTGCACCCACCCATCCTATGTCTGGGCACTGCTGGGAGGACTCTCACCCACCCCTCCTGTGTCTGGGCACTGCTGGGAGTGATAGGCACCCACCCCTCCTATGTCTGGGCACTGCTGGGAGTGATAGGCACCCACCCCTCCTATGTCTGGGCACTGCTGGGAGGACTCTGCACAACCCCTCCTATGTCTGGGCACTGCTGGGGGGACTCTGCACCCACCACTCCTATGTCTGGGCACTGCTGGGGGGACTCTGCACCCACCCCTCCTATGTCTGGGCACTGCTGGGGGGACTCTGCACCCACCCCTCCTGTGCCTGGGCACTGCTGGGGGGACTCTGCACCCACCCTCCTATGTCTGGGCACTGCTGGGAGTGATAGGCATCCACCCCTCCTATGTCTGGGCACTGCTGGGGGGACTCTGCACCCACCCCTCCTGAGTCTGGGCACTGCTGGGGGACTCTGCACCCACCCCTCCTATGTCTGGGCACTGCTGGGAGTCATAGGCACCCACCCCTCCTATGTCTGGGCACTGCTGGGGGGACTCTGCACCCACCCCTCCTATGTCTGGGCACTGCTGGGGGGGACTCTGCACCCACCCCTCCTATGTCTGGGCACTGCTGGAGGGACTCTGCACCCACACCTCCTATGTCTGGGCACTGCTGGGAGGACTCTGCACCCACCCCTCCTATGTCTGGGCACTGCTGGGAGTGATAGGCACCCACCCCTCCTATGTCTGGGCACTGCTGGGAGGACTCTGCACCCACCCCTCCTATGTCTGGGCACTGCTGGGAGGACTCTCACCAACCCCTCCTGTGTCTGGGCACTGCTGGGAGTGATAGGCACCCACCCCTCCTATGTCTGGGCACTGCTGGGAGGACTCTGCACCCACCCCTCCTATGTCTGGGCACTGCTGGGAGGACTCTCACCCACCCCTCCTGTGTCTGGGCACTGCTGGGAGTGATAGGCACCCATCCCTCCTGTGTCTGGGCACTGCTGGGAGTGATAGGCACCCACTCCTCCTGTGTCTGGGCACTGCTGGGAGTGATAGGCACCCACCCCTCCTATGTCTGGGCACTGCTGGGAGGACTCTGCACCCACCCCTTCTATGTCTGGGCACTGCTGGAAGTGATAGGCACCCACCCCTCCTATGTCTGGGCACTGCTGGGAGTGATAGTCACCCACCCCTCCTATGACTGGGCTCTGCTGGGAGGACTCTGCACCCACCCCTCCTGTGTCTGGGCACTGCTGGGAGGACTCTGCACCCACCCCTCCTATGTCTGGGCACTGCTGGGAGGACTCTCCACCCACCCCTCCTGTGTCTGGGCACTGCTGGGAGTGATAGGCACCCACCCCTCCTATGTCTGGGCACTGCTGGGGGGACTCTGCACCCACCCCTCCTGTGTCTGGGCACTGCTGGGGGGACTCTGCACCCACCCCTCCTATGTCTGGGCACTACTGGGAGGACTCTCACCCACCCCTCCTGTGTCTGGGCACTGCTGGCAGTGATAGGCACCCACCCTTCCTGTGTCTGGGCACTGCTGGGAGTGATAGGCACCCACCCCTCCTATGTCTGGGCACTGCTGGGAGGACTCTCACCCACCCCTCCTGTGTCTGGGCACTGCTGGGAGTGATAGGCACCCACCCTTCCTATGTCTGGGCACTGCTGGGGGTACTCTGCACCCACCCCTCCTGTGTCTGGGCACTGCTGGGGGGACTCTGCACCCACCCCTCCTATGTCTGGGCACTGCTGGGAGTACTCTGCACCCACCCCTCCTATGTCTGGGCACTGCTGGGAGGACTCTCACCCACCCCTCCTGTGTCTGGGCACTGCTGGGAGTGATAGGCACCCACCCCTCCTATCTCTGGGCACTGCTGGGGGGACTCTACACCCACCCCTCCTATGTCTGGGCACTGCTGGGGGGACTCTGCACCCACCCCTCCTGTGTCTGGGCACTGCTGGAGGGACTCTGCACCCACCCCTCCTATGTCTGGGCACTGCTGGAGGGACTCTGCACCCACCCCTCCTATGTCTGGGCACTGCTGGGAGGACTCTGCACCCACCCCTCCTATGTCTGGGCACTGCTGGGAGTGATAGGCACCCACCCCTCCTATGTCTGGGCACTGCTGGGAGTGATAGGCACTCACCCCTCCTATGTTTGGGCACTGCTGGGGGGACTCTGCACCCACCCCTCCTATGTCTGGGCACTGCTGGGAGGACTCTGCACCCACCCCTCCTGTGTCTGGGCACTGCTGGGGGGACTCTGCACCCACCCCTCCTATGTCTGGGCACTGTTGGGAGGACTCTGCACCCACCCCCTCTATGTCTGGGCACTGCTGGGGGGACTCTGCACCCACCATTCCTATGTCTGGGCACTGCTGGGAGGACTCTCACCCACCCCTCCTGTGTCTAGGCACTGCTGGGAGTGATAGGCACCCACCCCTCCTATGTCTGGGCACTGCTGGAAGTGATAGGCACCCACCCCTCCTATGTCTGGGCACTGCTGGGAGTGATAGGCACCCACCCCTCCTATGACTGGGCACTGCTGGGAGGACTCTGCACCCACCCCTCCTGTGTCTGGGCACTGCTGGGAGTGATAGGCACCCACCCCTCCTATATCTGGGCACTGCTGGGGGGGGGACTCTGCACCCACCCCTCCTATGTCTGGGCACTGCTGGGGGGGGACTCTGCACCCACCCCTCCTATGTCTGGGCACTGCTGGAGGGACTCTGCACCCACCCCTCCTATGTCTGGGCACTGCTGGGAGGACTCTGCACCCACCCCTCCTATGTCTGGGCACTGCTGGGAGTGATAGGCACCCACCCCTCCTATGTCTGGGCACTGCTGGGAGGACTCTGCACCCACCCCTCCTATGTCTGGGCACTGCTGGTAGGACTCTCACCCACCCCTCCTGTGTCTGTGCACTGCTGGGAGTGATAGGCACCCACCCCTCCTATGTCTGGGCACTGCTGGGAGGACTCTGCACCCACCCCTCCTATGTCTGGGCACTGCTGGGAGGACTCTCACCCACCCCTCCTGTGTCTGGGCACTGCTGGGAGTGATAGGCACCCATCCCTCCTGTGTCTAGGCACTGCTGGGAGTGATAGGCACCCACTCCTCCTGTGTCTGGGCACTGCTGGGAGTGATAGGCACCCACCCCTCCTATGTCTGGGCACTGCTGGGAGGACTCTGTACCCACCCCTCCTGTGTCTGGGCACTGCTGGGGGGACTCTGCACCCACCCCTCCTATGTCTGGGCACTGCTGGGAGGACTCTCACCCACTCCTCCTGTGTCTGGGTACTGCTGGGAGTGATAGGCACCCACCCCTCCTGTGTCTGGGCACTGCTGGGAGTGATATGCACCCACCCCTCCTATGTCTGGGCACTGCTGGGAGTGATAGGCACCCACCCCTCCTATGTCTGGGCACTGCTGGGAGGACTCTGCACCCACCCCTCCTATGTCTGGGCACTGCTGGGAGTGATAGGCACCCACTCCTCCTGTGTCTGGGCACTGCTGGGAGTGATAGGCACCCACCCCTCCTATGTCTGGGCACTGCTGGGAGGACTCTGCACCAACCCCTCCTATGTCTGGGCACTGCTGGAAGTGATAGGCACCCACCCCTCCTATGTCTGGGCACTGCTGGGAGTGATAGGCACCCACCCCTCCTATGACTGGGCACTGCTGGGAGGACTCTGCACCCACCCCTCCTGTGTCTGGGCACTGCTGGGAGTGATAGGCACCCACCCCTCCTATGTCTGGGCACTGCTGGGGGGACTCTGCACCCACCCCTCCTGTGTCTGGGCACTGCTGTGGGGACTCTGCACCCACCCTCCTATGTCTGGGCACTGCTGGGAGTGATAGGCATCCACCCCTCCTATGTCTGGGCACTGCTGGGGGGACTCTGCACGCACCCCTCCTGTGTCTGGGCACTGCTGGGGGGAATCTGCACCCACCCCTCCTATGTCTGGGCACTGCTGGGAGTCATAGGCAACCACCCCTCCTATGTCTGGGCACTGCTGGGGGGACTCTGCACCCACCCCTCCTATGTCTGGGCACTGCTGGGGGGGACTCTGCACCCACCCCTCCTATGTCTGGGCACTGCTGGAGGGACTCTGCACCCACCCCTCCTATGTCTGGGCACTGCTGGGGGGACTCTGCACCCACCCCTCCTGTGTCTGGGCACTGCTGGGGGGACTCTGCACCCACCCCTCCTATGTCTGGGCACTGCTGGGAGTCATAGGCACCCACCCCTCCTATGTCTGGGCACTGCTGGGGGGACTCTGCACCCACCCCTCCTATGTCTGGGCACTGCTGGGGGGGGGACTCTGCACCCACCCCTCCTATGTCTGGGCACTGCAGGGGGGGGACTCTGCACCCACCCCTCCTATGTCTGGGCACTGCTGGAGGGACTCTGCACCCACCCCTCCTATGTCTGGGCACTGCTGGGAGTGATAGGCACCCACCCCTCCTATGTCTGGGCACTGCTGGGAGGACTCTGCACCCACCCCTCCTATGTCTGGGCACTGCTGGGAGGACTCTCACCCACCCCTCCTGTGTCTGGGCACTGCTGGGAGTGATAGGCACCCACCCCTCCTATGTCTGGGCACTGCTGGGAGGACTCTGCACCCACCCCTCCTATGTCTGGGCACTGCTGGGAGGACTCTCACCCACCCCTCCTGTGTCTGGACACTGCTGGGGGGACTCTGCACCCACCCCTCCTGTGTCTGGGCACTGCTGGGGGGACTCTGCACCCACCCCTCCTATGTCTGGGCACTGCTGGGAGGACTCTCACCCACCCCTCCTGTGTCTGGGTACTGCTGGGAGTGATAGGCACCCACCCCTCCTGTGTCTGGGCACTGCTCGGAGTGATAGGCACCCACCCCTCCTATGTCTGGGCACTGCTGGGGGGACTCTGCACCCACCCCTCCTATGTCTGGGCACTGCTAGGAGGGACTCTCACCCACCCCTCCTGTGTCTGGGCACTGCTGGAGGGACTCTGCACCCACCCATCCTATGTCTGGGCACTGCTGGGAGGACTCTCACCCACCCCTCCTGTGTCTGGGCACTGCTGGGAGTGATAGGCACCCACCCCTCCTATGTCTGGGCACTGCTGGGAGGACTCTGCACCCACCCCTCCTATTTCTGGGCACTGCTGGGAGTGATAGGCACCCACCCCTCCTATGTCTGGGCACTGCTGGGAGGACTCTGCACAACCCCTCCTATGTCTGGGCACTGCTGGGGGGACTCTGCACCCACCACTCCTATGTCTGGGCACTGCTGGGGGGACTCTGCACCCACCCCTCCTATGTCTGGGCACTGCTGGGGGGACTCTGCACCCACCCCTCCTGTGTCTGGGCACTGCTGGGGGGACTCTGCACCCACCCTCCTATGTCTGGGCACTGCTGGGAGTGATAGGCATCCACCCCTCCTATGTCTGGGCACTGCTGGGGGGACTCTGCACCCACCCCTCCTGTGTCTGGGCACTGCTGGGGGGACTCTGCACCCACCCCTCCTATGTATGGGCACTGCTGGGAGTCATAGGCACCCACCCCTCCTATGTCTGGGCACTGCTGGGGGGACTCTGCACCCACCCCTCCTATGTCTGGGCACTGCTGGGGGGGGACTCTGCACCCACCCCTCCTATGTCTGGGCACTGCTGGAGGGACTCTGCACCCACCCCTCCTATGTCTGGGCACTGCTGGGAGGACTCTGCACCCACCCCTCCTATGTCTGGGCACTGCTGGGAGTGATAGGCACCTACCCCTCCTATGTCTGGGCACTGCTGGGAGGACTCTGCACCCACCCCTCCTATGTCTGGGCACTGCTGGGAGGACTCTCACCAACCCCTCCTGTGTCTGGGCACTGCTGGGAGTGATAGGCACCCACCCCTCCTATGTCTGGGCACTGCTGGGAGGACTCTGCACCCACCCCTCCTATGTCTGGGCACTGCTGGGAGTGATAGGCACCCACCCCTCCTATGTCTGGGCACTGCTGGGAGGACTCTCACCCACCCCTCCTGTGTCTGGGCACTGCTGGGAGTGATAGGCACCCATCCCTCCTGTGTCTGGGCACTGCTGGGAGTGATAGGCACCCACTCCTCCTGTGTCTGGGCACTGCTGGGAGTGATAGGCACCCACCCCTCCTATGTCTGGGCACTGCTGGGAGGACTCTGCACCCACCCCTTCTATGTCTGGGCACTGCTGGAAGTGATAGGCACCCACCCCTCCTATGTCTGGGCACTGCTGGGAGTGATAGTCACCCACCCCTCCTATGACTGGGCACTGCTGGGAGGACTCTGCACCCACCCCTCCTGTGTCTGGGCACTGCTGGGAGGACTCTGCACCCACCCCTCCTATGTCTGGGCACTGCTGGGAGGACTCTCCACCCACCCCTCCTGTGTCTGGGCCCTGCTGGGAGTGATAGGCACCCACCCCTCCAATGTCTGGGCACTGCTGGGGGGACTCTGCACCCACCCCTCCTGTGTCTGGGCACTGCTGGGGGGACTCTGCACCCACCCCTCCTATGTCTGGGCACTACTGGGAGGACTCTCACCCTCCCCTCCTGTGTCTGGGCACTGCTGGCAGTGATAGGCACCCACCCTTCCTGTGTCTGGGCACTGCTGGCAGTGATAGGCACCCACCCTTCCTGTGTCTGGGCACTGCTGGGAGTGATAGGCACCCACCCCTCCTATGTCTGGGCACTGCTGGGAGGACTCTCACCCACCCCTCCTGTGTCTGGGCACTGCTGGGAGTGATAGGCACCCACCCTTCCTATGTCTGGGCACTGCTGGGGGTACTCTACACCCACCACTCCTATGTCTGGGCACTGCTGGGGGGACTCTGCACCCACCCCTCCTGTGTCTGGGCACTGCTGGAGGGACTCTGCACCCACCCCTCCTATGTCTGGGCACTGCTGGAGGGACTCTGCACCCACCCCTCCTATGTCTGGGCACTGCTGGGAGGACTCTGCACCCACCCCTCCTATGTCTGGGCACTGCTGGGAGTGATAGGCACCCACCCCTCCTATGTCTGGGCACTGCTGGGAGTGATAGGCACTCACCCCTCCTATGTTTGGGCACTGCTGGGGGGACTCTGCACCCACCCCTCCTATGTCTGGGCACTGCTGGGAGGACTCTGCACCCACCCCTCCTATGTCTGGGCACTGCTGGGGGGACTCTGCACCCACCATTCCTATGTCTGGGCACTGCTAGGAGGACTCTCACCCACCCCTCCTGTGTCTAGGCACTGCTGGGAGTGATAGGCACCCACCCCTCCTATGTTTGGGCACTGCTGGAAGTGATAGGCACCCACCCCTCCTATGTCTGGGCACTGCTGGGAGTGATAGGCACCCACCCCTCCTATGACTGGGCACTGCTGGGAGGACTCTGCACCCACCCCTCCTGTGTCTGGGCACTGCTGGGAGTGATAGGCACCCACCCCTCCTATATCTGGGCACTGCTGGGGGGACTCTGCACCCACCCCTCCTGTGTCTGGGCACTGCTGTGGGGACTCTGCACCCACCCTCCTATGTCTGGGCACTGCTGGGAGTGATAGGCATCCACCCCTCCTATGTCTGGGCACTACTGGGGGGACTCTGCACCCACCCCTCCTGTGTCTGGGCACTGCTGGGGGGACTCTGCACCCACCCCTCCTATGTCTGGGCACTGCTGGGGGGACTCTGCACCCACCCCTCCTATGTCTGGGCACTGCTGGGGGGGGGACTCTGCACCCACCCCTCCTATGTCTGGGCACTGCTGGGGGGGACTCTGCACCCACCCCTCCTATGTCTGGGCACTGCTGGAGGGACTCTGCACCCACCCCTCCTATGTCTGGGCACTGCTGGGAGGACTCTGCACCCACCCCTCCTATGTCTGGGCACTGCTGGGAGTGATAGGCACCCACCCCTCCTATGTCTGGGCACTGCTGGGAGGACTCTGCACCCACCCCTCCTATGTCTGGGCACTGCTGGGAGGACTCTTACCCACCCCTCCTGTGTCTGGGCAGTGCTGGGAGTGATAGGCACCCACCCCTC
The DNA here is from genome assembly GCF_964204655.1 of Triturus cristatus. Lineage (NCBI taxonomy): Eukaryota > Metazoa > Chordata > Amphibia > Caudata > Salamandridae > Triturus > Triturus cristatus. The sequence continues at coordinate 475,947,636 of NC_140579.1, read as the reverse complement.
CTATGTCTGGGCACTGCTGGGAGGACTCTGCACCCACCCCTCCTATGTCTGGGCACTGCTGGGAGGACTCTCACCCACCCCTCCTGTGTCTGGGCACTGCTGGGAGTGATAGGCACCCATCCCTCCTGTGTCTAGGCACTGCTGGGAGTGATAGGCACCCACTCCTCCTGTGTCCGGGCACTGCTGGGAGTGATAGGCACCCACCCCTCCTATGTCTGGGCACTGCTGGGAGGACTCTGTACCCACCCCTCCTGTGTCTGGGCACTGCTGGGGGGACTCTGCACCCACCCCTCCTATGTCTGGGCACTGCTGGGAGGACTCTCACCCACTCCTCCTGTGTCTGGGTACTGCTGGGAGTGATAGGCACCCACCCCTCCTGTGTCTGGGCACTGCTGGGAGTGATATGCACCCACCCCTCCTATGTCTGGGCACTGCTGGGAGTGATAGGCACCCACCCCTCCTATGTCTGGGCACTGCTGGGAGGACTCTGCACCCACCCCTCCTATGTCTGGGCACTGCTGGGAGGACTCTCACCCACCCCTCCTGTGTCTGGGCACTGCTGGGAGTGATAGGCACCCACCCCTCCTATGTCTGGGCACTGCTGGGAGGACTCTGCACCCACCCCTCCTATGTCTGGGCACTGCTGGGAGGACTCTCACCCACCCCTCCTGTGTCTGGACACTGCTGGGGGGACTCTGCACCCACCCCTCCTGTGTCTGGGCACTGCTGGGGGGACTCTGCACCCACCCCTCCTATGTCTGGGCACTGCTGGGAGGACTCTCACCCACCCCTCCTGTGTCTGGGTACTGCTGGGAGTGATAGGCACCCACCCCTCCTGTGTCTGGGCACTGCTGGGAGTGATAGGCACCCACCCCTCCTATGTCTGGGCACTGCTGGGAGGACTCTGCACCCACCCCTCCTGTGTCTGGGCACTACTGGGAGTGATAGGCACCCACCCCTCCTATGTCTGGGCACTGCTGGGAGTGATAGGCACCCACCCCTCCTATGTCCGGGCACTGCTGGGAGAACTCTCACCCACCCCTCCTGTGTCTGGGCACTGCTGGGAGTGATAGGCACCCACCCCTCCTATGTCTGGGCACTGCTGGGAGTGATAGGCACCCACCCCTCCTATGTCTGGGCACTGCTGGGAGGACTCTGCACCCACCCCTCCTATGTCTGGGCACTGCTGGGAGTGATAGGCACCCACTCCTCCTGTGTCTGGGCACTGCTGGGAGTGATAGGCACCCACCCCTCCTATGTCTGGGCACTGCTGGGAGGACTCTGCACCCAGCCCTCCTATGTCTGGGCACTGCTGGGAGTGATAGGCACCCACCCCTCCTATGTCTGGGCACTGCTGGGAGGACTCTGCACCCACCCCTCCTGTGTCTGGGCACTACTGGGAGTGATAGGCACCCACCCCTCCTATGTCTGGGCACTGCTGGGAGTGATAGGCACCCACCCCTCCTATGTCTGGGCACTGCTGGGAGGACTCTGCACCCACCCCTCCTATGTCTGGGCACTGCTGGGAGTGATAGGCACCCACTCCTCCTGTGTCTGGGCACTGCTGGGAGTGATAGGCACCCACCCCTCCTATGTCTGGGCACTGCTGGGAGGACTCTGCACCCACCCCTCCTATGTCTGGGCACTGCTGGGAGTGATAGGCACCCACTCCTCCTGTGTCTGGGCACTGCTGGGAGTGATAAGCACCCACCCCTCCTATGTCTGGGCACTGCTGGGAGGACTCTGCACCCACCCCTCCTATGTCTAGGCACTGCTGGAAGTGATAGGCACCTACCCCTCCTATGTCTGGGCACTGCTGGGAGTGATAGGCACCCACCCCTCCTATGACTGGGCACTGCTGGGAGGACTCTGCACCCACCCCTCCTGTGTCTGGGTACTGCTGGGAGTGATAGGCACCCACCCCTCCTATGTCTGGGCACTGCTGGGGGGACTCTGCACCCACCCCTCCTGTGTCTGGGCACTGCTGGGGGGACTCTGCACCCACCCTCCTATGTCTGGGCACTGCTGGGAGTGATAGGCATCCACCCCTCCTATGTCTGGGCACTGCTGGGGGGACTCTGCACCCACCCCTCCTGTGTCTGGGCACTGCTGGGGGGACTCTGCACCCACCCCTCCTATGTCTGGGCACTGCTGGGAGTCATAGGCACCCACCCCTCCTATGTCTGGGCACTGCTGGGGGGACTCTGCACTCACCCCTCCTATGTCTGGGCACTGCTGGGGGGACTCTGCACCCACCCCTCCTATGTCTGGGCACTGCTGGGGGGACTCTGCACCCACCCCTCCCGTGTCTGGGCACTGCTGGGAGTGATAGGCACCCACTCCTCCTGTGTCTGGGCACTGCTGGGAGTGATAGGCACCCACCCCTCCTATGTCTGGGCACTGCTGGGAGGACTCTGCACCCACCCCTTCTATGTCTGGGCACTGCTGGGAGGGCTCTGCACCCACCCCTCCTGTGACTGGGCACTGCTGGGGGGACTCTGCACCCACCCCTCCTATGTCTGGGCACTGCTGGGAGGACTCTGCACCCACCCCTCCTATGTCTGGGCACTGCTGGGGGGACTCTGCACCCACCCCTCCTATGTCTGGGCACTGCTGGGGGGACTCTGCACCCACCCCTCCTATGTCTGGGCACTGCTTGGAGGACTCTCACCCACCCCTCCTGTGTCTGGGCACTGCTGGGAGTGATAGGCACCCACCCCTCCTATGTCTGGGCACTGCTGGGGGGACTCTGCACCCACCCCTCCTGTGTCTGGGCAATGCTGGGGGGACTCTGCACCCACCCATCCTATGTCTGGGCACTGCTGGGAGGACTCTCACCCACCCCTCCTGTGTCTGGGTACTGCTGGGAGTTATAGGCACCCACCCCTCCTGTGTCTGGGCACTGCTGGGAGTGATAGGCACCCACCCCTCCTATGTCTGGGCACTGCTGGGGGGACTCTGCACCCACCCCTCCTGTGTCTGGGCACTACTGGGGGGACTCTGCACCCACCCTTCCTATGTCTGGGCACTGCTGGGAGGACTCTTACCCACCCCTCCTGTGTCTGGGCACTGCTGGGAGTGATAGGCACCCACCCCTTCTATGTCTGGGCACTGCTGGGAGGACTCTGCACCCACCCCTCCTATGTCTGGGCACTGCTGGGAGTGATAGGCACTCACCCCTCCTATGTTTGGGCACTGCTGGGGGGACTCTGCACCCACCCCTCCTATGTCTGGGCACTGCTGGGAGGACTCTGCACCCACCCCTCCTGTGTCTGGGCACTGCTGGGGGGGACTCTGCACCCACCCCTCCTATGTCTGGGCACTGCTGGGAGGACTCTGCACCCACCCCTCCTATGTCTGGGCACTGCTGGGGGGACTCTGCACCCACCCCTCCTGTGTCTGGGCACTGCTGGGAGTGATAGGCACCCACCCCTCCTATGTCTGGGCACTGCTGGGAGGACTCTGCACCCACCCCTCCTGTGTCTGGGCACTGCTGGGAGTGATAGGCACCCACCCCTCCTATGTCTGGGCACTGCTGGGAGGACTCTGCACCCACCCCTCCTGTGTCTGGTCACTGCTGGGGGGGACTCTGCACCCACCCCTCCTATGTCTGGGCACTGCTGGGAGGACTCTGCACCCACCCCTCCTATGTCTGGGCACTGCTGGGGGGACTCTGCACCCACCCCTCCTGTGTCTGGGCACTGCTGGGAGTGATAGGCACCCACCCCTCCTATGTCTGGGCACTGCTGGGAGGACTCTGCACCCACCCCTCCTATGTCTGGGCACTGCTGGGAGTGATAGGCACCCACCCCTCCTATGTCTGGGCACTGCTGGGAGGACTCTGCACCCACCCCTCCTATGTCTGGGCACTGCTGGGGGGACTCTGCACCCACCCCTCCTATGTCTGGGCACTGCTGGGAGTGATAGGCACCCACCCCTCCTATGTCTGGGCACTGCTGGGGGGACTCTGCACCCACCCCTCCTATGTCTGGGCACTGCTGGGGTGGGGGGGACTCTGCACCCACCCCTCCTATGTCTGGGCACTGCTGGAGGGACTCTGCACCCACCCCTCCTATGTCTGGGCACTGCTGGGAGCACTCTGCACCCACCCCTCCTATGTCTGGGCACTGCTGGGGGGGACTCTGCACCCACCCCTCCTATGTCTGGGCACTGTTGGAGGGACTCTGCACCCACCCCTCCTATGTCTGGGCACTGCTGGGAGTGATAGGCACCCACCCCTCCTGTGTCTGGGCACTGCTGGGAGTGATAGGCACCCACCCCTCCTATGTCTGGGCACTGCTGGGAGGACTCTGCACCCAGCCCTCCTATGTCTGGGCACTGCTGGGAGTGATAGGCACCCACCCCTCCTATGTCTGGGCACTGCTGGGAGGACTCTGCACCCACCCCTCCTGTGTCTGGGCACTACTGGGAGTGATAGGCACCCACCCCTCCTATGTCTGGGCACTGCTGGGAGTGATAGGCACCCACCCCTCCTATGTCCGGGCACTGCTGGGAGAACTCTCACCCACCCCTCCTGTGTCTGGGCACTGCTGGGAGTGATAGGCACCCACCCCTCCTATGTCTGGGCACTGCTGGGAGTGATAGTCACCCACCCCTCCTATGTCTGGGCACTGCTGGGAGGACTCTGCACCCACCCCTCCTATGTCTGGGCACTGCTGGGAGTGATAGGCACCCACTCCTCCTGTGTCTGGGCACTGCTGGGAGTGATAGGCACCCACCCCTCCTATGTCTGGGCACTGCTGGGAGGACTCTGCACCCACCCCTCCTATGTCTGGGCACTGCTGGGAGTGATAGGCACCCACTCCTCCTGTGTCTGGGCACTGCTGGGAGTGATAAGCACTCACCCCTCCTATGTCTGGGCACTGCTGGGAGGACTCTGCACCCACCCCTCCTATGTCTAGGCACTGCTGGAAGTGATAGGCACCTACCCCTCCTATGTCTGGGCACTGCTGGGAGTGATAGGCACCCACCCCTCCTATGACTGGGCACTGCTGGGAGGACTCTGCACCCACCCCTCCTGTGTCTGGGTACTGCTGGGAGTGATAGGCACCCACCCCTCCTATGTCTGGGCACTGCTGGGGGGACTCTGCACCCACCCCTCCTGTGTCTGGGCACTGCTGGGGGGACTCTGCACCCACCCTCCTATGTCTGGGCACTGCTGGGAGTGATAGGCATCCACCCCTCCTATGTCTGGGCACTGCTGGGGGGACTCTGCACCCACCCCTCCTGTGTCTGGGCACTGCTGGGGGGACTCTGCACCCACCCCTCCTATGTCTGGGCACTGCTGGGAGTCATAGGCACCCACCCCTCCTATGTCTGGGCACTGCTGGGGGGACTCTGCACTCACCCCTCCTATGTCTGGGCACTGCTGGGGGGACTCTGCACCCACCCCTCCTATGTCTGGGCAATGCTGGGGGGACTCTGCACCCACCCCTCCCGTGTCTGGGCACTGCTGGGAGTGATAGGCACCCACTCCTCCTGTGTCTGGGCACTGCTGGGAGTGATAGGCACCCACCCCTCCTATGTCTGGGCACTGCTGGGAGGACTCTGCACCCACCCCTTCTATGTCTGGGCACTGCTGGGAGGGCTCTGCACCCACCCCTCCTGTGACTGGGCACTGCTGGGGGGACTCTGCACCCACCCCTCCTATGTCTGGGCACTGCTGGGAGGACTCTGCACCCACCCCTCCTATGTCTGGGCACTGCTGGGGGGACTCTGCACCCACCCCTCCTATGTCTGGGCACTGCTGGGGGGACTCTGCACCCACCCCTCCTATGTCTGGGCACTGCTTGGAGGACTCTCACCCACCCCTCCTGTGTCTGGGCACTGCTGGGAGTGATAGGCACCCACCCCTCCTATGTCTGGGCACTGCTGGGGGGACTCTGCACCCACCCCTCCTGTGTCTGGGCAATGCTGGGGGGACTCTGCACCCACCCCTCCTATGTCTGGGCACTGCTGGGAGGACTCTCACCCACCCCTCCTGTGTCTGGGTACTGCTGGGAGTTATAGGCACCCACCCCTCCTGTGTCTGGGCACTGCTGGGAGTGATAGGCACCCACCCCTCCTATGTCTGGGCACTGCTGGGGGGACTCTGCACCCACCCCTCCTGTGTCTGGGCACTACTGGGGGGACTCTGCACCCACCCCTCCTATGTCTGGGCACTGCTGGGAGGACTCTCACCCACCCCTCCTGTGTCTGGGTACTGCTGGGAGTGATAGGCACCCACCCCTCCTGTGTCTGGGCACTGCTGGGAGTGATAGGCACCCACCCCTCCTATGTCTGGGCACTGCTGGGGGGACTCTGCACCCACCCCTCCTGTGTCTGTGCACTACTGGGGGGACTCTGCACCCCCCCCTCCTATGTCTGGGCACTGCTGGGAGGACTCTCACACACCCCTCCTGTGTCTAGGCACTGCTGGAGGGACTCTGCACCCACCCCTCCTGTGTCTGGGCACTGCTGGGAGTGATAGGCACCCACCCCTCCTATGTCTGGGCACTGCTGGGAGGACTCTGCACCCACCCCTCCTATGTCTGGGCACTGCTGGGAGTGATAGGCACCCACCCCTCCTATGTCTGGGCACTGCTGGGGGGACTCTGCACCCACCCCTCCTATGTCTGGGCACTGCTGGGAGTGATAGGCACTCACCCCTCCTATGTTTGGGCACTGCTGGGGGGACTCTGCACCCACCCCTCCTATGTCTGGGCACTGCTGGGAGGACTCTGCACCCACCCCTCCTATGTCTGGGCACTGCTGGGGGGACTCTGCACCCACCCCTCCTGTGTCTGGGCACTGCTGGGAGTGATAGGCACCCACCCCTCCTATGACTGGGCACTGCTGGGAGGACTCTGCACCCACACCTCCTGTGTCTGGGCACTGCTGGGAGTGATAGGCACCCACCCCTCCTATGTCTGGGCACTGCTGGGAGGACTCTGCACCCACCCTCCTGTGTCTGGGCACTGCTGGGGGGGACTCTGCACCCACCCCTCCTATGTCTGGGCACTGCTGGGAGGACTCTGCACCCACCCCTCCTATGTCTGGGCACTGCTGGGGGGACTCTGCACCCACCCCTCCTGTGTCCGGGCACTGCTGGGAGTGATAGGCACCCACCCCTCCTATGTCTGGGCACTGCTGGGAGGACTCTGCACCCACCCCTCCTATGTCTGGGCACTGCTGGGAGTGATAGGCACCCACCCCTCCTATGTCTGGGCACTGCTGGGAGGACTCTGCACCCACCCCTCCTATGTCTGAGCACTGCTGGGGGGACTCTGCACCCACCCCTCCTATGTCTGGGCACTGCTGGGAGTGATAGGCACCCACCCCTCCTATGTCTGGGCACTGCTGGGGGGACTCTGCACCCACCCCTCCTATGTCTGGGCACTGCTGGGGTGGGGGGGACTCTGCACCCACCCCTCCTATTTCTGGGCACTGCTGGAGGGACTCTGCACCCACCCCTCCTATGTCTGGGCACTGCTGGGAGCACTCTGCACCCACCCCTCCTATGTCTGGGCACTGCTGGGGGGGGGACTCTGCACCCACCCCTCCTATGTCTGGGCACTGCTGGGGGGACTCTGCACCCACCCTCCTATGTCTGGGCACTGCTGGGAGTGATAGGCATCCACCCCTCCTATGTCTGGGCACTGTTGGGGGGACTCTGCACCCACCCCTCCTGTGTCTGGGCACTGCTGGGGGGACTCTGCACCCACCCCTCCTATGTCTGGGCACTGCTGGGAGTCATAGGCACCCACCCCTCCTATGTCTGGGCACTGCTGGGAGGACTCTCACCCACCCCTCCTGTGTCTGGGCACTGCTGGGAGTGATAGGCACCCACCCCTCCTATGTCTGGGCACTGCTGGGAGGACTCTGCACCCACCCCTCCTATGTCTGGGCACTGCTGGGAGTGATAGGCACCCACCCCTCCTATGTCTGGGCACTGCTGGGAGGACTCTGCACCCACCCCTCCTATGTCTGGGCACTGCTGGGGGGACTCTGCACACACCCCTCCTATGTCTGGGCACTGCTGGGGGGACTCTGCACCCACCCCTCCTATGTCTGGGCACTGCTGGGGGGACTCTGCACCCACCCCTCCCGTGTCTGGGCACTGCTGGGAGTGATAGGCACCCACTCCTCCTGTGTCTGGGCACTGCTGGGAGTGATAGGCACCCACCCCTCCTATGTCTGGGCACTGCTGGGAGGACTCTGCACCCACCCCTTCTATGTCTGGGCACTGCTGGGAGGGCTCTGCACCCACCCCTCCTGTGACTGGGCACTGCTGGGGGGACTCTGCACCCACCCCTCCTATGTCTGGGCACTGCTGGGAGGACTCTGCACCCACCCCTCCTATGTCTGGGCACTGCTGGGGGGACTCTGCACCCACCCCTCCTATGTCTGGGCACTGCTGGGGGGACTCTGCACCCACCCCTCCTATGTCTGGGCACTGCTTGGAGGACTCTCACCCACCCCTCCTGTGTCTGGGCACTGCTGGGAGTGATAGGCACCCACCCCTCCTATGTCTGGGCACTGCTGGGGGGACTCTGCACCCACCCCTCCTGTGTCTGGGCAATGCTGGGGGGACTCTGCACCCACCCATCCTATGTCTGGGCACTGCTGGGAGGACTCTCACCCACCCCTCCTGTGTCTGGGTACTGCTGGGAGTTATAGGCACCCACCCCTCCTGTGTCTGGGCACTGCTGGGAGTGATAGGCACCCACCCCTCCTATATCTGGGCACTGCTGGGGGGACTCTGCACCCACCCCTCCTCTGTCTGGGCACTACTGGGGGGACTCTGCACCCACCCTTCCTATGTCTGGGCACTGCTGGGAGGACTCTCACCCACCCCTCCTGTGTCTGGGTACTGCTGGGAGTGATAGGCACCCACCCCTCCTGTGTCTGGGCACTGCTGGGAGTGATAGGCACCCACCCCTCCTACGTCTGGGCACTGCTGGGGGGACTCTGCACCCACCCCTCCTGTGTCTGGGCACTACTGGGTGACTCTGCACCCACCCCTCCTATGTCTGGGCACTGCTGGGAGGACTCTCACCCACCCCTCCTGTGTCTGGGCACTGCTGGAGGGACTCTGCACCCACCCCTCCTGTGTCTGGGCACTGCTGGGAGTGATAGGCACCCACCCCTCCTATGTCTGGGCACTGCTGGGAGGACTCTGCACCCACCCCTCCTATGTCTGGGCACTGCTGGGAGTGATAGGCACTCACCCCTCCTATGTTTGGGCACTGCTGGGGGGACTCTGCACCCACCCCTCCTATGTCTGGGCACTGCTGGGAGGACTCTGCACCCACCCCTCCTGTGTCTGGGCACTGCTGGGGGGGACTCTGCACCCACCCCTCCTATGTCTGGGCACTGCTGGGAGGACTCTGCACCCACCCCTCCTATGTCTGGGCACTGCTGGGGGGACTCTGCACCCACCCCTCCTGTGTCTGGGCACTGCTGGGAGTGATAGGCACCCACCCCTCCTATGTCTGGGCACTGCTGGGAGGACTCTGCACCCACCCCTCCTGTGTCTGGGCACTGCTGGGAGTGATAGGCACCCACCCCTCCTATGTCTGGGCACTGCTGGGAGGACTCTGCACCCACCCCTCCTGTGTCTGGTCACTGCTGGGGGGGACTCTGCACCCACCCCTCCTATGTCTGGGCACTGCTGGGAGGACTCTGCACCCACCCCTCCTATGTCTGGGCACTGCTGGGGGGACTCTGCACCCACCCCTCCTGTGTCTGGGCACTGCTGGGAGTGATAGGCACCCACCCCTCCTATGTCTGGGCACTGCTGGGAGGACTCTGCACCCACCCCTCCTATGTCTGGGCACTGCTGGGAGTGATAGGCACCCACCCCTCCTATGTCTGGGCACTGCTGGGAGGACTCTGCACCCACCCCTCCTATGTCTGGGCACTGCTGGGGGGACTCTGCACCCACCCCTCCTATGTCTGGGCACTGCTGGGAGTGATAGGCACCCACCCCTCCTATGTCTGGGCACTGCTGGGGGGACTCTGCACCCACCCCTCCTATGTCTGGGCACTGCTGGGGTGGGGGGGACTCTGCACCCACCCCTCCTATGTCTGGGCACTGCTGGAGGGACTCTGCACCCACCCCTCCTATGTCTGGGCACTGCTGGGAGCACTCTGCACCCACCCCTCCTATGTCTGGGCACTGCTGGGGGGGACTCTGCACCCACCCCTCCTATGTCTGGGCACTGTTGGAGGGACTCTGCACCCACCCCTCCTATGTCTGGGCACTGCTGGGAGTGATAGGCACCCACCCCTCCTGTGTCTGGGCACTGCTGGGAGTGATAGGCACCCACCCCTCCTATGTCTGGGCACTGCTGGGAGGACTCTGCACCCAGCCCTCCTATGTCTGGGCACTGCTGGGAGTGATAGGCACCCACCCCTCCTATGTCTGGGCACTGCTGGGAGGACTCTGCACCCACCCCTCCTGTGTCTGGGCACTACTGGGAGTGATAGGCACCCACCCCTCCTATGTCTGGGCACTGCTGGGAGTGATAGGCACCCACCCCTCCTATGTCCGGGCACTGCTGGGAGAACTCTCACCCACCCCTCCTGTGTCTGGGCACTGCTGGGAGTGATAGGCACCCACCCCTCCTATGTCTGGGCACTGCTGGGAGTGATAGGCACCCACCCCTCCTATGTCTGGGCACTGCTGGGAGGACTCTGCACCCACCCCTCCTATGTCTGGGCACTGCTGGGAGTGATAGGCACCCACTCCTCCTGTGTCTGGGCACTGCTGGGAGTGATAGGCACCCACCCCTCCTATGTCTGGGCACTGCTGGGAGGACTCTGCACCCACCCCTCCTATGTCTGGGCACTGCTGGGAGTGATAGGCACCCACTCCTCCTGTGTCTGGGCACTGCTGGGAGTGATAGGCACCCACCCCTCCTATGTCTGGGCACTGCTGGGAGGACTCTGCACCCACCCCTCCTATGTCTAGGCACTGCTGGAAGTGATAGGCACCTACCCCTCCTATGTCTGGGCACTGCTGGGAGTGATAGGCACCCACCCCTCCTATGACTGGGCACTGCTGGGAGGACTCTGCACCCACCCCTCCTGTGTCTGGGCACTGCTGGGAGTGATAGGCACCCACCCCTCCTATGTCTGGGCACTGCTGGGGGGACTCTGCACCCACCCCTCCTGTGTCTGGGCACTGCTGGGGGGACTCTGCACCCACCCTCCTATGTCTGGGCACTGCTGGGAGTGATAGGCATCCACCCCTCCTATGTCTGGGCACTGCTGGGGGGACTCTGCACCCACCCCTCCTGTGTCTGGGCACTGCTGGGGGGACTCTGCACCCACCCCTCCTATGTCTGGGCACTGCTGGGAGTCATAGGCACCCACCCCTCCTATGTCTGGGCACTGCTGGGGGGACTCTGCACTCACCCCTCCTATGTCTGGGCACTGCTGGGGGGACTCTGCACCCACCCCTCCTATGTCTGGGCACTGCTGGGGGGACTCTGCACCCACCCCTCCCGTGTCTGGGCACTGCTGGGAGTGATAGGCACCCACTCCTCCTGTGTCTGGGCACTGCTGGGAGTGATAGGCACCCACCCCTCCTATGTCTGGGCACTGCTGGGAGGACTCTGCACCCACCCCTTCTATGTCTGGGCACTGCTGGGAGGGCTCTGCACCCACCCATCCTATGTCTGGGCACTGCTGGGAGGACTCTCACCCACCCCTCCTGTGTCTGGGCACTGCTGGGAGTGATAGGCACCCACCCCTCCTATGTCTGGGCACTGCTGGGAGTGATAGGCACCCACCCCTCCTATGTCTGGGCACTGCTGGGAGGACTCTGCACAACCCCTCCTATGTCTGGGCACTGCTGGGGGGACTCTGCACCCACCACTCCTATGTCTGGGCACTGCTGGGGGGACTCTGCACCCACCCCTCCTATGTCTGGGCACTGCTGGGGGGACTCTGCACCCACCCCTCCTGTGCCTGGGCACTGCTGGGGGGACTCTGCACCCACCCTCCTATGTCTGGGCACTGCTGGGAGTGATAGGCATCCACCCCTCCTATGTCTGGGCACTGCTGGGGGGACTCTGCACCCACCCCTCCTGAGTCTGGGCACTGCTGGGGGGACTCTGCACCCACCCCTCCTATGTCTGGGCACTGCTGGGAGTCATAGGCACCCACCCCTCCTATGTCTGGGCACTGCTGGGGGGACTCTGCACCCACCCCTCCTATGTCTGGGCACTGCTGGGGGGGACTCTGCACCCACCCCTCCTATGTCTGGGCACTGCTGGAGGGACTCTGCACCCACCCCTCCTATGTCTGGGCACTGCTGGGAGGACTCTGCACCCACCCCTCCTATGTCTGGGCACTGCTGGGAGTGATAGGCACCCACCCCTCCTATGTCTGGGCACTGCTGGGAGGACTCTGCACCCACCCCTCCTATGTCTGGGCACTGCTGGGAGGACTCTCACCAACCCCTCCTGTGTCTGGGCACTGCTGGGAGTGATAGGCACCCACCCCTCCTATGTCTGGGCACTGCTGGGAGGACTCTGCACCCACCCCTCCTATGTCTGGGCACTGCTGGGAGGACTCTCACCCACCCCTCCTGTATCTGGGCACTGCTGGGAGTGATAGGCACCCATCCCTCCTGTGTCTGGGCACTGCTGGGAGTGATAGGCACCCACTCCTCCTGTGTCTGGGCACTGCTGGGAGTGATAGGCACCCACCCCTCCTATGTCTGGGCACTGCTGGGAGGACTCTGCACCCACCCCTTCTATGTCTGGGCACTGCTGGAAGTGATAGGCACCCACCCCTCCTATGTCTGGGCACTGCTGGGAGTGATAGTCACCCACCCCTCCTATGACTGGGCTCTGCTGGGAGGACTCTGCACCCACCCCTCCTGTGTCTGGGCACTGCTGGGAGGACTCTGCACCCACCCCTCCTATGTCTGGGCACTGCTGGGAGGACTCTCCACCCACCCCTCCTGTGTCTGGGCACTGCTGGGAGTGATAGGCACCCACCCCTCCTATGTCTGGGCACTGCTGGGGGGACTCTGCACCCACCCCTCCTGTGTCTGGGCACTGCTGGGGGGACTCTGCACCCACCCCTCCTATGTCTGGGCACTACTGGGAGGACTCTCACCCACCCCTCCTGTGTCTGGGCACTGCTGGCAGTGATAGGCACCCACCCTTCCTGTGTCTGGGCACTGCTGGGAGTGATAGGCACCCACCCCTCCTATGTCTGGGCACTGCTGGGAGGACTCTCACCCACCCCTCCTGTGTCTGGGCACTGCTGGGAGTGATAGGCACCCACCCTTCCTATGTCTGGGCACTGCTGGGGGTACTCTGCACCCACCCCTCCTGTGTCTGGGCACTGCTGGGGGGACTCTGCACCCACCCCTCCTATGTCTGGGCACTGCTGGGAGTACTCTGCACCCACCCCTCCTATGTCTGGGCACTGCTGGGAGGACTCTCACCCACCCCTCCTGTGTCTGGGCACTGCTGGGAGTGATAGGCACCCACCCCTCCTATCTCTGGGCACTGCTGGGGGGACTCTACACCCACCCCTCCTATGTCTGGGCACTGCTGGGGGGACTCTGCACCCACCCCTCCTGTGTCTGGGCACTGCTGGAGGGACTCTGCACCCACCCCTCCTATGTCTGGGCACTGCTGGAGGGACTCTGCACCCACCCCTCCTATGTCTGGGCACTGCTGGGAGGACTCTGCACCCACCCCTCCTATGTCTGGGCACTGCTGGGAGTGATAGGCACCCACCCCTCCTATGTCTGGGCACTGCTGGGAGTGATAGGCACTCACCCCTCCTATGTTTGGGCACTGCTGGGGGGACTCTGCACCCACCCCTCCTATGTCTGGGCACTGCTGGGAGGACTCTGCACCCACCCCTCCTATGTCTGGGCACTGCTGGGAGGACTCTGCACCCACCCCTCCTATGTCTGGGCACTGCTGTGGGGGACTCTGCACCCACCCCTCCTATGTCTGGGCACTGCGGGGGGGACTCTGCACCCACCCCTCCTATGTCTGGGCACTGCTGGGAGTGATAGGCACCCACCCCTCCTATGTCTGGGCACTGCTGGGAGGACTCTGCACCCACCCCTCCTATGTCTGGGCACTGCTGGGGGGACTCTGCACACACCCCTCCTATGTCTGGGCACTGCTGGGGGGACTCTGCACCCACCCCTCCTATGTCTGGGCACTGCTGGGGGGACTCTGCACCCACCCCTCCCGTGTCTGGGCACTGCTGGGAGTGATAGGCACCCACTCCTCCTGTGTCTGGGCACTGCTGGGAGTGATAGGCACCCACCCCTCCTATGTCTGGGCACTGCTGGGAGGACTCTGCACCCACCCCTTCTATGTCTGGGCACTGCTGGGAGGGCTCTGCACCCACCCCTCCTGTGACTGGGCACTGCTGGGGGGACTCTGCACCCACCCCTCCTATGTCTGGGCACTGCTGGGAGGACTCTGCACCCACCCCTCCTATGTCTGGGCACTGCTGGGGGGACTCTGCACCCACCCCTCCTATGTCTGGGCACTGCTGGGGGGACTCTGCACCCACCCCTCCTATGTCTGGGCACTGCTTGGAGGACTCTCACCCACCCCTCCTGTGTCTGGGCACTGCTGGGAGTGATAGGCACCCACCCCTCCTATGTCTGGGCACTGCTGGGGGGACTCTGCACCCACCCCTCCTGTGTCTGGGCAATGCTGGGGGGACTCTGCACCCACCCATCCTATGTCTGGGCACTGCTGGGAGGACTCTCACCCACCCCTCCTGTGTCTGGGTACTGCTGGGAGTTATAGGCACCCACCCCTCCTGTGTCTGGGCACTGCTGGGAGTGATAGGCACCCACCCCTCCTATATCTGGGCACTGCTGGGGGGACTCTGCACCCACCCCTCCTCTGTCTGGGCACTACTGGGGGGACTCTGCACCCACCCTTCCTATGTCTGGGCACTGCTGGGAGGACTCTCACCCACCCCTCCTGTGTCTGGGTACTGCTGGGAGTGATAGGCACCCACCCCTCCTGTGTCTGGGCACTGCTGGGAGTGATAGGCACCCACCCCTCCTACGTCTGGGCACTGCTGGGGGGACTCTGCACCCACCCCTCCTGTGTCTGGGCACTACTGGGTGACTCTGCACCCACCCCTCCTATGTCTGGGCACTGCTGGGAGGACTCTCACCCACCCCTCCTGTGTCTGGGCACTGCTGGAGGGACTCTGCACCCACCCCTCCTGTGTCTGGGCACTGCTGGGAGTGATAGGCACCCACCCCTCCTATGTCTGGGCACTGCTGGGAGGACTCTGCACCCACCCCTCCTATGTCTGGGCACTGCTGGGAGTGATAGGCACTCACCCCTCCTATGTTTGGGCACTGCTGGGGGGACTCTGCACCCACCCCTCCTATGTCTGGGCACTGCTGGGAGGACTCTGCACCCACCCCTCCTGTGTCTGGGCACTGCTGGGGGGGACTCTGCACCCACCCCTCCTATGTCTGGGCACTGCTGGGAGGACTCTGCACCCACCCCTCCTATGTCTGGGCACTGCTGGGGGGACTCTGCACCCACCCCTCCTGTGTCTGGGCACTGCTGGGAGTGATAGGCACCCACCCCTCCTATGTCTGGGCACTGCTGGGAGGACTCTGCACCCACCCCTCCTGTGTCTGGGCACTGCTGGGAGTGATAGGCACCCACCCCTCCTATGTCTGGGCACTGCTGGGAGGACTCTGCACCCACCCCTCCTGTGTCTGGTCACTGCTGGGGGGGACTCTGCACCCACCCCTCCTATGTCTGGGCACTGCTGGGAGGACTCTGCACCCACCCCTCCTATGTCTGGGCACTGCTGGGGGGACTCTGCACCCACCCCTCCTGTGTCTGGGCACTGCTGGGAGTGATAGGCACCCACCCCTCCTATGTCTGGGCACTGCTGGGAGGACTCTGCACCCACCCCTCCTATGTCTGGGCACTGCTGGGAGTGATAGGCACCCACCCCTCCTATGTCTGGGCACTGCTGGGAGGACTCTGCACCCACCCCTCCTATGTCTGGGCACTGCTGGGGGGACTCTGCACCCACCCCTCCTATGTCTGGGCACTGCTGGGAGTGATAGGCACCCACCCCTCCTATGTCTGGGCACTGCTGGGGGGACTCTGCACCCACCCCTCCTATGTCTGGGCACTGCTGGGGTGGGGGGGACTCTGCACCCACCCCTCCTATGTCTGGGCACTGCTGGAGGGACTCTGCACCCACCCCTCCTATGTCTGGGCACTGCTGGGAGCACTCTGCACCCACCCCTCCTATGTCTGGGCACTGCTGGGGGGACTCTGCACCCACCCCTCCTATGTCTGGGCACTGTTGGAGGGACTCTGCACCCACCCCTCCTATGTCTGGGCACTGCTGGGAGTGATAGGCACCCACCCCTCCTGTGTCTGGGCACTGCTGGGAGTGATAGGCACCCACCCCTCCTATGTCTGGGCACTGCTGGGAGGACTCTGCACCCAGCCCTCCTATGTCTGGGCACTGCTGGGAGTGATAGGCACCCACCCCTCCTATGTCTGGGCACTGCTGGGAGGACTCTGCACCCACCCCTCCTGTGTCTGGGCACTACTGGGAGTGATAGGCACCCACCCCTCCTATGTCTGGGCACTGCTGGGAGTGATAGGCACCCACCCCTCCTATGTCCGGGCACTGCTGGGAGAACTCTCACCCACCCCTCCTGTGTCTGGGCACTGCTGGGAGTGATAGGCACCCACCCCTCCTATGTCTGGGCACTGCTGGGAGTGATAGGCACCCACCCCTCCTATGTCTGGGCACTGCTGGGAGGACTCTGCACCCACCCCTCCTATGTCTGGGCACTGCTGGGAGTGATAGGCACCCACTCCTCCTGTGTCTGGGCACTGCTGGGAGTGATAGGCACCCACCCCTCCTATGTCTGGGCACTGCTGGGAGGACTCTGCACCCACCCCTCCTATGTCTGGGCACTGCTGGGAGTGATAGGCACCCACTCCTCCTGTGTCTGGGCACTGCTGGGAGTGATAGGCACCCACCCCTCCTATGTCTGGGCACTGCTGGGAGGACTCTGCACCCACCCCTCCTATGTCTAGGCACTGCTGGAAGTGATAGGCACCTACCCCTCCTATGTCTGGGCACTGCTGGGAGTGATAGGCACCCACCCCTCCTATGACTGGGCACTGCTGGGAGGACTCTGCACCCACCCCTCCTGTGTCTGGGCACTGCTGGGAGTGATAGGCACCCACCCCTCCTATGTCTGGGCACTGCTGGGGGGACTCTGCACCCACCCCTCCTGTGTCTGGGCACTGCTGGGGGGACTCTGCACCCACCCTCCTATGTCTGGGCACTGCTGGGAGTGATAGGCATCCACCCCTCCTATGTCTGGGCACTGCTGGGGGGACTCTGCACCCACCCCTCCTGTGTCTGGGCACTGCTGGGGGGACTCTGCACCCACCCCTCCTATGTCTGGGCACTGCTGGGAGTCATAGGCACCCACCCCTCCTATGTCTGGGCACTGCTGGGGGGACTCTGCACTCACCCCTCCTATGTCTGGGCACTGCTGGGGGGACTCTGCACCCACCCCTCCTATGTCTGGGCACTGCTGGGGGGACTCTGCACCCACCCCTCCCGTGTCTGGGCACTGCTGGGAGTGATAGGCACCCACTCCTCCTGTGTCTGGGCACTGCTGGGAGTGATAGGCACCCACCCCTCCTATGTCTGGGCACTGCTGGGAGGACTCTGCACCCACCCCTTCTATGTCTGGGCACTGCTGGGAGGGCTCTGCACCCACCCATCCTATGTCTGGGCACTGCTGGGAGGACTCTCACCCACCCCTCCTGTGTCTGGGCACTGCTGGGAGTGATAGGCACCCACCCCTCCTATGTCTGGGCACTGCTGGGAGTGATAGGCACCCACCCCTCCTATGTCTGGGCACTGCTGGGAGGACTCTGCACAACCCCTCCTATGTCTGGGCACTGCTGGGGGGACTCTGCACCCACCACTCCTATGTCTGGGCACTGCTGGGGGGACTCTGCACCCACCCCTCCTATGTCTGGGCACTGCTGGGGGGACTCTGCACCCACCCCTCCTGTGCCTGGGCACTGCTGGGGGGACTCTGCACCCACCCTCCTATGTCTGGGCACTGCTGGGAGTGATAGGCATCCACCCCTCCTATGTCTGGGCACTGCTGGGAGGACTCTGCACCCACCCCTCCTGAGTCTGGGCACTGCTGGGGGGACTCTGCACCCACCCCTCCTATGTCTGGGCACTGCTGGGAGTCATAGGCACCCACCCCTCCTATGTCTGGGCACTGCTGGGGGGACTCTGCACCCACCCCTCCTATGTCTGGGCACTGCTGGGGGGGACTCTGCACCCACCCCTCCTATGTCTGGGCACTGCTGGAGGGACTCTGCACCCACCCCTCCTATGTCTGGGCACTGCTGGGAGGACTCTGCACCCACCCCTCCTATGTCTGGGCACTGCTGGGAGTGATAGGCACCCACCCCTCCTATGTCTGGGCACTGCTGGGAGGACTCTGCACCCACCCCTCCTATGTCTGGGCACTGCTGGGAGGACTCTCACCAACCCCTCCTGTGTCTGGGCACTGCTGGGAGTGATAGGCACCCACCCCTCCTATGTCTGGGCACTGCTGGGAGGACTCTGCACCCACCCCTCCTATGTCTGGGCACTGCTGGGAGGACTCTCACCCACCCCTCCTGTGTCTGGGCACTGCTGGGAGTGATAGGCACCCATCCCTCCTGTGTCTGGGCACTGCTGGGAGTGATAGGCACCCACTCCTCCTGTGTCTGGGCACTGCTGGGAGTGATAGGCACCCACCCCTCCTATGTCTGGGCACTGCTGGGAGGACTCTGCACCCACCCCTTCTATGTCTGGGCACTGCTGGAAGTGATAGGCACCCACCCCTCCTATGTCTGGGCACTGCTGGGAGTGATAGTCACCCACCCCTCCTATGACTGGGCTCTGCTGGGAGGACTCTGCACCCACCCCTCCTGTGTCTGGGCACTGCTGGGAGGACTCTGCACCCACCCCTCCTATGTCTGGGCACTGCTGGGAGGACTCTCCACCCACCCCTCCTGTGTCTGGGCACTGCTGGGAGTGATAGGCACCCACCCCTCCTATGTCTGGGCACTGCTGGGGGGACTCTGCACCCACCCCTCCTGTGTCTGGGCACTGCTGGGGGGACTCTGCACCCACCCCTCCTATGTCTGGGCACTACTGGGAGGACTCTCACCCACCCCTCCTGTGTCTGGGCACTGCTGGCAGTGATAGGCACCCACCCTTCCTGTGTCTGGGCACTGCTGGGAGTGATAGGCACCCACCCCTCCTATGTCTGGGCACTGCTGGGAGGACTCTCACCCACCCCTCCTGTGTCTGGGCACTGCTGGGAGTGATAGGCACCCACCCTTCCTATGTCTGGGCACTGCTGGGGGTACTCTGCACCCACCCCTCCTGTGTCTGGGCACTGCTGGGGGGACTCTGCACCCACCCCTCCTATGTCTGGGCACTGCTGGGAGTACTCTGCACCCACCCCTCCTATGTCTGGGCACTGCTGGGAGGACTCTCACCCACCCCTCCTGTGTCTGGGCACTGCTGGGAGTGATAGGCACCCACCCCTCCTATCTCTGGGCACTGCTGGGGGGACTCTACACCCACCCCTCCTATGTCTGGGCACTGCTGGGGGGACTCTGCACCCACCCCTCCTGTGTCTGGGCACTGCTGGAGGGACTCTGCACCCACCCCTCCTATGTCTGGGCACTGCTGGAGGGACTCTGCACCCACCCCTCCTATGTCTGGGCACTGCTGGGAGGACTCTGCACCCACCCCTCCTATGTCTGGGCACTGCTGGGAGTGATAGGCACCCACCCCTCCTATGTCTGGGCACTGCTGGGAGTGATAGGCACTCACCCCTCCTATGTTTGGGCACTGCTGGGGGGACTCTGCACCCACCCCTCCTATGTCTGGGCACTGCTGGGAGGACTCTGCACCCACCCCTCCTGTGTCTGGGCACTGCTGGGGGGACTCTGCACCCACCCCTCCTATGTCTGGGCACTGTTGGGAGGACTCTGCACCCACCCCTCCTATGTCTGGGCACTGCTGGGGGGACTCTGCACCCACCATTCCTATGTCTGGGCACTGCTGGGAGGACTCTCACCCACCCCTCCTGTGTCTAGGCACTGCTGGGAGTGATAGGCACCCACCCCTCCTATGTCTGGGCACTGCTAGAAGTGATAGGCACCCACCCCTCCTATGTCTGGGCACTGCTGGGAGTGATAGGCACCCACCCCTCCTATGACTGGGCACTGCTGGGAGGACTCTGCACCCACCCCTCCTGTGTCTGGGCACTGCTGGGAGTGATAGGCACCCACCCCTCCTATATCTGGGCACTGCTGGGGGGGGACTCTGCACCCACCCCTCCTATGTCTGGGCACTGCTGGGGGGGGACTCTGCACCCACCCCTCCTATGTCTGGGCACTGCTGGAGGGACTCTGCACCCACCCCTCCTATGTCTGGGCACTGCTGGGAGGACTCTGCACCCACCCCTCCTATGTCTGGGCACTGCTGGGAGTGATAGGCACCCACCCCTCCTATGTCTGGGCACTGCTGGGAGGACTCTGCACCCACCCCTCCTATGTCTGGGCACTGCTGGTAGGACTCTCACCCACCCCTCCTGTGTCTGTGCACTGCTGGGAGTGATAGGCACCCACCCCTCCTATGTCTGGGCACTGCTGGGAGGACTCTGCACCCACCCCTCCTATGTCTGGGCACTGCTGGGAGGACTCTCACCCACCCCTCCTGTGTCTGGGCACTGCTGGGAGTGATAGGCACCCATCCCTCCTGTGTCTAGGCACTGCTGGGAGTGATAGGCACCCACTCCTCCTGTGTCTGGGCACTGCTGGGAGTGATAGGCACCCACCCCTCCTATGTCTGGGCACTGCTGGGAGGACTCTGTACCCACCCCTCCTGTGTCTGGGCACTGCTGGGGGGACTCTGCACCCACCCCTCCTATGTCTGGGCACTGCTGGGAGGACTCTCACCCACTCCTCCTGTGTCTGGGTACTGCTGGGAGTGATAGGCACCCACCCCTCCTGTGTCTGGGCACTGCTGGGAGTGATATGCACCCACCCCTCCTATGTCTGGGCACTGCTGGGAGTGATAGGCACCCACCCCTCCTATGTCTGGGCACTGCTGGGAGGACTCTGCACCCACCCCTCCTATGTCTGGGCACTGCTGGGAGTGATAGGCACCCACTCCTCCTGTGTCTGGGCACTGCTGGGAGTGATAGGCACCCACCCCTCCTATGTCTGGGCACTGCTGGGAGGACTCTGCACCAACCCCTCCTATGTCTGGGCACTGCTGGAAGTGATAGGCACCCACCCCTCCTATGTCTGGGCACTGCTGGGAGTGATAGGCACCCACCCCTCCTATGACTGGGCACTGCTGGGAGGACTCTGCACCCACCCCTCCTGTGTCTGGGCACTGCTGGGAGTGATAGGCACCCACCCACCTATGTCTGGGCACTGCTGGGGGGACTCTGCACCCACCCCTCCTGTGTCTGGGCACTGCTGTGGGGACTCTGCACCCACCCTCCTATGTCTGGGCACTGCTGGGAGTGATAGGCATCCACCCCTCCTATGTCTGGGCACTGCTGGGGGGACTCTGCACGCACCCCTCCTGTGTCTGGGCACTGCTGGGGGGAATCTGCACCCACCCCTCCTATGTCTGGGCACTGCTGGGAGTCATAGGCAACCACCCCTCCTATGTCTGGGCACTGCTGGGGGGACTCTGCACCCACCCCTCCTATGTCTGGGCACTGCTGGGGGGGACTCTGCACCCACCCCTCCTATGTCTGGGCACTGCTGGAGGGACTCTGCACCCACCCCTCCTATGTCTGGGCACTGCTGGGGGGACTCTGCACCCACCCCTCCTGTGTCTGGGCACTGCTGGGGGGACTCTGCACCCACCCCTCCTATGTCTGGGCACTGCTGGGAGTCATAGGCACCCACCCCTCCTATGTCTGGGCACTGCTGGGGGGACTCTGCACCCACCCCTCCTATGTCTGGGCACTGCTGGGGGGGGACTCTGCACCCACCCCTCCTATGTCTGGGCACTGCAGGGGGGGGACTCTGCACCCACCCCTCCTATGTCTGGGCACTGCTGGAGGGACTCTGCACCCACCCCTCCTATGTCTGGGCACTGCTGGGAGTGATAGGCACCCACCCCTCCTATGTCTGGGCACTGCTGGGAGGACTCTGCACCCACCCCTCCTATGTCTGGGCACTGCTGGGAGGACTCTCACCCACCCCTTCTGTGTCTGGGCACTGCTGGGAGTGATAGGCACCCACCCCTCCTATGTCTGGGCACTGCTGGGAGGACTCTGCACCCACCCCTCCTATGTCTGGGCACTGCTGGGAGGACTCTCACCCACCCCTCCTGTGTCTGGACACTGCTGGGGGGACTCTGCACCCACCCCTCCTGTGTCTGGGCACTGCTGGGGGGACTCTGCACCCACCCCTCCTATGTCTGGGCACTGCTGGGAGGACTCTCACCCACCCCTCCTGTGTCTGGGTACTGCTGGGAGTGATAGGCACCCACCCCTCCTGTGTCTGGGCACTGCTCGGAGTGATAGGCACCCACCCCTCCTATGTCTGGGCACTGCTGGGGGGACTCTGCACCCACCCCTCCTATGTCTGGGCACTGCTAGGAGGGACTCTCACCCACCCCTCCTGTGTCTGGGCACTGCTGGAGGGACTCTGCACCCACCCATCCTATGTCTGGGCACTGCTGGGAGGACTCTCACCCACCCCTCCTGTGTCTGGGCACTGCTGGGAGTGATAGGCACCCACCCCTCCTATGTCTGGGCACTGCTGGGAGGACTCTGCACCCACCCCTCCTATTTCTGGGCACTGCTGGGAGTGATAGGCACCCACCCCTCCTATGTCTGGGCACTGCTGGGAGGACTCTGCACAACCCCTCCTATGTCTGGGCACTGCTGGGGGGACTCTGCACCCACCACTCCTATGTCTGGGCACTGCTGGGGGGACTCTGCACCCACCCCTCCTATGTCTGGGCACTGCTGGGGGGACTCTGCACCCACCCCTCCTGTGTCTGGGCACTGCTGGGGGGACTCTGCACCCACCCTCCTATGTCTGGGCACTGCTGGGAGTGATAGGCATCCACCCCTCCTATGTCTGGGCACTGCTGGGGGGACTCTGCACCCACCCCTCCTGTGTCTGGGCACTGCTGGGGGGACTCTGCACCCACCCCTCCTATGTATGGGCACTGCTGGGAGTCATAGGCACCCACCCCTCCTATGTCTGGGCACTGCTGGGGGGACTCTGCACCCACCCCTCCTATGTCTGGGCACTGCTGGGGGGGGACTCTGCACCCACCCCTCCTATGTCTGGGCACTGCTGGAGGGACTCTGCACCCACCCCTCCTATGTCTGGGCACTGCTGGGAGGACTCTGCACCCACCCCTCCTATGTCTGGGCACTGCTGGGAGTGATAGGCACCTACCCCTCCTATGTCTGGGCACTGCTGGGAGGACTCTGCACCCACCCCTCCTATGTCTGGGCACTGCTGGGAGGACTCTCACCAACCCCTCCTGTGTCTGGGCACTGCTGGGAGTGATAGGCACCCACCCCTCCTATGTCTGGGCACTGCTGGGAGGACTCTGCACCCACCCCTCCTATGTCTGGGCACTGCTGGGAGTGATAGGCACCCACCCCTCCTATGTCTGGGCACTGCTGGGAGGACTCTCACCCACCCCTCCTGTGTCTGGGCACTGCTGGGAGTGATAGGCACCCATCCCTCCTGTGTCTGGGCACTGCTGGGAGTGATAGGCACCCACTCCTCCTGTGTCTGGGCACTGCTGGGAGTGATAGGCACCCACCCCTCCTATGTCTGGGCACTGCTGGGAGGACTCTGCACCCACCCCTTCTATGTCTGGGCACTGCTGGAAGTGATAGGCACCCACCCCTCCTATGTCTGGGCACTGCTGGGAGTGATAGTCACCCACCCCTCCTATGACTGGGCACTGCTGGGAGGACTCTGCACCCACCCCTCCTGTGTCTGGGCACTGCTGGGAGGACTCTGCACCCACCCCTCCTATGTCTGGGCACTGCTGGGAGGACTCTCCACCCACCCCTCCTGTGTCTGGGCCCTGCTGGGAGTGATAGGCACCCACCCCTCCAATGTCTGGGCACTGCTGGGGGGACTCTGCACCCACCCCTCCTGTGTCTGGGCACTGCTGGGGGGACTCTGCACCCACCCCTCCTATGTCTGGGCACTACTGGGAGGACTCTCACCCTCCCCTCCTGTGTCTGGGCACTGCTGGCAGTGATAGGCACCCACCCTTCCTGTGTCTGGGCACTGCTGGCAGTGATAGGCACCCACCCTTCCTGTGTCTGGGCACTGCTGGGAGTGATAGGCACCCACCCCTCCTATGTCTGGGCACTGCTGGGAGGACTCTCACCCACCCCTCCTGTGTCTGGGCACTGCTGGGAGTGATAGGCACCCACCCTTCCTATGTCTGGGCACTGCTGGGGGTACTCTACACCCACCTCTCCTATGTCTGGGCACTGCTGGGGGGACTCTGCACCCACCCCTCCTGTGTCTGGGCACTGCTGGAGGGACTCTGCACCCACCCCTCCTATGTCTGGGCACTGCTGGAGGGACTCTGCACCCACCCCTCCTATGTCTGGGCACTGCTGGGAGGACTCTGCACCCACCCCTCCTATGTCTGGGCACTGCTGGGAGTGATAGGCACCCACCCCTCCTATGTCTGGGCACTGCTGGGAGTGATAGGCACTCACCCCTCCTATGTTTGGGCACTGCTGGGGGGACTCTGCACCCACCCCTCCTATGTCTGGGCACTGCTGGGAGGACTCTGCACCCACCCCTCCTATGTCTGGGCACTGCTGGGGGGACTCTGCACCCACCATTCCTATGTCTGGGCACTGCTGGGAGGACTCTCACCCACCCCTCCTGTGTCTAGGCACTGCTGGGAGTGATAGGCACCCACCCCTCCTATGTTTGGGCACTGCTGGAAGTGATAGGCACCCACCCCTCCTATGTCTGGGCACTGCTGGGAGTGATAGGCACCCACCCCTCCTATGACTGGGCACTGCTGGGAGGACTCTGCACCCACCCCTCCTGTGTCTGGGCACTGCTGGGAGTGATAGGCACCCACCCCTCCTATATCTGGGCACTGCTGGGGGGACTCTGCACCCACCCCTCCTGTGTCTGGGCACTGCTGTGGGGACTCTGCACCCACCCTCCTATGTCTGGGCACTGCTGGGAGTGATAGGCATCCACCCCTCCTATGTCTGGGCACTACTGGGGGGACTCTGCACCCACCCCTCCTGTGTCTGGGCACTGCTGGGGGGACTCTGCACCCACCCCTCCTATGTCTGGGCACTGCTGGGGGGACTCTGCACCCACCCCTCCTATGTCTGGGCACTGCTGGGGGGGGGACTCTGCACCCACCCCTCCTATGTCTGGGCACTGCTGGAGGGACTCTGCACCCACCCCTCCTATGTCTGGGCACTGCTGGGAGGACTCTGCACCCACCCCTCCTATGTCTGGGCACTGCTGGGAGTGATAGGCACCCACCCCTCCTATGTCTGGGCACTGCTGGGAGGACTCTGCACCCACCCCTCCTATGTCTGGGCACTGCTGGGAGGACTCTTACCCACCCCTCCTGTGTCTGGGCAGTGCTGGGAGTGATAGGCACCCACCCCTCCTATGTCTGGGCACTGCTGGGAGGACTCTGCACCCACCCCTCCTATGTCTGGGCACTGCTGGGAGGACTCTCACCCACCCCTCCTGTGTCTGGGCACTGCTGGGAGTGATAGGCACCCATCCCTCCTGTGTCTAGGCACTGCTGGGAGTGATAGGCACCCACTCCTCCTGTGTCCGGGCACTGCTGGGAGTGATAGGCACCCACCCCTCCTATGTCTGGGCACTGCTGGGAGGACTCTGTACCCACCCCTCCTGTGTCTGGGCACTGCTGGGGGGACTCTGCACCCACCCCTCCTATGTCTGGGCACTGCTGGGAGGACTCTCACCCACTCCTCCTGTGTCTGGGTACTGCTGGGAGTGATAGGCACCCACCCCTCCTGTGTCTGGGCACTGCTGGGAGTGATATGCACCCACCCCTCCTATGTCTGGGCACTGCTGGGAGTGATAGGCACCCACCCCTCCTATGTCTGGGCACTGCTGGGAGGACTCTCACCCACCCCTCCTGTGTCTGGGCACTGCTGGGAGTGATAG
Source organism: Triturus cristatus (assembly GCF_964204655.1). Classification (NCBI taxonomy): domain Eukaryota; kingdom Metazoa; phylum Chordata; class Amphibia; order Caudata; family Salamandridae; genus Triturus; species Triturus cristatus. Next base: position 475,921,333 of record NC_140579.1, on the reverse strand, counting down.
GCACCCACCCCTCCTATGTCTGGGCACTGCTGGGAGGACTCTGCACCCACCCCTCCTATGTCTGGGCACTGCTGGGAGGACTCTCACCCACCCCTCCTGTGTCTGGACACTGCTGGGGGGACTCTGCACCCACCCCTCCTGTGTCTGGGCACTGCTGGGGGGACTCTGCACCCACCCCTCCTATGTCTGGGCACTGCTGGGAGGACTCTCACCCACCCCTCCTGTGTCTGGGTACTGCTGGGAGTGATAGGCACCCACCCCTCCTGTGTCTGGGCACTGCTGGGAGTGATAGGCACCCACCCCTCCTATGTCTGGGCACTGCTGGGGGGACTCTGCACCCACCCCTCCTATGTCTGAGCACTGCTAGGAGGGACTCTCACCCACCCCTCCTGTGTCTGGGCACTGCTGGAGGGACTCTGCACCCACCCGTCCTATGTCTGGGCACTGCTGGGAGGACTCTCACCCACCCCTCCTGTGTCTGGGCACTGCTGGGAGTGATAGGCACCCACCCCTCTTATGTCTGGGCACTGCTGGGAGGACTCTGCACCCACCCCTCCTATGTCTGGGCACTGCTGGGAGTGATAGGCACCCACCCCTCCTATGTCTGGGCACTGCTGGGAGGACTCTGCACAACCCCTCCTATGTCTGGGCACTGCTGGGGGGACTCTGCACCCACCACTCCTATGTCTGGGCACTGCTGGGGGGACTCTGCACCCACCCCTCCTATGTCTGGGCACTGCTGGGGGGACTCTGCACCCACCCCTCCTGTGTCTGGGCACTGCTGGGGGGACTCTGCACCCACCCTCCTATGTCTGGGCACTGCTGGGAGTGATAGGCATCCACCCCTCCTATGTCTGGGCACTGCTGGGGGGACTCTGCACCCACCCCTCCTGTGTCTGGGCACTGCTGGGGGGACTCTGCACCCACCCCTCCTATGTCTGGGCACTGCTGGGAGTCATAGGCACCCACCCCTCCTATGTCTGGGCACTGCTGGGGGGACTCTGCACCCACCCCTCCTATGTCTGGGCACTGCTGGGGGGGGACTCTGCACCCACCCCTCCTATGTCTGGGCACTGCTGGAGGGACTCTGCACCCACCACTCCTATGTCTGGGCACTGCTGGGAGGACTCTGCACCCACCCCTCCTATGTCTGGGCACTGCTGGGAGTGATAGGCACCCACCCCTCCTATGTCTGGGCACTGCTGGGAGGACTCTGCACCCACCCCTCCTATGTCTGGGCACTGCTGGGAGGACTCTCACCAACCCCTCCTGTGTCTGGGCACTGCTGGGAGTGATAGGCACCCACCCCTCCTTTGTCTGGGCACTGCTGGGAGGACTCTGCACCCACCCCTCCTATGTCTGGGCACTGCTGGGAGTGATAGGCACCCAGCCCTCCTATGTCTGGGCACTGCTGGGAGGACTCTCACCCACCCCTCCTGTGTCTGGGCACTGCTGGGAGTGATAGGCACCCATCCCTCCTGTGTCTGGGCACTGCTGGGAGTGATAGGCACCCACTCCTCCTGTGTCTGGGCACTGCTGGGAGTGATAGGCACCCACCCCTCCTATGTCTGGGCACTGCTGGGAGGACTCTGCACCCACCCCTTCTATGTCTGGGCACTGCTGGAAGTGATAGGCACCCACCCCTCCTATGTCTGGGCACTGCTGGGAGTGATAGTCACCCACCCCTCCTATGACTGGGCACTGCTGGGAGGACTCTGCACCCACCCCTCCTGTGTCTGGGCACTGCTGGGAGGACTCTGCACCCACCCCTCCTATGTCTGGGCACTGCTGGGAGGACTCTCCACCCACCCCTCCTGTGTCAGGGCACTGCTGGGAGTGATAGGCACCCACCCCTCCTATGTCTGGGCACTGCTGGGGGGACTCTGCACCCACCCCTCCTGTGTCTGGGCACTGCTGGGGGGACTCTGCACCCACCCCTCCTATGTCTGGGCACTACTGGGAGGACTCTCACCCACCCCTCCTGTGTCTGGGCACTGCTGGCAGTGATAGGCACCCACCCTTCCTGTGTCTGGGCACTGCTGGGAGTGATAGGCACCCACCCCTCCTATGTCTGGGCACTGCTGGGAGGACTCTCACCCACCCCTCCTGTGTCTGGGCACTGCTGGGAGTGATAGGCACCCACCCTTCCTATGTCTGGGCACTGCTGGGGGTACTCTGCACCCACCCCTCCTGTGTCTGGGCACTGCTGGGGGGACTCTGCACCCACCCCTCCTATGTCTGGGCACTGCTGGGAGTACTCTGCACCCACCCCTCCTATGTCTGGGCACTGCTGGGAGGACTCTCACCCACCCCTCCTGTGTCTGGGCACTGCTGGGATTGATAGGCACCCACCCCTCCTATCTCTGGGCACTGCTGGGGGGACTCTACACCCACCCCTCCTATGTCTGGGCACTGCTGGGGGGACTCTGCACCCACCCCTCCTGTGTCTGGGCACTGCTGGAGGGACTCCGCACCCACCCCTCCTATGTCTGGGCACTGCTGGAGGGACTCTGCACCCACCCCTCCTATGTCTGGGCACTGCTGGGAGGACTCTGCACCCACCCCTCCTATGTCTGGGCACTGCTGGGAGTGATAGGCACCCACCCCTCCTATGTCTGGGCACTGCTGGGAGTGATAGGCACTCACCCCTCCTATTTTTGGGCACTGCTGGGGGGACTCTGCATCCACCCCTCCTATGTCTGGGCACTGCTGGGAGGACTCTGCACCCACCCCTCCTGTGTCTGGGCACTGCTGGGGGGACTCTGCACCCACCCCTCCTATGTCTGGGCACTGCTGGGAGGACTCTGCACCCACCCCTCCTATGTCTGGGCACTGCTGGGGGGACTCTGCACCCACCATTCCTATGTCTGGGCACTGCTGGGAGGACTCTCACCCACCCCTCCTGTGTCTAGGCACTGCTGGGAGTGATAGGCACCCACCCCTCCTATGTCTGGGCACTGCTGGAAGTGATAGGCACCCACCCCTCCTATGTCTGGGCACTGCTGGAAATGATAGGCACCCACCCCTCCTATGACTGGGCACTGCTGGGAGGACTCTGCACCCACCCCTTCTGTGTCTGGGCACTGCTGGGAGTGATAGGCACCCACCCCTCCTATATCTGGGCACTGCTGGGGGGACTCTGCACCCACCCCTCCTGTGTCTGGGCACTGCTGTGGGGACTCTGCACCCACCCTCCTATGTCTGGGCACTGCTGGGAGTGATAGGCATCCACCCCTCCTATGTCTGGGCACTACTGGGGGGACTCTGCACCCACCCCTCCTGTGTCTGGGCACTGCTGGGGGGACTCTGCACCCACCCCTCCTATGTCTGGGCACTGCTGGGAGTCATAGGCACCCACCCCTCCTATGTCTGGGCACTGCTGGGGGGACTCTGCACCCACCCCTCCTATGTCTGGGCACTGCTGGGGGGGGGCCTCTGCACCCACCCCTCCTATGTCTGGGCACTGCTGGGGGGGGACTCTGCACCCACCCCTCCTATGTCTGGGCACTGCTGGAGGGACTCTGCACCCACCCCTCCTATGTCTGGGCACTGCTGGGAGGACTCTGCACCCACCCCTCCTATGTCTGGGCACTGCTGGGAGTGATAGGCACCCACCCCTCCTATGTCTGGGCACTGCTGGGAGGACTCTGCACCCACCCCTCCTATGTTTGGGCACTGCTGGGAGGACTCTCACCCACCCCTCCTGTGTCTGGGCACTGCTGGGAGTGATAGGCACCCACCCCTCCTATGTCTGGGCACTGCTGGGAGGACTCTGCACCCACCCCTCCTATGTCTGGGCACTGCTGGGAGGACTCTCACCCACCCCTCCTGTGTCTGGGCACTGCTGGGAGTGATAGGCACCCATCCCTCCTGTGTCTAGGCACTGCTGGGAGTGATAGGCACCCACTCCTCCTGTGTCTGGGCACTGCTGGGAGTGATAGGCACCCACCCCTCCTATGTCTGGGCACTGCTGGGAGGACTCTGTACCCACCCCTCCTGTGTCTGGGCACTGCTGGGGGGACTCTGCACCCACCCCTCCTATGTCTGGGCACTGCTGGGAGGACTCTCACCCACTCCTCCTGTGTCTGGGTACTGCTGGGAGTGATAGGCACCCACCCCTCCTGTGTCTGGGCACTGCTGGGAGTGATATGCACCCACCCCTCCTATGTCTGGGCATTGCTGGGAGTGATAGGCACCCACCCCTCCTATGTCTGGGCACTGCTGGGAGGACTCTGCACCCACCCCTCCTATGTCTGGGCACTGCTGGGAGTGATAGGCACCCACTCCTCCTGTGTCTGGGCACTGCTGGGAGTGATAGGCACCCACCCCTCCTATGTCTGGGCACTGCTGGGAGGACTCTGCACCAACCCCTCCTATGTCTGGGCACTGCTGGAAGTGATAGGCACCCACCCCTCCTATGTCTGGGCACTGCTGGGAGTGATAGGCACCCACCCCTCCTATGACTGGGCACTGCTGGGAGGACTCTGTACCCACCCCTCCTGTGTCTGGGCACTGCTGGGAGTGATAGGCACCCACCCCTCCTATGTCTGGGCACTGCTGGGGGGACTCTGCACCCACCCCTCCTGTGTCTGGGCACTGCTGTGGGGACTCTGCACCCACCCTCCTATGTCTGGGCACTGCTGGGAGTGATAGGCATCCACCCCTCCTATGTCTGGGCACTGCTGGGGGCACTCTGCACTCACCCCTCCTGTGTCTGGGCACTGCTGGGGGGACTCTGCACCCACCCCTCCTATGTCTGGGCACTGCTGGGAGTCATAGGCAACAACCCCTCCTATGTCTGGGCACTGCTGGGGGGACTCTGCACCCACCCCTCCTATGTCTGGGCACTGCTGGGGGGGGGACTCTGCACCCACCCCTCCTATGTCTGGGCACTGCTGGAGGGACTCTGCACCCACCCCTCCTATGTCTGGGCACTGCTGGGAGTGATAGGCACCCACTCCTCCTGTGTCTGGGCACTGCTGGGAGTGATAGGCACCCACCCCTCCTATGTCTGGGCACTGCTGGGAGGACTCTGCACCAACCCCTCCTATGTCTGGGCACTGCTGGAAGTGATAGGCACCCACCCCTCCTATGTCTGGGCACTGCTGGGAGTGATAGGCACCCACCCCTCCTATGACTGGGCACTGCTGGGAGGACTCTACACCCACCCCTCCTGTGTCTGGGCACTGCTGGGAGTGATAGGCACCCACCCCTCCTATGTCTGGGCACTGCTGGGGGGACTCTGCACCCACCCCTCCTGTGTCTGGGCACTGCTGTGGGGACTCTGCACCCACCCTCCTATGTCTGGGCACTGCTGGGAGTGATAGGCATCCACCCCTCCTATGTCTGGGCACTGCTGGGGGGACTCTGCACGCACCCCTCCTGTGTCTGGGCACTGCTGGGGGGACTCTGCACCCACCCCTCCTATGTCTGGGCACTGCTGGGAGTCATAGGCAACCACCCCTCCTATGTCTGGGCACTGCTGGGGGGACTCTGCACCCACCCCTCCTATGTCTGGGCACTGCTGGGGGGGGACTCTGCACCCACCCCTCCTATGTCTGGGCACTGCTGGAGGGACTCTGCACCCACCCCTCCTATGTCTGGGCACTGCTGGGGGGACTCTGCACCCACCCCTCCTGTGTCTGGGCACTGCTGGGGGGACTCTGCACCCACCCCTCCTATGTCTGGGCACTGCTGGGAGTCATAGGCACCCACCCCTCCTATGTCTGGGCACTGCTGGGGGGACTCTGCACCCACCCCTCCTATGTCTGGGCACTGCTGGGGGGGGGACTCTGCACCCACCCCTCCTATGTCTGGGCACTGCAGGGGGGGACTCTGCACCCACCCCTCCTATGTCTGGGCACTGCTGGAGGGACTCTGCACCCACCCCTCCTATGTCTGGGCACTGCTGGGAGGACTCTGCACCCACCCCTCCTATGTCTGGGCACTGCTGGGAGTGATAGGCACCCACCCCTCCTATGTCTGGGCACTGCTGGGAGGACTCTGCACCCACCCCTCCTATGTCTGGGCACTGCTGGGAGGACTCTCACCCACCCCTCCTGTGTCTGGGCACTGCTGGGAGTGATAGGCACCCACCCCTCCTATGTCTGGGCACTGCTGGGAGGACTCTGCACCCACCCCTCCTATGTCTGGGCACTGCTGGGAGGACTCTCACCCACCCCTCCTGTGTCTGGACACTGCTGGGAGTGATAGGCACCCATCCCTCCTGTGTCTAGGCACTGCTGGGAGTGATAGGCACCCACTCCTCCTGTGTCTGGGCACTGCTGGGAGTGATAGGCACCCACCCCTCCTATGTCTGGGCACTGCTGGGAGGACTCTGCACCCACCCCTCCTGTGTCTGGGCACTGCTGGGGGGACTCTGCACCCACCCCTCCTATGTCTGGGCACTGCTGGGAGGACTCTCACCCACTCCTCCTGTGTCTGGGTACTGCTGGGAGTGATAGGCACCCACCCCTCCTGTGTCTGGGCACTGCTGGGAGTGATAGGCACCCACCCCTCCTATGTCTGGGCACTGCTGGGAGTGATAGGCACCCACCCTTCCTATGTCTGGGCACTGCTGGGAGGACTCTGCACCCACCCCTCCTATGTCTGGGCACTGCTGGGAGTGATAGGCACCCACTCCTCCTGTGTCTGGGCACTGCTGGGAGTGATAGGCACCCACCCCTCCTATGTCTGGGCACTGCTGGGAGGACTCTGCACCCACCCCTCCTATGTCTGGGCACTGCTGCAAGTGATAGGCACCCACCCCTCCTGTGTCTGGGCACTGCTGGGAGTGATAGGCACCCACCCCTCCTATGTCTGGGCACTGCTGGGGGGACTCTGCACCCACCCCTCCTGTGTCTGGGCACTGCTGTGGGGACTCTGCACCCACCCTCCTATGTCTGGGCACTGCTGGGAGTGATAGGCATCCACCCCTCCTATGTCTGGGCACTGCTGGGGGGACTCTGCACCCACCCCTCCTGTGTCTGGGCACTGCTGGGGGGACTCTGCACCCACCCCTCCTATGTCTGGGCACTGCTGGGAATCATAGGCAACCACCCCTCCTATGTCTGGGCACTGCTGGGGGGACTCTGCACCCACCCCTCCTATGTCTGGGCACTGCTGGGGGGGGGACTCTGCACCCACCCCTCCTATGTCTGGGCACTGCTGGAGGGACTCTGCACCAACCCCTCCTATGTCTGGGCACTGCTGGGAGGACTCTGCACCCACCCCTCCTATGTCTGGGCACTGCTGGGAGTGATAGGCACCCACCCCTCCTATGTCTGGGCACTGCTGGGGGGACTCTGCACCCACCCCTCCTGTGTCTGGGCACTGCTGGGGGGACTCTGCATCCACCCCTCCTGTGTCTGGGCACTGCTGGGAGTGATAGGCACCCACCCCTCCTATGTCTGGGCACTGCTGGGAGGACTCTGCACCCACCCCTTCTATGTCTGGGCACTGCTGGAAGTGATAGTCACCCACCCCTCCTATGTCTGGGCACTGCTGGGAGTGATCGGCACCCACCCCTCCTATGACTGGGCACTGCTGGGAGGACTCTGCACCCACCCCTCCTATGTCTGGGCACTGCTGGGAGTGATAGGCACCCACCCCTCCTATGTCTGGGCACTGCTGGGGGGACTCTGCACCCACCCCTCCTGTGTCTGGGCACTGCTGGGGGGACTCTGCACCCACCCCTCCTATGTCTGGGCACTGCTGGGGGGACTCTGCACCCACCCCTCCTGTGTCTGGGCACTGCTGGGAGGACTCTCCACCCACCCCTCCTGTGTCTGGGCACTGCTGGGAGTGATAGGCACCCACCCCTCCAATGTCTGGGCACTGCTGGGGGGACTCTGCACCCACCCCTCCTGTGTCTGGGCACTGCTGGGGGGACTCTGCACCCACCCCTCCTATGTCTGGGCACTACTGGGAGGACTCTCACCCACCCCTCCTGTGTCTGGGCACTGCTGGCAGTGATAGGCACCCACCCTTCCTGTGTCTGGGCACTGCTGGGAGTGATAGGCACCCACCCCTCCTATGTCTGGGCACTGCTGGGAGGACTCTCACCCACCCCTCCTGTGTCTGGGCACTGCTGGGAGTGATAGGCACCCACCCTTCCTATGTCTGGGCACTGCTGGGGGTACTCTACACCCACCCCTCCTATGTCTGGGCACTGCTGGGGGGACTCTGCACCCACCCCTCCTGTGTCTGGGCACTGCTGGAGGGACTCTGCACCCACCCCTCCTATGTCTGGGCACTGCTGGAGGGACTCTGCACCCACCCCTCCTATGTCTGGGCACTGCTGGGAGGACTCTGCACCCACCCCTCCTATGTCTGGGCACTGCTGGTAGTGATAGGCACCCACCCCTCCTATGTCTGGGCACTGCTGGGAGTGATAGGCACTCACCCCTCCTATGTTTGGGCACTGCTGGGGGGACTCTGCACCCACCCCTCCTATGTCTGGGCACTGCTGGGAGGACTCTGCACCCACCCCTCCTGTGTCTGGGCACTGCTGGGGGGACTCTGCACCCACCCCTCCTATGTCTGGGCACTGCTGGGAGGACTCTGCACCCACCCCTCCTATGTCTGGGCACTGCTGGGGGGACTCTGCACCCACCATTCCTATGTCTGGGCACTGCTGGGAGGACTCTCACCCACCCCTCCTGTGTCTAGGCACTGCTGGGAGTGATAGGCACCCACCCCTCCTATGTTTGGGCACTGCTGGAAGTGATAGGCACCCACCCCTCCTATGTCTGGGCACTGCTGGGAGTGATAGGCACCCACCCCTCCTATGACTGGGCACTGCTGGGAGGACTGTGCACCCACCCCTCCTGTGTCTGGGCACTGCTGGGAGTGATAGGCACCCACCCCTCCTATATCTGGGCACTGCTGGGGGGACTCTGCACCCACCCCTCCTGTGTCTGGGCACTGCTGTGGGGACTCTGCACCCACCCTCCTATGTCTGGGCACTGCTGGGAGTGATAGGCATCCACCCCTCCTATGTCTGGGCACTACTGGGGGGACTCTGCACCCACCCCTCCTGTGTCTGGGCACTGCTGGGGGGACTCTGCACCCACCCCTCCTATGTCTGGGCACTGCTGGGGGGACTCTGCACCCACCCCTCCTATGTCTGGGCACTGCTGGGGGGGGGACTCTGCACCCACCCCTCCTATGTCTGGGCACTGCTGGGGGGGACTCTGCACCCACCCCTCCTATGTCTGGGCACTGCTGGAGGGACTCTGCACCCACCCCTCCTATGTCTGGGCACTGCTGGGAGGACTCTGCACCCACCCCTCCTATGTCTGGGCACTGCTGGGAGTGATAGGCACCCACCCCTCCTATGTCTGGGCACTGCTGGGAGGACTCTGCACCCACCCCTCCTATGTCTGGGCACTGCTGGGAGGACTCTCACCCACCCCTCCTGTGTCTGGGCAGTGCTGGGAGTGATAGGCACCCACCCCTCCTATGTCTGGGCACTGCTGGGAGGACTCTGCACCCACCCCTCCTATGTCTGGGCACTGCTGGGAGGACTCTCACCCACCCCTCCTGTGTCTGGGCACTGCTGGGAGTGATAGGCACCCATCCCTCCTGTGTCTAGGCACTGCTGGGAGTGATAGGCACCCACTCCTCCTGTGTCCGGGCACTGCTGGGAGTGATAGGCACCCACCCCTCCTATGTCTGGGCACTGCTGGGAGGACTCTGTACCCACCCCTCCTGTGTCTGGGCACTGCTGGGGGGACTCTGCACCCACCCCTCCTATGTCTGGGCACTGCTGGGAGGACTCTCACCCACTCCTCCTGTGTCTGGGTACTGCTGGGAGTGATAGGCACCCACCCCTCCTGTGTCTGGGCACTGCTGGGAGTGATATGCACCCACCCCTCCAATGTCTGGGCACTGCTGGGAGTGATAGGCACCCACCCCTCCTATGTCTGGGCACTGCTGGGAGGACTCTGCACCCACCCCTCCTATGTCTGGGCACTGCTGGGAGGACTCTCACCCACCCCTCCTGTGTCTGGGCACTGCTGGGAGTGATAGGCACCCACCCCTCCTATGTCTGGGCACTGCTGGGAGGACTCTGCACCCACCCCTCCTATGTCTGGGCACTGCTGGGAGGACTCTCACCCACCCCTCCTGTGTCTGGACACTGCTGGGGGGACTCTGCACCCACCCCTCCTGTGTCTGGGCACTGCTGGGGGGACTCTGCACCCACCCCTCCTATGTCTGGGCACTGCTGGGAGGACTCTTACCCACCCCTCCTGTGTCTGGGTACTGCTGGGAGTGATAGGCACCCACCCCTCCTGTGTCTGGGCACTGCTGGGACTGATAGGCACCCACCCCTCCTATGTCTGGGCACTGCTGGGGGGACTCTGCACCCACCCCTCCTATGTCTGGGCACTGCTAGGAGGGACTCTCACCCACCCCTCCTGTGTCTGGGCACTGCTGGAGGGACTCTGCACCCACCCATCCTATGTCTGGGCACTGCTGGGAGGACTCTCACCCACCCCTCCTGTGTCTGGGCACTGCTGGGAGTGATAGGCACCCACCCCTCCTATGTCTGGGCACTGCTGGGAGGACTCTGCACCCACCCCTCCTATGTCTGGGCACTGCTGGGAGTGATAGGCACCCACCCCTCCTATGTCTGGGCACTGCTGGGAGGACTCTGCACAACCCCTCCTATGTCTGGGCACTGCTGGGGGGACTCTGCACCCACCACTCCTATGTCTGGGCACTGCTGGGGGGACTCTGCACCCACCCCTCCTATGTCTGGGCACTGCTGGGGGGACTCTGCACCCACCCCTCCTGTGTCTGGGCACTGCTGGGGGGACTCTGCACCCACCCTCCTATGTCTGGGCACTGCTGGGAGTGATAGGCATCCACCCCTCCTATGTCTGGGCACTGCTGGGGGGACTCTGCACCCACCCCTCCTGTGTCTGGGCACTGCTGGGGGGACTCTGCACCCACCCCTCCTATGTCTGGGCACTGCTGGGAGTCATAGGCACCCACCCCTCCTATGTCTGGGCACTGCTGGGGGGACTCTGCACCCACCCCTCCTATGTCTGGGCACTGCTGGGGGGGGACTCTGCACCCACCCCTCCTATGTCTGGGCACTGCTGGAGGGACTCTGCACCCACCCCTCCTATGTCTGGGCACTGCTGGGAGGACTCTGCACCCACCCCTCCTATGTCTGGGCACTGCTGGGAGTGATAGGCACCCACCCCTCCTATGTCTGGGCACTGCTGGGAGGACTCTGCACCCACCCCTCCTATGTCTGGGCACTGCTGGGAGGACTCTCACCAACCCCTCCTGTGTCTGGGCACTGCTGGGAGTGATAGGCACCCACCCCTCCTATGTCTGGGCACTGCTGGGAGGACTCTGCACCCACCCCTCCTATGTCTGGGCACTGCTGGGAGTGATAGGCACCCACCCCTCCTATGTCTGGGCACTGCTGGGAGGACTCTCACCCACCCCTCCTGTGTCTGGGCACTGCTGGGAGTGATAGGCACCCATCCCTCCTGTGTCTGGGCACTGCTGGGAGTGATAGGCACCCACTCCTCCTGTGTCTGGGCACTGCTGGGAGTGATAGGCACCCACCCCTCCTATGTCTGGGCACTGCTGGGAGGACTCTGCACCCACCCCTTCTATGTCTGGGCACTGCTGGAAGTGATAGGCACCCACCCCTCCTATATCTGGGCACTGCTGGGAGTGATAGTCACCCACCCCTCCTATGACTGGGCACTGCTGGGAGGACTCTGCACCCACCCCTCCTGTGTCTGGGCACTGCTGGGAGGACTCTGCACCCACCCCTCCTATGTCTGGGCACTGCTGGGAGGACTCTCCACCCACCCCTCCTGTGTCTGGGCACTGCTGGGAGTGATAGGCACCCACCCCTCCTATGTCTGGGCACTGCTGGGGGGACTCTGCACCCACCCCTCCTGTGTCTGGGCACTGCTGGGGGGACTCTGCACCCACCCCTCCTATGTCTGGGCACTACTGGGAGGACTCTCACCCACCCCTCCTGTGTCTGGGCACTGCTGGCAGTGATAGGCACCCACCCTTCCTGTGTCTGGGCACTGCTGGGAGTGATAGGCACCCACCCCTTCTATGTCTGGGCACTGCTGGAAGGACTCTCACCCACCCCTCCTGTGTCTGGGCACTGCTGGGAGTGATAGGCACCCACCCTTCCTATGTCTGGGCACTGCTGTGGGTACTCTGCACCCACCCCTCCTGTGTCTGGGCACTGCTGGGGGGACTCTGCACCCACCCCTCCTATGTCTGGGCACTGCTGGGAGTACTCTGCACCCACCCCTCCTATGTCTGGGCACTGCTAGGAGGACTCTCACCCACCCCTCCTGTGTCTGGGCACTGCTGGGAGTGATAGGCACCCACCCCTCCTATCTCTGGGCACTGCTGGGGGGACTCTACACCCACCCCTCCTATGTCTGGGCACTGCTGGGGGGACTCTGCACCCACCCCTCCTGTGTCTGGGCACTGCTGGAGGGACTCTGCACCCACCCCTCCTATGTCTGGGCACTGCTGGAGGGACTCTGCACCCACCCCTCCTATGTCTGGGCACTGCTGGGAGGACTCTGCACCCACCCCTCCTATGTCTGGGCACTGCTGGGAGTGATAGGCACCCACCCCTCCTATGTCTGGGCACTGCTGGGAGTGATAGGCACTCACCCCTCCTATGTTTGGGCACTGCTGGGGGGACTCTGCATCCACCCCTCCTATGTCTGGGCACTGCTGGGAGGACTCTGCACCCACCCCTCCTGTGTCTGGGCACTGCTGGGGGGACTCTGCACCCACCCCTCCTATGTCTGGGCACTGCTGGGAGGACTCTGCACCCACCCCTCCTATGTCTGGGCACTGCTGGGGGGACTCTGCACCCACCATTCCTATGTCTGGGCACTGCTGGGAGGACTCTCACCCACCCCTCCTGTGTCTAGGCACTGCTGGGAGTGATAGGCACCCACCCCTCCTATGTCTGGGCACTGCTGGAAGTGATAGGCACCCACCCCTCCTATGTCTGGGCACTGCTGGGAGTGATAGGCACCCACCCCTCCTATGACTGGGCACTGCTGGGAGGACTCTGCACCCACCCCTTCTGTGTCTGGGCACTGCTGGGAGTGATAGGCACCCACCCCTCCTATATCTGGGCACTGCTGGGGGGACTCTGCACCCACCCCTCCTGTGTCTGGGCACTGCTGTGGGGACTCTGCACCCACCCTCCTATGTCTGGGCACTGCTGGGAGTGATAGGCATCCACCCCTCCTATGTCTGGGCACTACTGGGGGGACTCTGCACCCACCCCTCCTGTGTCTGGGCACTGCTGGGGGGACTCTGCACCCACCCCTCCTATGTCTGGGCACTGCTGGGAGTCATAGGCACCCACCCCTCCTATGTCTGGGCACTGCTGGGGGGACTCTGCACCCACCCCTCCTATGTCTGGGCACTGCTGGGGGGGGACTCTGCACCCACCCCTCCTATGTCTGGGCACTGCTGGGGGGGGACTCTGCACCCACCCCTCCTATGTCCGGGCACTGCTGGAGGGACTCTGCACCCACCCCTCCTATGTCTGGGCACTGCTGGGAGGACTCTGCACCCACCCCTCCTATGTCTGGGCACTGCTGGGAGTGATAGGCACCCACCCCTCCTATGTCTGGGCACTGCTGGGAGGACTCTGCACCCACCCCTCCTATGTCTGGGCACTGCTGGGAGGACTCTCACCCACCCCTCCTGTGTCTGGGCACTGCTGGGAGTGATAGGCACCCACCCCTCCTATGTCTGGGCACTGCTGGGAGGACTCTGCACCCACCCCTCCTATGTCTGGGCACTGCTGGGAGGACTCTCACCCACCCCTCCTGTGTCTGGGCACTGCTGGGAGTGATAGGCACCCATCCCTCCTGTGTCTAGGCACTGCTGGGAGTGATAGGCACCCACTCCTCCTGTGTCTGGGCACTGCTGGGAGTGATAGGCACCCACCCCTCCTATGTCTGGGCACTGCTGGGAGGACTCTGTACCCACCCCTCCTGTGTCTGGGCACTGCTGGGGGGACTCTGCACCCACCCCTCCTATGTCTTGGCACTGCTGGGAGGACTCTCACCCACTCCTCCTGTGTCTGGGTACTGCTGGGAGTGATAGGCACCCACCCCTCCTGTGTCTGGGCACTGCTGGGAGTGATATGCACCCACCCCTCCTATGTCTGGGCATTGCTGGGAGTGATAGGCACCCACCCCTCCTATGTCTGGGCACTGCTGGGAGGACTCTGCACCCACCCCTCCTATGTCTGGGCACTGCTGGGAGTGATAGGCACCCACTCCTCCTGTGTCTGGGCACTGCTGGGAGTGATAGGCACCCACCCCTCCTATGTCTGGGCACTGCTGGGAGGACTCTGCACCAACCCCTCCTATGTCTGGGCACTGCTGGAAGTGATAGGCACCCACCCCTCCTATGTCTGGGCACTGCTGGGAGTGATAGGCACCCACCCCTCCTATGACTGGGCACTGCTGGGAGGACTCTGCACCCACCCCTCCTCTGTCTGGGCACTGCTGGGAGTGATAGGCACCCACCCCTCCTATGTCTGGGCACTGCTGGGGGGACTCTGCACCCACCCCTCCTGTGTCTGGGCACTGCTGTGGGGACTCTGCACCCACCCTCCTATGTCTGGGCACTGCTGGGAGTGATAGGCATCCACCCCTCCTATGTCTGGGCACTGCTGGGGGGACTCTGCACGCACCCCTCCTGTGTCTGGGCACTGCTGGGGGACTCTGCACCCACCCCTCCTATGTCTGGGCACTGCTGAGAGTCATAGGCAACCACCCCTCCTATGTCTGGGCACTGCTGGGGGGACTCTGCACCCACCCCTCCTATGTCTGGGCACTGCTGGGGGGGGGGACTCTGCACCCACCCCTCCTATGTCTGGGCACTGCTGGAGGGACTCTGCACCCACCCCTCCTATGTCTGGGCACTGCTGGGGGGACTCTGCACCCACCCCTCCTGTGTCTGGGCACTGCTGGGGGGACTCTGCACCCACCCCTCCTATGTCTGGGCACTGCTGGGAGTCATAGGCACCCACCCCTCCTATGTCTGGGCACTGCTGGGGGGACTCTGCACCCACCCCTCCTATGTCTGGGCACTGCTGGGGGGGGGACTCTGCACCCACCCCTCCTATGTCTGGGCACTGCAGGGGGGGACTCTGCACCCACCCCTCCTATGTCTGGGCACTGCTGGAGGGACTCTGCACCCACCCCTCCTATGTCTGGGCACTGCTGGGAGGACTCTGCACCCACCCCTCCTATGTCTGGGCACTGCTGGGAGTGATAGGCACCCACCCCTCCTATGTCTGGGCACTGCTGGGAGGACTCTGCACCCACCCCTCCTATGTCTGGGCACTGCTGGGAGGACTCTCACCCACCCCTCCTGTGTCTGGGCACTGCTGGGAGTGATAGGCACCCACCCCTCCTATGTCTGGGCACTGCTGGGAGGACTCTGCACCCACCCCTCCTATGTCTGGGCACTGCTGGGAGGACTCTCACCCACCCCTCCTGTGTCTGGACACTGCTGGGAGTGATAGGCACCCATCCCTCCTGTGTCTAGGCACTGCTGGGAGTGATAGGCACCCACTCCTCCTGTGTCTGGGCACTGCTGGGAGTGATAGGCACCCACCCCTCCTATGTCTGGGCACTGCTGGGAGGACTTTGCACCCACCCCTCCTGTGTCTGGGCACTGCTGGGGGGACTCTGCACCCACCCCTCCTATGTCTGGGCACTGCTGGGAGGACTCTCACCCACTCCTCCTGTGTCTGGGTACTGCTGGGAGTGATAGGCACCCACCCCTCCTGTGTCTGGGCACTGCTGGGAGTGATAGGCACCCACCCCTCCTATGTCTGGGCACTGCTGGGAGTGATAGGCACCCACCCCTCCTATGTCTGGGCACTGCTGGGAGGACTCTGCACCCACCCCTCCTATGTCTGGGCACTGCTGGGAGTGATAGGCACCCACTCCTCCTGTGTCTGGGCACTGCTGGGAGTGATAGGCACCCACCCCTCCTATGTCTGGGCACTGCTGGGAGGACTCTGCACCCACCCCTCCTATGTCTGGGCACTGCTGCAAGTGATAGGCACCCACCCCTCCTGTGTCTGGGCACTGCTGGGAGTGATAGGCACCCACCCCTCCTATGTCTGGGCACTGCTGGGGGGACTCTGCACCCACCCCTCCTGTGTCTGGGCACTGCTGTGGGGACTCTGCACCCACCCTCCTATGTCTGGGCACTGCTGGAAGTGATAGGAATCCACCCCTCCTATGTCTGGGCACTGCTGGGGGGACTCTGCACCCACCCCTCCTGTGTCTGGGCACTGCTGGGGGGACTCTGCACCCACCCCTCCTATGTCTGGGCACTGCTGGGAGTCATAGGCAACCACCCCTCCTATGTCTGGGCACTGCTGGGGGGACTCTGCACCCACCCCCCCTATGTCTGGGCACTGCTGGGGGGGGGACTCTGCACCCACCCCTCCTATGTCTGGGCACTGCTGGAGGGACTCTGCACCAACCCCTCCTATGTCTGGGCACTGCTGGGAGGACTCTGCACCCACCCCTCCTATGTCTGGGCACTGCTGGGAGTGATAGGCACCCACCCCTCCTATGTCTGGGCACTGCTGGGGGGACTCTGCACCCACCCCTCCTGTGTCTGGGCACTGCTGGGGGGACTCTGCACCCACCCCTCCTGTGTCTGGGCACTGCTGGGAGTGATAGGCACCCACCCCTCCTATGTCTGGGCACTGCTGGGAGGACTCTGCACCCACCCCTTCTATGTCTGGGCACTGCTGGAAGTGATAGTCACCCACCCCTCCTATGTCTGGGCACTGCTGGGAGTGATCGGCACCCACCCCTCCTATGACTGGGCACTGCTGGGAGGACTCTGCACCCACCCCTCCTATGTCTGGGCACTGCTGGGAGTGATAGGCACCCACCCCTCCTATGTCTGGGCACTGCTGGGGGGACTCTGCACCCACCCCTCCTGTGTCTGGGCACTGCTGGGGGGACTCTGCACCCACCCCTCCTATGTCTGGGCACTGCTGGGGGGACTCTGCACCCACCCCTCCTGTGTCTGGGCACTGCTGGGAGTGATAGGCATCCACCCCTCCTATGTCTGGGCACTACTGGGGGGACTCTGCACCCACCCCTCCTGTGTCTGGGCACTGCTGGGGGGACTCTGCACCCACCCCTCCTATGTCTGGGCACTGCTGGGAGTCATAGGCACCCACCCCTCCTATGTCTGGGCACTGCTGGGAGGACTCTGCACCCACCCCTCCTATGTCTGGGCACTGCTGGGGGGGGGACTCTGCACCCACCCCTCCTATGTCTGGGCACTGCTGGGGGGGGGACTCTGCACCCACCCCTCCTATGTCTGGGCACTGCTGGAGGGACTCTGCACCCACCCCTCCTATGTCTGGGCACTGCTGGGAGGACTCTGCACCCACCCCTCCTATGTCTGGGCACTGCTGGGAGTGATAGGCACCCACCCCTCCTATGTCTGGGCACTGCTGGGAGGACTCTGCACCCACCCCTCCTATGTCTGGGCACTGCTGGGAGGACTCTCACCCACCCCTCCTGTGTCTGGGCACTGCTGGGAGTGATAGGCACCCACCCCTCCTATGTCTGGGCACTGCTGGGAGGACTCTGCACCCACCCCTCCTATGTCTGGGCACTGCTGGGAGGACTCTCACCCACCCCTCCTGTGTCTGGGCACTGCTGGGAGTGATAGGCACCCATCCCTCCTGTGTCTAGGCACTGCTGGGAGTGATAGGCACCCACTCCTCATGTGTCTGGGCACTGCTGGGAGTGATAGGCACCCACCCCTCCTATGTCTGGGCACTGCTGGGAGGACTCTGTACCCACCCCTCCTGTGTCTGGGCACTGCTGGGGGGACTCTGCACCCACCCCTCCTATGTCTGGGCACTGCTGGGAGGACTCTCACCCACTCCTCCTGTGTCTGGGTACTGCTGGGAGTGATAGGCACCCACCCCTCCTGTGTCTGGGCACTGCTGGGAGTGATATGCACCCACCCCTCCTATGTCTGGGCATTGCTGGGAGTGATAGGCACCGACCCCTCCTATGTCTGGGCACTGCTGGGAGGACTCTGCACCCACCCCTCCTATGTCTGGGCACTGCTGGGAGTGATAGGCACCCACTCCTCCTGTGTCTGGGCACTGCTGGGAGTGATAGGCACCCACCCCTCCTATGTCTGGGCACTGCTGGGAGGACTCTGCACCAACCCCTCCTATGTCTGGGCACTGCTGCAAGTGATAGGCACCCACCCCTCCTATGTCTGGGCACTGCTGGGAGTGATAGGCACCCACCCCTCCTATGACTGGGCACTGCTGGGAGGACTCTGCACCCACCCCTCCTGTGTCTGGGCACTGCTGGGAGTGATAGGCAACCACCCCTCCTATGTCTGGGCACTGCTGGGGGGACTCTGCACCCACCCCTCCTGTGTCTGGGCACTGCTGTGGGGACTCTGCACCCACCCTCCTATGTCTGGGCACTGCTGGGAGTGATAGGCATCCACCCCTCCTATGTCTGGGCACTGCTGGGGGGACTCTGCACCCACCCCTCCTGTGTCTGGGCACTGCTGGGGGGACTCTGCACCCACCCCTCCTATGTCTGGGCACTGCTGGGAGTCATAGGCACCCACCCCTCCTATGTCTGGGCACTGCTGGGGGGACTCTGCACCCACCCCTCCTATGTCTGGGCACTGCTGGGGGGGGGACTCTGCACCCACCCCTCCTATGTCTGGGCACTGCAGGGGGGGGACTCTGCACCCACCCCTCCTATGTCTGGGCACTGCTGGAGGGACTCTGCACCCACCCCTCCTATGTCTGGGCACTGCTAGGAGGACTCTGCACCCACCCCTCCTATGTCTGGGCACTGCTGGGAGTGATAGGCACCCACCCCTCCTATGTCTGGGCACTGCTGGGAGGACTCTGCACCCACCCCTCCTATGTCTGGGCACTGCTGGGAGGACTCTCACCCACCCCTCCTGTGTCTGGGCACTGCTGGGAGTGATAGGCACCCACCCCTCCTATGTCTGGGCACTGCTGGGAGGACTCTGCACCCACCCCTCCTATGTCTGGGCACTGCTGGGAGGACTCTCACCCACCCCTCCTGTGTCTGGACACTGCTGGGAGTGATAGGCACCCATCCCTCCTGTGTCTAGGCACTGCTGGGAGTGATAGGCACCCACTCCTCCTGTGTCTGGGCACTGCTGGGAGTGATAGGCACCCACCCCTCCTATGTCTGGGCACTGCTGGGAGGACTCTGCACCCACCCCTCCTGTGTCTGGGCACTGCTGGGAGGACTCTCACCCACTCCTCCTGTGTCTGGGTACTGCTGGGAGTGATAGGCACCCACCCCTCCTGTGTCTGGGCACTGCTGGGAGTGATAGGCACCCACCCCTCCTATGTCTGGGCACTGCTGGGAGTGATAGGCACCCACCCCTCCTATGTCTGGGCACTGCTGGGAGGACTCTGCACCCACCCCTCCTATGTCTGGGCACTGCTGGGAGTGATAGGCACCCACTCCTCCTGTGTCTGGGCACTGCTGGGAGTGATAGGCACCCACCCCTCCTATGTCTGGGCACTGCTGGGAGGACTCTGCACCCACCCCTCCTATGTCTGGGCACTGCTGCAAGTGATAGGCACCCACCCCTCCTGTGTCTGGGCACTGCTGGGAGTGATAGGCACCCACCCCTCCTATGTCTGGGCACTGCTGGGGGGACTCTGCACCCACCCCTCCTGTGTCTGGGCACTGCTGTGGGGACTCTGCACCCACCCTCCTATGTCTGGGCACTGCTGGGAGTGATAGGCATCCACCCCTCCTATGTCTGGGCACTGCTGGGGGGACTCTGCACCCACCCCTCCTGTGTCTGGGCACTGCTGGGGGGACTCTGCACCCACCCCTCCTATGTCTGGGCACTGCTGGGAGTCATAGGCAACCACCCCTCCTATGTCTGGGCACTGCTGGGGGGACTCTGCACCCACCCCTCCTATGTCTGGGCACTGCTGGGGGGGGACTCTGCACCCACCCCTCCTATGTCTGGGCACTGCTGGAGGGACTCTGCACCAACCCCTCCTATGTCTGGGCACTGCTGGGAGGACTCTGCACCCACCCCTCCTATGTCTGGGCACTGCTGGGAGTGATAGGCACCCACCCCTCCTATGTCTGGGCACTGCTGGGGGGACTCTGCACCCACCCCTCCTGTGTCTGGGCACTGCTGGGGGGACTCTGCACCCACCCCTCCTGTGTCTGGGCACTGCTGGGAGTGATAGGCACCCACCCCTCCTATGTCTGGGCACTGCTGGGAGGACTCTGCACCCACCCCTTCTATGTCTGGGCACTGCTGGAATTGATAGTCACCCACCCCTCCTATGTCTGGGCACTGCTGGGAGTGATCGGCACCCACCCCTCCTATGACTGGGCACTGCTGGGAGGACTCTGCAACCACCCCTCCTATGTCTGGGCACTGCTGGGAGTGATAGGCACCCACCCCTCCTATGTCTGGGCACTGCTGGGGGGACTCTGCACCCACCCCTCCTGTGTCTGGGCACTGCTGGGGGGACTCTGCACCCACCCCTCCTATGTCTGGGCACTGCTGGCGGACTCTGCACCCACCCCTCCTGTGTCTGGGCACTGCTGGGGGGACTCTGCACCCACCCCTCCTATGTCTGGGCACTGCTGGGAGTCCTAGGCACCCACCCCTCCTATGTCTGGGCACTGCTGGGGGGACTCTGCACCCACCCCTCCTATGTCTGGGCACTGCTGGGGGGGGGGGGACTCTGCACCCACCCCTCCTATGTCTGGGCACTGCAGGGGGGGGACTCTGCACCCACCCCTCCTATGTCTGGGCACTGCTGGAGGGACTCTGCACCCACCCCTCCTATGTCTGGGCACTGCTGGGAGGACTCTGCACCCACCCCTCCTATGTCTGGGCACTGCTGGGAGTGATAGGCACCCACCCCTCCTATGTCTGGGCACTGCTGGGAGGACTCTGCACCCACCCCTCCTATGTCTGGGCACTGCTGGGAGGACTCTCACCCACCCCTCCTGTGTCTGGGCACTGCTGGGAGTGATAGGCACCCACCCCTCCTATGTCTGGGCATTGCTGGGAGGACTCTGCACCCACCCCTCCTATGTCTGGGCACTGCTGGGAGGACTCTCACCCACCCCTCCTGTGTCTGGGCACTGCTGGGAGTGATAGGCACCCATCCCTCCTGTGTCTAGGCACTGCTGGGAGTGATAGGCACCCACTCCTCCTGTGTCTGGGCACTGCTGGGAGTGATAGGCACCCACCCCTCCTATGTCTGGGCACTGCTGGGAGGACTCTGCACCCACCCCTCCTGTGTCTGGGCACTGCTGGGGGGACTCTGCACCCATCCCTCCTGTGTCTGGGCACTGCTGGGAGTGATAGGCACCCACCCCTCCTATGTCTGGGCACTGCTGGGAGTGATAGGCACCCACCTCTCCTATGTCTGGGCACTGCTGGGAGGACTCTGCACCCACCCCTCCTATGTCTGGGCACTGCTGGGAGTGATAGGCACCCACTCCTCCTGTGTCTGGGCACTGCTGGGAGCGATAGGCACCCACCCCTCCTATGTCTGGGCACTGCTGGGAGGACTCTGCACCCACCCCTCCTATGTCTGGGCACTGCTGGAAGTGATAGGCACCCACCCCTCCTATGTCTGGGCACTGCTGGGAGTGATAGGCACCCACCCCTCCTATGACTGGGCACTGCTGGGAGGACTCTGCACCCACCCCTCCTGTGTCTGGGCACTGCTGGGAGTGATAGGCACCCACCCCTCCTATGTCTGGGCACTGCTGGGGGGACTCTGCACCCACCCCTCCTGTGTCTGGGCACTGCTGTGGGGACTCTGCACCCACCCTCCTATGTCTGGGCACTGCTGGGAGTGATAGGCATCCACCCCTCCTATGTCTGGGCACTGCTGGGGGGACTCTGCACCCACCCCTCCTGTGTCTGGGCACTGCTGGGGGGACTCTGCACCCACCCCTCCTATGTCTGGGCACTGCTGGGAGTCATAGGCAACCACCCCTCCTATGTCTGGGCACTGCTTGGGGGACTCTGCACCCACCCCTCCTATGTCTGGGCACTGCTGGGGGGGGACTCTGCACCCACCCCTCCTATGTCTGGGCACTGCTGGAGGGACTCTGCACCCACCCCTCCTATGTCTGGGCACTGCTGGGAGGACTCTGCACCCACCCCTCATATGTCTGGGCACTGCTGGGAGTGATAGGCACCCACCCCTCCTATGTCTGGGCACTGCTGGGGGGACTCTGCACCCACCCCTCCTGTGTCTGGGCACTGCTGGGGGGACTCTGCACCCACCCCTCCTGTGTCTGGGCACTGCTGGGAGTGATAGGCACCCACCCCTCCTATGTCTGGGCACTGCTGGGAGGACTCTGCACCCACCCCTTCTATGTCTGGGCACTGCTGGAAGTGATAGGCACCCACCCCTCCTATGTCTGGGCACTGCTGGGAGTGATCGGCACCCACCCCTCCTATGACTGGGCACTGCTGGGAGGACTCTGCACCCACTCCTCCTGTGTCTGGGCACTGCTGGGAGTGATAGGCACCCACCCCTCCTATGTCTGGGCACTGCTGGGAGTGATAGGCACCCACCCCTCCTATGACTGGGCACTGCTGGGAGGACTCTGCACCCACCCCTCCTATGTCTGGGCACTTCTGGGAGGACTCTCACCCACCCCTCCTGTGTCTGGGCACTGCTGGGAGTGATAGGCACCCACCCCTCCTATGTCTGGGCACTGCTGGGGGGACTCTGCACCCACCCCTCCTTTGTCTGGGCACTGCTGGGGGGACTCTGCACCCACCCTCCTATGTCTGGGCACTGCTGGGAGTGATAGGCACCCACCCCTCCTATGTCTGGGCACTGCTGGGGGGACTCTGCACCCACCCCTCCTATGTCTGGGCACTGCTGGGAGTGATAGGCACCCACCCCTCCTATGTCTGGGCACTGCTGGGGGGACTCTGCACCCACCCCTCCTATGTCTGGGCACTGCTGGAAGGACTCTGCACCCACCCCTCCTATGTCTGGGCACTGCTGGGAGGACTCTGCACCCACCCCTCCTATGTCTGGGCACTGCTGGGAGGACTCTGCACCCACCCCTCCTATGTCTGGGCACTGCTGGGAGGACTCTCACCCACCCCTCCTGTGTCTGGGCACTGCTGGGAGTGATAGGCACCCACCCCTCCTATGTCTGGGCACTGCGGGGGGGACTCTGCACCCACCCCTCCTATGTCTGGGCACTGCTGGGAGTGATAGGCACCCACCCCTTCTGTGTCTGGGCACTGCTGGGAGTGAGAGGCACCCACCCCTCCTATGTCTGGGCACTGCTGGGAGGACTCTGCACCCACCCCTCCTGTGTCTGGGCACTGCTGGGAGTGATAGGCACCCACCCCTCCTATGTCTGGGCACTGCTGGGGGGACTCTGCACCCACCCCTCCTGTGTCTGGGCACTGCTGGGAGGACTCTCACCCACCCCTCCTGTGTCTGGGCACTGCTGGGAGTGATAGGCACCCAATCCTCCTATGTCTGGGCACTGCTGGGGGGACTCTGCACCCACCCCTCCTGTGTCTGGGCACTGCTGGGAGTGATAGGCACCCACTCCTCCTGTGTCTGGGCACTGCTGGGAGTGATAGGCACCCACCCCTCCTATGTCTGGGCACTGCTGGGAGGACTCTGCACCCACCCCTCCTATTTCTGGGCACTGCTGGGAGTGATAGGCACCCACCCCTCCTATGACTGGGCACTGCTGGGAGGACTCTGCACCCACCCCTCCTGTGTCTGGGCACTGCTGGGAGCGATAGGCACCCACCCCTCCTATGTCTGGGAATTGCTGGGAGTGATAGGCACCCACCCCTCCTATGACTGGGCACTGCTGGGAGGACTCTGCACCCACCCCTCCTATGTCTGGGCACTGCTGGGAGGACTCTCACCCACCCCTCCTGTGTCTGGGCACTGCTGGGAGTGATAGGCACCCACCCCTCCTATGTCTGGGCACTGCTGGGGGGACTCTGCACCCACCCCTCCTGTGTCTGGGCACTGCTGGGGGGACTCTGCACCCACCCTCGTATGTCTGGGCACTGCTGGCAGGACTCTTACCCACCCCTCCTATGTCTGCGCACTGCTGGGAGTGATAGGCACCAACCCCTCCTGTGTCTGGGCACTGCTGGGAGTGATAGGCACCCAATCCTCCTATGTCTGGGCGCTGCTGGGGGGACTCTGCACCCACCCCTCCTGTGTCTGGGCACTGCTGGGAGTGATAGGCACCCACTCCTCCTGTGTCTGGGCACTGCTGGGAGTGATAGGCACCCACCCCTCCTATGTCTGGGCACTGCTGGGAGGACTCTCACCCACCATTCCTGTGTCTGGGCACTGCCGGGAGTGATAGACACCCACCCCTCCTATGTCTGGGCACTGCTGGGCGGACTCTGCACCCACCCCTCCTGTGTCTGGGCACTGCTGGGGGGACTCTGCACCCACCCCTCCTATGTCTGGGCACTGCTGGCAGTGATAGGCACCCACCCCTTCTGTGTCTGGGCACTGCTGGGAGTGAGAGGCACCCACCCCTCCTATGTCTGGGCACTGCTGGGAGGACTCTGCACCCACCCCTCCTGTGTCTGGGCACTGCTGGGAGTGATAGGCACCCACCCCTCCTATGTCTGGGCACTGCTGGGGGGACTCCGCACCCACCCCTCCTGTGTCTGGGCACTGCTGGGGGGACTCTGCACCCACCCCTCCTATGTCTGGGCACTGCTGGGAGGACTCTCACCCACCCCTCCTGTGTCTGGGCACTGCTGGGAGTGATAGGCACCCACCCTTCCTGTGTCTGGGCACTGCTGGGGGGACTCTGCACCCACCCCTCCTGTGTCTGGGCACTGCTGGGGGGACTCTGCACCCACCCCTCCTATGTCTGGGCACTGCTGGGAGTGATAGGCACTCACCCCTCCTATGTCTGGGCACTGCTGGGGGGACTCTGCACCCACCCCTCCTATGTCTGGGCACTGCTGGGAGTGATAGGCACCCACCCCTCCTGTGTCTGGGCACTGCTGGGAGTGATAGGCACCCACCCCTCCTATGTGTGGACACTGCTGGGGGGACTCTGCACCCACCCCTCCTATGTCTGGGCACTGCTGGCAGGACTCTTACCCACCCCTCCTATGTCTGGGCACTGCTGGGAGTGATAGGCACCAACCCCTCCTGTGTCTGGGCACTGCTGGGAGTGATAGGCACCCAATCCTCCTATGTCTGGGCACTGCTGGGGGGACTCTGCACCCACCCCTCCTGTGTCTGGGCACTGCTGGGAGTGATAGGCACCCACTCCTCCTGTGTCTGGGCACTGCTGGGAGTGATAGGCACCCACCCCTCCTATGTCTGGGCACTGCTGGGAGGACTCTCACCCACCATTCCTGTGTCTGGGCACTGCCGGGAGTGATAGGCACCCACCCCTCCTATGTCTGGGCACTGCTGGGGGGACTCTGCACCCACCCCTCCTGTGTCTGGGCACTGCTGGGGGGACTCTGCACCCACCCCTCCTATGTCTGGGCACTGCTGGGAGTGATAGGCACTCACCCCTCCTATGTCTGGGCACTGCTGGGGGGACTCTGCACCCACCCCTCCTATGTCTGGGCACTGCTGGGAGTGATAGGCACCCACCCCTCCTGTGTCTGGGCACTGCTGGGAGTGATAGGCAACCACCCCTCCTATGTGTGGGCATTGCTGGGGGGACTCTGCACCCACCCCTCCTGTGTCTGGGCACTGCTGGGGGGACTCTGCACCCACCCTTCCTATGTCTGGGCACTGCTGGCAGGACTCTCACCCACCCCTCCTATGTCTGGGCACTGCTGGGAGTGATATGCACCAACCCCTCCTGTGTCTGGGCACTGCTGGGAGTGATAGGCACCCACCCCTCCTATGTCTGGGCACTGCTGGGAGGACTCTGCACCCACCACTCCTATGTCTGGGCACTGCTGGGAGTGATAGGCACCCACCCCTCCTATGACTGGGCACTGCTGGGAGGACTCTGCACCCACCCCTCCTGTGTCTGGGCACTGCTGGGAGTGATAGGCACCCACCCCTCCTATGTCTGGGCATTGCTGGGAGTGATAGGCACCCACCCCTCCTATGACTGGGCACTGCTGGGAGGACTCTGCACCCACCCCTCCTATGTCTGGGCACTGCTGGGAGGACTCTCACCCACCCCTCCTGTGTCTGGGCACTGCTGGGAGTGATAGGCACCCACCCCTCCTATGTCTGGGCACTGCTGGGGGGACTCTGCACCCACCCCTCCTGTGTCTGGGTACTGCTGGGGGGACTCTGCACCCACCCCTCCTATGTCTGGGCACTGCTGGGAGTGATAGGCACCCACCCCTCCTATGTCTGGGCACTGCTGGGGGGACTCTGCACCCACCCCTCCTATGTCTGGGCACTGCTGGGAGGACTCTGCACCCACCCCTCCTATGTCTGGGAACTGCTGGGAGGACTCTGCACCCACCCCTCCTATGTCTGGGCACTGCTGGGAGTGATAGGCACCCACCCCTCCTATGTCTGGGCACTGCTGGGGGGACTCTGCACCCACCCCTCCTATGTCTGGGCACTGCTGGGAGTGATAGGCACCCACCCTCCTATGTCTGGGCACTGCTGGGAGTGATAGGCATCCACCCCTCCTATGTCTGGGCACTGCTGGGGGGACTCTGCACCCACCCCTCCTGTGTCTGGGCACTGCTGGGGGGACTCTGCACCCACCCCTCCTATGTCTGGGCACTGCTGGGAGTCATAGGCAACCACCCCTCCTATGTCTGGGCACTGCTTGGGGGACTCTGCACCCACCCCTCCTATGTCTGGGCACTGCTGGGGGGGGACTCTGCACCCACCCCTCCTATGTCTGGGCACTGCTGGAGGGACTCTGCACCCACCCCTCCTATGTCTGGGCACTGCTGGGAGGACTCTGCACCCACCCCTCCTATGTCTGGGCACTGCTGGGAGTGATAGGCACCCACCCCTCCTATGTCTGGGCACTGCTGGTGGGACTCTGCACCCACCCCTCCTGTGTCTGGGCACTGCTGGGGGGACTCTGCACCCACCCCTCCTGTGTCTGGGCACTGCTGGGAGTGATAGGCACCCACCCCTCCTATGTCTGGGCACTGCTGGGAGGACTCTGCACCCACCCCTTCTATGTCTGGGCACTGCTGGAAGTGATAGGCACCCACCCCTCCTATGTCTGGGCACTGCTGGGAGTGATCGGCACCCACCCCTCCTATGACTGGGCACTGCTGGGAGGACTCTGCACCCACTCCTCCTGTGTCTGGGCACTGCTGGGAGTGATAGGCACCCACCCCTCCTATGTCTGGGCACTGCTGGGAGTGATAGGCACCCACCCCTCCTATGACTGGGCACTGCTGGGAGGACTCTGCACCCACCCCTCCTATGTCTGGGCACTTCTGGGAGGACTCTCACCCACCCCTCCTGTGTCTGGGCACTGCTGGGAGTGATAGGCACCCACCCCTCCTATGTCTGGGCACTGCTGGGGGGACTCTGCACCCACCCCTCCTTTGTCTGGGCACTGCTGGGGGGACTCTGCACCCACCCTCCTATGTCTGGGCACTGCAGGGAGTGATAGGCACCCACCCCTCCTATGTCTGGGCACTGCTGGGGGGACTCTGCACCCACCCCTCCTATGTCTGGGCACTGCTGGGAGTGATAGGCACCCACCCCTCCTATGTCTGGGCACTGCTGGGGGGACTCTGCACCCACCCCTCCTATGTCTGGGCACTGCTGGAAGGACTCTGCACCCACCCCTCCTATGTCTGGGCACTGCTGGGAGGACTCTGCACCCACCCCTCCTATGTCTGGGCACTGCTGGGAGGACTCTGCACCCACCCCTCCTATGTCTGGGCACTGCTGGGAGGACTCTCACCCACCCCTCCTGTGTCTGGGCACTGCTGGGAGTGATAGGCACCCACCCCTCCTATGTCTGGGCACTGCGGGGGGGACTCTGCACCCACCCCTCCTATGTCTGGGCACTGCTGGGAGTGATAGGCACTGTTAGAAAAGGTAGACGGACCGGGAGGGTCGGCCGGGGTCAGGAGGAGAGGTCTCCGGGGAGAGCCGTCTCCAGCGATCGTACAGACAAGTAACTTCCCCCCCCACAGACAGATATCACACACGGATAAGGTTCAGCGTTCTTTATAAGCACTTATTTAAGGTACGGTTGAATGGTACAAGGAGGTCTGGACTCAGGGGTCCCCTCGATTAGAGTCTCGCAAGGTAGGGAAGGGGGTAGCGGGGCAGTCTATTTACCAATCAGGTAGTTCTGATGAGATGATGATGAGCTCACAATCCTCGAGCTTGGTGGTTAGGTGGTACGGGCCGCGGCAGCGCCAGCAGGTCCCGGTGTGGATGGTCGATACAACGGGCCGCGGCAGCGCCAGCAGGTCCCCGGAAGATATACGGTCCGCGGCAGCGCCAGCAGGTCCCGGTGAGGATGGTCGTTACAACGGGCCGCGGCAGCGCCAGCAGGTCCCCGGGAGATATACGGTCCGCGGCAGCGCCAGCAGGTCCCGGTGAGGATGGTCGTTACAACGGGCCGCGGCAGCGCCAGCAGGTCCCAGGAAGATGACTGTTGCAGAAGGCCGCGGCAGCGCCAGCAGGCAGGACGATGGTTCACAAGAGCGGGCTACGGCAGCGCCAGTAGACCGTCAAGGTTGAGTTCACTCGGTGTCTCTCGACTCCAGGATACAACTGCCTTCCTGCTCCGGAGCTGCCTCAGTTATAGGGCTGGTGCCCTTTGATGTCCGGACCCTCGCACTTGGAGGTCGGAGGGTCCGGGATGAAGGTGTCCAGACACCCAGCAGGGGGTGGAGCCAGTGCCTGGGGGAGCTGGGGGCGATCGGCACCTGGCGGGGGAGAGCCCTTGACAGTTCGTTCTCCCATTGACTTGCCAAGTGGTCCGCTCACCTCCTGGGTGGATGGTGGTGCCGGGATGTCGGGGCCGGCCAGGCCCGGGGTTAGGGTCGAGGGGAGGCCATGCGGCCGCGTGGTGCAGGGCCCCCGATGGCGGCTTGACCCGGCCGGGGAAGCCGGTGGGGCTGGACCCCGTGATGAGTAGGGGTCCGAGGGCAGAGGGTCCGTCGGGAGACGGAGTACAGGTGCTTGTCGTGGGGATATGCCAGGTGGGCCGGAGTTCGGGCCCTGTCGAGCGGGGAGGGAGCAAGCCGTCTGTGAGGCCTGTCCAACATGCGTCCCCCCCAGCTGAAGGCGGGGAGAGTCACCCATCTCCTTGGGGACTCTCTTCGTCGAGGCGGAAAAAGCGGGACAGGCCATCCGCGTTGGCGTGGTCTTGGCCTGGTCGGTGCTCCACGGTGAAGTCCATTCCCTGCAGGGAAATGGACCAGCGCAAGAGTTTTGGGTTTTCCCCCCGCATCTGCATCAGCCATTGCAGGGGTCGATGGTCGGTTTGTACCCGGAAGTGGGTACCGAAGAGATAGGGTCGGAGCTTTTTGAGGGCCCACACTACTGCAAATGCCTCCCTCTCGATGGTGCTCCAACGCTGTTCTCGGGCCAGGAGACGTCGACTGATGAAGGCCACCGGCTGGTCATGACCTTCGGGGTTCAACTGAGAGAGGACGGCTCCGATGCCGTGGTCGGAGGCGTCGGTCTGCACCACAAATTCCCGACTGTAATCGGGGGCCTGGAGCACCGGGGCGGTGCACAGGGCGGCCTTCAGCTCCTCGAAGGCCGCTTGACAATCAGGAGTCCAGTTGACCCGCTTCGGTTGGTTCTTGGATGTGAGACCCGTGAGGGGCCCCACGATGCTGCCGTAGTCCTTCACGAACCGCCGGTAGTAGCCGGTGAGCCCCAGGAAGGCTCGGACTTCGGTCTGGGTAACGGGGGGCTGCCAGGACTGGATGGCAGCAATCTTAAGTTGTAGTGGGGCCACCAGCCCGCTCCCCACTTAGTGCCCAAGGTAGGTCACAGACCCTTGGCCAATCTGGCACTTGCCGGCCTTAATGGTGAGGCCGGCCCGCTGGAGGGCGTGTAGGACCTCCTGGAGGTGACGGAGGTGGTCGGACCAGTGGCGGCTGTATACAGCGATATCGTCCAGGTAGGCAGCGCTGAATTCTTCAAGTCCCGCCAAGACCTGGTTCACAAGGCGTTGGAACGTGGCGGGGGCATTCTTCATGCCAAAGGGCATGACCTTAAATTGATAGTGGCCATCGGGGGTAGAGAAGGCTGACCGTTCCTGGGCCCTGGGTGTGAGGCCGATCTGCCAGTAGCCCGCCGTTAGGTCGAAGATACTAAGGTAGCGGGCGGCACCCAGCCGGTCGATCAGCTCGTCTGCTCGGGGGATGGGATGAGCGTCGGTCCGGGTGACAGCGTTCAAGCCCCGGTAGTCGACGCAGAATCTCAGTTCAGGGACGGAGCCGGGGGCAGCGGCCTTGGGAACTAATACGACCGGACTGGCCCAGGGACTGTCCGAGGGCTTGATGACCCCGATCGTGAGCATCTTGGCCACTTCCTCCTGTATGCAGGCCCGTACCCGATCTGGTACGCGGTAGGCCCGGTGCCGGACAGGGGGACTGTCCCCGGTGTCTACGTCGTGCAGACACCAGGGGGTGACCCCGGGGGTGAGGGAGAACAGGGCAGCGAACTGCAGCAGGAGGTCCCGGCAGTCCTGGCGTTGCTCCGAAGTGAGGGCGTCAGAGAGCCGGACCCCGTCCACGGAGCCGTCCTTCTCCTGAGTCTTCAGGAGATCCGGGAGGGGCTCGGAGTCTTCTTCCGTGCCACTGTCTGTAGCCATCAAGAGGCTTAGTTCGGATCGCACAAAGTGTGGTTTGAGCCGGTTGGTGTGGAGGACCCGAAGGGGGTTCCGGGAAGGCCCCATGTCGATGAGGTAAGTGACGGGGCTTTTGCGCTCGACCACTTTGAAGGGCCCCGTCCACTTATCCTGCAAGGCACATGGTTCGGTGGGGGACATCACCCATACTTGCTGCCCAGGCTCGAATTCAACGGAGGAGGCATTGTGATCATACCACCTCTTCATGTCCTCCTGGCTGGCCTCGAGGTTCGCCTTGGCCATCTCCCTGAAGCGCCGGGTCTGGTTTCGTAAGGCCAGGATGTATTTGAAGACGTCTGGAGGGGTCGTGAGGGGGGCCATCTCCCAACCTTCCTTGACTAGGCTGAGGGGCCCTCGCACAGGGTGCCCGTAGAGGAGTTCAAAGGGGCTAAAACCGAGGGACTTCTGGGGAACTTCTCGGTAGGCGAAGAGGAGGCACGGGAGCAGTACATCCCACTGGCGACGGAGAGGCTCTTCCAATCCCCCAATCATCCCTTTGAGAGTGCGGTTAAAACGCTCCACTAGTCCGTTCCCTTGGGGGTGATAGGGGGTCGTGAATCTGTAGGTGACCCCGCATTGTTGCCAGAGGGACTTCATGTATTTGGATATGAAATTCGTACCTCGGTCGCTGACGACTTCTCGGGGGAAGCCTACCCGGGAGAAGATCCCCATCAGGGCCCGGCCAACCACCGGAGCGGTCACTGTCCGTAGGGGCACCGCCTCGGGGTAGCGGGTGGCATGGTCTACTAGTACCAAGATGAACCTGTGTCCTTGCGCCGTGCGGGGGTCCAGAGGTCCCACACTGTCTATCCCCACCCTCTCGAACGGGGTGGTGACCACAGGGAAGGGTTGCAGAGGGGCTTTCAGCTTCCGACCACTCTTCCCGCTGGCTTGGCACGTGGGGCAAGATCGGCAGTGGTTCAGGACGTCATTCCTCATTTTCGGCCAGAAAAAGTGGGTCACCAGGCGACTGTACGTTTTGTCCTGGCCCAGGTGTCCAGCCAGGGGGACGTCGTGGGCCAGGTTGAGCAGAAAGTCTCGGAAGCGGAGCGGTACCACCAGAACTCGACCGGCCCCCAGCTCGGCGATTCTTTGCTCGCTGTAGAGCAGGTCGTTATCCCAGTAGACCCAGTGGGTTCCGGTGGTGTCCCCGGCGTTTTGGGTGCTGGCTTGTTGGCGGAGTCCCTCGAGGGAGGGACAGGTCTTTTGTTCCTGGCGGAACTGTTCTTGGGTGGGCCCCCCTTCTTGCCGCCACTGAGCCAGATCCGGGAGGTCCTGGTGTTGCGCGTCTTCTTCGGTAGTCGGGTCCGGGAGGTCGGACTCGCCGTTGTCCTCTACGGGGGCAACCGGGGGCGGAGGTGCTGGCCATTCGGTTTCTTCTGATCGGGGGGCGGCACGGGCGGCCATGGATCGGGTGGTTACGCAGGCCCAGTCCGGGAGGCCCAGCATCCCCAAGTGCTCTCTTTTCTCGACGGTGGCCCACGGGGAACTCTCGAGGTCATTCCCCAGGAGGCAGTCCACGGGGGCATCGTCCCGGACCGTCACCTTCAGTAGGCCGGAGACCCCTCCCCATTCAAACGGGACGCAGGCCATCTTACACATGCTCTCAGAGTTATCCGCCGAGCGGACGGGGCAGAGAATGTTCGGCAGGATCTGCTCGGGCTTTACCAGGTGACAGCGGACGGCCGTCACGCTGGCGCCGGTGTCACGCAAGGCCTCGGCTCTCTGTCCATTAATGGTCACCCACTGACCGTATTTTCTGGTGTTGGCGGGTAGGGGAGCCCGCGGAACCATGTCTCTTCCCCCTAAGCATGCCAGGACCATGGCGGCCGGTTCCCACCCTTGCTGGGCCGGCTCATACTCTTCGGGTCCCTCCGATGATTGCTCTTCCCCGAGGGCAGCGGCAGCTACCTGGCGGGGCTTGGGTGTTTGGTTCTGCGGGCAGCTCGGGTCATTGGCGTAGTGGCCGACTCGCTGGCATCGGTGGCACGTGACGTTGGCCCGGAACCCAGGACTCAACGGGGGGTTGCTCCGGCCGGCCGGAGGCGGGGTGCTGGCCACGGGGGTTGCCGGCAAGGCGTCTCTCCCTCGCCCCTGGCCTCCTCCTCCACCCCGAGGACGGTGCTGGCTTTGGTTGCTTCGATTCTGCTCGTGTGGCCCTCTCCGGCCCACTCGGGTGCTTTCCCATCGGTCAGCTTCGGCGGCGAGCTGCCGGGGGTCAGTCAGCTTACTGTCGAGTAGGTGCTGCCTGAGCTCGACGAAACAGTTGTTTGACAGGTGCTCCCATACCATAAGGTTGAAGAGTTGTTCGTAGGTGGTGACCTGACTTCCCTTGATCCAACCCTCGAAGGCCCGGCTGAAATAGTTCACGTATTCTACCCAAGTTGTACCTGGGATCCGGGTGCAGTCTCGGAACCTCTGGCGGTACATCTCGGGCGTGAGGCCGTAGCGGGCGAGGAGGGCAGCCTTCATGTGGTCGTAGGACGACATTTGGTGATCGGGGAGCTGTAGTAGGGCATCGCGACCCTCGTTGATAAATCTCCCCCAAAGTCCGGCTCCCCAATCACTCCGGTCGATCCGGTGGGAGGTCATTGCGATCTCATAGGCTTTAAACCACTGTTGTATGTCGTCTTCTCGGACATACTCGCGGACCACATCCTTGGGGGTGTGAACTTTTTTCTCAATTGGCCCCGGGGTGTGTGGTCGCTCAGGCACCCCCAGTTCCTTATTCTGTTTGCGCAGTTCTATTTCCGCCAGTCGGCGCTCGTGCTCGAGCGTTATTTTTTTCTCTTCCAGCTCTCTCTGTCTCTGCTTTTCTTCTCGTTCCTCTCGAAGCCGCATATGCTCGAGGTTGAGTTTCTGTTCAGCTAACTTGAGTTCCCCATCCATCTTGAGTCGTGCCATCTCTAATTCGTGTAATCTGACTCTGTCTCTTTCTCGTATCTCCTCCTGCGAGAGGCCCGTTCCCCGTTCCTCGGGAGCCGTGGCGTTCCCCTCTGGTGTGATGCTGTTTTGGTCTGGTGTGACGCTGCTTTGGTCGGAGGGTCCTGCGACCCCAGTTTCTGTCCATGACTCAAGAGCGCGCTTTAGATCATCCTTGGTACTCAGGCCGGTGGTAGCAATGCCAAGTTCTATGCAAAATTGTCTCAGTTCGCGGTGGTTGTATTCTTCTAATTTCTCCATTTGGAACTTCTCGGTGGAGCTGCTATCTTTGGTCGACATCGTGTTTTGTCGTGGGGTGAGCTACTCTCTGTACGATTACGCGTTGATTCGGATCGCGCCGCTGGCCACCAATGTTAGAAAAGGTAGACGGACCGGGAGGGTCGGCCGGGGTCAGGAGGAGAGGTCTCCGGGGAGAGCCGTCTCCAGCGATCGTACAGACAAGTAACTTCCCCCCCCACAGACAGATATCACACACGGATAAGGTTCAGCGTTCTTTATAAGCACTTATTTAAGGTACGGTTGAATGGTACAAGGAGGTCTGGACTCAGGGGTCCCCTCGATTAGAGTCTCGCAAGGTAGGGAAGGGGGTAGCGGGGCAGTCTATTTACCAATCAGGTAGTTCTGATGAGATGATGATGAGCTCACAATCCTCGAGCTTGGTGGTTAGGTGGTACGGGCCGCGGCAGCGCCAGCAGGTCCCGGTGTGGATGGTCGATACAACGGGCCGCGGCAGCGCCAGCAGGTCCCCGGAAGATATACGGTCCGCGGCAGCGCCAGCAGGTCCCGGTGAGGATGGTCGTTACAACGGGCCGCGGCAGCGCCAGCAGGTCCCCGGGAGATATACGGTCCGCGGCAGCGCCAGCAGGTCCCGGTGAGGATGGTCGTTACAACGGGCCGCGGCAGCGCCAGCAGGTCCCAGGAAGATGACTGTTGCAGAAGGCCGCGGCAGCGCCAGCAGGCAGGACGATGGTTCACAAGAGCGGGCTACGGCAGCGCCAGTAGACCGTCAAGGTTGAGTTCACTCGGTGTCTCTCGACTCCAGGATACAACTGCCTTCCTGCTCCGGAGCTGCCTCAGTTATAGGGCTGGTGCCCTTTGATGTCCGGACCCTCGCACTTGGAGGTCGGAGGGTCCGGGATGAAGGTGTCCAGACACCCAGCAGGGGGTGGAGCCAGTGCCTGGGGGAGCTGGGGGCGATCGGCACCTGGCGGGGGAGAGCCCTTGACAGTTCGTTCTCCCATTGACTTGCCAAGTGGTCCGCTCACCTCCTGGGTGGATGGTGGTGCCGGGATGTCGGGGCCGGCCAGGCCCGGGGTTAGGGTCGAGGGGAGGCCATGCGGCCGCGTGGTGCAGGGCCCCCGATGGCGGCTTGACCCGGCCGGGGAAGCCGGTGGGGCTGGACCCCGTGATGAGTAGGGGTCCGAGGGCAGAGGGTCCGTCGGGAGACGGAGTACAGGTGCTTGTCGTGGGGATATGCCAGGTGGGCCGGAGTTCGGGCCCTGTCGAACGGGGAGGGAGCAAGCCATCTGTGAGGCCTGTCCAACAGGCACCCACCCCTTCTGTGTCTGGGCACTGCTGGGAGTGAGAGGCACCCACCCCTCCTATGTCTGGGCACTGCTGGGAGGACTCTCACCCACTCCTCCTGTGTCTGGGTACTGCTGGGAGTGATAGGCACCCACCCCTCCTGTGTCTGGGCACTGCTGGGAGTGATAGGCACCCACCCCTCCTATGTCTGGGCACTGCTGGGAGTGATAGGCACCCACCCCTCCTATGTCTGGGCACTGCTGGGAGGACTCTGCACCCACCCCTCCTATGTCTGGGCACTGCTGGGAGTGATAGGCACCCACTCCTCCTGTGTCTGGGCACTGCTGGGAGTGATAGGCACCCACCCCTCCTATGTCTGGGCACTGCTGGGAGGACTCTGCACCCACCCCTCCTATGTCTGGGCACTGCTGCAAGTGATAGGCACCCACCCCTCCTGTGTCTGGGCACTGCTGGGAGTGATAGGCACCCACCCCTCCTATGTCTGGGCACTGCTGGGGGGACTCTGCACCCACCCCTCCTGTGTCTGGGCACTGCTGTGGGGACTCTGCACCCACCCTCCTATGTCTGGGCACTGCTGGGAGTGATAGGCATCCACCCCTCCTATGTCTGGGCACTGCTGGGGGGACTCTGCACCCACCCCTCCTGTGTCTGGGCACTGCTGGGGGGACTCTGCACCCACCCCTCCTATGTCTGGGCACTGCTGGGAGTCATAGGCAACCACCCCTCCTATGTCTGGGCACTGCTGGGGGGACTCTGCACCCACCCCTCCTATGTCTGGGCACTGCTGGGGGGGGGGACTCTGCACCCACCCCTCCTATGTCTGGGCACTGCTGGAGGGACTCTGCACCAACCCCTCCTATGTCTGGGCACTGCTGGGAGGACTCTGCACCCACCCCTCCTATGTCTGGGCACTGCTGGGAGTGATAGGCACCCACCCCTCCTATGTCTGGGCACTGCTGGGGGGACTCTGCACCCACCCCTCCTGTGTCTGGGCACTGCTGGGGGGACTCTGCACCCACCCCTCCTGTGTCTGGGCACTGCTGGGAGTGATAGGCACCCACCCCTCCTATGTCTGGGCACTGCTGGGAGGACTCTGCACCCACCCCTTCTATGTCTGGGCACTGCTGGAAGTGTTAGTCACCCACCCCTCCAATGTCTGGGCACTGCTGGGAGTGATCGGCACCCACCCCTCCTATGACTGGGCACTGCTGGGAGGACTCTGCACCCACCCCTCCTATGTCTGGGCACTGCTGGGAGTGATAGGCACCCACCCCTCCTATGTCTGGGCACTGCTGGGGGGACTCTGCACCCACCCCTCCTGTGTCTGGGCACTGCTGGGGGGACTCTGCACCCACCCCTCCTATGTCTGGGCACTGCTGGGGGACTCTGCACCCACCCCTCCTGTGTCTGGGCACTGCTGGGGGGACTCTGCACCCACCCCTCCTATGTCTGGGCACTGCTGGGAGTCCTAGGCACCCACCCCTCCTATGTCTGGGCACTGCTGGGGGGACTCTGCACCCACCCCTCCTATGTCTGGGCACTGCTGGAGGGGGAATCTGCACCCACCCCTCCTATGTCTGGGCACTGCAGGGGGGGGACTCTGCACCCACCCCTCCTATGTCTGGGCACTGCTGGAGGGACTCTGCACCCACCCCTCCTATGTCTGGGCACTGCTGGGAGGACTCTGCACCCACCCCTCCTATGTCTGGGCACTGCTGGGAGTGATAGGCACCCACCCCTCCTATGTCTGGGCACTGCTGGGAGGACTCTGCACCCACCCCTCCTATGTCTGGGCACTGCTGGGAGGACTCTCACCCACCCCTCCTGTGTCTGGGCACTGCTGGGAGTGATAGGCACCCACCCCTCCTATGTCTGGGCACTGCTGGGAGGACTTTGCACCCACCCCTCCTATGTCTGGGCACTGCTGGGAGGACTCTCACCCACCCCTCCTGTGTCTGGGCACTGCTGGGAGTGATAGGCACCCATCCCTCCTGTGTCTAGGCACTGCTGGGAGTGATAGGCACCCACTCCTCCTGTGTCTGGGCACTGCTGGGAGTGATAGGCACCCACCCCTCCTATGTCTGGGCACTGCTGGGAGGACTCTGCACCCACCCCTCCTGTGTCTGGGCACTGCTGGGGGGACTCTGCACCCACCCCTCCTGTGTCTGGGCACTGCTGGGAGTGATAGGCACCCACCCCTCCTATGTCTGGGCACTGCTGGGAGTGATAGGCACCCACCCCTCCTATGTCTGGGCACTGCTGGGAGGACTCTGCACCCACCCCTCCTATGTCTGGGCACTGCTGGGAGTGATAGGCACCCACTCCTCCTGTGTCTGGGCACTGCTGGGAGCGATAGGCACCCACCCCTCCTATGTCTGGGCACTGCTGGGAGGACTCTGCACCCACCCCTCCTATGTCTGGGCACTGCTGGAAGTGATAGGCACCCACCCCTCCTATGTCTGGGCACTGCTGGGAGTGATAGGCACCCACCCCTCCTATGACTGGGCACTGCTGGGAGGACTCTGCACCCACCCCTCCTGTGTCTGGGCACTGCTGGGAGTGATAGGCACCCACCCCTCCTATGTCTGGGCACTGCTGGGGGGACTCTGCACCCACCCCTCCTGTGTCTGGGCACTGCTGTGGGGACTCTGCACCCACCCTCCTATGTCTGGGCACTGCTGGGAGTGATAGGCATCCACCCCTCCTATGTCTGGGCACTGCTGGGGGGACTCTGCACCCACCCCTCCTGTGTCTGGGCACTGCTGGGGGGACTCTGCACCCACCCCTCCTATGTCTGGGCACTGCTGGGAGTCATAGGCAACCACCCCTCCTATGTCTGGGCACTGCTTGGGGGACTCTGCACCCACCCCTCCTATGTCTGGGCACTGCTGGGGGGGACTCTGCACCCACCCCTCCTATGTCTGGGCACTGCTGGAGGGACTCTGCACCCACCCCTCCTATGTCTGGGCACTGCTGGGAGGACTCTGCACCCACCCCTCCTATGTCTGGGCACTGCTGGGAGTGATAGGCACCCACCCCTCCTATGTCTGGGCACTGCTGGGGGGACTCTGCACCCACCCCTCCTGTGTCTGGGCACTGCTGGGGGGACTCTGCACCCACCCCTCCTGTGTCTGGGCACTGCTGGGAGTGATAGGCACCCACCCCTCCTATGTCTGGGCACTGCTGGGTGGACTCTGCACCCACCCCTTCTATGTCTGGGCACTGCTGGAAGTGATAGGCACCCACCCCTCCTATGTCTGGGCACTGCTGGGAGTGATCAGCACCCACCCCTCCTATGACTGGGCACTGCTGGGAGGACTCTGCACCCACTCCTCCTGTGTCTGGGCACTGCTGGGAGTGATAGGCACCCACCCCTCCTATGTCTGGGCACTGCTGGGAGTGATAGGCACCCACCCCTCCTATGACTGGGCACTGCTGGGAGGACTCTGCACCCACCCCTCCTATGTCTGGGCACTTCTGGGAGGACTCTCACCCACCCCTCCTGTGTCTGGGCACTGCTGGGAGTGATAGGCACCCACCCCTCCTATGTCTGGGCACTGCTGGGGGGACTCTGCACCCACCCCTCCTTTGTCTGGGCACTGCTGGGGGGACTCTGCACCCACCCTCCTATGTCTGGGCACTGCTGGGAGTGATAGGCACCCACCCCTCCTATGTCTGGGCACTGCTGGGGGGACTCTGCACCCACCCCTCCTATGTCTGGGCACTGCTGGGAGTGATAGGCACCCACCCCTCCTATGTCTGGGCACTGCTGGGGGGACTCTGCACCCACCCCTCCTATGTCTGGGCACTGCTGGAAGGACTCTGCACCCACCCCTCCTATGTCTGGGCACTGCTGGGAGGACTCTGCACCCACCCCTCCTATGTCTGGGCACTGCTGGGAGGACTCTGCACCCACCCCTCCTATGTCTGGGCACTGCTGGGAGGACTCTCACCCACCCCTCCTGTGTCTGGGCACTGCTGGGAGTGATAGGCACCCACCCCTCCTATGTCTGGGCACTGCGGGGGGGACTCTGCACCCACCCCTCCTATGTCTGGGCACTGCTGGGAGTGATAGGCACCCACCCCTTCTGTGTCTGGGCACTGCTGGGAGTGAGAGGCACCCACCCCTCCTATGTCTGGGCACTGCTGGGAGGACTCTGCACCCACCCCTCCTGTGTCTGGGCACTGCTGGGAGTGATAGGCACCCACCCCTCCTATGTCTGGGCACTGCTGGGGGGACTCTGCACCCACCCCTCCTGTGTCTGGGCACTGCCGGGAGGACTCTCACCCACCCCTCCTGTGTCTGGGCACTGCTGGGAGTGATAGGCACCCAATCCTCCTATGTCTGGGCACTGCTGGGGGGACTCTGCACCCACCCCTCCTGTGTCTGGGCACTGCTGGGAGTGATAGGCACCCACTCCTCCTGTGTCTGGGCACTGCTGGGAGTGATAGGCACCCACCCCTCCTATGTCTGGGCACTGCTGGGAGGACTCTGCACCCACCCCTCCTATTTCTGGGCACTGCTGGGAGTGATAGGCACCCACCCCTCCTATGACTGGGCACTGCTGGGAGGACTCTGCACCCACCCCTCCTGTGTCTGGGCACTGCTGGGAGCGATAGGCACCCACCCCTCCTATGTCTGGGAATTGCTGGGAGTGATAGGCACCCGCCCCTCCTATGACTGGGCACTGCTGGGAGGACTCTGCACCCACCCCTCCTATGTCTGGGCACTGCTGGGAGGACTCTCACCCACCCCTCCTGTGTCTGGGCACTGCTGGGAGTGATAGGCACCCACCCCTCCTATGTCTGGGCACTGCTGGGGGGACTCTGCACCCACCCCTCCTGTGTCTGGGCACTGCTGGGGGGACTCTGCACCCACCCTCCTATGTCTGGGCACTGCTGGCAGGACTCTTACCCACCCCTTCTATGTCTGCGCACTGCTGGGAGTGATAGGCACCAACCCCTCCTGTGTCTGGGCACTGCTGGGAGTGATAGGCACCCAATCCTCCTATGTCTGGGCACTGCTGGGGGGACTCTGCACCCACCCCTCCTGTGTCTGGGCACTGCTGGGAGTGATAGGCACCCACTCCTCCTGTGTCTGGGCACTGCTGGGAGTGATAGGCACCCACCCGTCCTATGTCTGGGCACTGCTGGGAGGACTCTCACCCACCATTCCTGTGTCTGGGCACTGCCGGGAGTGATAGGCACCCACCCCTCCTATGTCTGGGCACTGCTGGGGGGACTCTGCACCCACCCCTCCTGTGTCTGGGCACTGCTGGGGGGACTCTGCACCCACCCCTCCTATGTCTGGGCACTGCTGGGAGTGATAGGCACTCACCCCTCCTATGTCTGGGCACTGCTGGGGGGACTCTGCACCCACCCCTCCTATGTCTGGGCACTGCTGGGAGTGATAGGCACCCACCCCTCCTGTGTCTGGGCACTGCTGGGAGTGATAGGCACCCACCCCTCCTATGTGTGGGCATTGCTGGGGGGACTCTGCACCCACCCCTCCTGTGTCTGGGCACTGCTGGGGGTACTCTGCACCCACCCTTCCTATGTCTGGGCACTGCTGGCAGGACTCTCACCCACCCCTCCTATGTCTGGGCACTGCTGGGAGTGATATGCACCAACCCCTCCTGTGTCTGGGCACTGCTGGGAGTGATAGGCACCCACCCCTCCTATGTCTGGGCACTGCTGGGAGGACTCTGCACCCACCCCTCCTATGTCTGGGCACTGCTGGGAGTGATAGGCACCCACCCCTCCTATGACTGGGCACTGCTGGGAGGACTCTGCACCCACCCCTCCTGTGTCTGGGCACTGCTGGGAGTGATAGGCACCCACCCCTCCTATGTCTGGGCATTGCTGGGAGTGATAGGCACCCACCCCTCCTATGACTGGGCACTGCTGGGAGGACTCTGCACCCACCCCTCCTATGTCTGGGCACTGCTGGGAGGACTCTCACCCACCCCTCCTGTGTCTGGGCACTGCTGGGAGTGATAGGCACCCACCCCTCCTATGTCTGGGCACTGCTGGGGGGACTCTGCACCCACCCCTCCTGTGTCTGGGTACTGCTGGGGGGACTCTGCACCCACCCCTCCTATGTCTGGGCACTGCTGGGAGTGATAGGCACCCACCCCTCCTATGTCTGGGCACTGCTGGGGGGACTCTGCACCCACCCCTCCTATGTCTGGGCACTGCTGGGAGGACTCTGCACCCACCCCTCCTATGTCTGGGCACTGCTGGGAGGACTCTGCACCCACCCCTCCTATGTCTGGGCACTGCTGGGAGTGATAGGCACCCACCCCTCCTATGTCTGGGCACTGCTGGGGGGACTCTGCACCCACCCCTCCTATGTCTGGGCACTGCTGGGAGTGATAGGCACCCACCCTCCTATGTCTGGGCACTGCTGGGAGTGATAGGCATCCACCCCTCCTATGTCTGGGCACTGCTGGGGGGACTCTGCACCCACCCCTCCTGTGTCTGGGCACTGCTGGGGGGACTCTGCACCCACCCCTCCTATGTCTGGGCACTGCTGGGAGTCATAGGCAACCACCCCTCCTATGTCTGGGCACTGCTTGGGGGACTCTGCACCCACCCCTCCTATGTCTGGGCACTGCTGGGGGGGACTCTGCACCCACCCCTCCTATGTCTGGGCACTGCTGGAGGGACTCTGCACCCACCCCTCCTATGTCTGGGCACTGCTGGGAGGACTCTGCACCCACCCCTCCTATGTCTGGGCACTGCTGGGAGTGATAGGCACCCACCCCTCCTATGTCTGGGCACTGCTGGGGGGACTCTGCACCCACCCCTCCTGTGTCTGGGCACTGCTGGGGGGACTCTGCACCCACCCCTCCTGTGTCTGG
Source organism: Triturus cristatus (assembly GCF_964204655.1). Taxonomy (NCBI): domain Eukaryota; kingdom Metazoa; phylum Chordata; class Amphibia; order Caudata; family Salamandridae; genus Triturus; species Triturus cristatus. The sequence continues at coordinate 475,879,059 of NC_140579.1, read as the reverse complement.
GCACTGCTGGGGGGACTCTGCACCCACCCCTCCTGTGTCTGGGCACTGCTGGGAGTGATAGGCACCCACCCCTCCTATGTCTGGGCACTGCTGGGAGGACTCTGCACCCACCCCTTCTATGTCTGGGCACTGCTGGAAGTGATAGGCACCCACCCCTCCTATGTCTGGGCACTGCTGGGAGTGATCGGCACCCACCCCTCCTATGACTGGGCACTGCTGGGAGGACTCTGCACCCACTCCTCCTGTGTCTGGGCACTGCTGGGAGTGATAGGCACCCACCCCTCCTATGTCTGGGCACTGCTGGGAGTGATAGGCACCCACCCCTCCTATGACTGGGCACTGCTGGGAGGACTCTGCACCCACCCCTCCTATGTCTGGGCACTTCTGGGAGGACTCTCACCCACCCCTCCTGTGTCTGGGCACTGCTGGGAGTGATAGGCACCCACCCCTCCTATGTCTGGGCACTGCTGGGGGGACTCTGCACCCACCCCTCCTTTGTCTGGGCACTGCTGGGGGGACTCTGCACCCACCCTCCTATGTCTGGGCACTGCTGGGAGTGATAGGCACCCACCCCTCCTATGTCTGGGCACTGCTGGGGGGACTCTGCACCCACCCCTCCTATGTCTGGGCACTGCTGGGAGTGATAGTCACCCACCCCTCCTATGTCTGGGCACTGCTGGGGGGACTCTGCACCCACCCCTCCTATGTCTGGGCACTGCTGGAAGGACTCTGCACCCACCCCTCCTATGTCTGGGCACTGCTGGGAGGACTCTGCACCCACCCCTCCTATGTCTGGGCACTGCTGGGAGGACTCTGCACCCACCCCTCCTATGTCTGGGCACTGCTGGGAGGACTCTCACCCACCCCTCCTGTGTCTGGGCACTGCTGGGAGTGATAGGCACCCACCCCTCCTATGTCTGGGCACTGCGGGGGGGACTCTGCACCCACCCCTCCTATGTCTGGGCACTGCTGGGAGTGATAGGCACCCACCCCTTCTGTGTCTGGGCACTGCTGGGAGTGAGAGGCACCCACCCCCCCTATGTCTGGGCACTGCTGGGAGGACTCTGCACCCACCCCTCCTGTGTCTGGGCACTGCTGGGAGTGATAGGCACCCACCCCTCCTATGTCTGGGCACTGCTGGGGGGACTCTGCACCCACCCCTCCTGTGTCTGGGCACTGCTGGGAGGACTCTCACCCACCCCTCCTGTGTCTGGGCACTGCTGGGAGTGATAGGCACCCAATCCTCCTATGTCTGGGCACTGCTGGGGGGACTCTGCACCCACCCCTCCTGTGTCTGGGCACTGCTGGGAGCGATAGGCACCCACCCCTCCTATGTCTGGGAATTGCTGGGAGTGATAGGCACCCACTCCTCCTGTGTCTGGGCACTGCTGGGAGTGATAGGCACCCACCCCTCCTATGTCTGGGCACTGCTGGGAGGACTCTGCACCCACCCCTCCTATTTCTGGGCACTGCTGGGAGTGATAGGCACCCACCCCTCCTATGACTGGGCACTGCTGGGAGGACTCTGCACCCACCCCTCCTGTGTCTGGGCACTGCTGGGAGCGATAGGCACCCACCCCTCCTATGTCTGGGAATTGCTGGGAGTGATAGGCACCCACCCCTCCTATGACTGGGCACTGCTGGGAGGACTCTGCACCCACCCCTCCTATGTCTGGGCACTGCTGGGAGGACTCTCACCCACCCCTCCTGTGTCTGGGCACTGCTGGGAGTGATAGGCACCCACCCCTCCTATGTCTGGGCACTGCTGGGGGGACTCTGCACCCACCCCTCCTGTGTCTGGGCACTGCTGGGGGGACTCTGCACCCACCCTCCTATGTCTGGGCACTGCTGGCAGGACTCTTACCCACCCCTCCTATGTCTGCGCACTGCTGGGAGTGATAGGCACCAACCCCTCCTGTGTCTGGGCACTGCTGGGAGTGATAGGCACCCAATCCTCCTATGTCTGGGCACTGCTGGGGGGACTCTGCACCCACCCCTCCTGTGTCTGGGCACTTCTGGGAGTGATAGGCACCCACTCCTCCTGTGTCTGGGCACTGCTGGGAGTGATAGGCACCCACCCCTCCTATGTCTGGGCACTGCTGGGAGGACTCTCACCCACCCCTCCTGTGTCTGGGCACTGCTGGGAGGACTCTGCACCCACCCCTCCTATGTCTGGGCACTGCTGGGAGGACTCTGCACCCACCCCTCCTGTGTCTGGGCACTGCTGGGAGTGATAGGCACCCACCCCTCCTGTGTCTGGGCACTGCTGGGGGGACTCTGCACCCACCCCTCCTGTGTCTGGCCACTGCTGGGGGGACTCTGCACCCACCCCTCCTATGTCTGGGCACTGCTGGGAGGACTCTCACCCACCCCTCCTGTGTCTGGGCACTGCTGGGAGTGATAGGCACCCAACCTTCCTGTGTCTGGGAACTGCTGGGAGTGATAGGCACCCACCCCTCCTATGTCTGGGCACTGCTGGGAGTGATAGGCACCCTCCCTTCCTATGTCTGGGCACTGCTGGGGGGACTCTGCACCCACCCCTCCTGTGTCTGGGCACTGCTGGGGGGACTCTGCACCCACCCCTCCTATGTCTGGGCACTGCTGGGAGTACTCTGCACCCACCCCTCCTATGTCTGGGAATTGCTGGGAGTGATAGGCACCCACCCCTCCTATGACTGGGCACTGCTGGGAGGACTCTGCACCCACCCCTCCTATGTCTGGGCACTGCTGGGAGGACTCTCACCCACCCCTCCTGTGTCTGGGCACTGCTGGGAGTGATAGGCACCCACCCCTCCTATGTCTGGGCACTGCTGGGGGGACTCTGCACCCACCCCTCCTGTGTCTGGGCACTGCTGGGGGGACTCTGCACCCACCCTCCTATGTCTGGGCACTGCTGGCAGGACTCTTACCCACCCCTCCTATGTCTGCGCACTGCTGGGAGTGATAGGCACCAACCCCTCCTGTGTCTGGGCACTGCTGGGAGTGATAGGCACCCAATCCTCCTATGTCTGGGCACTGCTGGGGGGACTCTGCACCCACCCCTCCTGTGTCTGGGCACTTCTGGGAGTGATAGGCACCCACTCCTCCTGTGTCTGGGCACTGCTGGGAGTGATAGGCACCCACCCCTCCTATGTCTGGGCACTGCTGGGAGGACTCTCACCCACCCCTCCTGTGTCTGGGCACTGCTGGGAGGACTCTGCACCCACCCCTCCTATGTCTGGGCACTGCTGGGAGGACTCTGCACCCACCCCTCCTGTGTCTGGGCACTGCTGGGAGTGATAGGCACCCACCCCTCCTGTGTCTGGGCACTGCTGGGGGGACTCTGCACCCACCCCTCCTGTGTCTGGCCACTGCTGGGGGGACTCTGCACCCACCCCTCCTATGTCTGGGCACTGCTGGGAGGACTCTCACCCACCCCTCCTGTGTCTGGGCACTGCTGGGAGTGATAGGCACCCAACCTTCCTGTGTCTGGGAACTGCTGGGAGTGATAGGCACCCACCCCTCCTATGTCTGGGCACTGCTGGGAGTGATAGGCACCCTCCCTTCCTATGTCTGGGCACTGCTGGGGGGACTCTGCACCCACCCCTCCTGTGTCTGGGCACTGCTGGGGGGACTCTGCACCCACCCCTCCTATGTCTGGGCACTGCTGGGAGTACTCTGCACCCACCCCTCCTATGTCTGGGCACTGCTGGGAGTGATAGGCACTCACCCCTCCTATGTTTGGGCACAGCTGGGGGGACTCTGCACCCACCCCTCCTATGTCTGGGCACTGCTGGGAGGACTCTGCACCCACCCCTCCTGTGTCTGGGCACTGCTGGGGGGACTCTGCACCCACCCCTCCTATGTCTGGGCACTGCTGGGAGGACTCTGCACCCACCCCTCCTATGTCTAGGCACTGCTGGGGGGACTCTGCACCCACACCTCCTATGTCTGGGCACTGCTGGGGGGACTCTGCACCCACCCCTCCTATGTCTGGGCACTGCTGGGAGGACTCTCACCCACCCTCCTGTGTCTGGGCACTGCTGGGAGTGATAGGCACCCACCCCTCCTATGTCTGGGCACTGCTGGGGGGACTCTGCACCCACCCCTCCTGTGTCTGGGCACTGCTGGGGGGACTCTGCACCCACCCCTCCTATGTCTGGGCACTGCTGGGAGGACTCTCACCCACCCCTCCTATGTGTGGGTACTGCTGGGAGTGATAGGCACCCACCCCTCCTGTGTCTGGGCACTGCTGGGAGTGATAGGCACCCACCCCTCCTATGTCTGGGCACTGCTGTGGGGACTCTGCACCCACCCCTCCTGTGTCTGGGCACTGCTGGGGGGACTCTGCACCCACCCCTCCTATGTCTGGGCACTGCTGGGAGGACTCTCACCCACCCGTCCTGTGTCTGGGCACTGCTGGAGGGACTCTGCCCCCACCCATCCTATGCCTGGGCACTGCTGGGAGGACTCTCACCCACCCCTCCTGTGTCTGGGCACTGCTGGGAGTGATAGGCACCCACCCCTCCTATGTCTGGGCACTGCTGGGAGGACTCTGCACCCACCCCTCCTATGTCTGGGCACTGCTGGGAGGACTCTCACCCACTCCTCCTGTGTCTGGGTACTGCTGGGAGTGATAGGCACCCACCCCTCCTGTGTCTGGGCACTGCTGGGAGTGATAGGCACCCACCCCTCCTATGTCTGGGCACTGCTGGGAGTGATAGGCACCCACCCCTCCTATGTCTGGGCACTGCTGGGAGGACTCTGCACCCATTCCTCCTATGTCTGGGCACTGCTGGGAGTGATAGGCACCCACTCCTCCTATGTCTGGGCACTGCTGGGAGTGATAGGCACCCACCCCTCCTATGTCTGGGCACTGCTGGGAGGACTCTGCACCCACCCCTCCTATGTCTGGGCACTGCTGGATGTGATAGGCACCCACCCCTCCTATGTCTGGGCACTGCTGGGAGTGATAGGCACCCACCCCTCCTATGACTGGGCACTGCTGGGAGGACTCTGCACCCACCCCTCCTGTGTCTGGGCACTGCTGGGAGTGATAGGCACCCACCCCTCCTATATCTGGGCACTGCTGGGGGGACTCTGCACCCACCCCTCCTGTGTCTGGGCACTGCTGTGGGGACTCTGCACCCACCCTCCTATGTCTGGGCACTGCTGGGAGTGATAGGCATCCACCCCTCCTATGTCTGGGCACTGCTGGGGGGACTCTGCACTCACCCCTCCTGTGTCTGGGCACTGCTGGGGGGACTCTGCACCCACCCCTCCTATGTCTGGGCACTGCTGGGAGTCATAGGCAACCACCCCTCCTATGTCTGGGCACTGCTGGGGGGACTCTGCACCCACCCCTCCTATGTCTGGGCACTGCTGGGGGGGGGGACTCTGCACCCACCCCTCCTATGTCTGGGCACTGCTGGAGGGACTCTGCACCCACCCCTCCTATGTCTGGGCACTGCTGGGGGGACTCTGCACCCACCCCTCCTGTGTCTGGGCACTGCTGGGGGGACTCTGCACCCACCCCTCCTATGTCTGGGCACTGCTGGGAGTCATAGGCACCCACCCCTCCTATGTCTGGGCACTGCTGGGGGGACTCTGCACCCACCCCTCCTATGTCTGGGCACTGCTGGGAGGACTCTCACCCACCCCTCCTGTGTCTGGGCACTGCTGGGAGTGATAGGCACCCACCCCTCCTATGTCTGGGCACTGCTGGGAGGACTCTGCACCCACCCCTCCTATGTCTGGGCACTGCTGGGAGGACTCTCACCCACCCCTCCTGTGTCTGGGCACTGCTGGGAGTGATAGGCACCCATCCCTCCTGTGTCTAGGCACTGCTGGGAGTGATAGGCACCCACTCCTCCTGTGTCTGGGCACTGCTGGGAGTGATAGGCACCCACCCCTCCTATGTCTGGGCACTGCTGGGAGGACTCTGCACCCACCCCTCCTGTGTCTGGGCACTGCTGGGGGGACTCTGCACCCACCCCTCCTATGTCTGGGCACTGCTGGGAGGACTCTCACCCACTCCTCCTGTGTCTGGGTACTGCTGGGAGTGATAGGCACCCACCCCTCCTGTGTCTGGGCACTTCTGGGAGTGATAGGCACCCACCCCTCCTATGTCTGGGCACTGCTGGGAGTGATAGGCACCCACCCCTCCTATGTCTGGGCACTGCTGGGAGGACTCTGCACCCACCCCTCCTATGTCTGGGCACTGCTGGGAGTGATAGGCACCCACTCCTCCTGTGTCTGGGCACTGCTGGGAGTGATAGGCACCCACCCCTCCTATGTCTGGGCACTGCTGGGAGGACTCTGCACCCACCCCTCCTATGTCTGGGCACTGCTGGAAGTGATAGGCACCCACCCCTCCTATGTCTGGGCACTGCTGGGAGTGATAGGCACCCACCCCTCCTATGACTGGGCACTGCTGGGAGGACTCTGCACCCACCCCTCCTGTGTCTGGGCACTGCTGGGAGTGATAGGCACCCACCCCCCCTATGTCTGGGCACTGCTGGGGGGACTCTGCACCCACCCCTCCTGTGTCTGGGCACTGCTGTGGGGACTCTGCACCCACCCTCCTATGTCTGGGCACTGCTGGGAGTGATAGGCATCCACCCCTCCTATGTCTGGGCACTGCTGGGGGGACTCTGCACCCACCCCTCCTGTGTCTGGGCACTGCTGGGGGGACTCTGCACCCACCCCTCCTATGTCTGGGCACTGCTGGGAGTCATAGGCAACCACCCCTCCTATGTCTGTGCACTGCTGGGGGGACTCTGCACCCACCCCTCCTATGTCTGGGCACTGCTGGGGGGGGACTCTGCACCCACCCCTCCTATGTCTGGGCACTGCTGGAGGGACTCTGCACCCACCCCTCCTATGTCTGGGCACTGCTGGGAGGACTCTGCACCCACCCCTCCTATGTCTGGGCACTGCTGGGAGTGATAGGCACCCACCCCTCCTATGTCTGGGCACTGCTGGGGGGACTCTGCACCCACCCCTCCTGTGTCTGGGCACTGCTGGGGGGACTCTGCACCCACCCCTCCTGTGTCTGGGCACTGCTGGGAGTGATAGGCACCCACCCCTCCTATGTCTGGGCACTGCTGGGAGGACTCTGCACCCACCCCTTCTATGTCTGGGCACTGTTGGAAGTGATAGGCACCCACCCCTCCTATGTCTGGGCACTGCTGGGAGTGATCGGCACCCACCCCTCCTATGACTGGGCACTGCTGGGAGGACTCTGCACCCACCCCTCCTGTGTCTGGGCACTGCTGGGAGTGATAGGCACCCACCCCTCCTATGTCTGGGCACTGCTGGGAGTGATAGGCACCCACCCCTCCTATGACTGGGCACTGCTGGGAGGACTCTGCACCCACCCCTCCTATGTCTGGGCACTTCTGGGAGGACTCTCACCCACCCCTCCTGTGTCTGGGCACTGCTGGGAGTGATAGGCACCCACCCCTCCTATGTCTGGGCACTGCTGGGGGGACTCTGCACCCACCCCTCCTGTGTCTGGGCACTGCTGGGGGGACTCTGCACCCACCCTCCTATGTCTGGGCACTGCTGGGAGTGATAGCCACCCACCCCTCCTATGTCTGGGCACTGCTGGGGGGACTCTGCACCCACCCCTCCTGTGTCTGGGCACTGCTGGGGGGACTCTGCACCCACCCCTCCTATGTCTGGGCTCTGCTGGGAGTGATAGGCACCCACCCCTCCTATGTCTGGGCACTGCTGGGGGGACTCTGCACCCACCCCTCCTATGTCTGGGCACTGCTGGAAGGACTCTGCACCCACCCCTCCTATGTCTGGGCACTGCTGGGAGGACTCTGCACCCACCCCTCCTATGTCTGGGCACTGCTGGGAGGACTCTGCACCCACCCCTCCTATGTCTGGGCACTGCTGGGAGGACTCTCACCCACCCCTCCTGTGTCTGGGCACTGCTGGGAGTGATAGGCACCCACCCCTCCTATGTCTGGGCACTGCGGGGGGGACTCTGCACCCACCCCTCCTATGTCTGGGCACTGCTGGGAGTGATAGGCACCCACCCCTTCTGTGTCTGGGCACTGCTGGGAGTGAGAGGCACCCATCCCTCCTATGTCTGGGCACTGCTGGGAGGACTCTGCACCCACCCCTCCTGTGTCTGGGCACTGCTGGGAGGGATAGGCACCCACCCCTCCTATGTCTGGGCACTGCTGGGGGGACTCTGCACCCACCCCTCCTTTGTCTGGGCACTGCTGGGAGGACTCTCACCCACCCCTCCTGTGTCTGGGCACTGCTGGGAGTGATAGGCACCCACCCCTCCTATGTCTGGGCACTGCGGGGGGACTCTGCACCCACCCCTCCTATGTCTGGGCACTGCTGGGAGTGATAGGCACCCACCCCTTCTGTGTCTGGGCACTGCTGGGAGTGAGAGGCACCCACCCCTCCTATGTCTGGGCACTGCTGGGAGGACTCTGCACCCACCCCTCCCCTGTCTGGGCACTGCTGGGAGTGATAGGCACCCACCCCTCCTATGTCTGGGCACTGCTGGGGGGACTCTGCACCCACCCCTCCTGTGTCTGGGCACTGCTGGGGGGACTCTGCACCCACCCCTCCTATGTCTGGGCACTGCTGGGAGGACTCTCACCCACCCCTCCTGTGTCTGGGCACTGCTGGGAGTGATAGGCACCCACCCTTCCTGTGTCTGGGCACTGCTGGGGGGACTCTGCACCCACCCCTCCTGTGTCTGGGCACTGCTGGGGGGACTCTGCACCCACCCCTCCTATGTCTGGGCACTGCTGGGAGTGATAGGCACTCACCCCTCCTATGTCTGGGCACTGCTGGGGGGACTCTGCACCCACCCCTCCTATGTCTGGGCACTGCTGGGAGTGATAGGCACCCACCCCTCCTGTGTCTGGGCACTGCTGGGAGTGATAGGCACCCACCCCTCCTATGTGTGGACACTGCTGGGGGGACTCTGCACCCACCCCTCCTGTGTCTGGGCACTGCTGGGGGGACTCTGCACCCACCCCTCCTATGTCTGGGCACTGCTGGCAGGACTCTTACCCACCCCTCCTATGTCTGGGCACTGCTGGGAGTGATAGGCACCAACCCCTCCTGTGTCTGGGCACTGCTGGGAGTGATAGGCACCCACCCCTCCTATGTCTGGGCACTGCTGGGAGGACTCTCACCCACCATTCCTGTGTCTGGGCACTGCCGGGAGTGATAGGCACCCACCCCTCCTATGTCTGGGCACTGCTGGGGGGACTCTGCACCCACCCCTCCTGTGTCTGGGCACTGCTGGGGGGACTCTGCACCCACCCCTCCTATGTCTGGGCACTGCTGGGAGTGATAGGCACTCACCCCTCCTATGTCTGGGCACTGCTGGGGGGACTCTGCACCCACCCCTCCTATGTCTGGGCACTGCTGGGAGTGATAGGCACCCACCCCTCCTGTGTCTGGGCACTGCTGGGAGTGATAGGCACCCACCCCTCCTATGTGTGGGCACTGCTGGGGGGACTCTGCACCCACCCCTCCTGTGTCTGGGCACTGCTGGGGGGACTCTGCACCCACCCCTCCTATGTCTGGGCACTGCTGGCAGGACTCTCACCCACCCCTCCTATGTCTGGGCACTGCTGGGACTGATATGCACCAACCCCTCCTGTGTCTGGGCACTGCTGGGAGTGATAGGCACCCAATCCTCCTATGTCTGGGCACTGCTGGGGGGACTCTGCACCCACCCCTCCTGTGTCTGGGCACTGCTGGGAGTGATAGGCACCCACTCCTCCTGTGTCTGGGCACTGCTGGGAGTGATAGGCACCCACCCCTCCTATGTCTGGGCACTGCTGGGAGGACTCTGCACCCACCCCTCCTATGTCTGGGCACTGCTGGGAGTGATAGGCACCCACCCCTCCTATGACTGGGCACTGCTGGGAGGACTCTGCACCCACCCCTCCTGTGTCTGGGCACTGCTGGGAGTGATAGGCACCCACCCCTCCTATGTCTGGGCATTGCTGGGAGTGATAGGCACCCACCCCTCCTATGACTGGGCACTGCCTGGAGGACTCTGCACCCACCCCTCCTATGTCTGGGCACTGCTGGGAGGACTCTCACCCACCCCTCCTGTGTCTGGGCACTGCTGGGAGTGATAGGCACCCACCCCTCCTATGTCTGGGCACTGCTGGGGGGACTCTGCACCCACCCCTCCTGTGTCTGGGCACTGCTGGGGGGACTCTGCACCCACCCCTCCTATGTCTGGGCACTGCTGGGAGTGATAGGCACCCACCCCTCCTATGTCTGGGCACTGCTGGGGGGACTCTGCACCCACCCCTCCTATGTCTGGGCACTGCTGGGAGGACTCTGCACCCACCCCTCCTATGTCTGGGCACTGCTGGGAGGACTCTGCACCCACCCCTCCTATGTCTGGGCACTGCTGGGAGTGATAGGCACCCACCCCTCCTATGTCTGGGCACTGCTGGGGGGACTCTGCACCCACCCCTCCTATGTCTGGGCACTGCTGGGAGTGATAGGCACCCACCCCTCCTATGTCGGGGCACTGCTGGGGGGACTCTGCACCCACCCCTCCTGTGTCTGGGCACTGCTGGGGGGGGACTCTGCACCCACCCCTCCTATGTCTGGGCACTGCTGGGAGGACTCTGCACCCACCCCTCCTATGTCTGGGCACTGCTGGGAGGACTCTGCACCCACCCCTCCTATGTCTGGGCACTGCTGGGGGGGGGGACTCTGCACCCACCCCTCCTATGTCTGGGCACTGCTGGAGGGACTCTGCACCCACCCCTCCTATGTCTGGGCACTGCTGGGAGTGATAGGCACCCACCCCTCCTGTGTCTGGGCACTGCTGGGAGTGATAGGCACCCACCCCTCCTATGTCTGGGCACTGCTGGGAGGACTCTGCACCCACCCCTCCTATGTCTGGGCACTGCTGGGAGTTATAGGCACCCACCCCTCCTATGTCTGGGCACTGCTGGGAGGACTCTGCACCCACTTCTCCTATGTGTGGGCACTGCTGGGAGGACTCTCACCCACCCCTCCTGTGTCTGGGCACTGCTGGGAGTGATAGGCACCCACCCCTCCTATGTCTGGGCACTGCTGGGAGTGATAGGCACCCACCCCTCCTATGTCTGGGCACTGCGGGGGGGACTCTGCACCCACCCCTCCTATGTCTGGGCACTGCGGGGGGGACTCTGCACCCACCCCTCCTATGTCTGGGCACTGCTGGGAGTGATAGGCACCCACCCCTTCTGTGTCTGGGCACTGCTGGGAGTGAGAGGCACCCACCCCTCCTATGTCTGGGCACTGCTGGGAGGACTCTGTACCCACCCCTCCTGTGTCTGGGCACTGCTGGGGGGACTCTGCACCCACCCCTCCTATGTCTGGGCACTGCTGGGAGGACTCTCACCCACCCCTCCTGTGTCTGGGCACTGCTGGGAGTGATAGGCACCCACCCCTCCTATGTCTGGGCACTGCTGGGAGGACTCTCACCCACCCCTCCTGTGTCTGGGCACTGCTGGGAGTACTCTGCACCCACCCCTCCTATGTCTGGGCACTGCTGGGAGGACTCTCACCCACCCCTCCTGTGTCTGGGCACTGCCGGGAGTGATAGGCACCCACCCCTCCTATGTCTGGGCACTGCTGGGAGGACTCTGCACCCACCCCTCCTGTGTCTGGGAACTGCTGGGGGGACTCTGCACCCACCCTCCTATGTCTGGGCACTGCTGGGAGTGATAGGCACCCACCCCTCCTATGTCTGGGCACTGCTGGGGGGACTCTGCACCCACCCCTCCTGTGTCTGGGCACTGCTGGGGGACTCTGCACCCACCCCTCCTATGTCTGGGCACTGCTGGGAGTGATAGGCACCCACCCCTCCTATGTCTGGGCACTGCTGGGAGGACTCTGCACCCACCCCTCCTGTGTCTGGGCACTGCTGGGAGTGATAGTCACCCACCCCTCCTATGTCTGGGCACTGCTGGAAGGACTCTGCACCCACCCCTCCTATGTCTGGGCACTGCTGGGAGGACTCTGCACCCACCCCTCCTATGTCTGGGCACTGCTGGGAGGACTCTGCACCCACCCCTCCTATGTCTGGGCACTGCTGGGAGGACTCTGCACCCACCCCTCCTATGTCTGGGCACTGCTGGAAGGACTCTGCACCCACCCCTCCTATGTCTGCGAACTGCTGGGAGGACTCTGCACCCACCCCTCCTATGTCTGGGCACTGCTGGGAGGACACTGCACCCACCCCTCCTATGTCTGGGCACTGCTGGGAGGACTCTGCACCCACCCCTCCTATGTCTGGGCACTGCTGGGGGGGACTCTGCACCCACCCCTCCTATGTCTGGGCACTGCGGGGGGGACTCTGCACCCACCCCTCCTATGTCTGGGCACTGCTGGGAGTGATAGGCACCCACCCCTTCTGTGTCTGGGCACTGCTGGAAGTGAGAGGCACCCACCCCTCCTATGTCTGGGCACTGCTGGGAGGACTCTGCACCCACCCCTCCTGTGTCTGGGCACTGCTGGGAGTGATAGGCACCCACCCCTCCTATGTCTGGGCACTGCTGGGGGGACTCCGCACCCACCCCTCCTGTGTCTGGGCACTGCTGGGAGGACTCTCACCCACCCCTCCTGTGTCTGGGCACTGCTGGGAGTGATAGGCACCCACCCCTCCTATGTCTGGGCACTGCGGGGGGGTCTCTGCACCCACCCCTCCTATGTCTGGGCACTGCTGGGAGTGATAGGCACCCACCCCTCCTATGTCTGGGCACTGCTGGGGGGACTCTGCACCCACCCCTCCTGTGTCTGGGCACTGCTGGGGGGACTCTGCACCCACCCCCTCCTATGTCTGGGCACTGCTGGGAGGACTCTCACCCACCCCTCCTGTGTCTGGGCACTGCTGGGAGTGATAGGCACCCACCCTTCCTGTGTCTGGGCACTGCTGGGAGTGATAGGCACCCACCCCTCCTATGTCTGGGCACTGCTGGGAGGACTCACACCCACCCCTCCTGTGTCTGGACACTGCTGGGAGTACTCTGCACCCACCCCTCCTATGTCTGGGCACTGCTGGGAGGACTCTCACCCACCCCTCCTGTGTCTGGGCACTGCCGGGAGTGATAGGCACCCACCCCTCCTATGTCTGGGCACTGCTGGGGGGACTCTGCACCCACCCCTCCTGTGTCTGGGCACTGCTGGGGGGACTCTGCACCCACCCCTCCTATGTCTGGGCACTGCTAGGAGTGATAGGCACCCACCCCTCCTATGACTGGGCACTGCTGGGAGGACTCTGCACCCACCCCTCCTGTGTCTGGGCACTGCTGGGAGGACTCTGCACCCACCCCTCCTATGTCTGGGCACTGCTGGGAGGACTCTGCACCCACCCCTCCCGTGTCTGGGCACTGCTGGGAGTGATAGGCACCCACCCCTCCTGTGTCTGGGCACTGCTGGGGGGACTCTGCACCCACCCCTCCTGTGTCTGGGCACTGCTGGGGGGACTCTGCACCCACCCCTCCTATGTCTGGGCACTGCTGGGAGGACTCTCACCCACCCCTCCTGTGTCTGGGCACTGCTGGGAGTGATAGGCACCCAACCTTCCTGTGTCTGGGAACTGCTGGGAGTGATAGGCACCCACCCCTCCTATGTCTGGGCACTGCTGGGAGTGATAGGCACCCTCCCTTCCTATGTCTGGGCACTGCTGGGGGGACTCTGCACCCACCCCTCCTGTGTCTGGGCACTGCTGGGGGGACTCTGCACCCACCCCTCCTATGTCTGGGCACTGCTGGGAGTACTCTGCACCCACCCCTCCTATGTCTGGGCACTGCTGGGAGTGATAGGCACTCACCCCTTCTATGTTTGGGCACAGCTGGGGGGACTCTGCACCCACCCCTCCTATGTCTGGGCACTGCTGGGAGGACTCTGCACCCACCCCTCCTGTGTCTGGGCACTGCTGGGGGGACTCTGCACCCACCCCTCCTATGTCTGGGCACTGCTGGGAGGACTCTGCACCCACCCCTCCTATGTCTAGGCACTGCTGGGGGGACTCTGCACCCACCCCTCCTATGTCTGGGCACTGCTGGGGGGACTCTGCACCCACCCCTCCTATGTCTGGGCACTGCTGGGAGGACTCTCACCCACCCCTCCTGTGTCTGGGCACTGCTGGGAGTGATAGGCACCCACCCCTCCTATGTCTGGGCACTGCTGGGGGGACTCTGCACCCACCCCTCCTGTGTCTGGGCACTGCTGGGGGGACTCTGCACCCACCCTTCCTATGTCTGGGCACTGCTGGGAGGACTCTCACCCACCCCTCCTATGTGTGGGTACTGCTGGGAGTGATAGGCACCCACCCCTCCTGTGTCTGGGCACTGCTGGGAGTGATAGGCACCCACCCCTCCTATGTCTGGGCACTGCTGTGGAGACTCTGCACCCACCCCTCCTGTGTCTGGGCACTGCTGGGGGGACTCTGCACCCACCCCTCCTATGTCTGGGCACTGCTGGGAGGACTCTCACCCACCCGTCCTGTGTCTGGGCACTGCTGGAGGGACTCTGCACCCACCCATCCTATGCCTGGGCACTGCTGGGAGGACTCTCACCCACCCCTCCTGTGTCTGGGCACTGCTGGGAGTGATAGGCACCCACCCCTCCTATGTCTGGGCACTGCTGGGAGGACTCTGCACCCACCCCTCCTATGTCTGGGCACTGCTGGGAGGACTCTCACCCACTCCTCCTGTGTCTGGGTACTGCTGGGAGTGATAGGCACCCACCCCTCCTGTGTCTGGGCACTGCTGGGAGTGATAGGCACCCATTCCTCCTATGTCTGGGCACTGCTGGGAGTGATAGGCACCCACTCCTCCTATGTCTGGGCACTGCTGGGAGTGATAGGCACCCACCCCTCCTATGTCTGGGCACTGCTGGGAGGACTCTGCACCCACCCCTCCTATGTCTGGGCACTGCTGGATGTGATAGGCACCCACCCCTCCTATGTCTGGGCACTGCTGGGAGTGATAGGCACCCACCCCTCCTATGACTGGGCACTGCTGGGAGGACTCTGCACCCACCCCTCCTGTGTCTGGGCACTGCTGGGAGTGATAGGCACCCACCCCTCCTATGTCTGGGCACTGCTGGGGGGACTCTGCACCCACCCCTCCTGTGTCTGGGCACTGCTGTGGGGACTCTGCACCCACCCTCCTATGTCTGGGCACTGCTGGGAGTGATAGGCATCCACCCCTCCTATGTCTGGGCACTGCTGGGGGGACTCTGCACTCACCCCTCCTGTGTCTGGGCACTGCTGGGGGGACTCTGCACCCACCCCTCCTATGTCTGGGCACTGCTGGGAGTCATAGGCAACCACCCCTCCTATGTCTGGGCACTGCTGGGGGGACTCTGCACCCACCCCTCCTATGTCTGGGCACTGCTGGGGGGGGGGACTCTGCACCCACCCCTCCTATGTCTGGGCACTGCTGGAGGGACTCTGCACCCACCCCTCCTATGTCTGGGCACTGCTGGGGGGACTCTGCACCCACCCCTCCTGTGTCTGGGCACTGCTGGGGGGACTCTGCACCCACCCCTCCTATGTCTGGGCACTGCTGGGAGTCATAGGCACCCACCCCTCCTATGTCTGGGCACTGCTGGGGGGACTCTGCACCCACCCCTCCTATGTCTGGGCACTGCTGGGAGGACTCTCACCCACCCCTCCTGTGTCTGGGCACTGCTGGGAGTGATAGGCACCCACCCCTCCTATGTCTGGGCACTGCTGGGAGGACTCTGCACCCACCCCTCCTATGTCTGGGCACTGCTGGGAGGACTCTCACCCACCCCTCCTGTGTCTGGGCACTGCTGGGAGTGATAGGCACTGTTAGAAATGGCGATTTCTGGCTGGCTGAGGCTTGCGCCAAAGCCAGACAGAAACCACCACTCTAGTCAGGGCTGGGGAGTTACACGACAAAGATAACCCCTGCTCACCCCCTTGGTAGCTTGGCACGAGCAGTCAGGCTTATCCCTGAGGCGATGTGTAAAGCGTTTGCGCGCGCACCCAGCAACAACACCCAAGGCCCACCACAAAGGAAACTCCACACAAGGTATTATATAAAAATAACCTTTGTATTATACACAACACATTAGATAAAAACACACACTTTACAATGTGCCAACAGGCACGGGCAGAATTTACAAGGGATTATATATACAGGGGACAGGGCCACCTGGACCACTGTCAGGAATTAGCACTTTTTAGAACATAGGAATAATACTGTAGTACAAAATAACATATGTAGCACACAACCAGTAACTACTGGTATCAGGTAAGTACCACCTACGCAACCCTAACCACCTTAGGAAAATATTGCGCAGGGAATCAGGACCTCACTAGCACCACCTGTACTAGGGAGAAAACAACCACCTAAGTATTACTATACCTGTAGGGGTCTAAGCACATAAACACATGATGCATAACATTCAGAGGTGTAAAGCAAAGCACATGACGCAAAAACACATTCAGAGGTGCAGAACAGGTACAATGGCGCCAAAACTCACATTAGCCACTACCTGTGGCAGTCCCAGGCCAACTGGCCGTGAAGGGGCAAGGGCGCCCGGTGTCCAAATGTTAGGGCAAGGCTGCGCAAGCTGCGCCAGCCAACACACAGAGGCCACAACCTAAACGTTGCAGCTGCCCACTAAGTGCTGGGCAGCTGTAGGACAAGGATGGGGCCAACACTGGAGCCTCCCAGGGCTCTGAAACAAATGAAATGCCCCCTAGAGCCTCGCAGGCTCTAAATAATACTGTGCTCTTCGTTGGAGCCTCGTGGGCGCAAGGGAAAATATTGGCCCCGTCGTTGGAGCCTCTCAGGGGCTCGAGAACGTAATGCTGCGACGTGGGAGTCCCTCTGGACTCTACCAAAACAAGGTGCCCTGTTGGAGCCTCACAGGGCTCGTGCTCTTAATAAAAATGCCCCCAAGAACGTGTGAGCCTCACTGGGCTCGTGCAACAAATAATGCCCCCGTCGAGCCTTCAAGGCTCTCAATGAGAATGCTCCTGCCGTTTAGAGTGGCCCCGGCGGGCCGAGCAGCAGGACAAGCACGGGGCGCTGCAGAGGAGGTGGGGACCCCCTCTCTGGGGCCCTTGCCACTAAAATCACCCCCACACTCAGAGCCTCACTCACCGGGACTCCGGCGACGCTTCTCGTGGAGCCTCCGAGGCTCCAGGCTCACTGGACGCGTCGGGGTCAGGGCGGCCGGCACTAGAGAGCTCCCGCTCCTCGGGGGCTCTCTCTCTCTTCAGGGCCCCGGGGCGCAGGGTAGGCTCCTGCCTGCTCCGGGGTTTGCAATGCAACGCGAGTCCTCGGTGGGAGGCGGGGTAGGCTCCCGCCCTCCTACTTCCGGTCCTGGGTGTCCCGGAGGCCCGCCCTTGTCCTGCCTGACTTCCTGGCTGTCCCGGCCCGGGCTGCAGCGGTGATTTTCGTCGTCTCCACAGCGGTGATGAGGGGTGGGCTCCCTCGAATTATAAATCGGGCCAAAACGACACAGATGCAGGGTGGGCACCTGCTAGTTCCCAATAAAACAACAATCGAGGTGGGCACTCGATATCGGCAATGTCCCTGGCAGGGTGGGCACCTGCCAGGGGACTTCAGGCTCAGCAGAGACGGGGCAGACGCCGGGTGGGCACCGGCTTTTTAGAAATAAAAGCGCTCCTGAGCGCTAAAGGAAAAGGAAAGCGCTTCCAGGCGCTAGAGGTGAAAAATAAAGCGCTCCCAGCGCTTCAGGGCACCCAATCAGCAAAAGTCCAGGCAAGTTCTCCCCTGCATGCAGCAGGGCAGTGGTGGGGGGCAAGGCTGGACCCAGAGCCAGCTCACTGGGCCTCCAGGCAGGGAGGTAGTCCAGGTGGCGGTCCTCTGGTCCAGCAGCAGCAGCAGCCCCCCTCAGGCAGGATCCTGGCAAAGAACAGTTTCTGTGGGGACACAGCCCCATTTTTATACAGGCAAACCCTTTGTTCTGGGTTCAGGGTGAGGGGGAAAACCAGTCGCAGCTGGTTGGGGAGCACCCTTGATGTGCTCAGCCCCTCACTCTATTCACTGGCAGGGCTAGGGTCGTCAGTCGCACCACAGGGGGCGGGGCCAGCATTGTGTTTGGAAAACCCTGTCCTATTCAGGACCCAGGTGGACTCCTCCCACCCATCTAGCTGCTGATCTCCCCATTCACCACTGGGTGACTCATCCTGACACTGGGGAATCCCTAGCCCGTCACATGACACGACCAGCCAATCACGCGACAGACACACCGCACACAGAAGTGCCCACTTCTAGAAGTGGCACTTCCACACTAGGTACATGCACGCCGCACACATCATCGCGCAGCATTCACTCCCACGAGTCCGCACATACCAAACTCGGGCCTGCACACCCCACGCATCAGGAACTACTAGGGACACATACATTCCCCATGCATTCCTATGGGAGGGCAGGCCTATCTCACCACATGCACTCAGAGCACGCACGCACTTTACCCTGGGACACAGGGAAAGTGCGCAGAGACCAAACAATCACCATACCAAGTCACCAATAAAAAGCCAAAAAGTCCAGGGGTGAACCTGCCAGAAGGGCCAAGTCCAACAGGCACCCATCCCCCCTGTGTCTAGGCACTGCTGGGAGTGATAGGCACCCACTCCTCCTGTGTCTGGGCACTGCTGGGAGTGATAGGCACCCACCCCTCCTATGTCTGGGCACTGCTGGGAGGACTCTGCACCCACCCCTCCTGTGTCTGGGCACTGCTGGGGGGACTCTGCACCCACCCCTCCTATGTCTGGGCACTGCTGGGAGGACTCTCACCCACTCCTCCTGTGTCTGGGTACTGCTGGGAGTGATAGGCACCCACCCCTCCTGTGTCTGGGCACTTCTGGGAGTGATAGGCACCCACCCCTCCTATGTCTGGGCACTGCTGGGAGTGATAGGCACCCACCCCTCCTATGTCTGGGCACTGCTGGGAGGACTCTGCACCCACCCCTCCTATGTCTGGGCACTGCTGGGAGTGATAGGCACCCACTCCTCCTGTGTCTGGGCACTGCTGGGAGTGATAGGCACCCACCCCTCCTATGTCTGGGCACTGCTGGGAGGACTCTGCACCCACCCCTCCTATGTCTGGGCACTGCTGGAAGTGATAGGCACCCACCCCTCCTATGTCTGGGCACTGCTGGGAGTGATAGGCACCCACCCCTCCTATGACTGGGCACTGCTGGGAGGACTCTGCACCCACCCCTCCTGTGTCTGGGCACTGCTGGGAGTGATAGGCACCCACCCCCCCTATGTCTGGGCACTGCTGGGGGGACTCTGCACCCACCCCTCCTGTGTCTGGGCACTGCTGTGGGGACTCTGCACCCACCCTCCTATGTCTGGGCACTGCTGGGAGTGATAGGCATCCACCCCTCCTATGTCTGGGCACTGCTGGGGGGACTCTGCACCCACCCCTCCTGTGTCTGGGCACTGCTGGGGGGACTCTGCACCCACCCCTCCTATGTCTGGGCACTGCTGGGAGTCATAGGCAACCACCCCTCCTATGTCTGTGCACTGCTGGGGGGACTCTGCACCCACCCCTCCTATGTCTGGGCACTGCTGGGGGGGGACTCTGCACCCACCCCTCCTATGTCTGGGCACTGCTGGAGGGACTCTGCACCCACCCCTCCTATGTCTGGGCACTGCTGGGAGGACTCTGCACCCACCCCTCCTATGTCTGGGCACTGCTGGGAGTGATAGGCACCCACCCCTCCTATGTCTGGGCACTGCTGGGGGGACTCTGCACCCACCCCTCCTGTGTCTGGGCACTGCTGGGGGGACTCTGCACCCACCCCTCCTGTGTCTGGGCACTGCTGGGAGTGATAGGCACCCACCCCTCCTATGTCTGGGCACTGCTGGGAGGACTCTGCACCCACCCCTTCTATGTCTGGGCACTGTTGGAAGTGATAGGCACCCACCCCTCCTATGTCTGGGCACTGCTGGGAGTGATCGGCACCCACCCCTCCTATGACTGGGCACTGCTGGGAGGACTCTGCACCCACCCCTCCTGTGTCTGGGCACTGCTGGGAGTGATAGGCACCCACCCCTCCTATGTCTGGGCACTGCTGGGAGTGATAGGCACCCACCCCTCCTATGACTGGGCACTGCTGGGAGGACTCTGCACCCACCCCTCCTATGTCTGGGCACTTCTGGGAGGACTCTCACCCACCCCTCCTGTGTCTGGGCACTGCTGGGAGTGATAGGCACCCACCCCTCCTATGTCTGGGCACTGCTGGGGGGACTCTGCACCCACCCCTCCTGTGTCTGGGCAATGCTGGGGGGACTCTGCACCCACCCTCCTATGTCTGGGCACTGCTGGGAGTGATAGCCACCCACCCCTCCTATGTCTGGGCACTGCTGGGGGGACTCTGCACCCACCCCTCCTGAGTCTGGGCACTGCTGGGGGGACTCTGCACCCACCCCTCCTATGTCTGGGCTCTGCTGGGAGTGATAGGCACCCACCCCTCCTATGTCTGGGCACTGCTGGGGGGACTCTGCACCCACCCCTCCTATGTCTGGGCACTGCTGGAAGGACTCTGCACCCACCCCTCCTATGTCTGGGCACTGCTGGGAGGACTCTGCACCCACCCCTCCTATGTCTGGGCACTGCTGGGAGGACTCTGCACCCACCCCTCCTATGTCTGGGCACTGCTGGGAGGACTCTCACCCACCCCTCCTGTGTCTGGGCACTGCTGGGAGTGATAGGCACCCACCCCTCCTATGTCTGGGCACTGCGGGGGGGACTCTGCACCCACCCCTCCTATGTCTGGGCACTGCTGGGAGTGATAGGCACCCACCCCTTCTGTGTCTGGGCACTGCTGGGAGTGAGAGGCACCCATCCCTCCTATGTCTGGGCACTGCTGGGAGGACTCTGCACCCACCCCTCCTGTGTCTGGGCACTGCTGGGAGTGATAGGCACCCACCCCTCCTATGTCTGGGCACTGCTGGGGGGACTCTGCACCCACCCCTCCTGTGTCTGGGCACTGCTGGGAGGACTCTCACCCACCCCTCCTGTGTCTGGGCACTGCTGGGAGTGATAGGCACCCACCCCTCCTATGTCTGGGCACTGCGGGGGGACTCTGCACCCACCCCTCCTATGTCTGGGCACTGCTGGGAGTGATAGGCACCCACCCCTTCTGTGTCTGGGCACTGCTGGGAGTGAGAGGCACCCACCCCTCCTATGTCTGGGCACTGCTGGGAGGACTCTGCACCCACCCCTCCCCTGTCTGGGCACTGCTGGGAGTGATAGGCACCCACCCCTCCTATGTCTGGGCACTGCTGGGGGGACTCTGCACCCACCCCTCCTGTGTCTGGGCACTGCTGGGGGGACTCTGCACCCACCCCTCCTATGTCTGGGCACTGCTGGGAGGACTCTCACCCACCCCTCCTGTGTCTGGGCACTGCTGGGAGTGATAGGCACCCACCCTTCCTGTGTCTGGGCACTGCTGGGGGGACTCTGCACCCACCCCTCCTGTGTCTGGGCACTGCTGGGGGGACTCTGCACCCACCCCTCCTATGTCTGGGCACTGCTGGGAGTGATAGGCACTCACCCCTCCTATGTCTGGGCACTGCTGGGGGGACTCTGCACCCACCCCTCCTATGTCTGGGCACTGCTGGGAGTGATAGGCACCCACCCCTCCTGTGTCTGGGCACTGCTGGGAGTGATAGGCACCCACCCCTCCTATGTGTGGACACTGCTGGGGGGACTCTGCACCCACCCCTCCTGTGTCTGGGCACTGCTGGGGGGACTCTGCACCCACCCCTCCTATGTCTGGGCACTGCTGGCAGGACTCTTACCCACCCCTCCTATGTCTGGGCACTGCTGGGAGTGATAGGCACCAACCCCTCCTGTGTCTGGGCACTGCTGGGAGTGATAGGCACCCAATCCTCCTATGTCTGGGCACTGCTGGGAGTGATAGGCACCCACTCCTCCTGTGTCTGGGCACTGCTGGGAGTGATAGGCACCCACCCCTCCTATGTCTGGGCACTGCTGGGAGGACTCTCACCCACCATTCCTGTGTCTGGGCACTGCCAGGAGTGATAGGCACCCACCCCTCCTATGTCTGGGCACTGCTGGGGGGACTCTGCACCCACCCCTCCTGTGTCTGGGCACTGCTGGGGGGACTCTGCACCCACCCCTCCTATGTCTGGGCACTGCTGGGAGTGATAGGCACTCACCCCTCCTATGTCTGGGCACTGCTGGGGGGACTCTGCACCCACCCCTCCTATGTCTGGGCACTGCTGGGAGTGATAGGCACCCACCCCTCCTGTGTCTGGGCACTGCTGGGAGTGATAGGCACCCACCCCTCCTATGTGTGGGCACTGCTGGGGGGACTCTGCACCCACCCCTCCTGTGTCTGGGCACTGCTGGGGGGACTCTGCACCCACCCCTCCTATGTCTGGGCACTGCTGGCAGGACTCTCACCCACCCCTCCTATGTCTGGGCACTGCTGGGACTGATATGCATCAACCCCTCCTGTGTCTGGGCACTGCTGGGAGTGATAGGCACCCAATCCTCCTATGTCTGGGCACTGCTGGGGGGACTCTGCACCCACCCCTCCTGTGTCTGGGCACTGCTGGGAGTGATAGGCACCCACTCCTCCTGTGTCTGGGCACTGCTGGGAGTGATAGGCACCCACCCCTCCTATGTCTGGGCACTGCTGGGAGGACTCTGCACCCACCCCTCCTATGTCTGGGCACTGCTGGGAGTGATAGGCACCCACCCCTCCTATGACTGGGCACTGCTGGCAGGACTCTGCACCCACCCCTCCTGTGTCTGGGCACTGCTGGGAGTGATAGGCACCCACCCCTCCTATGTCTGGGCATTGCTGGGAGTGATAGGCACCCACCCCTCCTATGACTGGGCACTGCCTGGAGGACTCTGCACCCACCCCTCCTATGTCTGGGCACTGCTGGGAGGACTCTCACCCACCCCTCCTGTGTCTGGGCACTGCTGGGAGTGATAGGCACCCACCCCTCCTATGTCTGGGCACTGCTGGGGGGACTCTGCACCCACCCCTCCTGTGTCTGGGCACTGCTGGGGGGACTCTGCACCCACCCCTCCTATGTCTGGGCACTGCTGGGAGTGATAGGCACCCACCCCTCCTATGTCTGGGCACTGCTGGGGGGACTCTGCACCCACCCCTCCTATGTCTGGGCACTGCTGGGAGGACTCTGCACCCACCCCTCCTATGTCTGGGCACTGCTGGGAGGACTCTGCACCCACCTCTCCTATGTCTGGGCACTGCTGGGAGTGATAGGCACCCACCCCTCCTATGTCTGGGCACTGCTGGGGGGACTCTGCACCCACCCCTCCTATGTCTGGGCACTGCTGGGAGTGATAGGCACCCACCCCTCCTATGTCGGGGCACTGCTGGGGGGACTCTGCACCCACCCCTCCTGTGTCTGGGCACTGCTGGGGGGGGGACTCTGCACCCACCCCTCCTATGTCTGGGCACTGCTGGGAGGACTCTGCACCCACCCCTCCTATGTCTGGGCACTGCTGGGAGGACTCTGCACCCACCCCTCCTATGTCTGGGCACTGCTGGGGGGGGGACTCTGCACCCACCCCTCCTATGTCTGGGCACTGCTGGAGGGACTCTGCACCCACCCCTCCTATGTCTGGGCACTGCTGGGAGTGATAGGCACCCACCCCTCCTGTGTCTGGGCACTGCTGGGAGTGATAGGCACCCACCCCTCCTATCTCTGGGCACTGCTGGGAGGACTCTGCACCCACCCCTCCTATGTCTGGGCACTGCTGGGAGTTATAGGCACCCACCCCTCCTATGTCTGGGCACTGCTGGGAGGACTCTGCACCCACTTCTCCTATGTGTGGGCACTGCTGGGAGGACTCTCACCCACCCCTCCTGTGTCTGGGCACTGCTGGGAGTGATAGGCACCCACCCCTCCTATGTCTGGGCACTGCTGGGAGTGATAGGCACCCACCCCTCCTATGTCTGGGCACTGCTGGGGGGACTCTGCACCCACCCCTCCTATGTCTGGGCACTGCTGGGAGTGATAGGCACCCACCCCTCCTGTGTCTGGGCACTGCTGGGAGTGATAGGCACCCACCCCTCCTATGTCTGGGCACTGCTGGAGGGACTCTGCACCCACCCCTCCTATGTCTGGGCACTGCTGGGGGGACTCTGCACCCACCCCTCCTGTGTCTGGGCACTGCTGGGGGGACTCTGCACCCACCCCTCCTATGTCTGGGCACTGCTGGGAGTCATAGGCACCCACCCCTCCTATGTCTGGGCACTGCTGGGGGGACTCTGCACCCACCCCTCCTATGTCTGGGCACTGCTGGGAGGACTCTCACCCACCCCTCCTGTGTCTGGGCACTGCTGGGAGTGATAGGCACCCACCCCTCCTATGTCTGGGCACTGCTGGGAGGACTCTGCACCCACCCCTCCTATGTCTGGGCACTGCTGGGAGGACTCTCACCCACCCCTCCTGTGTCTGGGCACTGCTGGGAGTGATAGGCACCCATCCCTCCTGTGTCTAGGCACTGCTGGGAGTGATAGGCACCCACTCCTCCTGTGTCTGGGCACTGCTGGGAGTGATAGGCACCCACCCCTCCTATGTCTGGGCACTGCTGGGAGGACTCTGCACCCACCCCTCCTGTGTCTGGGCACTGCTGGGGGGACTCTGCACCCACCCCTCCTATGTCTGGGCACTGCTGGGAGGACTCTCACCCACTCCTCCTGTGTCTGGGTACTGCTGGGAGTGATAGGCACCCACCCCTCCTGTGTCTGGGCACTTCTGGGAGTGATAGGCACCCACCCCTCCTATGTCTGGGCACTGCTGGGAGTGATAGGCACCCACCCCTCCTATGTCTGGGCACTGCTGGGAGGACTCTGCACCCACCCCTCCTATGTCTGGGCACTGCTGGGAGTGATAGGCACCCACTCCTCCTGTGTCTGGGCACTGCTGGGAGTGATAGGCACCCACCCCTCCTATGTCTGGGCACTGCTGGGAGGACTCTGCACCCACCCCTCCTATGTCTGGGCACTGCTGGAAGTGATAGGCACCCACCCCTCCTATGTCTGGGCACTGCTGGGAGTGATAGGCACCCACCCCTCCTATGACTGGGCACTGCTGGGAGGACTCTGCACCCACCCCTCCTGTGTCTGGGCACTGCTGGGAGTGATAGGCACCCACCCCCCCTATGTCTGGGCACTGCTGGGGGGACTCTGCACCCACCCCTCCTGTGTCTGGGCACTGCTGTGGGGACTCTGCACCCACCCTCCTATGTCTGGGCACTGCTGGGAGTGATAGGCATCCACCCCTCCTATGTCTGGGCACTGCTGGGGGGACTCTGCACCCACCCCTCCTGTGTCTGGGCACTGCTGGGGGGACTCTGCACCCACCCCTCCTATGTCTGGGCACTGCTGGGAGTCATAGGCAACCACCCCTCCTATGTCTGTGCACTGCTGGGGGACTCTGCACCCACCCCTCCTATGTCTGGGCACTGCTGGGGGGGGACTCTGCACCCACCCCTCCTATGTCTGGGCACTGCTGGAGGGACTCTGCACCCACCCCTCCTATGTCTGGGCACTGCTGGGAGGACTCTGCACCCACCCCTCCTATGTCTGGGCACTGCTGGGAGTGATAGGCACCCACCCCTCCTATGTCTGGGCACTGCTGGGGGGACTCTGCACCCACCCCTCCTGTGTCTGGGCACTGCTGGGGGGACTCTGCACCCACCCCTCCTGTGTCTGGGCACTGCTGGGAGTGATAGGCACCCACCCCTCCTATGTCTGGGCACTGCTGGGAGGACTCTGCACCCACCCCTTCTATGTCTGGGCACTGTTGGAAGTGATAGGCACCCACCCCTCCTATGTCTGGGCACTGCTGGGAGTGATCGGCACCCACCCCTCCTATGACTGGGCACTGCTGGGAGGACTCTGCACCCACCCCTCCTGTGTCTGGGCACTGCTGGGAGTGATAGGCACCCACCCCTCCTATGTCTGGGCACTGCTGGGAGTGATAGGCACCCACCCCTCCTATGACTGGGCACTGCTGGGAGGACTCTGCACCCACCCCTCCTATGTCCGGGCACTTCTGGGAGGACTCTCACCCACCCCTCCTGTGTCTGGGCACTGCTGGGAGTGATAGGCACCCACCCCTCCTATGTCTGGGCACTGCTGGGGGGACTCTGCACCCACCCCTCCTGTGTCTGGGCACTGCTGGGGGGACTCTGCACCCACCCTCCTATGTCTGGGCACTGCTGGGAGTGATAGCCACCCACCCCTCCTATGTCTGGGCACTGCTGGGGGGACTCTGCACCCACCCCTCCTGTGTCTGGGCACTGCTGGGGGGACTCTGCACCCACCCCTCCTATGTCTGGGCTCTGCTGGGAGTGATAGGCACCCACCCCTCCTATGTCTGGGCACTGCTGGGGGGACTCTGCACCCACCCCTCCTATGTCTGGGCACTGCTGGAAGGACTCTGCAACCACCCCTCCTATGTCTGGGCACTGCTGGGAGGACTCTGCACCCACCCCTCCTATGTCTGGGCACTGCTGGGAGGACTCTGCACCCACCCCTCCTATGTCTGGGCACTGCTGGGAGGACTCTCACCCACCCCTCCTGTGTCTGGGCACTGCTGGGAGTGATAGGCACCCACCCCTCCTATGTCTGGGCACTGCGGGGGGGACTCTGCGCCCACCCCTCCTATGTCTGGGCACTGCTGGGAGTGATAGGCACCCACCCCTTCTGTGTCTGGGCACTGCTGGGAGTGAGAGGCACCCATCCCTCCTATGTCTGGGCACTGCTGGGAGGACTCTGCACCCACCCCTCCTGTGTCTGGGCACTGCTGGGAGTGATAGGCACCCACCCCTCCTATGTCTGGGCACTGCTGGGGGGACTCTGCACCCACCCCTCCTGTGTCTGGGCACTGCTGGGAGGACTCTCACCCACCCCTCCTGTGTCTGGGCACTGCTGGGAGTGATAGGCACCCACCCCTCCTATGTCTGGGCACTGCGGGGGGACTCTGCACCCACCCCTCCTATGTCTGGGCACTGCTGGGAGTGATAGGCACCCACCCCTTCTGTGTCTGGGCACTGCTGGGAGTGAGAGGCACCCACCCCTCCTATGTCTGGGCACTGCTGGGAGGACTCTGCACCCACCCCTCCCCTGTCTGGGCACTGCTGGGAGTGATAGGCACCCACCCCTCCTATGTCTGGGCACTGCTGGGGGGACTCTGCACCCACCCCTCCTGTGTCTGGGCACTGCTGGGGGGACTCTGCACCCACCCCTCCTATGTCTGGGCACTGCTGGGAGGACTCTCACCCACCCCTCCTGTGTCTGGGCACTGCTGGGAGTGATAGGCACCCACCCTTCCTGTGTCTGGGCACTGCTGGGGGGACTCTGCACCCACCCCTCCTGTGTCTGGGCACTGCTGGGGGGACTCTGCACCCACCCCTCCTATGTCTGGGCACTGCTGGGAGTGATAGGCACTCACCCCTCCTATGTCTGGGCACTGCTGGGGGGACTCTGCACCCACCCCTCCTATGTCTGGGCACTGCTGGGAGTTATAGGCACCCACCCCTCCTGTGTCTGGGCACTGCTGGGAGTGATAGGCACCCACCCCTCCTATGTGTGGACACTGCTGGGGGGACTCTGCACCCACCCCTCCTGTGTCTGGGCACTGCTGGGGGGACTCTGCACCCACCCCTCCTATGTCTGGGCACTGCTGGCAGGACTCTTACCCACCCCTCCTATGTCTGGGCACTGCTGGGAGTGATAGGCACCAACCCCTCCTGTGTCTGGGCACTGCTGGGAGTGATAGGCACCCAATCCTCCTATGTCTGGGCACTGCTGGGAGTGATAGGCACCCACTCCTCCTGTGTCTGGGCACTGCTGGGAGTGATAGGCACCCACCCCTCCTATGTCTGGGCACTGCTGGGAGGACTCTCACCCACCATTCCTGTGTCTGGGCACTGCCGGGAGTGATAGGCAACCACCCCTCCTATGTCTGGGCACTGCTGGGGGGACTCTGCACCCACCCCTCCTGTGTCTGGGCACTGCTGGGGGGACTCTGCACCCACCCCTCCTATGTCTGGGCACTGCTGGGAGTGATAGGCACTCACCCCTCCTATGTCTGGGCACTGCTGGGGGGACTCTGCACCCACCCCTCCTATGTCTGGGCACTGCTGGGAGTGATAGGCACCCACCCCTCCTGTGTCTGGGCACTGCTGGGAGTGATAGGCACCCACCCCTCCTATGTGTGGGCACTGCTGGGGGGACTCTGCACCCACCCCTCCTGTGTCTGGGCACTGCTGGGGGGACTCTGCACCCACCCCTCCTATGTCTGGGCACTGCTGGCAGGACTCTCACCCACCCCTCCTATGTCTGGGCACTGCTGGGACTGATATGCACCAACCCCTCCTGTGTCTGGGCACTGCTGGGAGTGATAGGCACCCAATCCTCCTATGTCTGGGCACTGCTGGGGGGACTCTGCACCCACCCCTCCTGTGTCTGGGCACTGCTGGGAGTGATAGGCACCCACTCCTCCTGTGTCTGGGCACTGCTGGGAGTGATAGGCACCCACCCCTCCTATGTCTGGGCACTGCTGGGAGGACTCTGCACCCACCCCTCCTATGTCTGGGCACTGCTGGGAGTGATAGGCACCCACCCCTCCTATGACTGGGCACTGCTGGGAGGACTCTGCACCCACCCCTCCTGTTTCTGGGCACTGCTGGGAGTGATAGGCACCCACCCCTCCTATGTCTGGGCATTGCTGGGAGTGATAGGCACCCACCCCTCCTATGACTGGGCACTGCCTGGAGGACTCTGCACCCACCCCTCCTATGTCTGGGCACTGCTGGGAGGACTCTCACCCACCCCTCCTGTGTCTGGGCACTGCTGGGAGTGATAGGCACCCACCCCTCCTATGTCTGGGCACTGCTGGGGGGACTCTGCACCCACCCCTCCTGTGTCTGGGCACTGCTGGGGGGACTCTGCACCCACCCCTCCTATGTCTGGGCACTGCTGGGAGTGATAGGCACCCACCCCTCCTATGTCTGGGCACTGCTGGGGGGACTCTGCACCCACCCCTCCTATGTCTGGGCACTGCTGGGAGGACTCTGCACCCACCCCTCCTATGTCTGGGCACTGCTGGGAGGACTCTGCACCCACCCCTCCTATGTCTGGGCACTGCTGGGAGTGATAGGCACCCACCCCTCCTATGTCTGGGCACTGCTGGGGGGACTCTGCACCCACCCCTCCTATGTCTGGGCACTGCTGGGAGTGATAGGCACCCACCCCTCCTATGTCGGGGCACTGCTGGGGGGACTCTGCACCCACCCCTCCTGTGTCTGGGCACTGCTGGGGGGGGGACTCTGCACCCACCCCTCCTATGTCTGGGCACTGCTGGGAGGACTCTGCACCCACCCCTCCTATGTCTGGGCACTGCTGGGAGGACTCTGCACCCACCCCTCCTATGTCTGGGCACTGCTGGGGGGGGGACTCTGCACCCACCCCTCCTATGTCTGGGCACTGCTGGAGGGACTCTGCACCCACCCCTCCTATGTCTGGGCACTGCTGGGAGTGATAGGCACCCACCCCTCCTGTGTCTGGGCACTGCTGGGAGTGATAGGCACCCACCCCTCCTATGTCTGGGCACTGCTGGGAGGACTCTGCACCCACCCCTCCTATGTCTGGGCACTGCTGGGAGTTATAGGCACCCACCCCTCCTATGTCTGGGCACTGCTGGGAGGACTCTGCACCCACTTCTCCTATGTGTGGGCACTGCTGGGAGGACTCTCACCCACCCCTCCTGTGTCTGGGCACTGCTGGGAGTGATAGGCACCCACCCCTCCTATGTCTGGGCACTGCTGGGAGTGATAGGCACCCACCCCTCCTATGTCTGGGCACTGCTGGGGGGACTCTGCACCCACCCCTCCTATGTCTGGGCACTGCTGGGAGTGATAGGCACCCACCCCTCCTGTGTCTGGGCACTGCTGGGAGTGATAGGCACCCACCCCTCCTATGTGTGGGCACTGCTGGGGGGACTCTGCACCCACCCCTCCTGTGTCTGGGCACTGCTGGGGGGGACTCTGCACCCACCCCTCCTATGTCTGGGCACTGCTGGGAGTGATAGGCACCCACCCCTCCTATGACTGGGCACTGCTGGGAGGACTCTGCACCCACCCCTCCTATGTCTGGGCACTTCTGGGAGGACTCTCACCCACCCCTCCTGTGTCTGGGCACTGCTGGGAGTGATAGGCACCCACCCCTCCTATGTCTGGGCACTGCTGGGGGGACTCTGCACCCACCCCTCCTGTGTCTCGGCACTGCTGGGAGTGATAGGCACCCACTCCTCCTGTGTCTGGGCACTGCTGGGAGTGATAGGCACCCACCCCTCCTGTGTCTGGGCACTGCTGGGGGGACTCTGCACCCACCCCTCCTATGTCTGGGCACTGCTGGGAGGACTCTCACCCACCCCTCCTGTGTCTGGGTACTGCTGGGAGTGATAGGCACCCACCCCTCCTGTGTCTGGGCACTGCTGGGAGTGATAGGCACCCACCCCTCCTATGTCTGGGCACTGCTGGGAGTGATAGGCACCCACCCCTCCTATGTGTGGGCACTGCTGGGGGGACTCTCACCCACCCCTCCTGTGTCTGGGCACTGCTGGGAGTGATAGGCACCCACCCCTCCTATGTCTGGGCACTGCTGGGGGGACTCTGCACCCACCCCTCCTGTGTCTGGGCACTGCTGGGGGGACTCTGCACCCACCCCTCCTATGTCTGGGCACTGCTGGGAGTGATAGGCACCCACCCCTCCTATGTCTGGGCACTGCTGGGGGGACTCTGCACCCACCCCTCCTATGTCTGGGCACTGCTGGGAGGACTCTGCACCCACCCCTCCTATGTCTGGGCACTGCTGGGAGGACTCTGCACCCACCCCTCCTATGTCTGGGCACTGCTGGGAGTGATAGGCACCCACCCCTCCTATGTCTGGGCACTGCTGGGGGGACTCTGCACCCACCCCTCCTATGTCTGGGCACTGCTGGGAGTGATAGGCACCCACCCCTCCTATGTCGGGGCACTGCTGGGGGGACTCTGCACCCACCCCTCCTGTGTCTGGGCACTGCTGGGGGGGGGACTCTGCACCCACCCCTCCTATGTCTGGGCACTGCTGGGAGGACTCTGCACCCACCCCTCCTATGTCTGGGCACTGCTGGGAGGACTCTGCACCCACCCCTCCTATGTCTGGGCACTGCTGGGGGGGGACTCTGCACCCACCCCTCCTATGTCTGGGCACTGCTGGAGGGACTCTGCACCCACCCCTCCTATGTCTGGGCACTGCTGGGAGTGATAGGCACCCACCCCTCCTGTGTCTGGGCACTGCTGGGAGTGATAGGCACCCACCCCTCCTATGTCTGGGCACTGCTGGGAGGACTCTGCACCCACCCCTCCTATGTCTGGGCACTGCTGGGAGTTATAGGCACCCACCCCTCCTATGTCTGGGCACTGCTGGGAGGACTCTGCACCCACTTCTCCTATGTGTGGGCACTGCTGGGAGGACTCTCACCCACCCCTCCTGTGTCTGGGCACTGCTGGGAGTGATAGGCACCCACCCCTCCTATGTCTGGGCACTGCTGGGAGTGATAGGCACCCACCCCTCCTATGTCTGGGCACTGCTGGGGGGACTCTGCACCCACCCCTCCTATGTCTGGGCACTGCTGGGAGTGATAGGCACCCACCCCTCCTGTGTCTGGGCACTGCTGGGAGTGATAGGCACCCACCCCTCCTATGTGTGGGCACTGCTGGGGGGACTCTGCACCCACCCCTCCTGTGTCTGGGCACTGCTGGGGGGGACTCTGCACCCACCCCTCCTATGTCTGGGCACTGCTGGGAGTGATAGGCACCCACCCCTCCTATGACTGGGCACTGCTGGGAGGACTCTGCACCCACCCCTCCTATGTCTGGGCACTTCTGGGAGGACTCTCACCCACCCCTCCTGTGTCTGGGCACTGCTGGGAGTGATAGGCACCCACCCCTCCTATGTCTGGGCACTGCTGGGGGGACTCTGCACCCACCCCCCCTGTGTCTGGGCACTGCTGGGAGTGATAGGTACCCACTCCTCCTGTGTCTGGGCACTGCTGGGAGTGATAGGCACCCACCCCTCCTGTGTCTGGGCACTGCTGGGGGGACTCTGCACCCACCCCTCCTATGTCTGGGCACTGCTGGGAGGACTCTCACCCACCCCTCCTGTGTCTGGGTACTGCTGGGAGTGATAGGCACCCACCCCTCCTGTGTCTGGGCACTGCTGGGAGTGATAGGCACCCACCCCTCCTATGTCTGGGCACTGCTGGGAGTGATAGGCACCCACCCCTCCTATGTGTGGGCACTGCTGGGGGGACTCTGCACCCACCCCTCCTATGTCTGGGCACTGCTGGGGGGACTCTGCACCCACCCCTCCTGTGTCTGGGCACTGCTGGGGGGACTCTGCACCCACCCCTCCTATGTCTGGGCACTGCTGGGAGGACTCTCACCCACCCGTCCTGTGTCTGGGCACTGCTGGAGGGACTCTGCACCCACCCATCCTATGTCTGGGCACTGCTGGGAGGACTCTCACCCACCCCTCCTGTGTCTGGGCACTGCTGGGAGTGATAGGCACCCACCCCTCCTATGTCTGGGCACTGCTGGGAGGACTCTGCACCCACCCCTCCTATGTCTGGGCACTGCTGGGAGTGATAGGCACCCACCCCTCCTATGTCTGGGCACTGCTGGGGGGACTCTGCACCCACCCCTCCTATGTCTGGGCACTGCTGGAAGGACTCTGCACCCACCCCTCCTATGTCTGGGCACTGCTGGGAGGACTCTGCACCCACCCCTCCTATGTCTGGGCACTGCTGGGGGGACTCTGCACCCACCCCTCCTATGTCTGGGCACTGCTGGGGGGACTCTGCACCCACCCC
This sequence comes from Triturus cristatus, assembly GCF_964204655.1. Lineage (NCBI taxonomy): Eukaryota > Metazoa > Chordata > Amphibia > Caudata > Salamandridae > Triturus > Triturus cristatus. The sequence goes on along the minus strand of NC_140579.1, from coordinate 475,846,123 downwards.
TCCTATGTCTGGGCACTGCTGGGGGGACTCTGCACCCACCCCTCCTATGTCTGGGCACTGCTGGGGGGACTCTGCACCCGCCCCTCCTGTGTCTGGGCACTGCTGGGAGTGATAGGCACCCACTCCTCCTGTGTCTGGGCACTGCTGGGAGTGATAGGCACCCACCCCTCCTATGTCTGGGCACTGCTGGGAGGACTCTGCACCCACCCCTTCTATGTCTGGGCACTGCTGGAAGTGATAGGCACCCACCCCTCCTATGTCTGGGCACTGCTGGGAGTGATCGGCACCCACCCCTCCTATGACTGGGCACTGCTGGGAGGACTCTGCACCCACCCCTCCTGTGTCTGGGCACTGCTGGGAGTAATAGGCACGCACCCCTCCTATGTCTGGGCACTGCTGGGAGTGATAGGCACCCACCCCTCCTATGACTGGGCACTGCTGGGAGGACTCTGCACCCACCCCTCCTATGTCTGGGCACTTCTGGGAGGACTCTCACCCACCCCTCCTATGTCTGGGCACTGCTGGGAGGACTCTCACCCAACCCTCCTGTGTCTGGGCACTGCTGGGAGTGATAGGCACCCACCCCTCCTATGTCTGGGCACTGCTGGGGGGACTCTGCACCCACCCCTCCTGTGTCTGGACACTGCTGGGGGGACTCTGCACCCACCCTCCTATGTCTGGGCACTGCTGGGAGTGATAGGCACCCACCCCTCCTATGTCTGGGCACTGCTGGGGGGACTCTGCACCCACCCCTCCTGTGTCTGGGCACTGCTGGGGGGACTCTGCACCCACCCCTCCTATGTCTGGGCACTGCTGGGAGTGATAGGCACCCACCCCTCCTATGTCTGGGCACTGCTGGGGGGACTCTGCACCCACCCCTCCTATGTCTGGGCACTGCTGGAAGGACTCTGCACCCACCCCTCCTATGTCTGGGCACTGCTGGGAGGACTCTTCACCCACCCCTCCTATGTATGGGCACTGCTGGGAGGACTCTGCACCCACCCCTCCTATGTCTGGGCACTGCTGGGAGGACTCTGCACCCACTCCTCCTATGTCTGGGCACTGCTGGGGGGGGACTCTGCTCCCACCCCTCCTATGTCTGGGCACTGCGGGGGGACTCTGCACCCACCCCTTCTATGTCTGGGCACTGCTGGGAGTGATAGGCACCCACCCCTTCTGTGTCTGGGCACTGCTGGGAGTGAGAGGCACCCACCCCTCCTATGTCTGGGCACTGCTGGGAGGACTCTGCACCCACCCCTCGTGTGTCTGGGCACTGCTGGGAGTGATAGGCACCCACCCCTCCTATGTCTGGGCACTGCTGGGGGGACTCTGCACCCACCCCTCCTGTGTCTGGGCACTGCTGGGAGGACTCTCACCCACCCCTCCTGTGTCTAGGCACTGCTGGGAGTAATAGGCACCCACCCCTCCTATGTCTGGGCACTGCGGGGGGGACTCTGCACCCACCCCTCCTATGTCTGGGCACTGCTGGGAGTGATAGGCACCCACCCCTTCTGTGTCTGGGCACTGCTGGGAGTGAGAGGCACCCACCCCTCCTATGTCTGGGCACTGCTGGGAGGACTCTGCACCCACCCCTCCTGTGTCTGGGCACTGCTGGGAGTGATAGGCACCCACCCCTCCTATGTCTGGGCACTGCTGGGGGGGGGACTCTGCACCCACCCCTCCTATGTCTGGGCACTGCTGGGGGGACTCTGCACCCACCCCTCCTGTGTCTGGGCACTGCTGGGGGGACTCTGCACCCACCCCTCCTACGTCTGGGCACTGCTGGGAGGACTCTCACCCACCCCTCCTGTGTCTGGGCACTGCTGGGAGTGATAGGCACCCACCCTTCCTGTGTCTGGGCACTGCTGGGAGTGATAGGCACCCACCCCTCCTATGTCTGGGCACTGCTGGGAGGACTCTCACCCACCCCTCCTGTGTCTGGGCACTGCCGGGAATGATAGGCACCCACCCCTCCTATGTCTGGGCACTGCTGGGGGACTCTGCACCCACCCCTCCTGTGTCTGGGCACTGCTGGGGGGACTCTGCACCACCCCTCCTATGTCTGGGTACTGCTGGGAGTGATAGGCACTCACCCCTCCTATGTCTGGGCACTGCTGGGGGGACTCTGCACCCACCCCTCCTATGTCTGGGCACTGCTGGGAGTGATAGGCACCCACCCCTCCTGTGTCTGGGCACTGCTGGGAGTGATAGGCACCCACCCCTCCTATGTGTGGACACTGCTGTGGGGACTCTGCACCCACCCCTCCTGTGTCTGGGCACTGCTGGGGGGACTCTGCACCCACCCCTCCTATGTCTGGGCACTGCTGGCAGGACTCTCACCCACCCCTCCTATGTCTGGGCACTGCTGAGAGTGATAGGCACCAACCCCTCCTGTGTCTGGGCACTGCTGGGAGTGATAGGCACCCAATCCTCCTATGTCTGGGCACTGCTGGGGGGACTCTGCACCCACCCCTCCTGTGTCTGGGCACTGCTGGGAGTGATAGGCACCCACTCCTCCTGTGTCTGGGCACTGCTGGGAGTGATAGGCACCCACCCCTCCTATGTCTGGGCACTGCTGGGAGGACTCTGCACCCACCCCTCCTATGTCTGGGCACTGCTGGGAGTGATAGGCACCCACCCCTCCTATGACTGGGCACTGCTGGGAGGACTCTGCACCCACCCCTCCTGTGTCTGGGCACTGCTGGGAGTGATAGGCACCCACCCCTCCTATGTCTGGGCATTGCTGGGAGTGATAGGCACCCACCCCTTCTATGACTGGGCACTGCTGGGAGGACTCTGCACCCACCCCTCCTATGTCTGGGCACTGCTGGGAGGACTCTCACCCACCCCTCCTGTGTCTGGGCACTGCTGGGAGTGATAGGCACCCACCCCTCCTATGTCTGGGCACTGCTGGGGGGACTCTGCACCCACCCCTCCTATGTCTGGGCACTGCTGGGAGTGATAGGCACCCACCCCTCCTATGTCTGGGCACTGCTGGGGGGACTCTGCACCCACCCCTCCTATGTCTGGGCACTGCTGGGAGGACTCTGCACCCACCCCTCCTATGTCTGGGCACTGCTGGGAGGACTCTGCACCCACCCCTCCTATGTCTGGGCACTGCTGGGAGTGATAGGCACCCACCCCTCCTATGTCTGGGCACTGCTGGGAGGACTCTGCACCCACCCCTCCTATGTCTGGGCACTGCTGGGAGGACTCTCACCCACCCCTCCTGTGTCTGGGCACTGCTGGGAGTGATAGGCACCCACCCCTCCTATGTCTGGGCACTGCTGGGAGGACTCTGCACCCACCCCTCCTATGTCTGGGCACTGCTGGGAGGACTCTCACCCACCCCTCCTGTGTCTGGGCACTGCTGGGAGTGATAGGCACCCATCCCTCCTGTGTCTAGGCACTGCTGGGAGTGATAGGCACCCACTCCTCCTGTGTCTGGGCACTGCTGGGAGTGATAGGCACCCACCCCTCCTATGTCTGGGCACTGCTGGGAGGACTCTGCACCCACCCCTCCTGTGTCTGGGCACTGCTGGGGGGACTCTGCACCCACCCCTCCTATGTCTGGGCACTGCTGGGAGGACTTTCACCCACTCCTCCTGTGTCTGGGTACTGCTGGGAGTGATAGGCACCCACCCCTCCTGTGTCTGGGCACTGCTGGGAGTGATAGGCACCCACCCCTCCTATGTCTGGGCACTGCTGGGAGTGATAGGCACCCACCCCTCCTATGTCTGGGCACTGCTGGGAGGACTCTGCACCCACCCCTCCTATGTCTGGGCACTGCTGGGAGTGATAGGCACCCACTCCTCCTGTGTCTGGGCACTGCTGGGAGTGATAGGCACCCACCCCTCCTATGTCTGGGCACTGCTGGGAGGACTCTGCACCCACCCCTCCTATGTCTGGGCACTGCTAGAAGTGATAGGCACCCACCCCTCCTATGTCTGGGCACTGCTGGGAGTGATAGGCACCCACCCCTCCTATGACTGGGCACTGCTGGGAGGACTCTGCACCCACCCCTCCTGTGTCTGGGCACTGCTGGGAGTGATAGGCACCCACCCCTCCTATGTCTGGGCACTGCTGGGAGGACTCTGCACCCACCCCTCCTGTGTCTGGGCACTGCTGTAGGGATTCTGCACCCACCCTCCTATGTCTGGGCACTGCTGGGAGTGATAGGCATCCACCCCTCCTATGTCTGGGCACTGCTGGGGGGACTCTGCAACCACCCCTCCTATGTCTGGGCACTGCTGGGGGGACTCTGCACCCACCCCTCCTATGTCTGGGCACTGCTGGGGGGGGGGGGACTCTGCACCCACCCCTCCTATGTCTGGGCAGTGCTGGAGGGACTCTGCACCCACCCCTCCTATGTCTGGGCACTGCTGGGAGGACTCTGCACCCACCCCTCCTATGTCTGGGCACTGCTGGGAGTGATAGGCACCCACCCCTCCTATGTCTGGGCACTGCTGGGGGGACTCTGCACCCACCCCTCCTGTGTCTGGGCACTGCTGGGGGGACTCTGCACCCACCCCTCCTGTGTCTCGGCACTGCTGGGAGTGATAGGCACCCACCCCTCCTATGTCTGGGCACTGCTGGGAGGACTCTGCACCCACCCCTTCTATGTCTGGGCACTGCTGGAAGTGATAGGCACCCACCCCTCCTATGTCTGGGCACTGCTGGGAGTGATCGGCACCCACCCCTCCTATGACTGGGCACTGCTGGGAGGACTCTGCACCCACCCCTCCTGTGTCTGGGCACTGCTGGGAGTGATAGGCACCCACCCCTCCTATGTCTGGGCACTGCTGGGAGTGATAGGCACCCACCCCTCCTATGACTGGGCACTGCTGGGAGGACTCTGCACCCACCCCTCCTATGTCTGGGCACTTCTGGGAGGACTCTCACCCACCCCTCCTGTGTCTGGGCACTGCTGGGAGTGATAGGCACCCACCCCTCCTATGTCTGGGCACTGCTGGGGGGACTCTGCACCCACCCCTCCTGTGTCTGGGCACCGCTGGGGGGACTCTGCACCCACCCTCCTATGTCTGGGCACTGCTGGGAGTGATAGGCACCCACCCCTCCTATGTCTGGGCACTGCTGGGGGGACTCTGCACCCACCCCTCCTGTGTCTGGGCACTGCTGGAGGGACTCTGCACCCACCCCTCCTATGTCTGGGCACTGCTGGGAGTGATAGGCACCCACCCCTCCTATGTCTGGGCACTGCTGGGGGGACTCTGCACCCACCCCTCCTATGTCTGGGCACTGCTGGAAGGACTCTGCACCCACCCCTCCTATGTCTGGGCACTGCTGGGAGGACTCTGCACCCGCCCCTCCTATGTCTGGGCACTGCTGGGAGGACTCTGCACCCGCCCCTCCTATGTCTGGGCACTGTTGGGAGGACTCTCACCCACCCCTCCTGTGTCTGGGCACTGCTGGGAGGACTCTGCACCCACCCCTCCTATGTCTGGGCACTGCTGGGAGGACTCTGCACCCGCCCCTCCTATGTCTGGGCACTGTTGGGAGGACTCTCACCCACCCCTCCTGTGTCTGGGCACTGCTGGGAGTGATAGGCACCCACCCCTCCTATGTCTGGGCACTGCGGGGGGGACTCTGCACCCACCCCTCCTATGTCTGGGCACTGCTGGGAGTGATAGGCACCCACCCCTTCTGTGTCTGGGCACTGCTGGGAGTGAGAGGCACCCACCCCTCCTATGTCTGGGCACTGCTGGGAGGACTCTGCACCCACCCCTCCTGTGTCTGGGTACTGCTGGGAGTGATAGGCACCCACCCCTCCTATGTCTGGGCACTGCTGGGGGGACTCTGCACCCACCCCTCCTGTGTCTGGGCACTGCTGGGAGGACTCTCACCCACCCCTCCTGTGTCTGGGCACTGCTGGGAGTGATAGGCACCCACCCCTCCTATGTCTGGGCACTGCGGGGGGGGACTCTGCACCCACCCCTCCTATGTCTGGGCACTGCTGGGAGTGATAGGCACCCACCCATTCTGTGTCTGGGCACTGCTGGGAGTGAGAGGCACCCACCCCTCCTATGTCTGGGCACTGCTGGGAGGACTCTGCACCCACCCCTCCTGTGTCTGGGCACAGCTGGGAGTGATAGGCACCCACCCCTCCTATGTCTGGGCACTGCTGGGGGGACTCTGCACCCACCCCTCCTGTGTCTGGGCACTGCTGGGGGGACTCTGCACCCACCCCTCCTATGTCTGGGCACTGCTGGGAGGACTCTCACCCACCCCTCCTGTGTCTGGGCACTGCGGGGAGTGATAGGCACCCACCCTTCCTGTGTCTGGGCACTGCTGGGGGGACTCTGCACCCACCCCTCCAGTGTCTGGGCACTGCTGGGGGGACTCTGCACCCACCCCTCCTATGTCTGGGCACTGCTGGGAGTGATAGGCACTCACCCCTCCTATGTCTGGGCACTGCTGGGGGGACTCTGCACCCACCCCTCCTATGTCTGGGCACTGCTGGGAGTGATAGGCACCCACCCCTCCTGTGTCTGGGCACTGCTGGGAGTGATAGGCACCCACCCCTCCTATGTGTGGACACTGCTGGGGGGACTCTGCACCCACCCCTCCTGTGTCTGGGCACTGCTGGGGGGACTCTGCACCCACCCCTCCTATGTCTGGGCACTGCTGGGAGTGATAGGCACCAACCCCTCCTGTGTCTGGGCACTGCTGGGAGTGATAGGCACCCAATCCTCCTATGTCTGGGCACTGCTGGGGGGACTCTGCACCCACCCCTCCTGTGTCTGGGCACTGCTGGGAGTGATAGGCACCCACTCCTCCTGTGTCTGGGCACTGCTGGGAGTGATAGGCACCCACCCCTCCTATGTCTGGGCACTGCTGGGAGTGATAGGCACCCACCCCTCCTATGACTGGGCACTGCTGGGAGGACTCTGCACCCACCCCTCCTATGTCTGGGCACTTCTGGGAGGACTCTCACCCACCCCTCCTGTGTCTGGGCACTGCTGGGAGTGATAGGCACCCACCCCTCCTATGTCTGGGCACTGCTGGGGGGACTCTGCACCCACCCCTCCTGTGTCTGGGCACTGCTGGGGGGACTCTGCACCCACCCTCCTATGTCTGGGCACTGCTGGGAGTGATAGGCACCCACCCCTCCTATGTCTGGGCACTGCTGGGGGGACTCTGCACCCACCCCTCCTGTGTCTGGGCACTGCTGGGGGGACTCTGCACCCACCCCTCCTATGTCTGGGCACTGCTGGGAGTGATAGGCACCCACCCCTCCTATGTCTGGGCACTGCTGGGGGGACTCTGCACCCACCCGTCCTATGTCTGGGCACTGCTGGGAGTGATAGGCACTCACCCCTCCTATGTCTGGGCACTGCTGGGGGGACTCTGCACCCACCCCTCCTATGTCTGGGCACTGCTGGGAGTGATAGGCACCCACCCCTCCTGTGTCTGGGCACTGCTGGGAGTGATAGGCACCCACCCCTCCTATGTGTGGACACTGCTGGGGGGACTCTGCACCCACCCCTCCTGTGTCTGGGCACTGCTGGGGGGACTCTGCACCCACCCCTCCTATGTCTGGGCACTGCTGGGAGTGATAGGCACCAACCCCTCCTGTGTCTGGGCACTGCTGGGAGTGATAGGCACCCAATCCTCCTATGTCTGGGCACTGCTGGGGGGACTCTGCACCCACCCCTCCTGTGTCTGGGCACTGCTGGGAGTGATAGGCACCCACTCCTCCTGTGTCTGGGCACTGCTGGGAGTGATAGGCACCCACCCCTCCTATGTCTGGGCACTGCTGGGAGTGATAGGCACCCACCCCTCCTATGACTGGGCACTGCTGGGAGGACTCTGCACCCACCCCTCCTATGTCTGGGCACTTCTGGGAGGACTCTCACCCACCCCTCCTGTGTCTGGGCACTGCTGGGAGTGATAGGCACCCACCCCTCCTATGTCTGGGCACTGCTGGGGGGACTCTGCACCCACCCCTCCTGTGTCTGGGCACTGCTGGGGGGACTCTGCACCCACCCTCCTATGTCTGGGCACTGCTGGGAGTGATAGGCACCCACCCCTCCTATGTCTGGGCACTGCTGGGGGGACTCTGCACCCACCCCTCCTGTGTCTGGGCACTGCTGGGGGGACTCTGCACCCACCCCTCCTATGTCTGGGCACTGCTGGGAGTGATAGGCACCCACCCCTCCTATGTCTGGGCACTGCTGGGGGGACTCTGCACCCACCCCTCCTATGTCTGGGCACTGCTGGAAGGACTCTGCACCCACCCCTCCTATGTCTGGGCACTGCTGGGAGGACTCTCACCCACCCCTCCTGTGTCTGGGCACTGCTGGGAGTGATAGGCACCCACCCCTTCTGTGTCTGGGCACTGCTGGGAGTGAGAGGCACCCACCCCTCCTATGTCTGGGCACTGCTGGGAGGACTCTGCACCCACCCCTCCTGTGTCTGGGCACTGCTGGGAGTGATAGGCACCCACCCCTCCTATGTCTGGGCACTGCTGGGGGGACTCTGCACCCACCCCTCCTGTGTCTGGGCACTGCTGGGAGGACTCTCACCCACCCCTCCTGTGTCTGGGCACTGCTGGGAGTGATAGGCACCCACCCCTCCTATGTCTGGGCACTGCGGGGGGGACTCTGCACCCACCCCTCCTATGTCTGGGCACTGCTGGGAGTGATAGGCACCCACCCCTCCTATGTCTGGGCACTGCTGGGGGGACTCTGCACCCACCCCTCCTGTGTCTGGGCACTGCTGGGGGGACTCTGCACCCACCCCTCCTATGTCTGGGCACTGCTGGGAGTGATAGGCACCCACCCCTCCTATGTCTGGGCACTGCTGGGGGGACTCTGCACCCACCCCTCCTATGTCTGGGCACTGCTGGAAGGACTCTGCACCCACCCCTCCTATGTCTGGGCACTACTGGGAGGACTCTCACCCACCCCTCCTGTGTCTGGGCACTGCTGGGAGTGATAGGCACCCACCCCTTCTGTGTCTGGGCACTGCTGGGAGTGAGAGGCACCCACCCCTCCTATGTCTGGGCACTGCTGGGAGGACTCTGCACCCACCCCTCCTGTGTCTGGGCACTGCTGGGAGTGATAGGCACCCACCCCTCCTATGTCTGGGCACTGCTGGGGGGACTCTGCACCCACCCCTCCTGTGTCTGGGCACTGCTGGGAGGACTCTCACCCACCCCTCCTGTGTCTGGGCACTGCTGGGAGTGATAGGCACCCACCCCTCCTATGTCTGGGCACTGCGGGGGGGGACTCTGCACCCACCCCTCCTATGTCTGGGCACTGCTGGGAGTGATAGGCACCCACCCCTTCTGTGTCTGGGCACTGCTGGGAGTGAGAGGCACCCACCCCTCCTATGTCTGGGCACTGCTGGGAGGACTCTGCACCCACCCCTCCTGTGTCTGGGCACTGCTGGGAGTGATAGGCACCCACCCCTCCTATGTCTGGGCACTGCTGGGGGGACTCTGCACCCACCCCTCCTGTGTCTGGGCACTGCTGGGGGGACTCTGCACCCACCCCTATTATGTCTGGGCACTGCTGGGAGGACTCTCACCCACCCCTCCTGTGTCTGGGCACTGCTGGGAGTGATAGGCACCCACCCTTCCTGTGTCTGGGCACTGCTGGGGGGACTCTGCACCCACCCCTCCTGTGTCTGGGCACTGCTGGGAGTGATAGGCACCCACCCCTTCTGTGTCTGGGCACTGCTGGGAGTGAGAGGCACCCACCCCTCCTATGTCTGGGCACTGCTGGGAGGACTCTGCACCCACCCCTCCTGTGTCTGGGCACTGCTGGGAGTGATAGGCACCCACCCCTCCTATGTCTGGGCACTGCTGGGGGGACTCTGCACCCACCCCTCCTACGTCTGGGCACTGCTGGGAGGACTCTCACCCACCCCTCCTGTGTCTGGGCACTGCTGGGAGTGATAGGCACCCACCCTTCCTGTGTCTGGGCACTGCTGGGAGTGATAGGCACCCACCCCTCATATGTCTGGGCACTGCTGGGAGGACTCTCACCCACCCCTCCTGTGTCTGGGCACTGCCGGGAGTGATAGGCACCCACCCCTCCTATGTCTGGGCACTGCTGGGGGGACTCTGCACCCACCCCTCCTGTATCTGGGCACGGCAGGGGGGACTCTGCACCCACCCCTCCTATGTCTGGGCACTGCTGGGAGTGATAGGCACTCACCCCTCCTATGTCTGGGCACTGCTGGGGGGACTCTGCACCCACCCCTCCTATGTCTGGGCACTGCTGGGAGTGATAGGCACCCACCCCTCCTATGTCTGGGCACTGCTGGGAGTGATAGGCACCCACCCCTCCTATGTGTGGACACTGCTGGGGGGACTCTGCACCCACCCCTCCTGTGTCTGGGCACTGCTGGGGGGACTCTGCACCCACCCCTCCTATGTCTGGGCACTGCTGGCAGGACTCTCACCCACCCCTCCTATGTCTGGGCACTGCTGGGAGTGATAGGCACCAACCCCTCCTGTGTCTGGGCACTGCTGGGAGTGATAGGCACCCAATCCTCCTATGTCTGGGCACTGCTGGGGGGACTCTGCACCCACCCCTCCTGTGTCTGGGCACTGCTGGGAGTGATAGGCACCCACTCCTCCTGTGTCTGGGCATTGCTGGGAGTGATAGGCACCCACCCCTCCTATGTCTGGGCACTGCTGGGAGGACTCTGCACCCACCCCTCCTATGTCTGGGCACTGCTGGGAGTGATAGGCACCCACCCCTCCTATGACTGGGCACTGCTGGGAGGACTCTGCACCCACCCCTCCTGTGTCTGGGCACTGCTGGGAGTGATAGGCACCCACCCCTCCTATGTCTGGGCATTGCTGGGAGTGATAGGCACCCACCCCTCTTATGACTGGGCACTGCTGGGAGGACTCTGCACCCACCCCTCCTGTGTCTGGGCACTGCTGGGAGTGATAGGCACCCACCCCTCCTATGTCTGGGCACTGCGGGGGGGACTCTGCACCCACCCCTCCTATGTCTGGGCACTGCTGGGAGTGATAGGCACCCACCCCTTCTGTGTCTGGGCACTGCTGGGAGTGAGAGGCACCCACCCCTCCTATGTCTGGGCACTGCTGGGAGGACTCTGCACCCACCCCTCCTGTGTCTGGGCACTGCTGGGAGTGATAGGCACCCACCCCTCCTATGTCTGGGCACTGCTGGGGGGACTCTGCACCCACCCCTCCTGTGTCTGGGCACTGCTGGGGGGACTCTGCACCCACCCCTCCTATGTCTGGGCACTGCTGGGAGGACTCTCACCCACCCCTCCTGTGTCTGGGCACTGCTGGGAGTGATAGGCACCCACCCTTCCTGTGTCTGGGCACTGCTGGGGGGACTCTGCACCCACCCCTCCTGTGTCTGGGCACTGCTGGGAGTGATAAGGCACCCACCCCTTCTGTGTCTGGGCACTGCTGGGAGTGAGAGGCACCCACCCCTCCTATGTCTGGGCACTGCTGGGAGGACTCTGCACCCACCCCTCCTGTGTCTGGGCACTGCTGGGAGTGATAGGCACCCACCCCTCCTATGTCTGGGCACTGCTGGGGGGGACTCTGCACCCACCCCTCCTACGTCTGGGCACTGCTGGGAGGACTCTCACCCACCCCTCCTGTGTCTGGGCACTGCTGGGAGTGATAGGCACCCACCCTTCCTGTGTCTGGGCACTGCTGGGAGTGATAGGCACCCACCCCTCATATGTCTGGGCACTGCTGGGAGGACTCTCATCCACCCCTCCTGTGTCTGGGCACTGCCGGGAGTGATAGGCACCCACCCCTCCTATGTCTGGGCACTGCTGGGGGGACTCTGCACCCACCCCTCCTGTATCTGGGCACTGCTGGGGGGACTCTGCACCCACCCCTCCTATGTCTGGGCACTGCTGGGAGTGATAGGCACTCACCCCTCCTATGTCTGGGCACTGCTGGGGGGACTCTGCACCCACCCCTCCTATGTCTGGGCACTGCTGGGAGTGATAGGCACCCACCCCTCCTATGTCTGGGCACTGCTGGGAGTGATAGGCACCCACCCCTCCTATGTGTGGACACTGCTGGGGGGACTCTGCACCCACCCCTCCTGTGTCTGGGCACTGCTGGGGGGACTCTGCACCCACCCCTCCTATGTCTGGGCACTGCTGGGAGTCATAGGCACCCACCCCTCCTATGTCTGGGCACTGCTGGGGGGACTCTGCACCCACCCCTCCTATGTCTGGGCACTGCTGGGGGGGGGGGACTCTGCACCCACCCCTCCTATGTCTGGGCACTGCTGGGGGGGGACTCTGCACCCACCCCTCCTATGTCTGGGCACTGCTGGAGGGACTCTGCACCCACCCCTCCTATGTCTGGGCACTGCTGGGAGGACTCTGCACCCACCCCTCCTATGTCTGGGCACTGCTGGGAGTGATAGGCACCCACCCCTCCTATGTCTGGGCACTGCTGGGAGGACTCTGCACCCACCCCTCCTATGTCTGGGCACTGCTGGGAGGACTCTCACCCACCCCTCCTGTGTCTGGGCACTGCTGGGAGTGATAGGCACCCACCCCTCCTATGTCTGGGCACTGCTGGGAGGACTCTGCACCCACCCCTCCTATGTCTGGGCACTGCTGGGAGGACTCTCACCCACCCCTCCTGTGTCTGGGCACTGCTGGGAGTGATAGGCACCCATCCCTCCTGTGTCTAGGCACTGCTGGGAGTGATAGGCACCCACTCCTCCTGTGTCTGGGCACTGCTGGGAGTGATAGGCACCCACCCCTCCTATGTCTGGGCACTGCTGGGAGGACTCTGCACCCACCCCTCCTGTGTCTGGGCACTGCTGGGGGGACTCTGCACCCACCCCTCCTATGTCTGGGCACTGCTGGGAGGACTCTCACCCACTCCTCCTGTGTCTGGGTACTGCTGGGAGTGATAGGCACCCACCCCTCCTGTGTCTGGGCACTGCTGGGAGTGATAGGCACCCACCCCTCCTATGTCTGGGCACTGCTGGGAGTGATAGGCACCCACCCCTCCTATGTCTGGGCACTGCTGGGAGGACTCTGCACCCACCCCTCCTATGTCTGGGCACTGCTGGGAGTGATAGGCACCCACTCCTCCTGTGTCTGGGCACTGCTGGGAGTGATAGGCACCCACCCCTCCTATGTCTGGGCACTGCTGGGAGGACTCTGCACCCACCCCTCCTATGTCTGGGCACTGCTAGAAGTGATAGGGACCCACCCCTCCTATGTCTGGGCACTGCTGGGAGTGATAGGCACCCACCCCTCCTATGACTGGGCACTGCTGGGAGGACTCTGCACCCACCCCTCCTGTGTCTGGGCACTGCTGGGAGTGATAGGCACCCACCCCTCCTATGTCTGGGCACTGCTGGGAGGACTCTGCACCCACCCCTCCTGTGTCTGGGCACTGCTGTAGGGATTCTGCACCCACCCTCCTATGTCTGGGCACTGCTGGGAGTGATAGGCATCCACCCCTCCTATGTCTGGGCACTGCTGGGGGGACTCTGCACCCACCCCTCCTGTGTCTGGGCACTGCTGGGGGGACTCTGCACCCACCCCTCCTATGTCTGGGCACTGCTGGGAGTCATAGGCAACCACCCCTCCTATGTCTGGGCACTGCTGGGGGGACTCTGCACCCACCCCTCCTATGTCTGGGCACTGCTGGGGGGGGGGGGGGGACTCTGCACCCACCCCTCCTATGTCTGGGCAGTGCTGGAGGGACTCTGCACCCACCCCTCCTATGTCTGGGCACTGCTGGGAGGACTCTGCACCCACCCCTCCTATGTCTGGGCACTGCTGGGAGTGATAGGCACCCACCCCTCCTATGTCTGGGCACTGCTGGGGGGACTCTGCACCCACCCCTCCTGTGTCTGGGCACTGCTGCGGGGACTCTGCACCCACCCCTCCTGTGTCTCGGCACTGCTGGGAGTGATAGGCACCCACCCCTCCTATGTCTGGGCACTGCTGGGAGGACTCTGCACCCACCCCTTCTATGTCTGGGCACTGCTGGAAGTGATAGGCATCCACCCCTCCTATGTCTGGGCACTGCTGGGAGTGATCGGCACCCACCCCTCCTATGACTGGGCACTGCTGGGAGGACTCTGCACCCACCCCTCCTGTGTCTGGGCACTGCTGGGAGTGATAGGCACCCACCCCTCCTATGTCTGGGCACTGCTGGGAGTGATAGGCACCCACCCCTCCTATGACTGGGCACTGCTGGGAGGACTCTGCACCCACCCCTCCTATGTCTGGGCACTTCTGGGAGGACTCTCACCCACCCCTCCTGTGTCTGGGCACTGCTGGGAGTGATAGGCACCCACCCCTCCTATGTCTGGGCACTGCTGGGGGGACTCTGCACCCACCCCTCCTGTGTCTGGGCACTGCTGGGGGGACTCTGCACCCACCCTCCTATGTCTGGGCACTGCTGGGAGTGATAGGCACCCACCCCTCCTATGTCTGGGCACTGCTGGGGGGACTCTGCACCCACCCCTCCTGTGTCTGGGCACTGCTGGGGGGACTCTGCACCCACCCCTCCTATGTCTGGGCACTGCTGGGAGTGATAGGCACCCACCCCTCCTATGTCTGGGCACTGCTGGGGGGACTCTGCACCCACCCCTCCTATGTCTGGGCACTGCTGGAAGGACTCTGCACCCACCCCTCCTATGTCTGGGCACTGCTGGGAGGACTCTGCACCCACCCCTCCTATGTCTGGGCACTGCTGGGAGGACTCTGCACCCACCCCTCCTATGTCTGGGCACTGCTGGGAGGACTCTCACCCACCCCTCCTGTGTCTGGGCACTGCTGGGAGTGATAGTCACCCACCCCTCCTATGTCTGGGCACTGCGGGGGGGACTCTGCACCCACCCCTCCTATGTCTGGGCACTGCTGGGAGTGATAGGCACCCACCCCTTCTGTGTCTGGGCACTGCTGGGAGTGAGAGGCACCCACCCCTCCTATGTCTGGGCACTGCTGGGAGGACTCTGCACCCACCCCTCCTGTGTCTGGGTACTGCTGGGAGTGATAGGCACCCACCCCTCCTATGTCTGGGCACTGCTGGGGGGACTCTGCACCCACCCCTCCTGTGTCTGGGCACTGCTGGGAGGACTCTCACCCACCCCTCCTGTGTCTGGGCACTGCTGGGAGTGATAGGCACCCACCCCTCCTATGTCTGGGCACTGCGGGGGGGACTCTGCACCCACCCCTCCTATGTCTGGGCACTGCTGGGAGTGATAGGCACCCACCCCTCCTATGACTGGGCACTGCTGGGAGGACTCTGCACCCACCCCTCCTATGTCTGGGCACTTCTGGGAGGACTCTCACCCACCCCTCCTGTGTCTGGGCACTGCTGGGAGTGATAGGCACCCACCCCTCCTATGTCTGGGCACTGCTGGGGGGACTCTGCACCCACCCCTCCTGTGTCTGGGCACTGCTGGGGGGACTCTGCACCCACCCTCCTATGTCTGGGCACTGCTGGGAGTGATAGGCACCCACCCCTCCTATGTCTGGGCACTGCTGGGGGGACTCTGCACCCACCCCTCCTGTGTCTGGGCACTGCTGGGGGGACTCTGCACCCACCCCTCCTATGTCTGGGCACTGCTGGGAGTCATAGGCACCCACCCCTCCTATGTCTGGGCACTGCTGGGGGGACTCTGCACCCACCCCTCCTATGTCTGGGCACTGCTGGGAGTGATAGGCACTCACCCCTCCTATGTCTGGGCACTGCTGGGGGGACTCTGCACCCACCCCTCCTATGTCTGGGCACTGCTGGGAGTGATAGGCACCCACCCCTCCTGTGTCTGGGCACTGCTGGGAGTGATAGGCACCCACCCCTCCTATGTGTGGACACTGCTGGGGGGACTCTGCACCCACCCCTCCTGTGTCTGGGCACTGCTGGGGGGACTCTGCACCCACCCCTCCTATGTCTGGGCACTGCTGGGAGTGATAGGCACCAACCCCTCCTGTGTCTGGGCACTGCTGGGAGTGATAGGCACCCAATCCTCCTATGTCTGGGCACTGCTGGGGGGACTCTGCACCCACCCCTCCTGTGTCTGGGCACTGCTGGGAGTGATAGGCACCCACTCCTCCTGTGTCTGGGCACTGCTGGGAGTGATAGGCACCCACCCCTCCTATGTCTGGGCACTGCTGGGAGTGATAGGCACCCACCCCTCCTATGACTGGGCACTGCTGGGAGGACTCTGCACCCACCCCTCCTATGTCTGGGCACTTCTGGGAGGACTCTCACCCACCCCTCCTGTGTCTGGGCACTGCTGGGAGTGATAGGCACCCACCCCTCCTATGTCTGGGCACTGCTGGGGGGACTCTGCACCCACCCCTCCTGTGTCTGGGCACTGCTGGGGGGACTCTGCACCCACCCTCCTATGTCTGGGCACTGCTGGGAGTGATAGGCACCCACCCCTCCTATGTCTGGGCACTGCTGGGGGGACTCTGCACCCACCCCTCCTGTGTCTGGGCACTGCTGGGGGGACTCTGCACCCACCCCTCCTATGTCTGGGCACTGCTGGGAGTGATAGGCACCCACCCCTCCTATGTCTGGGCACTGCTGGGGGGACTCTGCACCCACCCCTCCTATGTCTGGGCACTGCTGGAAGGACTCTGCACCCACCCCTCCTATGTCTGGGCACTGCTGGGAGGACTCTCACCCACCCCTCCTGTGTCTGGGCACTGCTGGGAGTGATAGGCACCCACCCCTTCTGTGTCTGGGCACTGCTGGGAGTGAGAGGCACCCACCCCTCCTATGTCTGGGCACTGCTGGGAGGACTCTGCACCCACCCCTCCTGTGTCTGGGCACTGCTGGGAGTGATAGGCACACACCCCTCCTATGTCTGGGCACTGCTGGGGGGACTCTGCACCCACCCCTCCTGTGTCTGGGCACTGCTGGGAGGACTCTCACCCACCCCTCCTGTGTCTGGGCACTGCTGGGAGTGATAGGCACCCACCCCTCCTATGTCTGGGCACTGCGGGGGGGACTCTGCACCCACCCCTCCTATGTCTGGGCACTGCTGGGAGTGATAGGCACCCACCCCTCCTATGTCTGGGCACTGCTGGGGGGACTCTGCACCCACCCCTCCTGTGTCTGGGCACTGCTGGGGGGACTCTGCACCCACCCCTCCTATGTCTGGGCACTGCTGGGAGTGATAGGCACCCACCCCTCCTATGTCTGGGCACTGCTGGGGGGACTCTGCACCCACCCCTCCTATGTCTGGGCACTGCTGGAAGGACTCTGCACCCACCCCTCCTATGTCTGGGCACTACTGGGAGGACTCTCACCCACCCCTCCTGTGTCTGGGCACTGCTGGGAGTGATAGGCACCCACCCCTTCTGTGTCTGGGCACTGCTGGGAGTGAGAGGCACCCACCCCTCCTATGTCTGGGCACTGCTGGGAGGACTCTGCACCCACCCCTCCTGTGTCTGGGCACTGCTGGGAGTGATAGGCACCCACCCCTCCTATGTCTGGGCACTGCTGGGGGGACTCTGCACCCACCCCTCCTGTGTCTGGGCACTGCTGGGAGGACTCTCACCCACCCCTCCTGTGTCTGGGCACTGCTGGGAGTGATAGGCACCCACCCCTCCTATGTCTGGGCACTGCGGGGGGGGACTCTGCACCCACCCCTCCTATGTCTGGGCACTGCTGGGAGTGATAGGCACCCACCCCTTCTGTGTCTGGGCACTGCTGGGAGTGAGAGGCACCCACCCCTCCTATGTCTGGGCACTGCTGGGAGGACTCTGCACCCACCCCTCCTGTGTCTGGGCACTGCTGGGAGTGATAGGCACCCACCCCTCCTATGTCTGGGCACTGCTGGGGGGACTCTGCACCCACCCCTCCTGTGTCTGGGCACTGCTGGGGGGACTCTGCACCCACCCCTCCTATGTCTGGGCACTGCTGGGAGGACTCTCACCCACCCCTCCTGTGTCTGGGCACTGCTGGGAGTGATAGGCACCCACCCTTCCTGTGTCTGGGCACTGCTGGGGGGACTCTGCACCCACCCCTCCTGTGTCTGGGCACTGCTGGGAGTGATAGGCACCCACCCCTTCTGTGTCTGGGCACTGCTGGGAGTGAGAGGCACCCACCCCTCCTATGTCTGGGCACTGCTGGGAGGACTCTGCACCCACCCCTCCTGTGTCTGGGCACTGCTGGGAGTGATAGGCACCCACCCCTCCTATGTCTGGGCACTGCTGGGGGGACTCTGCACCCACCCCTCCTACGTCTGGGCACTGCTGGGAGGACTCTCACCCACCCCTCCTGTGTCTGGGCACTGCTGGGAGTGATAGGCACCCACCCTTCCTGTGTCTGGGCACTGCTGGGAGTGATAGGCACCCACCCCTCATATGTCTGGGCACTGCTGGGAGGACTCTCACCCACCCCTCCTGTGTCTGGGCACTGCCGGGAGTGATAGGCACCCACCCCTCCTATGTCTGGGCACTGCTGGGGGGACTCTGCACCCACCCCTCCTGTATCTGGGCACGGCAGGGGGGACTCTGCACCCACCCCTCCTATGTCTGGGCACTGCTGGGAGTGATAGGCACTCACCCCTCCTATGTCTGGGCACTGCTGGGGGGACTCTGCACCCACCCCTCCTATGTCTGGGCACTGCTGGGAGTGATAGGCACCCACCCCTCCTATGTCTGGGCACTGCTGGGAGTGATAGGCACCCACCCCTCCTATGTGTGGACACTGCTGGGGGGACTCTGCACCCACCCCTCCTGTGTCTGGGCACTGCTGGGGGGACTCTGCACCCACCCCTCCTATGTCTGGGCACTGCTGGCAGGACTCTCACCCACCCCTCCTATGTCTGGGCACTGCTGGGAGTGATAGGCACCAACCCCTCCTGTGTCTGGGCACTGCTGGGAGTGATAGGCACCCAATCCTCCTATGTCTGGGCACTGCTGGGGGGACTCTGCACCCACCCCTCCTGTGTCTGGGCACTGCTGGGAGTGATAGGCACCCACTCCTCCTGTGTCTGGGCATTGCTGGGAGTGATAGGCACCCACCCATCCTATGTCTGGGCACTGCTGGGAGGACTCTGCACCCACCCCTCCTATGTCTGGGCACTGCTGGGAGTGATAGGCACCCACCCCTCCTATGACTGGGCACTGCTGGGAGGACTCTGCACCCACCCCTCCTGTGTCTGGGCACTGCTGGGAGTGATAGGCACCCACCCCTCCTATGTCTGGGCATTGCTGGGAGTGATAGGCACCCACCCCTCTTATGACTGGGCACTGCTGGGAGGACTCTGCACCCACCCCTCCTGTGTCTGGGCACTGCTGGGAGTGATAGGCACCCACCCCTCCTATGTCTGGGCACTGCGGGGGGGACTCTGCACCCACCCCTCCTATGTCTGGGCACTGCTGGGAGTGATAGGCACCCACCCCTTCTGTGTCTGGGCACTGCTGGGAGTGAGAGGCACCCACCCCTCCTATGTCTGGGCACTGCTGGGAGGACTCTGCACCCACCCCTCCTGTGTCTGGGCACTGCTGGGAGTGATAGGCACCCACCCCTCCTATGTCTGGGCACTGCTGGGGGGACTCTGCACCCACCCCTCCTGTGTCTGGGCACTGCTGGGGGGACTCTGCACCCACCCCTCCTATGTCTGGGCACTGCTGGGAGGACTCTCACCCACCCCTCCTGTGTCTGGGCACTGCTGGGAGTGATAGGCACCCACCCTTCCTGTGTCTGGGCACTGCTGGGGGGACTCTGCACCCACCCCTCCTGTGTCTGGGCACTGCTGGGAGTGATAGGCACCCACCCCTTCTGTGTCTGGGCACTGCTGGGAGTGAGAGGCACCCACCCCTCCTATGTCTGGGCACTGCTGGGAGGACTCTGCACCCACCCCTCCTGTGTCTGGGCACTGCTGGGAGTGATAGGCACCCACCCCTCCTATGTCTGGGCACTGCTGGGGGGGACTCTGCACCCACCCCTCCTACGTCTGGGCACTGCTGGGAGGACTCTCACCCACCCCTCCTGTGTCTGGGCACTGCTGGGAGTGATAGGCACCCACCCTTCCTGTGTCTGGGCACTGCTGGGAGTGATAGGCACCCACCCCTCATATGTCTGGGCACTGCTGGGAGGACTCTCATCCACCCCTCCTGTGTCTGGGCACTGCCGGGAGTGATAGGCACCCACCCCTCCTATGTCTGGGCACTGCTGGGGGGACTCTGCACCCACCCCTCCTGTATCTGGGCACTGCTGGGGGGACTCTGCACCCACCCCTCCTATGTCTGGGCACTGCTGGGAGTGATAGGCAC
This sequence comes from Triturus cristatus, assembly GCF_964204655.1. NCBI lineage: Eukaryota > Metazoa > Chordata > Amphibia > Caudata > Salamandridae > Triturus > Triturus cristatus. Next base: position 475,825,870 of record NC_140579.1, on the reverse strand, counting down.
TCACCCCTCCTATGTCTGGGCACTGCTGGGGGGACTCTGCACCCACCCCTCCTATGTCTGGGCACTGCTGGGAGTGATAGGCACCCACCCCTCCTATGTCTGGGCACTGCTGGGAGTGATAGGCACCCACCCCTCCTATGTGTGGACACTGCTGGGGGGACTCTGCACCCACCCCTCCTGTGTCTGGGCACTGCTGGGGGGACTCTGCACCCACCCCTCCTATGTCTGGGCACTGCTGGGAGTCATAGGCACCCACCCCTCCTATGTCTGGGCACTGCTGGGGGGACTCTGCACCCACCCCTCCTATGTCTGGGCACTGCTGGGGGGGGGGGACTCTGCACCCACCCCTCCTATGTCTGGGCACTGCTGGGGGGGGACTCTGCACCCACCCCTCCTATGTCTGGGCACTGCTGGAGGGACTCTGCACCCACCCCTCCTATGTCTGGGCACTGCTGGAGGACTCTGCACCCACCCCTCCTATGTCTGGGCACTGCTGGGAGTGATAGGCACCCACCCCTCCTATGTCTGGGCACTGCTGGGAGGACTCTGCACCCACCCCTCCTATGTCTGGGCACTGCTGGGAGGACTCTCACCCACTCCCTCCTGTGTCTGGGCACTGCTGGGAGTGATAGGCACCCACCCCTCCTATGTCTGGGCACTGCTGGGAGGACTCTGCACCCACCCCT